>NW_024105020.1:933519-3614893 GCF_003945595.2 Pipra filicauda | reverse complement strand
TATCAACAAGACTGGTGCATTTTGCAGCTGGCAAGTTTAAAATTCTACCATGAGCTGCACTGGGTTTTCTCGGCCAGGTTTTTGTAGCCAGGATTTTGTAGCAATCCTGAGGAAACATTGACAAATCTTGTGGATGATATTATGATAAGTATCTCCTTTCTATATTCACAACTAGCTCCTTTTGTAGCTCCTTTTGTACAGGAGCGGCTTCTGTGAGAAGCTGCCAGAAGTTTTCCCAAGTCCAGCAGAGCCGATGACAGCCAGCTCCAGGATGGACTGGCTCCTGGCTAAGGCTGAGCCAATCAGGAATGATGGGAATGCCTCTGTGATAACATATTTAGGAAGGGAAAAAAGTTATTGCCCAGTAATTGCAGCCAGACGAGAACAGAGTGAGAACATATGAACAACAATGTGGACACCAAGGTTAGTGAAGAAGGAGGGGGTGGAGGTGCTCCAGGCATTGGAGCTGAGGTTCCCCTGCAGTCCATGGTGCAGACCATGGTGAAGCAGCTGTGCCCCTGCAGCCCATGGAGGACCATGCAGGTGCAGAGATTCACCTGCAGCCTGTGGAGGAGCCCATGCCAGAGCAGGTGGATGCCTGAAAGAAGGCTGTGAATTCATGAGAAGCCTAAGCTGGAGCAGGGTCCTGGCAGGGACCTGCTGACCCGTGAGGAGAGGAGCCCACACTGGAGCCAGTTTACTGTAAGAACTTGTGACATGTGGGGGACCCACACTGGAGCAGCTTGTGCCGGAAGGACTGCACCCCGTGGAAAAGTGACCCATGTTGGAACACTTCATAAAGAACTGTTGTCTGTGGTAAGGACTCACATTAGAGAAGTCTGTAGAGGATATTTCCCTTGGGAGGGACCCCACGCTGAAGCAGGGGAAGGACTGTTCTCCCTGAGAAGCAGTAGGAACAACGTGTGATGGATTGACCGTAACACCCATTCCCTGTTTCCCTGCAGCACTGGGGGAGAGGAGGTAGAGCCCTGGAAGGAGGGAGTGGTGGGGGAAGATATTTTAAGATTTATTTTACTTCTCATTATCCCGCTCTTATTTTAGTAAGAAATTCAGTTAGTATCCCCAAGCTGAGTTTGTTTTGCCTGTGACAGAATGATCTGTCCCGATCCTTATCTCTCATGAACCTCTCGTTATATTTTCTCTCCCTTGCCCACTTGCAGAAGGGAGTAATAAAGCAGCTTTGGTGAGTGCCTGGCCTCTAGCCACGGTCAACACACTGCAGTGTCCCAGACTAAAATTTTTAAGACTTAACAGGCAATTAATGACTTCATATAGGCAATTCCTCTTGGCCCAAAATACATGTAATAATGAACTAATACAAACCCTTGAGAGAAGGAGCAGCTTTTCTGGTAGTTTACATTATTTCTGATATGGTTACTGCAAACATAGAAGGCTTTGTTTTCTTGTTCCTGAGACTCAGAAGCCTGGCACGGGTATTCTGTTTCTAAATATCCTGGGAATCAGTGAAGACAGTCCTCCAAAGGGCTTTTGACCAGATCACAATCTTGAGGCGAGTTTTGAAGTCCATGAGAGTCTGCTGGTACATTACCAACTCCTTGCAGACCTTCAGGGCTGAAGCATCTTCTTCCTTAGCAAAGAACTTCCTAGTTTTCCCTTGTAAGACACATTTCTTCTTTTCCAGGCTACGGATCTCATCTTTTAACTCAGACCCATGCTACTTCGATGGCAGTAGGAACAACCCTTTTTTTTGAGCAATGCACAGAGACCTCGACGCTTAGTCAGGGCTCACAGTCCCTGGGTTTGCCTGCACCAGACTTCCAGAGGAGCGATATGCTGCCAGCCAAATCACTCAGAGTTAGGTTTAACACAAATCAGGATTTAAGAATAAAATGTTTACTTTAAAACATTGATAGGCAATCATGGAATTATATTATAAAAAGATAAAATAAATTGTCTTAACAAGGACGTGTTTAACAATAGACATCCTCCTCCATGGCATCTGGTGTCTACCTTTTTTTTATTCTAGGTTAAACAATAATATCTCCAAAATAATTGAGTTATTTTTTTCTTTTGAGATTGTTTCTGATTCCTCTTGCATCTTTTCCTTAGTCATCCCACCTGCCCTCTCCCGGGTAAGCACTGAAAGAAGAGGCACAGCAGAGTGCTCAGATCATTCCTTCACGCCAGCCACAGCCAAGACATTCAAAGCTCGCGTGCTTCTCCCCTGTGAAACCTCCCTCCTTGTTGCCTGTGCATGGGAATTAGACACCACTTGGTGCTCTGTGTCCAGTAAGGAAATTACAAAGTTGCTTCTTTCCATTCCTTTTCTTCTACAGATGGTTTTTGGCTTCAGGCTGCTTGTCTGTTACAATATCCTGAGGAAACACTGACAAATCTTGTGGATGATATTATGATAAGTATTAACATTGTATCTCCTTTCTATATTCACGACTAGCTTTATTTTGTGAGTCTCATGTAAGTTTAAACATGCTAGTTCAGAGATCACAAGTGGGAATGTCTGTTTTATCACACTCAGCCCTCTAAGATACAGTCTCAGTTAACAAGAGCCCTTGCGGGGAACATTAGGAAAGCAATCTGACAGCCGGAACACCTCGTCCACAATTGCAATGGAAAATGGGTTAGCGTAACAAGGGTATGTCACCTCTTCACCAGAGCCAAAGGTGAATTTCTCAGTGAATTACACATTTGCATAATAGGAAAAGTGGAGAATCAATGGACAAGCAAAAAGTCTTTATAATAGCAATCATTCCCAATTGCCTTCCTGTCAGGCTCTTGGCAGACCAAGGGTTATTTGAGTTTTATACCTCTGGCACAGAGGTATTTCCAAAGCCAACATAATTCTGACACATGAAAATATAGTCCTTACTATAGACTCTAAATTACTTTATGCATGCATCACAAAGATGAAACTGAAATATTTATATAATCTCCTTTCGTTACAAGTTTTGCCAACGTCTGCAATCTGCCCTGTTATTAAGTGAAAAGACTGTGTCTTGTCTGCTCATAGTGACATCTTTGGCATGGGCTGGAGGTGATTATTTCTCTATTTTGACAGACAGAGAGTTCAAGGTCCAGGTACCAGTTCTTCGGGTGCAGCCTTTGTCACTAAGTGGATTGTTCAGCGGCAATATGACACAGGAGGGCTTGGAAATATCCTTTGTCCGGCTTTCTTCATCAAGAAACTACCTCTCTGATAAAACACAAATTATCAGACAATGAAGGAGAAGTGTATCTCTTTCCCCAGCTGAATAAACTGCAATGATGTAAGTAAATAAATTCAAAGCCAATTGTTGTGAGTTAACTTAAACTTACTGAGTAAATAGAAATGTAGCTGTAGTTACTCTTTACCAGTGATCTCTGGCATTTATACATGAGTAATGGCCCTCAAACCCTACTCATGCATGCAGGAAAATCTTTCAAGAGCTCATGTAAGATGAGAGGTATTCAGTTCAAACCAAAGAAATGAGACATTAGTATGCAAGCAAAGGGTTGGTGTCTTGGAGGTGTACATGTCTGGATATTCAAAAGGCTTTGAACAAGCTCCTCACCAAAGACTGTTAAGCACCTGAGTTGTCACGATATATGTGAGAATACACTCTTCTGAATTAGTGACTAGTGAGAAGAAGTAACACAAAGGACATGGATATGGTTCAAGTTCACAATGAAGTGAATTTCACAGCAGGATCCAGTGAGGATACAGAGACCTGTATTAAATAGCATATCTGTGTATCATCTGGAAAGGAAAAAGGGAGTAACTGAAGTGACAGGTTCACAGGGGTTGCAGAGTGATTCAGAGCAGTCAGGCTCAACTGCAGGGAAAAGCTGGAGGCAAGCTGATGGTGCAGAGCTGCAGAGGGGTTACACAACATGGAGATAACAGCAGGCAAATTTCAGTGTCAGTAACTGCAAAGTAAAGCACATGGGGAAAAAAACAAACCTGAAACTATATCTGACAGAGTCTAAAGAAGGTATAATCAGTCAGGAAAGAAATCTTGAAACCATGTGTTACTTCTCTGGAAGTAACTCCATGTTCAATAGTGGTTTAAAATTACTAGCAAAAGAATAGAGGAAAAAAAACCCGACAATATTATTATACCATTGTATAAATCCCCAGAGTATATATTCATTGAATATTGAGTACCACTCCGGTCATGCCATCTCAAAAGGAATGCAACACAGTTGGAAGTGATGCTGGTGGGACAACAGGATGGTACAACTTCTGAATGAGGCAATGACTAAAGAGACTAGGAATTCACTTTGGAAATTGTATGATTGAAGGGGCATATAATACAGGCTCCACAAACAACACACTGTTGCTAAAACAAATAGGGAAAGTTTGTTCCCTACTTGATATTTTGTCTGGGAAGAGTGACATTGTCTAGTAGAAGGATTAAAACAAAGAATAGGAAGAACTTTTTAACCTAGCACACAACTTTATCACTGCACTCAGTGACACAAGACAATGAGATGTGAAGAAGTAGTAATCATTTTGAAGGGGGATAGATCAGTTTATGAAACCTCATCAAAGGCTAGTAAACATGATGATCTGTCTGCAGCTACTTACTGAGGAAAATCCCTGAAGAAGAGAGAGCGAAGCTGTAAAAGCATGTTAGGTAATATCCCATATTTCCTCTCTACCTGCCCTTGGCATTGGTTGCTGGATGCTGGAAAGAACATGCACAGGGCACTTTGTCTAACCTATTGTGGTAACTCTCACCCTAATGTGTTTACAATGATTACAGTTTCCATACTGGTAGTTTGGGGTCCAGTTCACAGCTCATTGGAGTTAGAAATTCAGTTTTCTGATGTTCAGCTACATGAAATTCAGTGAATGTTAGCTTATCAAATCATTATGTGTAAGGTCATTTCACCTCTGCCAGAGAAGGAGGCACATGAACAAATATTATTTTGTTCCCTGGGTTTCCTTTGGAGCCAATTGGTTATTTTCTTCTGAAACAAAGCCACAGTAATCTCATAGGGTTACTGCACCCCAGATTTTGCTGAAAAAAGACAGAAAGGACAAAGCAATCCCAGATCTGTTTCTCCCCAGCCCATACGGCCCTCTTGCACTACCACAGTTGCCTTTGCACCTGCAAATCTTGTGCTGTTCCCCAGAGGCTGCAACACATGCACCAGTTTCCCACTCTAAAAGCATCACTCTGGTGGGTTTCAGCATGGCTTCTGCTTCCTGAGAAACTGTAAAAGCAAGAGGGACACCCACACACAAGCACAGGCACAGGAGTACCCCAAGTGACTCAAAAAACCCCAGGGTCAAATAGTATATAATGAGAACAGAAGCAGCTTACTCTAACAGACGGCATCAACACTGAGTTAGGTTGGCACACGTTTGTTTTGCACTGCTGGAAAATTGATCCCGAGGTCTCTCAGTTGAAAGCTGAGGAATCTGAAGGGACAAAATGAAAGAGTGTATGATGGGAAGGGTGCTGAGAAACAGAGAGCAGGTCCACATAAGGTGAAGGCTTTAGGCCATCCCGTGGGTTGCTCTGCCTATGTGAAATTAAGTGAAAGACTGTGAAACTTCAGAAGAGCACCAGGGAGCTTTGGGGCCAGAGAAATCACTACCAGCAACTACTCTCACCAGAATTTTCCCTGCAAACACTTCCACGTCTCTGATCGCCAAATGAAGATTTCTGCTTTGCTGCTTCAGCTTATCTGGGAGTCCTTATCCCAGCCAGTGCACTTACATTATTTTTAGCATACACAGTAAAATTCCATTTTGTTTATGAAACATCCAGTTTTCCCAGACTTCACTACTGTGCTTTTGCTGAGGCCACACTGTTTTACAGGCTTATAACCTCCACAGTTTAGCAGAGTCAGATTTATCAGATACCATGATGGGTAAAACTGCAGAGTCCAAAGGAAATTATTAAAATCTTGGTCAAAATAAGATATTGCAGTTAACAGGATTTCTTTTTTTTTCCCAGCTTAAGCAACCCAGATAAGCACCTGAGCATATAGGCTTTAGAAGAGGTAGAAGCCAGGTTTACCACTAAGTCTGGCAGTACATCATCAAACTGAAAGAGGGCAGAATTAGATTAGATATTGGAAAGAAATTCTTTGCTACAAGGGTCGTGAGACACTGGAACAGGTTGCCCAGAGAAGTTGTGGAATCCCCATTCCTAGAAGTGTTCAAGGTCAGGTTAGATGGAGCTCTGAGCAACCTAGTCTAGTGGAAAGTGTCCCTGCCCATGGCAGGGGGGGTGGAACTCGATGACCTTTAAGGTCCCTTCCAACCAAACCATTCTATGGTTCTGTGGTGTAGAGTAACTGAGTATGAAACTATGTAGGAGTAACTGAGTTACTGCAAATTGCACCTTCTACTTATGTGACACTTCATGTTTTCAGGAGAAATCATGGGATTATGTGGCTAATAAACCCTAGGAACAAAACACAGATATGTATTTTTAGTAGTCTTTAAAGCCTGAATAAAAATCACAGAATCTTATGATGTTAAATTAATGAAGCATTGAAGTATCAAAACAGTTACCTGGGCAATATATTTATATACAATTTTAAGAAATTAAAAACCTTGGATATTCATCGTATCATGAGGAAGAAAATCACATGAAAGACAATAAAGTGCTGACACTGCACACTTCTGTCAGCAGAATGGTACAAGAAAAATATAAAGCCCACTGAAAACTGGTACTTTTTTGAGAAAAAAATACGACCCCAAGGGTAGTACTCTGAGATAGCAGATAGAATGTGCCACCTGAGGTCAGCTTAATGAAGGTGAGAGTTGATTAGACCTGTAAGTTCAGTAGCTTTATGCTTTTATATGACTCTTTCTTATTGGTTGAATATTCTTAAAATTCATATTGTACTTTGTAAGTCTGAGACTTTGTTCTGATTTTCTTTCTTTGTTTTATCATCACAGTTTTTATACTGGAAGTAGTTTTTGTAGCTAACCAAGTGAATGCAAAACTTAGCTTTGAAAGTTGTACAAATATTGCTAATTTATTGCAGTTACGTTAGTATCTCCCTAAAGGATGGGGTACCAGGTTATTTTCCCTCCTTTGGAAAACTAGCCCGTCTCTTATCTCCTAATCCCCATGGGAGGGTCCTTCTGGCACAGTGGTGTCATGGAAGGGTCTCTTCACCACACCCTCTACTTTGCCTAAGAAAGATTCATCAGGAAGAGAGGTGACAGAAGAGGGTTTGACTTTATGTCCTAGCAGCTAGATGCTTATCTTGGACATGAAAGTCATAAGCCTGCTCCAGAAATAGGTAGATGATAGATAAATAGATAGATAGATAGATAGATAGATCCATGCTCCAGAACTATATGTATTTTTTTATACAGTCATTTCTTAAAAGCTTGAAATGCATAAAATCCATTAAAATAAAGGGAGCAGAAGTGCCTTATTTGCCTTGCCTTGCCTTACACTGAATCCCTTACCCCAAGCTGTGGAGCCAGACTACTTTACAGTGTGTGTTTGAGGCAGGCAAGACCCCCAAACCTACAACACTCAAAAAAGGACATAGCAAAGCACAAGTCCTCATGCTAAGGGCATGGCCACCAACCAGCACTTCTCTCAGCATAGCCAAGCACCTGGACATGTGGCTTCTGCCTGCAGGGCTGAACAGCCTCACCTCCCCACTTGATGCTGCTTGCAGCTCAGGAGCAGTGGTTGTCAGCTCCTCTGGCTCCCCTGGAGCAAGACCCTCCTGCAGGATCCACTCCTGCAGCCCCTTTCAGCAGTGGTCTGGATACAGGGCACCTATGATCTCATCCTGTTCAGGAATTTTGCTAAATCTCCAAAGGCACTGGTGGCATGTTTAGACGCCTAAACAGCCTTATTAATCAGATCAATGACTAAGGACAGCTTGCTCTCTGTACTAGTAACATAAAGGAATCATGTCTATTAGCACATTAAGAACTGAGTGTACCTTGTCCTAACATCTGAAATGCCCAATAAGAAAACCTGATGGGGACAGGTTCACCCAATCAATTCCAGCTATCTTTGGCCTTGTCCTGGAAAGGGACAAGGAAAAGACCAGGTTTCTGAGGTCAAACACAAGGGATGTTGGAGGAGGAAAATTTTCAAGTGAGTCACTGAGGTTCTGTGAAAACTAAGAAAAGAAAAAAAATGTAACAGCAAATCCCTTCAAGAATACGTTTAATGATCTCGTTTCTCAGGCTATTCATAGATTATGTCATTAAAAAACCCAGCTTGAGGCTCTGTTCCCCCAGCTCTCTCCTGGAGGATCTCCTCTGCTTTCTGGTTTTTTGTGTAAGGAGTATATATTTTGGTCAGGGATAGTGCTGACACAGTGGCACCTACCAGCTGTCCAAATGCTGGCATGGGCAGCTGGGCAAGCCAAAAGCCCTCGAGCTGTGCAACTTCATCTGGGGGTCTGGCAGTGGAGATGCAGAGTAACTAGCATTAGTTTAAAGGAGAAAAAGTTCTTCTGAATCGATTCCCTGTTGTTTTTCACAAACAGCATTTGCCTTTGTTTTTGCTTTCTCTGCCTTATCCCATTTTAAGGCTCATCCTGCTCTTACTGTCATCATGGCCCCCACCGAGACTCAGCTGAGTTCACAGTAAAACTTAACCTTTCAATTTGTCACTGGCAATACAGTGGTTAAAATCTCAAACACCCAATTGGGAAGTCACACAAAAGCTGAAAGCTTTTGTAGTTGTTGGCAGAATGCTGTGCTGGTAAGATGTGGTGGGTTCACCTCAGCTGGCTGCCAGACACCCACCCAGATGCTGTCTCACTCCAGAGGGAGAAAATAAGATAGAGAAGCTCATGGGTTGAGTAAGAAAATCAAAATCTGTGCATGGAAACAAAACAAAAAGACAATTTTATTCACTACTTCCCATCAGCAGGCAGATGTCCATGCACTCCCTAGAAAACATGGCTTCAGTACATATAGCAGTTTCTCAGGAACTTAAACATTATAACTCTGATGTCTCCTCATTCTCCCCCTTTATTTCCTCATTATCCCCCTTTTATTGCTGAGTACAATGTCATATCGTATGGAATATCCCTTTGGTCACCTGTCTCGTCTAGCCCCTTGCCCAGACTAGGCTTTTTTGTGGTGAGAGGATTGTCAAGACAGCCTTGATGCTGTACAGTCATTGCTCAGCAGTAGCCAGAACACTGATATCTTCTCAGTACTGTTCTAGCCACAAATGCAAAACCCAGGACTATACAGTGCCACGGTCCGAGGGGGGATGGGGCTGTGACACAGCACAGATAGGTCTGGAGACAAGGTAGAGGTGCAACTGGAATACTTTATTGAGGTGTCCAGAGGTATTGTGGGTTTCAGGCAGGGAAAGGGCTAGAACATGGGGTGGAGCATGAGACAGACAAATGGGGGAACAAATCGGGGTAGGGACACAGGCAAAGGGGAAGGAATGTGGGAGGAACTGGGGAAGGAGAGGGCGAATGGTAACTGTCTCCTCTCTGCAGCTTCTGCAGCCTATCAGAGAGGGGAGTGGGAAAGCAGGGAGCAGGCAAACTCCTGGCAAGCCCGAGTATGCCCAGGCTGTGCACTGTGTAGTGTGGATACAATGAAACCACATAAAAACAGTAAAGTCCATATAATAATTGTAAGGTCCATATAATGAAGTCCTGTCAATTGCTGTATGTTTTTCTCTACGCCTGGAACCTCTCCCATCCTGAATTTTGTTCCTTCACAATACAGATTGGTGTGAAGAAAGCTAACTTCATCCCAAACAGAGCCAGTAAGAGCTGAAAGAATCTAATTGTCCATATTACAAAAGAAAAGGAAAAACAAATAAACAAACCCAAACCCTGACTACTTATCTAGTACAGACAATGACTGTTCTACAACTAATCCAACTTCATAGATGGCTACGATTCCAATGGCTACCAATTAGTTCACTTGCAATACATAAGAACTAGCTCCAAAGCTGGGATTTATACATCCTCTGTCATGGACACATTGAAGTTCAAAAAGATCTTTTATTTGTCTGTAGGATTATGGTTCTTCTTGTCTCACGTAGTACACTCAAAAAATAGGTGGATTGTTTTGTCATTTCTTTTTGCAACAAGAATTAAAAGCTGATTATACATTCATTTTGGAAAGGATGTTCAATCGGAGAAATTATATGGAAAGGCTTAAACCCTACAGACTAACTCTGATTCTTTCTTCACTCTGGAAGCACGAGTACCTGCAGAGCTGCATGAGCTGTGAAGGCAATCAGATGCTGTGCCTTGGCTGTAGTCAGCTTGCCAGACAAGACCTCAGGAGCACTACTTCTTCTTTGCATGCTCAGATGTGATTTTGCACTGAGAAGCCATAGGTAGGAAAAAATCCCCTGGAAAGGGGCAAAGAAAAAATCTCCTCTCAGATGTTGTAAAGCACTGAGGACTTTGGTCTTAGTATAAACTTAGCGAAGATTGGCTCTATTTTCTAAACAGCAAAGCCTAGCTGAAGCCAGATGGAGTACCAATAACCAGGAAAAAAGGCTGAAGAGGGAATGGGTCTGAAAACCATGGGAAGCAAGGCATGGTTTCACCTCACATAACATCATCATGCTGGAAACACAGCATGCCTAGGTTCCACTGCAGCCACCAGAGTGGCACTTTTGAAAACCAGACATCACATTGGCTTATTTCCCTTTGGGTTTGTCTACCACTCTCCACTGACGCTGGAATCACTTTAGTACATAATTTTAAGGCGTGGAGAGCCAGAGCCAGTCCTCTGAGCAATTTTTTTTTCTCGTGCTTAATTTCATCTTGATGACTAACAAGTGAAAGCATAAGAGTCTTAAATTATAGCTACTCTCCTTTGAACTTGGCTAATACTGGGCTCTTCAATGGAGCAAAGAAATTACATGCGGATGGACAGAGGTAAAGCAGTAGATCAAATTGAGGGCACTGCACCGAAGGCACACTGCATTGCTACAACATTCACACACCAGAAGTTAATCATGAAAATTCATCATAATCATGTGTCTTTTGTGGTCCTCTCAAAGCTGAATAAATGTTCACTCACTACCTGGTAATAGCTGACAAATTCCTGGATACTGGAACAAAGCATTCAGCCCTATTTAGTCGTATTCTGGAAAGCCATTTATGTCTTTTTTTTTTTAATTATTATTAACACTGCACCATTAAGAATCATGATCATCATTTGCAAACTAAAGAAGTGGTAAATATGTCTAGGTGCAAAATTTATTTCTGAGAAGTTATTGCCTGATGTGAGAGAGGGTGCAGTAATTCCTGATTTTTCACACAAAACCTCACTTCCAATAGAGAATTGTTGAAAATGTTAATAAATCATTGCTATGATATATTTAAAGGCTCCTAGTGAACACTGCAAGACATAAATCACAGAAGGTGGCATTTTAAACTAGTAAATAAAAAGTAAATGAAAATATCATCACATAGATTTAGAGGGTGTTTGGCAACACGGACCTGTGAGTGATTTTTTTTTTTTTTAAGTGCTCTAAATGGGAAGTAGCAAATACTGGAAGTCTACAGTATGACTCGGCATTTCTAAGGCAACACCCTGTCACCAAAACTTGAATTATGACCATCTTCAACTGAGAAGAATGACAGAATCTAGCCCACCGTGTGTATCAGTATCAACTCTGCTCAATTGTAAAAGAATCTGGAGGACAAAGCAAGAAGTGGTTTGGAGGAATGGAATCAAACAGATCCATTCATAGGGCTCAGAGTTTGTTCTAAGTAAGGAATAAATCTTACACCTGTGTTGGCAAAAAAAACACAAAGCAAATGGATACAAAGCTGGGGATGTGCTGGCTGGAAAATGCCAGACTCAAGCTGCAGATAAAAATAATAAGCTGCAATTTGCCACTATCACTGAGTAGTTATTTTTGAATCTGCAGGGTGAAAATTATCTAATCTGGAATTTCCCCTCACACCAGTAAGATGTAGATAGTACTCCACATATATGACCCTCAGAACAAGCCAGGCATTTTTGCATGCATTGCAAGTTGGGATATAACAGCACAAAGTACCCAAAGGTGACCTCCCACTCTTTTCTGTTATTGATGTTAAATGCTGGAGTGACATCGTTCTGAAGCCCCTCTCTAACACAGCTCCTCCCAGGGCACGGAGATGCTGGGAGAGGAAGACGCTGGAATACATCCTCCTACCATTGCTCAGTCTGCACACATGGCCATGGGAAGTGTGGTTACAGTTAGTGTACTATCAACACCTATCAAGGAAGACAGCAATTTTTACTCTTTAAAGAGATGTGAGGCAGCTTTTTTGAACCATATGCAACTGGATTTACACTTTCTTACGGATACATTCTGCTGGAATATATCCAATTCATTTCATAAATATCTTTACCATATGGACTATTTAAGATGTTTAGAAACTAATTCGAAATATAAAGCTTTTCTATCTTAAAGTTTGTTTTCAGGTCTGGTGCTGCCTGTACTAAGAAAGATGTTTCTTACTAGCAGGACCATCAGTAAACCTCTGGAAAAGGAATTACCTAGAACAACTTAGCTTTTTGGTTCAATAGTCCCATAAGCATTAGAGTAGGATTAGGTTTTCTGCCACAAACGTTCTTATCTGAGACATTTGTGTATCATGATACATATATTACATTCTAGAGCCTACAATGAAAAACAAAGTTTGCCCTACTTTGTGGAAGAAGGTGGATTCCAGGCAAATTTCATGTTGTTACAGTTGTGAAAGGGTAGTTTTCCCCGCTTTTCTACTGCCATGCATTGAATTAAACAGCTTTTGTGTTTCAAAATCAAATTCTTTGCTTGGAGTTGTGAAGAACTGTATGAGTCTGTGTCCTAGTTAGAACAGCTGAGACCAGTTCATCACTGGATGGGTGTAACACAAAACCTTGTATTCTATAGCCTTCCACGCCCTTTCCCAGAAACTGTTGTCAATAGACCATTTACACCATCTGCTCAGAGCAGCCTGACTCCTCAGGCTATAAACTGGGTGTTAAGAGGCCTGTGAGACAGGAGGGTGCTCTTGTCCTCACACCCTTTGTGGAACTTCCCACCCTGAGGGAGGTACTGAGCATTTCTGCCTGAACTGGAGGATATATAATCTTGGAGTCTTTGGACTTTTTTTAACCACTCGTGGGATCCAGAGGAAGACTGCAGACCACCACTCTCAACCAGACTGCAACCACCACTCTCGACTGGACTGCAACCACCACTTTTCAACCAGACTGCAACCATCACTCTTGACCAGACTGCAACAGCACTCTCACCAACAGGTTTTCCCCTCTCCTTTTACTCTGGGCTCAGGGGGCCCAACGAACACCACTCTGTTCATGCCCCAGGGTGCTGGGTTATATATTTGGGTTTTGTGGGTTAAAACCAACTGTTTGTCTGTATAATTGTACTTATTGTATTGTTTTATTAAATTGTTATGCTGACTTATAATCTCTCTTTTGAGTTGGGTTCATTTCCCCTGCTGGTTTACCTTTAAACCAGCAGAGTCTGGATTTCCCTGGTAGAAAAAAACTAACAAATCCCACATTTTAGTAAATCAGCCCACATTTTTACTGCACTGTCCTTTAACAGCATCAAGGAAGGATATAAGGCAGTAGAGCTCTGTCTTCAGTTCTATTTTCTTCATTTGGTTTAAATAGTGTCACAAACATTTTTTTTTAAATAAACACAGATAGGCTTTTTTATTAGCACCAAGTTTCTAGTGTAGGGAAAGGATGAGGGAAAGTTAAATTGAGTTTGCTTCATTAGAACATTAGTTGCATAATTGCTGAGATTATGCAGCTGTTACTGTCTGCAGGTGTTAAGTGCTGGGCAAGACTTTTGTGTCACTACTAGGAAAATTTTAAAATGCAAATTTTTAGTAGCAACACTGTGCATTTTTAATTATTTTAGGTAAGCTTCCATTTCTGATTATTTTGGTCCACTTATGGTTTCATATGTTTGTAAAACTGAGTATCACACACCAAAATGCTTCTTGTACTGTGATGCCACACTCACAGCAGGAGAGCAAGAACATTAACTGCCTCAGTGTGTCCTGAACAATGCATGACCTTTCTCTGTCTCTTCACATCCTTTGTAAAAGACACTTTTAAACTATCACCTCGAGAGGCTGTGACCTGTTTTGGCTACTTAACATCCACAAAGCAAGTTGAGGTCCATCTTAGTCCAGTGGGAGGCTCAGCGGGCCCATCTATTGACGTGAACATTATAGGTTTACTGTTAGCCTGAAGGAAACAAGGCTAACACAATCGGATGGTTTTCCTGTACGTCCATTTTTTCTTAGCAAAGAATGTTCTTCTGAACATATTGACCAATTTCCTCTGGACTGAGGCAGCAGTAGTCTCTTCTGTGCTTCACACATACTTCATCAAGACAGGTGGTAAAGGAGAGAACTCTTTTAATGATCCCTCCCACAAAGGAATGGCAGGAACAGTACAGCTGGTTTTTGTTTCACCTGGTAGCTGTGCCTTGATTTTCTCAGTCACCTTCACATATAGAGCTTTTAAAAAACCATGTATATTCTCACAGAAAGTTCCTTTGTGAACCCTGTAATTCACTTTTCCAAGCCTCTCAAAGCCCATTTCTCCCCCCATTAGTTCATTTTATCTCTGCTTTCAGCCACCTATGAAAAGATGTTTATCTTGTCTGCATGTAACGCCAACCTCTGTGCTTGCCCCTCTGCCTGGTGTTTGTAAGTCTCCCCTGTAACTCCAGGTTGGATGCTGATGACCACTGCCATCTGAAACACATAACTGCTCCTGCCTTCTGCTTTGCTGAACACCAGCTGGAGTCCTTGCCTCTTCCAGGATGGTCCTCCCAAAGGCTGGCCACAAAACAAACTATTTTCTCAATCAAAATGTAAATAAATGAAAAGGTTTTATGGATATTTCCATGGAAATGTTCAGACAAAATATGAGCTTTCCTCTGAAATTTTGGCTGTGAGTATTGCTGTGTTTCACAACAGCACTGATTCAGGAGCCTCCTTTTTCTGCTGCTGCTATGGTATGAGCAGCTAGCTAAGACGATCCACCCCGCAAGACAACCCAGCATCCCACATGAAGAAATCCTTGTACCCTGTCTCTGCGCTCATTTTCTATAACCTGGCTTTTGACAACAAAAATCTGCATTTTACTGTGAGAAGGTGGTATTTTTCATTAAACGGTACAATTTAGCAAAGCACAAGCTTTCCATCAAAAACAATTTACATACTTTTTTTTTACATCAGTTTGCTAGTCCAAAACCTTTCCCTTGGGTCATCCCCAGGATGTGCAGGAGCCCAGGGCATGCGCTGACAGACTTCTTCCACCTAAACCCACCAACGGAGCCTGCAGCACTTCAGGAGTGTTCAGCCGACCACAACTTGCTTTAATTGAGTAAATGTCCATACAGGAGTTTTTGAAGATGCAGCAGTGGCCTCATTTCACTGTATTTTGATTACAATGCGGGTGAGATTCCTCCATCCAGGCACCTCAATGTGAGTTAGGGTGGGGTTAGTGCCATTGCCAGGACCACTTCAGATGCCTTCAGCTGTCACTCCAGAACGACCTGGGTCTACCATGGGTCCCAATACCTGTATTGAGAGGCCTGAATTTAGCCCTTGAACTCCACAGAGCAGAAGAGGACTTGGACACCCAGTTTACAGTTGGGTGTACACATGTACACATCTAACTACAAATCACTGAACCTTAGAGCTGAGGCCCATACTATGTCTTTAGTGTGATGCTATTTAGATCCAGTCTGAAAACACAGCTTAAGTCAGTGGGTTATGCTATGCCTTATACCAAATCCTCTTTGGAGAGCCAAACTCTTCCTGGTGCTGCCAGAGGAGCACACACTGTACCAACATGATGTGCAGGTGCTGATCTTCCCCTCTCCACTGACTCCAGGTCTTCACTGCATTTAATTTACACCTCCAACACTGATAAATTCCTCTCCCAAATAAGGTGCTCTCCAGGGGCTGATTTATTCACTACAGTGTATTTTAGTCACAGCAAAACCCAAGGAACAGAATATGTCTTCTCTAGCTGTGCCAGACAAGCATTTTGCATTTGATGAGGGGCAATTTATGATGGTTCTTGGCTGAGCTGAGAGCCAGCAAGTGTGGCAATCTGATTTCAGGCAGGGTAAGACTCAGGCGATGAGGGAGTGTCTTATCACTTCACAGCCTCAGTAAAATAGTCCGCCACTTTCTGAGAAAATGAGCTTTGAAGTGGTTCACCCACTATCCAGTGAGACACAGGCAGGAGGAGAGTTACCCTGGACCCCGAGAGCACCTGAAAATCACCCTGCTCCTCCTTCCTTCACCTTGGAGAGAACCAGCTCTGTCCTCTTCTCCTTCATCAGTATCTCACAGGCATCTCCTCCCTTCCCCCAAAATGATCTGCCTTCAGTGTTTTCTGTAACAAACTCTTCCTGCTCCTGCCAAAGTTGATGGAAACCCCTTATGAGTTAGAGGGAAGGTCAGAACCTATGGCAGGAATCCAGCCCTGTGGTTTACAGGGTTTGGGTACTCAATGACTCTTTTGCTTAACCAATTGTTTTTCTATTAAGGCTTCATGAACAATGAAAAAAATAGCAATGGTTGAGCCCATCCATGGTATGTTTTGCACGTCTCATCTTCCACACAGAGTCATCCTCATTGCTGTTTCATAATGTCAAAAATAGAGTTTACTGTCAGGACATGCCAAATAGATGAAGCACAATTTGGAGTGGAGAATGGAGCAGCTCCATAAGGAGAGCTCTCAGGCTAAGAGGAAATCACCAGTGCAGTTCCTCAAGGAAATCACATTTGAGGCAATCTCGTGGAGTGTCTTAGCAATGGCTTTCAGTCTGAATACAGATACTTGCTTTCAGACATCATCAACAGCTCAAACTTTTCCATCAAGAGCTCTTTAAAGGAATAAAATATGCCTGGTACAGGGTACAGGTGAGCACAACATTCCACTTCTGCTCATCCCCCTTACAAGGAGGAACATGAAATACCCACAGGAGCCTGCTAAGAGGGCCTGTGCTGGGGAGCCAGTCCAACAAGCAGAGACCGAGAGAGGCCAGGTTGTTTATCCTGTGGAGGAAAGGCAGAGGGGGATTCTATTGCTTTTCTAGAAATGTCTGCTGAAGGGCAGAGGAGTTCCTCACCTGAAAAGACAATGCTGACACAAGTTTAAATGACTATGAATAATTCAGTCTGGAAACTGAGATGAGAGAAGGGATTCAGCATCAAATTTCATGTAGGGCAGTGGGGGAAAGAGTCTAAACTTCTTCCCGGCTGGAGCCTGCTATGGTTATGAAAGTACAAGGGTGTCAGTGGGGTGAGGAGACAAGGGAGTTTAGGCTGGAGGGAAAAGCCAGGATTTTGGAACTGAAAAAAATTGAACACTTTTTCAGGTAAAGAAGCCCTTCTTCAAGGCATTTTGTAGCACCAAGAGTGCTCTGCACACAGGGGGGCTGAAATAAGCAGTGTAGCACACAGCTTTGCCCTTTGCCGGTCTGTGCTGTGTGCCCCTACACGTTAGAGGCTAATGATATCCCAGCAGTAAGATGATTGCTTTTCTCTTGATGCACGCCTTCTTGCCTGTTTTAAAATGCAAAATCGACAAGGCTGAAATTTGCAACTACACGATTGTGAACATTTCTGATGTCCCATGTTGAACACACCCTTTATCCCATTTACAGCCCCATCATTAGGCCAGCAAGATCCCGGCTACCCATCATCTCCTGTGTGCAGTGCAGCATTTCTGCTCATCTGTCACTCGGGTGTCTGAGCCTCTTTACTGTTGTATCTGCATATCTCTGCAGTGATACTTTGCTTGTGTGCCAGGCACAGCTCTGTCATACTGCATGGAAAACAAAGCTCTCCTAATAGCCTTTCTCGTGATGAGTACTGAACGGTATCCCTGAAAACCTTTAAAAGAGAATAAGGATGTAAGTTGCTTCTAGTAGAAATTGCCTAGTTTCAAATTGCTCATGGCTAATATATGTACTGAGGGAAAAAGAGTTCAGCTCCTCCAATACTGAATATGAATTTTGTATCTATATAATATCATAAGGACCTATATATTGAATAAATAAAGCGTGGGCAGGGCTAGTCATGATTTAATACCACAAAATTATGTCATGATTAAATCACTAAATTATTAGTCATTATTAAATCCTACTAAACCTTCCAGTGTAGGAACATTAGTGAGACCAGCTAAAACTTTCCTCATCCACCCTCCAAGGTGCCCATCCACCTCCCGTCACTCACCCTAAAGCTGTGTGCTAGGTATGGCAGTGCAGGGCCGGGGGTTGCTGCAGGCACAGCTCTCCCAGAAATGCTCTCCTCCAGGTTTACAGCAAATTTCCATCCCATGCTATCTTTATAAAAATAAACTGCTCTCTCTCTTAGCCCCAAGTGGAAATGTTCTTCTAAGACAGTGTATTTCATTTTTAAGTAATAGCCTGCAGTGGCTTTTTCCAAAAGTCCTTTACTGCCTGGGATTGGTTTTATTTGATGGGTGAACAGTGACATCTGCTGGGAAAAATCCCCGGGAGGCGGACTGGGTTCTCGAGGTGCCCAGCATCCATGCACTCCTCCATCCCCTGCACCCCCTGCATCCCTCCCTCCACTCCCCCTCCCCTGCCAGAGGGGGCAGACAGGGCTCTTCCACTGCCCATAGGGCTCGTTAGCTGCACACCAATCATTCCAGTTTGGAACAATTAAGCCTATACCTGTCTGACTGTATAAGGAGCAATTGATAAAATTCAGTAGGTTTGTATCTATTTTCTTATTGCTTTTTCAAGTGATAAAGGTTGCATATGTGCATGGGGCATGGGGTCGTGGCACGCAGTGGCTGAGCGCTCAGAGCTTTTATCCACGTCTCTCTGAGCATTGCAGTCCTTTATCTCTCTCCCATCCTGCACTATGATTTCCTGCTGCCTTCCCTTTTATTAAATTATATCTACAAGAGTACTTATCTAAAAGTGAAATTCCCTGGCAGAACTGCAAGCAGTAACTGACAGCAAGGACTGTGTTACTACAGGCACTGGGGTGTCTTTTCAGCTGGAGTGAAGCACGTCTCTGATGTCCCATATAAATGACACAATATTATACTCTCTGTAAAATTCCCTCCCCTTCAAAAAAAAAAAAAATTAAAAAATCTTTACATTAGGAAAAATACAATCTGTCACTCCAAGTGAAGCACTGGACCTGTCATGTAACTAGCTGTGCACTTTCTTGGGTTGTTTGAGGCATTAGCAGTACACCTCTGGATCATGCAGGATCCAGACAATTTATAGGACCCTCATTATGGTCAGGAGCCCTCTGACTGTATCATAGTGGTTAGGTGATTTTGCAAGAGCTCTGTCTTCCAGTTTCCCTGGGAGAGGTGTGTGGCTAAAAGCCCAGCAGCAGGCACCAGTGATATGTCTTGTACATGTCATTTAACTCTTCTGCACGGTTTTCTCATGTTACTGAACACAAGAGCTATTGCAACTTAAGAGTGTCAGCTCATGTTGATCATTATGTAACTGTAAAAAAGAAAATTACTAACATCTTGACCCTAAAGCACATCCTTTTGCACGGAAACTGAGCTGCTCACCAAATGGAGCTGCTTCTTCTGGCCTAGAAATATGGTGGTACAAGAAGTGCTTGCTTTTAGCTGAAGGAAGAGGAAAATACAGTGCATCTGAATTTGCTTCACTACACCTGAACTTGCTAGGCAACACATGGTACCAGGACCCAAGCCCAAATTTGCCTTCAGCTCAAGCTATCTTGCTTCCACCACAGAGCCCTCATCATCCAGTCCTTCCTCCATGAAGGTCCCTACACTTCCTGTTCTCCCACCCCAAGGCTCAGACACCCCCATCTCAACCCCATCAGGGATTTCTGCTCTGAAGTTCCCATGACTCAACCTCTTCTCCCTGAGAACCCTGCTAATATCACCACATTAAAATATTTCCAGGAATCATGTTTCTTTTCCTCTTCTGCATGTCCCTGCTGCCCAAGGAAATGTGATCTAAAATAAATGCGCTGTTCAAAGATAAAAGAAGGTCTCACCAAGTGCATAACTCAGCCAGTAATTTATGTACTTCACTCTGCAAATATGAATAACGCTTTACAAAACTCAGGTCAGGAGGCTGGAGAAATTCATAAATCACCAGAACAGAAGAGGAAGTAATGGCAAACTGTATGCACATGCCACATAGGCAATTGCCACTCTGCAACTCCCTCCCACGCCTGAACGCATTTGCTTTCAGAACCCCCAGCCGACAATGGATGGCATCCTCTGGCCCTTGGGCATTGAAGCAAGTGGCAGATGCTCCCTGATGCCAAGGAGGAAGAAAAAGGCAATCCCCAATGGACTGCTTGACAGAGGAGTCAGGCAGCATGCTGCTGCCAGCCCAGGAGAAATAATGCCTTTCCCAGAACAAATATGATTTGTCCAAGTATGTATGTATGTATGAATCCAGAATGAGATTCTATCCCTATGCTGCTGCCCACTTCCTTCCCATGCTGGTTTTCTCTGGTCTTATGGAGGATACAGACAAAGCACAAATTTTGAATACGAGTTTTCTGTGGAGGGTAGCTCTGAATGACTCTTCCCACTGTATCCCCAAAAGCCTTCTGACTTGAAGATATCATTACGTAAGACAACCTGCTTTCTTGCTTTGTTTAGCAAAGCCTAACCTACAGAAAGGTACAGAGATGTCTCAAGGTGAGAAACATCCCCAGAGAAACTACTAAGAGAGGTCTGCAATGAGGCAAACACTGCGAGGTGGGGTGAAATGTTCAGAGCCAGGAAGAAGCAGAATGGGAAGCAAGTGGAATCTTTGGGAGACTCTCCCCTTTTGGAGAGACAGAGAGATGACGGAGAGAGGAAGACCTTGGAGATGCTGGGGAAGAGAGAGACAGTGAAAGAAAGAAATACTGAAATAAGCACCACTATAAAAACTCCTTTACTATTTTCCTAACTTGGAAGAGGGCTTTTCACCTGAAATTACACTTGAAACTATAATTTTTAAGCTAGTAAAAAAAATAATAAACACATCTAACTTTCTGTTTGTGATCTGGAGAAGGAAATAAAAGATTTTCAAAGAAATCAAAGTAAAATCTTGCAAAAGATTCTTTGGGGGAAAAAAATAACCTTCATTTTCATATTACTGATCTGTGACTCTTCCTACATAGCTGAGCATATTCATATGAATCACCAGTTTACTCAGAAGAGTCAATATCCAGCTCACAGCACTGAGAAGGAAAGCTGGGACAGCCAGAGCCACAGCCTTGCTTGTTTTAGACCACAGAGCTGGAGATGACATAGCAGGTGTAAGGAATCTCTTTTGCACTCATGCACTGATACAGGGGGAGACCTGACAGGGACCCACAAGGAAAAGACAACTGAATGAAGTGCTTAAGAAAGCACCAGAAAAATACTTGTTTTTGCACAGGCAGGACTAACTTCTCTTGCTGTGAAGCAATCACCTTGCATCTGCTAGGCAAAAGCTGGAGCTGAAAGCAAGCAGAATGATTGCTAAACAACTCTGCACCAAGAAGGAGGCTGAGTAACTGAGCCCTGAAGAACTGTACATATATGCATATGTTTGGGTGTGTGTTCAAATTTAGCATACTGGCAATAACACTTCTGCAAAGCAGTCAAAATCTTGAAGTTAGCACCAAAAGAATGAGGTTCAAAAAACAGCCTGGGGAATCTTTCTGCTATCTGTGCCATTACAGTATATACCTTCTTTGCATTTCCAAGATTTTCCCATCAGCTAGACAGAGTTGACTCTTTCTTGAACTGAAACAAGAGATATTCTGGTGTTTTCTTTGATTGTAGCAGCTTTATAAAGACTGAGCACTGTAATCAGGTGACCAGAGGGTAAGAAATGGCAGGCTTTACTCCTTTTGACTGTATGAGTAACTTCACCAAAGGACAAAAGCAATAAATAGCCTCCTCTGTCCAGGGACAAGAAAACCTAAAGCAACATCATGAGGAAAGCAAAGTCGAAAGGTAAAATGCTGCACTTCTGAAACATGGTGTGAAACGGGGACTAAGTGTCTCTCCACTCTTTCATCTTAACCAGCAGCTTCTGAAGAGGACACCCTGGTCAGCCTCTCCAGGCTATGTTGTGAAAGGAGAAACCTCTAAGGATTTATGTGAGGCAGCTGTGCTATCTGTAGTATCCCAATTACACCTAACTTTCAATGCAGCTTGGTCATGTTCTATTTTATGTTCTGCTTCAGAACATATGAAGTCTAGAAACCAGGAACAGAAGTATATATGCTGGGATTGTAACAGGCTTGCTCTGTACTCAAAATTTCAGAGCTATCCTACTGCTGACAAGCACTCAGGAGACTGCCTTGTAACAGTCTAATAAAGCTATCATGACTCCAGATACAGAGGCAAAAAACTGGAATGATTTATTGAACACGTGAGTGCTATTTAAGGGTCTTGGGGGCTTCCATGCTAATGAGGAGGCAGGGTTTTTCCAAACAGGGGATTCCACAATTTATTAGCATTTCCAGTAACAGGGGTGACATAAGGGGGAAAATTGATTTACATTTCTTGGATACAGTATTTACATTTGGGGGAAAAGGATTTGATATTTCCAGTAAGCAAGATTATACTGGGGAAGGGTGATCAGCTTTTCCCAAAATAAGGATTTACAGAGGGAGGGAGAAAACAAGGGGATAACTGATAGCATCATGCAAAGTCTCTCTACATCCTGCTGGAGTAGATCAGGACAATCCACACGAAATGAATGTCAATGGCTCTTGTCTGGTCTTTTAGGTGATGTTTTTTTCCCCAGCCTCTGTGGCCCAAGGTTTCCAGCTTAAGCCCACCAAGCCCCTTCCTGATGACAGCTGAGGTTTGACTCTTACACTGCCTGGTTGAAGTGAAAGCTCAAAGCTTGTTTTAAATTCGTGAGCACTATCTGTACTCACTCCAAGCCTCCTTATCCATAGTTCACCACACTAAGAATACCTTGTCCCTCTAGTACTGTCCCTAATAGTAGCTTAACACGAGTCCTGCTCATGACACCTTCACTGCTCCCAAGGGATTGCATTCTCCCAGATTGTCAAGATAAATAGTGCAAAACAAGCCTTTAAAGTACTGAAAGAAAAGCTTCCCAGCACACCCAGCTAGCATAGAGAGAGCACAGACACAGTGCTTCTGCAATCTCCGCAGTTACAAGCACCTCAGCATTGCCTCTCAGTGTATTACGCTTGACACTGCAGTCTTTTGAAATACAGGGATTTTATCCTTCTCACAAGGAGAGGTTAAAAAACAAGCTGCAGTCTTACAGTGACTTACTCCTACTGCAACAACTGCTGTTAGAAATGTTAACCCTGCCTGAGCAGACTGGAAAAAGGGAAACAAGGTAAGTAACAGTGAGGCATGGAGTCAAACCTGGTTTTTGAACTAATAAGTTCATTTTCTCCCTCTCCTCTCTTCTGCAGTCTCCTTTTCATAAGGGAATGGTCCAACTGTGCCAGCTTTCTTCTCTTCTTCAATGTGAAGTTATTCTATTGTCAACCAAGCTGCCTTTTTTTCCCTTAAACTATGGGGCCAACTTGCAGAGGATGTACTAAAGGACCGGCAAACACTCTCCATTTTCTTCTTGATCTAACTGCAGAAAAAACAGCAGGCACAAGGAGCTGCCTTGGTATCACCTGATAACCTTCTGGAAACGAAGGGAAGGGAAGGGCTTCATTAAGCATCATTCTATTTGAATTTGACAGGTATAGGAACATCTCATTGATTTTTTTGCCACTTTATGTCTTCAAACTGTCCCAAATAAACAGGCAGGGTTGACTCTTTCTTAAAATGAAGTAAAAGGTACTGAAGCATTCACTTTGATTCTAGCAACTTCTAAGAAGATCAAACTTGTTTTTACTAAAACAACCAAGAGTAGACAGGGTCCTGTTTTCTTCAGCAGGATGGCATAGTTTCACCAAAGGACCAGAAAGAAGCAAAAACATCAAGAAGTCCTCTCTGATCATGTTTCTCTATCTTGTTTCTGCTGCATCCAAGCAGTTCAACTGGTGGATTCAACTTCCAGCGCTCATAAGCAGATTGTACTTAGGTGGGGAAACATTCCTGTGGTAACAGCCTATACGCTTTTCAGCAGTTTTCATAATATGTGATGCAAAGTGGCACGGAGCTGCACAGGGAAAAAGACTACCAAGCTAAAGGCAAGAGCATATGTATAAGTGTGAGTTGTGGCTATCTGTACATAATGAAACAACATGGGGTGTTATCTTCTCTCTTCCTCCACTCCAACTCAGTGGAGTGGAGCACAGCTATATATGATGTGTCTAGATGTTCTCATGGCTTTCCAACTCTGGAGATATCTCCAGAATCATACCTAGGTATGATTAATACATATCCTTAACACAGCTAGGAAAGGAGTAAGAAATGACTGGTAGATATTCTTTAAGAATAAGAATGTCTTTCTTCTTTTCTCACTTAAGTAATGAGATATTAACTCACAATAATTAGAAATATACATGACAAGAGCTTGCCCCTTTTTAGTATTCAGTGATTCCTTCTGCAATAAAATAAAAAATCAAAATGCAGGAAGATTATATTTCAAGTGCACTATCAATGTGACAGAAATGGAAAATTCAGTCTATTCATTATATCATACTTTTGGTGGATGAGGCAGCTACTTCATTTTAAGTAAAGAACTTCCTGTGTCTTTGACTATAGCTATTTCTGGGATAAATCCTTTTTAAAACTGTTAATCATGCACTGACAGTAGAAAAATAAAGGTCAACTTTGAGTAACATATAACCAAAATATGTCACCTGTCATTCCCCTTTTCAGCCTGGAGTTTCATAACAGGAGTTAGTCCTGTTTGTCTGCTCCTGTTTGGATATATAATTCACTGCAAACTCCATGACTTCTTACTGGTTGTACAACTAGTGCAACTAATATGCCTCTTTTAATGACAGTACAGATGGTTTTACTGTGTGTTTCAAAAAATATTACTTTTATCAATAACAAAAGAGCATATTGTCTCTTTAAAAAACCTGAAAAAAAATCTTTTAAAATCTTTGAAAAATATATTGGCATTGCAATACTTAGAGCCTAGTCTTCCCTTGAAGAAGTGTTTTTAACACCAGATTTCCATGTCAACTAACTACTGACACTAGGTTAGCTATCCCTGCCTGATCTAAATCCTAAAACTTCTGAGCTAACATATCCAACATGTTTTTAAAAGCACAATTTTATCCTTATTTGGACAATCTTGAAGAAAAAGCGTATTACTAAAGCAACAAAGAACACTAGGACATTCAGCAATGTTATTCATAATTGGTTCTGGAGTTATGCTCCCATGAGCTCCAGTTCTTCAAGTGTGGGAATGAAGCTAACCATGAAATAATTTCACTGGGTTTAGCTCCAATAAAAACATCAGGAGTGTGACTAATATATAAACGTACAAGTTCCTAACTCATTCCATGCTCAGATGATGTGTTAGCACAAGTATAAAACAGAAGGTATATAAGGGATATATATACAATGGCAAGGAAAATACAGCTGTTCTAGCCATGCTTTGTTATGCTAAATTATAATAATATCAAAATCATAACAATATCCTGGGAAGCAGTGCATCATTTTCAGGCCTGAATTCCTCTTCCACTTTAAGGTCTAGTCATTCAGCATGACACCAACTTGAAAGTGTTGAAGTGTACAACACGAGAACTGTCTTTGCCATCAGTTAAAGAAGATTCACCGTGGAAAGGTTTATCTCCTCTTTTGAATGGATCAGTTATTTATGCTTAAGAACTATTTTAGATTTAGTTTTGCAGGCTTCCAGAATACTTCTTATTCAGATGCATGTAGCATGTTCTGAAAATTCCTTGGCTTTAATTAAAAAGAGAAATTCCACCAGGACTGTGAGACTAGTCATTCTGGAAAAACATATCTCTGAAGTTTTGGTTCACTGAACCAAGATGACTGTTTTATTCCCAAACTTTGTTTCCTCATCCCTTAAAGAAATAATTTCTTTAAATTACCAAATTATTTGAAAAAATGTATGTTCTTTTGGGGAAAAAGAATTTCCATATGTTTCTTGCACACTGAATTAGAAGAAGCTACTGTGAGTTTTCACAAATACTACTGGGGTGCAAGTGTGTCATTTGACATCCCACAAGAAGAGAAAATACTCATATTTGCAACATGGGGATTTGCAACATCAGTCAAGGGGAGGAAACCTAGAAATATCTGCTTGCTGCTGTCCTTGTTTACTGCCATTGACAGTCCATGACTCCTGAGAAGCTACTGAAAGGCATGTCAGGACAACTGTCATTATTTGAGGAGGTCTCCAGCACACTTGGGACAAATTCTGGGGACTGGTGGCACAGTGATGCCCCGCTCTGGGACAGCAGACCATAAGAAGTTGCAGAGCTGGGGCTTCCTAACTGCTGGTTCGAACTATTAGGGTATGTCTGCTCTCAAATAACACAGTTTAAGCCCTGGCCTTTGATGATCTTCTACACTGGATAAATGTTTGTTTGCTCTCTGCTTTGGGTGACAACAGGCTCCTGGAGCAGCTCCCACCAGGCAGTTTGAAAGTAGTGACACCAGTTCTGTGTCTGTCTACCCACCACCACCCTCCAGCATGACCCCAGCCCATTCTTGATCTCCATGTGGTCCTGAAAGCTTTGATGCCCCAACTTGGGGCATGAATCTTGCATCTACAATTTCTTGCCATTAAAGTGTGCTGTGGTATGTTAGAGCAGAGTCTTCAGGTTGTTTTGAAGGTTGGAAGCTCAGAAAGTCACACATCATCATCATCATCACCACAATAACAATAACAGTAACAGCGGCAGCAGCAGCAATCACAGAGGCAAAAGGGCAGCACGTCGTGCCCAGCTGTTCCACGGGGCAGGCTCCTCTAGAGGCAGTCAGCTCTGAGCCATCTGAACAGGACTGTTTTTTATGCCCCTTATACTTCTTTGGGAGCATCCTGCCCTAGAGCAGCCAGAGCACATTTAATCTCTTAGCAGTCACCTACTGGTTTGTCTGGACTGGTAAAATGGGCTGTGCTCTGGCACTGTGGACAAATGGCAGTCCCCGGTTCTCCCCTGCATGGCAGACACTTCTTCTCCCAAAATCAAGGTGGTCATATCCAGACTGCCTGGCAGGAAAGGTCCTTGGTATCTGCTGCTCTCCTCACAGTGCCCAGTACCAGCAGCCGGTAGTCAGTACCACCCTCAAAACCATGCCAGCAGCCAGGATAACCCAGCCAAACAATGTGGGAAACCACAGGGCAGTGCTCAAACATATGCCCCAACCCTTACAAACCCCAAATGGAGCTCAGATGCTCTGCTGATGGGCACATCCTGCAGTGTAGCAATCCAAAATTCGGATGTCAGCAGAAAAGGAACTGCTAGGATTAGGTAGCAAGCCGTGGACAAAAGGGGCTGAGGGAAATTTCATCATCTAAGGGCCAGACAAGACCCACTGATATTCAACCATGTGGACTGTCCTATCTCCTGCAGCAGGATATGGAAAGACTTTGTGATGATGCTATCAGTCCATGCAGAAGCCCATTTGTTTTCTCTCCTCCCTTGTAATCCTTGTTTCAGGAAATGTTAACCATCCTCCCCACAGTGTAATCCTGGTTACTGGAAATATTAATCCTCTTCCCCCCACATGTAATCCTGGATATGGGAAATGTTAATCATTTTTCTCCCCTACGTAATCCTTGTTACTGGAAATGCTAATGAATTGCGTAGTTCCCTAGTTGGCATAACCCGGCCTCCTCATTAGCATGTTCTGCCCCTGAGACCCTTAAATAGCATTTCATGTGTTCAATAAAGATTCCAGTTTTCACCCCCAAAACCTGAGATCGTTTAGTTTTTGGACCTTTACACTGCAGTGCCCCCTTGTCTGGTTCCTGCCAGGGAACCTTGGACACATTTTCTAAGAATATAAAACTTGAAAGCTATCAGAAGTGCAGGACCACTGGCCAGAAGCCTGAGCTTGAGAGCTGGTGGGAAACCAGGTATATTGTCATTGGAGCTAGGCTTTCCAACAGCTTAACAGTCCAGGAATTGGAAGCACCTAGCATTGCTAAAATATACATCAAAAATAACCAGGCATTGCCTATACCTCTCCCCACATGTTCCTATGGAGAGAGTGCTCCAAAGGGGAATGCAACGGGAAAGGAAATAATCTGATGGCTTTGTAGGCAGAAAAATAGATTGACCTTGAAGCTCCAGAGAGGTAAGAGAAACAATTAAGAAAGTTCTCCAGGTATCTTGAATCAACCTCCATAAATTTTTATAACGAAATGCTGTGGCTCTGCTCTTGATGTAAAATCTGGTAGCCTATTGCCATATCAACACAGCACAGGAAGCTCAGAAGGAACAGCTTGAGCCATCAGAAAAGGCTGAATGTGTTGCTTGTGAAAAGTACCCGGACTGACAGCTCCGGAAGCTAAAGGGCTTTACCTCTCTTTTCCAGTACATGGCATTAACAACAGTGGGACACGTGTCGAACAGCCCACCCCAACCTCATAAAAGAAGGGAACTCTGAACTGGGACCCATATGCTATGATAAGTCTTGAGCTGAATAGCAGTGAGGTTAAGAAAAGTCAGAGGGAAAGGTCAGAGAGGAAAGACAAATCCCTGAGAGTCTTTGAAGCTGCTCATCCCAACACTTGGGAATAGCAGAGCTGAACCTAAATTTTTCAAGAACTGCTACGTTCATCCCAAGTCCCTCAAAGGGCAAACTACTCTTACACATATTACCCTAGAAAATGTTATTCATGTTGTTCCAAAGGAATGCCCAAAAAACCAAAGCAGGAATTAGATCTCCAAGCCTACACAGATATTACTCATTTTTTTTACTCTGTTAGCAGTTTTTTCTGATGTCTTAGACGAGCCAACAATAAGTGACTTTTTGTGATGTAGACTACAAAACTGGCTGTAATCACATACTTGGAGTAAAAAGTAAAGAAGTGTTTTTAAAGAAAAACAGAAATTTTTTTTCAGCTAAATAACTTGACAGCCCTGAGGCAGAAGGGATGTTAGTCCACCTGCCCTACTACTATCAGCCTCAGGTGTTCAGTATTCCCCATATCCCTCCTCCATGTCAGGACCCCTGGTGGTCTAGTGGTTAGGATGTGGCGCCCTCACTGCCGCGGCCCAGGTTCGATTCCCGGTCAGGGAACTCCTCCAGGCAGATGGAGCTCGTCAGCCCTGTAAGGCCATCCATCTAAGAGAAGGTCACTCTAAAACAAAAACCTATGTCCTGAGGACCTCACTGCCACCGTCTGAGCACGCTCAGCCCCGGCAAGATGAACCTTAGGATTAAAGGATGGGCTCAGTTCAGCGCACACTGTGTCTCACCTAAAAAAATCCACTGTGCAGGCTCGAAGGGTAATGACCTTTCCCAAATCTTTGTTCGTGAAGACTGGCCTACATGTCAAAACTGCCATAAGCTAGAACACCAGCAGCTGTTGCATCCCGTAAAAAATATTCTCCTAGCATTGGTCATTTCACCTCTACTAGTCAGTGCTGTGTAGCCACAAAACCAGCTAACATTGGCAGGTTTTTTCCCTTAGCCACAGTCCAAGAGCCTTTCAGGGGGGCTACTTCCAAGCTTTGCTATGGCTGAGAGATTCCTACCTGTGAATACTGAAAGACCATGAACCCTTAAATGTGTCCATGAAGTATTCTGGGTTCAAATAACTATTTTTTATCAGTAGCATGCTTCACTGGAAAATGTCTGGCTAGCTAAAGGGAAGCACATTGACTGATGTTATTAGTTGTCCAGTCACCCTAAGCTACCCTATTAACGCTTCCATCTTAAAAGCCCAAATGTGCTATGCTTTTCTTTTCCCACTCTTCAATCTTATGTATGACATCAGCCAATGACACACAGATAAATTAGTTTTAAAATAATATGGTGTATACTCATCCCATTATAATCACATTATAACTGACACTGAATCATTGTTTCACAAACAGGTAAGCACAGGAAGGAGCAGGGCCTCAAATAGTCCCAACATTTCATAACTTAAAATTCCAGAAGTCTGAGTCACCCCATGGCTTACCAGAGGACCAACACTGGAACGTCCAAGAGTTGCCTGTTTGACCTCATACACTAAGTATCTAACATCATCTTAACACAGGACTTCAGCTAGAGAGTGAGAAAAGCTGTTATTTAAATTATTTTAAAATTAAAGATGATTTAGTGACTAAAGATTTTGATTGGTGTCAAGAATTAACTCCAGAAGTAACCACTAAAGCCTTCTTCTTGTGTTGAAAGCTGGCATGTTTTGAGCACCAGACCCACCGAGCTCCTGGTTATGGTGAAGCAAAGCATTTGCAAATGTCCTCATGGCCTCAGGGGGCAACTGAGTTCTGGCACAAGTTTTGTGCTAGGGGAAGGTGGTTTTACAATTTAGAAAATAAAGTTGCTCCAACAAAAGGTGGTTATTTAATTATAGTACTTTAATAGAGATGCTTTATCTGTAATAAACAAAGCGTATGCATGCAATTACATTATTTAGAATATCGACTACCTGTGCAGTGCAAAAATATTGCTCTCAGTTGCTTTGTTAAAATACAGCTCAGCTCCATGCATGTGGTTTTTCTGCTCTCCAGGGTGTGGAACTACTCCCTGAAAACTGAAATAAATATTCACCGGAGATAGGACCAAATTGCCTCAAGTCTTTCACAGGGATATACTGGCATCTCTCCAATGCTAAGTGAAGTCTCTAAGGGCTTCCTGGTGAATTCAGTGAGCTCCATGTAGAGTTGCTTACCCACTCCTCTGTGAGTAACCACATCTCTAAACCAGACAGTAAGAGACAGTAAGAAAATGTTGCTCATCTGTATAAAGAAGAACATCTTTAAGCTATGACAAAACATATAATTATATTTATCCAATATTGATGTTTCTATTTACCAGAGCAGAGAGGATGAGGCACAAAGTTTCAGCGAGTTACCAGGGCTTACCTAAAGCTACAGTTTCTAACCAATAATGTGGGCTTCAGAGGTGAGGAACGAGCATATTTTATCTGAACCATAGCCCAGTTCCCAAGCTAGCAGTCCCACAAGCCCAGTGTGGGCTCCACACAGACTTGTTGGGCTCAGGGACATGGTAATGAAAGCTGGGAGTCACTGCTCCAGTGGAGTGTATGTACCCGTAGGTCCTTGTATCAGAAGACCTAAGGTATAAGGGGGTTATTTTGGTTTAGAAAACCATCATTTATTTACCACACTAAAAACCCCACAGGTATTTCAAGAAGTTATTATGTAAAGTTAGATACGTATTTTTTTTCTTGTAACTCAAAATCCTCTCTCTTTTGACACCAGAGCAAGGGACAATGTGTGTTATGGTATTTTGGATCTACGCGTGGCCAAAAAGGACATGTATATTGACCAGTCATCTGCCATCTACAAGCATGGATAATGGTCCACTTCTCTCATGCATTATTTGTGGATTTTCTTCCCTCCCCAACCAAAAAACAACAGACTGATTGACAAACAGACTTTTCACTGGGAAATCAGATTAAAAAATATTTCACCAAACTCTGTGTAGTCTAAAACTCCAAAGAGAGCTTGGGGCTGCCACACTACATTTTCAGAATATCTGACAGCCAGGACCAATCATAGCCTAAAATTACAGAAAAGAAGAACAATTTCAGAAATTAGCAAGCAAAGAGCTGCCCTGGGCACCCAAAAGGAAATACCAACTAGACACAGGCTACCGGATCCTTATCCCCAAAAGTATTTGAACCCTTCTCTCTGATCAGTATTCCCAAAGATATTTCTGCCGGACTTATGCTTATAACCAGGTCAGCTTTTTCCCATGAAAAAAACAGGGAGGAAAAAGGACTTTTTTCCAATCCTATTTAGCAAATACACAAGTGGCCTTTCGTCTAATCTGTTTAGTTTTGAGTGTCTCTCTTATTGACATAACAGAAAGGATGAAATCTTCGTTAGAAGAAAGGTTCAAAACTGGCTGGCACAGTCCTGAGGTTTGCAACACAAGCCAAAGGCAGAGGCAGACTCACCTCTCTTCCCTTACCTCCCTCTCTCCCTTCCTCCCTCATCTGGGAGCACAACTGAGACAGAATTTATCCCATATTAATCTGCTGGTTCTCACCTAATGAATCAGTAGGCACAAGGATTTTGAATTAAGCAAATGAAGCAGAACACAGATTTTAAAACAACAAAATGCCCTGACTGCTCACGGGTGCAAGAGGGTACTTGGGTAAGTCAGTACTTGCCCTTTCATGGCTCTTTTTTTTTGCATGAGACTGATGTGGCAGACCCAGACCCAACTGTTGTGGGAAGACCCAGAAACTGGAGTGACTTGGTTTGCAGGAATGTCTACTCTGAGAATCCCCTGGGCCTTGGAGAGGACTGAGAGCCTGATTAGCTCAGCAGACTCCCCATGATGTACCTAATCCCGAAGTAGCTCCAGGCAATCCCGGGATACTACGGGCAGGTACAGACAAAACTGGACTTGTTCCACTTGGCGGGGTGCTGGGATGGGAAGGATAGGAGCATGGTGTGGATGGGAGCTGGCTCAGACATGCCAGATCACTGCATTAACCCAGGGTTGAACCCCGAGCTCTGCTCCAAAAATACTTGGCTTTACTCTGTACTAACACAGGTTTATGGCTTCCAGAGCTAAGCCTGTAAATCCATATGGAGAGGGACGCTTCACAGATTGACAAACTCAGGTCTCTGGTAGTTTGGGAATCCTTTTGCTATCTTCTGTCTCACACTGCAGATGACTAAAAACTGAGACAAGGTTTAGAGCAATGCCTAAATTGTGAAAGTAACCCAGAAAATTACCAGCTGAGTAACAACTGTGCAGTGGAACTGACATTTCACAGGAGTATATGTAGGGAACAGAGGTTTTAAGGCAAGTCCAAGAGAGCAGCTGTTTTCATCCTGTTACTGCTCAACTCTGGGGCTGCTGAGCATTTTCAACAACATTATCTGAGCAGAGGCCAGGATCCATCAAGATTAATATGGCTTGTTTCTTGGCTTTTCTGAGCCATGGCTTAATGAAATAAACTGGAATATATTGGACAGAGTTGGCTAAGTGCCCAACACAAGCCTCCTTGTCACTTGGGAAGAGTAGCAGGCATCAGTATGAGAGGCTACAGGCTTTTGCTGCCAAGGGTTTTATTCTATCGTTCCTGATTTACGGGGTCAGGCTTGGTAGGTAGCCTGACTCTGCAGCTCCATCTCTTGGCAAACATCAGGTATCAAACATACTGCACAGGCTCCACGTACTTCAGGCAGAGATGCGCAATAAATACTTTTCGGTGCAAGATACTCCTCATTTCCTTAGCGATAATGGAGGGACACAACTCTCACCTCAAATAGAAGAGGGAATTATCTCGTGTACTTCCTTCAGTGTTTGTTATATTATCAACTGTTGCTCTGGAAACAGTCCCCAAGTCAGAAACCAGCAACTGACAAAGAAACTGGGCTTTGTGTGGAGTTTTTTTGTATTTTTTTTTTTTTAAATACCTAATTAAATTTTTTTAACTGCTACTATTTTTCAGTCATGAGAAAAGATTTAGCAAATCTTGAATAAGCATTTTTATCTAAAAAAGAATTTTGTCATCTTCTCCGATCAGCCAATTTGGCCCTATGATGGCCGATGTAATCATGATATACATATCTACACTGTTCTCCTTGTTTGTAGGTCACTATGTCTCATGAAAAAAAAAGCCTACAAATTTGCAAACAATTATTATTTGCTGCACCGTGGCCTTCTGCAGCCTGTATGACTGATGATCTGACTGACATCTGTGCTTCCGAGTGAATCTTAGTGATTTATCCTAGTTGATAAAGTGGTTTCGTCGTAAGTACAGATTAGTCAAGACTAGTCAGACTTTTTCAGACCTGCTAATAAATCATAGTAATGCCTTAATCTGACCTGGATTAAAAGTATTTTAAAAATGGACAATACAAAAAAGTACAAAATTACTCAAGTTATGTTGTAACAAGTACACATAAACTCAGGCTCTGGGAATGGAGAGAAATAACATGCAGATACAAAACAATCTTGGACAATCAAGTGACAAAAGATTTTTTTCCTGGGGGTTTGAAAATTAACAAAGAAATGGGAGACTGAAAATGGTGGAAAGCAAAAAAAAATTTAAGTAAATCAAGAGAGGAGCTTGGATGAGATACCAGCAAAGCAAGATGCCATCACAGCTGAATGCAGCATTTTCAAACAGAAGATGATGCTTTCTGAGAGGAAGAATATGAACTACATCTTCTAGGTTCTAAATTTAACTGTCAAGAGTCAGAAAAACACTTGGTTGTCACTGTAGGTATTTTGCCATAGATGTCTCGTAGTGCTAAAAAGAGGAAGAGTTAGGAAAGAAAAAGAATGAAACAGGGAGGCAATTCTGAAAACACTTTTTATTACCCAAACCAAGTGCATCTGGATCAGTTCTGGACACCTTGAGAAGGACAAAGCAGACATGAAAGGAGTTCAGAAATGACAATGAAAATAATTAGAAGCATGAAAAGCTTATAGATGAATAGTAAAATCAAACCTTTTTGCTTCAGAGAAGGGAAAAGATGAAGGTGTTCAAAATAATGAATGGCACCAAAGAAAATGGGTCCTGTTCATCATTTCCCATCATACAGGAGCAGGAGGGCATCTGCTGAAAATGAAAGACAAAGGGTGAAGAGCAATCCTTTCCCACAGCATATGACTGCCTGGTGAAGTTCCTTCCCACTGGAGGCAACCGAGGCCGGGAGTTTGCAAATTAAAAGGGAATGGAAATGTGCATGGAAAAAAAGTATGTCAAGTGCTAAAAATAAAGATGCAATTTGATTTTAATGGAGGCTACCTTCCAGCGTAGGCTGCAAGACATAAAGTGGTCTTTGAGGGTAGGCAAGAGCAAACTTTTTCCCCTCCAAGGAGATTCATTTCATCTATCTTGCTCCAACATTTCTCAGACCTTTCACTGCCAGATCTGGCCCTTTCCATTGTCCCAAAGAGGATGCTGGAGCAGACACAGGAGTGCCTGTTTATGAGTTAGCAGGTCCTGTTCTACTGCACCAGCAAATAGGAAAAAGCTGGGAGAAGCTAAATTGGCCACAGGGAGACAAAAACAGACAGAATTCACAAGACTGCAAAAATGAAAACCAGACCCACAGTTCAGCTGAGTTCCCAAACAGCCAAATTTCGAGAGAGTGGTGTTCCCACTTTGAAACCAGCAGGGGAAAACAGAGAGAAGCCCTGAGCACAGTGCTCTTCAGAAAATATTAATAAACTGACACAAGACACTGAGAGAAAATGTCACTGTCTGTGCAAGAGAGAAGAGCCGTGAGCAACCCAGGAAGTACGAGGGCAGCAAGAGATGGCAGTTGTCCAAGAAAAGATTGGAAATGGTGTCTTTGCTCTAGAGAGGAACAAAGATACCTCAAATTTCCCTAACTGGTCTTATTTTCATCCCTGCATGCTCAAACATGCTCAAACATGCTCAAACATGCTCAAAAACTCATACTCAATTTATAGCTTTTGTTGACAGTTCTCCTGTGTTGTTACCATAGTTGAAACACACCGTACGATGATTTCATTTTTTTCTTAGTGGCTTGGCTAAAACTAAATCTTTTTTGGCTTTTTTTTTGAACATATGAAATAGAAAAATGGGACCAATTTTGGCATATCTGCCATATTGCATATCTTTCAGCATACTCTGTGTTGAAATATTTGTTAAGGTCCACTGTGTTGCTCTCAGGGATTTCACAACCAAGCAGGGGTGCTTTACCACTTTTGCAGATTCCAGCCAGGAGTCCCTCTCTCTTCATTGCCTATTCAGGGACTTGGGGTGGGCCAAACCTCTAACCTACAAACAAAGGTTTGTGAACAAAAATAAGATGGTATAACACACACACGAGTTTTCAGTATTTCATTATTTCACTATTTCAGAAATCCTAGTTTCAGCATGTTTCTCTTCAAAAGTAGCAGAGGCTCTGAAGTCTACTATGACTGGAATCTGAAATGCAACGACTATTCCTTTGCATGTGTGGATGGCAGTCACTAACATCAGTTCTTCTCCACAGTTCTTTTGTTGTGCTATTTTAACTCCACTTCTCTCAGCTGATCTTCTAACACAGCATCCTCCCCGGATAGTGTGGTTAATTATACAGCCACTCTGCTTGCAGAGTTAAGCATATCATAGCTTTTTACACAACTAATTTTTTTCTTGGGTAGCATTTTCCAAGAGTCCTGATGAAAAGGACATATAAAAATCATTCATTTGCGAGTAGTGTTCCTTTCCCTTAAAGATACATAAAATATTACTTGCTAGTTCTTTCTTCTATAAAGGACAAGCTGCTCTTTTTGAGGGCTGTGCAATTATTCTGAGATTTTCCCCATTTCTGTACAGGAGTTCATCTCTGAGTACAACCTAAGGGGAAAGTCAGGCAGAGCAGCAAGGAAAAACAGCCAAGTACAGCCTGGGAAGAATTTCACACAACTCTTTCCTTCAGTCCCTCAGCACCCACTGACAGAAAGAAACACAGCTGAGAACATCATCAACCTGATCTGCTCTTTGATTTTTAATTTTTGTATAGACGGGCTGTTCCAGTGCACAGATAATGATCAGCAGGTTGATGAAGTTTTGCAATAACTAATATAAGTTTTGAACCAGCGCTTAGAATGGTTAGCATTTTAATACATGCAGAGATAATTTGCTGTTCAGCACCGGGCAGGGAATATTAACCAGCCAAAATACTTATTCACAGATTTTTCACAATACAGTTCTCAGTCTGCATAAGACTTCAAGCCAGAGATAGGTACAAGGATTTCAGTAAAAAAAAAAAGTAAAGTCAAAAGTCTTTGAGTGTAAGCAGCTTAGAGTACATAAAATTTTTGGGACAGATGATGATTGTCAATGAAATAGAAAGGACAAGCTTGTCTAGATTATCGTCTAGAGCTTAAGCTTCTCTGATGACACCGGTGCGATAAAGTATAAATATAAAACAAAAAAAATGAAATTAGTATGATATCTTCAGCCTCTGCACTAGCATCAGCTGGTACTGCAGAGGTGCTCTCATATCATTTGGTTCTGCATCCCTGCTCCCTATAAAACAGATGATGTGCTTTCCTGGGTTTTCTGAAGTTCAGTTGAGACAGGCATCTTGAGTTAAAAACTTAACCCAAGGAAGACCAAAGTGATTGTGGCAGAGTGTGAGCATGTGTGTGAAACCTGAAAGAAAAAGCAGAGGTAAGATCCTTTCCATTGCTGCTCATCCGTAGGCTTATCCTGCAGGCACTCCACCCAAAGACTTGGCCTTGGCCTTGGATATACAGGTAACACAGGGTGGGGTGGGGGGAACAACTTTCTTTCCTACTCATGCCTTTACAAGTAGCAACTCCTCCAGCTGGACAACTTTGCATCTGCGTCAATTAATATAGCTCACCAGTCAGGGAATTTTGCATTTTGTGAACTAACACTTCAGTGAAACCCCTCTCATCTGAAGGAAAATAATTTACTTAGCCAAACCAACTTGTCTTTTCTAAAATAGAAAAATAGACCGGCCAAGCCAGAATGTAAATTTACAAAGTGATTTGGAGAAACTGAAAAGTACTTTAGAAAATCAGAAGGAAAATAAGAAGAGGGAAAATTATAATGTACCAATTAGAGCGGAATGTGAGCTGTCCATGCTAATGCAGGATTCTTCCTAATTTGTTTTCCAGGAGAGTCTTCAAAAAGATTGAAATTTAGCATTAGCACATCAGACTGGCCGCAAGAATGACAGCAATAATAATAAGCCACCATATTTCAAGTAGTCAAGAGAAAAGTTAGGTCTTTTAGGTTTTATTCACTGTCTTAATAGCTCATACCATTAAAATTCATAGGGAATTCACAATTTCAGTGCATTTTTGAAAATCAACAACCAGTAGTCCTGTGACTACTGGTCAGGCTCATGAAAAGGTCTGACAAAAGTAAAAAAGAATGTGCTTGCATTTTTTGTCTTAGTTGCCATCAATTCCATTTCTGAATCCAAACAAGCATATGTGCACACATGCACACATCGATATACACACTTAAAACTTTTTCATAATGGTATCTTTGCTTCCACAAAAAAATAAAGAAAAAAAAAAGTGGTTTGTGTTGTTTTACCAATGCAGAATATTAGTAAACACTGAATTGCTTCACCCCTGGTAAGGTCCATTATAATCCAGTGGCCCCTCACCTGCTCCTTTACCTCACTGCACCCTTCAGACCCGCTGCAGCAAGCCAGCCCCCAGCAAAAGTTCAAAGTCTTATCACCTACCTGCCTCGCTGAAAATCTGCAGTCCCGTGGCTTTGGGGGAGTTGGAGCAGCCAAGGGAAATGGAGGGACAGGGGAAAAGCTGCTGTGTCACTGTGGAATGCTTGGCACCCCATTGCAGGGAGTGAGACAGCAAAATCAGCTGCAGTCAAGCCTAATCCTCACTGACAAGGGGGAGAGCAGCAAAGAGAAAGCTGAGGAGGAAACAATAGTGATTTTCCCTTAGCAACAGTGATATTTGAAAGCATAAAGATAAAAATTATTTTGGGGTTGCCTGGACACTTAGCAAGAGTTGGAGATTATTTGTGCAGAGGAGTTCAGAAGAGGCTGCAAGCTCTTTGGGAGGATCCTAAACTGAGTGTAAACTGAGTAAATCTCTGGTCAGCTGTGAGAGGGAAGCTGCAGTGATTTATTTTAGCTGAAAAGGGTTTTTATATACTTATAGGTTACTTGGGACATCTGCTAACCCCGGTGACCATCTTTGCAGCAGCATTCAAGGCACCTGCTGTTTTCACCTCCTGCTTCTCTCCACAGACACTTTTATTTTCAATGTTCATGGTTGTTTTGCCTGTGAAATTCAGTGCAAGGGTACTTCAATCTTCTTTTGTGAGCCTCTCAGCTCAAGAGAAACACAAATAATAACAAAATACCCCAACTGAAGCTATCAGAAAGGCCTCTATCCTTTCTACCTGTACCTTCTGGGGGTCCAAGGCACATTGTTCCTGCTCATTTTGTGGGACAGCCAAGCCCCAAAGTCAGGACCCAGTTGGTGACTGTCAGCAAACAAGGGAAACAGAAATAACAGGCTCTAAGAGAGGAATCCAGAGCAGGGGCCCCAAAACATTCACATATTGCCTGTTCCATTGCAAAGATGACCAGCAAAGGCCACCAGCAGGAACTCTGCCCAGATGTGTTAGGTAACTCCCTACTGATATGGATTACATTAGCTTTCCACATACAGCTAAATTTTTTTTGCTGTCCTTGAAACTCATTAAAATACACATTAAAAGTGTTTTCCTTTTAATTTTTTTAGCCATTTTAAAAATTAGATTGCTCCATATGTATTATATTTTCAGGTAATTTCCTGGGATGGAGAACACCTTTGGGTAAAGTCTTTGTTTCCTTAAACTTAACCCAGCTGTACTATCCATACAGATGAACAGTTTTCAGAAATAAGGTACAGATAAGTCCAGCAGTAAGTACAGATCACAGTTTCTTTGCCACGCAGAGGATGTCTTTCCTTGTGTAGTTTTTCAGTTTCAGAGTGTTTTGTCCTCAGCTTATGCACCACTTCCCTGTTTCTTCAGCCTTCCTTGAGCAACCTCAAAATTTAGGTTAGGCAGCAACTAAGCTGGAAGATGGCTCTGACCAACCCTGCCTGCACACATTGCTGCAAATAATCTCCTGTGTTGAAAAATCTCTCCCCCTTGGAGGGCAGCTTCCCTCCAGCAGCAGTTCATGTAAAGGGATTTTGTGAAAGGCCAAAGCATCCTTTATGCAACCCCACAAAATCCTAGCTGGATCATGCCACCATGCATCAAAAAAAGAGAGCAGGATCGAAACAGCACCTGCCTTTCTGCCTGGAGAGAGGAGACAGCCCTGTGCATGAAGGGTGTGGGTGGGAGAGAGTGAAGGAGGCAGGTGCCGCTGGATGGGTCAGGCAGGCATGCCAAGGGCTTTGGCCACATCCAGCTGCCTCCATTTACTTTAACTCTTGCTCCTTCAGAGGGGATGGGAAAAGCAAACCCTGGAGAGCAGCTGGCAGTAACAAGGCTGTCTAAAAGGCCACCTTGGAGGAATTGGGCAGTCTCCACCTCAACCCCCTGCCTTCCACCCACAATCCCTTCCCTCTGCCCCCCACATCCTCCCCAGGTCTGCTAAAGGATCCTGATTTACACATCTTGTTTGTCCATGAGCAGCCTTATTGATGTCCACAGCCCCTCCGTCCTCAGAAAGGTCTCCACAAAGTGACTGACGGTGTTGTCACATGCTATCCCTTTTGCCTGGAGCTGCACTTCCATGGCTCTGAGATGCTTCAGCCTGAGCAGTGGCTGAAAGTGAAGAGCAATACCCCATCTAAGCATCATGTAAAAGACATCTGATTCAGATATGGAGAGAATGGGGACAATCAGTCTGAAGGGTTTTGGAGAGGCAGGGGGCAGATGAGGACCAGCAGCTGGAGGAAGAAAAGGCAAAGAAGATCAGGAGGGCAAAATGGAAGACACAGGTTTGGAGAATAACAAGAAAATGAGGAAAACAATATTCAGGGGGAGTAGAATTGGAAAACTGGGACTGGCTGAGTAGTGAGAGCATGAAAGAGCAAAGCAGTGGTTGGTGTTCAGCAAAGGAATAGGAAGAGTAATGTATAAATAAAACATGGCACGAGAAGTACAGAAGTCTGGGGAGAGCCAGGAATGCAGAGCAAGCATGTGGCAACAGGAGAGAGCAAGAAGTGCAAAGCAGCAAGCAAAGAAAAAGGAGAAAGGTTAAAGCAAAAGTTTTGGGACCTGAGAGGTATTGAGGCTCTCCTTTTTTTTTTTTTTTTCCAATTTTCTGTCCAGAAATGCCTATGGGAGTTTCTGACAAAGCATCCCATATCTCCCAAAAGCCACCCCACAAAAGGCAGCTGGCAGCTGCTCTCCGCCACCTACTTCATTTCACACCCAGCATCAGTTCTGCAGGGAAATTCACATTTTTGTCCTGGCTGTTAGCATGTCCACAGGTATCAATAGTATTATAAATCTATGGGTTCTCTCTGCTTTTTAGAAAGCCAGGCTCCCAATCTTGATTCCATCTGCCACAGCTGGTAGCATAATGTAACCCTATAGAGAGAATATACGCTAGGAGACACAATCCGCAAAGGACTCTGCTCCACTTACCGAGTTCACTTCTTTTTAAGATACAAGATTTCAAATTAAATATTTGAGCCAGTGCAAAAAATCCCAAATGTGTTCCTCTTAAATTCAAACGTGGAAGGAAAATATTTTGATTTTATTCTTCTGGAGGAAAAAACAGAAGTATTACACTTCCAGAGTGACACAATTACACTTCCCAGAGGGGTTTCTAGCTAAAAACAAAACCCATCAATGAACAATTTAATTTTCTTTAAATGGCATTTTCCCTCAATAAATGAATAAACTTACTTCATTTTTTTACCTCAAACTTTCTATTGTTAATCTGTAAAGCACAGTAATGCTATCCATTCATCTTTTTGAGATGTTATGAAAATAAAGCCATGGGAAGCACTCAGTTGCTATAGTAATTTAACATCATAGGAAAAGGCCAATAGGGAAACAAAGCATTTTGGGTTAAAATCAAGCACGAATTGTATGGTAACCTTAAAAACCACATAAAAAGATGAGGGGAAAAAACATGCTGAAGCAAAAATTCTGCAAGAATAAATATACCATGTGTTGGCATAATTAAAGGCTCTATGGCTCACACATATACTTCCTTTCCGACATTTTCTGAGACATTTTTAGGTGACTTGGCAACCAGAAGAATGTTTTTATTAATTGATGGTTTGTGTGTCAAACTCTATTTGATTTGCTTTATATGAGTAATTTAGTATCTTGCCTGGATACTTGAGGAAATTACGAAATTGCAAGTTCTTTTTCCATTAGACTAGGTACCTCATAAATATATCTAAACTATACTATATACCTATATTTAAAAACACTTAGGATAAAACCCTTGCATTTCTAACCTTCGTCAGCAATCTATTTCTTCTGCTCTGGAAGTCTTTCTTTTTATCACCATTTTATTCCACTCTATCTTCAATAAAAAAGAAATGCTTCCTAATCACAAGACGTGATGGAGCTTGCTACATTTTGAAACAGCCGTATGCTTGGGTGCTTAAGAGCATTTGGCTTTGTGCTTTGCATCTAACAACGCACCTAGGTGAGCTGCTATTGGACAGGGACTTAATCCCTGTCATGTTTAATCACTACATTAAAAGATTTAACGACTAATGTTAAAGACCATTCAGTTTGGGCACCATAGACCTACAGGATGCAGTTGGGAAAAGCCACTCGGTTTATCCTGGCAAAATCTATTATAAATCTTTAAGAACAAAAGCCAGGAGAGCTGAGAAGGAAACTCCTTTTCTGTGACACCCCCTCCCTGTGACTCAGACATCCACCCAGAAGTCCTGGGACTTCCTGCAAGTTTCACATATGAAGTGTTATTTGCACCATTTACTTAAATAGTTGCACTAAATGGTTAGCTCTGGTGTGCTTCTGTTCTGCATAACACCAATAAGAATGTTATTAGGTCAGTATTGAAAAAAAACATCCCTGCTCAGTGCATAACTGTGCAGTGAGGATAAGTCATCTGCTCCCCAGTGCAGAAAACATGAGGGAGCCATTTTACATCCCCTCAAGAATTTGACCCCCAAATATAAAATCCCTTGCTTGGATCCCACAGTGTTGCAACGTGATTGCTAGCAGCAGTAGCTGGGGATGTTTCTGCCTGTCCAGTTGGCTAAGGAATTAGAAGTCCCTCTTGGAGGTGTGAACGTTTCTACAATTCCCCAAGTGCTGTTACTCTGTGCAACTCAGATCTCAGGCAGCTGCACATCTCGGTTTATCCCCTTGGGCCACACAACTTCGATGTTGCATAAACTCCATTGGCTTCCAAATTCGGTTCTCTGGTCCAAATCCAGTACTGAGTATTTTTAGCCTAGTAATTCATCACCTCAAGGACTCGGATGCTACACAAGAACTATGGGGCAAATGCATAGTGCATTTGCACTGTGCCCCAAAGTCTGGGTCCCTCAAAGTCCAGATGAGGGGGCTGATGGAGGCCACCATAGATTCTTCCTTGAGTTTCTTACAGGTTTTCTTCCCGTGGAAAGCAGGGCAGGCAGTGTGGAAGGACTGATGCATGCTGGCTCACTCCCTAATGTGCTGTCAGGGTGCAGGTATCACAGTTCAGAGCCATCCTCATAGTTACCCAGATAGAGGCCTCATGTCTCAGAGGATATACCATTCAAACTCACTTTCCCTGTCAAAGACCAAGTCTAAACAACTTCAGAGGATGCTTAGAGGATAATTAGTTTTTTAACTAGACCATTTCTAAGAGTATTATTTAGAAGGCCAGAGAGCTTGAAGGGTATTTTGGTCCTTTAGCTTGTACTTGCTTATATGTCCTACTTAACTTTGCTACTCCTTTTATATCTGTGTTAAGTGTACCTGGAGGTGTTCTATAGATGCATCAAGTAAAAAACCAAAGTAATAAAACTAATCATCATATTGATTTTAACCACATTCCTACAAAATAAATGGAAGCTGAAATTCCAGCGGCTGAGAGGGACACCTGAGATGACTTACATTGAGCAGGGAGAAAATACAATGTTACAAGATTGTTACAAGGAACACTACTGAAGAGAAAGATCTTTTCAATTGTATTAATCAATTCATATATGAAAAGTCAGATTTCAGAACTCAAATAACAAGATGGTTGAAAGGGAATTTGGATCTGCAGAAAGATTTCCCCACATTACAATCTCTCTTCTTGCAAAGAACTGTACAAAGAACTGAACCTGCAAAACCCACCTCGTATGACCTTCTCTGTAACAACAGAGGCTGTCCAAAGCCTCTCACTTTATCCTCCCAAGTGGATAAGAAATTAGTATAGTGATAGCAGTGCATACAGTACCTTTATAACTACTTTATCTAAAGATAAAATTTAGTTTTTCACAGACAGCCCTACAGCAATCATCACTCTTTGCAGCTACCAGAACCTGGTACAAACTTCTAGGGAGCAACTCTGTTAAAATAATCAGCTTCTGCCAGCACCCATGGAGCACAGATATCGCTCTCTGATGCTTTCCCTGCAGCCCTTTTATCTGTGCTGCCTTGACTGAAAACATTTTCACAGCCACAAAGCTAACAATATCACACATCTTTTCAAACACAAGTCTTCCTCAAATGGTAAAAGAAAGAAATTGTAACACAGCAGACTACACAGTGATAACCATTGATGAAGAATCTACATCATATAAGGGTCTTATCAGTCATGTCATTCCTCATAAATACTCATTTAGATTTACAATGCATCTATATAAGTAATTAGCAATTTTTTCCAGTTATCCCCATTTTACTTTAGCAGTATGTGTATTAATTCAAATCCTGTAATTTTTTTTCAAAAATAAGCCACTGTTGTTTTCCTACCAATTCATCATCAAGATAATAAACATTGTCTATGTGTAGGTGTATGATAGCCCAATACAGGTATGTTTTAACACTCCAAAACAACCTTTTCAAATTTTAGCCTTTATCATATGTTTGACTTTTTTTTTTCCTGCATCAGTATGTACATACACATAAATACAAACAGAAAAGCTAGGGAAAACAAAATGCTTTCTAGATCAATCACTGCTGGCAACAGACACTTAAAAATCAGACAAATCATGATCTCTATGCACAAGAGAATTATTTGCTCGAGTAGGTCAGGAAAGACTTCGTCTAGGGTGTTGTTTAATGTAAATGTATTGTGAAAGATCTTGTAGTTCAAATATTCCATCATTTACATGACTTCCATGTAGTCAGCAGCATAAACACCATGGAAAGTGAGCTTCTCTTGTGCTAGGTATATATTTATTTATTTATAATATAAATGAGTGGAAACTGAAATATGAGTACAGAGGAATCATCAATGGCTGTCAGTCTGTGGCGTGGTCTCTTCACTTCTCACTCACCATAAATACGTGTCTGCACAAGGAAGGTAAAGATCACAAGCCCTCTGTGTCTGGGATGACATCTCAAGATGTCCTCTGCGGGACAACATGAGAGGTGTTTTCTTCTTGTAAGGTGTCATGGTTTAACCTCAGCCAGCAGCCAAGCCCCACACAGCCACTAGCTCAATCCCCCACCAGCAGAATCAGGGAGAGAATGGGAAACTCATGGGTTGAGATAAAGTCAGTTTAATAGGGAAAGCAAAAGCTGTACATGCAAGCAAAACAAAATAAAGAATTAACTCACTGCTTCCCATAGACAAGCAGGTGTTCAGCCAACTCCAGGAGAGCAGGGTCCCATCAAACATAACAGTGACTTGGGAAGACAAACGCCATCACTCCTCTTTCTTCCCCCCACTTTATATACTGAGAATGATGTTGTATGGTTTGGAATATCCCTTTGGCCAGTTAGGGTCAGCTGTCCTGGCTGTGTCTCCTCCCAACTTGCTATGCACCCCCAACTTCCTTGCCAGCGTGGCAATACGGAAAGCAGAAGAGGTCTTGGCGCTGTGTGAAAACTGCTCAGCAATAATAAACACCTCTATATCTTCATCACTGTGTTAGCACAAATCCAAAACACAGCCCCACACTAGCCACCACGGAGAAAATTAGCTCTACTCCAGCCAAAAGCAGAACATAAGGAAAGTTCAACGTGAAGTATAGAGCTGTTGATCCTTAGGTATTCCTTACCCATATTTGCATATTGTTACAGTAAGACTAAGGATCAAAACTTCACTTAGTGTTAAGCTTCAGAGTTCATATCTAACCCTGAGGTTTTTGACACTAACTTTGATATTATTTTCAACTACTTTCACTCACAAATTTGGCATCATATTCCTAAGACAAAAAAATTATTTAAGCATGCTAGTTAGTGTTTTAGCAAGCTATGCCTTAATTAGCAATTAAGCATATGACACTGTATGAAGATACTATTTCCAGCATTACAAGGATTATAGTATTAGAAATAACTCTACAACTCTAATTCCAGTTCATAAATTATTGCAAGCACTTACTATGCTATATAACTTAGCTGAGGTTTCTGGATGCTTATAACTAGGTTTTGAGAAACCTAGAGCCTTGGCAGAGAAATCAAACCACACTATTTACTCCCAGGGCAAAGATTTTCTTGTGTAAATCTTGCTTTCAGGATCAGTAGGAGTGTTTTTATGGAGAAGGGAAAGAAAGAAAACAGGGGGGTGTTACTTGCTACATTTAAGAGGTCATTTATTTAGTTGAAGAGTGGAGAGCATAACAGTGTCTGTAAGCATGGAATTAACAAAAATTATAAGACAGAAACTGAAGGGTATTCCTTCTGGGGTGTAACATGCCAGTCTTAGTAAAATCAGTGCAGGTACTTTAATAAAAGATAAATTTCCCATCCTACACAATGCATCTCACCATATTTCCACCCATTCTGAGGGACAGATTCTTCAGCTATTTCCAGCTGTTCGCTTCAAGCTCGAGAAGGTAAATTGTGCCTTGAAGGAAAATTTTCCATTCTAACACAGAAGCTCGTGATTGAATCTCAAAAACGCAATTCTTATAACTTTGGCTCCAACAGCACACCAATTTAAAATTAACTGTACCTTCTCAACTCCTTTATGGTCATTACAGATAAGATGTCTTAAATAACAAACAAGCATCCAGTCTTGTTCATACAGTAAGAATAAGAAACTGAACCCCAGCAGATGACACCATGATATCTGCTGTTATAGAATCCACATTGAATAACGGTCTTGTCTTGTGATTACTTATTCAACTTTACAACACTTTTAAATCTGCAGTGACATCAATTTTGATCAATTTTCACAAGCATGAGACTGTATTCATTTTCAATATCCTCTCTAGAATGGTGAGGATACGAGGTGAGGTACTTCTTAAATCAGATGTCACTTGTGGAAAAGCATAGAAGCACTCACTCTTGGATTCCCTCTGTAAAAGCAGTGTTTGTTCAACCTTTCAGGGTTATAGAATAATCCCTGGGCACAGAATCACATCTGCTCTGTGATTTTTTTTTTTATATTTTTTCCCCACGATTGCAAGGCTTTAGGGGAACTTTTAGGCTTACAAAGGAAACATTTATTGTATCTGTTTGAATCTGATTCTCATGTGCATAAAGAGCTCTATATTTCTTCTTCAATGTCTCTAAATAATGAGAAGTAGCTGGGTTTTAATTTCAGGTACCTACAATAAATAAGTACTGTAGGTTACTAAAGGAACTAGTTCAAAGAAGCTTATCAGATCTTTAGCAACACAATCATTCACTCACAGGCTTGGCCTTTAGTAAAGTAAAAACAGCATTTCAGAGTTCACACAGATTAAACCACAGGCTAGAAAATCAGCACCAAAAGCAATACTCCATTTCATACGTCAGCAGACTTTCTAAGAGACCAGAGAATGAAGATCCTGTTTTAAAAGATACTTATTTTTAGTTCAAATGAGTCCTGAATCTAGACAGCTCCAGTCATATTTGAAAGAGAAGAGCAATGGGAACAAGGATCTCTGAAGCACCTTGGTAAAACTCCAAGGTCTATTTCCATCCCAAGGGCCAAACATTTCAGTGCTTATTGAGGAAAAATTCCCACCTATTTCAAGTGGATTTTCCTCTGCCACATAGGATTTCACTTGTTCAGTGAAAATAGCTCTATTTCTTCAGAAAGTATTATGTTCTAATATTATAAAATGTAAAATTAAGAAAGGAAAACTGAAAGCAAAAGCACTAATGCAAAGAAGATCCCTTACCATAGATCTGTGTTTCAGCAGTGGTGGATTGACAGGAATCAGATAGATGCTCAGTGCTTTTTCAGACCAAGCACTTACTGATTGCAATTTCTGGGTACATAACAGCCTGGTGATCTCTTTTGCAATATGGGTATTATCAGTCCAAAGTACATTTCAGTTCTGGGGTCAAGAGGTGTGACATGGCCACATGCCAATGTCACATGGGGCTGAGACAGGGCTGAGACAGTAGTTTCCATAGAAAGGCAATTCAGGCACATAGGTCAGATTCCAACATGCTCTAGCAGGACTCCAAGCACAAAACTTTATCTGTACAGTGTCTCAATCCTACCCTTCTGTGATGAGCTCAGCACTGTTGATAGCGCTTGTCTCAGGAGGCAAACAATCTATAGTATTTTTAACCTCTGGGTTCAAATACAATTCTCCCCCACTTTGGCGATAAATTAACATTTTCATCTCCTTGTCCCCAGCTACATTCTTCTTCAAGGATCAATGCCTCCCACATCCGCGTCCTTCTTCCCCCTCTGATGTTCTTTGAAAATAAGGCGGGGACCGAGACGCAAAACACAGGAATTAAATTTTCCCCTAATCCTGAAACCAGGCAATTCACTATGAGAAAGTATGTGAGGCAGTTCCAACCCTTCATCTTCTCCCCAATCTCCTCTTGTTTTCCTGAAAGGGGCAGCCAGCCAAGAATATGGTGTTTATATACTGATGAAGAAATGTTGTGAGTTGTATATTCTACCTTTTGAGTAAGGTCATACTGCAGGGTAGGTCTTAATAGCTACAGGAGGCTGAACTTGGTATAACTGTCTCTGCAGCAGCAACATATACAGTAAAACGAGTGCTGCTGCTGAGGAAAGGAGCGGAGATGGGCTTCTCTTCTAATATCTTGCACCCAAGACAAGGGACCTTGGAGCTGTGGCTGATGCTTTTTCTTCTCAGGCTAAATAAGGTCTCATTTTCATGCAGACACCCCTCAGGAGTGCCCTCCTTTTCAAATTGAAACATCTCCAGACAACAGTATTAGTAAAGTAGATGTATAAAATGCTGGGTGTGGAAAGCTGCATATTGATGCTAATTATCTGAGCCTTCAACTTTTCAATTATGTCATGATGAACTATTAAAAATCATTTATTGACTGGGAAAAATATGGAGAGCTGGTTGAACCTGATTTCACCGAGGTGCCACTGCAGTGCTAACAACAAAACCATACTTTGCATTCAAGGAATGAGCTGTTTAAATAGGAAAGTAATTATGAAATTAAAATGCCAAAGAAGAAAAAAAAGTCGTAAATTGAATTTGTCACTGTGTAGGATAACCCAAGGATAAAGTAAGTTTCTGGCATGACACAAGTTTCTTTGGAAATACAGAGTGTTTCATCTCAAAAGCAATTTTACAACTGGGCACTGTGCTGTCCTTTTTTTAGAAAAACATGTGCTGTGTTTGCACTGGGATTGCTTGTCAGATTTTTGTTTTTGGCTGTGGCAGGTTGATAAATGCAGATGCCTGCACCCTTCCAAGCATTATTAAGCATGTCACATTAATTGCACAAAGCCGTTTTGCTCTGCTCAGCAAGTCAGACTTCTATATATATCTAGGAAAAATAACGTAGGCACGTGGTCAGAAAAACAGCTGTCAGTGAGGCTCCTCTTCTACAACCAAAACAACGGCTAGCCCAAACCTGCATAGCTATGTAATGTAAGGCAGTTTTAGGAGTGCTGCATGCTGCAGAATATACCAAGATGTCCCCGTGAAATCTCTGAGTAAACAAAAGCATCATTCCTAAATATCTTTCACACATACAGCAACTGTTTGAGACTTCTTTCTGAAACCAGACACGTCAGAAACCAGGGCCAGGTTTTGAATGTAGAAAAGTGCATTGATACAGGACAGCAGAGAGCAGGAAGGTGGAAAAAAATGGGTTGAAAACGCCTGCAGTGCTGGCAACCTAAAGGCACAGAACTGGAAAGAATGCACAATGGCCAAAAAAAGAGAGTATTCCCAGTTTATCTGCACAGGTGAGCAAAGCAAACATCATGAAGACCTGCAGCAGACCACAAACTCCCCACCCCACAGGAAAGAACAAAATTATCTATATTCTGCTCCTTCAAGAAGACTGGAGGAGGTAAATGCAAGGCTAGCAGAAAGATGGTACACGAGACTTGGAGGCGAAGGGGTGCATGTGAGTTGCTTCTCTTTTCACCCTATTTCCTTCCAGAGGCCACTGGGCTGGGCAGAGCACTCAGGGAAACAAGACTTTACCCGACAATCCTCTTTCAGCAAAATGCATCGTGAAACCTCCTTCAGCTTGCAGGGAGGAACTGAAACAACCTCACTCAATTGAGATAAGTCTTCAGGCCAGAAATGAGAGCCACTTCAAGACAACATGAACCTCCACATCACAGCTTAACCAAGAGACCAATCCCTCTCTTTATCTGGAGAAAAGGGAGAACAAGTATGCTTCTCAGGACTCAGAAGCACAGCCCTTCAGAAATGCCTACAGAAGAGGAACAACTAACTCAGAACTTCAGTATTTCATTCTATTGCTGATGAACTTTTTAACTCCCTTATCTTTTTATCTGCAAAAGGATGCATAAAGGCTTCAGCTTCCAGCAAGCTGAAGCATTTGGCTTGGCTCAAAAAGGCTCAGAACACTTCAGTGTACCTTTATCATTTAAGGGGTTACACTTACAGAGCTTCACTATGTAACTTTCACTCACATAATTATTTAAAAGCAATATCAAAAAAATAGTATTATCAGGTCATTTGTATTGGGGTTTTCAAATTAAATGAGAACAGGACACACACAGTGCTTTGTGTGTGTTTACAAAGACTTCTCCAGAGGAAATTATTTGCTACAAATCTCTGAAGTGAAACATCAACATTACCGAAATTAATATGCAGCAGACTTGGTTAACAATGGCATTTCTCCAGCATCACAAGCAAGTGGTGAATGAGTTTGGGATTCTGTTTTTAATGTCCTTTTCCTCCTGCTGGAAAACACTGACTATTCCATACGACTTGTGTATCAGGAAGTTGCATTTGTTCCCTTCAGCAGTTAAAGAAACCCTGCTTGTTTCCAAGTGTTAAAATGCTGAGAGTAGATTTTCTGCGGGACTTCAGTGTTAAAATGCTGAGAGTAGATTTTCTGCGGGACTTCTACTTAGTGACCAGATTATTAGCTTTAATTTTTGATTTTTACTTTTTTAACAATCATTGCTTCAGTCATGTAATTGGAGCATCTCACCACAGTCTGCTCTGTTGAGGGGATCACTGCAAAATACAGTCAAACAGTTTGTTCCCCTCAGCTGCAGTCCATACTCAGGCCCTGAATCTGCAGGGATTAGCAAGGAAGTAGGGAGAGAGTGGTGATTTTTCCATTGGGAATTCCAATCAGATTTTTCCAAATTCAGAACCTGGTCCACTGGGCAGATTCAGTTGCTTTCCAGCAGCTGACTATACCAATGTAAAGTAGGTGAAAGCACTCATGGCAGCAAAAGCATTTCTGTACCCTAATATCTAAGCACTTCAGAATAGGCTACATACTTAAATGAGGCAGGAAAGTACAATTATCCCCGTTGTAAGAGAAGCAACTTGGGGCCATCAATGGCCAGAGTTAAGCTGTGGCTAGTCAAGCTTTCTTAAAGTAAAATAAAGTACCAAGCACATGCTATAGAACCTAAAAGTGATTTAGTATTTCCCCCCAAAATAGGAACTTATCCCTAGCAGAATCAAAGTGAAATCCATCATGCAGTTTGGTAATCCGTAAAACACTGCTATGTTGCAATTTGTTCTGGGTATATTCCTTAATGGGAATATTGCATGTCCCCTGACAATGTGATTTGTCCCATAGATTCTTAAAACAGAAGGAAGGCTGAGTCTTTTCATACCTGTGTCCTATTCAGAGAAGTTTCCTTCCCATACCTCTGCATCCAGCCAGTGTGATAAATAAACCCCAGCATACATATCACCTTAATCCATCCTGCATATCTTCTCCATCTGCTGTCATCTGCCTCTTCCTCACAATTGCATTGGTTTGTTCAGAGGAAAAGCTGAATAACATCTAAACAATATTACCTTGGCGCCATGACGGGTCATGAACTGTTCATTACTAAGCAGGGACAAGATCTCAGGATTGTAATCCATGGAAAAAAAATACACTTCACGTTCTGCGAGGGCCAAAAAACCCAAGTCCAGTCAAGTGTCAGCTATTTGGAAAGACAGGGGTAAAAAAGACTATCATCATATAAATCCACAGTGTCCCTACCCTGGATAGGATTTTGAGCAGTCCTCGTTCCTTCTGCTATAAGAAAACAAGATGAATTAATGTCTCGATAAAAGTTATGGAGACAGCTTCCAGCAACGATTGACTGGGACACATTCCAGGAAGTGCTTTAGGAGAACCATTTGAGCATGCAGGGATAAGATTGTGAAGGCTAAAGCTAGACCAGAGTTAAAACAAGTGAGGGATGTGAAGGACAATAAGAGGATCTATAGGTACATCAGAAGCAAAAGGAGGACTAAGGAAATTGTGGCATTGCTGTTACATGAGGCAGAGCATTAGTGGTACAGGACATAGAAAAGAATGCCTACTGGCATGGTGTGGTCTTGGAGCTCCCAGATTCCTATGGGTAGTAGCAAAGCCTGAGGGAGAAAGATGATGTTTTCAGAAGAGGAGGAGGAAGCTATGGATACTTGGATAAACTGCACATATGTAAACTCACAGCATCAGATGGAAAGCAACAAAGAACACTGAGAGCTGGCCAATGTCATTGTGAGGACACCTTCTGCCATCTCTGAATGATCATGGCATTTGTGAGAGATCCCTAAGGGACAGAGGCCCCTGGGGTATGGAGATCATGGAAGGTATGGTTGAGCAGCTTTACCTGAAACTCTGGAAGATTATTTCCAGACTCAGTAAGAGCAAGAATGTGACTGGAAACAGCCAGCATGGATATACCAAAAGCAAATAATGCCTGACCAGTGATGAGAAGACTGGCTATGTAAGTAAAAGGGGACCAGGTGATGTTGTTTACTTGGATTTATACTGTGACATGCTTCCCATAGCATCCACAGAGTCAAGCAGGAGATAAGGACTGGACATGTGGGATCTGCAACAGAGAAAGGGAAAAGCAGCAAGACAGCGCATATTACAGATCCAGTTTTCTCAATATTATTATTTCTGAGGTAACAGGAAAGCTCATGGCACAATAAACTGTGGCCTGAATCTGAAATTTTAATACATGAAAGTTGGCAGTTTTTGCTACTGTGTGGGAGTAAGCCTCCAGATGCAGAAGGGCTGTGCTCATTCCAGTGATTATTTTTAGATGATTACCAATGTCCATCTGAGCACAACAATGTACCCTGCTTTCAGATCACACTGAAGTACAAGAATACTTCATTCAGTCCTAATATTTCAATTATACATCTGTCCACCATGTTCCCTCTGAGTATTAGGACTCTCTGCACTGATGCATAATGATGTTAAGTCCACTGGTCTTACCAGCTATTAGCCTGCAACATACATATTAGGACTTCCATAATTGTGCTAAAAACTGTTATACATTCATGTGTTCTTAAACTCATTTCCTGGTCCAGACCTTGGCTTCAGTATCATGTTTTTGAGAATTTATGTTTATGGTTTTAACAGCTTATTCTAACATTTGAGAACTTCTCATATTTCTAGTTTACACTTTTAAAAACAAAACAAAAAAACCATACTTTCTGCCACAATAAAACCACCTCTGTTTAATTCCTCTTATTAGGGGATAATGTAAAAAACATACAGATCGGTTTTCCTTTTTTTCTTTCTACTTACTCCTTCTCCCCTTCAGTGCTTGCAGATCCACATATTTAAAGCTTAAAAATTCAATATCCAAAAAAAGTCATATTTCGCATGCGTTTGCCAATTTTGAAATTATTTGATCAACCTGCTTTCAGCACTGACCTGCCAAAATGCAACTTTTACTTATGTTTTTAAAATCCCACAAAAAGAGTACTTGCAACACATAGGCCTGGTTGTAGGAAGGGGAGGGAAAGGAATTACCCAGGAGGCAATGGAAAAACTATTCATAGGAGCAGAGGAGCAAGCCAGGCCTCAGGCAGGGCGGATCAGAGGATCAGAGGGTTTCTTGCCCAACCTACAGGCTGCATCCCTGAGCCTCACTCCCGACCCTTCCCAGCCCGTTAGTCAGCTCTGCCCTTTGTGCACCGCAGGGTGTTGGGTTTGAGTATCGCCAGGCTTGGTGACCTAAATTTACACTATGGTGGCCCTCTGCCCACTGCTGCAGGCTGGGACAGCAGGCCTGCTCCCACATTAAGGAAGCTTCCCAGCTTTTGGTCTCTCCATCCTCTCCTTGCTTGCATGCCAAGGGGCTGGACAAGGCAGGATTGGCCAGGCCTGGCACTGCCTGTCCTCTTGTGCTTAGGCCGGCATATGGCTCCAGCATGGGCTCCCCTCCAGAGGTCACTGACCGTTCCCCTTCCAGCATTCCCTCCTGACAGCCAGCCTTGGCTGCCTGCCCAGATTAAACCCGATAAACCCTGGGCAGGCTGCCATGGGGCCCACCAGTCGGGCTAGAGTCTGTGGTGGGGCTCAGTGGGGACCTGCCGAAGGCATGGAGTTGGTGGCGGCCACTCTCCTTGTACGCAGCAGTGATGGCCCCTTGCTGTGCTGGCAATCCCTGGGCTGTGCCCTGGCCTCCATGGCTACTAGCACAGCTGGGCGTGTGTGTATGTGTGTGTGTACGTGTGTGTGTGTGTATGTGTGTGTGCACGCAAGGGTCTGTACATATGTGTGTGCATCCATGTGCGCCCACATGCCTGTCGTGTTTCAGCCTGCATGCACATATATGTACATGTGTGTGCCATGTGCATGTGCATTCACATAACGCAAGAGCACCTGTGTGTGCTCATGGGCACGTGCAACCCTGCATACATGCCTCCTACATATGTGTCTTTATGTGCGTGTCCCAGGGTACGTGTGCCTGCATGTGGGTGTGTATGTACGTATGTGTACCTGTCAACCCACACATGTGTAATGCATGTGTCTATGTGTGATATGTGTGTTTGTATACGTAAATGTCTGTATGTGCATGGTTATGTACATGTGGGTGTATGTCTGTATATGTATGTGCGTAAATATGTGTGTATGTATGACTGTGTGCAGGTACGCATGTGTATATTTGTGTGTATGTGGGTGTGTATGTATATGTGCGTATGTGTGCATATATATGTGTATGTCTGTATATGTGTGTCTGTAAATGTGTCTGTATATGTGCGTATGGGTGTGTGGGTGTGTACGTATATGTTCGCATGTGTGTGCATGTGTGTGGATATGCCTGTGTATGTATACGTATGTGTCTATATATGTGCCTGTATACATGTGTATGTGCCTGTATATGTGTGCGCGCTGCCGACCAGCCGCGCACCCCCACAGCCCTCCGTGCCCCTCGCCCACCCGCGAGTCACAGCCCCCCCGCGTGTTGCGACTGCGCACGCACGGTCCCGCGCCCCGCCCCGCCCCGCCCCGCCTCGCCCCGCCCCGCCTCGCCTCGCGCGCCGGGCTGACAGCCGCTCTACTGACGGAGAGGAGCCCCGGCCCATCCCACCACCTCCCCCTTGCCCTCTTCCAACATGGCGGCCTTCGCCTCGCATGAGTGAGTGCGCAGGCGCCGCCCCGCCTCGCCCTTTCCGCCGGGCGCCGCCGCAAGCGCACAGGGCCGGAAGGCGCCGGTCTGGCCACTCTCTATGGTTCCCCTCGGTGGGTAGCGCGCCGCCGCCTCGCCTCGCCTCGCCTCGCCTCGCCTCGCCCCCGCCCGCGCTGCACGCCGGGACACGGCCGGTCCTCCCTGCCTCCCTCCCGCCCCCCCGCGCGCCCCGAGCCTGCGCCGCGCCGACATCCGCGTTGTCCCAAGATGGAGGCGCGGGGCTCGCGCTGAGCGCGGCCCGGCCCGGCACAGCAGCAGGAGCAGCAGTAGGAACAGGAGGAGGAGACGCGCCCGCCCGGCCCGGCCGCCTCTCCCTCTCCGCCCCGCCAGGCCGCGGCTCCGGCGGCACCTGCAGCAGCGGCGGCGGCGCCTCCTCCTCGCCCGCGGCCCGGCCCCGAGCGCGGCGCGGCCCCCGCATGAGCCCGGGCGGCGGCGGCGGCGGGAGCGCCCCGGAGCAGCAGCCGCGGCGCCCAGGTCCGTGTGGGTACCGCGCAGGGTGGGAGCGGGGATGGCGCCTGGTTCACGCCGACCCTGGAGGGGAGGGAGTCGCGGGAGAGGCGGCCTTGCCCGCTCTCCGCCGCCAGGGTGGGGAGGGCGGACGGGAGGCAGCGACCCCGGGGTCCTCTCCCGCTCCCCGGGAGGCACACGGGTGTGGAGCCGCCCCGGCGCTCCCCAGGAGCGGGAAGGCCGGCCGGGCGGGTGGCTCCGGGCTTCCCCCGCCCCCCCGGGAAACCGGGTTCGCCGGGCGACCTTGGATGAACCCGCCTGCCCTGCCTCCGCTGCCCGGCCCGGGGCTGCTCCGCGGGACTGCCCTGGGCATAGGCCGGTTCGTTACCATCGGCGCGGCCGGTGCGGTAACGGGAAGTGCTGCGAGGGTCTCTGACCAGTGTGCAGGGCCTGCTTCACAAAGTGGCTCCGTTCACTTGCTCGTGTTACCTCCTGCGCAGCCTGAGGAGTTGGGTCTGCTCACCTGTGCGCAGGCAGCCTTGATGATGCATGTGATCGGTCGCTCCTGATTGCGGGTCTTTCTGGGTTTCAGTTTTTAAGCAGTATTTCTCTTAAAGGATGTTATGGTTCACTGTTGATTTGTAAATCAGATGTCTAAGACGATGTGTTGTGGTCGTTCAGAAGTTACTACTGCTTAGGAAACAAAACATGTTCCACGACTCTACTTTAAGTGGCAGGAACCTGTAATCTATAGACTTGCGGTTATTCCTTTTTTGTTTTCCCTCCAGTTAATGAAAATACTTGTTTGTATTTCCTTCTATGTAATGTGTCTGATGTTCTAACTGAGACAAACCACGTGTCTTACACATCACTTCAGGGATGCTCCCTCTGTCTGTGTTGAAACTTACCTGCCTCAGTAGGAGTCTGCAGACCTGAAGCCCTGTGAGAACTTGGCTTCTCAGATTGGTTCTGTCGAGCATCTTGCACGTCTAGCAAAAACTTGCTGAGTGGAAAATTGTACCCAATTTTTACTTTGATTTCCTAACAAAGTAAGACCTATGTGGTTGTATTGTCAGTTTATCTTTTGTTTTTCTGACTGGCTGACTGGTTTGAAAGGGAGAGGTCTAAAAGATAAGATTAAGTTCCTAATTCATGCAGATAGCATCCACTTAAAGAGAGATTCCCTGCTAAGGGAGAAGCTACACTCTTAGAGGTTGTACTGTGTTGTTAAACATCTATGACTGGTGGGGGAGAATAATGCAGGTGGTGAGAGGTACCTCTTGATAAGAATGAAAACTGCTGGGAAACGGGCTTTACACTTCTCACAAACTGCTTGGTTTGGATGGTGGCACTGAATACTCTGTGCCCTTTTATCATGGAAGCAGTTTAAGGTACTTTTGAGAAATTGGAAAACATGCTAAAACTCAGTTTAATGAGTGTGTTGAATTGAAAATATTAAATGTGCATTGCTAAACTGCTCTGGATATGTGAAGAAAACTATCACTTATGTTTGTCTTTTAAAACAGATGTAGTTTGCAGTGCTTATGACTTGTCTTCCTTATAGTAATATTCTGTCAACTCAATACAGAAAAACATTCAAAGAAGACCTAGTCCACTGCTTAGGTTTACAAAGCTGAAAAATACCTTTAATTGAAATTATTTCTGTGCAATATTATAGATGCTTCATCTCTTTTACAAATACCTTCCATTCTGCTGTAAATGTTTGCTGTTTAATGTAGCATCTTTCCTAATGGAATTAACAAGTTAATTTTGTTTATCAGAGTTCTTTGCTCTTTCTCTTCACTGGAGTGTCCTGAGTATATCCTAGGAATTTAGAAACAAAACCACCAATTTGGCAATATCAGCAGTTGATTTGTTTGGGTTCGTTTTGGGATATGGTTCTGTGACCGTGTAGAAAAAGCCAGGCTTGAAAAAGCAGAGACTTTTTCACAGGAGTGTGCTTCAACGCCTGGATTTCTCAGTCCAAGTTCTCCTCAGAACTCTGAAGTTGTGTGTGTTTAATCCTTTTTTTTCAATACCAAACAAAACTTATTTTTTTTTTTTAATTGCTGCTGTTGCTTAAAAACTTGCAAACAATGATTCTTTTGCGAATGGACTTGAAATTAGATGTATATGTTAAATACATATAGGGATGTTCTCAGCTTGTTAGAGCACCTTGAGATTGTCCCTATTCTAATTGACTCAAGAAAATAAAACAGGTTCTTTTTCATATAATTTAACTTCTCTTTCAAAAATATGAAATGACATATGTACCACAGTATCAAATCATTATGTTTCATTATGATTATGTCCCTTGTTGACATTTTCTTCACTAGTTCTCTGAATTCTCAGGTTCTATTTACCGAATAAATAATAGGGGTAGAAATATCTTTGAGTTTTAAGTAATAAACATGCTTAATTGTGAACATATTTAAGTATATAACATTTTAATAAACAATAATTAGTGTAGTACATGATATGACACTTATGATGAAATTAATTTAGTGATTACCATTTGTAAATATGCATCATCTTAATTTTGGCTGTGCAGGAAAGAATTTTCTTCCACCCTCTGCTACTTTTAGTTTCAGTTTACTTAGTGACTGTCCAGAGAGAATTCATCTTTTTTAAGCACAGGAAATGTCTTTCTCCTTCCCCACACTGATGTATTCATACACCTGAAGATAAAAGCCACTAATTTTTAAAAATAGAACATGCAATTGAGGGAAAAGGGGACAGAATTCATGAAGTATGTAGGCATATATCTCATTTCCAGCATCAGTCTTCATTTCTGGTACTGTGGGCCGGGTCTTCACTCTAATTAATGAACTGATATTGATTTTTAAACAAAGGAAGCGTGTTTTACAATTTTTCTGAATTATCCTGTATATTTAAGGTAGTTTTATAGTTCCATAGAGAAGCAGTGTTGAAAAGTTTCCTGTCATTAATCAAATTCTGATTTGTACATGGAAGGAGAGGGTTAATAAATTTGTTACCAGGGTCTGTAACAAAAAAATCTAGAGTATGTTGTTTACTTAAAAAAAAAATTACTCCTTCCCCCCTCCCAGAAATGTGCTGTAAGCGTTGCTAAATAGCTGGTTCCCAGAGACAACAGCAATGAGCAAATCTCTTGTTTGAAGTTAATTTTGTCACCTTAGATACTTTGACCTCGGCGTTTACTGCATTAACTTCTGGTATTTGCAGGCAGTGCCTGACAGCCTCATAAGGTTGTGTTGTCCATGAATAAAAGTTTGGGAAAAAGCTGGTTCGTATGAATACTGATGTGTCTAACATACCTGGTTGGTTAGCAGAAGGCCAGCAAATACAATCTAGAGGTAACATTTTGTAACGAAGCCACACTTCAGTAGCTGCACCAGCTGGTGACACATTTCTTCAGAAAATAACCTCATAGGAGAAACATGAAAAAGAAAATGAAACAATGTTGAGATCCAGGTTTGGCAATATAACACGTGACTAAATAGCACTTTAAATTGCTATTTTTGAATAGTTCCACCTTGCTGCGGCTAGGAGTGACAGAACTTATGGACAAAATAACTTACTGGGTGCAAAATTACATTATAAATTAAATATTACCACGGTGTTCTGTCTCAGAAAATACTCTTATGAGTGAATGTCTTAAAGGAAGCATTAACTACTTCTTACTTACCTTAATAGGTTGAGCCTGCTTCCCTGTATTATGCAAACTGATGAATGGAGGAAGGGGGTGGAAGTCAGTCTTTACCAATATTCTTTCCATGATCATCCTGCATGGCTCTTTGCCCATGTTTTACAGAGTGGTGAAGAATTAGGAGAAGCTGCAGTTGTTCAGCTGAGTGGAACTAAATGGGTGACTTCCCTCTGGACCCTCACTTCGCTGTTTTAGGTAAGAGGGGTGATTTGCTTCTTTTGAAGCAACTTGCATTTTCTTAGAGCAGAAGTGTATGTGTTTTAACAGAAGCTTCTGGTTAGCAAAGCAGAGGTTTGAACTTTTTTTTCAATCTGGTGGCTTGAAAGGGGTGTTCATAGCATGTAGCTGTCCCAGTACTTTCATTGAAAAGTGTTGCTGTTTGCATCCATTCAAATAACTTTAAAAACATGCTTCATATACTAACATGATTTCATTTTGAGGATCGTGCTTACCTTATGTATTATGTCAAAAGTGGGACTGTCACCAGAGGTGGATCACAGCAGTGATGATTTAGGACAAACTTGAACTGGTGTACCAGTTGACTGCTTAATATGGAGTGTACTACTTTGTTTTTCCATAGACTTGGAATAGTTTGGATTGGAAGGGACCTTTAAATGTCATCTAGTCCAACCTCCCTGCAATAAGAAGGAACATTTTCAGCTAGGTCAGGTTGCTCAGAACCCCGTCCAGCTTGACCTTGAACGTTTCCAGGGATGGGGCATCTCCCACCTCTCTGGGCAACCTGTTCCAGTGTTTTACCACCCTGATTGTAAAAATTTCTTTTCTTATATCTAGTCCTCATCTACCATCTTTTAGTTAAAAATCGTTACCTTGTCCTGTCGTAGCAGGCCCTTTTAAAATGTTTGTCCTCATCTTTCCTATAAACTCCCCGTAAGTACTGAATGGCTGCAGTCAGGCTTCTCCAGATCCTTCTCTTCTCCAGGGTGAACAACACCAGCTCTCTCAGCCTTTCCTCACAGGAGAGGTACTCCAACCCCGTGATCATTTCTGTGGCCCTGCTCCGGACTTGCTCCAACAGATCCATGTCTTTCCTGTGCTGAGAACTCCAGAACTGGATGCAGTACTCCAGGTGGGGTCTCAGAAGAGTGAAGTAGAGGGGCAGACTCGCCTCCTTCAACCTACTGGTTCTGCTGCTTCTGATGCAACCCAGGATACATTCTGGTCCGCAAGCCATCAGTATCTCCAAGTCCTTCTCTGCACAACTGTCAATTCCCTCATCCCTCAGCCTGTATTGACACCAGAGGTTGTCCTGACCCAGGTTCAGGACCTTGCACTTGGACTTGTTGAATGAGGTTCCCATTGGCCCACTTTTCAAGCTTGTCCAGTTTCCTCCTGGTGGCATTCCGTTCCTCAGGCCTGTCAACCACATCACACAGCTTGGTGTCGTCTGCAGGTTTGCTGAGGGAGCACTAAAATCCCGCTGTCTGTCAGTGAAGATACTAAACAGTGCTGGTGCCAGTATGGACCCCTGAGGGATACCAGCTGCCATTGACATTCGTCTGAACATTGAACCATTGACCTTCTGCATGCAACCATTCAGTCAATTCCTCATCCACCAAGAGTCCAGCCATTAAATCCACATCTCTCCGATTTAGGGTGAAGGGTGTTGTGGGGGACCAAGTCAAAGGTCTTACACAAGTCCAGCTAGACAACATCAGTAGCCCTCCCCTTGTCCACTGGTGCAGTCACTGTATCATAGAACAGCACTAGGTCGGTCAGGCAAGACTTGCCCTTGGTGAAGCTGTGGTGGCTGTCTCAAATTGCCTCCCTGTCCTCCATATGCCTTCATGTTCAGTCCTTTTGTGACAAAATGTCAAAGCTGTGACCTAAATAATTAAAGACGAAATTTATGTGTAAACTATAGGATAGTTTGAAACCCGAAGGGAATTTGATCTTGATGGGTTGTGCATCATCCAGTAGGATCGCAAGCAGAAAATCATGGAACGTGTATTTGAGGTCTGTAGTTGCTGCATAACTATCTGGCAACAATTAGTCCATATAGTTTGCTTTTCATTCTGGTGTCATGTGAAAACTGTGACAGAACTTCTGTCTTGACTGAGATAGAGTTCTAGAGGTGAAACTAGTTCATCTCTACTTCACAGAGAAGACCACCATCTTTGTTTCCTTTGACAGACCCCTTTTAGGACTTGTTAATACTTTCTTGATAGTCATTACACCAAAGAAGTTGATGAAACGAGGAGATTAGGATGACAAACACTCCTCTCCCTTACCTTTAGGAGCTGTGCACAGAGGAGGCACAAGAGCGATCAGTATTGTGTTGCCAAGCTTGCACAGTGCTGAGAGATGCCAGGCTTGTCCAGGCAGCCAGTCTCTGGCATTACTTGTGTGCTCCTGCTCTGGTATGCTCTGTGGGACCCAGGCTGGAGCAGCTGCCGTTCAGCAGACTTGGGGTGTTAGAGGGTGGTGGAGTGGCTCTTAAAGGAGCTGAACTTCTGAAGTGGGACATATGTCAAAATACTTCAAGAAAGGCTATCATAGTTGTAGATGAATTTTTCTTTTGCGTTATGGTAGTCATGTGTTTGAGCTGACTACTGTAATGCTTAAAATATTTTTATTTTACAGTGTGGTGTTTTTCATTTTCTTAAAAGGAATCAAAAACTTTTGCAAAGCTAGATAATACTGAAGAAGTTTACCACTACCGTATAATTTCTGTTTCTAGTACAATGTGTCATCTTTCTTATTTGTATAGCCATATTCAGGTAATGATTGCTTTTTTTTTTTTCATAGTGAAATCTCATGTCCAAAGTCTTGGTGATGAATATTATGGTTTACTATGTGTATACACCCTACTTTATTTTTAGAAAGTCCAAGGTATACCAGTGTACACTGACTGAGTAGCTAAATCCAGGCATGTTTCAGCTGTTGTAGGAAAATTTGCTCATTGTAGATAATAGAAATACATACTTAAGAGTCCACACAACCTGCAAATCCCATCAGAATTCCGGGACAAGGGAATTCCTGAGAGAGTGTACCACTTCTGTGAAACACTGGTATTTTTTGGTTGTGAAGGTTGAGCCCTTTACATAGTAAGGTTGTGATAAATACTCCATTTGCAGGATTTCTATAACCTGAATATCTTATTGAAAGAAAGATGTTTGTGAATACTTGTTTTTTATTTGGCTAACGTGATTTTGGTTAAATTTTATTTTGATTAACGTTAAAATGTCACTTGTGGAAGAAAATTATTATTAATTGAATTTAAATATTTGAAATTGTATTAGAAAATCTATAATACTGGGTAACATACCTACCATTTTCTTTAGAGTAATGCTCTCAGAATTTTTTCTTCTATTCTTGTTGTATGACAGTTATTGAAAAAAAAAAAAACAACTAGGCAAACAACCCAAATACGCAAGTGGAAAGTATCATTTAAGGACTAATAGAGGTGATTTTATGATATCTTTTATCAAACCAGATATGAGAGTTGCAAAGCATTTTTTGTAATTTATAATTAATTTCTTAAATATTTTGCAATTCTGTTTAGTACCGTGTGGTTAATTCAGTAGTTTAGAAGTCTGTGTTATTATAATCCAGTGTGCCTTGAAGTTTCTTTTTCTTATTCTAAAGGTGAATGTGAAAGCATGTCTGACTTCATGAAATCATTTTCATTCCTTTTGGACAAGCATTACAGATCCTCATTTCATTTTGTTGTTGGCCATGTAATCTTTGAGCAAACGTTTTTAGTAGACTGCTGAACTCTCTGTTCTGCCTTAGTGGTGGCTGGTGGGTTGAGACTGAAGAAGGAGAAGTGGAAGTCCAGGAATTTCAGTTTTGTGTTGCTGGAATTATTTGCTCTTCTGCTAACTGCGTGTTATCATGCAAATCCCCTGTCTACATCTCCTCCTTTGTGGTCTTGTTTGCTCTATCAATGGTACTGTCCTACACTACTCCCTAGCTTCAGTTATCTTGGGAAACATTGTTTCCTCCTATTGCTGAGCAATATTCATAAGATCCCTGGTAGATGTATTTGTGATACTTCTTCATGCTGTACTTGGTGCTCTCCTCCTTCTCTGTGCACGCTGAAAATTGGTGCTTTTGTACCTTAGAAGAGAATGAGAGAATTTTATACAGATGACATTGCTCTGTGTATGTACAGGAACAAATATATACATTGAAGTTTAAGATGGAAGTCCTGCTATGCAAGGTGTGAAAATATTGGTCGCATTTCTTAGAATACTTTTAACTGAATGTTAATGGAGTTACCGTAAGTGAAGAATTATTCTTCAGTAGAATATAAGGGGTTGTGGATTTCTGTTGTTGATATGGAGTGGAAGTGCTACCTCCAAACAGGAAAATCATCAGTTACTCTTTCATATTGTTCAAATAAATTTTTCTTTTTTTCTTCTGACTGGCAGTAAAGTTTTCTTGATACAGTTGTGTATCATTAATCCTAACTCTACAGAAAGCTCCCGTAATTATTAGAATTTTTTATCAAAATAGCAGCCTTGTTTCATGAAACAGGTAGGGTGCCCTATATAACTTTTTTTTATTACAAAAAATTGTGTATAAACTGTTAGTGCTTAGAGCTTTACTGGCAAGACTCTGTTGGTCCAGGATCACCCCATTTCACTTTTCTGATAAAGGAATGGGCCCTTGGCACTAAATGAGGTTTGACGTATTTAAAGATAAACCTGAATCTACGCTTAAAGTAACCAGATCGGGATTTCCTTCATGAGAACTCTGATCTGTGTTGGAGATCAGCCTAAAATAAGCTCTGTTGGATTTTTTTGTTCTTAATAGAGTTTTTAAACCAAGAAATTATGTATCAAATCTTCATGGTACTGAAAATGTATTACTCTGTGCCAAATGACTAACTTTTTGGAAAGTAATTGCTAGATTTCATAGAATCAGGGAGTGATTAGGGTTGGAAGGGACCTTAAAGATCACCTAGTTCCAACCCCCCTGCCATGGGCAGGGGCACCTTCCACTAGACCAGGTTACTGAGAGCCCCATTCAGCCTGGTCTTGAAGATCTCCAGGGATGGGAAGTCCTGTAGTATCACTACAGGGGAAAGAATAGGGAACACTGTTTGTATGAACTTTCTGCTTTTGTAGCTTCCTTAACTCAGTAAGTATTTTCTGTTGTGTTTTTTTATAGGAAGTATGATTTAGTTTGGTAAGTTATATGGTTTAGTTTTAGGTATCCTGTGAGGAGCAAGGAGTTGGGTGCAATGATCCTTGTTAGGTTCCTTCCAAGTTGACATACTGTACAATTCTGTGTTTCCTTTCTTTACAGACTTGTGACTAATTGAATAGCCATTCTTGAATGGATTGTCTTAAAGTCGTATTGAGCTTCAGATCAATATGGAGCATGGTGCAAAAACTGAACTGTAATGTTTTGCATTATAGGTACAAGAACTGTAGAAGTCCATTTTGGAATTTGAAAGAGCAAGATTGTTCAGCTCTTGAAAGATATGGTATGTTTATGTTTTCACTTATATTATTTGTATTCTAGTAATTATAAAAGCAAATAGTTACACTTTTGTTTCTTGATTTTAAAAAGAAAAACAAAGTTGAAAATAAATTCAGGAAGAAACACACATTCATTTGCCCCTTATTTTTTGATGATGTTAACTATTACTTAATCGTAATTCTCTAGAAAACTGAATTATTTGATTTTTCTTGGAGAAAATAAATACTCGTGATATAACATTGATGAATTCCCTTTTGATTTAACAAACTCAGCATCATGCTGCTACCATTCATTTATTTCTCCATGGATTAGATAAGAATTGGTGTTTTTCTGAAAGCTGTGTGGGTTGATTTTATTTGCTGCTGTACACCCTTTAGATATGACTCGAAAAGTAAGTTCAGAACTACTAAAAACTTATGCAATCATCAGTGTAAGTCAAATTTACAGATAGGAATGCTGTGAATTACAGAAATATAATCTTTTCTAGCAGTGTTAACATAAACCCATGGTACATGTATCTCTTTTTGTCTAGGCTCCTAAGTGTCCAACCAGTTTAAAAATATGTACGTGTATTGCAGCAGGGTTGTAACTTGAACTTGTAGTTATTTTGATTTCCATTTCCTGACTTTATTCTGGTGTAGTTCTGTGGAGATACCTGGTATTCCTGTGTACCTGGAGATGCACCACTTTGCAGTGTCTTTTAAGTCCTATAGTTCTGCAACTTGGTATATATAAAGAATTTTTTAAACTGTTTGCATCACTGCATTCAAAAAACCAATTATTGTTTAAGTTAATTTTTCTACCATATTAAATAGGTCTGTTAATGCATATGTAAGATTGTATGTAGTTACTTCAACAACAGCTTCTAAGCTATGCGTGTACTTCCTCTTTTAACCTCTTAAAATATGGGGAAGAGCTCAGTAACTGCTGACAGAAGTTTTCTGTGCCATGGGTTTATGTCTGGATTTTTCTTTTGAAGGTAATTTACATAGGAATGTACTTAAAGTTTTGAAGTCTCAAGTTTGCAGAAAAGTTGTTGGATGTTTTTAAGTTGTTTTGTAGGAAGCTATAGATAGGTGATAATAATATGATTAATTCTAAGCTGGAACTTTAGCTGTAGTGTATACTAATTAAAAATTGTAAATCTGTCAAAAAGCTACAATGTTACATTATCACAATCCAGATGTTCCTGAGAGAATTGTGTAGATTGGTCCTTTACTCTAGCAGGCATCTGGCAGGTAGTGTATATTCATTTTTGCACCCACAGCACCACTGGGACCACCCACCTGCTTCTTGCTCTCCAGTTCAATATCAGTTGTGTGTGTGATGGCTCTTCAAACCTAAGCCATTGTTTATTTATTGCCATTATTCCTGCTGGCTGCTTTTTTTCTGGATGTTTAACTGCTTGCCACTGTATGTACGTGTAGAGTCTTTGTAATGATATGTGCTTCATAAAGTGATGAAGAATTCCCCTCTAGTCCCCCACAAATGGTGAGTAGTGAATACTACTGGAACATCAGAAAAGCTGAATGTCATGCTATAAAATTGCATGGTTGCTTGGTCTTAATATAAACTGTATTTAAACAAACATGCTGGTGACACTGAAGACTTGGTGAACAGAAAGGTGCTTTACATGGAAGGCAACATGAAAACTGGGTGGCAAAAGAAATCAAAATAACAGACCATAAGCAAAAGGACAGACAGAATGAAAGTTTAAATATTAAAGTTGAAGCAAAGCTGTAAAACTTACCTGAAAGTAACTGAACTTGATAATCAACCAGTAAAAGAAGAGGTACTAAAAGAAATTTAAATAGATGATTGGATTTCACCTACTGATGTAGGAGGGGCTTTCTATTCATAACTGTATATCATTTTGGAGGGAGCCTGGAGTAACAGGTATAACTGAAATAGAAACAAATGGTTCTGCTGCAAAAAAATTAGGAGTGTGTGTAGTGGAAGAAAAATCAGCTGTAGTCTAAGTGAAAAATGCAGAAGCTAAAGATAATTTTGAGTCTCTCCTTCTTTTACAAAGGTGAATAAAATACATCTATGATCTTACTGAAATAGCAAGCCAAAACTAAATGTTGAAGGCAAAATCTAGGGTCCAGAGTTGCAGGGGCAGTTGTAGAAAATGGAAATAACACACAGACCTTTAACTTTGACTTGAGGGGAGGGAATGAGGGCAAACATTAGATATTTTTCTGTTATTCTGTGCTTTGTGGATATCATGGTTTAACCCCAGCTGGCAACTGAACACCACACAGCCACTCTCTTACTCCCCCAGCAGTGGGGAATGGGAAGAGTAAAAGTGAGAAAACTCATGGGTTGAGATAAAGACAGTCTATTAGATAAAACAAAAGCTACACACACAAGCAAAGCAAAACAGAGAGATTGTTCACCACTTCCCATGGTCAGGCAGGTGTTCTGCCATCTCCAAGAAAGCAGGGAACATGTGACAGTTTCATGCGTTCTGTCACATGAAACAATGACTTGGGAAGGCAAATGCCATGACTCCGAACATTATCCGTGTTCCTCCTTCTTCCCTCAACTTTATATGCTGAACATGACACCATATGATAGGGAAATGTCTCTTTGGTCAGCTGGGGTCAGCTGTCCTGGCTGTGTCCCCTTCCAACTCCTTGTGCCTGCTCGTGGGTGGGGTGAAGAGCAGGAAAGGCCTTGACTCTGTGCAAGCACTGCTCAACAGTAACAAAAACGTCCCTGTGTTACCTATGCTGTTCCCTGCACAAATCCAAAACACAGCTCCACACTAGCTACTGTGAAGAAAATGGACTCTGTCCCAGCCAAAACCAGCACAGTAGAGTATTGACATAAAAGCAAAGTAAGTATACAGATATTATAGGATGGAGATTTATATAAATCGATGCTCGATCTCTTTGTATTGAGATGCACAAAATTCTACCTTTATTAAACTCATAACTTGTATATTTACTGAAGTGTAAATTCCAAAATGGCACCAACTTTAATTTGAAGACAGTAGCAAATTCAGATCCCCACCCCAAATAATTTCTTCAAGTATTACTTGTCCTCATTATCCTGCATTCTTCAGTTTCTAGTCATGGGGTGTTTGTGTGCTTTCTTTTAGTTGGAAGATATTTTTGTTCTTTCTGTGCTATGAGAAGACTTTAGTTTCTTCCAGTGTCCATAATTATTAGCTTGATTAACTTTGAATTCTTTTCATTGTCTAATCACAACGCATTTTCCTCTATCTTCATGTTGTCTTTGTAGCTCTTTTCTACTACACTTCTGAAGAATATTGAATAATTGGAGAACTGAGTTTAAGTTTTGAAGGTGTCTGAAATACTTTGTACAGATGAATAGACACTTTTCCATGAATCCTTCATGAGTCATATCTGTCATTCTTGTGATACTCGGAGCGTGTGTACGTTTTGCTCATTGGTTGTGACTGCCTTAGTCACTTCAGGTTGGCATTTTCTAGGATAGAACCCAATTCTTTTGGTCTTCTAACGAATGTGATTTTGCATTTGTTGTTATTAGTTGAATTGTTTCGTTTACTGGGCAGTGGAAAAAAAACCAACATATAGATGCCTTATTACTGTTTGGTTGGGTTTTTTTGTGGCTCCATTAGGATTTATATGATCAGATTGTATTAGTGCTGGTTTATTTTACCGTAGGATCATTAATAATTTGACCTTCTAATTAGATGCATGAAGACAACTTCTGGAATCTTATGACTTTTTATGTTTTGTGTGTTGGAAGCAGCATGCAGGCAGCCAAAGTAAATGATATTTCCAACCTTATCAAGAAATTAAGGCTTAAATGTGCCTATTACATTATTTATTTGGTTTTTCTCTGCAGATGACAATTAAGATTGAACGTAGGGATTTGGTAAATATTCTTCAAGACACTTGAATCAATCTCAAATTATAAAAGGCCAACTTTCCTATCAGTTGTCAGTTCCTTACTGTACAGAGATGACTGTTTCGTTGTGGTGTTCAAAGTCATTCTGGGAACATATAAAATTCATTCTCAGAGGATTCAGAGGGATTCTTCAGAAAACATACAAAAGCTATCTTTAGTGGTATCTTCTTGAGATGATTAATTAAGCAACTCAGATTCTGATGCTGGATGGTAAGGTAGATCATGGCACTTCTTTGTACAGATGTGAATCACCCCCATATTCAACATAGATCAAAAAGAGAATAATAAAAAATAATTGGATCAAAGATTACTTGGATAGCTACTTCTGTAAAGGAAACCTAAATTCTTACATGTGCTACCTCCCAAGGCACCCATCTTTTAATAAGGTCAGTAAGAAGTTATAGTATACAAAAGTGTTCCTTCTCTAAGGGATCTTCGTAGACATCAGATACTGTGTGTCAGCTGCCAGATTGCTGTGCTCTCACAGAAAATAAACATCAAATAACCCAGGGAAAGTAGTAGGTTTAGGAAATCCATATAAGTAACAACTTTTAATTTAGTGATTTGTACCTGGAAGTTATTTGTCTTTATTTTTCATTGCTGACAAATAAGTACTTAAACTCTTCATGGTGTGGCTTTAGGTTCTGTATGTTGCAGCTGGGGACCTCTTCTTGGCTCATATTTGTGATGGCAGACTTTTCAACAGTAAATGAAATGTGCAAAGAGAAGATCTCATCTAGCTATGCAACTAAGTTGCTTTTAGCCCCTTCTGATGCATCTTAACTTGCTTTCTGACATCTTGTTCTTTCACTCATTTATTATTTATTTCCTCCCTCTTCTTGAGCTGACAGGAACATTCTTTTCAGAAAATATTCACCTATGCTACCTTGGAGAAATAGGTGGTGTTCCAAATCACTGTATAAACATTATTTATCCTGTTCCCTCTTGATGAGGGCTAGCCCAAAACACACAAGGTTCTTCAGACATGTAGTTTGAAGACGTGGAACTTGTGTATTGTCTTCCTAATTGCAGTAGGGGTTGTTGTAGTCCTAGTTGATTCTACCCCTCATAACTATTCACTAGGCAGATATGGCCTGCCCAGTCCCAAAGAGCCTAGCGGCCGTCTTGGGTTTCTTGGACATACTCCACAGGCACAGACTTCGTTTCATACCTTCAGCTGCTCTGTGTGTCTGTGAAAGCTTAAACCGTAAGCCATGATGATCAGAACAGCAAAGACCAGTGAAATTCATTTGAGTACAAAGAATAAATATCTGCTCTGGGGCTGCCGTTCCTACCTTCTAAAAGTTAAGTTAGAAACAGGGTTTTTTTGTAAGGGAATTCCTGTGACAAAAAAAGCAGTTGGTTTAGGTCAGTTTTCTATTCTTCATAATACCCTTATCCAAGATGTTAGTGTATTCCTCAGTGTGGTTTCCCTTTCCTGATCAAGTAGTGTCCTTTTACTCTCTTACCAGTTGATTTTTTTCTGCCTTGTTTGTGTCAGGTAGTCAAAATGTCCTTTGTTCAAACTAGATTCAAAATAAGTGATCTTTGATGGTAAGACTCCTTCACCACCCACCCCATGTTTCAACATGCTGGTTTCTTTGCCAGCAGACACTACTCTCCTGATGCATGAATGAAGAAGGTTTAGAAAAATTAGTTCTTTCATCTGTTCTAGGGAATCCTTGCCAATCGTGTTCTGTCCCACAGGAATGACAGCAAGAATAGGTGGGGAAGGTAGGATGAGCAGGAGATAGATGGGAAAAATTATTAATTTAGATTTTTTGCATCTAGATTGTTGAAAAGTAAGTAGCTTGAGATTTTTAGATCCCAGTACAGTAAGTCTAGTTTTAAGATATCATGCAACAAATCAGAAATGCTGAAACTACCGTATTCAAAGCTCTGACCCATGATAAATTCAGTTTGTAGATACAAATTTCACAACAAAACTTAGATGAGTTAACTTCGGCTCAGTGAGATTTGTGACAGTTCAGATACTGCCTCTCTTCATGGAACTGCTGTAGATCCTATGTTCGGTGGTGTGGTAAATCTGACGAACAGAGTTGGATCTGTGTCAGGCCTTGGCACAAACTTTTCTTGGCTATGCTTGTAGAGCTGCCACCTTAATGTATGTTTTTAACGTTCCAAAATCCGGTGGTGTTTGAATCCAGCACTTTATTTGCTCCTTCACTGTTGTCAGTCATGTTCATGACTTCTCCCATATGAAACAGTCTCAGGAAGACCTTGTTTTACTAAGGTTGCTGTCAGCCTGCTGTTCTAACAGGCTTCCATTTGAGTGGATGACTGCTGTAAGGAACCTTTGCGCGTAGTCTGGGTGATACAGGACCAAGTCTAGGTAGGGAGCAATTGATCACACCCTCTCCAGAAAGGAGCTGATACTTCCAGCAGTCAGACAGAATGCAGGTTTTCCAACCAACAAGGCTTTAGAGATTATACGTCTGTCCTCTGACCAGCACACTGAAAGTTACTTGGGCAAAGTGCTAGAATCAGTGTTAGAATAGGCATCTGTTTCTTTAGGGCTAAGACTTGCCTGAAAGTGGACATTTTCAGGTCTTAAACAATCAGAATGCCTAAGCAGTGTTTTACACCTTATTAGTTTTGCATCACCATCTTAATTTTTGCTTTTCTGTTCAGCAAACATTAATTTGAAAAGTTGTCCTTTAATGTTGACAAATGAGGAACCTTTTCAACTGACTTTTAATCATTGTACTGCATTCCTGGCATTGAACCAGTTAAACTTTGACAATTTACACCTGTAAAACATAGGTACTAAAGAACCTCTGTTTTGTTTTGGAGATTTTTGCTAGCCAGCTTGGTTTTCACTTTCCTTATGTCAACTGCACTTGTGTTAAGGTGACAACACTCAAATATTACTGATGTTAAAATCATTAACTGGTACTTTTTCTATCTCAAGGAGTGTTCATGGTAAAACCAATAAGCATCATTCTGAAACCAACACAAATTTCATTGTGTTTGGAGTTTGTATCAGAATAGCAAACTGTAGAATGACAAAACTTGGCAGCTTTCCTGACAAACTTTAGAAAATCATAACCCTTGCTTACTGGTCGGTGATTTCATATCTCTGACAAGTTGACAGATACAAAGTAACATTGAGAATCAAATCTAAGATCTCGCTGAAAGACTTGTAATAGGTTGGACTGAAGCACAAAAGAAGGTGCAGTAAAGAAACAAATGTTTTTTACTGAGACATTTAAAGCTGCCTGATGTGCTCTCTTAGTATTTGCACCAGATTGCTTTGACTGCGGGTGTTGCAAAAAGCTGCTGGTGTGCCCTCAATAGCTTTGTGCACCTTGGTGTTCTGTATGAGGCGCTTGCTGCATGGCAACTGGCAAATGTGGGGCTTCATCTGGGTTACCACAGGAATGAACTTCTCAGGGTGCAGAGGTCTGTCTTCATAGCTACTGCTGTTTAGAGGAAGTAAGATAACTTTTTATTTACTAAATACACTAATAACTCCAATTTTTATCAAAACTTTATATTAGCAGAAAGTGAATAATGCTGTTTGTCATCTGACTCTCCATCAAAGGCCTTTTTGCTTTACAGGCTTTGTCCAGTGCACTTAGGAGCTTGGGTGGGAGAGAGAATGGGATGAATTGAGTGTTGAGTATTGTGTTTGGAAATATTTTATCAGTTAACTTTAGAGTAGATAATAGCAGTAGGTAAGAGACTAACTGGTTCCTTTTCAGCCATGGAAGTAATCAGCTGGGGTGGTCCCAGGGCGCTCTGGGCACGAGTATTGCTGAGTGATCATTGGCTGCCACCTGCGTGACAAAGTAAAGGACCAACCCTTCAATTTATACCAGTGGAGCCAGATCACGGGAAACAATTGACAGGTAAAATACATTTTTGAAAATTTAAGGGAGAGGAGAGAGGACACATGATATAAATGGACCAAAGAAACTAAAGATTTGTCACAGATAGCAAAGGTTGCTCTTCTGAAAGTTTTACGTAGCTGTAGCTTACTTCGTTTTTGGGGAGAGGCACACAACAAAGTGCAGGTTACTTTTTGCTCCCCTGGGAACAAAGCCTTGCTAAGAAACAATGTTAATTGAGTTGTATCAGGGAAACACATAATGAAATTTTATTCTAGTTAGAAATTATAGTTCATATTTACACACATGCTTCCAGATCTTTGAACGCTTGTTGTATTAATGTTGGGTACTTTCCACTGGTCCCAAAGATGGGTTTGGATTTTGGTTTTTTAGAAAGACTAAAAGTAAGTTACTGAATTTTCAAGTCACTAGTTGATAGCACTGTACTAAGTTACTCTAGAAGTCATAGAATGCCTTGCAAAAAATGATTGTAAGTTGGTCTTAATCTTGGTGATAAAACAATGCTTAGTATCAATATTTTTCTTCTGTTCTATGTTGGTTTTTTTATTTAGAGGACTGGCTGAAAATAATTTTTAAGGGCTTTTTAACTACATTATTTTTACTTATTTAGAGTTGTTAAGCTTATGCTTAGCCCAGCGTGATACAGGACTGGTGTGACAACTCGGTTTTGATCAGTGACTCAAAATTGTGATCACCCTGATGTCACCGAATGGCCACAGCTTGTAAAAGGTAAGTATAAAGCATAGCAGGTTGTTTCTCAGGACTTTCTTACTTATCATGTTTATTTTAAAGTATTTAATTTGTATGACTTAAAGTTAATTTTATAAATAGTAGTAAGTTACATTGTTTGTTTAAGATAAGTCGGCTGGCAAAGTTGACTTACACTCTTGCTAACAGTGATTTCAAAGCTCACATCGTTTGCCTTTGGAGCTGTAGTGCTCCACGAAAACCTTCTTAGGAACAATACTATCACTTAAAACTCTCTGGTAGTTTTTACTGTCATACTGAATTTCTGTATAAATTGTTTAGCATACTTATCTAAGCAGTTTGTTCATTTTTCTTTTTTTAAAGTATTTGTCCAGGAGGCTTGATGATGTTAAAAATGCGTAAGCATGCATACCATTACTTTCCTCTCCTGAAGTGGTACACTGAAGGTAAAAGGATTGGCTTGCAGAATGGGGAAGTTGCTCCCTATGTTGTTGGAAATGAGCCACCATTTTAATTTGCTAGCTCATACTGCAGTATTCAGATTAGTCAATGTCTTGTGATCAGTATCTACAATCTAATTCAAAGCTGAAATTTTTAAGAGCATTTGCTCTGAGATTTTCTCTGAACAGAACTCTTGTTTCAGATTTTAAATATAATGAAAGGACATCTTGCTGTACTATATAGTTGTTTTTCAGTACTATTGCCTGCTCAGAGAAAATAACAAGGTATCTTGTTTGTAAACAATTGGGTATTGCAGAATAAATAGCTTCTTAGCAAACAGGTACAACTTTTGTAATTAGATTGATCTTCCATTTCATTTAATGAGTACTGAAAGCTCATTTTATTTGGTGCTTACATTGCCATTTGAAACCTTTTAAAATCGAGATAATATTTGCATTAATAGTTCTGCAAATCATAATTATGGTAGGTCTGCTCATGTTTTAGAAAACAATAAGCTGAAGGAATTTGATCCCTGTTTTCTGTAGAACCACTTATCTTAGAGGACCAAACCTTTTTCGACTCAGCTACATTGAAGTTTTTCTGAACTTTGCTGAAATGTTTTCATGTTTTTTGTTTTGGGGGTTTTGTTGGGTTTTTAATTGTTTCTCTTATAGAATAAACTTTTTTTTTTCACAGTAACATGTACTGAACAGTACTGTCTCTTTACAGCCCAGATAAAATACTCACAAATTATGAGGATAGGAAAGGATTTTGGATATACTCATAGCTGTTTTTACATATCTGTACTGCAAATCACCAGGCTACCTTTTTTACTTGCAAAGTTTGGATACCAAACTGCTCTTTTTCTCTAATTCTTCATGCTGCTGTTTATTTTAAAGGCTCAAAGTGATTAGTACTCTTGATGTTTTTCTTTTAATGCCACTACTTCACTCATATTTTCGTAGCAACTGGAAACACTACTCTTTCCCAAAGCTTCAATGTGTTGTGTTTCCCAATACTGAAGTAAAGATAGCAACACCTCAAACGTCCAGACTTTTTGCTATCATTTTCTGAAGTCGTGGAAGTAAATAGGAGCTAGCCAGTATGGATATAAACGTGCTTCTCAGATTGTATGGCTTAAATGCTTTGGTGAATAATTGGAAAAGAAAAATTGAGATTGTTTTTGTTAAGTATTGAGTGGCTTGTTTTGGTCACTGGAGTTGAAGGGAAATTAATTTTTTATTTGTTTTGCTGCTGAGCATTATTTTTGTCAGCAACTATCTTGTCCTGAACTTAAGGAGTAAGGGAAACATAATTGGAGGGAATAAATAGAGGCCAAATTTTGAGATTGGGTGGTTTTTATGTTATTTTCCAGTTAGAGAACATTTATATTTTAAGCATGAGTATAAAGGTAGCTGAATAGGAAGTTCAGAATTTTGTCCTTATGTCAGGTAAATTTTAAAAGTTAATGAAATAGAAACAAATAATGTACTGTGTTCTGCATCATCTGTCACTGCATAGTATCCAGCTAGCCTAGGAATTATAAGTTGTCTGCCAGAAATGCTTTCTAGGCACTGGGTCTGTTTGGTAAAACGCAGAAAGTTGTTAAGGTACAGAATTTTAATAAAGGAACTAAAATTTTAGTAGAGAATTCGGAGAACAATCCAAGCTTTAGAGACCATCCAGTAATATAGCACAGTTAAACATGGGAAAAAAAGAATGTATCAGGCTACAGATGGAGATTTCCAATAGCATTTAGAATATTATAGATAGTCATGTAGTAAATATTAGAAATTCCATTTCTATAAACAAGGGGTTTTTTTCCTGAAAAAGCTATGGGAAAGCCTGCTTGGCTGTCCTAACTGAAGTCCTGCAGCAGACTCTGGTGAAACCTACAAAGTGAGTTCTATTTTAACTCACTTCTGTTTTGAGAGCTGTCATGAAAGGGACTTTTGTTCATGTAAGCTGCAGAGTTTTCCTGTAGTGGCTGTGCTCTGTTTCCACTCCTCAGAATATTTCCAGGGTGGCAGTTCTGGTCAAGTGTACCAAAATCCATATCCAAGTAAAGATTTGATAAGGTCCTTTAGGGTGTGATTTCAAGGCATTGTAAGGCAATGAAAATCAAAACTGCTGCATTTATACTGCCTTGTCTTCTGGCTTGTCTAGTTACAAACTCACTGACTAAGGGGAAGTCCCAAAGGGAAGAAAAAAATATTGCCTAAAAAAGTTAACTTTTTAAATCAGTGCTTCCTTAAGGAAGAAGGTGGGAGTAAGGAGGAGCTAAATAGATATAATGTAGCCTACTTAAGTTAGTATGAAGCTATACCCCTTAAATTATTCCGTAAATTAAGTCAAAGGGGTTGCCAAGCTAAACACAGGTACTGCTTGTGTATTCAAAAATGCCAGACAATAACACCTAATTCTGAATATTACTGTCTGATCTCTTGGCTGGAATGAAGAAACAAAAAACTATCTGAGATTACGTCTACAAATTCAGGTGGAGAGAGATATGAAATTTGTTATGAGATTCTGTTGGAACCTGCTTCTGAGCTGCTACTTTTTAGAGTCCAACTGTGTAGAGAATCTGTTTGTTGCAGTTGATCACTGATAAACTTTGAGTATACATTTTGGTTACAGAAGTGATTATGAAGAACTAGCCCAGAACTGGTGCCCTATGCAGCCTGAATACAGAAGTACTGCCAGCAGATCTCTGCTCTAATGGCTGCTGTTGCATAAGCAGTGGGGGAAAAGCGCTGTCCTCCTTAAAGAAATCTGGCTTAATTATACTGTCAGGTTTTATGTTACAAGCTGTATTCTAGAGTTTGGAAGAATAAATTAAATCTGTAAGTGTCAAAAAGTAGATGCTGTTAGTGGCAATAGTACACTACCATTACTTTCCACCTTTCATAACTTTTCATATTGTAATGACTTAAAAGAACAAAAGGTTAAGGTTTTCTATCTGGTTTTGCAGATCACCAGGAGAACCTCACTCTGAGAACATTGAAACTAGCCGAATGTAAGTAAATGAGTGGATGAGTTTGGTGTATCTTGTTTAAAAATCTTTTGAACTTATGTAACAGCTACTCTTGCATCTGCTTCATAAAAAGAAGACAAAAGCTGAGTAGAACTGTAGAATTACCTTAGAAAGTTTCAAGTTAATATTTTGCTATGGAAAAATAATTTCAAGCCTCTGTATAAACTGATGATTTTTTTTGGAGGGTGAATGAGTTGAAGGGAAAGTTTAGAGGTTTAACTTAACGTGAACCAGTAGATGGTAGCATAATACAGTGTCAGAAATCTGAGGGCCTGCATTCAGACTTGACAGTAAGGGTGTAATTTCTACCTGCTGTTCACTAACATCTTGCATGGGTTTGAAGACACTTCAGTACTAAGGCACAACACCTGCTGATATCTGTTGTGGCATGAATTGTTGAACTAAGAAAAAAAAAAGTCTGACTTAATTTGGTGAATTCATATACTAGTTAATTCCAGAAACAACAAATTGGCTCTCTTTCACTAAACAGTGAATCTTGCATAGCATCTTGCTGACAGTTCTGAGTCTTGTTTTTCTCTGCCTTTAGCATAGAAGCCAAGATCAACTAGAAGCAGATTGTGATGGGCTGAAATGTTCATTTGTATTTAAAATTCAAAAGGGTTGCAGGAATGAGGGGACCATTTTTTTTAAAAAAAAAGGTTATTTGACACTTTATTCTTCTGTGAGTTAGCGAACAAAGATTCTTTCCTAGCTATTCAAACAGTCCTGTCATAGAACTCAAATAGGGAAACCACAAACTCTGCTTTTCTGGCTTACAGCAAAGTTCCAAAATAATAGAGGGAGTGTAAGCGCAATGGTTAGTGTACTGTCTAAAGCTTCAAAGGATCTGGGTTCATTTTTCTTCTGCCACAAACTTCCTCTCTGACCTTAAATTGTCTCCTCCACGCCTGCCCCCCAAGTGGTCTAGTATTTTACGCACCGTGGGCTGGATGCCAGTTTCTGGATGTTTTGTAGGCTAGGGACATAGTGTGAATGGCTCAAGGACTTCTCTACTGTAGCTGCCCAACTTGGGGAGGAGCAAAACTGAGGTTGAGCCCACACACACATTGGACTGCATACCTAATTTTAAAAGTGATGAGAAGGAAGCAAGAACGCTTTTCTGATGTGTGTTTAGCAATTCACTGCAGTGATGCCTTTTCTTGCACTAGGAGTAGCATTTCTCCTGGGATGACAAATTTCTTTTCCCTCTCTCATGCCATCTGTTGCAAAAGTGCTGTCTGGCTGCTTCCTTAGGAGTACAGGTTAATAGGGATCCAGACCTGAGAGATGACTGGCTGTCACTACGTGGACACGTGTTAGAGGTTGCAGGGCTAAAGCCCTGCCGTAGTCTCTTATTTCTGCTCCAGTAGTGGCCTGTGCTGCATTGTCTTTTATTGTTCCTGCAGCAAGTTGAGTTGTGTTCTTTTGTTTCCCTGGCCTAGCCAAACGGGGGAAATCAGGCTGCAGACTGGCTGTAGTCCACTCTGGATATTGTCAGTTGGACTACTGTTTTTTACACATTGGAAGGAAAGATGTATCAGGAGCAGTCATCTGGAGTGGTGTGAAACAAAGACTCTGTAAGGACTTATGATAAATCAGAAGGAAAAGGCAGTAAAAGTCTTTTTTTCCTTCTAGAATTTTGACAATTCTTTTGTGTATGTTGTTTATCCTCCTTAAAACTGAACCTGAAAAAATAATCTACAGTAGTAAGCTTTTCTACGTGATAGCTGAGTACTTTATTTTGTGCAGAACAATAATCAGAGTTGTCCTGACTTTATAGATTTCAGGTATTTGTCTGTAATGGATGTAAGCCAGTGAAGCCGCAGGAATTCACATATTTGAGTAGTACCTATACAGTATACTTGTGAAACTAAATCGTTTAAAAGTGTATCACAATTTGATGTGTACAGCACCTATTACTGAGAATTTTTGCAATCCTGCTGCATAGTTGTTCTTGCTACATAAGGTGGAATGGCAGGCTGAATGTGTAGCTAAAATATGTTATTTACATGCCTGTAAGTCATTAGTAAATGCAGGGACTTAGGCAAGTGTTTTGTTATTTCCACAATGAATGGTTAAGTTGTTTTTGCTCTGGTTGGCTGATATAATTGCTTTATTTATTTCTGTGGTTTGCATTGCAAAGCTTTATACCAAGAGCATAATCACATATGTTTCACATGTGTGAATGAATATTAATTGAAAAAGAAATACTCTTGGATTCTTACGCAGCAAAATCTTCCATGGGTAAGTCTTGCTTATCCCAAGCTTTTCAAATTCTGGCTCTACATGTGGTGAACATTGTGGTGCTAGCTCAGAGTTAGGAGTCTTTTTACCTTAACATTCATTCAAGTCTTTGAATTTTTAAGGTCAGTATCTTCTATCTGCTTCTGTCACACTTCTCCATTGATTTTCAGCTTTGATTAGTATAATTTTCTTAAAACCTCTTTAGCACTAAATTACATAATTTAATTGTTTACCAGTAACTTCTTGTTCATGTGTTTTCACTCTCCATTGTATGTAGTCACATATCAAGACAAAGTTTTGGGTGTGTTGATATGGCTTTTTGTGCATTCATCTCTCCTCTCTCTGCTTTTGAGGATGGGATGCCTTGCAATTTTGAAACTCCTCTCTGCTTTTCTAATAGGGCTGTAGCAAGGTAATTTTTCTGAGAGACAAGTTTGCGAGATAGATGCTGACTGTTTTCTTCATTCCCTCTCTCTGTCAGTCTTCCTGCATTACTCCATATAGCCAGGAGAGATCTGTTCTCAGGTTCACCCTTCCTGAGGAAGTGCCATGCCTGACTTTGTCAGCACATAATGTGTTCCTGGAGGCACAGTGGATCTAGAATATATGGTGGGGAGGGAGGTCCCTTGGGTGAAGCCAGTATGGTCCAAGGGGGTTCACGGTCTGCACCCCAGCTATTGGGGTCCACTACACTGGAAAGAACGAGGTTTGGCAAATGTGAGTTCCACGCGCGTGCACATTTGCTGTGGTGTCAGTGGCTGAGGTGGGGAAAAGGTGTTACAAAACTGCTGGAACAGCAGGCTTGGTTCCAACTCTGGGTGCAGTGTTTGGCAGTTTGGTGTGCAGGGCACTTCAAAAGGGTCTCTTTGGGCAGTGCTATTACTGGAAGCTTGTCTTCTCTAGCACTGCTGCTCTTACTCTAACTAAACAGAAGCAGGAAACCAACATGCAAGGTTTGAAACTGAAATTCTCAGAAAGCAGTATTTAACTTCACAGATATCCATCCACAATCCACACTTTTTTTAACAGTTTTTGATCCACTGGTCATCTAGTTTCCAAAGGGTAGTAGAACTGTTGCAGATGCATGTCTCTTTCTGCCTCTGTCTGTTAATGCATATACTGAAAGTTATTTTGCTATAAGTACTAAAAAAAGCGTTCCCTGTTTTATTTTTCCTATCCAAATGGCAAACATAGATTTTCTTCTAGTTTTCATGGATATTAATAGTTTTGTCGTTTGTTGTGGTTTTTTTTCCTGTTAAGAAATAGCTTATGAACATTTTGACACTTCCAAATTCCTAATTGCCATTGTAAAACAGGCTGTTGTAAATTTCCACTTACTAAAATCAGCTGTTTTGGAGCAATTATAGAATCATCAAGGCTGGAAAAGAACTTCAAGATCATCAAATCCAACCCTTGACAAATCACTGCCTTATCAACTAGACCATAGCACCAAGTGCCATGTCCAGTTGTTTCTTGAACACTTCCAGGGATGGTGACTCCACCACCTCTGTGAGCAGCCTGTTCCAAAGCTTGACAACTCTTTCAGCAAAGAAATTTTTCCTGATATCCAACCTGAACCTCCCCTAGTGCAGCTTGTCCTCTTGTCCTGGGAGAAGAGGCCAACCCCCACCTGGCTACAGCCTGCTTTCAGGTGGTCGTAGAGAGTGATAAGGTCACGCCTGAGCCTCCTTTTCAGAGCTCCTCTGGGCTAAACAACCCCAGATCTCTCAGCCACTCCTTGCATGACTTACTCTCTAGACCGTTTACCAGTTCTGTTACCCTTCTCTGGACATTCTCCAGCACCTCAATGTCTTTCTTGTAGTGAGGGGCCCAGAACTGGACAGAGCGCTTGAGGTGCAGCCTCGCTAGTGCAGAGTACAGGGGGGTGATCACTGCCTGGTCCTGCTGGCCACACTATTGATACATACTGTGGTACAGGCCAGGATGCCATTGGCCTTCTTGGCCACCTAGGCACACTGCTGTTTCATGTTCAGCTGCCGTTGACCAGCACCCCCAGGTTCCTTTTCCACTGGGCCACTTTCCAGCCACCCTGCCCACAGCCTGAAGCACTGCGTGAGGTCATTGTGACTGAAGTGCAGGACCTGACACTTCACCTTATTGAACCTCATACCATAGGCCTTGGCCTAGGCCTAGTTGATCCAGCCTGTCCAGATCTCTCCACAGAGCCTTCCTGCCCTCCAGTAGATCAACACTCCCACCCAGTGTGAGACTTCTGTGTAAAACTAATATAAAAGTTGTTGTGTCCCAAGCAGAAACCATTCAGAAGTATGTAATTTCGTGCTGGTATTTCCAGACAAGTATGAAACATTCATGCGTATTTCTGAAATTTAGGTAAACTTGAAAGCAAAATGTGATGCAATTATGCAGATATTTTAAACTTCCTTTACATAGTATTGCTCTGTATTTAGTTTAAAATATTTGAGAAATGCAAATTAGATTCTGTTTCATAGGAACTTTTGAGCAAGTACACTCAATATCTTATTTCCTATAGATTTTAGACATTCAAAAATTACTACCCAAATTCAGCCCAGTTCACCTTTGCCAAAGAATCTACAAACACAGAGGATCAGTGGTGTATGTTTCTAGTAATACTCCACAGTTTTGGCAGCATTTAAATTACAAATGTGAAGTACTTTTTATCTGGCTTTTTACTAGTTAAAAAAAAACAAATGAAAAGCCTAAAGGCATTCTTTTTTCTTTAAGTACTGCAAAAGTAAGTCAGTGAATACTAATTTCATGCTAAATGGAGTAATGTGCTTACAAAATTATTGGACATTGGGGAAGGAAGTTGATGTCTATTTTAGGTGCCTCTTCTCCTCACTGAAGCAGTGTGTATTGCTTGAAGAGGTTATACCAGGCCCACTGTGTGGGGAGTTACCCTTAAGGCATAAGGAGATGCCTGTGATATATCTGTGAAATGTTCACAACTGCATCTGCACCAGTGCAGTTTCATACTTGGATGTGCAAGAACAATATGAGTATTCCAAAACGTATATGCAGGTTAGTCACTGCAGCTTTAGCTACAGTAGTAACTGTGTGCTAATGTACAGTGAACTAGTCCTTGAGTTTATAAGGGAAGAGTTAGATCCCCTTATGGGAACTTAAAGGGAGCTGTGGTCTTCACGGGTGTAGCATGAGCTAAGAATAGAGAGTGGTTTTATGTTACCTCACTTGATCAACCAGTTTTAATCCCTCAGGTCAAGAATTTAAGTTTTCCGCATGCTAAATGAGCAAGGGAATATAGAAAGTGATCAGTTTTTCACTTCTGGAGAATACAGAAGGTATGATATGGGGGTTTTTGCTGAATAATGTGGGAATAGGAAATGTGGGCTGTTGTCAATGAGCAGCGATAATAATTCCTGAAGTACCCCAGTGGGAATGTGATGTGGAATATCTTACTGTTCTGTAAAATCACACATTGACTTATTGGAACTGCATTTTCTGTGTAAGTACTTCCAACAATGGACCTCAGTAAGGGTAGCTCTTATGGAAGGCTTGGTAAATTTATTCTACCTTCTTAGGTTTGTATCCTCCCTTTGTCTCCACCATTTTTTGTATTCTTAAATAATTTGTCTGAGCTCATGTCCAAAGTCTGTGCGATAGTTACCCAGGGAGAGGTGGGGGTGTCCAGCTGGATCGCTATAGGTTTATAGGGCTTATGGGATCTATCTGGGAACACTTGAAGAGGTGGCTGATGTGATCACAAGGCCTTTCTCAATGATTTTTGAGTGATCTTGGGAATCTGGAGAGGTCCCAGTAAATTTAAATTGGAAGCTGGCAAACTTCCAAATGCTGGCAAAATACTGGCCCAGTATTCAGGAAGGGTAGGAAGGATGACCCTGGAAACCACAGGCTTGTCAGTCTCACTTCTATGCCTCATAAAATTATTGAGAAGATGATTCAGGGAGTTACTGAAAACACCTGAAAGACAAAGCAGTCATCAGTCACAGCCAGCACAGCTTCATAAGGGGAAAGTCATGCTCGTCAGACTTAATTTTCTTTTTTGATGACAAGGCAACCCACCTAGCTGATCAAGGGAAGCCAACTGATGTAATCTTTTTGGATTTCAGTAAAGCTTTCGATACTGTCTCTCACAGGATCCTTCTGGACAAACTGTCCATCACACAACAGGATAAACACATCATGTGGTGGATGAGCAATTGGCTCACAGGTCAAGCACAGAGGGTAATAGTGAATGGGGTGACATCAGACTGGTGATCTGTCACTAGTGGGATTCCCCAGGGCTCCATCTTGGGCCCTCTGCTCTTCAACATCTTCATAAATGGCTCGGACACAGGACTCAAAGGGATACTAAGTTTACCAGTGATACTAAACTGGGAGGAGCTGTTGGCTCCCTCAGAGGCAGGGAGGCCCTGCAGAGAGACCTCAACAAGTTAGAGGGCTGGGCAATCACCAACCACATGAAGTTTAACAAGGGCAAGTGCCAGATTCTGCACCTGGGATGGGGCAACCCTGGATGTACCTACAGACTGGGCAATAAGATGCTGGAAAGCAGTGCCATGGAAAGGGACCTGGGGGTCCTGGTTGACGGCAAGTTGAATATGAGTCAGCAGTGCCCTGGCAGCGGGGAGGACCAACCGTGTCCTTGGGGGGGCATCAGGAAAAGCATCGACATCCGGTTGAGGGAGGGGATTGTCCTGCTTTGCTCCGCACTGGGGCGGTCTCACCTTGAATACTGAGTGCAGTTTGAGTGCAGTTTTGGGCACTGCAATATAAGAAAGGTACAAAGCTATTAGAGGGCATCCAAAGGAGGACTATGAAGATGGTGAAGGTCCTTGACGGGAAGCCGTATGAGGAGTGGCTGAGGTCACTTGGTCTGTTCAGCCTGGAGAAGAGGAGACTGAGGGGAGACCTCATTGCAGTCTACAGCTTCCTCGTGAGGGGAAGCAGAAAGGCAGACACTGATCTCTTCTCTGTGGGGGCCAGTGACAGAACTCAAGGGAACAAAATGAAGCCATGTCAGGGGATGTTTACCAAGACGATGGTTGGGCACTGGAAAAAGCTCCAGGGAAGTGGTCACACCACCAAGCCTGACAGAGTTCAAGAAGCATTTGGACAACACTCTCAGGCACATGATGTAATTCTTGGGGTTGTCCTGTGCAATGCTAGGAATTGGACTTTGATAATCCCTGTGGGTCCCTTCCAGTTTAGGACATTCTATGAAATTCTAATACTGCTGTATTCTGGTACTGTTGTACACCGTATTGTTTGCTTCCATATTTGATTTAAAAAATAAATAAATAAAAAATCTAACCTTCAGTCAGAGCTTCTGTCTCTAATGAAGTTTCACAGAACTTGAGCCAGTGAGTCTGCAACCATGAGTCAAAATGAAAGTGTTTGTACAAACAGCATTATTGTAGGCATGGCAAAGTTTGAAAAGTAATTGGTAGCTAAATGTTAGAAACGAAAACATATTGAGTCCCTCAGAAGTTGACTGTTAGAGCCAAATCTAAGCTTATCTTTATCTCCTGGCATCTCAGATATGACCTGATTAAAGGGAAGTGTTGTTTAATATGTTAAAATGTGGTGTTCATATACCAGTGTTTATACATTTAGATAACTTTATTCAAACTAGATATATGGGCTAAAAAGGTGTGCATATTGGTGAGATGTGGCCATAGCTCAGGTGTAAAAATTCAACTTTTTCATGTGATAGACTTACCTGCTAACAAACAACAATATTTCATACTCTAAATCTGAAGGTCTGGAATGATCAAAGGTCAGGAATGATCAAAGCATGAAATCTTGGTATTCACAAACAGATGTCTGTGAAATTATGTACTGGTCTAAGTTGTATTAAAGCACTGGTGTTTTTAAGCCTCTATGCTAATGGCTGAAGTACGAAAGACAAGATTAAAAACCACTTACTTTTAGAGGTACATGGAGAGAGGCAGATTTTCCTAAGTATACATATAAAAATTTGAGAGAATAGAACTCTTTCATTGGATTAGAATATAGCTATTCCCTGTTTATACAGTAGTGGCTTTGATGATATTGCTCATGCTGCCTAATTTTTTTTTATGGTCCTTTACCTCCATCTCGAGGTGGCAGGGAAACATTTCTCCTCAATTGTTTTTTTTGTCTTGTAGTGCACTGGAACATTTGGAAGGTCAGGTAGACATCGAGGTCATGGTTTTCTTTCTAAGACATATTTTCTTCTCTAGGATAATGAGATCTTGAAGAGTGAACAGAAAGGAGCAAAGGTGTTATTGCTGAGTAATACACACCTCAGTAGTCACAGTCAGAACATTTTCCTGTCTAAAGCAGCTGGATTGAAACTGATACTTAGCCAGCCAGTATTAACAGCTAGGTGCAGCAAGTGCTGAGTAGTACCAGTGGGTCTAGCACTTAAGTTCTGAAGTACTTGTTCTGTGCAGAATCTGTGCATGCATCAACATCAGGAAAGGCAACTTTAAGTTAATATCACAATTTCTGGTGAAAATCTTGCTTCCGATGTTCTAATCTTTATAGTACTGTATCACTAAAGTTACATAAAAGGCCTGCATGTTGCACCTATTCAAAATGTTTGAATTGTTTCCTGGTTGATAATTTTCATTAATAACTTGTTTTCATTAAATGAAGTCAAGGTTTGGGGATTTCTTTCCAAAATGCAGTCAATTATGGTGCTCTTAGTACTGCATGCAGCTGCTTCTGTCCTGATTACCTGCAGCTTTCCAGTAATTTCTTTACTATTTGCAAATTTCTGTAGAAGTCTGTGACCTTATTAATAAGGCAGTTAAATTTTCTTCTGTGTGTATATATAGTACTGAGCACATGGACTTGTATAGCAATACAGCTGTGATTTTTCAGATGTTTGCTTGCCACCTATAATGGCAGGAGAAAGGGAAGGATTTGGCAAATAGCTTTTTTTTTTAAAGAATTTATTTAAACTGAGGAGAAATATATTTAGCCTTTAGCTCATCTGTAATTGTGGTTTTGGCATCAGTGTAATTAATCAAGGAATATTTTTCATATGAATTTAAATAGACTAAATATATGATAATTTAGTCATCTAGAATCTTGCTAAAATGGCTTGGATTTTTAAAGGCTTTATATCTTATTAGTGTACTATTGATAGTATGCTAAATAAATGTCTGAATTGTTTGTATTTCATGCCTCTTCCCTCTGTCAGTGGCAACCGTACATCAGTACTATATATTAGATTCAAAAACTGTATGAGATCCAGTTCTGTTTCACTTGCAGCCTTGTTTTGCATCCAAATTGCTCTTTTTCAGTGACAGTTGAGATTGTTCAGAACTGTAGAAGATTGTCTCCACTATAGCACAACAATGTAAAGCTGAAAGCTGTGCATAAATAGGATTTATCTTGCTCTTACATAGAACCCATAAATTAAATTGTGTGTTAAATATATTTACATTTGTCAAAATGAGAATCCTGCATTTCAAAAAAATCTCCTGATGTGTCCTCTCTGACAGAAATCTTGTGTTTCAGTGCCTGACTAATCTCTGCCTTGCTGATGCTATTGAATGAGCTTTGTATGTGAAAGCTCTACTAATCCTTGTACTTGCTGTTTGAATGTTTGCTACAGGAAGCGAGCAGCTGCAAAGCATCTAATAGAGCGCTACTACCACCAGTTAACCGAGGGCTGTGGAAATGAAGCCTGCACGAATGAATTTTGTGCTTCCTGTCCAACTTTTCTCCGTATGGATAACAATGCAGCAGCCATTAAGGCCCTCGAGCTTTATAAGATTAATGCAAAACTCTGTGATCCTCATCCCTCCAAGAAAGGAACGAGCTCAGCTTACCTAGAAAACAATTCCAAAGGTGCCCATAACAATTCCTGCACTGACAGAAAAATGAACAAGAGGGAAATGCAAGGCCCAAGAGATGACTTTAAAGGTAAGATGTTTAGAATTTTCCTAAAATAAAACACATTTCATATGCAAGAGTACAAGCCAACAGAATTCACTGTGGTGGGGTTCTGCTGACTTCTTAAGTAAAATACAATGTTGGCCGATCAAGTATTTTACTATGGATTCTGAAAAATGGCTGGATTAATGCTGAATACTGATTCTGAATGTGGATCTTTACCACCTGTCTGTTAAAATCAAACATGCATTTGTTGTCTTGTGACAATAGTGATTTTGCAAGTATGGAAAGGCTTTTTTAGGTGCTGTTGTATGACTGTTTTAGTTTCACTAGTTTCATAACTCTTCTGCAATTAATGGGTTATAAAAGTTATGCTTTAACTAATTCCAGATTCTATGTTAAGAAACTTAACAGATGAAAAAAATGATACAGTGGATGATAGGCAATACATTTACTAAGCTAAAAAATGTTTAAGCAAAGTTATTTCTAAGCCAGTGTACAAAAATGAAATGATGTTCTGTATATCTTTTCTAACTTTTATGTAGCTTTTCAAACTCTCAAATAGTAAGTACATACTAATAGAATAATGCTAGTTGTTGCCAAAAACTTGTGATGCGAACAGAAATCAGGCCAAATGTAATTAAAGCCATTAACCTTTGAGCAGATCTTTTTAAGGATTATGACAATAAGTGGTTTAAACACAGAAGTTCAGATTCATTCATTTTAGCTAAAGAAGGTGAAATTGTTTACAGCAAAGAATTAAAGAGGCATATAGAGTCAGCAATAAAGCATAGTACGGTGTTATAGGGGACCTAAGATGTTCCAGTCAATAGCTGCATCAGTTTGTTCTTTATCTGATGCAAGGATAAAATTGTCCCCAAATTATTTATGATCCAAATAAGCAGAGAGGCAAACAGTAGGGAGGGGAAAGGGGGGGCAGTGTAGTATTAGGTGGGTGAAAGGCACATAAGGTCTGTTTTGTGATTTGTCTCTAGATTGTGTGTATTTTTAATGGAGCTGTGCATATACAGAATTTTCCTCATTCTCTCTAACCATCCCCTCTCCTAAGGGTAGATGCCTCAGAGTCTTCTCAACCTACCTTCAGAGACAGTCTATTGGCTACAGCAGTGACTCAGACTTCCTCTATCGGAACATCACAAGTATTGACCTCTCTTTGTGGCAGTATAGACAGAAAACAGTAATGCTCTCTGAGACCTAGTTACTTTTGGAATTGGATGATGTCTAAGGAATCTAATGCTCTGAAATTTTTTAAGGTCCATCTGCTGCAACACTTATTGGGAAAACTGCAGTTGTGTTTAAGAAAGCCAAGGAAAAGGATGTGTAGCTTGCCTTTATGCTTGACATAGGATTTAAAGTTCTAAATAAATTGAAAGAAATACCCTTCGGAAGTAATTATTTACTTTGCTTTTCTGGAGTGCTAAGCCCTAGAACTTTTACCTTTGGGGAAGAAGCTACGTGGAAGCCATTGTAAGCATCTCAGTAATATCTTAGATGGCAGTTTAAAAGGAAGGAAATAGAGAAATCACAAATATATAAAAAGCATAGGTTACAATTGTTGTCAGAGAGAGAGGAGGCACCATTTAAAGATCTCTGTAATTACCTGGGAAGCTATTTTCAATTTCGATCACCAAAATATTAAATTGGAAAGAGAGAAGGTTAGGCAGCGAGCACACAATTTTAAAAAGGTTCCATAAGAGATAAAATAAAATTAATAAATTTCCTAATTAGGGAGTGCGTTGTTGGCAATATTTAGATCACAGGTAGTCTTTTTCACATCAAGGATCACTGCTAGAGCTTGACTTCATGTACAGATTTGTTATGGAGTGTTACTGAGAACGAGGTCTGGGAGGAGTTGCATTTACTTCACTGGATTGCTTCTTTGAAATAGAAGAGATGAGAGGAGAAGGCATGTAAAAGCTCAGAGATTCAGACATAAGTAAGCCAAAATTGGCTTGTGTTAGAAGGAAGCTTCACTTACATTTGTTTTCCTCCAGCTGTTCTCAGTGCTGTAAAGTAAAAATGAGGCAGACTTATGGCAGCTCCTTTACATACTAGTCACAGGATATGACTTTTAAAGCTGCTATGAAACTGCTGATGGTAATATTAAATACTTTAACTGGAACTTGCACATGGTTAGTTCCTGAAATACTAAAACCTTTAGAAGAATGACTGAGAATCCTTGCTGTAAGTATGAAAATCTGAAATGTGTTATATTGTTAAGTTACCAACTTGTGCTGCTAATTTTTATGTTATGAATGACCTCGGTGGTCCGGAGTCAGTGAACTTGAGACTGTGGTCCTCATTTTGAGGAGCCATGTCATGGAACAACATCTGTATCAGCAGTTAAATTTTTTTTTAGATGAGTTTTGCTTCTTGAGCGTGCACTGCAGCAGATAAAAATAGGAGGTGTCGCACTAAGCTTTTCATAATGTTGTCACTACTGCTGTTTTTTTAACAGGACAGATTTTAGTTTTGAGCTTTTTCACTGTCTTCAGATTGGTTGGAAATGAATCTAAGCAGCATGACATAATCTTAACCTTTCCTGTGTTATGTGTGCTTTAAGAGTGGCGTGGGGCTCTGTGGAAGTCAATAGATTGTCTGTCTTTGCATCATCTAGTTTGAATTTTTAATTTAATGACTGCTTGGAACGAATATTAGTGTAGATAATCACATTTCAAAATACTTTAACATATAGTGTCTTTATTAAAAATGTCTATTACAATGATGAACTTCCTTCTTTCTGCAGAGGCAGTTAGTTATTCTAGCATGGTTGATGAATACAGTTCTGAGATATGTGTTTTCTAGATCTCTAGAGATGCTATTAGACAGATTCAGTTTTAGGTCTAAATTGTGTCAGTTCAGAAGAATCTGCATAAACTAGAATATCTTTTCAGGGTCTGAGTGTGGTAATCCTACTCTAAAGCGTCACCTCATGTGAAAGCATCTATGGGTTCTGTTTTAAGAATAACATAGAAAGCTAGAAATAATGTTTTCTCTTTTTGTTTTCTAAAGAGAAAGAGATTTCAAATAACAGATGGGCCTCCCAGATGACTTATTTTGTATCAGGAGTTTGGGAAGAGGGAGAACAGATAGGTATTTGGAGCAGATGATGTTTGTAAACCAGCTTGTTCATCTGAATAGCGTGTTGATGAGTATACCCAAGTTGTTTATCTCAGTGAGGTCTAATGTACAAAGAAATAACCTACATGCCTCACTGTATGTGCAATTTAGAAGGCAGCATACATTGCTGAGTATACATTGTGGGTTTTGGGAGGATTTTCAGGCACAATTTTAGTATAAAACAGTTGCAGAAAGCACTAAAAATAGAAATAAGAAATCTTATATTCCCATTAACATACAACAAAACAAATTATTGAATCTTTTCTTCAAGATCTGTTTTTAAGGGAGAAAGAATGTGTGAAGTCCATAGACTTGCTACACTTGAAAGAAAGAGGTTGATAAAATCTGGTTTGTTTAGTTGAATGATTTATACATTACCTGTGCAGATCTACCAGAAGACTGTATTGTTGCAGTTTAAACCTCTTACTGATTGCTCTTGTTTAGACAATATAGTACTGTTAACTACCAAATATAGTTAACTGGCTGAAAAACAGTTTCAGCATTGTGCGCATTCTGATTGACATCCATGAATAAAGTATTTTACATTTACAAAATCAGTGAATGAAATTGTGATTCTTCATGCTAATAAAATTATAAAGTATCTGTTTTGAAACTATCCAGCACTGATACTGTTTTTCCAGTGTTTGTGATATGACACACAGATTTCTTCAGAAGAGCAAATAAGAAATATTTTATCTTTTTAATATTTATCTAAATAAAATTAATAACTTTATCTTTTTATAGATGTGACTTTTCTAACGGAAGACAAGATATATGAAATTCTTGAACTATGTCGAGAAAAAGAGGATTATTCCCCTTTAATCCGGGTGATTGGGAGAGTGTTTTCTAGTGCTGAAGCACTGGTACAGAGTTTCCGAAAAGCCAAACAGCACACCAAGGAGGAGCTCAAGTCCCTTCAGGGAAAGGATGAAGACAAAGATGAAGATGAAAAGGAAAAAGCTGCCTGTTCGGCTGCAGCTATGGAAGAAGATTCTGGCGCATCATCGTCTTCATCGTCAAGAATAGGTGATAACACACAGGGAGATAATAACCTCCAAAAACTAGGCCCAGATGAAGTGTCTGTAGATATTGAAGCAGTCAGACGGGTCTATGATAGGTTACTTTCTAATGAAAAAATAGAAACTGCCTTTTTAAATGCACTTGTGTACTTGTCACCTAATGTGGAATGTGACTTGACTTACCATAATGTGTACTCTCGGGATCCTAACTATCTGAATTTGTTTATTATCGTTATGGAGAATGGCAATCTTCATAGCCCAGAATATCTGGAAATGGCTCTACCGTTGTTTTGCAAAGCAATGAGCAAACTACCCCTTGCAGCTCAAGCAAAACTGGTCAGATTGTGGTCGAAGTACAGAGCAGACCAAATTCGGAGAATGATGGAAACATTTCAGCAGCTTATTACCTACAAAGTCATAAGCAACGAGTTCAATAGTCGTAACCTAGTGAATGATGATGATGCCGTTGTTGCTGCTTCAAAGTGCTTGAAAATGGTTTACTATGCAAATGTAGTAGGAGGGGATGTGGATACAGATCATAATGAAGAGGAAGATGAGGAGCCCATCCCTGAATCAAGTGAACTAACTCTTCAAGAGCTGTTGGGTGAGGAAAGAAGAAATAAAAAAGGTCCTCGAGTGGACCCACTGGAAACTGAACTTGGTGTTAAAACTATAGATTGCAGAAAACCACTTATCCCTTTTGAAGAATTTATTAATGAACCACTGAATGATGTTCTAGAAATGGACAAGGACTACACTTTCTTCAAAGTAGAAACAGAAAATAAATTCTCATTTATGACCTGTCCCTTCATATTGAATGCTGTTACCAAGAACCTGGGATTGTATTATGACAATAGAATCCGGATGTACAGTGAAAGACGCATAACTGTTCTCTACAGCTTAGTTCAAGGACAGCAGCTCAACCCATATTTGCGACTTAAAGTGAGACGTGATCACATCATAGACGATGCGCTTGTCCGGGTAAGTCCTACAGCAATATGGAACTTAGGTTTGTTGGTTCTGACTAGTGCAACCTACATGGGCCTTAACTAACTGAAAAGGACTTTGTGTGAGTGGATATATATTGATTTCCTCTAGGAGAATCTCAAATACCTTTACCAGATTGTTTGAATTCTAAGTGTGATGCTGAAGATTTGTATGTTCAGCAGAACTACTACTCAGAGTGGTTGCAGACTTAGATGTTTTAAAGTGTCATATAGTTCTTATTCTCCCTTGTCAGACTCTGCATTGTTACAGCTCTTAACAGTGAGAGTGACCAGCTTCTGTTTCAATACTTCTTTGTCCTCTGGACTGTCCTGGATCATCTTTTGATAGTAGGGTTTTTCAGATGGAAGTTGGAATTAAAACCTTTCAGTTGTGTACTCTTCTTGTGGACTTCTGAACTTCTAGAAGTAAAGCGTTATTGCAGTTTGGTGCAAATACTGACATGACTGAGAAAGGAGAAGACAGACAATTGAGAAATATACTGTTGTAAGATTAAAACCTACTCTCTACCAGGTTTTTAATTTAAGAATACTCTTTGTAATTTCACTTCCTATCAGACGTAGAGTTGTATCCAGTTATGTTTTGTCCACTGATGTAATGGGAGTTTTTCCTTTACTGTTCAGCTGAGGGATATGTAAATACTGGAAAAAAGGGAGGGACAGTACTACCTCTTAAGGAGAGGATGGGCTAGAAGAGCATAAGAGCTGGTTTTAGGGAGATGTTCTTTTTAATGTCAGTTACAGCAGATGGAAAGCAGAGCTTCCTCCTTATGATGATAATTGGAAGGAAAATACATAAATATCAGGAAAGGCATTCTTCCATATACAGTTTGTTGGGAAAGAAGTTGAAATCTTTGGGGACAAAAAAAATGTTTAATGTTGCTTAGAAAGCTCGTGGGCAACATCAACATCGTAGTTGCTGCAGCAACTATGTTGCAACCAGGCCGCAGCAGTCACTGCAGTGCACACTTTTGGTCGTTAGGAAATTTAGGAAATTTAAATCAGATTCAGCTCAAACATACTGATTTGAATTGTGATGCACTTGCAGCAGCCCTTGCACAGCCTAGCAGTTTGGAGTTACATGCCTGGGCAGTTGCCACGGATCCTTGTATGACTGTTAATTTAAGCTGCCAGAACATGCTAAATTATGGTGACCTGACTCTGTCAAAGCCCTGAGGAAAGTAAGAATTTTAAACTGTTTATTCTGGGACAGAAAATTAAAGGAAAACATAAAATTGTTCTAAATTCAAGAAGTCTGAACTGTAGTGGTAATCATCAAGACCAAGTGCAGCCCAGCCATTTCTCAGAAGTGGAAATTAGATTATGTTCAGTAAAATGGAGATGAGCGCAAACTCACCATCCTGGCTGGAGGAAGGGTCCCTGTCGTTTCAAACAGATTCTACAAGGTAGCTGTTGTGGGATGTTGTGAACCTGGGGAAAATTGTATCCATAAATGTATGTAGTGGGTACAGAATCCACCTTTTAATTATTGATGCGTCTTAACTGATGATACGGAGTATCAGTGCTCAAAGAATAGATTTTAAATATTCCTCAGGAAGTGTTCAGAGTTAAAAAAGAAGTGAATGGAACAATACAGTGTCGCTGTTGACCATAGTGTGCCTACGTCTCTTTCATTTGTTTCTTTTAATTTTAATATCAAAAAGAATGCAATAGCAATACATTTCAAGAGCCCAGAGTCTCTTCAAAGAAATTGTAAAGTCCTCTTAAGGGTAAAAAAGATGATGGCGAGGACCTAAAAGATGGAATGGAGAAGTTGAATGGGAAATCTGATTTTCTCAACCTGGTAGCACCTAGCCTTATTATCAGGAAGCAGGCTTAGCATAAGCAAAGGGGCATATTTTTTTCCACACTATACCTTAAAATGGTGAGTGTCTTTGCCCGGAACTTGTAACTGTTCATGAAAGAAAGATCCATCAAAAGCTAATGGACATTAAAGGCATTCTGATGCAACCCACACACAAACCTCAGGGAGTCCCTAAGCTGCAGGTGGCTGGAAAAGTATTGCAGGGAAAGTGCTGTTCTACACTGTCCTGTAGTTCCTTCAGCGAGTGCCTGATCTGTTCAAGAATTACATGCTGTTGTTACGGGCACTTTCTGCAACTGGTTGAGAAGTGATTTTAGTAATTTTCACAATTTGTTTCCACTTCCTAATTGGTATGAAATAGGTGTGGAGGAAGCTCTTAGTCTTATGTCTTAAGCTTTAAAGCAGCTGGCTATTTTTCTGATGATAGTCAAAGATGAGCACTGAGTGCACCAGACCTGTGTCTTTATAGAACAGTCAGTGCAGACTTTTTTGAGATATACTCAACTCAGTTATATCAAATAACTGATAACTTCCTGATAAAAGCATTTTCAGGAATATTGACTAAAATGAGGTTAAGATGGTCTTATTCGTATTTTCCTTATTGATGTTGGATATTTTTCAAACAAATATAGCTATCAACCTTGGTAATTTCTTGCAAATGGACTAAGCACTGACCTTTTCACGCTAATTAGTTGAGCTAATTAAGTTATTTCCAAGCTGTTTTTCACCTATTGATACTTAATATTTAAGCTTTTATAATTCAGTATATATATTTTCTCACTTTTTGGACATCATTAAAGCAAATGCGAGTACTGGTGATTATTTTTTTTGTTACTATTATTACTGTTGTACTTCTTTCTTTTAGCAAGAATTTGAAGCAATACCTTTTAAATACTTTTGAAGCAATAACTTGTTTCAAGTTGCTTATTAAGAGACTCTTAGTTCACCCTGAAACACATACATCTAAGGAAAAAATCTCTTTACAGATTCATTGTTCAATTTCTTTTCATGTATGAAACTTGCCTTAGAAACTTATTTTTCCTTTTTTAATTGAAAAGTATTTAATGAAACAACATGCTTTCATGTTTATAATGCAAAGAAAGCATTTGTATTATATACTTACTCTATGCTCACTTGTATGTATGTTATTCTGAAAAGTCACTTGGGGACAGGAGTGGAACGTTGGAATTTGTAACATCCTAGTCCCCACTTTTTTAAGGAACCCTTACATTTGGGAGTTGGTAGCTCAGTTTGCAATTCTTGAAAGCAGTTAACATGCTTTTTTCTGTCTAACAGGTTTAATAGGTTAGCTGTACTCCTGCTGAGTCACAGTACATGCACGTGGTAGTAATGAAAGGAAATATGTCCTTAAATCCCTTCTTCTGCCTTTTCATCCCCCAGCAGCTATTTCTTTCATCCCCTTCTTCTGAGTTTATTCTTCCCCCACCCCCATGGCCCACGTTAGATGTGGCTTTATTCTCAGGCAGCAGTAATTTAAAGGGTGTGAGTTATGACACACAAGTTCTGCAAGTGAAAATGTAGTGGATTCCTTCAGCAGAGTCTGGCTTGTACTTGCTTGAAAATTAGAGAGTAGCTTTGACAAATTTCACATGTAATGTAGACAGCTAGCAGGCAGCAAGCCTCTCCTGCGTGTAAATGACTGTGACAACTGAAACCAATAGGCAGATTCTCTCATATATTAGCAACCAAGTACTTCAGGAGCTTTGATGTTCTTTTAGACTGTCAGTGTTTCTGTGTCCAGATGAAAATGTCAGCACTAGTCTGCCTTGGATGCAGAGTATGTGTGACTGCTGATGTGTTCAAGCTCTGAAGTACAGCTGGAGAGGACACTACTTTGTCACTGTAACTATTGCTTCACATGCCATTTTTTAGAAAAATGTATTGACTGACTTATGCCATGATGTGTCACTGATATTTTCAAACTTTAATAAGCACTGTTTCTGTCATTTTTGCCATCTAGCGTGGAAAATATTCCTGCCACTGCCCTAAAGAGAGCTTTTATGCTACATGGCTAGAACTTGAGGTGGTTTATAATAATTTTCAACCATTTTTAATTGAATAGAAATTAGTTGAGCTACTATCAGTTTTAAGCAGGTAGGCAAACTCTGGTGTTACATTAAACTTTTAAATGTTATTATATTTCTACCATTCAGTGAAGATTCCCATAATTCAGGAAAGCACAGTGTTATTCTGTAAGCAAAGTAGAATCACACCATCTCTTAAGTTGTGGTACAGTGTCATGTTTCAACAAACAAAATACAGATGTTCTTTATGACATGCTCTCTCAGCTTTCAGCTTTTGGATTCACAGATACTCAATTTTTGATGCTCTTGCTTTAGACCTGCTACACATGTGCTTTTTAGGAAGTCCCTGCAAAATGTAATGATGATTTCAATGACTTGACCAATCAAACCATCATGATATAAAACTTTGGTAATTCACACACATAGATTATGTTTATCCAGCAACATCTGTGTTGACAAGATTGAGGTAGCTCTGATTATTATAAACAAGAGGGGAAAAAACAACCAAGAGCCAAATAACTATAACTAAAGGTCATAATTCCTTGCTACAGAAACAGTGCTGCAGTTCTGCTAAAATCCAGTGCCTCTGTACTACTGTGTGTAATTGCTGAATTCAGTTTTTCTTGTGAAGCATCAGTGTTGACACAGATGTTCGAAGGAGCAGCTAAACCTACAACTGTCAGTTGAGCAGCTTAGCAACATTGTCCTGCTTATAGAATCTACTTCAAGGAGCGTCAGGCTTTGTTCAAAATACTGGCTTTTGGGTAATCCTGTATCTGACTCCCTTGCACACAAGCAGCACGCTGTTCCAATCTGCCAAGCCAACGTTTCTCAACTAAGAGTGTTTCCTTCCCTTTTTTTTTAATGCTGTTTTTCTCAGTAAAAAAAAAAAATCATTAGTTGCTCTATATGTATAAATATGAACTGGGTAGAGCCCTTCCCAAATCTTCGTTCGCGAAGCCTAGCCATGATGATGATGATGGTAAATATGAACACTTTCCTAGGTGTAAGTGCATTTTCATGACACAAGAGAGTCTTCACACTGTGACAGAGGGTTGCTGTCCCAAAAGAAATGCAGAGGCAACACTTGCTTTCTCAGAACCCATCCAAATTCATAAAACTTGCAGTATAATAAATTGCTGGTAGTAAATACTACCAAGCCAATAGGGGAGAAAAAAACAAAGCTTTATTGGTGCTGGTTTTAAGTGGAAGGAATTCAGACAGGAGAACTTGTGTCTCTCCAGCTTGAACATATAACCTGTATTTACAGTTTCAAAATAACTGCTAGTTCTCTGCTTTTAAAAAGTCACAGTTGTACTTGGAACATGGCTTAAGCTTCATTGTTATCATAGTCATGAAAATAAATCTTTTACACATCTGTAAGATGCATAATTTTAAGATTTACATAAAAGGCAAAGTGCTAAACTGCACTGTTATGGAAAGCATGGGATGAGAATACCAGTGATGGGGAATTGCAGCAGAAGTATTGTTGATAAAATACAGTGAATTTCAAAGAATAAATGTTATTTGGTCTCCTTAGGGGCAAAAATATTTTATTGCAAATGATATACAATAGAATACCAAACACGTTAGGTAGTACCTAACTAAATTTTTCAGAAAATCTTGTCGTTTACCTGATTGAGATGTAGACTGATCTCACTTGCTCTCATTACTGGGGTCTTCATGGCTTGCCTTCGTGCTTTTTTAACTGAGTTTTATATGCTATGAAGTCAGTACTCCCTCTCTTTCTGAGTCTAGTTTTCAGTACCAGATAGTGCAATTTTTTCTCCACATGCTCCTTTTGCATGAGGTGCTGCAAAGTCTTCAAACCCATTATGATAACCACCCTGGCTCTGTCACCCATCCAGCCCTGCTGTGCTGCTTGGAACACGGATGGCTGACTTGGCAGTTAGTAGGAGAAAATGTGTCTTGCTGGTGGTGTAATAATATGACTTGATGGTGTCATTATTGCTGCCTTTACCTTCTCTGTTCTGTTCCTGTTTTACTTTATACTTCTGTAATAAATTTCTGGGTTGTAAAGAGTGTGTCAGCATGTGTGTGTGCATAAGGTAGGGTAGCGAAATAAAAAGAAATGGTTCAGCGTGTTAAGGACACTTGGTAAGTACAATTTGCACTGGGCCAAATGAGAGGCCCAGTAATATTGTCTTGGTAGAGGAGTGTACAGGTCCATCTGTGCTGTAATTTACTGCTTTTGAGTTTTCTTTGCCACATAGGTATGTTTAGTGTAATCGTGCTGCATAACTTTAACCACTGCGTTTATGCTTTTAAGCAGCATACTTCTAATCAGCTGCAAAATATTCTTGCTTAACTTTTGATTTACTGAAAGAATACATTTTTGTTGTAAAAAAATGAAAGACCTGGCAATGTGCACTCACAGCCCAGAAGGCCAACTGTATCCTGGGCTGCATAAAAAGCGTTGTGGCCAGCAGGTCGAGGGAGGTGACTGTCCTCTTCTACCCTGCTCTGGTGAGACCCCACCTGGAGTGCTGCTTCCAGCTCTGGGCCCCCAGCATAAGAATGACATGGGCTTGTTGGAGCAAGTCCAGAGGAGGGACACAAAAATTATCAGAGTGCTGGAGCACCTCACCTTACAGGCTGTGTGTGTTGTGTTTGTTCAGCCTAGAGAAGAGAAGGCTCCAGGGAGACTTCATAGCACCTTACAGTACCTAAAGGGGGCTGACAAGAGCTGGAGAGGAATTTTTTATGAGGGCACATAGTGACAGGACAAAGGGGAATGGCTTCAAATGACAGGAGGATAGGTTTAGATTAGATGTTCAGAAGAAATTCTTTACTCTGAGAGTGGTGAGGCGCTGAAACAGGTTGCCCAGAGAAGTTGTGGATGTCCCTTCCCTGGAATTGTTCAAGGCCATGCTAGATGGGGCTTTGAGGAAACTGGTTTACTGGAAAGTGTCCCCACCCATGGCAAGGGAGTTGGAACTAGATGGTCTTTCAGGTCACTTCCAACCTAAACCATTTTGTGATTCTATGACCTGTAATGGCCGTTATCTAGACTTGAAACCCTTTATTATGAAATGTCAGAACTTCTATTTGGCCTTAACTGAACTTCCATTTTCATAGAAGCAATGCAGTAGATCTATTTAAAGGCACTGAAGAAATAAGAGCAAGAGATTTTTGAGACTTCCTCATAAGGGTTGAGGACAGGGGATCACTTTGACTATAATATTAGTGTCTTTTTTATTTCTGGGGTTTTTTTTCTCAGCTCTTTGTTTGAGAGATGCAACTACTCATCAAAGGCTTGTTTTCTGTTTTCCACTCTGAAAACATATCTGTGTAATCCCTTCAGAAAACCATTTATTGTCAAACATGTAGATCAGATTGTAGACTCTTTTTGTTGTCAGATGAATTTAATTATCCCAGTAATATATCTTGTTTTCTTCCTGTTTTCTCTGAATTGTGTGCAACACAATGATAACATTTAAAATAAGTGCTTAGAAGAATAGAAATAGAGAAGGCTAACAGACTGTGAACCTTAATGAGCTCACAGATAGATCTGTGGAAAGTTTCTTGCTGCATTAATCCCCAGATTCTAAAATGTGTTTAGAGTAGTTTAGCATTACTGTTGGTTTCTATGTTGTTTTACTGTTTTGATTTATGCTTGCTTTCTTCTTAAGTTTGGAGGGTAGTTTTGACTAAATTCTTCTAGTAAACAGATTTACTAATTAAATATTTCTCTGTTCTCTCAATAGCTAGAGATGATTGCCATGGAAAATCCTGCAGACTTGAAGAAGCAATTGTATGTTGAATTTGAAGGAGAGCAAGGGGTAGATGAAGGAGGTGTTTCCAAAGAATTTTTTCAACTGGTTGTGGAAGAAATCTTCAATCCAGATATTGGTATGTGTTCTAATAATTTACTAATTTAACGGATTGTTCTCACAAAAGGTTTGCCTGGATGATCTTTGAAGGTCCCTTCCAATATGGATTGTTCTGTGTTTATACATTGCCTTTCTATATCCACTGCTGCTTCTCTCTGAAGTTTTTCAGATTCACTGGTGATCATGAGAGTATTTGACACACATTGAGGCTCATTGTCATCATCAGTCATCCTCCTAAGGAGGAATGATGAAAGGAATAACTGTGTGTAGTTAGTGAGATCTGTCATTGCTTGTTTAGATACAAGTGAGTAGTACAGGGTTTCTTTGGAGGGTTCCTTTGTTGTTCTCTCACCTTTCTCCTCACCTTGCTTTGTGATTAGCTTCTAGAATTAGTAATCAAACCAAAGAGGAAGAGCTTCTGCAATAAAGCAAAAGTAGGACTATGGTGAGTTTTTGAGTTATTTCCTCCCCTTCCTCCAGCTTAATAAATCTGGTAGTCTCAATTCTACAGATCCAAAGTGTGGCCGTAATGTCAAATTTGATTGTAGTTAGTTAAGAACCAAGAGTAATTTGATATATTGGGGCCAAAAATTAACATTTCTATTGTAGCAGTCACATCTCCATCTTACCCGGTTTTCCCTTGCTTCCTGCACCAGTCTTTTATGCTTCTGTCTTTATACATGCAAGGACATGCTGCTTTTGGTATGCAGCTTGTCTGCTATTTTGAAAAGATTAAAATGTTATAAAATTATACAAATATTTTGTGTTGGAATAGAAATGAGATCTTCCAGGTTCCTATACTAATTTCATATATTCTATGTGATATATGATGTCACATTGTACTTCATTGTACTTCCTGTAATGGCTTCCGTTAAAGAAGCTCAACAGCCATTAGTTGATTTGGTTTCATTGGACAGTTTTAAAAAAGAAAGCTTGGTTTTGTAGCTTAGAAAATTGACAAAAATACACAGAAATGCGTTTTGACCAGGTTAAAGAGGAAGTCCCCAGAGTCAGTAACAGAATATGAACCTTGGCACTTGCCCTTCACCATATGCAAGACAGTTCTTATAACAAGTGGTACAGAGCCATAGGCAAGTCTTACTCTGAAAACTATTAACTCGGAGAGATTTGTAATCTGAGATAGCAAGCTTACTTGAAATAAATTAAAGTATTGCAAAATAAGGAAGTCTTAGTACTTTGATGAAGTTATCTTTCCAATGCTAAATAAATAGATTTTTAACCCAAGTTTATCTTAACAGAACTTGTATGGGTGCCTATATTGAAATACTCTTTTTTTAATAATGCTAAAGTCTGCTTCAGCTAAGATCCAACCAATGTATATATACTTACTGTGTTTGTAGACTAGATGTGCATGCACATTTTAAATTTTACTTCCATATTCAAAATACAAAAAAGTATGTACGCTTTTTGTATTCGTAGTAACTTGGGGGGTAAGGGGAAAGGACATTTATTGGCTTTTGGCATAAATATGTAAAAGCAGAAAATGTAGCTTGCATTCACAGTCGTCTTTTCTTTGGCACCTATTAACATGCATTGCAGCATAACAGTTTATGTATGCACCATATGTACCAAGTGTGCCTTTTGTTGATTTTTAAACACTTATTTACCTGAGAAAACAAAGGAGATCCTTTAAATGGAATTTAAAATTTCTGTCCTCTAATAGGTAGGTATGGAGTGATGTATATTGTTGTAATAGTTTTTTTTCAAGTGTTTCCATATTAGACTATCTTAAAGTTTTTCTCAGAGGAGACAGTAACTCAGAAAAAATATTGGATTTATGAGCAACAGTCACTATGGAAAAAGGGAAGAAGTGATAACTTCATATAATATCCCTAGCAACACTATACACTTGTTTTCCTCTTACTGAAGATTCCAGTTTCTTCTGGTGTTTCATTATTATTTTAATGTACTGTAGTATTAATTTTGGTCAGGGAATAAAAAATATTGTATTTCACATTAAAGTGTTTACAGATGTGGATCTGAGTAAACTGTTAATCCTTCGTGATTAGACATTTGGTGGATTTGTGTGTTTTGTGCTTTAACAGTTTAACTCTTCTGTCATCTTCCAGAAAGTGCAAGTCATATTGCTTTTATATGCCAGTAATCCAGAAGTTACTTCAGTCAGTTCAGAAAATGGAACACAGGATTCTATATAATTCTATATACTGTTTCTCCTATATATGCCTTAGTTGCTTATCTGTTTCTGATTTTCCAGTTGCCTTATCTGATGTGTCAGTCTGTTATTTGTGTGCTTCCTGAATAGCTGACCCTGTCCTAGTACCTTACTGAGATAAAGAATCAATTTTGGGGAAAAACCAGAGTCTCTGAATGAGCTTGCAGTTCATATCCTGACACTGAATGAGAAATCAGTCTTTATCTCTTGGCTGAAGGTGACATTTTCAGTCGTTAAGAGTGATTTTGTGGCTCTGTTCGTGTGGCTTAGTAATCAATTTGTACATCTACATAGCTTGTAAATAAGCATATCTTTTACGAGCTGCAAGATAAATCCCTGTGGCAAATGTAGTCGATATTCTTGACCACATGGATCTGACTTGTAGTGTGTTGGGAATAAGGAGCTTGGGGAACTTTTTCTTAGGTTCTGCCTGGGAATCATGAGAGTTAGCTGTACAAGCAACAGGTCACTGGGACTATACTTGTCCAGGGCAGTCTCTCTCTCCCCTTAAGTCTGTGGGGTTTGCATTTATCTTGTTTCAGTATCTAGACAGGTAAGCAATGGATTTAATTGTAGGATTCATTTAAATAATTTATAGCCTGTATACAAACTCTGGTTTCATGAAGAGCTATCTTGTGTCTTGATACAACCAAAAGGGTAAGAGACTCTTTGCCTATCTCTTGTCCGCACAGTCATATCCTCTCCCTGCAACTGCTGTCATGTGCCCGTTCAGGTGTTTGTTGCAGACTTCGGCACTCAGCTCATGAGTTGGGCAGAAATTGGTCACCTGAAATAGTGACCTGAATGAAGAGAGGGAGACAAAGCAAAATGACTCCCTTTGAACAGTGACAGGCTGTAAAATTGCAGCTCCTCCTGTGGTCCCATGGTCCCTTTTCCCCTCAAGTTCAAATGTATGTAATAGCTGCAGAAACAATGGTCCTTGAAACAAGCAAACAAATCTGTTGGGCATCTAACTCTAAAATCATGTGTGATAGTCAATCCCTGCTCCATCTTCATAGTTTCTAATGCAGTCACAGGGCTGCATCTAGTCCTGTTCATTTGCTGGAACTGGCCTGAAAAAGCCTTTGAGGAAAGGCTGTCACTTTTTAGTAATTGGAATCCTTCAGGATTGTTTCATCCACATGGTTTTTGATTGTGTTCTTTTCTTGCCCTGTTGTATTTGTCAAAGTTACAATCGATGTTGACAATGTGTTGCTGGTTCCTCAGAAATGGAGGGGATGAAAGCTTGCACAGGTGCAGCTTCGTGGGTGTTGCAGATGTATCACAGGTCTCTTGCATATTTTTAGTGGTGATGTGGGTAACAGTGTTTTGCGCAGCTCCAGTTTACCCTAAGGTAAATAGTTTCTCTTTGCCATTAAATTCAGTATAATGTTAAGTTAAACATGTTTTCAAGGCTAATGCAAATGGGTTAATAACGATAAGTTTTACATGCCGTTTTTATTGAATTGTAACAGATATTGTTCAACTTTTTTTTTAACAGGGATGTTCACATACGATGAATCTACAAAACTCTTCTGGTTTAATCCGTCCTCTTTTGAAACTGAGGGTCAGTTTACCCTGATTGGCATAGTACTGGGTCTGGCTATTTACAACAACTGTATACTGGATGTACATTTTCCCATGGTTGTCTACAGGAAGCTAATGGGCAAAAAAGGAACTTTCCGTGATCTGGCAGACTCTCATCCTGTAAGTTCCTTATGTTCTTTGAGTTTATTAATATATTTTCCATGCAATAACTTAATGTAGATTTAAATTAAACGCAAGATCACTGTCAGAAGTGGAAGTGAAATAACCAGTGACTCATGTGAAGAGTCTATATTTGTTAAAATAAATTCATAAGCAATAAAGCCTCTGGTTAGAAGGAGGCAGAACTGTAAAGTCAACAAATAAGGCTGGGTATCGGTAAAGCTTCGTTTTATTTTTTTACTGCATGAATTGCTAAATATCATTAAGCACTATTAAGCATAAACAAATATTAATGGTATCTTCCCAAAGAGACTTCTAAAATTAGGCTTCTTATAGCTATTTGTAGAAGTACATTTCTAGGAAAAAAATGTCAAAGTAATAGTAGACATGCAAAGGTGTGATGCTCCTATTTTTTGTCTAAAGCAAAAGATAGATGAGGCAGTTAATGAATATCCCTACAGTCTGGGAGCAGTGATCAGCATCCATCTTCCCCACCCCTTCCCAGTTAGCGGCTGTACAAAAGCACTGAGCTGTACGTGAGCTTTGGTAGGTAGAACATACAAGTGTCTGTGCAGGATGTCTTGGCCGTGTTCCACCTGCATTCAGAGATCACCAGTAGCTTCCCCTCATCTTGGCTGGTGTCAGTTGTTAGTAAGCTTCATTTAATTTCAAATGCTGAGACATTCCCCTTTTATGAGCAGTTATGCAAAATCTTAGGCTATTCGAAGAAGATGACTAATGATACTGTTTAGAAAGAACTAACTTTTCATTTTTGAAAACGAGGCATGTGTGATCAACAAATACATTATCCAGTCTGCTTTGGATGGCTACATACAACAGTGTACCAGATTCAACCAGTTTTTCTGTATAATATTGAGAAATAGACAGTGCCCTGAGTTTTCTTTGATTTTTATTATATACTCAAAAGCTTTTGTGACAGAAAAAGTGGATTTACTTCTATGGAACAAGGCAGTCAGGGCATTTCCTAATCTTTCTCCCGTGCTCTTATGTTTCTCCTCTGACACCTGCACTGACTTTTAAAATAATCCTTTTTTAACTCTTTGTATTCTAATATGACTTAAACACTTCAGAGCTTTTCAAACCAAAATGAAATTCTCAGTAGTCAAGCCTCACAATGTTTTTTCTAATGCTGTACAGCATGAACAATAGGGTTTTCACCAGCCTTCACCACCAACAGTTCCAAGTCCAGTCATTTTCAATGCAAGTTATTTTTAAAGGTCCTGTGGAAGAATCAAAAAGACACAGATAGTGAGAGGTTGAGGCTTACTTTCATTTATTACTTCTTGCACACAGTTGTTGCTTTTACCTTCCCTTTGCATTTTCTAGCTCTGTACATCTGTCTCAGCCAAATAATTGTTCCTTTTCTGCATAGCCTTTGGTTTCCAAAAGAGTCTTGGGCTTTTCCTAAGGCATAGCAGGGAGGAAAGCTGGTTGCTCCTTTGAATAGAGCAAACTCTTCCAGGTAATTTCAGATTCCACTTGGTAAATTCTGACCTAACTTGTGATTTATTTTTTGTTGTTCGTAAATGTCTTCTTATGTTAAAGACTGCCCCATCTGTGTTGCTTCAGGATTACTTCCTATGTGGTTTGCATTTTAAATCAAGATGTAGGAGATAAAAGCCTGGTGCCTGAACTTTATATGATATAAAATACAGCATTTTCTTTGATTTTAACACATAAATGTTCCACTTACTAGTGTAACGTGTTCTGGATGCCTAAAGTAAATATCGTCTCAAAAGAGTTAAGAAGAGGCAATTAATGGCTTTTAAGCTGCAGATTTGATCATTGCATTTAGGAATATTGCTGGGTACTGACCGGCTCTTTTAAGAGTTATATTCATTGCCATGTTTCTTTTTTATTCTTAATATCTGCTGTTTTTCATTTTTACAAATGCTGAGCTTAATAAACCATTGTTTGGACTGCCATGGGAGATTTCAGGTGACTTGTGTCATAGAATATAACAACCCTTTTTTGAGGCAGGTGATTTCACATCCTCTGGTATTACTTGGTGAAATCTATTGAAGCTCATTTTTTGACAGAGATTTATTTCTTATTCTGTTAGGTTCTTTACCAGAGCTTGAGAGACTTGCTAGAGTATGAAGGAAGTGTGGAAGATGATATGATGATAACATTTCAGATATCTCACACGGATCTCTTTGGCAATCCAATGATGCATGATTTAAAGGAAAACGGTGATAAAATTCCTATTACAAATGAAAACAGAAAGGTACGCTCAACTTTTTAAGCAGAATCTGTCATCATGGTCATGGGTCGTGGCTAGGTTTCGCGAACGAAGATTTGGGAAGGGCTTTGCCCACGTTTGTTACAAGTGCGCTGGTAAGATGTCGCTACAGGGCTTTGCAAATGTGGGTAAGGCCTTCGAGCCTGCGCAGTGGATTTTTTAGGTGAGATGCAGCACGCGCGGAACTGAACCCACCCTTTAACCCTAAGGTTCATCTGCCAGGGCCGAGCGAACTTGGACGGTGGCAGCAAGGTCCTCAGGATGTAGGTTTAATTAGAGTGACCTTCTCTTAGATGGATGGCCTTACAGGGCTAAGCGAGCTCCCTCTGCCCAGGTTTAGAGTTGTCCTTCTCCTCTGTGTGCTCCGAGGCTACACCTCTCATCTCCCATGAGGGCACAGTCCGCGCCAGCGAAGCTCCCCCTCTCTCTCTCCTTTCCGCGCCCGGGGCTGGGCCCAAGCGCCAGGGGCCGGGCCGCGCCATGCGCCTACGTACCAGGCCGGGGGCCGCGAAACAGAATCTGTAGTTCTTAGATATGCTTACTATATGTAGAATTATGTAGTACTCTATAAAGGTTTGGTCTCACTTATAATGTAAATTTAAAAGGCTTTTAAAATTGGCATACCACAGGGTAATTGTGAATGGAAAAGGCTCCTCTTAAAGAAAGCATCGATACATGCATGTGTAGCTTCTGGGTGTGGTGTTCGGCCTGTTTGAGCAACATTGAGACTCATTCTTTATTGTTGCTGAGTAAAAGCTGAGCCCAGATAATCCATGTAGAATTATAGAATTGCACATATTTTGGGGTCTTGTATTTTTGGGAGGTACTTCAAGTGGCATGTGTTGAAGCACTAAGGGATTTATTTCCTTGCAGGAATTTGTCAATCTGTATGCTGACTACATACTCAATAAGTCGGTAGAAAAGCAGTTCAAGGCCTTTCGGAGAGGATTCCACATGGTGACCAATGAATCTCCTTTGAAATATTTATTTAGACCAGAGGAAATTGAATTACTTATTTGTGGAAGTAGGGTAAGAATTCTGAATGTACACCAGAGAGTGGAGCTTTTTTTGATCCTAAATATATAATTAGTGGTCATCTTTAAAAATATCATCTTCTTACAGAATTTAGATTTTCAAGCACTAGAAGAAACCACAGAATATGATGGTGGCTATACAAGAGACTCTCTTATTATTAGGTAATTTTTTACTAATTTTTAAAGATAAAAAAGCACTTTATCTGCCTGTGTCTTAATAATGAATTTAATATTGTAATTTTTGGTATTTTTCTAGTACTGGAGATGCAAATGTCTTATGTATAATTTCACTTTACTCAAGTATTGTTATTAGAAAAGAGGAGATGATATAAGCATTGTTGAATCAGTATTTCCTTAGGAAATAGGAATAATAAAATAAAGTAAGAATATCTGCAGAACACTTCCTAGCTAAGTTAATGTTTTAAAGACAGTTAAACTGCGATGTTTGGATAATATTTCTGATTTCTACTTCTGAATCTCATTGATTGGTAAATACATTCTGTTAGTTTTGGTTTATGAATACAACTTGTAAACTTGATGTTAAGCCTAATTAGAATTACTACACCTTCAAAGCTCAATTACTTTTGAAAGTCTCACTTATACCAAAGAAAATTTACAGTTTACTTACTTTTTGATTTCTTCCTTGGTAGGGAATTCTGGGAAATAGTCCATTCATTTACGGATGAACAGAAAAGACTATTCTTGCAGTTTACAACAGGCACAGACAGAGCCCCTGTGGGAGGACTTGGAAAGTTAAAGATGATCATAGCCAAAAATGGCCCAGATACAGAGAGGTAAATAAAAAGAAAAAAATCTACATTTTTTTGTGTTTGTTCATAAATGGAAGGGAATTCTGTGCTTTTAAGTTATTAACCTAGTTAAATCTGAAAGTTGAATCTATAAGAAGAGTAAATTTCCTTTAAATGTATTATTTTGTACTTGTGAAATAGCGATGTATTTCTTTTGCATGTACTGCATGTTCCCAGATCTGAATTAGTATCTTGTTTGTTTGTTTTTGTTTTCCCCCCAGGTTACCTACATCTCACACATGCTTTAATGTACTTTTGCTTCCGGAGTACTCAAGCAAAGAAAAGCTTAAAGAAAGATTATTGAAGGCCATCACGTATGCCAAAGGATTTGGCATGCTGTAATAAATATAACAAAAGGGATTAAAAAATGATGGTGATGATGTCCCTGTCCAAAAAGGCCATAAGATAGTGAGCTACAGTAGTCACCTGTGTTTGTGCCTCCCTTCTTTACTGGGGACATTGGGCTGGAACAGCAGATTTCAGCTGCTTATATGAACAAAATCTTTATTTTTTCTTTTAGCGTGAAAGTGTTACATATTCTTTCACTTGTATGTACAGAGAGGTTTTCCTGAATATTTATTTTAAGGGTTAAATCACTTTTGCTTGTGTTTATTACTGCTTGAAGTTGAGCCTTTTTGAGTATTTACAAGAAAACAAACTGTACTCTCCCAAGGAAAATATTGCCATCATTTGTAGACCATGTAACCTTCAAGTATGTGCTATATTTTTGTCCCTGTATCTAATCAAATCAAGAACTGTACTTTTTGAGAAGTTTGCTTTTGAAACTTGAAGTCTTGGAAAACAGTGTGATGCAATTACTGCTGTTCTAGCCCCCAAAGAGTTTCTGTGCAAAATCTTAAGAATCAATAAAGATGGAAGGGAGAACTTGGAATGTTAAATTGCAGCCTTGAGAACTTTACTTTAGTCACAGCACAACAATTAAAATTCATTTCACTATATGTTGTCTTCACATGTCTTGTAATAAACTGTGTTTTTAATTAGGAAACATTTCTTAGCATATGAAAGGATAGAAATTTTAGTTACTTTTTTAAAAAAAGAAGTTTACTGGGGAAAGTGCATTTTCAATGAACAGCTTTAGAGTAGGGAGTGAAGTGTCTCAAAAAAAAGATAGGAAGTTTTTGCTATATTATAAAAAAGGCATGTGGAAGTGCACTTAAAATGAAGTTTTATTCTTAATTGCCTATTATGTTGACATTTTAAATAGACAATCCAAAGTCTTCCCTACATGTTATGTCATCATCATTTATTTAATGAATCATTTTTCCTACCTATCAAGGCACATGATCAGTGTTGCGCCATAATCTAAAGGGATGGCTACTGTATTTTAATCTCATCTAACAATAAGCAAAATTGAACAATATTAAACATGAGGCCTACTTCATGTTGTACACTTCCAACCATTAAACTGTTAGAAAGTAAGTACTAAGGTTATGTTCATCTACTACATAAAGTATTCAGTAGGTTTTTAATTTAACTCTACAAATCATATCAGAAATAAATCCTTTACCTTTCGTAGTCTGTGTTTAATGTTAATTTCTCCTGTTGCAATATACGATGAAGGGATTATGCATTTTTAAGTGGCGACATAACTGGCATATCTCTTTTGCAATACAAGCTGCAGCGGGTGTGCAGAGCTGAGCTTGTGCCTTGACAATTGCTATAACTGGCTACTACCGATCAAACCCGTGACTGTGTGGAATTGGCATTAAGAGGCATAGTTTTGAAATCATTGCAGAAAGAAAAGATGTCTTTCAGGACTATTTTAATAAATTCTTTCTAGTAATAGAAACAGACAACTGTTATGTAACTATGATGCTGAATAAAACAATTACCTTTTTTCACCACGGTTCAGTGAAAAAGAAAACAAGTGACTTCCTTACTTTGATAAATTGGATATTAAATTATTTGGTTAGAAAATGTTCTAGTACGGCATAATTTGAGGTTCGCAAGTACAGAAACTCCAGAAGCGAACTGTAGCGATGTGGGGTCCAGCCATGTTCCCCTGTCAAATCTAAGCCAATGCCAGATGGCCTGGACGTGGGGACTGAAACTTGTTGGGGAGGGCGAGGTGCTGTCTGTCTTCTGGCCTTTGATCTCAAGGTGGACCTTAGGACATGCCTTCTTGAATGTCCACCTTGTTGCATGTCCCTGAAGAGGAAAACACAACATATCCTACCTCTCAGTAGTGTGGCTGACAACAGATCTTTGCTGAGCCCTTCAGGTCTGGAGCATCTTTTGCTGTAGGTGGTGAGAACAAGATTTGCCGAGTGCCTTGAGGTGCTTCGTTACAAGTATGAGAACATCTTGATACTGCTGTGTGGTATGTACTGCATCAACAGTCCAATACTGTAAGCTGTATCCCTACAACTTGTTTTATTCTGATGTGGGTATGCCCAGCTGACAGGTATACATGATTCATGTTGGGGTTCTTTATGTAGGTCTAAAAGCTATGCAGATAGCATAATTGGATAGCGACACAAAGGCTTCTAACTGAGTTGTTGACATTGTAAATATGCTTTTTCTGTTTTCCTTTAGCATTAAGATTAAAATAGTGCATAATTGTATTGGCCTTTAAAAGCGTAAGCTGTTTGTCAAGGAGTCATTTTCAGGTAAGATACAAATACTTCATATCTGACTGATTTCTCATTTAAATATATACTGCCTCCCCCAAAATACCACTAAGGAGATAGTTTCGATATCTCCTTAGTGGTGTTATAAATGTCCAGCAGCAGCAGTTGATAAAGTTAAAAATAAGTAAGTCTTGAAGTCTTGTAGCTGCAGGCTGCATTCCTGCCCTGCAGAAGTACCAGTCAGCCTTTTGTTGCTTGAAAGCGAACATGCTATTTTAAGTTTTTTGGGGTTTGTTTTTTTTTGGGGAGGTGGGGGGTGGCGGCTCTAGGCAGACACAAAATGTCTTGCATCCTCACTTAGTCCTTCAACAGCATTTAGCATATTTTAGGTCTACGAAGCTTACCTTGGAAACTTAAGTGTACTTATGTGTCGCTGAAATAAATCTCGCGAGTGAGACAGAAGATTCCTCTTCCAAGGGAGGAGTCTGATGCCAGTGTGCTGGTGCTCTCTCCACAGGGTGTCCTTAATACGTTAACAAGAAAACGTGTTGGATGTCTCAACATTGCCTCATTTGACATGAGAAATGCCTCTTCAAGTATCTCCTTCTGCACCCTAATAGAAAGCTTTTGCTTCTTGCTAAAAAGATTTCCGGAATGACCGTCAGGAGTGAGCACAGTTCAGTTAACTAAGGAACAGCATTTTGTGAATTTCTGACTTCGTTTGTCTTCCATTTGGCAGGCAGCAGCCTGAGAAGGGACTGTGGCAGCCAAGGGGACCCCTCCAACCCTGCAATTTGAGGAAAGCTGATGCTGGAATGGGCTGGCAATAGGCCCAGGGCTCCAAGCAACTCTGTGTTTCAGCAGTCAGTCTGTGCCTCTCACCCAACAGTGGGTTTCACTGCTGAAGCAGGAGCTTCATACCACATACAATAACACGCAGGTGTGATGGACCTGGTGGGCTGAGCCTCCAGGTAGCCTGCAGTGTGGGCTACCCAGATGCTTTCCTGGGTTTCTGCTCTGTGGAGCAGGGAGTTGGACACAGGTTTCCACACTGCTGATGTTCTGCAAGAGGACAACCCCCACATCATCAGCTTTAAGGTGTTTCCCTGGCACTGTTGTAGCCAGTTACCTGCAGGTAAATTTTTAATCTCACTAGAGGATTAAAAATTTCCTGGTTGCCTCAAGAATTTTCAGGATGAAGATGTTTCAGTTGGATGGAATGTTGAGTTGTGCCTTATTTATTCTGCAGAAAAACTCCAGTGTTTCAGCATGCAAGATGGAGCAGGAATTTCTTCCAAGTTTAACTATGCAAAAGCAAGCCTTTCCGGACAAGAGTCAAGTTTATTATGTTTAATCTCAGTCACAAGGGTCTGTGAGGTTACCTACACTTCTTGTTTATACTTAAAAGTTTAATTAAAGTTGTCACCAAATTTGTAAGACCATCAAGGACTTAATTTTATTTTAAAATTTAGTTTTGTAGCATATCATGGAAGGAATGCTGCTTTGGAAATAAGAGTTAATACTGGCATTTGTCTTTAGACAGGTCACTTCTCACCCAGAAAACCCATGAAATAATGTCATTATATTTTTCTCTAGTGCTGCATCTAAAGGTGTCTTCAGCTGTTGATTTGTTTTATTTTTCATTAACAAAATTAAAATGTGTGTGTGAAGGTGGTTTTAGTTGCAGATGTGCATCTTTCCAATATGCAAGTATAATTTTGTTCTATTCTGCAGTAGGATATATCAAGAAAGTGATCCTGATAAATAATTGAAGTTTACCTACTGTGCTTGTGTTTATGGATGTCTTGCTCAGTATTATATCCTGCTTTGGGATTTCTGTGTGGGGAAATGTCTAAGAGTCAAGGACATTGGAGGTGCAAGTAGAATGATGTGAATCATCATTCTATTTTAGGACAATAAAGTAGCATTAGGAACTGCTTATGTTATCTTGCTGCATAGGTTTGTGCAGAGTTTTGAGATTAAAAGAGTGAGAGCAGAGCTGGCTCTGAAAGTCAGACAGCGATTGCTGGAGTTAGGCTTCTGCCTTTGGAAGGACATGCAGCACAGCTCAGCTATAAACAACTGTGTGTGCAGGGATGCCGCTGCTCCTATGGCCTTGGCTTGCAGCTTGTACTGAGCAATGTCAGGTGAAGGTAAAAACTGCAGCAGCCTGAAGATTTGTGACTGAACTATTGTCATGTGCAAAGCTGACATGAAGCCTTTTTTAACTTCACGAAAAGCTCTGGTGTATCTGCTGTGCCAGTGGGTTCCTGTACAGAGAAAATCCCTCAAATCTACCTTCCCATGGCATTCTTCTGCTTCCAGACCTGTATAGTACAGCAGTGCAAGCAACGGTGCTCAGGAGAAACTGTCTATAACATGGCAACTAGTTGAACTTTTCTGTTCCAAGTTTTGAGCTGCCGTACATTGTGTGCTGCTACATTTGATTTAGTTATTTCCCCTTGCAAGCACTCAGTGTTTGAGCAGCAAGGATAAAGATCAGGTGAGCCAATGTTACAAATTTAGGGGGGTTTATTTCCTAATGCAATTGATTTTTAACAAAAAATGGGAAATTTGGCACAAGCATGTTTCCTAAATGAAAAGGAATTTTCAAATTTTCAAAAGAATAATCTCCCTGTGCCATGCACACTGATTTTTAATTTTCTTTAACTGCCATCTATGGTCTGGGGGTTTTTTTGTCTTGCCAGGAAAATGAAGAAACGACATAGTAAAATAGACAAAAAGCTGAGAAATTAACAGCTAATCATCAAGCTCCCCATCATTTCTGCTTTCTGATTTTCCATGTTCTTCAGTTGCCTATTACAGAAAGATTGGTACCAGCCACCACAAATGCTAAGGAAAGAAAAATGGCATAGCAGACAGTAGTAATTCCTTTCATGCATCTCTATTTCTGGTGTTAATAACTTACCCCTGATTTACCTATATAAGTAAGACAGGTCTCTGTTAGAGCTGGACAGTGTCCTCCTTGGTCTGTTGGGAAGACAGCCCATGGAAGTTGAGCCATTGGCATCGCAGCCTGTGCTCTCCCTGCAGGAGCATAGCAGAATCAGTAGAGCTGATGAAGGAAATCTCTGTGTGAGAATTGCTGGTGTGTCCGCAGTAAAGCTGATGTTTGTGTTCATCTTTAAATAATTGCTTAAATAATACAAGTCTTTCCTCCTTACTCCATTCCTAGGGTATGGAAGGGGGAGGATTGCAAACACAGAACAGCAGAACTGTATTTTCCACAGTGAAGCTGCAAGGGCAGTTGGCAGCAGCAGGCCTCAGCCATTGATCTGTGAGATGGAAATGGTTGCAAAATCTGAATTTCAGAAACAAAAGGCCTGACCATTTTTAGCCCCAGAGCTTGTTCCTCAGGGCTTGTGTGTGTTTTCCTCCCCATCCACCCAAGGCAGAGTGTAAGGGAGCAAGGCTTCCCCATCCTCCTTGTAAGGACTTCCCAGGCACCATTCTCCTCCTGCTTTGGACTGTGAATGGGGCTAAGGGGTGAGAGTGGAAGTCTAGGATTGATGGCTTCGCTTAGGAAAGCTGCCACAGCTGAAATCCTGTGCTTTAACTGCCTGTATGGTTGCCAGATCCATTTAGTGCATAATTCATTTTGCTCTCAGGGATACACACAGGGTTTTTACAAATGTTGAATTATATAAACAAGGGTTTGAGTCTTTCTGTTTGTTCCAGGTTGAAAACATTAACAGAAGAACTGGGACCCTTTGAAGCCAAGTGCAGATGCTGTCATCTTGCAAATCTTCAGGGTGAAGAGCAGCTCTCCTTTAGTCTGCCTGACTGTGTTATCTTACTGAACAACCTGGACTAGTTCGGCCTATGAACCTCTCTCTCATCCTTGGTGTCAGCAGTGATACAGACAGGAATGTGTTTTCCAAGCCAGCAACATACAGACCAGCTCAGAGAAAGCACTGATGCTTTTGTGGGGGAAAGGAAAACGAGCAGTTTATTTTTTAATGTAAAGCAGAGCCCTCTTGTAGGTTAATAAATATTTGGCAGGAATAAAACTGTAAAGCAGATGCCTAAGAGAAAAGAATTAAAAGCAGGGTTGTATTTTCTCTGGGCTGTTCCCGAAGACAGAGCTGCACAGTCAAGTTAACCTCAACCCTCAGCTGTACAAATACAGGAGCTGTTTTGCTGTCACTGCCCCTTCTGTTGTCCAGTACATTGAATTTTCCAGAGTAGTTTTCTGCTGTAAAAACTGTAAAGTAAATAATAGTAAGGGATGAGGGTAAAAGGATTTGAGAGCATTTCCAAGAGTAGCAAGGCTTTAATCATTTGCTGTTGGGGCACAGGGTCCATGACTGGAGGCCTTTTCCCTAGAAAAGTTAGCTCTGAGCAGCAGTTGGAGCATGGTGTGCCGCTCCACCACTTTTACTCTCCTTTTGCATGTGGAGCAGATGTTTAAACATCTCCTTTGCCCATCTGGTGCTTCACTCAGAACATGCAGTTTGGAGCAGCAATACCCTTCAATTGGCCCAGGTACAGTGGCCCTTACCCCCACTTGTAGTTTCGGGGCCTGTATTCAAACACTCTGTAAGCGCTGTCTCATTCCTTGCTTTCTCTCGTGGTGGGTTGAAGGCCCAGCCCAACCCCTGCCAGGTAATTTTTGGTAGGTGATGTGTGTGCAAGTAGCAGAAAGCTGTTAAAACTTATTTCTGCTAGACAAAGCACTGTCCCTGCTGTGCCGCCCTGCATGGAGCTGGGGAAGGGGAGGACAGGAGACAGGTGGCAGCAGCATGAAGAGCCCGTCAGACTCTGTGCCTCACAGACCCGGCACCCCTCGGGCAGTGGGGTGGTGGTCGGGTTCATGTGCCTGAGTGGTATCTGCAAACACAGTGATGGTGTCAAAACTGGGCACCAGACCAAAGCTGTGTGCCAGCTGCCCTGCAGTGAGGGGAGAACACCATTCCCACTTAGCTTTCTGTCACTTCAGATCTCTCTTCCAGCTAATGATTTTCCAGGCCATGTAATGTTGAAATGATCAAAGTCTGTCATGAAATACTAAAATATGTAGTGATATGGGTAAGAGAAAACACAGAGTTGCTTGAACATTACTCAAAATATTTTAATGTACATGCTGTAGCCACATTAAAGAAGGGGAAAAAACATCTTACAGAGATAAATTGATATCAAAGGATGTGATGTCGTCATGCCAGAAGCTGTATGTTTCAAAGTGACTGAAACCAGTAGCATCACAATCCTCTTTTTCTGGCATATGAAAACCAGACCAAGAGGCATGGAAAGGGAATAGCAAATATGTATTTAACTGGTAGATTAGGCTGTTCTGATCCATCAGGTAAAGAAGCAGTCTTCTGTTTGTAAGGTTTTTAAACAGGTATAAACAGTACTTTAAACAGCCTTACTTGTATATACCTATTGGGCTGGAACAGCTGTACTATGTTGGGTAGATAGATATTTACAGAGGATGATGACCGATGTAGAACACGTCAATAAGTACAAAGCACCTACCAGATGTGGTGTAGGAGTAACACAGCAGTGAACATCAGCCACAGGTGAGTGCAGTACCTGCTTCTCTTACGAGGTGCAGCAGCCTGTGACTGCCCCGTCTGTGCTTGCCGTGGTCCAGTGCCATGAGCCCACACCCAGCTCCACCTCAGCCCTGCTTTCCTCAGGGGTAGCGAGGGCACTAGACCCTGCCAAAAGCAGCCTCTCTGACCTCCCCATTGGTCTCAAATCCTTAAAGAAAATAAGGACAAAATTCAGCTGACAGACCAAAACTCCCCAATGCCACTGGCCACATACAGGTCTCAGCTACTTTCCAAACCACTTGTTACTGTCAGTGGAAATTTTGATAATAGAGGTTAAGACCAGTCTACAGTAGATACCTAAGTGTAGTTGTCTTCTAGGCCAATGATAACAGGAGTTTAGACATGGGCCATGTGTGGACATTACTACCCAATGGTCCCTTTGCCAGTGTTGCTGGCAAAGCCCTGTTCCTTAGTCACTGACAGATTTATCTCCGTCACTAGGCTCAAAAGTGTCAATAGAAAGGGGACAGCTGCTTGCCCAGAGATAAGTGCGTACTCTGAGCAGTTGTATTCAGTTTAGCAAAACCACCTCTTTTTATTCCACTACCATGCAGTTAAACCACCCTCAGTGGATTTCTCACCAATTCTCCCACATGCCATCAATCCCACGTGCTGTTAGGGCTCCTCAGTCAGGACTGAGGACAATTGAAAAGTCAGAGCAGTGCCCATGGTAATACCTAATGCCATTGGAGAATCCAGCTCCTGTGCCATGGGTGCTGAACAGGCTGTGCTACTCCATACTTTTCAAAAAGCAGTGCGGTAAGGGAGGATAGTAACATAGGGAAAGTTACATGACAGAAAAATACTGTACAGCAAAAAATGAAAGCTAGTATCTTCCCAGCAGGAGAATACTAAAAAAATCCCCTCAATGGGAGGGAGAGAGGCCTAGAAAGAAACTGGGAGCAGGAGTGTGGAGAAAGCTAAGAGGGGTGTGCAGGACGCAAATCCTGAGGTTGCAGTGTGACAGAGCAAGAAACCTCAGTGCCAACCTGAATATCACAACAGGCTGAGTGGACCAGACATGTATTCAACTCAGAGCCAGACAACTACTCTGCAGCAAGCAGAAAATCAACCAACACAAGCTGAGCAAACGTGGCCTGCATCCTCCCTAACTAACAGAAAGGTGGTAGTGTGACAACTACTTTGGAGAAAGGATGGCAGTAAATAGGAAGGAGAGGTGGAGTAGGCACCTGTTCTTAAGAAAAAGGAAGAAAACATAGGCCTAGTGACTGGAATGACTTTGCAACATGGTGCTTGTTCCCTGCCTCACAGAAACCCTGTTGTGGGAGAAAGCTGGCTGGCAGGCAGGGACAGCCTACCCTGCCAGCCCACACAGTTTCTCCATAGCCTCCCTCTGGGACTGCCTGCTTGCTGACGGGGAATTCACTCAACATCCCACATACTGCATGCACCAGGGCCCTCTTTTCTCTTCCCAGGTTTGGTGAAGCCATACTGCCCCAGCTGCCTTCCGCCAGTGAGCTTTTGGGGACTCCCTTCCAAGTGAGTGTTTTACCAGTGGGGATGGAACTGTGCTAAGAAAAACAAAAGGGGGGATTTCACACTGTCCCCTAGTGAAGCAGTTGCAGAGCAGCAAAGGCCGTCACAGACCATGCCAGAAAGGACATGAATAAGCACTGCTACTCTCTCAGCGTGGTCCTTTGTGCAGAGCCCAGCTCATTAGAAAGAATTAGACTAACGCATCCAGATGCGTGGCTGTTTCATACACGTGCAGGGCTGCACTGCAATGGCCAGGTAAGTGATGCTGCTTTGCTGTCGGACAACTGTTTGCACAGACTCTACACTGCGAAAGAACAAAGATTTTGAGAAACCTGGTTTCTGTCCGTGCATTTAATCAGCTACTAAGGTAGCAAAGTACAGCAGGTACCCTATAAATATTTTTAAGCCCTTAAAAAAGAAAAAAAACCCAATTCCTTCTACTTCAAGTACAATGCCTTCTTAACACAAGATGTATGGGAAGAGACAGTGTGTCAAGGCCTACAGGTACCAAACAAAACAGACATTCTGAGCATAACTTGTAAGAAACCCACTCCCAGTACAAAAAAGTACCCAAGTGCCAGTCCAAATTTCCCCCTAAGAAGATGGTGACAGTGTTCTATTTGCAAAGAAATACTGCTTCAGTTAAAAGTGCTAAAAACCATTCTCTTGAGTTCATATAAAAATAATCATGTCTATGTATGCACACACATATTTACATACATTTATGGCTTTCAGTGCTTCAACTTTCTTGAATAAATGAGGAAATATAAATGCTCCATTACTGCTTTTTCTCCTCAGGTTTTTCAGCCTCTGCTTCTGCAACTGATAAGCTGCCACTACCATATTTTTTCACTCGGGTTTCTACTCTGGAAAGTCTCTGCTTCACCTTTTGTTGAGATGCGGTGTATTCTGCCATGAGCCTCGCAAACCTAGTTTGCAGCGTATCCAGAGCTGTTTCAAGTCTTCCTACTTTTTCTTCCAAGTCTTTTGGGTCAGCTCCTGCTTTTGCTGCCTCCTCATCTATTAAATTGTCTTTCATCAGAATTTGACGCCCTTTCTCTTCCAGAGCCTTTTTGGCTTCTGGATACTCTGTGAGGGCTTCCATTAAATCATCTTTAGACAAGCAGAACAAATCAGAATAACCAATACTCCTAATGTTGGCTGTCCTCCTATTGCCAGATTTGCTACCTTTGATGTTTAAGATGCTGATTTCGCCAAAGTAGCTGCCATCGCTTAGGACTACAAATTGGGTTATGCCATCATCTGCCACCACAGCCAATTTTCCCTCTTTAATAATGTACATTTCTCTTCCAATATCTCCTTTTTTACAAATGTAGTCCCCAGGACTGAAGACGGTAGGTTTCAGTTTCAGTACCAGCTCAATGAGAAGTCCAGCTTCACAATCCTGGAATATACGCACTTTCTTTAGCGTGTCCAAATGGACATTGATGGCAATTTCAGCCTTCAACTTGTCAGGCAGATTTTTGAGAACTTCCTTCTCATCCACTGTTTTCTTGTTGGTCCAGAGGTAATCAAACCACTTAATAACCCTGGCTTCCAAATCCTTAGTCACTTTTCGGAATTGCATGTACTGTTTAATAGAATCCACTTTGGCCTGGAACTCAGCCCTGGAGGCGTTCATGTTAGAAATCATGGAGCCGACGTTACCAACAATGGTAGCAAAGATCAGCACACCCACCAGGAAGTCAATGACCACAAAGAGATACTCTTCGTCTTTCACTGGGGGAGGTGTTTCTCCAATGGTCGTCAGTGTGAGCGTTGACCAGTACAGACTGTAAATGTACTTCCTAGACAGGCGTGCGTACTCTGGAATGGAAATGTTGGGATAGACCCAAGTGTCGGTTCCAAATCCAATGACCTTCGAAATCGCAAAATATATACACGCATTCCAGTGGATGATGATAAGGATGTATAACACAAGATTTCCAATACGAAACATGTTTGGATAATTTGTCCTGGTCTCAGTACGGTCAAAAAACTCAAACAGCCGAGCAATCCTCAGCAAGCGGTTAAATCGTAGTTCAGGGTAGTTCAAACCAAGCTTCAAATAAGCCAGGTCTGTTGGCAGAAGAGACAGCACATCCAGTTTGAACTGCAACGTTTTGGTATAATGTTCTCGTAATTTCTTTTCATCCTTAACTAGCAAGCCTTGTTCAAGGAAGCCTTCAAAGAACAAAAATACAGATTTTACTTGTTAGAATAAAAATACCATCAACCGTACTGAGTGACTTACATTTCAGATAGCTGAGAACATTAAAATTTTTACTGTTACATATACAGACATTCATATATTATGAGGTCATTTAACTAAAAATTTAAATATTTCAATCAAGTTTCAAAGCTGATAAATAATGATTAAGGATAATGACTCTATTATTACCACAGTTCTCTCTGAAGTTTTCTACTCTATTCTGGGACAGCTGTATTTTTTTCCTCTAAGTATCTTTGCAAAAGGAGACGGGAGATTCAAATGTCTCATTTTTTATGAATCATTGGCATGAGTCATAAAGTTAAGCAAGTGTTAAGCAATTGTGTATAAAATCAGAGAGAAATATTTTTAAATAAATACCAAGAATAAGTAGGTATAATGGATCGTTGGAAACTTTTTTCCAAACAATATAGATACCCAGTGACCCGCTCCCTGAGCCATGCTTTTCCTCTTGTGTCCAATGTAAAACTGACGGGATTTTTCTTGGTTTGCACTTTTTAGTGTTTCCAGTGAGAGAGCTACAATTTTGCACATTGATATTCATTCAAATGATTTTGAAAATATTAGATTTAAAAAGATTACAAGGAGATATAAACTTAGTTAGAGACCTTTACTGCAGACAGTACAGCCACAGTGCTCTTTGGTAACTCTGAAAGCTCAAGGCATTGAAAATTTTCCACAAGGAACAGCCTATGCACTGCAAAATACTTGCTGCAATTGCGAGTGGAGATATCCAACTGTCTGCCCACTGGGCCACTCAGGAGGAAAAGTCCACTGAGAAAAAAACAAAACATTCCCCGTATGTGAGGGATTTTCACATTTTACTAATCCCTTAGCAATCTACAAGCAACCTACAGCTTTTTCAGGGAAGCATCTGCTGAGGAAGACCAAGCTTCATTTCTTTGTGCCCTACACAGCACAGCTATATTTCTGGAATGTATAGTAGATCTGTAGAGATGCCTCATGTGTGTATCTGGCTTTGGATATCTGCAAACTGATGGTGCCTACAAATGGAAGTATTTCCTGTGCCGTTAATGTGTTACATCCCAGAAAACTGCTGAAAAAGCTGGTCAGATATGCCCTTACTAACAGTTATGCAACTAAACAGAAAAGTTGGCCAGGCAGATGAATTTCTAACTCAAAGTTATGAAAAATAACTTTGAAAATGCCTTCCTCCTGAAGGGAGATAAACTCCCTCAGCTCTCTTTGTCCCCTCATGGAACTGAAGTCTTACAGTAAAACCTTTTGAAAACATCAAAGCATAGAGTATGCTAAACACAGCCAGCTGCTGAGACATGAATCTTTTCTGTTTCACAGTGCATAGCCACCAAATAGGTGAAACACAGTGAAACTGGCCCTGCAGTTAGACAGAAATGCCCCACAGAGAAGCTGACGTGGATTAGAGTACTCATGGGGCTACCTAGATCCCTGTTGAAAGCCAGGCCCTGCCCTCAGACAGCAGGAAGTCAGACTCTTCCCCAAAGGCTTCCAGGACCTCTGTCCCCAGGGCAGCTGGACCCTGCAGACTTAGAGAAAAAGGCAGCAGGCAAAGGCAGAGCCAGGAGGGGTTGTTATGAGAAAGATTTTGGCACCTAAAAGAAGTGAATTCTTTATTGGAGTGCATGAAACTGCAGCAGACACCTGCACTGAAGTGTTCAGGAGATCACTGCTGTGATTCTGCGGTTCCAATCCACACCCGCAAATTCAACCTAACCACGCTTTAAGACATATAATTATCAGGGCAGCCCATGGAAATTTATAACTTGTATTGCCTGGAGATGCCCAATGTCTGTTCGATTCTCTCCCATTACAATAACAGATATAACTGCAGAAGGTAAATTTAGTTGGCACAGTTGGCATTCTAACTACACAAAGAAGATGAAGCCCCCCTCCCCCTGCCCCAAATACAGCAGTCTTGTGATTTAGGCTGGTATCTGAAACTTACTTTCCTTTTGAACAAGGTACTTGCTAAGTTTAAGAATTTGGCTTGCCATGAGTTGTGCGCTTCCCACATGACAGCATTTTTAGCCCCTGTCTTGTAATTACGTTTATAACTTTTCACAAGCCACAATTATTGTCAAGCTGTCAGTACAGTTTTAAATAAATAAATAAATAAATAAAAATAGATAAATAGATAACATGTTAAAATGAAAGATTTAAAAGGACTCTCGTTTTAATGATCAGTGTGGGTTTGGACCCTTTCAAGGCATTTTGAGGCTTTGTCTGTACCAGTCAATAGAACAAGACAGGAAACGCTTTCTGGCTCTGAGACCAGCTACCATGACAGCTTGTATTTACATGTAAGTTCTTTCAGGCAGCTCCAACAACAACACCATGAACAACACCCACCCCCTGCTGTCCTCCTAGCGTGCCCAGGCACTGCCTGAGTGGACCAAAGTGCAAGCATCAAAGTGTGTCAAGGAGTACTACAGCAATTTAATGTTATGGATCACTGTATGTCCTTGCTTAGGCCTATATTATGACCTCATTTAGCTAAAACCAGATATCCCTATAAGGTTAGAATCTGTATCAGCTGGGCATGCTCAAATAGGAAATCTTCTCAGCCTGCCAGGATTACAGAACCAGGAATGGGAAGCTGAAGAGAACCACTTAGCATGACATCACAGTCCTCACAGGTCCTTTAAGTTCGCACTTCCTCCAGGAAGGAAAGACCTAAACAAAGGGGCCTGGGTTAACCCTAACCTAGCACCAGGCAGTGGCAGATCTGGCCAGGACCTCACAGAGGCTGCAAAAAATACAGCGGGAGGCACTGCTGGTTCCAGGCAGAAGAACACAGACTGAAGGCTGACATTGGTGCCAGGCTCTTGCGCTTGAGCAATTCAGCTGACGCTTCTGACCAGGATGCTGCACAACTTGGTTAAGAAAACAGCACTTGTGTGGTACAGTTTATTTCTTGCCCAAAATGCCCTCTTGTCCCTTCCCCACACAGCCTCTTACAGTGGCTATTCAGTCAGCTTCTGGCATGCCTATTTAGCACTGATAGAACTGAATTTAGAGAGAAATGAAGAACAAGTGATAGAATGTTCAGCCTTAAAAAAAATCCAAACTGCTTAGCCACTTCATCTTTCCAAAGCCTCCACTGTTGGGGTCTGCCAGAGACAGGATATTACACTGGTCAGACCTCACAGGGAAATTTCTGTTTCCAGCCTTTATATACATGTAGTATTTGAAAACACCCAAAATCCCAGAAAGACTCACCTGTTCTGAATCTGACAAACATGTCAAAAAAATAGATGATATCAGAGCAATAATCCAGGAACAGCCATAATTTAACATGGTCCATTTGTAGCTCATCAAAGCAGGCTCTAAAGAAACAAAGATTAAAAAAAAAAAAATTACACCAACTGCACAAAGTATTTGCAGTATGTGTCCTAGCAGCATGTTAGCACACATTGTTAGAACTGAAAAATTACAGGAACCATATCTCCGTGGCTAGAGCCATGTCTGAACAGATACTAAGATCTTTCAGAATTCAAAGGTGTTCAGGCCAGGAACAAAACTCAAACACATACATGCCACGCAAGTGCACTTACAGAGGATTAAACATATCCCATTAAAAATGCATTGGGTTTCGTGGGCTACACATCTTCATTAAGACAATGCCCAAATACAAGGTTTGTTTCTCAGCTGCAAGCCGTCCTCATCTCTAGAGGTGCATTATATTAATTTAAGACGCCCCACCACTGCCCCCACCGCTCCCTTCTGTTCTCTCCTGTGAGACGAGAAGCCCTCATCCCAGGCAGTGGCCAGAACACACCTCAGCCGCCAGCCAGCAGGTGGCACACAAAGGCCACATCAGTGCTCACGAGGACACATTGCAAGTTACAACCACCTGTTTTTAGACTAAAAGATAAAAAAAGAAACACTGGCCATCTATTCCCAGTGGTAGACATACCGTATATCCCTAAGGGTATATGAATGGTAAATCTTCTAAGTAAGCCACCCAAAAGATACTGCAGGGAGGTAAGGGGGTGATTTACATGGGAAACATAATGATTGAAACATAGAATTATTATTAACTGAAATCCATACCTGCACACTAGCATACACCAGTTATAGAACACGGGTGCAGCAATTATGGTCAGCCAGTTGTAGTACAGATTGCTTGAAGGATCTATCACAAAGATCTCTTTTTTTGGCCTGGAAAGGAAAACATGCAGGTTTACACTGGAAATGTAAACAAGCAACCTGCTGGATCTCCCTCTTCTGGAGGGAGCTCATCTTGTGAGGAACTCACAGCTGCCTGAGAAGAGAAAGTATCCATGCAGGCAGCCCAGATCGGATACCATGCAGCATTAGCTGCATCCCATCTGACAAGCTCTATTTCTTTGTTTGACCCGACTTTGGAAAAAGTAAGTAAGAGTGGGAAGAAAAACCCGGACATTCACATCATCCAGGCTGAAACCCATAGCCTTTATGTATAAGCCCCCCACTGAAAAAGGTCTTGAGATCAAGCAGATTCCTTTTGGAAATGATTCCTAACTACATGTCCCCATGACTACATAGCATATGCCACTATATACACACATACATATAAATTTACAGTATATTACTGTAACATACTCCTTAACTGTGAAGTCCAACCAAATGCATTCTCTTTTTTCATCTGCTTCCATTGTTGCTTTTAGTAACTGCTAATACTAAATTGTACTATGTTTGTGTCAGCTTTAGGGTGACAAAGCAAGAGCAAAGCATTCAAATGATCTTGTTTTGTTGCAGAAATACATCATCCCCTAACAAACTTCAGTGATCACTAGCCATCAACTGCACCATATTAAGTAATTAAATACACTAGTGAAATAACTAAACTTACTAGCAAATCTTTAATTTTCTACATGTAAGATTCTTGGTAAGATGAACCAGAGTTTTGGTTCATCTGCTCTGAGTCGTTATGGACTCTGAGTCATTTTGGAACAATGAAAAGTCTGTGCAGCTCTGCAAAGCAGGCTGCTGTCCTAAAATGTCCTTATAGTAAAAAAGTGATCTTCAAATCAAAGTGACCAAAGGCAGCTCAATTCCCTTTTACTGACATAGGAAGCTGATCATGACACAGGTCTAAACATAGGTCTTCAAGATGTAACAACTTTGCCAAGCAGCTGAAACCTTTCCAAAGTGGAAAATGTATTAAAGACTTGACAGGCTAAGGTTCTGCAGTCCACAGAACAGTAATAGTGAAAGTGTTATGATGAAATGCCATACCATGTTTTGTAGTGCAGGGAGGTATGTTACAAGCACATATTTGTTCTTTATACTTACTCTTCCTTTTTTTTATCATCTTTTTTGTCATCTTTTTTGTCATCTTTCTTTTCCTCTTTCTTTTCCTCTTTCTTTTCCTCTTTTTTCTCCTCTTTTTTCTCCTCTTTAACCTCTTTCTTTTCTTCCTTTTTGCTGTACAACATAATGCAAAGCTTAGCAATATTACCAATATTGAAGCAGTTTAGGGAGAGGGTGGATGTTGAGGTAGAGGAAACTAGACTACTCTCCAGACGGACAGGGATCCAGCTGAGACCTCTCACCCTGGCAGCACCACACTCTCACATCAGGTAACCAGCTGGCTGATTCTATGCATTAGTCACCCACACTTTCTCGACCTTTTCAGACATCAGTGTACCAGGATGATTTTAAGTAAAGGCTCTCAATTTGTTTCATTCTTTAGAACCCAGACATTTAAAAAGAAATCTATCAAATGATGACAAAACTTGAAATGGCTTAACAAACTGTCAACATTCTTTGCATAGCTAAAACCTCACTGTGACTGAAGCTTTAATAGTAATTAAACAAAATGATGCTCAATTTCCTCTCATGGTTCTTTGAAATCAGCAAAGCTATAATTAATTAATTACCTCTGGTTTTAACAATTGCCTAGAAGAGTTCCAGACAATACCTGAACAAAATCAGCAAATGTAGAGAAGTGTGTCTCACTTAACTATACAGTAGTCATTTTATAAATGCTTTATAGTCAACATGATTAAGCCATCCTATTTTAGTTGCATGTAAGAGATAGAGATCTACTATATCTATGAGATATTCCATGTGGCATAGTCCATGAGTCCACAAGATGACTTGTGCTCCAAAAGGATTTCTTTGCTTTCCATCAACTGTAATAGAAGAACGGGTTGCCCGGCTCAGATGCAAGTGTCTGTGGTTGGTCAGAGGAGCTGTGCTCAAATTGCTCTGCCCATTTTCCATTGCCACAGTATTCAAAGGCTGAGCATTAAGCATGAAGTTCCAACCTTTCCTAAAATCAATGGGAATTTTGCCTAGACTTGATGGAATCATGATAGTCTCCAAGTTAATTAATCATTTTCCATTCAATAAAGTAAAATAGGGACCATTTAACACGATATATTCTAACATTCCAAAGTATCCAGCACTGACTCAGGCTTCAAAATTTAACTCCGAACATGGATTTTCATACTGTTCAAGCTCATTAGAATGTGATAAGCCAGATATAAAGACAGTTCAATACTCTTCTGTTCAGACAAACCTAAGAATGGGGCAAGTCAGATCTATGTTAACTTATAGCAGATAGGTCCACAAATCCTTTTCAAAACTGCAGAAAGTTAACATCTCTCTTAAGATTCTGCCAATACATAATCTTAAAGCTAAATTTTTTACATGCCTTGGTCAAGAATCATGTAATGCATTGCCTGAGATCTCCTTTTTATCTGAAATTTGTCTAGTCCTTGAAGAAGAAAGTGTCCCCATTAGACAGAAAAGCCTAAAACTGTTCCTAACACTACAGTATATGTGGATAATGCATATTTAAACATAACTCCCCACAGATAATATCTGGTTTGGATGAAAGCCAGGGACTCTAGCTCCCATGGGAGCTTCATGTTCTCTGAACTGCCGAGACTGGGTCTGAGTCTCCCTTTGCACCGGTGTCAAGAAAGGATACATTAGTTCAATGACAGCCACATCCCACAGCAAAGGCAGAGTATGGAATAACAGGTGAAAAACAGGACTTGTGCTTTTCACGCATACCTGCTCATACCGCTCAGATCAGAAAGGTCTAGTCTGTGAATGGCAGTCATGTCTAGGAATGTGCTTGTTACAGGGAGAAAGAAGCACTCCAAAGGAGAAGACAACAGTCACCAATTTTAAGATAGTAGCAGCTTTCACCTGTTAGCAATGAGCACCTGTTCTAATTCTTACCCTTAGACATTTCCATAGTGATGGAGCAACACAGTGTGATTTGGAAAGCCCAGGCTCGTTTGGCAAAAAAATGCTGAGATCCTACACTTCGCCACATCCAGGGAAATATCTACCAAGCTGACCAACACCACTGAAACTTTAAAAATTATACACTGCAAGGGAGTACGACTGGAGAAAAAAGAACCTTTACCTTGACTGATCTTCTATTTAAGTATGCATCTCAAATCAAAGAAACAGCTTTTCATTTACCAAGGCTGCTTCTTACACAGCAGTGGGAACTGCTGCTCAAGTATCTATTTCTCTGCTTACTGACTGCCCTGGACTTTATGGCTTCATTTTCAAATCTGGCCCCAAAACTCCTTCCCGTTTAAAAAACATGTCAGGATTTCACTGCAGATTACTATAAATGGTGTCTGATCTTAAAGGCAATTCACAGTTGCTGTTATCAACATCAATGTAGCTCCTCAAGATTTCAAATGTCTGTCATTCTTACCAAAAGTTATAAGTAAACAGAATTTGCAAAGGGTAGGGCTATACATTTGTGGATCTTGTTATGCAGGGAAAAGTAGGTTGAGATAGAGAATCAATCAAAAAGTCTTGGTGGTGGTGAACTTTGGAGGGAATATTTTGACCATTCCAGCTCCCTCCTATGTTTATGGTTTATTTTTAAAAAGTGAAAAAACATTATTTTACACAGCATCTCATGCCAATAATTACTTTTCTCTGGCCTGAGATCTTCTACAAACTCATCTGTCCACTACAGGTATCTTTCATAATTGAGTTTCTTCCATTTATGTGGCCTCTGTGCATCTTTCTATTGTCATACCTCCCACCTTACCACACTCCCACCTATTTGCAGTCTGCCCATGGAAGTCACTCGGACAAAAAGATTGGTCATAATCTAAGACTTGAAAGCATCACCAACAGTTCCCCAAGACCTGGCACACTTAGGTCTTTAACATAATAAAAAACATAAAGCTTAAAAAAGACATTCATTTTTCTTTATCAGTGCCACTGAGGAAACTGGAACGCAGTAACTAATAAAACAGTTGTTTGTGTCTGCCATTTTTGACCCCAACAGAGCAGCATCCATTCTGTGTTTCCGCAGTTTTAGACTTGGAAAACATCTTCGTCAGCCTCATAAAAACGCTGTCACAGTCTTTGAATTAGTCAAATATTTGCATTTCTCATGTGTCAAGTACTTTGAAAATCAAGTATATTTCAGACTGTCGGGCAGGTAGACAGACAGGTATTGTATTTATTTAAAAATGACGAAAAATTGGAAGGATGAAAGTCTTGCCCAAGGTACATGAGTCATTGTCAGAAACAGAGAAAGACAGAAGTATTTCCATCCTAATCAATCCTTTGGGCCCCATCTAGGAGGCTAGGCTGCAGGCTTATAGCACTTCTTTTATACCAGTCTGAATAAAAATCTACACATTTCTCTCACTGTTCACTGCACACAGATTTTCCTTTTTAATAAAAGTTATGCAAACAAAACCAAAAAGTTGCTCTAGGAGGAGGAAAACTTCTTGTCCACGTATGTGCACAAAGGTTTTGCAGCATCATTTAAAATGTACAGTTTGAACTTGCCCATGACAAAATTATTTCGAGAAAATAAACCCCAAGAGTTTTCTAAAAGTATTTCTGACACAATCAGAAGCTGTCTTGATTAATTTTTTTTTGCTTTCATTTGGAAAACAATGAAAAAAATTTACTATCATGCGTGAGAACAGATCTGCTGCTGGATACTAAAGAGCAGATATGTCCTCCAACAGCTGAGCAAGAAACAAACATTGGTGTTGGGTGATTTTAAATTACAGGAGCTCGTCACACTGTTCAATAAATTTCTCTTTGGTGTAACACTGTGAAATAGCTTGTCAATTATATAAAACAGACAAAAGGACAGCTTCTGTTAGAGTTTCTGTTACAATACCAGCCTTAATATGGTGCCTTTCACTCTCTCTAAAACAACAATATCTGCTGAACTGAAACACACTTTAAAAGGATGCACACACAAGTGTTTTCTTGGTACCCTGACCAGTATCCACGTCTCATTTGACAATCTGAAATTTTTGGGGCACTTGATTTGCAAAAAGGGACCAGTATGTTAAAAGAGGAAAATCACTATTAGAAAACTAATACATGAATCTCATTTAAAAACTGAAGAATTAATAAATCAATTGGTGATGCAGTAAAATCAGCCAGCTGAACTACAGGAGGTAGCGACTGAGTTCTTGATCAAATTCAGTCCTTGAGAGGAAATGGTAACTTCAGACAAAAAGGAGTTCACAGGGAGCAGGAAGAATGTTTTTCATACTAAGAAAACTAGACCTTTCTCTATAATAAAACTATATTCCTAGGAAAGGCTTAGCGAGAGCTAAGGAGTAACTACAGTAACTACAAATGTTACTAGGCTGGAAAGGGAAAAAGACAAGGTGCCAGTAGTATAGAAAGATGTTTGGCAGTTATCAGTACTTACTCTTCATTGGTGTTGTTGCTATAGTTGACATTAAATCTGGCCAAAGGCCAGTGACTGAAAGCAAGTTAAATAAAACACATTAAAGAGTGTAAAGACTGTTGGTATTTCATGCACGTGTTCACAGACATGACAGACTAATTTACTAGCACCTCACATATGCACTGATAAGATTAGGAAGGTCAACTTTGACTGCTGTGATAAGCCTCTTTGCATAACTGCTTCAAGGCACCAGTTTCTCTTTACCATGTGCTTCGCATACCCATTTGTGACCACATTTGATGCCTGAAGCTTGTTCTTAGGTGTATCAGTGCATGGCAATATGCACCTCACTATTTTTAGCCTTTTACTCATGGGGCTGCTATTTTAAGCTTTCTTCAGTCCTTTCAACTCATCTTCACGAATGCAGCGTCAAGGCTTGTGGCTAAGTAATGAGCACACCTACCACTGCTGCAGAATTAAGCCTTCAGGATATAACAACTGGGAGTTACTGTCAAGCAGCAACAATGTAAAACTGAGAAGGCAAGGATGGATACTCTCGAATTCACTTTGAATAGCCTCATGTAGAGGTCTGTTGGCCCAGGATCAATGCTGTCCTCTCTAATTACTTCAAATCTGAAGTTGCTGCTGATCATTTGCTACCGATCCAGACATCAGAGAAATGAGACAATAGTCAGGCTAATTCAATACGTGCTTTTGAGCTGAATTTCCAAGGAGCAGATCAAGTGAAGATAATAAGGCTGTGCTGGACCACAATAAATCAAGGTAACCTGTACCATGCATAGCCTTTCAAAGATTTTTGCTTTAATCTGAATGACTAGCTGAGATTTTGAAACAAATTGTCTTATTACTTGCTTACCTACCAATCTTTAACTATGCAGAAAAAAAACAAATTTAAAAAATGGGAGTCTCTGCTTCAAAGCATAATAAACAGAAAGTCAGATTTTGTTTTGGGACTTCATTTTTGCCTCTTCTACCTGGAGTTAAACTTAAAACACTGTATCATATGTCTATAAAGCAATAATAATCCAGCAAGTCAAAAAACATAAAGTTTTCTCTTGCAAGCCTCTGTTGCTCTATTGGAAAAAAAAATTAAGATAACTCTGAACCTGTCTTTCATACCAAAGAATGAGTATGCAGTAATAAGTGAAGTCAGTAGCCAAAAGATTTTGTCATTTCTGCATCAGAAGCCTTCTGTAACGTTAGCAGATGAATTCCTGAGTAGGTATAACAACACAACTGCTTGTTTGAAGTTTCCTAATACTTGCAGATAATGTGCATTAATATTAATGTCCTGAAAAGCCATAGCTAGCAATATTCTGGATTCTTGAAATAAAAATCACATTCATCCTCAGTAGAGATGAGTTTAGCAACATCAAGTTGCACAGCTTGCCTATGATAAAATTCCAGTTCTGAGAAGTCATTCTGCCTGAAGCAGTATGACCAGAATCCTTTACTTCAAGATCTCTGCCACAGTGCATTTGAGGGGGAAAGAGAAAGTCTGCTGAAAGCTGTAATACTTCAGTTATATGAAGATTCCCAGGCAGCATTTCCCATGCTAAGCTCCTTACCCTCTTCTTAAAATAAAACTTAGATCCTAATTACCAAGAAAATACCATAACCTCAGTCATCTTCATTTAAAGTATAAACACATCTTACCTGTTTACTGCCCCAGGCCGCTCACGGCTACCCAGAAAGGAGCGGATGTTACTTTGCCTACTGGACACCTCTACGAGCTCCGGCCCTCTGATACGTTCCAGGAAAGAATCAGGCCTTTGGTCTTCATGATGCAAATGTCTTGTGGCCCATGACCTTACGGATAAGACAAATCGTGACAGCCTGCACGGAACAGACACACAAAATTGACTGAACCAGACAAGAACATAAGATGCCTTAAAACATTCTCACAAACAGCAGCCCAGGAGGATTTTTCTCCACTTCTCCACCTGCCATGAAATTAAACTTGATGGATCAACTGTAAACCCAGTCACTTCCCTCAATTTCATACATTATCTTTTGCAGTGGATCACAAAAATATCTCACACATTAGTTCCTAGTCCACAGTATCAGCATTGCAGGAGCAATACAATATTCTTGTCAATGAGGGCCTTTCCATCTCAATGTGAGATACTCAATGAAGTCCATCAGATGCACTTGTTTTAGGTCTTTGAGAATTTGCAGTCAGGAGTCATGTTATGATACCATAACATTTAAATTGCTTAGCATTTATGTTTTCATCAGAAACTGCCTTGTATATTCAGAGCATACCTAACGGTAGCCAGACACACGTAATTCAAACTATTCTGAAAAAGGGTAAACAATATAAAGACTAAAAAGGAAGTTCTCAGTATGAATTTAAATATTCATGTGTTTTATGTTTACACAAAATGCACACCTATAAACATTTTTCATCTAAACTCAACTTTTTGCACACTTTTTAATCTACACATGGTGGCGTCGCTATCTGACAACCAGAGAAGTTTATTTTCCCCATACAAAAGGCTTAAGTGTAAACAACACTCTTTAAATGACCTTAGCTTTGTAAAAATTTTTTTCTTTGCTCTTTGGAATACACTGTGCTTAAACTGAGCATGGTCTGTATTGTGTGTAATAATGGTATCCAAAGGCAGAGCTCTGCAGTCTCAGACAGAAATATTTAAAGCAGACACAATAAGTTTTTGAAGCTCCACTTTAGGTTTATGTTTAAGTCCTGGTAATGTGAACAGTTTAAGCCAATGGTTGACTTCAATTTTGCTGACTAAGGTTCCAAATCCATTATAAACACAATTGGATTCTAAAAACTGAGAGAAACTCTTGCACTGTCAACACAAGATCCCCTGTCTCCTCCCTTGCCAGAGCCCATCTACCAAAAGGGAACCATTGTTATGTTTTATTTGATAGTACAGTAACATTGCATCTGCTATCAGCCAGAATCAAACACTTACCCATTTACTTTACAGTTTGGCCTCACTTCATGCATTTCCACAGCATTCAACATATTTTCAGATTTGATTATGTAAAAATAATTTATTTTTTTATATTTGACAACTTCGTGTGGGCTTATTCAGCATCTCTCAGATTCTAAAATTTTTACTAGCAATAAGTGAAGAGTTGAGAATCAAGGTCAAAGGCAACCTCTGTTACTTCTTAATAGACTTTCTTCATCCATTTTCTTTGGAAAGTGATGGCTCTTCTTTCTTTGACTCCAAGTTGTGAGTGGTCTCTTTCAACAAATTAAATTTAATGCTGGAAGTTCTACTAGTCAGCATGTTACCTTGCCATTGCTCCCCTGCCTGTGAATGAGCTCGTCTGGGATTCAGACACATGTCTTCCCTCCACAGAAATGACTCCCTGCAGTTCTGAAGACGCATCCTCACACAGTGAATGGGTTCTGCAAAGGCAATTTTTTCTTTTAAGAATTCCATATAGCATTCACCAGACTTACCCCTAACCAGTTCTTTCCACCTACTACATCAGGAAACAGGGCAGCAAATTGCCTTCTTAGTAACACAGCATATGTTTGATAACCCTATGTTCCGACTTTTCTGGAGCCATCCAACGTGAATTAAAGTCAGGGGAGGCTCTGCCATACATTCCAGCAAGCTCAGAAGCTAGAGACTATTCATGAGCACTTGAAAAAATAGCATTTGAGAAAAAGAGATGAAAATTTAGCCTCATCTTTCAGTAACAGAGTTTTGAAATTCCGGACTTTATGAGGGTTCACTCTGAATTTTTTTTTAGTACTCCTAAGATTTTCTCTATGTTTTCCAGTCTTTTGTATTCACTTTTACAAGACTTTATCACGACCACTAAGGATCTTTTTTTCCCCCTTTGTAATGCAGACATGGACTCTCACATGAGTCTGTTCATCTGTATTGCCAGGAAAATATTGACTATAATGATAGTTGCAGTATCTTCAAAAGAACTGGCAACAGCATTTTCAATGCCCACAAAAAGATAATTAGCAGCTCAGTTTTGTGGGGTGCACTCACAGTTGAGAAACTGACAAACATAGAATTAAAATTTTATTATTTCTACACAAAGAATACTAAAATAGATCCTGAAAGTCCCAGGATTCTCAACTTGTTAACTGTTTTCTACTTCTCTTCTAATTACAAAACACCAGTAGACACTGCCTAGTACTGAAATACTTTTATAACCTAGTTCATGTTGTCAGTGCTGAGAGTATTGTGGCTGCCAAAGTTAACATGGCTTCTAGGGGAAAATCAATGAACTCATGGAATAGAAATTCATTATGGATTACCAGATACACAGAGCCTGCATTCATCTCAAGAAGTCTCTTGAGCTAGATGTAGTAGAGTTTGCCCACCTTTTTTACTATTTCCTAGAGCACTGGCCTACAGACCTGTTGGCAAAAGGATGCTGGACTAGTCCGTCTTTTAGACTGCACTACCATGGCTATTTTTAAGTACTTCCATTCCTGTTTACAGACAAATATACATTTTGTGTGATCTTAGCAATAAGTTCTAATACTGCTGCTGGGCAGTGCCTAATAAGTATCTAAGTTCTCATTATAGTCAGTGGCTATCTGCGGCTTGATTCAGCTGCCTCAATATAGGAGTCTAGTACCATTTGGAATACTTCAAAATACTTTATCAGACCTCTCCAGAGCACACAGGTCTCTCCTCACATCCACTAGCACCACCTAAACGCTTCAAATACCCTATGGTATCTCAAATAGCATTAGATGCCTATTTTAGTCAACTAAATACCTCTCTCATAATCAACAGAGCCAAATGAGCCTGAAGAGTTATTCAGCTCCAGGGTAAGCTGAACAGTTTCCCAGGTGCTGCTGACTGTGAGTACTGACTACATCTCCACTCATGACAGCAGGAACATAGACACCTTCTCACACAAAGGCACTGAAATCCAGATGTCTACAGGGCCCAGCTGAACCCCAACTTTTAGACAGGCAATCTGTGTCTATAGACTATTGTGCTGCCTCTCCTATTTGAGCTGTTTCTCTGCAGAGGCCGGATTTTTAAAATGGAGATTCATTTGTTATTTTTTGTTTTGTCAATTTTTTATTTTAACAAAATGAACCAACTTTATAACACGCTACAGAACTAAAAATATGGGCACAAGAATCACTTACTCCTGCATATATGAGAATGACAGCTTAAAGATCAGGAGCAGCTCTCTGTTAACTATTGCAGTGAATTCTTTTTCTTGATAATGCCTCATTTCATAGCAGAAAAGGGCTTAAGCACATCCTTAGCATTAGGCATAAATTTAACACCCACTAACTTTAGTGAGAACTAAGTAATGTGTTTAATTGCTTTGCTGAACTATAGCCAACAGGAGCTGAAGGAAGACAATGGCAAAGAAGAAACATATTTCAGTCCCTTTATCTGTCAAAAGCAAGACATTGCCTCTGAAATTGCAGATGACCAAAGAGATTCAATCCTACAGTTAAACCTTTATGACCCCACTCTCACATCCCCATCACTAATTCCATTTGTGAGCTGCCAATCACTGATATCTCTGCAACTAGGACATAAAAAAAAAGGAAAGAAAGATGCTTATTTCAGTGTTTTCCCTGTTTCTGAGATATCACTGTAAACAGAGACAAAGGGACATGGCTCTTCCAAATCTAAATAAGTCAAGCAAGACATACTGTGCAGAATAGAAGCAGCTCCATTTTCCCTAGTATAGGTACACTCACATGACAAAAGGTATCATGTAAGCAAAGCAAAAAGGAAAAAAGAACCAATTCAAACAGGGCAGGAATCACATCCATACTAGACACTAGGGGCATGCAATTCAAAAATCCTCATAAAGCAGGCAGTCCTATCAGCCCAGCAGGAGTTTGAGTGCTCCAGTCTGGGTATACGTTTGAACAGGAAGAAACACTCTGACAAGGTCCACATAGATGAGGTGGTTGACTGTAACAAGACAAAAGCAGAACATTTTTTCCAGCCTGTACAAATGCTGTGGATCATCAGACACCTTCCTGCACGCCCAGCAGAGTTTGCCCAGTTTAGAGAAATGACTGGTACTGTGCAAAATGTAAGTGCAAGCTCACTGGCACAGTTTAAACAGCCGCTTTAAAACTATTAAAACACGAAGGCAAATGTAAAGGAACTATTACATTTCCTCTGTACAGTGATGGACTCTGAAAATCCAATACAAAAATGTTGATATTCTTTATACATCACATATGTTCCCTATCATATGAACTAGGCAATTTGCAGAGGCTACATTTAAAAAAACTTCCCAAGGCTTTTCACTGGTGCTGAAAGGATCTTTTTTTTTCCAGCAAATTCCAAATACTCTGTCGGGAGCACACACCCTGCTATCTGTGTGGTGACTTCAGAAAGATGTTTCTCCTCAACAAGTTAGTATAATTTCAAGTGAGGTGAAAATGGGCTTTATTCCTGAGGTAGTACAGCTTCTGGTTCCAAAACTGCAAGCTGTGGCAACCTCCCTGCATCTGTCTCTTCGGTACTTTGGATATAGGTTGCTAAGTCAGTTCAGTGCACAGGGTCAACAAGATGACACAACGTTGCCATAACTCTAGCTCCTATTCCTCGTGCTAGAGGAGTTCCACAAATTATGCAGCAATCTGTCCTCTTGACTCTGATGAAAGGAATGTATTACCTGATATAGCCATTTTCAATCCTTTCAATATCTTCATCAGTAGTTCTGACAGACAGTCTGTGCATACCAGGGTAGGAGTGCTGGGTGTTGATTTTTGCCATTTTGCTTTACATATCAACATCTAAATGACAGCTGAAATGGGAAAAAAAATATGAAGACTGCGAAAGAAATGTGCTCAGTACTAAAAAGAGTGCTTTATTAAAACAGAAGAACAGTAAAAAGCAATTTCAACCATTTGAATAACAGCCAGTGATATTTACACATACATATGACATGTTTCTTGATTTACTTGTAGTAGATAGAAAAAAAAAAAAGTGCTAGTAAAAGTGTAACAAAGAAGATTCATCATGACCTAAAAAAAGGGTTACATGACACCGTATTCTTTTAAGTCTCTGGGCTTTATGAATACCTACACTGTCATAATTATTATCCATTGAAATTGCATACAAAATCTCATTAAAAAAAGATTACAGTTAGAAAGTCAACCAAAAATCGCTAGATAATACATGTGTTAGGACAACCCATTCCATTCTACATTGATTCCCTTGTGCTAATTTTATCTATTTTGTGACTAAACTGTTTATTCCAAAAATACATATTAACCAAGCAGATAACTAATGAAACCTACCCCTCAGCTTATTATACACCATGCAGTAATTCTATATTATTAAAACTCTGCACTAAACATATACTCAGATTTTTTATTATACTGCTTCAAGACAATCTCTGTTAAGATATTTAGCTGCTCACCTCCTACAAGTTTTAGGATATTGATCTGAATCCCTTTCCAGATTTGACCTTCAATGCCTTTCCAAATTCAAATCACATCTATCCTCACAAAACAAGTTTTAAGGCTCAAGAGAAGTGTCTTATAAATAAGGAACTAAGAGACTTTCAGTGAAAGCTTTGAATTTTTAAAACAGAAAAATTTAAGTTTTGAAACTCCCTTCAGGAAACTTTTTTGTTTGAGATATGACTAGAATGAAATTCTCTTAGGATCAGTTAACTCCCTCAGACTACCTACTGTCTCTTTTTCACCTGAAATCCTCTGTCTCACTGACTACACAATATTCACCTTAAGAGGAAATGAAACACAGATCTTTCAGAAACTAACTTTCTGTCCCAAATTATTCCTGAAGTAAAGCTCATAATCCATGATTAGAACTATGTTATGTATCCACTTTCTTAAAAAATAGACACCCAACTTACCCTGAACTCAACTTCCAGACAACTAAAGAAAATCACATACAACTTTTAAAATTATTTAATATTTTTCAAAATATAAAATAGGTTATTTTTTTATCCAGAAATAACAAAATTAGTCTAGAAATAGCACTTGCGTATCATTTAACACCTGAAATTTTGATTAGTATTTCCCATTACTAATTTTGCCTCAGTGTAAGTCAGTTAATGTCTGTGTCTCACCTTAAGCTGAGCCCTGTTCATGTTGGTTAACTGAAGTTTTACTGGAGAAAAATGGGCATTTTTATTACACATCGATATAAAAAATTGAGTTCTCCCAACCCAGCCTCAGATTGGAATGTTCACTCAGAAGAATTAATTTCTAAAGTGCAGATAATTTATGCTAAAAACATAACTCAAGGTTTTAAAAGCTTGGTGGTGGGAAAAGAAGAATGATTCATAAGTAACAAAGCATTAACCTTTTTTCTAAAGATGTATTTTCAGCACAAAGTTAGTACTGAGTTAAGATCTTGATGACCTAACACAACAGTAACACTCATCAGTTCTGATGATTCACAATCAGATTGATGTCTACCTCTGGCAGTTCTTAAGCAAGGGTCACCTGGTTTATAATATCCAACAAATAAATAACTCTGCTAAAACACTAAAACTGTTGAAACAATAAAATCATGATTTAATAAAACCCTTCTGAAGTCTTGGGACGATGTCGATAATTTGTTACCAACAACGTGTATTCTCTCACTGAGAAGATGCATTGCCCCTGCATCTGGAGATTAGTGAACAATGCCTTTCTGTATTTCAAATGCTGTAGGTGTGAATATGGATTTCCAGACACTTGTGCATCAGCTCCCGAAAGTTTGGTTAAAAAAACATTAAGTATAGTATTTCTTTAAACTTAAAACTGAAATGGCTTCTCTAGATGTTACTAATCTCCTGAAATTAGATATTACTAGTCTGGACTTAAACACTATTAATAGATACTGGAATTAGATATTCCAAATCTCCTCGAAAGGCTTGAGTATGCCAGTGGAACCGCTGAATACAGGAAACACTCGTAAACCTCATTTAGACTTCCAAAAACTATGCCACTAAAGAAACAAAACAAGTCATAGGATATGAAGCCAAATACTATTTTGGATTAAAAATGAGAAGACAGAAAGCAATAACAGGATTAAACAGCCCCCCTCACCACTGCAGAAGTTTAAGAACAGTATTCCTCAGAGCTCCACAGGAAAATCTGTCATTAATGATGCTGACGAAAAGAAGGAGTGGTGATACAAGAAGATCTCAGTATGGCAAAAAATACTATAGGCAGGAGTAACAAAAGGATGCAAGGAACTTCAGGGTGACCCCCAACAACTATATCAATTTCTCAATTTGTTGACAAGTGATGTGCAACATAGGCAAATGGAAACCAATGAACACAGGTGAACAGCATGTAAGCTACTGCCTTACATGCTTCCAAATGGGCCATATGCTCTCAGAAAGGGAACCTGAGAGTAGTTTTAGATTAAGTATTAGAAAGAAATTCTTCACTATGATGGTGGTGAAACACTGGAACAGGTTGCCCAGAGCAGCTGTGGATGCCACATCCCTGGAAGTGTTCAAGGCTGGGTTAGATGGGGCTGGGACCAATTTGGTCTAGTGGAAGGTGTCCCTGCCCATGGCAGGGGAGTTGGAACTACATGGTCCTTAAGGTCCCTTTCAACTCAGACCATCCTATGAACTTATGATACATGTACAGCTCACTGCAGGCTTGCTGATGCAATAACTGACAATATATACATGGAAAATGTTAATGACACAAAGAACACTAAAACTGTTCCACAAAACAACAGTGCAGACTTATTTAGAACACTATTAGTCCTTCTCTTGAACAGAAAGATAAAGCAGCATAAAAGCATGGCAAGAAAGATTAAGGACATAGAGAAGGGAGAGAAATAAAAATGGTCTTGCTCACCCTAGAAAGATGAAGAATAAAATAAAATTATGTAGGTAAAATTGGAGCTCATTTCAGATCCGTTACAATAATTTCAGCTGTAAAGTTCACACTCAATATACAATGTGTTCTGAACTCTTATTCTACACTATACTGGAGGAAAGGAGGAGGGGAACATTTCACGGAAATACAACTCTACTATTAAGCAATAAAATACAATCATGCATTTTTGGAAGGAGGTAGGGACAGTGGATGAAGGTGTGTTTTGTGTGCCCAGTTGTGGTGGAGGGAAACTGAACACAGGACTGATAGAAATAAATAATGCAGCAATTTGAGTACAGAGCGGGTGGTGAGACCTCCTGAAGTAACATGGTTTGGCACTGCATAAAGCCCATAAAATTCTGACAAATTACTGGTTATCTGATAAAGGAGAAATATTTGTTCTTTCTAGGCCTCCAAGAATCCTAATGATAAATGTGTTCAGTGGTCTAGGGAGGAGATCAGCATTTCAACATTGGATCCAAAATCTGGCAAGTGACTGACTAGGGAGCAGCTTATCATGAGCTATCAGGAGGAACCAGCAGGAAAGTCCTGAAGAGCCGTCAGGCTCCGCAAACACCTTTTGCAGGGCCAGAGAGAGACAGTTCCAATTGTCTGGGATCTGCAGTTCCAAAATTGCTACTAAATACTGGTTCTTATCAGGGAGTTTTAAGAAGTGAGCAGAGCTCAGCTTTGTATTTAAAAACATAGTTGATACAGTAGTGTGGTGGGTTGGTCTTGGCTGGCTGCCAGATGCCAACCCAGCTGCTCTCTCACTGCCCCTCCTCAGCAGTCCAGCAGGAAAAAGTAAGATGTGAAAGCTCATGGGCAGAGGAGAAGGACGGGAATATCACTTAGCAATTATCATCACAGGCAAAACAGGCTCAAATTGGGGAAAATTCAATTAACTTATTGCAAATTAAAATACAGTTGGATGGTGAGAAACAAAACCAACTCTATCCTTCATTTTTTCCCCAAATTCAGCTTCACCCCTACATTCCCAACTCCTCAACCTCCTCCACCCTACCCAGCAGCACAGTGGGTGGGGAATGAGGGGTTGCAGTCAGTCCATAATGTTTCCTCACTGCCACTTCTTCCTTCTCACACTGCCCCTGCTCCAGTGTGGGTCCCTGCTGCAGGCTGCAGTCCTTCACAAACTGCCCCAGTGTGGGTCCTCCATGGGCCACAGTTCCTGGTAGGAGAACCTGTTCACACATGGGCTCCTCTTCACTGGCTGCAGTTTCCTTCAGGAAACTGTAGGGTCCTCCACAGTGGATGTCTGCTCCAGTATGGTCCCCTCCATGGGCTGCAGGGGAATCTCTGCTCCAGTATGGTCCCCTCCATGGGCTGCAGGGGAATCTCTGCTCCAGTGCCTAGAACAACACTTCTGCTCCTTCTTCTTCTCTGACCTTGGTGTCTGCAGAGCTGTTTTTCGCCCTTTTTTCCTCCCCTCATTCCCAACACACTGTTTTCGTAGCATTATACTCATTCTTAAGTGCTTTTCCCCAGAGTGCCACCATCTTGGCTGCAGGGGATCAGCTGGAGACATCTGTGTCCAGCACAGGCAGCCCTGGCTGCTCCTCAGAGAGGGCCCCACAGCACCCTGCCAGCCCCTGGGGGCCTGCACCCACCACAGGTTGGTATTTGCCTTCTATAAAATCTCTATTATCTCGTAACTACACTCTCTACTCTGAATATTTAAAGGTAGTAATTACATTGAGAGTAAAACTTGATTACCTAAAGGCTGACAAGCCTGATAAATCCACATTAGGTCCTCAGAACAGGTATTTAGCCTACAAGCAACTGAACAAGAGAAACAGAGAGACAAACAGAAGGATAGTTCTCTGACCCTCAATCTAGTCATCCAGCAAAATAAAACTTAGCTGAAACCCTCCTAGCTCTTGAAAGATTGACATCTTTACCAATGCCTTAAGCAGAATTTTAACATGCTTTCTCACTTAGTCTTTCTGTCCTTGCTACCAATTGTACTAACCTGAAAAAGATGAATAATAAATAATTGCACACTCAAGAATATTGCTTTTCAGTACTTAAATCACTGAGACTGAAACTAGAGCTAAATGACAAAGATGTATTATTCTACTAAAAATGCAACAAATTATACATTACTGATAGCACTGCCTACTCCAAATGCAAATAGTTCATGTACTCTTTTATCCTCTTGGATTCAATAGAAACTGATGTTTTGTGTCAAATTATTTTATATGCACTGTCTGGTATAAAAGACCTGTTTTATCAAGACAGCAAGTTGTTTGACAACAAATATGAGTTCAAATAACATATGAAAACTTCAGATTCACATAAGCCTTTACTAGTTTTGAAAATCAGGTTCTACTTATCTCTTTAGAACCATATCTGTATAGACTTAGAACAAGAGGTATGAAGGCTGCAGTATCTAAATTTAAGGAGCTGTGCCATCCAGTGGATATCCTAAAGCAGGCATACAGAAATTCAGGTACCCAGGAACAAGGCTCTAAGAGGGGAGCTACATGTGCTAGCCAATATGAAAAGACTGAAGCTAAAATGGGAGACTGAAAATAACTGAGCATCTAACTCCAGGCCAAAAAGAGGTGGCACCCAACTGACAGACATTAACTCCCCTCTTTCTCAAATCTGTTCGCTCATGTGCAGCAAATTGTATTGTGCTGAGCAACTGCACCTCAAAAATGAGAAGCTTTTTGAGTCTGCTTCAAGTTAAGCAAGCCAAAACATTTTTACTCCTTTCTCCAGAGCCTGCTACCAATAGATTATGGGATATATTCACACATAACTCTCTCATGTGTTTTCAGTGCTCTGAGGACATATACTGGAGCAGCAGCAGGAATGTCTGTTTTCAGCACCCACGGCTATTTGGACACTGTCAAGGCCTCTGAGCAGCTTTTTGTCCTGTGTTTCAGACAATTTTGCACATACTCAGTAGGACAAAAACCCAGGCACACACTTTAATATTATAAATTATATAAAATTTAGGAAGTTGATGGCCATCAGCTAAGCCACCAAAATGAATTGTAGAGCTTGTCAAACATCTGTGAAAGAACTTTGAATTACTATAGTGTCCTTCTCAAGAGCATTGAGAGTTCACATTTGGGCTACTCTACTAGTTCCCCTTTGGGGCAGAATATGTTAATTCACCTTAACTTAATTCAAAATCATTAACCAACCAAGAATTAATACACCTGATACAAAATAAATGTAGTTGTTTATCAAGCAGTGATGGCAGATCAAGCTATTTATATTGCCACTTAATATTCTCAAAGCTTATTTATTTAGACGGAGGGAAAATATGACAGAATTCAAAAACCAGCTTTTCAAGGTGAAATATGTTTCACCATCACAAAGTAAAGGATGACCTTACATACAGTTTTGTAATGGATCTTATGTGTTTGTCTAGTTGGTAAAATACTGTAGTTCTTGAGGCTTTCAACATTTCATTTATTGCTATGGAAGCAGTAATAAGCTGCATAGGATCACTTACATCATTTCAGTTAAGACACGTTCTAAATCCTCACACAGCCGCTCAGGTTCAACCCTGCTAAGACTTCGGGATTTATTTCGGGATTTGACCTCCACCTACATGATCCTTGTTATATCACTTGGTAATAGTTGTAGCTCAGCTGTATATTCTGTATCTTGTGTATGTTACGTGTGACAGCCTGCAAGCTCCAATGATACGACCAGAACAGGCAACAAATGGACATCAAAGACTAGACACTGGATCTTTAAGTAACTACACGATGTGAAGACAAGGCACAACCACTTGGAGGTTTGTAAATTAACCCGCAGATAGGACTCTGGCATGTTGTCATGGACATCAACTTTGTATAAAGGCTACTAGATCAAACCCAAGGGGCTGAAAAAATAATCAGCAAGCTGCACCACCTTACCCTCATGAATCATTATGCATAATAGTTTGAATCAACAATTCTTAAATCCTAGGACCTCTTTTAAAAGCACACTTTTCAAATTTTATTACTCTCTGCTACAACATATTGCATTTACCACAGTCTGTGGGCACTGACATCTCCTGAAAATGAACATAGTTTACATGCATAGCCTAGTAGCCTCAGTACCAAAGATCTGTCAAATACCTTTTACAGGTACTCTATGATGTGCATATACTCCACACAACACTGCATATGCTTGTATGTAAAATTTAGAGTTTTAGAATGAAATGCACATGATTAGCCTTGCTCAGTTTGATGGCTGAGTCCCTGGCACCTTGTAGTACCAAAATAACCTTTAGAATAAATGGTTATTTGAACTGAGTTTCCCTTCTGTATTTATGAATCATTAGTAGTGCAGTTCAATTTTCTAAGATCTGCTAAACTTTTTTGCAGACCATTTTCTGTGAATTTATTATTTTTTTTAGACTGGAAACTATTTAAGAGAAACTAGCCATGAATATTGAACATAATGTTGTAAATTAAAACGCAGTAAATTACAAATTACAGCTGACTAGACAACCAAGCTACATCATATTGTTTCTGTTGCTGGTACGGGCTAACAAGATGCAGGTACTCAGTACCCATGTTTCTATACAGCAAATAAGCTCTGTGCAAGACTTCTGTAGCCACTGTCTGAAAATCACCAGTTCTGACAATGTCTCTGTCAGTGCATTCATTTACCAAGATAACTCTTAAAAGGGAACATAACAGGGGCATGAATACAGCTAAAACACAGCAAGTTTATACTTCTGGATGCATGTCTATAAAATATATATGTAAGTTTCCATGCATGCACCTGCGTACATGTGAATGTTACCCCTTCAAAGTCACTCCCTGCCCACATTACGTAAACCATTGGAGCTATTCCACTTGGCTAGGGAAGGAAAGCTTGAGAGGTAAATTCTGTCACGTTTCACAAGCAGTAACAAGACATTCGACAGAAGAGGATTTAAGAGATGCTAATGAAAAGAGATGGCAACATCAGAGAAGGCTGCAGGACAACATGCTGAACCAAAATGACTGAGCTTGGGTGCAAATTAGATGACAACGGCTGGGATACACAGAAGGCAAAGCTGAGAGATGCTAATATGGAAGGATGCTATATACCTTTCTAAAACTGATGTGCTCTTCCCTCAAGTTTTTCACTGCATGTTTACTATGACTACCCTTACTAATTAGACATCCATACAGTCCCATTATCATCTGCACCTGTATTTTTCTAATCAGATGGTTTTAGCATACATAAATCAAAGAAAATTACATAAACAAGATCAGAGGGGAAAAAACCTGGTAACTGAAGGTAAAGTTATGCTATTTCAAAACCTGTAACATCTAAAACTACACTTTACTTATTTGTAACAATGAAAATTACAGGTTTTAAATACAACGTTCCTCTAATACTTGCTTTGAATGCAACAATTATAAATCTGGAAAACAAAATACAGTTAAAAGTGTCCACACTCAACAGGTACCAACATTTACATTAACATCGTTTCTTCAGAGAACTGTAACGTTCAGGTCATTTTTTCTTGTCTTCTTTTGACTTTTTTCTCTCAGCAAGTGAGTGGACCTCTCATTAGAGAAAGACTCTGATTATAGTTATTATTGTATCTTGCGTATTCTTAGGCACACTATGGCCTGGATTACAGTACAGGAGTTTTGCAAAAGATGTCATATGGCTAGAACCAAGGTCAATTTATTGGAAGCACTGAGAATCACTGGAAAATTATTCCCTTTCACTACTTGCATTATTTGCTAGCATTTCCTTTATATAGGAAACAACATATACAAACAACCTCCCACTTACACCACAGCAACCAGAGAGCAGAGAAGTTAAGAGACACATCAATCAAACTGGCAAAATTAAGTATCGGTCAACAGGAATGGTGTAAGTGCCCCTCGGCCTCACTTTTGTATGGATTCGTGTCCTGAATCCAATTTGATTGTGAGTATGCAGAACTCTGTGTCAATTAACCAAATGAACACTTTCATTTAAAACTAACTAACTAAAGAAATAAATAAATATTGTAAGTTACGTTTTCATTTCAAGCTTCTGAGTTAAGGTTTGGAACTGAAGTCCGATGCAGGACACGATCCCGCTCTCACGGGCATGACAGAAAGGGAGGCTTACTGCCTCCTCTTCCAGACTCACCTGCCCACGCTTTCCTCCGCAGCACCCGAACTCTGGAGCTCCGTCCGACCGTCCGCCTGCCTGTGGGATGCGGATGCCCCGGGGCCACGATCCTCGAGCGACGCTGGCGGTCAGCGCTGCCCTTCCCGGCGCGGTTCCAGCGCGGAACCTTTCCCGGCCGCGGAGCCGGGCAGCCCCGGCAGCCCCGGCAGCCCCGGCAGCCCCGGCAGCCCCGGCAGCCCCGGCAGCGCAGCCCGGCCCGGCGCGGCCCGGCGGGGGCGGCGGGGCAGGGCAGGGCCCGCCGGGCCGCCCCTCCGCGCGGCGCGGGCGGATTACGGCCAGAGCCCGAGCGCCTAAACCCGGCTCACCGGGAAAAGCCGCTCGAAGGGCTTTGCGATCCTGTTAAGTTCTCGGAGAGGATCAAGACGTCAAAGCGGCTCGGCGGCGCCCCGGCACATTTCGTGCCACGCCGAGGAAAGTTGGGAGCCCGGCGCGGGTAGGGCAGGGCAGGGCCGGCCCGGGGCCGCTGGCGGAGCGAGGACCCGCAGCCCCGGGCGGCGACACGAGAAGGGACGGGACAGGGCGAGGCGGCTCCCGGCAGCGGCACACGCTCCGGCGCCCGCGGCGCTCTCTCCCTGCGGGGCGGAGCTCATCCCGCCTCACCGGGGCGGGGGCCGGAGCATCGGTGCCTGTGGGCCAGGCAGAGTCCCGCCGCCGCCCCCCCTCCGCCTCCCGGCCGCGCTCACCGCGCCAGCTGCTGCCTCGGCCGCCGCCCCGCGGGCCGTGCCGAGGGGAGAACCTGGGGAGAGGAGGGATGCTCGGCGGCGTCCCCAGAGGGGCCGGCGGCTCTCAGGAGGAGATCTCCGGGCCGGCTCCTCACCGCCCTCCCCTCGCACACGCTGCCCCTGCGCCTTCCTCTCGGCCGGCGGCGGGCGCGGAGGGGCCGGAGCGGGGCGGCGGCGGGGCCGGCGGGAGCGGGGATCGGCAGGATGGCGGGTGGGGACGTGCCTCTGCCGGCTGAAAGCGCGTCCCCCTCGGCAGCCGGCGCGGCGCGGATTTCCCGGGACTCTGCCCCGCCGTCCCTGCCTGAGGCGAACCTGAGGGGATGGTACCCCGCAGCCGGTCTCCCCGCTGGGGCCGACACCTTCTCCCTCATGAGAGGCGTTTCTCCTCGATGTACCGCTGAACAGGTTTCTTCTTCAGTGCTCTGGCCCTCACTCCCTGACCTCCTGGAGGGAGCTGACGCTCATTTTCATATGCTGAGGCTCCCTCAAGGCTTTTGCATTCCCTCGAACTTCACCTGTTCACCTCTGATTCTGCTTTTCACAGGGTTCGGAAAAGCTGAAAACAAAGAGTGTGTATTATATATGAAGTGATTCTTCAGCTGGAAAATGTCAGCAGAAGCCATGTCATTCCTAAAGGAAAGGCTGCTGCATTTTGCTGCATGTCATTGAACGCAATGCGACATTAGAAATTCATTTTAAGTGCTCAGGTTTGTGGAGTTACTCACTGCTTTCCCCTCACTGAGAATCATTTTACGTGGGAAAGATGAACCACATGACACAACAAGGCCTGAGGAGAAGAAAAGACCATGTCTAAAACTCTTAAAACCTCATCAGAAACTCAAGCTGTCTGTCTCATATAGCTATCACATCAGTCTTCAGAATAACAGAGTTTTTGAGGATCAGAACAGAAAACTTGGGAAGGCAGAAAGCATTTGAAGAGCATCTTTTTTCATTCCTTTTCTGCTGGACTGACCCCTAAGGAGTACTCCAGGCAGTGCTGTGGAAGCACTGGTAGGGGAGCTAGCTGAACAGGTGTGCACCAAGTGCCAGACTGCTCTGCTATTGTTCCTCAGAACACTCAAGCACTGGTTGCACTTCCCAGGTGTTTCGTCTAGATACACACCCTTTGCAGGTCCTGGCTTCCTACTACAACAAGGCACAGAGAATGGGGGGTTATGGTCAGTTTATCACATGTTGTCTCTGCCACTCCTTCTTCCTTGCTGTCCACCCCTGCTCCAGCCTGAGGTCCCTCCCACAGGAGACAGTCCTCCCCAAAACTCTCCAACATGAGTCCTTCCCACGGGCTGCAATTGTTCATTAACTGCTCCACCGTCGGTCCCTTCCACATGGTCCAGTCCTTCAGGAACTCCATGCTCCAGCATGAGTCCCCCATTTTAAGTCCTGCCAGCAAGCCTGCTCCAGGACGGGCTCCTCTTTCCATGGGGCCACAGGTCCTGCCAGGATCCTGATCCAGTGTGGGCTTCCCAGGGGGCCACAGCCTCCTTCAGGCATCCACCTGCTCCAGTGTGGGGCCCTCCACAAGCTGCAGGTGGATGTCTGTCCCCCCATGGACTTCCATGGGCTGCAGGGAGACAGCTGCCTCACCATGGTCTACACCATGGGCTGCAGGGAAAATTAACTCCATCTCAGCCAGACCCAATACACAACGTCTGGTCAAAAGACCCTTCCAAGATGAAATGTTTTTATCCTCTTATTGATCAACAAAGAAGGTACTGCAGGAACATTCTGCAACAGCTTGAGGGATATGAAGGGTCTACATTCCTTTGTCTTCCCTTGGAAAGTTTTACTTCTTCGTGCTTTGTGTGTTATGCTCTGAAGGCAGAAAGTGATACTGCAAAAAAGCAATGGGAGAGCTCTATCTTTCTAACAGCAATTCAGGGTGAATATCTGTGTTTTAGAAATCTTACAGCTACTAGAAAATTACTTGTGAGGTGATATGCCTTAAAATACTTTCTATCAATCTTTTTTTCAAACAATACACTTAGAAAACCTTTGTCTTCAGTAAGTTAATTTTAGTGCATGGCTTAAACTATTTTCAGGAGACAAAATGGGCAAAAAGCCTTCCCTTCCTCCTTTTTCTGTTTTGTGACACTGCCTGTCTTGTTATTTGCCTTTATTTGCATATAATGAAATAGCCTCTCATATCATGCTGGAGTCTATAAATAGGTCCATTTTACTGTATTCATTAGATTCCTGTGAGTTGGAGAAATACTGACAATAATACAATGGCTAAATGACCATAAAATTTATACATAATCTTGAGCTATATTCTTTAAAATTGGAAAAGGAAACGAAATTGGAAAAATTTCGCGATCATTGAGTCCATATTTTGCACTTTTTTGTAATATGTACTTTGACAGTCTTCTGAGAAAGAAATAATTATGCCCAAGTATCTTTCTCCAATTGCTTTCCCTTTCACCAGAGTTTGTCTCACACGCTGGGCCTCCCTTTAACTCCAGAACCAGCTGGCTTGTGAGTTTCCAGTAGCCTCTGAGAAACAAAGGGGGAAAAAAAAGGGTAGGTGACACATCAGTAACTTCTCCAAAATGCACTGGAAAAACAGAAGTTAATTGCAATAGGAGCCTTGACTTAGTCCATTGTAGAATGAAATCCTGAGCCCGTAATAGACTGGAAGCATTCAAACTCAGCGCTTTCTGGAAGATACACTGCAGTGTCCTCCTGCATCCAGCATCAGGACAGCATTTTGAAGAATTTCTAATCTGTGAGGCAAAAAGTAGATCTGAGAAGAGGATAAAGCCAGCTAGACTGTGACCTGTGTTCTGTAAACCCACCGTGCTCTCTGCTGGCTCGGGCTCAGAGCGCTGGTGCAGTGTTCAGTCTCACTGATTTCACTGAGCTGAGTCGGGCCCTGAGCTGGAAGCAGGCATTATGTTGGAGCTGTCCTTCCACATCTTCAGGCCAATTCCTGTCATTAGTCATCTGAGCATAAACCCCAGTAGTTCAGTCAGTATAGAGGCAGTATACCTCACAGACCAAAATACAGAGTCGGGCCCTGTGGGGAAGACAGTCAATAACCAGAGTAGAAGTTCTATACATAATCAACCTTTGTTGTCAAAAAGGAGTAAGTGTTTAGTGTCACTGCAAGGAGTCTCCTTCTGAACTTTTTAATGATAACAAATACTATCATTAAGCATATGTTTCAGCCTGAAGAAGAGAAAACGGAGGGGAGATCATAGCAATCTACAACTTCCTCATGAGGGGAAGAGGAGGGGCAAGCATCAATCTTTTCTCTCTGCTGACCAGTGACAGGACCTGAGGGAATGGCCTGAAGCTGTGTTAGGGGACATTCAGATTAGATAATGGGAAAAGCTTCTGCATCCAGAGGGTGGTTGGGCACTGATATAGGCTCCCCATCGGAAAGTGGTCACAGCACCAAGCCTGACAGAGTTCAAGAAGCATTTGGACAATGCTCTCAGGCACATGGTGTAATTCTTGGGATTATCCTATGCGTGGTTGGGGGTTGGACTTTAGTGATCCACATTGGTTCCTTCCAGCTCAGGATACTCTATATTTCTATGTAATTATGGTATCCAAGAAGTGAAACCTCATCCTTTCCCTCCTGTGAACTGCAATTTTTTAGCTACTCTAAACTAGTCCCAGGCAATCAATAGAGTTGAGCTTATTTACAGTACCTGTGGCTTTAGCTACACAGTTCTGTTGTGAGGGGCACTGACGTTATTCTAATAATTCTCCCAAGACTGCTGTGCTCTGCAATAAAGTACTACCAGGATGCATGACAAAAGAATAAGGCTTCATAAATAAATAAGAAATAAAGGAATGTGTTCTAAAATCTCATTTTCCTCAGATTGAGAAATCATAATTTCCTGTTTGCATTGTAGCTCTGACCTGTTTCTTCTGATTGTTCCACTTCAAGTGAATTAAATGAACAAAGATCAGTGAAATAATTGGACTGAATTGCCAACCTAAGAAAAGCTCATTTGGTTTCCGTCCCAAGAGAAGCACTGATTTGTTCTGCCTTAAAAAGCAATTCTCATATGAACAATCTGAGTTATGATTTGGAGAGGATCTGCAGGATGGGAGCTTCGCTGAACAAAACCATGCGATTCACACATGCAAATGCAAGACAAAAGCATCCAAAAGACAGAATAAACAGAAACGAGGGATAGAAATGTCCAAACGGTGTATGTGAAATCCACATCACAGGTATTTTCACAGTTCTGAATCAGCCTGATCCTGCAAGGAACTGACTACTGTAGAAAACTGAACCTGGCCAAGCCATTTTCGTAAACTAGCTCCATTAGAGCCAGAGATGTTCTGACAAGTAAAAGCAAAAGAGCATACATACCTGTTTAGTGTTCTACCCTGTAATCTCCACGTTGTCCTAATTATAAGTGAGTGAGCTCTATTTATTTTACCTTAATCTGCACCACTGTGGTGGAGGTATAGTAAGGGGAAAGGATAGGACTCTGCAATTCTTTTTTTAACCAAAATGAATGACCTTTTCCTTGGTTTGAATAAAAATAAATGCTGAATGCACAGCAGCTGCTGTGTCCCTTTGAAATCAATGAAAAGCATCCCACACATTTTGGTGTAAAAGGATTGGATCCTTGATATATATACAACAGCCTTAGCATTCTCCTAGACCCAGTTGTTTTTCCAAGTGAAATCACAGTACAAGCCATTACAGGCTAAACTTTCCAAAGAACGAACTGAAAGCCTTTAATACTATTTGGTGTTCCTGACATGGCAAATAGAGGCATTTGCATAAGAGCAGACCAAGGCACAGACAGATAAGGAACCTTCCTGCCTGCTGCCCCGGTGAGCACAAAGCTCTCTCAGTTGTGTCGCACCGCAGCTCACAGACAGAGCCTCTCGCAGAAAAGCCGGTACGTGCCCCTGCCCCGTTCTGTGTCAGAAGAGAGCCCCGAGGGATAGGGAGCACATGGTCACCCATCAGCAGGTACACTGGCTCCTGGCCTAGGAGAGGTGTGGAAATTCCTGCTGACTGCAAACCTACCTGTGAGTTCACTTACCATCTTGTGTGAGTCAGACTGCCTGAAGACACAGGCTCGGTGAGCCATGCAAAAGCACTACAGATGCTCAGGGAGCTGTGGAGATTTTCCTGTGAATTTTCGTGCTGCTTTATTTAAACAAACATGATTGCAAAGGCAGCCTTGTTAATGTTTCCCAGGTGACTAGCTTGGGATAATAAGTACACACAAGAGCACTTTTTTTTTTATGTTGGTTCTCAGGACAATCCTATCTCTTAGTGAAAATAAAACTATCCTGCTGTCTCTAGGGGAATTTTAGCAAATGCTAGTCAGGCCTGAGGCACTGATAGGGATACAGCCCAGCTACTCCAAACAGAATAAATTGACATTTCCAGTTACATAATGATGGTCCATTAGCAGCAAGCACAGGAAAGAGAGACACTTACGTGAAATACAAATTGGGGCTTAAAAGCCTTTCTCATTGTGCTTTATGATGGCAGTTGCTGTCATGGCTGGGCCTCACTAATGAGTCTGAGGAAACCTGGCTGACAGACTGCAGCCAAGTGTTGGTAATCACAGATTAAAGATGTCTCTTTCACGAACTCAGAAATATCTTTACATGGATCTAACAACAATTTGCTCAGACTCTGGTCCTCCTGAGGTACAGGAGACAAATGATGAGTGGTAGGTCTCTAACTGCTGTCTGTAAGCACAGTCTCAAGTCGTAAACTTAGAACTAAAGAAATTAAAGAACTAAAGAAAGTGCATAGGAGGGCTACTGGGAGCTAGCAGCTCCAAGTGCCCATGTTCTGACCCTCATTTCAACAGCATCTTGAGGAGAAAGCAGTGACTTGCCTCAACCACTGGGTAGAGAGAAGAAAAAAATCCTATCCTCTTCATTTTGGAACTAGATGATCTATAAGGTCCCTTCTAATCCAACCCATTCTATGATTTTGCCTTGGAATTATTTTAGCCTACACCATTTATTTCCATTTACTGTATGCAGAGCTCAAGGTGTAAAATATGTCTCACTTAATAATAGTGTTAGAATAGTCATAAAAAGCCAGCTTTTGAAAATGTGATAGAAAGCTCAATACTTCAGTAGAGCACTGTGTCCTGATGAATCCTGAGATTACCCTGCTAAAATCCCAAGTGGCTGGTAAGAATCAATGCTTGCACCTGCCTATGCACAAAAGAAAAAGTACTGGCTGATTTGATGCTGGCAATGGTTAGAGGGGAAGGAATGTTTCAGTAGAATATATTTATTAAGATAAGCTCCTCATTTATTAGCTTACATATGAAGAATAGCCCTGAAGGACAAGTTTCATAACGCTAGAAAGCAGGATTCCTAAAGTTAGGTTATCCTTAAATCCTTTTCTTGCCATGGGAGGTGGGGATTGCTGGAAAGCATGTTGTGCTAGGTGTTTTTATGCAAAAATAGAGAGACTAAAACTGAGCCTCAGATGCTTGTATGATGCTACTGAGGGACTGGGAAGGAGAGCTTAGAAGTTTCTTCTGCCTTTTCCATTGCCATGTAGCTATATTTTCTAGAAAAGAACTAAGAGTCCCTTTGGCTTTAACACCCTTCTTCTAGTGACAAATAATATTTCATTCTAGGGCTATTTCATTTGCTTTGCCCTTATCCTCAAAGCATGGACTGATCGCTACATAAACAGCCGCTGAATGGCACACGCCTGTAATTTAGAAGTAGACAAGCCAGATGTCTGGTTTGCATGGCAGTTCTGCGTCTGATAACTCATTCATGTGGACTCTTTAAACACAGAAAAGAAGAGGAATGTCTTCTCTAAGATCCAAACTTTGAAATATGAGCAATCACCATTCACAAGGAAACTCCAACATTCGTAACAATGTCAAATAAAAATGCAGCATAAAAAATAAGAAAAATCAACTTCACAAACTTCTGATTGCTAAAGTAAAGCCCCGATATTCAACAACATAAAAGTGTGATCAGGCCATTCTTGGCACAGCAGGAGTCACAGATATTTTGAAAAATAAATCCCAAAGATATGTACTACATCAAAGCTATTGAAAAGTGACATTGTTGCATGTTGCTTTTTCTAAAAGATGTACAGGGTAGGTCAGGTAATTAAATCACTGCTGTACTCATTTCAAAGAATAACAAAACTAAAATTAGGACAATACTTTACAAATTGCTGTACCACACAGAAGTCAGCAGTCACTTTAATCGTGGCTATGTTTTGTTTGTGCATAATATGCAGGACGGAACAGTAGAGGGTGTTGGCTTAAAGGAAAATTTGAGTTCACAATATGGAACAAGTCCTGTTTGCTACAATTCACAACAAAAAGTCAGGTGCTGGTAAGTACAGCTGTGTCTCAGTGTAAATCGCACTGAGGAACCTGTCCATCGCCTCACCTTCAAGAGCAGAGTAAATCAAAAAAAAAGAATTGCAAAAAAACCCCTCTTAGAATCATAGAAGGTTAGAATTGTTTAGGTTGGAAAAGATCTTTAAGATCATCAAGGCTAACCATTAACATAACACTTCCAAGTTCACCACTAAACCATGTCCTCAAATGCCACATCTACACATCTTTTAAATACCTCCAGGGATGGTGACTCCACCACTTTCCAGAGCAGCCTATTTCAGCGCTTGACAACCCTTTCAGTGAAGGAGTTTTTCATAATATCTAATCTGAACCTCTCCTGCCGCAACTTGAGGCCATTTCCTCTCATCCCGTCATTTGTTATCTGGGAGACTGACCCCCTTATTTTTATGTCATTTATGACAATTTTGTGAAGTTGAATGATTTTTAATGTACCTTGCAGATTGGATAATTGTTCTTTTGATGACTTTCTGGGTAGCAGCTCAGAAGATATTTTTAATTAGAGGTTTGTATGGCATGCCTTGGTATCAGTAGATTTGCCTTTCTTTTCTGCAGTTTTCTAATGGCAGAATGATTTCCTCCCCTCTTCCCATAATTAAGCAGATATAAATGGTAATGGATATAAATGGACAAACCTAAGCCTCTCCTGCAATACTCACCTGGGGAATGACTTAACTGACAAGGCTCAGTGCTATTTTGGGTGCAGTGGATTATCTCACCCAGCATCCAGCAACCAGACAAAATGAGTCTTTCATAAGTCTTATGTCATACATGACACCCTGAATCAGATATCTTGGAGACCCTTGGGCATCTCAGATAGCATTGGACTCATGTGTCTAGGCAACTGCTCTTCATCCTGTTTGTTTAGATTCTGTGTGTATGAAGAGAAAGCAAAATAAAGAGACATTTTTAAAGTTCCTTAATTTATTTAGGCTTGCTCAGGAAGCATATTTGTGGCTACACTATTCATGAGTATCACATCTACATCCCGAATCACGGGATTTTGCTCCCTCTCCATTCAGTTTGATGCTGAATGTGTATCCTGGACACACCAATACTCCTCAGCAAGTGCTTGCATTTAGACTTCAACTCTCAGATGAAAATTGTCAAGCATGGACCTTACCACAGACTTGGCTAACTTTCTTTGTACATTTTAGTTCATGAAACCCCATGAAGGTGTTGCCTTGGAGGTTTTTGATTTTTTAATTTTTCTAGATTTTAGAAGTATCTGTATTTATTGTATCCCTCACTCTTTAGCACAGTACTTACACATACGCAACCTTATTGCCCTATTCCATATCAATTCCCCCTAAACTCCACTAGCATATTTAGTCTCTTTTTCAAGGTAGGCCTTCATTCTGTTTAAGAACATCTGCACCCTGGCCTGGACAACAAGATATCACCCAGGCAAAGCAACCTTCAAACCCAGAACTCTGGAAAGCCTCCAAGGACTGTACGTGCTCTGAAGAAGATGAAGATGAGGAAGAGGGGGTCACAAAACTCCCCCAGACTCAATTCCCGAGGGGAGGGTCGGGGGGCAGAACGAGGCAAAGGCCGGGGGATGGATGAGCAGGGATTGGATGGACATCATCATAAAAATTGTAACACCTGGGTCAGGGGGCGCATGCATGGTTTGTATTCCCAGAGCCTGAGAGGCTTCATTAAAACCTTCCCTTATCTTACCTCCTACTTAAATTGCCCTGGAGTTTTTTTCTCCCTAGGTCTTTTAGGCAGCAAAGGTCACAAATAAGACACATTTTTAAAGTATTATATAGTTGTAAGTGCCAGGTTAATATTATGGGAACTAACTGAAGTCATGTACACTGGTGTCTGGTGTCAATGTAACAACAACCCCTTAGAGTTACCTGGGACCACTGCTGGAAAGAGCAAAACAGCAGTGCCAGACCAAACCAGTAAGCATTACACAGCTCATTAGAAGACCCAGGCCCTTGTAGAAGTGCTTGTAGTCTAATTCAAGGGAAAAAAAATTCAAAACAGCAACAGATGTGCATGTAGGTACAGTGTATACTGAAACTTTCTTTACTATTACCTACTTCACAGGAGCCAATGCATTCTGAGATCTGTCTTTGCCAGTTTCTGTGCAGGAGTGGACCTGACCTCTCAGCTTCTCCCTGACTTCTCTGAAGTTAAAAAAGTGCTTGCTGAAGCACCTATAAACCACATGCACACACAAGGTCACATATATACAGGAACAAAAGTTTCAGTGGGAGACACCATTGCTGGTGGGAGGAGAGGAATATTGTTTCAGTACTTTGGCATGCTATGAACTTCAAGGCTGTTGCAGCCGAATTTTACAGGTAATGGTCAAACTGGTCAGATTGGTCGTTTGAATGCATTAATCTATTTTTAAGCAATACAAGGTGGGTAGGCAGGGAGAGAAAAGGATCACAGGTTACTAGTCAGCCATAAATTTGTCACTAGGAAAGTTCCTCTTGGTGGACCCTGCACAAAATGTCACACATTTATGGGAGAAAGGATTCTCAAAATTCCAACCAACTATGAAAAATGATGGGGCTTTGCTGGTTTGTGCCACTTAAAAAGCACACCCTCTTAGGCTTTTCAGTGTAACCCATTTCTCTGTGGAGTTAAACTCTGCAATCTCCTGCTGCTCTTACAGCCAGAATTAAGCTAAACATTCCACAGTAAGAAAATGAGAAAGAAGAGGCAAAGAAAATTAATTTTTGTCCTGGAAGACACAAAGGAAATCTGTGTAGCTTTTGTGCTCAGGATGACAGCACAGAGTGACAGAATGTAGCTGTTCTCTGACCATGAGGGCTGGCAGAGCTGAAAGGACCAGCAAGCACAGCATCACTCGTCCCAGCCAACACTAACGTGACTGAAAGCATTTAGCTATATATTTAATTAAGGGAACAAACAGGAACACTCAGCTGACAGCACGGCAGGCGTACTCACAGCGTAATTGTCTGGAAACATATTTTTAAATTCATGTGCAAAAATATTTAAGCACTCAATGCCAAGCTGTTACGCTGAAGTGCTGCCTCTTGTTTGCCAAGAAAAGGTCTGAGTTTCCTTCACTTTTGTAAAGCAGCTGCACAATAGAAAGGTTGAGGGTAAACCTTGGCAGGAATCTTCTTGTAGAAGATTTTTTTCTCCTCTACTTTCTGTACCTCTTATAATTTATTCACAGACAAATGACATACTGACCCCCTGTCATCTCTTATGATGTAAATAAAAATGGTCTGTAAGTACCAAAATATACTTCTGTTCAGGAAGAAATGGACCAAGATAAATACTGAAAGGTATAACACACCCTGCCTTGGTGTCTAGTCTGCCACGATTCTGTGAGTTATCTATTAAATCCCAAGGCACCTTGCCTTTTTGTGGACAATTCAGATTCTGTATCCATGACTTCCTATAACAACCATCCCTATAAAAACTTGCCTAGTCCCTGTATTTTGTGTGCTTATATTTATATTTTTAATACTTTTCATGCCTAGCAAGGGCAAAGCTCTTTCAGTTCAAGGTGACTTTCATGTTATATCAATGAAAACAGGAGAAAAGAATAAACAGGCAGCATCTGTGGGTGGTAAATGAATGCAGTATGTGTGAAAAGACTTCCAGAAGAAAGCCAGGCTCTGCAGACAGGCAGACAAGGTGAAAAATGTGAAGTATAGTAGAAAGAAAACAAAAAATTTTCCACTATATTCCCCATCTATATTCACTACGTTGCCTGAATTTGCTCCCCACACACATTTCTTGGTATCTTGGGTTTCCATTTCAGCCATGAAAAGTGAGTAGATTCACAGTACCTTGTATCAGAAAGAGCATGGGGAGATGGTAATTCTATGAATTGCTGGCACATAAGGAGACTGTCTTCCCCTAGAAATCCCCCTTCATGTTCCCAGCAAACACAATCCCACTACATCTCAGCAAGCAGGGAGACCAATGCTCCAAGGCCTGAAGGGCCAGACCCTGCACCAACTCCACCAGGGCAGGACCCAGAGTGCAGGAGCAGCCCTGACACTGTGGCACCATGTACTGCACCGGCTGTGGCTTCAGGGAGGTGCTAACAGGGCAATCCAAGGAGGATGCAATGTTAGTGATTTAATCTGAGGAGAATGCTGAGCTTGAAAAGTCATCATCCCCAATTTTTTATTACTTACTGCTGTTCCAGATTTTGTTTTCAAGCACAAGCACCCAAGCTCTGCTTTAACTCTGAGCCTACTAGCAGCTGTGTAGCTCCAGCAGTGCAAGGTGGATTTTAAACCAGTGCAGGCTACTTCTCAACAGGGCTGACTAATGCGGGGTCACTGCTGAAATAGCCACCATCATGTGGCTTCTGGTTGACTAGGGGGACTGACAAAACTGTTTGCAGGAAAAAAATCTGCCTGGAAAAGTTTAAAAGGAGAGGCAAAAATATGGTAACCTATATGTGAACTCAGATGTGCCATGCTGTGAACTCAAAATACATTCCAGAACTAGGGAGAGCTTGGCTGGAGCTTGTGAGCTCCTGGGAACAAACCTTGCTGCAGGTTTGAATGTCTGTTCTGTATCTTTACAGCAAAACCAGGGAAGACTGCTTAGGTTAGCCCTGAGTTTTTTTGCTCAGCTAAGCCTGGAACTTACAAGTTATCTCAGGGGAACTAAAGGTGCTGGAATTAGCCACAGCCCTAAAATCAAAGGCCTTCCATCTAATCCTGCCTTGACCACTCTTGTGAAAATCAATTACAGTACTTATTTTTGTAAAACTACTGAAAATTAGGACAATAGTCCTAACAAAATGTCACAGAAGAACCACTCAGGTGCTGGGGAATAAATGCATCAATGAGATCAAAGGCAAGCTCTAGGAAGAAAAAAAAAAAAAAGCACCTTTGCAAGTGAGTGCCTGTAATATATCACCATCCTTCTTTTTATGCTGAACCATATAACGGTTGCCTGAAAAATCTTATATACCTGTCCATAACCATGTCTCTCCAGATGAAAGGCTATTTCCAGAGGAAAAAGATATGAGCAGTCTGAGAAAAAGTTCTAAAATGTTCCTGTCTCATCAGCTTCTCTGAAAACTACAGCATCTCCTGTACTAAATCTCCATCCCTCTTTGAACTTTCCTCTCTGCTGGAGATAAAAAACAAAACAAAGATGAGGTGTGAAGGGATCTCCAGTCTCCTCATCACTGTCTGACATAGCAAAAACTCAGCTTACAGTCACAAATCTGAGCTCAAGATCAGTGCATGCAGGTAGCTGTGACTATGTGTCAAAGCCTGTGTTCCTAATTTCCCAACATCCTTTCCTCAGAAGCCTCAGGCACCTAAAGACCATGTGGAAAAGAGGGAGGCAGAGAGGCAGCTACACACATGCCACAATGCTCAGCTGTGAGTTATCTGCAGGGGAAACTGTCTGAAGCAGGGAATGCTACTGGAGATGGACAATTACCTCTTCTAAAGCTACTAAGGACTGAGATGTGGGGCAACTTTCAGAGGAAGGGGTGACACTGCCGGTGCTGAGGCCCCAAGCTTAAGAGCTGGTTGGAGTAGAAGAACTGGGCAAAAAGAACTGCTGTTCAGTTTAGGCCACAGATGTGTTTGTATTTGCTTGCTTTTGATCTATTCTTACAGCCCTGTAATTAGAAGACTGAGCTTAGAATATATTGAAATCATCCCTCACACAGATTTGCTCTCCAGCATGTTTTCATTAAATTAGAACCTGGGCACTACTAAGCCGGGTTGAGGTGTGTCTTTGCAGAAGCAGCAAGGCTTCATCAGCAAACTTCTTCTTGTAACTTGGGTAGGGACAGCATTTGCTCCAGGGCCAGTGTGGGGAGGACTGGCATCACAGGCAAAGCCTGCACCCTTTTCTGCTGAGCAGCCTCTTCTCCCAGGAGAAGCACCTCATAGCTGGGGGAAAACCTCAGCTTTGATGCCAACACCCTCATTTTATCAGTGGGAGAGGGTTACAGTTGGGCCCCAGATCCACTCAGAGCCATGTGGATGTGTGTTTAAGAAGAATTATTGGATCTCTCACAGCATTGTTTATCAAAAGACTGAGCCTTGGGAGCTCAGCTGTATTTATGCAGCAGCCAAGGGAAGCAGTGTTCTCACTTGCCTAGGCAAGCAAGGAAACAGCCATGGAGGAAAAGGTCCTTCGCATTCTTGTGCAGATTGAGTCAAAGTTTCCTATACAAACTTCTGTGAAGCTGCCCTTTTTCTTGGAAGATAGGACATTGCTCTGATTTCATGTTCACAACTGAGTAGGAGATTACTGATGATTTTGTAAAGGAATTCATTCTCAAACACTTTTCCACTTCCTCCAGTTTTAACAGCTGCTCTCATAAAAGCCTTTACTCATATTTCCCCTTTTATCTATTCTTACTTCCCTTGGCCTCTGAGAGTTTCATGGCCACACTACCAATAAGACAGTGAACAGGTGTTCTCTCCCTGTGTGTTTCATGCCATGCTGAATACAAGGGGCTGAGTCCCAGTCCCTGGATCGAGAGTTTGATCCAGAATGGCAAATACAGGTGGGGGTGAATATTCTTTTCTGTTCCTTTGTTTGGGGGGGTGTGTGTTTGTTTGTTGTTGCTCTGTAGACTATCTTTCTTTATCAAATAGTAAAAGTGCTATCTTTGTAGTTGGCCAAGAATCACAAAGAAAGAGTCTAAGCACAGTCTTGGCAACCCAAACCCCACCACTGCCATCTTTGTATGAGGCAGCGTGATGAAGAAGCAACCTGGTTTTTTCGATGATCCAGTTGTGCTCTATTGACAGAATCTGAGATTAGACCTCCCTGGTCAAGCTCAGACATATGGCAAATCTAATTGGAAAATTCATCTTGTTGATAGATCATCATAACACTACTTGTCTCTAAAACAGATGGAGGAGAGAAACAAGCATATGAAAACGTAACCTCTTGTACATCTGCACCAGGGTGTGGAACTCAGGACAGAGTCCACTTTGTGCAAATGGACCAACAGGAATGTTTGAATGAAGAGAATAAACCATACTGGCAGTTTCCAAGCTTAATACAAAGCAATGCAACAAAACATTTAACCAAACTCAGGCAGGAAAAAGGTCTTGTGGTCCACAGTAGGGAAAATTAATATGTTACCCCATGACAGGTGCTTTTGAGGTCAGACAGCACACCCAGAAAGGAACAGTGAAATGGATTCTTAATAACAAGTGAAAAAGAAACTCATCCATCACCATCCATATTTTTATAATAAATCAGTTTTTAAATGTAACTTGTCTAAATAACCAACAATGATTGATGACCACACTTTATGCAGAAGAAGAATTAACCATTCAGACTACCTGTGCTGCCAGTTTTAATCCTGCTCTTGGTTAACATTTTGTATTTCTCACAAATATGTATTGCATGCAGTGGAATACTAAGTTTCTTGAGCCATTTTTTTCAAAGGGATCCTAGTCTTTATCATTATGGGTTGGCATACAATCCATCTGCACTTAACAGTACGTACATACAAAATTGGCCCACACTCCATTTTGTTCATGTACTTGGAATTACATATGCTCAGCCTCAAATACACAGTAATCACAGATGACACAGATGAGATGATCAACGTCTATGCTAAATTAAGTCTGTTTGAGACATCTTCTGCAAAAAATATGAGCAGGTAAATTCTAAAATCTGTGTGATTGAAAGTCATTCTTGAGAATAAAATAGATATCTAAACTTTTCATTTAGAAATTTTTTCTACAGCCATGCACAGTGCTTTTCCATCTATTGGTAGTGCCATTTCCTTCAGAAAACAAAAATATTCTTATCCACAGTAGAAATATTTCTTTCCAGCTGTCCTGTCCTACGTATAGTTATATTAGTGATATCACTTCCAATTTTTCTACTGTGTAAAAAAATCCTCAGTGACTCCCTAAAACCAAGGACTCCATCTGTGTATCAGCTGTGTTCTCCAAGAGAATACTCCAAGACATGATGGAGTAAGGAGCCTGACTTGCAGAACAGAAGGTAACATGAAATATGCAAACTGGAACTTCAGGATAGACCATTTCAGAATTACAGTTTTTCCCAGGTTTGAGTCTTCCCTGAGTCAGGCCATGCAGAAATTTCAACACTCTCATATCTCCACTGAAGTATCTTGGCTTCAAGGTCATTTTGGCTACACAAAATATAATTCTCCTTTACTAAATAAAAAAACTCTGGGGTTTTGGGTTTTATTTTGTTGGGGGATTTTGTATGTGTGTGTGTGTGCTACAAACTGTGACAGAAACAGATCTCAAAACCTCAGAATTTCCCCAAAACTGATAGGTCAATGTTCTTCTGGGAAATATCTTCACAGACAGTGTATACAACTTTCCTGGCCAACTGTACACCTGAACTAGCTACCTAGAGTAGCCAGCTGAAATACACCTGAAGGAAAAGAAATAAACATATCCTCAAAGACTCTGTTTGCCTCCATTGACCACAGAAATACAATGTTTTTATACTCTCTCCTAAATGATGGCACCAGGCTATTCTCATTTTGTATTAACGGCTGTTAAAAATGTGAAGCAAAGAGTGTGGTTTGAGATTTTCAGTGTGTTTGTATATAGAAGCACAGCCAAAAAATCAAGAGAAGCAGGGTATTTAGTATGGTACTTTTAGTTCTCCTACAGCAGGGGACACACATTCATCTGAAAATAATGTGACACCTTCTCCTTCTCTGAGTTGCTCCTTGAGATTTGGTAATAAGCACCACAAGCAGCTCCAGGTGCTGTCTCCACACTGGCCTGGAAAGTGTCTCTTCCAGCTTTGCCATAAATCAGATGTGACCTTCCTACATCTGTAAAATCAAATCAGAATATCACACTACATTTGCTGGATAGAGAAAATTAATCTTTACTTGGTTTTGGGGTTTTTTTAAACTGGGTTCAGTCACCTATCAATTATTTGGGATGTAGAGCAGAGACGCTCCTAAATATGTCTGGGTGCAATTCCTGCTTTCATGTATAATGCTGTAATACTGAAGCAATTCCTCTGCCTCCAGAGTAGCACTCACTTTATAACAAACAACCCTTGGTCTACGTCTGTGTTACTGAGAGGTTAGTTTTCAAGGGCAAAGCACCTCAACTGTGTTCTCATAGGACAGTCCCCATCAGTGGAAAAGCTTTAGGACAGATACATGTAAAAGTCAGCAACAGTGGACAACTGGGCAAGCACCCTGCAGCAGGTCTTCCCAGCTGCCTTACAGACTGAGGCTCTGCAAAAGGAGTTGTGGGAAAAGGTATTTCATAAGAAAGACCTACAGTTAGTAAATCAAATAGTTCTACTGTAAGCACAGAGTAATTTGGAAAAGACAAATTTTCTGTTCTCTTTTCTCATATTGATACTATTCAGCAGCACAGCTGAACCTCTGGCACTGTTTCTCTTTCATACATCCAAAGTAAGTCTGAAAAATAATTTATTATTAACTAATAAGTTTATTTTTGATTCAAGAAATAGAATTTCACAGTTGTAGATGCTAAAAATCTTTTGTATTTGCAGCGTCATTCATTCCTCCCAAGCTCCTTCATCACGCACCCTTAATGTGGCTTCCTGAGCTCTGTGCAGTGGTGCTGAGGCTGGCTTGCCAATCCTCACTGCTCCATGTTGACCCTGATAATCTGGCGGATGTTGCTTTTACCAGGCTCTGGAGAATTTTCTGCAGATGGACTGTACAAGCAACAGCGAGACTTCAGTGAGCTGGGTGTCGAAGCTCTTGGTGACTGCAGAGTTCGACACCTCGATGAACACCAGGGTGATGAAACGGAGAATGAAGATGCTAGGAGAGAACAGGTACTCTTTAGTGAGAGAACACACTGACCCACCGTGAGCTTGGATATTACAGTTCAAACATCCCTTGAAATTTATCATGAAACAAATAACTCCATGACTATATTAATAGAGTAGCAGTCCTGTGTAAAGGTGCTTTTCACTACTTTCCTTTCTGCTTTCATGCCTGTGAGTTCAAACCAGTCTGCTTTTTAGGTATTTGTAAGTATTCTCATTTTCTAAGCTTGTAGCTGTTGTTATTCACAGGCCAGCCTTTGTTCTTACTCTTCCTCTGCTGGGGACAGGGCCAGGCTATACGGACCTTTGTCTGTCCAGTACAACCAGGTTTGTCTTCTCTGGTTTTCTATTTGTGTCACTGAGAAGTCACTTTTTATAGTCATATTAAATGAGACCACCAACTACCAGGCACCCTCCTGGCACAGAACAATGACAATCATAACCAGATGATGAAAAATGAAAGAGAATAAAATAGGAAGAAACAAAGTAAAACAAAAGTGTTTACTCTCTTCTGCTTCATATATTTCTTTAGAGGGGATTTTTTGGTTTTCAATGATCATATAAGAAACACTTGTGTAGTAGAAAACAAAACTGTGGGAGGCATCTGAAAAATAAAGATATGATATACAGGGTGAGGAAGCAAGAGCACAGACCGAGTACATAAAGAGTACAAGATTTGAGTAGGATTAGTTTTAGGAGTGACAGTCATCCATAGCTACCACTGAAACTCTGAAGCTGTGTTTTAAAAATCAGAAGTGTGCCTTTGAAAATTGTCTTATAAATGCACATGGTCAGCACTTAGACACACAAAAGGAGCATTCTGTCTCTTCTTCAGCATCCTAAGAGACAGGAATCTGGAGTTCACCTGTGTGAGAGTCAGGAAATTTCTTCACTGTATCCTGTCAGTCTGCAGCACAAAAACATTGCCAGACTGATATACTGAAAGGTATAATGACTATACTGTTTCCCTGAGTAAAATGAAAGATGCACTGTTAAATGACTGCTCCCATCACATACAATTCACAAACTGTTTATTTTCTTTACCTGGTGCACATGCTCTCTATGTATCTTCCCAAGATGTTGAAATAACCCATTCTGGTCTTGCTCCCAGGATCTGGACTGAACTGCCCTTCCTCTCCACCTTCAGATACCCCAACACATGCCTCCTACACCAATGGCACTTTCTTTCCTTGCCTGTCTCCATGTTTCATTCTTTACAGGGAAAGAGATGGAAAGTTTAGCACACTTTCCTCTTTCCATTAGCTGACAATGCTGAGAGGAGAGAGTGGTTCCAGCCAAGCTGTACCAAACAAAAGAGACAAGCAAAAGCTAAATCTGGAAGCCATTGGGGAGCCCTTAACCACACACAGCTGCAGTAAGGACCATATGCAAGCATAGCTGAATTGACATCAACTGCTTATTAAACAAGCCATGACCAACAGATGGGAACACTGCTTTATTATGATAGCCTTCTCCAAATGCTGAATGAACTAGCTTGGAAAATGAGACTGGAAAATGAGTGGGTGCTAAAAATGTTAAATCCTACTGTGGGAAATCCAGCCAATCCACTAGACTGCCAGATGCCACAGCTGTTACACTCTTGAACCCAATTCATAGGAACTACATTTGCCACATAAAAGGATAGAAAATGTGCATTTTCAGAGGTCTCCCAACTACTCCATATTGCCAGTTATAGTAATTATCAGCAAAATTGCTTCAAGCCACATCTCATTATAAATGAAAAGGAGATTTTGTCTCTGTTAGCTATTATTTGCTAATGCATCAGACAATGCAGTCTATTATAAGTATCATACCCATCCTTCACTCCATTTTTTTTTCCAATTTATTTTTTTTACTAGATACAGATTTAGAAAATTGACAGGGAAATCACATGTAATGAAGATTGATTTCAGAGGTCATGGTCATTATAGAACAGAGAAAAGACTAGAAAGACAGGGAGAAGAATTTTTCTATAGAAAGAGATACATGATTTTTAAAGTATCTATACCAACAATTATTGCAATAACCATGGGTGGAGTTAAGTATCAATGATCTTGTTCCATCAAACAGTATTACTTGAGTTACCTGGACAAAGAATCATTAGCCCACTAACAGTCAGCAGAAATTTGCCAGGCCTTCATTCGCTCTCTTATAAACTTACAGAGCTAACTAACACAGTAAGAGAGGCAAGCATACACATCAAAATAATAATGTTTCAAATATAATAGTTCTGGAAGAAATAAGACAAAATTACACTTCAAGACAATAATGAAGCTAATACACACTAAATAACTAACAAAATTACTTAATCTTTATTCACTTCCATTACTGTTGTTTCCCTCAGTGGGAACAACAGAAATGGGTTGTTGATACCTCTTAACTATCAGAAATACTTTAACTGAGCACAAATCAAACCACAAACATTCCAAAATGCTCCTTTAATTCATACAGGGCAGCTGTATGTGGAAATACAAGGGTTTATGGAAATAAATGGCTTCATCAACCACCTATATAAGAGCTATGTAGCTGAATCCACATTATCTTAGAGAGCACAAAAATCCATCTCCATATCTGGCAATGCTCATTCAAGTTGAGGAGAACTTCCTGATGTAACAGATGAATGTACACATGAAGTCAGTAGAACTGTAGGAAGAAGTGCTGATTGACACACTGAGTAGTTACGAAATATAGCTCAATCAGACTATTAAATATATACATATATATGGATCCGGACATAGGAAGTGACAAGACAAACCTTTGGAAAGAAAATGCAAGAAATACTGATGGCATTGAATGCTTTTAATGCATTACACACATACACACATAAGGAAAACTTGTGTATAAATATGAAGAAAATGCCTTTACTTCAGGCAAACAGGTCAAGACTATCGATCTATTTCAAAAGTTAAAAGATATCCAAATTATTTGGGTATTCAATATTAAGAGGAAAAGAACATGTGGGAGAATTATACAGCTTTCAGATAAACCAGTTCCCAGTTTAACAGACTGTCTTAGAAATCTCAAAAAATATAAGTATAACCTAGTTACCATAAAAGGTATTTAGCTACCAAAGTTATTATTGAAGCTATTCAAGATATTTCTCTGAGATGCTGACTCTATTTTTAAAAAATGCCTCTGTTATAAACAATCAAGAAATAATGAAGTATTGAAAGCAACTACTAGGAAAACCTGGAAAGGGATCACTCTGATGGACATTGGTGTGTCAGGCATATGAAGGGCAACAACCGAGATTTCAGAGTTATGCAGGTCTGAAGATGAAAATAGAATGTTTCACCTTATAATTACTTTTGCTATTTAGGCTGCTGACTTGAATATCCAGCCTTATTTCAACATAATGAAAATTCCATGAAGGGAAAGTCCACTGCTAGATATCTGATATTTTTAATATCTGGTCCACAGAGACTAACTGAATAATTCATTAGACCAGCAGAGCTTTCCAACTTCTCAGCCATGTTACTTAACACTTAAATCAATGTAATTAAATATCACTACTACTATGAAAAGTGTTAACCTGTATAGGTGAATCTCACAGATCTGGTGATCAACATATACTGAACTGCCAGGCAGTAAATGTAAGCTAATAGCTCATACTAGACTGAACCTTGGGTAGAAGGAAAAAACAATGCCAGGCAAATTTGTTTTCTTTATTCTCTTCACTCTGATAAAACACAGAAGGATATGTAAATGAAAATACATCTAAATAAAAAAAAAGCCATATTCAATATTCATGGTATCATAAGAAGAGGACAGGGTACTCTATTTAGCATATTCGACCTGCAAAGCACCTTGAAGGCTTGTTAGAGCACTATGAGATTATTTGCTAAGTCTAGGCAGGATTAAAATGCACAGATAACCACTGCTCTTGTTTAATCTTTCCTTCAAGCTGCATGGAATCAGTTACAGGACTTGCTGATCACATTAGCATTATTTCACATTTACTCAGTATCTGCATCTCAAGATGTCCAATAGGAAGGCACCTGGGATAACGAGGATCTCCAGTGAAGTAGCCCTACTTGTGGAGTTGTGGTCTCTCAGACAGCTACTGGACAAGGCCAGCACCTCTGTTCTGACCAGGCCACTCCTAAAATGCCAATTATATAATGGGCACCATAATACCCATTATAAACAATGTAAATGGAATTTGCAGACAGTCTTTAAAAGATGAATGAGGACATAGAAGGAAAATTCAGAGGAGTCAAATCAAGTTGATTGACAATGTTATGATTGAGTGAATCTAATAATCCACTACTTCTGGAGGTAAATAAATAATGAGGATGTTAAGAACATGGCAGACATACACTAGGCCAGGGCTCCACTGCAGAGTGACAGGGAGTACAGATACCAATATCAGCTTTAACTGAGCTAGCTCATACACTAAAAGCAATTTACCCTCTGAGGCACTGAGCTACAGATCCAATAATTTAATATCTGCAATACAGATATTAACACGTAACACAAGTAACAAACAGTAGAGGGACTGGAATACATACTCAGCTTATAAGCAGGTACTAAGGTTGGTGTTATTGCATCTTCACTGCTACTACAACTGTTAGGGAAATTATGGTAGCATGTGCTGGAACATGCTCAATTAGTTTATTGCCTTTGCTGTGAAAACACATGCTGAGAAAGTGTCAAGAGTGGTTTCCAAAGGAGGTGAAAGAACTTCATCACATAGGACATGGGAAAGCAAACTGGGATAACACCTAGAATTCCTTGTCTGGGGAATAACTAAAGGCCCATCAGAACTGTTTAATTCCTAACATTTATAATTTTCCAGACCTACTTCTTTACCTCCAAATTCTTCTTTATTACTAGACTGTGAATTTCTTCCTCTCTGTTTTACTTCACTTTTGGAGACAAATATAAGATTATCAAAGTCTGACATCTTCTCCATGGGATGTATTTTGTCTACTGCTCTCCTCTTCTTTTTCTTTTTCCCCCTCTTTTCTTCGACAGTACTTTTCTTTGCTTCTTCTCCTCCTTCATCTTCCAGAGGTGAACGAGGATAGGGCTTTGTGGTCTCACTGTCCAGGCTAAAAAAACACACAAGGAAGTTTGCAAAGCTAAAAGCATACATATCATACTATCTTAAATCCTTTTTACAAGATGTAGATTTCACCTTTTTCCACATCTCACAGTACTAACAAGAGAATGACTTGTCACACTCTTGACCATTTCATAGGGCTGTAAATGTCTTACAATTCAGTTTCCCTTTTACTTATAAAATAAGTAAACAGTAGCCTAAAACAGGGCTCTGGCCCCTAATTCTATCTCACTCTTATGACTCCAGAAAGAATTTGGGCAATAATGTTCTTTTAAGGTGTCAGTCCATATCACACAGTGTTTTACTTTGCATATGGAACTTGTTAGCTACATTTGCACAGTGCTTGCTCTGCCATAATTATTTCTTTCTATTGTGATGGCAGAAAAACACCCCAAACAGACACTAGTGTCCAATACTAAAATGCTGAGAGCTATATTAGTACCTCTAAAGATTCATGAATTAAGCATGACTCCTAGTACACACCACAAGAACATCAAAAGACAATCCCAAAGAACTCAGAGCTGGAGTTAGACAAGCTATTTTAATATGTCTATGTGCACTGGAAGCCTGGGCTATGCATTTTAATTTTCCTTCCCTTCCTACTACAGGACTTAGCACAAAAAGATTGTCTCTTTTTGAGCTTCTAATATCATACCGCATTCGAACTTTTTGATTCCTTTCCAATTAAATTATGTTTCCTCTTTGTTTCTATCAACAATGTCAGCATATTTTCATTAAATTTGTGTGCACCCATGAGCAATATGCTGCACTGTTCCCGTTTAAGTATGACATAGAAGGTAGGGATCTATTTTAGAATACAATAAATAACAAGTTTCATTAGAAAGCACACTTCGATGCCCTCTTCAAAAGTAGGTGCTTTAATGGAAACTCCCTTTAGTGCATTCATTTCAGTCAATTCTCCAAAGAATTCCTCTGTTTTCTTGTGAATAACTCAATGTTCTCATCACTTGTACGTAACAATGGCAATTCAGCTTGCTAATAAATTCTGTTTGGAGAGTGAATATTAAATTTTATATTAAAGCACTCAGTCATGAAACAAAGCATGTAGAATGGAAGCTATTCTTATTGCTTATACATTTAGTCACATCTTTTCTTAATATGGTACCTCATTTAGAATATAATCCAACTTAGTAGAAGGGAAAGACTTCTACTGTTTTTGCTGGAACTCAGATCAGTTATATGCCTGCCTCATTTCAACTGGTTGTATGCATTAAGTAGGGAACCATGTTCTTCAGGTTTGCTTTTTAGGGAAAAGAGGCAACCACCATGTCAGTGATCTGGCCTGGGAAAAGACACTGAAGTATTTCCAGATTTGGAATTCTGCTCAGTAACAGGGAGGCATTTATTGGTTTGTGTGCTGTGGGTGCAAGTTGGTAGAAGTTTCAAACTGTACTGGAATCACCACTAGAAAATATGTGGGAAATAGGACTTGAATCTTAGTTACTTTTTGTTCCATCATTCTCAGGGAATCCATAGATCAGCCCACAACTGGTACTCTCACCCATAATTTTTAGATGTAATCTTTAATAATGATAATCATATTAAAACATTTCAATGAAAATTAAGAACATCTGCAGGTGACTGTGCACTTGAACAGGTTGCCCAGAGAGGTTGTGGAGTCTCCCTCACTGGAGATATTTAGGAAGTGTCTGGATGCAATCCTGTGCCATGTGCTCTAGGACAACCCTGCTTGAGCAGGGAGGTTGGACCAGATGACGCTCTGTGGTCCCTTCCAACCTTACCCATTCTGTGATCTAAAATTGCCTTTAATGGTGTAATTTGTCCTGTTCATGCCTCCTCGTGGGAATAAACCTCCCATAGCGGAGATTATACAGTTCTTTGGCAGCAGTGCTCATACTACAACTGACATACATGGAAGAGGAAATCCGTCATCCTGTGGGATGTCAAGGCACATGGAAGATTCAAAACAAAACTGTGTTTTCTCACACAAAACGTGAAACTGTGCAGCTCCCTCTGGGAAGAAGCTATGGATGATGAAGGTTTACATGGGTTCAAAAAAGTAACTGCACAAATTCATGGAAGAAACTTCCATCAGGGCTGTTTAATACAGAGACTCAATTCTGCTTCAGAGAATTCTTAAATCACGAATTGCTGTACATTAGGGATGTACTCTGGAGAAATATCCCTAGATGATTGTTCTGATCTTACTCTCCTTCCTAAGGTTTGTTGCTGCTAACTCAGAGGTTGTTGGTGCTCTGAAGGTTATCACAATTCCATGCTATTTCAAATGGGTTAAACTAGAACTAGAACTTGATGCAAGACGAAAATGTAATCCACAATTACCTGGAACCACTGCATGTTCAGTGCATACTTCACATCAGAAAAATGTTACCCCTGCTGCACATAAGTTCTGCAGAACTTAAGTAGGTGCTCATACTCATCCTACACACTCTATCTGCATCATTCCACAGATTCAAGCCCAGAAGACGAACCACTATCTTAGAAACAACTTGCAATTTAATGTGTAGTTTCATATCACCATAATTATCTTAAAAGGAAAATAAAGTCTACAACAAATAGAAACTCCATCCCACCTTCCAGCAATGCTCTTAACAACTTCCTGGGACTTAGCTTCAAACCATCACATCCCACTAATGTTTCCAGAATGAAAATAGGGCAATAAACTGTCAGATAAACTTGGTTGCATGTGTAGAGTAAGACAGATCAGAACAGTTGTAGTTAGAGTACTACATACAGAAATCTGACAGCATAGCTGAACTCAGAGTGCAGCATTTAGGATTCATATAAAAAACCTTTATATTTCTAGGTTCAAACATACTCACATCTCATAATCCACCATCTGCACCGTTCTTATGTACTGACAGGAATAGGCATACTTTGTTTGGCTGATTTTAATAAGCTCACTTCTTACACAGTGTTCCTGTAATAACACAATCAACATGCATCTAATTTAAATCTGAATCTCAAAACCAATGAAGATACATATGTATAAAAAGTCAACTGTTTTAATATAACTGTAATCAGCCTTTAATAAAGATAATTAAAAGTTTCAAGTACAAAGTACATTTTTTTAATACGCACTATGAAAAATGCAGTAAAATTATCATAATGGCTTACGAACAAAAAAACCAACCAACCAAACATAACAAAATTAACTTCAGACTATACTGACTGTGATAAAATTCCCTGTGTTTCTCATTTTACCAGTATGGAACTTAAGCAAGCCACCAAATAGATTATAGAGGAAAGAACTGAGTACGATTTAAGAATAAATTATCCTACAGAGTTTCTTGATTCAGGTCTATTACATGAGCTCTTCACTGAGCTCCAGAATCTGCTTTAATTTGGTTAGCTGGAGACAGGGAATGCACCAGTGAGCTGATTAGCATGGAAAATTCTATCTGCCTCTTCAAAAACAGAATACTGGTAAAATTATTGCCAGGCAGGTATCATCCTCTAGGTTTACTTACCTTCCTGTTGTTGAACATCAGTACTGTGTAGAGTTTGTTACCTGTTTCCACCCTCTCCGGTGTTGCAATGACAATGGCAGGTACATAATACTCATTTCCTGCCTGTGTCCCAGTTCTGGCAAACACATAGTCTCCAACCTGCACATCAGGAAAGGACCAGTGCAAGAGCCATGTAACTTGTGAGTTTTAAAGACATAAAAGGTAAATACTAAGATACTTTTACATGAATCATCATTCTATCATGTTCACATGCTTTAATATGGATCTTCAAAAGAAAAGAACTTGGTCCTTGCATGTACTGATCACACAATTGCCACTGAATCAAGAACACAAAATAAAAATAAAGGAGAAAGCCCTACTAAAGGTGCCTGGGCTCAGCTAGCAAGTTGAACTGAATGAGGAAACTCTTGCAACTGTGCATTCCCTTGGACTTCATGCAAATTTTTACGTTTTCAATAAACTTTTAAACCAATCTTGGGAATTTTAGGTAATTCCATAATATAACTGACTTATCCAAAATTGTTTTAAAACTTAACACACTAGTCACAATTTTCTATCAAAATCTGCAGATCTCTAGAGTTGGAACTTCCCCTTACAGAATACCAGGAACTACTGTATCAGAATTTGCCTTCATTTCAAACAGGAAAAAAAACCCCAAAATCATGAATCTAGTTTTAAGTGTAACAAAGCGCTTATAAAAACGTTTTGTGCACTCAAAATAGCTATATCCATTCTGTATCTTTTCTGTATCCATTCCCTCTCTTGCATGTAAAATAAGAATCACCTGAAAAAACAACTACGATTACAGATAGTCAGCTGATAAATTTTAAATAAAACCAGAAATTGAATAAGAATTTTATTTTTTTAATTAGTTATTTGCCTTAGTATACAGTTATTTGCTGGATTTAAGACATGCTATGAAAAACAAACGGTTAAAACTTGCTGCACATCACACTATGTATAAAAGGCTCTCTTCGATTTATAATCTATGTGCTAGGAAACAATAATTCTGCTAATAAATAGCTCACCTTTCTTCTATAGCTGGGGAAATATTCATGTTTTATAAAGAATACAATACAAAATAAGTTAGAATGTAGAATTTTAATAAAGAAAGAAATAGGACTACAACAAAAACAAGCTTCAAACAAATAAAAAACAGCATGTTGAAAGTAGCTATTTGAAAGCTAAAAAAAGTCTATCCTTTACTCTAGGCCTGGCCAAATAAACAAAATTAAAAATGCCTATTTGCTGTCATAAAAAATCCCAATTTTTCACCTGCAGATGTGGGCATGGCATAGCACCTCCCACAGGTATAGTGAACTTCACAGGTACATCCCAGCTCTCCCCATTGCTGAAGTCAACAAGTGCACAGGTAGAACTGACATTCTTTATCACAGTTCCTAAAAAACAACATAATAAAATATTCAAATTATTTTTCCTTCACCCCTTGTGGAAATGCTTTTTTTAAATCCTAAAGGCTGTCACATATCACTGAGGTCAAACATGGCTATACTATACGTTCTTCGCTTTCATTTAGCGAGGGTAAGCTGTGCTAGGGCACTAGAGAAATTTGTACCTAAAAAACCCTCCCGTCTTACTAGCTATTATTAATAAATGCTATAAAAATAAAAGTAAGAGTCTTTTTCAAGCACAGGTCTGAAATCTGTAAGCTGATCAGGTGGATGAGAGTTGGCATAATGAAACTATTACACAGTTAAAAATATGTAATTGAAAAAAAAACAAAATAAGTAAACGTAACATAAAAATAAATACACAAATGATTTTTCTTAAGAAATTACAGAACTCAATTTTACTTAATAATTCTTGCTTAACACTCAACAAAAGGTCAGCAGCATTTAGTGAATTTTTTGAACACATGCAAAAGCTTGGCTTTTGCCAAATGATCAACAGAAATATTCAAGGGAGACAGCAAATAGGGATAGTTGATACTCTTGGGTACTCAGTTACTCAAAAGAATTTCCTTACATACTCTTCCTATCATTGCTTTCTAACTTTACAAAATGTATGTCTTCTTATAAATGTATATATGTGCTCATACAAAATATATATTCATTTTGCATGAATATACACATACAATATTAAATTTCATTAAGAAAGAAGCAGATAATTATGACCAAAACTTATGTTTTATCAGCACTAAGAAACACTAAATAATATGGAAAATGTGGACAAAAATATATACCTGGATAATAAAATCCTGTGACGTTTGATCTTGCAATTACCTTTTGGCTTTTGTGAGTCACAAATATTTGCCATTTTTGTCCTGTCTTAGACTTTGACTTCATAGTTGCTTCTTCATGTCTCTGTAATTTGATACAATTATTTTGGCCACAACAGTTAATACAGTCAGCCTTAATCTATTCTTTGGAATTAATTAAAAACTTAGGCAATGTAATGCTATAACCTCTGTAGAAAACACACAGTAAACCATAATTATTTTAAACTTTCAGAATAGTTATAAGTACAGTAAATACTCATGGATAAGTTCATCTAAGACTTTTCACTATTAAATCCTGTTCTATATGGTCCTAACAATACATATATTTTCATGTGTTCAGGTAGAAATTTACCTTAATGAACTACAGTTCCAACTACCATTTTCCTACAAAAAAATTTACAAAGTTGCACAATTCATACTCAAGGATATGGTAAGCAAAAAACAACTTTTTCAGAATAAGAGAATTTGCTCTATACATTCATTTTGTCCAGCTAGGAGAGTCTTCACAAAAATATGATTTTCATTAAAATACCTCACTGTATGGGATGACTCATTAAAATTCAGAATTAAAATTTTCAGGAATTTTAAAACATTCCATTTTAGCAAAATATTATACCACATTTTCCAGAGCTGTAACTCTTCAACATTCTGTCCCACATCATACACTAATTCTCCTCTTTGGGGGGCAGATCCTTTGACTACAGCTCTTCTAACACACAGCACAGCCTCATAGAACACTGGAGTTTACTGCTGAATTGCTCATAAGTCTAGGGTTCCACTTACTGGATAGTGAGAATAAAAATACCAATGCGGCCATGTGGTGGGGAAAAAAAGTGGTTTTTCCCCCTGGAGTTAAAAAAAATGGTAACCCCTGAGGGGGTGGTGTCTCTCTTGGTGTTGACCCAATCAGCACCCCTGCAAAATTTAAACATATCACACCAGACTGGAAAAGAAGGATGGTGAGGTAGTTGGAGAAGAAGTGGCCATGTTCTGAGACCACAAGGGGAGAAGGGGCAGGAGCCCCGCTGGGGGGCCACAGCTCCCCAGCCCCCAGCTGAAGTTGCAGAAACTCGGAAACAGTGTTAAACTGGACCGAGGTCTGTAACTGAAAAGCTGAGGGAGTCTTTCTCCACTGTGAGTGGGCAGCAGAAGACAGAAAAGCGGCAGCAGAGGCAGCACTGAGTGGAAGGCTATGGCTGAAAGTCAAGAGATAAGAAGAAGCAGTAAAGACAGCATGCAACTAAGCAGAGACACAGAGAAGTCTGATGGAGAGAGAGAGAGAGAGAGAGAGAGCCGGCAACAGAGCAGAGAAAGCTCAACAAAAACAGTTTTGGGGTAAGAACTGAACCAAACCCCCCAAAACCCTTTTGAGACCCCTCCTAGGAGGAGGAGATGGACTCCTACTTGAGGGGAGTCTTGGAGTGCAGCAGCACCGGAGAGAGAGGAGCTAAGAAGCTCAGACATCCTGGAAGGTGGACCGGGACGGCCAGACGGAATGCGGAGGAGGGCCTTGCCCCCCCTGCTGCTGCCAAGCTGGCAGTTTTGAGACAGAGCAAGGGAGCTCTGATAGAATGCTTGAGGCAACGACTTTCAACTGAAAGCTGCCCTAACGTTCTGACTCAGGGGAGCTTGAATCCCCTGAGGCAGGGACTTTCACGAAGATGCCCTGCACTTCGTGATAATACGTGGTGAAGCGAACCTTTGTCCCGGTTATCACAGTCCACGGGAGAGAGACCTTCGCTTGGAGTCAAAGGGCCAAGAGGGGTTAGAGGAGACCCCCCTTGTGTGTAATGGGAAGAGATCCAGCTACAACTTCAGCTATGACTGCTGCATGGAAGAAGAGAGACACTGCTTCCCTGAAACGTGGAAAGGATCTTTCCTTCTTCCCTTCTGAACTTTCATTGGAGGGAGAAGAGATTTGATCCAATGTAAATATTGCTTTATCATAGGAGAGATAGTTAAGATTCTGTATATAATGTATTATAATATTTATTTGTGTAGTGACTGTAATATAATTCTCTTCCCCCCATATTGAGTCTTGTGTTGTGTCTGGAAAACCCATCTCACACTAGGGTGAGTTGTGGGAGGGGGGCATGGACTCGGGAATTGGATTTTGGGGGTCTCAAACTATGACAGGCCAGCTTGCTGTGGACTGACTCAATTCTTAATTGAAATCAGTGACTGCCACTAGTAGTAACTGAACGAAGAATGGATTTCACACAACAACTGAGGCAGAGAGCTGCGGGAAATGCAGTATGTCAAAAATAGTCAGACATTCACAAGTGGCTCCATATGAAAATACACTGTCGAGCTTTCTGAGCTTCTGTGTACATGACTTTACAGTCACCATATTCTTTTACCTTAAAGCCTTTTACATCTCACATTAATATTTTACAGAGTCTCAGTGTTGTTTGTCTTAAAGTAAACCATGTTCCTGAATCTCCTTTTTTCTGGAAGAAAGAATATCTTCCCATTCGGGAAGCTTGCTTATAATAAATCAGTTTCATCATTAAATGAAAATGGTGAAACTGATTTTCACCATTAAAAAATCAGTTTCACCATTAATTTTTAAAATATTTATTAGCCTACCTCATCAACAATTTGCAAGCATCCATCTCTTACACAGTTCTTCTGAATCATAAAAATACACAACTTGAAATCTCAAGATTTTCCACATATCTACACACTGCTCTGAAAAACTATTGTAACTCAGACTCTTTGTAAAACTCTGCTTGCTAGGGCATTTATGACCTGTTTTCTTGCCTGGTGACATTTTTCTTCCCCAAAAGATGTATTTGATTTGATACTTGATTTTCTCTAAAAGTCAATAATGATGGAAAAGATATGAATAACTTTGACTAAATAGTTCGTTCTCAGTTTCATTATAATTATCAGTCTCTTTTTTCCAAACTCCTCCACAAAAATCACAAATAGCCCTAAAAAAAAGTCCTAAAAATAAGCAAAACACACACACACACACATAAAGGCGAGGAGATATTTTAAACGGGAGATATATGGGATTTTTCTAGCTTATTCTTTATCCCTATAGAATATTAATTATATCGACAACTCTGTTTTTCAAACTCAGTCTAAACCAGAGGCTCTTCACAGCGCTTAACTGACTGCTGGAAGTACAACCCAACAAAGGCTGATTTGATTGCAGACTTACAGTTCCACAGACACAAAAAGGTATTTGGGTAAGCCATTTAGTTAATTCCTCAGGCTTCAAAGGGACAGCTGCTGTTGAATATTTATTATCAACTAATTTGTTATGCTTGACTAATAACTTGGGCAACTTTCCAGCACTCTGCATTAATCCAAATACTAAAGACGACACAAGCATCCACAATGAGGATTCAGTCCCGCAGAATTCAGGTGGCTCAGAAACACTGTCTAAATTCAAATCCATCCCTCCATCCTTCCTTCCTCTCACACAGCTCACACACTGTCAGAGTGCTCATTTCTGGCATTCAGTATGTTTATTACAAAAGAGCCCCATCTGATTCTCGAGGATTTTCAGCTCATTTAGCTCTGCTACTGTTGAAGGCAATGCAAAAAAACACAAGTGAAGGAGACTTTGTTTACCTTCCAATAGCTGCTACATTTTTTAATTCCCTTTCAAAAAATTAGGTTTTGCCCTTTCCTACTATAAATGAGAATGGATAGGAAGACTATCCACAGATCTCCATGTATCTTGGCTTGAACTTTGGCTTTTCATAATCCTGACACCTCAGAGCCAAGCAACCACTGCTTTTCCCAGGTTGTCAGTGACACCAAGCCCATTCTGCATAGACCACAGTCCATTTTTATGAAAGAGCCTGTCTTCTTGCACCTACACGCTATCTGTTCAGCAGGTACTTCACTGATGACAATGGAAAATTTCACCCAATATTTTTTTGTAGTTATAACTTTTTAGTTGTTGTGCTATTTGGGATGCTTGTTTTTACTAAAAGAGACACAAGAACAAAGAGAGGAGATGCCAAGCTGTTTGGGAAACATATGAATGCAAAAAAGGTATCAACAGAGAGAGATTAGTGATCCTTAAATAGTGAGGAAGAATGAGGAGCGTAAGAAATAGGACACCAGGATATAAAAGGGAGATCCAGAATTTCCATTCTTACGAAGAATCAAGTCTCGGCTATAAATATTGCATTAGGAATAATTAAATCGACTGTATATGAAATACATTTTTCAGAAAGAAGAGACTCAGTGAGCCACTAGAGGTCCCTTTCCACCCAAATAAACATGCTTTACAAAACACATTATGCTTATTAACTATTTTAAGTTATTTTTAATCATATGGTGACTATTCAGCAGGATCACAAACAAGTGTGAGCCTTACACGTTCAAGGTCATCCTAAGGAAAACATAGTACTTTTAAAAGTATATTCTTAATGAAAGTTAAGCAATGAATGCAACTTTATTTCTCTGCAAAATCTGAAATCCACCCCTATGCAGAAACAGAAATATTTAGTATGAGAAGGAATGTTCTCCATCATGCCCAAAGGCCAGATTACAACACTGGAGGAAGAAACACTTTACATTAAATTGTTAAACCATTAACAGCAAGCACCAAACTATCCTGGAATCTATCACACTTGGAAATAGGAACGCCATGACCCCAGCAGACCTGAAATTGTCTAATGAGAGATGGGTAGGGGACCCTGAACAATTTTGTTTTAAAGTCACATAATGTTGTAAAGAGTTTTATAATTCAGTGAGGAAAAAAAAATGCTAAAAAACTGGTGGATGGCTGTTATGCCTTACAAGATCAAAACAGAAAACAAAATATTTTAAGTCAAAGCAGTTACTTATTAGGAAAAAAAATCAAACCAAAGTAAATGATACCTTTCTCATTTTCAGTATCTTAGATGAAAGCTGAGTGCCAGCCTGAAGAGGGAGACTTGTGTCAACTCATGCTTTAATTGCTACAGCAAAAAGAACTGAGTAAACTGAGTATCATACAGTCTACAATTAGCCCTCCAACCAGGTAATCATCAGTGTTCAAGGTTCTATATTTTGCCTGATAATAACTAAATGTGTTTGCTCATTTCCTAACGCATTTACTTCTTGCATCACTGGAGGTCTTTGGTCATCTCATGGCCCCGTGCAGGTGGATGTCTGCTTCATTCTCCTCCAATAAGGCACTGGCACAGCCTACCTTTCACAGATGTGTCCAAACAAAGCAGCCTGAACACAGCTCCCAGAGAAGGTCGGAGCATAGGGGGAGGATAACTAGACCACTAATTCAGTTGTAGGCTTAAATAGAAAGCTCTCATAGCAAGGACATCCAAAAAGGATTACTAATTCTTTTAAGAAGTTGTGTAGGTAATTCAGAAATCATAAAAGCTAAAAACTAAGAGGTTTTATTCTAAATTCAGTGAAAAAAAAGCAGGAAGAAATTCATAGATCTGTCTTGTTGAGTAGGGCTCCAGGATAATGGTGATTTTTCTACCCCATCTCACAATGACAATTTTCATTCAGTGCCATGTCAGCTATTTCCTTGTTGTAACATATTTCAGCTGGCCGTTTATTTCTTTATACTCATTTTGTAGACAGACATCACAGCTGGCAAAATCTCCGACAGCATTTTTAAAAGACTCCCCAATTTTTAAAATTTTTTCCACTGTTTTTCTACCACATAAACAGAATTCTAATTACATCTGTCTTTCTGCCTCTCACTCTTAAAGCCTTTCAGTTGTAGATTAGCAATTACTGAAGATGCCGCTCTGATTAGACTCCTAAAGCGGGTTGACTCAGGATAAGTGATTGCACAATGTTAATCACATCATGTCTGAGAGCACACATTGGTTGTTCCAAGGCAACAGCAAAATTACAGCCAACAAATGAAACATGAACATGTTTCTGCTGCTCTTGTATTGGATAATTTATAGCAGAGGAAAATCAATAATCAAAATAGCTGTATTAGCAATATAATATTTTCAGACTAAAGTAAAACGAATCATCTGTTTTTTGAAGATATTAAAATGTTTTCAGATGTACTTAATGCAAAAAAAACTCAAAAACTATAGAAAACTGAAAGTGATCCTTTCCATAATCACTTATTTTCATACATGGCCTGAGCTATCAAAATATATTTTATACAATGCCTGAGCTATCATAATATATTTTACACAATTTAACAAAATTTCTTTTTTATAACTTATGTCATAGTATGTAAAAGGCCACAACGTATTGTGAAAACTATGGTTGTTCTTTGTGAAAAAAAAGTTACATCTCAGTCAATGAATGTCAAATAAAACAAAATACTTTTGTTATATTCTGGTACACAGAGAATAGGGATACTTGGCATAATTTACAGTTTCAAATTCCAATTGTACATTCTCATTCATTGCTGAGCATTCACACTATAGGTTTGTACCATGACCATTTGAGTTTCACTTACATAACCTCTTTAAACTGATGTATGCATGTCTGTATACGGTTTTGTATATGTTTACATGCATACATTGGGACATAAAATAACTATGATGAATATTTGATTATGCTTCTTACATAATACAAAGCATAAGACTTCCCTCAGTATTCACTGCAACTAGGCCAACCACACGGTAGCTTCCCTCACTCAATTATATAAAATAATGAACAAGAAAAGGAATATATTAACATATGAGCTTTATAATTAATTCTCTATTTGTTTTTCCTTATCCTCTATTGGAACTTGGAAGTCTGAGGAAAGATTTTCTTTCTTGTTCATTTCCTAGAGAGCTGATTTTAATATTATCGTAGTATTACTCCACCTAGACAGCACTTCTGCAGAGGCAGCAGGACTCCCAGGGAAGCACCGTTTGATGAAGCTTTAAGATGAAAAATCTTGAAACTGAATAAGAGAAACGTTTTGGGTTTTTTTCAGAGCTAAGTACTGTGAATTTCAAAGCATCAATAGTATATTCAGAAATCTTTCCATTGGGGAAGATTAAATCACTTTTCAAAACTCGAAAATGAAAAAGTATATTCTCTCTTCCAATAGGGCAGCCTGACTAACTTTAATTTTATACCTATTGCTCCATGTATTTCCATACTTGTTTCATTACACCTCTCAATAGCATTCCAAGTAAAATCAGATGTTCATCTGAGACATGCACACACATATATACAGATACATATATACATATATAAAATCACAAACTTCAATAACATTTTCAGAGTAGCTAGACTACTGTATTAATGCTAGACTACTGTAATAATGAAATGGAGAGAGCACTCTGCCTTGCCAAAAGTGGGTGTCTGCTTCAGCATGAGCTCCAGATGCCACTGACTCAGTTCACAAGGCTGTGAGATTGGCCACCAGTTCATGTATATCCCCATTTTATGGACTGTTAAATTTTAGTGTATGAATATGAAGCTGACTCCCACCTCTTCTCTACATCTTTTATTTTACAAGAAAGATACCATGGGAGATTATAGTGAATTACTCCAACATTACAAGATCTTTTAGTCCTCTTTATCAGATATTAACCCAACCAGATCTTATAATATAATTGCCTATAATGTATCTGTTCTTCCTCTGCTGTTGTTGCAGAGGATGCTTTGCTCCAATTAATTTTTAAGAGATTTGATTTCTGTAGTTCTCTCAACTTCAGAACTTCTGTATCCCCAGTGCTTCAAAAAAATCATTGAAAGCTTGCTCTCTTTTTAACTACCTTCTTTCCTCTATCCATTTTATTTAGCATCATGCTAAATGTCTGGTTTATCAGCTATAATCATGGAACAAAATTATTCCAGAAGCACATACCGAAGAGGAATATCTAACGAGAAAAAAAATCCCTTCCAACATATTACCTTTTTATTGTTGCTTATGTGTGATTCTGAGCTTTTCTCAGTTTCCTTTTTGACAGCTTCCTGAAGATCAGAGGCTTGTTGCATATATGTTAATGCTGCCAGTATCTCATCTTCTAGCAATTTTACATCTTCATAGGAAATTGGCCATCCCAAATTCTCTAAAGCCTCCAGCAAAGCTTCTTTATGCTGCATATATTGGACTGGCCCATCCTCTTTAAATCTTAAAAAATGTATTTAAAAGATTAATAATCACAAGTAGAAAAAATTTAATTATGTCAGTACTTTACAGATAGAATCACAAAGCATAAAGGCAGAATAAAGCATCAGATTCATCCAATATATCTTTTGTATGCTGCAAGTTCTTGCATTTCATCCAGATACTGTTGTGTCTAGTCAGACAATCATATCTGGCTTAACTGTATCTCATACAAAGACATCTACAGAGCAATTCAAGTGGCTGAGCATAGATGCCTGGTGTCATTTCAGATGTCCTAGAATATGTGAGGCATCAACAAAGAACTTGTAGACACAACTGAGAAATCATTAAAACCCCTGGACTTCTGGAAGAGCAGGTAGAATGAAGTGGCAAGTATGGAAACAACCTAAAATGGCACCTGACAGATACTAAGTCCTGATTTGCCACAGGAATCTGGACTGATCACATAAAAAGAGACAATCCCCTACGATTTTTTCCTCTGTCAGTCCTGCACTGCTCAATTTCACTCAGTGACCAGGAGTTTGCTTCCATCCATGGTTCAGATCATGCCAATGTCCATGGGACTAAACAGCCAGTTTGAAGCCACACACCAAAGGTACTTACAAAGGTGAAACAGATACAGTCATCTTGTTGATTAAAAAACCCAAAGAAGCTGAACCTTCTAAAATCCAGAATAGGTAGAACTCTTTACATCTTCAGTTGGAAGTAACATAATTCTTTTTAGTCCTTTTAGCTGTTTTCTGGCTCTTCTCTACAGCTTTGCCAACATGTAAAAAAACCCATGAAGTCTAGATCTAGGGAGAGTATTGAAGTGTCTGCCTTATCAACACATGCAACCACAGTGATGCCTAATCACGTTGCCATACTCTTTGTCACTGCTTATCTCTCTACTCCTCTAGGAACTGTTTTGTATTGAAATTAACCTGACCAGTATAATTATTTACCTAGATTTTTTGTCTCTATTTCCTGAACCCATTATTAATTCATAACATAGGTCAAGCTAATATCTCCTGAGTTGGATCTCTTAAACACTTTGAACACAAGCACAGTATTACCACTGCTCTAGTGAATTTGAATTTCCCTAGTATCTGAGGTAGCATTTTAATACACACTAGCAAACCAGAAGGCTCCTCAGTCAATAATTTCAGGACTCCTGTGACCAAGTTACTAGACTTTGTTTATTACTCTCTCTTTTCAGATTACTAATTTTGAAAGTATGTTGTCATTCTTCTGTAACACATGAACCTGGTCACTCAAATTGTAAACTTAGAAGAGAAATAGATCAAATATTTCAATATCTATGCATCAATATTAATGATTTAATATGCCCCTCTAGCAGACTGTACAATTGCTAAGACTTTTTTTTTTATTACATGCACAATTGGCCACATGGTACAAAAATGAGATATTTTGGATGACACTGTCAAATTTGTATACTGTACAACTCATTGTTTATCAACAGACATCTATTTCCTTCTTTTTTTTTCCCAATTATATGCTGTTCTTTTGTTTAGAAGTCTTGATTTCATCTCTACACCAGAATAGAGTTATAGTTCTCCTTATTAATGATAGAACTCTGGGGTTTTTTACTCATTAGCTTAAGTCTTCTTATAAGCATTCTAGTTTTCATTCGTGTTTTTCTGCCTAGGAATATTTCAGGCCCGTTCAGTTTTCATTAATTGATCTTCACTTTATTCTCTGATGCAAACAGATGCTAACTTCACTGATGTCAGTCCTGTCTATACAGTTTTCTAAATCAATATACAGAAATAGGTTAGTTAAAGTAGTACAAGCTCCTAGTGTGATATATAGTTCTAGCACATGCTGTTAAGGTACTTATTACACTTTTACGAACAAGCCACTGAAGTGCGTTTTACAGGATGAGAGAAGATTTACTTTGATGCCAAAGGCAATGACATGCTGCCCCCTCAAGGCCCTGACACTTCACACTGACTAAGAATAGATCGGCAGCGTTCAAATGGAAGGCAAGTCTTTTCCTTTAGAATAAGTAGCATCGCAAAAGGAGGTCCAGAATTTAGTATTACTCCGTATCACATATACATTTTTGAAAGCAAGATATAGTTATGAAACATTTGAAAGTTAAACCAGTTGGTTATAAAAATAGTGACAAAAAGCTATCAAATATTTATGACCAGCCTTTCAGAGGTACGTTAGAAAACCAAAAATGATAGCTTACTTGTCTCTTTCCTCCTGAGATAGTGCTCTCCAAACAACTAGGTTCAGGTGCCTATTAAAGAAAGCAAAGCAGTTTTTGAGGGAATGCAGTTCCTTGCGCAGCTGATCATCTCAAAACTAACAAATAAACAGTTTCTTAAGACATCTGCACTGATTTGTATTCCAAGAGCACTGTATCATCAACTTGTATCTTTATCATTCAGCTATGAAATTATCAACTGCAAAAAAAGATGGGAAAACAGCATCTTCCATCAAGTAGCAGCACGACTATTTCAGGGTCATAGAAGGTTTAATGGCAATCGCTGCTGCTTCCTGACAGGATTTTCTATGGATGGTTCTCTTCAGCAGCAGCAAGCTAAATCAAATAACAAAACTGATTAAACGCCAGTTAAGCTGCACAGCTTTTCCAATTAAACAGTTTCAGAAAACATAGCCTGAATGTAGTAATGCTAATTTTTTTTTTTTCTGCTAAGATTACCCATCCATTGTTCTACTCAGGTTTCTAATTCATTAAACTCTGGCTATGAAGAAAAGCTACTAACAGGAAAACAGAAGTGATTATCCCAAAGCAATGCAGTTCTGAGATCTTCTAAAAGCAGCACTAAACTTTCTGCTTTTGCTTTCTAGACGCAAATTATAAACTCTTATTAGATCACCTAGCTTATGGCTTTCTCCATAAACATCTCAAACAAATAAGCCATCATTAAATTACTTCATTTCATACTACAGAAATAAATCTCTACGATGATGCTAATTGCTGTAATTACAGAACAATTTCAAAATTTCCTTTGGAAATACAAGAACAAATTCACTGCTAGGAAAAATTCAGATTGTAACCATTAGAATATTAGCAGTCTTGCGAGATTTACTGGTGCATGTAGGAAAAAAGCACATTACCAACAGATTTTGAATATTAATTTCTTGATTCATTTTATCGACTAGAAACCAAATCCCAGCATTTTTAGAACGTAAATTACTTAGTTTGCTCACAATCTGCAGTCTCAGCATGCTCCACTGACTATTTCATCCTTCTAAATGTGCATACTCATAACTAACTCATTTGTAAAAGTTTCTGGCTGTACAAGACCATACACATTATGAAGTTTCCAGTGTTTTGCTCCTTCAGTACTGTATATTCTCTTTGTCAGAGTACAAAAATTCTGCCCTCACCACTTTTCTTCCTCTAAACCTGATGCTAAGGTCAATCTACATATGGGGAAGATATTATTACGCTTGCTTCTGTCCTTGAAACCCACATATCCTGATGTATTTTTCATCTATACATGTCAGAATAAATTTGTGACCAACAACTATTCACAAAGCTGAACTGCAACTTTTGCAAATTCAATTACTAGAAAAGTACTATGGCATTTAGAGCAAAATGATTTTGACTGGGTTGCTGTTTAACATGTGGAGATAAAACAAAGAGATCTCTTTTTTACATTGTCAATTATAATGATCTTCAGACAGATCTTTCTTCTACACATCTTTTTCACAGAAGTGGGAACTCAATCCTACTATTGTAAATACACTGATTCATTGACCTTTGTGGGTAAACATAACTAAACAGTACTCCTAATCATCAAATTTTTAGGGAGACTGTGAAAATGCTGTCAGTAGAAGATCACCAGAATTCAACCAGAAAACATTTTTATTTCCCTGAAAATCGAAGTCAATAAATGCAAAATATTGAATGGTATGGCACAGCAGTGAAAAACTTGATTTTTTTTTCAGAAGTCACCATTACAAATACACCAGTTGAACCTACTATCAAAACGAGTAACAAATCAATTTCTATCAGTTCTTCATCATCCTGAAAATAACAGTATTGTCTCAGTGACAGAGCGCACAAAACCAATAGATAATATCCATTAATATTAGACATATCAAGTAGCATTTGCAAATCATACTTCTTGATTTTTACCGAAAAAGATGTATATAGGACAATAGGGATGAAAAACTGAGCTATTACATGCTTTAAAAAGAGCTACAGAGGAAGAAAATCCCCAAACCTTAAAGTGGAATTAATCAAAAAGCAACAAGTAAGCACTTGTCATCAAGAGGGTTTTGGTCATATAAAATAATTACATCTGTAAATGTTACAAAATATAGCCTAAAAAATATTTATTAAAATAATACTAGTTAAAGCTTTCATATGATTACTGAATTACATTAAAGCCAAATAATTGCATTGTTTTAAAAAAATGCACAAAGTCATATCATGGAAAGAAATAGCTTAGGGATCTAATGTCTTTGTCCTGTTTACTTCTGTTGTGCTTTTCCCAACATTGAATTAATAAGCACAACACATGTCTCTTAAAAAAACCCAACCAAATTTAAATTGTCAGCATCTTATTGGTGCCTCAGTTATATTCTTGCATCCATAGTTAAGTGATACAGTTGGCAGCAAAAAGCAGGTCCCTAATTTAAATATCAGCCTATGGATTTAGGAACTTAATTATAAGTTAAAAGTCTGGCTAACACTGTATGTTTACGGGAGATTTCTCCACAGGGATGACTGCTTTCAGGTTTATTCCCAGCAAGTAAAAGAATTTTGCTTTTGTCACTGAACGAACATGACCTGGGCAACATGTTCAACATGTTTTTATTATCTCCTTGCCTATCATCTGCTGGTTTTTCATTCTGCTTTTTACTGCAAACATGATAAATTTCTGGTGAGTAGACTTGCCTTTTGTAGGATTTAATTGCTTGCTCCAACTTCTCTTTATAGGCAACAAGATTCACTGCTTGAGGATTAATTAGTGTGATCCCCTTCTTGTCATTGCTAACATGGGCCAATGGTAATATCTATTATACAATAAAAGAAAAAGATTTTATTTATCATACAAATTTTCCTTCACCAGAATGAGTGAATGCTGAGGGTCAGAACAGCCAGAAGGAACACTAGAATGCTGCAGAAAGAAAAATTTGAGCACACCAAGCAAATGTCAGTATTAAGATGCAGTTTCCAGACAGTTCTTCTGAAATGCATAAGCTACAAACTAAGATTCCTAACTATTAGTTATTTCTAACTAAATCAGTACTGTCAAACAACTCACTCTAATAATGGAAGGCTAGGTCAGAAGGAAACAAACATGTCTAGAGCAATTCCATACTGTATTGCCTTAAAATAACACTCTCTTATACCTATTAGCATCTAATTCTAGCATACAGGTGTGAGAGTACATATTTAAGTGTATTTAATGTTATTATTGTGGAGCACCTAATTTTATAAGGAATTAGTGTATTATAGCTATAGAGAGACATTTTTCACCATCACACTGATCATCAAAGAGAGAACAAGGTAGATATTGCTCACTGAAACTAGTCTTAATTAACCACAATAAGGCTTAAGAACCTAATCAGATTCATCAGAATCAGGAACTTCAATACTTTTCAAATCTCACAATATAGCACCTACATAAGTCAACGTCATTGTAATATAGAAAGCTATACATTTGCAAGTAGATCTTCAAAAGCCACAGAAAAGGGTAGAAAAGGATGACAGAGAGGAGGAAAAATGCCTTCCAAACTGTCAGTCCAAAATCCCCCCATCTTTCAGCCTCTTAAATTACTCAGCAGTTTGTGTAAGAAAAGCTATTTTATACATCAATGTCCTGGTGTTGAATATAAACAGAAAAAAATGCAAAAATTGCAGAAGATGGAGAATGATATTCTTCCTCTTCAACGCATATGGTTGAGCAGGAATCTTCCCCAAGTGCCTGTCTGAGATCAGGATATAGATGAGAAAAACATTTATGAGGTTCAATTAAGTTAAACTAAGACCCCTATTGGGGGAATAAGACAAATAATCAGCAACTAGAGCAATAAAAAGACTTATTTAATTGAGAACATTTTTCAGCGATGTTTTATTTGTGTTTAAATCATCACAGCCTAGGTGGATTCCAAATTACCGCAACATAAACCATTTTTCCAGGAGCAGTGGTGTGGCTTTATATCCCCCGCTCTTTCTGAGGACATCTTCTCTCTGATTAATAAATCCATGTCAAATCAGTGCCAGACCACATCAAGGCTTCTAACATTAATCTTAAGGTCACTTAAAAGCTAAAGATAATGGGAACATGTCAGTGAAGTACCTTGACAGAGACAGAGGAGATCAATCTCTGCCCAGAATTCTGAGCACTGAAACCTGGCTACTTGTCATTTCCAGATGAAGTCTGAAAGGCAAGGAACTGATTACCCCTCTTCAAGTTCCCTACTGCCATGATTGTTGTCTACAATGTTACTCAAACCAAGTTAAAAGTTCAGCAGAGCCTCACCATGTAGGAGCCCACTTCCACACTGCCTTAACAAATTCTCAGAGTAACTCCAAGTGCAAACAGCACAATTTACAATGTGAATATTTAATATAGTTTATAAAACACTTTGAACAGAATATGAGGGGCAGACAAGCATAAATACATTATTATACTATTGAAGAATAAAACCAGAATAGAATGTGTTCTTAGCAAACAGTAAACTTTAAATATTATGCACACTTTGAGAACAATGAAAACTGCTCACAAAGTCAAGGTAAATTTGACAGATTCAGCTGAAAGAAATCACAGGGAAACTTTTTTAGTGCCAGAATGTTTCATAGTTTTCTAAATACTTTAACTTTCATATCAGAAGAATTCACTTGTTTCAAAACGGCTTTTACTTCAAACCCAAAATTTCAAAATTTTAGAGACAAAACCAAAGCACAATAACCCTATAAAATCTTTCTTACTTTAGACAAAAGAAAGATGCTTTTGTTGGTTGAATCTGAACCTGATTCTTTTGAGCAAAACATTGAGTCAAAACTCCATGACTTCCAAAGCTGTACTTATGATGCCACAATCTGCAATATATACTCACATGATTCTATATGCAACGGTATTTCCTCCAGAATTACCATACCACACTTTAGAGAAGCTCCCAAGCCATGATTTTTTTTCTGAATATGAACCTGGATGGGTAGTTCAATAAATTAAACTCTTTGAAATAACTCGGGTGAAGCTGACAGGTCACACAGAACTGAAAACAACAGGTCAGCCTCTTGATAATGAACAGTTGTCATGGAAACCTTTTGCTTGCTGCATCTCTGAGGGAAGAAAACTGCTCATAGTTACTCCATCACAACTGTTAGCAAAGGCTGAAAATAAAAATTATACCACCCCCTGAAAAGCAAACAAGGATGTCTGCATTCCACACCAAGAAAACTAAGATCTTAGAGGGAAGAATGCAAAAATATCTGTATATTTACTATCTTCAATGAAACCTTCTGAAGTACTGGAATGATAAAGATCCTTAAAGTCTCCTATTCAAGCTCTATGTCTAGTCTCAGAACCTATTTTCTGTTTCCCTCAATTTTCTGGCATGAAGCTTGAGGGAGAAGGTTCTGTAGCTCGCATATTCTACTGGTTCCAATTTGTGTGCAACCCCCAACCTTATTTTTCCTTTCTATACTCAGTTTTAGATCCAGAAAAATCCATTTGTCTACACATAGAACAATAATTCTCCACTGCCTGAGAAACTGAGTGTCTGAATACAACTAATGGGAATTAGCAGGTATAAAAAAATTACAAAAATTATTATTTTGTCTTTACATCCCGAAATCTAAAGAAAACCCAAGAATTACTTTTTGGACTCTGCACAGTACTGGTTCATTCCAATGCTGAACTTAAACTTAGTCTTGAACTAGACTAGCAGAAGCTTTTATGACTTGCCATTAAAAATGGCCTGTACAAATCACTTGTTTTGACTACTTTCAAAGACCATTGTTTTACAGACTGGGTTGTTTTTGCTAGTAGCAATTCACATGTAGTTCAGGGTTGTCTGCAAAGGATTCAAAGGACTCTTCATCAAGAAACATGGAAGAAAGAGCTTCTCTTAGTGGGTATATTTAGAAGAAGATGGGAAAAGAAGTTACTGCTTAGAAATCAGATACAAGAGTTATGTGAAATTCACAATGTCTTTGTTTAACATTTCATTTACAGTAGATTGTTTTGTACAGTTTTGTAATCATTGGATGTCTGAATTTTTTTAAAAAATGGCCATTTTACATCTGAAATGTTAAAACATACATTTTAAAATGTTTTCATATAAAAAGACATCTTTTAATTGCGTAAAAAAAAATTTCACACTTCATAAAAATCCTTACAGATCTTGGTTTTGACTTGGTTTTACTAAAACAGAGGAACTAGTTTTTATTCCACAGTCTGCATGCTACAGCCAAAATTCCAGTTCCTATATTTAAAAAACAAGCATGGAAACTTTAAAATGTACAACTGTGTACATTTGTTATAAATCTTTTCCTTAGTTCTATACCCCATTCTATTACAAATCCCTTGTTCACTCCTTATTGTTTAAAAAGATCTCACTCAGCTTTTTCTTTGAGTACTGTTTAAAGACAAAGCTTTTATTAATCAAAACAAGCTGCAGCATATTCAAAGGACTTTAATAGGATGCATCACACAAGAATAATTAGAGCAACTTGCCACAAAATGGATTTCCTTTAAGTGGAATGGCAATTAGAGCTTTATGATATACAATTTACCATAAATAATAAAAGTTTTAGGATATATAATTCACAACCTCACAGCTGTCTACACACCTATTAGAACCAAATTTTAGTTACTGAATTCCAGTACTTTTCAAAAGGTCTTAGTGATCACATGTAAACCTTGAGAATCCACAAGTCCACCAACTGTGCATCTGCACAAAATGACTTTATGAACTTGAAATACATACTCCAGTAAATTAATACATATTAGGAGAGGCTGTGGTGCTCAAGAAATTGCCAAACAGCTGCTGGCTGCACACTGCCATCAACTGGTAACTGTGAAAGAGCTTAAGGGTAAAATATGCGAGAAGTACTGCTATTAACTATCAGTTTTATCTTCTTACTGATGCATGAATGACCATATAGATATGCATTATACATTTAGTGCACATGAACTGTCTACAATGAACACCAGAGAATGCTATTATGACATTTATAGAAATTAATTTTAAAAATCCTTTTGAAAACACTACTAAGTTTTACTTACAGCGTAAGAGTTTTACCTCATCAAATACTTTAGAAACTACATGCTTGTCCAGAACTGGGATGTATTTGGTACCATGAGGGACAGCTGTAGGAGCTAAGGCATCCATGATGGTGAGTCGCCTAGCAACCAAGCCATGGGTCTTTAACCAAAGAGCTGAAGAGATATCTAGAGAGCTAGAAAAGAGAGACTGTAAGATGTAGCACAAGGTAGAAACATATTTGACAGGTCTGAAATGACTGAAGAAAAATAGAAACTATAATTTTTGTGATGTATTTATATATGCACACACATACCTTTTAGATGCCTTTTTCACATTCTGCATTTTCAGATCTAAGGGAAAACAATTCCATTTCATTATCTTAGAGGTTTTGTGCACACAAAAGTATACATAAATAAGCTGACATATAATAGTGCCATTTTTTTATTTGAGCCTACTAGCAGCATCACAAAGACTACACAATAATGGCTATTTCATTTGCTAAATTAATCTATGAGAATTAGGTTTCCTTTGTTTCTTGGTGCTTGATCAATAGTGTTACTATATACCACATGAGCCCTAATTAATCAATGAGGAATGTATAAAATAGGTGGAAAATTTTTTTTAAACATAAATTAGTATTTTTTTTTTTTTTTTACCCCAAACCAAATATTAACCAGTTTAATTCCCAAGTCAAGATGTGATACCCAGTAGTACCACTAATAAGATGGCCAGGAGTAGCTACTTTAAGGTATACCACTATGAAAATCTGTATGAAAGATATATAAAAAACTAAACATAACATGATGAAATGTAAAAAAGTCAAACATTTTTAAGCATCATATGTGAGGTTTTACAGTGACTTAGCAAACCTATCATAAAGTTCAGAGTTGCATGAATTACTGAAAGAAATTAAAACTATCTGGATTTATATCTAAGCCCCCTTGAAAACACTATTATCTCTACATATGTGTCTGTCCCAGAGAGCATGGGTTTTGCAAGTCTAAGCATATTAATGAGTGCAACCTCTTTTTACATTGGTACCACAGAATTAGAACCACCACTCTCATCTTTTAACCCCAACGTTGATCATAACCACAAACTACTGTTCCACAAGAATAGTGTATTACTGTACCACAGGTACAACAAGATTGCCAAGATCTATTTCTTATGTTGATAAGAAGCAACTGTGATATCCTTCCAGCAGTATAAGGCATAGCTGTATCACAACTGCTGCATACTGTGAACACAACTAAGCTGTTGTAAACTGTATAGTTTGGGCACTGGCAGGAGTCTGGCCACAGTTGTAAAGACACTGTTACAATACCATTCTGCATGTCCAAGTCTCCGCATCTCAGTTGTGTTTCAGTCCTTTGTACTGCAGATCTGCACAGTTTTGCCTCAAATGAGGTGCCACTACTTACAAATGCAGCACAAGAAATGTTATCCTCTGCCCCACTCAGAGCTTCCTGTTCTGCCAACTTGCCTTTCAAAATAGTTGTACATTTCACACTCTTCTTGACAGAAAAACTTTTTTCCTCTGGAGATGTTCTTTCCTCTGGGCTTTCTTCCCTAGATTTCACACCATGGCTCAGGATTCGCAGCAGGCTGCTCTTTGTTTGCTCTGTAGGTGTTGAAAGGGAAAGAAAGGAAGAGCCAGAAGAGCTAACTTACTAACTTCCAAGTACATGCCTGGGATTTTTGAGTTCCTCCTTGGTATTCCGTCCCAATTTTAAAGGGACTGTCTAAAAACGACCTCAAACACAAAACTGTTTGTACTTTATACAACACAAAGTTGTACTTTGTACTTTCCTCAAGGATGAAGGTTTCTTTTACTTCAGCTGGGTAAACTTGGTTTCAGACTGCAAGGATACAGTGGGTATACAAAGGATACTTCCAAGAGAAATATAGTGTTATGGGTGTAGTAAGGGAAATATTAGTGTAAGTAACGCTGTAACTAGTGAAACATAGATCAGCTCTTCATTCTTGCCAGATACATACTTTCTTAGAATAAAAAGAGATAAGGGTTTAATATCTACTGTTAAAAAAACATTTATAGAGCTTTCAAAACATTTTGTTAAAGTGGTTAATTTTTCATTGCAGGGCCCGTGATGAAGGACAAATGAGCAGACATTTGTTTGTCTGTTTTGGCCAGATGAATAAGATGGCTGAAAGTAAAAATGAAGATAAGTTAGTTAGATTTTCAAAAGGATGATTATTTATATCATCATACTTCATTTGTTCCTACAAAAGGGATGCTTTTTGCTATTTGCAACAGGATCTTTTCAAGTTAGTGAATAAATTCTGTTAACAACTACAGTTCATTTGAGTCTTACCTGCATATAATAATTTCTTTCTTCGTGCTGGACTGTCAGCAGTCGTTTGCCAGGTTTGCTGGTGTGGTGTCCGTGCTGGCTCTTCTGAAGCACAGAACAGCCTACTGCTAAGAGAAGTACTCAGCTCTTCAGCATGTTTGGATACAGCTTGTTAAGTGCTTGTAAGTGGTTAGTGCTTGTAAGTGTCAAAAAGAAGTTATTTCAAGTATATAACACCGGTTTAAGAAACGCTAAGCTGAAGTTTTCTGGTAATTTAAATACTGTTTTCAGATGCTTCGAACAGTGCAAAATATTTTCTCTGTTATACTAATCTGCATTTCAAAGGGGAGTTCAAAGGAGGTTAAAATATTCTCAGTTTTAAAAATTATTTAAAAGTCCTTTCTTAGTTTATTTAAAAGATGTTCATTACTTTTAAGGTAACACCCTCATATCCTTTTAATAAGGATCGAATGTTCTGTAATAGCTACTTTGAATCCCAGGGGTAAGAATAAACCTACCATCAGCAATGAAAATATCTGACACACATATATATGCATATATATATATATATCTAAGTGCCAGTATTAATAAAAAATATGAAATTTCTAAAATAAACACTTTAAAAATATTTTTATGCTGGACATCCTACCTGCCCTTCCATACATATGAAATCATTCCACAGCACTCTCCAATTTTCATTTATTTTACTTTATTTTTTATACCTTTACTTTAACTTACTGTTTTTAATAGATTTCTGTCTTAAAAATCTGATTTCTTTTAATGCAATTTTTTACTTTTATACTATTACTTCACAGGTAAATACACAAATATATCTGTACATAATTTATGTTTCAATCAGCATATCCCAGTGAGTGGCAATTTAGTCATGAAATCCAAGCCAGCCGTACCTACACGACAATAATTTTTCATTAATCCTTGAGATCAGAGGGAACAACTCCACTATGTGTTGGAGACAGAAAAATAATTTCCCCTCTATGCTTTAATTATTCCTAATATCTTGAGACTATTGATATATTTGAGAGCATTTTGTTTCAGGCATCATGGTATTGGTGCATTTTTCCAGATTTTTCTTTTGCATTACCTTAGCTGTTAAAAAAAACCACTTCAAAACAACAAAGCAACAACCTTTCTTTTAAAAAGAGAATGTCAGAGGTTAAAAATGCAAGACAATGAAAAGGAGAAATGTAACAGATAGCTCTTATGTCTTCTTAACAAAATAACAGTATGAGGACATACTTATTCTCTGGATAATTTTCTTCATTAAAAGAATCCATCATCAGGCTTTTGACATGAAAGGTCTTTACTTTCTCTAGGTCTTTTTCTCCTTGATCAATTTCTCGTTTCAAAAGATGTATGTCTTTATTCTAACAAAAAGAAAATCATACGTTTTAGTACAACTAGGCCTAAACAAGTTTCATTTCTGAACTGAAACTATGTAAGTTCTGATAATAATTTTGAATAATGGCTCAGGACAGCTTCCAAATTTTGTAGACTCTTTCAGGTAGACTCTTGTGCTTGGCATTACAGTCTTTAAAATTATTCTTCCTTTCTAGGAAAAAGACAAGCATTCCCTAACTAGCCAGTTACCCCTTGAGCTATGAACAGCCATATTTCTGAATAATGTACTGAGGTTCAGTAGCTCCACTCACTTCCAGCAAGCAAGAAAATAAATAAGCAAATAAATAAAATACAATACCAGTTACGTACAACTGGTGGCCTGTCATTCTACAGATCACAGCTGTATCACATACTGCCCCTGGGAACGACAAAACATACTCTTCAAGGGAACATTGGAGTGACTAAGAATCATTTGGATTAAGGAGGAGGAAACAGGAAGGAAATTCCAATGATGATCCCCTTACAACTCCCACAGGGCCAGAAGTGTAGAGATGTACAATACAGACTTTGGCACTCATCTGTCCAATATGAGCAGTGTCACATAGTCCACACCATCAGGATCACTCAAATTGCCCAGTACACTATCTAATACTTTTCAAGAGCTGGATTATTTTCACATCTTCCTTCTAATTGGTGTTTGCAAAGTTCAAGTTTCCTGCTACTGTCTTATTCCTTGTTGTTCTCATTGTTCCACCACAACCATTTCTAAAATTTGTGGAATCAATTAAGTGTTGCTTTTAATTAAAAATAAGAATATGTTTCAAATGGATGATTCTGTTAGTCTATTCAGAAATTTTCTACTGGGGATTGTTAGATTGAGCTGCTTAGTCACACCTGATAGATGACTGCTATTCTAGTCATTTTACTCATTATGGATCTCTCCCAAGTGGCTACTGTAGAGCAAACTTTTAACAAAATTGATGGAATCATTCATCATCATTCAAATTCAGCTCTGCATTCTCTCATTTTTTAACAGGATACAAAACATAGTTTCATTTTAAACACTAAACTATTTGTGAGACAGCAGAGATCACACGTGTTTCTTCCAGAGCTGAATTTGGTCAGCATGTATTTTCAGGTTTTGGGTTTCAGGCGGGGGGCTAGGGGAGGGGGAATGTGTTTCCAACAGTAGCATTACAAATGTACTTTGCATGACATTTGGGCTTTTTTGTTGCAGTCTAATAAAATTTAACAAGCAAAAAATGTCATACTTACTGTTTTTACATCACTTTGAAGATGACTAGGATTAACCCTCTTTTTTTTTAATAATCTATTGTAACATGAAATCACAATAATGCAAGTTGTGGTTCCTTCAACAGCATGAAGAAGCAAATATATTTATTTTCAGATACTCACAAGAATAAACTCTGCAGTATCAGGATCAGTCAAATAAATGTTGTAATAATGAAACCGTCCCTCTGTTTTAGTAGATAGTTCATACAAAAATTTATTAGCTTCTATATCATCACAGTTGAATGATACAGTATGGATGGGAATTTTACAATGAAGATGGACTTCAGCAAAAATTATTTGGGAGGGCTGAAAATTGGAAAAAAAGTATATTAAAAATGTGGCATCTAGAAACATATTTATCAAAACATGGTGAATTTGTAAGAATTTAATCAGTCATACTGTTGCTTATAGACAGATATAGACCAGTTAAAAGCATCCACTTATATGGATTGTTATTTCATAATTACATAAAATGAGCTAATTTAAAACACATTTTGAAACACTGATAATGCATTAAGGTACAGGATGTAAAAATCTTCATTCGCAAAGCCTAGCCATGATGGAGTACTCTTTGTTTCTGAAGTCTTAAAAGAAATTACTAAAGTATAGGAAATTAAAATACTGTTTTGGTGTTTATTATCACTGGATATATATAAAAATATTTTTGGAAGTATATGAGTGTAGATATTTTTAATAAACAAAATTAGTTCACAGAAAAGTTGATTCAATATCAGGAAACAAAACATAAATCATAAAAGGCATTAGTAACCAGGTAAAAAGAAATCAGGTATTCATTCATTTTGAACTTAATAAAAATATTAAAAATAAGAATATTAATAAGTGCATATTAAGCCAAATTATTCTTTGGTAAAACATTAATATATGCTTCTAGATAGAAAAACTGTGAAACAATGCAAATAAACATCCAAGAGACTGCACAAGACTCAGCACTGTAGGTATGATACTCATCTCCTACTTCTGACACCACTTTTCTGCATTTTCTGTTTTCTCATTTTAGAAATACCTGGTCGGGTCTCCCATCCGTTAAGAGATAAATAGCCTGAGTGTCAGTATCAGCAAGAGCAATCTGGAGAGCTTTGAGTGTATTTGTGGAACTTCCAACCTAGGAAATCAAGAAGAAAGAGACAAAGAAACAGCTATAAATACTAACAGTTCTTTGCCTCTGTTCTTAAATTATTTTAGCACAAAAGTTATCTATAGCAACAAAACATGCCCAGTAAAGTAATACTGTGCCCACTAAAAAAAGTTTTGGAGTAATACTAGCATTTTTCCTATGTATGTCATTCACATACTTTGTGATCGTGATTTTTGTTTCTTTTTAGACTAAATGCAACTCTAAACTCACTGAAATGCATTTTATGGCTTATAGGAACCTAAAACCTACAGTTTACATCTTCAAATGTCCACCTTTCACACATGCAGTGTACCAAACCTTCCAAATTAAAGGTACATGTAAAGTTTTACCAGTATGGAAAAGTGTTTCATCAAGTCTTAATCTTTTTCTGGGGACAAAGCAAAATCCCTGAAAATATTTGGACCTGTTTCATGGTTGTATAACACCTGAATACTCCTCTGGAGGGCAGGGAGGATTGTAGTGGTGCAAGAAGAAACTTGGGATCCACATACATAATGCATTGCGGAAGATAAACATAAATCTCTAACATCGACCATGCATAAAAAAATGTTAAGAGATAGCATTACTTTTTCAGTCCTAATAATTGTGTTAAGACTTCTTCCAGTCATTCCCACCTCCGCCAAGTTCTATTAGAAAGGGCAAAGTAAGTAAATCAGGTAAAATGAAATAGGAGGTACATTCTGACAGTGATTCTGTATAGCTGCATAAGAGTGTGTGGGTCAAGCAGCAAGACAGCTCATATACTTTATAATCCTGTCTTCTAATTCACAAGCAATCCTTATCAGTACCCACTCATAAGAAATAACTAGCCAGAGACATTTTGTTTGTGCTAAATTTATCTAATATTCCTAATGTTTTAGTAAGCATTATAAAGTTTTAGACACATCACTCATTATTATGTGTAAACTGGTCATCCTGGCTCTTTTGATAATGGTACCTGGTTTTGAGCTAATTTGAAACAAAACAACTTCTTTCACTTCTTTTCACGTCATGGGAACATAGGGTGGATGCTGATGATGTGAGGAAAATAATTATGTACCTTATAGTGAAAGCTGTTCATTTTAGGTTTCTCAATTGCTACTGTTACAAAGGGACACTGGTTTTATCAGTGTTTAAACAACATTGACATACTTCAACTATGTGACATTACCACCTCTAAAATTTTCAATGTTATCACATCTAAAGGATTTTTAAGGAACAGTTAGTTACTGTTTATAGTTCAGCTTCCTTATTCATAATCCTGGGACCAAAGTGTATAAAATGAGATCAAAGGAGCTACTCTAGTTAATATTCCAGACCAATCCTCTGTTGATTTCAGCTTCACTGTAAAGTCAGCTTTCTGAACTCAGACTTACACATGCACTGCTTAAAAGAGGCTAAAAGGTCACCAGCAGATGCCAACATTGAAAAAAGTAGTCTGCTCTTGTACCATTTCCTGTACCACTTCAGATATCTAGATCTGAATTTTGAATGAAATTTATAATAAACAATTAACAATTTTATGAATAATGATGAACAAGGCCATTCCAAAATGAATATATAAGATGGTATCAAATTATGGTAGCTCAATGTATTATGGAACTTGCATGAAGCTGTACAACATATATGATTTAAACAGAGTCAAGTTTTCAAGTGTCAAGAAAAATTAACTAACCTCAGTTTTAAGTATTTGCCAACTGCTCAGAGGCCACACTAAAACTTTCTTTTCTCTATGTGTTGGTCTGTTAGTATTTTCTGAGAATACTGTTATTTATCTTGCTTTATAGTCTCAGAGGCATTATGTAGCTTCCCCAATTCCCTCATCCCCAGGAATTTTGTATTAAGTCTGAGGAAGAGCTGTCATAATGCTGAGGAGTTTTATTACATAAACATGAGGGGGTTTGTGTCAGAAAATATAACATGGGATACATCTGTAGCACTGGGCAACTGATTCTCAGTCCTGTGCTCATAACGTTGTCCACATTTGACACATTAGGTGGTCCTAAAGCTGATGACAGTTACAATGTGGGGGATGACTGTGGCTGACTACAAGCATTTCTATTCTGTTTCAGGGAAAAGTGCTCAGATTTTGGCCACTGTCAGAGAAAGAATGTTGGGTAGACAGATAGATGTTTGGTCTGAGTATGGTTGTTCTCATGTTTTTATCACAGCTAAAGTCACCTGCCTATCTATTCTCAACAGGGAGTAGAAATGCTTCTCCATGTTGCTGACATGTTTCCTGTACCACTTCTGAGCTGTAAGTCTGCCAGCAACAGCTCTCATAACCACACAGCAGCCCTGCAGCCAGAATGACAAACTGAGACATGAGATCTGAGCACTGACATGTTTCCTGCAGAAATCAAATGGGCCAATGTCTGCATTGTGGCTACTAAACATAGAAGGCTGCAAGTTGAATTATTAATACGATTTGATAAACAGGTCCTCTGTTAAAGGGTTATTACACCTGACAGATGATATGTTGTACTCAGATCCACTAAGGTCTATACATCATATATATATTCAGCTTACTCAAGTCAAATACTTAGTCCAAAATCACCCCAGCCACACAGAAAACGAGGAAACAAATACAACTTTGTACAAGCACGCTTTGTGATAATTAGTTGCCATATTACCTCAAGCTGTTTTATCCAAAGCCCAGCATCTTGCAAATTTTCCTCATTAACTTCAGCAAGTTTCTCTTGCCATGCCACTGCTTGGGCACTAAATTTCACAAAGTTAAATCTCTTCTTGTGTCTCAATTGTTCCTGCAAGAGAGAGCATCTGAATTTTACATACTGTTAAAAGAAAGAATACTTGTATCCTGAAATACTGAGTACTAGCAGTTGTTTTAATTATTATATAGTTGATTATATGGTTACAATAATATTCAGTTATGGTGTACAGAGAGATATACAAAGACAGAGACAATTATCGCTTACAACTATTAAGGTTACTTGAAATTCCCCAAGTAAGTCTCCATATACTCATATTTCTCAAACTACTTGAACAGCAAATGTCTAGGAGGGCATGAAATAGAGAGATGAAACTGGGTAGGATCAGTGGTGTAAGAAAGAGATTATCACTGCTTACCAAAGGAAATTGAAATCAGAAAGAAAGACATCATTTAGAGAAAGAGAACAAGAATTCAAATAAAGAGCACTGGCAAGGGGAAAGCAGGAAAAAAAATAAGTTAGGAATTTGCTGAAGTTGCTTTTGGAGAAAAGTAGTAAGTCAGGGAAAATTTGTGCAAGCTAGTACAAACTTTCAGAGCCTGAAACCTTTGCCTCCCTTTCATCACCATTTTTGTGCAGCTGCTTGTGAAACCTTCTGGCACAGTATCTAATAAATTTCTAGAGTTGATCTGCCTAGAGGACCACAAGATACTATGTCCTATGACTGCACCTAGCTCAAAAACCTCTCTGTCATAGTTTTAATATTTTTAGTCCTACTAATGATTCTATCAATGCCCGACTGATTGAATTTTTATTTGTCAGTTACTTCTCTTAGGGCTAAAGAAATTTAAGATTAATCATGTTTTAAGAGTACCCATTTCAAATATTAATGTACGCTAAGTTGACATCATTGTAGACTTCTAAAGCAAGGTGAGACAAATTCTGTCTTAGGTGTGTCTCCCAGTACTCACAGCTTTTGAGGTGCTTCTGCACTTTGCAAGTCCCATTGCAAAGTTCTGAGTCACTGCAAGATTCAGTCAAGTTCAAAACGTTCTACACTCTCTATTGTAGAAGTATGAAAGCGAATTTAGAACACACATTACAAATCACAACATGCCAATGGAACTGGATGATAAATGAAAATGCCAAAAGGTATTTCATTGTATAGCTTTTTCTCTGGGTGTTTTTTTCTTGTTTTGTTTTTTATCTTTTTTTTAGGAGGAAAGTGGCTTGCGAGAAAGAACAACATAAGCTTTTTTATTTTATAACATTTTCTCTAGTTTTTTTCAAATATTTGTATAAATGAAGCAAAAATACAAATTTTTAATTGAAAAATGAGCACATGAAGAAAAATATAAATACTTTTGTAAAGCTGCTATTTAAAGAAATAAAAATAAATAAAAAGTGAAATAACAGCCATCCAGAAGAGATGAGCCTACTCTAAAATGCTCCTAGCCTTCAGAATCATCACTTTGTCCTACCTGTATGAGCTGAAATATTTTTTCCTTCACCAGTGGCAGTTTGTTGTTCATAGACTGGGATGTATCAATGAGAATATAGACATTATCTTCAAACACATTACCAAAGAGCCCTCTGCTTCCTTGTTGAAGCCACTTAATCCTAGGGGAGGAACAAAAGTATCAAAACCTGTTCCATAAGATCTTTGGAGTTCTGCATATCAAATCTAACAGGTAGGATCTTTTTATCACTGCTGTACTTCTTATTCTCTTTCCCTAAACACCTGTTAGTAGTCACTGTGAGAAGTGGTATATTGCCCTTGATGAACCCATCCTATGTCATTACATAACAACACAAGACATTTTTATTTTATAATTTCAGTAGAAATCCAGAGACAGACAAAAAAAGACAAAACAATACAGCACCTCTATAAAGTCAATTATCAGGTAGTGTAAGCTGGGAAATCCCATGTGGAAGCAACTATAACTATTGTCACTGTAACTGTTCACCAGTCTGAACTCAGTAAATCATTTAATCACATGTTACTGTGCCTCCCTTCTCAGGAAACCACTTGAGAACCTATTCTGCAAAGAACTTAAGCACTTTGAAGAGCCTTAATATAAAGCAGATGCTTCAATGGTTTGCTGACCTCGAGCCTTAACTACAGACTAAGTTTTACATTTTAAAGAGGATTGGGGTGTGCCTGCCAGTTAAATACGTGCATACATACTGCTGTGCACAAAAATCCTTCCTCAGTAATGGCTGCAGCAAGTCCAAATCTGATTTCCCTTGAGAGTCGTAAAGTACCCATCTACTCCGAAACAGAGATGCTTAACAGATGGAATATAATGGTCCTGGGAAAAATATTACTTATCTCCACAGAGGTTTAAAAAAAATGATATCATGGAAACTTAAGGATCCTATTACATTTTGTCATTAATTATTTCCCCGAAAGTGTTTGATGAGGTCTACCAGGACTTTTTAACATTGAGATGAAACACTCAAAACAGCAAACCCATAATCTCAGCTTGGATTTCAAAAATATACACTCACTAAAACCATTTATCTCAAATTTTCCTTTGACACTACATAAATGTTATCCTACGTACAGTAAGATGAAGAAAAACTAAAAGGAATACCAAAATTCTGTTTCACCCTGCTAAATGTAATCAGGCTGCTATACTTTTGGTAGAGAAGCAGCAATAAACTGAAAAATTCATCAATAAAATGGAAATTCACATGCTTTCTTCAGTGAGACATCTCGTTGCCCTAATATACAAAACAGAGGGCAACATTTATTCTTTCTCTCAGTTCTACAGTAGATTACCTTTGTCTTCCAGTGTAGCTTTAAAAGCCAATTTACTCTAGGGCATCTTTAGGACAGATTAATCAGACCCTCAGACTGCCTATTTTTTGGTAGATGTCCTACAAAATCTAAGAGTGTCTATATGGCTACAGAAATGTAAACTAGGCAGGTAGTTTGAGCACTGAACTTCTCATCATGTGCATTACTTAATAGCTCATGCCCTGACTCTGATCTAGACTGTTCAAACTTGTCTTCAACAAGAAATTGCAAAAGATAACCATTATCAGCATGCTGTACTGTAGCTGTGCTACTTGGTGTTCAAGGTATCTCAAGGAATACTAGATATACAGGATGAATATTTATTAAGTTTTATTGATGATTCTTTAAGTTCTCTGCCACCCTATAGTCCCAATACTTTTTAGCACTTTCAGCAGTAATTCAAAAATGTGCAGACTGACTTTCACATTTGTGTTTCAGAAGGAGAACAAAAGATAAAACTGTTCATCAATTTTCTTACATGGCTACTAAGAAATCCTACATATAAGATTCTGATCTAAAATAGATTTCTGGCTCAGTACCACTACTGTCAGTTTACCAACCACTTCAGCTTATTATGACAGTAAATGTCAAACATTTCAGCAACCATGTAAAATAATACAAACTGAGTTTATGTGAACACTAACCTTCCTTCCATTTGTCTGAGAGCTGTCCTCATTTTCTCTTCATACTGCTTATACTTTTCTGTACTAACATATATGTGAACTACAGATCCATCTTTCCAGAGGGTATGTACAAACCTGTCACAGTATCTTGCATGAATTACCTTCCTTTTTGTCTCCTACAACAAAGAAAAACCCATTTCATGTTCCAAAACATGTTATTTTGCAGTGCCTTTAATATTTGGTGAACAAACTTCAAATGTACATGCTTGTTGCACGTGAACAGGTGCAGAAATAAACATGAGATAGGATGGTCACAGAATTCGCTCCTAGCAAGTCAATAGAAACTGGTTTTATTCTTGTAGCTAGCAAAAGCAGAAGCTTTACCATTACATTAAACAGTGTAATGGTAAAGCTTGAGAAAAACAAATAGAAGACATATTAATCCAAATTTGTTTAAGTACCTGCAAACACTGCAGCAGGTGAGACTAACACATATTCTGAAGACAAGCAATCTTTGCTCCACCACACAGAAATACATAGAAAATGATGGCATTGCTTAAGCCAGTCCTGATCTTTCCTTTCAGATTACATGGGAACCGGCAAGGAGTCTTTAAAAGAGTCATTTCTAAATAGCCCTTTGAAACATTCTTTTCATTACATTCTTTGTCCCAATAATTAATAAGATGATTTTAACAAAAACTACAAAACAATGAGGCCATATACTACATCATAAATTCCTCCACCAGCCAAGTTTTCAAGCTTCAAAAGAAAAAACAAACAACTCACAGGATGAGAGGGAAAATTAACAACACTCACAGCATCAGTTTGTGAAGATTCATCCTCTGGTTTAGTTTTTATGTCAACAATCCCATCTACATGGCGGAAAATACAATCAGCAAGTGCATCATACGGTGTGAGCTTCTGAGCTTTCAAGCCATATTTCTGCAACCACTTCTCAGAAGTCAAATACTTGTCATATACATGATTTTGTAATGGATGATCAGTTTTGGTTGCTAATAAAGAAAATACAACAAACAAAATTTCCTGTATAGCATGGTTCAGTTTGGTTATACTATTTTCAAAACCAGATTATGATACTAGAGTCAAAATTTTCAAACTTTTTCTGCTTGCTCTGACAGCATTGGAGTGAGCAGATATTTCTGAGTAATTTTTAACAGCCTCGACTTTGGTTGTGCTTTTTTTTTCTTATCAGACAACTCATTGTAACGAATTCCTTTATAACTGGAAAAAAAATCCAACATCAGAAGACATTAAACAGTGACAAGATCAACATATAAAAGGAATACTCTTAATAGTTTAATTACAAAATGCCAGAAAGTATTCCTGTATAACATGTCTAAATTCAAGAAGAATCATTTGAGAAAATGAAACTACAGAAGATATAACTGAAAATACAGTTGAGTTGGTTAACATTATGTAGTGGGTTTCTGTGGATAGGTTTTGGTAGTGGGGGGGTTACAGAAGTGGCCTCTTAGAAGCTGCCAGAAGTTTCTCCTGTCTGGTGGAGTCAATGCCAGCCAGCTCCAGGATGGACTTCCTGCCGCTGGCCAAGGCCGAGCCAATCAAGTGTGACAGTTACGCCTCCATGATAACATATTTATGAACAGAAAGCCATTCTGCCAAAAGAATTCCAGCCAGGAAAGAGCAGAGTGAGAAGATGGGAACAAGAAGGTAGACACCAAGGTCAGTGCAGAAGGAGGGGAAGGAGGTGCTCCAGGCACTGGAGCTGAGGCCCCTGCAGCCCGTGGTGCAGACCGTGGTGGAGCAGCTGTGCCCCTGCAGCCCATGGAGGACCACCTCTAGTTCTACACCCTCTTTCAAGCATTTTCAACTGATACTGAAGAAAACTGGCCTTTTTTTTTTGTCTGATCTGGTATAACTGTTCTTATGTTTACCCTTTCACATCATATTGTCTTACAAATTTTTCCAAGGGCCATCTTAAGGTAGGGCACTGCACATCTCTGGATACTGGTAATAAGATAGAGGGCTCTACACTCACTTATCACTACCTCGATAAAACACAACTAAACCAAATGACCCTGCAGTGGGGCTCATAGCAGCATGAATTTGTTTTGTCACACTTTAATTTTGGTGGACCTGGGTGGTATAAATGTCTATTCCATTTAGATGCAGCTACAGTGATAACAGCATTGAGATCCTGAGCCTGTAAACAAACCTATGGAAGCATCTACTGCCCTTACACACAGAGAGATCAGCCAACATTAAGGCACATGCATGGTTGGAGCCTGCTCATGTGAAAATATTTGCTTTATGACTGCCTGTGGTCCTAAAAACAAGTGTCACAAATGCACTCACAGAATTTTAAAAAGGAAACTTGTTTTCTTTTTTCCACATGCTTTGTGTAAAAAGTCATGTCTCAGTTCAGGTAACCAGTGCATTATCTGGAGTGACAGCAGAAAAGTTTACTCTTTCTCTGTTTCTTCTCCTGCAGAACATCACAGTGTTCAGAACAAACTACATTTTGCAGCAAAGTATTTTAAACAGGAAGGCAAAATGTGGAAGAAATGCAGGCAAACTGAAAGACTGCAGTTATTTGGATGAACGGGTAATAGTCAAATAATGCTGAAGAACTGACCAAATAAATCATACTGTTAATTTAATTTCTTTTAAATTATTTATGGAGTGATTATATATGAAGGCAAACACTAAAAGAACATTAAAGCTGCACAGTCAGGAACACACAAATAAACACTGAAATTAGGGCTGCTCTTGCAGCTTTATTGTGGTCTCTTGGTTCATATGTATTACAGAAGAGCTGTTTAACTTCATATGGGAAGGCTTACTAACTCAGAAGATGATATTATCAGTATAAAGAACTGTATTATGCCTTCACAGAAGAAAAAACTCTAGTTTTAATCATGCAGAGCTATGTTATGGACAGAAATTCAAACCCAGCAGCAAAGAAAAGTTTCCAGCTTCAAATTATCATCACCATCCCAGTCACGTATCTTAACACAGTTCAAGTTCCCGACCAACTGACAGCACAAAACATTCCTCAGCAGGTGATTCAGAAAGTGGCATCTGGCCTCAGCCTCCATCTAGCCAAAATAAAAGCAATTGCACTGCAAAAACAATACTACAGCTACACAAAATCACCCATGACTTATGCTAATTCAACCTGAATCTTGTATCAACTTACACAAACAGTACCAGTAGACACTGAGTAAGTATTTTAAAACCAGGGTGAAGATTATAGGCACTGACAATCATGGCTACGATCCTGAAAATCCATCCCCTTGATTGCAGTCCAATGCTGAAGCTGCCTAGACTCTACAGATTCCTAGGTTTTCAGTATTTAAGTCTTCTCAGTGTGATCATTCTGCTCCAGAGCATGCCCAGAGAATCTCCATCTTAGAAGGGCTGAGTAGCACCTCACCATCCCCTATTCAAGCCTTCCAGAACTTCAGAAGCTATGTTTCTGTCTCCAACGGTGTTCAATCCACAATCAATACGCACAGAACAACAAATGGATCAAGTTCTAGGCTAAACACACTGGTGGGAACTATTAGTTTAATGAAAAATGTAGGTATTCCTCCAAGTTTCTTAAGACAAGATTTGTCAGAGCGCTCATCCAGAATTGTTTTCAGTCTTCTGCCTTTGATTACAATTCAAACGCACACTTTTTTCTTTTTAGAGGAATGAACTGGGCCATCCCAAGATGACCATAATGGGAGAGGGATGAGGTACTTCCCCAGCACTGTGTGGAATAAAATTAAAGAATTACTGGCCCAGGCAGAAAGGGAGAGACCACAAAAACCAAAAAGAATTTTCATATCTTAAAATGCAGAAAACTTGTAAACCTAGTCACTAGTGAACTAAAAGTGTTGTATTTCACCTCAACCTGTTAAAGTTCGGCAAGTTTAAGCCATAATAAACAGAGATTTGTATTGGAAAGTTTCAGGCAACCCTAAATTTAGATAACAAGTATAGATGTTACCTGTATATAGACATTTCTGAGAAAACCATCCCCAGATTGATGAGTAATGAAAACTGTTCACAGATAAAATACTGATCATGAATATAATGGTAAGTCTCTGAAAGAAACATAAATTATACCATCTTGAGAAGCAGGCTGGTCAGATTCTGATAAAATTTTCTGAACTTGTCTCACTGTATTCCTGGCTTCCTCCAACTCCTTCCAGATCAAAAAGACATCTTCACGGACACCAGCTACTGCAAAAGAAATCCTAAATAGAACTTGACATTTTGATAACATTTCCATAATTTATAACTCCTCAATTATTACAAAGTCATTGGTATATCCAGATGTTGCCATATAACTGTTTTCTTGAGGTCCCATTGCAGTGACAAGTGCTGTTTTCTGATAGACTTCAAAACCCCCAATTTTGAAAGTTTAAAGAGAAGACATTTTCAACTCTTTCAGTTTCCTTAAAGTACATAAACAATTTTATTTAAAATTAAATCTTCATTCCTGAAGACTGTGATGAAATTTTGCTAAAGATTTTCATCCCAACAATTCTCAACAGTCATAAATAAATGTTAAAAGAAAAAAACTGTTTTACTATCAGGCTATATTGTCAAAAAAAAAAAAAAAAACAAAACCAAAAAAAAGGAAAGATGCAAAGTTAGAGCTAAGGTTTTCTTAATCTCAACAGACATGTTTTTCTTTATTAAAATAACTAAAATATGTATTTATTCCATAGAGTACAATTACTAAAATTGAGTCACACTGTATATCTAAGCAGAATGTTCACTACTAAAAATGTGTTAAATTGGGTTAGTCTCAGAGATTAAATTGCAATAGGACAATGCAGAGAAACTGTGTGTACTGTTACAGCAAAAATTTGAAAGAAACTGAATCATCAGCTAACCTAACCACAAACGCAGGCTACAGCCTGTTGCAGATCACAACCTATTAATGAATTGCACATAAGGATGCTGAACAAGGCAAGCTATATCTTATCATCTAGTGGTTCAGTTAATATACAGTGGTGGTTCGCTGTAGGAAAGATAAGACACGCAAACTTGCCTACTAAAGTAAGTTATCAGTAAACAAACAAACCTGATCATTTTGTTCTTTGATAAACTTCCCTGAAATAATACTAATACGAAAGTTACACAAAATAAGAACTCAGTTTTAATTGTGAAATGCTCTCAGTTTCCAAGAAATATTTTGAAATGTGTTATTGTACACTGCCACCTCCTGGGACCTTCCTGCATTTCAAAAACATCTGTCGCAGCCATTAGGACAAAGATCAACGTTTCCTAAATCACAAAAAGCTTTAGTGAGGCAGATCATTCCACAACATAAAACACAAAAGGGAGAAAAAACCTCCGTCTGTAATCATTTCCTTTTAAGCTTAAGAAAAGCATTCTTTTCAAACAGTTTGGAAAGAAGTCGACTTTTCTTTTAGAAACAATCTCTCACCAGAAATACAAAATCTGAGCATCAGCAAAATTCAAGGACAAACAGATCTAGAGATTTTCTGATGAGTACTCAGCCACTGAATGTGTAAACATATACCTTTGTCACAGTTAAAACCACAAAACACAGGCATTCACACCACACATGCACATATTTCCAAGTTTAAGGCTGTTAAGAATGCAATTCCAGTGGCACTGCCTCCAACTAAATCTGAGTATCTGCCAGATATGAGCTGTCAATTAATGTGATCTAAATTCAATTTTATTAACATTTTTAATGTTACATTTGAATATACTGAAAGAAGATGTATATTTCAACTACCACTAAAACAATGCCAATGATATAACGGTTTTGCTTTGTTTCCCCTTAAATTGATGCTACAGACTCATCAATTTTACAGGATTATTGTTACTGTCCCCTTTAAGATATATGTATTGAATTGCTGTTACACAAGAAGGTATTTTTCCCTTATTTATGCTGCAGCACAGTTAAGTAAAACTGCATGCACTTTCAAAGTAAGTACCTTTGATGACAGTATACAGGACAAATGCGGGCACCAACAACTGCACATTATGAAATTCCAGTTGCTTAGAAAACCTTTTTTCTGAGAACATTTTTTCCTGAATTCAACTGGGAGAGAAGGTTGCAAGCAGTGATATCCACAGCAACTTTCTCTCTCTACATGGGAAGCTCTCCTCCACCACTGCCTTGGCCCCTTTTCCTCTACAGCTAAGGAGAAGTGGAAAAGAAAAGCTGTGTCTTTCGAAACTGAGCCCCCCAGATCAAAACATACATACACATGCAGTGCATAGTATCTTCCAGGTGTGGATCTCAGCCTGTGGCCCGTCCCTCAAAGCACATCAATGGTAAATGACCAAGAAAGCACGAACCTCACTTTGGTTTAAATTCCCTGCACTCACACCTCAGATGTGCCATTTTTTGGGGACCACCAACCAAAGAAAGTCACTCCCCCCTAAATGGTGCCGTTTCCAACCAATCCAGGCCCACAATCTCTTGTACACCTTCAGGCATTCATGTCCCAGGAAAGACCCTGTCTTAAAAAGATCCCTTTATCCAGAGAGAGAAAGGGTCCTCCTGGTCCCCCTCTGCCAAGAGGCACTATTCCACTGCCCTGGCTGGCAGTGTAACAGCCACACCCCTGGGGAGCCCCCGGTTCTGACTCAAAAACCACCACACTGCAATGGCAGGAGGGTGGCCACCAGTCACGTATTAGGGAGCCAGCCAAAATGCCCTGCAGCCTGTCCCTGGCCAAGCACAGTCAGTTCTCCTCAGCTCTCCCCACAGCTATTGCAACCCTGCAGAGCACCCCACACTGGGTAATGTTCCAGGATAAGGAAAGCTCTGAAAAAGAGGAAGAGGATGAGGAAGGATGTGGGGACAGCATGTGGCAAGGGGCAGAAGCATTTTGCTGACACCAGAGAATTGAGAAGCAAGATGGTAGGTCTAAGCGAAAACACAAAACACTTGCACAGGTACACGGAAACTCATAACTGCCCTCATTTCCATTCCCCAGTTATTTAACAGGCAATCTTAAAAGAAGCAGCTTCTCCACACCTACCTCCCTGCAAACAAACTCATCCTGTTCAACAACTCACTGTTACATATTTGATTTTCATGTTGCTAAGAAAAAAAAGCCCATAGTTCAAAAAAAAAAAAAAAAAAAAAGCCTACAAAACGTACAGTATCTTTGAAACATGTGGCAAATACTAATACAGAAGCAACTTAGGGAAAACAGACCAATACAGAAGCAACTTAGGGAAAACAGAAGCATTTCTTACTTTTCTGGTTATAAGACTTAGACCGTGGAAGACAGCAAATCCAAATATAATGGAATAAAATCTATTTCAAAATTAATTTGCTGGCAAGGCAAGGTGGGAAAACTGATTATTTCACAGCCAGTCCCTTCCTCAGCCTCTATGTGGCAGCAGAACATAGCAATATTCCCTCAAGCACTGATTTTTAAAATCCCCACTTAGAGGGGTATGAATGAAGGTACAAAAGAGCACACCTTTTATCTGTGCCCCTGCCAAGTCAAGCAGTACTGAGTCCCATTCTGCCCCCTTCCCACTGGACAAAGGCACAAAGCAAATGAACTTTGAATCCCATGTGGCATCGCAGAGCAGCTATCTGCATCACTCTCTACACATTAGCAAAGAGGTTTGCCAGGCCAAGGCTGCTGAGACTAGACAAAGCACATGCAAGGGAAAAGCAGAGGCAATTATCTTTGCTACAGCTTCTAGGCAAAGTAGCTACTCTTCAGTCATTATCCTGGCTCTCCAAAGGGAGGCTTCGATCTTTCCCACGTTGGTGTACATAAACAGTGCAGAGTTCATTGACTTCAATGCCATACATACAGTGGGATGACGGTCTTAGGCTTCCCATTTTTACACACAACAATCTGAAATTTTCCCTGTGACTATCACGTAAATGTGGAAAATCAAGTACACCTAAGAATACAGCCTTACACGGTTCACAAGGAGGGCAGACACATGCTTGTTTGGATTTATCACATCAGTAAAATACTGATTTCAGTCCATTTGCATTTTCTTTACACATGCAAGCTCATCTATTCCACCACACAGAAACACACTGCACAGAGATTTACTGTTTCTATTTCAGCCACTGAGGACTGTCTATTCATTTCAGGATCTAGTTCAAAACACCATTGCTTTTCAAGATCAGTGTAGCACTTATATCCCTGTTACTCCAAGGAGATGACACAAATGTCCCCCTTTTCAGAAAAAGCCTTTTTTCTCCACAGCTTCCACCATTTCTTGCCCTCTGTTGTCTTCAAGTTCCAATTTAAATGTCATCTCCTTTCCCTTTACATTTTAACTACATAACAAGACTGCTTAATTCTGCAGCTTTTTGCAGACGAATAAACTGCACAAAGAATGTAGGCAGAAGTGATAACAGGAAAATTAGTGCTGGTTGAGGAGATATCATCACATTGGTGAAATTAGGCTTTATGTAAAAGCATTTCTCTGCCTTAAGTAAATCTGAGGCTGCCAGCATAAGGACCTTAATTCTTTACTGGCTTACACCTGTTTTGATCTCAAGCACCCACTCAAAATGAGTGTAAAAAAAATTCAAATTTGGCAGTTTCTCACGCTTGCTTTCTAAATGACTGCTCAAGATGCAAAACAGGGGAGAAGGGAGCTCTTATCTAAAGTTTTAAATAGTTCACTTCTGACTTGTTTTGGCTAGGCAAATGAAAAAGAGTGAACATAAAGATATCGTGTATTTGCAAAATGCAGATATGCAGCGAATACCCAGAAAACTATCCAATGTCCTTAAAACAGCTTTTCCAGTCCATAAAACATGATGATGAGTTTCACTTTCCAGCTGTTGCATTTGTGGTGCAAAAAGGAACATAATCAAAATATTCCTGTGCCTCTCCTTATTTTCCAGAAACACCACATTTGCATGATTAAATCTCTGGTTCATTCTCTATTTATTTCCTTGTATAGTTTATGCCACACATCCAAGAACCAGTTTCAGAGCCCATTAGTGAGTAATCGATGCTTTTATTTTTATTGCCTTATTATTACATCCTTGAAGGAGTTTCTGAAACAACAGACATCAGACACACACCAGAATAATGTCTTCAATGTGTTTTCTTTTCTGAAAGGACTTTAGATTCTGCATACGACTGAAACACTGATTGGCTGCCAGTGATGTCACGACTGTGCTTGTAATACCCAGTAAATGCAGAAAGCTAATTGTGTTCCTTTTTAATGTGTAAATTCTACTCCATAATAGCAATAAGACACAACAGACAATGCACTTCAAGGGGATTACTGCCCCTTTGAGTGATTAAAGTTATTCAGCTTTCAGCTTTAGAAACTGGTGAGGAAGTAGTTTCAGTCATACAGGAGCTCTAGGCCTATCTATTGAAACAGGCTGACTGCCCTGGGGAAGAGGGAGCCAGCTCCCCCCATGCACACCCCCAAATGTGGTCCAGCAAGACCACAGCAGACTGAAGGTGATCATTATACTGCTCTGAATTAGTATGAAACGAGAGATCATGTTTTGAAGCAGACTGCTGTTGGTTTCCAAACCCTGCACGGGTGAGGCTTGAGTGTCCCTTCACAAAACAAAAAATCAGGTGAAACTCACTCCCTTATTTCTGGCCCCCCACTATGGTTCTTTCTCTTGTACTGTTAAAATTACAGTGTTGTAGTGGTTTGAACCTTGTTCTCCCCAGAGGCTAAGAGAAGTGGTAGACCCCAAGGGGTGGAAACCCCTGGAAGTTTTGAAATTCTGCCCAATGGACGCTCCTGCAGAAATGTAAACATACCACAACCAGACCGGAAAAGAAGAGTTGTAGTTTGGTTGTTGGTAGGAGAGGTGGCCATGTTGTAGAGCCACGAGGTAGGGGCTCTGAGCCCCTTGGGGCCTCTGGCCCCCTCCCAGCCCCTGGCTGGGGGGCTGCAGGGACCTGGAACAGCATAAAGCTGGGCTAGGTGCCTGTAGTTATGCTGGGAGATGTTTTCTCCATGGGCACAGAGCAGCAGCCGACACTGACCAGAGAAACGGTGGCAGAGAGCCAGAGATAAGACCTGAACTGAAGAAGCAGCAGAAACAACATGCAGCACCACAGAGAAGACTCCTGGAAGGAGAGTTGAGGAAAGGAGAGCCAGCAGCTGAGAGCTACAGAGTTCTTGGGGGTAAGACTGATACCAGATCCCCAAAACTCCTTTGAGACCTCCTGGAAGGAGGAAGATGATGGACTCTTACTTGAAAGAGCCTTGAAGTGCGACATGCACTGTAGAAAGGAGCTAGAGAGCTCCGAGAGGAATGCAGGGGGAGTTGACCTTGGCTTCCCCCCCCCTCGCACTGCTGCCACGGTGGCAGCCTGAGAGACAGGGCACAGAGGCCCTGCAAGAGATACCAGACCGTCACGAAGACCCCCCTGTGTCTTCGTGATATGACGTGGTGATACGACCTTGTCTGGGGTTACGAAGACCACGGAAGACCCCTCGGTTGTGAGGCGATGGGGCCGGGGGAGAGGCTTGGATACCTCCCTCGTGGATGCTGGCAGAAAGCCAGCTATCAGCTGCTGCATGAGATGAGAAGAAGCAACCTGCTGCCTCAGAAGATGCTGCTGTTTAGAGACTGGAAGGGATCTGTCCTTCTTTCCCTCCTGGACTTTTATTTGGAGGGGAGAAGAGATCTGATCCATTGTAAATACTATATGTCATGGTAGAGATAGTTTGTGATCATGTGTATAATGTGATATGGTATTTATTTGTACAGTCATTGTAATATATTCCCTTTCCCCCACTTTGAGTCTGGTGTGTTTTGTCTGGAAAAACCCATCTCACATTAGGTTGAGATGTGGGAGGGGGAATGGAGCTAGGGAATTGGATGTTGGGGCTATCTCAAACCATGACATAAATGGTAGCAGAGGATGGTTGCGAACCATCGAGGGAGAGAGATAAGAGCCATGATGCTTGTGGTAACAGAAAGAGTTTTCCAGACAAAACACAGACTGTACCATTGTAGAGTAAGTAAGCCTATAGTAATGTAAGTTAAGTATTAAGAGTAGAGTTAAGTTTGTGATGATGCTATATTGATGTGTAGTAGAGAGATTTTGGTTATATTTTAGTTTATTGAAGATTGAATGTTGATTAGAGTTTTTTTTCCAGTTGTTGTGATATGTTGACATTTCGCAGGAGCGAGGGGTGGAGTGTTGTAGTGGTTTGAACCTTGTTCTCCCCAGAGGCTAAGAGAAGTGGTAGACCCCAAGGGGTGGAAACCCCTGGAAGTTTTGAAATTCTGCCCAATGGACGCTCCTGCAGAAATGTAAACATACCACAACCAGACCGGAAAAGAAGAGTTGTAGTTTGGTTGTTGTAGGAGAGGTGGCCATGTTGTAGAGCCACGAGGAAGGGGCTCTGAGCCCCTTGGGCCCTCTGGCCCCCCTCCCAGCCCCTGGCTGGGGGCTGCAGGGACCTGGAACAGCATAAAGCTGGGCTAGGTGCCTGTAGTATGCCGGGAGATGTTTTCTCCATGGGCACAGAGCAGCAGCCGACACTGACCAGAGAAACAGTGGCAGAGAGCCAGAGATAAGGACCTGAACTGAAGAAGCAGCAGAAGCAACATGCAGCACTGCAGAGGAGACTCCTGGAAGGAGAGTCGAGGAAAGGAGAGCCAGCAGCTGAGAGCTACAGAGTTCTTGGGGGTAAGACTGATACCAGATCCCCAAAACTCCTTTGAGACCTCCTGGAAGGAGGAAGATGATGGACTCTTACTTGAAAGAGCCTTGAAGTGCGACATGCACTGTAGAAAGGAGCTAGAGAGCTCCGAGAGGAATGCAGGGGGAGTTGACCTTGGCTCCCCCCCCCCCTCGCACTGCTGCCACGGTGGCAGCCTGAGAGACAGGGCACAGAGGCCCTGCAAGAGATACCAGACCGTCACGAAGACCCCCCTGTGTCTTCGTGATATGACGTGGTGATACGACCTTGTCTGGGGTTACGAAGACCACGGAAGACCCCTCGGTTGTGAGGCGATGGGGCCGAGAGAGGGGCTTGGATACCTCCCTCGTGGAGTGCTGGCAGAAAGCCAGCTATCAGCTGCTGCATGCATGAGAAGAAGAAACCTGCTGCCTCAGAAGATGCTGCTGTTTAAGGACTGAAAGGGATCTGTCCTTCTTTCCCTCCTGGACTTTTATTTGGAGGGGAGAAGAGATCTGATCCATTGTAAATACTATATGTCATGGTAGAGATAGTTTGTGATCATGTGTATAATGTGATATGGTATTTATTTGTACAGTCATTGTAATATATTCCCTTTCCCCACTTTGAGTCTGGTGTGTGTTTTGTCTGGAAAAAACCCATCTCACATTAGGTTGAGATGTGGGAGGGGGAATGGAGCTAGGGAATTGGATGTTGGGGCTATCTCAAACCATGACACAGTCCTAGTGAAGGATAACTTGGTACACAAGGAACTAGACTACAACTCAAAAATGGCCAGTTAGTCCAAGACTGGCAAACAACCTTACATGAGCCACTAAATCCACCTTAAGCCACACATTCCCAAGCAGTGAGAAGAGGATAGCACTGTTGTATCTTTGGGGCAACATTAATGCCACCAGCATAATGGGGATTTGACCTATTAGAATAAAGAGGTCTGATGACTCCTGATATCTCAAGAAACTTTTTTTTTACCGTCCTGCTAAAAAAAGAACATCAGATTTTACACACAAACCTCATTTCATACCACAAACCAGTCTCCTCCTGACCTGGCTGAAACTCCAGTCCAGTCCACTGAACATTTACCCAGAGGAAGCAGCACTGTAACTAGTAAGAAACACATTGAGAGCTTTCTGCCCAGCTCCACCCTGCAGTGAAACTGTTTATTTTGGTTGTTTCCTACCAGGGTTTTTTTCATCTATCCTCCCACAGCCACCACCACTTTGCACTGCCTTCTATATGGCCACTTTACTGTGCTTGTAGCCTTTCTTTATGCCAAATTCTTGAGAGGAGCAAGTGAACCTCGTGTTGATTTGATCCCCTTATACAAACTTAGTTTATATTGATGCGGCTGTTGTATCATATGGTCTTCCACACTACTTCTCTTCCTTTCTGCCATTTCTCTATACATTTCCACAAGGTCACTGGCATAAGCACACCAGTACTATTCTTCATCTTCCTAAACAAATGATCTTTTCGCTTTTTTCACTTCTCTCTCATTCTCACGTGCACATCCTCTACTCTCTTCACTTCTCTCTTTTTTTGCCCTCACTTTGCCACCCACAGAATTTCCATTTGACCAGTCCTGTCCTCACCCCACCCGTATCTACAGAGGTTTTTTTTATTTTATACTCAGCAAGCGTCCTATATTACATTTCTATTCTAAAATCTCACTGAAAATATCAGTATAATCTTGTGTTTTATATTGTCTACCTAGTGGCATTCGCCCTTTCAGTTTTCCGGAGTTCAGGGCAATTAGACCTTTTCCATCCTCTTCACATTTTAATGCAGCTCCAGTAGCTTGTCTATAGTCTTTCTTCTCAGCAAAAGCATGGAATCTGTAACACAAAATGAGTTTCCACCAGTACACAAATCACATAAACAGTTTCCTAATTTTAAAGAGATGTATGTCACACATGCAAGAGCATAGTGGTGTACAACTTCAGAATTATTTGCTAATCTATATCTAAACCTTCAACTACAATGAGATAATGAATATTATCAAACTTTTTACATACATTTCTGTATCTTCTGAAGTCTTCTCATGTAGAACATTCTTTCATTTGGGTATTACTCCAAGGCACCCTACTTTTCAATTTCCTGGAAATCTAATTTTAATTAATGCTTTTAACATGCTGAGCAGGCATGTAATTCGAGATGTCTGAGATGACACTATCACCTTTTTATCAGATTATCCTCCCAGTTGAAAGCCTAACAGGAACATTTATTTCATTATCGACATACAAATCAGGATGACAAGCAGACTTCATTTACCCTCACTGTCAAAAGAGAGAAGCTCTCAGAGCAGGAAGAAGACGTGTTTCTAAAACAGAACTACACGAGAAAAAGGCTCAAGCCATGAAAAGCCCATGAACTGAGCTGCTTCTATGGGAAAGCTGACTTAAACTTGTAGACAGTTATTGGGCAAATAAATATCTGCCAGCAAGATATTAATTGGCCCAGTAAGTCTCTGCAGCAAAGCTGGACTCATGCAAAAAGAAGACAGTGAGAATCATATCAAACAAAACAATTCCTCTCAGCTCCCCTTTTCGCCTCTCTCTTTACCATAGAAGAAACGTTCACTTTCCTTTAATAAAGGAGGTAAAAACTCTGCCAAAAGAAAATGAAGGATAGTGACTGGCAATGTACCTGGTACCATGGAGGTACCACAGTTCTAAATGACCACAATCATTTTAAATGCACGAGACCAGAGCAAACATAACACTTTTCCACAGTCTTGTTTTTGGCAGACACTCCATCTCTTAAAAGCTATTTTTAAACACAGATGGCTATGAAAGAGCTAAGTAGCTTCCATCTTACCAATTCTCTGCTGTCATTTTGGAGATTTCTGCTGTTGGAGGTCCTCCCACTTTTGCACAAACAACAGTAAAGCAGAAAGAGCTAGCAGCCATTTTACAAGTCTGTAAATTTTTGGTGACTTCTCTTACGCAGACAAACACCTACTGACTCCTACTGCCCTCCTGCTGTTCAGCATGAGTTTAGTATTGTGGGGTTTTGTATTTGTTCATTTGTTTTCCTTATTTTGACATCAGAATCAAGATTTAAGTAATCTTATCCCTTTCTACTGAATGCTGATTTTCACCACATGGCTGACTCCCAGGATAAAGTAGCCAACAAGCCATATGGAATATATCAGTTTCCACCAATCATACCAAATGGATGCTAGAGAGCATGGTACAGAACTGCTTTTCCACACAACCAGGCCAGATGAAGAACACCTCATCAATTTTCTGTTACTCCATGAACCACCCATTTAGGACAGGCATTTCCTTTTCAGTACATGTCTGTATGGCACTTGAGCCAAGAAAACTCTAGATCCTTTCCTGGTGCCTGTGGATACTACCAATGTACGAATAAATACAATAAAAACTTGTTTTAGTTTATGTTATGAACCCTTCCCCTGAACAATTTTCCAGACTTCAAAAGAGGGGCAGACAACAGACGATTTAGGATATAAAGAAGGAATGGTCTTTCTGCAAGCCAGTGAGCACATACATGGAAAAAAGACAGTCTGTTTAAGTAGGGTCTGCATTCTACTCATGTCACTTAAGACTATTTCCCCAATTTCCCCCAATCACTCACTGAACTGCTTTGTCTCATTTTCCTCATGGATTATATTTAGATATGTTCTGATGCCATTCCTATCAGCAAAGTACTTTATGAGTACTGAAATCTCTACTGCCCTTCTTTGTCATACCTGCCAGAGGCCAAGCGGCTCAGCTCCTTCAGAAAAATAATAGTTTCTTCTTCCCTAGCATTGAAAGACACAGTGTTGATTGGACAGGGGCCATCAGAAACCTTCTCAAGGAGTAGCTGTTTTGTGTCCACTGGAACATCACCCACAGCAAAGTAATAAACGGCTTCAACCTGTCATTAAACAGAAAGAAAAATGGCAACTGGAAGATATTGTTTTACATAAATGTCTGGCATGGATTCAAGTACTGTCCTGTGCCATGTATTGGTAAGAAAATTTGGTAGAACCGACGCATTACTTGGGCGAAAAGATTTTCAGACCTTTGGTTCTTCCTCTCATTTATGCTAATAATTCAAGTGAATTCCATACAAAATTTCCTGAAGTGAGAAGAGAACTTGACCCACAGCCCTTGTGTCTGATTCTGCCCAATGCAACACTCTTTCCACAGAAGTTAACTGAAACCAAAGAGAAGTGTAAGGAAGGACAAGGCTCTGTGCCACATTACACTTTTGTGAAGAAACACGCTTTGTTGGTGCCTTGCCAGGGCTGAAAATCTGTAGGAATTTTTATACCAAAGTTTTACTGCCTGCATGTATTTTGAGACTAGGAAAGACGCATCATTATTTGAATGCTATGGCTGGTATTTACAGATATTTTGTATTTTTTAAGCTTCCATAGCAGAGGGAGCTTGGCAGGTTTATATGGCCAAATACACTTACATTCTGAAAATGTTATTGCAAGAAGAGAGAGAAGCTGAAGAAACGCCCTTTAGTTATTGCTTGAGTATTATATTATGAGGGATTTTATGTTACCTGCACTTACCCATGCTAACAATCCTCACGGTTTCTTGAATTTTCACCATCATTAAAACCAAATTAAACAAACAGCTAACCCGCAATGCCTTTCAAGACAATACATACAGCATATCAACATACCTACTGATAAATATCTAATAAATAGTTGCCTAACTGAAAAAATACACTCAAACATCCTCATGGAGCAGATCATCCTAAAACTATGTCAAGGCACATGAAAAATAAGGAGCTGACTGGCGACAGTGAACATGAGTTCACTAAAGGCAAATCATGTCTGACAAATTTGGTGACCTTCTACAATGGGATTACTGACCTCATCTACCTGGACTTATGCTAAGCATTTGACACTGTTCTGCAAGACATCTTTGTTTCTAATCTGGAGAGACAGGGATTTGATGGATGGACCACTTGGTGGATAAGGAATTGACTGGATGTCGCACTGATTTATGGTCAACAGTTCGATGTCCAAGTGGAGATCAGTGATAAATGGTGTTCCTCAGGAGTTGGTACTGAGACCAGCAACTTTTAACATCTTTGTCAGTGATATGGACAGTGAGATTGAGTTTGTCAATGACACCAGGCTGTGTGGTGTGGTCAACATGCTGGAGGGAAGGGAGGCCATCCAGACAGACCTGGACAGGCTTCAGAGGTGGACCTGTGTGAACCTCATGAAGTTCAACAAGGCCAAGTGCAAGGTCCTGCACCTGGGTCAGGGCAATCCCAAGCACAAGTAGAGGCTGGGTGGAGAATGGATTGAGAGCAGTCCTTGGTTGAAGGTCCTTGGTTGTGTTGGCTGATGAGAAGCTCAACATGTGTCAGCAATGTGCACTCACAGCCCAGAAAGCCAACCATGTTCTGGACTGTACGAAAATCAGTGTGGCCTGCAGGTCCAGGGAGGTGAGTCTCACCCTCTATTCCACTCATACTGGAGTACTGCATCCAGCTCCAGGGTCCCCAACACAAGAAGGACATGGATCTGATGGAGTAAGTCCAGAGGAGAGCCATGAAGACAATCAGAGAGCTGGAGCACCTCTCCTATGAAGAGGCTGAAAGAGTTGTTCCACCTGGAGAAGAGAAGGCACCTTCCAGTACGTAAAGGGGCCTACATGAAAGCTGGAGAACAACTGTTCATAAGGGCTTGTAGTGATAAGACAAGGGGGAAGGACCTTAAGATAAAGGAGAACAGATGTAGATTAGATATAAGGAAAAAATTCTTTACTGTGAGGGTGGTGAGGCACTGGAACAGGTTTCCCACAGAAACTGTAGATGCCTCATACCTGGAAGTGTTCAAGGCCAAGGTGGATGGGGCTTTGAGCAACCTGGTCTAGTGAAAGGCATCCCTTTTAATGGCAGGGGGTTGCAACTAGATGATCTTTAAGGTCCCTTCCAAGCCAAACCATTCTGTGATTCTATGATTCTACAAATGTGACTAGGAATCCCTGGATGTGCACACAAAAGAGAAGACGACCATTTGAGTTCAGGATGGCACTGAGGAAATGTTTCTGCACTCATACAATTTAATGCAGTAGTAAAGCAAATTCAATATCACCTGCAAGTGTGCTCATACATTTCCTCTACTGCCTTTGATACTGATTTATATTTCAGCTTCCTGAGTCAACAGACTAGCACGTGAACATCTTTTGTCCAATTTGTACTCAAAACCTTCAGGCTGTAGGATCCCTGTACTATCCCACATCATAAGTTTATGAATACAAGCTGACATGGACTCCTGGATTTCAGGCTTCCTCCCTCATCGACCTTTTGGTACAACTACTTAGGCTGCTCCTCAGCACTGGAAGATGTCTCTCCCAAGCAGCAACCCAATCTTTGGTTAGACCAGGCAAATTAACGAAGCAGCACCTTGCCACCTTGAATTTCTCTTGGATTTTGTAGAGGGGTGAGACACTCCATGGGAGACAGGGCCCATAGTTACAGACTCCATTTCCTTGGGAGCAAGAAGGTCTGTGGTCAACCAGGTGTCCTAGCATCACTGATAATTCTAGATAAATACTAATGGTAAAGAGAAGAATCGTTCTGTTTCATTAAAATTCAAGATTAACAAAAATACTTGTTAATCTTAGAAAAAGGTGCACAGAAACAAAAAGAAGGAACTCTTGCAACTCTTGCACCTATCTGTATTCTAGTTCAGTTTTACAAAGTTCCCTCTCTGCCTCCTGCAGCTAAAAGCTATCTGAGTACGCACACAAATCTCCCAGATGGGACTCAGTTCTTGGACAATACTACATTTCTATTGCTTTTGCTGAAGAGGCTCCTGGCCCAGAGGAGTGTATGCATACTGCACAACCACTTTTTTCTGTGTTCCTTCAGATTCACATCTTCTCCACCTCCCTCCTAAGACTGCCAATAATTCATAAAGTTGATGTTCAATAAGAATAGAAATTTTCACACTTTCTCACACTGCCTGCCTCTGCAACTTTTCAAAATGCTGACATTTGTTGGGCATAGCTGATAAAGAACCAACTCCTTACAAGAAAATTTAAAAAAATTGCTAACTACAGATTATTCACTCAACTTCAAACTCAGCAATGAAATACCACAAAGGAAATGTTCCTATAGATTAGTGGGGAAAGGTTAAAACCTTTCAATTTAGTCCTTCATATTTTGAAAATTGTAATTTATACATCTAAACAAGCGAATAAACTTTATACAAGAACAGGACGGAGAACAACATGAACAGTTCCTCATAGTCTTGATCTTGGTGGGGAGGCATGTTTTGGATGGGTGATCCACACTTCACGGAGCGGCACTTCTACAGAACCACAAGTTAGACACTGTGGATGCATCTGTGGCATATAGAGCTCAAAGGAGTGCAACCTTACAGAAGAAGACGGCTCATGAGGAAAGGAAATCTAAGGAGTCACCACACATGGGAAGAAAAGGCCAGCTAAAGGAATGACAGGAAGAGCCATGTGTAGAGGGAAAAAAAGAGATATTCTTTTGGAGCAACTTCTTTTGATAAAGCCATTTCTGAGGAATGAGTAATTTATGACAAGTTCAGTAAGCAGACAGCTTTTGCCTAGGACTGAGTGGGGTCTCCACCAGCTGCAGTACAGTGACATTTGCACCCAAGTGAACTGACAATTATGAATGATAATCACTTTATTTAGGAGTAATTGAAGGGTTTTTTATGTTGAGCACCTGCCACAGTTGACTCCCCCAGATTGCCCCTTAGCCCACCTATATCCAGACAAAAATAATACATGTCTCACTATTGGACAGACTTTAATTTCTGTTTATTCAAACAGAGAGCCATCAGGTCCAACAAGACTTTTTTTCATCCAAACAATACTGAAATCTAAATATGGTCTTTTTAGTTACCCATCAGGAAATCAGTACTATACTGCATATTGAAAATGTTAATAAAATTTATGAAGGAGACATTTTAAAAAGCAGTCATAAAAAGTCTCACTGGTGCACAATTTGTTCCTCACACAATTCCTTTTTTAATAACAGTTTCCAGACACCAAGGTTCATCTGGATAACAATCCAGCAGCATAGGGAACCAGAAGGTAACTCAAGCCAAATTTACCTTCTCCTTCAAACAACATCCCAGAAAGAAATTTACAAAGGAGGTAGGACTGGATCTGTGCACAGGGATGGATGTTAGTGGCAGTTAAAACCAATGATTCTACTCCATACACAGTAGGCACAATTTTTTATTAAATTCAGGTATTAGGGAACTGAATGTAAATTGTAAGCAAATGTCATAAAATACCTCTTTAATAACTCAAGTTTTAAGTGACTAGCTCAAATGATAGCATATATGTTTCATGTCTTGTGACTCTGCTATAATGATTAAAGTAATATGGTACTTTTCAAAATTAACAGTATTTAATTGCAGGAATAACTGTGCATGGCTTTGTCTCTGTCATGGAAGAAACTCTAGCAATAACCTGGCTGGTGAAAAAGGATTTGTGTATCCCTACCATGAGTTAATGCTTACATAAATCTCTGTATCACTATTTTGGATTTTAAATATAATTTTTCATTAGCACGTTGGATACATAACAAAATAAAAATGGTTTCTCTGTTTTCAATAATGTTCATACTAACAATTTTCTCACGAGCTTGAAGCCCTGAAAAATATATGTAGCAAAGAAAGTGGAAGGGAAGATACTTTCTCTTTCCCTTAATGATTGAATACATTATTTATTCTGGGTACTCTAGAAAAGAAAATAAACAAGTTTCTGCATTCAAAATACAGTACATTTACATAAACAGGCCATCAGTAAGCATAGTATGCAGCTACGCTTGTGGGGAAAAAAACCCTTTCCAAATGCTGACATTAATATTTATCTTTGCAACATTCATCAGGCAAATCACAGCAGCCAGTCTGGCTTTGTATATTCTTGGATTTACTTGAGGCTTCTGAAAAGATGTATGAGCTTACCGCCTCATCACCCATGGCTTCCAGCAGGGCTTCAGCAGAGTTGGTATGGCTGACAGCTGTCATCTGGTCCAGCTTCCAGAGCCACATAACAGCAGCCTTTACAGTATGGTCAGACACAGGAGTAGGTTTCTGTTGCCACTTCATAAGATCCTGTGCAGCCCTGAAAATGAGATTAACTATAGATCAGAAATAGTGAGAATAATGCTGGCAGAACAAGAGAGCAGAGCTCTGCTATTACAATTCTTTTATATACTTAAGTAATAATTACAATATACCACAGATACTAAATCTAGACTTGAAATAAAAGAAGCAGAGGGAAAATAACATAATTAGAAAAATACTGTAGTTATATATAATTTTTTTGAGACAACTGTTTCCAAAGTAGGGTCAGGAGACCTAAAGTATGTCAAAAAGAGTTCCTGATTCATATCTCACTTTAACATAAAAACTCAATCAGGTTTTTAAAATATGTGCATGAAAAAAAAAAAAGAGTCTTCTACAGGTCTTGTTCCACAACTTGCTGCACAACCTTTGCATCAGAACAGTTTAACTGACACTTTTTTTCTAGTAAGGCTGATCTTTAGCTACCTATGAAAAATTAAATTTGTGATGCTAAGTTTTTTGATATTTTAGTTGTTAAAGGGCTTAGTCTTAATGGAAGAAGTACAAAGCAAATGAGCATGTTTGACTGTTCACTTATACATAAAAAGGAACTAAAAAATCAACTGGTTCCAGTATCTGTGACATTCCATTAAGTACTGTTTTGAAGAGTTTCCTGCAAATCTAAGACAAATATGTATCCCAAGATTCTTTTAAAGTAATAATTTATATGCTGCATTGTCCTTTGTCTCTCTCCTGCAAAACCAAACAAATTGATGAACTTAATTATTATGTCTCAATTTTGACTAGGCTTTACAGTTCATTTTTGAAGAAAAAGTTCTCTGTTCTTCTCAAAAGCTATGGAAGTTATCTGCTTTGGAAGTTATCTACTTTGGAAAATATCTACTTCTGCAACAGGTGGCCCCAAAGAAACTGTGGATGTCCCAATGCTGGAAGTGTTCAAGGCCGAGTTGGATTGGGCTTTAAGCAACCTGGTCTGGTTGGTGTCCCTGCCCATGGCAGGGGCGTTGGAGCTAGATGATCTTTAATGTCCCTTCCAACCCAAACCATTCTATGATTCTATTATTCTTTTTTTTCAAATCTCAGTTGTATCACAATCTAGAGAATTAAAATAGAGCAGTAGAGCAGTACAAATCTGTTAGACAATGCTTGGGTAAAATAGCATTAAGAATCACAGTGCAGTTTCGAGTTAGCATTGTGGAACCAATTTTAAAATTATATGAACTAATTTGTGCATAATTTTTTTCCACTAATCTATCCAAACCCAATCTTACAAGTTCAAACTTTTATGCATATGAGAATTTTAGCAGAGATAGGTAAAATTTGAATAGCTGCTTCTATTCTCTATTTGTACCAACGGCTAATTCATTTACTCCTTTTAGGGAACAAGTGCTTGCCTTTTGTTATGGAAATCTACTATTGTTTCCTAGTTCTGCTGCTGATTTCTGTGACCATGGAAGCTATAGAAATACAAAACACTATGCCTATGGCACTCGGTGGAGTGTTAATTTAGCTGCAAGGCAGAAACCTTAATGCCTAAAAATACAAGAATGCCTGGATGGTCAGATAGGACCTCACTTTTTCACTCTCGAATATATCAATGCCTGAAGGGCACTACTGCTATTGTAAAGTCCACCTATCCTGTTGGGTTTCTGTGCTACATTTGTAGACTGCATATATCAGTATTTGGGTTCTGTTCCTCTTTATCTGTTCTTCATGGTAACGGAGGTCTTCTTTTAAATGGAAGTAGCAAGTTCAAGTGACTAGGGGAGGATCTTGGTGGAAAATCTATAGATGAATGACATGAATCATGACAATTTACAGTATAGAAAGCATCTTATACAAGTACATAGCTATATAATATGCAGCTCCTTTCTATTCTCCAGCAATGGGCCAACATGGACTTCTTTGTTCCGCTTGGAGAGGGCTCTGGGCAAACCTGACTGTGGCCTTTCAGCACTTAAAGGGACTTATAAGAAAAACTGGGAGAGACTTTTTAGTAGGGCTTGTAGCAATAGATGAAGGGGTGATGGTTTTAAACTAAAAGAAAGTAGATTCAGACCAGATATAGGGAAGAATTTTTTTACAATGAGGGTACTCAAACACGGGAACGGGTTGCCCAAAGAAGTGGGAGATGCCTCATCCCTGGAAACATTCAAAGTCAGGCTGGATGGGGCTTTGAGCAACGTGATCCAGTGCAATATGTCCCTGCTCATTGCAGGGCTGTTGGACCAGATGACCTTCAAAGGCATCTTCCAACCCAAACCACTCTGATTCTATGATTCTTTCTGCTTACCGAATGAGGTTGAATCTGGCAATTTGGATCACCTGTTCCACAAGTACCATCGAAAGTGCATCCCGACATAGATCAAATTCAGTTGGAGCTGCAGTGCCAAAATCCAAAACAATGACAATGCACCGTTCTTGAATCACTCCAAATATCTGCCGGCTCTCACTGGTTAACCATTCCATTCGCTGCTTATACAGCTCAATAGCTCCCATTAGACAATCCACAAAATGAAGAATCAGTTCTTTTTTGGCTGTCAGCTTCATTTAAATAAGGGAGAGAAGGAAATTGAACATCAAAACAAATAATACAAATGCAGCCCCAAGCTCAGCACAGCTGCAATAGCTGGTTTGCAAGTGTCAGATATGCCAACCAAGGAACAACCCATTTTCCTTCCACTATTTCAAGAGCAAATACTTGACAAATGCATCTAAGCTATAAAGAAAAGGCACTGCATTTTGTTCCTAATTGCTTTTCATAATCTTTTTATATGAGCATGGGACAGTGCCAGTGGGTTGTCTGACTTGTCTGTCTCAAAACTGGAGCAATTAGAATGAGCTGAACACAGTCTAGGATGTAGAAAGGGCTGCAGAGCAGATGGGTGAACAAACAAGACAGAGAAACTTTGTACCTTCTTAGACTAGAATTTTGACTGGCTCTTAAATTTTTTTTACAGCAATACAAGGGAGCATACGGTTTGGTTTTGGGGCACTTCAATCTCCACCTTGTCTTTAGCATTTGAAAGGAAAATGCAAAATGTTTCTTGTTTGTACTATTATTTCACTAAAAACAGCCAGCATTACAGATTAACTATTTGCAGGTAGGTATTTAGAGAAATTTAGTTCAGATAACTGCAACCAACAACTAAAACTTCCCATACCATTTCAGAAATATAAGAAAAGTCTAGATTCAGTATCAAAATTAAAACCAGCAGATCCTCCCTATGAATACATGTATACACATTCACCATGACCTGTGGGTTTAAAAATGCACCAGAGATTCCAGTAAAGATATTCCCCCAAAATCTCTGACCCATGTGAGCCAATTTACTGATTGCCTTCTATCTCTAACTACCTTTCCGGGACTAAGTACAAAACCTTGACTATACAAATGTTTTTAAACAAGATCGTTTCTCAGGGAGAAGTAATTTTCTGTGTCAGTCTGCACACTTCTTCTCATTTGTATTTTTCTGTGTTCTTTAATATCAGCTAGTGCCCTGTAATGTGCCTCCCAGATACAGAGTCTCAGGCAGTCTGCCAAAGGAATGTAGGCTTGGGAAGGAGCATTTAGAAATCCAGTTTCCTCCTATGACAGTCAGACACATACAAAGAAGCTTATTGCACTACACTGACCAAACTCCATTTTAAAATAAAGATGCTTTCTTGCAATACTCTCTTACTTGTATTTAGCCAGTCCAGATTTCCATTTCTCTGAGGGCTGGAAAACTTATGACTGTCCAGATGAATTTCATTCATGGCAATTCATACCCATTTATTTCTGGACTAGCATCCCTTTTAGCACAGAAAACCATAGCTTTTCTCTATCCCTGTCATTTGCCTTTCTGTAGCATTCAAGGGGCAATAACACGACCCTTCATCAGTCTTTGTCAGACTTACATTTCAGCATCAAGCAAGCCCTCTTATAAGATCAGCACTCCATTGCAGTTCATCCTACTAGCTCTTCCCAGTACCTGCTCTGGTTTGAATTGCTTCATCTCAGCCTGTGGTAATTGTACACAATATTGTACACAATATCCTAAATGAGATCTGACCAGATCTTGTATAGTGGCAAAAACGTTTTCGCTGCTGCTCTCATCATGTCCTAAGATTAAAAGACATTATGTAGATATTTCATATGGGGAAAAAAATGAGGGAAAAAGGCTCCCTGAAATGGTTCTTTACCCTTGTCCCTCAGAAGTTACTCTAGTCATCAGAAAAAATGACAAGCCATTTGCTTTTGTAAAATCCTTTATAAATTAACTCTCTCCCTTCCCCACTCACAGGCACATCTCTTCAATCAGAATCCATCCTCTTAACAATAGGGCCGGCAGCAGCTGTTGCTAAGACATTCCTTAGAACACAAGCCTGGGCAGAGATCCAGCTAGCTGTCTCTATAGAATAGGCTGAGCCTTTTGTGACCTGCTGGCACTAAGCAAAGCAGTGCTTTGCATTGGCGGTGACAGCGCATTTTGTCTTCTTATTTCAGCATCCTGATTTGTTTTATTGATTATGATTTTATTTTTTTTAACTCATTCTGAGCATCTTCTTTTTAAGGGTTCCCTCTTTCAAGACAGGGTAAATGTTGCTTAGAAACTGCATCTTATCTGGGAAAGATTTACTGCAATGCTGCAGCAAGGCAAGAGCATAACACTTTGAAATGAAAAAAGATAGCTAGCTTTTCTACCACTGATGGTTATCACTAACAGTTTGACAGAAAAGAAGAAAAAATTATCAAAAGATAAAGTTCTCACAAAGAATTTAAGTATTTATGACGCAGGGAGGCATTTTAGTCACATCATTCTGCCACAGTGATAATAACTTCTAAGTGCACAAGGAAGTTACCACAAGTCAGCCACACTTACATTATACACACTGCCATCTTGTGCTCTCTTGTACTGAGGAAACAGACCATCTGCATACCGAGAAGCCACAGGTTTCCCCAAGGTGGTCACATAATCTACAGTAAAATTTACAAGAGATCAAGCTGCTAAATCTTTAAGACTACTTCAAACAGATGTTTTTCAGGCTGATGTGTATATCATCTATATGAGGCACATGCATCAGTATCGAGCACTTGACATTAAGAAACTTCAGAGAAATTCTAATTTTGTTTTTGTTTTACAATTATTTTCTTTCTATATCTATGATGGGGCCCTGAGGCCCCCAACAGGCCCTGACTGCCCTCATCAGCCTCAGCTGGGGTTTCTAGGTGCATCACACAGAGTTTCACAGGGTACATCAGGCCTGGGCACACGGTTTCTGCTCTAGCCATGTCGTAGGTATACCTGTCTCAAGTTCTGCTAGTGGACCTCTCTGCTGGGTAGGTCCCTCAGCCCTGTATTATAGCCTTGTCTGCAGTTCTGTTTAATGGATACTCTGAGACCTGCGTGATGGCCTTGGCTCTAGTCTTACCTCTAGCTCCATCTCCTGTTGCTCCTGGCTGCACTCCCTGGCTGGGCCCTAGACACGGTTAATCAGCTCACCCTGCTGCAAGACTGCATCATGTTCAGTGAGGGCACTGCCTGGGCTGCAGTCCCTTTTTGGCTCCTGGCTCACTCTGCCCTCATAGAGCAGCCCTGCTTTTGCTGCTCCCTGATAGTTTAGTCAGAAGTGGGAAAAAACCCCACATCTAATTATTTATAGGCCAAAAGGCTACATGGGACTTTAATAAATGGAGGTTTAGGCAACCTCACAACAGGACTTGCAAATATTTGTCTGTCAAACAAAATACAAAATCTGGTACAGATAATGCTGTTCTCTTACACAACTAAATGGGTGCAGAATTGAGTGCATCTAAGGAAAAGGTTGCGTTCTGCTCTTTCAGTAGCTAGAAATCTTCTACTGATAGGAAAACATTAGGGGTGGGAACATTTAACGTCATAAAGTGGCTATCTGTACAACATGCTGCCTTGCCAAGCCAGTACATTCTGCTCCTAACACTGTGACAACTTGCACCCTGCTTAACAGCTTCTTCATCTGCAGCATACAGTATTTCAGGAACTGCACTGGTGATCTTTGAATGCCCCATGGACACAGGTCAGCCAAAATCTTAAGTTATGCAACCTAGAACAATTGCAATACATTACAATTCCTACTTCTCAGGCAGCAAGCTGTTCAAAGAAAGTAATATCTTACCATGCTCTGCAAAGCACCATTATGGCAGCAGTTAATAATTATTAGCAAACTCTTCCCCTCCAGCTGTCAGATAACTGCAAAGGAACATTTTTCTATAGCCTGACTTTGCACGAAAAGCAGACTGAATTCTAATTAAATGTAACTGTTTGCTTAAAGCTGAATACCTGGAAATACTATACTATTCCCAAGCAGGTTAGCTAACCCTGACCATCAATAGCAGATTATGGCACGACATACATTATATTTGCAATGTGAAAACAGATAGAGATTTTATCACATGCTATCTGCAGGAAAAATACGAGCAGCTTCAGCAGCCTGAGCTACTGCCCACTACAGCTAAATTGGACAGGATGTGAACAGGAGCCCGGGTAAAGTGACAGTAGAGTTGGTAAGGAAAGCCCTTCTCAGATCCTAAGTCCTTCTCATATTAAAAAGAGATAGAGTTTCTCAGTTCTCTGAACTGGTAACATCAGCAACTATGGATACAGCTTCCCTTTCTGCCATTATCATGAGAGACAATGTAAAAATCTGCAACGTGTACATTGGGGTGCAAAATTAGTGTGACCCTACAGACTACTCAAAGTTAGGGTTTATTATCCTATTACTGATTTGTCTTATACCTTTCCTGTGCTGGAATCCAATCTGTGACAAAATCTGGGAGAGGGACAATTTGTTTCTTTTGAGACCATAACGTTGAAGCCATTCAGAAGATGAAACAAGGGATTGTACATCTGTGCTCCACTGACTGACTGCCAGTCTTCTTTCCTTCTCTTTTGATTCTTTCCTGTGGGCCTCATGGGAATCTTCAAGATCTTGCCTGTGCTTTGAATCGAAGACATCTGTTGTAAAGATAAATGAGGGAAACACAACTTTTATACTTTAACCAAACAATTCCAAAACCAAATGAAATTAATTATCTCCTTTCTTCACCTATATTCCATGGTCCTCTGTACATATATAGCTCATCTCTTGTTTTCTTTTTTTATAATAAACAATGTTCTTAATCTGGAAAGCTGCTCTCAGTTCAACATATCTACTTGCCGTTATATCTTTTTCTTCATTCATACACATTTATCTTCAATTTATTAAAGAAAATGTCTCTTGTGTGCTGAAATTCAAGCCCTGAAATCTAAGTCTGGTTTGCCAAATGGAAATTCTTCCAGCTCCTAAGACATCTCTCCTAAGCCTTGGGAATCAGAACTCATAATAGGCATTGAAAGATTGTCAGACCATCACTACATGCACATTTAGTAGCATTATGTAATAAACACGATTTCCTAGCAAATATATGTTGAAGTCCTACCATAAGCAATAGCAATGCCTGCAGCAGATCCTGACTTTATTGCAAGGCTGGTGAAACTCCCTCTCCTCACACAATTTTCCTCAAGTATAAATGATGGTTCTGGCAGTATCTGCTCTGGGCTGTGACATATCATGTGCATGCACAGGAAATCATAGAAATGAAGGTACATTTTCGTTTTAAATTCTATGGGCCATGGAACACATCTCAGCACCGATGTATAGTTGGCTGGGCTTGCTCCACTTGCATCTGGCAGCAGAGACAGCTCAGAGCAGAGAGTGGCTGAGGGAGAAATGGAAGCAATGACAACAGTAATGCCTCTGTTCCTCAGCACAGAGGTTCTAGGAGGACCTTGGTATTTCCTGTTCATTCCCAAAATACTCTGCATGAGTTAAGCTGCCTCTAGTTGATTAAATACCCTTGCTGTATCTAAGTGTATTTTCTGTGGACTTTGAAATTTTCTATTCATTTTCCCCAGCATCATCTGGTATATCCTAGTTCTCCATTACCCATATACTGTAAGTTGCCTGTAAATGTACTGCATGCATCAAACTGCTCCAAAATACAAAGAAGGATACTTTTATCTTTAATGACTACAAAATAATCTTCAGTCTAGTATGGAATATGATCAGAACTCTCTGCTAAGATCAAATATTATAACAACTGACCTGGTTACAAAGGTTCATTAGATAATTCCTCAGTTAGCACTACATACAGGAAATGAGACTATCTTCAGAAATCATCTCTCAGTGACAGAGAGCTTCTATACAGTGTAGACTGGCACCAGCTCTTTCACAGTAATCAGTCCTACAAGCAGGATGCTGGCTGGCATGCTTGTAGAGGTTGGCATTTTACCAGCCCTTCTCCTTTGCTCCACACAGAAGCAGCAGCAACAGATGTTAACTCTAGAGAGAGGCAGGTGAAGGTTTGCAGCTCCTCGAGCTCTGTATATAGTCAGGCATTGTTTGTAGTCACTTGAACAGTCATTCCCAGTTTCCTTCTTCAAAAGCACATAAAGGCAAGCACAGCACCCCACACACAGCCCAGGGAAGAGTAGCACAGCTTCAGAATGGCTTGTACACAGCTAGCAGCATGCATGCTACAAAGTTTCAAAGGAAACTGGAAATTATCTGGGAAAACATGGAATCTATGCAAAAACAGTGTTGAAATACTCACAGTCACTCCAGGCAATTCTCTTAGATGTACTGGCAGTCATGACAGATCTCTTGACTGGCAGCTCCTCTTTGCTTTCTTCTTAAACCCTGAGGAATTATTATGTTTTAAGAAATTTAAAATATTGCCATGCAAAGGTAAATATAAACTGGAGATGAGCTCCACAGGTCCAGCCAGTAATAAACTGCAGAAGGATGAGATCAAGATTTTCCTCATGAGATCAAGATTTTTCTCAAGAAAAATAATAGTATAAAGTAAAAAGAATAGCCACTCCCTATGTCAAGAAAGGCTGAAGTCAAGTTTGGCAGTGAGCCCCATACTCAAAAATGAGAAAGTAGGAAATTGGTAATATCATTTCCCTTCCTTCAATCTAAATTATAATTAAAAAAAAGACAATATACTAGAAAAATAACTGTGGTGTTTTGGCCTGCTGTCGGCCGGTTGTATTATATTCTATTATTGCTTTGCAGTATACCTTACCTTTGTTATAATCCAATTTATGACTAAACCTGGGAGTATCTGAGATACAATTTTGTGAAGAGATTCACAACTTTGCCTATAAGACTACAAGACGACTCACAAAAAAAAAGAATTATGTGTGTATACATGTACAAGAATGTGGTATAAGGTCCAACTATGAATAAGACACAGCACATGAACAGAAAACAAAACACCAGACAAAGCAAGGTAGCATATATTGCTTTGAGTACTGCTTTGAGGCATCATGCTTTGTCATTTACTTGGTTCTTCTTTTAATAAATAAGATGAATGAATGAGGGATATTTATGAACCACTTAGCAGGCACAGCTGTTAGCTATTGTCGTCAAGCAGTTTTTCCCACAGGAAAAGGAAAAATGGGATAAAATATTAACCCAAGGACTTAGTCTCTTCCCTCTTTCTTTATTACAGAATGGAACATGCTATTTATTCCTCTCATATGGGTTTAAATACCCATATGGAAACATATAAAGCATTCCAGTCTTTGTCCTGCTCATGCAGAAAGACATGAACAGTGTAAAAGGAAGGGATGACTTTAAAAAAACAGGACTCTGTTCTGCACCCTAACTCTCCAGGTGTTGTGCAGAAGATGCTCCCCAGCAGCACAGCTCCTGACTAGCCTGATCAGCACAGTAAAAAGGAGCCCTTGCCACAGGGGAGCCATGGCAGAAAACAGCCATAGTGAATGGCCATAGCAAGCCACCAAGCTTGTGCCATTTCTCTCTCAGAATGCAGAAACAGTGCCACAACACTCTCACAGTAGTAGCTGAGACACATTTCAGGTGGCAGCCTGCATCAGAGAATGAATCCCAGGTGCCATCACATTTTCCAGATGCCCAGGGGTGTAGCCTCCAGCACCACGCTCAGCTGCTTGAACAGCACCTGGACATGAAACACTGCCTCTGTATGAAAAGGAGCATTTGAAAGGAGACAAAGCAACTTTCAGTGGAAACTGCAAGTTTTACCTCAAGTCTTGGAAACAGCAAGTTCAAAACCGATGACAGCTGGGATAACCTTGAGCCCAAGATCTGAATCCAAACAGGTTATTTTCAAATGATGAACCAGAGTTCATCTGGGCACCTCTAAGCTTTCCACTCGGGCCAGTGCAAACAAACCACAAAAACTTTCACCCAGCACCTGCTCAGAGTTTGTAAGACACGTGTGAATGGCAGTGTTTGCTGAGGCCATTCCACCTGGCTGCCCCTCACAGGAGGGAATGCCTCGGGAAAGCCCACACTCCCTATAGCACAAGAAGCCACCACACACCATCCGAAACACTGAATCCACGGTGAAAGGAGGGGGGGGGCTGAGGTGGGCGGCTGCCCACTGAAGAAATTGAATCACAGAATCACAGAACAAGAAAGGTTGGAAGGGACCACAGTGGATCATCTGGTCAACCTCCCTGCTGAAGCAGGGTTGTCCTAGAGCATATGGCACAGGATTGCATCCAGACAATTCGGGAGTATCTCCAGAAGGGAGACTCCACAACCCCTCTGAACAATCTGTTCCAGCGCACGGTCACTCACACAGGAAAGAAGTTCTTCCACATGCTCAGTTTCTGCCCGTTGCCTCGTGTCCTAGTGGTTGGCAGCACCGAGAAGAGCCTGGCTCCATCCTCTTGGCACCCCCCTTTAGATATTTATACATACTGATAAGGTTCCCTCTCAAATGGGTCAGAGGGGTCAAAACCCCAGCAGGGCCTGAAGCGGGGGTGCGGAGCAAGGGCCAGGGTGAGGCATGGCCATGCCACTCACCGGCGCTGCGCCCTCGCAGCGGCCACCTGAGGTAACCGGCCGCGTCCCCGGATACGCCGCATGGAAACGGGCGGGGGAGAGAAGCCGAGGCCTCTGGGATGAAGGATCACGGCTCGGCGGCACACCCCCCCGCCAGCGCCGAGGCCGCGCCGCCGCTGCCCTGCGGCGGGACGTGGGGCCGCCGCCTCTGCCGCCGCCGCCTCTGCCGCCGCCTCTCCTCCCCCAGCCCGGCGGCCCTCACCTGCCTCCGGCCGCGCCACCGCCCGCCCGCCTGCCCGCCCTCAGTGCGCTTGTGAACCCGGAGACCGCCCGGTTGCTACGGCACGGCCTCGCCTCAGCCCCGCGCCCCAACCACCGGGCTGGGAGGAGGGAAAGCGCGAGGGCAGAGCGGCCCGAGGGCGGCCCGCGGGACGGCACCGGGCGCGGGCACGGGCGGCTCCGGGGCCGCTGCCGCTGGCCCGGCCACTGCTGCTCTCCCCCCCTCTCCTGCCGCTGCCCCCCCTGCCCCTGCCCTTGCCACCACCCCTGCCGCTGTCCTGGCCACTGCTCCTGCCCCTGCCGCTGGCCCGGCCACTGCTGCTGCAGCCGCGGGGAAATCCATGGGGAGTAAATTCATTGTCAACAGGCGCCGGGACAACGCCGTGCATTCATTCATTTGGGAGACAGAAATACGCTGGCCAACTCAGTCGCAGAAATCTATATATAGCAGATTCAAGCTTTCTGTTCTTGTTAATTCTTAATTTAGGCTAAGCCGTTGACAATATTTATACCAAGAGCAACCATGCTTGTCCTTTATTTAAGTCAGAGGAACAATACACCCTGGCTAGGGAGTTGCTGTGCTCCCAGAATCACATAGAACCACAGAATGGGTCAGGTTGGAAGGGACCACAGTGGATCATCTGGTCCAACCTCCCTGCTCAAGCAGGGTTGTCCTAGAGCAAATGGCACAAGACTGTGTCCAGACAGTTCTTGAATATCTCCAGTGAGGAAGGCTCCACAACCTCTGTGGGCAACAGTTCCAGTGCACAGTCACCCGCACAGTAAAGAAGTTCTTCCACACGTTCAGGTGGAACTTCCTGTGCATCAGTTTCTGCCCGTTGCCTCGTGTCCTAGTGGTTGGCAGCACTGAGAAGTGCCCGGCTCCATCCTCTTGACACTCCCCCTTTAGATATTTATACACAATAATGAGGTCCCCTCTCAGTCATCTTTTCCTGAGGCTGAACAGACCCAATTCCTTCCCTCTTCTCCCAGAGAAGCCAAACTAAAAATTATTCTAGTGTAGTAAAATATACAAAAAGATGTGCACCATAAACCTGAACATAGTATTAAAAAGCTCCCATTGATGTCAGATAGCCAGAACCCCAGGTCTGGCTGGGGTTGCAGTATTTGGTCTGTAGTTTGTGAGTGCAGTTTCCAGCTGAGAGATAGTGCTGAGCTTTACACTTTCCCTGTTTTGCTCTGGTTTACTATACAATCACAGAGTAATAAAAGATCGGTCACTTTACAGGATCAACGGATCAGCCTTATCTACATATTGATGTCCATATGGAAAGACACACCCACAGGCCGTCTTGCAGCACACCAAAGCACTGACTTCAGCTCTCCAGGACTGGTAAACAGTGATACGCAAGAAAAGTTCCTTACAAGGCATGCAGTTGGGATGGGAACATGACTTCCTGGAGCTCCAGCTTCTCATACAGTTGGAACCAAGGGTTTGAAGACTAGCCTAGGCATGGCAAGTCATTCGGGATTGCACAACTCTTGCCCTGAGGTATAGAAAAGGCATTTATTTCTCAGGCATGAAACATTTTCTCATTATATCATTAAAAATAGTAGGTACTAAATGTTCTCAGGCTCCTTTCAGACACCATGACTGCCATAGTGCAAGCTTCTGTAGAGACCCACATTTTTTGGTGGGGGGCTTAAAAAATTTCTCTTGAAAGTGTAAGGGCAATGGATTTATAAGCAGATGCCCAAAAATCAAACTTGTCAATCTCTTGATTCGTTATGCTACTTCCAGCAACAGAAATGTTTTTATCTAACACCTAAAATTCCTCACTCAGGTAATCTTTTCTCCACTATACAGTAAAACTACATCCATTCTCATGCCTAAATGTCTGTAAATGTAGTAATTAGAAGTTTAAAAAAAAAAGAGGGTTATATGTGCTGAAACTTTCTATGCATAGGGTGTGCCAGAAGCGTTCACTCAAGGCTTGGCTATGCTAAACAAAATGTGTTGCAAGAAAGCATTCCTCACAATGCTTTGAACTGCAGGGTTTATAGAACCGCCTGACAAGCCCAGGGGCAAAGGCTGACAAATGCAAAGCTACTTCTGGCTCCCACAGGCTTCGTGATCTACTGGTTGTCGTCTCTTAGGTAAAGTTCTTAGGAAAATAAAATGCTTCCTGCACATCACATAAACGCTGTTCCTTGTTCAAGTCAAAGCCCTGCCTTGACCATTGTCCGCTCTGCAACTTGTGTGGAAAATGAGGAATGTATTCTCCAGATGCTGCCTGCTGAATGGGGCAGGGCTGACTAATATAGGAGGCGGGGATCCTAGTAAGTTGGAAGTGAGAATTCACTCCTCGTACAGGGATGATAAAATTAAATCTGGAGCCATTCTGTCATCTGACCTTTAGGCTGAATGACAAAGTAATACTGACGGGTGGAAAGCGTGTTATTATATCATTCATCGGAGAATGCATTGCAACATGGGTCTGAGACTGCATTAGCAAGCATGACTTTGTCCTGACTCCAGTATTTCACCTATCTATAGATATATTTGATCACTTTTTCTTATGGCTAAAAATCGGCATTGTAAGGTTTTTCTCTGTGTGTTTCTCTATATTTTTCTATAGCAGTGCTTAGAACATGAAACTCTTGGCTTGTGTTTTTTGATGATTCCTTTTCAACAAAAATAAAAACATAATCCACTCTTTTTCTGTCTTCCATTTAAGAAAAAAACTCTTTAACATAATCTCTTTTTTCTTTTAGATAATTAAAGCCACATTTAACATAAATTTGCAAAAATTCTTTATCCATGCAAAGCATTGTACATGGTGCATCTAATCTAACTGCTAATGTATTAAGAAAGAGACAGTCTCTCATAGTGATACACAGGATCAGTAGGTAAGGATACTTATGGCACTGATGCTTATGGCTGTGATAGTACAAAGAATGAAGCTTCACCAGGAAGTTTAATGCTGTCACACATCCTTCCTGTGAGTGTCATGCTTCCTGTTGACTCCCTTTCAAAGAGAGACAGGAATCCGTTGCAAGGGGTAAGGAAAAGAACAAAAGCAAGCTGGACTGAACCTGAGTTAATGCTGCCCTTAGACACATCATTTACAGTGATTGTCTAAAAAAACCCAAAAGACCACATATACCTCAAACCAGTTAATCAGCACAAAATATATAAAGCATAAAAAAAAGTCAAAGAAGTAAAATATATTAAATACTGTTTTCAGGTGTATGTTGTTCTCACCCTTCAAGGGCCTCCTAAAAAATTTCTAAAAAAATTCTTGATAGTATGTCTGCAAAACCCAGAGGTAAATCAGTTAGCCATAGAAGAGTTGCCTCTGGTATCAGCAGCAGTGTAGTGGCATGAGCGTGGGATTTCACCTGTTCCTGCCTAGAAGTCAGGCAATCAAGGCAGGACAGAGCACTGGGCAGAAGAGCTGGATTTAGAGTGGGCTCAATCGCATCTATACAGCATTGCATTGTACATTTACCCGACGTATTTTAAGTTTCCAGACACCCTTTAAATTGCTCCTTCAGTTTTTAAGGTAAGTCCTTAAGTTCTGCGTGTCAGAACTGCGCAGCCTACAGCTTGGGACTGACTTATAGCCCCTGGGCCCCTTAGTCTATCTGTTGTGAACTTAGAAAGAAGTGATCACACTTTTGGGTGAGGACATTGCAGGGAGGTGGCATGAAATGAAAAAACAGGCACTGTGTAGTGGGGATGAAGGAAGGCATGGTAAAGGGCAAATGGGGATAAACTAAAATTTTAGGGGTAAAAGCAAGAGACAGGAGGGGAGCTAAGAAGAATGTGATTGATGTGTGATGGCAGGGAGAAGCAAGAATTCAAGCTGTAGAAGTGGGATCCATATTAAAGATGTGGATACACTTAATAGGAAAGTGGGAAAGGGCTGGACTGGCATGGTGGAAGTGATGTGTATAAAGGCTTTTTACCCCTTGCCCCACAATCTCCATAACAAATTGGATGCACTGGATAAACTGAGTCCCATACTGTAGGAGCACTGAACTGGAGGAGGAAGGCATGGGAACAGGAGGCTACTGTCACTGTGCATAGATCTAACCAAACTGTAGGACTAAAATGCTAGCCATAGAGTAATAATGCAAAGCCGGGCATCTCCTCTGGTTGTGTAGTGCCCATGTTTAAAAATCTAGTTTCAGGCCTTGAGGAAAGAGAGTCGCTTTTCCAAAAGAAGCCAGCAACTGGTTGTCTTCAACAGCGCACCTGTGTTTTTGAGTTGTACATGTTTTCTCTACTTAGTCATCCACTGCTGCTTCCCGAATCTGCCATGTGCAGTCTTGCAAGAAGGGTAGTTGCTGAATATGCACATACCATTCTGCAGCTTTTAATTTTATTTCTTCCTTATAGTTTTCTTTAGATCTATACTTAACTAGAAGTGTTTCCAAACTGACAGAAGCAAACAGAAACTTCTCCATCCCTGCAAATTTGTCTTCCAGTTGCCACATGTAGCATGATCAGGTATTAATGGAGGTGCGCTTGTCACTGAAGAAGCAATGCTACTTGGAACAGTGCATAACAGGCCAATCAGAATTTAAAATAAAAAATAATAATAAAAAGAAAAGATAGCAGATCTCCATGACCTTTGATTTTAAGATAGGCACAGCACATCAATGTTTGCCGCTCCCTGGTACCCACACGGTGTTTGTGTCTTCCGGAATGGAGGATGAAAGATACAAACATTACTGATTCTTCACTGCTATGGGGTAATATTGCCTTACTTAGATCACATGAATTTCTTTCCAGGTAGCCTGCTAGCACAAGCACAAAAGCATGCTATCAGGCACCATGCCCATACTGGAGAGACTATACTGAAAGGAGGAGTATGAGGCATGAAATGCATGGAAGTGCTTCCTGTCTTCCTCAGCAAATAAAGAAGAGGTTCTCACAGCTCTTGTTCTTTCCCAAGTTCATTGTCAGTGATGTGCTTCTTCCCATTTTTGGAAGTCACTCTTGTTTACAGCTTGCCCTTGAACTGAGGGGTTCTTTTTTAGGTGAGTGGAAAAAGAACTGGTTTCTTATTCCAGTGAGGAATCATCTCATTATTTGCCATGACATTTTCCTATCTCTGTCTTCCCATCACAGGATGATTCTAGTTAAAATGTGTAGAAAGTCCCCTATGCTCCCACTTACATCTGCCTGCTAATATCCTTTGGTCTGTGAACCCCCAGGACAGGGCATTGAAGAAATCTAGTAGTTTATCGAGAAATGAGGTATGCCAGTAGAGGTAAAGAGTCTGGGAAGCATAGGGAAGCATATAGAGCAGAACTGAGAAAGTAAGGTGGTTGGGTTTTTTTCCCAGTGCTAGTACAAGAGGCAAATGAAGAAGACTAAGCTAGCCACTCATAATTCTAGTTTAGAAAAGGGAACAAAGTTCTTAAATGTGAGAACAGTGAGGACGTGGAACAGATTTAAAGCTGGAGAATTGGTGGGATACATGCAGCTTAAAAGGTTGATATACAAGGGAGCAAAGGGACCAAGACGGTCCTGCCCATTTATCTGTTCTTAGGAGTAGGGATGCTAAGTGCAAGACAGAAAATGAAAGACAATAATGAGGCATAAATGCGGAGACAGGAGGAGTGAGAGTGTGAAAGAATGAATGAATGAGTAGATTGATTTGCGCTGGAGGGGAAATTTTCAATGGAGTATTTGAAATAAGAGCATGTAAAACCCAAACTAAAATGTGCTTTGGGTTCAGACACTCATTTTGCACCACCATAAAAACACTGAATGTGTATCAGCACAGCTGATACACACATAGTGACAGAAGTTTACAGTGAAGATGCTTCAATTGTTTGGGTACCAGAAGAGTTCAAAAATCTAACAAATATTTTGCCAGCACATTTAAAAGCTAGTAAATAGCTAGTAAAAAGCTGAATACACTAGGATAAGCCAAAGCTAAAAGTTTGTTCTTTCAAGGCGAGACAGAGAATGAACAATTTCCTCCAGTAAGGGATGGTTTGGCTTATCATAAGTACCAGGGAGCAACAGTGATACAGTTGTGCAGTGGTTTGTGGAAACCAGAAGATTGAGGTTTGGTCACAAACTATTACAGTGCAAATGAAGTGCCTGTCTTCAAAAACACTGAAATCTTTCTGGCAGCATCAGGTGTGAAAGGGTAGAGAGAGGTCATGTATGACAAAGTTATTAATATACCTCAGAGTGCCTGGGATTCCAGTCAGTTTGGAGGCACTTTTTTTATAGTATCTAAAGGCTGAATCAACTCAAAGGACATTGTTTTATAATGATACAGCCTTTATGAAAGTCAGGTTGCTTTATTTATAAATATCTAGAGCCACACTGCACACACAGATTTCCAGCTGTACTGTGTCCCTAGCATTCACACTCAAATCAAATCATCAATGCATGCACAAGGAATTCTGCCATTCTATTTGATTTTCTTGAGCATGTGCCAGGGTGTTACATACATTTCTATCATGTTTTCTGCCTTCTATAGAGAAATATGCATTCATTAGAAATCCTTGTTACAGTGACTAAGCCTATGAGATCAGGGAATGTTGGGAATGCGAGAAAAAAAGATCAGTAATTGTTAAAAACGATATTTTTATTAGAAATTGCCCATCTTGTATAGCAGATAACAGAGGATCTTCACTGTAACAGCAAATCAAAGTGCGTACGTTAAGATTTCTAATCAAGTCGAGACAAGAAATACTGTAATATTGTTGTATTACTGCCAAAACTATAGATAGCAAGGGTGGGGTAAGAGAGGCACCTAATGAGGAAAATAATAGCAAGACCCTGAAGCGATGGCTGCTCCAGGTGGAGGCAGTGTGAAGGTGAGCAGCAGGCAGCTACAGATAAAATCAAGCACAACAGGAGACAGGGGAGAGGAATCCAGAGTAAAGGGAGTTTCCTCAAAATATTCCACTACCATTCTACAAGGTATATAGTATGTAACAATAAATTCCACATTTTAATGTACAAATGAAAACCTACATCAGGAAGCTGCTCCAGTATAGACCAGGTTGGATATTTTACCGTGGACAACTGTGAAACCAGCTTTTTCCATTTTAGATAAAGTTGATCTGGACTCATCTGTTCTTCAGCCATTAGATATACAGCGAAGGACAGTGTATCGGCTTGAAAAATGATTTAGGCTAACCAGTATTAGTTTCTTTCATGCAGAAGATAGTGTTGTGTTGTTACCAAGCAAGATAACTGGTGGTAAAAATTGCTGGTGGCATGTTGCCGGTCACTTAGGCCCACAAAAAAGGATTTGCCTCGTGACTTCAGACATCTATGAAATGGGTGATTAATCAGAGCTAGTCACCTGCCCTCCTTGCCAAGTCAGTAGAGAGCAGCCATCTCCTCACACCCACGTATGCCCTGCCTGTCCAGGCTGAGCGTGCCAGCTTGCGCCTCTGCGAAGTAGGAAATGTTAGCAGGCTCTCCAACATTACAAGTTATGTGAATGATGGGCAGGTGTGGTCCTGACAGTGGGCTCTGACTGGTGCAAGGGGTCAAGAGAGACACACCTTCATGTGTTTCAGTGAGAGAGGAGGATGCTTTCAAGTGCAGCGATCTGTGCCCCAGCAGCAGAGCGCTCACTGTTCGTTGTGCTTTCACCCTCCACATCTGCACCAACCCTCCATAAAGCAGCAGGGAAGATGGAACCCAGAATGTGGGTGAAGGCCTCACAGCTCTGCCAAACCCAGTCTGCTGAGGGTTATGTGCCAAAAGGAAAGGTCTCAAAGCTGCCTCCTAAATCTTAAACTGAGATTGCAAGGCTTGCCGTTAGAAGGCGTCAAAAAATATTCATCTCCATTTCATAAATGCAGCATCAGCCCAACAAAAATCACTGATTAATAAATTATCGATCCTGAAAGCAACATTTATACCCAGTCACTGTGTTTATATTGAGACCCATGTTTTGAACAATAAGTGAATTACTACCTTCATTCATTCTAAGCGTTATTTGGCCAAAAGAAATATATCATAGATGACAGTTCTTTACTCAGAGGGATGCACACTGGACAGTTACTTCATTTTAAAAAAATACCAACTGTGTAATTTTCAAAATGTAGAATATTTAAGGATTAGCTTTCTCTTCATTGGCAGATAAACAGTCTTTTCACATTGTATGAGTTACATTGGATTCAACAGGAGACATTAAACCTATAATGCTATATTTTAAAACATTTTCTTGTATTCTAACAATATAAAATAGATTTGGTGTTAATAAAATCCGGCACAACATTTTGATAAAACAAGAAAAGAAATACGTTAAACAATTAAAACCTATTTTTCATCTCTTAGTTTTCATATATTTTCTTACTATATTTGTGATGGATATAATGCTTAGAGTACTGGATATATTGCTTAGAGTACTTTTAGGCAGGACTTTGTGTTTAAATAACTTCATCTCTCTCCTCACTTTAAAGGATTTAAAATATTTTACTACCATTTAGCTCATTGAGAAGAGATTAGTAACCTCAGTGCATTGTAATTCCAGTCAAAGCACAATTAAGATAATAATTCTCAAGTCTGTATAACTCTTTACAGCATAGTTTCATAAATATTCTACAGAGTTACGAAACAATTAATAGATAACAATTTTCATGAAGTACTTGCTGACATTTTAATCCCCAGCTGTCACGGGGCAAGAGATGCCTCACAGAGATAGCACAATTGAGACACTGCTCAGGTGATTTATAAGTTGGCCCTGGTTCCTCCTGCTGGATTGTCATAGGATGTCCATGAAAAGGACAGTAACACGCATCGTTCTGTAGTAACCATCAAAGAAGCTGTATTTAGTGACATCTGCACCTATGGTCCTGCAGGTGAGGATTTTGAGTGCACGTGGGTTTAGAACAAGGAAGGAGCCAGAGAACTGATTTTGGAGGGAATGTTTTATTATCATCAGGGAAGTGCATTTTGCAAGGGCTTTGAAAGGCGATTAATAGCATTAAGACAACAACAACAACAAAAAAGACTTTTTATGTCATGACTGAAGAACCTGTAGACTAGGCTTTTTGTTTTAATCAGTGCCTTTTGTTTCTTTCCATCCTGGCTGCCAGCTTCATCCCACAGAGCAGGAGCTAGGATGTCTGTTCACAATTGTCTCACTGCATGGCTGGCAGGAGGTGCTGACGCTGAGCTGAAACCAATTCACAGCCTGCTTTTGGGAAGCAGATGCATGGATGTAATTATGCTAATCAGTGGACTTTTGCCCCTCCCACTTTTCTCAGCACTTCCAGATGCAGTACTTTTATTGTAATTGAAACAGTAATATGTGACATTAATTTTAATTTTCTGTGATACCCCCACAGTTGGTGTGTGTCTTCATAACTCAGGGCCCATTTTACAGATGACTCACATAGTAGTCAAAGTTATTAATTTGTTACAAGACTGCCTGGAATCCAAGATTTTACAGTGTTCCTACTTTGCTCACAGACTTAAAATCTGGAGCCGTTCATGTTGCTTATTAGTTGAGCAAAATAATTAGAAGTGTTAGTGTAACTATTGTTATTTAGGGCCCCGGGCCATGGCATTCCACGCTGGAGATTCAGTGGAGTCTCTTATCCCATCTGGGTGGCTCAGAGCTTCCAAGCCAGCCTTCATCTGGGCCAGGAAGTACCTTTCTTCATGAGAAGTCCCACAGGCTGTGATGGAGCAACAGAGGTACACCCCCATGCCACATGAGTCAGGACACCAGAATGTGCCCCTTAGGTGCTAATTAAAGTCCACTTCACATACAGGAATATACTTCCAATTAACATAGTAGCCCTGGAATGCATTGTGGGATGTGGAGAAGAGCAGGAGCTATTGCAAAAAAAAAGTAATCGGCACGTTTAAATAACAAGGCCCTTGTGATTAGTCTGTGTGGTCGTATGAATTATCCCACAGTAACCCAGCTCCAGGTTCCAAAATAGATAGTCATGTGAAGGTTTTCCCAGGACTTCCAAGAGCTGGGCTTCTCAACAGTCCAAAAATCTGAGGAAATTATGCTTTTTCAGTTTCCTTCTCTTGAGCTTCCCATGTCACTGCATGGTAAAGAGCCAAAATTACTGTCTTTTCAAAAAACTTGAGGAAAAATTTATAAAGGACAAAGAAATACATCATTCAGAATGGTGTCCTGGGGAAAAAAAAATCCAAAAACCTCCTTTCATGGGTAACCTCAAAGTTTATTTTTTTGTTTTGAAATTACTTCTTATTTTGGAATTTCACTTGGATTAGAGATCCAAAGAGTCTGCCAATTCAAGTCTCAGTTGTGATTCAGCTGTTACTCATCCATAAAATGAATAACTTTATGTCCTGTTTCTTAATTCTTAGAAGATTATAATGAATTTATCATTACCTTTCTTCATCCTTTCTCAAATACTAGCCAAAGCACTATTCAATAGGGAAATAAGGAGAGAGTCTATCTGAAAGACTCTGCTGAAGGCCAGGATGTTTATTTTTCTACAGAGAGCTACTGTATTTTGCTTTTATTCTACTTTGCTTAAGAAAACACTGTAGGCAAGCCTTTCCACCATTTTGCACCTAAAAGCTCTGAATCCTGTACCAAAGATCCAGTTCAATTAGAAAACCTCTGCCATCAAGTGATCCCCAGTGTGCCCATGACATTTGCAAGCAATAATCACATCAGACTCCATTTCCTGAAGCTACCTTCATTGCCTTCAGATGCCCTTAAATTCTGCTGTCTTCAAGTTATCTTGCAATGAATATTTATATAAAGCTGTGATTTCAATTGTGTCCACACTTTGTGATCTGTGCCAGAAAAATAAAGGGTCTCAACATCAAAGAAGGTTTTTCAGTTTAGCCATAGAGTGAGCACAAATACACTCTAAGATGTAGGTAGCTAGCAAAAGGGTGCTGGCCCTTACAGTTCATATGCTTTTTGTAAAATCACTTATTTTGACAAGTATTTAAACAAGCACATGATGACAGTACACAACAACTACTGAGTACCTTTGTATTGTTATCATGTCATCATGGTAAGCATAGAAAATGCTGTTGCCTCCAACGGCAAACAAGGAGCTCTTTAGTGAACTGCTACAGAAAGTCCTGCTCTCCCTCTTTTGACTTCTTGGTAAAGAGTCCTCTCAGAGACTCCATTAGTCTTCCCCTTTCAGGTCTTCCCAGAGCACTCTCAAAGAAACAGAACAAATCTCACTGCTGTAAAACCTTTGGACACAAACTATAAACAAGCAGCACAAAAATTGTGCCAAAAAGTATCCAGTTTTGAAAAATATTATCAGCATCCTGGAAACCAGAAGCCAGAATGAACCAGCCTTTAGCCTTGGTTAAATACACTGAGCTGAGGGAACTGATGGGCTGAATGAGAATAGATCATGAGCCCACAAAGACAAAAACATGTTTCACCCCCTCTGAAGAGGACATAGTTGGATGGATCTGCATATGTAGCAAGAAAAATAGAATTCTTTTGCAGTGCTCCAACAGTCTTCTCTTTCAATTATTTGCTTTACCTTGTCCTGTGATTTCTAACACTTTGGAGAAATTCATACTTGGAACACACAACTATATAATCAGGATTTTTGGAGAAGAGATTGATAAAATTAATAACAGATAAAAGAAAGCTTGAGAAGATTTCACATCTGAGAATGAAGAATCCAACTATTACAAAATCACAATGTATATTACCTATTCCTGAAAATCTTCCCAGTTGATCACTATGCTGAAAAATATGTGAAAATGTAAGCATGAGTGACTGTCAGCATCCCCGTGACACAGAATAAAAGTGATAAAATAGGTAAGAGTCTGCTTTGACACAAGGCATTGTGTTTGAAAGATGATTCCTGGTTTAATTTTGAGAGGGGAAGCCAAGCCTACACCCCATTTCATTTTATTGTACTGAGCAGTTGTATCCTTTTTATTCTTTACAGTGTCCTCTACCACACCAGTTTCATGAATGCAGGAACTGCATTCATTTTTGAGACTGGCTGCTGAGGGACAGAGATAATGAGGGCTGATAGGAACAGGTGGAGAAAATGGCCAGGATGTAGCAATTTAATAGATTTTATATAAAAATATAGCATGGCACTTAAGAGCTCCAGCTCTCAGCAATTAGTGAAAGGACAAGGTGATTACAGCCCTGTTATGGCAGATGTCTTCCTCTCTCAGTAGTCCCAGTGCCTGCACATACCTGCAGTACTGCACCAATTACCATCCTTTGCGACGAAAGCCCTTTCATTTGCATTGAATTAAGTCATTGCCCAGTTGCTTTTCCCACAAACACAGAAAAGTGCAGAGATGCTTAGAAAAAGAGAGGAAGGATACTTCCCATTTCCCAAAGAAGCAGAGACGGGCAAGTGAAACATCTAAGAAATGATGCTAAGTGTAAAACAATCCTGCCCTTCTACTTCTGTTTTCTTATTCCCACTGATCTGCACTGCTTCTCAAAACATAAACCTGCTCAATATAAGTATAACCACAGGATCAAGGACAGCAAAATATTAACAGCTGCACATTAACAATGACAGGCTAAGCCAATTAAGCCGTAATTAAAACACAGCATAGCCTGACAAAGGTGGCTTCATTAGAAGAATGACTATGGTGGAGGCTGTTTGCATACTCTGCCATGGGCCTGCAGGAGGAATGTCTGCCTTCTGTTAAGTCCCGGGTATTGGAGTGGTGTCACAAACAGGACCGTAGGGCTCCCAAGCAACACTTAATCTTGCCAGAGTGCTTTACAAATATGAGGCTAATCTCATGGCACCATGAGGAGGTAGGTGTTATCTCCTTCTGCCCAAAGTCAAATGACTTGTGTAGTTGTACACATAGAGTCTCCAGGGAAGGGCCAGAAAGAGAATACAGAATGTTGGGGTTTTTTTTGTCTTATCCTAATTGCTCCCTACTGAAACCATCATTAACTGCAGAACTCATTTTCTTTCCTCAAAAACTGAATGGTATAATTTGCCCTGAATGCCATGAATGCCAGATAGTGCCTTAAATGCAGCTGCTTCAATTCAGCACTGAGGAACATCTAGCATTTAAGGATTATTTTATTGCTTGTTGCCTACTATGGCTTCAACCAGGCTTTCCGTCTCAGACTGTAAAACTGGATTCATGTTACTATCCAAAACTGGCAGTGGCACAAACTAGTTTTACAAATCAGAAAAAAACTATTTTCCAGCTATTCCAGCTATTTTTGCTGAGCAGCGAAGAAAGTCCAACAGCAGCAAAATGTCTGCTTATGTAATCAGCTTCAGTTTACTGGGGCTGGGTGTTCATATGATTAGTTTAAAATATTTAATTAATGTTTATAAGAACCTCCCACAGGTTCTTAGTGCTCCATGTTGCACTTGAGTTGCCTTTCGTAGATAAGACTGTAAGAGAACAGCCCCATAACCATTTTGTAGAGAGGGAGACTGACCAATGTAAAAAAACCTCTTTCTTATACATTTATTGTAGCTCCTGTTTTATGAGTGCCTCTCTCTAACTGTTAAACAGCAGCTGTTTTCTTACAGGCACCACAGGAGAAAAGAGACTTGAAAACACATTACAAATAGATGAGATGACCTCAGGGGCTTCTTTCATGCAGAAGAGGATGCCAAAGAGGAAGGTGTTACGAAAGGAAAGGAGATAATAAAGTATCATCACAGATATCACATTTAAAAGGGCAGCAAGACATGTAACCTATTGTTATCAAATCTTAATCTTCCTGACAGGTGTTTGCTTAATAAGACACAAGGAGTTGTGGATTTTCAGTTCAGCTTAGAGTTAGTGAGGTCTTCACCAAGGTTGTGGGTTTGATCCCTGTATGGGCCATTCATTTAAGAGTTGGACTCAATGATCCTTGTGGGTCCCTTCCAACTCAGAATATTCTGTGATTCTGCGATCTGTGATTTTAACACAAGCTGTAGCACTTGCTTGAATTAATGCATTTCCCAGCCCCACAGCAGTAGCTGAAGCAGAAAAATCTCTTGGAAAAGTATTTCCTTTGGATTTTGAAGCTACTTGTGAATGAGAAGCAATCTTTGGCAACTTGTCCAGGTGTTATTTTCCTTTCCAGCTTAAAAGATTTACCAGGACAACACTGGTAAGCTTGTGTTATCCTTAAAACTTGTTTTTCACGCTCATTCTCCTTCTTGCTCGTTACTCTAATGGCACTTTCATAAACATCGCATTTCTTTCTGTGTATTCTCAGCCTGTGAAGATCTGCGCGAACTACACAACTGTCATAAATTATAGGAGTGCAGCTGAAGGCAGCAGTGGTAACATCAGGCCCTGCATACACAGTCCTATTTTTAAATTTCTGTTTTGTTGAGAAGGGAGGGGGTTTCCTGTGAGCATAACGAAGTGGGGCTTGGCTGCATGCTACAAATAATTTCTCATGCAAATTTTACCCAAGTCTGTGCTTATGGTTTGCTTATAGCCTTGAATGGAGAAAATAAAGTCAACCATATGGTACAATAGGTCATTATTTATAAATAAATATGTGATATGTCATCTTCATAACAAAAACCAAAAACCATAAAATAACTTTCTCCAGAGAAACAGACGTATGAAAATAATATACAACTGCAACACAGCTCTAACCCATCTAAGCCAGAATCTGTTGGAATCTCAAGGAATTTCCTCGCAGCCATCGGTGTGCACTGGGCCATGCTCAGGATTTTCTGAGCATCAGCTACTAAGAACCTCAACTATCCTGCTCCCCAAACACAGTTTTTGTAGTTTACTATAGTACATCAGTGAGATGCTCATCCCAAGACCTTATTATGTGACTCAAGAAACCATGGGAAACAATACTCTAAAATAATGTTTAATTTCATCATTGAATCTTTCCAATAAATGCAATGAGATTCAGTCATTCATTATCTACCCCAAAAGTGGATTAAAATGTGCCCACCACTGAAATAAAAACAAAGCTTTTAAGCTAATCTCAGTAATAAACCATCCAGTCATCTCTTTCAGGTCTGAAAATATATGTGCTGCAGTAAAAAAAAATATTATAATTGTTAATTAGCTCAGTATAGTTAATTGATGTGTTCTGCAGCATCCTTAGAATTTAAATTCTGCAATTGAAAGTAATAAATTAAATAAAATTAAGAAACATACTTTAATTTTTAAACCCATTATACCTGCACTGTATTTTAAGCGTTAGGGAGCCTGAAATTCACAGTAGACATTTAATGAATAATCAGACCTGGAGATATAATTTGTCATAGCCACAGAAAGGGCTTGGTAAAAAACAAGCCTGACAAGTTAATTAAGTCTGAATATATTGGATAGTAGGAATATTTGCTGGCATTTATATATCTTTTTTGTTTTAAATTTTTTTTGACATATAGAAAAATAAGAAACAACTAAGAGAGTCTACAGCATATAGAATTACAAATCTTGAAACATATTTAAATATTTAATAGCTACTGGATGCATTTTTTCATGCTTTTCATACAAAATTTCCTTCTCAGAAAACCCAGACAATATTTAAAAGAGTATTTTCATAAATGGCTTGGCCTTACAACCCTTTAACCTCATGAGTCATTCCAGATCGTGCTAAAGCTTACTCATGAGGAGGAATGTAATTTTTGGGCCCTTAGCATCTGACCTCACAAAGTATGATGCAAACTTTACCACCACGAGTGAGAAAACTAAGTGCAGTGGCAGGGTGCTGGAATCTCTTGCTGGAAGAGATGAAGCTTTTGTGCTACTTCATGGGTAGCTCCCTCTGTCTACTATCACCTCTATCCATGTGCAAAGAAGCTCAAGTGAATCAAATGCTTGCAAGATTCAGCCATAAGTGTTCCAACTCCTAAAGGGCCTAGACTGGCAACACACTGAGTCTTCTCCAAACTGGCTATGTACCTCCAAACTTTCATTAATGTTTTTTTCAGAGGGTTGGCATTGCCAGGAACTGCCTTACTAAACCTGAAATCCTTGCCTTCACACAGATCATGAAATGTTTCTCTCTCCCGCCCTCCCTCCACACAGACAGACACCCATACACACTGTCTATACATGCACCTGTGGGTGTAAGGGTGTATGCCTCTGTGTGTATATACACATTAAAGGTGGGTTTGTTTGCTTCCTCTTTTTTAGGCTTCAGGAAGCCTACAGTCTCAAATTCTTCCACGATGGCTGCCAACATCATTCTTTGACAGGAGGGGAAGGACAAGAGGGAATAATCTCATAAAATCCCATGACTCAGCTGGGATTCAAGATAAAACCTTGTCACTCATAAAGAACATGTGAACACTGACAGCGACTGAACCAAGTCCACAGCACAAGTTAGCAATGCTTACGTGGTTTCCCATTTTGAACTTTTGTATTTTGAGATATATTTTTGCTGCTATAAAAGAACAGGTAATAAGAAACTTGGTATTTCTGTGACATTAAGAAACTGTTATCCTTTAAGTATTATTGATCTTTCCAAGCAGTTAAAGGTTTTACCCTTGGCTAGTGGTTTGTTGAAATACAGCAAAAGATATACTTTGTAGAAGTTGTCCCAAATCAATCTCCTGATACCAAAAAGCCACGTCTAGTAAAACCATGTGGTCATAAAACCTCCCTGCAGCTGTTGCCTTTGCAGTGGACCCTGTCCAGATCCTCCCTCGCAGCACAGAGAACATAACAGAAGATATACTGCAGCCTGGGATGCTCTATTCTATAGGTAATTTTTCTTCTGGGATCAAAGCTGAGAGAGAACTCCTATTCCATTTCACGCTCTCTCCTTGTAATAGCTCCCTGACCGCAAATGAGGGATCTTCCCACTGTTTCGTAGGAGAGACTACTGTGACAACCCAAATCACAATCCATGCTGTGACTAAAATCAAGTTCTTTGGGCCTCTTCAACTACAATGCTGCGATGATGAGTGGTACTTTCTCCACTCACACATATGCTCCCAAGGCATAGTATTTATCCCCATTCTTCCTCCATGTAACAGCTACAGGCTGGATTAGTAAATAAAGCAAGCGTGGAGCCTGGAATGGGAGGTTAAACATTGTGCTGGAAAGTCAGCAATTTTAGTCATCGGGTAAAATCTCCCGTGACGGCATTCCTTTCTGAAACCGGATCCCGGAGAGAACAGCTTACAAAGCTGCAGGGATGCCAGGCAATGATCTACAGCCCTGGCCTTCCTGAAATGTATTCCTCCCCAGCATCTGTAAGCTGTCAAGTCATCCGTGTAGTCCTCATGTATGTGTAATACATCCTTGAGCCATGACTTTTCTCCTGTGGTTCGAAGCTGTGTTTTCATGTGGCTCTGGGTGCTTTAATTATGTGCAATGTCGGGATACAGGTCCAAACAAAATAATTTTAAATTGGCTTCCCTATTTTTAGAGGACAGCTTATGTCCTGCTTGGATGAGTGAACAGAAGTGTTTGGGAATGGCCCCCAAACATCTTCTTGTAAACTGAAAGTCTGAAAGCTACAGTTAAATCCAGGCAATCACATGATGATGAGTGTAACCAGGAACATACATCTGAAGGATGTCTTCAGACTTTTCCAGAAAGTTGGGATCTGTCACAAGAACTGCAAAATTTTTAAAAACTGAGTATTCTTTCTGTTCAGACCTGTTATTACATACAGTAGTATTGTTGCTAGCTAAATATGATTGGACCTGATGATCTTAGAAGTATTTCCCAACCTTAATAATTCCATGATTCTACAAACCTTTAATGATCCGGGGGCTTTTCTTCTAGATTTTGGAACCAGGGGTGGGGGAAAAAGGAAGAGAGAGAACTTCTCCTTGAAAACTTGGACATTTGGACTTTTATCAGCATTAATCTGATTCCCAAAGAAATTGTACACTAAATCATGAATCAACTAAATGAAATGAAGTAATTTTCGTAACAGAATCCAGTGCTGAAATATCCAGTCTACATAGAGTTTGGGATGAATGTATCATGTTTAAGACTTTTAGCCAACCTCTGGAATTCATGTGCACTTTTTCCACTTGAGCTGTTACACCACAAAATCAGTCTCACTGTTGCATTCACAAGTTGCCCAGAGAGAAATGCAGTGCTCAGAAACAGAAGACAGCTCTTCTGCATGGGATCTGGCTGGCTGCATATAGAAAAGTCATGACTGTCTCCAGGTGCCTATTTTCTAAATAAGGTTGGACAAAAATGTAATTATTTTGTGACTTTATAAAATGTTTCAAAAGGATCTCTAGGGGTAGTACTGCTTATAACAACATCCTGAAATGCCATCTGAAGGCACTGCTGCTAACAAGGAGTATCTGCAGCTCAGGATTCCTTCTTTCACAATCTGGTCACCAAACCCAATACTGAACCTGCTGTGGTTTCCCACAGTTGTTGATCCTAGAATCCATGTGTAAGGTATACCTTTAATTACTAATATAATTATTTCCACCAATGTATGGGTTATGTTGTAGAAACCCATAAATTACATTTTTGCCTACAGGTAGCATTCATGTAATTATCCATGTAACATAGGCACAAAAACACATGCTCTTTACTGAAGAAGTCTTTACTGTCATTTCTGTACACTCCTCTCCAGAAATTCTCCTGTAAATACCCTTCAAGATTTAAAGAGGTACAACTTTTATTTGCTGATTTTTTCTTGACTTCACATGGAACCACTGTCTGTCTTGTCTGAGAACAAGCCCAGCCCTTACAATCAGCATACTTCCTGTTTCACATTAATTCTCCTAACTCCATAAGGCATTAGGGATGGCTTGTCAGAAGTAGGTCTGTTGTGTGTTGCAATGATAATTAAGGGAATTTTCAGCACAAAATGATATTTGATTTTTTTTCCTACTAAAACAGAGTGAGAGGTCACGTTATACTCAAGGTTGCCCTGCACCTTGGTAAATATGTTACTCTGAAAAAAAATCAGCTAAAGCTGATTAAAGCTGCAAGCAGTTTTCTAATGAAGAGCATATTTTCAGTTAGATTGGCATGTTGGCCTCCCAGGACAGACAACATATACTACTTGGTATTTACTTTAGGATATTCCCTCTCTCCTTCTGAGATTACTGAAAACTTGACTTGTCTACAACATTCTCTGTAGTCTTTGAAAATTACTTACAGATGACAGGAAGGAATCTGGTGGCCTCTTATATTTGTCTTGAGTCTTTTCCAATTAAAGAATTCAGGCAGCATGAAAACTTCAGCTGTGTCTGTTTAGTCAAAAGAAGCCCATGACCAAAAGCTGTTCAGCAGTCAAGCACAAAAAGTGGTGGGACCATGGAGATACAGAAAATCAACAAAGTAAGACGAGCAGAAAGCACAACTTTGTGAACACCCAGAAAAGTCGATTTCCTGTTGAAGCTGGCATCCTTTGTTCCACTTCCAATAGCTGTATTTAAGTAATTTCTTTTAGCATTTTTAAAATACAGGTGTTTTTGCTCTTCATGCCTGGATTCATAGGAATGGCACACATTGCAGAACTGAAACAGGCATATATAAATTCTTCAGCATCATACAGCATTTAGCTGCTTATTGGTTTTATATAGTATTTGTGGAAGTGTCTAGTAGCTGGAAGAAAGAATAAGAGGAGTAGTCCATGACTGATCTCTTGATCACTTTAGAAGATAAGTGCTTTTATAATTGAGTAATTTTTAACTTGTATAACTTCCTGAGTTCCTCTTTTGTCAGAGTCTTTACTGATAATAAAAAGTTTACAATATGCTAGGTAAGTTGAAGGCAGTAGGATAACCAGGTGTGATGGGACCAGAGGCTGCCACATTCCATCTCCCTCCTGGAGTCATACCACAGAGATGGGAGGTGCAGCATCACAGTCTTAGGGGTATAGCAGATGGCTGGACAGATCTCGGATATCTTTGGCAACAGGGGATCAATAACGCTCACACTCAGAATGATGGAAAAAAATTAAGAAAACTGGCCTTCCTTGAGCAAGGAGACAGGCACAGAGACAGGAGTCTTGGACATGCAGCCAGTATTTCTATTCATGAGCCCTGAAGGCACTGCTTACTAAGAAATTTCCCCATGAAGAAAAAAAGCAGAGCTTTCTGTATTGGGTCTCTTGGACCACACTAACTGTTTAGAGCCATCTGATACACTGGGAGAAGGAGAAAGAATTCAAATATCTGAAACCACCAGAGTGAGGACTGTAAAAAATAACAACTAAGTTATCAGGTGATGGTATGTGCTATAATTGCTAGATCATATGGAAATAAAGTTCAGCAGCTGCTATTTTACCAGCATTACTAACTCTAGTTCTCCCATAGACAAAAAGCAATAAAAAAAGCTGTCTGCTGCCTACAAATCTGAGATCACAAGCCATGGGCCTCAGACAAGACTTTGGCCTCAAATGTCTACATTTTACTATAAAGATAGATATACACTATAAATTAAATGAACTAAAATATTCATTTGCTTGGTAACTAAAATAAATTTTCTACCTATCATTATGCTCCACAAAGTATGAATAAATGTGGACTGATGTCAAATGAGTCACAGAAAAAATAAAATAATGCTGTTTATCTTTACACATCAGCTGTTGTATTATATGAAAGTCATTCTACATTAAAGAGCTTATAAAGTTAAGTGAGACTTTACTGCCACAGTAAGAAATTATTCTAGCCTTTATTTTATTGCAAAAGTATTGGTAACCCACCTGGATCAGTGCCTTTGATCACGCTACAAATCTTTGACCACACAGTAAACAAACTGGCAGACGTGTGAGTGATTCTCTCACTCTAAGAAAGAGGACAAGACAGTTTGGCAAATTGCCTTAGTTGCCGTTCATTTATCAAGAACAGTATATTAGCAGCAAGTCTGGTCACCTAAAAGTAGGAGTCTGCAGGGATAGCTCCCAGTTCAAGGGCCAGATTCAGGTTCAGAAGAGTCTTCTGAGTGTCCCATCATTGCCTTGACTTGACTTAGGCCTTCCTCCGCAAAAACCTGAGCAGGTCTTTAACTCAACCATTAACTTTCTAGCAACTCAGTTGCCTCTAGGTTGCAACACCCAGTGCCTAGGCAGCTGAGGGAATAAGTAGTTTGAACTTATTAGGGCAGACAGCACTTCCTCCAAGTGATGGTGCTGTATTTTATTAATAACACGTTATCCAGCTTTATACCCTAATTGCTGCCTCTGAGCCAGAAGCAGTAAAGGAGGGCAATGCTGCTCTCCATGCTGGGCTTTTCCCTGGTAGCCATTGTGTACTTTGCACTTAAGGCAGTGGGCACAAAACAGAAAAAGCACTTCTAAAAAGAAGTTTGTTGGCCTTGAGTAGGGGGGCTTTCCAGTCACTAAGCTAATACTCTCTGAAGGGAAAGGTAAAGCAGGACAGCATCTTAACAGTGCTTCTGGATGTCAAGGCCAAAATCTTTTGTCACAATTTTTAATATGTAGGCCGTGCATCTTGCAAAACAGAGCCTTATAAATCTTTTCTGTTTCTTGCAGGGAGGAAAAAAGCAGAAATTTGGCTCCTTGGAAATGCCGATTAAACAGCAAACAAAAAAGCAGCAAAAGGGCAACCTCCACAGGGGTGGTTATTTGCATTGAGGAAGCTTTTGCTGGGGGTTTCCCTTTGCTTCTGGTCAGAAGACAGTTTTGATGAGGCTGAACTTTGTGTATTGAATTTGGAATGAGTAATACAGGCAGATTGTGTGCCCAGTGGGAGACTAGAAACTTTTGTATTAACATTTACTTTGAAAAGAGTTTGCAGAAAGGTAACATACTTTGTCAGCTGCAGAAAATAACATCACTGATAATGCCATGAACAGGCTTCTGACAGAGCTATAAACACTGAGACAGAAATTTAGGGTGTTTTTTAAAGGTATCAGCTGTGAATTCCCAGCCTCAGGGTGAGTCATTTAGACCAGATGCAGCATTTCAAGGAAACATTTCTAGTGAAGTGACTAAATAGTTGGAAAAGGCCCAACTGCAATGCATTCATAGGCATCCCATGGGTCAGGTGAAAGAATCTGTTTCTTAGAGACACCTGGGCAGGTGGTATTCGCAGATGATGTAGAGACAAAGGCCAAAGGAGATGGAGTTGCCCAAATAGAGGGAAGCTGCATCCAGGAAAGCAGGAGCTACAGAGATGTCGGCACCCAACAACTGGAGTGACACATGTGAAGAGCTGTCCAGGCTCTCTGCAGAAATTAACAGCTGAAGAGTTGTGATTTGGTGAAAATATGATCCATGGAAAATACTTAGGAGGCTGAAAGGGAAGGAAATGTACTGCCTGAATAACACCAGGAGCTACTAATGACCGGCTAATGCAAAGGCCAAAAGAAATTCATCATCCATCAGCTTCAGGGAGTGTGAAAACTCAGTGGATTATGTTGTGTGATCGGTATTTCTATTGCTATTGCACTGGGAATTGCCTTCATGTAGGGACCCTGGAGGGGTTCTGGGCTACTGAAGCGAGTAAATGTGCTCTGGAGCAGAACTGAGCCCCTCTACAGAGAGCTGGCAGGAAGAAATGTGGCTCCAGGGAGTTCTTTGGGCTTCAAGTGCTTCTAGAATGAGTATGGAGTGACAAAGATTAATTGCTCCCTGTGACAGTTCTAAACTAGGCCACTGTGCAATAGTTTGCCTTCGTAAACCTGTTGGAGTATTTGAAACTACAGCTGTGCCATCGGGTTTCCTCTTTGTCGGGATGCTGCCTTATGCGGTATCAAAAGTTGAGCTCTAAGTAAGAACAAAAAAAGAGATTGACATTACCAGACTCTAAGGACAACAGCCAAACATTTCACAGCATGTCATGGCAAAGAAGTGTGAAATATCCCGCTTTGCCCAGGTATTAGGGAAATATTCACAGAAGACAAAGAATAGAAGCTATTGCTCTAATATAACCCATTTACCTTAAATTTGCAAGGATTTGAGCAATGCAACTGGGTGTACTATCAGGTGACATACCACAATGTGCCTTTGCTTTTTTTTTTTCGTGTCACAGTGGATAACTGTGAGGTTCTACATTGGGTGGTGGAAAATGGCCTGACCACAGCTACATCATCTTGAACTTCCCATACTGGAACTATTAAAAAAATCCTACTCAGCAGCTTCCTGAACAACTGAGCCAAAGCTTTGCAATAATTGTAAGAAATGTAATTCCAAATAGCAGCAAACTTTCCTGCAGTCAAGAGCTGAATGTGTTATTGGTTTTGACCGGGAGTCTGCATCATCCAGTTACACTGACACTGACAGATTAAGACAGAGCACAAACCACCACAAGGTCTGCAGAGTACCTTTCATATTCATGCATACACCAGAGATATTTCAGAGGATGAGAAATTATCTAATTTAAGAGACAAAATCTGAAGATACCCAAGAAAACCCATAGGAGGAAGATCCAGCCTAGGCCAAAAGGTCTCTGAAGCTTTTTTAGAAGATTAGCTAAGAAGGTTTAACTCTCTGGGGATGTCAGTGGCTTCTGCACGGAAACTTTAAAGAGACAAATTGCACACGATGGATAGACCTGGACAGCAGAACAAATATTTCTGTCTCACTGATAATCTAGAATGAAGAATGTGGGGTATCTCCCAGACTTGAGCAGGCAGTCTCATGCTGGAGCCTGCAAGGACTGCTGGGCTTCCTGCAACCATGGAAATTACAATAGTGATCAAACTGCTAATGCTTTCAAATTCTTGCTGAACAAAATAGGGAAAAGTTGCAGAGAGCACCTGGCAGTGATGCTGTATGGTTCTCTGTGTGGGAAATTGCTGTGTTTGTATGATATTACACTTTTTTGTGTTTGATGGGTAAGGAGAGGCAAAATGAAGTTGGGCCAGAGCTCTTACTCAAAGTGCTCCTCTAAGTTTTAGACTTCTTTGTGTGAATAAAAAAATAACATCGTAGAAGAAAGCTTTACATAGATAAAACTATGCCTGTAATAAAGTCTTCATCCTAAGATATTTACTTTATTCCACATCTGATCCCAGATGAATGAAAAAAGCAACAACAGGAATTTCACAGTACCCCACCCAGACTTTCTTCAAGACTAGCTCTATAAACTATAGGATCTGTGCGTGCTGGGATTATACTGTTTGATCATAAAGCTGCACAGACCAAAAAGAAAAAAAATAAGTTCAGACTAAAAATTCGCATTGCTGTATAAACAAAAACCAGCTACCACTTGTTCAGTGGGACAGCAACACATCTGGTCTCCAATCCTGTAACTGCCTGGCTGAACAGGGCTTGGGAGCACTGAGGAGCTACCACTGCCTAGGAGGAAGGGAGTGCCCAGTATTAGTCACCAGAAACCAGGTCTGAATCATTTCATGGAGTTCTGATTCAGCAAGTTAAACATTGGTGAGAAACAGGAGATGAGTCCTCAGCATTCTGCACTGAAGCAGACAACTGCTGGGAAACCCAGGAGGAGACCAATGACATGACTCCAGAGATGCAGCAGGACCTGGGACTGAGATGGGCCACCCAGCTCTTCATGGGCTTGGACCCAGGCATGAGACATTGGTGTGCTGGGGGAAGGATGTCCTGTCTCTGCGGACAGCAGCGATGACAAGAGGTGTATGAGGTGGCCCTAGCAGACCATGGCCATGTCCAGAGTTTGCTTTTCCCCATCTAGTTTTGCTCACCCCAAGCAGACAATATGAAGGCTTACACTTAGGCCTCCTGTGCCCAAGAATGACTGCCCACAATTACGCAAAGCAAATGTGCATTTGGAGAATGCCACATCAGCAGTCCTCCTCGGGCGTGAGGAGGATTAGTGCCAGCCCTGTATGATGTTTACATAAGAGGATTTGATCTATGCTTCCTAGTGTGATTCACAGGGCTCTGCCTTGCTGGAGTAGCTAAAAGTTAATTCCTCTTGCTTCTGTACTTGGCCCTGGTACTCTGCTTTCTACAGCAACTGCACTGGTAACAGTAACATTGCAGCAGGTGTTATGGTCCAATTTTAACACAGATATTGTTGATTGGCATTTTTGTTTCTCCACATATTTTTTCCGATTGTACTTTTTGAGCCTACAAACTTATTTTTCAACTGCAAATCCTGCTTTCTTTATTTAGATGAAAACCAGAACACTAACATTTAGAAATACAAGGTTGCCAGCACCGTTTAAACACCCTTCCTTAAATACATAGGTTTGGAAAAACAAAACTGGTGCCTCTGTACTTTGACGAGCTAAAAATGACACTGGTTTCAAAGATATGGAGCATAAAAAGAAATTAAATGTTAAACTATAAATAACTCAGTTTTCACTTGGGCTCCAGCAACTTGCACAGCTTTCTATACAGGTAGTCACTACGGCACCAACTTATTTATCAATCACAAAATGTAGTAATTCAATCACAAAATTGAGAATTTCACAGAATGTCACTGTAGCACTACATTTTTTGTTTGTTTGTTTATTAGGGATAATAGTTTCAAAAATATGCTTTCTCATATATTTTCTTATAAATTTATAGGTTTTCTATTCAAAGCCTTGGTATTCCCTCTTCCTGCCGTTCGATCAATGTACCCATTTTGTATCTGTTTTCTACCTTTAACTAGTTCACAAGACTCTAACACAAGAATCCGAGAAAGCTTCACTTACCAAAATTTTTAAGTGATTTGATTTCCCTATACTTTAGGAGCGATGTGCAGGTAAACCAGAAGGCATAGTAAATAATCATGTTTTGAGCAGGATCAAGAGTTTAATACTTGAAAGTTCTGGACATGACCAGATCTCATTCGGCTCAGACTCAGTTATGATACTGAATCATCTCTATCTGGTATGACTGCTGCTATGCAACATTTTCATGAAGCTTTTATGTTAAAATGCAGATTTTTGCAGCTAACTTACCTTGGGTTGTTCTTCCTGTTGCAGATTGTTTTTTGTTTTGTTTAATTTTTAAGTGTGGGGTGGCTTTCTGGATACTTCCAATACCAGCAGATGTTGCTTAAGGAAGAAGCTGAACTCCCTAGATCCATCTGGTGTCATTTGCCCACATGGTTCCCTGGGGATGTTTCTCTTATTAGTGTTTCCATGAAAGCAGCTACACAATCCCCAGCCAGAAAGTCCCCTTGGCTGCTTTTCATCCAGTCCCTTTCTTCTGACACATCCAGCTTTGGTGGGCTACAAGGAGTCAGGCCTCCTCCTGGAAGAGCTATTGAGTTTACTTGAGACACTCATGCAATCATGCTGTGTCAAAGTACAACTAGAAGCAAAGGAATGTTGGCAAGAGAAAATTATGTATAAGCTATGATTAAGACATTAACAGAACCATAATTTATTACTCAATTTTCTATCACAGCAACCAAGATCAAAGGTTTTGCCTTTTATTCCCCTATGAAAACCTTATCTGGATCAAGCTGAGTCATAGTATTCAGTTTTTCTGTGGAACTCTCTCCTACATGGGTTTTTCAGGAACTTGCAAATGTACTTTCTCTCTATGACCATCTCCTCCCCATTCGCCACCTAAATCATTTATGCACATATAAGTCTGTATTTCATTCCTTACTCTTTGTTTTGGAGCCACAAGAAACCCATTTGTTATTGAAAAGCTTAATTTCATTTCAAAGTAATTTTAAATATGTCAGCTTAGAGCTGCTCTGATTTTAATTTTTTCTTCATTTGGTTTCAATATATTGTCATTTTTACATTTTACTTGAACAATTCAAAGGGATTATATACTATGAAACGTGAAATTATATGCTAAGAGTGTTGTTGTCACAGGAACAGTTTGCTTCCACTGCACAGTGACTAGCAACTCACTGTATCTGTGTACGACTGCTGCAGTAGCTGTGTGGGAGCTGACTACTGCAACTCACGAAAAGTGCCCGTGCAGGGTGGTGCATGCAGCTGCTTACAGTCTGAGCCAGATGGATGTTATCCAGACTGGTCTGTGTATCAGGTAACTGCACTTACCAAAAGCTCAGAGCTGTGTTGATAAGTCCTGCAGAGAGAACAGTTATGGTAAATACAAGCACAGTGTCACAATGCTGTGGTTTCAGTTTTCATATCAGAGCTGGCCTGCAGCCTGGTAGCTCAAAGTATAAGAGCAGGCAAGCAACTCTCCACACTCATCCATCTAGACATAACCCCTGAGGTATGTAGAAGGTCTTTTAATATTCCAGAGAGGGCATCAGTTCCCAAATGCTCTGTCTTCTCTGGGTTCTTAGTTCTCTCTGTTAACAAAATTCCACCTCCACCCTGATGTGTGCCCAGACATCTATACCTCAGTTTGGACAGGCAACGCTGACAGCTCTTGTGTTGCTGATGGGAAAGCAGCACCTGGAAGGAGAGCAGCAGGTTCTTATTAAAAACAAATTTCTTCAAGAAAATCAACTAGTTACTCAGGAGCCTCAACTCAGGCTTCCTTAGCCCTCCAACCTACTACAGCGCCTCATCCAAGGCAGCACTTCATCTTTTGAATCTTTTAGTACTCTAGTGTATAATAAAAGACTGCAATATCTCATACTCAGCCATATTTCAACTTTTGCAGACTGGGATTTGATAGACACTAGATAAAATTTTACAGGACAGTACAACATGCTAGCCCAGTTAGAATGAGCTGGCATTGGGAACTGCAGCAAATTCCTAAAGTACTGGCTATATCCCATTTGCAGAACTGCTCAGCCCCATGCTGTTACTTAAGCATCTGGCAGGAGCTGTGTTACTCCTGTCCTGCTCAGCCGGTGCCATTTCTCTTTTTTTTCTGCCCTGACAGATCTGGTATCTCCTCTGAAGAGCGAAAGAGAGGAGACAACACTTACGAGCTCTGTACCTCATCTTCTCTGTTTCCCCCAGAGCCTTATAGCACAAAAAAATACTGCACAGCAAATTTTAAAAGAAAATGAAGCGATCACGAACAAACATGGAAGCTGAGGGAATACAGCCTTGAATGATCATACTAGTACAGTCTATACTGGGGCTAACCCTCACCGATAAATATCTCTGTAGTGCTTCTTGGGAGCCTTTATTTCTCAGTGTGAGAGATGAGCTAATAGGCACTTGGAGGCATGCTAAAGTGATGTCAATCAGTCCACAGCAATAAAATATCAGGGAAGATCTTTCTAAACCTACAAAGCTGCACCATAAGAGCCTTTGGTCTCATCTTTTTTTTTCTCTTTTACATGCAGAACTGAAAGAGACGCTTAACCCACAGCAGCAAAGGGGAAGTCACAACAGTGAAGAGCCATCATTTATACAATCCAACCCAGAAATAGAAATGAAAGAGAAAACCAAAGAGCAAAAGAGAAGTGCATATCAGAGAAGCTGTACACAGAATGACAGTACTAATGTTAACATAGGCTACCTGAAAGGACAGGAAAATCCAGACATCCCCTTACTCATACTTCATATCATAGAGCATATAACTGAGTTAAGATGGAGAAAATATCTAGAGCTGTCTGAAGGGCAATGAGAAGAAGCTAATCATCAAACTCCTCAAGCTCTTCCAGAAGAGAGATTTTAAAGACAGAGAAGACACACCACATGCACAGAAAGCAGGAAGAAACAGATGGAACTGTTTTCAAATCGTAAGGCAATTAATCAAATTCTACCACCAGAATTTCACCCTGCCTCATCTTGCAAGTTGATCTCCATGTGCAGATGTCTCTGACATTGGTCTCCTTCTTTGAGGATCAGGGGCCCAGGCATGAACCAGAAACCACAGTGGCTGATGTGTGCTCCCTTTGCGTGCTTCCTCTATTGTTCTGTTCAGCTTGTGCGTTGAAATTAACAGCACCTCATAAAAAATGCCTCCTTATGACATAGGTTCCACATGCATTGGTGGTAATCTGGGACTGAATAAACTCTGGCCAAGAATTTCAGATGGAGGTGTCTGTGGCTGAGCTTCTGAATCTGCATGGAGACAACTGGATAAACAATCAAGCATACTGATGATTTTAAAATTGCCATGAAAATCAGTTGCACCTCACCAGTCTGAGTATTACTTAACATCTTTTCACCTACACACAGAAACACTTTGGCACTGGCACATCATTGCAATGCAGTTGGATGTTCTCATCAGAAAAGATACACATAGCTGAGTTTATCACCATTTTTGGTAGAATCCCATTTAACTGAAAGAACAGGTTTTCAATGAAGTTTCAACACTCAGAAAACCTATAGGAACATAAGGATACAGTTCTGTGTATCTTTGGGCAGAACAAGGTATTGGTTCATCTATTCTTTGTTCAGGCCCATTCCTTTTCTATTTCTTCCTCCTTTCTCTGTCTTTCTAATCAATCAGTAGATTCATTCTGCAGTCATGGATGCTTCAGCATGAGATGCCTCCTCTAAAAGCAGAAAATTTAACACATGGGATTTACCACAAAATGAGCAGATACACAGATACCCAGCATGATTCTGTGGGTATACCATACCACACTTATACCATGTCAGCAGTCTTGGATTTCTACCAGACTATGGTTGAGAGAAGCGCCGTGTTAGGAAGTTCCAGCTTTGCTGAATTAATGTGGAGTATGGGTAGAATAAATATCACACACCTTGCTGTCACACCAAAATATCTATCCATTACACCAGAAACTGCCAGGCTGCCAAACATTGGAGAAGGCAGTAATACTGTGCTGACAGCAAAATAGGGCTGAATTGCTGCACCCTCGGGGAATGAATCTGGAAAGTCTGGAGCATACTAGCATGGAATCTAAACAACATATGGGAGAACAGGAGCAGTTCCCTTCACTGGCAGTACTCTTATGCACAAGCTAACCTGGTGGTTGTGGTGGGATTGAGACCTTTGTGTCCTATCCCCCAAGTTCTCTATGACCCAGTGCACAACACTGAATGGGACAGGGCATAAGGATACTGCAAATGCACTAGGTCAAGTAACACTGGTCTGTCATTCACGTCATAGCACTATACTACAGCCACACAACACCCATTTCTAGCCAGCCTCCTCCATGGTTTCACCTTTTATATATCAAACCTGTATGCTGATCACAACTAATTAGGTCACCCAAGATCAGATCAGTCCACTCTGCCTGGTGCCAGGATCACAGTAGGAGAGAGGGACAATTATATGGCAATTGCATGACACTGATGTAGGGAAACCTGAAGTGATGGTCAAATGAATGAGGCCAGTACTTATTTCATGCATCTTTCCAGGCATGTATCCACAGCAGAAGTTCACACTGCAGCTCACAGTAGTGATACTACAGATAGCACTATTGCCACCAAAATACTGCATCCTTGCTTTTATTAGAGGGAACTGGTAAACCACATGGCAAAGCTGAAAGCAGGCTCTCACTGGGCAAAGGTGTATCCTAAATTACAAGCCCAATCAAAAGTCATCATCCCTTTCTCTGAGAAAGTAACTTCTGGATTGTTACATTTAATTCCTAAAATGTAAAATTCTTACAGAAATTGAGGATATTTTTTCCTACTGGGTTAACAAAAAGCATATGATGATGAGTGGTTAAGCAAACAGAAAATCAATGTAAAACAAATAATAAAACCCCCCAAATTTACCCCTGTTTATCTTGAAAATATTCACTGAGTAAAAAGTAGCTAGGGTTTGCTGAAAATAAATCTTGTAGACAATCCTGAAATATTAAAATCCAAATATATCATATCTCCTCTGTTTTCTTCATGCAAAAGTTTTGCAATGCTACGAATGTTGGAAACAAAGCCCTCCAGTGACTTTGAGCTGGCATGGAAAATGAAACAGCAGGAGAGTCCTGAGCCACTAGTGCTCAATGCAGGGTTGCCTTCAGCACACAGGTCCAGTATCAGCAAGTAAAAGACACACCACAGATCCAGGGTAGTAAACCCTGTTTTAGGGTGCTCAAAAACACAGCCAAGTGATGCAGAGCACTGATGTGATGCAAAGTCATTTTGGCAGCTCAAGCTTATTGAAACTTTTCCAAAAGGACAACTTTTCCCTAGCAGACTCAGTGCTGGTATGTGCATTGTTTCTGTGTCATCCATCATAACACGGAGGCAAATGAAGCAATTTAAGGAGCAACAGAAAGAATTATCTGGAAGAGTGGTTTTATAGAGAAGGGTTAAAAGAGCTTAATACATCCAGTTCTGTTAAAGCAGAGGCACATGGAGACGTGTCTCCAGCCAGCAAATACTTAAGTAATGCAAACCTTAAGGATGGAGAGGAAATACTTGGGCTTCTACATATGGGAACAAGTAGTAGTAAATGAAAAGAGGGTGGGGAAAGACCAAATGTCAGAAAATCTTATTGGCAGTGAAGAGCAGAGCTTGTGCAAATTTTTCAGAGGAATTCTTTTAGTTATTTAAAAAATAATTTGAAACATACTAATAAACAAGCTAAGGAAAGTTGATTGGATTACCTAACAGCCTTATCTCTCCCCATTTCTTTCTTTGCTTCATTTATTTTCTACCAAGTAATCATGTATAACATTTGGTAAAAGCAAAGAGAAAGTAACCCAAGGTACATTCATGACCTCAATCTCAATGTTGATTTAAGAGACTCTATTTCCCACTGTGAGTTCATGCCATCTCCGCAGAACAGGAGAAATAGACCTCACAAAAATTTCTCATTTATTCAAGTGCAACATCACCTGGATTTGATCAGTGTCCCACAGAAGAGGTAACTCCGTGCAGGAGAGAGACAAGGTGGTTCAAACAATGGATTATTGCTTTTGGAGTCAGTCAGGCAGATCACCTCTACTGAGTACCAGCAGTTGAAGAGGTTACTAACCACACTGTGGTAACTAACCACACTGACACTCTCCCAGGAATTTTTGTCTCCATATCAAAGGTGGCAGAAAACCACACATCTGTATTTTAGGAGTTCTGGTTCCCTGCCCAGAAAAAAAAAAAAAAAAAAAAAAAGAGTATAAACTATCCACAAAGGTAACTTGCACGATAATTGAAAGCTGGCACTTTGGTGTGCTTTAGGAGGAATGTTTTAAACTATCACACCTCAGTAAATGTAGCAGTCTTTAGGTACAAACCTTTTCACTGAAGGTAGGCAAGGCTGAAGGTGGACTGACCATAGCTCTTCTGGTGTTAAATTTACTCTATTCTAGCCGTCATGCTGACAAAGCTGAGAATGGCTGCAGGAATCAGAGTACAGCTCCCTATTTGAAAGTCTTTCTGATGTGTTCTCCAGTAGAACTGGGCATTTCTTCATCTAACAAGTTGGTTGTTGAACTTCAGTGTCTCAGTATTTATGCAATTTCTGTTTATCAACACAACTAGATTTCTATAAGAACTGTATTCTACACCTTGTCATAGTTAATTGTAAGAAGATTTTTTTCAGTATAGAAATTACTTTTTAAAAATTGTTCAATAGGCTCAAGCAATACTGCAATACCCAAGTGTTAATATTTATATGTGCTGCATGCATAAACCAAGCAACTTGAAGAGTCTCAAACATGTATGAAACAATATAACCCAGACTAAATCAGAAATAAATTAATGGAATGCTTTTTGCTTTATCATTTACAGACATTGGACCATATTGTATTGGTTTTTCCTGCACAGAAAACAATGGGAGTTCTGGACAAAGATGAAAAGGAGAATGTGTACTATGACCTGTTTGTTTTCTACTCATATCTTTTTCAAAAGACGGTCTGTGTTTCAAACAAATAAAAACTTCCCATATTTTAATGTTGTAAAGTTTAAGATTAATAGATACCATAATGGTAGGACTCATGGTTCTTCTCTCATGTATATTATGGCCTTTTTTAATAGCATAGTTGGCATTTCCATTTTTACTCTAAGGTAGATGTCGCCATCCTTACATCTTAGTTTCATTAGAGTTCCCATTCATTTCAGCGGGTAGGATGCTCTACAGCGTGAATTACAACGTCTGGAGGCTTGGTTGTGCAACACTGGCTTTGAAAGACGAGAAATAGGAAGGAGCTGACTTCTTTTTCCAGAAGAGTAATGCATGTACAGCAGAAGCCTAGTTCGGATGTAAAATCAAGATCATACCGGGTCCACTGTAATAAAGATGCAGCATTAATTGCTGTTTGTCTTTCTCAGTTCTTAGGTTTGATCATGCTCTTTGATGTACATACTTATCCCCCACAGAAGTCAAAGTGTGGACTTCTGCTCACAGCAGTAATCAGGCTTTATATGTGGTTTTGGTGGTTCTGATAACTGTTGACAGAGATTCATGCTCATAAGTCACTGATTGGTGTGTACCCATTTTCTATGCAGTAGTTAAAAGACTATGCAACTTTGAAAGATTAGTAATTACAGAGAAGCACTTAACTTGATTCCTCCTCCTATGTCTTCAGGAAGTGACCACTGTTCCTGGGAAAGGTTTCGACCCAGTGTTTCCAACTTTCCATTTCACTCTTAAAAATAAACCTCATTGATGCTGTGGCCATAGTTCAACAAAACAGCTGTATCCAGACTTTCAAGGTGTCTTTGGGGAGTTCTAAGAAAAAAGAACAGTGCGTGTTAATTTTGTGCAAGAGCCATAGCAATACTATTTTAGTTAGGTTGTTAGTCAGGCCTTTAGAGACTCTGGGTTTATTACACTACCCAAGTCTTTTATGCTGTTCTGACAGCTGAAACTCAATGACACCTTCAGCCACTTCAAAACAAATGTGACATGTTGATCAGGTAGGGAAATGAGCTAAGGAATAGCACATGGGTGCATACTGTTTTTTTATTCTAAAAATCTAAGGCTTTTCTTCACTAAACAGAGACTATTTGTGCTATAGACTTTTCCTTTTAACGCTTTATCCAAGATGCCTTTGGCACTGTAAGTCCTGATCTTGGACAGGCAATACCCAATTCATATCTCTCACTGGGAGCCATGGCACACCTGGTATCACAGGTCCTGTCAGGACGGGTTCCATGGACCCATCTCCCAGCACAACATCCTCTTGACAGACACCAACCTCACACGTTTAACAGCTTGCCTTCTCCCCATCGCAAATTTCCTCCATGCATTCACAAAGGCCTTATGGCCACTCGTGTCCCTCAAAGGCATAGTGCGTACACGTCTTCCCTCAGCAACGGCAGGCGCGCGCTATCACGCCCTGGCTCCAGCACAGGCCTCACACCGCGCCTCAGGCGGGCAAAACCTCCCTCTCCTCCAGTTCTATTGCTGCCGAGGGTGCTGCACCGACAGGCCAGGCCCAGCAGCGGGGGAAGGGAGCGGATTTCCTCACGGGGAGGGCTGCCGACACCCCCGCTCCGCAACACCCTGGGCTTCCAGCAAGGAAGACAGGACACGGGAAATGGGCAGAAACACCGAAGAGAAACACCCCCGCCCCCCAGCGAGGCCGCCGCGCACAGAGACAACGGCTCGGCGCCCGCCCGCCACCATCTTGGACGCGGGCAGGAGGAACGCCGACAGCCTCCGCAGGGAAACAACAACAGCGTCACCACAGCCCTCCCGGCGACGGAGAGAGAGCGCTAAGGAGGTGGGCTGACCCCGCCGCGAACAGCCGGCGTTTACAAAAGACCTAATGTCGCGTTTAAGAAGCAAAAAATAAAACAAAAAATTAAAAAAAATTAAACCAAAACAAGCCGGTCACCAGCCCCCTGCCTAGACCAGGGGGAAAGTGAGGCCGCCTTGCCCACACTTAAAATGGCACCTGCTCTGCGCCCTCGCCTGGCCGGGGGCGGGGCCTCCCCGGGGGGCGGGGCGGCCCCCTCTCCATCCCCCGCCCGGGACACGCGCGTCAGGAGCCGCAGCGCGCGCGCTCGCGGGGGTGCTCGCCCGGCCCCGCCCCTCCCCGAGCTCCTCCGCGCGCGCGCCGCGGCCCGGCCGGAGCAGACGCGGACACGGACACCCGGCGCACCCGTAGCGCCGGCGGCAGCGCGATGACGGCGGCGCCCGGCTGCCCCCGCTGCTCCCTGCGCTGCCTCCGCTGCTCCCCCGGCGGCTGCCCCTTCCCCCGCGCCGGCGGCTGGACGGCCGCCTGGCGGGGCGCGGCGCTGCGCTTCGCGCTGGCGCTGCTCCTCCACACGGCGCGGGCCGAGAAGGAAGGTGAGACCCAGATTTCCCTTCCCTTTCTTGTCCCCCTTCCCCCCGCTTCTCCTCCCCTCCCTCCGGTGGCGGCGGGGCCGTTGGCGGCCGTGGCCCGCGCCCGCTCCCGGGCGACGGCGGCGGGGTGGGGGGAGGCGGCCGGGAAGGCGCCCCGGGGTCGCCGCCCCTTGTCCCGCATCCCGCCGGCTCCCGCATCCCGCCGGCTCTCGCTGCCCTGGGTGTGCAGGGAGTCGCGCCGCTGCGTCCCCCGCCCGGCTGGCAGGGTGCGGGTGTGTGCGTGTCTCTGTGTGTCTGTGTGTGTCGCTGACGTTTGGCAGGGGTTTCTCCTCCCCTGACAGCGGCGGGGATGGAGCTGGAGCTGCCCTTTAAACAGAGGAAAAGGGAAAGAAAGAAGTTTAAAAAAAAAAAAAAATAGGAGGCTTTCTCGCACTGAGCTGGTTTCCCTGCGGCAGGCTTCCAGCGGGAGACCGAGCCAAGCCAAACAGACGGGCGAAGCTGCATGAGAAAGTGCAGAAATGTGCGCTTTTGCATAGGTTGGATTTTGATCTCTCACCAAATGACAACGGGGCCCCCCTTCGCCTCCCCGAACTTTTGAGAGGTGTCCGGCGCCTTCGCGGGATCGATGGCCTTTTCTCCAAACTTTATAAAGTCCCCGTCTGACTTTCCCTAACTCGCAGTGTCTGTGATTTTGGCACGCTGTCTTTTCATTGTGGTTTAGCAAGGAAAAAAAGCCCGGAGCGAAACACCTAAGTATATTCTGTAGCATTGCTGAGAACGGCTTTCGAGCATTTCCAAGGTGCGGACTCGTGGTCTACTTGAAAGCATTGCTGTTTGGTAGCATTAAAAAGCAGCAGGTAAATATAATGTATTGCAGAAGTAGACGAAACAGATTTACTTTGGCTGGACAAGAGAATTTGCTTTTCAGGCAAGTTGCTGCACTGGAGGAGGCAGGAGTTTGAGGACTGAGAGGAAGAAACAGAATAAAAAGAATAAGAAGGGTATGGAATAGAAGTTTAGTGAGGAGACTAGTTATGTGTCTAGAGCAGACTTGAGGGAAGAAATGCATCCTAATAATGCACGTATAAGAATAAACGTAGATACGCGTTTCTAGTGAAGGACTCAGTTCCAGTAATTTCCAAGTAGCTTGTTTTTACAAATAGGATAATGTTGCTTAGAAAGTGATTAAAACCCCCCAATTTTGGTTGTTGCACATCCACTGTTCACTTGACTTTGTCTTCAGAGAATGTAACGTTTAGATAACAGCACGAATATGATACCAGGTCTTTAGAATGATGAGAATGCGTGAGTTTGTCAGTGTGGCCTGTAGTGTCTTGAGATACTAAAAGAGTTCAAATGCTTGAGGAATTCCTATTTTTAACTCTATTTGTGATTGCATTCCTTCACAGGTAATAGGTTATATGAGTTTATAAGCTTTGTCAGTGATGTCATATACTGGTATGATGGAATTGATTCATGCCCTAAAAGTTTTGATGGCTGGGGCCATGGTCTTGTTTGGTTCATTTCTGAAGAAGATACAGGGTTTTTTTTCTCTATGGACTTCTTTGCCATTCCTAAATAAACAAAAACAGTTTTAGATTCACAGAGTTTGAACAGATATGATTGACGCCCTTCAAGAGAAGTGAATAGTTTGCACTGATACCATTTCGTTTTGTTGATACAGTCTATTACTTAAAACTTATCCCAGCAATACTTCTGTCATTTTCAAAAAGTGAATTTGTTTCTCAAGTAAAACACGGTTTTCTTTTAGTCTTTTCAGATTTCTCACACTCATTTTTCTTCCCATCTGTTCTGCTGCATTTAGGGTTACTAGTAAGTCTTGCTTTGGTGTTTTGGGTTTTTGTGTTTTATTTTGGGTTTTTTTTAAATTCATCTTTTATTGACTTCTTAAGAGTTCATTCGCAAGCTGGGTTTGTGGATGGCACGTTAGAAAGTGTTGTCTTGCAGTCTTCCTTTTGCTGAGTGCAATGCCTGTTTAAACCCTGGATTAAAAAAACCAAACCAAAACAAAAACCAAACAACAGTTTTAAAGCAAGACAAAGATAAAAGGGACTTGAGATCCAGTCCCATTGATCTTAAGCTACAAACTAAGTACCAGTCTGCAAGAGACAGTAAATGAGCACAGGAGAGGAAGAATCAGCTTGGACAGTGGGCCTTTAGACCAAGATGGGAGCTCAAAATTAAACAGCAGTTGAGAAAAAAGGAGGGGAGAGTGTTTCAGGCTCTGTCCTTCAGTGCCTTAGCTTTTACCAGTTTGTGTCAAGTTAAACGTAGTAAGACAGAGTTTAAAAATAATAATCAGGAAGCAGGGAAGTAGCTAGGAGTATCCTTTCCATCTTCCAGATGTGGGCATACATGTTTCACTACAGCTGCAGGAAGGAAGCTGTGGAGAGGGATTAGAGCTGAGTGCTCCTGAGGACTGCTGAGTTGAAGGTGGCTGTAGTAAAACAGTGCAGTATATATTCCAGAGGATTTGCTGCAGAAAAAAAGCTGATAAGAAGCAGGTGTCAGATGAATGACAATTGCGTGAGAAGAACAGATCAGCATATGACAAAGTAAAGTGAAAAATGAAGGTGGAGGACACTGTTTTCCTCTTACCTTGCATGTACATGAGGGGGAACTGGAGGAAGGATGGAGCTGATGCACTGAAGAGTATGCTGGCTTCGTGCTTCTATGGAGAAGGAGCAGCAAGCAGTTTTTCATGGAGCTGTCATGAGTAGAAACAAGATTGATGCTGGAGTGTTCCAGATAGACATGACTGCTTTTGTACCCAGTCTTAGTTAAGAAGTTTGAGGGGAAAAATGTAACATAAACAGCTTTGCCTAGCAGCAAAAAGCAAAACTGAAGTCCTTTGAGTGTTCAAGCTGTAAATCAAAGTCTTGAGGAACAGTGACATTGCTGTACGCTCTCTGTTCTATAGAAATAGAACTTCTGAAAACTATCTGGTGTCTGAATAGATACGAGAGCAGAGAAAACTGCTTATGGACCAGCCAAAAAAACTTAAACATCATTTTCAAACTAAACACTGAGTTGTGACTTTACTTTTTTTGTGCCTAGCTGGATCCTTAGTGCCCATGTATTGCTGAGGAATGAGTAAGACTGAGACGGTTGTAAAATTTTTTGTTTGTTTTTTATTTTTTCACTTAGGAAATCTGTGAACCACAGCAGAAGAATATCATGGCAGGGAAAAATTTCTGCATTCAGTCTGAAAGAGACTCTTGCTGTTTAGGAGGGGCAAAGATAACTTAGGAGTTTCTTTTGCAAATATGTGTGATTTTCAGGCTTTTCATAGGCTTATCCTTTCCTAGTGTAATTATCACATTTTGTATTGACACATGGATTGAGGACAGCTTTCAGTTTATATTTGAGCATGTGTGGTTTTTGTTTGGGGTTTTGTTTGTTTGGTTTGGTTGGTGTTGGTTTGGGGAGGGACGGGACACACAACGTACACACAACAGCCTTCTGGGTTTTAGGTTGAAGGAAGCCATAGTAATGCCATAACCCCATAACCCTGTGGTCAGTAAAATGTTTTGAAGACAAATGTCTAACATGAGGATGCTTTTTTTACAACCAATTTTTTTTTAAATCCCTTTTTATTTGGCCAGCTGACTGAAAGCCTGTTGAGACTATTTTGATAGCTCTCTTACCTACCCATCTGTTCACAAGATACGTGCAAATAGAGTAAGGTTAATATTTAGGCTAGGTTAAATCCCCAGCTGTAATATTTGAAGTTATGTCTTAGTGCTGGATCTGGCAAACATTTGTATTTAAACATCAAAGTTGTGATACCAGATAGGTCAGTGAAAATAGGATTTTTTTTTTCCCCTAAAACTTGATGTATTGTCTGCTAGCATTCTAGAAACTAAGGTAGTTATGGAGTGTAAGTAATGGGTAAAATAATCATGAAGTTGAAGGGAGATGTCATTAGAACAGTGCACTGGGATGCTGGAGTTCTGGTTCCATTTTTGTCATTCTTTCTAATCTCAGTCGAGTAATTTCCTTTTTGGTTTTTACTAATATCTAAAATAGCAATCCAGGATACTTCACATGAGTGTGAAAAGCAGACTAGTGCTGGAAGGTGATATGGGAGAAAGCTTACAAGTTTAAAATAACATAAGAGTATCTTCACATATACAGTTTGTTTGTTGTATCCTGCTGTCAGAACCAATCTATAGCATGCCCCCATTTACTTTAATGCTTATGTTTTGACCCTGACTTAAATCAAAATATGATGCAAAAAAGAATGACCTCAATCAAACTGAAAACACTCTAGCAGCTGAGGTAGCACATGAAAATCATGAACAGTGTGAGGAAAACAACACAGTGAATAAAAACTGACCGTGCTATCTCACTGGGGTTTTGAAACTTGAATGTGGGAAGGCTGATTAGGTTTGCACTGTGACTTTGCTCGTGAATGAAAAATATTAACTATGTGCTTGGATTGAACAGTCTCATACTTGTTTGCAAAATCTTTGGACTAAATTAAAGGAAAAATTGTCATGCAATGGACAGGAAGTTAGACATATTCTCCGTGACCTTCAGTGTAATCTCAAAGTGAGTGTTATTCCCTCCTCTGGACCTCTTTCTCCCTCACCAGTGTCCAGTTCTACTGCACGTGTGAAGCAGACTGGGGTGCCCTCACCTGTAGAGGTCGATTTAAGGATAGTGTGCTCAGTTCAGGGCCTTGGAGTGTCATCTCTTGAAGGGACTTGCTATGTATTTGTGTAGCTCTGAACATGATGAAGCCCCTCTGGGGTTTGCAGAGGTCTATAAGCTTTGCATTCTTTAAAGCTTTCAGCTGTGATTTTTGTCAACAGTTGCCAGTATTGCAATATGGCTTACTCTGAGTCATTTAGATGCATTTGTGCATGTTAAAAATTCACCTGTTTGCAGTACAGTTTGGACACTTGCTGTGTGTTGCTTTATTTCAGAACTTACCCAGTTTTGCTCTTCTTAAAGTCATATATGTTGTGGTTCCATGGTGTGATTTACTAAGCTTATGAGTTCAAGGTGTCTTTTTAAACAGTAAACTTTGTAAATGACCTGAGAGTCTGACTGTGAATGGTGGATGTTGTGGTTCATGCATAACGAGCAGTAAAAGTTGTGTGACTGAAGCATAGGCTAGAACCAGTTTGGTTTGTTCCCGTGTTTGTGGGTTCAGCAAGAATAGAAGTCTATAATAATCTATTTTATTTCTCTTGCTAGTACCTTCTGTCCAGTGTAGTGCCTCTGTCTTTGTCAGTCTACAGCATGAAGATTACCTGGGTATAACAGGAGCTCAAGAAAATACCTTTTTTTTCTCTAAAAGACAGCATTTGAATTAAATTTGAACTTTTCTTGGTGATACATGGGTGTGCTCAGAACTGGAGTGGGTAATACCTTGAGCATCCTGCTCTAAGTGGACACATTCTGACCAGGGGACTGGGCTGGAGCCTCTGGGGTTACTTCCTGTAGTTCTGAAAGTTGAGCACAGTGGGTCCTCACAGTGGAAGCAACTGATTTGATCCATTGTCCCTGTTAGTTGAAACTACAGTAATTTAAAAAATAATTTGTTTTTTTTTTTTTTTTTTTAAATTGTGTTAGTATTTCAGCATTTTAATTATTTTTTAATTATTAATACCAAGAATTTCTTCTTGCATAGGGAGAAACCAAAGGAACCAGTGACCATTAGAATTAAACAGAAAGTAATTATTTTTTAGTCATAAATACAGGCAAAGAAAATCCTGTGTCAGATAGCGTTTGTTAGAGGCAGCTGGTAAAATTTTAACGTGATGCAGGATTGTTGTGTATTTCTGTTTTCTCAGCTGTCTACATGGAATAATTACTGATTTACTGACTGCAACAAGAATGTGATGGAGCATTTGCATTTTTAAAATACGGTGTTAACATTTTTTGGTAAGCAGCCTTGATAACTTTTGCTCTGGAGTATTAAAGGGACTAAAATAGGATTGTTTGTGCTCTCTCTCTCTTTTTGAAAACCTCGGATATAATGGGGAAATAGCAAAGAACTGAAGTATTGCATTGTAATTCCAATTTCTGAAAAGGAAAAAAAAATGAGGAGTTTTACACTAGTCTGAGATTTTCCTGCTACACTTACCAGATTTACCTTCTCACTAAGACTATCACAGATGCATTTTTAATACCTCTTCTCCTACTGCCTGGTGTGCACTGCAACAGAGAACAGTCTGAGAATGGGAGTTTTGCTGTCCTTATCGAACTGGTTTTAGAGATACCTGAGTGAAATTTAGTGGAAGGAGGTGTACAGGAAATGAAACTATATACCTAACAGCTCCTTCTGTCTGTGTACTGTATGAAGTTACAAAATGTTATTTAATAGAACCATTCAGCTGACTGTAATGCAGCATGCTTAGTGTTTTTTAAGTTAGTTGATCAACGGATCCATTAACTATTCTTCGTAAAGCTGTTTGTCTTAGCAATGTCCTAAGGGGTATCTGAAGGTTTTTTCAATTGAATACCTATATATATGTTGGACTGTACAGATTTGGTGTAATAGAATGTGTACTTTTTAAACTTTTTGAAATTACTTAAAAAAATCCCAAACAACCCTTGGTGATAGGGTTGGGTTTTTTAAGGTTGTTTAAATGAGGAAGCACAGCTAATACTGATATTAAACAGATTACATTGCCATTTGAGGGAGTGATGGTAGGAGACAAAATTGTAAACAAGCATGGTACAGATTTAAATAATTTGAAACACTTATTTCCACTAAACCTCTTATATACTTGTTGTTCATCAACTTGATAGAAGGGAGTCCTTATAGAGGAGAGTGGTAGTGAAGAAAAAATGGCTGAGAAGTTCTCAGAAAGAAGGTTTTTAAAGAGATAATTCTAACTTTTGAAAACTGAAAGCTTTCTCGTTTCCTAACAGGCATACTTTGTTGGGAATATGTCAAGGTAGTTTCCTGAGTGTGAAACAGAGTGGCTTCAGCATAGTTTGATGTGACTAGCTTATGAAATTTCTTTATTTTTGTAATAGATAAGCTGTAGACTGAAAATGTCTGACTTGGGTTGAAGATGATAGAAGATAATGATATTGAGGTAAAGAAATCAGTTACTTTTTCATGACATCTGCTTCCACTAGGGGATTTTGGGTCCACTGTTTGAAATGGTATGTTAAATGAATGTTATGAATGTTAAATGAATTAAAAAACTGGTTATCTGAGGCTTCTAAATAAATATAAACTAATCTAGAAATATAGAAGAAGTCTTAAAGAATCAGTGATTTACACCACAATACTGTACAAATATTTACAGGTGGAATTTGTAGATAATGATAAAAACTATCCAGGCAACTACATAAACTGCAGAGTGTTTGGTTTTGGTTTATTCCCAGCAGTGGTTTGTGCTCTACCTCAGAGTCTGGCTGCAAGGAGCATCTCCGGGCTCTATTCTGGGACCTGCTCTGCTTTGTAGCTTTGTCACTGATCTGGAGCTGGAATGTACTAATACTCAAGGGCAGGTCTGCACTTCAGAGAGATCTAAGCAGGACAGAACAATGAGCTGACAGGACCTTCATGAAATCCAAAAAGGACAAATGTAAAGCCCTTCCTATGGGACAGAATAACCACCTGTGAGGGATACAACCTGGAAATGAGTCAGCAATGGACCTGGCAACATACAGGAGTGTAGCCACTGCCCTGAACAAAGTGATTATTCCTGTTTACTCAGCACTTATTAGACCACACCTAAACCACTGTGTCCAGTTTTTTGCTCTCTGCCATCCCACTGGAAGGAGACAAAGATGATCAGTGGGTGCATGACCTATGAATAGAGACTGAGGGACCCATGGAAGTGAGGCTTTGGAGGATCTTGTGGCAGCCTGCCAATATTGAAGTAGTTTATGGAGAAAATGGAGCCTGACTCCTCACAGAGACACAGGTCAGGAGCCTGAGAGACAGTGGCCATAAAGTGAAACAGGGAAAGTTTGTTTTGTGCCAGGAGATGCTGCTCTGTGATAATCCAAGAAAGGCACTCAGACACTGTAAAATAGCATTGAAAATTCTGTTTATTAGAACTAGTGCTGTAAAGAGAAAATAGCATAGATAATAGATCTGTTTTGATGCTGGGAACCCTGAGTTGTGCAGCATCAAACAGCCCATCAGTGCATACGCAACGTACTGTGCATACCCTGCCCAGACTCCATGCTGGTCTGTAGAGCTATTGCTGGATTTCCTTGCAAGAAAACAACTCTATTCATAATTTTACTGTTAAGAAGAAAGGATGTTCACCTGGGAATTTCCATCCCTACTTTAGATAAAGGCAAGGCCACCCAGGTGGCATCGCCAGTATGGAGTGGGAGCTGCCCGCAGGCTCCTCAGTTCCAGAGAGCTGTCTGAGCTCGCCCTGCAGCCGGGGGCTATGTGCAGCACAGGCCTGACAGCCAGCCTGGACATGCAGCACAGCACAGGCGTGGGTCCGCTTGGGTTGGCTCTCGCATGGATCACTGACTCCTCCATCTGTTTTGGCCTTCCAGTCAGGATTACTGTGATGTTCTGGCTTGACATAATGAGACTGCATTTCACGATGAGGACAGTCAGGCATTGAAGCAGGTTCTCTGGAGAGGTTGTGGAATATCTGACCTTGGAGGTTTTCAAGGCCAAGCTAAACGACAGCCTAAGCAACATTGTTCAAATTCAGCATTCACTGTACTTCAGCAGAAGGTTGAGCTGGGTGAGGTCTTAAGGTCCATTCCACTCTCTATTACTTTGTCTCTGTATTTTTTGTCTCCCTTGTGATCTTAAAACTTGGAGGTTGCAATAACTTTGCAACTGATGGGAATATCTGTAAGACAGGAGAAATCTGAGTTTCTATGTAACTCCATGGGGAAGTTGGTGCTATGGTAATAGTAATTTAGATATAGTTTAGGTAGGAGTGGAGTTGTAATTGGATCCAGAAAGCTTCATGGGTTGCTGCATCACTAAAAAAATGTGATCATAGAATAAAAACAAGACCCTGTCAACCATTCCTTATTGCTATGTTCGTGGATCACATAGGCTTTATTTGTTCCCTAGTTTTTATTCTTTCTTTTGAAAAATTTGTTTCAACAGAATTACTTATATCTGATCTTCCATGCAAAGAGTAATACAACTATTAGTTTCCATCTTTGCTAGCTGCTGGTAATATGATAGTAAATTGAACTGTGGTTAACATGTTAATATACAATATGTATTAAAGTAACACAACAATCTATGCAACTCATATGTCTGTGGAAATACTGAGAGATGTGGATATTAAATGTTGCAAAATCTGGCCATTCCTTTCTTGCAGCAGGTGACATGGAGTACTTGGTCCTTACTGGAAACCATTTCCTTCCTTTGTGTGTTTGTTTTGATGTTCTGGACCTGTGTGTAACTTCAGTCTGTGGAGCCAGCAATGGGCAGTCTAGGGGTACCAGAAATTATCGTTATCAAGCATGTAATAGAAAGCATTGAGGCTACTCTTGCCATCTAAGTTGTCTTTCCTAAGTATAAAAAGGTAAGGAAGGTGTGTATGTGTGGAACTTTTATACTATGATGTAGCTGCTTTTATATTATCATATACCTTGTCAGTTGCCTTTCATGTGGCTTAACTAGGTCATGATGTGCCCAGATAGCTTTCACTGAACTGTATCTTCCAAAATAAAAAGATTAATAAATTCCTTGTTTTTGGGGAAAGCTGATTATATCTGATGCTGAGAGAAATCTTTGTCATTGACAGACTGAATCTTCACAGGTGAAGCCACTCTGCCAGTCAGTACTACTGAATGTCATTATCTGATGGAGAAAAGACTGAAATGAACTGGTTCATCAGGGAAAATTTGATTGGAGTCTTGGTACTTGATGAGTCCAATGAATTCTTCCTTTGTTTAAATTTAATTTCTCCAGGGAAAAAGATAGCAGAATAAGGAACTCGGAGATTGAGCGTAACATTTATTTATTTAGATATTTATTATAGATATAAAAATATTTATATTGTGAGAAAAATTGTGATGCTGAAGGGCCTTTTAATCTAGCAAAGCTATGCCTATTTAAGTTGAGACTTGATATTAGGCATGTCAAAGTAGAAGCGAGAGGTATTTTGAGTGAAGGTAAATGACTGTTGTCTTAGTTAGGGGGCAACTAGGGTGGTTGAAATCTTCAAAGTAGAATTAGATGTCTATCCAAAACATATTCTGTAACTAAGCCTAAGGGTTTGGAATTATTGGGTGAAATCATGATCTCCGTTGCACAGGGTGTTAAACCAGATCATCACAGCTGTTTGTAAAAGAGTTTGACCAGAAGAGACTGTATATTTACTTCTGAGGGGTAACTGCCTCCAAGGTATTGTAGGTGGCTAAATTGAATTTCTGCAAGCATTTAATTTCCCTATCTCTACTTGCACCTTTAATTTTTTTTTTAATGTTTTAGTTTTCCCCCCAAACTGGAATTCCCCTGTTTTGTTTCATTTTTCTTGCCCTATATTTTATCTTCCTTCAAAACTTTCTGCAGTTGTTCTTCTCCACCCATTTCTCCTCTGGCTTTATCAGACATTGCAGCCAGCTTTTTCCTGCTGGTCTGTGTTCCCACATGGCAAGACAACAGAGTGCTTTGCTAAGCAATCAATAAGTAGCGTTACTGCCACATCATTAACACCAGGGCTTTAACATCGGGCTTTTTCTATCTTTTCCAGGCCTTCGATTGTTGTATTTATAGCCTTCGTATGGCAGACGAATAACCGTTATCTTGCCACTGTTTTTACTTGTCCTCCAGGCTTAATAGCTGTTTCCAGTGGACACTTTAGTGTTGCCACGTGAGCATAGGGAGGGTGGAGATACTGTGTTCCTCCCTCCCAGTGATTCTTCTCTCCAGTGATTTAGTATTAATTTAGTTGCAAGTGTTATGCAACAAAATCTAAACTAATGTGGTGTCCAAGTACCCTTCTTGTTCTATAAATTCCTGCAGTTCCACCCTGGTAAGTGACCAAAGAAAAAAGGGGAGAGAAGCAAAATCAGGGCAGGGAGGAGAGCAGAACTCTGTCACTTAGTAGTTCACAGTTTCTATGCCATGAGTGATACAAAGCATCCTCTGTAGTGGATGGCAAGGTTAGGAGTAAGGATTGAAAACTGAGGAGTGTCCACAGAGCATAAACTGTAGCTCTTACCTGATTGCATTCACATTGCTAGCAAGACATTTATGTGTTAGGAGGTATCTCCCTGCTACGTATCAAATGTTTCTATATGCCAAAAAGGTTAGAATTCCAGTAAGTCCATGTTATTTTTGCACGCATCAGTTTGCAGTGCTACCTGAGTGGTAAAACTTACTGCCACACTGAAAAGTTTCTGATCTAAAACTTGAATCTAAAATCTAAAGTGAGATAAAACTTTAAGAGTAGTTTAAAGTGGCTGCTCTTTTCCTCTTCTCATTGCAGGATAGGGTGTCTTGTTTTTGAGGATAGTTCCAATTAATTTTATGCCTGTACCAGCTCAATAACAATTAATTTATAGGAGTATAACCTAATTTAACATATTGAAATTTTAAAATATTAACAACTGCCATCATTAGCAAGAATAAAAAACTTTACTTTGTATGACCCAAAGCCAGAAAAAAGGATGCTATTTGCAGATGCTTGTTTTTCTCTTTAACTTCCTTTTAAATTTTTTGCTCTCTTTAAATGTTTTATGAAAAGTTTCTTTGAGTGTCAGAAGTATTGTTCTCTTTGGCTTAAAAATAACATGCACTAAAGTTTTTCTCCAGATGAATTATTTCTCCTTTCCTATTTAATTATTATTTTTTTATTTATTTTAAAATGAGTTTTCTCATTCATACTCCATGTGAATGGAATTGAGTATTATTTCCTGAGAAGCATTTTTGAGCCAGCAAATAATGTCTTTGGAGGAACAAATGAAATTATTGAAATGTTTAAAAGTAAAGGACCAACTTAAAGCAAATTTTTTTTTCACAGGTATTTTAAAGCATCTGGCAACTTTTAAAGTAGTATTTTGGTTTATTTTCAAGTGAAGTTCTGTAATCTTTATTGCTGCCATCTGAAATAGACCATTTTGGTCAATGGCGAATAATTTTTTAAACTCATTACAAAAAAATCAGATGAAACTGAAGTGGATGAAAATGCAAATTCTGTAGGGTGGAAATACAAGCTGAGTACAGAATAAGCATCTGAGAATAAAGGTATTTGAATAATGTGTGATTTTTTTTTTTGTGTGTGTGTGTGTGTGTGTGAATCTAAAATCACCTAACATAATTTTGTTAGGAAAATAACAAAGTAAAAGCAGATTGGTAGTATGTGTTACCTTCAGTGAGCTTTTCTGTTTCTACATATGTTTGTATAGTTTTATTGCAAGGATATATCTCTCACCGGAGATATATCCAGTCTATCTAACTGGATGTGAAAGAACTATGTGAAAGAAACCTTCAAGCGGTCTTGCACTGTCTTCTGAAGTGTGAAACAAATACTGTGAGCCAGATGTGGGAGCAGTGGCTTCAGGATGGAGACCTGCTTTCTTCCTTTCTCACACTAAGCGGTGGCTTCATTGTCTGTCTGGAGCCTGTGTTCTGAATCAGAATCATGCTGTCACTTTCTGTTTCGGAGCTGGCTTTAAAAGCTGAATTGATGACTGAATTCCAAAAAATCTGCATCAGTCTTAACTAAGGGGAAAAGAGATGAGTGGCTGAAAACAATGTGACAGCTCTTCTTACTAGGGAAAGCCCTTGCTGTGTAAAGGCGCTTGTCTTTTATCTGAAGTTAGAAACGACACACAAAGAACTTAGCCAAATACTATATGCAGAATTAGTTGGCTATCAGTTAATACACTCAATTTGTGCTGCTGTGTGCAGTAAAATACAAATTGTTTGACTTTTTTTTCATTACCCTCACATTCATTATTGTATCCTTTAAGAAATGTTTACAGAGAGCAGGTGACAGTGCCAGGTGAAGTCAGAGGCGCTGCAAAGCCTGGCCTCACTGTGAAATAGTGTGCTCAGGTATCGCAGTGCAAGTGAGGTGTCTGTTGAGCTTGTATTAACTTGGGCCTAGGTTGGTGCATATGAACTTACTTGAGTACGTGTTGTGTAAAGTCTTAATTTTTTTTTTTAAAATCAGTAGTACAAAAGGAGGGTTTTGATGAAAATTCTGTCTTTTTGGTTTTTGGCTTAATGTATTGCTTTTTCTTTTCATGTGATGATTAAAGTGCATTATCTAGGAATGGATCTATTTCAAATCTCTAATACATAAACAGAAAATAAAAATTTGGCTAGTTGGCTTTTGAGGAGTGGTCAGTAGAGTTTTTAATAAAGAATAAAGCATATGTTTCTTTGTAAAAAGACTTCAAAGTGAGACATTTTTGCATGTGATCTTTACTACTTTGTGTGTATTTTCTGTCTTTGTTGTGATGGCTCTTTGTGAAGTCTCTTGGGAAAATTACTAATTTTGCTTTGTTTGGAGTACTGAAAAATAAACAAGCGAATAGTCTATGTGAGTGCAAGAGGATTTAGCTGGAAACCAGGCCTGCTGGCTGGTGATTCTCTATTGCCTGACATTCACTGGCTCATAAGAGAATGACCTTTTACATTTCCAGTGAACCTGTTGGGATGTAGGCAGAAATTCAGGCAGATAGCTACACTGACTCTTCCATCTTGGAGAACAGGCCTTTCATTAAACAAATTTATTGTTTTGAACACTGAACTGGGATGTGTTTCTTGAGGCTGACCAGACTTCTGTATTCCTGAAGCTGATTAAAGTGGTTGCTTGAATTACAGTGTAATTCTATTTTTCTTAATCTGTGGAGTATTTTGTTTTTTACAATGTAATTTTCCATTCCATAATAATGTTATTTTATCATTCTGTATCCACCTGCCTGTATTTCACATGCTGCTCAGTTTTCCACTGTTCGGGATGATTGAAATTGTGTGATTGTGCATAAGCAGTTAATTCATAGTCAAAGCTTTAAAAATAACTCCTCCAGGGTCAGATGTGCTGTTTAACCAGTAGTGATACAAAGGCAGTAATTACAATTACATGGACAGAATCGAGTGGCATTTAGCACATTGTAATTGGCTCATGTGGTTATAGTTACCTTGAAGTGAGCTTAGTCACTAAGACAAAGGGTTAGAAACTGGACTTTAAAAAAAAACTTACTGTAAATTAGGAATTATTTAAATAATGGATCTGGCCCCATTTTAGTAAGCTAGGATACTATGTTCAGAATTTGGAGAAAATTCAGAGACTGGATGGTGCTGGCTTTTATAAATACAGCTTACAAGAAAGTTAGACAACTTGTTTAGACAAGAGTTAGGGAAGAAAAGAGTTCTTACAAGCCTGTAAGAGAATATATTATGATTAACTTAAAAATAAATGAATGCGCTGCTGTTGAGTAGCTGTTCCAGAGCTAAGTTGTATTTCAGGATAGTGTTTTTATAAGCGTATATGCCAGAATATACATTTCTGTTAAAGTGAAGAAATGGACAGTGGCTCAATGAATGAAAAGTTTACAAAGCCGCCTTAAAAATCTGATCTCAGTCAGAGACGGCCTCATAACCTGTCAGCCGGGGAGAATTTTTTTTTTATTTTTGTGCACCAAGAGTTCGTGTTCACATTGGTCTCGCATTAATGCAAATTTATTCTGTTATGTGTAATTCAGTCACATCTAAAGACTGGTATTGGATAAAGTGGTTTTGGTCCTAAGTTCCCATTTACTTTGGATATGTGTAGGATTTTAAAATTTTCTTCTTGTTACTTGGAGGTTTATAGGCCTGTGCTTTTCTTTTTTTTTACCTCGAATGTGAAAGGCTTGGACAATCAAATTAGGGGTGTGTTTGAGCAAGATTTGTCTACTAGCTGTGTAAACTTGTGAGAAGATGCTGCTTAAGCTTTGAGGAATTTAAGTGAATTCAATATCTCTTTGGGCCACTGTTGGTTTAATTTTTGTTATGTTAGGTGTTTACCATCCAGCACTGTGATGATGTCAGAAAGGGCAGGGGAAAGCATTTAAGAATCTACTGGTAATAATGACTAGATAGTGCATTTACTGTTCTAGAAAGCTGTGGTTTGGGGACTAGGGGCCATGGCTGTGATGGTGGGTTTTGTTTTACCAAGCTTGGAAAGTGTTCTCAGCAGAACAAGGTGTTCTGGAGCGAGTAGAAAGACTACATTCATGGTCTCTTTCTGATATCTTTTGTGGGCTTTTTATAGTAAAGCTGACTTAATCAAAGAAGTTGCATTTTAAAGGCTGTAAATTGAAAACAAACAGAAAATGAAACTTATAGTATTTTTAGCACTTGTTTGTCTGTCTTCTGTTAATAGTGACCTACTGTCTGAAAAGAGGAAACCAGGAATACACAAGCTATAGCTGGAAAAATTTAACCCTGAAATCATTTACTACCCTAGCAGTGAGAATGACTGAAATTCTTACAGCTTTTCATGAATCTGTTATATTTGCTTTTTGTGGGAGCTTGAAAGGGTAGAGTTTTTCTGCTGAGGGAGATTTGTATTTACCTCTTTGAAGAAAGTATTCTGTTCAGCACAGGTGAAGAGGAAAAGAGACTATGATTCTTCTGGCCTTGAAATCTGTGGATTTTCCTTCTTTGGTCCATGAACATGCTAGTAACATTTAAAGTTTGACTAACAGCTATTGTAATCAGCCTTCAGGGCTTCAATTGCCTGTAGGGTCAGGAAGAAATAATTTTCCTAATGTGTAATTTGCCTTCTTGGCTGCTGATTTGTGCAGTGGCAGATAATACTGTGACAGCTAAAATACTTCCTACCCCAAATGTTGTGTTGTGCCCCTCTTGAAGCAGTTGCCAGTCATGTGGCAGGGGTGACTGTAATGGTTCTTAATTTACTACAGTTTACTCTTCGAGGGTATCAAAGTATTGGCTACAGTATTAGTCTGGTAGTGGACCAGCTCAAGCTTTGGGAAGAAGTTTTTCCAGGAGAAATTGTTAGGGACTTAGCAGAAAAGAGTCATCTTCCTCTGTAGCATGAGGAATAGTTCACCTAATAAAGCATGCCCAAGTGACCTCATACTTAATTGCTTGCAGAGTCTTTGAGTGTTGGTAATAACCTATTCTCTATTGGTGACATATATATTTTGTGTAAAAGGACAGAAAAGACTATTTTTGGACTTGCACTGCAGAAGTTTGTAAACTTGCTTAGGTCAGGTAGCACAAGTGCAAAAGGTGAGCAACTGCTGCTAATTTTGGAATGGGCAAATAAATACCCAGAAGGGCACCGTCAGCATTTCACTTTGAAGAAGACTTTGTCCTCTCTGTGGTCCATATTAGACAGTCTGAGAGCTGCTCTTACAGGGATTTGGGTGATTCTTTATGACTCGTCAGTGGAGCTTTTTAAAATGTAATTGGCTTTGCCTCGTTTGAATGAGGTGACTCCTTGCTTCATCCTGAATTGAGAGTCTGAGAAGCCAGTTCCAAAAAAAAGCTTTCATCTCAGGAAGGTGTAAGTATTTACTTGCCATTTCCTTGCTTTGATGAAATAACCAATAAAGTAGAAACATAGGCTTGAAAGTTAGTCTAAACCAAAATAAAAGGTATAACCACAGCGACTTCATCAGCATCTCAGTTGAGATGCAACTGCCATGAAATGGCCAGCAGCCAAGCTTTGCAGTGCCTCTGACTTCACCTGACACTAACTGTCACCTGCTCTCTGTAAACATTTCTTAAATGATGTAATGATGAATGGCACTTCTATTTAACAGTGTCATCCACTCAAAATGTTCTGTAACATCTGTTGCTTTGTTCGTAAGTTGTCACAAAGATGAAATAACTAAAAAGGGGCTGAGAAAGTGTTTGGAGTTTACTGAAGGGCTGCCTGAATTCAAGCTGCTTGGGTAGAAAGCTTGGGCTAATTTCTGTGAGCTTCTGTGTATGTTATCCTTGTGGAAGAATTGTTGCTATTTTCTGCTCTTTGTACCAACAGTGTATCATATTTAAAACAGAGAAAAAAGCCTCAGAAAAATATTAAGAATTTGTGATTAGATAAAATATCCTTTTATGCTTTGCTGGTTTTTGATAGATCATTAATACAAAAAGGTGTTTTCTGATAATTTTTTGGCTTGTGCCTGATGCCACTGTCAAGTGCTGTGTGTTCTTTGTTTCCAAAGCAGAGATCTAGAAAACAAGAGAATGACAGAAAGCCCAACCTCAGAAGTGCAATTCGTTTTGCCTCTTAGGAAGGTGTGCTTGTATTGAGAAAGTATTTTTTTTTTTAAGTTGTGATTGTTAAACTTGCAATAAATCAAATACATGAGAAAACATAATTTTATTCTGTATTTGTCCCCAAGTTAAAAATGGAGAATTTTCCCTCCATATCAGCTAATCTGTAATTTGGTTTTTTGCACAGAGGATAAGCGTGACATTTCTCTGAAATTGTGATTAACTATCATATTCTGTGTTTTAACCTAATGTGTCCGAGCTTCATTGTCTTGCACTGCAGTTCGCTTACAGATTTTTCTAAGTGGTTTTAAAACCAAAATTAAACATTGATTTGAATGTCTCACATCATATGTATTGCCAGTTAAATTGAGAAGAATTCACTTGTTCTTTGTTTCTAGCATTAAACTTTAAACTGGAAGACCTACTCCAGTAATTTAAGTTTTAAAAGCCCAAATTTTCATGAACTGTAGGACTTGATTTTGTAACAGCTGTTTAAATGTTTTGTTTTGTTTGTTTTGTTTGTTTGTTTAATGTCTTACCCTATGTTCTGTATAGTTCTTCAGTATAAATGATTGACCAAACTCCTGATTCTTGGATCAAGGATGGGTTTTCTTTGTTTTGGAAAGCATTACGGAAATGACAATACATACACAAAAAAACCCTCTACGGTATTGCTGACATGACTGACTAGGACTGTTCATGCCACTATTAATATTGCAGGACATGCGTATTGTTTATAATCTGAATGCCCCCTTTCCCCTCTGGGGTGATTTTCAAACACCACCTGAACTGGGCTGCTTTTGAAGGTTTAAAGGTCCTTTTTTAGACTGGGATTCAAAATCCATCTTCCAGAAGTGCACACTGTGCTTCTGTGTGCTGGGAAATCTAACTTCTTCCTGTTGAAGTTGTTCCTCTTTCGGAAAGAGGGGCGTATTACCACTCACTCAGCTTCATCTAGCTGAGTGGTAAAGACAGTCATGGAAAAAGAACGTAGGGTAGAGAAGGTGTTATTTATAGGGTTTTGGTTTTGTTGGGGGTTTTTAATACAATTTTCTGGTCTGAGGTTGTTCCTGTATTTTATTCTGAAGACCTGCTTTTTTGTGTGCCTCAGTAGACTTTTGAGGAGTAAGATGTAGAACAATTTGAACTTCTCTTTCCTCTTTAAATCATATTCGTTCTTGTATGCATTGTTATATTTTACGGGAAGGGCATTGCCCTTATTTCTTTGTCTTTAAAAGAGAATAGCATTCCCTGCATTTTGAGAGGAATTGAAAAAAAATTTGCCTGTCCAAACATTTAGAGGAAATAAGTAGAGGGTTTGAGGATCCTATATGTGACTGAGGCTTGAATTTTCATAGAATTTAGTTTTATGGTGCAAATACTTCTGAACTTTTTCATATTTTAATATGTTACTATCAAGATGGAGAGAGTTGTTGCCATGCCAAGGGTTAGGGAACAATGTGAACAAGGCTTTCCAGATGTACCGTTAAGATTTTTGGTGTATAAATGAAACAGAAATTGTTTGTAAATGTCTGAACTCTTTGTGGGCTTAGATGTATTAACTTCAGTTGTTTTATTGAAGTATGGAGTAACCTTGATACCACCAATCTTTTTCGGGACCCTAGAAGTTGTTGTCCTCTTTGGAGTTAAATATCTTTATGCCAAAATACTGATTTACCAAGTGTGGTACTTCTCCAAGGAAAATTAATGTCACAATTTTTTTTTTTTTGTTTGGTGTTTGTTAGACTCTGCATTGTTATTTTGGTTAGTCATAGGTCTGTGTACAGAATGAGGTATAGCAGATTTTGGATGTTTTAAGTCTCTTTTTATTTAATAATTAAATGTTTTTTTGTGAAGTTACTTAGTTTTTTGTTTTTCTTTGCAGCTTTCATCCAGTCGGATGGCATAATAGAAATGCTACGTTTTGATGAAGGAGACCTATTGCAGGTATGTAGTCTGAGTAAACCATCTGATCTAGCAGTGTTTCATCTTCTTTGTGATAGCTGTTTTATGAAACTCCTGGCTAAGTGGATTTTTGAAAATAAACAAGCATCAAACTTTACTGCATAAAACCTTTGGACCTTCTAGAGTTATTTTCAGCGGTATTCTTTGGTGTGTCCTGAGGTTCTGGTTCCCTGATTCTTTTGTGTTGGGAAACTGGTGGAGTTTACTACAGGTTCTCTCTGACCAGTTTGTCCAGTTCTTTTTTCTCAGAAAAACATAAGGATTCATTGTGTTTAAGACTTATCTTGATGTAGAGTTGGGATGCAATTGGATAACTCATTTGGAGGAACTGCAAGTGTTGCAAGATTCCCAAACCTAAAGGCAGTACTTGGGATCCAACTTGATCAAGTTGAATTTAAAAACATTCTAATTACTGCAGTGAAGTAATTGCAGATATGTATTTTTCGGGTATAGTGTTGCCATTTCTGTCAGCTTTCTTTTGATGTGAGTCAAAACAGGCAAAAAGTTAACTTTAAAGTATATGTGCTGATATTGAGATGGTGGTAGTAGTTGAGATGAAATACATAGCAATGTGGCTTGACTCTAGAGCTACGTAATTCTGAAGTTCTGTTGACTAGAGTTTCATATGCATGCATTTTGTAGATTGTACTTATGTTGAGAATACCTTTTGTTAAAATTCCTTAATGGTTTTAGTCCTAGTGGTAGAAAGGGAGGAGAGGAGAAAGAAGAAATCAGTTAATTGTTTAAATGATTAAGAACACATGGCTTGTGACTGTGTTTCCAGAAGAATCAACACATGTCAAAGCTGTGTAGTTCTGGGCTTGTGATAATATTTTTTGTTTCAGAGCGATAAAGGTGTCTTTTTTTTTTCCCCCCACATACCTAAGTTGTTTGGGTTTTTTGTTCAGTTGTTAAGGGTTGCTTTTCCTTCTTCACTTCTTGGTCTTTAATGTAAATCAAAAATATCCCACTGTACATATTAAGATTATAATTTACAAGAATAAGATCCTTCAAAGTGATGTAAACTGGTGACAGAAAAGGTTGCAATTAAAAACAAACCACCCCCTGCAAAAAAACCCCAAACCAAAAAAACCCCTCTACCAAACAAGCAAACAAAAAAGCCCTGGGTTCCAGTTGTTTAGCTGTCATGTGCTAAACACATTCTCATAATAGGTATCTAATGTAGGCTTATGTTTGGACATGTAGAGTGGTGGAAGTTTTCCATATGCTGGTTACACTCTCAATTATTGAAGCTTTTGACTCTTTGAATATTTCTTTAACTTGAATGGAGATACCACGTATCACTGTAAATATAAGGAAAAACACCTCGTGGCTTAGTTTCTTTTACGTGCTCTATTAGAATATATATTCTTCCACACAAGTGGTTTAATAAAAATTATGTGACACGTCATTGGCCCAGTGTTTTAATATAAAGATGGTGTAGTCAAATTCACTTACCTATATCTTAACTAATTCAAATGAATCTTACAAATCTGTAATTGTCTTGCTTATTTTAGCACTCTATTAACCACTGTAGTTCTTAAACTAGAAAGTAATGGTACTGCTGTGAGCCACTCAGTAAGTCATGTAAAGATGGGAAAATAAAATGGATCGTCAGTCACTCTAACTTTTTTGCAAGATGCAGCAGAGGCAAGAGAACTAGTTTAAATACGGTGGGACAAAGTCCAGCAATTCTTCCTGTTGCACTGTAAAATTTCCAGTTCTTTGGATTGAATTTGGCTACCACTTACCTTAATATGTTGCAAAAACAAATTTTTAGTAAGACAAAATTTTTAGTAAGTGGTTTGTATGGTTTACATTATGTTTGTGGCTCTTAAGCCAAAAATACCTGTGTAAGTGAAACCAGTTCCTTTTAATCAGAATGACAGCATATACTGTTTTCTCTAGCTTACAAATTATTTGTTTCTTTTTCACAAAGATTTTAATATGGTGACCTCTCGTGACTACTTACTGCAATTAAAAAAAATCAAAATAAATACACTTGTAAAAACAGACTTATGTCATGTGAACAGCAGTTACTTGGGCTTTCTGTAAGTTTTCACAAATGTTTGTTGATTGTAGATCATCCATTATTACAGCACAAGTACCATGATGCAGGAGTAAATCAGTATTGCCTGATGTTTTGTCACTTTCAGGTCATTTTTTTTTTAATATGAAAAATAACCAATTCAATGCATAAAGTGACTAATCATTGAAGTGTCAAAGCCATCTCCAGCCTTGGTTTATCCCCACTCCCCTGAGAATTTGGTATTTTTACAGTGGAAGCAAGCTTTTTTTCTTGTTTGAAAGAATTGCTTTCCAAGTAAGGCAAATCAAATGCCAAGCCTTGAATAATTTTATTGTTAGGGATTCTTGCCACCTCCTTCCAGTTAGTGTCATCCCTCTTGATGCTGGTTTTTTTGTACTTATTTGGAATGCACACTGTTGGTGAAATACTTCTTATGTTTTTCAATCATATTTTAGGATTTTTGTTGTCAAAATATAAATTAAATGTCTTGAAAGATTGGGTTTTACCAGACCAAGAACAATTATTTATGAAAGAGCAGAAATCTTTAAATATTGAAGTAGAAAAGCATCACATTTGGTAAAAATAAACTGACCATGGAAATTTGATTAGTTCGTATTAGTGGTTAACATGAGCAAGATACTTTTTGGGTGTGGACTTACAGTTTGTGGTTTAGAAAGTGCTATACCATGTAGTTTTACTTTTCATCTTGCCAGAGGAAAAGTGAAAATTCTGTTCTTTAGCATACATGTTCAGATTAAAGGTTTATATCTAAATAAATTTGCACTACTTCTGTCCATGGGTTAAGTTACAAGAATGAGAGAATTTTCTTACTCTTTCTATTCTTCACATGAATGAGACCCTTTAAGGATAAGGACTCAACAAATTTTTGAATTCTTTAGATAATTTATTTAGATCCTGAACATAGGGTAAGAATAGTATAATGTAAATGCAGTGTAGGGTTTGGCTTTTTTCTTCAGTAGCAGGTGATTTACAGGTGTCTGTATAATTGGTTGGCACTTGAGTCATAGAATTGGTTGATTGGAACGAACCCTGAGAGTTCATCTGGTAATTTTTTCAGGTAGTGTTGTGTGTAGATTGACTACTCTAGGCAGGTGCTTGATTCTTTCATTATTACAACCTCTAGAGAAGTAACTTTCTTATGTTTCCTAAAGTACAGGTTTGTTTCATTCCTAAGCTAATTTTGCTGCTGCTTTTTTCTCAAATACGTGTTAAGTTGGGGGTCTTTTTTTTTTTTCCTCTTCATAGTGATAATTTTGTACTAAAATCTACCTACAGCTTGTTCATACAAGTTTATAAAAACACTCTCTAAGTTTCTTTACTATATTTTTGTCTATATGCTATTTAAAGTATAGCATTTAATTGGGACATTAGTGCTCTGAGAGAGGACAGAGTAGTTCTTTCCCCATGTGGTAGCACTTGCTTTAGTAATTCCAAAATGAGTTGTAAGGGTTTGACAGCATTTTATATGCTCGTATAGTTTGTATTTCACTGTGCTCTCCAGACACATTGTTTTCTTTAGTGTGCTACCAGTTAGTCACTTATTCCATTTCCAGTTTTAGATTTGAGTTCTCCTTCAGCTGAACTTCTCTTTGTCAGTGTCCGGCCATCTCCTCTGTGTCCTGATTATTTGAAGTCTTGTCCAGATCTGACAGATGCTTCAAGCTCCTGCTGATGATGTCATCTGCAAATATAGGAGGGCTGAAATAAAGTACAACTGTTGCTTTTAATAATTTATCCTTTCATGTTAAGCCAACATACTGTCTCACTTTTTGGGGTCTTTATTTTGAAAAGTGAACAAACACTAAAGGGAAACTTATTTTTTTCAGAACAAAATTTTCATTTGTTTTTAGTTCATAAAGTGCTGTTTCTCACGTATTCCATTTATTGTTAGAGCTTTTACCTTGGGTATCTAATATTCTTCTGCACAGTGTAGTTGGGGTTACTATTTTCTAGAGCGAGCAATCTTTAATTCAAACTTCTGTGTATGTAATAGTATTTTTGAATTCCTAAAATGAGAAAGGAAAGTGGTAAGACTTTTCAGTCAAATTCTTCTAACATGAATCTGCTGCAATAATCTTAAGTGTATGAAATGATTTTTTACAGATGAACTCTTAGAAAACATTTTACTGATACGCACTGCTTTGCAGAGTAACTGAAATAGGGGGAAAAAGAAAACCTGTGTTATTATATATACTTAATACATATTTGTTGTCATTGTTCATAAACTGCTGTTAACTGCTAATCACAAAAACTGGTAATGAGAATAAAAATGGTCCTAAATGTCAAATAGACAGGACCTTAATATGACTTGCAGTGGCTTTGTGACACAGAAGCTGTGGAACCGAGTTACATGTGTGGGAATTGGCAGTGTTGATTGGAGGAATTTTAGTATTTTCTGCATGACTTATACTTCATTCTCTGTGGTAGAGTAAAGAAGTATCTTAAGTGGCAACCATTCAGTTCTGGTGTATCAACAGTAGTGTTTTCAGGGAGTAAAGTCTACCTGTATTTTTTAATTAACTCAAATTTCTATATTGTATATGGACTTTTTAAAGGGTTGTGATATGATCTCCATTGATATCTGTATAGCCAAACTGCTGAGATACAGACCGTGTGAGTGGGCAATAACGTGGCTGTACAGTACAAAGTTCAGCTGGCGGTTGGTTACCCGTGATGGAGCTGAACTGAGGACAGTACAGCCTGGATGATGGAGAGTATTCTCAGTGAGTTTGGAGATGGTAACAAATTGGTTGTTGCATTGGAAGGCAAGACTGCTATTCAGAGTGACTTTGGCAGGCTGACAAGAACCAACCTCATGACATTCAGCTAAGGCAAGTGCAAGGCCTGCACCTGGGAGAGAACAACCCTGTGTGACAGCGCAGGCTGGCAGTAGTAGCAGTAGCAGGAAAGATAATAGTTTGAACTCAACTTGTCCATGTGCTGTTATAGCAAAGACAACTGCCCACTTACTGAACTGGAAGATAAGGGGTGTGATTTCCCCCCCCCCCCCACCTGTGGGGCTGCAGCTGGAGTATTGTGGCCAGTCTGGGCTACCCAGTACAAGGCAGGCACAGACAGGCCTCTAGAAGAGGCACAGCAGAGGGATACCAGAATGTCAGGGGGATGGAAGGCTTCTCATGTTAGGATGTATTTCTTCAGCCTTTAGAAGAGAAGACCAAAAGGAAAACTGATTGCTGTGGGCAGTGTAGAATTGACTGGAGCCAGATTTTTTTTTTATTGTGCTCAGTGGAAGGTTGAGAGGCTTTGGACACAAATTTCAGCATGGGACACTCCAAACCCATGTAAGAAAAAACCTTTTAAGCTTGAGGGTGATCCAACACTGGACCAGGGTACTCAAAGAAGTTGTAGAATTTCTGTCTTTTGAAATACCCAAAACATGATGTCCCAAAGCTGTGAGCGACCTGCACTAGACCTCCCCTAAGCAAGGGTTGACTCAATGGCCTCTGGAGCTTTCTTTCACTTGTGTATGATTTTATAAAAGAATAAAAGCTATCTTAGTTCGTTTTCATTGTTTGTGAGCAGCTGAAATCCTTCAGAGGAATTGCCTTCCCCAGGCTTTAGTTTAAAAATAATTAACTGGTGCCCAGGAGTGACTGTTGCAAAGCTGATGTCAATAGCATATGTTGCATCAGCTGAAGTCAAGTGGTGTTTTTGTTTCCTTGTGTGAGTTTGGGTCATGAAAGAGAATGGCAAAAGTGACTCAGTTCAGTCCACTTTCAGCTACCTTTCAGATTACAGCATTAATTTTTTTCATTACCTTAAGCAAGATATTCATCATTAATTATGTTACTTTTAATTATACTGCTTACTAGCACACAGCTCATGAGTGCAGCAATGAAGATTTAAGCTGCCATCTACATATTGGTTTTGTAGCTGTCTCTTACCATTTAGTTGCAAGCAGTACATAGCTTTTCTACAAGAAGGAAGCAGCCTTACTATAAAATAGCAAGATGTAAAGTGTTCTGAATGAGTCTTTCAGACTGTAACAGTCTTTTAAATTAGTGTGGATACTCTTGTGTAGGAATACAGAAAGCTCTGGTTACTGAGAATTTTGTTAACATTAAAGACAAATATTTGGTGTCCAGAAACCCCAGGTCTTGATTAAGAAAGCTTCCCTGCTTTTCCCCCACTGTCCTTGTGTAAGACTTTTGAGCTCTAATTTAGTTGTCTAAACTTAAGTAACCAGTGCTATTTGAGATGTCCTGGGCTGTCCTGGAGATCTGCATGGCCCTGGCAGATATGGCACAGGGCATAGGAGAAACTGTCCTGGACGTCAGTCTGAGATCAGGCGAGTTGCCCTAGGACATTTATCTAAAGTGGCAGCAGTTGCCTATGTTTAGATAACCAAGTGTAGTGACAGGTAATATGACCTCTTACCAATAAGTGAAGAATAGCTATTATAACAAATTTGTGAGACGTTAAAATTAACTTGGTGGTTGTGATTGGTGTTTTGGTGGTATTTTTTGGGTTTTATGTTCTGGCTAAAGCTAACAACTTCTTTAGAGACAAATTCAGGCTATAAGGTGTGTGTTTTGATCTCCGTGTGTGCAAGATATGTGCTGTCTTCCACAACTGTACTGAGTCTGTAAAATGTACTTTGAGGTACAGATTCTCTGTGAAATCTTTCTTGAGGATATGAGCCTCTGGAGAGAAACTGTTCCAAGTCTTTAAACTGGTGCTGGCTGACTGCCTTCAAGTTTTCTAACTCACTGTACAAGTTTTCTCAAGATCTTTATTTGGAAATCCCTTTGATTTATAGTCTAATCTTTCTAGGGTTATATAAGAGATAAACTTAGAAAACTAAAGCATGAAACTGTTAGCAGCAGCCTAAATGTTATATACTATCTTTAAATTAAAAACAAAATCATCTATCTTCAGGGCTTTAACACAGCCTTTTGGGTGGAAGGACTAAGTTGGATCTTTAGGAAGAAATTTTTTACAGAGAGAGTAATCAGACATTGGAATGGGCTGCCCAGGGAGATGGTGGATTCACTATCCCTGGACGTTTTTAAGGTGAGACTGGATGTGGCACTTAGTGCCATGGTCTAGTAACCACGACGGTGTTGGATCAAGGGTTGGACTTGATGATTTCAGAGGTCTTTTCCAACCCAGTTGATTCTATGATTCTATGATTATAAATGCCCAGTACTGATAAGAGGGGTGATTTTTCCCTCTCCTGCTTATTTTTCCCACTCAGTTGTGAATTTCTACTGTTTCTTTTGTGCTGACCTTAGTTTTTGTTGTTAGGCATTTGGATTGGGAAATTAATCCAATTGAAGGTTTTCCCCCTGTAACTTAGCTTATTATGTATCTTGAAACATTAATAGTGTGCATATACAGCCCATGTCCTGATCTGTACATTGCAATATTTTGTTATTTGCAATGTTTCTCCAGTACAGATAAGATTTAATAAATGTTTCATATAAATTGTATTTTGCCAGTGCTGCTCTTTTACAGTGTATCCTTTGCAGATTAAAAGACTAAGCTGTATTAATTACAGAGCATAATGTTATTTGTCTTTTCCTGATAAACAGACAGTATTAAACAAAACCTACACTTTAAACAGTGGATTGATCAGACACATGGTTTTACTTCCTGGCATTTTTGTTTCACACTTTTGTGCAGTCACACAGGAAAAATAGCATGCTAGACTGTAATACAGTAGGCCCATAATTATACTTGAAGATCAAATTTTTAAAAAAAAGTATTTGGGACTTGTGACTGAACACAGTTGTATGTTTTTGTTTACTGCACAACTCAAAAGATTGACATGTAATGAAAATGAGTGATAATTATAGAAACTGCCACATGAGATTTATTTTTGGTTCAGTTCCATGATGCTATGGCTGCTGAAGTTGGTATGCTATTTCTTTGCTTTTGATTGACTCTGATCCAAAGTCCAAACAAACTTTAAAAACCCCAACAAATTCCACACAACAAATTACCCACAAAAAATATCAAACAAACCAGAAAGCAGACAGTTTCTGCTCAAAATACAGAAAGAGTCATTAAAATTAATTAGTAATTTTTCTTGTTTAATAGACATCTGAAAGCAAAACCCAGGCATTTCCTTGTAAGTGAATCTTTGATAGATTTTTACTCTTAAATATATTTGAGGTTTATGAGTCTTACCAGAGTGATTTGTGATTTTAAACTTGATCTATGGATATTAGACTTAATATTTTCATAGCAAATTTGAATTTCAGAACTAGAGGGGAAAACCTTGAGTGTTCAGTCAGATAATTTAACTCCCAACAGTTAATGACAACCATGACTATTTAGTAGTTGCATTTTTGTCCATTATATGTATTTCCATTTGTTTCTGTAGTTATCTGGAGTTTAATGTGATCTCCACTGCCCTCTGTCTAAAAGTTGGCCTGGGTGGAGTCTTAGACTGAGACAAATATTAGAAGTACTGACTGCAAATTATGATGCTTAAGAGCATAGATAATGAACAACTTTCTGTATGAAATAATTTAAAACATAACAGAAAATGCTGTCATGTTAGAGCCAAAGCTAATTGTCAAGGATGGGACAGTGTTGGTAATGGCTATTTTAGTTGCCCTGTTATAGGATCTGAACCTGTTAACTCCATCATCTGTCAGGTAATTGCTGGTAATTTAATTATGTGCTTTGATTATGTTTTCAAACAGGAAAAAAAAACAATTATTGAAAGGAAGCTTTTATTTAATTGTAGTGAATAATGCACTTTCAAGGGCATTGATAAAGGTTACGGGATATTTTATATATCTGTTAACTTCATAGAGTAAGTGTGGCTGTTGTGGTCTAACCCCAGCCAGCAGCTAAGCCCCACACAGATGCTTGCTCACTTTCCCCAGTGGGATGGAAGAGAGAATCTGAAGAGTAAAAGTGACAAAACTCTTGGGTTGAGATAAAGACAGTTTAGTAGATAAAGGAAAATAAAGAATTCACAAAAACATTTTTCGTCTTTCTTCGTTTTAGTTGAATTTCTCTTACAACCTGTTGTAAACTGTTTCGGAATAGTAAGTATTTGCTTATATCTTAGTGAAAATAGAAAATGAAGTGTGACATCAGAAGTTAAGAAGCTGAACTGAAAGCTTATCAGTATGTGAGTAGTATACCTTAGCTATGAAAACATGGAAACTTTTGCAAGCCAGTGTATTTTTAATGAAGAATAAGGAATGGCCTGTTTGCTTGATTACAGTACAAATGCAATAGGTAAGTTTAAATGAAAGCTTGCTGACTTATAAAACAACTTATCTTGTCTCCTAGTGTTCTCTTCAGGGAGGAAAAACTGCACCATACTGCAAATGTGAACCCCTTCCTGCAATGTCCCTTTAGCAAGGCAGTCTTTCTTTAAAAGCTCTATTTCAGCATTTTAAACCAAAAAAATATAATTGATGCTCTGCTTAGACTTTCAAAATTGCAAATAAATCCTCAAGTTACAAACAGATTAGCTTTATTTTACAATGGTAAATAATACACTTCCAGCTTTCTTCAGTTTGATGCAAATTAGAGGGTGAATAAACCAACTCATTTCATTTCAAATTTGAAACACTACTTAGATTTACAGTCCAGAATTGATCCTTGACATGAATCAAACACTAATGTTTGTAGACTGTGATTTCATAGTAGTAATAAAACTTTGAAAAAGTGTCTCCAAAAAGCAAAATAAAAATTCCTCTAATAAAATATATTTAAAATAAAGATAATAAAAAAAAACTATTTAAAAATACTTTTATCTTAGGAAAAACAAAAAAAGAAAGTATAATTTGTAGGTGAAATAGAAATCAATGAAGTGTTCAGCCAAGGGACTTGACTTTTAGTTCTGAAATGAGATGCGACCAATTTGCATTCCCCTTGCAAACAAGCAACATCCTTATACTAGAGGTGAACTCAGAAGAGCCAAGGTGCACCGTAGACTTTATCAGACCTGTAAGCTTTCTTCCCACTCTCAGGACATAAATATTCAGCTTGGCCATGAAATCTTTAAGAGGAGGACTAAAATCCTCAATTTGATCTCCAAATCCTGTGGGAAGACAGAAGTTTTCAAAGGCAGGTATGTTTTAACATTAACTGTATCAGGAGGACATTCCATATGCAGCCTTCTAAGCCAGTTGGTATTTCTTATACAAGAGTAAACTAACTGGAAATCCCTGGACAACCTAACCTCCTTGTTTTCAGGTAATTAACCGTAATGTCCAGCAGAGTGGAAGGAAAGGTATGAATAATAGAGGCTAGAAGATCATTAGGAGAGGAGATGAAGTTTCCTAGTCAAATGGAGATTATAGCCGCTTTTGTTTTCTAGGTGTTAAATTACATCAATGAGATAATTGCTTGACTGTTACTTGGTTTATATGCTTTTCTTTTTAATTTGCTTCTTACATCTGTGCTAGGTTTTTCTTTTGTTCTATACAGTGTTATGATTTCCTGGACTTCTTTTCCTTCTCTCAGTTTTTAAGTTGCTAGTTGTTTTACAGTTTGTAGGAATTCTTGCCACTGGAACTCACCACAGTTCTTGTCCTGGACCAAACAGTCTTTCAGTGAAGGCTTGATTTCTTTAATTGGAAAAAGCCAATTTGCATTTTCTGTTCCAGATCAGAACTTCTCCTTTTGTCTGTCAGGGTCTGACCAACTTGTGGCAGTTGAGTTGTTTTGTTGTTTTTTTTTTCCACCCACAGGAAGTATAGTGCTGTCAGTCTTAAATTTAATTTTTTTTCTTTTACAGACTGAGACAACTTTAGGCCTCAGTTCATATCAACAGAAAAGGTAAGCATATTTCTAAACGTTTAATACAGACTTTAGTTGCAAGATTTGCGATACTTTTCATAAGAATAATAAAGTTTTAGTGTAAAAAAAATCAAACAAAAATAGTGGGTTTTTTTTTCTAAATTATTTTTCTCATACGAAGGAAACAAAACTAAAATGTAAAGCAGTTTTTAATATTGGACAGCTAAATCATAGAATTGTAGAACAGTTTGGGTTGGAAGGGACCTTAAAGACCATCTAGTTCCACATCCCCTGCCCTGGGCAGGGATACCTTCTACTAGACCAGGTGTCTCAAAGCCTCATCCACCCTGACCTTGAACATTTCCAGGGATGGAGCATCCGCAGCTTCTCTGGGCAACCTGTTCCAGTGTCTCACCACCCTCACAGTAAAGAATTTCTTCTTAATATGTAATCTAAACCTTCCCTTCTTCAGTTTAAGGTCATTTACCCTTGTTTTGTCACTAAATGCTCTTGTGAAAATTCCCTCCCTAGCTCTCTTGTAGCCCATTTTAGGTACTGGAAGGTGCTGCAAGGTCTTCCTGGAGCCTTCTCCAGACTGAACAGCCCCAACTCTCCCAACTTGTCTTCATAGGAGAGATGCTTTCTCTCTCTGATCATCTTTGTGACCCTTCATGAAGAAGAAACTTAACATATGGAATAAAAACTTGAAGAATTCTTTAATGCACTTTGTAATGTATACCACAGAGTAATTCTGTGTAATTAGACTTTTTTTAATCATTTTACTAAAGTTACTTGTATTGAGAAAGCAGTGGGTTTGTTTGCCCACTTCAAAAGTTCTTGGTGTCCTTTTGAAGAAAAACTCGATTATGGTACTTTTGATAGATTCTTATCCATACCCCTCTGTCTCATCATAGAATCCTTAAGATTGGAAAAGACCTCCAAGATCATCAAGTCCAACCTTGACCCGAGTACCACTATGCCAACTAAACCACATCAGAGACTTCCACATCTACTCTTTTTTTGATGGTGACTTCACCTCTTCCCTGGAAAGCCTGTTCCAATACTTAATCCCTCTTTCAGTAAAGATTTTTTTCATAATATTCAACTTGAATCTCCCCTGGTGCAACATGAAGCCATATCCCTCTTGTTCTTTCACTGGTTGTCTGGGAGAAGAGGCCTACCCCCACCTTGCTGCAATCTCCTTTCTGGTTGATATAGAGAGTGATAAACTCACCCCTGAGTCTCTCTTCTCCATGCTGAACAACCCATGGCCCTGCCCCATCCTCTTCCATCCCAAAGACATAATCTATTATCAAAGAACTTGGCATGTATAATATCCGAGAAGGAAAATAAGTGACCTCTTTTTTTCCCTGTTCCCTAATTTTTCTCTAATCATCAGATATTCTTGTTTATTAATGAGTGCATTGAACAGTAATAATGAAACTTGTTTCTTGTACAATAGCATTAAACAAATTGTCATAGTGTACTTTCAGTAAATACAGCTATGTTTTGTCCATGAGGCTGTTTCCTGTTCCTTCTCAGGAAATCAAGTAAAAGAACTATTCTTTTTTTTCATTTTGGATTGATTCTTATTTTGTTATGTGTATAGTTGCTTAAATGTGGGCTTAAGTTCCTTCTTTTTGCAAGTTTTGAAAAGTCTCTAACATCTCCAGCTGTGGACAGGAACATAAACAACTGTAGCTATGTGCTGCAGTATGTCAGTCAGATTGCAGGTATGAGAGCATGAATGTATAGGAATGGCAATTGAACTTAACCGTGATTAGTGTACTTTGTCTTGGATAGAGCAATACTTTATGTAGATACTTTAAAAACGAAATAGTATCTTGTTTAAATCATCAAGTCTCAATGGCAGAGAGTGCATATATTGGCATCTAGTGCAATATGTGCGATATTTTTGTCTCCCAGAAAAGAACTGAATTTGGCGGTTCTTGAATTTGAGGCCATGGATTAGATTTGCCTCCAGGATATTTTATTTTAATTTCTCAACTAAGAAGATTGCTTTCTGTGTTGGAAATTTCAGTGTTCTAGAATGTGTTCTATTGAAACACTGGTTTAGATATTTGAAAAATCTCCAGGTCTGCCAGGAAAGTAGTCCATTCCACTTCAGAGTACTGGTCTATTTGGGGTTCAGTCACAATGTGATAAATGATCTGCATTGCAAACTCTTCTGTGCCGTGTTACTTAGTAAATACACAGTTTGCTGTCTGTCTGTTAGTGGTTTTGCATGAACCTTTCCTTTACGCATTTTTCTAGGTGACTTTTTTTGATGTCATTGCTAAAACCAGTACTTCTCTAGATGACCTCTCTTTCTTTGTCCTTAATACAGATCATAGTGTGTTTTTCTTGATATAGCTTGCAGATGTTTCTTTCCAATTTAGACAGTTTATTCAGTTCTTTGATCTGCTTTTTTAGCACTAATTGGAAGGAGGGGAATGAACTAGCAATGCAATTTTTGTTCTTGCCCATGGTCAGGTTACAGTGCATCTATTCAAGCTTCTCTCTGTTCTTTCCCCACCCTTTCCCCAGACAGCCCCCCCTCAGGAATTGTTAGCTTGAAGTTTAGTGCCTGATATCATGAGTATGTTTTCCTGATACAGGATTAATGTTGGCATAACTGAACCAATCACTATCTGGGTAGTTATGGAAAAAAATTGTTGCTAGTCTTTATTCGTGTGCATTTGTAGCATTGTCTGCTGTTAGATACTGAAGTGGTCAATTGTTTGATGGGAGTCCAGTGTCTCACTGAACCGGTAATTAATACCCCATTTTTAAAATAATTTTAACTATAAAATTCAAAATCCATTTTCTGATATATGCAGCTCAGCCTTATTTTTTAATATTAACATGTTGTGGCTGCATTCAGGTTACTTACAGAACATTTTTAGCTAAAAGAGTCCTTGCGGTGGCTCTTTCGAAGATATTCTGGCACAAAAAGCACCCACTGTGAGGTATTTGCCTATTATTCGTTTTAAAAGGTCAAATTGTTATTTTTAGAAAACACTTTTATTTGATTTCATGGTAATAGAAATAAAGTATCAGCTTTTTAAGAGATTGTGTTGCTAAATAAAATCATAAGATCTCTTTCTGTTTCATGGTTTAATGCTGGTGTCTATATTCCTTCACAATTTATGGCACAGGAGAGGAAATAAAACCCTTTAAACAACGGGTAATGTGGGAAAATTATATGTAGAATATGCTGAGATTTGAATTTTCTACAGTAGCAATTAAAGGTGTTACAGATAAGATTCCACAGAGCACAGACCTCCTCCAGAAAATCCCAAAACAGCTAGAAAGGTAATGTGAGGATACAGAGCAACAGTTGCTGCCCAACTTTGCAGCAATCTTTAAATACTGTATTTGGTAGCATTTTCTTGGTCTCTGAATGCAAAGATTTGCATGGATTATCTAAAATTATCAGTGTCTAGTACTCTGTGATAAACAGCAAAGCGTTACAGAAGTGCTGCAGAATGTCCTTAGGACGGATTAATATTGTGATTCAGCAGAGATGGACATCCATATCACACACAGTCTTTTCAGGCGTTGTTTTTTACCGTTTTTATAACTGCATCTGTAACTAACCTTATCGAGACATGAAGCTGCACTTCAGTGAATTGCATCTGATAGTAGATTGCTTCTGGGTAATAGCAATACTGTAGTTGGTAGCAATACTGTAGTTGGTAGTTGAGGTGAATGCCCACTCACTTGGATGACAGCGTGGATGGAACAGCGAGGATAATGATCATGTTGGGAACTGTGTGTAGTTCACTCTCAAGTCTCATTCTTAAAATCAAAATTCTTGCAGAAGGAAAAAGGTATTGAGACCATTTAAGTTATAGGTTCAGATGAATCCCTGGCTAGTTCTTAGTCTACTGCAACTTGTTCGCAGATACCAGTAGTCCTCTCTTCCACATGCATCTTTTCCTTTCCATGTTGTTGTCCTTGTCGCAGCAGGTATCAACTGGTAAGTGTTGACACAGTGTAGAAGAAGACAGTCTGTTCTTTCAAAAGCACCATTTCTGCTTCGTTTCCTATGCAGGGTTCTGCGAACGTTGCACTCAGGTTTTTTTTCTATGAACCTTGATAACATTAAAAAAAACCCCAGATGTTCTTTACAATTTTGAACTCAGTACTTCCTGTCAGGGTAGCTGCATGATTCTAGTCATGATATCATCTCTGAATCCCAGCAAAGCAGAAAACTAGGGTAGATATATCATTCTCCTCCTGGTAAGGGAGAGTTCATTGCACATGTAGACTGCTGTAGTAGATGGAAAGTAGCTGTAAGAAACCTAACAAAATATGAAATGCAGGCACACTATCTTCAACGCTGCTGATGCTTTTGAGAACGCACTCAGGATCACTCTTGAGAAGAAAAGGCAATGCAGAAAGAATCGTGCCTTGCAGAATATACCTCCTGAAGAGTCTTTCTGCTGTGCCTTTTGCAACCGGACGTGTCTATCTCGTAGTGGCCGTTTTAGCCACCAGCGCTCTTGCAACAAACGTGGGTAGTGCCCTTCCCAAATCTTCGTTCGTGAAGCCTAGCCATGATGTTGTCCTTGACTTCAGAAGTTAGAGAACTTCCAGGGGTAGGGAAGGAAAATGTTTAAATTGTGATATAAGACCGGGAGCCATAGTTCTACATTCATACAGTAGTAATTAACTGAACGTCATTATGCTGTAAAGTTGCCCTACCCATGGGTGTATCCTGCCTTCGGTGAGCAAGTGCCTAGCAGAGCAGACATTATCATCATTTTCTAGTCTGCTGCAAGTTGACTCATGTTGGGCCTTTCAGTATGCAAAGTTTGGGAATTCCAATATTGCTTGTTCCCATTTCAATCTTATTATAATTGTTACTTCTATTACAATAGTTGGCATACATGATGATGTCGCTGCCTTAACCAAACTTTAACCATTTAAACATTCTATGCTGTCTGACTGGCTGTCTAGGATAATATAGCTCTGTGGTCTGAGAAAATGTTGCTTAGGCTTTTCGTGTATGTGGAGAATTGCGTATGGTCTGATTGTTCAAGTTAGGTCATGTTACTCTTGACAGTATTTTCAATGCATTTGAAACAAAGATATTAATTATCGCTTTTGTAAATATTATAAATTTTTCTAATAACTTGTCCATAAAAGGAGTTTGTGTCCCTTTACCAATAATAACCAATAAAAAAGAGGTGCTGTCCGACCATTAAGAGTTTTCAATTTGGAAGAAATTGACAGAATTATTTTAAAAATCACTGTTGAAGAATGATTTCTGTTTAGTGTTATCTTGACAATGGAGGTACGTGAGCTTTTTATGTCCATTTTCATTTAAAAGCGCACTGTAAATGGTTTTTAAAATGGGGCCATAAACTTTGAAGTCATACCGTCCATTTGTTTTGTTCTTTCAAAACATCACTGCCTATATAATTTTCCAATTATATTCTTTTATGTCCAATGTCTTCGTAAACTTCATTTTGTTGAGTGTTTGTTCTGTGAGGTTAGATTTTAGCCTGAGAAGGCTAAACTATATTGTTTGGCAACTATAATGAGTCACAGCAGCACTTAATAGCAAGAATTGTAATTTTTTTGTAGATCTGAGCAGTTGTTCCTATTTATATCTTAAACCTTCACTTCTGTTATATTGTGGTCTATATACGCGTGGCACGTGTGTGCACACACACACATAGGGAACTGTATACTAAAGCTGACTGACTATGCCTGTTCTTGGCCTGAGAGTGTTTCACTTCTTTTGTGTGGATAAAGCTATTTTTAATGACTAATCTCTAAGTAGGATTAAAGATGATTCGACATGCAAATTTACAGACCTGTAAATTGATCAGCATGCATAGATTCAGTTGTGGAGTTAGAGTGTGTCATTGAGACATATTTTTATTTACAGAGCTTCTGACTTGTTACACTGTTGTTGTTGCCCAGATCTGCACTAAGAGAGGATACAGCTGTCATCCTCTATTCTTAAATTTTCACTCCTTTAAATAGCTTTCTTGTTGAAGTGGTTCTGAAGTATGGAAAGACATGCGAATTTGATCAATAATTAGTTTTCCTGGAATTTTTCTGGATGAAATTGGATTGATTGAGTTCAAGGCTTCAGCTTTCCTAAGGTGAGCCGTATGTCCTTGCCCCTTCCATTTCCTGGCTGCTCCCTCTGTTGATGCAGATCTAGGTGTTCTGCTGCCCTGAGTGGGCTTGTGGAGCATCTTTGCTTACCCAGGACAAGTGACTGCAGCTCGATCTTTGGGCATTTGGGATTGATTCAAAGTCAAGGATCTGAAACAAGAATGCTGTTTTAATATCAGTGACATAAGCATTTGAAGAAAAAAGAAAGCTGTTGGTCTTGAGCCATTCAGGAGCCATTGACTTTGAGCTATTCTTTATCCTTTCCTGTTTATTTTTTTTACGTTTTTATCTCCCTATTTTGTTTTATTATATGAATACAATTTTTACTCAGCCCAAAATAAAGTGTTACAGAATTACAGAGATACTTAATTGTGGTCACAGTCACATCATTCTGAATAAAAAGAATGTTTCAGTCAATGAAACTACTCTGTATTTTTTTCTTACAATTTCTATTGTGGGTTATTGATTGTGCTCTGTATAACTGGAAAAATAAGTGGCAGTAGTTGCTTCCAGGTACTTTATTATCTTCCCTTCTGGATTGTTTGAGTGCTATTTAAGTTTTGGTCTTCATCTATTAGAAGTCACCTGAAGAGTTCCCAGTGGGACATTAGTATAGGTAAAGCTAAAAAATGTTTCCAGAGCAATCTCATCATCTTCAGGATATTGCAAATTTTGAACAGTATATATATGGGCTGTTTTCTCCTGTGTGGCCTCAGTACCATCGGATGGGTCTGAGATTGTTTATGTACTAATATAGATGTAGCTAGAGAAACTCATTAGGTGTACGTAAATTACTGCTAGACATTGGACAATATCCAAAACATCTTTTATAGCAATGTTTGAACACTTCTGTGAAAGGTGATGTAAACCTATTTAGCTGTTTCATTTAGCCATCCTTATATAGAGGAAAAGTTTACACTCAATTAGATCCGTTTTAAAGATATGTACTCTTACATAATCTTCTTTGGAGACACCACATAATCATGTAAGTGGCTGGTAAAATTACGATATTCTGACTGGATGAGATTGTTTTGTTTGTTTCTTCTTTTGAATTAGTTACCCTATTAGTATTAATGAATGTTTTGCTAAGGAAGGGCTATTTGAAATGCGAAGGGAGCAAAAATGTATCAGTTAGTAGTATCTTTTACAGCATTTCAATTTTTCTTGCAGTGTATCCCTGTATCGGGGAAATTGCCGACCCCTCCGGTTTGAGCCACCGATGCTGGATTTCCATGAACAGTAAGTTGAAAAGGTCTTCTGATCTGTTTAGTTAGACAAATAAAAAATTAAAAAAAAAAATTTAAAAATCAAACCAAAAACAAACCCAGCTGGGGTGGGTGGGTGGGACTCCTAAACAAACAAACAAAAAAACCCAGACAAGCAACAAGAGCATTTAAAGGGGATGGAGCCTGGTGGAGAAGGTTGTATACATAATTTGCATTAATAGATTGTAAATGTTATTGACCGACATGTTCCAGAAAGCTGGTGTACTCAGTTTTAAACATTGTATAGTGACTTGTCAACTGCCATGGTTTTGGTGGTGTAGGTACTTGTACTTATTTTTTAGATACTTGTACAGCTGCGCTGTGGAGCAGTTTTAAGTCTAGAACTTATACTGAGGTGAGATTACCTTTCTGTGTGTAACCCACATCAGGGAGTATCTACTCTAGCACATCCATTTTACTATTGCTTTGGTGGCAAATAACATGGCAGTGGATCTGCACTTATTAGAACAGAAATGTCAAGTTGTGAAAATACAACCTCAAGGAGAACAAACAGCCTCCAGGAACCTAGCTCTGTGCTCTCTACCTTGCAGTTGGTTGCTGTTTTCGTTCTGACTTCTCTAAAACATAAAGGGAGGAGGAAGAAAATTTAACAATTTCATCGGTGTACCTGTTTGTAATCAGTTTGTCTGAGAAGTATTTCAGTCTTAACTTTTCCTGATAGTAATTGGTTACTGTGTATAGGTAGCTACCACCCCTCTTAGCAGTCAAAATTGGTTCTGGAGTTGGTGTTCATGGATGCAGCCTCTGTGCATGATTGATACTTTGATCAATGTAAACTGCAGTGAGGGCATTTCAAATATTTCGTTAACAGTTCAGCCTGGAAGAATGAAAACAGCCCAGATATGCCTGAACACAGCATTGCTTCCCCCATACTCAACCAGTGCAGCTGCTGGATGAAAGGCTGCTTTATTTACAGATAAGCCACAGATTATTAATAAAAATATAGTACCCTTTTTCTGTCGGAAAGACTGTTGTATGGTGTGACTACAGAGATGTGCAGGGAAGTTCCTGTGTATTGACGTGGTGTATACTCCTGTCTTTCTGAAAGAAGAGAAGCTGTAACTTTGTTTGCACAGAGTAGCTTTTCAGAAATAACCTCTATACAAAAAACCCCAATGTCACTAAATAACAAAGCTATTATGAAAATGCCTCATTTTGCAGAATTTATTTGTGCTCAGTCTAACAAAATTGTAATCCTACTTCGGATTAAAGACAGAATAAGTCACTCTGTCCCCTCATCCTTTTTCTTTCAGAATTTCTTCTAGCTTTTGATGTTGTGTATTTTTGTTGTTTTTTTCTAATGTCAGTAACTGGTCCTAGCTAAGAGGATATTGAGTTTCTAAATTGAATAGCAAATGGCCTTGTGGTAAACCCTGTTCTGCTATAACAAAATGAGATTATGGTTAACAAATCATACTGAGTGACTTGCAGTACAAATTCAAACTTGTAGAGCAGTGTGCTTTTTGTTAGAGTTACCGTAAACTTACCTACTGATTTGGTTTTAAATTATTTTCTCTTCAAAATGGTAGAACTTTCTAGTTCATAGTAAATCCAGAATTTGATTGAAATGTATTTTATGCACTTTTTTCTACTATGAATAAAGTGTGATGTGCTCTGAAATACCTTGCTTGTAAGGGTTATCTAGAGTTTGCATGCTTATCTGAAAAAAGCTACATGTGCTTCTTTACTTTGTGGATTTCCAAAGACCATTTTTTCCCCCTTGCTAAAAGTAGATCCAAGACAGTATCATAAATACTTTAAGTTGTTGTTCATTGTGTTTTGGCTTTTTATGTAAGTTGTTCGTGGTCAGAGCTAAAAGCACTGAACAAATAATGTCCATCTAGTACAGTGTTAAAGTAGCAACAAATCTCTTACTTGGGGATGGCTCTGTACAGTAAATGCAGAACTGCACTGTAAATTAAAATAGGAAACCTCTATGTTAGATCTTGATTCATTATGTGTTCTATTTTTTTTAACAACATATGATAATTAATTTATCTATTGTCATTTAGATCATAGTCTCAGGCAAAAACCCTCTTTTGATTTATTAAAACTTCACTAAGATGTCAAAGGCAGTTTTAGAAAAGGTTTAGATATGGAGGCCCAAAGTTCAATTTAAAATCTGTGAGCCAGCTCTAAGAAATCCTGAGTAACTCAGCCTTATGATGAGAAAAAACTGCAGGTGCCAAATACCTTGGAAGTCAAATAATGCATATTTAAGCTTTTAAGGTTTTCTGCCTTCTAAAACAGACAGGAGTTTCACATTCAAATTCTGACTTTTCTGTCTTTGTTATTCATGAATTTTAGGAAAGGCATAAAATGCATATTTAGTTTCTGAATAAGTACTATACCTAAAGGGTGTTTTGTTAGTAGGTAGCATGTAGCACTTAATGGAGCAAACTTGTTCAAAGTTCGTGTTTGTGCTGAGCTATCAACACGTATCATGCCCAAGCTAAAGACAGTTTTAATATTTAATTTCAGTTGGAAGCTAAGTCATTCTTCCTGTGAAATTTTTGGTCTGCTGAGAGTGTGTGGGTTTAATCAGATGTTTCAAAAACGTGCCAATTTGAGCAGGAATAATATTTAATAAAAGTTACTTTATCTAGAGATCTCAGAAAATCAAAATCTGTATTAACTTGATAAATAGGTGCTGTAGACACACTTCCTGTGTTCCCCTGGAGATGAGATTACAATGGTCTTATACTTCTGGTTTATTAACAGTTGGGGGTTTTTAATGCTATTTTAATATGAAACAAACACTGCCATATTCTACTACTTTGAAGGCAGTCCAGGTAATCTCACATTTATCAAAGGAAATGTATGCTGTAAGTTAGGATATGCAAATCTTTAGCTCGCTTGAAGAAATCCCAAATGTTCTCTGTATATATTAAGCCTCTGGGAATGGGATAGAACTGTGGCAGGTTATCCCGTATCACTGTGCCAAGGGACTGCTTGGACTACGTGTGGAATACTCATTTGGTTATTTAATGTGTAAACCTCTTACTTGTGTTTCTAAAGCAACACCAGTCTTTTTCTGGAACAAATTCTGCAACATCTTGGATATTTGAGATTCAGGGCTTTAAAGAAAATGAGCAAAAACCCCTCCACCTAAAACCAGCTCCACAACTAGCTGACTTCATTCTTACCTGCATTCTGTTGCTTGTATTCTCCGTTTTTAAACTGTTACTCTCCTCTGTTGTCAAATGGAAATGGAATAACTGAGATGTTCTAATGTACAAACAGCAACCATAATTTCATCTTCCATAGCTTTGGGACTTGGTTGCTCAGAGGCTATTTTGGAAGAACAATTATTACCTATATGGCTTTCTGTGTTTAAGATTGGTCTTCATATTAGAGGTCCTGCAGGTGGCCCATGTGAATGAAGGTTGTTGCAGAGCAGTTTATATTCAGTTCTTGCACCTGCTTTGTAGGTGAATGTGCATGTTCACAGATCTTGATACATTGCCTTAATCTTTATTAATTCAAATCTGACTGTATCAAAAGTAAACTTTAGGTTCTTCACAACTAAGCTTTTTGTAGCTTTTGATAATGGAGCACTTAGGTACTTTGGGTACTTTTAGAACACTGATACAATATAAGGAAGAACTGCTTACCATCAAAATTTTAAAATGTGGCATTATTTTAAAGATGAAGTTGACATCTTACCCCTGTTTCATATAAATGATTACTACTGTATGAAACCATACTTGTGGCAACAGTAATATTTTAATCTTTGATGAACGTATGCTTCTATGGTGAATGGAGGTTCTTGCTTCACTCAATTTGAGCAATGTCTCATTCTCAGACAAAATTTTCTCATTGGTAGGACAGTATTCTGAAGTTCTGTCTTTCAGTTTTCTTTTGATAAACAATCTCATTGCATTTCCTTTGAAGTGTTTTCATTAGGGGATTTTTGTGATGGTTTTGTGTTTCTTGTTTGTGAGCTGTAGTATTTAGCAGGATATTCTATGAAAGATTTTACTGGCCTTGAAAGCAATTGCTTGGCAATGTTCAAATATTTGAGAGCTTCTTCCAGGTCTGGAGACCTTATGTTACTTTAGGTAACATAAGGGACATATTTTACTCCTGTAGCTTTAAGGACAGGATAGTGTCAGAATAGGTAAAGATCTGGAGAATACAGCTGTGCTGAATCTGTCTTAATATGTCTCCCTTTGAATCTAGACTGCACTGCTTTCAGTAATACTTCTAATTGCATCAACCAAAACCAAGAAAACCAAGGCAAAGGGGCATTTAAAAAGTAAAGGCATATAATGAATGCGTTATATTGCAGTGAAAATTAGTTTTCACCCTTGTAAGGCTTTCCTGCTGTAAAAACGTATGGGAGGAGTAGCATGGTAAGAGAATGGAGAATGATATTGTTAACAGTTTAACTATTTGAAGTTTTCCTGAGCTATAGAAGAAATGTTTGTATATACTAGATATGGTAGATATAAATGTTCTTAAAATCATGGAAGTTACTTTACAATAAGGTTAGTATAAGTTTAGCAAATCGGTCTGTTTTCTTCAAGAACTCTAATCTCTTAGCAGTAAATAGTGGGTACTTATAGCAGCTAGAGAGTTTACTCAAATCACTGGTTTTCTTACAGTTTAAACAAGTATATTTACAACGGGTGAAAGGACCTATAAGTTATGTAGAATGTAGAGCCAAATGTTTACACAGTACATTTGATACACTTGTAATGTGTGAGAGCTTGAGATTGTTGGAATTTTAAAGAAATGTTGCAAAATGAGACTTTCATTTCCCTTGGATTTTTTTTAAACGTGAGAAAGTGTTGACAGTGTATTGACATTTTGTCCAGATCTACTGCAGGTTTTGGTTGCATATCATGCTAGAGTGCAAAATGCTGCCAAAACAAATAAGAGTTAGATTACACCTAGATTACACCTTTAGGTTAATTCTGACCACACTTGGTGACATGGTTGGATAAAATCTTCTTGCTGGCGTTTTATATATGGGGGTTTGCTAACTGTTTGGAAAAGGTATGATTTTGTTGTATGGAATCTAAGTTGGATTCCTAACATAAAATGGGGCATTTGCTCCATTTAGTACGTTACGTGGACACCAACTTTTGGTCAAGTATACTATAAAAGAGCTTTCTCTCTTTGTTAAAAGGCAGTAAAATTGGGAAGCTAAGAAACAAGTAATTTGTAGGCTAGTACATGTGTAAATCCAAACCCCTTCTGGTTTCTTTGCTTTTCTGAGTTGGAGATGCATTTGCTTTCTCCAACATATGTGCTGCAGTTACTGACTTCAGTTAAAGAAGCCACTTGCCTGTGTCTCTCAACCAGCAATGCATACGGTTTCATGTGAAACAGGAAGAATGCTCTAGTCACTAATTCTCTGGTTTTGTACATCGTGCAGTCTTCCTTTGTGTAAGGAACCACTATTTTCTTCAGAATGGGCACAAAAGGCATTCCCTTTCAGTCTCTAGATGTAACCTTGTACAACCAGCTCATTTTGTTTCTTTTAATTAAAAGTAGGTGGATACATTACAAGTCAACACCCAAGTTCTTACTGTTGAAGCTTGCTCACTCTGATCTTCTGACTGTCTTCATTGGTTAAGGAAGTTCCCAAGCCACATATATTTAGAGGCTAGGAGAGTGTTCTGGGCACCTGACTTTATATGCTTTTCACATGACACTTTTGCCTTCTAGGCGTCTATGCTATTCACCCCTGTCTGATAGGACACTGTATGACAGGATACTGATTTAACCTATGATTTAACCCACTTCTGATATGTTGGGCAACAACCAGTCTTACATATGTTTCCACAATGGCCAAAGATGCTAAATGAAAAAAGTTCTTGGGGGAAAACATATGTAAAACTCTCAAATTCATTAGGAATTTACCGGAATTGAATCTTGAGTATGTTTACGTATGTTCCCAGCATTTCAAAATATAACTGTGAAGCTTTTGATTGACTTCAGTTTTCTCTCCAGTCTCATTACAAAGAATAGGAGATGAAACAGGAAGAATGTATCTGCTGAATTTATGTCCTTTTACTTTTCAGTAATAGATTTGTATCATAAATCAAGTGAGCATTTTACAGAGGTGCTTAAACCATGTACAGTAAGAAAAAATTAATTGCTCTTTTAAAAAGGCATTTTCTCAATCTGTATTTGCTTCACACTGAGTAGCTAGATATTTTTGCAAGTAAGCTTTGAGCCAATAACTCAAGGACTCATCTCCCCAAAATTTGCAACAGCTGATTTCCATTGTTAAAAGAATCTACCTCTTGATCCCTGGAGTAGCAGTTAATTCCATTACAAGGGCATGCTTACTGTAACTGCAGATACCAACTCATACTTCAAAAAGAGTTGAGTTGCAGCAGTAAAGAACCAGAACATAGGAATCTTGACTCATTTGAACAGGCACCTCCCCCTTGTTAATTACCATCATCTCATCTAGGTTGTGGTATCAGGTTTTTTATCAGTGTAGGTGGACCTAGCATTATGCAGGGACAGAGGAGCAAAATATTGCATGCCTTGACAGTTCATATTTGCCTGAAGATGTGTGTCTGTACCAACTTCTCACAATGAAAAGTACTTGCTGTGACCGCTCCAGGAAATTCTGCTGTGAAATTTGGCATCAGGTAACACTGTACTTGTGCAGATCATTGTGGTCTGATAATCTACAGCTTGGAGAGCATCCCTGATGAGATTATTGCTTTGAATGTATGTTCATTAAGGGTGTCTGGTGTCCACTGCTCTACCTGGATTTTACCATGTCTGGTAGCAGGAAAACAGGTGAGGTTTATGAAGTCCTATTTCTGTTAATTTGGCTAACATCAAACTTAAAGAAATAAGGGAAGCTGTATCTCAGCCAAATGTAGTATTGGACTCATTGTTTCAAAATCAGAATGATCAGCAAAACAGTAAAATAAAACACAGTCCTAACAACAGAATTCATTTTAAGTTCCTTCTGCCTTTATCACTTATAATTAATACCATGGTAGTTTAGTCTGGAATATGAAGTTAGTGAGCTGTGGTGTTAGTCATGGCCGTTTGTTTTCATAAATTTAACCTCTCAAATAGACTGTCTTATAGTCCCTTCTCTTCAGAACTAGAAAAACATGAAGACCTTAAAAAATTGTTAATATTTGGAATATTTCCTAGATAATGAGTTTTACTTCCTTTCTGACAGGAACATACTGGTGCTTCAGTATTGCCAGTTCATTCAACATCATTTTCTTGGCTTTGTGGTGTTTCACACATGATGCATCATAAAAAGTCTCACTGAAGTCAACCCTGATTTTAGGTTTTCAGTATATAGCTGGTTTTCTGTAGAGACCACAGGTGATATAGTAATCATGTTATTTGCTCACAGTGCTTAAAATCTACCTCATCTCTCACTTACTGCTGTTGTGGTTTTAAGGAACTGTTCTGCTTGATTCTTGTTTTCAGCTCTTAGCTCCTCTTATGAAGCTTGGAGTGTTTTGTAATAGACGAGAAGGATGATTTCCCCTTCTTGAGGAGCTGCTGAACATGCTCTGGGAAAGTGAAGTATCCAGAAACTGCACTGTGGCAAGCAGAAGAGTTGCACCAAGATGTTGGGAGCACGTCTTCCTCTGAGGAGAATCAGAAATTGCAATGAGAGCTAGGGAACAGACAGTTGATCCTCAGGAGAGACTCAAAGAGCTTTCTTCAGTGTTAGGAGAGGTTGACTATTTTATTTCTTCCCTTTTATTTTTACTTTGATGTTAGTAAAATCAGAGAGTACTTTAAGGCTTGACCACTTTGTCTAAACAAGGAATTTGCTGCAAAAGTGCTGACTGTTATACAAGCTTGTATACAAGACTGTTATACAAGCCTTTCATAGTTACCAAGCAGATAAAATCCTCAAGGCCGTCTGTACTGATGTCAGTGAAGGAGTGTTTGAAGCAGTGGGTTCAGAATTCAGAGAGTGCTGGGTAGCTCCCTATCAGCAGACACTTTTTTTCTGGTGTGGTTTTGCGTGTGTTTGGTGTTGTAGTGGTGAGTAGCAAAGAAATTTACAGTAGTAGAGTGCAGATGTATTTTTCTGTTAATGAAGATGCTGTTTATTGATGGTTAGTAATTGTGTCTTTGAATTAACAGCATAGTCTTTAGCATCTGTCTCTTTAGCCCATGTTTCATAAGTAGGAGGTTCTGTCATCACAAACACTTTGTAAATTGTAGTGTAGTTTGATTATTGTTACTAAATTCTCCATTCAATGGAGCCTTTAATTTACAGCAAACTTCGTGTGTTGGGACATACTTCACACCCCCCTCCAGGTTGAAAAACTGTGAATGCAATAGCACTTACTAATTTGGCCTGTTAAAGTGAATTGAGGAGGGTAGAACAGCTGCCTGTTGCTGGTCATCATCACTTCAGGTACTACAGGTAGTAATTCTTACCAATTGTTTTGCTGTCCTTGCAATGTTTGGAGCAAGTGACATGGGAGAGAGTGCTACATGGAGTACATGTAGCCTGAAAGTTGAGTTAACTATTTTAAATTCCAGAATGCAAAATTGAGCAATTTGTAATCTGCATCTTGATTAGTGCTTTGGTGCTGATGCTTAACATGTGTGTTAAAAGGCATGAAAAAATTCTGAAAAGACAATAAAGTCTGAAAAATAGTTGGTGAAACTGGAGCATCTGTTGTCACTTCAGCTGTTGTAAGCAAAACCAAGCCCAAATCTTGTGTCAAATAAATTGTTAGAATGTTTTGTTAGTGAAATTGTGCTGTTGTTTAACTGTGTGACTACCATATTTTAGAGTTCTTAAATTCTAACTTTTATTTCAAGCATTTATTTTTTTCTTTAAGGTATGAGTTCAAATACTATACATATAAAAAAGTTGTTGCTGCACATGTCTGCCTACTTAATTCTGTAAAGCATGTTATAAAATATGATGCCAGGGAAATTCTGGGTTCTGGGTAAAACTGCTTAAAATCTATAATGGAAAAAACTGGCACTTCAAATTTTGTCTAGGGTGTATTCTGTTTATTTTAAGTTGCTGTGTACACCCTGTCTTAAGATAGTTATTTAGGGATTCTAACATGGAATAGAAAACTTGACCTATTCTGATTCTGAAGTAAAAACCTGACAATAGAATTTCATGAGGATAATGCAACATTAGGTAAGCCTTCAGGAAAAGTAAGCAATAAAATAATGGAAAAGATGTTAACTAAGTAATTAGTCTAAGTATAATTTACACATTACTTAAAAAAAAGCATTAAACACAAAGTTCTATTGTCAGTATGCATCACTTTTATACTCCTTTCTGGTTAATGGAAAAAAGCCCAATGCTCTATTGTCTAGATTTCTGATGCTTCGAAAATATTTTCTGTTTTGACAGGCCAGTTGGAATGCCAAAAATGGAAAAAGTTTACCTACATAACCCTAGCTCAGAAGAAACAATTACATTAGTATCAATATCTGCTACAACATCACATTTTCATGCATCGTTTTTCCAAAATAGGGTAAGTTATTTTGCTTTCTCAAAATGAACTTTTCTTTCCCCTCTGCAGTCTAAATGAGACCTTCTTTAAAGAATAACTTGCTGCAATAATAGCATACCTAAAAGTATTAAGGTATTGCAGTTCTTGGTCTCAGAGCAAATTTGAACTGAGCACAGAAACACTGGGACTTCTGACTATGTTGGAAATGTATATTGTAACTGAAGGTTTAACAGCAGATCTCTTTGCTGCTGAAGTGACTCCATTGCCTTAGAGCACCTACAGGAACAAACTGTTCCTATAATTTTTCTGAAAATTCTAAGTCATGTGAAGTAGTGTTAGTGTGAAGTAGTCACTCCAATGCGCTAACAGCTGTAAGTAATCGTGTTACAGGAACTTACATGTTCAAGAGTGTGGTGTCAGCAGGGTTAACTCTTAACCACCTTGTTGTCAGATAGAGTCCTCTAGTTTCAGTTTTGTCTGCAGGGCCTGTGGCTTAGCAGGGGCCATATAAACATTAAAAACTTCAGAAAACCTGTCCATAAACAACCTCTCTCATTTATGGAAGTCTTGAAGTAATTGCTGTTTCTCCAGTGATCTGTGAACTGTCAGACTAAAATATTTCTGTGATAAGCTGAACTCAGAATTTAACATAAAAATTCAATTAAATACGATCCTGCACTAGATAATAGTTGTAAACTATTGGTATTTTTATTATTTTTTTACGCATTTTATTTGTCTGAAACTTCTACTCCTTTTTTCTAAATCTGCAGTAGACTTTATAACTTCGGTATTTCTATAAAGAACATAAGAGATCTTCTGTAGCACAAAAACCATTGTTCATCTGTGTAGTGTAATGTCTTCAGTAAACAGTTTTGCTTATCCCTCTGCTTGCTTACTTTTATTTTTTCCAGAAAATTCTTCCAGGAGGGAACACATCCTTTGATGTAGTTTTCCTTGCAAGAGTAGTGGGAAATGTAGAGAACACTTTATTTATTAACACTTCTAATCATGGGGTATTTACTTATCAGGTAAGAGAATTACACTGTTTCAGAAAAAGTTGTGTGAATCAAAGCAGTATCTATTCTGGGGCACTTAACCATCCGAGGATATTTGCACCATAATGATGAGTTGTTGGTTTGTTTTTTTTTTTCCATCAACCCAGTTGAAGAAATTTCCATCCCTACTGCCTGTTGTAAAACAAAAATACACCACTGTAAATATCGTAGGGCAGTACTGTAAGCCAGATTGATGAAATTATGTAGGATTTAAAACCCTCCCAACACCTTTTTTGTGTTATTTTTGTGGCTTATTGTACTGATCTGGCTCATTCTGTAGCTCTGTATTCATCTGCTCCTGTGACAAGACACTGCTATTCATTAGGCTGGCAAAAAGTCACTTGCATTACTCACTTGAGATTCAGAAAGATAACCAGACAGATGAGAGAGAACAAAAAATGAAAAAAAAAAAAAATAAATATTCTTGTTGAAAGAATGTGACTCTTACCATGACAACATTTTGCAAACAACAACAGAAACGCTTCCCATATGGATAGTTTCATAAAAGTATGATTAAAGGAACATTTCACATCTCTTTAACCTATGGCTGGTATTTAGTGTTTCAGAATGTCAGAAAAAAGGTGGTATTTTGACTTCCTGTTTTCTCAATATGTCAGTGTAAGTAAGTAGTAGCTATGAGAAATGGCCTTCAGCTGCAAACGATAATGGTTTAAAATATTTGATTAGACTTATACTATAAAATTATTCAAAAGAGTACATGGTGGATTACTAAAACTGGTGAGTGTATTTTAGGCTCTGCAACAGTTACATACAGCTGCTTAAGCTTGTGTTTCTTTTTCTGAACCAGGTGTTTGGCATTGGAGTTCCGAACCCCTATCGATTGCGCCCGTTTATTGGGGCACGAGTTCCTGTAAATAGCAGTTTTTCTCCTATAATAAATATACATAACCCCCACAGTGAACCTTTGCAGGTGAGCCTAAGAGGAAAATCATTAAATGCTCATTTATGATATTAAACTGAAATTTTTATTTTGAAACTTCTTAAAATTCTATTTGAATTTTAAAGCTGTTTGAGGTCAAGTCTTTCATATTGTGTGAAGTTTTTTCTGTTCAACTGCAAGTCAGTTGTAGAAATTGTAGATTATAATCACAGATCTCTTAATTTGCTAATTGAGGTTTTACAGTAAAATTTCAATTTTTAACATGGCTATAATTACGGCAAAATAAAGATTTAAACTTCACTGGTAATTAAGAGTATTGAAACTTCACTGGTAATTAGGAAGAACACTGAAGCAAACAAAGTTAAATAGATCTTGTGCTTTTAATTTGGTGATGCCTCTTAGCTTCCTTTTGCCTGTTTTGCACAGTGTAAGGTGGTGTTAAGGTGTAGCGTAGTATGTAATGTTGGCAAGCATTCTTATGTTAAGGCAGGATTGATGTCTTTACCTAACCAAATTCTGATTCTGTGAAGTAAGTGATCCACAAACTATGAAATACTATAGAAAGACATAAATGTAGCACTAGCAAATGGCTATATCGTCACTAAAGTGAATTTATAAGATACTCCAGTAGTCAAATAGTCACTAAGCTATGCCATTGCACGTGATAATACCTGATAACTAGAACAGGATCCCTTTAAAGCTGAGTGCTAATGATTTTCTGTTATCCACCTCAGGTGGTAGAAATGTATTCCAGTGGAGGTGATCTCCATTTAGAGCTTCCAACAGGTCAGCAGGGAGGTACGAGGAAGCTATGGGTGAGTAGCCATGTCTTGTAGCGCCCATTGTACTTGCTTGGGGAGGTTTTATTTTGATGAGTTCAGGCTTTGGGGTTTTTTTACTAACTTCATTTCTTGTTTTGTGATCATTAAAATATCCCATAAAAAATGGAAATAATAATGGTCTGTTACTGTAATGGGAGTAGGAATCAAATGAAACGTTTAATTACAGTAAGCCATATGTATTGAGCTGTGCTTTTTTGAAATGCAAAGAACAAAACGATTCCCAGTAGAATAAAGTACACCTACCTGAGCTTTTGGGACAATGTCCCAGAGACCTGTGAGCTGGATCTAACCCACAGAAAAAAAAAAACAAACATATTTTGTTTGATTTATTGGTTACGGGGGGTTTGTGTTGGCTTTTTTGTTGTTAGTGGTGTTTTTTAACTCAGAAAGTCCTTCTTGCAAATTACTGTGAATGCACAGATAGGTTGAAAATGCAGCTGAACAAACTTAGGGAAGAAAGTCCTATTAAGGACTACTACATAAAAGAGCAGCTTGTCTAGCTGCAGTAAATCCCTGAATCATGAGTCGAGAGTGGCTGGAAACTGTTCTAGAAAATATACCTACATGCATGCCCTGCAGTTACTGTTTACTCTCTGGTGCTAGAGACAAGGTAGTGGGTTGAACAGACTCATGGTCTGGCCCGTTAAGTCTGTTTTCTTGTGTTCTTCACTTAATATAGTTTTGAAGTAACACCTGATATCTTTAAGTGAAATAAAATTTAGAAGCATCCTGATGGTAAAGTTTTGGCGTTATGCTATGTATTACACTGTTGGTAATGTCCAGCTGTCATATGACAGTTTAACTTGTTGTAAGAGTAAAGCCAGGATATTACCAAGTGAGCTATGAAGGACAGTCACAATACTTAATTCTTTTTTCTGGAGAAAGTCCATTAGAATGGCAGTGTTTTAGTGTTAGATACAAAAATTGCAAGTAAGTATTAACACAGATCACAAGCATTTTAAAAAATGCAGTGGAAAGAGATGCTGAGGGTTAGATGTAAACATGAAAATGGATTTTAAAAGATGAAGGTCCTAATGTCTTGACACTGTTTTAGTCAAATTGTATTGCTTCTAAAGATAGCCCCTTCCTTGTTGTCAAAAGAACTCAAGAGGAATGTTTTTCAGAGCATGTAGTTTTTCAGCTTCTCTGGGCCAGGTTGCCAGTTAAAGCACTGATGACTAGCATGTGAAAGCTTTCAGTGTCTTGCAGACTAGTCCTCTTGTTTCCCTTATCAACCATTGGTATTTCAAAACAATAAGGCAAATAGAAGAAATCAAACCAGTAGGAGGAAACACCCAGATACATCATTGTATTGGCTATGTCAGGAGCTTCACTGCAGTTAGAAAAAGCTGCAAAGTAGAAGAAATTATTTGAAATATGGTGATGATACTTTGACATATGGATTTACATAATTGTCTAAAATTATTCTGATACCAAATGCTCGGATGATTGGATGAAGTATAAAACAATTGATTACTTCCTGTCCAATTTCCTACCTCAAAAACATGAAATAAGCTGCCAACTGAAACAATACCAATCATTGCAAGGACTACTCATCCAAAATTTCTGCTTTCTGTTGTATTTATTTGCACTTAGTGTAGGAAGTTCCAAATTTCAAATCAAGCCTTTCATCCTCTGTTAAAAACAAAATAAAAATCCCAATCCTCAGACCTTCTGTAAAGTGATTGGGAAGGCTGTCTGATGTTGGTATCTCAGTTATGGAGCTGAAGTTAGTCTTGTGCTGAAGCTGTGTACACCAAATACAGAAAGAATGCAGATTGGAACTGATGGAATAGGCATGTACAGAAACTAAAATGCATTTTGACTTTTTGCTGTAAGTTACATGATGGCCCCACAAGCTTCTGGCTACTTGGAGTTCTGCACTATTTCAGTTTGTGTTTAGGACTGAAACTGTATGGCTTGTGTCTGCTTTGGAGAAAAAACAATTAGGATATGCAAACCCGATATTCGATATTACAGTACTCAACAACATTTTTATTAACAACTTTTGTTTATTGGTAGAATTCTGCTAATTTAGCTACTGTCTTTTACCACAAATTAATACGTAAAACTTAGAATTGGGATGTGGAAGTTCTCTTGCATATACCTATTTTTAATCAGTGTCATATTACATGTTTACAACTATATTAATTTAATTTATAAATTAACTTAATTTATAAATTAAAGTGTAATTTTAATAATATGGAGTCTATCTCTTTCTGCTTTTGCAAGTTTTTCTCTTAATACAATTATACTCAATGCTTCTATTGTAATTATTTGGTATGACAGCTTTTTTTGTAATTACTGGACTCTCATAAATGTGCTTTGATTATTTATCAGGAAATACCTCCCTATGAAACAAAAGGAGTGATGAGAGCCAGCTTTTCTTCAAGGGAAGCAGATAATCATACAGCCTTTATTAGAATAAAAACAAATGCCTCAGACAACACAGAATTTATCATTCTCCCTGTTGAAGTAGAAGTTACAACAGGTTTGTAGAAGAGTGATTGTTTTCACTGATTTTGTTTTGTTTTGTGGATTTGGTTGGTTTTTTTTTTCAGTTATTCAAATTAATTAACTCTTAGTATAATAAGATAATAGTAACTTATTTTTTTTTCCTTAAAGCACCAGGAATCTATTCATCAACAGAAATGCTAGATTTTGGTACACTACGAACACAAGGTAAAGTATTCTTCAGGTCTCTAAGTATTTATAAGGAGTAGGGTGGGAAGAGGAAAGTCCACTTATCTTTGTATTGTTCAGGGTTGCTTGTGGAATGATACTTCTTAAAAGACTGATAATAGTGTGTTACAACAGTGCACAGATATTTTTGCCAGCAAGTATACTTGAGATGTGTACAAGCGAACAGTAGTTTGCACATCTGGTTCTAGGTCTAGTAATAACATTAGTCTCACACAGTTGTACATTACTTAGTCTGAAAACCATTTCAGTTTACTTAGTTTGTGAACTTGTTTTGAAATACTGCCTTACATCTGCATAAGTTTTAATGTTTCCAGACACAGGGAATAGTGAAGGTGTGCAAACTTAATCAAATCTGTTATTTATGATAAGATTTTTTTTTCAAGTACTACTTACGTGTTTGTGCTTAACATTAATTAAATTAATATTGCTTGGTGAAATAAAATATATGCATTGGAAAGTTGTAAAACTGAAGGTATCTTTTGAAACTGTAAAAGGGATTTGTTACTGAAGAAAAGAGATCATCTTTTTTCAAGTAAAAAGAGATATCTTCTGAGGTACTTTTCCTTGCAACTTCCTTAACACGCAAAGATTTTACATGTAAGATTAGTTTCTGCTGGTGCATCTGGCAAAATCATTCATTGTAGTATTTTTAGCCTGTTTGTTTCTTAATATTTTACAAATACGAGTAGTTAGCTGAAGCCTGTAATACCTACTAATACACAAAACTGTAGTTTTTAAGTGTGTCAGTGTCTTGGGACTAGCTGTTTAGACTGGCTGTTCTGTCGTGTTAGTCTTAACTTTTTAACTCTGAACAGTGGATTTATTTGAAGAACCAGCTAGTGCAGATGACTTTGTATATGTTTCTTATGTTAAAATAGCCTAATAGCCAGGTGTGTTTTTTTTTTCTTTAACAGATCTGCCAAAAATTTTAAATCTGCATTTATTAAATTCAGGAACAAAAGATGTGCCAATTACAGTAAGTTTTATTTCCTTTTAATTTGAAACTTTCTATATGGATTTACTTTCTCTTATAAAAATTGATCATTCACAGGTTCACCATGCAGTGTTCAGAATTAGAAGCTAGGTGATGTGTGACTGAAAATGTAACTTAATAGGAAGGCAAATAATTTTTGTGCATGGTAAAATTAATTTGCTTCATAGCCTTCTTTGAATGCTTGGATGCTTTGAACAGCATTTATAGACTGTGCCTGCAGTATCTGAACTCCTGAAAGCTTTTATACTTGAGAGCAGTAACTCATGTTCATTGAATGAGATTAATGCAGAGTCTGTGAGATTCTTTGTCCTCATCACACACAGATCACATTTACACATCAGTGTAAAAAGTGGTTGCCCAACATAATCTTTTAAGATAAGCAATGAGTAGCTTTCAATAGCTGACTGTAAAATGACCCTTGTTTTCTTGAGCTTATCTGCTTTGTAGCTTGAAATAAGAAAAAACCCCAAACATTCTAGAGCCCTTTTCAGTAAGATCACTGAAGCTGGATGTGAAGTGCAACCAGCTTCAGAATTCTAGAGTTTGGATTTTCTGTTTTCTGTTTTTATTACAGAATTTTGGCTCTAGTCTGGTAGTCCGCCTTTGTTCATTCATACCTTTTTCCTGTGTGATTTTTCTCATTGCCCACTATTTTTCTCACTTCTTCTTTCTCCCCTTCCTGTCTTCCATGTTTTCCAGATTTAGTTGTGTAGCTAGCTAGCTATAGCTTGTCCCAGTACACTTCAAAAAGTGTTGAAGTGTTGAAAAGAAACCAGAGGAGCGAGAAGAATGACTGAAGGATTGGCAGAGGTTTCTTACTGAGCTCTTGGAGACAATGTGTGTTTGTAAAGGATATAGTTGTAACTATAACAGTGTTTTCATAGTACAGATCTAGCAAAACCTTAGGATACTGGAAACTGAGGCTTAATGAATTTAAAGTAGAAACAGGACACATTTTTAGAAATGAAGGTAACTTTTCACTGTGACAGTCCATTGCAGTGCTTGCTAAGTTATTATTCACTAATGATTTTCAAGTCAACAGAGACTTGCAGTATAGTGCAAACAGAATTTAATTCACTGACTTCCTAATGCTTTATTGCATTTATGAGGTCAGGTGATCCTATAAGGTCTCTCCTGGTTTTGTAAGCTATGACCCAGCTTCCATGGAGTTTTTTTTAAAAAAAACTGTGTATGATTTTTACAATCAGAAGGTTGGTAGATTTATTATTTTTCCAGCTAGATATGAGTGTCCATCTTCTTAGATTTGATGGGATTTTGGCATAGGGACGCTTTTTCAAGGTTGGAGGGCTTTTTAAGTGTGTAATATATTTCCTGAGTACAATGCAAGTAACCATGTATTCACACCATCAGTATCACTTCTAATATCTGATAGTGTAGTGCCTAATTTATACTCCATTATTTAAAAAAAAAAAGCCTATCCATTTTTTTTAAATCTGTGGTCTTTACACCATGGGCTATAAACCAAAGATGTTGGTCTAATGAAAGGCTGTCATTTGATAACCATTAGACATGTCATGACAAAACTTTTTCAGATAAATTATTCTTTTACAGTGTATCAAAGCAGTAAATTTGGTATTCTTAAAGCCTTTGGGACTCACTTTTGCAATGAAAAAGTTACCACATCAGTCCAGATGTGGTCCAGATTTTTCAGTGTGTCACATATGGCACATCAAGTCAATTGTTCTTCTCATTAAGGCACAGCTTTGTTGGGAAGTTTGTAACCTTTCTACCTTTTGAAGCTCTGTATGAATTTCTGCTTCTGTGCCGATTAAGGGATTTCGAAGTGTAAAGAATTTCGAAGCAAGAGTAAAGAATTTTTGGAAGGAACCCGGAGAATAGTTTACTTCTAGGAAAGCTTGAGAAATGGAGTTCTGACCCTTTAGAGTTAGAGTTTAAAAGCAGTGAGACAGAGCTGTGTGACAAATTTCATCTTAATGTCAGAAGAAAAGGCCAAGGCTATATTTAGCATATGTTTAAGCTGGGTGTTGGAGGAACTAAATATCTTCAGGTCATCAGTGTGTGACAGACTGCTAATACTGTTACCAGAGTTGTAGTTGTTCTGCCTTCAAGTACTTAGTCATGCTGTAGTCCAGAAAATTGGTTGAGGAAAATAACAGCTAGTCACTTGACTTTGGTTTTTAAGTTTTAAAACTCCTTATAAAATCTTCCTCCTGTTGTAGGATTTGCTCCATTACTGGGGAGTATAATGTTTATTTCATGACTGTATAAACTATTGCATTGCTGCAACAATTAAGCCATGCTGTCAAAAACCTAGTAAATGTAGATTATTGAACACTTCCTTTTATCCCTTCTCTAGAATGAAAATTTTATTTCCTTGAGGCAGTTCAAGCCCATTTGATTGCTAAAAGTAAAGACACACTTCAAAACTTGAGTTCCTTATTATGTTTGATGCATGAAGAACCAGGAACTTCAGGACAACCATAGTGAAGCTGAGTTCTGTCAGTTTGAAAACAAATGTATTTGTATAAGCAAGTATTTAGTTCTGTCACAACTCATATATACTTTACTGGTTAGTTTCTCTTATCAACCTACAAGAAGTAGCTTGCTTCTGCATTGTATTTTCAATCTCCGTATTTAAGTGCATGCATCTCAAAGCTGAGGATTAAAATCTAGTAGTAGTTTATTTGATGGCTGTTCTGAATGGTGCTTATGGAGATAGTGAACTTCAGTTAGTTAGGTGTTTCCCTGTTTTAACAGAAGGCCGAGTAATTACTGACAATTGTGTCTGTAAAAGTGAATAAAAGAGTAGAGAGGTGGTTCTGCACTAATGGAACTAGCCTTGGTCTGCTAGCTGTAGCCACAGAGCTTTTTCGTCTTGGAGCAGGGTAGCTGTGTCTTTACTATCTGTAATCAAAAGTCTACAGCCTGCTCAGTCTTTAGATCAATATACTAGATGGATGGATAAGATAAAACTGAGTTGTGGAGCTTCTGACAGGTAAACAGCATGGAAGAACACATGCCAGTCTTTTAGTTTATTAGAATACATGTAGTCTGAGAGTACTTAAACCTTCAAAATCTTTCTCAAGAACTGCTAAACAGCACAAAGTTTTCTCCCCCTTCTGTGTCCTTTAGAAATGTAAGGTCTTAATTTTCTGCTCTTATGCTAAATATTGAATGTGTCTTCATAGAGCAGGGTCAGGAATCTTGAATGGGGCATTCTGTGGAGAGCCATGTGTTACTGAAGCATATCTATTTAGAATTATTCTTTCCCACAGAAGTTGCTGTTAGAAAATTTTCAGAGAAAATTGGTGGTATTAGATTCTTGATGAAACTTGTTTTGCATGTATTTTCATGTCCCTATCTGATGAATTTTAATTCAGGACAGGTTTTGCTTGAGCCGTAATTGAAATACGTTGAAATTTGCACAACGTGAAGTTGAAAGGATTCTTAAGCATGTTTATTTTTCCTTTAGTTGTCTTAATTCTGTATTTCCCTTTATAGCATGTAATCAAGCAACAAGTGATAGATACATTATGTAGTTCAGAAATTTTCAACAAAACAGTGTAAATTACTTCCTTTACTAAATTAATTAGCTGTAGACATTTTGAGTAAATACATCTAGATTTGTTACAGTCATGGTTTAAGAGATGCTGTTTTTCTGACAACACTGTCCTTTTGAATATTTCCACTTTGATTTACTAAATGAAATCAACATTATTTCAAACCAGTAATTAAAGAAAGCATTTTGCATGAAGCTAGCTTCTAGAAATGGTTAACTTTTCTGTCATGCAAAAGTTGTGAATTTCATTACTTCTTTGGTTTTATCTGCTTTAAGAGAGTTCTTTTTTTTAAAGACACGTCAAGATTTCAGTTTTGTAGTGTGGATTTCATTAGAAGAAAATTGAGATAATTATTAATCAATTCATGAGGAGAAATAGCAAATATCTGCACCATGTGTGTTTAGGTGGTGGACAAAGGTCAGTACTATAAATCCAAAATAAAAAACTTCGGTTGAGTTAGCAGAGATTATTCATTAGCTGCTAGAGTAGTGCTGCTTGTTTCCTCTAAGGATCATGTGGTCTGCAGAATTTAGTTACGTATGCACAATTTTATGACTTTAATTTACAATCAAGGATAGCTTAGCTTGGAAGAAGTGTAATTGGTTTGTACCACTAGCTGTCTGCCTTGCTCTTCTCTGGCCAAGAAAGGCTCAGCTGCTTGTGAAGCAGGTGCTAAACCGCTGCAGCCTAGCATAAGGTAAACCAGCACTCATTTCAGTTTCCTTAATACAGCATCCTGTAATTTGCTGTGGCTTAACAGCTGCTATGTGAGCAGCTGAGCTGTTCTTAAAGCAGAAGACAGCTGGGGAGGAAGAATCATGGCAACCATCCTAATTTTAAGCAAAACAAGCATAAGAGTGTTTAAATGCTCCAAGCCCAGTTTCTCTCTACGGAATCTAGAATAGAGAGTTTGCTAGCAACTTTTATAAAGTCTCCAGATGATGACATGGAATCCCTAATCCTGCGGCATAGCAAAGAGTACCTCTACAAATCAGCTCTGGCTAATAACTGACACAACAGCTATTCCAGTAATGCCCAATTTACTTTTCCATTTAGTTTAAACCAGTAATCCTCAGATGTAAAAGGTAACCTTGTAAAATGTTAGTGTAGAACGAGTGTCATCTCAGATTTGCAAAACTGTTCTCTATATAGTTAGTGATTTTTTTTCTCTGTGGCAGCTCTGAAGACTTAGATGGGATCAGAGACAAGGTAGATGTCTGTATCATCACTGGTAGTTGCACAAGTCAGTTGACTGCTTTCTTAGTGAGTGCCGCAGAAACAAATAGTCTAGCAATTGTAACCCCTGCAGCATTAAGAATAAAAAATAAATCTTAATTTAAATAAAGCTTATTTTCTACTCTATTAACATGTTTCTGGCCATACTGTCACTTCATTCAACATCTCCAAGGAGAACTCTCTATTTCCCATTTTCCTGAATACTGACCGAGTAATTTACAGTACCTGAAAAAAATTCTAAAACAGCTTTATAGGATGCTTTGTTATAGGAAAGACACCTGCAAAAACTTGGGCAGAACTAGTTGCACTTGTATCATTGTGAAAGATATGTGAAAGCTGCACCGCTTGTTAGCAATCATGAATTTACAGGTGCTTCATATTTTGATTGTTTGCAGAGCGTTAGACCTACACCACAGAACGAAGCTATAACAGTGCATTTCAAGCCAGTTACGTTAAAAGCCTCTGAAAGTAAATATACCAAAGTTGCAAGTATTAGCTTTGATGGTAAGTAGTACTCCTCTCTTCTTAGAACTTTTCAAGTGCTTCTGAAAACTTACTGAAACTTCATTAATTATTTTCACTCTTTTAACAAAATGCTATTTGTAATTTTGAGAAGGAAATGGAATTTTCCTACCTGGAAAAGGTTTATGGTTCTTTTAAACTTCAATTATTTCTGAAAGGATTGTCTCTGTTCATAATTGGCAAGTAACTTAGACTGATGAGAAGAGAAGGTGTTCTTAATATTTCTAATAAACATAACAGTATTCTTATGTTAAGACACTGATGATTTAAGTGTATTTTTAGTCTAAACAGGCAATTGTTTTTGAGAAATCCTAATAAACCAGGTACAAGTTATTCCTGGAGATATTCCAGTTAGGCAGAAGAGAAAAAATTTCACAATGAGAACAATCAGCCATTGAAATAATCTCCCTAGGAAGGGGTGGATTCCCCAGTATTGGACACTTAAGATCCATCTGGCCAGGGTGCTCAGCCATCTTGTTTAGACTGTGCTTCTGCTGGGAAAGGGTAGACCAGATGATCCTTGAGGCCCCCTCCAACCTGGTATTCCATAGTGTGACTGTAAATACTATGCTGACATTTTGTAGAAAGGCACTTCAATTTTTATAGAGATTTTAATCAACTGTCAGAATGGTGGTAACTACTCCTATGTTACTGCTTTAAACTACTAATTGGTGCTGTAAGTCTTTCTTCCTGGATTGCTTAAAAATGAAACCTTATAGATGCAATACTTGTGACAGACATAATTTTAGAAGTTATGTGGATAAAGAGGAAAGGATCGATTTTTTTTTTAATTTTTTTTTTAATTATCATTTAGTGATTAGTACTTTAGATATTTAATAGCTTACACTTTGTAAGATAAGTGAAGTATGTTTTAGCCTATAAATAAATCCTGAAATAGCTGAACTCTGTCAACCTGAGGTCATAATATGTTCAGGTTTTGAAACTGGTAGGATTTGTTATATGAGGACCTCCTGGCTAACATATGGTATGTCTTGGAAGGAAGTTCCTGGGAAAAATACCTAAGTCAAGCTGCTTAATGTGTTTAAGGAATTGACCTGACCAGTTCTTATCAGTGAAGCAGCCAGCCCTAAATATTTGCAATTTCAGCTGTCCAAATACATACGGGGCTTCAGGGGCTTGGTGATTTCTCTTAGCTAGTATTTGAATCCCTTGACTTTTCTGGCACTGTTGCTACCAAGCTGACATTACTTGTCCTGTGATCTTGGAGCAGACCTGTGAGCATCATTCTTGGTTCTTGTGTTTTGGGTTCTTACATGGATTCTGCTTCTATTTCTGTGAAGTTTTGCTTGTCTTTCATTTCTTTGTTACTAAGATGTTGTGTTTCTGGCCCAAAGTTCCTCTCAATTGGTAGCTCTAAATGGGGAGCCCAGCAATCTCAAGCTTCTATTCTGTTAGTGGAGGGATAGATGTATTCCATACTCCCTACTGGGGAGTTCAGATCATCTGGGATCCATATTATCATCTGGAAATGTTCAAGTTAGTTATATGACAGAAACAACCAGGCTTCCCTATCGTAGATAAGCTTACTAAATCAAGTAGGTCATCTAACTGGTCTTAAATGAGAAAAATTCAGAACTCAGATCCCTTGCTTCATAGGCTTTACATTGAAATTTCCTTAAGATCCATTTTTTTCCTTCCATGATACTACATTTCTGAGCTAGCTGTGTGCTTTTCTTCTTCCACTCATTCTAGTCTAACCTAATAGATCATTTTTTTGGTCTGCTTTAACAAACTTCTTACATTCTTGTGTGTACAGCATCAAAAGCAAAAAAAGCATCACAGTCTTCTGGGAAAATAACTGTTAAAGCAAAAGAGAAGAGCTACTCCAAACTTGAAATACCGTATCAAGCAGAAGTGTTGGATGGGTAAGCTTACAGTAACTGAACATAGTTCAAAAGCTAAATCCTGTAAATTAACAGGGAATTTAGACTTTTTGAGGGGGAGTGGGATATAAAGAGGTGATACCCAAACTTTCTGAATCTGGAGCTCATTTAGAACTACAATTACTTGTTTGAATTTTTCTGTTTTTAAATAAGTAGATGAGGTAGTCTTAGCAATTCATAAACTGTTTTCAAGGCTTGAGTTCAAATTGTTTGAAGGGAGTTGTTTTTCAGAGCAGCTGAAGACTGCAGATGAGACATTTTAAAAATGCAGTATTGGAAATTTTTCTGGTTTTGCATTTGCTGTTCTCTTGCAATATGAGTAAGGGTAGAGAAAATAGTTTTGGTTTTAAGCAAAATTTTGAAAGAAATGTCAGTGTTTTCTTGGCTTTTGTTATTTATTTACACAATATGGCTATGTTGACTTTAAAAACATTTTTTAAATGAGATGTTACTTTATCAACAAAACTGAGAGAGTATTTTGAAGGCAAACAAGCTAAACCTTACCTATCAGAACTCTTGTGCTGCAGACACCTGATTTCATTAATAAGAAATATGCATGACTTGCAAACTATCTTAATACGTCCTCCTATTATGCTATTTTACATATTTCTTACCTCATTTGAATCACTTAATTATCAAAGTCCCTGTAATGCTAATAACATAGCTTCAACATGCATTGGGATATGTACCTTTTTTGCTGTTTGAATTGATGAATTCTTGTCTTTGTGCAAGGAAAACACTTTATGTTGGAGGAAAATCTTTATTTCCTTACACTGTTTTCTTCTAATAGATATTTAGGATTTGATCATGGTGCCACACTCTTTCACATCCGTGACAGTGCTGCTGATTCTGTGGAAAGACTGATCTATCTAACTAACACATTCAGTTTTGCAGTCCTTATACATGATGTTGTGTTACCAGAAGAAGCAAAACCAATGTTTAAAGTAAGTCTCATTTCAGTGAATACTTTTACATAATAGTAAATGCTTAAATGTGATGCACTTTGTTCAATTATAACATTGATCTTCATTGTTCACTGATCTAGGTCCAGAACTTCAGTAAACCAGTCTTAATTCCACCTAATGAATCCAGATATATTTTTACACTTCATTTTATGCCTTCCACATCATCCGTTCACATAGATAACAATATTCTACTTATCACCAATGCTTCTAAATTTCACCTACCTGTCCGAGCATACACAGGATTTCTAGATGTAAGTATTTTTCTTTTTTTCTAGCTACTTCAATCTAATTGGAGGCAGACTTCCTAGGACTCTTTTTAATTCTTTTTTCTATTTCAGTTACTGATGAAAAATTCTTTTTTGTTCCCTTCAGTTTTGCATAGGAAATGTGTAGAATTTTGAGCTTGTCATGGTACTGTTGTATTAGACTTATTCATCATCATGGCTAGGCTTCGCGAACGAAGATTTGGGACTAGACTTATTAATGCGTTGTTTAATGAGCTTAGAGTTTGAGCACACTTTATGTTTAACTCATGCTAAAATACTTTTATCAATCTTTCTAGTACTTTGTACTGCCTCCAAAAACTGAGGAACGATTTATAGATTTTGGCATATTGAGTGCAACAGAAGCTACCAGCATTTTATTTGCAGTCATCAACAGCAATCCAATAGAGGTAAGGGTGGATTTATTTTTATTTTATCTTTTAAAAAGTTTACATCAGTGTTGTTACTGAAAAGAATACCTTTGTTCTTTTTAAGCTGGCTATAAAAAGTTGGCATATTATAGGGGATGGTTTGGCCGTAGAACTTCTAACAACCGAAAAGGGAAACAGAACAACGATAATTGCAAACCACCATGAACTACAAAATGCTACTGCATCCGATCAGTCTTCAGTAAGTAATCCTTTGAATCCATTGCTTAAAGCTAAATTTAGGTGGGGAGAAAAAAAGAGAGAACCTCTGCTACTTCTTGCAGTTTGACTTTAGGCAGGGCAGAGGTAAGAATTCTTAATTTTTATCTGAATGTGAATATGATAAAGCATGTAGGTTTTCTAAATTTATTTTAAGAAGCAATATTTTATTCAAATTCGTTAGATTTTGAAAGGGTAAACTGCAGAAACAGCAATCTCTATGCCCTCAGATAATGCTCATCATTCATCAGAGAAGAGTGGAAATTTATCACCACAAGGAATAGTGTTAGTCCCTTATGTGTGTGAATTTTTTGTGTACCAGTGACAGTGCTTTTAAATGGATTTTGAGTCAATTTAAAGGAATCAGAGGATATTTGGTATGTTTTTTTAGTGAAACTTCTTTCCATTTAAAGGAATACAATGGATGACCCTTTTCCTACCATTTACAGGTGGTCCTAGCATCAGGCTATTATGCTGTGTTCAGAGTAAATCTAATAGCAAAAGAACTTGAAGGAATTCATGATGGAGCTGTACAAATCACAACAGATTATGAGGTATATTTATTGTATATTCATGGGTGTTGCCCAAAAGAAATGTTGAGTCTTTAAGTGTGAAGTTTTAAGAGTTGAATTAGTGGACAGGTTATATGGTCTGGGAGAAGTTGAGGTTGGAAGGGAACTCTGGAGGTCAGGTTATCTTTGCAAGTTAACCCTGCATCATACAACAGTATGCTTTCATTACGATTTTCATCTGACTTTCAGAAATAACCATTTAAATCTGACCTACTGCTTTGCAGTATGGATTTTTCAATGACATGACATCCTCAAAGCATCAGTGCATGGATCTGTGGGTGCAACACGTGCTGACAATGTTCTTTTCAGTACATTATCAGTTACTGAAATTAAGCAATAATTTCAGACTTTTTTTGGTCAAAACCCAATGTGAAAGTTGTTTTGTAGAACAATAGAATCATTAAGGTGGGAAAAGGCCTCCAAGATGATCAAGTCCGTCCTTTGACCAAATACTACCATGCCCACTAAATCATATTGCAGTTTCCTGGCAACTGATGAAACAGTTCTTATGCTAAGATTAGTACAGGAGAGAACAACCAGTTAATTCTCAACTTCATATGCCATATTTATTCAGGAGAGAGATTCTACTGGATAATGAAATGTGAATTTAATACCTTTTTGTGATATATGTAGAAAAAAACCCAAATGTGACTCTCTGTTTTTGAAGTCAGGAAATTATATTACTTATTGTGTGGTTCTGATGATGCTACAGAACATGGGAAATTCCCAATTTTTGCCAGATATCTGAGGTTTTAAGATTTTTTTAATGTGTCTGTACATGTATGGGACCCTTCAGTTATAGAGTCTGAAGCATTTAATTTTCGTTCTTGTTCTTAAAAGTTATTCTACTTGTATTGGTACTTTAATAATAAGCAGAAAGAATATCATTGCCATCCTTTCTACATTATTTTTTCTATGTATGTCAAGTTCTTACCATGACTTCCTAATGTTTTTTTGAGAAGTTGGGTGTGTATCCTCTTCCCTCATACTCGTTGACTTTAAAGATGTTACCCTCTTGTTTTCCAACAAAGTGATACCTATATAATACCCTACTAGAGAGCTTATATTTTAAGTATGCTTTCTGTTCCGTATAGAATGGTGCTAAGGATGTACGGGTGACAGTATGGAGTGACTGTTTGGAATGTGATGTGTTGAAATCTTAATTCATGTCTTCATGTTTTAAATGTTTATATAATCTCAGACTACATTAATTGCAGAATTTCAAGGGTTTTTTTATTCTATACAATTTAAAAGCAGAAGAGATGTTTAAAGTCTGGAATGTAAGTATTCATTTATAAACTTTTCATGTTGGTTTTTTTTTTTTTTTGGTCCAGATTTTAACTATACCAGTGAAGGCAGTGATTGCTGTAGGCTCGTTGACCTGCTCCCCAAAACATATTTTTCTTCCACCTTCTTTTCCGGTAAGAGAGCTGGATCACATTATTAGATGTTTTCCTGCTGTGTTTTTAATTTATCTGTCCTTTTCAAGGGAGACCATTGTCCTGAATTGTTGTATGTCAAATTGCTGAAGAGATTGTGCTACTGAACTGTTAGGATTTAGTTTGTCATTATTTTGGGGTTTGGTTTTGTTTTTTTTTTTCCCCACGTGTTTCACGCGTGAGTTACCCCTACATCTCCTCTACAGCCCGCTTGAACAGCATCTTGGAATACTGATATGGTCCCAAACCTGATTCTTTGCAGCTTCATTCTGCTGTAGCTGTGGTGACTTGGTTATTACCAATTCATGCATGTTGGCACCATGAAGAAGAGAGATGAAATTGCGCAAATGCTTTCTCCAAATCCCTAAAGTATTATACCAAAGGCAACAAAGTCAACCAAGTCAGATAATGAACTGATACTTTAGTATAAGGAGCCCTTGATCTCTGTGGGAGCGCTATTGTACTGTTTCCACACTGAAAGTAGATCTGAAGGGTGCATGGTCGAGTATGTGAACAGGAGAGCAAGAAAGCTGTGTGGGTCTACAGGTCTCTGCAGAAATACGTAATGGCTGTTTTTATCCATGCTCCTGCAGTAGTGTTTATTCAGTGAGTGCTGAAAGCAGTTTCTTTGCTCAGGGCAGACTCAAGCAGCAAGATATGAACCATGTAATACTTTCTTCTCACTTGGCATTCAGAATAACCATAGAAGCATGGGCAGTCAAGGCATATGGAATTTGCAATTAGTATTCTGATGAAGTCTGAACTTGATGTGACCTCCTGATAAGTGGAGAATGTAATACGATGGAAAAATCATTGGGATAGAGTTTTAAAACTCAAGGGGCTGGGAATGAGCAAAAGGAGATAGAGATGGCAATTTTCTGAAAGGATAAAACTAACTCATGCATGTTGTGTGTAAATTTTTGGGGGGTTTTGTTTCCTTGTGTGGCCTGCATAGAGTCAATCTCTTGTAGAGCAATGGTTCTTCTTCTGATAGCTCCGTAGTATCTCCTGCTTATCTTGCAATTTGTATACTCTTACTTAGTAATTTTTCACGGGCAGTTTATCAAATGTTTTACTGCATGTCCAATAAATGATAACTTTTTTGAAAAGTGATGGAATAGGTCTCATGAGAGGAAGATAGGTCAGTCAGCAGGACTTCAGTGACATTTGCGTCATTATTCATTCCATCTCCCTTCTGACCTCCTATGTCACAAATTGTTCTGAAGTCTTTTGCTACTCTTGAGATGAAGCATTCATGCCTACGGTTGCAAAAATCACTGGTTATTTTTTATCTTTAGGATGCATATTTTCTATTTGACTATATTACCTCACCATTATATGAGTATTTATTACTCTGAGTGCCGTATTTTTAACTTGATCTATGAACTGCTGCATAAGCTTTTGATAAACTGAATTAACTTAAAGGTCCATTTCCCCTTCACCACAGATAAGGCAGTTTCTATATTCTGTGTCCTAATTTATTAGGAATTATTGTAATGATGAATTCCTGTCAAATTCATTGTCCCTCTTGAATTCCACATTGAAGTATTTTGTTCCATTTTGGGCCATAAAGAAGTCTTGGTCAGCTTGATTTTTTTCCTTGTTTATTTACTTTTGCTTCGTTTTGTTTTGGCAGGTGCTACTTCTTATAGTACCTGTGTTTCTCAACCTCTGAGGCATAGCTTCCTTGCTGCCATCATTTTTTCTCTTCCCTAGATTGGTGTGATTTTTATTACCTTCATACTTTTTCTAGTGATGTTTTCACATGATAATTCATTCAGGTGACATTTGGCCTCCTGCTTTTTCTTTGGAAGTATAGATTCAGATATAATAACCTTTGACAAGATTCTAGACTGTTTCCTGTGTTCAAGCCCCAAGCTTTTCAGAGTAGTCAACTTCACTTACTATTTCCATTAGTTGATCACTTAGCTCTTTTGATATTTGAGAACATTGACACCAGGCTTACTTGTATTTTTTCTTGGATTCATTTCAAACTAAACTTGTGCTCACTGAATTCATGCTACTCTTGCATCTAGTTATTCTGTAATACCTCCATTACTTATGAAAATAAGCCTAAAATAGCATCAGTTTGTCTTGTTTCAGTGTTTGGTAGAGAAATTTGACATCTACACCATCCAGAAATAACTTGGTGCTACTATTTTGGTAACACTTGCTTTTCAGTTCATACCTAGGATGTAGTTCTCCTGCAGCTGTCTGGTTGCCAGTACTGTCTGTCTCTGTTTATAATTTTACTGTATTTGCACCTAAGTCTGATTTCTGGTGTTCCATTGAAGTTTGTCAGCAATACACAGACAGTGTATACAGACCTTGTAAAGATCAGTTTCTTGATTTAAACAAATCTTAGCTGTGTTGACTTCTGCTTTATAGTCTCATCTTTAGTTCACAGTGCCACCTCTCAGCTCTTTCCTGATCAAAGCTCATCTTTGAGGGCCTGTATGCTAAAAGGCCTTGTTCTGTTTTTCTTACTGCTGATGGGTAAAGCTATCTTCCCTCATCTGTTGTTTCATGTCTAAATGCTACATAAAGCTCTCAGTAAAATTTTATTTGTTCTACAGAGTTTAACAAACCTGTATCTTGCCCAGTTGATGGCAGTTTGTTACTCATAGGATTCCATAGATGAAGACGTACCTCCTATTCAGTTTAACAGGACTGTACTGTTTAGGGATTTGTAGTTTCTTTGTAGTTTCTTTCCCTCTGCAGTTTTTACTATTGCAAGTTACAGTATGTGACTATTTCCTGTTCCTACTGAGCCTACAAAAGTTCCATCTCTCTCAAATCTCCACTTCAGTCCTTACTATAGGGAAATTTTTTAAAAGCTGAAAGTATTGGTTTAAGGGGAATATTAAAACCTCAAGTCATGTTCATTGGAAGATAGTCTTGGGTATTTATATTTGCTTGTATTATTTTATATAAATCTGAAGTCTCACCACCAGTCCTGAATTGCACATTTCTTCCTTTTGTTTTGTTTTTATTAGTTGTTTACACTTGTCAGGGCCGGGTGTTGAAGTAAAGTGTAAAACGTGACCACAGAACAGTTGGTTTACAATTGAGGGCAGGGGGAGAGCTTGAGCATTGCAATGATTCTGATCATGACAAATGATTGAACTACATGTTCTGTGCTTAAAAGGTAAAATAACATTTGGCTCAGTAAAGGAAGCAGGGTGTAAAGGTGTGGAGAAAAAAACTTGCACTGTTTTCTTCTTAAATGTTGTAATTTTGGTGGCTGATATCTTAATCACATTGGGAGCAGGAAGAAGGGTTGTATCTGTGTTTTAAATGCCCTCTGTCACCTGTAGTGTTTGTAATCCATAGCTTCCCTTTAATATTCCTTTAAGGTTATTTCTAATTACTAGGAAGTTTTCTCTTGCCTTTCCTTTTCTGGTACTTTTTTTAACATGATGTGATTAAGGAGAACTGTTTTCCTAGCTCCTCAAGATTCTTAAGGTAATCTTAATTTTCAGAAAGGGATGAACTGTGTTTGGAAGCAGGTGGAGGAAAGAATACAATTTCACAGAAAGTTATTACCTTGAAGTGTTGCAAGTGACATTTTTTTAAGATAACATAGTTAAAAATCTCGATTTAACATTTCAGCACTGCTGTGGTCCTTGCCAGCCTGCATAAATAAATACATATGCTAGGGAAAATGCATATCCTGCACACTTTTCCCCTCTTTTGTTTTCTTTAGGGGAAAGTAGTTCACCAGAGCCTGAATATTATGAACTCCTTTTCTCAGAAAGTGAAAATACAACACATACGGTCCCTGTCAGAAGATATAAGGTTTTCTTATAGAAGACTAAGAAGTAATAAGGACGATTTAGAACCAGGGAAAAAATCAAAGGTTTGTTTATGCCTTATTTCTAAATGTTTGTAAGTTCTCTCTTCTGTATAACATATGTTAAGTTTCCGTAGTCATCAGAAATCTTATTTCTTTTTTCTTTGGTCATTAGATTTACTGTGTTGTTTATTTATCTTCTCTTATCTGTTTTGCAGATTGCAAATATTTATTTTGATCCTGGTGCACAATGTGGAGATCGTTGTTATGTAGGATTGCCTTTTCTAACTAAATGTAAGTAATGTTCAACTTCATAATTAAAATAATTTAAAATAAGTTTTGTCCTTAAGCAATGATGTTACTTGAGGAGTTAAAAAAACACATTATTTCTTAAAGCGGAATCTAAAGTTCAGCACAGCATAGCAATGCAAGAAGATGCATGGGATTCTGACTGGGATTTGCATGAGAACTTATTCAAAGAATGGACAGAAATAAAAGAGAACTCAAGCCATAGGTAAGTATTTTATCCCTGTTATTTTCTCAGGCCTTAAATCACTGGAAAACTCTGATATGTGTGCTCTTATAAAATACAAGGTTTCTTAATACCTTATATTTCTGAAAAACCTTAATACAAGGTTTCTCTTTCTTTCTGCCTTTTGAGAGGGAACCAAGAAAGGAATTGCTCAGCCTTCTCTTCAAAACTTCTAAAGAGACCATTTTAAAAGTTAAAAAACAGTAATAGTTTCTTCAAGTCAAACACAACACGGAAAGTTACTATTCACTGGAGTTGGCTGCAGTTTTTGAAAAGATGGCAACAGCAAAGCACTCTCTACTCTGCAAAAACTTCCAAAACCAGATTTTGTTGTTTGTGCAGTATCCCTGCTTAAACTTCTTTAAAATAGTAACCTCAATATTCCTCTGTCTGTGCTGAGGTTATTGCATTTCAGTGAATTAGCAAATTGTCTTGTACTTTATCTTGAGATTTGCTGAATGGAAGATGATCAGTGGTTGCTACTTAATATTTAGAAAAAGTCAAACTCCATAGACTGCTACATACCTTTTAAACGTGTGCCTTCTCATACTTAAAACTGATTTAATCTCCAAGAGACACAAGTTAATCTTAACAGCAAGTGCGTGTCTTTTGTGATGATAGACTACCACTTCAAAAAAGATATGTGAAGAAGCAAAATGTCTGTATACAACAAAATAGAGCAACAAAAGCATAACCTCTCTTATCACTTCTTTGTTATATTATGTGGAGAGCTTGTAGGAGAATGGGACCCAAGTCTGTTGTGGAGGGTGGTTATAGCATTATAACAAATCATGTATTAAGATATATTAATGTATCTTAGTAGCAAAGAACTTCATTCAGCAATAGAAATAGTGGCTACAGTGTGACTAGTTCAAATTTGTTTTAGATTTATTAGGAATATAGGCACAGAGACTGTGTATCCGTTGCATCTAAAGTACGCATACGGATTTACTGTGCATCACACATGTGCAGGCAGAATACATTTTCTGGATAGTGGATGTCTGGATGCTGTATTGGAGTTTTTCCTTTCTACTCTTTATACCTTTGTAAATCATCAGATAAGCTTTGGGTTATTTTTCCTACTGATCTGAATCTGTTATATTCTCAAAATTTGTTTTTGCAGTAGGTGTAACTCTTCTTGCTTCTCAGACTAATGTTGTTTTCAGGGTGCTTTTAAGCCCTCTGGTTTTTACAGGCTTTTCTGGTTTAGTCCTTTAAAGTAAGTTTTACCACTGTTTCTCCAGACTGAATGCTGTATTTGAAGTAGACACAGATCTTCAGAAGGATGTCCGGTTGAAAATTACAGCAGAAATGGCCTGGCCTTCCATCCTTATTTCCCCTCGCCATCTAAACTTCCCTCTCACCAACACAAACAGCTCATCAGTAAGTTATTTTGGTGATAGTATCATTTTAACAGGTATTTCTAATTACATTAGTTCTAAAATAAACTTTAAAAATTGTGTTTCTGAATAGGAAGAAGAAATTTTTCTAGAAAATCCAGCAGATGTTCCTGTGTATATTCAGTTTCTTCCTGTAGCTCTGTATTCTAACCCATCCACTTTTGTTGATAAGCTCTTAGAACGGTAAGTATTGTTGTGGAGTCCTTGGAGTGCTCTCACTCTACGGCAAAATGCATTTTACAAAAAATGCATGCATGATTTGCCAGTTTTGTTGGTAGTTACAGTGTTGACCACTTCTAGAATTTGAATCATTAGACCAGTTGAGATCTGAATCTGTTGCCATTGAGCACACATCTGTATTTTTTGTTGAGCTAAATTGTGTTTACGTTTCTTTCTTAACTTGATGTACAAGGGGGGAAATGGAAAAATAAAAACAAATTATTCTTTCAGCTGCATATTGAATTTTACCATGGATTCTTGATTTGTGCTAAAATCTCTAAATGCAAGTATGTCACCATCTTCCCTGATCCGGGAGAAATAAAAAATTATGATTTTTTTTTTTCAGGTTTAATTTGAGTAAACCAACTAATTTCAATCAGAGGACTCTAGAGTTCCAGGTCTTCAGAAATTGTGTAAGTACTTCAATACATTCTTCATAATTTTAAATTTAGTTATTTTAACGTTTTGTAAGAGTTCAGCCATACATGTCTTCAAGTTTCATTATTACTGTGCAAAATGTGATGCCTCTCTTGGATATTTTCAGGAAATTGAGAAAAGTAATATTTCTTCAAATATAACAAAGTGTCACTTTTTCCATGTGCTTACATTATAATACAACTGTAGAAGTTATAGGAAAACTGCATTTACTTGTTCTCTTACTGACGGAGGATTATTTTCTTCAGTATAGTGGTTACTAGTCCTAAAATTAGCAAAGTATTGAGTTTTCCATTGGTTGGTTGGTTCTTTTAAGTGATTTAAGTTTTGTGGACCCTCATGTGCCTTTTCACATAGAGCGTGCCACATCCTAAGCACTTGTTTTCTCCTCTGGCTTTTCCCCTCCATTTGCAGTTTGTGCAGTGTCTAAAGTCAAATGGCAAACTTAGCAAAATATGCTTTTTTGGGTAGTTCTGTTTTATTTGCTTTTTCCCCTTAAAACATTTTTAGAATATATAAACAATGGAAAATTCTGAGGAGAGAAAATATTAGATAATGACTTAAAGCTAATTTAAAATACATACGTAAGAACTTTTGAACTTTCTTCTGCTAGAACTTTATGAATCTACATGGGTGTAGTTCAGGTCAGTTCTGTTCTGTCATGTTGTTCTATTTCTCCATAAACAAAAACAATTTACTAATAAATAGGGAAATTCATGTGCCATCAGAGTTTCTGGTTAAGAAAACAGAAATGTCACTGGGTAGTACACTTATTTATGACAAGACCAATTTTTTACCAATTCCATACCATATAGCAAATATATGTGAAGTGTTGCTTTGTTTTCTCTACTCTAAGGTCCAACCACTGCAGACCACCATGGGACTTACAAAGGGCTTGACTCGTCATTCCGTTTTAAGCTTAATATTAAAACCTGGTGAGAGAAAGTCTGTCAAAGTAAAGTTTACTCCAGTTCTTAATAAAACTGTTTCATCATTGATTGTTATCAGGTAAGACAGATATTTCCAAAATGAGTATGAGTTTTTCCAATGTTTTTTATTTATATATAAGGTCATACTTATGATCAATTGTCAAGAAACTATTGCTTTTACAAGAATAATTGTAGAATCCTGTGTGTCTGCAGAAAGGTTTAATTTAGATGTAATTGTGATGTTATACAGTTGTTAAACCATATTCAGTACATACTCAGTAATATAAATATATAATCCACTGTTATCAGAGAATTGCAGAAGGGTTTGGGTTGGAAGGGACCTTTCAAGGTCATTAGTCCAATGCCCCTGCAGTGAGCAGGGACATCTTCAGCTTGCTCAAAGCCCTGTCAGACCTGAGTCCTCTGGACTCACTCCAGAAGGTTGATATCCTTCCTGTCCTGGCACTCCAGAGCTGGATGCAGTACTCCAGGTTGGAGTCTCACAAGAGCAGAGTAGAGGGGCAGAATCACCTCCCTTGACCTGCTGGTCATAGTGCTTTTGATGCAGCCCGGGACGTGGTTGGCTTTGGGGGCTTCAAGCGCATATTGCCAGCTCATGTCTAGTTTTTCATCCACCAGTACCTGGAGACTTGATTTCTTAAGTACATACTACACTGTTTTGAAAGTAGAGACAATGGTTACAGATGCCATTTGCAAGATCAAGCTACAATGCAAGTTCAGTCTTTACTAAAGAGCTCTGCATAACTACTCCACTTTTGTATGAAGTGTGATGCATTAATAAGAGATTCAAATTTTAACAAGTATTTCATTGTATTTGTATATGCTGTGATTTCTTAGGCCTTTTGTCTTGCAAACACTATGGTTGAGATCCCCAGTATTTACTTCCATGTTGTGGGGAATTATCTGTGGAACTGTTTATATTTTTGTTCTCCAGATTTGGAATATAACTTCATAGTCTGTAGAGAAGCTTTTATAAATGTTTCCCCCTTTTTTTTGTACACAGAAATAATTTGACTGTAATAGATGCCATAATGGTACAAGGACAAGGAACAACTGAGAGCTTGAAGATTGCAGGAAAACCTCCTGGTCCAGGAAGTTCTTTACGCTTTAAAATCACAGAAGCATTATTAAAAGACTGTTCAGAAAGTGAGTACTTCTTGAGCTAGTATGCAGAACAGAAAAGAAATTATATTTTACATGTAAAACTTTAAACGTGTGGAAATATTTTTCCCCTGTTCTAGTGCCCCGGAAATTCCCTTCCTTTAAATATCTTAAAATTGCTACTGTATTTAGGCAGAATATGAAATATGTCTTTCATTTTAACTTGAAAACTAGGAAAGATAAAACAGAAGCCCTTTGTCCATTAAAATGCAAGACAGAGGGGATGAAGATCCTGATATATTTATTAGCATAATCTGTAATTCCTAAATTTAAGACAAATTGGATCACAGGCATAACTTTTGTGTATTTTTTTCTTCTCATACCTTCAGAATCTTTAAGCACATACCCAACAGGGAAAAAATTCGGGTATGCTCCTTGATGAAAATTAAATTGCAGACAGATTCTACTGTAGATCAGAGGTTTTTCTGCCCTGTAGCCCCAGGCTTGCTTCTGTGAGGAGAGCCAGGAGTACCTGTATTAACCGAAGGAACTGGTAGAAGAGGTTTAGTTGTATCTGGTGTCAAAATCTACTCTGCTACTTTGCAGTTTTCCAGACATATTTCTAAGGTGCCATGTTAATTATTATCTGAGATTATTCTGCTTTTTTTGATGGAGGAATAAGAAAACTTGAAGTCAAGTTTACTCGTTACCTCTTACATGTTGTGGTTTAGGTATTTTTTTGCTAATAAGATATGTGTAGCTAGCCATGGATTTTTATTTTTAAGACACTAAAAGAAAAAAACCCAACAGTTTTAATTCTTCGTTTGATGGGACTGTTCACAGAATACCACAAAGGTATTAGGCAGTACATCAAAGAACTTTGAAGCTTAGATGATTTTTTTATGAGGTAGCAGTGCTATCAGAGGTTCAGGGTATTTCTTCCCTGATGAGTTAGAGGACTCTGGAATTGTACAAATGCCCTACCTTGACAATGATAAGAATCTGACTGCAGAGATATGTTCCTACAGGTTACTTAATTTATTTCCATGAACCTCACTAGTCTCTCTTATGCTGTCGTACTGACAGCGCTCTGTTCTACTGTAGAATATGAATGTAGTGAAAGATGTCTGTTTAGCATAACACTAACCACTTTCCTGCTGTTTTTTTCTAGAAATGAAATACAAAGAACCAAATTTCACACTGAGAAGAACATTTAAAGTGGAAAATACAGGACAGCTGCAGATTAATGTGAAAACAATGGAAATCAGTGGCTATACATGTGAAGGATACGGATTTAAAGTAGTTAACTGTCAGGAATTTGCACTAAGTGCCAATGCCTCTAAAGACATTGTCATATTGTAAGTATTTTTTCTTACATCTAAATCAAGTCTTACATTTGGATTTTTTAATTTTGTTTGAGGAAAACTCTCTTGGTTAAATTCTAAGGGCTTTTTACTGAAGCTTTGAGTGTTTGGGGGTTTTATATAACTTTGTACAATCATGACATTTTTTCTCTCTTCTTGGAAACACTGTTTGATTTTTCATTATATTGTGTTTTCGTGACTGGATATAGTATTACTTCTCTTACTATTCCGTAAGTATCTCTTACTGAGTCAGAATAATGTTACTGTATGGATTTTATACATTTCCTTCATTTTAGTTGTGAATGCACATGGGATCTAGGTTTACATATTGTTTTGGTGCATTACAGTATGTAGAAAAGAACCTTAGTCTAAGGATTGTTATTGTAATGAACAGTATTTTAGTCTTGAATATTTTATCTGTTGCCTTAATGATAGTGATTGTGTAATTCTGTCAGTTTTTATTGTAAAAGATCTCTGCACCAAACACCGATCGTTTAACAGTGCTTTGATTTAAAGTTAACTACTCAGAATATTCTATCTAACAAATTCAGAAGATGCTTCTGTTCTGCAAATGGATGTACAAAATAATGCAGGCAGTGAAACTTCACTAGTATTTCTGCATAATCTTAGTTTGTGATGAGACCATGACGTAGTAGGAATGTTTATGAAAAGGCACACGTTAATGACTTAAAGGTGAAATGTTGAAAAACTTTGTAGCTCACATAATAGTTGGTTGCATTGCTTACTTAGAGCTGCTGTTAAATTTTTACTGTATTCATAGCTTTTTTTAACAGATTTGGTCAAAATTTATTTTTGGTTATTATAACTTAATATGGTATCTCAGGAGTAATCTAGTATCAGATGTGTTAAGCATAGGTATTAATGAATGTAGTCAAACACTTCTTGAGGTATTTGATAGATACTCTTAAGTGTGTTTAGGCTGTGTGGTAATTGATGGAGTTGGGTTGTAAGGTTTGATTTTTTTGTTTGTTTGTTTGTTTTGGTGGGTTTTTTTGTGGGGTTTTTTTTGTGGGTTTTGTGTTTTTTGGTTTTTTTTTAATTCATGGGTCATAAAAATTGCCTCAAACTTTCGTGCTATTCACATGAAAAGTTCTAACATGCTTTACTTTGCTTTCAGGTTTACACCAGATTTCACTGCTTCCAGAGTCATACGTGAATTAAAATTCATCACTGCAGGAGGCTCTGAATTCGTATTTATCTTGAATGCATCGCTTCCATATCACATGTTGGCAACATGTGCAGAGGCTCTCCCCAGGCCCAATTGGGAACTGGCACTGTACATAATCATCTCAGGAATAATGAGGTAATGTGTGTGTTTGTTCTTACAGGCACAAACTACTGCTGCTTGAATACAGGTTATAGAGAAGCACATATGTATTCCATAAATGCTGTAATTGGTGTGAAGTAAAATAGGGTGAAGTCAAAAAGGAGAACAAATTAATAAACACTTCTCTAGATGGGGTGTGAACAGTTCTTAAAGCTGAGGAGTACTGACTTTGTGCTCAAAGCAAGGACAAAAAAATATACTTCTTGCTTGAGCCTGTTTCCTTAAATGAGATACGTACTCCTGTTAGCCCTGGTAATTTGTAGGGTCTTGAATCAGGTATTAAAGCACTGCTAGCCATGAATTCCTATAGAAATGTAAGCATCCTTCTGGAGTATTGTGCTTCAGAGAGATATGAGGCAGTGACTGTAATGAGCTTAGCAGATGCCTTGGATGAATTTAACTTTGCTGCCACTGCTGTGTGACAGACAACTGGTGATACTAATAATGGGATTTCTGAGAACCTGAAGGACATTGTTTGCAAGACTGCAGACTCACAGGTTACGTAGCAGCATATTAATGCACTTTTTTCCTCAGCAAACAGACACATTCATTATGTCTGGTTGAATTATGAGATGAAAATTCCACCATTTACATAGTCTAACATCTACCTATCGTTATTTATTTGAAATCTGAGGTTTATAAACCCTCTATCTCTGCTCACCTCTTGGATGTGAGACACTTAACCCCACTGCTTTTGTCCAGGGAAAACCCTACCATAGAAACTTACCAGTATGAGTTTTGATTTACCAATAACAACAATGCTGTTTTTCTGTTCATTACTGTTCGTTACTGTTAAGTGTGAAAGGAGTTGGTGCTGTAGATGCCTGTAATGAAAATGTGGTCTTTCTGTGTGCTGCAAATCCAAAGCATTATCGCACTCTCACGCACATGTAATTTCCTGCGCTTTTTTTTTCTTCAAAGTAAGTTACTGGCTTTTCCATTTTGCTGTACTGTGTTACACAAATGTTCGCTTAGGGTGTCTTTCCTTCTAGGGATTGACAAAAGAAATAGAGAAGATAGTTACAGCCCACTTCATTTTCTTTTTTTGCTCTTCAGCACTTTCCTAAGTAATGCAGTCACTAACACTGCATTACTTAAAGTGCTGAGTAAGTACTTACGTGGTTTACTTCTGTATATTTGTTAGATATGTATAGGCTGAGTTTCTTTTTTGTTCTTTGACAGTGAATAATGCTTGCCAACTCATAAGTGTAGTTTGCATGGATAATTTATATGTGCTGTACTTGTTAATTAGACTTTACAAAAGAATAGAGAATACTAATCCTTTACTGTCTTTTTTTATAAGTACAAACATCCTTCTTAGCAGCAAACTAGAGAAGAGTCCTAACATATTTCATAATATTCCAAGGTTCCTGTGCATAGGCAACCACACTTACATTTAGGGCGCCATCATGTATGGGTTTGGTAGTTGTCACTAAAATAACTCTTCCATACCATTGCAAAGCTATCCTTAATTTCTAGGAATGAACACTAGGAGTTCATATAGTTCATGTTTTTTAATTTGATAAGGTGGTGTTTATTGTAGCCTTCCCTAAATCACTGTTGGTTCGGATTCTTACCATGCTTGTGGCTCCAGGTTTTGAAGTCCAACTTTTTTTCTTTTGGATTATTATTCTTGGCAACTGCATGTCAGACTTGCATCTAGTTTGCATTCTCAGTGCTGGTGATGTGCATATATCACACTATGCTATTGTGTGTTATGTTTCTATCGGACGAAATTGTGGTTTCGATGCAATTTTCAGCATTTTCAGTACAAGGTACAATTTTTGTCCTGTGTGATTGAACTCATTAGCCTTAAGATCTCAAAACTAAGAAATAAATCCTTAGATGACTGCCTCTCTTCTCTGCAGTGTACTCTTTCTCTTGGTGATTGGAACAGCCTATCTAGAAGCTCAAGGAATTTGGGAGCCATTTAGAAGACGCTTGTCCTTTGAGGCCTCAAACCCTCCCTTTGATATGGGAAGGCCACTTGATCTCAGGAGAATAGTTGGAATTTCATCTGATGGAAAGTAAGTAAATGTTTGGGGTTCTTGTGGTGTTTTTCCCATTTATTTCCTCTTTAATTATCAAGCCAGTAAAAAAGTAATACTGCTCTATAGAATAGGTGAATGAATAAAGATCCTCTCAGTTACTTATAAAAAGATGGCTTGGATTAAAAGATGACTTTTGTGATTGTGAGGAGTGTCCTTTCTTTGAAAAAAAAGGAAAGGAAAGAAAATAATCCCACCAAAACCAAACTGTACCAAGATTCCTGTTAATGCTCTCAAAAATGAAAGGTATAGACTGCAGAAAAATTGCGGGCCAGAAGTTCCTACCTTTGGTGTCTTAGGTTAACTATAGAACTTCTCCTTTCAGTGTTCCCTCTGACATATATATATATTACTATCATTTTACTGTAGTTTAGTTCCTATGTAGAGCAAGCAAGTGAACAGGAAATGGTGAAGGCTACTGACTTGTCAGACAAGTTGTAGACATTTTTGCTGATTGCATGCCAACAGCATTGTAGTTCAAGGCTTCTTTTGGACATGGTGATTCTTTTTTCATGGTGAAGAATGGAAACATTGTAAGTGTGTTTTAAACACGTTATTCTTCCAGCTTGAATATGCTCGGATCGGATTCTAATCACAGTTCAACCAGAGGGATCTATGGAGCAGGCAGTTCGTCTTCACGATCCGGTGCAGGGAATCATAAACAATGCAATGCAACAGCACACCTTCACAGCAATAGAAATGCACCTGATGTTGAAAACATCAAATCCAAAACCAGTTCAAGCATACCTAACAGGACTTCAGCACAAGCAGCTTCCATGCAGTCAGTGAACAGAACGGGCCCCTTTACCTTGGATTCGGGTTCCACAGCTCAGACTCATGCCGCAGGCAGAAGAGCCAAGGGGACGAGGCAGAACCAGCAGCCAATGCAGCAGCAGGCACCAGCTTTGGCAGAGCAGCCCCTCCAGCAACCCCCAGCATCTGGGCCCCAGCAACAAGAGCAACAGACTGAAAGTGCTTTGCCACAGCTCCCGCTTCTCAGCCCACCTCATGGCGAATGTGCCAGCAGCAGAAGGCACAGCTCAGAGGATTCAGATCTCACTGGGCTCATAGAAACTATGGAAAAAGACTTTGACCACCCAGAATCCCCTTCCCCTGATGTGTTTACAGAGCAGCCCCCATCTCCACTAGCAAAAAACAAAGGTAATAATACAATTGTGCTTTAACAGGATGATTCATTATGTAAGGCACGGGACAAGATTTAATCAGCTGTAAAGGTCATGTTTTCACAGTGTGAAAAACAATAGCTTCTGGGGTTCTCTGTCCTGCAGTATGTGCCTGTGTCTTGAACACTTCTGTTGCTTTATGGCAGTGAAGTTTGTGCTGTGCTAGCTTGTCATTCTTCCTGCAAAAATGCTGGAATGTTTTGATGAAACAAAGTGTGAATATCTAAACATCTGATCCCCTGGAGAAGAAAGATGCTTTTGGTTGCTACTCCTTTGCCTTTGAGTTAGCATCCATGCCTCCCACCTCCATGATTTATACTTGAGGCTCAGGGTTGAGGAAAGGAAAAGGAAGTTGTCCTAGTGTATTGTGAAAAGTGAGGCAGGGAGGAGGGGAAGAGAGAAAGATGGGTAAGCCCCTGTGGTACTGTTTGGGAATGGAATTCTTCATGTCCAGACTTGCAGTTGTAAAAAAATCCTTGATGTCAGGTGGTCAGCAAATTAACATATGGCACCTGTATCTATACATTACATTCATTTTTGCATGAGGTTAGAGTTGAGTTGGAACTGTTTATCCATTGTTTCAGTTGCCTAGAGTTTAAAATTAATATTGTACATTAGATATGTTTAGACTTCTGAAATTATACATCAGTTATTTCCTTCTTATGAACACTTTGTTAGAGTAGAACTTCTAATAATGATTTTTGTATGAGCAATTTCTGTTGTGTCTCAGAGTTATGTGATTATTTAATCTTAATGTGTTTATTTCTAAACATATTTTCACTTTTGCTACCAACACTGTTGTGCAGAAATGGTACTGATACTGTGTTGCTTAATTAGAGATCAAGTTAAGAAAATGAGTCATAGGAAGGCATATAAACACCACAGCATCTGTGTGATCATGGACCACCAAAGAGGAAAGCTTCACTCTGTTAAGTGATAATGAGCAGAAAGTTCTTAATTAGTTCAGAGTGGCTGTTACAATGCATTTGGACTTTCAAAGTGGTGGAGACTCTGAAATGATGAGATTGGGATCCTGCTGAAATATGCTACTTATGCTGTTTTGGTATATGTAGTTGGGGGAATTAAGAGAATTGCAACCAGTTTGTCAGGTACTCATTCCATAAAGGCTAAATGGATTTCCAGAAGGTGGTGTGACAGTAGGTAGATTTCATGGACAGTGTCTATGTTGGCAAACAGTGCAGTGCTGGAGCTCTGGAAAGCAAAGTGTCTGGCAGTAAGGATGCAGTGTCCTCATGGGGCACGTGTGAGCAGATGTGCAGTGGACTGATCCAGTCTGCGTACTGAATGCCTTAAAGAGCTAGGAGTGCTTCTGGAGCACATCTTCCATTTCTAGTTCAGCCTAAGAAGGAACCAGCTCTTGCACTCGAGTGTGATTTTGTGATGCAGCTGCACATGCCTTATGGGGACCACTGAGTTCAGTTTCAAAAGCATATTGCCAATCCAGATAATGTAGTGTACCCATTTCCATTTGCCCTCTCTAAAAATGTAAAACTGTAGAGGAAGTTCTATCTGGATCTATATACACACACTGATATTTGTCTTTAGGTAAGTAGTTAGAACTAGTCACAAACATTTGCAGAAGCACGAGCTTCTGGACTAAACTGTCTGTCATAAGATGCTGTGCAGGATTCCTTTTTTTATAGTCTATTTTTTCAGCTTCCTAATACTTGTGTGTTAGCTCACTGCTGCAGAGACTGCATTAGATTTTTGTTTAAAAGCTGCTTTGCATTATATTTTAATGTCATTATAACACTTTACATAGATTTTCTAATGATGAACACAACTGCTTAGCAGTCCTGAATTTAGACTGCATTTGAAGCAAATCTTGGAGCAAGGCTGCCTGAGGCACATCCAAAATACCCCCAATATACCAGAAGCAGACCTTTAGAAAATTTCCATAGAAAGATGTGCCTGTATTTATGCATCTGTTTGCATTCATGCTGAAAAGCATATTTGTAATTCCAGTACTTTTGTTTTCTTGATACAGCCGTTGATATTTATGTGTTAAAAAAACAAAGTTTAAGGGCACTGCTTCTTGATATGTATTTGGTTTGGTATTTGCCAAAATACTGGCAAATTTCTGGTCTGGTACTAACTTTACCATTTTGCCAGATGAAATATAACAGCTGTCATGGTGCTTCCAGTCTCAGTTCCAACTCGTGCTAGTACAAACCAAGAAGAGGCTGAATCCAGTTATTCAGCGCAGGTTAACTGAGGCTTGAGTGAGCTGCTAAGTCTGTCCAGGAGCCTGTATGCAGGCACTGTGTGGCTCATAAATGAGAATGCTTGTTCTAAAGGGCAGAGTATTAGAAAGATCCTATGAGTAAAGGCATATTACATCTAATAAAAGACATAAGAATGTTGTGAAAGCTTACATCCTCTAAGAGAACGGCAACAGGCAATGGTAAGCTGATGAAGACTCCACACACGCACATGCACAGTTGCTCTGTATTGATGCTTTTTTTTTTTGATGACTTTTTTATTCCTTGGGAGCCTAATCCTGCCTGTCTCGCAAGCCAGGACCTTTGGCTTGATTTTGAAGGCTCTTAAACCTCTGCATTTTGACCTTCTACTGTGCTGCACCTCAGTTAACCTGAAATGGCTGGAAAAGTAAGCATTATTTATTTGTATGCGTATTGCTTCAAGAAAATTGATCAGACGTCCCTTGGAGTGTTTAATGCTTTGTTTTCCCTGCTTTGAGATATAGTAACATTTTAATGTGTCAAGCTAAACTTTTTTACAGTCAACTTAGTCAGACGTCTTAGAATAGTCCAGTCTGAAAGAGGAGAAAGCATACTTGGGTGTAAGATTTTCAGGTTTGAGGTGTTTGGTTTTTTTAGCTCTTTGCTAGACAAATACTATTAGTGATTTTTCTCATTCACACTAGTCTTATTTCAAGTTATTTTGTGGTTTTTCTAAATGACAGACATGCTAATAGTTTCTGTTCTTCGTTTGTTCGGATGATAAAACTTGTGTCAACTTCTGAAGTTTATGTTTAAATATAATCTTACATGGTTAAACTGTCAAATTGAATTCTATGTTGTTTAAAAGCAATCCCAGGAACAGAGCAGAGAAGAATAATAGGGAGCCAAGTGCCCACATCCACAGAGAGACACTGAGGGTACAGCTCAAGGAGCATAACTGAGATGGTGGAGAACGGAGTTCTTCAAGTCTAATGCTTTTGCTCACAGTGAAGGGGCAGTTAAGTGGTTGGTGTGTCCTAATAGGCAACACATTTCAGAGGCTTAATCATGTGGGTTAGCCTCTGAAATGAAGGGAACTAGCCCGTCTCTGAGTACTGCTGTTGAGAATCTGAAGCATCCATATCTTCCTAGGAAAAGGGAAAACAATTCAGCGCAAGGCTAAGCCACAGAAAAAACGGGAAGAAAAGGACAGAAGAGGGAAAGGAAAGCAACAAGAGGATGAGCTGAAGGATTCCTTGGCAGATGATGACAGTTCTTCAACCACAACAGAAACCTCAAACCCAGATACGGAACCACTGCTCAAAGAGGTACAGCACTGCTCAGAAAAGGAGGCCTTAGTGTAGCTGGTGTGTCACCTGTTGAAGTAGGAACACAGTCTCTTCCGCCACGCCACCCTCAGCTTTCATATAATACCCTAACAAAGGAAAAACATTAATTAAAAAACATCTTTCCCGATCCTTGCCTTCATTTCTCTATCAAATTTGCTCCTCTATGAGTGCAAACATTCTTGAATCATGTAGTCACAGGACTGAAAATGCCTGGGTGACTGTGGCTTGAATAAGCCACCAGCTGCCAGCAGCATTGTGGGAATTGTTTCTCGGTACCCTCCTGGCCTATTCTATTTGCGGAATAAAATGCCACAGTATGGAGACTAATTTCACTCCATAATTAAGGTGTATGCTAAATCCATGTCTTTTGTCAATTACAAAGGGTCAGATCAATGGTAGTAACTTGTCAGTAAGTAGCTAACTTAATTACCTCATACAATACCCCTACCTTTATTTGACTCATTTGGCTCACTTGCTTCTAGGTAATAAACTAAATCCCCAGTTTGTGTAGTGGGACTAAACAGAGCAGAGGTAATTGCGAAAGGAAGAAAACAAAGCCTAAATTGACATCCTAAATTTGAACTTTGGAAAAGACTGGGGGGGAAAAAAAAAGGAAATCCATGTGATATATTTTAAAGGTTATGATTTAGTAAGTTGTCACTTGAAAATCACCACTGATTTTTTTTCAAGATGGCTATTTGAGAGTATACGTGTATTTAGAGAAAGTATTAGAAGTACGGTTAAAGGAAATAATAAATTGAATGGTAAAGTGTCTCATATTCTTTGCTTTGTTGAAGAGTCTGTTTTAGGTGGCCTGGACTGCGTTACAGCAGATGCAGTAAACGTCTCAGTACAGAGCTAGCATGTTATTAAGTAGACTCAGAGGCCGTGGCTGGAGGAGCTGTGTATTTGCAAACACCAGATCTGCTTGAAGCACATTAATTTGCTATTTCGATTTCTACTTCTCCAAATAGGAAAAAATAGATACCACATTTTATAGGTAAACTCACTAAGTAATAAAAAGAGAACTTCAGTGCTACAAAAATGCTCATGTTTTCCAATAGCATTCTTTCCTCAGTCCTGTTTATACTATGTTTGTTGTGATGCAAGAAGAACTTTGCTTTTAATTAATATTAATATGTTATGTCTTTTATAGGAACCTGAAAAACAAAAGGGAAAAGTTATAGCAGAAAAACCTGAAAGTGAAATAGTCCCAGTAAAACAGAAAACTAAAAAAGTGCTTACAGGTATCAAGAAAGAAATCCCTGTAGATGTGAAAACCAGGTAAGCATAATAAAGACTTTTTTAGTAGGGAAAGTATTGTGCTTGAAGGGAAGATGTATTGATAAAAATCTCTGTATTTGACTGTTGTGGCTGCCAGTTTGGCAAATGCCAACAGCAGGTACCTTTAAGCAGTTTCTTCTTCCTTCCTTGATATCAGGGAATATCTGAAGCTTGTAAATAATAAATTAGTTAAAGGGGCATATAGCACATAAGTGAAAGCTAAATCCAGACATGAAAATCAGGCAAAGCAATGTTAAGATTTTTATAATAGGCGTTGCATACACGAAGTGGGGTTAATGTTTCTAGTGGTAGCACAGTGAGGCAGCGCCAACAGGAGTGCCTTTAGTTGCCATTGGTGAAACTGCAGCCATGCAGTTTTCATTTTCATATCACGGAGTAAGGTCAGAGTCTTGGATATGTTATGAAAGGAGGCTGCTGCTGCTGTCCCGTAGTGTCAGGTGGTTGATTGCAGAGGATAGAAATGGGGAAAATGAAGAATCTTAGTCCTACTATAACTAATTCATTCCAAAGTATTATTCTGAAACCAGGTCGCTATCCAAGTGCCACAAAAGTAAACTTTACTGAACTGAGGTGTAGTATATTGGCTATGTTTTCCCTGTTGCTGTATTTAATAGTAGACTGAGTTCAGTACTTAGAAGAAATTAATTTTTTTCAAAATATTTCTCAAAACCTTGCCTGGTAAAGTCTCCTTCTTATTTATTCTTATCATTATGTACTTTCCTTTATCATATAACTCAGAAGTTTGTTACATGTGACAGTTTTCAAAGCCCACAATGAGAGCTGATTTGGAATCCTTCTACAAGAAGGATCCTTCTACTAGAAAGTGTGAGAGATGGAATCAAATACCTACAGAAAAAGAACAGCATACAGCCAGATGAATTTGGTGGTGCATTTGAATAATTTTATATCATTGACTAAAAAACAGTCCTGTACATTTAGGGCAATAGCATATTAGGAGCACATGATCTTAACAGGGTTGTGTGGGGGCAGAGTAGAAAAAGGGTAGTTGCTATCTCTTGTTGCCTCTCTATAGTCAAACAGGTTTTGTAATCCTGGAGCTCCAGGATGAAAGCTGCTCCTGGAAGGTGAGTGAGTCCTAATACAAATGTGGAGCAGTGTGGGTAGAAAATGAGCTAGGGCTATGAAGGGTGGAGTTGCATATAGGAGAAAAACATAATTCTGCTTATTCATAAGAAAGCCACAAGAGACCACTGTTTTGTTAGAAAGCATGTATGGCCCATATGTATAATGTGTATGTATGTATGTGTATAAAGTCCTTTTCAGCACTTCAAAATAAATGAATTTCTGTTTTCATTTAGTCCCTTGGAATTGTCTTATACTCCCTCACTGGAAAACAAGCAGCGCAAACCCTTTCCATCCAAGATCTCTACACAGCACCTTTTGACGAGTGGGTCTAAATCAAGAAACCTCCCCAAAACAAGAGGTAGTGTGAGGCTGTTTTTTATAAATACATCAAGACTTTTATTTGGTTGTTTGTAACCCCTCTTGAGTGCTTAATTCTAAGTCTGGTGTGCGAAGAAAGCTGTTCAGTTTATTATCCATACACTTGCTTTTCTTCTTTTGTTTTAACAGGTCCAAGCAGTAAATTAATGGAGAGCAGACCATCAGTATTAGCCAAATTTCTCCCCAGTGGTTCTGGGCCAGAACTAGGAAACACAAGCAGCTCAGAAGGGGAAAAGGATTCTCCACCACCAGAGTGGGACTCTGTGCCTCTCCACAAAGCTGGCAGCTGTAAGTAATCATTAGACAATGGCAGAATGAGTCTTCTGCAATTAATATCTGTAGATAGAAACCTGTTTCCTTTTCACTGCATAGCTATGCTGTGTTTTTCTGCTGTAGACCCCTTATTGATAGCATCTGATTTGATTTGGGAGGTTTGAAAATGGTGCGGGCAGAACATGGACCATTCTACAGTTCTTCAGTGATAAACAGGATTTAGAAGCTGCTGGAGTAATTGAGGAAATGAGAATTACTGCTCAAAAAATATGCATTTTCTACAGCAGATGGGGTTTTGGTTGGTCAAGTCTGCTGCAGCCAAAGTTGAAACTAATTAGATGATTTGTCCTTGAGAGGGAACACTGAGAACACTTTAATGCAGTGGTTGGCAGGGGACACTCTTACAAGCATTTTCGTTGCGTTATATGTTCCCTTGTGTGGGAACCAAATCACCTTCCTCTTGGTTGCTTGTGTGAACTTAAATCATCCCTCTCCACAGCACTCACTTGGAAAGATTCCTTCTTCTGTACAGATCTGTTTGTCTTGGCACTTTTGTTGCAATACAGTCTCTCTGAAAATAGATGGTAAACCTGAATAACCAGAGGTGAACATAGAGAAGAAACTGCTGCTTCCATCACTGGGAGCAAACAACCTTTGTCATAATTCCTCCATTTGAACAGAAAGGATAGCAGAAGTTTGAGAAGCCTTTGTTGTAATATAAATACTATGAAAGATGTTTTGTGTTTCTCTCTATAGCTACAGACAACCTTTATAAGCTCTCTCTACAAACCCTGAATGCAGATGCTTTCCTGAAACAGCGACAGCCCTCACCGACACCTGCCTCTCCATCTCCTCCTCCTCCCACATCATTTGCTTTTGGGCCACTAGGAGGCACTTACAGCAGCATTGTGAACAGCAGCTGCAGCAAGTGAGTCCAGATCGGTGCCTCCTACTGATTTCACAGACACTGAGCAGTTGTGGAACCTGCCTGTTTCACAGGGTGCATCTTCCTTTTCTCAGACCTGTTTCCTCTTCCTGTGGAAACTGCTTTTTTGCAGATACACCACTGTGCATATCTTGCCACACTATTTATATTTTTCTGGTGTTTCTTACAACTTGGTAGATTGGAAAAAGGTGCAATTACAGGAACTGTTGAGCTGTTGTGAAAGTTTTCGTAAATTCTAGCTTAAATTGCTGGGTTTTTTATCAAACTGCTGAAGTCCAGAACTTTACTCTTTTTTTTTTTTTTCTTCTTTTTAGTGAAACGAAAAGCAAGCAGCCTAATGGTACCAAACATAAGCTGTCCAAGGCAGCTTCTCTTCCAGGCAGGAATGGTAACCCCACTTTTGCTGCTGTAGCTGCAGGTTATGACAAGAGCCCAGGTACAGAACCAGTCTGGAGTTGTAAATATTTCTGAATATTTCCTGAATGTTCTGTTATTTTGCTAGGGTTTATTTACTCATTTTTTACATACATATTCTTGCAGGTGGCAGTGGTTTACCAAAGGCTTCTCCAAGCAAGATGGATGTTTCCAGCAATATCAGCATTTCCCACACAGTTGTTGACAGTGATGGCTCTGACAGGTAATTTTTATATTCTCTAGGCAAATACCTGAGCATCTAGAAAAGAAGATTGTGAGCTATTAATGGCATTTTGAAGGGAGTGACAGAATTCATTCTGGTTACTTTTTTTATGCTATTTTTTAAAGCCTGAGCACAGCATCTCTCACCTTGCGTAAAAGTTTAGAAATTGCAAGTGACTCAAAACTAGAAAGAAGGATGTTCTGCATGTGATAGGAACTTCCCCTTACACAATCTTGTGTTCTCAGGCATTTGAACAATGAGAAATCAGCTTGGCTCTCTCAGTACTGAGGAGTGTGTACCAAGGTCTCTTGAAATAGTTCACAGGCAGAATATCTTGCTGTACAGCAATACCTTTCACTCCCAATTTTAACACCAAGATCAGAACTATCAGTGGGCTTTGTGTTCTGAGTAGGAGTAGAATACAGCTACACTCAGTCACGTTCCCCAAGGCACGTGTATTTTCTGGCATATTTTGGCAGTGAATCCTGATCTCGCTTGTAAAAAACAGTGTCTGGTAACCTTTGTGGAATAGGTAAGAGACTTGAATTCAAGCTTCAATATGCAAAGGAGTTGTTTTTCTGAGTGAAGTAGGGTGGGGAAGAGGGGGTGTTTGTTTTTGTGAATGTTTCTCACTGGTTCCAGTTAACTCATGTTAGTTTCAAGAAGCTTGCCCACAAGCCAGAGCATGAGCATTTGTATCCCTTCTGAGTGGCTCTAATTTTTACCTGCTTGCCAAAAAAACTGCACTATGGCTTGGACCCTGTGAGTTTGCTGAAAAACTGTTCAAAAGAGCTGCTCTCAAGTTTGTGTTTATGCTCAATCTACAGATTAAAGAGCACTGTGTCTGTATTACTGTTGGTATTTCACTGAGATCCCTTATGAAACAAAAATAAGCTGATTTCATAACTCTCAATCACCATTAAATACATATATGGTTAAGTATATACACACACTTGTACATATACATTTGTACATAAATCAGTAACTTAATGTTGTCAATAGTACTGTGTTAATAAGTTGTGTATTGCTTTCCTGTTACTCCATAATATGTAGTTCGGGTTTGTGGAGTCCTATCAGCAATCCCAGCAGTCCCGATTTCACACCTCTCAACTCATTCTCTGCATTCGGACATTCTTTTAATTTAACTGGAGGTGAGTTTTCCTTTTCAGATATTGTTCCATATTCAAATACAGGTAAAGAAATGGTGTATCTCCATTGCATAGTCTTAAGTGCAGACAGCATTCCCATCCTCACACCTAAAAGGGGAAGGCTGTGTAGGAAAGTGTGTTAAGAATTTGGTGATATATTCTGTGTTTCAGTCCAGAGAAAGTGTTAGTGGAAATTCTTTGAGTGTTTGATGGCCTGGAAATGCTTGGTTTTGGAATTTCTGATATTTGAATTTTTTTCTTAGTCTTTTCCCCTCCCTCCACCCCTCCTCCAAAGCTTTACTGTAGGTCTCACAAGAGTGCCAGTAGGCCTGTGGTTTCCTGAGCATAAAGACCTGCATAAAACCATTGCTCTGTAAGTGAGGCAATGGCCCCAGATGACCTGCTGCTTTCCTCTTGTGTTTTCCTCCAGTATTTGTATAGCTGTACAATGAACTGATGCATACTAAGCCCAGCAATCAATTCCTATATTTAAATATTTAGGTAAACCTTTAGTAAATGACATGGAGATGGGCAGGCGGGCTATACTGCAGAGCATGGATGCTCTGTGTACTTGGGAAGATTTCCATACGGTATTTGGGGATGCATGGTGTGTTTTAAGGCAGCTGCAAAAGATGATAAGCAAAGCAAACTGTGGCATCTGCAAAATGGATAGTGTGTCGACTGGAAAATGCTATCTACCAAAAAAGTTGTATGCCTGCTGAAAAATGCAAACAATGGCAGATGCTGCTGCTGTGGAGTTTTTTCATCTTCATCAGCAACCCTTGGCACCAGTGACTCTGAGGGACACCAGTAAGAGCCTGGGACCAGTTCCATGTGCAGGGAAGAGGCGAGCTGGGACTGCTGGTGCTGCCCTCTCCTTTTCATAGCAGAGATGGGGATGGGGCACCAGTGTTGCCTCCTACCAGGAGTCACCTGGGAAGGGAGTGCTGTGAGGCCAACGAATGCTGCCACTACTAGAGGCTCCTTCAGCCCAGTCACCTGCTCCACCTGTAGTTATCTTGTTACCAGGAACTGCTAGGACTCTCAGTATTGCTGCATCCACAGTTGAGTGTGTCCACAATCCCTTAGGCTTGTACTGAATTATACACAGCAAGTGTTTAACCCTTTTTCCACCATAACCGTGACTAACTTTGTAGCCACTGTCTGATGTCAGCCAGGTGACATGAGATCTGTATTACTGTGTGACCTCTTCTAATCTCACTGCAGCAGGACCTGCAAGAAAAGTATGAGGAATGACTGTGAAGAGTGTGTTACTCTTGGAAAAAGACTAAGAGTAATGTACTCAGTTTTATTTCATTTTATTTTTAGAGGTTTTTAGCAAACTTGGTTTAGCTCGATCTGCGTATGGGCAGGATGTTCAGAGAAACTGGAGTGAATTCAATAATGTTCCATCATCCATCTGGGATCCTTCAGCTACAGACTCTGTACCCTCCTGGCCAACAAGCTCGAGTTCCCCAACTCATACGACTGCAGTAAGTATTCAGTCCAAATACGGTGTTTTATTACTGTTACCAACTTGTTCTGTATCTCCATCTAATTTAATTCAGAGGATTTGGGGGTGAAAAAAATTAACTGAAGAATAAAGGAAGAGGGGATTTACACATACTCATCTTTGTGTAGTTAAGTTGATATGGCTGTCGGACAAAGTCTGCCTGCTTGCAGATGATGAATCCATGTACACTGGATATTTATATTCACATAAAAATACTTCTTACGAGAGCGTCTTGCAGCACTTAAAGTGTATTCCATTTCAGGATTTTAGAAAGAGGTGTTCTGCTCCTGTGCAGCGTCTGGGCACTGGCTCAGTCACTTCTAGTTTGAGGGACAGTTGCAAATTAACCAATATGATAACTTTCAGACTTTGATTCTGCTTTCTGAATCCAGCATTGCACCTGCTTGTAAATTAACAAAATGTCCCCAAAAAGCTTATCTAAAAGACCTTAAATATATTCTTTTCAGCTTAGAAAAAACACTAAAGGACTGAGCATAAAGTGAAGTCTTTAAACTGACTACTAATTTTGATGGAAATCTTGAGTATAGAAAAAGAAGAAAAAACCCCACCTTTTACAGGTTGTAGCACTACACTGTCATCCTTGTGCCATCCTTCTGTCAGACTAAAACTAAGACTGCAACAGCTGCCTCCACTGCCAGCAGAAATCATTCTTCATGTTGACTTCTGAAAATGTTTTTGTAGTGAGTAATAGGCAGTGTTTACTTCACCTGGGAGCAGTTCAGATGGAGTGGGGGAGGGTGGGGGGGCAGGGGAAGCCGAAGAAGGTCACACAGCTTCTTATATACACAGACTCACTGATCCTGCCCTTGTCATGTGGTTACACTGGAGCTGGAACCTCTCTAAAACTATGTAAGGAGAGTTTTTTGCTTTTTGGTCACATGGAGGGCAGGTTTCATCAGCATTTGATGGAAGGAGGGCTTGAGGACAACCGGAACAAGCTCTCTAGCTCCTAACTCCTATTTCCTGTCTGCTTCTGAAAAATATTTAGAAGTGTGCTTCAGGAAACATTGAGACAGAAGCCAAGACAAATGGTATAGAAGAATTGTCAGTTACTCCCTTTAAATTCTTTGATTTAGGGAGGAGACATTTTAGGAGCTTATTCAAGGAGAAGGTCACTTAATAAACAAGAAGCAGCAAACTGACTGAAACATTCAAAACCTTTCTAATAACAGTGATTTTTTTCAAATGCTTATGGCAAGCCAGAACGGGAAAGCTTGGCTTTTCCTATTACTGGGCCTCCTTGCTCTAAGTGCTCAATAAGAGAGCAGGTACCAGGCCAGGGCCCTGCCCTTTCCTCTGTTCTGGCACAAGAGTCAAAGCCATTGTTGCAAACAGCACTTAGACAGTGGCTGTTGTGTTACCCTCTTTTCTAGGAAGGTTTCAGGGGAGTTGATTTTGATTGTTTTCCTTCCTTATTCTAACTCCTGCTTTCCCCTTTTCTGCACAACTGTGCTTCTATACTAAATAGCATTTGACTTCTGGGTCCTGTCTCCCCTCAGCCTTGGCTGCATTGCTGGTACTTTTATCCAAGTTTCTTTCTAAGCACATTCCCCTACTCCCCTTTTCTCCGTTTCCCCATGTGTAGTTCTGCCTGCCAACCACTTTTTACCTTCCTCTACCAGCCTTCAAAGGGCATATCAGGCACCCTTCTGCTTCTTTCCTGGTTGCTTCTGATTTATTTCCCATAATAGGGTGGACCTTTAGTGTGTTAGGGTTGGTGCCTGTGCAGCAGAGTAAGTGTTTCCTGCTGTAGGCTTAGTAGCCTAATGCTTGTATAGCTTAAATATAACCATTTATTTGCGTGACAGTAATACACTGTCACCCTGATTTGGCTCAGTTTCTCAGTGACATCAGAGAGTCCTAATGACATTGGCTGGGTTAACCCCCGAGTAATGCTCAAAGCTCCTGTCCAGCCCTTGGTAGCAAATTCTGTGAGGACACTTTGATATTGTGTTAGCGTCCAACCCATATCAGGTATGATTAGATTGAGCCTATCTTCTTCATTCCAGGGGAGAGAATAAAAACCTGAAATGAAGAAATTTTCAGAGTCTACCTTGTTTTCTTTCCTAAAGAGATTTTAATTTAAATCTCCAGATGCAGAGAACACTGATACTGGTTAACCTTTAGTGTGTGTTTTCTAGAGGTGGAGATCTTGGGAAGGGGTGCCCTATCTCTCCACCTAGTGAATCCAAACATAAGGATGTTTGTACCTTAACAGCAGTTACTGAACAAGTCCACTGCCTTTGGGATGTATCAAGTTTATTGTATATTTGCAAATTGAATTTACAGCATATGTACATTAAATCTGTTGACACTGAGATATGTGGTGTGCTAAGCGTACGTGTGGCAGGTTCTCTGCTAATATTAGCATGAAAGTTATGCTAGCCTTTCCCATCTCCGTCTTTGGCTGCTTCTGGGTATCACTTTCCCCCACACCACGGGTTAGGTTCCTCTACTTGTTGCTTGCTACTGTTTGGCCTTTAATAAAGCAGTTGACAGAACCTGGGCCTTGTTCGTTCCTGCATGTATTCTCTAGGCCTTCTGTACCTGTCCTATGCATCCCAAATGCATTTGTGACATGATGCAGCACACCTGCATCTGCACCGTGACCACATCAGAGGCTTACAAGTGTCTTGAGCCAGGACAAACTTACTGGAACTCGGTGATAAATGGCTAGGTCTCCTATCCCCTCTCCCCTCATCTGGAAAAGTTTTGGATGGGGGGAGAAAGTATATACTGGGAATATGGGGGAGGTACAGTGGGGCTGAACACAGGTAGGTTCATCCAAAACAGAAATGTCTGAATACAGGGAGATAAGTTTGCAAACAGCTGGAAAAGAAAAAAAAAAAAATCATAAAAGGACTTTGCTGTTACCTTCCATTGCAACTTGAATTTGTTGGTTTTTCAAGACTTGCACCATGTTTATCTACCTCATTCTAACTAGGTTGTTTAAGCTTGAGTGTTCTGGCCCTTGTGTGTTTAAAGCTTGAATACTCATAGTGCTTAAATTAGCAATGGTATGGGGATGTAAAAGTTCAAATGAAAACAACCTAAAAGCCTATGATGTGATTGCACTCTGCAGGGAAGCTCCCAAATGTGTTCAGTTACATCGTAGTGCGGTTCCTGTGGGAAAGCTCTCCTAAAGGGAGTTCCCTCCATGTTGCAGGGAAGACAGGAGGGGTTCCAGAGCAGGCTTGCTGCTGCTGCTGCTCAGATACTTTTCTTTCAGGGGGGCTGTAAACAAGGTGAAAATAGAGGTTACCAAACTGCTGCTTACCTGGCTCTGTCTTTACTGCAGTCAATCCTTGGCAACCCCAGTGGCCTGTGGTCCACCACTCCGTTCAGCAGTTCCATTTGGTCAAGTAACCTCAACAGTGGCCTTCCTTTCACCACTCCAACAAACGCGTTGTCAGGCATCGATCTCATGGGTAGTGAAAACTCCTCTGCTGCTCCTCCGCCACCTGCTGCTGCCACCGTTGCCAATCCTGCTGAAGACATGGGACAGACCTACAATCCTTGGAGAATTTGGAGCCCAACGATTGGAAGAAGAAGTTCAGATCCTTGGTCTAATTCACACTATCCTCATGAAAACTAAAGTTAAGTAAAAGGAAAGAACTCTTATACAGGTCACGATACAATTCTGAATGCAAATTTTTGAAACATCATTTTCAGGCCGTTGCTGGTCATTGCTTCCCCCCCCACACTCCCCCTGTCAGTCATGCTTTCATCATTTGCTCCTTTCCAAAGTCTGTCCTGCAATATGGTAGTGTGAGATTGCAGATAAGCTTGAAAAAGTCTGGGTGTGGTCACAAATCCCAACTACAGCTGAAACCTGTAAATATGAACAGTTTCACTGGTTTCATATTTTACCATCCGCCATCTTTAGGAAACAATTTGAACTATAAAATGGTCCTGGCATGCAATACTTTTATGAAAAGTACTGGTTTGGTTTTTTAAATTTTTTCCAGTGTTATCCTCCAAGTTCTAATTTAAAATCAAAAAGCACTTTGTGCTAAAATGCAGAGTATTTTTTTAAAATAAGGCTTTGTTAACACAGGTTGTAAGAATGTAAAAAGGAAAAAAAATCAACAAAAAATACCAACAAATCCAACACAAAACCTTAAGAGCAAAGTGGCTGAATGTAAGAGCATTCTGTTGAGACTGTAATACACTTTGTGCTGTTTGTACATTTGTAAACCTGAATGCATTTTTAAGTTGAACTGAAATGCACACAGCCAAGACTTGTGGAAGAAACAAGATACCCTGTGCATTTCTTACAGATACAACTTTGGGTTGTACTTTAAAATAAATACCGCTTTTTTCAAGATTTGTGTGCTATAGCTCTGTTCCTCACATGTTTTCTGGACTCGTGCGTGCATGACTCTACTTGGTGTTGCCTTTAGGCCAAAATCTACTGTGCACAGGGCCTGCGTTTCCAGAAACTTCCCTGCAGAGGGGACCTGGCTTCTCAACAGCGTGGGTTTGTATCATAGCAGAGAATAGAAACTCTTCAAGGTTACAGTGCCATGCTCTTGGAAATCCACTGGATAGCAAAAACCTGGAAAAATGTCTGTGCTGTTTTGAGTTTCCAATTATGAGGCATAATAGCAGCTGCTGCTGTTTATGTTACGCCCATACCTTTATAACACTGTTCATGCATAGGTCTGAACAAGAACATTGCTATTCTTAGATATAATTTATCTGTCCCTTTAAGGTGCCTGTTTCCTTTCATTAACAGTAGGGCAAGCCCCAGTGACTGCGTATATTCCTCTGAGCTAAAGCCAAGTGAAAATGAACCCTTCCATTACCAGAAAGAATTAAGGGACTAACAACATAAAATTACTCATGACTCAGTGGCTCTGCTTAAAATTTACAGCAGCAGATTTTTATCAGAATCCATCCTTCAAAAGAGTAAGAACAGTATATTTTAATTCATATCGCTTGTAGCATAAAGGTTTTGTATGCGATAAAATGAGTGTCTTATTTATTTAACCAAGTGAGCCCTTTTCCAGTTTGCATTATGTAAACAAAATCTCTACAACTGTCAGACTGCTGGCTTCTTGCTGCTACCAGCAGAAGCTTGAAGATAAAGATCTCTCAAATAAGAACCTGCTGGAACTCCTTTGTTCTTAAAATTTGGGTATTTCTAGAGCCGTGCAAGGTCATGAAATGTTCAACTTGGATTTGTATGCAATTTCCTTCTGAGTAACTGAGTCTCCTACTGCATGAAAATAAAGGGAAAATAAAGAATTAGTAGTTAAGCTCCTGACATGCCAAGGCCTGCTTCTCTGTAAATGGAACTTGGGAAGATAATTAGCAATAACTTCAAGGTGAAAGGAGCTGCTTAAGGTCATGTGCCACTTCTTTCCCAGCAGGTGTTTGCATTGGAATTGATTCTGTGGAGGGTAGAAGCAGAAATGGATTCTGAGATACTAATAGTCTGCAGTGGTTTAATTAGGGAGGACAGGAAACAAAAATTCTGGTTTAAAATCCCTTTTGAACAAGACAAGGCAAAACACAAGTCATTTAGACTTCCACCCCAAAAAACCTGTGAGACGTTGCCTTGTGATATTGCAAGTAACCTGATCCACCATTAGAATATTCTTAGTTCTTGTTTTGGAAGAACTTCCCCTTGAGCACCAATTAAACATTAAGTTCTGGGGTGAAACCACCTCAACTATCAATATCTTTGACACACAGTTTTCAGTTTCCTAAGAGAGGAAAAAACATGTCTTTCTCCCAAAGAAAATATCCAAGACCTAAAAACCTCCTGAGTGTCCTACTTTCCTTCTCCAGGGTTATTTTGGAAAGCACCTTTACTTTCTTATGCCTAGTTACAGAAAGCAAAAGAGCTGCCTTAAAGTGACAATTGTCACTGACAGAATTTAGGTGAAATAAAATCTGGGCAAAAGTTTGGTATAACTAAAGAAACCTCTGAGGTGGTAAGTACATGTCCAAGATGGCTTTTGCTGCCTTCTCCTGAGGTATGTACTCACCAGCTTTTATGGTATAGTCACTCTTTACATGCGTTGAAAACTCATATTAAGAGGGGGTGAGGTGGTAATGAGACAGAAGCATCCACAATCAGAATAATAGGACAGAGCTCGTATGATGGGGTAAAAATAAAAGAAAATTATATTTTTGACAAAGCATATGCAAAGTCTTACGTAAAAATCTAGATGGGGTTGAAAACATTGCAGCATCCTGGGAGGACAGCCTGAATACAGGGAGATCTAAGGTCAAAAGCTTGAAAGCAAAGGTGACTGTTCTCACAGGCAGAATGAAGAAGACAGAAGCTCAGACATGAGGGAAGTTCTGTCTGGAGTAAAAAAAAACAGAGGAAAAAACACCTCAGAGTGCTCAGAAGACAGACTGTCCTGGACACCAGGGAGCTAACAGCGCTTAGGATAATTTAAACATTTCTTCAGAGTAGAATCAGGGCCAAACTGCCGTGAGTCAACTCTACTCTTCCAGACCTGGAAGCTACTGAGAGTGCAAAGTTCCCAGCAAGGAAGAGAAGCAATTACTGTTAATTTTGGTAATTATTTTGGTGCTTCTACAGAGCAATTCTATTCTGCTAACATCAAGAAACAGACATTAAAAGCCTGAAAAGTTTCTGGCCTGTTACTAAAACCAGGAAGCCTGAGGTAGGTAAGTATGGCCCTAACATGTGAAATCAGCTTAATTATAATGAGCTGTATTTCCAGAAGTTCTTGAAAGGCATTAGAGATTTTCTTAAAGTGTAAGACTATATCAGAATGGGATATAAAATTCCAGTCAAAGAAAAGTTAGTGTTTGTTTCACAGACGCAGACACTTGGAATGAAGCAATATACCAGTGAGCAGGTCTGGGTCCGGCCCTGGCCACAGCTCTGTCAACAGTGGTACATAATGTAGCTTGGCCACTGCCCTGTAAGAGAAACACCAAACTGGGGAAAACTCTAGGAGGATCTAGGATGCAGAATGTGAGTAAACAGCAGGTTCTCACCACTGGAGCATCGTGGTGAAATTGTACTGAAGTTGTCCACTGCACTTCAGCTGACAATGAACTGTGCCTGACTAAATGAGAAGTAAAATTAAGAGTGCCCAAAGTGAGAAACTCTCTGTCACTGAAACCATTTCACCCAGAGTGATGTTTTCACACTAAATACAGCTTTGAGTGGGCCTTGTCTGTTTCCCCAAACTGTAATTATGAGGAAGTTTTCTGAGCTCCAGTGTTTCAGCCTCATGAAACCAATGACAATTTAAGCTGAGTCAGTTCATTAGAAGAGAGCCACATGCTGGGATTGAAAATAACCCAGCTTCTACTGCATGGTTGGTGCAGCTGGAAGAGTGTCCAGTCACCTCATGTTAAACAGGTTCTGCTTCAAAACTGAGTCTTTTGCCCAGTGCTTGTTTATATCTAACACCACTGAAGGACAGGCTTTATGCTCAACTGGTGTTTTAGTCACATAAATACTAAAGGAGTCTTCAAGATGACTGGATCAGCACACTCTTCAGCAGCTCTCCAAACACAACAGCTAACCATGCTTACTGCTGCTCGTGTGCTGTGTTATCTAGCAGCAAGCAGAGCATGACTTTTTTAATGTGTGTATACATATATATATATATAAAAGAAAAAATCAAATATCCAGAAAGCAAAGCCCCAAGCATCTGTGGGAGCCAGAGAAAATATAATGTAATACTAGCCTAAACTCTGGGAAACTAATAAAAATTAGGCATCTTAAGAAGCAATGAAAACCCTAATATCACTATATTTGCTGAAACACAAGGACTGGCATAAACAAAACTTTTTTTTCTTTTTTTTTTTTAACCAAGAAAAATGCAGAAAGCAGAAGGAAATGCCAATAAAGATTTTATGGCCCCCTAATAAAATCCCCTTGAGGTGTTTCTGTCAAGCTGGAATCTCCAGTGGTCCTTCAGGAAGGACCTGTATCTGAGACTGGATTTTGCTCTCTATGTGCCCATTGTGAAGCAAATATTTGAGTCAGTGTCATTAATACTGGGGGACCTTCAAGGGTTACACTGACTCTCTCCTGAAATTTTACAAGTTAACACTCAAGTAGTCCTTTAGTGGCAGCAGCGAGTGGGATGTTCTAACACTGCAGTAATGGGATTCACATGGGACTCTTGCAAGCTGTGAAAAATCACAGTTCAATTCCTTGCCCTAAACAAGATGGGATCTGGAGCCTGCCATTCTACAAGAGACAAAAGATAATGGCTGGGAAGGGCATGAAGGGGGTGAGGTGGGTGGAGAGATAATTCTAGAAAAGAGGTACAGACTGCCCATTTTATAATTCTGGGGCTAATAAAATATTCCCAAGGTGGTGGGGGGGGGAACAATCCAAACCAACCAAACAAAAAACAACAAAACAAAAAAAAAAGCACCCCAAAAACCACCACAACCAGTTACCTATTCTGATAAGTTTCCTGAGTGTTTTTAGTACGGGTCCATGGCAGGACAAAATCACTTGTTTTAGCTTAGTTCCAAGGAACTGGCTGGGAAGCACGTGCACTGGGAAAGGAGCACCTGGAGCAGCTTCTGCCTCTCCCAGGATCACTCAGTGGCACATTCTGGAGTTGCTGTCACGGAAGACAAGACTCCCTGAGAGAGGACATTAACCTGCTTTATGGCACTGTAGAAGACAACAGAGGCTTGGGAGGACGGCTCATTGCCTCTCGAGGGAAACACCCAGAAGCTGGAATCAGGAGACTATAATGCTCCTTCACCATATGCATAGACTATAATGCTTTCTGGAAGGGGAAAGGACTTTCAGCCCCTTCAGCTTTACATTGCCATCCTCCTGCTATACCTTGTCCTTATCAACAGTTGATGATTTTTCTGGCCTAAATGGTTCTATGATTCTACGTTTCTATAAAAGATGATTCCTTTCTCTGAAGCAGCTAAATGCAACAGTTTAAAGAAATACTCCAAAAGGATAAGACATCACAGCTAAAACATCCATGCTACAACAGTCAGCACAACTGAATATCTAATGATTATCCAGAGTTTAATTTCAGATGTGCAAATATGGGAGCTGGCCACTGGCTGTGAGTTGAAACCATGGTTCCAGGTACGTGGAACGAGAATGAGCTGTAATGTGTGCTGACTTAGTGCCCTTACATCCATCAACTGTATGCAAAAATCCATATGGTGCAGTTATTAGAACAATAAAAACTGCATATTGCTTAAGTCAGCAGGCTCAGCACCAGAAAGCATCAGAAAATAGATGGTATTTGTCCTGGGTTTGTACTTTAACGGAGCCTCCTTGTGAGAAGTCACTGATTTGGTCTATACAGCAATATCAACTCGTGAGGAAAAAAAGGCTTTCAGGAACTCTGATTAAATCGGCACACTGGAAAACATTTCCCCCAACTCAATAAATTTGAGTAATGCCATTTCTTCCCTTTGCAGAGTGAAGAATGAGTTTCCTACTATTTGGATAAACAGCACCCCTCTGTGGCTACGAACAGCATTCTGGCCATCACAGCAGTGCCTGCTGGCCTTACGATTTCCACTACGGCTTTTCCTGACACCTAGAAAACAAAATCCCAGCTATAGTAGTAACATTTTGCTTTAATACATTGTGCTTTGGGAAAATTAACACTCCTTTCCCCACCTCCAGACTATACAGCTACCATTGCTCAACAGGAATGCGCTAAAAGTCCTAAACCAAGAGGAACTGGAAAGTTCTTGCAGTTCAGTAGGGAAAGTCCACAAACTGGGGAACAGTTAGTCATACCAGGCTTTTACTCCTCTTCAAGCATAGTTTCACAACATGCCAGACAAGCCTAATGCAATAAAACTAGGTATTCCTGTATTTATTTTAATATTTCTGTCATCAAACTTTCTAAAACTAACCACTATTCTACAGAAAAAGTATCTTTTTCTGTATCTGCTCACGTAACAAAATTAGTTCTCCAATATTGAATCTCTTTAACTGTGATATTCTGTACATGTTCAAGACACTCAGCTCTTCTAATTCACACAGGACATTTTTACAACTCATTTCTACACCTGTACTTAAGAAATTTTACGTGGTTATTTTGTATTTTTGTTCAAATCTCCAAACACATGCATTGGCTCTCCCCTGCTCTCTTTCCATCCACTTTATCCATGTGAAAGGCCTTTGCTGAACTCTTTTCTGGGGTTCAGCATCCTCTCCCCTTAAGAGTGTTTCAGTTCTTATTGTTTGTGCTGTCCCACTAACTAGTTTCAATCCCAAAGCTCTGCTGCAGCCCTGCTCTCTTCCAGGTTGCATCGGGAGCCCTGTGGAAGATTCCCTCATAGTAGAGGAGCTGGTGATCTCAGGCGGTTCCTGCCCACTGACCTCTCACAAGCACAGTAGTGGCCACTGCACCACCAGCAGATGAGGAGTATGCCTCCATTCCCTGAATTACTGCTGAGCTGATGAACCTTCTCAGAGGAAATGAGCTGGGACTGAGGAACACAAGCCAGATGAATTTTTAGCAGCACTGCCATGTTTCCACTCAATAATTAAGCATTCTACTGGCTGATATTTCTCAGTAAGTTTTATTCTAGTTCCTGCCATCAGCCATGTCTCACAGGTATGAACAAAGTTATCCACTTCCAGAGACTACTCCCACATAGGTATTGTAAAGCCTTATTATTCATACAGAGATTCACTTATTTTGAAGAACTAGAAGTTTCATGAAAATACTCTAACAAGAAACTGAGAAAAGTCAAAGAAACTCCTCTTCAGCCACTTGCCTACAGACTTTGAAGTTGTGGATATGGCCACAGCATTTTTAGGAACACATTCACTCATAAAACTTAAAGTTTGATTGAAAATGTAAGTTCATGTGCTTTAACTGGAAGTCCTGACAAGCTTATGGGAAATTTGGTCAAAACACAATGTGAAGAATGTGGAATAAAATACCATGGTTAGAGGAAAAAAGTGGGGCAGGAATAGCACTGAATGAGAAAGTTCTGATGTCAGAAAAAAAATACAGAAAATCCCATCAGAAGGACTGTATCCTATTGTAGCTAATGAATGCTATTCCAGACCTGATGGATGTCTCTCAAAACACCTAGGCTAGACCCCCTCATGTTTGTTACAAACCTAAAACATTAAGGTCATTTCACCAACATTTTCAGAGTATTTCTATAGCAGCACAGTCTCCAGGATTTCAGTGTTAGATGCCAGTGCCATCATCTGCCCTATACTAACATTATTTGGTGGCATTTTAATCACCTAAAAAAAAATTATTTTAATCTTGCTTTTCAGAACTTCTCAAACTTGCACTTCCCCAAAGAAAATGGCTGGCACTGCTGTGGGACCACTGGACATGTGGGATGGATGCCCTAGCCTGGCCAGCCAGGCAGGGATGTTGTAGGTGGGAATATGTGGGTGGATGCAGGTAGAAGGGGGTGAGCAGAAGGCCCCTGGCTGGGTCACCGTGCTCCCAAACCTCCTGCATGTGCCTGCTCACATGTGGGCCCCCGGGAGTTTCCTACAATGAACAGTGTTACAGCCATTCCTAGTGTCGGGAAGGTATGGAATACCCACCAGGCCTCCTGCCTGCAGGCACAGCCGGGGTGTGGCTTGAAAGGTTGATGCAGTCCTGCGTAATTGTGTCGATGTAAATCCCTCTCATTACTTACGTGATCACCGTTTAATCACGCTGCAAATAAACTGACAAACCGCATCCATCCTGAGCTGCAACGGGGAAAATGTTTCATGAGCTGGGAGCAGAAAGTCTGCCTGACACTTAAAGTAATGTGAGAAAGAGGTTGCTGTTAAGTTGTGCTCTCCCCTTCATAGCCTAAAAGTCTTGTCATTCATTAGGAAGAGCTATTTTAAACAAACCTAGATCCAGTTGGCAACAATACATAGATCCAAAATTTCTGAAGTGGGTCTTAGACATGTTTAAGAATTCACAAACTGAAAAAGGCTGAAAAAGCTTAACCTTGGTCACCAAAATTACCTACAGTTTCTTCTGATGATGACTCTTTTCGTTGCTATTTTTTGTGGTACCCTTCTTTGGTTTCTATCATCTCATGCATTTTTTATGTTTCATCTCTTAAGATTTCCTCTGCTAGAGTCCATGTTTCAAAGTCTAAGACAGGACATTTGTGACATCAGGTAAGGCTTTCTGAAGGGCTATCATTGTGCCAGAGCTTTAACTCCTGCCTGAAGGCTGTCCTACATCAAAAGTCACAGGAAAGAGATGGAGCTCTGGGTCATTTGCAACCCACGGACATGCACATGCCCTTCATACACCCACAGTTCCACAGGCTCACACTGGGTTTTTGGGAGAAATCTTTATGAAGACACGTTCATCAGCTTCAAGGAAGTGACATTTTCTCTAACAGCTCAGAATGCCTTTTAAAGATGTTAAACTTTCAACCATTTTTTAAACATCTCTCCTTTTTAAATTAAAAAAGATCACTGGTAGATACTTTTTTGACACAAATTTAAAAATTCTGAAATGCATATACATCAACGCTTCCATCAGCGCTGCCTCCGTACAATCCTAAACATCCACTGGTCAGATTATGTGACTAACACATCTGTTCTAGAACAAGCAGCAGTCACAAGTATTGAGGCCATGTTGCTGAGAACACAGCTGCGTTGGGCAGGACACGTCTCAAGGATGAAGGACCACCGCCTCCCTAAGATCTTGCTCTATGGTGAACTTGCCACCGGCTGCCGCAAGAGAGGAGCCCCGAAGAAAAGATACAAGGACTCCCTGAAGCAACATCTCAGCCTTGGCCATATTGATCATCATAACTGGTCTACTCTGGCCTCCAATCGGGAGGCCTGGAGACACACCATCTATAACGCTGCTGATGCTTTTGAGAACGCACGCAGGATCACCATTGAAGAGAAAAGACAATGCAGAAAGAACCGTGTCTTGCTGATACCACCTAAGGAGTCTTTCCGCTGTGCCTTTTGCAACCGGACTTGTCTATCTCGCATTGGCCTCTTTAGCCACCAGTGCGCTTTGTAGCAAATGTGGGTAGAGCCCTTCCCAAATGTTCGTTCGCGAAGCCCAGCCATGAATATATATGTACACACACACACACACACAAAGACGCATGCAGATGTATTTTGTATTTGCAATTTAGGAATTCCTACCTGTCAAGCATCTTCTCTTTCTGCATTTTGAATGAAAGCAGCATGGGTTTTTCTACTGTTTTTCTTTCTGTGTAACTAGAAAAACTAATTCATGGAGCTCCACCTGTGGTCCTCAGTCCTCTTTCACACAAATAAAATTGTATTTGGCAGTTCTCAAACACCCAGTGGCAACAGAATTACATTTTTATGTTCCATTCTTCACATTTTACAGAAATCAGAGTGCTCTGAATTATTGTGTTACAGTATTATATAAATGTTACTTTACTTGAAATCAAAATGACAATCAACAATGACAACCTATCGCTGCTGAAAAACAGCCCAACTGCTAAAGCTGCTGGAGGGATGAGTTGGCTGAAGGGGAAGCAGCAGTAGAGAAGGAATTCTATTAATGGAAGGAAGAGGGGAAAAAACAGATAACAAAGCTCAGGAAGGCCTTATAGAAGATTAATAGAGAAAATATTAAAATTAGAAAGAAAAATACCTTATATTGCTTTTTTATTTAGCTGTTGCTGCTGAATGTGTAGCATGTGGGACAAACTGGTGCCTGACTTAACTACAGAAAACTGATAGCAGCTGTAAGTAACTACTTCCTGATTGAACATCTGTGCAAAATGTCTCCCCACACAACTTGGCTTAATATATTCTACAACAGATAAAAGAGTATCAAGTCAAGGAACCTGAAAATGTTTATTTTCATTTACCACAAACACATTAAAAGTAAGACACCATTTGTTATTCTTGTCAGTTCTTTATTGGTTGTCATCCTAAAGACTAGCACATTTACAGCATACATGGATTGGATGAACTAGAATATATAAAACAGTAGCTATATGTTTATGATATATTAATACTGCCCAAAACCAAATAAATAAAAATATTTCAAAGCACAAAGCTTGGCAAATACAGTTGTGTTGGGACAAAACTGTGTCGTATTATACAGTAATTTTACACGTATAAATGAAACAAAAGGCAACTGTGCTGTAGGTACTTTCACAGAACATACACAGAACATACTTGGCAACAGTTTTCTTTTTTTACCTTTGTATGTTTTATAATTTAAAAAATGTACTCAAAAAAAAGAACATTAGACAGAATTTCATTTTACAGTAATCCTTAGATTCACCTCTCCTGTGCAACAGAAAAGCTTACTTCACCCTTGTGAAGCATCCTATGTGGATTTCAAGTTTCACAGTTTTTCTTTTTCTGATGAACTGCTTGAGATCTTGCTGTTTGTGACGCCCTTTAAACGAGCCCGTGGATGTGCATGTGCTGACCATGCCTTGTACAGAACACGTGAGCTGGACAACAGCATTTTACAGGTAAGCTTACTGAAATCAGAGTATTTTAAACAAAACAATGCAGTACTTGGGACAGCTGTTCCACCACACACATACGAAATTCAGCAACTTTTTCTGATTACATTGGTGTACAAAATAAAGGATCACTAAGCTCTAGAGCAGATTTAATGATTGTTGGTCACAGTCTAAGTGAGTGGCGCTGCTAACTGCTACAAGAGACCTCTTGTTATTTTCTTCTGAAGCTGAACATTGGAAGATTTTTAGTGTAACAATACAGGACTTAAAACAAAATTAACCATGCTTAAAATATACAAAATAAAATTATCAACTCATAAAAACTAAGGGATATAAAGAGTATAGTTTATACAAAAATAAATGTAACATTTAATAACAGGCCAGGAGCTGAAAGTTGAGCAGAACTAATGGAGTAACATGTCTAAGGAGATCCCACTGAAAAGTTTTTCACGATATATTTGTTTACTTATTAGCAAAAAATAAAACAAAATCAACATTTATTAACTGGTGAACAGAGTTTGTAGCATTTCCAAGGGACTGTTCTACTGCAGATGATTTGTTCAGACCTGGAGTAGGTACCACAATACACTGCTTTTGCACAGAATTCTGTGTTTTGTTATCCTAGAGAGTCTGAAATAATAATAACAGCCTAGTTCAGCAGAACTCTCTGACATGCTGCTTTGTGTTAAACTGCAAAAAGCAAAATGCAAAAACTGCTGGACCTGTAACCCCCAAACCTATATGGGAGCAGAATGAACATGGCTGATTGATAGAGCAGTGACAGCACAGACAAACATCAGTGAGAGGAAGAAAGAAATCAGGAAACAGCCATATACTTACCTGGCTGTTGCTACTCTCACAAAATAAATGGGCAGATTTTTTTCTATTCTAAAATTCAGATCCTTAGAAACCAAGAAGGAAAGGACACGGTGTGCTGAACAAAGTTAGCTAGAAATTATTTGATCCTGTTAAAATTTGGAAAATAACATTTAGCTCCTTTTTAAAATGCTATCTTAGCTTTGAAGGCAATTATTTCTGAGATCTGTTGAACATTTTTAACCAAATGCTACCAAACTGATCACCTTTGTCCTAAGCTAGAACCCACCTGCAGTTCTCAGGCACAGGCAGTAGCACATGAGCAGTTCCTTTCTATCAACACGGGGCATCACTGCCTTCCTCGGAAATACCCTGACATCAGTCACTTCCCCCTGCCAGGATTCTGAACAGGTAAAATGCAGAGGTAAACAGAAACCAGTTTTGGTTATGGAGTAGCAGGGATCCGTTGGGCGCTTTGAGCACTCTTTGTATTGACATACAAAATTGATATAGAAAAAAATCAAACACTGATCAAAACAATGTGATGCCCCGAGACACTAATGCTTACAATCCAGAAGTGATATAAAAAGCCGTGGGTAAAAATGTGTTAATTAATGTACAACACCATGGAACAGATCAAACATGTCATGTGCAACATGAGCAACGTGCTTGTTGCACTTGCCTTAGAGCGGGGAGGGACAGGGGGAACTGTTGCTGGCATTAATTGGTTAAGCATCATTACATTTCTGAAACATTTTTTTAAAATCAGTTGTGTGCCCAACGGCTTATCTGTTGAAGACAACAGGAATTTGTTTTATTTGAACAGAACTATAAGCCAGACCTCATATGTCTGGCCTTTTACATATTGTTAATTTCATATATGAAGATGGCATCCTATATACAGTAAACCAATTTAGCCTCCTGGCTTTTATTGTGCTGATTTTTTTAAGTTAAACTCCCATTTCTTGATTGTAACAACACAGTTACGAGACTGTCTAGGATCCAATCCCTTTTTATTTACAACTTTTGAGTTTTACTCTCAGTTTTAAAAAGTTTATGAAAAGCTCAATCTCAAGTCAACTCAGTATAAAAAGATGTTATGTGAAACAGCTGCCTAAATGCCGTTCCTAGAGTCCTTTCCCATCCAGGAGGTACCTAGCTATTTGCATATAGGTAATTATTAAGTATCACAATATCTGCTCATCTTACATACACTGAAGGCTATTTAAATGGGCAGAGAGTCATCACACTATTCTCAAGCTAAGGTGTTGGAATAATTGTTACTATAGATTCCAATTCTGTAAGTAACATGCTCTGTATAACCTAGCAAAACGTACAAAAAGGTTACTCATCTCTTCTGGATGACAAACTCATGTATTAGTCTAGAGTGTATCCACATGTTTTAATGGAACAGCAATTAAAGGACATGGTATGTTTATGTTTCAACTTTTCCATAAGTTCCTTCTGGAGGCCTGTAATACTTTGGGAAAGCCTTCAGTTGCAGGGAATTAAATGCATACTTGCGACATCCAACATTCTTCATTGTATTTTCTCGGCGACAACCCTCACTGGGGAAAAAAAACAAGCACAAAAAATGACAGCAGTAAAAAGGAAAAAAAAAAAAAAGACTTAGATGAAATGAACTGGTTATCTTATAGCATTAAAAAAAAGTTGGTTATATTTAATGAGCGTTTAATTAATTTGCCACTGCAAATATTAAAAATGATGACTCATCATACAATGCTGGTAAGAAGCACACAGAATGGACACATGCTATGTCTGATTGCTAGTTTTGCATTTCTGGAAAGCAGCAGCACTTCTACTGAAAAAGTTCTTTCGTGATGGTTTCATGTATTTCAGGGTACACTGCTGAGGAGTTCACATGCTGCTTCATTGCACAAGGGATCCCAAGGGATTGCTTAAAAGCAGTTCTGCTAATTTATTAATACATTAAGCTGAAAAAGAAAAACTGCTGATCTCTCTATAAGACCTTTCAAGTAATTTTATTGTTCCCTGTATGTCAGTATTATCAGTACTTACTTAAAAGATTAGAGCCGATACAAAAATAATGACTTTCCAGTTATCTCTGCATGCATAAATTGAATTGAAAACCAACAGAGTCTAAAAAAAAATCTTAATCATGAAATAGCAGCTTTGCTTAGGTGCAAAAAAAGACTGCCTCTGTTGACAGTCATCACCCCAATGAAACAAAGCTGTGCAGAATTTAATTTTCACCCACTGTTTTGGTGCAACTGCCCCCATATTACAAAGAGGTTCTGTGCTACAATAGAAAACTACTCTGGTTATAAGGCTTCTTTACATTTGTAACTCTAATTCAGAGTTCCTTTGCTTATATCCAAAAAACAGACATACAAAGAGGAAGCACTATCTTTTAAATATATATTATAAATCAATTTAGGCTTGCAGGAGAATGTCTTTCCCTGACTGAGGACTGAAACCTAAACAATTAATACTAGACCTTCATGGCAAAGTGTACAGTACAACATCTTATGGTGGAAATGTCACATTAGTCCTGTCCTGGAGATGGCTGCAGCATCTACCAGGTAAGCTGTGGTCATCTGATTCAAAAGGAGGGTTTGGATTCTGGTTCAGTTTGAAAGCTCTTGTACTCTCACTGACTTCACTGTTCTTCTAATTTTGGTCAATGAAACTGGCTGTAACTGTGTTCTGTATGTAACATCTACTTTAACTTCATAACATACTGTAACTTTTTTGCTTTAAGAAACAGTAAGTTTGAAATTTGTCTCCAGAGCACATTCCGTGCTTGCCTTTTATAGAACAGACATAGAACATGGCATTTCCTGGCATTGGTTTTTGTGTTATAGAACTCCCCCAATGGCTGTTGCAGCTAAATAGATTCATCAAAAAATTGCACAAGTTATACTTCAAAGCACTAATAAAAGCAGTAAGTTTAACTAGCAAATATGGGATGCTGGATGAGCATTTTAACTCCAAAGTGAATCTGTTCACAATGCATTCCACTGCATCTGGTTGTTGCACATGCCCCTCTATGGCACAGAGATGGTGACAAAAACGTATTTTACACACACCATTTCACGTGCCATCTTTCTTCTGCTGTAAGCAGTAAGCAATACAGCATCTTAAATCTCAATGCCCAAATGAAAGCACAGACCAAGCTCAAAAAGGAAAAACCCAAAACGTGTCCCCACTAAAGAAGAAAAGAAAAAACCTATTTGTTTTCAAAAAGCCTAGATGAATCTAGGTGTGGTCTTACTACAATTCTAAGTGATAGTCATGAGCAGTGATGATACTTTGAAGAGATTAATAATTTCAGGGAGTTCAGTGGACACGCCTGCCACTCTACTATCAGAGGGTGGTCAGACACTGGACCAGGCTCCCCAGGGACATGGCCCCAAGCCTGACAGAGCTCAAGAAGCATTTGGGCAATGCTCCCAGGCACATGGTGTGAGTCTTGGGGATGGTCCTGTGCAGGGCCAAAAGCTGGATTTCAATGACCCTTGTGGGTCCCTTTCAGCTGTGATTCTACTAAAGTTACTTTCACATCTTGTTAGACTGAGACTTGCAAGAACAAGGCCACAGTCCAACCTCACAACTGTTTGCTTTGTAAAAAGGCAGACTAGGGCACCCAATAGCAAATGAACCAGTGTTAATCAGAAAGAAGAGATGATTACTATGGAGACACAGTGGTACCAGGTATCAGCAGAGGACATGGGTATGTCCAATACCATCATACCATGATTTTAAATCTCACCATCAGTAAGGATGTACCTAAATTCATAGCAACTAAAAATAAATAGGATACATGCTTAAATATATATATATGTATATATATATAAAAACCCAGATATGTCTTTCTGGTGTTTTGTTTTTGTTTTGGTTTTTTTTTTTCCTTTTAAAAACAAAATTGGAAGAATAGTGAGGAAAATATCAGGAGATAGTGTACTGTACAGTCTGATTTCATGAAGACACAAATATAACACACACTTTTTTTTTTTTTAGTTAGAATAATTAAATCCAAAGTTAGGATTTAGTTTTAATTTTTATTCTAACTGTGCTTTTTTGTTTTTTTTTTAGCATACCTCTTCCAGCAGCTTTCAAATTCCATTAAAATTGATAATAAAAGCTATAGCTACCTATAGTTTTTGAGCAAGTTAATAATAGTAGAAAATACAAATCACAGTACTAGTTCTCCTCAGAAGCCCAAAATCATCTCAGGCACCAAGCGAAGTAAATCCCTTTATGAATTTATCAAACTACATTAAATGAGGTTAGTTTTTTTTAATCAGCTATTGCTATTGACAAGCTCTGCCAGAGCACTGAACCAACAAAACCTTTCAGTTTAAACAGGCCTTCCCCAGTTTGATGTTATATATAAACGATGATCAAATTTATCTGCATCACTAAACTAGGTAAGCCGCTTTAGATTCGCCACCTAAATACATGTTAACTTACCATCATTCGTTTATCACTAAGTCACTATCAGCATCATAATTTATTAAAGCTGTCCAACACTTAAAAATGGAATAACAGTAATATTTAGTCTAATGTAGTTAAAATAAAGCCCAACGGAAAACCTCAAACCCACTTACTACAGGAGCTAACTGATACCTCCCTCTTCTTGCCTGAAATATTAAAGACCAATATCTTTATCTTCTAGGATGATAATGACTCTATTTCAGAATAAGTTCTATAACAGAGCACCTGAAACAGATAACGGATCATTAGCAGGCTAATGCCAATTACATCCCCTTCCTAACCACAAGTTATTCTCTTTATGTCTTTAATACATTGCAAAATGCAGATCTACAAATTGAATGAAATAATTCTGCATGCAGCACACGGCAAGTTGGTTTTTGAGTGGGTACACTAGTCTATTAGAACATACTTAACCATGAGAAAGGAACAAGACTATAGTTCTACAAACTGTCCAGTAATTTGGATATTATACTTTGAAATGAAGGTAGAAATTTGTTTAAATAAATTTCTTACAATTTCTTATAAACCCCACCCGTGTTTTTATTTTTCCTCTTCATACCTTGTAAAAATGAAAGGCAAGATTAGCATACCCCTTAAATATACAAAAAGATACAAATTCTTTTCAGATAGAGTTCCTTTCTCTGGAATACATGAAACAAGTAACATAAAACTATATTTGGTAAGAGATCTTCAGGCCAGCTAAAGTAACGAGGTAACAGGCCAATGTCAGACTATGTTACAAGCACTGAAAGCAGAACAATAATTTAAAGTTTCAATACAATTCTTTTTGATAAAATAATTTGATGTATATTTACAGTTTAGTACAATAGAAACGTAAAATTGTAAGGCATAATAATAATTCTTGGCAGACAATGCTATGACACATTCCTTTGTCCAGCAGGTACCAAGTGGCAATACACATTCAAGCACTTTTTTTGTTTTTGTTTTTAACTTAATCTTCACTTGCAACGTAATCTGGCCACCAGGTACGCTATGCTCAGAAACAGCCACACAATCAGTAAATTGGGGCTGAGAGCTAGTAAAGGAATAGAGTAGAGGAGGCTGGGATCTAGTCTGAAATCTCGGATGGGCACCAAGCCACTCAAGTTCTTCTGCGTGACTATCTCCCGTGTTCCAATGCTGTGAAAAGGAAGAAGGTTGGGAAGAGGGAAAATAAAACAGAAAGGAAGACGGACATGCAAATGAATGCATAAAAAGAGATGGCAACACAAGGTGGTCAAGAAAATGAAAAAACATGGAAGAACGCACAACAAAATCAGAAGATGGAAGTAAAGAAAGAGTGGAAAAAGGTCTCAAAAATATGTATCAGTACAATTGTAGAAATAAGGAGAGGGAAAGAGAATAAAAGAGAAAAATAAGAAAGAAGTATTGTAGTCTACTGAAAATAAACACATGTAGGTTGAACATAAATGGTTTTCCATGTTCATTCTTTCAGATTACCAAGCAATAATACCCCATGCTGCTCTGCCATGCTTTGGCATGCTGCAAAGAAGTGGAGCTCTGAAAAGCAAGCTGAACATGAATAACCATTGTAGTATTTGACCCTTTCAAACATCTTTCCATGTGGGCTGCAGTGCATTAGTTTAACCTCTTAACTACCTGTTCAACATGTAAACAAAAAAACCCAAATCACCCATTTGTTTCTCTGCTTCGACGTGAATTCAAGGGTGTATCAATATACTTCTCAAAATGCATGTTTCTGAAGTGCCTCAATATATGCACATGAAGGGAAGACATGCTGCAAAGCCCATCTCATTGTGCCCCCACTTCCTACATTGAGCACAGGAGGATACAGTGGCAAATACCTCTTCAGGTAACCTGAGGCTTTGTAGTGTGGCCTTTCATACTGGATCACTCTTATACCTTGTGCAGTCCAACTCTATCTTTAGTTTGCAAAGCAACAACTAAGTGCAACCCGTGAGCCTGATCCTGTTAGAACTAGCGTGCTCTCTCCATCCATAAAAACTGATCCATAACCTTGCTGGTTGCATAGCAAGGTTAGGTAACCAATGGACAATGTCTTGGAAGAAAACAGATAGACCCTGGAGGTGGTGAAAGAGAAAAATAGCATTCAGAAGCTGGTGACACTTCAAGTCAAATGGAGTTAGGTGGGCAGGAAAGGAAACCAACTGTATTTCTGATCTGAATTAACAGATCCAAATCGGTGATCAAAATATGTTTTCCTGGTGCCTACACTGGACAAGGGCAGACTGCATCTGTGATGCCTACAAATCCCAATTACTTTTGTAGTGATAGGGAGGAGGATGTGTGTGTGTGATCAGAAGAATCAGTCAGTGGAAAGCTAATGTTGACTGGAAAGTGGTGGATAAAGGTTCAGTAAAATAGCCTGGAGGAAGTAGTGTTTTAGAGTATAGATAAAAAGTAAAACAGTGGGAAAGGAAAAGAAGGAAGGATCAAAATGACAAGATGGCATTATCAAAATCACATGCTACATCTCCACCATTAAAAATTAGTACCAAGCTACTCAATTTTACACAAAGACATATGTACAGACACATATGGTGGGAATGGAGGCAAGAGCTGGAAAGTGCTTCCTTGTCACTGTTGGCCCATGTAGATGCTTCTACCCGAGGGGTGAAAAGTCACCTTTTGGATATGTCAAATATACCAAACTGTGCAGTGTCTTAAATAAAATGTTAATCAGCAGATTACCTCTAGGAGAGGACTAGGGTAAAGAGACAAAGCAAATTCCCTGCTAATTTAGCTTGCATATGGGAATCCTCTCATGGCTGCCCCATGCTGGACACTGCTGGTTCCAACCAGCTTCAGTGGACCCACGGCAGGCACAGCTGAGCCCCTCAGCCACGCTGGTGCCTCAGGGAAAGCCTGTGTAAGAAAAGGCAAAACACTGCATGGCAGTGAAGGACAATGGGAAAAGATGTGAAAAACATCCCTGTGAGCACCAAACTGAAGCAGAGTTTCCCCTGCAGCCATGGAGACGACTATCCGCAGTGCAGCCCATGGAAAGGACCCGTGTTGGAGTGGAGGAAGAGTGCAAGGAGGAAGGAGCAGCAGAGAAGAGCTGTTATGGACTGACTGCAAACCCCCATTCCACATCCTCTGTGCACTGCTCAACATGGGGAGGAGGCAGAGGAGCTGAGAATGGAGGACCAGAGTACTTGGGCCTAGGACAAAAGGGGTTGTGGAAGGCAAGGTTCTTTAATTTTTGTCTTTGTTTCTTAACATCCCAAATCCACTTGCAAAAAATCAATTTTCTATAAGCTAAGTCTGTTTTGCCTGTACCAGTAATTGGCAAGGGATCTCCCTGCCTTTATGAGCTTTTGCACATATTTTCTCCCCCTATCCTGTTGAGGGGAGGCAGTGAGTGAGCAGTTGGGTGCGCATCTGGCAGGTGCTCAAGGTCAACTCAACACAATTTTATTCTTAAAGCATATCAATAACCGAAGAAATCCAAGCAAGTTTTTCATGGCTGTTTTATTGCAGTGAGTGGTCATATCCAAACATGACTCTCAGGACTTTATTATGTAATTCCTTTTAGACAGCACCATGGCAGCTAGAAGAGATTACTTCCCTCACCCCATTTCCAGCTGCTTTTCAAGAGTCCCTATCAAAGACAGCTATCCTCTGATGGCTAAACTGCTTGTGTTGCAACTTCCTAATTGTTTCAATGAAAATGAGCTAGGCTACCTGAAACATGTAAAGGATTTTGCTACACACTGATTTTGACTGAAACTGCCTTAGAGCATACTCACACAAACATCTCCACTGGCATTTCTGACAGGACAGAAATCTGGTAGGGGAAGGGACAGCAGGGATTCACAGGTCTAATGGGGAGTGTTGGCTGCAGATGGAAGAGACTACACGATCCATCTGGACTTTGGCCCTTGATCTGCCTTTACTGGCCAGGTAGCCACTTCCTCTGTAGCTTGGACTTCCAGACATATCATCAAGATTTTACTACTTGTAGGCTGTGAGTTACCATATGTCTCATTTAGGACTGGAAAAGCTGTAACTTATTTACAGAAAAGTGAGTTTATTCTAATAGGGTATTTGTTTCTGAGGTGAAAACCACAACCTTGTATCTGTGAATTTCTACAAGAATCTACAATGAGCACTCTACGTTCTCTCCCTGATGTCCATGCTCACTGAATGTAACTATCACAAGACCAGGAAGGAAGGGAAGTCCTTGAGGACAAGTGGGAACTAACACCTCTGAAGATCAACATCACGTGGAAGAAGAGATGCTTTCTTAATTTTTTTCAAGAATGGAGCAAGGATGCTTTTCTTCTCTGGGAAGTTACCAGAAGAGATTAAATACTTTCTCTGAGTCTCACAACCTATTAGTACCTCTTCCCTGTCTTTCCAACTACCCCAGAAACTTCAAAAGTCTCCAAGAATGAACCAAACCTTCCTTTTCCAGTACAGTTGCACAAATAAAAGAGCCAAGCTAAAAGAAAAATACCCAAGTTTTCTGAATGCCCTGGAAGTAATTTGCCCTTTCATGTCCTATATTATATCATCTAGGCCAGGCCAACCTGTCCAGGCTGAAATGGGATTCGGTGGAGCTGGACTCCTCCATATTTATTCCATAATACAATCTGTCTCATTGAACTTTGTTAATTCTGTGCCATTGTTCCTGAGTAAAATCAATAAGTAATCTTAAAAACACAGCCATGTATCCCAAAGAGCAATGAGATGTGAGGAAGAAAGAGTGATGAGCTTGAAGAATGGTCTAATCTTGGGTTTCCCTCAGGACTAGGGAAAACCAGGTTTTCCCTCAGGACTTTGTTCTTCACAATCTCTCTTAGTCAAAGATGTAACAGAAGAGAAAGTCACGTCTTTCACCTGCCAGAACATGTCCCTGATGTTGATAGAACACTCAACCCAAAGGTTTTGATTAAATTGGCCCTCTTTCAATATCCCTGAGTAGGTCAACATAAAGCAATATTTTTCTTGGGTCAATATTGTATCTGATCCTGTGTTATATTAAATGGGTAGGACCAAAACAATGTTATTATTAACCTCTCTCTCTACTGTGCCCACGACTGCATTAAAAGAACTTCACGGACCCAGTAATGAATTTGAAGAAAGTAACAAGATTCCCAGTATTTTTCCTAGTTGTTTTTATTCTTATTAAATACAAAACTGTGAAACAAAACTATTTTTGCTTCAGATGTCTAAGTAGACAAGTTGCATAATTTAAAGATGTTTGAGAGCTACTTAGTTCCTTTTTAAGTTAATAATTTCTCCCTCATGAAATTATTTCAAATTCTGTTTCTAGCATCAAGGTTTAATTAGTCTCTGAGTGCAGTTTTCACATACTTTAATAACTCTGTAACAATGCAGCAAAAAGTGCAGCAAAAAAAGTGAAAATAAAGAAGTCCAGTGACATCCAATTAGATGTAGATATAACCCCTCAAATTATTAGTGTAAGAGGCTGGAAGTGTTATATTGTATGAGACATTTTTCTTCTAGGCAACTGAAGAGTAGGAAAGGGTCAAACAGCAAAAACATACAGAAAGGATAAGAGAATTGAACACTCTAGAGAATTTGGTGAAAAGACACACAGTACAGTACATTTGGTAAGAGTGAATGTTGAAAAACAGGACTGAACAGCATTGTTGAACTACATTGATAAAGACTAAAGCTAGATTTCTTATCCTTTCTTTGGGTATGTGACTTACGGAGTTTTCCAGCAGTGCTTGAAACAAGGCATTGAACAACAGTAAACAGATTTTATTTTTTTCTTTAAGTACAGTATTTAATTCTGCAAACATCTCTGCTGCTTCAGAATACAGAACATCATTATATTGATACGACAACAGCACACTGACACATTGTGATGAAATTTGGTTGTTGTAGTGTGAAACACTCATACATTTCACCCAGTGAGCAGTGTTTCACTGCTAAAGAATACATGTGGCAAACCAGTGCAAACTGCAGGTGTCTGTGTTTCAAAGAACAAAAGACAGGCCATCCCTGAGTAATCTGCCTGATCTAGAACTAAGAAACCCAGTGCTGTGGCGGTTCAGGTAACCTTATCAGTAAACAACTTCCAAAGAAGCACCAGTTTCCTGTTCTATAAGCTCAGCATTAACTGAAAACACATTTTTACATGCTTCTCTGAAAACTCTTTTACTACTGAAAAGTCAAGCCCCTCTGATACAAAACTGGTAAGAACCAGCTTTAGCATATACAACTCATATGCAAGGGAGGGGTGAATTTTAGCAGTTTTCTGACTTTAGTTTGTTTTTTCTTTTGACAGAAACAGAGACCACCACTCCTCTGCAGTTTGCATGGTTCCTCATTCAGGAAGAAGTGATGCAGTCAAACTCTTACCTCCTCATACACTCCAGAGCCTGGGTAAAAACCTGTGGAGCCATTCCATGTTCATGCTGTAGGATCAAACACTGCTCCAGGGTGACCGACATGGCAGTCCTATCCTTGGCACTTTTACAGCTTGTAAATCGAACACCATTTAGTCTGCGGCATATCTAGAAACAGGATATACAATCCATCATTTTGTCCATATACATAACTTTCTGTCAGAGAACATATCTGTACTTCTCCTTAGAGACACAAATGCTGTGTAGGACTTTGATGTTAAAATTTGTCATCTTTGAGAGAGCAGAACTTCATTGCGTGAGCTGTAGGGAAAATTCTGATGTGGAAAATATATTTTATATTCCCATGTTTCATTCTAGAGGAAGTTTAACCTGGCAGCTTTCCAAGCTACACACAAGCAAATGAAGAAATACAAACATACCAATAATAAAAAAGAGAAAACATGTATGCATACAGAAAATCAGCTGAACTATACAGAGATGCTTAGATGAATAAATACCTCAGCAGCTTGCCAAAGGATATCAACATTCTTGTTTTTCCTTGCATGTACATTTTGTCCCAGAAATCTTAACAGTTCAGGCAGGCACGTCTGACTACGAGATCGAGGTAGACCTATAAAACAAACAAAACCAATTCCACTTATTTATCTGTATTCAACAGATCATTTACAAAGATAAGTGTTCCTATTTGCCTTTTGCAAACATAATTGTGTTTTCTTGAAACTTACAGAGCTTACAACAATTAATTGAGTTCTTAATTACTTAGTACCATCAAAAAAACACACTCAAGTTTAATTAAACTCAACTGGAAATATAAATTCAGGTTATTTAAAACTTCAGGGACTTAGAATCTAATAGCAATATAATAACAGAATGAACAAAGGGAACAAGATTGGTATAGTATAGATTGGTTTGTGTGTCACAGAGGTGACAGGAGTCTCAACAGTGTGTCTCGACAGAAACTCTGAAGCTATTTTCTATTCTGCTCACATTTTCAATTTTAAATTTGCAAGCTGGTCAGCTGTCAGTTACAAGAAACACTCTGACAGGACACTGCATTGTCATATCTGTTTATTAATATTTCACTAAGTAGAAATAAAGCAGTTGAAATTTTTCAGAGTACCTCGTCTTCTATGTTCAAGTGTTACACATGATCTCTTACAAATGTAGCAAGACTCTCAAGAAAATCAACTACAAGTATTAAACAGATTGTCTTTGTTATTTTGTTGGTTTGGTTTTTTTTTTCTGAAGGGGTAACCATAGAGAACCCAAGTAAAGCTGTGGTTGAACAAATAAGAGGTATTCACTGTTAGAAATGATTATGTGAGAAAAAGAACCCTACATGGGTAACATACAAAGTTTTATTTTTGGACTACTTATCCTCTCACAACAAACAATATGTTAGACTAACCTCATCTTCTATTGACAAGGTGACCTGGTGAGTGGATGAGGGAAGGCTATGGATGTTGTTTGCCTGGACTTTAGTAAAGCCTCTGACACCATTTTCCACAGCATTCTCCTGGACTAACTGGCTGCTCATGGCTTGGTGGGGCACACTGCTCACTGGGTAAAAAAACAGCTGGATGGCCGGGCCCAGAAAGTGTTGGTGAATGAAGTTACATCCAGCTGGTGGTCGGTCACTCGTGGGGTTCCCCAGGGCTCAGTATTGGAGACAGTCCTGTTTAATACCATTTTCAATGATCTGGACAAGGGGATAAAGTGCACCCTCAGTCACAGATGACTGACAAGTTGGGAGGCATATTTATCTGCTGGAGGGCAGGAAGGCTCTGCAGAGGGATCTGGATATACTGGATCAACAGGCTGAGGCCAACTGTATGGGGTTCAGAAAGATCAAGTGCTGCATCCTGCACTTGGGTCACAACAACCCCAATGGAGCGCTACAGACCTGAGGAAGAGTGTCTGGAGAGCGGCCTGTTGGAAAAGGACCTGGGTTGACAGCAGCTGAACATGAGCCAGCAGTACCCAGGTGGCCAAGAAGGCCAGTGGCATCATGGCTTGGATCAGCAATAGTGTGGTCAGCAGGGATGACAGTGATTGTCCCTCTGTACTTGGCACTTGTGAGGCTACACCTCAAATCCTGTGCCCATTTCTGGCCTCCTCACTACAAGAAAGATGTTGAGGTGCTGGAACATGTCTAGAGAAGGGCAATGGAGTTGGTGAAGGTCTGGAACACAAGACTTATGAGGACTGGCTGAGGGAGTTGGGGTTGTTTAGCCTGGAGATAAGGAGGCTCAGGGGTGACCTTACCACTCTGTACAACCATGTGAAATGAGGTTGTAGTGAGGTGGGGGTTGGCCTCTTCTCCCAGGTAACTAGTGACAGGACAAAAGGAAACGGCCTCAGGTTGTGCAAGGGGAGGTTTAGATTGGATGTTAGTAAAAATTTCTTAACTGTAAGAGTTGTCAATCACTGGAACAGGCAGCCCAGGGAAGTGGCTGGTTCAGCATCCCTGGAGCTATTTAAAAGACAGATGTGGCCATTGGGGATATGGTTTAGTGGTGGACTTGGCAGTGCTGGGTTAACTGTTGGACTTGACAATCTTAAAGATCTTCTCCAACCTAAACAATTCTACATTTCTGTTCTATGATTAGCAATATTGTGCCTATCCTGCTTGGCTCTGCTTGAACTCTACACCTACCAAGAAAGTAATACCTGTAAACAAAAAGAGTGCACAGACCATCTCCCCAAGTCTTTCTAAAGACAAGGAGAACAAATGGGACAAGGAGTTAAGGAAGCTAAGACAGTAATGCACTAATTCTGCAGAGCTTAGAATTAAGAGTACAGAGACAAGCACAGTGGATCAGGAATCAACTTTTCCTGTGTACTGTTCTTGAAGGGAACACTTCCTACAATCTGCCAGCAGATACTTCTGGGTCTTTTGTTCCCTAGAATGATCTTTGTGGTTTTTCTTTTGTCTCTACTTACCACAGACTACATCACTTGTCATAATCACCTGGTTTACAGTTAAATGTAAAATGTTATTCTCCCTTGACAAGGGTTCATGGAAAAGTATGTTTTGCTTTGCACATTGCAAATATCACCTCAAGTTCCAGGGAAAAAAAAAAGGCAAAGGCTAAAAGATGACTGGATCAAACATAAGAGGTTTAGGGATGAGGGAAGAGACAGAAGTTAAAAAAAAAAGGCAAGCAAAATTCAGGAGGAAAGGAAGAGAATGAGGAATATTATTATGGAAGACTAGACAGAGCCATGTACAAAAATAACTTTAAATTGAATAATTTTTGAACCTTACAAGAAAATCTGATGCTAGACTACTATATAATAATAAAAAATAAATTTTGCAGCTAAAATTTCCAAGAATTAATTATGCAGGATTATGAATGCCTGAAAGGAGGGAAACAGCTTCTGCCCTCACCTGTATCAAAAAAATCCAGGGTAACCTAAAGTACAATAATGTACTTAACAGACAGATTTCTTACTATCCTGTTGCATGATATTGCATTTTTATTCCTGCAATAAAACTGCAGTTGTAGAACTCATGAAATTAGCTTAGAAGAGGTTTGATAGTAATAATAATGAATTGATTAATTTTCACAATTTTGTGGTCACATTTAAGTAACATTTATGCCACTGCCTTCCCCCAGAAAACCCCAAACAGTAACAAGCAAGACATTTTCCTACATGACCAGTAAAATGCAAGCTTGTAGCAATTGCTTCTCTTCCAGGTTCTCTGTTGTTGGCTGCAGATGCAGCAATTATAGAAAAGCGCTAAAGGATAAGGAGAGGGCAAGCGGACTGAGTTCCTCAAAACTGAGAGTTGCTCCCTGTGCAGGTTATCATAAGTGCAGAAAACATCACCAAAAATTGCACATAAGAGTGCTGCTGCTATAACCTCTCACTTTTATGCCTTTCCTTCATAGCAATTCAACTGCCTGGCTGCATGATTATACAGTACATAATGCCACTTAGAAAGAGATGTAAAAGTAAATTTAAAAAGGGAAGTTAATCAGTCTGACCTTTGAATCTCTTGGATCTGCTCTACCTAGTACTAAAGTATTGAAATAGAGTTGCATCATTTCTTGGAGGTTACTAATGCTGCTGTATGATCAACATTTAAACAACTAACATAAAGCAAACAAATGAAAAAATCAGCCTGAATTGTGCTGTTCAACCAAATTTGTCATTAATTACCAAATACTTACAATCATCAGGCAAAACTTCCTTGAACTGCTCAAAGTATGAATTCAAACGCACTAAGCTTTCCATGTTAATTATTTCTTGCAGTGAGGTGTCTCCAAATCTTAAGAAGGTGAAGAAAGGAACAATTAAGCCCAAAGTAAAAGGTTTCTCCTCTTCTTCAAAACAACTGCACTTGACAATGTGACTCCCAGAAAAAGTTTAAAGATTCATCCCATGAATTCCTAACCATTCAAGGGCAGAGTTGAGTGTAACAGAGAAGTATTGCAATAATGTATTACAGAAGAAGAAAAGACATGGGTGTGAGTGGAAAAAAGGAAAGGAAGGTGAAAGAAAAATGTAATAAATATTGTCAACAATGCCTTGATTCATCTCATTTAACTATATATATATATATATACACAGATATGCACACAGACTGCTGACATCTGTGCTAGTCACCTTCATAGGCAATATAGGACAACAGTAATTGCTGGAATGCTTTTGTTAGACTTCTTCTAATTGCCCACCATCACAGTGCATATTCCACCCCAGTACCAAGGCTGCTGTCACAATATGCATGTGCCTGACTTCACTGGAGTTCTCCATTACAGCAGTGCTCTGTCAATGTATTCTTTAAAGGATATGGCCATAACAGCGGGAAGCTCTGGTGGCTCTTCCAAAACTGAGCAGTTTCCATAGCAAATATAATTACATATTTTTCAGCTTTACAAAAGTAATTTTGCCTTATATAAACACTACAAGGATATGCTAAAATCAAGGTCCATCTTGACCTTTGACAGTGACCAGAAGAGGGAGTCTAGAGGACAGTGAAAAACCAAGAGAGCAAATACACAGCAATACTCAGAATGATCTTTTACTCACAGAGGTATAAAGTCACAAGCAGCACCTCTGTGTTAAATAGCCCATGACAGATTTCCTCATCTGTAAATTCACTTCTGAACCACATAAACCTGCACTAGTCTCAAACCCATGAGGTAAGAAGCTTCACAGCTTCGTGGTACATAAAGAAGGACCTCCTTTCATTTATTCAGCATCTGACAGTTTCATTTGTTATACCCTTTTTTGTGTGTTGGAGAAACTGAATCACTGTTAGTAATGCAACAGTGCAATTACAGAGCAACACAGTTCCACTGCCAAACTGCCATTAAGGTTGAGCTTGCATGACTGAATACATACTTCTCTGCTAAGGTTTGCTGCTCATTGATTCCCACATTGAAAAGAACAGGCTGAACCCTCAGTAACATGCCACTTTGAATCTCTCGCGGCAACAAATCGAACAAGGCGCTTGGCAGAGGGATCCTCACATTAAATCCATCACTGAAAAGAAGTAAACAGCTATTAGTCACAAAGATCAAAAAGCTACATTCCAAGAACATGTTATTTACATAAAGAGGGATAACATCTAGTACATAATACAACTATTACGTTCATATATAAATAAATAACAAGTGTATAACACAATAAAAACCAACTATCAATCAATACTGATTTTAAGGAACTGCTACAGCTTGCTCCCAATCAGAAGATCTAGTCTAGCTCAAAAATAAACCTGCAGCAACCTGTAATGTTGATACTACATCCTCATGGACATTTAGTTTTGCTAACTTCCTAACAAAAGCTGCTTTTGCTTTGCTCATTAATACAGCAGCTGTCCTACAACTTGGGTAGAAAAAGCTAAATTTTGGCATATCCCCATCTCATCCAGAGTAAAGTATATTTGATTTTTTTTTACCGATTCCCAGTGATGACTGGCAGCATGTCAGTAGATGTATTTGATGTAGCCTGAGTTACTTTAAAGGTTACATTCCTCAAGTCCATGATTCCCAAACTCATGTCCTCCAGCATTGCCAGCTCCTCACCTAAATCAAAGAGTAAAAAGTGAATCATAATCATTATTTGTTATGTACAACTTCCCTTTATCAATCTGATGACGACAGTAGGTCATCACTCCATTAAGAAGTTCCACAGACGAAGAGGTCATGCAGCCCAGGCCTCCCCCTTGGCCTACAGACAATGTCATGACTGACTTTGTGGGCTCAGCAGGTTTAGAAAACACCAGTTATCTACAGCAGTCCAGATGACTGTTTTTCAAGTAGCTTACATGCTGATTTTCCAATTTAGATAATATTAGTAAGTACTTCTCAGCACTGTCAGAGCCATGACACCCTTTGTGTCAGAAAGGCTACAAGGTATTCTGGATTTGTCAGGTAAAGCGTTCCCTAAGTGGCATCCAGATGGCTGTTCAAACACAGGAGTGAAACGCTTTGAAGTGCTTTTCCTTTTCATATTCTCTCTTCAACTTCACTTTGTACTGTAAGACTACAGAAGGTCAAGAAAATTCAAAAAGTATATTTTGGGCACAGTTTCTCCCAGTTCACCAGAACTTTAATCCATTTATTTTCTGAAAAAAAAATACCACTGTGACATGTTTTAGTCTTTTTCAAACCTTTGACATTATAAGACAAGTACACTTTATCTTTTAGAAGTAATTCAAGTAAGTGCAAAGAAATTCAGAGTTGTTAGCTAATTAATTACTCCCAGATATAATCTAGCTTTGCATTTCAGTTTTCAAAATCATTTTGTAGCTGAGTTGCGGATTGTCCCAAACATTCCTATTTTGCTGTAGCCAATTCAATGCAGAATTTGCTGACTCTACATATAATCACACCCACTGGCCCCCGTGCCTTTACCGTAAGTGCTCAGCAGGCTCTCAAACTGTGCCAGCAAGCCAATGGTGTAGAGTTGTCTTAGAAATCCATCGTCATGCAGGCAGTTCCTTAGCTTGATAATGAAACCGCAAATGAGAGCTGTCAGCTGTGAGAGAGAAAACAGACAAGAATGAAGTGATTCAAGACAAAAAAAGCACTTCGGCCCCATACAAAAACAGTATCACTTATAAGAGGTGCCATAAAATCTGTCTGACAGATGCTCTTTTCCCTTAAACATCACTCTTCTTTTCCCTGCTGAAGAGAGACAACCAACCAACAAACCCCCACAAATTCATAAAATCAGATTCAGGGCACTCTGCTTTCATCTCACAAGCTTTCTCAAAATGGCACTGCTGTATATCTTGCATCTATTTGTTTTCAGGACACGATCACTTGTGGTAGGGCCTACAACTTACGAATTACAAAAGAGTGAATTGTTTTAGTCTCAGATGGAAAATCGACACACCTGGTTCCAGGCCACAAATTTTCATGGTATAAATAAATTATTGTTTTTTTAAGAATGGCATTTGAGAAAGCTTAAAAATGCAGTATCTGTTTGCATTATGCAGATTTAAACTCTAGTGTTACAAGATATTCACCAGAGATGGTGATTCCACCACTTTCCTGGGCAGACTGTTCCAGTGCTTGACAACCCTTTCCACAAAGAAATTTTTCCTAGCATCTAATCTAAACCACTCCTGATACAACTTGAGGCCATTTCTTCTTGTCCTGTCACTTGTTTAACATTTTTGATATTACATTTTGGGACAAAAGCCCTGCCAAATGACATCCAAGAGATAAACTGTTTGAAATGAATGAATGAGATACTGATTTCACAGGGAAGTAGATGCACTACAGAAGCAAAGGAAGAAAGTGGGCAAAAGGAATACGGAAGTTTTTTTAGTGCAGACACCTGCCAGTCAGTGCCTGACACAAGAGATGCCAGCAGTTCCAAAAACAGAACTTCTGGGAAAAAGAATCAGAACTCATTTCTCTCCCTGTAGCTGGACTTCTCTCCTTAGATGCAATATGTCCTATTTGCTTTCTCAATGCAGAAAACAACAAAAGGTAGCTGAGGGAGTACACTTGCTGCTCATGGGCTTTTTTGCCCCCCTCTTTCACATCTTACTTCTGCTTTTAGTTTGGTGACATTGAAAGGCAAAGGTTATATACGTAGACAGCACTATATTTCACTAGTTCTGGAATAAGTTTTTAAAAAACGATGAATGCACATCCAAGGGGACATGTAAGTTATTATACTGTCAAATGAATATAAGTGCTATCCAGTAAGGACAGGATAGCACAACTTGTGAGGGGAGGTCACACTGCAAAACCCAGGAAGAAATCTGAAAAGTTCTGAAAACATTAATCTTTCAAATTTCATATAAATCCCACTGCATGTGGAAGTGCAATCAAATCACGCATATTTGCTTGCTTACAGTTTGGCAGAAGACAACATCCCTGCGATACTGAAGGCTCAGGCAGAGCCCTATTGTCGGGGCACTGTCCTGCATTAATAAAAAGACCATGGCTTTCTTTGCCTTGTCACTCATCATGGCTACACAATCGGTGAGTGTGGTCAGCAAAGGATAAAGAGCTTCACTCCATTCACCTGCTTAAAAGAAAAAAAAAATTAGCAGCACTGGAAGTACTTTTATTTGAAACAAACACACACATTGAGAAGAAACTTCCTGTTGCAAGTCAAAGCTGTTGATAATTCATATTTAGAGCTCATTTTATTTTGGCTGGATGGTTATTTCATGCTTGGTAATAATTCAGTAATCTTGTAGAGTAGTTATTGCATGAGGAAAATACGGAGAATTTTACTCTGTAAGGCTGTTATGACTTTCCAGACCATGTAAAAGTTCCCAGATCTGTGCCCACAGAACAGGCTGATTTGATCAGTGGCTGATTTGGAAATCATAACAGAAACATGAATAACTGAATACAGAAGTGTATATAACTGCATGTTCATGTTCAAACACACCCTTTCACAGCGCATACAGACAGACAGCATAGAGTCCACTGGATTACAGAAATAGTGAACATCTGCTTAGCCATTTCTGTCAATGAGATTTTTCCCAAATATCTTGCCTTTGAATCCTTTGTGGACTCACAGGAATATCATTCAACTGCCTCACCACCTTACTGATCCTTATTGCACCTCAGTGAGGCAAGACTGCTTATCTCCCATTTGTAGCATAAGAATAATAAGACAGAGAGGTGAGAAATTCACGTAGGTACTCTTTTAAGTGTTTTCTGTCTCCGGATTAGTTTTAAAGGCTTAGAGGGAGCTAACAAGAAATACTAAATACAGTGATTTAGACAGGAGTCATCCAGATCCTTGGAAGTATTTTGGAGCTCTTCTTCCACTGAAATACATGATATGACCCAGAGGGATTCTGTTCAAGGTCCTACACAGAAAAACCAGAAATGAAATTGGGTTGCCCAAGTCCTATTTTAGTACCCCAAATATTGTGCCATTCCTTCTCCCTAAGAGACTGCTCTGCCTTAAAATATCCCACATGCTCAGTTTCTTTTCTATCCTTCTATCATCTTTTGCCTTACCACCAATTTAAAAAAATATTTCCATGAGTTTACAAAAAATTATTCAGATGCCATACCAAAATCCATTCTCTCTGCAATATAAAAAGAAAATAGAACAGTGCTTTGGTTTTGCCCTCCTTAATGTAAGGTTGAAACAGAACACTTCTCTTTTTAAGGGGAAGAACAATGTGTTTTATTTTTAAAAAGCACTGGAGCTCACAAACAGAACACACACAACTCCCAGCCCAGCTGGCTGTAGGAACAGGGCAAAGTACAGATCAAAACCTCCATGAATGAGACACTTCAAGCCCCTGAAAGGAAGTTGTTTCAGATTTTGACTCAAAGGCAGGACTAAGAGTTAGTAACAATGTTTCTTTGATAACCAGCCAAAGAGGGGAACTCTGGAAGTCTGCTAACAGAAACATAACTGACAAGATTAACAAAACTATCCTTTTGGCTTTCGTTCTATGTGGTAGATAGATAACCTCATAAACTACACATAGGGGAATTTGTTTGGCTCTGTTCCATTGCCATAAAAAAGCAGGAAACATCAAAAGAACAGGCAAGGAATTACAGTTTGTGTTTTATAAAGTATTTTCTCTCAAAATTAGTCAGATGTCACAACATGGCCCTGTGATCACTTAGAAAGCAAAACAGAGATGACACTAACAGTGTTTCTCTTACTGCATTTTAGAGCTTTTCTATAAGCAAATGAGAATGACAAAAAGAACTGAAAATATCTCTCAGCGCATCATCATCATCATCTCATTGCCTGGATGTACATATATGTTTGTAGTTACTAACTCAGAGCAGATTTAAAACTGTAGTGTGTCTGGCAGCACTTCATTTGAAAGATATGTTTACCTGTGGTAATCATAAAGTGCACTGGTGAAGATAAAGCAATTGTTAAGATGTTTTTTTGTCCCAACAGTCACATTCTATGCAGGGGCTCATCCGGGGTAGTCAGCAAAAATCCTCTGTGCTGTGTATTCTCTTGGTTTAAAATTTTAGCCATGAAAAAACTAAACCCTTGTCAGTCTGCAAAATTCTAAATGCTTTTTGCTACCTACTTCACCTGTGTTCTTCTAATTTTTTAGTCAATGGTAGTTGACAGAATAGTAGTTGACAGGAATAAAAGTAATTGCACTCCCAGGCTCAAATCAGATTGGAACGTTTCACTCTCAGTATTTCAATAATTGTGAAAGAATTCTCAGTGTTCAGCTTTCACCAGGATTCTCCTATTCTTCTGTCTTCCCCTCATTAATTTTCCTACCAGAACTTTATTACTAAAAGTGTATTTTCTATCAAATCAATCAATGGCACCTTCGAACAGCACGAGGCTCTAATTCTAATATGAACTCTACTCTGGGCTCTGCTGTTATGTTCTATGAGATGATCTTTTAAAAACTATTATAGACTCCACTGAGCAGATGCATAGATAAGATGATTTGACATAGGGCTTGAAGCAACGGAGATGCAACAAGGTGTTACAGATATACAACAGCCAGAGACCTAGTCCAAGCTAGCTGTTGGTATGTCTGGGACACAAATCCTGCTTTTTAATCAGAGGTTTCTAGCTCATGTTATAAGTTACTCCATTTAAAAACTGGCATTGCACAAAACATCAGGATGCCTGTCATTTGCTTTAAACATTTTATGTTGCACAGCAATAGACAAATCCTGCAGTCTCCACTCAGACAACTGCAACTGAATTCTGGCTGTTCACTAAGGGTCAGACTTGGTCCTGTAAGTTTTTGCTATTTTTCTTATGATTGCTGCTGACCAAAGTCATACCTTAAAGTACATTTTCAAATGTGGCATTTTGAAGGAAGGGACAAGGGGGTGGGGGTGAGAGAAGGAGGGAAGAAGAGAGAGATAAGTTTTTGCTTTTTGCCCCCTAAAGGTCTCTCTTCTACAGAGAAATAAAATATTATTAAAACATCTGTCCTCCAGAGACTTGAAAAGATATTTTTAGTCTTTTCATATTAAAAAAACCTAGCATCCATAAATCAAAGTACTGTCTACCCACACTTGCCCTTGATCTAGGTCAAGGCTGCAACGACTCATGATCTCTAAAAAAGAGACTTATTAAGTAAGTGGTAGTTACGTATCCCTGATCCAGTAAAGTATAATCAGCAACCCACTTAAACAGGCACTTAAGTGTTTCATTACACACTGCAGCTTCAGCCACTTAAGTTTAATATGCAGGTTTGGGTGTATGTGGGTACCAAGTTGGAATGACCTGACTGCTTTTAATTACTCATCTTAAAAGTAAAAAAAATAGCATATATTTATGGACCACATTCATATTTTGCAAAAACTAAAGTGATGTTCCAAGAATTAAAAACTTGTGAAGTCTTTTATTGATTAAAAATATTTTCTCAATGATAGAAGAAAACGGTGGGTAGCTGAAAACAACTTTAATATATTTTGTGAAAACAAAAATCGTAACTGCACTGAGGCTTTATTTCCCTTTGGTTACACTAAACCCAGGAGTCCACACTGTAACAGTTCAAAGACTGAACCTTAAGTGAACTCAGATTAAACTACTCTCAAATGGAAGAAACTACAGAAATCTGTCTGGGAGAGAGTGGTATTGAAGAGGTATATTATTCAGACCTTGTAAATGTGTATGGAAGTACAAGGACAGCAGAAAGAAGGCTAACAGTGGGACAAGACACCTAAATTTTGTATTCTGAAACATTTGACTTGCAATGCCCAACACTGCTTGGTGCGTACCCACAACAGAGATTTTCCATCAGCCTTTTTGGCTGCTCCTTGTTCTGCTCAAGTTCTCATTCAGAAAGGCCAGCTCAACAGCACATATGAAAGGGCATGTCTGAAATGTCTGAGATGTCAGACTTCCACAGATTTCAATGACATTTGGAACAGGCCTCAAACCGTTGTCACCTACATCCATTTGCTAAAACACATCAATTGGAAAAACCAAAGAGGCCATGAACAAGTGCTCTCACATACCTGGACATGAGAAGTTAACATATGCCTCCTGTACTCTTAGGAAATAATAACTTCTCAACAGCTGAGGTAACTCGTGGCATTACAGAGCATTACCATTTCAGAATGGTCACTCTTAACAGCAAGGCACTTGTTCAGTTAACTGTGAACAAACCCCTGCAATTTTCAGAAGAAGCAGAAGCCATGAATGCACATACCTGGGCCAGATTCTTCCGGAGTGGGGCTGCAATCTGCACAGAAATGGAGGGGCAACATGCATGATTAAGGAGCAGCAACACAGTCAAATATAAGCAACTCAAATGCTCAACGCCAGGGTTCTCAAACACTTCCACTGAGTGAAGAGGAGCTCAGCAGAAATACTTGGTTGCCCGCAGGCACCAAGGGCATGGGCTGTCTCCTCCACTCCATTGTTTCTGATCAGAGGATCACCTGGATGGGGACTTGGAGGAAAGCCAGTACCTGCTAGCTCGCTGTGGATTACCTGTCAATCCCCAGTGATCCACAGGGCACAATTTGAGAACCACTGGTTTACTGCAATTATAAAATAAGCTGGCAGTAAGGCTGCTAAACAGAAGAGCAAAAGACTAGCAGTAAGTTCAATGCACTTAACAGAAAATGACATTAAGGAACCCACACTGGAAGAGTAATAAAGAAACTGTACTTTGTTACCTTAGTTAAAATTCTGTAATACAATTTCTGAAATATTTAACACAACCAAGTCTATGAGTATTCCACACTCACTTCAGTGGGAGGATCAAGCTGTCCAAACCCTCTGCAATAAGCAGGGCCATCTTCCACTACATAGGCTGCTCACAGCCTCATCCAATCTGACCTTGAATGTTTGTAGGGATGGGGCATCTTCCACCTCTCTGGGCAACCTCTGCCAGTGTTTTGCCACTCTCATCATAAAAAAAAATTGTTTCTTACAACTAGTCTAAATCAACCCTCCTTTAGTTTAAAACCATTTATCAGGTTAGGTTTGGAGTCAAGGAGAGTAACTCAACGGAAAAATTCCAAGTGATATCTACTAAGATAATTTTTTTTCATAGTATTGAACCTGTTCCTCCATCAAAAATACTGAGCATTAATTAGGAACTACACCTGATGAGAATGTGATCAAGTACTCAGATTGCTCATTAAGACTTATGAACAATGTCTGCACCAGATACCTAAGAAACAGGATTCCCTCTTCGGGATTTTTTAAGTTAAATTCACTCAACATTGGCTGACAGTCAGACTTTAGAGATTCCTAACAATTAGGTAGCACTGGGAAATGGCAGCAAGCCCCTTAGCTTTAAAACTGGGCACGCTTCTTGATTTAATGTTTCTTCCCCAGGTTCTGTCAATTAAATGGATTTTTTTTGCCTATCTTGCATGAACAGCAGGGAAAGGTTAAAGAAATTCTTTGCACTAACAAAACCTTTGGTAGGTACATGCAGCCAATTCCACATTCATACAGTCTAAATGTCAAGATCCAGAGTAGATTTAAAATATCCACTGAAAATGAAAGAAAATTATTGTTCTAAGATGTTTTCAGCATCAAATTCTCTTGGGAAAAGCTTCTGATATCACCCATCACAGATTTTTTCTATTCTTTTTAATATTTAAATTTAAAATCCACAACTTTTAATCACTGACATGAACATTGAAGGTTACTGATTAAACTTTCATGTACATACATATAAAATTTTATGTAAACTAGCTAGCAAATAAAAACATTTATAGGTACCAAACTGGTAGAAGAAATTTAGTCAAAGATTGAGTACATATTCTGAAAGAAGAACCAGCTCTCCTATTCCTTTATAATACACAAAAATGTCAGTCTAATCTAGAAAAACACCGTCTTCTAAGAGACTAAACTGTATGTATCATATGCAAAGCTACACAAAAATACATTAACATTTATTTTGCTTTCTTTTTCTTAAGGTACTGCCTTGCACTGCAACACTAACAATGGGATGGACATGAAGTCACATTCACACATAAGGGACAAAGGGCCATCAAATGATAAGACAGAACAGTAAAAAGGAAATGAAAACACAGATCAATCTTTCTAAAGCTTTACTTTGCCCATCTGCTCTATTAAGTGCCCAAGTCCTAGTGATCACATGTAAAGAATGTGAGAATAAGTCAAATAAATATATAAGTAGGTGACATAATTATGAAATCTAATGCACAGCTGCAGAAATGTCAACCTAAACTGATAAAGACGTTTTTCATTCACATGCTCACCACCTTATGCTGGGTTCAATCCAGCACCCACTTTTAGCTCAAATTTAGATTGGATTATTCCACTGAGAGCTTGCACTGCCAATTCCTACCTTCCAGATACAAGAAGTCTAAATAATTGAGTGCCTCAGCAACACAGCTCTTGACAATTTTTGTTAAAACTTGCTTTGAAATCCAGTAAGTTCATCCAAATTCAACTCAACCTAATGGGACTACTTGGCTCCCTCCCATGCTTCGGCAGCCCAGCTGGGACCATAGCTTTTGCAGTAGTGCCTGCATTTCTCTCATGTTCTATTTATCTTTTAAAGAGGTTCACTATAATAAGCTTTGATTGCTGCAAAGAAGCTGAAGCCAACGGGAAAGCTGCTAGAGGTGGTGTTTGACATATGCTAACCCAAACAGCTGTTTTACCACCTTAAAACATCCAGAGTGAAAACCAAATGCCATGGTCATCAATGGATTTGGCAAGGATTTCACTGAGACCACTTATGTCAAAATAAGTAATGGGCTTAGCACGCCCAGTACACAGAGCCCTTTCTGCCTTACATCACTGCTTAACACCACCAGTGAACTAAAAACACATGGAGGGATGTAAGGGAGGCTAAGGAATTATGCCAGCGCACAGTAAGAGAGCAGCAGTGACAAGCAGTGTCTGGCATACGCACTTGTCTTTCTGAGGGAATGGCATGCACAGGATGGTGTGGATGAAGACGGTGGTGAGGATGATGAAGGTGGTGAGGATGATGAGGTCTCATTTAAATCTTCTGGATTTATCCAGTAGGCACGAGTGTCCCGATTACCTTTCTTACTAGTACTGCTGACGTCACACTGGAAAACATCTTCACAGCTGTCACTTTGCAAGCGCTCCTTCTGGAGAAGTTTGTCCACTCTCTGTATAATGCACTCTAGACTTTTGTCGACATTCAACCAAACTTTCTCCTTAAAAGAAAACAGTTCCTTCTCAATTTAAAAAGAAAAGAGACATTGGGTAACAAATCCCTTGGTAATATATTTCCTCTTATGATTCTAGTCACAAATCCTCTGAAAATCTCCTCTGGGCTATCATGGTTACACATGTGCACACACAAATTATGGATACATAATGTATACCAGCATGCCAACAATATGTAGTGACATGACTCATGTTAAATTGCAAAGCTATTTTCTAAGTTTATTTGCCAAACAATTTTAGGTGCCTCTTCCTGCAATGTTATTCCAATTTCCAATTGGCACTATTGTTTATTCTTGAAATTTGTGTTTGACATAAGAATTGTATACAATCACACATCTTTTTTTCTATATAACTCAGTGAACAACAGATAAAATTACTGTATTATAGTACTGTCTAAATAACTGAATTAGCTTTATTCATATCTCATTACTGTGACTTGGACTGTAAGTCAAAGTATGCCAAAATAATTGAAACTAGCAAGGAACCATTTCCAAAATGAATTGGATCTTTTTTAAAAATTGGTATTTCCCAATATTCATAACTGTTTTAATTAATCCTAACTATTTGTGAGATTTAATTAATTTCTGTTTATATTTCACAATGACAGAATTTACACAGTCCAACTCTCATTTTGACTGGCAGGGTGGTAAGGAAACCATTTGAATACTTTGTGCAAACAGTTTTAAAATGCTCTTCATAGCCAGAACAGTGACAGACTGCAAGTTATAAACAGACGAGAATACAAATAGGAAGGCTGACTTGTATAGCTAACAGACAAAACACATCTTATTTTGGAGAAGTGCAAAAGCCCATTGTAGTATGGTCAGGTTTTTTTACTTTAAAAGCTATTTACTTTCCCTTGGAACTGATCTCAAAGAAGCTATGCACCCACTGTAACAATTTCCACTGTTTAGGAGACCCAGAAATATTTATTAAGGCCTGTTTGTATTCCCACACCAAGGAGTAACTGAGCATAGGATAGAGGCCATTATATAGCTAGTTGACCAATCTCCTAAATATCGATCCTATATCTGGTGAGCAGCTACAGAGCTTGTCAAAGAAGAACATAGCACACGAAAGTAAAAAGAAGAAAGTATTCGTCATTCCACTAAGGGAACATACCCATTCCTCTTCATGCCAATCCACCTGCAGAGAAGATCGGCTATTTCTTCCTGTCCATCTGGCCACAAGTGTATCTTGATCATTTCTCAGCATGACTTGTTCCCCTTCTCCAGAGGTTGGAGATGCTTTTGAAGCTATATAGTCTGGCCTTGCAGCATTCAGTCCATGTATTGAATTTGCCAACAGCTTGCAGTCACAGACTGTGACAAGTTGCCGGGTCTAAAAAGCAATAAAACCTCCACATTTTAAAAACTTTTTATTATTCCATACACAATTTATACTGTATTTTTTCACAGAAAGCAAAAAAGGACAAGTATTCTGTAAAAGGCACCTTTAGAAAAATTTTACAGAATGTCCTTAAAACACAGTATAGGATCCCAAAACACAAATGGTGCATTTCCAGAGTCTGTACTACTACGTTAACCTTGTAATTTTTGAAAATTTCACTAAGGAATGTGCAGTTCACCTTTATTTGCACTTCGCTCTCCATTTGACAAAAGCTTAGAACAACGTGCAGACACATGTCCAGTGTTTGGGCACTGGAACAGGCTCCCCAGGGAAGTGGTCACAGCACCAACCCTGACAGAGTTCAAGACGTGTTTGGACAATACTCTTGGGCACATGGTGTGACTCTTGGTGTGTCCTGCACAGGGCCAGCAGTTAGACAAGATGATCCTGATGGGTCCCTTCCAAGTCAATATATTCTATGATTATATAATTTTTACACCCCACACAAGAGTTGCCGCACCAGAGAGACCAAGCTTCACCCCCATCATCTCATCTGGAATCATAACAACACTTAAAAAGAGGGTTGAAGGTAAAACCACTAATTAATACAATCTGTTCCCCATCTTATTTAGTGGTGTTGTATTACAGAACTTCTATAAATTATATGAATATGAAAACTATGTGGCCTGTGCGTCTATAAGAAAAAAAAAAGGAAACAGGACTTTAGTACATTACATATACACATTATCCAGCTGTAGATCAGTTATTATCCACAGATCAGTTATACTCAAAGTGAATAAATAATACATTTACATGAGGTCACGTTATTTTTTGCACTCTACAAAGTTATATGCATATCACCTCCATTGGGACAATTTATAGTAAGCTGAGTGGCCACTGCTGCTGTTTACAACGTTCAGATCTGCCTCAAGGACAGAAGGGGTCAGTAAAACTGCATTTGTTTTTTTTTCTCCCTGTAAGATTGTGTTCAGCTGTGGGTCCAGTCTGGTTTTTGTTAGCACACAACAAGAAATAACTGGTTTACACCTCTATAATTCAAGCAAAGGCTGTGTCACCATTATTCCTTATTTCACCAGTGGAAAAATACAGAATTGTTTCACTAACTTTTGCACAGTTGCTGCTGCTTGACAGATGACTCAGAGCATTAAAACATCCCAGGTGGTTATGGAGAAAAGGATATAAAAGAAAGTGAAGAATGCACATTACTGGAATATGATGAATGAATAGAGGGAATCAGAGGACATCACTCTCCACTGCACTCTCAAGAGGAGGTGAAGGCAAGAGTGAGAAAAGTAGGAGACAGCCTAAATAAAAGCAGGAAATTTTAAAGGTTGATCTAGTTTTTTTTCTTTAGGACTGCACATGTTACAACACACTACTGAACAAGGTAAAATAGATGTTTTAAGAAATCCTACTAAAGACAGGAAAAAAAATAAACTGTGCTTCAGTGGGGAAATGAATTATTCTCCTACCTTGTCTGCCAGGATAGCAAGTGTTCTTTCAAGGCCATTAGCTGATCTATCCTTGGCAGCTCTCGACAGCCTTTCTGCATAGTAACTGACTTGCGTTTTCAGGGTGTTGATTTGTGCAATAATTTCCTTTGCTCTAACAATGTCCTGTGGGATGTATATTATAGACTGGGAACTTGTTGAAGTGCTGAAAAAGAAAGACTGATTTTAGGGGGAGAATTGACCTAGAGGTACGCACATTACAGTGGCATGCTGGGGAATTAATGGCAGACAACAAAAATTTACCTAAGCTAGCGATCAACAGTGAAAGGTGAGTGGGCAATTGCACAGCAGGAACATGATCCTAGAGCCTTCTCTGCCTTTACTGAAAGCATTCAGATGCAGATTTACTAATCATTTATATCAAGGGGCTGTGGGCAGAGTTTGTACGCCAGAAGGACAGTTTTGCTGAGGAGAATGTGGGTGACAGATTTTGCCATCAGATACAGAACCGCTGTTTGCAGAGACAGCTTGCCCCCTTCTCCCTCTCCTTACTACACAGATACTTCACTAAGGCCAGGTTTACAAAACTGTTTTATCACATAGCTAATAACACTATGAAAAGAAAATCTGCACTCCTTCTCACTTCTTCAGAGAATTGTCACGAGATCCATAGTGCAAACACCGTGGCATTAAAAAAAAATCCAATATATACTTTCCTCCATTGCAGGTCTAAATCAAATTACACTAGTAAAAGTAATTTCATGATATGTAAAAAAAACAACATGTATCTCCAGGCTAATCCAAGGAAACTGTCCTCGGTGTAGTTTCTGTTTGCACACACTTAATATACTAAACTAGGGACATGATACAACTCTCCCCATAGTAAACTCATCTGTGACAGTATCAAGCACTACCAAGTTTTAGCCTTTTTCAAACAGTAAGGGAAATAAACTACACCAATAAAACATATCTTTATATTGGGATACTGCAGCTCCACTAAGACTGCTTCCTTGGCAGTGGAGAATAGTTTATGTCCTTTTATGTTCAGATGTCTATAGAAGTTGCTTATCCAGTCCAAGACAGATGTTCTGTAACTGCTGGAGAGAGACTAGCACTTCCAAAGGGTGATTTAATCCTACCTGAGAAAAGCCATTCACAAAAGCTGCCTTTTAGCTTAGAAAATTACTTTAGGCTGAAGCTGTGCTCTTAGTTATTTAGAACCAACTGATCACTACTCCCTTTGTCAAGCAATATGGTGGCTTTTTTCTTCCCAGTAGGAAAGGTATCCTTTACATCAGCTCCAGCTGTGACAAGTGCGATGCCCATTCACAACATGGTATCAAGCCTGAGGTGACACCAATTGTATATTATCTTAATTTTATTTCTTTCCCCAGTCATGAATGGCTTCAGCATAGTAACAGCACAGAAGAACCTACTGTTTGCACCAATCTCAGCACTGTTCAATGGACAGGGCCATGCTGAGAGACTAGATGGAGAGGTGTTTCTTTTCCAGCCACAGTTACCACAGATCATGGCCTCCAAGAAGTGTGAATTCCTCTGCCACCCCTAGAGCAATGCCATTAATTTCTGCAGCGTATCTGTGAGGTAAGACAGGAGGATTGCGTGGGGCATGCTTTAAAATCATGCCACAAATCCAGTTCTTGTCCCTTAACTGATATTAAGGCAAGGGGGACCATAATGCCAGTATCTGTCTGAGCTCCATTGCAAAAAAAGAGATGAGGGATTTGTTTCCAAAGGATGTAATGCAGAAGTGATTCTTGAAAGAGCTTCCTTGACTGTGCTTTGGTCACCCACCCGAATGAAGCAGAGAACAACCACTCCCCAGAACTGCTATGCAATACAGCAAATTCAGTCTCAGCTTTTAGGACTTTCTCTGTACATGATTTGTGCTCTCTAGTGACTGGTGATTTTAGTGACAATTCCTCTGAGCAATTTCTTTCCACAACAGTGTGGTTAACATGCATAAAGACATATTTGGCAGGAAAGGCCATGCAACATATTAAGATTTGATTAAAGTTACTATATTTTTAATCACAGACATTTGCTGGGATGATTGGGAGAAAAATTCATGGTGTAAAGTTCACATATACTTACTTTCCAACCTGCAATTGTTTTTGCAAATGAACAGCTTTCATTGTACTACATCAGCAAACTGTAACACAGACTTAAATTCTCAGTGAATTAGGGGTTCAACCTCAATACGAGTAATTTAGAGCAGAACTTCTGCATTGTTGAACCATCAAGTAATGTTTCCTTTTCATAGCACTGAATACCTCAACATTAAGAAAAATAAAAGTTAAGCAAAAATGTTTAAATGAAGACATGGATTACAGAAATATAAACCATGCCCAATCTATCATTATTGAGATTTAAAAATACATAGAGTTATCTTAATTATCTTCCACCTCTGGTAGAAAGTTTCTCATTCCAGGCAGTTTTCACTGGAAGTAAAAAAGAAAAACATATAAAATCCTTATGTTCTGATTTTCAGTTTTCTAACTTCTTATGATCAGAGAGAGCCAGGAAGCTAGCTGTTCATTACAAACAAACATTGCAGATGAAATGAAATTCATTCACACATCATGTTCTACAAAGCAGTTACAATTACTTAGAGCACAACTAGGGATGCCATGACGCATGACATTAAAAAGCCCTGCACACTTTAAAACACAGCAGATCTTTGCCAAAGAAAAGAAAAATAAAACAACCCAAACAACAGAAAACCTCTCTATAGAACTCTCAGAAACAGAAAACTCACCAACACTCCTCATAACTGCTACAAAAACAAAAAACCAAAATAAAATTAGCAGATCGTTAGCAAATACCGAAAGCAGAAACAAAACAAAGTATATTTGGGGAAATAACTTATTCGAGTCATTTTTTCAACAAGGCGGGTACATAAAGATTAAACTTGTAAGCAAAAAAACACAGATTGCCAGATGCCCATGTGTTGTTTTGGGGAAATGTTGTGAATGCACCAAGCACAGTTATGCCAATGAAAGGAGAAGGAGTTGAATGTAACAATGAAACTGAGGAGATGGATCTCAGTTCTACTACACTAGCTTTTATGACAACATGGAAGCACTTAAAATGAAAGTTACTCTTCAAACGTTGAACCTGCAGTTTTCATGGACCCAGAAGGAACAGTTCTGAAAAGCTTAGAGGAAAAGTACCGGATAGAAATTAAGCTCTCCAATCAACTTAATTATTGAGCGAAGGGGAAAAAAAGAAACAAAAAAGCTGTGGGAACTTATGTGTTGCAAGAGTAAGGACCACTTCGGTGGTTAGGGTGACAGAAGAAGGTTGTTTCAGAAAGCAATAGTGGTATCAAAAGAACAGAAAGGGTGAGCCTAGCATACCAGTGTCTCCAGGTTTAGTTTCCTCCATTCCTATCCTAGTGCGCACTCTGTAAGCCTGGAATAATTACATTAGGCATATTTTTGCATCAATCTTTTTATCAGTACATATCTGACTGATGTTCACAGAATGGTGTTAACTCACTTCTCTATTGCCAAAATTATTTCTGTAGTTCGCAGAGCCTAGTTCCCATGTCCCTCCCTCCTGCTATCAGCTCCAAATTATACTAATCCTTTCTTTAGAAGGGCATGATCAAGGTCTCCCTTCCCTAGCTACAGTGACTCCTTGTCCAGCTGCTCTAATAATGCAGACCCATGCAGCAATCTCTCTTCTTTGAGAGATGGAGTGGGTGCCATGTGTGTTTCTGCCTTCAGCATATGTGACCTTCGAAGTTCCTGCATCTTCCTCTAGCACATATGGCTATACTTTCAGAGAGGTCACTTAGTCCCTGAAGACAGGACTGTGGAGGTCAAGTATCCTGTTTGTAGAGCAGAGGCCGGATTCAGAAGCGTAATCTGTGCATAAACCTTTAGGCAAAGCAGAAAAGCCTCAAGCAATAGCCCCAGAACTAAACCCACTTTGTCAACAAGGAATTTACCAATCAGACACAGCTGTTTCCTACCAAAGAGAGCTCAGGAACATGACCCTGAAATTATGAGAGAGGTGAAAGTCTGCTGAAAATAATGGGTTGAAAGCATGATGTAGTGCAGTTGAGGAGGTTCTACAGATAAATGTCCTAATCCACAGTTAGGCAGAGCCCAAACCCAACACCTAAAATAACTAAACTAAATGAATCAACAAGTATGCAGGAAAACTAAAGACTCCATAAAAAGACTATTAGAAGGGGCCCATTAGTAAACAAATAAATACAGTAATATAAAGGTGAAAGTGTTTTCCCTCTTCTTTGGAAAAAAAAAACACTGAAAAATCTTCATATTTTATAGTAGAACTATTAATGCAATTCAAGAAAAACATAGAATGGAGTGATTTTCCAAATCACTGAGAATGGAACAGAGGGAAAAGGCACAATAACACCTGACATAAATATTTCTACTTACTGTTTCTTTGCCTCTTCAAATTTATGCAGCTTTTTCCGCAAGCCACCCGATTTAAAGCCTTGACAATGAGCTGCTGGTGCTCCTATGGTGACTATGTCGTAGTTCTGATCTGGGATGGACAAAAACGACTTACAAATGAAAGCTTGTCACCTTTAAAGTGGTCAAACAATTGTGGAAGTTCAAAAACTACTCTGAAAATAACTTCTGGAAAACTTTGTGCCAGTGTTTTGAAGGACAAAGAAAACTGAATTGTTCTAGAGGCCCTGGAAATCCATCAAGTACTTTTTGAAGTGAAAGACCCATATGTGAACGCAGGTCTCCTTGTTTCTTAATCTAGAACACTCACAGTAATAAAGAAGTCTTGAACATTGGTCTCTACACAAAACTTGTCACTACTGTAATCCCTCACATGGACACATGGGACAACTGTGTGCCCATAGTTAGCAGGAATTACCGGTAGAAGAAGGGAAAACCTAGGTTATTAATGAAGAAACAAGCTTAATGTGAACACATGTGCGATTTTGCATAACCATACATAATGGTTCCAGAGAAAAAGTACAACAGTCAGAACCTTTGCTATTCTGCTACAATTAAACATGGAAGGGACACAGCATCTTAACCCAATCCTAGTAAAAAGGCTGACTTGTGCCACCTAGGGTAAAGTTAACCACAGAACCTAGTTTTGCCACCTGCCGAATAGCAATATTTGTACTTATGCCTCTTCTTTTGCAAAGATATTTGGACTCTGAGGCTAGTACAGCACTTTGTAGAAACTTGGCTGTATGGCTGAGGATGGAAATAAAAAAAATTGAGAGAAAAGTAACAGGATAAGGTGAAGAAAGAGAGAAAGAAACAAATACCTGATCCTCCATCATCCTGGACTCTCATTCTCTGTATATGTAAATTTGTAGGAACAAATTCCAATTTTTTATCAGCTTTCAAGCTACTGGCTTTAAATGAAGGACCTGAGAAATGCAGGAGAAAAGTAAGGACAAAAACCCTCTCCTTGTGCCTATGCTAAAACAATCAAGAAGCTTCATTCATTATTTGCTATGTGCTGAAAGAAAAGCACGGAAAATTTAAAAAAAAAAAATCAAATTCTTTCTGTTACTGTTCATGCTTGTTCTCTAAGGGTTAGATAAAAGAATGGAGCAGACAAATATTCCCAGATAACTAGCAAACTCACAATAAATGTTAATAAAGACAAGAGATATAACAGCATTTTTTACTCATCAGACTAAAAAATTCTGGGTTCCCAATTTCAGAGAAACACTACCAAACCTGGTTGAGAAGAATCATGTTATTATGAAAAAAATTCACCTTTATACTGGTGCAGGTCAGTTAGATTTTCCTGATAAGTTAAAATAATTGTTTGGTATTGAGTAACTATTTGTCGGCGAAGGCTTTCCCAACACGGAGACAGTTCTCCTAATTCCTCTAGTTCACAAACCCTAGGGAAAAAGACAAAAAAAAAAAAAAAAAAAAGGGAAGAAAGAGAGGTGTTTATGTCCATAGGCCACTTGACTGAGAATGAGTTTCACATTGTATCAATGTAGCACCATCTTCAGCAGACACACTCCAAATTTACTGTCATGTAAGCTATATACCAGAGTGGGTATCTTCCCAAACATACAACCTGAAGCACAGCTGTTGAGTTCTACTCCAAAGTACATTGGTTCCACACAGGCAGAATACACTGTGTTACCTCCAGGAGCCTCAGGTGTTGGTCAAAAGCAAAGCTTCCCACTTTTCTCTAGGAACTTTCAAACTACATGAGGATTTGCAAATGATGGGAACTGTCATCATGTTAGGCGACTTGGGACAAGGACCTTTTAAGACCACTCCACTGAATTGTGGTGGCCCTTAAACTAAATCAGAACTGTGACAGAGGTTAGGTGGGATGTTAGCACCTATCTGATGTTAGGTACAAGGAGTATCTGCGTTGGCTGCATATCTACACAACAGTTTGCAAGACCAGGGAAGGCCAAAGAAGCATAAGCATTAATAAGGGTTTGGAGAGACAAAAGATGAATCAACAAAACTGTCATCTGAGATTCAGGATTTTGGCACTCAAGATTCCCTGCACGCAGAATAATGGATGACTGGATATCCCCTGATATGAGCAGGAAACACCCTGGCTTTACCCTTGCACCCTGACCGCTAAGTTTGCAGTCATACATGGCAATCCTGAATTACATACTGTACCCCAATAGCGTTGCTGAGAAAATACTCAGTGTATTTCATGTCATGTTTGTATTACTGTCTTCTTGGATTAAGATATTAATTGGAATAAAGAAAGAAGGTGAAAAGTAAACAAGTCAACACCAGACACAATTCAACAGCACATTACCCCAGAAAGGGCAGAACAATCACCTGTCAAAAGGATCCAACAATTCTATTGTTTTAACTCATTGTCTGCATATAATTTAAGACAGTATTTCACAGTATTTATGATATTATCGAAAGGAAACAAATTTCCAAGAAAAACATCAGATTGATTTGCCAATAGGCAACAGCATAAATATACTAGTGACTTGGATAAAGAGACTTTCAATTTTGTCTTGTAAACTCCTTCCTGCATAAGATGCTATTACAACTCCCTCATCAAAGTCTCTGCTCAAAACTAGTCATGCATTTGAGGCCATGTCTTCCCGAAGTAAACTCGCGGTTTAACGTTTCAAGTTTATTTGTTTGTCCTATAGAGCTAAGACAGTAGGAGATGTGCATGCCATGAATAATGAGGTACACAAAATACTCCCCACTCCAGTTAGATGTTTCCTTTCAAAGAGCTCTGGCCCAGAAGAGTTTTAGTAAGAGACAGTAGTTCTGATTATCCAAGACATTTTAAAGGTCACCAGGATGTTAAGACAGAAGCAGCTGTGCTTGTGTAGCTGTCCGTCATTCCTCTGGGTTGCAGCACAGAGAACAGAGCTCAGCCAAATGTGAGAGATCCTATGAATACAAAGTGTGTTTGTGCAAATCATTGAGGGTCACCTCAACTGAGCAGAGAGAAGGAAGTCTTTCTGGGTAATTACACAAAAGCGGTACTTACCTTTGACCCACACAATTCAGGGCATACCAAATGGTACTAACAATCATGTGGGCTGTTATTAACCCACAGCTGTATACAACAGGCACCCACTGATCTCTGTATGATTTTAGCAAGAGCCTCTGAACATTCACTTTTCATGGCTAAGGCCTAAACAAACTCCACTGTCTACAGTCTTACAGAAAGCCATATCATCTTTTTCCTCATTCACCCTAAATTCTCCTTTTGTCTTCAAATCCTTCAACTACATCCATCACAGATGGCACCTAATGGATAAGCTTGCCAACTCTTTATATTGTTAAGGTTGTACCTCATAATGAAGAGGTCCTTTAAACCTACTGTGAGTAAAACTGTAGAGAAACAAAGATATAAAATAAAAATAAATAACCCATATCTAAATGTGCAATGGCATATCCCTAGCCTGCTCCAGCAAGGTTGTAGCAGGACAGTTGGACAAGATACATTCATTTTCTAGAATCTAAGTGCATGCCAATAAAAAGCAAAACTCAACAGCAGAAAAAAGCATTAGTTTTTCCCATGCATTACAACAAGTCTCTGTCATCTTCCCGTGAGAGTTTACCATTTTCACAAAATACGAACATACCTAAAACGAATGGATTAACCAATGATTTTCTTTCAAAATATTCTAAAAGAACTAAAATGTCTTAATATAACAATATGAGAGTACTACATAGTTTTACTTTTAATTAAGGTTATGTTTAGTTAGGTCTGTAGGAGTGGATTCAGTCAAAATAAAAGCCCAATACTCAAAACTACAGCTAAAATTCTTTAACATTCCTTGGCCTTTATAAAGAATACACAAACCATTAGATTTGCAAAGCACAGCCTACAAATGTAGGGAAGTAAAACTCATAAATGAATATGTTGCCTGGAAGAGAGTTAATTGCTTCAAAAAGAAGAAAATTATAATAAACCTAAAAAATGCTTATCAGATTTCCTTCTCCCTCCCACCTCCTAAAATGAGACAATGTTATTACTGTCTTAAAGTGTTTCATTTTACTTGCTTTTATTCTGTTCTCCCTCAAAGTGATTTGGATTTTTCTTCTCTGTCTGCTATTCTAATTACTCATTCTAGTCAGTTGGTTTCTCTGCTGTCTCTGTTCCTTTCTCAAAATCCTCAGCAGTTGGAGTTATTACACTTTCATTTTGCTGTCTCATCTATTCAGATTTCCCTCCAACTATGAAAAATTGAGATATGTTTTATTTTTAATTCAACTTCATTTTTTCCTTTAGATTAAAAATAAACCATGTTAAAAAAACAAAGTGTAATGAAGTATATAAATTATTATATATATAAAAAGACAACATATTTTAATGCGCAGGTTGTAATATAGTCATACAACTATGGAATAATATATTCCTTTGAATACTTTTGTGAGAGGAACATATAACCCCTAAATGCAGCAACTGTAGTATGATCCTGTGTTCACTATGTGTTTACTCTCCTATCAGCACCTCTGTATGTTACCATACATTCAAGCCTAAAAACGTGAAGTTTTATTCACTGTCACTGTACAGTCAGCAACATGCTGATTTTACTAATTTTTCTTCAGTGCCTCTGTGCATTAACACAGATATATTCCTTCGTAAGTCAGTAACAGGTATGTCACTGCTGTATTACTGCACATGTTAACCATTCCAAACTCACCTTGCTGCGTCTTCTTCTAGAAGCAGTTTCACAAATTGTCTAGGGATGTGCAGCGACAGGATGCTCTCAGCCATCTGCTCCAAGATTCTTAAGTGATTTCCATCAGTGGTTGGGAAACGATACATTCGGCAAATGGCACCACCAAACACTAAAGAATTAAAATCGTGTTATTTAAGCATAGGGTTTGAGTTAAAAGTGTACAAAGTCACTTCCTTTCTAAAGTAAATGGCTTTGGTTCATCATTGTGCTATAACACACTGCTGTAATGATCTGATTTATCCAGGATCAGTCTAGCTTTTCCAAGCACGGTCATTCTGCAGTGACCGCTCTCCTGATGTTTGCAGGAAAAGCCTCCACTCCAAGTGACTTAAAACACTGGTAAGGAAATTAAACAAATGAAATACATACTCAATTTTTAAAATATTTTCTTTTTCATCTATGTACCATGCATTTTCCTCTCATGCAATCATTTGCTGGAAAACTAATCTTTCTGCAAGAATATTTTTTTAAAAAAACTTCCTTTCCTCTCTCTCTCTCCTCATCCCCAATGGTTGCTTACAGTCAACTTACTGGCAAACATTTGCTTCTATTGTTTTTACAATAAAAATAGTGCAAATGATAAAATAATTTATTCTTGTATGATTCTCAGAGGACTGCTCAATCAGCAACCTGATCCTATTCAAATGAAACATCTGCTGAAATGCCCTGGGGCCACAGGCAGACAGGGAAAGGTGAGCTTTTTGATGCCTAAAGCTTACTTGTTATAGCCCACAGCAGCTTACCAGATTTCAGTAGTGCATCTTTCCTTAGTGAAGCGTATTTGGATCTGATTCCTAAAGATTCTGTTAAACTTTCATCAACTGGCAAAACAGTCTAAACAAAAAAAAAAAACAAACAGAAATAGTAAAGAATAAAACCTCAGTGCCTGGGCAATATGCAGTGATAACCCTATCACACAGACTTCAAAGAAATATTTGACACAACATGTACTTTAAATAAATATTCAAAATACATTTACTGTGGACAAAAAATACTGCAGGCTGAAATAATAAATCCTAAGCATTTTTATTTACTTCTACTGCACAGTTCAAAATGCCATAGATTTTCACCCAGCCATTCAACTACTTTCTTTCAGCACAGCTCCAGAGTCCCTAAAGGTACTGCATCAGTATGTGGTACCTACAGGTCTGGATGGATATGAAGTGATACTAATCCACACTGTAACTGTAATACATAGATACCACTGCAATTATCACCAAGATACTCAGAACACAAGGTTTACAGAATTAACATATGTCTAGGCTGAGAGAGTGCTGCAAATATCTGCTCTCAAATAAATATTTGGGGATGAGAAAAAAAAATACATCCAGCAATCAAGTAACCTGTAACAATACCATGAGCCTCTTCTGATGAAGGACATGAGCACTTGAAGTGAAAGCTTAATCATTGTAAAAGAAAATTTGCCTCAAGACTTTACCCAAAACATGAGCACCCCAAGAGTTCTGCAAAACACAAAATGGCTTCAAAATCACTAGGCTGCTTTTTACAGGACTTTGAAAATGTAAACCACTACTAAATAATAAGATGGACAGGAAAGTTGACAGCAGATGCCAACCTGGTTTATTTCAACGCTGGCAATAAGGCTGCATTCTTCTGTATTTGACACAATGCTCATACTCACCCTTCCATTAATTGTATCAGGTGATCTTGTCACTGGAGGCCTTTGGTCAGATTTTTCCTCCATTTGCCATCCAATAACTGTGATGTTACCTACACGGTCACTTTCAGCCGACCTGCAACAAACACTCTGCGTTGAGATTTTTTTGGAGGTGGACCTGTTTATCGACAAGGGAACACTTATAAAAGGCTACTAATCTTCAAATTTAATGAACATTTTAAATAGGAAGCTTTTCAGTTTCATTCAGCATAATTTTATAATGGGTTATTTCAACAGAACAATCCTCTCATTCTGCAGGGATGCTGTACAGAACTCCTAGTTGAAGGTAACCTAAAACCATGCACATGTTTCAATGCTCCTGTAAAACCAGAGAGAGTTCAGATTTTACAATTAGGCAAAAGCAGCTTAAATTGTGAACATTACTGTGGAGCAGATAATTGGATGTTCATGCACACTTGTGTGTTGCCTGTGCGTTTCAATGTCTGAAACCAAACTTTCAACTCTCATTTGTACAGTTTAACTCCAACTAGTAGAGTTGAAATGGGTAAATTTTGATTATACACGGACTAAACAGAAGTAGTACATCTCAAATCTACCTCAGCCAGACAAGGTCACCAGTTAGGAGGCGATCACATCTTGTGCTTCTGCAGATAAACTATTTAGATTGGGAAAACTGGGGACCTGATATTCCAGAAAGGAAAACGGATGCTATAAAGGATCCTGAAAAATATGTGGTCTAGGAAAGAAGAAGGTGAACATTCTCAATGAAGGTAAATGGAGAAGAACATTACAAACCTTAGTGTTATGTGCAATCTGTGATACTTCTCCTGAAGAAGATCTTTTACAGTGAACGTCCCAGAACCCAATAAATACATCTGAAAGAAAAAGAGAACTGTAATTATTTACCGTCACTATAAACAAAGGCTTTGTCCACAGCACTTGGGCCCAAAATAGAATTATTAGGCACAAAAGTCCATGAAAAAAGAGTAAGATTATATATGCTGACACATAACTAATTAAAAACCCTTAAAATTTCATAAATTTGGTAATTAATAAAAATCCTTTTTATACTGGAGGACTTTAAGTGTTTTTCTTTCTATATGATATGAGCAGAGGCACTCTAATACATACAAGCTTAGGCCCAGCATTACAGCAACACTGAAAGCAGTGACTGAACAGGGCTCAGACTGACTTGGTGAACACTTCACAGTCCCTCCCTGATCCAAACTCAGCTCCTCCTGATGAAACTACCTCCTCTGGAGGTATTCATTTTCCCCAGAGCCTCCCCATGAAGCACTGGACAGAGAGAGACAGTTCTGCTGTCCCTGGAGGCCACAAAAGAGCAGACAGGTGGGGTCTGAAACAGTGTTCTGAACAACAGTCTGAGAATAAATGGCCTCAGTTGCCCACAGAACCAAGTAGTAACATGGGAGTGCTGTCACTTAAACTTTTTTTCAGTAAGGGAACAAATCTTAGCATGGAACAAAATCACTAAAGTATCAGGGCAGGGTGATTTATGGAATTTAGTAGCTCTGTTCAAACAGATAGTTTCATTATGGTATTTTGGCACAGGCTAGAAGCCTCAGTTAGGGTTACTAGATCCTTTCCATTATCTAGATCAGCAAAGATGTCCACAACATAAGAGAAAAAATGACAGGACCTTTTTAATTTAAATCCAAGGTTCCCAAACTTGCTGCAGACAAGCCTTATTTGAGAAAACTGGCAATGTTCCCCACTTTGCCAAGTCCATCTCACAGTATTTGCTCCTCCTTTCCCTACCCATCTTGTTTTCTGTATGGTCAGTGCTGCTATCCCTTTGCTTTCTTCCACAAAAGTTACTAGTTTTATCTCCTTGCCTCTCATTTCCTTGCTCCACACTGACTGGGCAGGCAATAGAATAAAAAAAACTTACTGTTCCCTGAGATCTATCTTTGACATCGTACACGGAGAGTTTGATTTGTGTCATTTGATTGATAAGAGAGTCTTGGAAAAAGGCAATGCTGCTTAGAAAGATAGGATTACTTGTTCCCTGTAATCACAAACAAAAAGCCAAAAATTAATGCAAGGTGATATTTGTTAGGAAGAAATGCTTCCTGTGTTAGCTTCAATTTTAAATTTAATCCAGCAGTACCTCACCACTTACCTCAATAATTTCTGTCTGTGCATGCTTCGTCCAGAATGCCTGGGGAGGTGTAGTTACACTCACTGCTACAAAACTATTTGGTTTTCGATCTAGCGATGGAGTTAGCAGCTCACTGCAAGCTTTAGGTATGCAACAGACAAATAAGTTTAGATTCAGGATCCTTATCTTATTGCCATAAGACTCCATATATTCATAAAAGCATTTTATACACCCCGAGCAATGAAACAATGAAGGGCTTAAATATTCGTTCCACCACCACTCACCTTTGTGCATTCAAACAGTAAACGTGCAATCTGATCAGTCTGGTTCCAAGCTGGCTCTAGAGCTGCAACTTAAACTTGTTCTCTTCTAACCCCTGCCCATCCACCCTCCTGGCACAGCTCATTATAACCATGTCCGTGCATAGGTTTTCCTCTGGGAATCTCAGGAGTGTGGCTGCATTTGATTTGAAGTCATGCTCCATTAAGCCCATTACCAAATGGCATTTGCCCATGGAGAACAGACAGAAGCACCTGAACATTGATCAAGCAGCACTACTATGAGGAAAAGTAGCTCGTAATTGTAAATGTCAGCAATTTATTTCCTCTGAAATGTTACTGTGAGTTTAACTGCTGGGAAGGGATTATGGTGAGTAGGAAACGACTACCAAAAATTTCAGTGACTGACTCTACACAATTACATTACACTTCAGAGACAAAGTCTATCTAGCTAGATACTAGCACAAGAAGTGTAGTCCAACTCTGCTTCAGCTACATGCAGGCAGTTAATCCTGAAATTTACCTAAATAGCTTTGCAGTTCTAGATATTTGCAATTTATTTGAAAATATTTAAAGTACCTTATTCAGCTCTGAGTGCTTGTTAAGATTATTATTCACAACACAATTACACACATCTGAGAAAATTTTCTAATTTTTCATTTCAAACATGCTGTAAGAGCATAACCTTCCAAATATAAGTCCACTATTAAGCCAAGAAAACCATGCTGCAGTTGAAAATGTGGACTGAATTTTCATGAAAAAAATATTTTTCACTTATTCTTCAAGTAAGGTAAGTCAATGCACAAGCTTCTTGTCCAAATTTAACTATCTCAGAATTTAGGTCACTTCTGCATCTCACACTTGACAGCAAAGACTACAGGAAAGAAGGTATGTGTCACAGCTGGTAATTCTTAGAAAACATTCTGTCCTAAAATGGTGTTTCCAGCAAATCTTCAGTTTGCTTGAAGACCTGAGCTGCTGATACACTGACAGTGGAGACAGTTTCACTGTATCTTCATATAAACAAAGTAAACATTCACATAGTAAACATTTATAATTTTATAGGACAGATGTTTTAATTACGGACTTTTAAAAACATCACAAAATCAAACTGTTGCTTAACAAAAGATACTGTACAGGCAGCACAAAAACTGTACCATAACTCCATAAAAATCACAGTAAAGTTGCAAACCTTACTATATGAAAGGCACTTCAAAATCAACAATTAAAAACTGGCACACACATTCAACAGCATGCATCAGCAAAACGAGCATAAAAATCAGTAAGCCTACCTAAACTGAACTCTAAAATCGGCTCATCTGGGTCCTGAATGTTTCCTGTAAAGCAGAAAAATTAACACAAGATTAGCCAAACATCACTGTCATGTGAATTCTTTCCTGAAGTTGTAATCATACAGAGAAAGAAATTAAGTTTTATAGAAAAAAAAATTTAATCCAGTGACCCATGAATGGTATCTAAAATATTTATTCTGTAAACCTTGGTATCTAAAAACTACTTGGAAAACCTGGAATGATCTCAGTTTATAAAACATATTAAAATATGTAAATTTATGCAAGATTATATGCAATATGGGAATATTAAACATTTAATATCAGCAGAAAACAACAGGATTAAAGCCACTATTAACTCCAAGTTATTAAATCAGATACATCTCCTCTGTAGTAGTTACTAGGAAGAGATCTGAAAGTATCTGTTTCTATCACTAATGAAAGAAAGCCTCTGAGGGTTACAATCCTAATTTACTAATCATAAAAGATGAGGGAGATAAGCCTCAGCTCCCTGAACTCTCTTGAAAATTTTATACAATGTCAAACAAGGAGGTTGCCAAGACTCTTCCTAGACCTTGACATTATTTTGTTATTTTCTCCCCACTGGTTATTTTTGACTGACAAACATAAACTGCACAAAATCTAGTTTAATTTCTCTTTTTAATCCCCTCTCCAATTTTAATGCTTTGTCTATTCTAAAAATGGCAAGTTCAAGATTTTAAAATTTCTTAGCATAATTCCTTTATCTCATTACCTCCACATAACCAAACACATTTGGATCTTCTAGCGATTAAAAGAAAAACCCCAACATTAGTACAAGGTAGATTCTGAAAGGAGCAACAACAGAGGAACAGCTGACATGAAGGTACCCACCTGTTAGAGACAGGCCAAGCATGTCAGAGGTGACATCAATGGTGGAGGCCCGTTGCACGGTGCGGGATTTTGCACCGTGGCGGGGACTGTGTTCTCTCGCTGTCATTTTCTCATGAAGAGCCTTTCTTTTCTCGCTGCTTGGCTTTACTGATGTTTGTCTCACAGAGTAGCAGAGTGCAGCAGGTTGTCTCCAATTGCTATTCCTCTAACATTACCACACTAAGCAACAGAGAGAGCAAAAACAAACACTAAAATTTTAGGCCACTATCAGCTACTGTTCTTTTCAACGGCAGCAAACCTACTGCCATAAGATCGCCTCAGGTCATTCAAATAAAATGCTCAAGGCAGATCCAATACACAGTAACTCCATTTGCATGAACTGTACATCTGTACATCTGTAACATTTTACAATAAATTGTTGAAAACTGTGCCACGTGCAAGAAAGGCTCTTCTGTTAGAGAATGGGGCTTCAGAGAGACTTGTTAACAGACCAGCTGCTCTTCTCCTTTTGTCTAAGTTATTAAACCATTCTTAATGAAGTTTCCTGGCTTTCATAATCCCTGGGGAGCACAAGTAAATTCATCAGATGGGGCCTCTGCCTGCAGAGGAAGGACAAGGGATAAGGACAAAGGGACAATGGGTTGGCAGAGCACAGAACAAAAGGGCAGGAAATGTTGTTAGTGTCAGCACACTGTGTTGTTCTAGGTTCTACTGCCATGAGAAAGGGATAATGAAAACTGTAAATAAAACCTACTGGGCCAGAGAGAGGTTGAAATTCTGGTATGGTGGTGGAAAGAAAAAGCAAAAGGGGATGTTTGTTGACGTGGCACATGGCAGCATCCGTGCTTTACCCTATACTTTCTTGGTCTACAGACATCCATGACAGTTGTTCTTCCCTCACAATGCCTATGAAGTGAAACATTACAGTAGGAAAGAAACACACAACCTACAGAAAAAATGGTTATGATTTTAAATGTGGTGTTTTCGGCTTGGGTGATAAATTTCAATGTTCCTTCAATCAGCCACGTTAGCACTGCAGTCATGGAACATTTTTATTTGTTTCACAGTATTATGACAAACACCATTAATTTAGGAAGTGAGGAGTAAAATCCGATAAACCTGAAAGATAATAATACAGTGACTAATACCTTCACAGTAGCCCCTCATTCATTTTACAAAGCATTTGAACCATACTGCAAAATGAAAGAATATTTATCTTTTAGGTTGATGGACCTAACAATGAGCAAGATGCATTCTAATTAAATAAAGCACCTAGCTTGTACTTGTGTTTTTAAAAGGCACTTCAAACCCATCTGAAGACCTCCAAAAGAACATTTAACCTGCCTAACTTAAGTTTCTGAATTTAACTAGTCAGCATCTCCCTCTGGAGGATTTCAAAAGAATTTCCCTTTCTCCACAGGGAACTCTAACATCATCTTAACTAGCACTGCTTCACTGGGCATCTAAAATTCAAATGCAAGTCAAGCATTTAATACAACTGAATTGAACACAACCCTAGACATCTGTGTTAGTCTAGGAATGAGATTTTAAATGACCTCATTCTAGGAAGGAAGGAAGGAATTTGGGCTGCGTCTACCAGACAGGCCAATCTGCTGCCACTCAGAACTGTCATAAGTCAATTCCAAATAGGAAAAAAAATGAATTCTTGAGTGAAACAAGCAGAAATTGAGAGCTCTGAACATCCCATCCAAAAAAGCTTTGAGACTCAGTGACAATGTATGAAACAACACTCTGCATTATAGTTATAATTTCTGACAGCCAAAAATTAAAGCAGGCAGTTTATCACTTCATATAGAATCACAGAACAGTTGAGGTTGGATAAACTCTGGACAACACCTAATCCAACTCCCCTGCTCAAAAGCAGGGTCACCTAGAGGAAGTTGCTCAGGACTGCATCCAGTTGGTTTTGGACAAGAATGTACCTCTCTGGCCAACCTGGTTATTCGGAGGTTGGATCATGCCCAGTAAAAAAGCTTCTCTTATTTAACAACGTTTAAGTGGTTAAGTGGCTAGCGAATCACCAGACTTTTTCAAATAGTATAGAATGTCCTAATATTCGGTCAAACAAAACTTCCATCAAAATTCTTTGCCAGTTTCCAAGTCTTTCCATTCTTCTGATTTTTTACCCTTCTTGTGGCAATGGGTTTTCCTTGGTTTGTTCTTTATATAATGAGATGTTTAACAGTCTGTAAGCCCATTAAACCTAACTGCCTGAAGAAAGACCCACAAGATGTGCTTGCAGAGATTTAGATAGAATGCCACAGCCTCCTCCCCCCAAACCTACATATACCTTATTAGAGAGTAACAAACATGTTCACTTAGGTACAGGTCAGACAGCAGTTAGGTTAAAGAGTCCTGTTGTTTTTTTCAACTACAATCTTTAGTTGCTGACATCCTTAAAAAGGGTCAATCCTGGAGCAGTTAAAATAGAGTCAGGTATTTAATTTGTTTTGAGCTATTTCTATTTAAATATTATTGAGCTTAGTAATTTTCTAATGCTCTCTAACTATTCATTTAAGTTGCAATATTAATTTCTCACCTAATCATACATTTTCAATTTACTTACACGGATCATACTTACGGAAAGCTCTTTTCCTCATGTGTGGAGGGATTTTGTGTATCGACATCAGTTAAATCCACATCTAAAAAATCAACAAAATAATCAGCATTAATTATCAATCCTTTTATACTGCATAAATCACAACCAATGGGCAGGTATCATTCTCAGATTAACTGTAGATTTTACTTCTGATTACTAGCGCTCACAATAAAGTTTACCGAAAATAGAAAAACAGTATAATCCTCTACTGGACCTCACCCAGTACTAGTCATAGCAATAACCAGTTAGAGTAGGAACACAAAGAAATAAACCTATGCTGAAAAGGACTGACTTCAGGTCAGCATTTGGTGAGTGGGTAGAATAGCTGATGGTAACATATGTTAACATGTTTACTGAAAAGCTTGGGGCTATTAAGAAAAATGAATGTATACGATATGTTGAATATGAGACAGCATTTCCTACTATACTTGCTTTTCTACAGTTAAACTTTCAAAATTTTGTTGTTTGGAAGAGTTGTAATTGCCACTGTCAGGAGAAAAAATCCTGTGTCAAAACACAGAAGTTCCAACGATTAGGATGTAGGGATCTTTCTCCATTGGGTGAAATTACCATGTAAGGGAGGCTTCTATAAACAGCTGGCAACAAGCAAACAGGAAAAATGAATTATTTTTAAATTTACTACAGGTTAACTGAAGGTTTGTATTTGCTAGTGCTACCACCTCATTCAAGTACACTTACATTAACAGGATATGTCTTTTAAGACATCCCATCTATGCCATACTAGAACAGAAGAGACGGGGAAGCCCAGTCTGAGCTTCTTGATTTAATCGCCAGCCCTATCAATTACCCCACACTGCTTAAGAACTTAGGTATGAGCTCTTACCACTTACAGAAAGGATTTTATTTCACCTAAACTACAAAGGAGGCAGGTATCTGATCTCAGCTCACTGCTCAGGTTCTCTATATAGTCAATGGTGAGACACAGGTACTTCCAGCGAATGAGTCATCGTTTTCCAAGGTAGGAGGGATGAGTCACCTCATGAAGCTACCTCTCTTCCTCTAATTATAGAAAGAATTTAGATGACTAGATTAGGCCTGATGCTGCATCTGGGCAAACTGGATCCCTCCCACAGTTGTGCTTGCTCAGGCAGGGATGAGTTAGTTCCCTCTACTCACTGCATGGACTGACAGACACAAGCAACAGCTGCTCTGATCACTTGCTTGAATTACAACCCTTTTAACAACTGCAACTTTATAATCATGTTTTTGATAAAAATCAATGGAGATAGGACTCCTAACAAATTAAAGGCAGTATTAACACACCAGATAGTTTCCCAAGATGGTACCTTAATGGATAGTAATGAACTGGTGCCACTCCTTCAGCCAACAATCCCAAAGGCTGATGTAATTCATGTCCAGGCAAACTATCCTGAAGATGGGCACGATGCATCTACATGTAGCTTTTGACTTTCCCTTACTATTACTGCAGGCAGTGGATGTTGGCAATATGTGCAGCTTTGCACTTCGTGAAGTTTTGTTGCAAGCTCAATTTTCAAGAGCAACATCCGAAGCTGTTGTTGACCTCCAATACCAATAATGGCCATATCCACAGTTCAGAAAAGGCTTCTGAACAAGGGTCCCTTCTGTTATGTGAATGTTTATTTGGTGCTCTATTAGCACAAAAACACATGAGCAGAAGAAGAGCTCTTCATTAGATGCCACTTCTGCCCTGCTCCCCTCAGTCCTGTCAGCTGGCTGTGGGAAGCAAATGCCACCCTGCTCAGCTGCATGGCCTCGTGTTGCTTGAAACTTGGAGACATTTGGTCTCACTCTTGACTGCTTGCAACATCTCGAGCAAAAACTATGATTATCTCCGCCCTAGAATAAACCTTGGATGATTAGCTTGTACAACTACAAGCTAATATTCTCCTTATCTCATCAATTGTTTTAGCAAAATGCTTTGGTCTGTTATCTTTTTGGAAAACCAAAACCTCTGCCAAACTACCCCTTGAAACAAACATGTCAGGTGAGATCAAACTGTAAGAAACAGGTTTTTTCCCATTCACACATCAACAAGCAGGAGAAAGAGGATACTCCCGTTATTGACTGGCATGCCAAAGCAGAAAATGCAACAGCAGTGGAAGGTTAAATGTTATTGATACATTGACATGAAGAAAATAATAGAGAAAAATGGAGAGTCTGACAGTTTCTTTAATGCTTAAAAAAAAAAGAGGAAAGAAAAAAGGGGGATGTAATCCTATTAAACATTTACCATCATCTCCAAGAGGGAGTGAAAAAGTAGTTTCGGGGTACTCGCTGAACTGTAATTACTTTTACAACTCTCTTGACCCTCCAGACTGTAGGGTGTATTCCCTGAACCCTTCAAATTAGGGTTTCTCTTCCTGAAAAATCCATTTGGAAACATCAAGGACTCCTTCAGCCAACTGCATTCTTCAAATAACATCTTAATAAAAAGTTTCTCTGATTGAAAATGTTTTAACAACACACAAAAAAGTGAAAGTGAATACTGCCTGAAACAGTATTTTGGACTTGCAGCATGGCCAGATTTTCAACTAACAACCTATTTACAGTAATCAATATGGACAAAATAATGGAAAGGATGAAATGCCAGACTGTGGTAAGTTATGATTATGTTGCCTTTCATGTAAGAGCACCATCTCTAGTATAACTAGCATACAGGGAATTTTTATTATTTGTTTATTACCTCCAATGATAGAAAACCTTGGTAGTGAAACAAAATTTGCCATCTTGGCTCAAACTCAATTTTTCAGTAATTCCAGCAACCCACCTCTAACAGCTGTTTCAAAGAAGATGCAAGGATTTCATCAACCATGAAAGGATCTGAGGTGAGGGCCTGGATCAACCCTATCACTACTGGCTACAGAGGCAACCCAAGAGCAAAATATCAGCTCAAAGGACAGCAGTTTCCAGCAAAAGCCTGCTAAGACCAACTAAGATTAAGAGCTGTTTTTTTCACAGTCCGACATGCACTTTGCTCTTCTCTCTCCTTTAATGAGAGTGTGAATGTCCTGAATCTCAGACAGATCAAAACAGGAAAAATGAAGGCTGTGACACCTCGAGTCAGATCCTTCCAGCCAAACTTGTGGGGACAGTAACACAAACTACGTCTACTGCAGATCCATAGGTTGACAGTGTAACAGAGTTTCAGTCCACTCACTCCATGATCTAGGTCATCCCTCTTACTATGTCCATGGGAAGGCAAAAGAAAACAAGTGATGCCAGCATTCAGTATGAACCCTTGCCTCCCACTGACCTTACTTCCCCACCAAAAACATACTCAGCAGGTGCTAATTTGTCAGCTCCACAAAGAGGCCGCACTTCCCCTCTCAGTCTATTCTTAAGTCCAGGTGTCCTTCACAAGCTGGTTTAACGTCCCACTCTCCCACTCACCAGAATCTTGATTATCAAGGACAGTGAAGTTTGGCCTGAGGAATCTTGTCACTCTCTGAAGCCCACCTGAGCATTCTGAGCAAGTAGGTAACCTCAGCAAGAACAGGGAAAAGTCTTTCACAAGAAAATGAAATCAACTACCACAAGATACAATGAATGTATTTGTGCAGTGTGGAAATCCCCAAATGCAACCTTTCAGCGATACTTAGATAAAAAGACATTTCTGCATCAGAAAGTAAGTTTCTTTCTCTTTGCTTTCCCGTCCACAGATCCCACTTACTTACAGATAAATACGTAAGTCACAGAATTTTTTCTTGGTCCTTCCCCACTAGGAACTTTAGCAAACTCAATGAATCTAAAAACCTAATTTTACCTCTTTAATATATTTACGTACTTTCTATAGAAAACTGCAATTTAGGCCACTTAATTCTTTGTGCAAATTAAGACTATTTCTCTGTATTCACAAATGAAATACAATTAGCATTCTTCTTAATGAGATATTGTTTTAATTTCACTTGTCATCACAGTATTTCTATTTCTTCAGTACTTCTATGAGTACAAAAATACACACACCAGTACAAAAATACACACACGTTGTAGCACACACGTCTGTTAACCAACAAGGAAAAACCACAGCTCTGTTTCACTTTGCAGAACAGCTTTTAATCAAGTTGAACATGGCACAACGCCCTAGAAAATGATGAGTCTTGCTATAGAGCAGTTTGAAGTGCAACCCTCTCAGCCCCCTCCATCATTTTACCAGTAGAAACAGCTTACAAACAGTCTTTACCCCAAACTAACCTTTACCCTCTTCACAAGAAACATGCTGGGTACATTGTGGTGAAGTTTCCTATGCATGGGATTGACTTCTCTCCTCATAACATGGGGTTCTCGCACTGCCTATACAAACATGGAAAAGCCTGTATTTCCTGTTGAGGAGTTTGGAGTGGAAACACATTTCTGAATTATGGTCTTTTGAACACTCTCCTAACACCTGACTCTTCTAAAGCAGTCTTTCATCACAACCATGAAGCCAACAGTGCAGAAACAGCACCACTCTTAACTGGAAAAGACAAAGAGCTTAACCCCTGCTCTAAAGGAGCTACTCCTGCTGCAGGAAAGGATGAGGTAGGGGAACAAAGGCAGGAAAAAACAAAAACCAAAAAAACCCCAAACCCAAACCCCAACAGCTTATGACTTGAAATAAAGATGAACCAGACACACAATGTTTATTAAAGATTTCATACATAGTGTTGATTACAGATGGATGGCAGCAAAATAATCTCCAACATACAGGCAACGCGAGGGGACCACAGACATCACAGAGGGATAAAAGCACTGAAACTAGATCTGTAATCCAAAGTTTTGGTCAAGTTTGGATTACAACAAAAAGTCTAGGGAACTATCTGATTTATCTGCCAGTAATACTCATCCACTTTACAGTACCATCAATTAAGGCTAATGTATTCTGGTCAAAACAATCCAGGAATTACAGTGCTACTGTTAGCACTGTCCTCTGTATGTGTGATGGGATCTGACAATCTGCCCTGAAACCACTGACCTTCACTCTTGCAACAGGACTGCACCTCAAGGTCACAGCTGAAACTTTACTTTCCTGACACTACACTTTCCCACATGGAAGAATGATCCATTAGGTCACATGCACTCACAAAAAAAATCTCCCAAGCACTCTCTATTTTCATATGGCATTGTTCTGACTTGCTGTAATTCCTACTCTTACTCTTTTAAATGTTTATATCAATTAAAAATATACAGTAGCATCTGAAGATGAGAAATTCTTTCTCTAGCATATGTGTTTTCAATAAGACATTCAACTGACTCAGGAATTGAAAGAGTGTGAAGTATTTAGAAAATTAAAAATAAATGTTAGTGTGGGAGTAGTATTCCACAAAGGTTATTACTAAGATTTAGGCAGCATAGCAAAACTAGAGTTGTTTTATGCTACTAATGCAAATCTGCTGGTGCATATTTTTCCATCAATATTTGTTTTGTACTCCTGAACTGTGTTTTCTGCATGTTTTCTGGTCCATATATCTTTTTTTTTTCTTATTATTGCATGCCTGGACTATGTCTAATGGCTATGATACTGGATGTCTTTTCAAACGAAGTAATTTTTTTTCCCCAGATATCTGATTCCTTTGTGCTGCTTTTATTTCTTCTTCCTGGAACATAAAATTATTTGTTTGTCTACCCTGACCTTTCTAAATCAATGGGAGAGAGGGTTGCTGCAGGCCAGGATCCTGACTGCACAGTTCTTTCCTACATTTCTTTCTGGAGTCATGTAAACAAGTGGTGGGATGCTGGCAGTTTGAAAGCATAGGCATGTAACTCCAACCAGGTCAACAACAGTCTACGCCTCCCACCACTGTTCCTGTTTCAATGCCTCGGTGGGACAGCTGTCCCCGTGAAAGAAATCTTTTTTAATGACAGTCGTACTCTGTGGGTTAATAGTAAGATCACCCTGTAAGATACAACGGAAGGAGTGTGCTGCTTCAGTGTCTGACCAATTTCTCAAAATATTTTCTGTGACAAGTTACAGGAGGCCTGTCACTAGTGGTATCCCCCAAGGCTCAATAGCGGGCTCAGTATTGTTTAACTTGCATGAAGGGGCAGAGGCTGCCTCAACAAGTTCACTGATGACACAAAGCTGGGAGGAGCGGTTGATAGCCCAGAGGGTGTGCAGCCCTTCAGAAAGGCCTTGACAGGTTGGAGAGAGGGGCAGAGGACTGCCTGAAATACAACAAAAGCCGGTGCAGAGTCCTACACCTCGAGGGGAACAACCCCCAGCACCAGGACAGGCTGGGGGCTGACCTGCTGGAAACCTGCTCTGTGGAGAAGGACCTGGGGATCCTCATGGACAACTAGCTGTTCATGAGCAAGCAATGTGCCCTTGGGGCCAAGAAGGCCAATGGTACCCTGGGGTGCATCAGGAAAAGCATTGCCAGCAGGTTGAGGGAGGTGATCCTGTCCCTCTACTCAGCCCTGTGAGGCCACATCTGAGTGGTGTGTCCAGTTCTGGGCTCCTCAGGACAAGGGAGACATGTAATGCTCCCTCCTGGAGCAGGCCTAGGAGGGCTATGAAGGTGATTAGGGGACTGGAGCATCTATCCTACGAGGAAAGGTTGAGGGAGCTGGGTCTGTTCAGCCTCAAGAAGAGACGACTGAGAGGGGACCTCATCAATGTCTATAAGAATCTGAAGGGAGGGTGTCAAGAGGATGCAGCCAGGCTCTTCTCAGTGGTGCCAAGCAATAGGATGAGAGGCAACGGGCAGAAACTGACACACAGAAGCTCCACCTGAGTAAGAGGAAAAACTTTACTGTGTGTGTGAGACTGTGCACTGGAACAGGTTGCCCAGAGATGTTGTGGAGTCTTCCTCACTGGAGATATTCAAGAACCATCTGGATGCAATTCTGTGCCACGTGCGCTGGGATGGCCCTGCTTGAGCAGGGAGGTTGGACCAGAGGACACCCTGTGGTCCTTTCCAACCTGACCCATTCTGTGATTAACTTGTAGCAGAGCTACTGAGACCCAACCATGTAGGAACCATCACATGTATTGACAACCATTGATGATTTTAAAACATACTGGAAAAATATTTGGAATATATTGAAACTGGCCATATTTGATTGCTGAATTTAAAAACCCTAAATCAGTACCACAAAACTGGAATAAGTAAACATGACCTACAAAAAAAAAAATCAAACCATAAGTTGCTTGCACGTCTTTGAAGAGTCATAAGAGGAAATCAGACCAAATCTCACTGACATTTCTAGGAATTTGACTACAAATCACTGTGATCATTACATCTGTTGTAAGATCAGCAGCTTTTTATTAGAACACCGTATTTCAAGAATTTGAAATTTGTGAAAACTCCCCCAAGGTTTCCCAGTTTTGACTATCAGCCTTATCGAAACACTTTGTTGAGGTGTGATTGAACAAAGGAGTTATTATAGAAAATAAATGTCTTACAGTGGGTATTATGTTAGCTCGGAGAGACAGAAAAGACAAAGATAGAATAAAGTTTGGTAAGAGTAACTAAAGGTATATTTCTACTGCTCTGACTGGTTTCATGTGTAAAATGAGCAAACATATGAACACCCATGGAAAACTAAAAATGTTGCAGGTACTTATGTAAAAGGCTCATGTCTCCTCACTCCAACACACTATAGGTTAAAGCAGTCTGTTCAGATAGACACGGTAAAAAGTACTTGTGTAGCTGCAATATGTCTTATGCAACACTTCATTCTGCTACAACATTCTTTTCTTTCATTCTCATCTAGTAACAGATCATAAATAATAAACATTTTAGTCCAGAATTCCAAGAATTCCAAGAATTCTTATAAGACTCTTATAGGGTATGGCCATGGATTTTCAAGTAACTCTAACCACAATCTACTGGTTTATTTTCATCAACTAGTACTGATCAATCTTTAAAACTGACGTAGTTTAGTGGGCTTCAAAAGTTTTTTTTTTAAATAAAAACTGCAGCAGGGATGATAGCAATGATTACAAAAAAGATATAAATGCTACACAAAGACAAAGGACATATATTTAGTGCTGAGTTCCTTGTAGCACTCAGTGCTCAAAATATGAACTTAAATGTCAGAGTTTTGTCAATTCTCCAAGCACTAACATCCTCATAAAACTGGTGTGTTACTACAGGCCAAGTTTATCTGAACCTCAACTTTTTTAAAAGCAAATTTTGCATGGATACAGAAAAGCCTGAAAATGTGAAGGATGCATCCCAAAATAATTTCCTTTCTTAAAGTTCATGACTAACTCACTCTTATGACTGATATATTTGACTCTCAATTTTTGCATGCTAAGGCAAGCAACAGTGACACTGACTTTTGTTAATTCCTCTTGCCTCCCACCACACCTTATCAGAAATTCATAAGCATGCTGCCTACCTCAGTAGTCAAACCTCCACAGCAAGGCAGCAGAGATGATGTTTCTGCCCACAGCTACCTGTCTTGCTCTTCTGACTCGGATAAGAACAGGCAGCTGCATTTCAGTCACACAGCTTTGCAGTCCATCATCTTATCAAAGCCACTTTCAGCAACAGGTTAAACTAAGATATTGAACTGTATCTCAGTGTGGGCACAGGTTCCTACATCCATTGTCTCTGCCAGAGAGGCAGTACCTACTGGCAAAAGGGTGGGACCAAAAGCTGAATTTACAGACTGGGTCAGAACAAAAGTTTAATCAAGCCTAGAGTTCTCTCTGAGAGCAAGCAGTGCTGGAGACTGGGACAAACAGCATAATGAGCAGTACTGGTGTTCTGTGAGGCATCTCCATGTTTGCACTACCTGATTCAGATGACAAGCATCCTGAGAACTTTCTGAGCTGGGCATCACACCCAGACCTCCATATTTAAGGTCTGGGAGTAACACAACAGACATTGTGTCACCAGAGTCGCAGTTGGCCCTTGCAGCACTGTTACCCTGTAGCCCTGTAATACCACACTGCCATCACTGGTGACCAGCCACAAGCCCTGTAGAGAGGCTTGCAAACTCTGAGCACTTAAGCTTTTTAGGCTTGCAAACTCTGAGCACTTAAGCTTTTTAGGCTTGCTTTGTTTGAACTTTTGTTGACCTGCTTGCAACTTTGTTTTAACCTGAAATTAAACTTGGTTTAGCTGGGACAACAATTTTTCCAACAGCACGCATGTCTGTGGCTAATCTGTTTCGACTTTAATCTTTGCATGGTGCCATTATCATTTTACAACTCTTAACATGATGTAGTGCAGAAAAACACAGGCCTGGTATCATAGCAGAGGCCTTCAGACATGGAGACATACAATGGAGTAGAAGCATGGGATAAAAAAGAGACAGGGTGCAGAGCTGGCACTTGGAGATACTGTGGCTATAGCTTACAGACTTAAAGCTGGACAAAACTGGTTTTAGGGTGATCAAGTATGTATGTAAGGTATCACATATAGTAAATTTGACTAACATGGAGCTGCGGACCACTGAAGAAGAGCCAAGTTTAAAAGCTTTTTCAGAAAGCATAAAAACAACCCCAAGTGGATCCTAGAGTGAAGAAGAAGAAACTATCAACGTGAAGATAATATTCCCCAGATATTCAGATCCTTCAGTATCTGAAGTCTTTTGGATGCTGACAACTGCTGAAACGCCTCTACATCCCTACGAGCAGAATGAAACTGCCTTATGATCCAGAGGAGGAGGAAAAGGGTGAGCATTACAGCATGATAAAGAGGTAGACCCTTTGTGTATTCAGTGCATTTTACCACATTGTTATTTATTGAGACTTTCCCCTATACAGAAGCATTATTTCTTTACCAGTAATTATGAGATTGGGCCAAGAAATGATTCCTGGATTAGGCTTTAATGACTTTAATTATAGTAACAACAACTACTTCTTATTAGATGCAATGTGTGTTTCATCTTTGCACACAAAAAAGATTTTGAGTGTAAGGGCACAGATGTGGAATTTGGTGCCATTCTTCACTGTTTACATGTACCAGCAGATGCTGTTGTCCTGTTGTATGAGATAATTTTTTTCAACAGTTAGGAGCACTAATTTTACTGTTTCCAGCCTTTTCAGGTCCTGCAGACCTCATCTCTACAGCTTCATTTACAGAGGTTTTATAGACTAAAGATGTAAGAATGAGAGCTAGCCATAACATTGTCAGGACAGTTTATTATCACTGGGATAATGTCCATGTTACAAGCACAACCTATTTGCTTCCACTGAAAACATAACATGATTGTCTGCATGCTGTGAATCACAGACATCACTGTAATACAGTTTTGTTAAACTGCTTTTTAAAACAGCAAATGTCATAAAACTAAACTTTACAACTGTTAGAAGCGAAATAAGCTAGAACTGTGACAAAATTAAATGGGACATTATTAAACTCTGTTATCAACAGTTTTCAATCTTTTCTCATTCGAAAACGCCTTGAAAATTTTCCATTCCAGTGGATGAACCCTTTGGTATAATTTAAAGTTACTGATCATAGATTGCTTTCCTCAATCACTTCCCACCAACTTTATTTGCATAGTTCATGGACAATTTAAACCCACCAACTTAAACATTCTATGAACTAAACAGCTGTTTCCATCTGCTCAGAACTAAACAAAATATTCACCTAACATTCTAAATTTTTCCATATTTGGTCTCAATTCAGAAGAAAATTTGTATTCGGAAAGTGTGAGCAAATGCCTTTCTCGGTATTTTCCAGTTTGAAAAGGGAAAGTCTATTAATAACCTTTTTATGCAATTAAGAAAGAAAAAAAGAGAAAATATTTTTTCAACAAAGACAATAAAAACAAACTGTAACTAAAACTCTACAGAGGAAATAGTTCTTTATGAAGTATACAGTTACAAAAACCCAAAACAAGCCATTGGTTAAACCAAATAAAAGTGAGTTAGAAAAAAATCAGTCTGGCATTACCTATGGGGAATGAAGCCAAGAACCACTGATTGAAATGCAGAAGAGTAACACTCGACCCAAGCCCAGCAGATCTTTTAATTCTGAAGTAAAAGCAGCGTCAAATCCCTATGAAAATCTCAGCTACTAAAGTATGATGCAGAAAAGGTGGTATTAGTATGCATTCAATGAGCACTTGGTTAATTCTTCCACTCTGAACATCTCTGTGGCTAAGTATCTTAGAAGGGATGGCTCTGCAGTAAAACAGACCTAGATTTTACAGAGAACTCCACACAAAACGAGCTACCAAATCACATCCTTATCTTGGCTATGAAATTATCTGAGTGCTAGAGAACCTCAGGTATGTAGTCTCAGTGCACAATAAAAACTGCAAAAGCCACAAAAATACTGTTCTTTATACTTCTTTTACACTCTACAAGTTTTTATGTGACCTGAGCCCCACAAGCAGTTTAGCTAATTTCCATGATTGGTATTGTAAACTCCAACCTTACACATGGATGAGTGTTTTCAGAGATCCAGACTATAGAGTCAGGTAGAAGATACAAAAGTTAACATATTTATTAACACTTCCATTTTCAAAATATCACCACTATACAAGCAGACAATTTTGCTTGCAGTTAAACTGGCATAAAAGCAAATGTAATGAAACTGCAGGTCTATCTGCCTTTTACAACTGCAGACAAAATTACATGGCCTGGGAGTGGACAACCATAGCATCCAAATAACTTCTGTTAGAACACATTTCTATTTTCATTCCCAGTGACACCACCCAGGTCACTCCTGCATAAGTGAGAACAGAATTTCCAAACATATCCAAATGGTTTTTCTAACATGTTCTGTCATATTATAAAAAGACTCTTTAACCTGCCAAGATTACAACTCAGACTGCAGGATTCAACAGTGCAAAATACACTATGAATTTCTCCTCAGTGGCTATGTAGTAATTGCTGTGTCTGTTTTCCAGGCACTTTTACAACCAAAATCTTTTTGGCTCTCATGTTCAGATTTTCCTTTTTGATCACTAATATGGAAACTGATGTCAGGATAAAAGATATCTTATTCCTTTTGTGCTATATGACTTCAAAGCCAAAACATAAAATTACAATATGTCAGTGCCATCTCTGTAGTGATGGATGTAGCTGGACATAGAAGGGATCCTTCCTTCTGTGAGGCTCCTATTTAGTGTACTGATTTTGTCTAGTTTAATGAAAAGTGTTTTGTAATGAATGCCAAGCACTTATTGGTAGTTACTGGTGCTCCTGGTAAAGGAAAAAAAGGACAGTTTTTAAACAAGACCCACAAGAGCAGCACTGGGTGACTGGAACTGTGCTGGGAAAGTTACAAGCTGCTTTAAGATCTGAAGAAAAATCATGAGATATTTTTTGCCTGCACTTGACTCTGCCCTTCACTGCATAGCAAGATATCCAAGCTCTCCATTACAGACAAGCCCTCTGGAGCTTGACCGAGTGGAGTTCTCCATAAAGCTGAATAAATATCAACAAATGCATATGGTAAAATATAATCAATTCAGACCACTCATTGTCAGTGCTCTGGGTATCTGTTTTGTCCACAGGTATCCATAACCACTGACCCCTCCAACCGACTTTTGCTCCCTTGAAAAATGAGTCCTCAAGAACTTCTTTCCTTTTTTTCTCCTTCCATGTCAAATATTATCTGAAAGCATCACTCTCACAACTTTCCTTCCCAAAAAAATAAAAGACCCTGTGTGGAAGGGTTGACTTTACAACTATTACTTAACCCATCAAAGCAAATGGGTTAACACATATAACCCATTGTTTGAGGACATAATGCACCAACAGGCACCACACAAAACAATGCTGATTTGTCATACTTTGAACCCAAAATAGAAAAGGCTTTTCTTCTTATAGTATATGGTTTTCAAAGCTGATTCATGGAGAAATACCAGAGAAATACACCAGAAAATATTACAGTTTGTAATTCTGAAACTAAATGCTACTTTTCAAGGTATTGGTAAGAGCCACATGCGTCTGAAATGTTTACAAAAGACTTTTTTTCCAGAATTTATCTTCAATAGCCATTTAAATATGCAAACTAGCTAAGAGCTCATCTGTTTGAGAGTGCATCAGTTGACCTAGAATATTTTATATTATCTACTACCTTATTGTTTAAAAATATTTTAAATTCCCTTACTCTAATTTCTTTTTACCTAGTTCTTATTTCTATAGCCTATGAACTACAAAACAGTAATAAATAAAAGCAGTGATAACTTTTTTTGCACTAACAATGGAAACCTCAAAATATATTGATATATTGATAAATAACTGCAATTCTGTGCCAAGCTTAAACCTTTCCAGGGTGGCATGTGAAAATACTCATAGCTCTTCTGCTAAAATGTTAAAAAAAAAAGTCAGAGAACCAAACTAAACTATTTATATATATACATAATTAGAAAGCAAGACATTTCTCTCCCAGTAACAGTGGATAGAAGGAGGTTTTTGCTGCAGAATATGGTATTGAGCCAAACAGAATGGACTCTGATTCTTTATCATCTTTTCTGTGTTCCCATATCAACAGATTATTACCATGACATTTCAATCACTAATTTGACATATTTTCAACTTGGTTTTTACCAGTTTTCCTTCATAAAGCTGTTATCTTATTTCTGTAGGGAAGGTGTTAATTTTTTTCCTTTCCTTAAGGTTAGCAGTTGTTCATAGTAGAATCACATAATTCTGTATTAACTTGGGCTTAACTCCTGTATTAGCTTTTATGCATTAAAAAACCCAAAACAGAATACATGGAGAGTCCCAGTTACTTAGGAAATAAATCCTGAAAAATATTTCAGGAGTGTTTTTCTTTAGGAAAAAGTTTTCCCTCTCTCTAGACTGAAGATTAAAAATCTTTACTCTGCACCTCAAAACAAAATGAACAAAATGAATACCTTTAAAAAAGGAAAACCAAAGGTAGCTCATGTTTGCACTTTCCCTCCTGCCACCCATATAAATCATAGTTGGTGCCTTAAGGGTTTAGCTTCTGAAATCTGGTCTTGTTCATCTAGTGCTAACAGTCTTCACTGAAGACTAAGGGACCTGTCACGTTTATTAAACGGAGTCTGGGTCACCTTATGGGATGACATTAACAAACATAAGAGTGCCAGGTGAGTAACAAGAAAAACACCTAGAGATGGAGATTTACAAGTTTCTGGAACAAAAATTCCTAATGAAGCAGTGAAAAATCATAGAATCATTAGAAGAGGTAGGAAAAGACCACTCAGATCATCAAGTTCAACTGTTAACCCAGCACTGCCAAGTTCACCACTAAACCATATCCCCAGGTGCCACATCTACACCTCTGTTAAATACCTCCAGGGATGGTGAACCAGCCACTTCCCTGGGCTGCCTGTTCCAGTGATTGACAACCCTTACAGTTAAGAAATTTTTACTAATATCCAATCTGAACCTCTCCTGGCACAGCTTCAGGCTATTTCCTCTTGTCCTGTCGCTGGTTGCCTGGGAGAAGAGGCCAACCCCCCACCTCACTACAACCTCATTTCAGGTAGTTATAGAGAGCGATAAGGTGCCCCCTGAGCCTCCTTTTCTCCAGAGTAAACAACCCCAGCTCCCTCAGCTGCTCCTCATAAGACTTGAGCTCCAGACCCTTCACCAGCTCCACTGCCCTTCTCTGGACATGCTCCAGCACCTCAGTGTCTTTCTTGTAGTGAGGGGCCCAAAACTGAACACAGGATTCAAGGTGTAGCCTCACCAGTGCCGAGTACAGAGGGACAATCACTGCCCTGGCCCTGCTGGCCACACTATTGCTGATACAATCCATGATGCCATTGGCCTTCTTGGCCACCTGGGCACACTGCTGGCTCATGTTCAGCTGCTATTGACCAGCAACCCCAGGTCCTTTCCCGCTGGGCAGCTTTCCAGCCACTCCTCCCCAAGCCTCTAGTGCTGCATTGAGGTTGTTATGACCCAAGTGCAGGACCCAGCACTTGGCCTTGTTGAACCTCATACCACTGGCCTCAGTCCATCGATCCCACTCTCCGGGACACTGTACCAAACCTGTAGATTTACACAGCTGGAGTTTCCTCCACACAACTGTTTTTCTCTACATCTCCACTTTGAATGTTTGACAATATTTGTCTGCTGCCTGGGACAGCTCCAAAAATCACCTTATCACAAATCACAGCAGATTTTGACTAAAGGAAATTCTCCAAAGTGAACATGCACAACCACAGTGAAAATGCCTACATTTAGAAGCACTGGATCAATGTTCAAAAGTCCACTAAAAATAGCTTGGTGTTAAAAGCTGAGCAGCACTTTTTTATTCCTTTTCTTTGTTTGCTCATGTTAAAATGGGCAAAAAGTCAACAATAAAGTGCAATTTCAGACAGCTTATTTTTAAAATGCTTTCAAAGAGAGTAAGCTTTTATAAGGGCCTGGGCCACAATACATCTTTCAGACTATCTTTGTGTTCTAAACATTTCTGGGGGTAAAATTTAGACTGCATTAAGTGTTGGGGTTTTTTTAATATGGAAATGACAGAACAATCTTGAACATAAATATTCCCCAATGGATACATTCTTGTTTTAAAGCAAAATCAACATAAACAGATTTTAAGAAAAAATTGATGTTATCTCTGTCATGCTTGCCTACAAGCCCCCAAAATACCTTGGTTTAATTTATCTTTAGTTTTTATAGCATATATTCTATCCAAACAGAAAACATACCATTAAAATTATCATGACAGAATATGAAAGTAAGTTGGAATAACCTTCTCTCTTGCACTGCACACGAGATAGAGTTCACTCAGATCCTATTTTATTGTGCAAAAATATTTAGTTTTTTAATACTGCTTAAGAATCTGTGTGAACAAACCATGAGGACAGTATTTACCTTGACTAAACATCATGCTATGAAAAGGTTAAGCAAGGTGCACAGTCTTGGACGGGATTCACTTCACTGAACTTTACTGGAGTTAAGCCAAAGAAGCAACTACATAGAATTGAGTAGGGAAGGATAGGAATCTTCAAAAGGTAATTTTTTCTGACTTTCAAACAGCTATCTTAAGAGACTATGAAACAGGATTAAATTTGCATTCCAACATCTCATGTTTAGTAATGATCTACAACAGTACATTGTGCTGACTTCATCCACCACCACCCCCCTCACCCCCACCCTATAACACACAAAGAATCGGGGAAGGAGAGGATTGCTGGAAATTCCTTTATTTCTTTTCTTCCCCAATAAGACTGTGAGATGTCTTTTTCCTGAAATTTAGAGGTGGAAGCCCCTAAGAGCTTATCATCTTCTCCAAAAATGTCTTCAAGTGATGTTTTTCCAGTTTTTCTGAGCATCCTTATAAATGACAGCTATGCAGGACTGAGATGCTCCAAGTGTAAGTCTTTCAGGAACAGGCTTAGACAGATTTTCAAATTAAAACCCCAGTTTACTAGCCAGAAAAACATGATCTGGAGCTAAATAAAACCCAGCAAACAGAAAAAAGCGCCATACCTAAACTGGGAAAGATTCTAAATCTAAGGCAGTTGACCATGACTAATAAAAAATAAACCTGAAAAAGCCCTCACACATTTTCACGCTTATCTTCTCAGTCCTCCCCTCCTTGTCATCCCTCCTCGTGGACTGTCATTCAAAGCACTCTCTTTCCAACAGAACAACCCCCTGCCAAACTGTTTACAATTTAGTCCATAAACAGTGTTTTTTTCTTTACTGTGGCAACTTTCCAAGTAAGGACTGTGAGATCATAATTTTTCACCACAGAACAATAACAACTTAGTACCACTAGACAATAATTAGTTAGGAAGTAAAAAAAAAAGAGAAGACATACTACTCTACTGCTATTCTTCTCAGCACTTAAAAACCTCAGAAACGCAGGCCAAGCACTTATTAATAAACAAATAACTAGAGAACTAAACAGTGCTGCCAGAAGTACATTAAAAAAGTTTCTTGCTGTGGCATTTACCTCCTGCTATTATATGAAGACTTCTGATAAAGATCAACCTGATCAATGTCTTAATAGTTGATAAAGCCACTCAGAACATCTCAGGATTTGCAACAAATCAGAAAGCACATTACTCACCCTTGCTCAAAGGACTCGGCTCCTTTTCAAACCTTGTATTGGGACAAACCAGCACCTAGGCAAAGGGCAGCTCTTCACTAACAGAGTTACAAGTTTCAGCGTCTGTCAAACTAAGGAGGTATCTGGGGCGAGGGCTGTCACTGACTCTAAGTGCTGCACCAATATTTGTCACTACAGGCACATCAGTGATCTACAACCACAACTTTTTGCTTCAGAGCAAGCTTTTCTCTCAGTGGTCATGAGTTGGCTGTCTAGCAGTCAGCTTCTAAATGTATCTTGTCACAGGCTGAACTTAACGCACCTTTGTCCATCCCTACATATTCACTCAAAGCCTGATTTATCACACAGCTTTCCCTGTGCAACACAGGGAAACAGCAGACAGCAAGTATCACACTCTATAGGAGTGATCAAAAAACACAAGCTGCCAAACAGCCCTAAGTCCACAAAATCCAAGTAATCATTGCCCTTCATAAATCTTTAAGCTCCTCCTTAACTGCACATCAAACATTTTCCTACTGACTACTGTCATACATCATGCAATTATCACTGTGCATTTCTGAGCTGGCTAAATATTTTATCCACATGCTAGGTGCACACACAAACTCCAGTCACTGAGAAGTGTCATATATTAAGTTCACATCATCTCTAAATCATACAACTGGACACTTCTATTTTGGTATCATAATCTTCGTACAATACCACACTGTTACACATAAACCTTCATTAGTCCTCTGATGGGCTACAGACATCCTGCTTGTTAGCTATCACTTACCCGATAGCAGCCACATTTCAAAGCTCCCCATGACTCGAGCAGCATAGTTAAGCAATTATATTTCCCATTTTGCTAGTCTTCCTGACATATTCAACACAGCTGTTCCAGACTCCTCTTGTAACATCAGTCCTTTGATTATCCCTGCAGTTTCTCCTAGAATCACCTAGAATGGTTTGGGTTGGAAGGGACCTTAAAGACCATCTCATTCCAATCCCCCTGCCATGGGCAGGGAACACCTTCCATTAGACCAGGTTGCTCAGAGCCCCCAACCTGGCCTTGAACACTTTCAGGGATAGGGCATCCACAACTTCTCTGGGCAACCTCACAGTAAAAAATTTCTTTCTCATATCTAATGTCAATCTACCCTCTTTCGGTTTTCTCTGACACTACTACATACTGAGGTGAAGTTTCTTGGGTATCATAGGAAGTGGTGCACACTTACTCCAGACCAGGTCCCAGCCGAGAAGCTCCCAGCTGAGATGCCATCCCTCAATCAGAAATACCTCTCTTGACACTTGCCTAGACCCTATCCATCATTTTTTCATGCGGGTGCCAAACTGACAGACTAGAGACAAACTTGAACCCACTCACCCTCACATAGGCCTTTCTCCTTCAATGTCTTCCATAGCTGAACTCCCTATTAATAGAAAAGTTGTTGCATTACTTCCAAAGCTGAGGAAGCACCATTCCATTTCAGGCATTCAGCACTGATGCCAGAGTCAGGCACCCTGGCTCTTTTAACAGTCGAGACAGAAAGCAGGAGCTGGGTGCCTAATTAAAATCTGCCTCTTTTCCAGTGATTACATAAGAGCTTAGACTGCTAATTTTGACACCAAGGTTAAACTCAGAAAGTGAATTCATGACAATGTGTGGCCTGACACTCTGCTGGGTTGAATTCCATCCCTTTAGTATTACCTAATGGTACGACTAATTGTAGAGTCGTCCATCTAAAACGACATACTGGAAATTAATGTCCTCCTCCCACCAGCAAGTTTCAATAGTCTCCTCTGAATACAGCATGACACGATATCAACTCCAGAAAAGAAACCCCTAAAACAAAAAAGCCTCAATAAAACTAAACAAGTCAACTCCCAAAGAATAATTCATTGCATATATCTACCTCTTGCTGTCTCTCCTGGGTCAGTTCTTTGTGTGCATTTACAGTTCTTATACCAACCTAATTTTCTTCCACCTTGAACAGTAATTTTGATGCAGCACTATGTTAAATGGCTCAGTAGAATCCAGAGAGACCAGATCTAGCACATTTCTTTTTCTAGAAAACCTACTTTCTTATTAAAAAAAGATACTAGGTCAGTTTGACATGACCTATCTTAGCAAAATAGATTGTGTTTCATCCTCCCTCCACTCAACTCCCATGTCTTTAATTATTCATTCCTACAAAAAATATTCTAAGGGTCAAATTCACAAGAAAGCCTAAAGTTCCCTAGATCACATTTTCCACATATCTAACAGTATCGAGTAATAAAAATCCTCTAAAAAATCTTAGTAATTTTAGTTACACATAAAATAAATGTACCTTTAAGAAATTTCCAATTTGGGAACTCCCAATAGAGTAACTTAAAAGGTCACTCTGACAAGCCAGAAAGTCTGATTGATTTTAAAATATGAAAGATGCAAAAACTGGATACTTCTTCCCAGAAAACAAAAAGCTATGTGAAATGATGAGTAAAACACCCAAGACTTCCTGAAAGCTCCTGAGACCTAAAAAACCACAAGATATAGATTGAGCCCTTGTATAACTTGATATGGGTTGGACTCGATGGTCTTGGAGGTCTTTTCCACTCTTTATGATCCTATGGGAAATCCTAGTGCAAATCTGAGATGTTTCTGGGATTCTGTTAGACAAGTCTCTAAGAGTTGCAAAGTACTTTAAATTCCCATCATTCGGTACAATTTCTTACATTCATAAACTATTAAATATGTTCATTTAGACTTTCCTATTAGTTGGGTCACTCAAGCATGCTACATCTGGAAAAGTTTTTGTGAAAAGGCATGACTTTCTTGATAAAATTTGAAGGCTTTTAAAAGAATAAATACATTACTCATTTCAAGAAAACTGTTCAACAAGATATAAGAACATTATTTTCTTTCCCCTTCCCCTTCTTGTTTTAGCACTTTGGTACCTCTACCAGCTTGACATACACATGTAAAAAAACCCCTTAAAAGCACATAAAACATTGCCTTAGTCTGCAATTTTAAGTTCTTTTTCTGACCCAAATTTGCATTTTTATCCCTTGAGCTGAAAGTAATCATCTTGTTAAAAGGTGATATTTGCATATGTTGCCTCCTTCAGACAAATCTGGGCCTGAGTTTTAAGACCTACTTAGCGATTCATTCTTCAAACAGCGAGAAAGTGTGAGTTGTGCATCCTGCTGTTTTAGAAGCAGGTTTGTAGCTGTCTGCTACAATGTTCAAAAGCAAGCCCATGTTCAAAACAGGCAAGCAGTTAAGACTCCTTCTGAATATCAAGGTTAAAATCTTCTACTTGTGCTACGCCTAAATTAACACTTATGGGGCACCAACAGGAAGGGTGGAAATGGAAGGGCAGGCACTGACCTCTTGTCTCTGGTGGCCAGGGGCAGTACCCAAGGGAATGGCATGAAGCTGTGACAAGGAAGGTTTAGACTGGATATTAGGAAAAGGTTCCTCATCCAGAGGGTGGTCGGGCTGGAACAGGCTCCCCAAGGAAGTGGTCACAGCACCAAGCCTGACAGAGTTCAAGAAGCATTTGGACAACACAGTCTGGGACACATAGTGTGATTCTGGGGGTTGTTCCGTGCAGAGCCAGGAGTTGGACTTGATGGTCCTTGTGGGTCCCCTCCTACTCAGGATAGTTTATCATTCAATAAATTCTGGTTCAGCAAGGTAACTCAGCTGAGGGGCAGCACACCAGAATATGTGTAACTATAAGCTTCAGTTCTACAGAAGCAAGCAAAAAAGTTAAGATTTTTCCTGGTGTAGACTTTAGGACTGACCTGACTTTTTGGGAGACCTCCGATCACTGACAACTGCACCTGACTTCACCAAGGGTTGTGCTCAGTGTCTACAAAGGACTTTTATTGAGATGTCAGACTTCAGATTAAAGATATGTATTTGAAAATTTTCCCTGCCCTCCACAAAATTATGAAAAATCATGCACTAAAGCTAAAAATAACTAGGAGCCTTTTCTGCTATTTATTCTGCAGAGACTAGCTTGATAGCAGTGCCTCAGTTTGAGGCATAATACTCTGCAGATTTTTGTCTTTTATTACAGTGCTTCAAGCTATTGCAGTCCAACCAGCCTTGGAGACCATACAGACAGTTTGCAAGTGTTTGTACTGCACAGTCCAGACCTTTTGATGTGTGGAAGTCTGTACTTGAGGACCTATATGGTCACTTTATATCTTACCTTCCTAGCTATAAGAAAAACACCAATGGAAGTGGGAAAGTTTCCAAGAATGAAAGTTGCATGATAGGCAGCCAATTTTGAGGGTTGGTTTAGATAGTTCGGATTAAGTGTTAATCCTCTCACTATGTTTTAGTGAAACAATTATTACTGAAATCCTCATTATGATTCTGTGGTAGTTCATCTATGTATCTCCCAAGGATAATGCTGAGATTATTAACAATTAGGTGCTGGAGATTTTGTAATTTAAACACTGTAACAACTTTAAAATTAAAAGGCAAACACAGGAGTAAAATTTTATAGTTTTGAATTGTATGCAAGCTTGGACAGGATAAAGTTCCACGCACTTTAAAGGGCTTGATGTAAAATACCATTTAATTTCAGAAAACCCTTAATTTGTTTTTGTGCTGGCACAGAATATAATGTAGGTTAAATATCTGAAAAAAGAGACAAAACACTTAAAACATTTGATCTGCCTCCACCTTCTCCCTGACTCTGTGCCGTCCATAGCTATTCTAATCAGCCATCTATCATCATGTCCTCTTACCCTTCTCTCTGTCCCTCTCCCTGCATTATGGCTCTATTCAATCTCATTATGCCTTCATTTAACATATTATTCACACACAGTCCTTCATCTCTGTCTTCACTGCTAAAAGCATAGTCAACTCTGTGGACCAGAATCAGCACTCTGAAAATCCCTTAGTGGAATACAGAACATTATAGAAAGGCCAAGTGCCACACATTATGCAATAACTGCACATGTAGTTACTGCAATTATACACACCAATTCAGCATGGTGCATGAATCAATCTAGAACTAACAAGACAATGATGAACACTGTGGTCTAAGAAACAGGATCACTGCACGTTTAACACAACATGTTTTTATTAACAATCACCTCTCTTTAGTCAGTCACCTGTGCAGTTTGTCCATTCATCACCTACACCAGTTTGTACTTTAGCAGGGCATGTTTTCTAGAGATGTCACCCAGAGAACTGACTGAAGAGAAAGCCTTGACTGTTACTTAGAAAGGGTCCCGTAACCTGTTTTATATACACATAAAGGAGCCTCAATCAAAAAGTTATGTGGAGCTTTACATATAAAACACTGAGTTTGACTCTAAATGAAGAAGGCACTAAATCTAAATCAGTGGAAAGAAAATATGCACCAAAATACCAAGCAAGCAGGCAAACAGAAATGGGTGGCATTCTCTTTTCTTTCTCTCCTATTTTCTCTCCAGACCTACTCTAACACAAAGCTTCAAACAAGTTGTGTGATCTGATAAAATATGGAGTGGGTTGCACAGTCAGGGCCATATTTGAGAAACACATAATTAGGATGGTATTCTGTCCCTGTAGGGAGCTCCAAATGCTGTTTTTTTCCCCTATTGTTATGGATTTCTTTGAAAGTGTGGAGACAGACCCCACAGGGGAGAAGTCATAGCTGTCTTGGGGCAGAATGACAACTCTTTTTTAATTTCTTCAGCAAGAAGTAGCACTGAACTGGATGGAGATGCAGGAGCGCCTTGGGCATATTTTTTCCAGTGTAGACAATGATTAATAGAAGAAAGATGATATGAATGACTAGTATTACTGCAATTCATTTTAAGTCACGATAAAGCTAGCTACAGGGTCTGGTAATGCTAATTTGCTGCTGGCGACTTCATCCCTCCCTTCTTGGGATGAAGAAGATCTGTAAGTGCATGCCTGATTGCCAAGTTGTTCTTCACTGAACAGTTCAACATGGTGAAAGGAAAATATTACACATAAGCTCCTAGAGCATCCTGTTGTGCACTCTATTCCATTATGCCCCAATTAAATAACAGAGTTCGTGGTATCAGCTATTTGCTTTAATTTCAGATGTAGGCAGAATCACAGCAGCACACCTCGCTAGACTTCCCAGTACTTGATTCTCAGTCTGCATTAAGATACACATCTGATACAAGAAAAGCACGGCTGCAGGAGAAAGTGCATTTGCTGACTCTGTGTGCTTGATCATATAAATGAATCTCATCTCCCTTAGCACGAGCTGGGGAACAACATCTCTGAGAAGTCACTGCTATTCATCACTGACTCTAATGCACCATTCATTCTTTCCTGAACTCTGTAAAAGGGCACTGAGGGTACTACATCAGAGACTAGTGCACTGAGGATTCACCCTCAAGTCTTGCACATGGCTGTGAGTGTTACATTGACTAGGAGCATCTGGTTTCACCTCTTGCTGCCTCCTATCCCCAGAGCAGCAAAACTTCCTGCCTCTACCGTAAGACTCATTTTATTAGAGTCTGCTTCATACCGCCTTGCAGTTCAGGACATATCCCACAGATCGCCATCACGTGTGCCCCAATTTCTCCTACTCTATGAAATACCAGAGGCAGCTGGTCAGCTCAACATACAGATGCTCCACGCACAGGAAGCAAGAAGAGTCCTATGACAGAACTTTGCTTGGAAACAAGCGGGTAAGAGTCTTCTCACTTCTGCTAACAGAACACAGATTCTCCTCTCAGGGCCTAGTAACGCAACTATCAGCCTCCTCACCCTGCCACACCACAGGACATAAAGTAGTTCTTTCACTGTGGAGAAGTAAATACGTGACAAATGTTTGTGAAGTGCCCAACACGGTTCAGTTCCCACCCTGAAGGATACTGCCCTATGATACAGCAATATGCAATGACAATAAAGGCAGAGCTTACTTCTTCCATCTCTGCTGCCCCAGGATGGTTAAGGAGAAAAATTAAAGAACGACCGTTTTGTTCTTATCGTAGAAAGAGGTGACAAATACTGGCCTTTCAGCATAGGCTGTACTTTAAACCTCTAAGATTTCCAGAAACACATCACTTGTTCAAATACAAATATATCATACTGTCACAAGCTATCAACCTACCTGAGCTTCTGTGGACAACACACTCAAATAAGAACAGAGAACATCTGGCCATTATAATGAATTACTCATGGTGCAAAAGCATGCCACCAATACCAGAACATAGGATCTTTTCAGCATGTCATTATTTCTGAGGCTGAAGATCCTTTAGATTTGTCTGCCTCTAAGTTAGGATGAATCTCTGAACCCTTGCATTCAGTGTCAACAGATGATCACACATTATAGTAGTAATTACTAAAATTATATTACCTTACTCCACCTTTCACAGATGAAAATCAGCATGTGTATCCAGTTCTTTTTTCAATAAAGTCTGAAAGATACAAAAAGGACAAATTGTTTCTGACTGAATAGATCCAAATAAACAGGCTAGTAGTATAGGAAATTTTTGGGGAGGCAAAGTAATAAAACCCACTAGAAACTGGTAAAAAGTGCAGAGTGTTAACATTTTATAACGTAGTTTCATTTGAAAAAGAATTTGAACTGTGGATCAGTTCTGAGGAAAGAGAACATAACAATAAATTTGAAAGTGAAATTTCTGTTCTGCCTAAAACAGCTGCCACTATCCTAACATTTCACCTATGGTCTGTTCTCAGCCCCCATGGTGATCTTAAGACATGATCATTATTTTGGAAGGGTACTGCTCCAAATTTTCAGTTTTACACTTTCTGAAATGATGCAAGTGCTGTGCTGCAACCCAACAGTACAGTGCTTTTTAGGGGTAAATTAGGAGCAGAAGGCATGAAGGCAGTTGGGGTGTTGGAAAGTACAAAACCTGTTGGGATGAAGAGTAAGGTGAGGTACACAGACAAAACTGGCACAGTGCTGTCCACATGGGGAACAGCCCATGGGATGAATTATCTCTACCAACTTAGTCACTACAAAAGCAAATCCAGTAGTAAAATAACACGTAGTATAAAAAAATGTGGCAGATCAGGATGTGGGAGCAAACTGGAGAGCTAAGTATGGATGAATCTGATGAGTAATTGGCTGGGCTACAGGACAGTCCAAGACAGCAACCAGTTGAATACAGTAGCTCACCTTCTCAGTGTTTTAACTTGAAGGCAAAAAAGAGACAGGTTTCTTCTAATGCAGTCTGGGCTAGATCCCAGACATATCATACCTCATACCATACCTCAGATATATCAGTTTTTAGTTCTTTTTTTTTCTAATGTCATGAAGCTGGAACCAGTAGTAACGTTTCATGCTTCCAAAAGTATTACAGAAAGAAAACAATGATTTATAAGTAATTACTTAACTGCACAACTGACGCACCACACAAATTGGTCATTCAGTTTCACACCTCCACCTCTCTATTTACACTCAGAATTATAGAACAAAAACATTAACTCTCTATCGGGAAGGTAGCAAATAACTCCATGGATCAAATTTTTTATCTTAAGGCTAAAACACAAACTTTTCAGCTAGTATGCTCTCCAGGGCAAGAACAAGTATGATTTTCAAACAAATATCTGCCATTTTGCTTCAACAGAGCATGTTAGAAATCTGACTGTGGTACCACAAAACTGTGACAAGGCAACAGGTTCCTATGTAGAGAGATGTTTCTCTAGTAAAATGCGTAGATGAGGCAAATATATAAATACATACAGTAAGATTAAGAAAGCTAAAGCTTTAATTTACAGAAAAATGCACTGATAGTCATAAGCAAAACACTCCTTAAAACATTAAATTCAGTGAAAATTTATACATAAAGCAGTGTTCAGATTTACGACGCAGTAATTAAAATGCAATTCCTCAGTGTACAGTGCTGCGTGTAAATAACATCAGTTACACTGTTGTGTAAATAACTGGAAAATCAATACTATAGAAGAACCAGGACTGAAGTACAAGACAGAAGTTAAAAAGTACTAATACAAAACAGCACACTACAGACTAACAAGAACTTCCTCTACCATTTGGGAGTTTATCATTTGAGAAAAAACAAGAAGAAAGAAGATCTCCGCGCCAGACAAGGCAGCCACAAAAGGGGCAGATACTGCATTAGGGTGTACCAGCCAATGTGCTCTTCTCACTACAAAAAGCAGCAATGAGACTAAGTCAGGAACACTGGCTACAATAAGCTAAACACCATCCACCTCAGTCCATAACATGTGTAGAGAAAGGTTTATGAGGACAATGAAGAGGTAGCTTCTCCAAAAAATTGTTAAGCTCAGCAAAGTGAAAGCTGAGGAGAGCTACAACTTGCTCTTCAGAGACACATGACAAGGGCTAAACACCAGAGAGCTGTAAAAAGCACTAAGATAAATAGGGTGTTAACAAAATAACAAACCTAACTGGAATAACAGCAACCAAGAAAGCTAGTTTAGCCAAGGAAAAACTTATTTTCCATATAATAGAAGATTTCATCATCATCATGGCTCGGCTTCGTGAATGAAGATTGGGGAAGGGTTCTACCCACGTTTGTTACAAGCATGCTGGTGGCTAAAAAGGTCAATACGAGACAGGCACGTCCGGTTGCAAAAGGCACAACAGAAAGACTCCTTAGGTGGTATATTCTGCAAGGCACGATTCTTTCTGCGTTGTCTTTTCTCCTCAAGAGTGATCCTGTGTGCTTTCTCAAAAGCGTCAGCAGCGTTATAGATGGTGTGTCTCCAGTTCTCCCGATTTGAGGCCAGAGTAGACCAGTTATGGTGATCAATATGGTCAAGGTTGAGATGTTGTTTCAGGGAGTCCTTGTATCTTCTCTTCGGGGCTCCTCTCATGCGGCAGCCGGTGGCAAGTTCACCATAAAGCAAGATCTTAGGGAGGCGGTGGTCCTTCATCCTTGAGACGTGCCCTGCCCAACGCAGTTGTGTTCTCAGCAACATGGCCTCAATACTTGTGACTGCTGCTTGTTCTAGAACAGATGTATTGGTCACATAATCTGACCAGTGGATGTTTAAGATCGTGCAGAGACAGCGTTGATGGAAGCGTTCTAAGAGTCGCAGGTGGTGGCGGTAGATGACTCATGATTCAGATCCATATAAGAGAGTAGACAGCACAATGGCTCTGTAAACACTGATCTTTGTACTTTTCTTCAAGTGTTTATTTTGCCAGACTCTTTTATGAAGTTTTCTGAAGGCACTGTATGCCTTTGCTAACCTATTGTCTATCTCTCCATCAATCTTACTGTCTGAGGAGATGAGGCTACCTAGGTAATTAAACTGCTGGACTGATTTGAGCTCTGATTCGCCAATGGTGATATGGGGATGATGGAAGACTTCCTGAGGTGCTGGTTGATAGAGAACTCCTGTCTTCTTTAAGCTGACTTCCAGCCCAAAGAGCTCAGCAGCGTCTGCAAAGCAGGATGTTAAACGCTGCAGAGCTGCTTCTGTGTGGGCGACAAGGGCAGCGTCCTCAGCATAAAGCAGCTCCCGGACAAGAGGGTTTAAGGTCTTGGTGTGGGCCTTCAGTCGCCTTAGGTTGAAAAGGCTTCCATCAGTACGGTATCGAATGTAGATACCGTCCTGATCATCGAGGTCTGCCATGGCCCTTTGGAGCATCATGCTGAAAAAGATTGTGAATAGGGTTGGAGCAAGAACGCAGCCTTGTTTCACACCATTAGTTATTAGAGAGGGCTCAGGAAGTGCATCACCATATCTGACTTGGCCATGCTGATCCTCATGAAGTGAGATGATCATTTTAAGGAACTTGGGGGGACAACCTAAGCGTTCCAAAATCCGCCATAGACCTTTTCTGCTCACAGTATCGAAAGCCTTGGTGAGGTTGACAAAGGTTACATAGAGACCTTTGTTCTGTTCCCTACACTTCTCTTGCAGTTGTCTGAGGACAAACACCATGTCTGTGGTGCTCCTGTTGGCTCTGAAACCACACTGACTTTCAGGAAGGATACCTTCTGCTATAGCAGGTATTAGTCTGTTCAAGAGTATTCTTGCCAGGATTTTGCCAGCAATGGAGAGTAGAGTAATACCACAGTAATTTGAACAGTCTGATTTAACTCCTTTCTTCTTATATAGGGTGATGATGACTGCATCACGAAGGTCTGATGGTAGTTGGCCTAGTTCCCAACAGCACAGTACAAACTTGTGAAATTTAGCATAGAGTGCATGACCCCCATGCTTTCAGACTTCAGGTAGAATTCCATCAACCCCAGCTGCCTTGCCAATTTTCACCTGCTGTATGGCCTTGAGGGTTTCTCCTAAAGTGAGGGCAGTATCCAATTCATACTTCACTCGTTGTTGTGTGATGGACTGAATAGCTGAGTCTTGGACTACATGGCTAGTACTGAAGAGAGTCTGAAAGTGTTCAGACCATCGATTCAGAATGGAGGTTTTGTCTGTCAGAAGCGTTTGACCATCAGCGCTGAGTAGAGGGCTTTGTACCTGGTATGTAGGCCCATATGCTGTTTTCAGGGCTTCACAGAATCCTCTGTGATCACCCATGTCTGCACATAGTTGTGTTTTTTCAGCTAGATTGATCCACCACTTGTTCTGGATGTCACGGAGTTTCTGTTGGAGCTTGCTGCATGTAAGGCGAAAGGCTGTTTTTCTTACGTGACAGGATGGCAGTGCAAGGTGTGCTTGGTGGGCGCTTCTCTTCTTCCTCAACAATTCCTGGATCTCTTGATTATTTTCATCGTACCAGTCCTTGTTCTTCTTGAGGGAGAACCCTAAGGTCTCATCAGAGGATTGCAGGATGTTGCTTTTAATATGGTGTCAAAGTGTTACAGGAGAGGTATCTGTAGATTCTGTGGAACGGTTATTGAGCCTGGTTTGAAGATTGGCCTGGAATTTGTTTCTCACTGTGGCTGATTGGAGATTGTTAACTTGGAGTCTTCTCCTTGGGATACTCCCCCTTTTAGGTTTGAATTTAAGATTGAGGTTAAGTTTACAGCTCACAAGCTGATGGTCTGTTTGGCATTCTGCACTGGGCATCATGCAGGTATGGTGGACATCGCGGACATCTCTCTGTCACACCAAGACATAACCGATGAGGTGCCAATGCTTAGATCTGGGGTGCATCCAGGTTGTCTTCAGACTGTTTTTCTGCTGGAAGATAGTATTAGTGATGGTGAGCTGTTGCTCCGCACAGAATTCTAGCAGAAGTCGACCATTACCGTTGCAGCTTCCAACACCATGCTTGCCTAATATTCCTTTCCAGGCTTCAAAATTCCTTCCTACTCTGGCATTGAAATCACCAAGGATAATGATCTTATCATCTGCAGGAACCTTCTGGGTAAGGCGGCACAGGTCGGTGTAAAATTTATCTTTTTCGGCAGAGTCAGTTTGGAGAGTTGGGGCATATATACTAAAGAGGACAACGTGCTGCTTGTTGTTTAGTGGAAGGCATAGGGAGATAAGGCGGCCAGTATGACTTGTTAGCAGATTTCTGAGTTTAGGAACAATAGAGCTTTTTATCACGAAGCCGACTCCTGAGAGATGCTTTTTGGTTGTGGGCTTATCTGACCAAAAGAGTGTGTAACCGGCACCATGTTCTCTGAGGCTGCCTTCCTCATGAAGGCGAACTTCACTGAGAGCAGCAATGTCGATGTTGAGACGAGCCAGCTCATGGGCAATTAGGGCAGAGCGACACTCAGGACGTCCACTATCCGCTGAATCGAGCATGGTTCTGATGTTCCAGCATGCTAGAGTTAATTTGGGTACAAATACAAGATTTATGTCACTGTTAAAACTAGACTCAATAACTCAGGAAACTCCATCCAGCCCTATGCTTCCTTGAACTCAGTAGCAAACAATCTAAAATTTCTTACAAAATTATACCTCTTCATAGAAGTGGCCTACAAAACAGCTCAAGTTTTGCTCTCTTCATTGTCCAAGGTGAAGGCAGAACAAACTTGAGGTTCATTTATATGACTGTCAGTTTAGATGAGAAGTTACAAAGCATTTTACTTACCCTGGTTTTTGAAGAGTCCCTCAACGAGGACAGAGACACTTGACATTACGTGGAGCTCTTTTCAGGGTTAAATGTGATATGCAAATTTTTGGCAAAAAATTCATATGCTATAATAAATCATTATTATTTTGGTAAATTCAGTGCAGGAACACAAAGTTCCCATTTGGTATCCTTTATAATTTCGACTGCATTTATTTAGTATAGTTATTTTTTTATTTTTCCATTCTAAAAGCAAGGTATGTACTGTGAAAGCTCCCAGACACCATGAAAGCTACTCACAAGGCAAGCCATTGCCAGCCACAGTCACAAGATCAAGGACCTGCTACATTATAATCCTGTAATATACTGTACAATCATTCATCTTCAGGACATCTAATATAAATACTTAAATCTGGTCAGTTATTATTCATTTCATTTAAAATTAAGAAAATAACATGGCGGAAATGATAAAGGAATCTAAAAACTCTATTTACAACACTATGACAAAAAATGACTAGTTCTATGGCCACGGGCAAATCCCTTTCAACTCTGTGGCTCAGTTCACATATCTGTAAAATAGGCACAATGTGACCTAGTAATGACATCAAGTTTCTCTGCTGCCAAGTTATATTCATACCTTGCTCACTACCCTCAGGAAGTCACACCCATTTTGCAGAACATTTGCACTGAGATTAGTGATGTCTTTTAAAAGTAGCCCATCAGTAAGATTTTTAAAAAAATATTGCAACTTCTGCAGAGCAGGCAAGACCTCCCTACTGATTATCTCTGCAAGTTCTGCCCTCCTGCAGATGCCCTCCTGCTCTGCACCCCATTCTAAAAGCAACTTTGGTTCTTCAACTACATTTCTACAAATTTTAATGGCACTCCAATTCTGTTGCGCTTTGGTACCTGATCAAGAACCATCAAACTGCTAGCTTTAGCCATAACAACTGAACTGAAGACCAGTAGTACCTGCCCAGGTAGGAGATGCCCAGAGACTCCAACGGCACTTGTATATGAACAGTTCTAACTGTGCACCAACTCAAGGCCCCCTTTCTCACCTTACGTTGTAGAGTTTTAACATTACACTGTCCTGTAACAGCAGCAAAACCACAGCAGAGTCTGGTAATTCACTGCTGCAGACCACACCAAAGCACCATCTTCTTGACATGCCCTGCCTCTGGCCTTTTGCATTAAGAGATCATGACAGGAAAAAAAGGATTTTATTAAAGACTGCAGCATGCTTTGGCTTAATTAGAACCATACAGAAATTGTTCTGCAATCAACTGGTGATGGCAGTTCAAACCTTAAGTGCTCACTGCTAGATTTTAAAAGCCACTCAGATCCTTTGCTGTAAGGAAATGATATACAGTGAGATTTTTTTCCTCCCCAATTGTCTGTACTTGCAACAAGGGTTACCACACAAACTGAGGAGAACACCAGTTCTCAATCAAATCTGCCACACCATTATTCCAAAATACTGCAGAAAGTGAAGCATGCAACACTACTTTCTGTGGAGGAACATCAAAGTGTTATAAAAAAACAAACATAACAGGGAGTATACATGCTCCCACTGGAAATCCCTCACTTTCTCCTCCAGCCTCCCCTCTTCCCTCTTTCTGACTCACTGGACAGCAGCTAAATCATTCCAAGAAGGAAGGAACAATTAATCCTTTTCCATTGCAATTAAATGTGGTGGCAACATTTCTGAAGTGTACCTGCAACCCATGACACCAGGTTTGATTTTGTCTATTAGTTAAGCACAGAAAAACAGAGCTACTTTGACCAGAGCCTAGCTTTGATAGCTTTTATCCAAGTACACTCCAACAGATGTGCTATTTCCTTGAGAGCTGAGCCAATCTAAGCTATTGTCTCCCATTGCTTGTCCTAACTTTTCCCCTCCTCCTGTCTGTCACCAAAATGGCACAAGTTGGCATGTTGGTATGACCTCAACTTCTTCAAAAAAAAAAAAAAAGAGATAGAACCAAGATGGGGAAGGACTGTTCAGATGTGAGGAGCAAGAACCTCTGCAGCAGACAAGCAGCTGAGAATGAACCACACGACCGTAGAGCTGCAAACTAATGCTCATTCAAAGCAAGCAGTCAGGCCCAACATAACTCAGAAGACATTTCCTGTATATGTATTTTAAAGGTTCAGGTTTCCAATAATCAGCCTACAAACCCAGAAAGCATGTTCTTTTTCTAGGTCAAAATAGCTATGATCCCTTCTACAAGTCACAAGTAGACAGAAAGCAGAATATATGGTGTATCCTGCTGTGCTCTGTCTGATCTTCTCCTTTGCCTTGTGGCAAATAAAACTCTTTAAAAACTATATATGATTTCCTCATTCCCCATTTTGAAATAACAGTCTTCAGGACTTTAAAGAACACAAACTCACTTTATTCTCAGCAAATTATCATTATGATCAATTTGGCAACTCTTTTTGCAGTACTGACTTACACAAGATGCTATCACCATTACATCCAAATATGCCTTGCACAAGAAGAGGACACTTGCCTTGTCTTGATCTGACTTCCCCAGAATTATTTCAGATTTGTTTGCAATATGTATGCAACCTGTACTTAAACAACATTAAAGTTTTATCTATTTTCAGCTCCTGGTTGTGAAGAAAGACAACACACATCTGCGACTATCGCTGATCGCATCAGTGCTTTAACATTCCTAATGCTGGGATGTGTTCCTGAATGAGTCACAACTTCTTGCTGGGCAGAAACACAGGTACAATTTACCTTGCTCTGCACCTGATTTTCATGGAAAGCAAACCATAGTACACAGCAATACCTCCCCGGTTGAACAAATATAGAGTCAGAACCCACAGCACGCCTCAACATGAGGTCTGTTCCTCACCACCGTCACATACGCACCTCCACAAATCAGTCTAGATAAAGAGCGCAGTCCTACGAAATGGGAAAACAGGAAAAGAAGATTAAAAGAGACAGTCTCAAGGTCAAACTGGTTTGAACAAGTGGATCCTGTATTTCATATTCTATTTTACATACTAAAGAGAAGCCATGGTTTGATATTACAAGCAGTATCAATCCAATTACCTACTACCTGCTTATGCAGAAAAGATGACGTGACAGTCCAGGACTATGGTGCATCAACTTGAATAGTTTTTAATACTGTTTAGAGTAAATTAATGATGTCCAGTATCTAAAACTCTCACTCTCTTCTTTCATTTGTTTTATCAGTGTCACAGTAAGAGACGTTTTACTTAGCCACCAAATGTCCACATGCCTGTCTTCAGGTTTTTTTCTCGTGGGAGGCAATGTTTTCAGGTTAGATAATATTCCACTGTAAAATTAAACATTCAAGTAGCAATGGCTGAAAATTATCTTCATGCAGTGTAACCAAATGATAATTTTCTGAGGGTGTTCAGTTTTACACAAATTGTTGAGATGTCGTTGCCATTAGCAGGGGTTTTCTTTACTGCACTGACCTTGTAATGCAGACATATTTTATGAACCCCTAAATGCAACTTGAAAGCTGATGTAAATGGCAACATTGGGCACTTCAGCCATGAAATGTGCAGCACGATATGGGGTAATCTAGGTAGCATTATTAATTTTTGCATATAAATAGTCACAAATTTACTGTGAAGACACTGTTTTCTTGAGTCTTAGAAATATGAATCACAAAGGAACGGGGGGGGGGGGGAAGTGCAAGTTGTAGGGAAGCTGGGAAAGATGTCATACTTTCAAAAAATAAATATTGCAAACTATTACCTTCATCATCAGCTACCACAGCCCTCCCAAATGCCTATTTAACACATCCCTTCAAAGAAGCCTTTCAGATGTCTGCAAATATTGCTGGTGACAATACAGCACTGCGCTAGGAAGAAACGGCTCTTCCCATTTATCCTGGATGTCTTGCTCACGATAGCAAGGGGTATCAAAATCTTCACACAAATTGAGTCAAATTCTTGAGACATGTTCTTGTCTCCTCATCACAAATATAACACCATCTAAGCAGATCTTCACTGGTAAGATCTGGCCTCCATTTGTCTTTCTTCTAAATTTTATGTAAAATTGCTATTTAAAGACACCACTGTTTTTTTAAAGAGACAATTCTTCCACATGTCAAATTTTTTTGTCCCTCAATAAAATCTTACCAGTGGCCCCGTGTTACATTTTGACTTTCCATTAAATTAAAGGCTGTGATGTCTACATATCTGAAATATAAATCCCACAATGAGCACAGGAAAGAACATTTAGTTCTTCTTGAGCTATTAAGAAATACTCGCACCTCACAAAAAAGTCAAAGCATTTACAATGAAGTAAAAACTGAGACACTATGGGTGTTGAAGCCAAGCCCCTCCCTTCCTCGGTTCACACAGACGCTGGCAGGCTCCCCTCACTTCCAAGCACAAAAGCAGCTGTTTCCTTCATGCTCTCCCTGTGCAAATGGAAGTTTATCCTTCCCTGTGTCCAACCAGGTTCCCCCCTCTCACTGCTCTCTGTACCTTGAAGGTGCTCATCCCTTTCCATATCCCCATGCAGTGAAATGACATGGTGTCTTCAAAAGGCAGTAATACTCATGAGTATTCAATCGCAAAAGATGTCAGTAAAAAGCAGGCAACAATAAAGGATGTAATTTCATCATATAGCACTAAATGTGACAAATTAACGTGCCACGGGAGACAATTCTGACTGTATTTCACTCTGATCCCTCCAGCCATGGCTTTGTGGAGCTCATCAAAATAAGCCTATTGAGCACCTCCTGCAATGGTAGTGGTGGTTTCACTCCAGAGACCACAGGTTTCACTCCAGAGACCACCATCAAAGCATGGATTAAATGCTGTCCACACAACTCCCTTCAATTCAACTCCCACTTCTTACTTAAATTTATAACATTGCCTACATCCTTAAGTGGATATTTCTAGTTAACATGTATTTTAGTGAAAGTGCTGTAGATAAACTGATTGTAGAAATTCAGTAAAGATGGCAAAGCCCTGTAGGATTTCTCACAGGAGCCTCTGTAAGACACCACATCACTTCAAGGCAAACTTACAACTAAAACTTCATTTAATTTGCTTCTGCTCAGTAACAAGCAATACCTAGTGTTGGGAAAAAGCAAATTACATAATGTATAAATACTTACACTAATTTTTAAATTCTAAAAATGACCAATCTGCAAACATAAACACTCTCAAGTTATTTTTTAAGACAACAAGTAATTTCTCTGAAATTCATATATTTGAGATCAAACTTGTCTCAGTTCCCTTCTATTCCTGAGTTGAACTGCAGAATTCATAGGAGAGCAGCCAAGAGAATCCTGTCTAATTCACCATTAGTCTTCCTTTACGAAGTCCATTTCTGGTCTAGTTTGCAAGTCTGCCTCACTGCATATGTACCAGCAAAAGAGTAGCCACTTTTCCACGCAACTTTTCTGCATAAAATCACTATCCTGTAGAAGGATCAATGTTTTTCATACCATGTTTTCATCAGAATCTACAAAGCAATGGGACAATGATAAGAAATCTTTCTTATGTAGGCAAAACCACAAAGGCCACATTCTTCCTATTACTCACTACCTCCTGTTTACCAAAATTGAAAGTCATCCGCTTAGCTAAGGAACAGAGAATAATTTGATGAACTTTTCCCAGACACCCACATTCGAGGGGCTTATGACAGAAAGACCTCACTCTAGCCAGATTAGCTGCATGCATTTTTATGTCATGTATTTACAGCCACATTATTTAGTGATAGGAATATTTGTGACACAATCCTTTTCATACAAATCCTCCATGCTATCATACAGAGCTCAAAAGAGCTCTTCCTGAAAGCTTTCCTGAAACAACAGAAGACACTGTCAGCATGGTATTATTTATTTCACGTCCTTCTATGTGCATGAAACAAATCAATATTTTACCATGCTGGTCCATATGTTCTCAGGAGAAACCCTCGCAGCTGCTTGACAGAAATAACATCGATGCCAGGGAAAAAAATTAATCTTTTGCTTTGAAGTCGGACTATTAGTGTCTATTTCTGAAATGAGACAGAAGAAATCTTTTATAGTAGTTTCTATTTTATGAATCTGGGACTTATAATACATTCACCCATCACACACAGGAAACCTGATGAAGTTATTGGCTTTTTAGTACAATCCAAAATATTGTAATGCTGTCTTCTTCTTTTTTTTGTTTTTTAAAGCAGATTTGCTGCCCAAATAACCTGCAGAAATTAACATACTCTGTTATTCACTTCTGCCTGTAGCTGCTTTGCCATCTGGCACTAGCAACTATTTATCTAAAGAGTAAATTTGAATTAAGGATCATGAACCTGCTCCTTTTAAATTGTGTTTCACCTGAACACAGAAGGTCAATTCACAGTTATGTGAGACATCAAACCTACAAATTCACTGTCATGTATTTAAGTTAATACAGCAGAATCAGAGGTACTCTGCTGCTTTAAAAAGCAAAGCATCAAACTGAGATGAAAACTGAGCTAATCCTAGATTTTTGTGTCCCTATAAAATACCAGGAGAATTCTGCACAGAAATAACATAACCCTGCCTATAATCTCATTTAACCAGAGCAAAATGAACTATTCTGATCCTTACACTGGCTCTGACTCCAGAGCAGGGCAGGGAGACTATAGTCATGAAGGACTGGTCAAGTGGAAACTCAGACCCTGAAGGCAAATGAAAGGACCATCATTGCTATATTCAGAGTATAGGCTGTACCCTTCACTCTTTATTTAAACTAGCACATGCTTAATACACAAAGGTTTCAACAGATAAAAATTGAGACTGTGACTTTTTCTGTGTGATACAAAAGCTCATGCAATGCAATGAGGTGAGAGCCCCTCTAACAGTTGCCTTCCAGGGCAAATAGGATGCGCTCACCACCTCTCTGTGTCCCCCTGCTCGAACTGCTCCAGGACTAAGTGAGGAGCTTTTCAGGACACAGTAGAAACAAAGATTTAACAGTTCTTTCCCCCACCTCTGTAAAACCAGGTAACAAATGTAATCTAAACAAGATTCCTGTTCTTCACAGAACAGGAAAAGGGACCAAAGGGATGCCCTCCAGACACACACACATTTACAAGATCCCCAAAATAACTGATGTAAAAATTGTCATCTCTAAAAATTATGCAAATAAAAAGAATTCTCCAACAAAGAAGATGGTTCAGAATTGCGAACAGTGCTATTCATACTGTTCACGTCCAAGGATTTTATTCTAGTATTACTCCAGTTTACATGGGCTTATTTCTAACATGCAAAAAAAGAAACAAAAAAAAAGAATCAACTCATACAGACTTTTCCCCTCCCTCCATTTCAAATTCCACTTTGAAAACAGAAATGCTGTTCTGTTCTATTCTGTGACAAGGATGTAGCACACAAACACTAATATACTGCTGTTTTTTCATATACTGCAGTGTCCTTTTTCAGGAAGTCTAATGTCAAATAGCAAATCACTATAGAAAATATCACAACCTTTTTTTTTGTGGGAAAAGAATATAAATCCTTATTCAGTGCATGGACCACCTTTTACTCTGTGTAAAACAGAGCATTTAATACAGCAGTGGTATGGTTTGGGTTGATCATTAGGCTAAATTGTAATACAAAAAAAAAAATCACCCATATTAAAGATTACTCATACAAGTTCATTTCTATTACAAGATTGGATTTCCCCTAAGTTCTTCACCAGCCATTTAGCAAGGCTACTTATAAATCATTGCTGATGTCGCTTTTATGTAAAACAAGAGAGTGCTTCCCCTCATTAGAGGTCTCAGAGCTTCAAGAATTTTGTAGAAATGCTTTATTTATTTTCTCTATGCCCCTCATTTCTCCACTTTCTACCCACAGCAACAGCTGTGTTTCCTGCAGAGTCATTTCCGCCTGTCACGGTGGGGAGAGGTAGAACAACATGCCCAAGGACGATGCCACTGTCCGTTTTGAAACTTCTGCTCAAGGACTGAGAAAGCAGAACATGTAAGAGATCAGAGTTAATCCAGCAGCATTGCTTCCCAAGTGCCAGGAAGGTTGATGAAGGGCTCAGAATAACAAGGTTAGGGCATGGCCACAAAATAAGCCACAGAAAAAAAAGCAGCAGGTTTTACAAAGGAAAAAAAAAACAAATAAAGGACAGCTGAACACCCCACCCTGTTGTTTGTGACACAAGCAGCACAGGGGCAAAAGGGAAGAGCTGAATTTCATAAGCTTTGCATCATTTAAGGCTTGCCTACGTGGAAAAACTACCAAGGGGAGAGAATCATTAAACAGGTTACACCAGAGGACCTTAAAGTGAGAATCAAAAAGGGGACTTAAATTTTGACAGGAAGTTCAAAAAAGCTTTAGCAAGGGCAGAGATAACAAAACATCGCTCTGTAGAGACATGCAGAGATGAGAAAAACAGCCATGATATCCTGTAGGCAAGGAACGGGAGTGAAGAACAGTAAGCTGGGATCTTCTGCTTGGCTTCACAGAAAAGAAAGACCAAGGAGATCATGAACTCTCACAGTTCAAGTCCTGTCAAAAGTACCAGTGAAATAATCCCCATAGCTTCTGGCATTTGTTACCTTTGCAGTCTGATGCAAAGCCAACTTAAGGTAACAAAAACTAACTTTCAGAGGGCCTAGAGGGCAGGCTTCGACAACACCTCTTATACTTAACTACAAAGTCCCAGCATAGAAGGATCAGACGTACCTGGTTTCTTTGCACTTAACACAGATATGATCACTTCCATGCACAAATCACTCCTACCTCGGACATTTATGTTTTCAGTTGTAACTTGTTAATATATCCCAAAGAAGGCATATAATTATTGGTATAGTATCACAACAATCACTACTAAAATTGCCTTAGTTCTTCCCAGAACGTCTCCAACTGTCTAGCTATCTTGCAAGATTGGACTTTCTGTTCTTTTTTTCAGCTGATGTTCTTCTTTCAGGTGACGTTCTTTTCCACTTAATGGCATTCCAGCGGCAGACAGAGGGACATAGCAGGCAGCATGAGAACGACATGAATCAGAGGGAGTTCTCTCTGGCAGGCAACTCTTGCACAAAGAGTTTATGGACAAGTACGAGGGAGAGGATGTCTTCAGGGTTGTGTTGACTCAGGGGCTGTCATCCTGGTCTTTAGATGTTAAGCATGTTTTTCAAATGTCTTTTAAAAAACATTAACTGTTAATTATTTAACTGCACCCCCAATGCATTAATAAAGAAATTACATAAACTTAACTGAATATAATTGAGTTTTATTAAAATAAATTATTTGCTCTCTTTTGACATATTACAGAATTCGTATTGTAAATTCATATATGCTTAAAGGCAATCATGAAGGCAAACACAATTCCAACAGAATCTTGGAAAACAATAATTCAGATACAAATCAGTGCAAAAATTAAGACTGCAAAGACTGTTTTATTTCTACTTGTTTGGATTTGGAAGGGGAAGGAAAGACTGTCATGTACCAGAAGTTTGTTAGTGAACAGTCCCAAAATCAAGCCTAATATTGTTAAAACTAGCTTGTATTTATAATGCTGTAACATGAGAAATATTTTATATCAGAAACATAAATAATTAAAATTAGTCACCAAAATGTTGCTCTGGGAGGTGGGTGTCCCTGAGTGCCTTTGCTTGAAAAGCTTCTCTCACACTATAGTTTTCCAAGTTGGACGTCACAAGAAGTATGAAGATACCACAAATGCACCAACAAACCTTACTTTACATTTTATTAAGAAACCTAATATATTTTAAAATAGAAAGTAACATCAAATCTAGTTAATTCATAGCAATGAAAACATCAGCAAATGCTATAAATTAACAAACAGAAGAACCTAAAGCATGCTGTCATTTTTAAATGCCCTTACTACAGCACCAGTTTTTTTGAGATGAGAAAATAGTGGTCATTTTTATGTAAATTCTACAAGGAAATTAGTGATAGTTTAAAGTACCTGAAAGTGAGCTAGTAAATGACTGGGTTTTGAAAATACCCTCATTCTCTCATTCTGAAAATAACACACAAGATAACAGGCTCCTTTGTTACTAAAAGCAGCTGCCAATCTCACTGTAACATGCACTTTCAAAGGACACTGCCTTCCAAATCCAAAATAAATGGGGGGGGAAGTAAAAAGGAAAGAAAGAAGAAATTAAGATAAATTCACTACTGCAGTTCAAAATCAGAATCCCTAACTTATAAAATTTCTTGTGGGGAATACAGCAAAAGCTCGAGACTCAGTGAATTCTACACGAGAATAATAAGCAATACCAGTCAAAACTACATTAAAATTACAGCATCAGAGTGAATAAAACAGCAGCAAGGTCACTACAAACAAATGTTTTATCCACTCTGCACATGTCAACACTAACTAGAAAACTAGAATATGTCCCACTTTTTGCATATAACAAATTGAAAGAACAGGGCACGTGTGTGTGTGTGTGTGTGTGTGTGTGTATATATATATATATGAGCTTTTAGTGGCACAAGATGAAAACTACCTCAATATCTGGATGTATGATTTACAGTATTCGAAGAAACTATTTACATCCAGGCACTGCACGGATCACATGCACAGTCTCAGTCTGATTGCTGAAGGCAAAACAACACCGTGATTCTAAAGGTAAACAATTGTTTTGCTACTTGTAATGCCACTGATTCTAGTGACACAGAAATTTGGAAGTCAGTAAATACAGCTTTAAGCAAGAACTAGAGAACTGCAGTGCTCTCCAAAGAACAGAGAGCTGCTTAAAAACTAATTGTTTCCCTTGCCCTACCATCTAGCAGCACTGTTTCTTCAAAAGAGGTCTTCTGTCCTTAACATGGCTGCCATGCCTTACATAACATCAATGAATGAGAATATAGTTATTTTGTTTCCTAGGACTCATGCTGCCCATTAGCCATATGATTCTCCATATGGCACAGCAAACAGTCGAGACAAAGCTTTGCAGTAACGCAGCTCCGAAGATCAGCATCCTCTGAGAATAACAGCAGCAGAAATTCAGACTTTACGAGTTCCAAATTCCCTTTTATGTATTTTTCTAGTAAATAAACAGGAATTCTTACCTTATGAAAACAGCAGTAATAATAACGGTGCTCAGCATAGCCTCCTGTCTGTCATCTGCACTCGTAAAAAAAAATCTTGGTGCAACTGTCTGCTGCAGCAGGTAATCAATAACATAACCTGCTTCTTCTGTTGCCAGAGCTGCTCCATCTGAACGCTAGCTAACGTGAACACTGTCAGTGTGAGTCATACCAGTGACTCAGAGCAGATGCAGAGCTGCAGGAGGAGTTTAAGTTTCAAGGCTCCCTCTTGGTCCCTTTCTGTCGCGCAGACACTCACTGTCTGCCTGTGTATCTGTGTGTGCCTGCAGACTGCTCCAGCTTATTCTTTCAGCAGCAAGTTTAATTTCATCCTCTACATAATCAGGGATGGGGGGGGAGGTTTGGTTTGGATTTTGTGGTTTGTCTTTTCCCCCTAGAATAGCAATTGTTTCTTTCTTCGCCACAAATATATTTATCATGAATGCAAAAGCTTGCTCTGCAAACCAAGTCGATACCATGGTATGTGAGGTGATGTGCTTCTACAAGATACTTGTATGCTCACACCTCACATCAAGACTAAGAGAAGAACTCAAAAACCCCAGGAAAGATTCCAAAACAAAATTATTCAGTCTGGGCAATATCCATGTATCATGACAACTTTATAGCAAAGTGTCTCTGATTTCATCAAGTACTCTGGAGAGGGTAAATTTGGTCTCAAATGCAGTGAGATGAAAGAACTGTAGGAAGGACTCTGGAATGCACACAAGCAGAAACCCTGTGCGCCTGACCCCAGTTTAGCAGGGATAAGAGCCTACAGGAGAAGAGACTAGCTACATTACAGACAGGAGCAGCACATTTGGGTTCAGGGTTGAGTTCCGGTAGCCTCCCCCACAGCTATCCCTGTCACTAGGTTCTGATCACCTAGTCAAAGAAGCATTTCGATTACCTATTTCACAGGCCTGCCAGCCTCCTTACCACAAAACACTGAGAACAGGCATCATGAAGCCAAAGTTAGGCACTGAATACTGGACAGTGTTGACATGCTATGCTGCACTGATCACACGTATTTCTGAAAGGCACAGCAGTTGTACTGTTGAACAGATCTAGACTTGCACAAAGGCAGGTGAAGCCCTCTACTATTGAGCCACCACATCAACCACATGGAAACAAATCAGGGTGAGATGAATTGAGCAAGTATTGTCAAAAGAGGCTGCTGGCCCAAAGAACAATGCCATTAAAATCCACAGACCTGATTAACAGTCATTCATATAAACATCCCAGACAGTTTGGGAAAAAAGCACTTGGTTTATGTCAAAGCATTTACAGCAGAACATCTTTCCTCATACTTAGCAAATATCCAGTTGGCTATCACCCAGATAAACAGATTTGTGTTGAGATTTCTCATGCAAAGGCTAATATCAAGGCATGACTTTCATGGTTCTTTGGGTTTTTTTGTCATTTTAAAGAATTCCTTCTTCTGCAAGGCCCAATCAAATGAAAGGTACGCCAGCTCAATACAGGTATCTGCACAGCACTCTTCAGTACTGAATCTGGTTGTTAAAACCACTGAACAAACTTCATGCTATTGATGGTGAATGTTTACTCCATGTATCTCAAAGCAGCCAAGAACACTGCCTTGGCAGGGATCAAGAGATGAGAAAGAATCAAGCTGAGCAAAACAATCCTTGAAGCATGCTAACAGAGATAACATAAACAAGGGGGATAAAGAATATCTGGTATCTGTGAAGGTACACTGAATTAAACTCTTTTCCCCTAAAAATATTAGCATGCTATCACTTGGAAAATATTCTGTTGAATCCCACCCTTTTTCCCAATTTACTAATGACAGTAACCTTTCCTCCTGTCAAGCTTTTGAGGCCTTATTTTTGTGCGTTAAATGCCTGAATAGGCAGAAGAATGTTAAAAACCACAGCATGTCAGAGAAAAAAAACCAAAACACAAAAAACACAACAGCAGCAACAAAAAAACAAAGACCCCTGAGATTTTAAACAGGAAAACTAACAGCAAGGCCATGGTCCAAATGGCCTCTGTTACACAGTCAGAGAAGATAAAACTGAAGGCAAAATTGGATCATACTTCAAATATCTGGGGATTTGGAGGATGGAGTTTTTTTCCTTTTGGGGGTGTGTGGTTGTGGGTTTTGTCTGGTTTAAAATGGATGGCATGAAATTGTATATCTACATTCAATTTTGTGCTGCTGTCCATTTAAGAGCATAGATGTGCATGACAACTGACTCAAAGAAAAGAGGTGTTAAAGGCCTCAAAGTGATAAAACACACCAAAAGTGAGCACGCACTGTGTATAATGCACATACTTGCCTTACCTGCAAATGACCCCATCTACAAATCAGAAGTGATTTAGCTGCTCTAGGCAGCAGTTTCCTATTGCCTACTTGACCAGTCATCTTCGTTGGACCTCCTGCAGTTGAAATGGTTTGGACTGTGAGTTAAAACGTGGGAAAATCTGAAGCTTCTTACCCCAACAGAGGTAAAGGTACACAGATGTGGGATGAAATCTTGAACAGAAATTTAGTACAGCCTTCTAAACTAACCACTGTTGTAAGAGGTTCTGCATTAAGAGGCAGTGTAGACTATTATATACTCCTTAAGGAGTACAGATAGTTTTTACCTTTTCTCCTTTCAGAAATAAGAAAGGAAAGGCCTTTCTATAGTACCTATTGAAAATGGTACTAGACTCAAGAACCTTCTTCCTCCTCATCATCTTCCTGTCTCCAGGAATTAGTTTGGAAATTTTTTTAAGTCATCATTAAGCCAGCAATGGTGGAAATGGTTTCCCACAGCCTATTCTAGATTGTCAGATTTCTTATTAACCTGGTTTCTCATGAAAGCTCAGAGTCCAGTCAGATTGTTGTTACTAAGAACACCAACCTCTACTTTCATTCCTGAGCCTTTTTCTTCTTAGATTACAATGTCTTGGGGAGGGGAGGGAATGGAAAAAATAAAAAAAAAAGCATTCATTTTCTTCAAGGGCAGAGCTGGCTCCCAATGCAATAAAGTAACAGAAGCAGACTGAGGACCCCTGACAGTATCCTCCTGCCCTCACCATCCTTCCAGTGATCTTTCCAACAGCTACATTCTCTGCTGCATTCTAATGTTTTGTAGCCTTGTTCTTCTGAGCCCTGTGGAAAGCTGGGATTTCAGATACTAATTTTTGAGGAGCACTGACACACATTTTCAAAACAAAAAGCTGAGCTAATTTCCTGAACAGACTCACATTCTGTTTACTGTTGATACGGGCATTACAGTACTCACCAGGGAACAGCCATGCATGGAGGTGAGCACGAAGCACACACAGAGTAGAAGACACCCACTCCAGAAGGAGCATGTATTTTGAAAATACATATAGGCAAAAAGTTGAGAAGATAAATATTTTTTGCATTATCTTACAAACATAGCTAACTGACTTGACCCATGTCCACAGCAAAGCTAAATTCAGAAACTATATTTCAGTGTCCTGCTCACCTGACCATCAGACTTCCCTTTCGGTGCATCTCAGTTGTAGGTTCCTTTCTTCCAGCTAATTACCTTTCATGAGTATTTTGATATGCTATGACAACAGCATTGTCTGCTTCTCAGGAAAATTAAGACTCCTACTGGGAAAAGCATCAGAACAAGAATCTTTATCCTGCACAGACAGTGAACAGAGGAAGCCACACATGAAAGCAGAGCTTTAGTGATTAGGTATGGGAGGAGGGAAGAGGATGCACTTACTCCTCAGAGTTATCTGAAGGTTTCTGAAGATAAATAAGACACACTGCAGCAGTTTAACTTTTTACCACCACTACATCATTCATCAATGTCTTGATAGCATCCTGCACCCCTCTAAAAAGCAGTTAGCAAAGCAACTTTTAAGAGGATGTGGGAAACCATTTCCATCACACAAATACATCTCTTCACTGAGACCACCTCCTCAAGTTACTACTACAGCTATGACCCACGTAAAATATATTTTCTATTTCTAACAACCTAAAGCTACATAGCCAGCACTGGGAAGAGACTACAAAATGAGAATCTTCCTGTAACACACTGCATGCAGATCTCACAGGGAAGGAGTTCCTGCACATCCAGTGAAAATGCAAAACATAACCTAAATGCCCAGTTCCTCTTCATGCTCTGTTCTCAGCAGATGAAACAACAGACTCTGAAAGACTAAGATCAGAGAAATCAGCCAAAACAAGACAAGGACAATGTATCTCATAGCAACAAAGATGTACTGACCATATGAGACTATTTTACAGACACTGCTGTGGCTCCTGCATTTTACATTTGCTGCATGTGAAAGCTTGCTTGGGTAAGGAGGACTCTCCAGATTGCACTTGATGTCAGCATAGAGTCAGCTGATCTTTTGGCAGCCAGCCTGCTCACAGTTATCCACTTCTGCTCTCTTTTTAATGCTAACATCTGTCCATGTTTTGCATTGACAGAAAAGGTCAGCAAGACCCTAATGACACATTAAACCTGATAATCAGATGCACCATTTGCAACTACCATGTGCAAGGTCTCATTCCCCTTATATTCAGAGCTCAGCTTTTTCCTGAAAACACCCAGTACAGTGCAAGTGCAGAATTATCTGTAATCTCCAATCTTATATATACACCACAGAGTTCAGTTTGGATAACTAAAAGCATGTCAGAAAACACCTAGTCTCCCCAGGCTTCCAAGAAAATGAAAATGTGTTCTATCAATATAGACACAAGTTTTCCGAATCCAAACAATCTTTATTTTTCTCTACAATGCACAACTACCTCTCTGTTATAAATCAGCATGCCCCATTTTCTGCACTCACACAATTGTTTCAATTGAAAATTGACCTGTGAATCCTAACAAAAGAGACACCCAGTCCTGGGTATAAACTCATTTTGAGGCAAGCATGTTACTGCCTGACTTACCACAGATCCTCACATTGTGTAACAAAATCATATACTCTGATGGGTATTCTCTACATCCACTCATTTTGCTCATTCAATACACTCTATACATTTTCAGACTGAAATTTCTCCTCTTGTCTTCACAATGCAGGACTTGCAGATCTCATGCTGGTGATCTATGACTGGTAGGTTCTTCAATGCCTCAGAAAGAACAATTGTCAATGCTGGAGAAAGTCGATGCAAAGACTTATTGTTTCCCCAGTACCATCTGCTGCACTGGGTAAACCAAATTAAAAACCAGTAAAACTGAATGCAAAGCTGAACACTTTTGATGGCTATTCTGCAGCATTTCTTATAAAATTTACTCCCCATTTACACAAAGAAAGAGCAGCTGTAATATGAGATTTCTGTTTGCACAACAGATTTCTAATGCTTTGTTCTTATCTTCTCAATTCATCTGTACCCTTTTGCAAGTTAACCAGTCCCTATTTTCAGCAGGGAAATCATCTTCCAATATGTTCCTTATCAGTAAGGCCATGAAAAGAAACTGCCTATCTAGACACATTTAAGGGCCTCATTCTCTTATTCCTATTTTTGGCATTCTTTGCCTTTTCAATGCAAAAAAAAAAGTCCCATTGTTAGTACAGTGTAATAGAGCACTTCACAAAATGCTAAGAGAGTCTCCAAATGTACGTTGATCAGTAAAAGATCTCATAAATAGAAAGGTCATGGTTAAACAATTTTTCTTCTCTCAAAATTCTTTATTTCTTCTTTCAAAATACATTATATAACAATCCAATCAGAAAGAGTTATCAGCAAGCCCACAACTTTTAAGTTCCTATATATTTATGGTGCGCTGCAAATTATTCCCCAGGTTAATGACACCAAATAATCAATGGGACCGTTCAAAAGACTAAGGTACCGTACACGCTGGATTGTGTATCCAGTGGGAGCCCAAGGTGGAAAAGCTTATTAAATGTGTTGATAATGGATATGTTTCTTTCATGATTAATCTAAATTTTGACATTCGGAACTTAATTGACTTCAGATCATTTGGGATTTTTCCTAAAATTAGGTCACAGAAAAAGCTCACTAGGAGTAGCACTTCAGTGTTTCTAAGGAGATTTCAAAAAATCTTAATGTCAAAGACTCTATGTCTTATTCTAAGAACAACTACAAAGCAGCAAACCTACAGAAACAGTAAAACAATGAAAATAATAACGATTAAAAAAATTCAGAATCCCCTTATTAAGTAAATAAATTTTTTTTTTGGCAGGTATATAAAAATACAGACTGCCCCAAAAAGACCCACCAGTTATGACATCTTTTTCCCTGTATCTGTTGGAAGACCAGGTGATATATATCAGTACTGTGATGAGTTGCTTTGTTGTTTGGGGTTTTTTTAATCAGTTTCATCTGGTTTTGTATAATCCATAAGTATGTACTGATATATTGCTATATGTATTTTTAGATTATTCTCACTTTCTAGTATGGTAAAAGGTCTTGTTGCTTAGGATGTCTTGGTGCCTAAAGTGAGATCAAATATTACAGATGTTGGCATCATACAGTGTTTTTGGAAAGGACTTTGAGTCTTTGAATTTTAAGGGAATTAGACTGGGCAGATAATAATTGAAGACACTGCATCATTTGATTACTAGGTTTAAGGCATTAGAGTCTCACTGACCTCTAACAATGTTTATGTGTCTGTATGAGAAGCATGATCAGTATTAAGGTATTATGATTAAATAAAAAACAATGGTAACTGTGCTACTTAAAGGTATTTTTTTCATATCTATATCCTATGTTCATCTGCTCAGTTTCCCATCAAATGTATGGCATACATTCATTCTGCCCCTGAACAGATCCATATAAGTCACCATACAATTCTGGCTATGCAGAAGTGATGTGCACAGCTGTTAAGTTTATTGACATCATCTTTTATATTATAAAGGCAATGAAACATATATTTTATACTAATCTGCTCTCCCCTACTTCTACCTTCTTCTAGTTCTGTCTGTGATGTGTTTCAGCTGTTTGGAACTGATGGCTACTCCTGCAGCTGCCTGATGAGGTTCACAGTGGTCACAGCCAACAGGTCCTGCCACCCTGCACCTCTGGGAGCTGCAGCTGTCCTTTCCAGTCTCATCTGGGTCAGAGACCCAAGGCTTCCTTCTCACTGAGATTAGGTGGAGAAAAGCACAGGTATGTTGGCATACATTTTGCACCTGAGACAGAGTCAGGATAGAGAAAAAGCATGGACCCAGAGATCAGGGAAACAACAGGCCATGTTATCCTCACTACCTGTTCTCCAGATCACCTCACAGTTTTTAACCTAAAACAGAGGAAGGCAAGTTTTCCTTCCCACAGCTCATCCACTTTGTTTTTTTTGGCAGGGAGGAGTGGGTCTGGATGGTTGTGTTTTGTTGTTTTGGTTTCTTTCAAATGGAAGAATGAAGGAGACTGAGTCTGAGGCTTAGAAGCACAAGTTCCTAGGTCCCACCTCACTCACTCTGTAATGATTTTATTTATTACTTGCCTGACATTATGCAGAAAGTCTTGGGAACTGAATCTTAAATTAGTGCATTAAATATTGGACAAGTTTTCTTTCAAGGTATTATTAAGTAATTCTGGGATAATGCTTAGTTTTGGAAGGAAGATATCCATTTATCTCCTATCCAAATCTTGTGAGGTTGATTCTAGTCAATATAGAACTCTTCAAAGAACTATTCAATAAATGACAGTCACATTCATAGAAAGCTGCACTCTGAACTATATTCTTTTGCAAGTTGAGGATTTCAAAAATTCATGAAATCATTTTAGAGATAAAGGAGACTTACTGAAAAGACTTGGCTATAAATACAAAACCACTGATACAAACGTAAGTCATCAAGAGCCATAAAGACAGGTAGTATAAAAATACTTCAGCGATTGCTATAATCCAAAATAGCATTAATTTTATGTTAAATTCTCTAGGGAAAAACAATTCTAATAACCCTCCATGAAAGGCCTTCTGAAATAGAATACCCTATACTAATATTTGCCGATTAAATGAATAGTGAACAGAGACAGCAAGCTGAGCAAAGAGAAAGGCTACAGAGCATGGAAACTACGTGATCCACACCAGTAACTACAGAAAGCCTCTTAAAATACACAGGCTGTAATTCAGTGTTACAGCTGCAGGTAAGATGGAGAATTGGGCACATTAAAATTAAAGACAAGTAAAAGCTATCCTTACATTAAACCAATTTCAAAAGTATGACTGTTTTTCTTTTTTACAGTGGCTCTAAAAAAGGGTAAGATTCAAGAAGCACCTGTTAGGCAGAGTTTCTAAATAATCTGCCTTTTTTAGGAATTCCTGTAATCGGCTGAAACCACACAAATACCGGCCAAACACTATTTCAAAAGAACGTGATGCTTTGTCAGCTTCATATAAATAAGCCTAACATTTATTTTTGTAGACTACAATGTATTTTTATAGACTATAGTAGCTAGTCAGCACAAGCCTTTTTTGTACAAAAATGGGGCACATTTCTTCTACTACCTCTTTCCCTCCAATTCTTCCTCACAAAAAATAATGTACTGCAGGTTCAAAAAATATAATCGAGACCTGCCTGAGCCTTTTTATAAATAGTAACAAACTCTGCATGACACTGTTAGCAATTAGTGGCTACGTAAGAGAATGAAAAGAAAATAATAATTTTTAACCCACATAAAAGAATTCCACACAGGAAAGTAATGTACTTTTGGTATCTTACTTGTGATCTTTTGGGGTTTTTGCCCTTGGAGAAGCCTTTTCAGATTTATTACTCCAACGTTCCACATCACTGTGGGCTAAAACCCTGTAACTGAGGTACTGAAAAGATGAAACACATAGAGTTAAGTTTTTATTGAAAAATTTCCCATTAAGGGGGGGGGGGGAGAAAAAATAGGAACTTAAAATATTGCAATAAAGAAACAAATCTATTTAGTCCTCCGACAGATGCTGCCTGCTAAGCAGGAATAAACGAATATTTAAGAATAGAAGCTAAAAAGTCATGCCTTAAAATCCTATAAGGCCTCTGATCGTTTTAATAGGTTGAAAATTACTACAATCTACACTACCCTTTATATACAGTGTGGAGGCTGAATAGACTATATTAACAAGAATGTGCAGGAGAGTCAGAAAATGCACTGTATTTTCTACTTTCTCGGCAAAAGAAGACAGGCTGACTGCAATTCAGAGCTCCTAAGCTAAGCAGGAGCTAAGTTGTTGACTTAGGTGTCAGGACTCACCTCTCTGAAGGCAATTGCTTTCCTCTAAAACTTCAGAGAGGATGAAGTCTGCTGGTGCTAATACGCCCCAATCAGGCCTACCAACAAATAACAAATTCTGCAGAAGATATACAGAAATGCTGCAGTTGCCTAAGTGCTAAAGTTAAATAGCTATCCAGTAAAAGCAGAGCTCAAAATAGAACATAGATGGGAAGAACTTGTCTGTGAGGTATGAGATTTCTTAGAAGATGATAGACAGAAACAGGATATGTCAGAGCTGGGGAATGAAGACTCCCAGCAAGGCAAAGATCGATGTTACCATCAACAGGATATGAGTTCCAGTTAACATACCAACCTGAGAGCAGTTCTTAGCATATGGTATTGAAAGGAGAGAAGTTAATAGCACTGTGGTGGCTTGCTAATGGAGCGAACTAGTTTAAAGAACAGGAAATGGAAAAGAGAGGGCAAAAGTGCACAGCAAGTCATCTTAGGGCAAAGTGTGTCAGGGCAAGAAAAACCTCACAGTTAACTTTGTGAAAGATCCAAAGAGATGGATTTAGGAGAGGAGTGACTCAGGGAGAGTGACTTGTAAGCTGCAAGAATTAGCTGCTTGATTGACAGGCTGCTCAGAAGAAAACCAGAGATGCCTGGGGAAGTTGTGACATTAAAGGAAGAGAGAGGAGACAAAAGGACTTGGGAAGAGATCATCAGGAAAGCTTCACAGAAGTATTATCTGGCAACAAAAACAATATTTGCTAACTCTCTGGGGGAAAAAATACAAACACCTTTTTCAGCTCTCTTTCCCATTTTGAATTTAGGTAGAAGAGTTTTAAGCCTGTACCTAAGACTTTGCTGCAGTTAACTGCACCCACTGACAGCAGTAAGGCCTCCTCCACTGACACAGGTGTCTGAAGAGACATGCAGATCTCCATAGGTTTCAGTCCTAATCACAAAGGTCCTAATTACATCTTGACCAATAGCATTTTCCCATGTGAACCTATCACTCCCTGAAAGTTTTAAGTCTCACTGGCAGGAACGTATGTGAGACACTAAACCAACAGAACTCTATTATCAGAGGTTTCAAAAGTCATTCCCTGAATCAAAGCTTCCTTGTTCAAGGGGACTAGACACCTACCATCAGATACCAAATTCTTCTATCAAAGCAAGTGCTACTTCACATGAAGTATTTAAGGTCAGCTTAGCCTCTCTAATGCAATAAGGGCAATAATAATAAACAAAGGGAAAGCAATACCATGCAAGTTTCCACCATTTCCTGGACCACAGATCAGAAACTCCTGGCCTGCTGTTAAGCAGTGCTCAAAGGTTTGATTCCTGAAGCTGCAATATGGAGTTATGCAAATCCTCCAGGATCCCAGAGCATGCTGTAGCTCAGTTACACAAAACACATGACAGGCTGAGCTAGGATGCTGTTTTGGACTACCCATCTCTGAAACTCCTGGGCTTTTGGCTTTGTGACATAAATACCCCTTTATTGTCAGTACAGCTTTCTCCAAGTGTTGCACTGCTGACTGGCTCTAGCACCATTTTTTAGAATTGTGTGGCACTGACAAAAAAGCCAATAAGAAGAAAAACATCAGTAATTCCAGAAGAACTGCTGTGCAGAGCCTCCACAGGATATTCTACTGCACAGGCTGCAGACCTGGAAAGGTACCATGGCAGGTTTGGCCTCTAATATTGCAGAAGCTACACATCCACAGGAAAAGAAAAAATTGGTACTGCAAAGTTTAATCCTTCTGTGATACTCTATTATCATCACCCTGAAATTTGTATCAGCTCCCAGAAGCAGTTGCCTTTTATTGTCCTCTTTAAGTCCACACACTGGTTTTTGTACTTTAAGGAGGAGCTACCAAGTACAGGGTCTTCTTGAGGAGATGGATGACAAATACAGGAGGAAAGGATAACTAACAGAATTGCTTCTTTACATCTTGGAAGCTTTGGGTGCTGCTCATCCTCCTTTTTCCTCCGAAACCACCTACTCATAGATTTTCTCAAAGTACAAAGAACACTGGAGGAAGGTGTGGAAAAGACTGATAAATAGGGGGCAGTACTACGGTATGGCGGTAATCCCAGCAAGACATGAGCCACTGAATAGCATCCTGAGAGTAGCTGGTACAGAACAGGATGTCTCCAAGCTAATCTCTAAACTGCTACCAAGTCCCAGAGCGCTCCTACTGTCATCTGCACGCACAAAAATGAGAAAATTCAGGAAATTACTGTTTCTCTTTTTCTCTGTCCCTCAGTCTTAGGCAGGGAGGTTGGACTAGATGATCTCCAGAGGTCCCTTCCAACCCTAACAATTCTGTGATTCTGTGATCTCTCAAAGCCTGAGAGCTAACAAACCTAATAAGAAAAAAAAAAAAAGACAAAATAATTTTTTGGGTAAGTAATTAAACTGGTATGTTTTATTTCAGACAGAGATTATACAGTCAAAGATTCAAAGAACATTCAATCTCCTGGAAAATCTTCATCCTGTTGCCTGTGTGAACAAACAAAATATAACCTATTTTTGCACCATATGACCTGTCATGTGGGTGCTAAAGAGTGAGACTTGTACACTTGGGGCTAATTAAAAGCAATGTCCCCACTTATGCACACATGCACCACAATCAAGCACTTACCTTTCGTTACAGGTGAATGCACAAAATCAATCAGCTTTTCTTTTTAGTAATTCTGCTCTATTTTGCCAAGTCTATGTGCTTTGTCACCCTTCAGATGATTAAAACAGTGCTGCCACAAAATCATCCAAAGCTAATTATCTACTTGAAAAATATAGACAAGCGTAATTTTTAAAAGTAAAAGCAGGAATGTTTTTCTCCTGGCATTCTTTTAAGCAATGTAAAATTTGTGCCAAAGAAGTAACTCTCGTATTTACAAGAAATCCTTTAATATATTTCTTGAAGAAATGTCACTTAGAACATGAAGCTACATAGTCTACAAAACTTGAATCTCTTTAGAATAAGTTCAGCAAATACATTAAGAAGACAATATGGAAGTAGAGACCTGCCCATCTTACTGCACATACTCATCTACATGTGGCTCAATGCTGCACTGAGAGACTGAAGATCAAACCAAGGAAAGGCATGTTTGTAAAGAAAATTAAGGCAGAAAAACACCTCAGGATGAAACTTCTGGGACAAGCATTACATGGACAAGATACACCCTCTGTCATTGTGTTGTCCCAAGGCTGATGCAGGGTCAGAAGTTTTAAAGCACCTGTGGACCTACATAGCACGTCAGGAATTATAAACTGTGTGATACTGAATGTTTTCCTCAAATGCCCAATTGCTAACATTGCAAGACTAGGCAAAGTCTCAGATCTGATTTCTAAAACTAAGTAATCATCATTGCAAATCTCTGCTCTTTCATGATTTATAGCAGAGAGAACTTTGAAGACCTGAACCACAGAAGTTCAAGTGCTGGAATGCAAAGGAGGAGGACCTCCCCCTTAGGATTATTTGAAACCTCATCAATGTTTATACCCAGCTTGAATAGTGAGTTTTGACCACTGGCAGCAAGGCAGCTGCACACAATTCCAGTTGCTTGGGCTGGAATACTGCTGAAATATTTAGACCAGGTTCAAGTAGCAGAAAGAAGGATGCATGTTGCCACAAAACACACAAAAAAAGTGAGTTGGTTACCTCCATAAGGACAGTGCTTTTCTCTTAGAAGAACAGCACCAATGTGAGACTTCCCTCTAAAAAGGCAAAGTCATCTTCTGTCCATTGCTACATTGCAGGGTGCTCTCTACTTAATTACACCTGCCCTCTGCCTCTACAACCATATATCCACAAGCCAAGCAGAAAAGCCACTTCCCCTGTCCCTCTAGTAACTCCTTTCAATTTGTTTTTGAAAAACGCTCAAGGACAAAGTGGTTTTCCCTATGGTTATAGATAATTTCTTTAATAGAAGTTATTTAAAACACCGACTCAAGTCAGATAACTCCTTTATTCTGCAAGTAACTTCACCAATGTCAGTAAAATTCACTCTTGTGAATTCATTCACAGGAAAGACATCAGTGCTCGACTTAAAGCTGTTTTCAATACGTAGGATTGGGTGACAAACAGGAATAACTCAGTTTCCCAAGGCGTGAGTTTTGTGCCCCTGAGCACAGGAGGAGCAGAAAGCCAACACACAGTTATCAATCGTGAGTGTGTCAGGTGCCTTGCACAAAGCTGTCCCCTTGAGAAAACGGCTAGGAAGCACTGATCAGTAACTATAAATAACTCTGAATTGCTTCACTTCTGTGTAAGACTGAAATAATCCATTTGGCAATAAATAAAAAAAGGTCAGAAAATCTGTGGAGACACAAGACACATCATAAGGAGACATCAGTAAAGCCTGACACATCTGCAATCCACATTTCTGGGGTTTTTTGATAGGTATAAGCAAAAGTGACAGCAAAACTGGAGAACTGTGGGAGAAAGCAAAGACTATGAATTCTGGAGTCTTTGCATTCTCCCACGGAGAACCTCTACTCAAAAACTTTAAACACAACATCTTAGCAACTGTTTCCTTGTTTAATGTTTAATACAGCAAAACCACTTTAAGTATTCTAGTGATACAAATTAGAAGCATTAAGAAAACAAAAGTATTTAACTTTGTAGAGACCTCAGCTTCCTCTGACTAAATCGGTAGCCTTCAGGTAGTAATCCCCAAGTCCAAAATGAAATCTGTTGGTATTTTAGACCTCATTCTGCCTCTGGCTCACACCTGTTATCCCCATAACCCTTCAGCAGAAAGAACTCATGCTACTAATAGGTCCCATGATTTTTCACCTCTTTGCTACAAGACCTTGTAATGTGCCTACCTGTAGAGGCCCAAGCAAGTTGGTTCAAGCCAGACTGGTGTTGGTTGTTTCAGTAAAACCTGCAGAAAAAAACCCAATCTGAGTCAGTCCTTCACTCCCATCTTACTTCCAACAGCAGGCTCATGTCTCTCAGAGTGGTGCAGACAACTGGGCTGAAGCCCAGGCAAGTGCACTTACAAAACATTTACAAAAACAGTACCACTGATGCAAACAAGCACATCCTGTTTCAGCTCATTTTCAACAGTTACCAAAAAACCTCTTAGCTTTGCTTAAACTACATTTAATTACATTAATAATTTCTCAGTTCCAAAGGTCTGCAAGTAGAAAGAAGACACCAAAGCTAAAGCCAGGCTTTTCTATTCCTCAGAGAAGCAACATGCGGTCACTTCAACTCTCACCTGCAAGAACTAAACCTCTCAGACTTTGCTGATGAACCAGAACATGATGCAATTTGTTTGAAAGAAATTACATTTTTCACCTAAAACTAAAGGGCTACAGGTTCTGGTGGTATTTCTGTTTTCTGTACAATGCTTGTTATCTTTCCTCATGTTAGCTTGTCCTATTTCTAACTTCTCGAGGTTTAGATTACAGGACAGAAGGACACTTTCAGTGTTCCACTAGAAGACTGTTTTTCATTTATAAACATTGTAAGAGAGAAACACACAGATTTTTTTACAACTGGGAATGATATGTTCTCTCTCTGTTGCCTGATTAATTACAAACTATTTCCCTCCTTCTCAGTCTGTTTCACTTTGAAGTTCTATCTTTTCAGGAGCAGTTATTACACAGTAAAATTATTCAGATAAAATGCAAACCCTGCAACAAAATACTGTACTTAAAAAAACATCAAAAACGGGTATGGACAAGTACTACGTTTTTTCATCATTAACAACTGTGGAGGTCTAAATGCACACTACAAGGGTCAGATGTTCACTGTGTATTTTCAACAGATTACGTGGTTTTAGAGACAGAAATGTAAGGCTACAAGCTTAATGCAAGAAATTGGCTGTTTCCTGTACAATAGATGACATCTGCCTTCACTTCAAACTACAGCAAGTGCTAGCATGAGACTTTCAGGTTTAACTGTCTGTAACTACAAGCCCTACAAACCATAGTAGAAAGTCAGTTAATGAACTTCAACAAATGCAACAATTGCTACCAAGACAAAATTACGAGACTGTTTTAAGTAACAGCACTCCTTCCTTCTGCATTACTTACATTTTCTCCTGCTACAAAAATGTCAAGTTTTTTTCATTCTATAATTATACGATTTACCTCCAGTCTCTACAATTTCCACAGAAGTAAAGGTTTGATCAAACACCCACTGATGTCAGAGGAAGAGACAAGTCAGACCATAAAGAGAGGACGATAGCCAAAACGTAAAGGGTCTGTTCTGACCAATTTAGTGTCTGGCTTTCACAGTTTTTAATGACACCAAGAAGAGCCAAGAAGAAAGACTCCCTCAGCTGGAGACTTGGCAGGTATCATAAGCAAAGAAAGGATGGGTTTGTGTAGTCTTCATTCTCTGTTACTTAGCATCATGAACTCCATTCACACACTACAACCTACTTATGCTCCTGCAATAGAACAGAACTTCAAAGGAAAAAAAAGCCCTCAGAAAATATTACATATCTTCATCCTATCTTCTGTTACCTATAAAAGTTTCTATTTTGTTGTCCCTACTTACCTGAATACACACCCTGTACAGCCATAAAGTCAAATTTAGGAGTCTGTGTGTATATGTAACTTATATGCATAAAGAAGTTTGCATATTTGCAAACATTTCTCACCCACAGATGTGTAGACAAACACCTATTTCTGAGCAGAAATCCATCCACCAATGTCTCATTTATCTGATCTCTCTGTGTCCATAGCCAAAAAAATAACAAATGTAGGTTCCAAGAACTTAATCTTAAGAAAATCTGTCATTATTAGGTTGAGTTCAAAAAGGAAAGCAGGCAAGAGGTCAAAATAAAAAAAAAAATGTAACATTTTGATTGGCTTTTTCATTGTTTTTGGAGAGCTCCTGAATAACCCACTGTATAAGAGACAGCTACCAATTTTTTTTCCGTTTCACTGAAATTAAAAGCCAATTTCAAGGGTAGCAACAATTCTGTCCAGGAAATAAATTATCATAATAATTTACCATCACAAGTTGTTTCCTTTTTTATATTTAATTTTCTTTGAGTGATAAGAAAGCACTGATATTAATTTCTCATGCATTAAGAAAATTCTGTCTTAAAGCCTACATTAACATGGCATGGGAAAGAACACATGCTTTTTTCTAAAGGAACATCATGATTGATCACACTGTAACAATCAGCAACTGCCGTACACTTTATTATATCGCTCTGTAAATCCAAACTTCCCTTCTAAACACATCTATGATGATCTATGACTAACAAATCACTTGGTTTAATGTCTAAGTTTTACTTGGCTCCCCACCAAGTCCCAGACCCAACACTGAAATACACCCAGCTCAGTGCTAAGGAAAAAAACTATGAAAAATCCAAACTAGCCAAACTTATACGAAAATAAATGTATTTATGACATATACAGCTATGTACAGTTGAAATACCATGCACAACTCCAAGGGAAAAGGGAAAGGAAAGGGGGAAGGGAAAAAAAAAAAGGAACAAAACCAAAATAAAATATACACGATCAATAGCCCAAGATCTAGCAACTAAAAGAATTAGCAAAAGAATTTCTTACTACTCTCCCTGGGACAACAGAAAGTCGTGCTGGAACGACCGCCGGCAACCTCTGTCTCCCAAGGTCGGCAAGGCCTTACCAGGCCTCACTCCCCAACACAGCAGACTCAACAGCAGGGAACCTGCACCTCCAAAGCCGCCGGAAGGAAAGAGACTGAAGGCCTCTCCTCCTTTCTTCTTATACTCCTGGCTTACGTAAAAATCGTAGGGAATACCAGGTAATATAGGCACTTCCTTGGTTACAAACTGGTCACCTAGGAAGGCCTAGACTAAACTACTACACTTAACAACTTAGGAAACCCACAGTCCACTCATAGCACAAGTTCATACACTTGTGCTGTGTATATTAAGAGCCAGAGCCAAGGGAAATGCCGAAGACTCAGCCCAGTACCACAGAGCTTTTTTTGATGAGGCTGACAAGTCTCCTCTCCCGTTGCACAGGGTCCCAGACTGGGTTCCGTCCACCCGTGGCCACTCTCCCCTGCTATCAGCGATCGTCTTGGACAGAACCAGAGAGTAAATGAAGGCAAAGGCTGAAGATTCTAATACAGATGGTGACTTGTATCAAAACATAAACAAACCCACCCCAAAACCCGAAGAACTACTGATGAAGTTTCTGCTTGTACTGTTTCTTGGGATATTCTAAAAGGAACTCTTGCCAGTCAAAAGCCACATATAGCCTTTTATGTCACCCTCCTATGAGTCGTGTTGCATTTTTTCCCCCATTATGCAAGTAGCCACAAATAGATATGGGAATCCAAAAATACGAAGTCAGTTTTGTGCGATTTGTTTTCTTTACTTAAAAAGGCACGATGGTTGAAAGAAAGAAAAAAAAATCATACAGTGCAATACATTTAATTACATTTAGGATTGTCTGGGGAAAAGGAGAGAGTGATCTGAACAAATTTAGCATCTGAAACAAAATCCAGAGTTCTAGAGAACACCAAAATAAAAACACACAGAAATACTGAACTTTCCCAAAGTCAGAGTACAGCATGAGTGTTTATGTAGAAACCACCACTGCACACAACAGACATTATCATCATGTCTAATTAATAGATATCACAATTTTACCCTTCTTTTTAATCTACAGTCACTCAGAAGTAAAAGGAATTTGACTAGCTTATAGATGCTGTTGCCCTGTGCTTGGTCTGAAATGATTTGCTTTTTCTTCATCAAGAAAACACCCTGAAGTCAAATTTATCTCAACAAAACGTATTTTTATAGAGACTCCAGAAACTTAATGTTTTTCTTTAATATTTTAATTTTCTCTAACTATAAAGAAAATCTGAAACTGCTACCAGAAAAACGAGGATTCAGGAAATTTCTAAAAACGTCTGTGAAAATGGTAACTTAAATAATGAAAAGAAATCTCTTCACCCAAATATTTTCTTCACAAAATACAAATAAGCATCCCGCCATATCAACTGTTCATTTGTTTGCCTTATAATTATAAATTTGAGTAGTGAAAATAAAAAATACAAAGCTTTCTACACCTACTTTGTGAAGAAAGCTCCAGAAGGATTTCCATCTTGAGATCTCCAAGTATTTCTCATGGCTAGGCTTTGCGAACGAAGATTTGGGAAGGCTCTATCCACATTTGTTACAGGCACGCTGGAAAGTATTTCTACTGTCCAAGATATTATACTTCGACTTAACAATTAGTGATTTTAGCATTTACTAAATAGATGATTTTTATCAAAGTAAAACAGGCAAAATGCTATTGAACTTTCATTTATTGTATGAATGTTAGAAAATAGAATTGATAAAACCCATATCACCAGGTAAATTTCAAGCTTTGCTGTCATTTTAGCTGAGAAAACATTTTTATCCAAAATCTAAAGCATACAATTGCTAAAGAATTTGGAAAGTGTATAATAATACAGGTATCACCGAAACTTTGATTCAATGAAATACTGACACTTCATTGTTATTGAACTTGAAGCTTTTGAATAAAAACGTAAATTTCTGTTTCTAACAAGTCAGTTATCAGAAGAGTGAAGCATTAAACAAATATCCTAGAAAATATATGTCTGCATTCATAAAAATTATCACTATTAAAGTTTCCAAACAAAACACAATGTGAAAAATAAGTGATGCATCATTGCCATTAGAAGCAAAATTATTATATTATTATTCTATTCTTTCTCTTACAACTTGAGCACATGTCCAAAAAGAAAATCTTGAGAATTTTTTTCATGCCAGTGTTTTCAAGTAGGATTAAATACTGTACATTTCATTTTCCTGTTTCTTTTTTAGTGAGCAGAAATGACTGCTTTAAAAGCAGAAGCATTCAGTCCAAGTAGAAGACACGTGCTTCATGTTCTTCAAACAGAGGTCTTATTCTGAATAAATAAAAAAGTTTAATAACTTTGCTCAGTTAATCCTGTACAGTTATGAAATATTTCTGGACAGGAGCTTTGAAAATGATCTTTCTAATGTTTGTATGAAACCAAGGTGATATAAACAAATAGGTCTTTTTTCTCTGTAGGTGTCTTTTTCATTAAAAACAGGCCTTCCAGTTCAAGACCTGCACTGTGAAGGAAAATATGCTGCTATTGCTCAAGGCTTACATGCTATTTGTTTTAAGACTTAATTCCTCTGAGCTGTCAAAACAAAATTTCTTAGCAGCTCAAATCCTCAATCAAAAAAAACCAACACCTTGGGGCTCACGAGGGGAGACATGGATTGAATCAGAGCTGGCACAAAAGCCTTTTGCAATGGTCAAGTTTTCTTACACAGGTAATAGCCAGTATAGAAACAACATCCCCCAGATACTCATTATGGAGATAACACTGCAGGTCTGAAAGTCCTTGCAGATGAGCATTTTTATTTTGCTTTAGTATCAAAAAGTTCTGCTGTGCCCTGTGGCTATGGCCCAACACTGTCCTGGTTACCTGCTCATGCTGTGAGGGGCAAAGAGGGGCTCTCACTCAGAGTAGGCAGTATCCTGCAGTGCCTCAATGCACAAAGAGCCCTTACCCTTCCCCTCCTATTCTCAGCAAAGGAAGGACAGGGAAGATGAAGGTGCCCAGTACTGATTCCTATGCCTAAAATGTATGTGCCCATGCAATCGATGGCACCCTGCCATGTAGGTTGTCTCGTTCAGCTGGTGCCAGTGGGACCATAGAGTTGTGCAATTACCACCTCACCAGGATGTTGGGATAAGTCACATTTCTACTCTTGGCTCCAGTCCCACAACTCAAACGGCTGATGCAACAACAGGAAAAACAGCACCCATACCAAGTTATAAATTGTTTTCCTCAGAGAGCACGGCATTTCGGATCCCAGCTACTAAGCACTATGTTGAGCAAATTACACAAGAAGTTTCTTCTCCTACATGTCCAAGAACCTAAAAATGACTCTACCTAAGCTACACCATAGCAGTTCCCCTTTTGCCCTGTTCTGGCCCGTTTGTGTTTGTAAAAACTATCTTTTACAATCAGATCTAGATAACCACTGCTAATGACTCACTGAAGCACATTAGTAATTTGGGATTTATGCCATCTTTTTTTTCAGTCAAGACTGATTAAAGAGATTTGGCAATATTGCAAACATAATTCAGCATCTCCGGCACTGTTTAGAAAACTGTGACCACAGCTTTGCATGTATTGAGACAGGTGGTCATCTGCAGAATTTCATGCTGATGCATCCAAAGAACATCTATTCAGCCAGCCGTTTGAACTGTGGGTGAAAAAGCTGGGTGGGAAAAGACGATAAGATCCAAGAGAGTATGATTAAGCAAATACCCTGTTCTACAGAGGAAAAAACTCCAGCATTAAAAATAGACATTATACAATGCCATCTCAAGTGTTGCATACACAGTTTATAAAACCAAAGCATTTTTACATTAACAACAAATTAAAAACAAGACTTCTATAAAAATATAGACAACCGATTTTGATACAGCACACCTTAAAACAATAATTCCTTAAATGTGTTATCAATTTGCAACAATATTTTTTCCCCCACACCTCCTCTTTCCTTTCAACTTTGTCTGAAATCAGTGCTCCAATGACAGGAGCAAACCCACATTGCTTCAAGCATTCTTCTGGAACCAAGAAATGGAAGCAGGGTACAAAGTTAATTAAGAGCACGATATTAAAAGCTGTGGTATCAGCAAAGCGAAGGTGCAGACGGCAGCAGATTTTCTGTGACTATCTGCAAGAGAACTTGTCTCCACTTCCATCTGAGAGTCAACACCTAGTCCTCTGAATATGGAAATACAGTATAAAGCCTGGAGGTCAAACTACTGTCAGCAAGAGACTTCAGATTCAAGCAGATGGAAGACAGAAACTCCAGCTCCAACAGGTAGGGACCACTGCTGCTATGTGGGGCTATGCCTTCGTTTGGAGATTTTCATACAGTTGTAAGCAAATCCTCTCCAAAGGAAAAATAGGCCAGTCAGCCTGACAGTGCAAACTAACGACACTGTCATATTTCCAAAGCCTTCCAATGTATTGCATGTCCCTCTCATCATCCACCACCATTTTCCAGTAAAAATCATCTTCATGGGGACATTGCGCTGGACCTCCCGCTCCAGCTTCATGCCCCTCCTGTTCTCCAGAAAGGAGACTGCTCCCCTCCTACTCATCTACCAACTTTACTCATTGCGTGTGTCATTTCAAGGATTTCCACACTGGTCATTACTGCCAGGAACACCTCTCTTGAGCCTAAACTTTGCTGTCATTTCCACCCCTGCTGGTACCAAATACTGAGTGCTGTAGATAATTGCAGTGTCATACACACTCATCAGTACCAAAATATCACTTTCAAATGTGAATGTGAAAGAAGAGGAGGCCTCTGGGAAATGGCTTTTTTGAGCATTTGAAGCAAACTGAGCCAGAATATCAGATCTGAACAGCATATGGCAGAGTTTTTTTGTGCAAAAATGAGAGGGAAAAGAGCAGGACATGTGCCTGAAAGGCAACATGGAAAATGGCTTTAGCTGGGCTGCCAGAAAAAGAGAAGGGTTATCAACCCTGCTGGTATTTTGGTAAATATAAGCACATGCTACATACACATACAGGGACAGTCGCCTTTTTCCCAGAAATCGTCACTAAATGAACGCCCAAAATGATGTAAAAAACAGCAACAAAACCATCCAACCATAAATAGGCAAGATGTAGCTTTATTTTCCTTTTCAACCTTCAGCTACCTTCCCAAGACCTTACTCAAAGTGCCTGCTGTCAGCCCCATGCAACAAGTCATTTAGGAGAAAACCAGGTCTACGCCCAGATTATTTCCAACCACATGTACCACAACAGGAAAACACAAATATACCCTGTACCATTATATCATCTCACTCCAGTCTGCAAACAGTAATCTGAGACAAAGGCAAGACTCTGTTACAAAGTATCTCCACTAAATAAAGCAAACAAACAAAAAAAATCTTTTCTCTACAGTTACCCACCAGCACAATGCATTTAAACACTATTAACTGAACCCTTCCTCTACACACACCCATTCGACTTGTAAAAGGGTGCAAGAGGTGTTCAAAAGCAAATAGGGAGGCAGGTGACGGAATGGGGAGGGAGGCTGACTTCCATTTGACAGTTGGGGAAGGTTTATAATTTGGGAAGGTCAGGACGCAGCTCCCCAGAGAGGATGCTCCTCTGACTAGAACCACCTCTCATGCTACCTAGCTTGAAGGAGGATAGAGTTGTTTCTGACTCATGAGATGTTACTTAATTTTGGTTCAGTAGGAAGCAAAAAAACCCTTTACATCTCGTATGCCGTGGTACTCAGAACTACCTGACAAAGGACAAGACAACATTTCAGTAATGCATCAAAGTTCCAGCTTCAACACACAACAGCCACAAGAGTCTCACCTTGAAAAATATCCTGAGCATCCTGTCAGAAGTAAAAAGCTGTTTATTTGGACCAAGTGAGAAGAAATTGATATGTATCTTGCAGATGATGGAAACAGGAAAAATGAGATCGCAAATGCAGATTTACCAACAACATGATAACGAGCCTTTTCCTCGGTGACAATGGTTTCTTCAAGACTTAAGTCAACTGAACAACCGTGGTTTTATTTTTAAGTCATCTTTCTTCCTCTCTGGAAATTAATTACATTTGCATGTTAATTACATTGGCTATTACCCTATCCACAGGGTAACCATTAAACAAGTTTTTATATTGGTAATCATTGTCAAACCTCATGCTTCACTTCTAGGTTTTCTTTCTTCCTTTTATGTTTCAAGAGGCTGATTCTGAAAGTAGAGCAAATTCTTACCACTTAAAAATGCTACACAGCCTCTTTACTGGACCTTCTAATTCACACAGTGCCTTGAAGGTACTCCTTTCAAGCATTAGTTCAGTATTTTGAAAATTCATTGTGCAGGGGGTTGCTTCTCCTTTCATTTTCTTTCTGAGAAATGCAAATGTCCCAACTTCTAAACTTTTGGGTGCTTTCACTTTCTGACTGCTAATTCTGTTAATTTAGTAGTACCAAAGTTCCCTCCAAGTTCATAGTTCCCCTTCCCTTTTTTTTTTTTTTTCCTTTTTGGAGGGTTGTTTTGGTGCTTTTTTTGCTTTTTCAAGTCTTGCTACTTACAGTTCTCAAAGTTAATGCTGTCATGAGTGTATTCCATTATCTCCTTCCCACCAACTACAACATAAAAATGACAAATAAATTATATTTTCCCTACCTTATCCATAAACTATTGTCAAGGTCTTTTAAAGGCTTTTTGTCTAGAACTCATACATGTGGCTTTTTGTAATCCTGTCAAACTTTCACAGGCAGCCCACGCCTCTCAACTTGTGCTCTGCAAGTGCCCTTTCTGGTCAGGTGTATCTCTTGCCACCTTTATGGCTTCACTGTTTCAAATGGTCTAAATTCTACTTCAATCCTAATCTGCAAGCGTAACTGCAGCGATGAGGAAAAAGGGGTCAGCAAAAAAAAAAATCCTCCTTTCCTTCTATTTATGGAACTAACACTTACATTTTCTTTTTTATTACCCAAGCTCTTGCAATATTTTAGGTAAACTGAAGCTCTCCTCCTTCCAGAGACAAATAACATTACCCTCCCTTAGAAGCATGAGTCTTCGTGGACTCTCCAACCTAGATGCTAAACAATAAACAAAAAAAAAAGAGCAAAAGAATACAGATGGATTTTTACCACTTCTTGCCTCCTCCAATCCTTAGATCTCACAATTTAAATCAGACCAACTGTTCACAAGCTCTATCTTATAAATCTCAGCAGCAGGTCTCAGATGGAAATTACCAGGGTAGACTGTGCTTCACAGCCTCAGAATGCTTCTGGGAGGGCACTCACCTTGCCAGAAAGGGTCATAATATGGGAACAGACCGAAAATAAATTCTTCCCATGAAACACTCATCTCAAAACCTTTATTTCAGAAACTGTATAGCTCCTGATATTGGTCTGCAGCAGAAATACCACAAAATGGACTTGTTTGCATTTCACTAAGTCTTCACTTGCTAAAAGTTCCAGGTGGATGCAATACATACAGATACTGATGTCAGCATCAAACCGTCATCCTGTGCATAATTTTGCACCATGAATCCCTAAGACAATGAACAATATACAATTAAACAAATCCAGACATATTTAGAAGCCCATATAAAAGTGGATTTTGCCTACCCTCATAACCACTGTGAACAGCCTCAGAGAAACCTAGAAACACAGAGATTTTGTAGAACTTCCAACAATTATTCCCTCAGGATTCACTGGTGCTTCTGATTATTTTATCTGTCTTGCAATACTCAGTCTTTTCCCAAAAGTCTCTGGTCCTTGAAGCAGGTATTACACATAGGAAAGACAAAACCTTTCACCTTATCAGTATCAGAATAAAGCTTGTAAATGCATCTGACAAGCCAACTTGTAAAGAGGGCAGCACCATTCACAGGCAAAAAAAAATTTAAGATACAAGGCTTTTCAGAAAGAGCAGAATATTAGGTGACCACACAACATGCTATTTTACTCAATATTATTGAGTGGGGACCATCTAGATTGGGAGTTACCTAAAAGCTCCCAAAGCTGGAGACAAATATGAAGTCTATGGCTAGGATTATTTCAACAACCCTCACAATTCCAAAGGCTTCCTGCAACTTCCAAATGCCCAAGGTTGAGAATACTATTGCCACATACATTCCCTGATACCATTTTTAATTGCTGCATGTAAAAGTTAGGCCTCATGATTATTTTACTTGACACATGACCACTATGGCCTCTCCCAAAATAACCTTTTACTGGATTCTCACAACTAGTTTCAAAGAACTGTTTTCCTTCCCTTCCTATCAACCTCACCCGTGAAGCTCACCAGGTGTCTGTCCCAAATGCAAAAGAGTAAGAAGTAGGAAATGGAAGGGGTAAAAAGGTGCACTTAGAGCAAAACAAATTTCCACCCTCGGACTGAAAGCTCTCGGGAGCACCCTTGCAGAAGAACTACTATAACACTGCGTAGAGACATTCCAGCCCCTACCTGTCAGACATAGCGTGGAAGGAGGGAAACAGAACAAGGAGGTAACGTAACAAAATCATAGAAATAAAGAATTTCTATTCCTATTCCTGGTCTACGTGAGACATGACATTTACGTAAGAAAACACCAGAAGTTTTCACTGCTCTTCCTGAGAGGGGAAATGTCACTAGAAAAGCACTGATCCTCACAATTTGTTCCCCACTTATTGTTTGCCCACATACCTGCTTTCTAGAAGGACTAAAAAGCAGTGTTTTTAGAGCAGCTCTCAAAGTCTGTCTGGGCTTAGCAGCTAGTCTAATTGCTGAGTTGCTTCTACACAGCAGAGCAGAACCCTACATACACTCTACCAGCATCTCTTCTCCCAGGGCAGTATTATCCTGTTGAGAAGTAACAGGTATTACGCACTCACTGAAAAGCAGCACAACACATGTACCAAGAGGCACCAGTGGCCCTGTGATGACTTCTAATGGCTTTATTTGCATCTCACCAGTCCAGTTTTAGCAGTATGCTCATTTTACTTACGAGATTTTAATACAATTGTTCACATCCAAGCCTGCAGGGGGTCCTGAAGATCCCAGTATCTGAGAGCACCTGGACACCTACTGATCTGCTGTAACTGGGCCACCTATGTTATTATACAAGAGAACTGCAAAATATTTTATGCAGACATGTTCATTCAATATCCTAATGAGATTTAGTTTGAAATGTTCTCAAAATTGAATAGTGTGTACATATCCAAAACTCTCATTGCAAATTCACACACTATAGGAGCTTTCTCACAGATTTCTTGACCAACTCCATTTTGCCATGCTCTCTTTTTATACAGTATGTAACCTTCTGGTCATAAAAGATTGCTTGCTTCCAGCTTGAAAGCCTCTTGGGAACACAGAACTGTAACCTGCAATTAATATATTAAGTACAGAACATTTCAGAAACCATGATGTGGAAATCACATAAAAAGATAGAAAGCTACATGAGAACCTGATGCGGAATTAACAAGGCTCGTTCCATAGCCATCTGCAGCTCAAGTGAAGCAGTAAACCCACAGCTCATGCTGGATGACTGTGTCTCCAGCACTGCTACCATAGCCACTAGTATTTCTACTAGAAATATAGTTCTTACTGATATTTCTTGGAGAGGGTAATTTCACTAAAATATAGACTGGGTCAAACTAACAGGAAAAGAGAACACTTATTCTTGGGTAATCTTGCCAAAAAGAAACACACTGTAGAAAAGATTCAATCAAAGCATATGCAGTTTTCTCGAGTCTTATAAACTTTGTAAGATGAAGTCTGTCTATTACTTGAATAAAAAAACCCTAATTAATGCTGACAACTTAGATGGCAGCACCCATATATTCTGGGTTATTGCTCGACAAATGCTTCTCTTGTCTGAGAAAAGGTACATTGCCTGGGAAGAGAGTTTTGCTATACATCAAAGTAAAGACACACTTCAACTTCCACTATTCTTATCAAAAGGGGAAGAAAAGGAAAGTCTCTGTTTACATTGAAAGCAGTTCCTTGTTACACAAGGTTTCCCCTATTTTCTAATGGCCGAGTCATTTAAATGCTACCACTAAATAATGGTCCCACATTATTTAAACCTCATATGCTACTGCATGTCAAACATTACGCTGCCGTGTCACTGAACAGTAGATGAGATACACAGGCTCACATGAAGGGAATGAACAGTTTGTGAAGCACTTTCTAATCCTTCAGCAAGAGAGGAGCAATCAGAAGGTGGGACCAGTAGCATCTCTACCTGTAACTATGCCTGCTCAACACCATGTCTTAAAAGACTACTGTTTTCATCTGCTTACATTTCCCCAAATTGTGTGCCCAGCAATTTTTCATGCTGAGTGTTTGCCTCAGACTGATTTTTAAAGAATAATCATCAGCTAAAACAGTTCAGCTACTACCAAAACTAAGGTCTAAAGAAAAAACATTTTGCATAAATTCAAAAAACAAATCCCAACTGTCAGTCCTTCCTGTCTATTACAATCCTTTAAAAAGTCACCATAAACACAGATCTAGTAGAGGTTCACTCACGACTAAAATCTCCAAAGATGACAAAAGAATAAGTACTCTTGATTGCCACAACTAACTGCACGTGCACTGCCCTACAGGCACCCCAAGGGGTTCAGAAGACAGTTCCCTATAATAATCATTCATCAGTTTGACTGAACATTGAACTGGGCCAACAGAGCCTGTATCTCTACAACAAGCCTTCAGGAATCAGAAAGGAATACCGAACTTAAAAAGATGGGGGAAAACAGCCAAACCAAAAGAACAGAAGTAATAGATTTGAACTTTGCCAATACTGGCAAAGTTGTCAGAAGACCAGGACTGAGGTCTGGGGGTAGAGATAAGGTCAGAAATAACTTGACTAGTTGGAATCATTGCAGTAAAGAGCTGGGGAACTGCCAAGTAAGGGCAGACCAAAGAGATAGGACAAGTAGCAGAAAGAGGAAAACCAAGGGGATCAGCCTAAACTGATGCAAGGAGGCTGGGAACCAGCTTTGGGAATGGGAGAGAAACTGGACACAGACTTCAAGGGAGAACCAGCTGGCTTCTGCAGAAAGAATAAAGTACCAACTAGCTTGGGTGTCTGACTCAAGATACCCATGATTGAACTTTGGAAGTATACAGTCTTTTACATAATATATGCAGAAATAGCTGGGAGGATTTACCAGTTCTGTAAAACTGAAACCAGATCTTAAATTAGGCACCCAAAAACTGAGAAATATTGTACTGACCAACAGCCTTGCACCACACAAAAACTCTAGGGAGTGGTAGGGTAGTGTCCCTGGCCTGTGGAAGGATGCAGTTCTCAATTAAAAAAACACTGTGTCCTCTTCTTCCTTTAATCCCTTGTTTTGATCACTCTACAACTTCCAATTTCTGCAACAAATAAAGCTGTTACACTCACTGATGTTCTTTACTGACCAGTTCATCCCCAGATTAGGTCCCTCCTGTGCATTAAATACAACAGAGAAAAGTAGATCATCTAACTAAAGATTTAGCATAATTGAAATCCATGAGGTCAAACTGTGGTTACATGGATGGCTCTTTTAACACAGCTATTCTGACCGCAGTGTAGGTCATTCGTTGTTCAAAATGCTGTACTCACGCCTATAACTGTCTTGTTTGTATGGAGCAGCACTGCTTTCCCTTCAGCATGGAACCAGTAGGGCCAAACACTTCCCTCAATCCCAGAAACGATGATGAACAACCCACCCACTCTTTGGGAGCAAAAGTTACGATCACTAGAAAACCTCAAGGGCCATCTTCATCCATGTTTCTAGAAGTATGGGACTGAACCACAGAGCCACAGGGAGATATGTTTCACAGGACAAAACCTTCCAGCTTCCAGCTGTGACACCAACTTTTAAACACGGATGTATATACATGATTTTTCTACTGATATTATTATCTACTGGTCTCATACTAATTATTGCTATATCTGTGTGATACTGTACAATTTTGAACTTTAAAAAGCGACCTATCAAATCTGTGATATAATTCTCTTGTGCAGATAATGTCCATACTCACAAAGCACCCAAGAAATGCTCTACAGAATTCTGGACCTGGACAGGAAGACTTATCCCAGATTTTAGTTTTTATATGTAGCGTCTTCCACAAGACAATACCAGAACACCTTTTTTAAAAACAAATGCTGTAACGTTCAATAAATTTTGATATTTTCTTAACTGTTATCAGAATTAACAATGCACTAATATTTACTGCTTTATGGTAAAAATATAACAGAAAAATGGCCCAAAGAGCTTGGCTAGTAGCTCTGGTGACTGAAGATATCACCAGTCTGCTGTTCAAGTTTACAGCCTCTCAAGCAAAGTCAATGGACCAGATCAAGTGAACGCTCTTCAGAAATGTCAAACCAACAGTTTAAATTAAGCTGCTGAACTTCCCACTAAAGTTGTTGAAGCGTAGGGACACATTTTGTTCCACCTGCCATGCTGTGGGAGGCAGTAATTTCCAGCCTAATGAATGTAAAAAGTAGCTACAGTATCAAAAGAATTACTGGTGGCAAGACAAAATGCAGCTGAGTAAGGGGAAAAATTAAAAATAAAAAATAAACACCTTTAGAGGGTCTATCAATACCCACTTTATTCTGAGCAACACTGAAAAAAACCCCACAAGTTGTTTTTTGAAAGAGCACTACGAAAAATTAAAGGCTTAGAAAACTACAAAAAACTATACCCTTAACACTGGTCATCACAGAGAAAATGTAGAAAAAGAGCTGGAAAAATGCCAGGGAAGATTCCAAGCAGGCAAGTATTTTCAAGATGCCTTATAAAAAGCTATTTAATTCTGAAGTTTTATTATAACTCGTAAAGACTGGACAATTCTTGAAAAATTCTTCTGAAGTCGGAATCCAAGCTTCAGACTGGCAAGAGTTAAGACCTGAAGCAGACACAAACCAGAATTATAGAAAGGTCCAGTGTTTACCCTTAGCAGTAAACCCTACACTGCATCTTTCCCAACACAACAGATTTAATAACAGAAAGTCAGTGGAAGAACAAACTCTCAGCAAATCTCGTATCTTCTGTGCCTCCACTGCTGGCCATAATTTCCACCTTAGAGATTTGTTCTACTCATGGCACAGAGAAATTCCAGGCATCAAATTCTTTCTAATCACATTTCATTTTGCTGGAAGGAAGTTACAGAAAACTCAGTGATACAACAGGGTAAAGCAGTTTTTCAAGCACAGAATTAATCTAGACAGCTTAGCCTTGTATAAAAGGAGGGAACTGAGCATGTGCAGAGGCATTTGCCGGCACTGATTTTAGTTGCAAAATTCTGTACAGTTTGCGACACTGCAGTAAGGGTACCTGAGCTATAAACAGCCCTAAGGAATTGAGGTGTGCTATTTCCAAAGATTTGCAACATCAATACATATACCCTTCCTATAATTAGTCATATGGTAGAAAGAATGATTATTCTTCTAAAAGTTTAGATGGAGAGTAAAACATATTATTTTCTTAAGCAAGACTGAAATAACCGTGCTTGTGAGAGCAGATGACCTCAACTACTTTAAGCATCTAGCAACTGGAGTTAGCAGCACACCTCTGTCTGCAGTTCTCATCCAGAGTGGCACAGCCTCACTCGCTTCCCACAGGCTCAGGTTCAGAATACATCTGGCCAGGGAAGCCCAGCTCCAAAGCCTAGCCCCTGCTTTTGCATCCTCCCTAAGCACACCCCAGCTGGAGCCACAGGTTTGGAATGCCTCCAGGTTTTTTTCAGCAACTACAACTCCGAAGTGCTCCACTGGTAAATGCTATGAAACATTGATGATAAGTACACTAGATGCTTTTTTCTATCACTATCTCTCCTGTTTCCCATACTGTCTTATTCTATTCTTTTCCCTTCACTTCCCCCCTCTATATTCACGCTCCTCCCATGCTACTCCCTTTCACCTCGCTCAGTTATCTCCCTCACAAAATCCATTCTGTATGCAACAAACTGGAAGAACACAGCTGTATTTAGAGAGCATCACATCTCACACAACAGGCTTCTCTGTCAGCATGCCACAGCAGTAGATGCACAAACAAGATGCAGGCATTCGTGAGATATACAAGAATATCAAAGGGCTTATACTTTCATGAGCGGGCCTGGTCTACACATAGCAGCTGAGGAATGTCAATGTCTTTTTGAACATATTCCGCTGGTTTCATACAAGGTTTTGGCAATATCTCGGTGCTGCATGTAATAAGTACTTTTAGTGAATACAGACGCACATTCACAAACCTCTGTTGCAGACAAATCCTTCGTCGTGTACTACAAACTGCACAGAAAGTCTCCTGCACCTAAGATCAAGATCTCAACTTGCCTGGAGATTAGGGGGAAAACTACATTACCCTCTTATATTTCATCAAGATAGTTTTAGCTAAGTTAGGACATACCCCAGTACTTGAATTTCCAAATTTACTGTTTATAGCATATTTGGTAATAATATCATAAATTCAAGAATTTCACATTCAGTGGAAGTATAATCGTCCAGAAATAGCCTTCTTGCTGAGTGAATACACTTCATTGCAGCTTTCAAATGCTGTTTTCGAGAAGTGCTAACGTATCTCTGCAGTATTGGCACCTGCCTTTCCCCTGCGAGAGCCAGGAAAGTGGTTGGAGCAATGGGCTGACAAGAACAGAAACACAATGTCTACCTGTGTCGGCTGACGCAACATCATTTACCCCAGTTTCCAAAACAGGGAAAATACAGCAGTAACTGCCAGGGAAGCCTGGGGAGGGTTGCCTTCCATTATCTCCTGTACGCCTCCCTTACCACGTACCACACAAACCACAAAGGCCAGCTATGACCCCACCACTCCCCCATGCAGACACACATCCCTTGTCTCAGTCACATCCTTAATTTACAAATGTCCCTGTCATTTTCCTTACTCCACTTGGTCAGCTCTTTATTCTCAATCTGCTCTGCCTCAGTTGTTTGGTTTTGCCTCATGCTGCCAGTCTGTGGCAATGCTTCCCTTACAGTAAGCAAAGCACTACAGAGAACAGAATGTGGGAAGCAAAGGAATGAGGGCAGCGGGAAGTGGCTGTGAAGCAGGAAAGGGAAATTCCTCCTTCTATCTGAGAGCCAGAAGAATCAACTTCATCAGTAGTAAAGAGCTTATCATATTAGGCAAAGCAGCAATAGGTGTGATTTAAACACATTTGAGGCTATGCCTATCTGTGCAACAGATGTGGATGAAGTAGATACACCCTAAGGCTTTCTTCTTCTAAGGTCAACAACATTTTCCAATAACGTTTCTGCAAAGGATGTCTGTTTGAGATTTAGGTAGATAATCCAACAATGGAGAGGAAATTCAGTTTGTCAGAAAAGAAACAGGAAGGGAAGTGACAAGCAGAAGCAAAGAGCCTGTAAGACAACACTCTGGGCTATGCTGCCTGCCTTATTTGATCTCCTGTCTCTCTTCGGGCAACAGGTAGAGGTTTCGTCTCTAAGCAAGGCAATTGCTCTCCACAGCCAGGCAAGAAATGGGTAAGTTTTTCCAATGAAGTCATCTACAAAGGGTGCCCAAGAGGTACTTTTATATTCTAATGGTGCATCTTATGCACCAGCAATTATGAAATTAAAATTTGCCATGGCAGAGCACACGCCAGGAGCCTGAATTAAATCTCAAGAAGTAAACAAGAACCAAAAGGGGATCCTTGACCTTCTCATTTTCCTTCCTAATTCTAGTACAATAATACAAAGACTGAGGAACCAGAACATATGGGAAACAGAGCAGCCATTTCTTCTAGCAGTCATTATGCTTCACAGGGAGAACTTCCATTTAATACAGCATCTGCGCAACCAGACTGGACTTGAATAGGTCTAAAAGATGGCTGACGATAATCAACCTCCAATATATATGAGATCTCAAGACTGAAAACTCTACTACCTGAGAAGGGGTACAGCCTTCTGTCTCAGCAGACAGCGAGACAGATGTAAATAAGTTTCTGCAGAGATGTGATCACTGTCTTCAATAACGGAGCCAAACACTCTCTGAAGAACACATGGCTCTTTTGCCACACTTTGGCAGGATTCTTTGTTTCTCCATGGGTCCCTGCAAGCTACCACCCACTATAGATTATGTTAAAATTAGCTCATTAAAAATAAATTAAGTCATGGGCAAATTTGTCATGTATCTAGAAAAATGCACATAGCCTAGATACAGATAATTGAAAACAGCCCTGAAATAATGATTTGCTAACAACTTGGTACTGCAGCAGGGAGCATTGAGTGAAAGAGGTCACATCCACCTCGAAGTCTGGAAAGTGCCAGACCTTCTAAATTTAAGAACACTGAATGTGAACTTTTTGCCCAAAATATGTATGCTCTCCTCACCATTTGCTCCCACCTAACATTTGCATGGAGAGTCAGAGACTTGTGAAAAAATTGGCAAGATTCTGCATTCTCTGACTTCCTAGAAGCAAGGTAGCCTACCGAATTACTTTTCAGCAGCAGGAAAAGGAAACTTAGGAAGTTTTTTAATTAAGAGCCTTTGAAAAAAGCTTTAGCAAATGGTGGTTCTGCAAGGGGAAACAAATTATCTTGTTTCCAGCACAACCTGGTTCTTGCTTTAGAGTTTGAGGGCAGAGGAACAGATGCATCTCTGATTCTGTCCTTAAAAAGCAACCTGGCTAAACCTTCCCAGCTGACTCTCTGCTGCCAGCTTAGACAAATTCAACATCAGAGGCTTCTGCAGAAAGAATGATATCGGCCTACCGATGGAGAGCTTCTATCAACACCATGCAGGCCTGTCCAGCAAAAGTCCCTCTACCAACTTCGCAGTCCATGCTAGGCTTTGACCAGCATATAGTGACTTTACTCGTGGTATGGGGGGAATGTATGCCACTGGGATAAAGCTTCGAGTTCATTCTTAACGCTGCTCTGCCAAAGCCACATGAGACGGATGATGGTGCATCAGTACTGCAAAGGCATTTCTACCATATTTCACAACCATATTCCAGCTTAATAAATAGGCAAAAATCTGAAATATGCACCAAACTAAACAATCTGCTTCCTTTTAAGGCTTCTCCACATGGGAAAGGAACCATGAAAGCCGGTCTGGAATAAATTAAGGGAGGTTAAATATCATCCTTGTACTGGATGTCTCACTCCCCTATCTCTCCCCGAGGCGGCTGTTTACGCGCAGTACCATCCACACACGCTGTTTACCCGCACCCGCCGCAGCCCAGCCCGGCCCAGGACGAGCCGCAGCGAGCGACGAGCGCGCACCGACCGCGCCGGTACCGCCGCAGGTGACAGCGCCGTGACCGAGCACCGGCGGGCAGGGCCTCCCCAAGATGGGGGCTCGGCGGGGCGCGCCCGGCACAGAGGCGCCTCCGCCGCAGCCGTACGAGCCCCGCCGCACCCGGCGCTCGGTCTCGCACCTTCTTCCTCCGACCCCCGCTCCCCGGCCTGCGCCCATCGCTCACCTCCGCAGCCGCCGCTCGCCGGGCACCGCCCCGCGGCAGCCGCCGGCCCCGCGCCCCCAGCGGCTCCGGCGCCCGCCCGCTCTGACGGCGCCGGGAGCGGCGGCCCCGCCCCGGCGCTGGCCCGGCCCCCTGCGGCCGCGGCGAGGCGGCATCGCCTCCCGCCGGGGCTGGAACTACACCGCCGCAGGGTGCCCCCTCCGGCCGCCCCGGCCAGCTTCGGCTCCGAATCATCCAAAAACAGAGAAATTAGGATTCTCTTGTATCTTCATCTGAAATGGGGATTTTGAGAACGGAAATGTCACGGGTCTGCAAAATACCCATATCACAGCTATGATGTTTGAGCCAGATTATTTGAGCCAATAATCCAGATTTGTTTTTCTTTTCTAGTAAAAAAATCACAGAATTAATTAGGTTGGAAAAGACCTGTAAGATCAACAAGTCCAACCTATGACTGAACATCACCATGCCAATTAGACCATGGCACTGAGTGCCACGTCCAGTCTTTCCATAAACACCTCCACGACCTCCCTGGACACCCAATCCCAATATCTAATCACCCTTTCTGTGAAGAAATTCTTGCTAATGTCCAACCTAAAGCTCCCTTGGCACAGCTTAAGACTATGTCCTCTCATCCTGTCGCTGGTTGCCTGGGGGAAGAGGCTGACCCCCACCTGGCTACAACCTCCTTTCAGGTAGTCCTAGAAAAACAAAAGCAATAAGGTCACCCCTGAGCAATAAGGTCACTCCTGAGCCTCCTCTTCTCCAGGCTAAACAATCCCAGATCCCTCAGCCACTCCTCACAGAACTTATGCTCCAGACCTTTCACCAGGCTTGACTGCCCTTCTCCAGACCCACTCCAGCACCTCAATGTCTTTCCTGAATTGAAAGGCCCGGAACTGGACGCAGCACTCAAGGAATGGCCAGACCAGTGCTGAGTACACAGGAAGAATCGCTTCCCTAGTCCTGCTGGCCACAGTATTTCTCATACATGTCAGCAGGTTTCCTCCATCCATACTTACTTACTGTCCACACTTGAAGTTTCTTGATGGCTGTCTCAGCCAACTGCCATTTGTTGAAACTGCTGTGTCTCTAGAGCCTGGGCTCCATTTTTTAACCAATTTCTGTAGCACGCTGCTATCAATGAAGGGTTTAACGTGCTCAAGCAGTGTTCAGTGTAATTTGAAAGAAGGTAGGAAGAGGTCACAATCCAGCTCTGGCTCATTCTATTATTTTTATACAGTGCACAAAAGCCAAGAGGTATGCAAGGGGCTCCTGCTTGCAGGAACCATGCTAAAGTGAGGTATTACTGAGACACACACAGACACACTTGTCTGGATGACTCCAGCCAACTGTGCATGACCTGCAGAGGACCGCTGCCAAGCACCAGCTGAGTCGGTCCCAACACCACTCTAGTGTAAGAATTTTAATTTCCCTGTTGCAGTTCCCTCGTGCTGGAAGCTGCCAGCTCAAGTCCTCAATACCATCTGAATTTGGATGGAGAAGCCAGGAGATGTAGCTTAAATTTTTCATTTTTCTTTACACGTCATTGGTGGAATTCCATGCAAGCACTTCCGGCTTCAAAATCACACAGATCTTACAGAGAAGAGGTGTTTTCAATGCCTACTCAAGCATATGTTACTATTAATATTTATCTTTGGTCATAGTTTAGCACAAAGCTCATGAACCCTGCCATGATTTTTAACAAAAAAGAGACAGAAAATAAGAGCTCTTCTGCATACCATGCAAACTTAAAGCCATCCTCTCATAAAAATATCAAATATACTTGTCAAGAACAGGTTAGAAAGCAAGTAGACATTATCACTAGCATCCTTCAATTTAAATAGAGTGCTTCACAGCATTAAGAAGTAAAAAACAGTTTATTTGCAGCTGATGACATTTTTAATCATCATCAAACAAATTACAACCTTTTATAATAGGAGGTTTGGACAACTCAAGGACCCACCAAGGATTCTGGAAGAATGATGTTTACTACTGTTCACTTAGCATTAGGAAATCAAAACAGCACTAAAACCCAAGGGACCAAAAGGGCACTTACGTCACACCAGCATAGAAGAACCACATGTAGAACCACCACGTAGGCAGAGCAGTGTATTTTACCCAGGGCAAAATACAAGAAAAACCAGCAGGGCAGGAATGAATAGGTTCAAGAGGTTTTTCATTTACCTAATTTTTTGGTAAGATTTTGTTTTCTTAATTAAAGAAATCTGTAAGTAACAAATCTCACAAACTAATTGTCACAGAAGAACTGTATTTGAGTAGAGGTGCTTAGAGAACTGCTCTGGGACCATTACTAGGTTTAAGACTATTTCACATTTTCTTCAAAGATGTGTAAGCACATATAAACTCATTGCTGATTATATTTGTGGACAACCCAACAGCTGACACTGTGGTGAACAAAAGAACTGGACCATCACATAAGAGTTCTGGAACAGCTGATAAAGCATACTGTTCAAAATTACTATAATTTTTAAATAGCCAAATCTCAGGCTATACATCCAGGAAAAGAACACAAAGCCGTACCTTGGGAAAACAAGCCACACACTGGAAAAAACCACTGACTCTGAAAAAGGCATTAGGGTCATAATGGACGAGGAACTGAAACACGAGATCCCAACTTAACACTTTGACAAATATGAGATATCCACCTTGGAAGCAAAATCCAAAGAAAGCAGGGATTTTACCTGCATGTAGACCAATGAAAAAAACTGTAACAGGGTTTTATCTCCTTAAAAGAAGATTACAAATCTGTGAAGGGACTAAGGAAGACAGGCATAACACAAGATTTTAGGAAGTCAATCCATGCATTTCATTGAGAAATATTAAAAGCATTCAAATGCTTTCCAGCAGGAAAATATAAGATACTGTCCTCTTTTGTAGAGCCATCCCCTCTTCTTTTCCCCTAAGTGAAAGCTGAAGTCAAATTCTAGTCACAAGACAGACGTACTTCAACACAGGGATTACTAGCTATTGAAATATAGTATCAAAAGGAAACATAATTAGATTTTATGCCCTTTTCAAGAGCCAATGCCTTTCTCTGGCATAAAAACCTTCACAGAAGGTCAGATCAGATGAAGGGTGTCAAACTCTAACCACTAACATAAAGCAGGAAGGAATCTGAATGTCCAGTCTCAGCTGATAAAGTGCTTTATGTAATTTCTGCCTTTATATTGAACAATGCAAAATTTTACACATCAATTCACCCTCAGCACACTATTCACCCTCATCTTCTGTAGTTTGTCAATGATCTGCAACTTGTAAAAGATTTCTTCCCACACAGATTTCCAGAAACTATTCTGCTATGCCCATTAAAGAGGTATGGCTGAGACAGAATCAAAAGCTTACGACAAGCAATAGCTAACAAATATTAGACCTCTCTGTTCCACCAGCAAAAAAATATAAAAAATTTCTGTCATAAGATGACTAAGAAGTTTATATTCTTCATGATAATGAAGGGCAGCACAATTTTACAGCAGCACAGTTTATCATTAGAATTTATGAATTACAAGCCAATTTCTATATTTGCTATTTTTCCATAGCTCCTTTTAAAGTACTAGTAGTAATATTGCAAATTTGGGATATCTTGTTTTAAGTCACAGAGATTCACAAGTATCATTTCATCCGTTACTAAAAATCTTTAGTGGAATTATTCCCTTCCATTTCACTGCAGCCCATTAGAACCTAAAGGCCAAGAAAGAAGGTGGCACATGAAAGCTTCCACTAGGGCAAACAAACCTCAGCTCGACACAAAAATATAATTTCAATGTTTATCTACTTGAAATATATCACCTGCTACTGACATAATTAGGTAGCTATTAAAATGCTTACCTTATTGTTTCTTCCTCTTTCAATGTTTAAGGACATTATTAATGAACCTACTGTAAGTCCTGAAAATAAAGCTAGTCCACTTCAAGAAGCTGCTCTTTATGTTCACAAAATTTTCTTCCTACAGACTGTCAACCAAGTCACTGGGGGGTGTTCCACTTACAGAAATAGCTGGTTAATGATTTTCTGAAGATATTTCCAACAAAACAATGCCAGAGACAGAAAATTCAGCATGCACATTCGGAAAAGAAAAATAAGAAATGATCTTAAGGTTTCTGGTTACTATTCTATCAACTACAGTTTAAGACTGGAATTAAACTGTTGTGCTCTTCAGCTGTAGACAACAAGACACATATTTAGAATAAAGACACATATTCCAAATCATAGAATCATAGAATCAGCCGGGTTGGAAGGGACCTCTGAGATTATCAAGTCCAACCCCTGATCCACTACTGCCGTGGTTACTAGACCATGGCACTAAGTGCCACGTCCAGTCTCATCTTAAAAACTCCAGGGACGGAGAATCCACCACTTCCCTGGGCAGCCCATTCCAATACCTGATTACCCTCTCCGTAAAGAATTTCTTCCTAATATCTAACCTAAACCTCCCCTGGCAGAGCTTAAGACCATGCCCTCTTGTCTTACTGATAGTTGCCTGGGAGAAGAGACCAACCCCCACCTGGCTACAACCTCCTTTGACGGAGTTGTAGAGAGTGATGAGGTCTCCCCTGAGCCTCCTCTTCTCCAGGCTGAACAACCCCAGCTCCCTCAGCCTCTCCTCATAGGACTTGTGCTCGAGTCCCTTCACCAGCCTTGTTGCTCTTCTCTGGACCTGCTCCAGCACCTCAATATCCTTCCTGAACTGAGGGGCCCAGAACTGGACACAGCACTCCAGGTGTGGCCTCACCAGCGCTGAGTACAGGGGAAGAATCACTTCCCTGGACCTGTTGGCCACATTGTTCCTGACACAGGCCAGGATGCCATTGGCCTTCTTGGCCACCTGGGCACACTGCTGGCTCATGTTCAGCTTCCTGTCAATCCAAACTCCCAGGTCCCTTTCTGCCTGGCCACTCTCCAGCCATTCCATGCCCAGCATGTAGCACTGCAGGGGGTTGCTGTGGCCAAAGTGCAAGACCCGGCACTTGGCCTTGTTGAACCTCATCTCGTTGGAATCAGCCCAACTCTCCAGCCTGTCCAGGTCCCTCTGCAATGACCACATATCAAGTGCTGGGGCAGCATGAGTACTTGTGAAATTCATCATGTCAACAAAGCTGCTATGGTTCTGTATTTCTAAGTTTTCCAACCACAGGCTTAAACAAGAGATACTGCTTACCACCTACATTCTATGGCTGCATTTTTAGATGATTTCAATTTAATGCTCTTCTTATGAGCAGAAGGTGTCAATTTAGTTTGTTCCAGGCTTCCACTGGAAAAAATAGTATTATTTTAAAAGTCTGCTTTGAAAAAAAGCATCTCACCCAACCTGCTACTCTCCAGAAACTTAAAAGTGAAGAGAGAATACACAACCAATTTCTTATTCCACCCAGTGAATAATGAAGGTCTTTAATAAGTAATATAAACACACAGACTCATATGCTTATCACTTCATACTAACTTGGAAGAACAGAGTTAATGACCTGAAGAATTTTCAGAGTAAATGACTATGGCATATTTCTGCAGTTCTGCAATATGTGTTTACAGCCATTTAAATACAAATGTGTTTGCAGGATTAGACCACAGAGAGAACACGTTAATTGATGAAACCAGATGTAATGACACAGACAGGTCCTAACACTGACGGAGCCGCAGCCTGCGATGTCAGTCCTGACAGCATTCAGCACTCTCTGACTCTGCCACTGGGTAAAACGAATGGGAGGAATGAGAGCAGCAGGGAAAGTTCTTTGCAAACTGTGTCCTGTATTTATTCAATACGAATTATTAGCACCACATATATTTCTGATTCTAAACCCAGCCTTTTGGAGCCATGTCAACTATTTGTCCATAGCAATCCAATTTCACGGATTCAGACACATTGCATCTTCCATCTTGCAAAATCTACCACAGCATAGAAATATGCACTTTTTTTAGTAGTGTACCACAAGGCATGAGACAAAAATATCAATATATTTAAATAAAAACATTTACTGTATTAGGAAAAAAGCTAGAATCAAATCTATAGTACCTACAGCTTTCCATTAATAAAACAAATTATTATTTTTCCCACAAAAAACATTAATATCTCTCGAGTAGAACAGTGGTCAAAGTCCCAAGACAATTACATAGGTAGTCATTTTTAAACAGAATATGATTTTACCCAACACTGGAATTGAACAGTGATAGTCTCTTGAGCAAATCAGTATTTTGATACATATTATAGGTATTTTTATACTGTCCTAGGTAGTTAGTGAACCACTAGGAAGTTTTTACAGTAACATTCTAGTGGATTGAATAATACAAATATTCTGTTAATTATTAAATCCTTAAATGTCCAATAGCAAACACTGAATTTAACACTCGATCTCCACTGGATTGAAGCCAATTACTAAAAATAACTCTAACTAGCTGTCTCTCTATGATCTGTTATCTGTCTGCTCCTTTCCAAAAGTGGTTCCTGCAGCACCATGAGGTGAGGCTTGGTGATTATGGCCGAGAAAGGAACATAGATCACCTGAACCATCAAGCCTACAGGCTGCTGCAGCAGAGCAGACCATGGAAGAGTCCGTGATTACCAAAACCACATACTAGTCTGACTCTTCTCTCTAACTGACATTTAAATACCTGCCATGTGGCTTTTTATTTATTTTTGCTCCCTTTGAGAAGGCTTGCGAGTAATACTTTGAAATTAGAGTGCTAAGTTAAGAACACTCTTAATAGACATCATTTTATAATTTTTGTGTATGTAAAGAGAGGATATGGTAACTAGGCGGTGGAAAACAAAGGATGTTTACAGCACTTGAACAAATGAACTAGCTTCCATATAATCAACAGAACACGAAAATGTGAAATCAATGTTGATTTATAATTGCAAAAATAAAGTCCTACACATACAAGGAATATAAACAGTCTTTGATCACAGAACAGTTGCTTAAGACAGAATTAAATAATCAACATGCACTCATTCACTGAAGTCATCACTTTTACAAACAGTTAAGTGTTGCATGCATCTGTTCAGACTAAATGTAAATCAGACACTTGGCTATAAGCTTCAGCCAAGAAGTTACTATGACTCTCCTCTCTCACTATCTCCCAATCTTGTTTCTAATCACCTTATCTGAAGTTATTTGAGTTGCCACTTGTAAGAGTTACACTACTATTTATTTCTTAAAGGCTTCTAAAAGGCAGGGAATGACACAGAGATACTGAAAGAAGAAAAAAAAAATTCCTTTGGGAAAAAAGTTCTTAATCAGAACCAGTTAATATTGACCACTGTCACAGTTTAAGAACTGTTACCCCCACAAATCCTACTTCCTTACCAATGTGAGAATGAAAAACATCACCACTCCCATCTATTAGTGCAGATTTAATGGGCACAAACCTACTGGAGAGGAAGCAACTTGCACACACATTTTACAACCTTGGTCAACTCCTCATCTCTGAAAACAGTTCTATCCTGAGGTATCCTCTGGGATACCAGTCTGCTAAGAAAACTCTTCCTCAACACATCAAGTGAACTCCCAGTTCCATACCTTCTATTATTGTAATAGCAAAACATGACCGGAATTCACAGTAAGGTCACAGAAGACAACTTCACTTCAAAACAGAATGATAAATTCTGCAGCTTATTCTGGATTTCACATATTTTATTTCAAGTACATGACAAGTACCCATTTTGGTCAGAACCTGCAGCTTTAGGCTTGTCTTCTTTTTAACATTTAAATGCACATCCAGGTCAATCTATCAGAATACTCAGGAGCAGGTACCTTCCACGAAAACACTGCATGAAAGGATATAGCAGGTACAATCTTCTTACTTTAGTCTCTGTTTTTTGTAAAGTGCTGATGAACCCTGAATTCCCATGGCTAGGTCTCTTGATGAAGACTTCAGTATCCCTTCCTTCCTCTGAATCTTGCCCTGGTATCCAACTGAAAATTGAAGTCAATATATTAAAAGCTGGTATTTTGCAAAAGAAATATTTTAGAGTGCTTGTGCTACCTTGGCACTTAGTAACATCAGAACAAAGGCCAGAATAAAGCAGAAGGCACTGTAAAGAAAACTAGTGATATAGCCAACAAGCCATAGGGTGGTTCTGATGAGAGACATTATATTATCTTAAATCTCACACAAAATTAAAATTATGTGATAAGCATCCTGTGCATTCTGAAATAAACAGTGGAGCAACACAGATGACAAGAGCAGCATAGTAGGACGTCAAAGAACACACAAAAACAAGGTAGTGTAAGTCTGCTTAAATCAGTTTTTCCAAATGTAACTGATAATCTGAAGGAGGGAAATTCAGATTTGGTTGAAGTGGGAGTCACTGCAAATGTCCATGAGGAGAGGGATAACTTAAATACAAGAAGTTTGTGGAAAAAATAGAAATAAATCAGTAAAAACTGAAATAATATTCAGCTTCTAAAATGTACAAGTTTATTCTTGGCAGTTACAAAAAAAGATTTAATGGAAGGCTAAAGATGACAGTAAAGCTAAAATAAAAGGTACACTGCAGTACTTACAGAAGCTAAATTGCAATTTCTTTCCCAGTGCAGCAGAAAAATATACTTTGATCTTGGGAGAATTCTTCTGAATTTAGATAGTCAGACTTGAAGATGGCAGCGACAGATTGCAACTCAGCCATATTCAGATATTAGATTGAGGAGGTTTCTTTTATCTCCATTAACTAACCCTCTTCCACGATTCAAAACTGCAGTAAAATTTGTAAAGAGCTCGACTACATGATAACATAGCTTATCCAATAACCTAGCAGCTTCCACTTTAAATCCTGTTCCTACTTAAATGTCTAAAGTTTACTGAAGCTTACTCTACTGATAAGACATTCTATTTCCTCACAAAGAAAACAGTATCTAGACAAAATCCCTAATCATTTTAGAATATTCTAAATAATATTTGCATCTAGTGTCTAACTTGGTTTTGGACACTCTTTAATCCTCACTATTGTAACAAGTAAAAAATTTGGCAGGGTACAATTATTAATTATTGAAATTCTCAAAATTAACAGGACAAGAAAAACATCACTCACCAGCCTTAGAATTTCAGGCAATTAAATAGAATCATCTAAGAGCCAGGCTTCTTCCCACATGACTGGATACATTTAGACTGCAATTTAAGTTTCATCAGGCTGCCTTAACAATCCAGATAAAAATACAGGCACATCACCTGTATATGTTGCTACTGCAGCATCATATAGGTATTTCAAACATTTAATACACAGCATTTTTCCTGTCTGCAGAAATAATAATTTGTGACTGTATGGATTAATATGGTTCATATAGGAGAGGTACAAAAAGCTGGAATGACTACTTCAGAATGGAAGAAAAATTTTAGGTACCATTTCAGCTGTGCACTTTTCATTATGTACCACATCAGCTAAAAATAAAAATCAGCCCTGCACAACTCATGTTTTGATACCATCTTTATAATATTTTAACTATTTTTAAAATATCATGGAAACACAGGCAAGACGTTTCTGGACATGGAACTCCTATCAAAATAGGGGAAACTTTATCTAGTGACATTTTTGTAAGTATCATATGGGATAGTTCGCTATATAAAAAACCCAAACTGTTAGTTATCATGAATTCAAGTACTCCGAGAAAATTAATGACTCAATGTGAATTCAATGCAAGATCCTGATTCAACAGTGAAAGTCTCATTTAATTTCATTTCAGTGTTCTCTATACAGATTCTCTTTGGATGTCTTGCAGACAAAAAATGTCTTGTCAATATTTTATCTTACAATTACCTGATCTAGAATTTTTTTAAACCAAAACTTTACTAAAAACAATAGTAAAAATACCTACCTCACTACCTGTGACATTCTAAGCCTAATTCAATATAAACACATTTTTCCATTTTTTCATACACTACTTTTTCTTCATGAGAACAATCAGAGTTTTTCTACATACGAACATCCATATTTTAAATCGGATTCAAAGGCAGGAGTTGTTCTGCTTAATGACACCAGCTTTACTGAATTAAAATGTTCTTCAAAAAAGTGGGGAAAGGACAGAAAGCATCCAGGCCACTGTCACCAGACACGCCACACTTACCATTGATCTTTTGCATGCAAAGAATGTCACTTGCAAACTCCTACAGTGTCCTTCCCTCAAGCATTGTTTAGGGCTTTTGTTTTCCTAGTAGATGAAAAATAAGGGATTAAAACCTTGATTTGTGCAGCTCGTCAAAGAAACACCAAAATACTTCCTAGAATCATAGAGTGGTTTGGGTTGGAAGGGGACCTTGCAGGTCACCTCGTTCCAACTTCATACAAGGTCTACTGGGGATTTCGCCTCGCTACGATGACCTGCGCTTTCCCCTGGAGCTGTAATTCTCTGAGGTGCTGCATACAGGAGCGAGCAGGCCGGAAAGGGGCGGCTTGCAGGCGGCAGCGCTCACCTGCAGCACGCAGGGGCTCTCCAGCAGGCACTGCCGCAGGTCCTCCCGCACGCCGCTGCAGGCGCGCTCGTCCTCCTCCTTGTCCTCGTAGTACTTGGGCATGGCGGCGAGCCCAGCCCTACGCGCCGCTACCGCTCCCGCCCGCCCTGGCGACACCTCCGGCGGCCTCCGGCATCCCGGGCGCTGCGGCCGCTTCCGGCGGGGGCAGGAAGGGCCGGGGCGGTGCCGGGAAGGATCCCGGGCGCCTGCGCCGCGGACGGTGCCGGAAGGCTGCGGGAGGCGGTGGCGGCGGTGCCGGGCGGGGTCGCGGCGCGGGCCGGGGCAGCAGGTGAGCTCCCCCCTCTCCCCCCGGCGCGCAGCGGAGCTCGGGGACGTTCGGCGCCTCCCGACCCGGAGCGGAGCGCGGGTCCCGCTGAGGGGGGGCGGGTGTTCGTCAGCAGCGCCGGCCGGGCCGCCCCTAAATCTGGGAAACGTGCGGTGTTACGGGTTGGAAGGGACCTGAAAGATCATCTAGTGCCAACCCCCCCGCCATGGGCAGGGACACCTTCCACTAGACCGCGTTGCTCAGAGCTCCATCCATCCTGGCCTTGAACGCCGCCAGGGTTGGGGCGTCCACAACCTCCCTTGGCAGCCTGTTCCAGTGCCTCACCACCCTCAGAGTAAAGAATTTCTTCGTAATATATAACCTAAATTCCCTCGCTTTCAGTTTGTACCCATTACTCCTTGTCCTATCGCTACAGTTCCTGATGAAGAGTTCTTCTCTAGCTTCTCTGTTTTCCCCCCTTCCTGGAAGGTTGCTATGAGGTCTCCACACAATCTTCTCTAGGCTGAAGAGCCCCAGCTTTCTCAGCCTGTCTTCATAGGGGAGATGCTTCAGCCCTCTGTCACTTAGTGGCCTCCTCTGGACTTGCTCCAACAATTGTCACTGTTTATACTTGTGCTCAGTTTTTGTCACTTCAGCATTGCAGGCACGGCCTGCATCATGTGATTTTATTTGTAGCCGTCACTATATGCAAAACCAAACACATCTTTTGAAATTCTTTCTTTAGCAAGATGCTGCCAACCACCTTGGTTAGTTCTCGGAGCCAGGGCAATGGTGCGCTGAGCCCCAGGGATGCTGCAAGGCACACGGCCGGAGCGAAACGCTACAAGTACCTGCGGAGGCTCTTCCACTTCCGACAGATGGACTTTGAGTTTGCGCTTTGGCAGATGCTTTATTTGTTCACTTCACCACAGAGGGTTTACAGGAACTTTCACTACAGAAAACAGACAAAGGACCAATGGGCGAGAGATGATCCTGCTTTCCTAGTACTGCTTAGTATCTGGCTCTGTGGTGAGTGCAGGACAACAGACAGCATAAGGGAGAGGGAGGGAAAGTTTAGGGATAAATATTCATTTTCCTTCCAGTAACACGCAAAAAAGAGACCAGTCCATATGTATCATCCTTTAGTCAAAGTAGAATAGAGGAAAAGGGCCTAACCTTTTGGAAGTTAAGATAGGAATTAGAAAATGGAATAGGCACAACTAAAACTGTTTAGTCTTGAATTGATCTCTGTTGCAACTCATTTTCTGTTGCATTTCAAGCTATGCAGTTCCCTGTAACTTTACAGGCAGCAATAAAACCCCATACCACACAGTAGTGCTTTACTTAAAAAATACTGAATATTTGGTTTACCTGAACATTACGGATAAAATACTGTTTTTACCATAAAGGCCCGAGTGAGATTCTGTATATTGCAGAATTAAGCTATAAACAAAGCAGCTCATCTAAGTGACTGAACTGCAAATTCAGTAAGTATTATCCCAGTTGTCTTCTGTTAAATAGCATATTGCTATTTGTAATAGCAAAAATATTTCATATAACTTTGAAATAAAACTATATATCACCACGCATGTGGTTTGGGTTCACAAGGAGCTTTTCTAAAACAATGTTCTATTTTAGCATTGTGTGAATTTTTTTAAAAATAGTTTGAGTGGAGAAATACAATTAAGCCTAAGTACAGACGAGTGTTCAATCTGTGAGAGGGATTATATTATGAATAAATTACATTAAATCTAGGTTTTGGTGGAAAAAAATGAGCTGTTGGACTAAAAATCTTGGGGGGAAAAAATAAAAAGGAAAGTGGAGATTTCATAACAGTATATTCAAAGAAACCCCATCAGTTTAAGATCTCATGCTTTCTTTTCTACAGCTGACTTTAATAATCTTTTTCTGCTTTCAGTGTCTACTGTAGGATTTGGATTTGTGCTGGACATGGGGTTTTTTGAAACAATAAAGCTGCTACTTTGGGTTGTATTCATAGACTGCGTTGGCGTTGGCCTCCTGATTGCAACTCTGATGTGGTAAGTAGTGATTTCTGAAACTGAGTTCAGTATTGCTATTCAGACGTGGAGAGTCCTCTGCTGTTTGCAAGACACTTGGTTCTTTGTTTAGGGTAAACTTATTAAGCAAGTATTGCCTATAAGTTTTGTGCTGTTGTAGTAATTGTTTCAAAATGTTGCAATAAAAAAGAACACATCTTTTTCTTCACTATTTCTTGCAAAACATAAAAAAAAATCAGGAAGTGTGTATTACAGTAAACATTCCAGCTTCTTTTCTTTCTTTTTGAGCTGGTTAATAGTCAGCAGTAATGCCAAATAAAAAATGTGTTCAAAAAAACCCAAACTGTTCAATCAGAATAATGAATGAAAAAAATAAGCAATGTAAGACTGAGGATGATTCTCTTTAAGCCCACGCTCCTTGCTGAAGATTTTAGCAAGTGCCACAACAAGCCACATCTGTTCTGTCTCACATGTGGCAGCTTCGCTGCTTTGGTGCTACTCACTGCTGGTTTTATCCTCTAGTGTCCAGGGACTTGCAGAAGTGGAGAGGCAGGAGCAGGTCAGCTTACAATCCAGGCCTCAGCACCGTGGATGTGTCCTGCAGCAATGAGGGAGCCATGAAACAATGGGAAGCTGCTGTTTCTGTGCTGTGGCAAAGGGAGGGCACCAAAGAAAGTATTTTTATTTTACCAAGAACTTAAGAAAGTAAAAACATTTAAAAGAGTTCTTAGGGATGGAGCCGACATCTTAAACTGATGCTGATTGGAAAAGGGATAAATTCCTTTCAAACAGTGGCCTCGGGAACTCCTGCAAACTTCAGGATGAGGCATGTACAAGAACTGTAGCTGATAGATGAAAAGTCCATCTGACCTATGCTTGTGTCTGGGACAGCAACCCATAAATTGCTTGGGGAAGAGCTTATAGTAAAGCTCTCTGCTCCCAGCCTGCCATTCTCTAGCAGTTTGTGCCTCAGGGTGCAGTCTTCTGAACCAGGAAGGCTTCAGCATCTGCTGATTTTCCTCTGTCTTTTAATTGGCTTCCTGCAGGCCTCAGTACTAGTCATCTGGCTCCAGTTCGGTTCAAGTCCCTTTTTCCAGTGCAGGCTCACCCTTTTTTCCAAAAACTCCCCCCATTCTTAAAGAGTCTAAACCCCTTCTTGCCTTGCCTCATCTCACCTCACCCCCAGGCTCTGCCTCCTTCTGACCCCACCCTTGGCACAAAGAGTATGTCAGAGGAAGCTTTCATAAAAACTCTGGTCCCTTAACTCATTTCTGAGCATGTATTGACTTCTTGTTCCTCTTCTAAATGTGATAAATTTTGTTATGTCAGCAGAACTTAAGCTGAAGCACAGTCCTGAGGCTTATTCCATAGCCTCTAACACCAGGCAGTGCACATTCCATTTGCATTTCTTTTCAGTAAGAATGGGCTCACGTTATGAGCACTATCCAGCTCTCCTCCTGTCTTTGCAGTGCACCAGTTCTGTAGAGATGAAATAAGCCATCTTATGTGATGTGTGCTGATCCTGTATGGGCACTTTACTGGTTTCCTCCCTGTGTGTACAGAGAGAAGTCGCAGCTTGTGGCTGCACTGATAAGATTGTAGCGCTGGTTTCTTTAAAGAAGCATTTTGTTTCTGTATTACAGGCAGTGTAGTACAGTGTTCCAGCTGTCTGTCTGTCATGGTTTGAGAACCCCAAAATCCAATTCTTAGCTTAGTCCTGCTCTCTCTCTCTCGGCTCTCAGACAACTCTGTGTCTGCCTTGGCTGCATGCTGTTTGCTGCTTCTTCAGTTCTTATCTGTTGGCTCTTTGCCACTGTCCTCTGTCCGCTGCTGCCTCTACCGCTGCTCCGTTTGCCCACTCACGGTGGAGAAAACTCCTTCAGCTTCCTAGCTACAGGCACTTAGCTCAGTTTAACACTGCTCCAAGTCCCTGCACCCCCGCCCAGCTAGGGCTGGGGGGCCCAGCCCCCAGTGGGGCTGCTGCTGCTTCTCCTCGTGGCTTTACAACATGGCTACTTCTTCCACCCCAAAACTACAACTAAGCTTCTCTTCCGTTCTGCTTGTGATATGTTTATATTTTGCAGAAGCACTCATTGGGTAAAACCTCAGAACTTCAAGGGTCACCACCCCCTGGGGTTTTACCATTTTATAACTGCAGGGGGGAAAACTGTTTCCCCCCACCACACTGTCGCATGCAGGGGGATGTAATCATAATTTTAACAAAAACATTTTAACAATGGTCTGGTCTGCATGATTCTTGCATGTTTTTTCTCCCAGATAGCAGACACTTTTGGGTAGAGAATTGGAATTGCATATGACTTACTATGTCAAACCTATGTTTTGATTGTCAGCTTTATAGATTCACATTAACAATAGTCTCAAATATCTTTTTATGTAGGTTCATTTCTAATAAGTATTTGGTGAAGCAGCAGAACAGAGACTATGATGTGGAGTGGGGGTATGCCTTTGATGTGCATCTGAATGCTTTCTACCCACTTCTAGTAATTTTGCATTTTATCCAGCTGTTCTTCATCAACTGTAAGTAGAATACTTTGAGCTCTCTGCTTCAAAATGGTGCGCTATCAAAACAGCTGAGAGCAGTTATCTCTTGCAGATGTCATCATATCTGACTCTGTCATTGGGTATTTTGTTGGGAATACATTATGGCTGATTGCCATCGGCTATTATATCTATGTGACATTCCTGGGATACAGTGGTGAGTGACATCAATTTCTTTTGTATTCATTTGACTAAAAACAAGAGCATGTTTTCAGTCTATTAATTTGATCTTAGTATATTAATTTGTAAAGCAGAGGCTCAGCTGGGTGTTGAAGTAATTCTTTCTTTGTGGTAAAAGAAGTTTGATAGAAATTTACCCATCCGGATTTTCAGCTGAGTGTACATCTTAACCAGAGAATTTGTATTCTCCACTTTACCAACTTCCCTTCTTGTATTAGACCTGTAGAACCACAACTTCGTTTCCTTGTTCCTCTGTAAATCCACTTCAAGATGTTTGCATTAGATAAAAATTCTTTAATGAGTCTAAGGCCACAGTTTTTGGTAAAGCAGTTTCAAAAAGCATTATGTAGTAACAGTAGGACTAGTAGGGCAGAGATGCCTGAGGACGACAGTAGAGCAGAACTATTTTTTCTTGCTGTCTTGCCCCAAGGCCACTCCACATGAAGCACCTCTTTTAAAGAGCACTACTTTATACTTGCTTCATTGTTGCTTCTGTTTCAGCATTGCCCTTTTTGAAGAACACAGCTATTCTTTTGTATCCCTTTGCACTTCTCATCGTGCTCTATTTGATCTCACTAGCATGTGGATGGAACTTCACCAAGATGCTTTGCTCCTTCTATAAATACAGAGTGAAATAAACCCAGGACTTCATGTATCTAATGTTTATTTTCTTTTTACGTTAGCCGTTTTTGACAGTAAAAAAAAATTTAGAACATTTTGTAAATGGTTGTAAATTTCTCTTTATTGTAGATAATTGTGTAAAAAAGTTTGAAGTGTCCTTTTTTATTAAAATATTTACAACAGTAAACATGTTAGCAATTTTGTTCAAATACTTTCTCAGTACATTCCTAAAAACAAGTTACTTGTACATCTCTGTAGCTTAAATTTAACTGCAACAAGTCTATGTAGCATAACTCTTACTGCAGGTATTTTGCACATACTGGTATAAGCTCTACATTATGAGGGGTTTAAGTGACACCAAAAAGCAGTTTTATTGAAGAGCAGTATTGGAATACCTTGCCTTGGGACTGTGTGAAAGTATAGATCTTAAGAGTGTTGCGATGGTAAAGCAACAACTGTCTCTAGATAGAGATCTGTCCTCTCCTTGCATGAAAGAACTTGAGAACAGATTTATTTTAGTGACTACTTCAAATATACATGGACAGCTCTGGCACACAGAAGAAACAGTGATGAAAGGCACAATTAACATGACCCATATCAGGTTTCCAAAAATAGCAGCGAATTTTTAAACCCAATCTCTAGCAGTCCAGTGGGTATTATTACATCCACCATTTTGAGTGGCAGGTCAATGAACATGGAAAAAAAGTACAAATTAGTTTGGCTACAAGGGTGGGCTCGTGGCAATGCCTGCAGCTGTAAAGTCCACAAGGCAGGAGTATAAACTGACCATCACAAACAATACCTTATGGAGAGTGAAGATGACAGCTTTCCAACATGGTGTTCACTAGGATTCAGTTTCCAAAACAACACAAGAGTAAACTGGTTACAGTAAGACTTAATATTTCAATACTAGAATTTGATCTCTAAGGAAAAACTATATTTTATCTCAAAATACCAAATATGCTGGCAGTGCATCTTACAGTACTGTGTGTCTCAGCCACTGTTAAGGCTTGAAGAGAAGTGTGTTTCCCTCTCAGCTATGCTGAGCAACGTTCTCCTTTAAACAAGGAAAGCACTGAACTGCTGATCCATGGAAGGCGAAGGATTCCAGTCAGGACCTGCTCCCTCCCTGGCAAACAGCACAAACTCCCGTCCTGCAGGCAGCTGCAGCCTAACTGTACACCTTTTTCCTAACAGGAATCCTAGCACCAGTGATCACCCACTTCAGTTCAAGAGTAAAAATTCATATTTAGTGCCCTTTAGATACCATTGAAGGACTCGGGGCCTGTGTACCTTCCCTTTAGAGATATCAAAGTTCACCCTCTTTAAAGAAGGCTTCATCATTCTCAAAATTAAGCTACTTTAACTTCTGGCAGCTCATTGTTTACAGCAGAAATTAGCAAAACCCTTCAGAGACCCCTCGGGTCAGAAAAGTGACACTCTCAAGGACCAATTCACCAGATCTCCATAGGGTGTGTGTTTTAAGTCAGCAATCAGTGTTGGCCTGAAAACACCAGTTGTTTAATGTTTCAGCATTATGCTGGTGATTGTAAAGATGATTTAAAAATACAAGGGTTTTTTTTTTAACCCTTTCTAACTACAGTTACTTTTCAGAATACATCCTTTCTAGTAAGAACAAATATAGAACCTTGGGTTAATGTATTCCAGGAGAGCAAGGTTTGAAAAGATTTCATTCTTCTTTTTCCCCACAAGACTAAAACAGTACTTTCAAAGTTGGAGGCAAACTACAAATTACTACAATACTTCATGTGGATCAAGTATTTCCAACAAAATACAGAGATTAGTGAAATTAAAATATATTTGAAAAAAAAAAGAAGGAAACTGTTACACAGTTGTTCAATTTTTCCAAAGACTAATCACACTCCAGCCCATTCAAGGAATTGTGTATCACAGGGGCAAAGTACAAATTGCTTTGCCTAAACTGACTCAAGGTATTTAAAAACTGCTTTTGAAACAGCATCTAGCTGTAGTAGCAGCAAGACAGAAGAGTCCAGTCTTTTCTTGGTCCATGAATCATGTTTATCTTTGAATTTTTCTAAGCCATCTTTAAGTAGAGAAAAAACAAATATATCTACAGAAATTTTTTCCATCAATGCAAATACCTGTTTGAGATGCCTGCAAAAGCTCAAAGCCTTCTACAGTGCTTTAGAAACACTCATTAAGAAAATAAAAGTGCTACTTTGGGATCACATCCTGTTCACATTATTTACAAAGATTTCATTAGGACTACCCACGAGCAAAGCAACATTATACTGCAAGCCTTGTATTTCCTTGGTCCCAAGCAATCCTAATCAGCTCACAAAAGCCAGTGCTCGTATTGGCGAGTCTGTCTGGCATCCAGTACAAGAAGTTAAGAATAATTTGCCCGGATAATGAAGGTTTCTGGCAATGCCTTTGGTTTCACAAAAGTTCACTTTTCTGAAGCTTTAACAGCATCAGAAGGAGCTAGCAGGATCATAGGATAATGCAATTTATTTTGAAACACTTTCCATTACTGTATAGCTAAGATTCAGAGGCCTAGAGGGGATTTTTAAGGCAACAACAAAAATAACCTGAAATTAAATACATGTAGGGAAAAACTCCCCCAAATAATTTAACAGGTTTAAGATACTGTTTAAGATCTCTTATGGCAATGCTGTCACTAACGACGGACAAATGCAGGAGACACCGGCCCCTCTGGAGTATATCCATCACAAACAGTGCCTGAGCTAAAGGCTGGTGAGCCAAACTGCCTAAGCATGCACTTTGCCATTTTAACCTGACTTGGGGATTGGAATTTGAAAGGTAGAAAGCCCAAAAGAGCTGTCTGCGGAAATAATTAGATAGAAAATATCCTCCTTGCTTTTAATATTTTTCAGCAAAATTTCCAAACAAATTTGCAGAACTACCTGATTACACCATCTCTGAATTTACCTGAATCCATGAAATGTAATTTGTCTTAATGTGGCACTTTTATTTAGAGAGCATATAAACTCAGGAACATTGAAACTATTAAAGCAGCCCAAGTTTTCAACTCCTGGTAGTATGATATAATAAAGATACACTAGTCTTTAGGAAACCATCCCCATTTTACCAAGCAGTAATTTGTTGTCTTGGATAAATCTCAACATTTTTGAAAACTACTGTTAACCAGAGTTCTGCAATCAGTGTGGTAGGGATCTATGTATTTAAGTATATTAGCAATGAATCATCTTAACTACTGTGAAACCTCAGGAATAGTAATGCTTTTAGAATAAGCACACAGATTTCTCCAACAAGTGGTACCGTAACCTTCTGAAATCATGGAAAAATGGAAAAGGTCACTGTCAGCAAAACTAATTATATTAAGAAACTTCAATATCTAACATATTTCTGCAGTCTGAACTGTAATAAATAACTCTAGTGTAAATAACTTGCATCATTCATCCACCGACACAGATGAGAAGAACGCCTCAATACTTTCTCAGACCTTTGCTAGGTAATGTGTGATAAAAAGCCATCGCATGACAATAATTTGATGGCACGGCATTATACAGGTGACAAACGGGGCTGTAGCACCACAACAGGCTAGAGTCACACGGGATCAGAGCCTAGTCACCCAGGTTCCAAAATCCAAGAATAAACTCCATTTATGTGGGCCAGTACTTAGCTTATGCCCACAGTCTCTATGGGCAACGCGAGCTTTCCAAGTAACATTTTATTTAGACCACCTGATGTGATCAGAAAAAGTAAACAAGGCCTGCCTGGTAGCTTTCTAACTTGAACTTACACCAGTCAGTCTAAACAGAAGGTCTTGCCTCTGTGTACAAATCTTGTCTTCCCTGTGTCCCCAGACAACATAGCTAAACCAAAATGACAACAGTCTGTAGAAACAGTTAAGCTCTTCAACTTGAATACTGCTGAACTGTCAAAGCTACGACACCACTTTCCAACAAGGCAGAAGAAAAGAGAGATTGACTCTATACCCCAGTGGTGATGGTTTGCAGTGCTGAAGAGTCAGGTTTAGGCTCCTGCTCCTTATAAACGTGTCATAAAAGAGAGGCCAAATCTATTAGCCAAATAATGCTGGAGGTACAGATTCAAGATCCCCCTCTAGATCAGGGACCCTGCAACAGGTTTTGTGCATCTGTACCCTGACCACAAAGATCTTAAAGGTCTTTTCCAACTTAAACGATTCTATGATTCTATGTTGGGAATAGCAGAGTGGGGTTTTTTCCCCACAGGGAAAACTCTCCAGCTTTCAGAGATGTCATTTCCAGGAGGCTCGTTCATAGCCCAGCTGAGAATCCCCGGGCCAAGGTAGATGCCTCCCTCCGGTGTCAGTCAGGCACTTCTTTCCTATTAAAGGGAGGAATTCTCGCCTCTCTTTTTCCTGATCATTTCTGACTAACTGAAATCTTCCCATGCCTGTGTCTTACATATAAGCACCTATTAAGAGCAGCACCAGCAGCATTAGTACTGCAACAATTCCCCTCTGGATGTAATCCAAACCATGTTTTGTTCCTGACTGAGTTTATGATTCATTTAAGATCACTGTTGTTTCCCTTGAAACGAAAAGGCAGGGTACTAACTTGAGGCCAAATTTAGTTCCTAGTAAAAAGTTCATGTGAGTTACTACACTCATCAATAAAGAAGTCAAAACTAAAACATTGTTTTTGAACAACTGAAGAAAATAAAAATAAACTGTAATGTATCCAAAATGAACACTACATTAACAGAACTTTCTAAAAGGAGACCTCCATAGATCAAATGTATCTATGTATTATTTGTTCTTTTGATGTAAAGTAACCTCTATCACTCCAAAACAAAGCTGGAGAATTATTTTTTTCAGGACAGAAAATGAATTTGTTCAGGCTAGGAAATGTTTACAAAGATTTTTAGAAATAACTGTTTGGAATAAAAAAAAAAATTCTTCTAAAATGCAATGGATTCAATCTAAAATCACTGCCGATTTAGTACATAATATGAAACAAGACATTTTAACATGCTTTTTATGTGGCTACAAACTGTACATAGTGGAATTTCATAGCCCCAAAGAATAATGCTCTTCAGAGGCTCTGTTTATGCCTCTGCACATCATTCAGATTCTGTGTACAAAACTATGTAATTTAGAAACTTAATTTAGTTTTTTTTAAACATGGCAGTAAATTTGAAATATGGTATTAATTTATGTTTGCATCTCCAAAGAAAAATGTAGAAAGATAACTTAAACTAGAGAATTCATAAAAAAACTATATCAATTTAAAATTTTACTGCATAAAAATATGTACTTTTCAAATTATTTTAATAAATTAAATATCCCTAACATTTTTAATATATATCCCTGACAGTCTATAAAAGAGGGTTCTTGTTATAGAAAATAAATGGAACTCCGAAAGTACCCCCTTCATAAAACATATTTAACAATAATTATATTTTTTTCTTCTTTTTCAAGGAATGTAACAATATGTACAACTTCTCTATATTACTATACTATCAAAATAGTACAGTTTAAGCATAGCAGGGTTTTGTAACCATAAGATGGTAAAGTCACATTTAAAGTGGAGGACAACTTGGGCCTCAGACGAACGTTATCAGTGTGGAGCATCAGCTTCTGGATGGATCAGATAAGAAGGGGTAAATACAATCTTCTCATCTACAGTAGGTTTCACAAGAGGTAGAGTTCAAGTGGAAAAGAATGAAATTTGGAATTAAGGTGCATGCTCAGTATTTTCAATTTGTGATTTGCTAAGGATGTCAGATTTTATAGGAAAAGTTTTCAAGGATCCTTTTTCCTCTAAAGCAGAATTCCATGATCAGTTTGTAATCTTTTTAATATGAATCTGAAATAGAGAATCAGAAAAAATAAGTCACCATTTAGTGTATTACATTTCTAAGAGGTAGCTATTTTCAGTGTTAGCCAAAAGTTTGAGCTTCAAAACACTGACAGAATAAAGAAATCTCACATTTGCTGGTTATATTTTTAAATGTTATACCACCTCTTACCTCATTCAGAATTGCCCAAACGGCTGAATTTTGTATTACTGAAAGCCGGAATGACGAAATAGGGTTTAGGCTGGGGTCAACTGTTCCTTCAGCTACACCGTTTTCAAACTTCCCTGCAAAAGAAGCAAAAGTATATCCTCGATTAAGTCCTGTTCAACAAAATAAAGTAAAAAATTTGTGTCCAGAAAAGTGTTTCTGTAGCATCACAGTTCACAGGTGAAACCTACTGACTGGTATCATTCCTGAAATAAAAAAGACAGCGAGCAATTTTGACATCAGATTAAGCTTTGCAGCAGCAAACAATATGAAATGTATCATCAGAGCACACTGATCTGAACAGGATTACATGTAAGAATAAAAGCTTTGAAACTGCCTAAAGGCATTAGCACCTCAAACTCTGTGAAGATTTTGGCACAGGTATTCATTTAATATCATGGAACTAAACATAAAGCCTTTGCCTTATGTGTTTTCAAGGAGGAGTAAAGACAAGGTATATCATTCATACAAAACATATTCCTATTTAATGCATCTTCAATTATATTAGGATGAGTAAGAATCCACTTTAAAAGCCAAGTTAGACTTTACACTCATATACACAACAATTTGATCTCTAAGGAAAAACTGTATTTTATCTTAAAATACCAAATATGCTGGCGGTGTATTTACAGTAATTTATTGAGACAAAAAACGTGCTTTCATTATAACAGGGCTGCCCAACCTATGTCCAGCAACAAATACAATCCATGAGTAAAACTTCTCTTTCTTGACATGTATCCATGCACCTTCCCCAAAAGCCACTTTGCTGTGGAAATGCCAATCTCATCCTATGATGATACAGCTGATTTTCTATAGAGTGAGTTCATATCCAGGCCAAGCACACAGCTCACACCAAGGCACTTTGTGCAGTCACAGAGCAGAAGAGGTGATCTTATACAACCTGGAAATGCCTCTACTATAATCTAGGTGATTAATCCTGGCAGAAAAGTTGAATGTAGCTGCACTTCAACTAAGAGAGTCACAACAGAACTTTGTTTAGTACATCAGTCTCAGAAAAGAAATAGTGAAAACAATATTAAGTAAAGCCTACAAGGTCATGTACCCAAAAATGAGTGATCAAGAATCCGGTTTAGGTTTGTTTTGGTTTTAATGAAAACGTCTTGACCGTTGTAATAGTAAAAATACAGATTTCTTTCTACTGTGACATACCTATCCTGAAGTAACCATCCTCTAAGCGTTTGTCTTTGGTTTCTTTGCTTAATACCAGTTCTTCATTCTAGAATAACAAAGCATGAAAGAGATCATTTGACATATGACTTCACCAGGGAAAGCCAAACGTGTGTACTTTAAGTGCCCTATGTAACTCACATTGTAACTGCCACACAAACACAATACTTAGCAGATACTGGCATACATGGTAGAACAAAAGCAAAGACAGGATCTTGCCTTCTTTTCCTATGGTTGAACAAGAGCAGATTTCTCTCAGGACAAGTGAAACTTATAGCTTAGTTTTTGATCTAAGACTTTGGGTGAGATGAAAAGCCATCAGACCAGTGAGAGAATTATTGCAATTATCACTGCCTCACTGAAAAGGGCAGTTTTTCTTAATAAGTTTTCAGTAAGTTTTTCTTAATAAGCACCAAAAATTAAGTTGTAAAGTAAAGCTTGAAAAACAGGTCGAAAATTACAACCATAATCACATGATCCAATACTGAAAGACCCACTATAAGAATTTCCTAGGAATGAATTAAAAATGCTTGACAAAAAAGGAGATTAAATCCATCAGCTTCTTTTTTTTTTAATTCCTACTTTGCAGGGAAGATGCTGAAGAAGTGGTGGGGATTTTTTTGTGGGTCTGGTTGGTTTTTTTTATTTGGGGGAGTGGGTGTTTTGGTTTTCTTTTGTTGTTGTTGCTGTTACTGTTTGGGAGTTTTGGGCAGTTTTTTGTTATGGGTTGGTTTGGGGCTTTTTTTTTAATTTGTTGCTTGAGTCCTAGACAAATACAGTCTGGGGGCACTCTGGTTTCTAAGGGTTTTTTGTTTTTCTGAATTCTGCTTAAGGAGAACTAGGGTTGAAATACCTGAACGGGCTTCTAGCTCTACTGAAGTCCATCGTGGAGAAACAGGTCCCTCAGGAGTTGCCGTCCTCATACTGGCAACATTTTTTGTTGACACCAATGGCTTAGGAACAGGCCAGATAGAGAATTTTCTGTTTATCTTTTCCACATATTGCATCAATAGCAATAGAAGCTCAGTAGCATTACTTCCTTAAGGGGTGCTCCAGTTTGAGGAACATTTCACAGCCAAGTATAGCCAAAAAAGAGATGCTTGATGCACATTTTTGCTCATTACCTTGTATATTCATGTTGTATCTTGGGCTTAGATGAAGTGAGGGCTGCTGCTGTTTTTGTAGTTAAATGTATTTCCAGGTCTTGAGAAACAAAACCCACAGATCTTATGATATAATATCCCACATGTCATGTTGTATAATTAGAATCAAACTAACAAATTTCTTTTTAGCGGTGGGGGTGGTCATAATTTCCTATTTTTGCTCGCTCCAAGGAAGACAGACTGCAAAAATGGATACGTGAACTCCTCCATAGTTATTTAATTTAAAAAAATAAATAAAAAGTAAGTTAAAAAACAAAGATTCAGAATATGGCAATTTAGGCATAGATGTCAAGATTTCTACGCCAGGTAAATGGGAGAAGATAGAAAAACTTTGCCATTTTAGTACTAAATAAAATGAACTTGTCCAAAGTAATATCTTAATCCTCTCACAGACTTCTGTGATATAAGTGGTTAGCTGTAATATCTCGTTGAAGCAAAAGAACCCATACCATCTGGTGTCAAACAAGAATATACTTTAGATAAAGAAGTGCTCTCCTGTGACAAAACTCTGACTGATTTATGGTGAAAAAAATCAATAATCAGGAGAAAGGTACACATTCCGTTTAAGAACCTATATATTTCAGTATATAGTAAGGTATGGGTGTGTGTAAATTCCTGAATTAAGACTTTTTTACTACGTCAAAAAGCAGATTGAGTTAGGTTTCCCATTTTTAAAAATACATGGGAGAGGGAAGACTGGGGGTTTTTATACTCTAAATAGTAGCAGTGAACTGGACAAAAATGACTTTGTTCACCATCAAATTATCAACAGCACTTGTAGCAGACTGCACTCTGAATGAACATCTGAATAGTTACCATAGTCTTCTATGAACAGATCCAATTAAAAGAAGAAGAATTGTGAGAGCATCAGAGCAAAAAGATCATACACTCAAAACAAGTATTTGTCTCCCTTACTCTTTTAAAAAAGTCAATGAAGTTAAGAGATTTTGCTTTTATCCTCTAATGAAGAAGACAAAAATCAATACATTCATACCTGGAAAGGCAAAACTTCTACAGTCGTGTTTAGAAGTATGTCTCCTGGATGCTCTGGATTGCCACTGTGAAACAAGTACCTATACACGAAAGGGGAAAAATAAAACAGCCTACATACATCAGTCAGAATGAGCTTTGTTACTATTTTACATGCTAATCTTCACATTGCAGGTGTTACAAGGATAAACATAACTTTATAACTGGACCTACGTCAGATGGGGATAAGACAGTTTCACATACTACTGTAATTGAAAGGGCTAAAATTTTTCATTTTTTTAAAGAGTAATTGGAGAGCATTTTACTGAGAAAGGGAGTTTCCATAATCTGATTTTGACAGATTACATTATACAAAGCACCCATCGCTGTAGTCAATATTGCCTGGCACACACTGGTACCACCTACAGAAGCAGGAGCCCTGCCCTCCTTCAGCCTGTCCCCTTCACACGTCATCTTCTCCTTGTACCCACAGGATGAATGCTGCAGATCCATTCTGAACCACTTCTGGGAACTTATCTAAGTCAATATTTTGCCAGGCCAGGGCTTCCCAAGTCCAACTCTCCACCCTGGTTCATTGCAAAATCTCTTTGATGATTGTGCCAGGAATTCCCAACCCATATCCACACCCTCAATGTTACCTGAATTCAAAGTTCTAGTCCAAAGACAGATTTATTTAAACAAACAAACAAACAAACAAACAACTATGTTAAAAGGACTTTTTTTTTTACACCTGTACAAAGTCCCCATAACCCTCATTCAGTTGTGCATTTAATGATTTTTTTAATGGTGCAGAGTAAATATGTTTAAAACTGTATCTAAACCTAATCCCTAAACATCCCTATATCAGCATCAGTCAGTGAAGTGCAAGTTTTCATATTCTAGCTGCCCATTCTCAAAACAGCTTTTGCAGTCCTGTATGTATAGATAATGTTGCAAAACAGACTGTTTAGTTCCCCTTTCTTTATATATAACTCAAACTTCATATTATTCTGAATACGTATTACATAAAAAAGTAACAATATTTTTTACCACTAGGTGGTATCAATGCTTGAAAAATTGTTCATCACTCACCCTTTTTTCTAGTGGACCAGAAAGTTTATTCAGATTACTGTCAGAAACTACCTAGATACTACACCTACTCAGATGCCACTTTTAACAAGCCCATTTTATTTTATTATGTTTAAATGAATATGTAAAAATCTATCAACACATTTCAAATCTTCTTCAGTCAGAACTAAGACTGAGAACCATTTTCAACATTAAACATGTCACCAGCCAGAGACAAAATTAGTTCAGAAATTATCAGTTGATTACAATTACAAACATTAGCTCGATTTGCAATTTATTAAGACATAGTTGAAGATGTAAATTCCAGTTTGTCTTTATCCAGTATGTCTGAAATCAGGTAAATACCTGCCATTAATCCATACTGCATAGCTACAAGACAAGTAGAAAAAACCAGAGCTTTCTGATCCTGACTTAGAAATGTCTGTGACCTGAAAATCATATAAGTACTTGAAGAAAATACAGATACACATAGAACATTTCTTTTATCAATGCTCAGAAAAGAAGGAAAAGCACCCATTGTGATACAAGAAAGCCACATTGATTTCTATTGCACTGGTTTCAGCAGAACTGCACAGCTGAACTGCAAAACAGAACTGGACTGAGTAAGCTTCAGAACTGTATGTGCTTCAAGAAAAATAATTTCCCCACTGCAGTTTAATGTAAAGATCAGTCAATTCTTAAGTATGCAAGCTACATAAAACATCTACAGCTCTTTTGAGAAAAATCTTGTAACTTTTGCTAAACATTAATGATATCCAAAAAACCCCAAAGAATCATCCTTTCTAGGAAGACGCCTTCATTGCACATCTCAATAGCAAGCCAAAGAAAACTCTTGACAAAGCTGACTGGAAAACTAAAAGTATATTCTGCTCTCTTCTGACATAGTAGATATAATTTGCCATTCCTTAGTCTGTCATATATCCTAAGCAAGACTGGGCACTTTTTCTCTTGAAAACACTGAAAATTTTAAGGAGACTTATTTTAAAATGCAAGTGATCAAACACTTCCTATCTCAGGTGTTCCTATCAAATGCTCCACCCAAACCACGGACGCGGTGCTTTTCCTTAGCACTCATTTCTGAGAGGACAAAGAAACTCTCTGTGATCTGCGATCACTGTGTTCTCACTGAACAGTAAGTGACTTGGGATGTCTGGATGGGACATTTTTGGGAAAGTCGGGCAGGGGGGAAGGAGCAGTTGTAAGGGGTTTTTGTTTGTTTGGGGGGGGCTGGGGGAAGGAGTGTTACTTATTTATTTGGGGTTGGTTTGTTTTTCAAAACAACCCTGCGAGCATACAACCACAGCCAATCATTTCTCCTACTGTGCCATCAACTTTGAGACCCAAGCGCAGTTTCCTCCCCTCAGCAGTTGTCACTCCATTGTCACTCACAGGTTGGCACAATGCCAGAACAATTTACAGTGGTAATTAATCAAACCTGATTTCCAGACTTCCCTGTAATCAAACCTGCTTCTTTATTGTTTTCTATAACTATCCATATGCACACACAAATGCAACACATGCATATGTCACATTTTAAATTACGTTTAGGAAGGAAGAGATATTTTTATATCTGAGTCTTGCTTCAACACTTGACAGATAACACCTACTTAAACATAAAAAGATACACAGATTGAAAACAGAAGTATAAATACACATACACAGTCAATTCATATCTATGACATTTTGTTTAGAAATAAAATTTACAAATTAGAAGATTTATATTGAAATAAAATTTAATTTACAAACAAACAGATATTCTACAACTTCTAAAATAAGTGTCGTGAGCTATGCTTTTGTGAAACTTGCTTTCCTGATGGGAGATTTTGCAGTGGAGATTTGCTGGAAATGGGTTGAGAGAGTAAAACCCATTTTGAAACAAATGTCAGTTAAATTTGCCATCCCAAAATCCTTGAATTGGCTTTTAAGGAACCTGTCCTCACCTCCTCAAACCTTTTGGTTTTGCACTCTATATATGCCAAGCCAACTTTTACAAATTTGCTGACATGCTAGATATTTAACTGGACAAGACAGCAATATGGAGTTCCCCCTCCCACGTGGGGGGAAGACATTTGTCCCCTAACTAGTGAGCTGATTTATTTATCTGACACCTCTTAAATAAAACAGACTTTTTGAAAAACCACAGAGATATTCACAGCACATTTGGGGTCTTCATTAAATCCCTAATGTAGAGTAATTCAGCTGATGGTCATAGGATTACAAGGTTGGCTTTTTTTCCTTTTGTTTAATCCTCCATCCACTAATAAGATGTCTGGCCCAGTCCTTTTTCTTTCAAGACAAACACTGGTTTACAGTTTGACTGAATGATCTTAAAGGTCTTTTCCAAGCTACATGATTCTATGATTCTAAGGTTTTCAGATTGTGACAGGTATTTCTCAATAGGGATACTGAAAGACTTGGAAGTAGCTTTACTTTCACCTGCTAAATTACTCTGATACCTGTCCTGGGATTTATATATGACAGTCCATGTAAACAGTGAAAACATGTTTTTTTCCTTCCAAATTAATTGCCATTTTTCTTAGGGTGGAATCATTAAGATTTTCTTTTCTATCTGCTGCTTAAACATAACACCTTGTGAACCATTCCTTCAAATTAAAATTCCGAAAGCCATAGATCTCTAAATATAGTAATTCCAAACAAACACAAATTCACCTAAAGTTAAAAAAAAACCCTACTGTTACCTTACGGAATATTACTTCACTGCTTCTTTAATGACAAAAAAAAATACAAAGATAGGCACAATTGAACATTTTTTATGAAAGTCATCAGAGAAAAGCAACTCTAACTTACTACTAGTAAATGTAGTACCAATGTACCTGAATCTTAGAGAACCTTTTCCTCTGGCAGTGTCTTTTTAGAGTTGCAGGTCAAAGATAATGACTAGCTACTCTAGATATTCAAGCACAGAGACAAACCTCCTCTCTGCATTATGCATTATTAAATGTATGAACTAACTTACATACATTCTGCTCATGACCTCAATGGAGTATAAGAGTAAGAGGATGCTAAACATCAATATCTCATGTAGCATAAAAATTACACAAAATTTCAAGAGCACTGAAGGTTTAAAACAAACAAAAAATACTCCAACTAACAAACAAAATGGAGCAAAGCCAAAGCTACAAAGAAAACTTTCAGTTTTCATATTCAATAACTTGAGTATTTACCCAAGCTGAGGGTTTCACTTGTTGCCGTGGAACTAGATACACATATAAATCACACCGAATAGAGGGGGAAAAAAAAACCCCAACCAATAAGCTGAAACAAATATTCATACACATCCAAACACACAAAGGGAGGGAAGGGCAGAAGCATGATTATCATTAATACACTGACAAAAGTTTAGGTTACTTATCAGGGAAAGATTTTTCACCTAGAGGATGGCTGAATACTGAAGCAGGCTCCTTGGGGAAGTGGTCACAGCACCAAGCCTGACAGAGCTCAAGAAGCATTTGGACAACACTCTCAGGCACATGGTGTGACTCTTGGGGTGTCTCGTGCAAGGCCAGGAGTTGGACTCGATGATCCTGATGGGTCCCTTCCAACTCAGCATATTCTGTCATTCTATGAACTGCTAGGGTACTTTAAAAGCCTACACTCAGATTCGGAACTCCCCCAGTAGTAAGCACGCGGAAGGATTCTCACCTCTTGTAATATCCCCCAGAAGCAGTGTATAAATTAATATAAATATTACTAATCTGCACTGCTAGCTTTAATATTCTTCTCTGAATGGCTAAGCTTTGTCATCACCTGTGCTTTCAAAGAAAAAAAAAATCCCAGCTACACACTCCTCTCTATCCTTCCCCTGTTTTGCTTAGGAAGGGATGTCTCTCTTCTCTTTCTCTCACATCCAAGTATATTTAGGCCAAAAACACTATTATTCTCTTTATTCCCTAATTTGATGTCTTTTAAGCATATAAAAAAAATCTGTCCTTTATATTTTATCTAAACAAATATAAGCGCCAACTATTTCTTAATATATAGAAAGTGTTCTAATTAAAAATTAGAACAGAATACACAGAATAATTTTACCTGTAAATTACGGCAGCTTTATCACAGGAAATAATGTACAAAAATTCTTTGAACAGCACAATTCACATCCACTGACGTTATATTTGGGTTGAAGGAAACAAGTTATCTCACTTGATGCTAAACACAAATATTCAAAGAATCTATTTAATAAGGCAGGTCTTTATGCTCTGTAAACATCAGGAATCAAATCCTCTTCATCACATATCCTCCTTATGTCTCTTTTTAGCAAAATGATGTATTTTAGTATATCCCATTTTCAGAAAGGAAAATAGGTGGGAAGGCAGAGAGGAAATGTTTCCTTCCATGTTTGAGCAAATTATCCATAGCAACATGCAGCATAGCAGTTTTTAATTCTGCACAACATGAATTTCTATAAAAGCAACATTCAGTCAGCAAATTTTTGGCTCTCTACAGATGCCATCATCCACTGCAAGGGTCATTATTCACCAATCCTATCCAGTATTTTTGATCACTAGATGCAAAGGTGGTAAAAGAAAACTAATCTAGCTCCTTTGTGTCACTTTCCCAGAATCCTAATCAGGAAACGTTATTCTACTGTCACTGAGAACTATTTCCTCATTCAAAATACAAACAGAAGATGAATAATTTCCTTCTCCCAAGTTCAATTTATTCTCCTATTCTTTATGCATCTTACAGTCTTTTGAAAAAATTGCTTATACTTCAAAAAAAAGCCTAATTCCTCAGGTCTATATATATACACCTGCCAAGTACTCACCTAGGTAAGCAATGAAGTAGGAGCTTTCTTATCATGTTATAATTCCCAGTTCAGAAAAAAACCTTCAATGATACAAACAAAAATTTTCCCCTGTCAAAAAAAACCACCACCAAAAAACCCCACCCCATTAAGTTCTGTGCAAAGAACTAGCGCACCAAAAGGAGAGAACTTTCTCATGTTTGTCAACAGACCACAAAATAGATTGACCGAAGAGGTGATGGGAGGATTTTGGATAGTGGTCTTAGTCTTTTTTACCCAGCACATATCCAAGAAATTAATTTTCTCATACAACTCTCAAACTCAATCTTTTACCATACCATTTCCTAACCCTATTCAGCTGCGCAGTCGGTAAAGAAGGCATTTAGCTGTGTAGGAAAATCTCATTCCCCAGACTACTTGTGCCTTCTGTTTCCCAGTGAGGACCATGACATCCGCTTTCTTATGCTGCACTGTCTCTCTGGAGTATGCACACATCAAGAATAATAAGAAAGAGTCTTAAATTTTTAATTTTGGGGGTGGTTTGGGTTTTTTTGGTATTTTGTGAATGGGTTTTGTTTGTTTGGATTTTTTGGTGGTGGTGGGTGGTTGGTTGTTGTTTTAGGGGAGGGGCTGTTGTCTGTCTGGAAATCTCTGTTCTTATCCTTTATGAATTTACTAATTTATCCACCACATCAGTTAAAAGGCCATTATGTTCTTTTACAAGGTTATTTCTACTGAATTTTTAATCCAATCAAATGTAGAAAGGTTTTGTTGGGGTTTTGGTTTTAGTATGTGTGTATATATGTGGGTGTATGCACATAAACGTTTTTTACGCCCCCAGCTTAGCTGGGGAAGCACACTTCAGTCAGTTTTCTTAAACATAAGCATTTGCCACCATTTGAGACTGCACTTGGGTATATGACCTCATCACAGGCTGGAAAGATGCAATTATGACATCTCAGAGATTCAAGTCCTTCTGGAAATCAGGTGAAGTATTTTAGAGTATCTCAAGTGGCATTAGACATCTAACATTTAGGCAATAGCATTAAGCCTCCAAGATTTCTGACTAAGAACTGTAAATCCAGAAACACTGCCAAACACACAAATCTTGAATATTATTGCCATTAAGGAGGAAGCAGCATATCCTTGGCTTAGGCAGTTCTTTTATTCTGTCTCTGATCCACATTTTGAGTCTTTTTCCCGTCTCATATGAAGTCCTTGCCTCACTGTTATGGGCAGAGTTCCATGCCTGGAGCAAACAGCATCAGTGGCTGGGAGCCTGCCTGCCAAATCCCTGCTGTCAGTGCATCCATTTGAGGATGTTCAACTCATTAGTACAGGAGCTTATGTAAACACAGAAACTAAAGTCCTCAAATTCTCTTTTATGTACACTAAAAGTATTATCCCACCTGAAATATACTGACAAACACCAAAACATTTTATAAAACAAAGAGATTTTGAAATATTGCCTATCAACTGACACTACCATTAAAAGCTTAATAAAATGAAGATGGTGTTAAATTTTAGTAACACGTATCTTTAGAATCAGAACAAAGATTATTTCTAAATCATATGCTCTGTGTGTGTGCACCTATATGTGGTTCTTGAGCTAGAACTGCCCAGGAAAGGTTTAATGCATGACACTGAAGGGGAGCTTCTACAATGAACAGTGATTATGAACAAAGAACAACTTATACATCAGTCAAGTCACTGTTGTACTAATCTAAAACCAAAACAATTTTGCAGTTCCCTAGGCCTTGAGTGGTTGTTACTGCAAAAGCAAATGATGAGAAAGTTCCACTTACAGTTTTGTAGAGCTGTTAGAAAGTCTGTTTTCCTTTGTAATGCATTTCATCCAGTATTGCTCTACCCACAGGACTTGCATCCCATGGGACGGATACTTACATTTTAGATGCATACATGGCTGACTGCATGTATTTATAACTTTGCTGTACTTAAATAAAAAAGTTCCTTTTATTTTTCACTGCTAGAGAACCTGTTTTAAAAGCTGCATTTATTTTCCTTTACAAAATACCAGGCAAGCATCTGTTACTTTTTATGAAGTAACATTATTTTTCAGCACTGTCACAATAATTTCAAAGCAGACAAAATAATGTATATGTTTAGTTACCAGAAGCTCAACAAGACCCTATTCACACTCAATACATTAATTTTCTAGCTTAGTCAAATACATATTTCTTGCATGACTAACATGACTTGCATGATAATTCTATGTTGTAAGAAGATGCCACAGGAAATACATGTGAGGTTAACATCACGTGTTCCCTGGGATTCTAGGGTCAACAATACAGAAAATTAGATTATTAGTCTCAAATACTGCACATTCAGTATCTATGCCAATAACAGAGCACAGGGTAGTAAATGTAATCTACAAACTGATTTGTCAAAGTATTAAGACTTCACTTTAAAACTGAACTCCAGTCAGCAAGTTTTACCTTATTACCTCATTTTATTAATAATCAATGTGACATTAGGATGACTACCCAGTAAGCTGCTAAGAGGACAACTATGGGGCAACTGTAGAGATAAAAGCAGTACTGGGGGGCGGGGGGGAAATGAAAAAAACCACACCACCACAAACAAAAAACAGATTTCCCCTCCCCTCAAAAAAGGAAACTGCTAATCCTTCTGAAAATATTCCAAGTAACACTACCAAGCAGTGTTGCAGAAAAGTCTAGAGCATAAGTTTCTTGAGGAGTAGCTGAGGGAGCTGGGGTTGTTTAGTCTGGAGAAGAGGAGGCTCAGGGGGGACCTCGTTACTCTGTACAACTACCTGAAAGGAGGAGTGCTGTTCTCTTCTACTGTGCCTGCAGTGAGAGGACCAGGGAAAATGGCCTTAAACTGAGACAGAGGAGATTCAGATTAGGTATCAGAAAAATTTTTTCACCAGAAGAGTGGTTAGGCATTGGAATAAGTTGCCAAGGGAGGTGATGGAGTCACCATCTCTAGAAGTGTTCAAGAGCTGTCTGTATGTGGCACTTGGGAATATGGTTTAGGGTGATTATGGTGCTGCTGGGTTGACGGTTGAACAAGATGATCTTGAAGGCCTCTTCCAACCTTGATGATTTAGTGATTCTGTGAAGCAGTTATATACAAGAAATGATGAGCCTCATATTTTAAAAATATAAAGCAAACTTAGACATATACTAGTGAGGTGAGGCCGAGTTTTGTTTTTTGCTGGTTTTTTTCTTTCCACAGTATAAAATACATACTCGTCCTTTCCTGCAGCTTATTTTATAAAATACAGATCAGCATTTGAAACTCATTCATACTGAAGCAAACCTGAAGCTCTTTTTAAAAATATCCATTCTAATTTTCTATTGCAGACAAGGGTAAACATAATCTAATTATAACAGTCATAGGTTATGCACTTCCAAGGGCTTCCTCCAAGTAATTAGTGCACATGTTCTTTGAACACCATATCTGATTTGTGTCAATCACATCCATAAGGAGGACTCTGAAATTTAGGCACTTAAAAAAGAAATGGCTGTGATGATGATGGACACCACTATCACTTAAGTGCTGCAATGGAACATCTTTCTCAGATGTGTTTTGGCTGGTTCATAAAGAAACTCTTAAATTTAACTCTCAGTTTTAATAATTAAATCTGTGTTTGGAACAGCAGTGTACATACCAAAACAGCAAAGTGGATTTCAATAATTATAGAACAACCTGGAGGGACAGAAATTCAGTATTTCTTATCTTTACAATGTAGGCTATTTTGAGCATTTATCAATTTATTAAAAAAAAAAACAAACTCAAAACAACAAACCAAAAACAAACCATACTTCAACACTGCTGTGCAATTTGCTTTTAAGAAGAAAGTCCTTCAATCTACTTTCATTCTCAAGGATATGCTACTAAAAGAAATGTATGTATTTTCTTACTGCAAAAACCAGAGTGAGACCCTAACATAGTATTAAGGGACATTGGTGTTGTGGCTGGAGATCTTTTGCTTGGAAAAAAACTAAAAAGGTTCAGTGCAAGAGCTTGTTACTAAAATAACTGTTAGAAGATTCCAATTTACACATTCTCCAGGTGTGGTTTAGAACAACGACCACCTATTTGACTGTTCAGTATTCAGCAGGGATCTGCCAACCAGGTCTTGAATAAAATAGCCACACATGTTGCTTTCTGCTCAGTGAAGTGAGCTCAATTCTCATTTTAAGCTATTAAGAGATCCTTGCCAGTGTTATTCCTGACATTATTCTCAGATCTTAAACATAAATATTTAAAGACTTAATGAAAGCTAATTACTGAACTGCAGAAAACTCAAATTCAGTTCAGCAAAACACTTGGCATGGAAAAATAAACTACAGGAACAAGTTAGTGTTCTGTCACAGTGTAACAGACCTGCCATTCATTCAGTCAGAGCTGTGGTCAATATTTCCATTAAAAAACTTCTTCATCAAGAATTTGTTATGGGAGTTACTAAGCAGTTATACCTCAAACTGACTTGGCAGACAAAATTTTCTTTAAATTCCAAGAGCTTTTCTATTACTTAAAAAAACCCAAACAACTTGTTGCATCCTTTCACAGACACAGGATAGCTATAAAAGGTGTATTTTCTACTCTTAATTCCTACTATCAGATGTATTTCCCTACCAGGTAAGTCTTGTAATGTTTGGTCCATTTTCCCTTTTCTGTGTTTCAACCTGCAAGTCACAGTTTTATTTCTGACTGCCTCAGCAAGCATCCTTGAAATATCAGGAAATACCATTGCTCCATTAGACCTTCACCTGCAAAAATCTGCTGCTGCTGCTCAAATTATGTAGACAAACAAAAACAAGCCCCCAACAATTTGAAATTAAAACGTCTGTAGCTCTAATCAGTCACTAACTTCAGAAAGGCAAAATACTGTATTTTTGAGGACACTGTGGCAACAGAAGTTAAAACTCTCAATAAACTTTGAAATGGCTTGTAATGGTGGCTCAAATAACCTTAAACTTAAGTCTGAACAGGTAGCACCATTCTAATTGGTGGATTTGCTTTGAGGAAGCAACAGAACGCAAGATACTTCCCTTCTTCTAAAACTAAAATGCATTTCTTCAATAAATCAAAATAATAGCATAAAAAAAAAATATATAATCCTCTACTGCTAAGACTGTTCTTAACACAGCATGTAGACGTTAACTACCTTAGGTCTAGCTACAATTTTCCAGGGCACAACAATAAACACTATTTTCCCACCTTTTGCACAGATAATTAGTACTCATTCCCCCAGTTCCCTCCATCATTCAGGCAATACGTATCAAAAATTTTTCTCTTCAGACCTGTGCATGTCATTTTTTATAACAGTGCTGACCTATGACACTTGCTAGCAGTGCTTTCCAAAATTGCCATTGAGCATTTGGCTCATCCTAATCCACTCAAGATCAAAATTTGTTGCTTACACTTACCCTATTCAGAACATAGATTCTTTTTTAAATAAACACCACACAAACACAACAAAATGGACAACATTTACCTCGTAACTTTAAAAAGGAAAATGATCAAAAAGAAATCAAAACAAAGTGTTTTTTAAACTATTGGCATAGGATTAAAAAAAATATTTTGCCTTTAATCCAAGGAGGTAGGGCAGTCATATTCCTTAACACATGTATCTTGGAAAGCTAACTGGGAAAGTCTTTTAAAGTACAGAAATCAATTGAAAGAGTAATCGACATCTCAGACAACAAATTTGAGTTTCACAGGTCAGACTAGTTTGGAACAACATAGTAACAAGGAAACTACTGATCCTCACTGTTGCACTAAGCCAAGGTGAAGACTTAGCCTTTGATAATGTACCAAGGCACAGAAGTTGACTAACTGTATTCAGTTCAGGACTGCAAAAAGGGCTCCTTAATACCCAGTTAAATTCATTCAAAGAAACTTTTTCTACAGGGTTATAGGCATTGGCCTAAAAAGAACGCATTAAGTTATGTGAAGTAAGGAGAAAAGGAATCCACTAACATAGCAACACCTAAATAGACATTAAATAAACCATTTATAAGTCTTGGACTACCATGTTGGCAAGACAGTAGCAGCAAAGCAGCAGATCAGTCTCAATAAAACTAAAGGATGACTAATCTCTACAGTGCAAACTCTATTATCCTTAATTAATCTAACTAATAGCTAAAAAGAAGTCACTTTTAGTCCTCTAACAAATCACAGATATTTGTATTTTGAAGGCACCCCCCCCCCTTTTTTTTGTTCAATTTTAATGTTTTTTAAATAGGTCAACTTGGAGTCTTAGCATGGTGACTTTTTTCAAGCCCTAAAGCTACAGCTAAAAAACATGACCCTCCAGAGCTCCCAGCTTTCAGGTCTGGGGACATCGTGATATGCTCCAGCACGATTTCAGAAATGGACAACCAAGGGACTGAAGCCGCAGGGCACAACACACTGTACCACATACCATGCTGTACAATTGCACTGTAATTAGAAGCAGACCAACCAAATACAAGCAGAACCAAATTGGCTTCTTTTAAATTCTCTTATGAAGTGTCAGAGAAGTGCTGGTTTTGCACTGCACTTATCAAAAAAGCTCCAGATTAAATGAACAAAAAAATTAAAAAGCAAGACAAAAGTTACTGTAGTAAAAGATCTGGAGGGAAGACAGTAGTGATCATAGTTTCAGCTGAACTCCAAATGTCCTATGTCATTTCACTTTAGGTTATAATGACAGTCCCAAATTCTATCTTCAAACATTCTTGGCACAAGCAACTTTATATATGAGACCAAAGGCAAATAATTACTAACCTTTCTACATTGACTGGCTTGTCAAATTTAAAAAGAATATAATCTCCAGCAACTGGCGTGACAGCCCAGAAAAAATCTTCCCCTACGTAGGTTTTTTCTAGTGTATGCCCCTGGTAGACTTTTAAAGATGTCGAAACCTCTGCAGGTGGATTCACGTGGATTTTATGCAGTAATGGTTTCAGGAAGTCTTTATCCTAATTGAAAGACAGACAAACATCATGCTGGTCAGATAACCTTGTTTATTATGTTCTTTTCCAAAGTGGCTACACTTAAACATTTGCCTAAAATGGAAAACAAATGCATTACTCATTTTGGGTGCATCAGATCTTGTACAGATTAGTAAGATGAGCATGCCATAAAAGTAAAAAAATGAGAAAAAATATCCCCAACAAAAATCCACATTAGCTGAGACTAGCACTTCTTATACTCAATAGTAACTGGTTAATATCAGATTGAATTCCAACTGGAGCAATATACACTGTGCTTGGAAATGCAAGACAACAAGAAAATGCCTGTTTTCTCAATCATCACAAAGTTTTAAATTTAATTGGCCTGCTGTGGAAAGGAAGGGAAATATTGGCTACTAACTGTGAGTTTCTGGATCTTTCCTGCTAGAGAAGAGTGGAGGCCAACATGCTGGAAAAGAGAAGGCCTGAAGCGTATCCGTAGATTAGATTTCTGTCGATCACAATGTTTCTGAAACAGTGTGGGAAAAAGGGAAGGGTGGAATAAAAAAAAGAATCACATTAGTAAAAACCAACACAAGGTAAGAACCTAGGCCTATTTATCCAGTTGTTCTTGTTTTCATTCCAGAAATCTACCAAGACTGATGTGTAAATATAACACTGTTCAAGGTCCTTGCACAGAACTTGTTTATTCAGTCTTTCAGCAAGGGTGCTACTTGAGAAACGAAGGACCAAAATCCAAAGTTTATTCCCCATTTGGAACCTTCTCGAAGACTGCTATTCAAGCAGTGACATTCTGCAGAGCCTCAGCAGTGGTTACACATGAGTTTATTTTAGCACTGTTACACACAGAAATTAACTAAACTTTTGCTTTTCATACTATTGCACTCATGTCCAAAATCTGAAGCAATAACAGTTATAAGCCTCTGAGAACTATTCTTTTTGAGATAAAAATCTTGGCAGGAAGAAAGACTCCCAGAACATGCAGTAATGGTAACACACGCTATGCTAGTTTCCAGCTCACAAAAACCAACTCATTCACCATCACAAAAACATTTTAAAAGTTTTATAATAAAAACAAACTTACAGCATCTTTCTCAGGGTTACACACTTTCACCCAGAGGATATGGTCCAGGAGCCAATCAATAGGTTTCTCCTTATAAAACATAAATATGAACTCTACAATAAGAGTGATATCTGGAGACTGGAACATTTTACCTGTGGTGACATTAAGAATAACTAGAGTTACTTTAGATTAGAGATAACATTGTCTTTTGAAATCAGATGATAAATTTGTGCCAAGACAAGAAATGCTAGCAATGAACAACCTGAAATCTCAATGTTATTAAAAGTTCAATAACTGTCAACTAAACAAAACAACTATTAGAATAAGAACTTGTAATAGATCTTGGTGCTATCAAAATATTCAAGGTATTCTACAACACAGTTTCCTTAAGAATAGAAATTGTCAGTTTGCAAAAATAGAGAAAGAAGATTTATGGATTGGCATCTCCTATTCCCCATGTCATGTGTAAGCTTCAAGCATCTGAGATGAGGAGCTGTTGCAAGTGTTATCTGCCCAGTCACACAATCTCAGTTTTTGTAGGTACAAAAAGCAGAGATGGAACACCTACCACTAACTTCAGATCCTTCTGTGCAGGAAATCAAAGGGAAAGAAGGAAACTATAGAACATATCCAGAGACAACACAATAGAAGAGAGACAGCCCACAGCAACCAGAGTTTTTTTCGGAAGTGCACAGGCCATCAGCAGGACTTCTGGGTCATAGCACAGTGCCATTCTGAGTGGCACTATGCTAAAAGATTCTTGGGAACCCTGTAAACTGTGAGGCTTAAAGGAGGCCTTTGCAAAAGAAGGAAACTCACTGTTGATGAAGAAAGTCTATTTACTATCAACATGAACAACCACCTATGTGGTTGTGGAATACACTTCTCTGCCAGTACAGATGTCTGAAGAGAAAGGTGGCCAACACACTGGGCTATTGTGTTAAAAAAAGGTACCCTGTATGAAGACAACCAGGACCAAAACAGACTGATGAGTGCTTGTACCAGGGGCTGCACTCAAGCATTGAAACAGGTTGCCAGGGGCCTTAAGTTGCTTAAGTCACCATCCCTGGAGGTATTTAAAAGATGTGTAGATGTGGCACTTGGGGACATGGTTAATTGGTGAATTTGGTAGTGCTGGGTTAACGGTTGGACTTGATGATCTCAGAGGTCTTTTCAACCAAAACAATTCCATGAATGCGTGCCAGCGAAAATTCCAAAGGCAGTTACAGATTTAAAGTCAGATTCAGAAAACATTGCCAGGTTTGCAGATGAAGTCTGCCTCTACTTTGCTAGGCTACAATGGAGAAGGCAAGAAAGACATTGTGTATCAATAAATCTCTTGGGAAGACACCGGCTGAAGTGATTCAGTTCTGCAGATGGTGCTGAGATGTGGGCAGTGCTAGATTAAACAGGGATGGGTTCTTGGGGCATGTGGGCATCAATGGATCAGAGTCCAACAGAAGCTCTTCTCCTATGCACATCTTCTGTCTCTCCACATTTTAGAGTCCTGTACAACAGTACTCAGGTATGAGAAATGTTTTGGGGGTTTTTTCCACTTGTGAGGAGGCCTCCATAGGTTTTCTAAATAACAAGTTCCACAAGTGGTAGAGGTTCTAAAAGTTTCTCCTATTCTTAGAAAAAACAGATGGAGTAGACATTAAGAACAGACTCCCCTCTCAGGTACCCAAACCACTTCCCACACTCATCAGAAAATGGGATTCTGTTCTCATCTACAAGAGGACAAAATTACCTGGAAAGGCCACTAAGGAGCCGTATAGGCTAGTCTGGATGACAAGCAAATAGGGAACAACATTTTATATGAAGCTTAAGAGCTGTCAGCAGTGTAGCACTCTACTTGAGTAGGTGGCTGAGTGGAAGTGAAGAAATGGTGCAAGCAGTCTATCTTACCAAGCCATTAAGGAGGATGTTCGCATTTACACGAACAGAAGAGAGGATATACCTGAAGTATCATCCTGAACCAGAACTACACAAAAATTAAAAAGATATCTAGGCTTTAGTGATTAGGAACATACATTTTCACTGTGACTGTACATGACTATCATTCAGAGCCAGACATTCAGTTACTTCTCTTTCTTTTAGGCCTCACTGAAATCTGTAATTCATAGAAGGCTAACATAAGACAGTACAAGGAGCTGGGAGTTCAAATCTCTGTTGTAACAGGGATGGAACATTTCTCTACCGGAACAGGTGACTTATCCTGGCACATTATACAAAATATCAGAGTAGATACAGAATGCTGGGTTGTTAGCTTACATGTATTAGCAACAACCACATTTTCAAGGGAAAGTAAATTTGCAGCAGCCCCACTGTGTGTGTTCCGACACTACCAGGTATCAGACTCTTACAGGGATTTGCTTAGAGAATGCCAGGATCTTGAATTCCAAGATCCTTCATCTTCTTAAAAAGGGAACAGATACTTAGAAGATCACCTAAAGAGCCTTGCCCTTTCCAGAAAACAAGTCTGATGCGATCTCATTTCTTTATGACTTGTGTGAAATTGGTTAAGAACATAGCCAATGAAAGAATACTTATTATGGAATTCTGAGATGAGTTTGGAGGGGTCTGAGCGAGACTACAACATGATGAAGTTCAACAAATATGGAGGAAGCATCTGACAAAAGTGCCAATTATTTCATACGTTGGAATGATGATTCATAAAGTGACACAGTGGGGTGGAAAAGTAAATGTGGTAAAACAATAAATGACCTGACACTGTTAAATCAAAATTGTTGCTTACAGAAACCTTTAATTTGGCTGTTTATAAAGTCAAAACATTGACATCACTTATAAGTGGTTGCTGCAATGAGGTTCTCAAATAGGTATCTCCACTTGAAAATACACTGTAACTAAAATTTGAAGCTCCCACTACACAAGGGACAACTTCTACTAAAAACTAGGGAAAATTGCAAGGCTTTATTCTTAAAAGACCTAAGAAAGATGTTATGATTTTTATTAGTATATTGTTACTATTTACACATTATGCTGTCATATTGTTAAAAACATTATTTGTGGAAGTAAATATTTAAAAATGGGTAGGAAACAATCATATGATTTGTACAATGTTGTGCAAAATATTCATGCAGAATAACAGCTTTCAGCTTGTCACACATCCAACTAAACAGGCTCCCAATTTTCCTGGTGATTCATCTCTGCCTACTGCTTTCAATGGCATAGGGCAGAAAAATGTGATAAACCCTAATCAAACACCAGCTGAAAAATGGGCCTAATCAGATGTTTTTGTGATGTTTATGGGACTGAAACCATCATTTCTAGATGGCACCTGCTGAGGCAGTCTGTCAGTCACATCTGCTTCCATAGGAAGTAGACCTTCCCATGAGGTGTCAGAGAGATGCACAATACCCTGCAACTCAGAAGACAGAAACATCCCCACAGTATTGCTCCAATCTCAATGCAAGCAGACTGAAGAGACAGTTTATCCTCTTCCAGGATCTATACACAGTCAGGCTGCTCTAGAATCCTTTTCTTCTTTGTCCCAAGGACAGAGCAAAAGAATCAGACTGACATTTTTTCCTTTGACTTGCTCATCTTCTGAAGAGCACAAGGATTACAGTCTTTAGTTGTCATCACTCACAGACCATGTAGCTTAAAACTGAGTGTTAAGGTACAGGATCCTTACCTACAATTAAATAAACTGAGAACAAAACTGAAGAGTAGGAATTTACTCTTTCCCCTAATTTAAGTTATCCTAATTTTATCTAAAATAGAAACAGAGTATCAACAAATTATTTACTTCCATAGGGTAAACTAGTCTAGGCCCAGAGGCACCTTTCTCTAGGCCAGCACACTACTGTCCACCATGCAGTCAACCACCCAGGACTTCAGGAATAATTGAGCTGCCATGGTGATATCATAGGACACACCAGGAAAAAAAAAAAAACAACAAAAAAAAAAAAAAAAAAAAAAAAAAAAAAAAAAAAAAAAAAAAAAAAAAAAAAAAAAAAAAAAAAAAAAAAAAAAAAAAAAAAAAAAAAACAACCAAAAAAACCAAAAAACCACACACCACACAAAAAAACCAAACCAAAAAAAACCACCACCAAACAACAACAACAAAAAACACCCCCCCACGCAAAAAAAATCCAAACAAACAAAAAAACCCAAGCCACTCTGATACATACAACTACAATTAGTCAGAATAAACCAGTAAGCATCAGCTCACTGTATCTTCAGCCCACTAGCATCTTCAGTGGCCTCTCTGCATTACACTGCCCAGCACCATGGAAGTGTTCAACAGTGGAGACAAAGCCACCTCACATTAATTTCTAATGATCACTGGAGCGCAGATGAACAGGCAACACCCTGCCCCCAAGACATGCCACTGTCTCCCTTCAGTAACCAAGGACAGATATCCACACATTACTTTCTGAAATGCTGTCACCACCTTCCACACAGTTTGGCACAGCTTTGCCACGGTCCCTTATCCTTCTGTGTAACACTGCATTCCTCATCCGTCATTTCTGTCTCAAGATACCACCATCACAGTAGCTCTGCCATAGATCCATTTTTCCCCTTTTTTTCTCCAGAACACACTTCCTACAGCAGCTTAAAAACAGAGCTCTTCAGTGAAGTCTCTGGCAAAACAAGCCTTCAAAACTCTGGAACCCTGACAGTCCACAGCTAGCCTCTGTGATAGAAAGCAGCCCAGTATAACTCCTACTCCACAGATCCAACACCCAAACCCCTCTGAATCCAAATAAGCCAAGCCCTTCCTTAGTCTCTTCTAAGCAAGAGCAGCAGCAGCAGCAGCTTGGCTTCCCTGGGGCATAGCCATAGCCCAAGAACAAGCAGCAGCCTTTGCCAAGGTCCTTCAGTCTTGCAGCCTCCCATGCAGCAGCATGTGAGCCACAGAACCATTGAGATGCCATCCAAATCTAGGCTACAGAATGCTCATTGGCCACCCCCAATAGGTAGTCAAAGATCATCAAGCCAAAGAGACCTAAGCAAAAAACTGCAGTCAACATGCACTGTCTCAAACCAAAGAGAACAACCGAAGCAACGGCTCATCGCGCTGTGTTTGTGCACTGGTACAGTACATGGGAACATACATAAATCCAGGAGACTCTGCGGACAAAATGTCATAGGTTGCAGATTCTGGATGCATACAACCTACCATTGGAAAGAAACTTCAAAATCCAAAGGAATTAAGACTCAAAGGCAAAATCTTGCTCCATAAACCCCTAGAGATATGCAAAATGTAGAAGACATTCTCCATATAATTTATTGATAAAAATGAGAGCCTGGAGTGGAAAAAAATAATTGTGGACTACTTTCTTCTATTTATTGAGCCCTGCCAAGACTTCTATATATTTTTCAGTCCACTTAAATGCCATCCTTAATGAACTATTCTGGCCCTCTCAGTATTCTTGATAAGTACAAGATATACTTGAAATAAAGCACTTTGTTTGCTACAATTCTCTGAACTTCAAACATCTAAATCATTCATTTTCATTCTTCTGCATAAAAATAATTAAATGCACTGAGTCTACACCAACAATAATTTATACCCACAAGCACATATTCTAACTATAGTTGATGTTTTCAATGCTTTCCCTGTTAATGATATGCAAATTACTGGCATTAAAACCAGAACTTCTTTGAAGTTATTTAAAGCTCAAATGTTTGACTTGATCTACTCTTCCCCAAACTTTAACTATGTGCACAGCTTGAGCAAAATTGTAATCAGAACAACTTAAAATACTCAGAACAACAGGCCTTAAAACATCAGGGCACAGTAAGAACTCAGAGGAACTATATAAGACAATGTAAAGGCTGATTTCAGACCATTCCATTAACTGTTTGTTACAGCTGGCATAGAAACAGTGCAGAGTATTGCAGTTCCTCTGGAAAACACTTCAGCTCTCAAGCAGTTGGAAGATAAATCAATATTTCTCATAAAAAGCTAGTAGGACTTTCCTACATTCTGTCACAGGGACCGCAGTGCAAACCAGAATCCAGAGGAGCAAAAGATTCTTCCACAGAGCTTCTTAGGGAAACATCATACATCTCACACATTATTTATTAGATACTTGACAGCACTTAAGACTATGCTCTCACTATAAAAAAAAAACCAAAGGAAGCAACATCTGCTCTGTGGCAGAGGTGACAGAATTCTATAATCCTGCTGTCAGCCTAAATAGCTACATTTGCCACTTTCTCATGTAGCACTTGCATAAATTAAATTTTCCGGTCAGAAATACATCATGACAAAAAAGTTTTACCTAGCAAACTTGCAAGCTGATCAAGGTTTCCAACAGTCTACAGTGAATCAGCCACACTTCTCTTTTTTAGAGATTATTTCAAAATCAGTCACATTTAGGCAACAGTTGCCCAGAGAAGTTGGGGATGCCCCATCCCTGCAAGTGTTCAAGGCCAAGCTGGATGGAGCTCTGAGCAACTTGGTCTAGTGAAAGGTGTCCCTGCTCACAGCAGATGGGTTGGAACTAGGTGATCTTTAAGGTCCCTTCCAACTCAGGCCGTTCTATGAATTTGGTGCTCTAATTTCTCTCTTAGACATTTATGCATAAAACTCATCCCCAAACTACTTTTGCTCTTCCCCATAGCTATGTGCATTACCAAATAACCATAGTATCAGTCTGCATCAAGATCCATAAAGGGAAATCAGAGATGAGGCAAATCTACATTACTTGCATAAAATTTCCATGCAATACATGGTTACAGCACACCAATGTGTCTCAAAGCCAAAAGTTTGAGTTGTTTTGATGAATATTAATTCTTCTCTCAAAACTTAAAAGCAGGATAAGTAGCTAAATTGGGAGAAGAAAAAAATCTAATTTAATTTTCTAGGTAGAAAAGCAACATTAAGATGTGTAGCCATAGCTAAATGCATCTGAAATTCTACTGATATCATCTAATTAAAAAGAGGCAAACAAATATGATACAAGGAAAAAAGAACAGGGATGCAAGCAGCAGGAGCTAACAACTAAATTTAACTACAGCCGTTTTCAGAGCCCACACTGACCACAAGTATATAAACTGTACAGAAAAACAAGATATTTTTAAACAGTTGTGTTTTTGATTAAGCCAAGTCTCAGTATTAAGAACTATCTACCTGCTCTTTCTGGCTTAGACACTGTGTCCTCTACAGCAGCACTGAGAACAGAGAGGGGTGTGAAATACACAAATATTAAGCAAGTTAAGTGATCTGAAATACAACTGCATGGGGTAGACAGTGCATGTCCTAAACTGTTTGTTTTATGCACATTTTGATATGTTAGTCTTACCAAATGGCAATTTGTGACTGCGCTCTACTACCAAATCAAGCAAATGTAGAGTAACTGTAAATTACTTCTACAGCTCAGGAACAGAATTTTCCTTTGAAGTGCAATTAGGACTGGAGCTAAAATTCAAATTGTGGGTTTAGCTGGGGTTAGTGTTTAACTGTTCAAAAGTAGAAACAAAGTCTAATCAGATGCCAGTACTCAACCAGTCTTTGCTGACACAAACAGAATGTTGCATGGGGCTCCCCAACCCAAGAGACAAATCTATTTAGGGCAAAGGTCCAAATTATTTAAATTTTTTATACTAGGCAGTTTCATTTCCTATTTCTCCCACCTCTCAGACGACAAAACCAGTCCCATAATTTATTCAGCAACAGTGCATCTCTGATCGTAGCCCAAGGCAACAAAGCAGATTAGTTATGTGGTGGTCAGGTATATAAGGAGACTTTACTCTGCCCATTTCTTCTCCTCCTCTCCATTGTTTCTGTAGGTTCGACTGGAAGGCAAGTGTACAAAGTACCATTCTGTACCCCAAAATAGCATGTATAAGAGATAACTACTCTTTTCCCTTCTACTCCAGGAGCCCCTGAGACCCTGAAAGTCAGGGAACTATTGCACACCTGATGCTGAGCTGGAAAGAGGACAGTATTTATTCACATACTGCCAGCATTCTCAGTTCTCAGTATGACCATTATCGGTCACTGAGCTAAAAATGAAACTATTCTCTGGAAAGTAGATCCAAAGTAAAGAGAACAACAAGAATTTCTTGTATCTCCCAGCTTATCGCTTTTAAACAGATCATGATACATCACTGCAGAAAAGAAATAACCTTTTTATTTGTAAAATCCCTTCAAAACTTCTCTTTCATTGCTTTCAAGTCTATTATCTTTCTATAAAACATGTTAGTGTTTTCTACAGCACCCTGGCAGTCAATCCACAACAACCTGAGATCCTGCTTAACTTCTGTCCCTGCTGCTCATTGCAAATGACAGACAGACTCCAGCCACATCTAGGAAGAAGCAGACTGTCATAACTTCTCCCCGATGAGTTAAAAAGATGGAGATAGAGCAGGCTTTGCAACAAAGACCAACTGACGCCTGCTGATTCTTGGAAATTTTGGCACTAACATCAACGAAGTTATTTTAGGAGTTAGTTCTATGTTTTTTCTTTACTTCAGTCAGTTGTGTTTTAATGACATTTTTGTTTTAACAGTAGTTAAATTCAAAATAAGTCATGCCTTGCAGTTTGACTGTATTTTTATAAATTAATTAACTTTTCATTATAAAAATTCCCTCTTTTCCAACAGTTTGAATTTGCCTCAGTCATACAAAAGTATACAAAACAAATGAGGGGTCAAACCAACAACTATAAGTTAAACCAGAGATCCTAAAAAAATCAATGAATTTCTACCTCTTGGTCTATTTTCAGTACAAAGAAGATAGCTTTGAAGTCAGATCACTATTCATTTACAGTCTGAGGATGAATGTGTTATTTCAAACTACATACAAGTGAACATTTTCTTACCAATGAAACCCAGCTGAGAAAATTCTAGAATCATCCAATCTTCAGAAGCAAGCTGAAGTGCAAAATTTTTTATTGTGCTGAAATAATTCTGCTTGACAACGATGTCATCTTCAAGCTAGAGGAAGGTAGCAGTGATATCAACATAAATAATAAAATAAAAGCCTCATCAAAGCCATAGGAAAAAGTACAGTTAGGAAATACTGATTTATCATATATTGTTAACACAGAGCCATATATGTCTAATCCTAGCACTGGAATAACTGTTGTAGGGATCAGTCAATACAGAATCCTTCTGCAGTAAGAATCCACAAACATATCTCAGCTTCTTAGCTGAGAACATTGCTTTTCCACCTTCTTTCTTCAGAGAAAAATTATCCATGAAATAATGTCAGTCTAAGTGACATCTTCAGGAGAACAAGCAGAATATCTGTATTACTTGTACACAAACATGACTCTCTTTCCTCACAAACCTAACAGCACTGAAAGAGTTTCTCCTCTGAGACAAGAAGCCGAGACACTGTCTACAGAAACGGGATTCATTTCACCTGGGTTTAACTGTCCAATAAAAGCACAGGTGCATAGTCTAAACTAACCACCTAGTCCAGGCAGCAGAACTGCCAACATGGGGTGCTACAATCCTTTTAATTCGTAAGTGCAGGCATTAAGGACCCTGCTTTTCCTGTCCTTTCTCCCAGTGCATTCATGCTCTCCCCTGTGTGCTGGCATTAATATTCAGTATCAAACAAGACTGTCTCATGTTGTTGGCTGCACAGCTTCCAAGACAGCTGAGACTCCAAGAGCTCTGAGAGAGGAGTCAGCATAGCTTTATGAAAACTAGACGAGATGTGTGGGACTTTACACCCCAAGGACACAGTCACAAAATCTAAATAAAGATCATTAGAGCAGCTACTAAATCCACAATACCTGTAGGTAAGACTTCTACTTCAAAGCAGAAACATGATAGGAACAATTCAGAGCCAAATTAAAGAAGAACTGCTTAACTCTGTTCTTGGAAACCTCTTTAAAAAAGAAAAAAGAAAATGTGTCTATACTCAGTCATATTAAAGTGACACTGCACTTGCCTTCAAAAGAAAGTAAAAAATGGATTTTTGCTTGATTTCCACTAAAAACTATACTGGCATTTTTTTGCCTAGGCAACTCAACAATAATTCATTTGGGGGACAAGGAAAAAAGAGTAGTTAATCTGTTTGGATTCCTTCACTTTTTTTGCTAAGCATCTTAAGTCACATAGGACAAATTACTTTTTCCTTCAGAGACAGTGAGACAGCGTCCTTCTCAAATTACTTCCTCATACACCATAACCACCATACTTAATGCCCTCCTTAAACTATGGGATCAAGTTATCTTTGTTCTGCGTTGGTCTTTCTGATGTGTCCAAGAGCGTAATTTCTGGAAACTCATTTTAAAACTTGTCTCAAAATAAAGAAAAGAAATTTACCTGAATGTAATAAACTCCCTTTTTCTGGGCATACATCATAAGAAAACAATAATCCAAGTTTTGTTTTGTTCTCCATCTGAAATTAAATCAAAAGCTTAAGGTTTCTGAAAAAAGGGTTTCAATACACACTGGCAATATAAAGTAAATCTCACTATGAAGAATGAGGCATATTAGTGAAATGTTAGGACAGCTGCTTTTGGCATTGTTCCCTCGGGAAATCCTCTGCCCGAAAAAAGGAACAAAGCTTTCACCTTATGCTTTAATACAGACATAAAACTGGTTCAATTTGAATCTGATTTTGTGAAAGCTACCTGGCATTTCACTAAAAACACATGTGCATTTTAATTGGCAACTTAGCAGGAACTACTGGGTTTTACTGGAAGTATTTCAGGAAGAAAAACAGTAAACAGAAGAGTCTTCATAGAGGAATAAAAATACATCAAATCTCAGTTCTCCTCCCAAAATTTAACACTAAATTAATACATCCAAGCATAGGCTCTGATCAAGCACAAAACAACACAATCAGTTGGAATGAGATGGATTCACAGAGCACTTTTAGCATCCCCACACTTGCAAGAATTACAGTAAGAAAACATTTCAAGAATTCACATCCCACTTGCCATTTTATAAACAATGAAAGTGTGGGTGTGGGAGGAGATGGGAAAAGATCTGGAGGAATAAACTTACCTTACTCTCTCTTTTGAGTCTCCAAATGTCTCTTTCAAGTTTGTCAAGTCAGGATAGTAAGATGCAGGAGGGGCTATTACTTCCACCAAGCCAGAATTGATCTCTGTAGAAAATCTGTCAATAGAAACATTCTAAAGTCACATGAGAGATTCTGAGTCCTGCAGACATCCTTCTTGCTTTCTGTTGGTACAGTTATTGTGTCTGGTAACAAAAACGACTTATTCAAACAAGGCGTGTAAAACAGAAGCAGTATATAAAAAAGTACTGTTTTCCTTGGCACCTCCTTCAGAGCACTATCACCTCTCACCAATCAGAATCAAACTACATCCTAAGCATTTCTTTTGCCTTTCTTTGTTCACTACCTAGTGATTTTTTTTCTACAGATCTCTTTAAACATATGGAATACAAGGCCTTAACACAGTGTTGCAAATTTCCATTAACGTGAAAACAAAATAAACATAACATAAACATAAATCTGTTTATGTTGCACCAAATAATTTAATACTACTTATTGTTCTACAATGTAACTGACTGAATCACTGCCTCTTACTTTGTCATCTATTACTTTTTTGTTCAAAAGTCCAAAGCCCCAAGAAACAAAAAGGCATAATCTCTTATTTCTAGAGGTTTTTTTATTAATTACTTATCACAACCTGATTAAAGAAAAATCAAAAAGCAAACCCACCAATAAGCTAAGAACCCCCCCATAAAACTACAACTTACTCTTTTTCCAGGCTTGCAACAACACTGTTAACATAATCGAGATCAGTCTGGAAAAAAAACAAACATAAAAAATGAATAGAACACTTAACAGTTCTGGAGGTACATTTCAAAAGAGCGAAGTGTAAACACTGCAGGTAGCTGTCCTTGAAAATCCCTTTCAGTGTGTAAGCTATTGGAGTAATGCAAGAACACATCACAAATGTAACTAAGCCATATCTAATATGAGAAGAAGCTTTTATTTTTTTGAAGAAAGGGGAATATTTACCTCATATCTGCACTTAACAGACAATTGTTGGTATTTTCTTGCTACATCTCACGCACTTTATGATGAAATCATCACTGAGTGTTTCTGTATTCAACCTGGCTGTACACATGCATTCCAGGAAAAGAGTTCATAATTCATGTGACTGAAAACCCTGACCTTTGTTACACTTATTAATGATCTGATGTACTATTTATGTTTTTGAAAAGAAAATTTAGTCTATAAATCAACCCAGATTCTGGTGGCTCATGAGGATTCTGGAGAAAGAGCTGCCTTTGAAATGCTAGAAACAAAAACCAGTTCATACTTTTTCTGATGAATTTGTATTGCAGAGTATCATTAAAGGATTATACCCAGAGAATAAATCCCTTTCAAGCATTTCTATAGAATTGTTAATCTTGTTTGATAAAGGTGCTTACCCCTTGATCTTAAAAATCACCATTTTTTATTTTTAAAGATTAGTTTTACGAAATCCAGCATAATGCCAATGACGCACACTTTTCAAAAAGGACAACAACAACAGTGGGTTTCTTTCAAAATCAAGTTCTAAATACCAAAGAGTATGTGAATAAAAAGCATTTGTCATAATTTTTTCATATGTATTTTCTTCATAAGTGCTATGCCTAGTGCTGGACAGAAGTTCTGACCAGCAGATAAGGTATTCACAACTTAAAACTCATCTTGCAGTGAATTCCATACAAGAAGACTCACAAGTCCATATGGACACTGATAATCACTAAGTGTTTAAAATACATATATGAATTGTTCATGCGCATTTAATTAATAGAATGGAGGTAAAGACATAACTTTTTCTCGTTTGTACAACACTTGCAAATCAGTGACCTACTGACTACCTAAAAATAATTTTAGTATATCCATATTTAACTGAAGCATTTTTTTTCTCTCTTTTCGAAACCTTTTAAAGACTAGAAATACAGAAATTGCAGTTCAGTCATCATACAAAAAAGGCAGAAATTTGCATTTTCAGTTGGCATGCCACCGGTCCAGTATTAATAACTCCAATATTTGTAAAACAGTCCATACCGTAATTGCATGGAAAAATACAGGATTTATATATAAATATATCTACCTACACACACTCAGCAGAAACACAGTTAGTTTCTATACAGTATTCCAAAGATTAAAATAAATGCCAAACTTCATCCCAACTGGAATCATATATTTGATCACAAGCCTGTGCATTAGTGGAAGTGTCCTTAGAGTGAACATAGCTTTGACCTGTTTTCTAGACTACCATAAAGCCTTGCTACTACTTTTAAAACCTTACACACTTATACAGAAAGCATCACAGTCAGGACAAAAAAAAGTCTGGAATAGGAGGGTTTTTTCCTAATTTCCACTATTTGTCTGTGTCCGTCACACAAAAGGTTGGCAGTTTCCCAGTCAGAGCTGCAATCACAATAGGGTCACATTAAAAAGATGAAGCTTGTAGTCTTCCAATCTCATACTGTAATCTGGGTTGCTGTCCAACGAAGTTAAGAAGGTCTGGTCTTGTTCAGCTGCTCTGAACACAAGACACAGCAAATACAACTGCTGGTTTACTAGGTAACCTTTCCTTCTGAATCAACAATCACTGCACCACTGTAGTACAAAAGGAGATGCCACTTTTAAAACGAACATGAACATGCAGAATAGAAGAGTTGATGCTATTTTTCACATGATCAAATGCATTAAAAACTTGGTATTCTGCCATCATTTCTAAATAAGCAGTTGTATTTATATCTACCAACAGCACCTGAGATTCAGAACCAGGACTTCAGCACAAAACTCTTCCCCTCAGGACAGCAGGTCAACTGTCCTCCTTCCACATCAGAACTTTGCCCAGTCTAACATTAAATAGAATCTTTGCCAACACCGTTTTGCTGTAGTCACGTCCCAGGAAAGTGGCACTTCAAAATTAATTCACGCAACATCATAAAATAAGAAGGAAAATATGCAATAAACTTGATCAATCTGTGACTATACACAAGGCAGGAGTTAGGTAGATAGAAGACTTTGCAGGGTAGTAATGGAAGGAAATCTGCAATAGCTAGATTAAATCTAAGGATCTTTCAAGCAGTATCAATAAATTCAATTAGTAACTTAAAAGCAACAGAAAAAAACGTATTATTGACCAAACTCTATTTCCCCTTTTTGAGGAAGAAAGTGTTTACTGCCTTGACAAAATAAGACATAAGGTTCTCTTTATCAACCTGCAGGACACAAGACTGCTTGTCTTCAAGAACCTTAAACAGGACAAGACAAATCCAAATTAATAAAAAGAAGACACCTTTGAAAGACAATGTGTAACTGTTCTTTAGGCTTCCAGTGAATATCATCCGGTATATACTAGGCCAACTTTTATAACACATATGATGAACTTAAAATCTGTTTCATGGTATCAGTGCTGCTTTTAACTATTGAAAGGAAATGTCACTGGTGATCCCATCCATAGCAGCGCAACACTTACGATTACAGTAATGAATGTTTTTATCTACCAAATCTGAAGGCACTACCAAAACTGTAATTTTTTCTTAGTAAAATTCTTAAGGTTGAAGATTAAATAATCTCTAGGAGTTTCAGACCCATGAAAAAGAAGCATAAATGAACATTTTAAGAACAAATCCCTTTAAAGCAATTAAATTAAATTAAAGCAAAATTGTGTTAGTCCCCAACCAAAGAGTTAACACTGCCAGCCAAAAGAATCTGTGTATCACATGAAGCATTACAAACAGGTTTGTCCTGGTGAGTGAATCTCTGGGAATTTCATAATGAAATAAGCATGGGTGGTCATTTCAGTATCAGCAGTTCAAGTCTTTTGGCCTGTTCTTCCTTCCAAGGCATACTGATCTCCAAGAGAATGCAATAACACTTGAGAGTGAGACATCTTCCTTTAACTGTTCATAAAGAACAAAGATTGATCCACATCAGCACCTTGCTTCCAGCAGAGGCAGCCATGAATAGATACACAGCAAAGAGTAAGAACAGGACAAGCATACGCAACACCTGCTTCTGCTATCATCCACACTGCAATTACCTTCAGGTTACTTCCTGAGACAGATGTGATTTTATGTATTTAATATTCCTCAGCAGACTCATCTTCAAGATATCTCATTAGCATCCCCTTGAGCCCATCTAAACTTTCAACAAGAAAAGAAGATTTTAGCTTAAGAGATCTGTGGAGTTTCATAAGCTTGTGAACATGGCTATATCTAAGGCTTGACTCCTCATACCAGCAATTTTGATAAGAAATGCATATTTTGATGCTTTGATGAACCTCTCAAAAAAAAGCCTCAGAATCTGTTGTGGAACGCACTAAAGTTTCAGACTGTCAGTGAAATAAGTTTTAAAATTTCGTCAGCTTCTGTAAAATACTGAATAGAATTCTCTAAAGTACTTTTCTCTAGTGCAAGTGAGGCTGTGCTTCAAGTTTGCAATTATTCCAGCATTTATCTGAACAAACATTGTTATTCATAACAAACACAGAAAGAACAGAGCAGCAGTGAACTTTCCAATCTTTTTTATTGATTTTTATGAGTGTCTGCACAGCAAAGCAGCAGAATATATTAGCTAGCAGACAAAACAAGGGGTTAGAAAGTTCTAATTAACAGATAGCCAAGTGGCGCACAAACCCAAGATTTCTAGTTTTAAGAATAAACTCTTTCATATTGTTAAATCCTTACTTCATACCTTGAAGAATGACAAAGGGTGGACTGTTTCTCAAAACATAGGGAAACCTGTGGCACTTAAGACCAAAGGTTTATTTACTGTCCTAAGAGGCAGATGCATAGAAAAAAAAAAAATGCAATCATAGAATATCTCAAGTTAGAAAGGACCCACAAGGATTGTCAAGACCAATGCCACTTGCAGGACTACCTAAAACTAAACAATAGGACTAAGGGCATAGTCCAGACACCTTTTCAACTCTGACAGTGCCATGACCGCTTCCATGGGAAGTCTGTTCCCACGACTGACCACCCTCTCACTGAAGAAAATTTTCTTAATGTCCAGTCTGAACTTCTCCTAATGCAGCTTTATACCATTTCCATGTGTCCTGTCACTGGTCACCAGACAGAAGAGATCAGCACCTCCCCCTCTGCTGCCCCCTCAAGGAAGTTGTGGAATGTGATGTCACCCCTCAGTCTTCTCTTGTAAGTTTAACAAACCAAGTGACCTCAGCAGCTTCTCCTAAATCTTGCCCCTGAGGCCTTTCACCATCTTGGTAGTTTATCTAGGCTGTTAGATTATCCACATCTTAATTCTTAAATGAAATCTACCAGAAGTAAATCTTAACTTATTCAAGACCACCTTGCAAAAAAAGGAAGAAAAAATCCCTGGGAAACAACCATTGTGTGGTCATTTCACTGCTTACTAATTACTACAATTTTATTTGATCTTTCATCATCCCTGTAGAACAGGGGCGGGATAATTTTACCATGTATTTCAAATAATAACAAACAATGCAAAATTACAGCCTTCAGAAAAGGCAAAGAAAATGCATATTTGCCTTTGAAACAGTGAAAGTACATATGAATGTATTTACCCATATACAAGGCACTAAAACTTACATAGGAAAAAACAGCCACTAAAGTGGCATTTGCACCTATTTTGGGATACTTATTCAATGAAAAAAAAGCCCTTAGGAATAGAAGTGCAGCAGTGGCTTCCAGTGGTTGCAGTAGCATAGGGATATAAATAAAGCCTGTGAAAAAAGGTAATAATATCTTTTAGAGGTCAACAAATGCAGCTGGAAAAAAATTATTTTCAGGAAAACAGTGTCTGCTTTCAAATCTGAAGCAGTGAGTTCAAGTTAAATACAGGGAACATGAGAACAAGATGCAAAGCAAAAAACAGGAATGAGAATACTGTCATAACATAGCCATCTAATATTACATAAGCAAAATGTAGCCCATGTCCTACATGAGCTAACGACTTCATCCCTCCCTTATTGAAAGCCCCCACTCTACCACATAGGCAAGAAATATCTTTCTCTCTCTAGTAATTTCTGTGATTAACCCAATTCAGTCCAGGACAGGGTTTCACAGTGCAAAAGCCTTTGGCAGCAATAGCAGGAATACAAATATACTCTGGTTTCTCCCTGCTCTTGTGCCCTGCATGTCAGCTCCTCAATCATGAGGGCTGTGGATTGTGCTGTGAAACACAACACCACATCAGAGAACAAGTTTAGCTCTTAAGAAGGCCAGAAGAGTAAAAAACATCAGAAGGCAATTCAAAACAGGACATTCAGATGCATGTTATGATAGTGTCATACGGCATCCTACTAGTTCTGTGTATATTGCAGATGAAGCCTGGTTTGTGGAGTCTGAAAGAAAGCAGCATATACAGCCTTGCAACATGGAAAACTTTTTCTTGTCCTTGAGGGAGCCTGTAAATTTTTGCAAAGGTTTGTTTTCCAGAAGACAGGCAAAAGTACCCTTCAACAATATGTGATCTTTATTTGGAGGACAAAAGGAATTTGTCCTCATTATTTTTAGGTCAAGGCAGACCACCATAGAAAAATTTGACAGTGTTGTCCAAAACTCAAAAGTGTCGGTCCAGTCAGTCATACAGATATGAAGTCACCTGCTACAATGCTTCTGAAATAAGATTATTACTTGATACTTCCCATCTCACAAATACCCTAGATGTCCCCAGAAAGATCAGATACAACTCTGGCTACTAATAATTCCCCTACCAGAAGCATCAAGTAGTTACTGTGGCCCAGGTGCTTCTCAGAAAGTATCTTAGAGAAGCATTTCAGTCATTCAAGTCTAGGGCTTGAGAAAAGAGCACAATCCTGAATTTTATCTTTGTGCTGAGATACTAAATTTGTCTCGAGTACATTAAAGCTTTCAAATCATGTCAAGGATCTTTTCTTACATCGAAGAAAGATTTTATCATCACTGGTTTAATTCCTCATAAAAACTTTGCTAGTCACTGACATGGAAAGAGGAGCATAAAATTCGATGTTGGTCACCAGTATCAGCATCATCATCCATACTCTCTGGGTACCAAAGATAAGGTGTCGAAGAAACAGGGACAGCAATAACAGCTTAAATACCTCAAATTCCCGCTGACAGGTCAAACTACCTTTTCAGATACAAGAGCTGGCAGTGTATCTAGAAGGTGTGTTCATCCTGATCAGTTTTGAATGAAATGTCCAAAAAAAAGGCTACCATCTGTGTAGGCCTTTATTATTTGGTGAGGATAATGGTATCTTCTGGCACAACAGCTTTGTCTTTTACTTTTTTAAATATATATATTACATACATACATATGTATGTATATGGCAAGATCTACCGGTCTTTTTCCAAATCAAGATGCACAGTCAGATCTTTTGAGGACTAGGAACACACTCTCCAGGGCAACTCCAGGAAGGGGCAGCTCACAAGTTTCCAACAATTAGCAGAAAGCATGAAACATCTGTATAGCTGGGATGATGCTAAAACATCTGGGTTGAGAGCAGCACAGACAAAATACTCTTTTGTTTTCTATCAAGAGAGCTGCTTATCAAAGAGAACTATAATTCATGCCCAGAGCAAGAAGAGGTGAAAATACAGGCTTGTTTATTTTGTGGAGAAGTTTTACACGCTGCACTGCAATGTTAATACCTACAAAACAGGTTCAGCAAGGTTTGACCCAGTATGTACACCCAGTGCTTAATCTGCTGAGGCTTTGCTCATACCAGCACACAGGATGGTACCTTGCTGGGTGCTTGTGTCACACTGACCCAAACAGCACAGAAACTCTTCCAAAGAAATAAAGATTCTCCACAAAAGGAGCACAGAGAAAACACTATTGAAGATCAACATAATTTAGCAGCCACTGTTTACATAAAGAGATGACACGGTGACAGCAAAAGATAATCAAGATATACAAGTTTTCTAGTTTAAGTGAACTGTATATACATGACACAACAGAGTAAGATTTAAATAGGCAATATGCAAGAAAGTGTAATACATGGCCTAGTGCTCTAAGAACAAATGGTTGGGTAATTATTACCTAGTCAGATGTAATCAGCAGTGTACAGAAATAGCAAAATCCTTTTGCATACCTGTAGTGTCATCCAATTTTTCCTGAAATTATTTGTCCTTCCGACAGTTTTGGTCAAATCAAGGGGTTATAGTCTTTCCAGCACACACTGATTACTGTTTGTACAAAAGACTGTGCTAAGTGCAATCTCTGATTAATGAAGTGGACTGACAATAATATGTGATATATTTAGAATAAGTCTAAGATGCCTTTTCTTCACTGTAAATGAAATGTCCCCACAGAAAAAAAAATAAACTGTTTAGATACCAGAAAAGGATTTAAATTTCTCTCATATTCAGTAGTGCCTGTATATACATGCCTGTTGTTCTGTTATGATCATGTTAAGTACTTCAAAACCATGTTTACCATGTTCGTTACAAACCTATTAAATAAAAATAGGTTTTATATAAATAGGTTAAAAAACAATTTTCATCTGGATTTCATAGCTTTTTAAACCTAGAGTCTGAAAGCAAATTCTCATGCAGAGCAGGTTTATGAGATGTGAATCGTTTGTTTTCAAGTCATCTGATGAGCCTATGAACAAGCTACATTGTGAGGGGGAATAAAAAGATTTTGAGGTATAGGGGTATAATGAATCATGCCTATTTATTAGTCATCCTAATGAATACCTGCAAATTATTATGCAATAAAGTTATTTTCAGAAATTGGAGAATACAGACATATTTGTCAGTTACAAGGACAATTGTACAGTTTACTGTCAAGTAATTCTACTAATGATTTAAATTGGTGATTAAATATCACATCAGCTGAGACATTTTAGAATTCCTTGAACTTCCAGTATGGAAATTTACTGTGTATAATTATATTACTGAGAAATATCCATACAGTAAATGATATGCAGATCTCTTTATTTAGCAACCATAATGCATCTATATTTACTAGCTGATCTGTTTACACTGTTGATGCTGTTTGCAGAAGGCCATTAGCCTTCTAATTTGTTTTCTAGTAAAAAATGAAATTACAAGAAATTAGTGAGATTGAACTACTAAAAAATTAGCAGTATTAGAAGAGTATTTTAGGGTGCTTGGCACAGAAAGATTACAGTCCGTGACTATGGCTTCTAGCAATGCTTTTTAAACAGTGTCAATTTGATTTCTCAAATAAAGATAGCAAGAAAAATACTAAAATCCCTTTAAAATACTATTTTTCATATAATTTTCTCATAAAAACATATTTGTAAAGTCTTGTGCTTTATTTGTTGTTGGTACGAGCTATAGACAAGACATGGATAGTAATTTTAAGCCTATTAGCAAAATTACATAACCTAACACTATGACCATTTCTTGCTGTATTTAAACTGCACATATGTTTGAGCAGAGGCCATACCTTTTTTCAGAAACTTTTGCCATTATTTTTAGTACAAGAGTTGGTCAAAGTTCTAATGTATTTTTAAATAAGCCTTCATTGTTGCACATAATAATGACAGCAATAGTCTCAGGAATTTTTGGCTAAGATACCCCACAGACAAAGCTATTTAAAAGATAAAGCCTTTCCTTCTGTTTAAGGAGAAACAGAAGTCTACCAGAGGAGTAGGCCTTCCTTCAAATAGCCAGAGAAAATGCTTAATAAACCTACACTTTTCATCTTGCAGAAGGAAGCTGAAATATATAGCATCAATCAGAAAAAACACAGCATAGTTCAGGATGAAGTATTTAATGTACCATATTAATCATTCAGAGAGCTCCCTGTAGCAATTACAAAACAAACTATAAGAACTTAAGAAAATATAAAATACGGTCAAAGAAATAGTAAGGCAGGGAAGATATAAAATTGGATGGAGTAAAGAAAGAGAAATGCAAATCTAGGGAATGGTTAGAACAGAACAAGAACTTAAACTTTGGTCTTTCAGATTTTCCCAGACATTCATGGCATGCAGTGCCCAAAGCAGATATGTGAGTAAGCAGGTAATACTGCTCTCAAAAAGGTGGATATAGAGATAAAACAGAGAGGGTAACCGTATCCTACTCCAGAGCAAACCACACAATTCTCCATGGGCACAGAAACAACAGCTCCCATGTTAAAATGTTCCATTCCTTTGCAGTCACTTCTGTAGAATCATTCCCAACATGAAAGAGAATTTCACATCACCTCAAAGGAAGAATGTTATTTAGCTATGATAAACTTGGGTACAGCAATATGGTTTGTCTAAGGCAAACAGAGATTGTGCAGCTGGGGACACTTCACTCCTATTCCAAGTCTTGCAGAAGACAGAGAATCCAGTGATAACCGTCTTCATAGCTCAGACCTCCTTAAGCAAAACAAACGAAACTTCGGTTTTACACCTTGAAAACAAAACACACTAAAAGGCAATAAAATTTCTCCAACTAATGTGAAGAAAAACACAGCATTCCAGTAATTCAAAATGAATTCTGTTTCCTTGATACTCTCAACCGATAGTTTTTGACTGACTATCAAGAAAAAGAGCAATTTATATTAGAAAACACTAAGAAACAGTTCTCAGATACAAGTAAAAAGTTTAGAAACTTTTCAAGGAAAGCTTTAAAATATGATGATAATAGGCATTTTAATACTTGTAGTTCTATTTGTGTTTCCACTGATTGACCCCTGAATGGACATTGGCTCACAGAATTAAAACCATTTTCAGTTATAATTGAGGATTTGAATTTTCATCTGTGGTACTCACAAATGACTGTTTCAGTAGAGCACTACACCGTTGGATGAAGGTCAAACATATATACACATTTCCCACTGTCCAAATCACATTTCTAAGAAAAGCACATAGAACAAAATAGGGACACGCAATTGCCAGCCAACTGAATTATTTCTGAAAGCACTCTACCAATTTCCTAAATTTGATTTCCACTAAATCAGAGCCAAAACTGAACAAACAGTCCAACTGAACACTGAATTAATCCATTAAAAAGGTCTGGACTTCAAACATTCACATTGTCCAGAAAATAAAATCAGTAACAATCCATGCCTAACATCTCAAACTGGAGCACTCATTTGACAAAGGACTAAGCAGTAGCATGAAGAAAATCCTCCCCTAGGACACCAGAGTTCCTTAGTCATTATTCTGATGTTGAAGGAATAAGGTAATTAGCACATCTTTGTCACTATGTATAAGCATAAGAAGAATTGCAAAATAACCAATCCACTAAACCATGTCCACTATTCCCTTAATAAATAGACAAAGCTGGGCTCTTCAGGATTGTTTCTCAGAAACCCAAGATTGACACCTATTCCTTTTCCTGGAAGAAGACAGACATCTGTCTACATCTTGAAGAAGATCCCCATCAGTTCCTGAAAGGAGTGTTACTTGTAATTAAAGACAGGTTAGAAATTGTGTAAGAATATTTAAGTGATTACCTCTCCTATAAAGACAACCATAACACAATCCAGTTTTTCTTCAGGGGACAGCTTATCAATAAGGGAGTGGAGCGTTTCTGTAAGGTAAGACTTGACTTTTCTTTTCACTGTAGGTATTCCCATTACAATGGAAACTGAAATCAAAAGAAACCAAAAATGTACTTTCAGTGACTTCATACACAAGATGGAAAACAAAAATCTTGCAATAAAGCATTACTTAAGAAATGCAAAGAGTTAAAAGGTCAAGAGCAAAAATATACCACCCATCATCAGGAGCATGATTAACATAATCACCACCAATGCTCAGAACAAACACAGCAAACAAAAAAGTAATCCTGGACATGCCAGATTATTGCACAAGTGTGGTGGGCTGATCCTGACTGGACATCAGGTATCCACCAAAGCCACTCTATCACTCTCCTCCTCAGCTGGACAGGGAAGAGAAAAATAACAAAAGGCTTGTGGGTGGAGATAAGGGCAGGGAGGGGTCACTCACCAATTACTGTTACAGGCAAAACAGACTCAAGGAAATTAATTTAATTTATTACCAATCAAATCTGCCTAGGGTAATGAGAAATAAAAATAAATCTTAAAACACCTTCCCCTTTACTCCTCCCTTTTTCCTGGGCTCAACTTCACACCCGATTTCTCCACCTCTTCCCAACCAGCAGCAGAGAGGTCAGAAAATGGTGGCTGCAGTCAGTTCATTACTCATGGTCTCTGCCACTTCTCTCTCCTCGAGGGGAGGACTCCTCACACTCTTCCTGTGTTCCAGCATGGGGTCCCTCCCATGGGAGATGGTCCTCCATGAACTTCTTCAATATGACTTCTTCCCATGGACGTAGTTCTTCATGAACTGCTCTACTGTGGGTCCTTTCCACATGGTGCAGTCCTTCAGGATCACACTGATTCAGTGTGGGTCCCCTCTGGGGTCATAAGTCCTGCCAGCAAACCTGCTCCAGTGTGGGCTCCTCTCTCCATAGGGCCACAGGTCCTGCCAGGAGCCTGCTCCACTGTGGGCTTCCCATGGGGCCACAGTCTCCTTTGGGCATCCACCTGCTCTAGTGAGGTCCTCCACAGGCTGCCGATGGATCTCTGCTCCACCAGGAACCTCCATGGACTGCAGGAGGACAACCTGCCTCACCATTGTCTTCACCACAGGCTGCAGGGGAATTTCTGCTCCAGCATCCATGGCACTACCTCCTCCTCCTTCTGCACTGACCTTGATGTTTGCAGTTCTCTCTCTCATACTCCTTCACTCCTCTCTCCAGCTCCAATTGCCCTTGTGCAGTTTTTTCCCCCCCTCTTAAATCTGTTATTCCAGTGGTGCTGGTCTGGCTATTGGAAAACTGCTGGCATCCTCACACAGAAGCCACCCCGGTAGCCCCCCCACCCCACCCCAAACATTGTCACACAAAAGCACCTCAAATGCAAAGCAATACAGCCCCAGCTACAATGCTATTAACACCATCTTTCAGCTGGCCATTTGACTCCCATGTTCCTTAACTTTTCCATACTCTTTCTTCTGCACCCTACCCTGAACACAGGGCTGGTTACCTAATGAGAAAACAGCAGATAACAGTAGGAATGCAGTAGAAGGATAAAGCAGACTTCATGAAGACAGCACCAGCATTCTGAGCCCCCTATGTGAAATGATTTACCACATCATAAATGTATTAAACAACGATTAATAATGTTGTTTATCCTTCCACATAGAGCCTGCTTTGCCTAGCAACTGCACATTAACAAGCTCTGAATTTTTAAAACAAACACTCAAATAATCACAGTGACCAGGAAAGGGAAAAGATGGGAAAATAATTTAAAACACTGAATTTCCTCCCACTGTTTAATTAAATAAATAAACCTGATTCCAATTTCTATTTTGTAATTCTAAATTTCTGTCATATATTCCCAGTGGGATATAATACAAGCTTCACTTAAAACAATAAAGGGATATTAGATTTCTCCTCCCTGAATAACATCAAAATAAAAGGTGGTTATAGTCAGAAAAATAAACCAATGGCTCAAGCCCACACATTTGTAATGCAGGCATGCCTTCTGTTAAAATAAGGAACAATCAAACTTACTGAAGTAATGAAAAAAATACAGGCCAAGAGTAACTACTGCTTGTTTCAAAAACAAGGAGGGGAAGGAAAAAAAAAAGAAGGATCTAGTGGACAATAACAGAAGTCTTCTTTCAAGTCAGGTAGAACAGAGAGAAACAAGGATTTATTGGTGCGGCCTTCAAGCTTAGAGACACACACACACTTTGAGGTATAATCAGCCTGGTTTGGCTATATGCTCAAGAGTGGGATCCCATGTAGCTATCCTAATGGCCAAAGCTCAGAATTTGTGAGGAATGGGAGGGAAAAAAAAAAAAAGGAGATCAAAAGTATTGCAGCACAACACTGATTTTTTGTCCTCCTCCAATGACTGCCCAGATTTTATTGATGCAATTATATCTGATTATCCTAGTTTTTTCAACTCTAAATTTATACATTGAAATACACTGTTCAGAATAACAGAAATGTCAACACTAAAATAACTATATCCACGTATGGTTGCCCCAGAAATCTGAAAAGCCAAAGGGATGTATCCATTAGCTGTTCAGAATCTGTAATGCTCGAACTTTGTTTCCTTTTAGTGACAAAAAATTCATCCAAACTAAATGCTTCTTAACGTGTACTTTAACAGGGCGTGGGGTGTGACCGAGGTTATGCAGAAAAGAGCAAAGCTGAAACCAAGCTCCTTTCATCTTGAATTCAGTGTGAATTCAAAGGATATCAATATCACACAAGTTAAATGAGATGTCCTTCATCTACCAAGTAATGCAGTAAATTATATTTCTAAAACAAGAAAGTCCTCCAGATATAAAATATGAAATAACCATTGCTATCAGCATACCTCCTGTCCTTCCAAGGCCAACCTGCACTGAGGGTTGAAGGCTTCCTTCATTTTTCAACAAATGAGGCAAATGGTAATAGATATTTGGCACTTGAAGAGATTTTCTACTTGTTAGCTCTTTCAACAATTTCAGCGTCTCATCTGCAAACATACAGGAAATCAGTAATGCAGAAAACAATATGAAGCCTTAAGCAATGGTAAACACTATAAAATTCCAATATTGGTCCTGACTGAGAGCCAGAACGCATTATACACTTTTCTGAGTCATTATATCTTGTGTACAAAGGAAGTATTTTCTTATTTTGATTTTTTAATGCACAACGGTCAAGACTCTTTTGCACCTACCTATAACCTTGCTACAGATACGTAAGATTTACAGAAGTAAAGTGAATTTACAGAAGTAAAGGATGCTCTACACTTCTTTGGGGGTTTGATAGGTTTGTGGTTGAGGGTTTTTTAAAATGAATCAAAATGGGTGGCTTATTTATCTAGGTTATTTTTTACTTGCACTTACAGAGCTCATCACCACACAGCGATGCCACTGCAAATAACTTTTCAAAGCTACAAATACATATTGGAATACACTGCACAAACAGATTCAAAATAAAAATAGCATTAAATATACAACTGAGATTTTGAGTATTCCTACTTAAAAAAAAAATGCTAATGCGAATTTAATTTATCCATTAGAGTACTTAAAATAATTCTTGCTCTTTCTGGATTAACTGCCTCTCAGGATGTCCAGGTGGCTCTCAAAGTTGCAAACAACAGTTTTTAAATTCCCCTGCTGTGCATGTTGATTTTCTTGCATCAAGTGTGAAAACAACTCATTTCAAATGACACATATGATAGCATATGGATCTTTGAAAACTTATGGGCTCAAGTTAAGTAAAAAACTATACTTAAGGTTTCTAAGATAAAATTGTGAAGATGTGAGAAAAGTAATGCCGTAAATGTAATTCCTCTCAGATCCTGAGTGCAGCTTCTACAAAGATAGAAGAGTTTTGTTATGGATTTTGGTTTGGTATATTTCGGGATTTTTTTGGCATTTATTTTTGTGTGAAACTAAATTCCTAACTCTTCAAATCTTGAAAAGCAGCTTGTAAATACATGCCATAAGTAGAGATGCTTATTTTAATAGATTCCAATACAGGTATATTTTACTTTTCCTGCCAACATTTCTTTTAGTTTCAGCTGCAAAAACTGGAATAAATTCTGTCAAAGTATGACAGCTCTGTGTATGAATCGATAAAGATCTACATAAAACAATCCAGAACTCTTCCAGCTTCAAAGACAAAAAATGCTATATAATATTATGTATACTTAAGTATATTAAACTTCATACAAATCCATCTAATATTATGCTCTGAGCACAAAAGCTCAGGAATTCAACTTCAGCTTACTTCCCACCATGGCCAGGGGAAAAAGGAGGTCCATCCCAGTTGGGATCCAGACATGGTAGAATGTAAAAAATGTGAATCAGTATCAGAAGAGAAAAACTTCATATCACTATATTGCCTATAAACAAGCTAAGTAATTGCTAGAAAAAATGTGGTAATAACTTAATCCTAAATCTAGAATCAAAATTACTTGACTTCCTCCACGGTTGTTCACTTTAACAGCAAAAGCATGCACACAGAATAGGAAGACAACATTTACAGCCTAAGTTAAATGTACCCCTTAAACATACAATTCCTAGAGATCCAGGGGACTACTGGGATCAGGATGGACAGGCCATTAGTATAGGACAGCAATTCATCATTAGTATCAGCACCACTCCCCCACCAAAAAAAAAATTCTATAGAAAACAGTAGCCTATAGAACAAATGCAAGTAGAAAACTGGTTTTTGACTTGCAAAACTCTTTGGTTTTAAATTCCTCATTAGGGAAGTACAGTGAAATTTCTGCATTTTCCAAATCAGGCCTCTTGCCAGAAACTTTATATTTATTTGTTATTCATTTTCCATCTAGAAAAATCAGAGTGACTAAAGCAGTACCAGTGTGATTTTAAAAGTTAATTCCAGTAATCTGGTGAGTAGTGTAAGGTCATTCTCTAATACTGCCATACACAGCTCTCTAAACTTGAGTATCTGTCTCCAAAATGATTAAAAACTTCCAGAAGACTTTACCAGTTTACCATTTAGTCACTATTTATTAAAAAGGCTGTTTTCTTACAAATCATAATACCTTAGTCTGTATGTTTTTACGTCTTCCAGTTGACTTTTAAACCTACTTGAATTGTTTCAAGTTCATCCATTTCTTCTGTTTCTCACCTTTCCCCTCAAACTCTCTTTAAAAACTCATGTAAACTATTGTTAAAATATATACAATATGTTAAATAAGTAACCAAGTAACCAAAAGTTCCAGCTTTGGGAGCTAGGTGTGAAGTAAGTATTCAGTCCCTAAAGTAATAAGAATGAAGGGTGGGTGAATCATTAAGAACAGAAATTGGAAAAACATAAAACAAAAAAATCTACACCAGATATAACATATTAGACATTCTTTAATCACACTGCTGAGCAGTTTCATTTGGCTTTCTTGGTAGCAATTTCTTACGCTATAGTAATAAGAAGAGATATTGGCATTGCTGAGTTATTAAAATACACAGTATGTACCTGAAAAATTATTCATTGCATTCTTACTCCCATTTGTTTCTGCTACTGCACGCCTGAACTGCTCCAAGATAGCGTTCAGCTCCGAAGAGCGCTGCAGAGTGCGATGCTCAGCTATACGAAGACGTTCCTTCAAAGCATGAAATTCCCGCTGATATGCAATCAACTTTTCTAGAGAGAAAAAAGATGATCCTAGTTATTTTTGGAAACAAACACCTACCGACAGATTCAATGAGGGTCTAACACAGCTCAGCTATGCAGCACCTGAAATCCAACCAAGAAGGGCTCAGCCCAGAACAATCCCACCTGAGGAGCTGGGCATTTACACACCATACAGAGGGAAGAGCTGTACCACACAGGGATGCAAAGTAGGCACTGAGGGGGGTATACCCCTCATCACAGCCATAGACAGGGGCAACCTTTGAGTCCCGATTACTCAGCACCACAAGTAAATCATGAACCCATTCTTGGAACAGACACCCACAAACCCTTTCTTTTAAGAAGGCAAATGGGAGTGGTCCCTTACAAAAGCACAGGTTATGCCTCTCAAAAGACCCCTTTGAATACGTTGTAAGAATGAGTAGACCTTGACAGTATTTCAGACATATCAGTTTCAAATCCAAGTTTTAACCCAATGATATGGTCCATGCCTGAGAATTGAAGAACAAAACTTTTTATCAAAATTCTGCTAATGTTGGCACATACAGGTATTCTTTGAAAGGGGACCTAAAGGGAGAGGGAAACAGCAAAACTGATTTGCTGATATGTTCCCTATACCCTTTCCACCAGCAAAGTAAGTGTGTCTAGATTTTTCATCCTTCCTTCTTCCTATCGATAATCTCCTCGAATCTCCTGCTCTCCATCATCACTATCACTCTCCTTCAGCCAATCCGAAGATATGGAGTATCTTCAGTGATTTTATTTACCTATCCATAAATTGCTTGCTGAAGTTTTGCTTCCCTACCATTGCAATACTAAAAGACTAGGAATGGATAGGTAAATAACAAAAAAGATATGTGTGTGGACATCAGCTGTTGCTACATTACAGTAACACATGGGGTAAAAAAGGAATTAGAGTCAATTTTCCCTAGTAAATCAGGCTGCTTTTCCTCAAGTTCTTTCAATTTACATTCCTTTTTTTGTAGCTGGGATGTACTGTTCTGATTATGTTTAGAAAATATAATTAACTAAAAAGCTCTGTTTTGAAGACAGAAAAATAAAAGCATAGTTCACTACCTCTTAAAAACATTTCCCTTGCCAGCCTTATTTTCCTTTTTTCATTAAAACCAAAGGGTTATTGCTTTTGTGACAACAAACCCAGAACACAGATGCTGGCCCACAACACCAGTGCTAGGCACACTGCACACAGCTGACTGAATCCAGACTGCTATTTGAAACAGGAATTGGTGCTTTAGTCTGCAGCACTGAGAAAACTAGGAAAATTTTCTGGAGTTTCTGGCATGTAGGACATCCTTACTTGCCAATGATAACTAACAAAGTAGTTCAGTCCTGATGCTTCCAGTGAACTGTACTGGTATTACATTTATGGTACTTGAGATCTCAAAAGCATTGATTACTGTAACAAATACCAGACAACAAGTAGCCAACTTCTCATGGTTGCTTCAACCAGCAGATGTATCTGGGTTCAAGAGGCTACTCTAAAAAGATGCATAAAGTCCTGACACCTATCCTTCAAAAATGTACGACTGATTTTTTTTTAAGTAGGTCACAATATTATTCAGTCAAGTAAAACCAGAAAATGCTAACATCACAAATACAGTAAGATTCTAAGTCCACTATCCTATGAGTATTTTTCTAGTTATTTATGCAAAATGAAGTAAAAAACTGTTCCTTGAAAGAACTTTTTCCTAAAACACATCTCTAATACTACCAGACCTAGCACTTTTCATGGTTTTGGAGACTGATATGTAATTTGGCTTTTTGGTACTTGTTTTATAATATGACTGCCTGTACTATTAAACAAAATTTAAATTTCTGACAGTTATATCTTTAGCATACTTTCAGAATTTCAAAGGTCAACTGCTCAGATACTTATCACTTACAAACAAACAAAAACCCCACAACAACAGCAACATCAAATTTTATCTCATACCGAAAGGCACTTTTAAAGGAGAAAATACTTCTTAGACTCTTACAGTATCACCACCAGTGGTCACCACCTGTCCCAGACTTTAGAAAAGTACCCCTTAAGGCATCGGGATTTTATAGGTACTCTGATTTTTCAGAGTTCCTGACTCCTGAGGACTTGGGAATGAGCCAACAAATTTAAGAACCTATTTTTACTGGAGAAGCTTCTCCAGAAATTCAAGGCAGTCTTTCTGAAATGTGTATGTATGATGAAAGGCCAAAGTTCAATTAGAGTTAAAACTGTCCAGTGCTGTATCTGACAACAAGAAGACCTTTCCTGAGTACATTAATAGCAAAAGGAGGTCTAAAGAAAACATTGGACCAATACTTTTTTATTACAGTCACCTGACTAATAGGGTTGAAGACAAAGAAGCCTCCATCTTCCATATTTTTAGCCTCCATCTTCTTCCTGAGATCCAGTGACAGTACACATGGGAATGGCTCAGAGATGTGCCAGGGCAGGTTCAGACTGGACATTAGGAAGCATTTCTTCACTGAGAGGGCGGTGAAACCCTGAAATAGGCTTTCTGGAGAGCCTTTCTAGAGTATTTAGGAGGCATCTGACAATGCCCTTACTAATATGCTTCAGGTTTTGGTCAACTCTGAAGTGGTCAGGCAGTTGGACTAAATGATTGTTGGTAAGTCCTTTTCAACTGAGATATTCCATCCCATGACAAATTGACTTGTAAGCATTGTATATACAAAAAGTAGTCAATAGAGTAGCTGATATTTTCAAAACACATTTGGCCATTTAGTGTTTTATTGTTCAGATGTTTCTCTAAAACCTAAAGAAATTGATTTCTTGTCAAAAAGTATGCAAACACTTTTTTTCATTGCTGTTACAGTAAAAAGAAAAACACTGAGCCTAAAATCACAGAGGAAGCAGAGATCAGTGGTCACCACGATGAAAAAAGTTTCTTTTTCTACAATATTATGAATCACTTTTCTTATGCTGAAATCTAGAGTAATTTAAAAAAACAGAAGAAGGAATTCAGACAGTAAGTTATTGGCCCTACACAGCTGATGGAAGAATCCCTCGAACACCAGCTGTAGCCAATATCACACATTTGGCATCCAAGAGTTTCAGCATACAGGCATATTTTTATTTAAGAATAATATACTATTTTACATTGAGATGAGAAGGTGATGTTTTTCCACACTTTGGTCTGGAAGGCAAAAAGATCAAATAAAAATGACCAGCCCTCATACTTTAAATGAAAATATCTTGTTAAGAAATTACTTGAGAACTGAAAGCACTAATTCTTCATCATTTTTCTCTTAAACTCTAGTTGGATCAGCAAAACTGCAGAAGTTAAAACCTAAATATTTTAGCTGGCCTGATGTTGCTCACTTCTTGGAAAGTTAACACTATGTCAACTCAATCAGTACTTTATCAACTTTTTCCCCTTGTTGCAAGATGTTCTTTAAATATGGAGAACCTAGAATGTAGACAAGCTCATTTGAAACTTGACGCGGTATCTTGAAAAGTAAAAATTCAAATCAAACTATGGAGGTCTGCAAGTCTTTGACCAGAGATGAAATCTCAGCTCTCAGCCTACTCTTCCGTCTCTGGGTTATTTACAGTTCTCCTACTAAACAACAGGTAAAAAAAAAAGGCATTCCAAAAAGACACCATTTGCCTAAGCTATAAACTCAGTCCACTCTCCACTTAGCCACAGACAATCTTGACTACATTATTTATTTTTTTTTTCTCCAAAGTTAGACAACTCACACACAAAGTTTTAAACCAAATGGTTTACTTCCTAAGCTCGGTGTGGAGCTTCTGAATACACCTTAGCATACATCTAATTTCTTAGTTCCGGCTTTTGTACTTCTTGTCTAATCTGTTTATGTACTTCAACCCATGTTTTTTTCTCGGCATAAAAAAGGACATCAAAGCAAAGGAACAAGAAAATATGCTGTAGTTTGAATTTAGAAAAGCATTTTGCAGGTTATCTCAGCTCAACTGAAATACAAATAGAAGACTGAACTGCAGGTACATTACTGGCAGTGGCAGAATACTTGCTGTATTCTAATTCCAAATGAAACATCCATGGAACAACAAAACAGAAAAAAATACCCTGGAAATACAACCAAACGATTCTAAGGCTATTTAGTTTCAGTGTCAATAAAAATCATCCACAGCTTAGTTTTTTGTTCATGCTACTTTTTTAGCAAAAGGAAAATTGTTTACGCCTCAAGCCTGTCAGTGTTTAGGAGGCATTTGGGCAATGACCTTATGAACATACTTTAGCATTTGGTCAGCCCTGAAGTGGTCAGGCAGCTGGACTAGATGACTGTTGCAGTTCCCTTCAAACTGAAACAGTCCTTTCTTTCCTAACATGAAAACTACATGAAGAAACTACCTTGAGTGCACTTCTAAATTGAGTGCAGACATTTATAGAATCACCGAACTTCTTTGTTACATTGCACTAGGGAAAGGAGGTACAGATACCACATAATCAGAGATGTATTCTGACCCTATAGAGACTTCTCTCTCAAGAAATGAGCTAAACAGTGGACAAAGAAAAAGGGATAAAAACCATATAAAAGGGAAGTTGGCATTCCTGGCAACCTCTGCAAAATGTCTGACTCCATGTAGCCTACAACAGCCACACTATGATACCCTGTGAATCCAGTAAAAACCCTGCCACTCCCTACATGAAAAAAAAAAATAATAATCTCTGTCTGCTGTATAATATACACACCCATTTAGGTTTGTTTTGGGGTGGAGGGGTGTTGTAGAAAAGGACTGCATGAAGACCCTTACAATCCCCAAGAATGTTTCAGTGACTCTCAGTATTGCTGTTCTTCCTCAGGGAAAGCCTTTTACCGTCTGCTAAAAGCAGCACCACCTACAACATAAAAAGCAGTATGAAAGCTTTGTAAGCTGTTATTTATCTTATCAATCAAGCAGGTTCACAAATACATTTAGTCACAGGCTATTTTCACAACTGGAAATTGAACATATTGAACTAAGGTGGCTGTATTCACATAAATAGATAAATAAATAAATAGGCAAGCTATAATTTACTCAAGAGCTCTATGTTAGTATGGCTGGTTGTCTCCAAAGGCAGATGCATCAGACAAGAAGATCAGAAAAGGCTTTATGACCTTCCCATATCAAGAGCAGGCAGTGGAGCTTTCGTTGAAAGCACAAATCAGCTAAATACCCAAAGTGATGGATCTGCCACAAGACAAAAAGGTAGCCAGCCATAGACTTGGCACTCATAAAAGACAGCAAGACAAGCAGAGAGCTTACCTTTACCAATTAATTGTCAGCCTGATTTATATTTCCTGCCCTTACCCAACTGAACCATTGAAACCTCACCCCCTTTTTTCATTAAATAACAACAGGAAGAATTGACTGCATCTGACACACAGACAAAAGACTTTAGCTGTCAACAAAGCATTGTACATAAATATTCCATGAGTAAAAGACATAGAGAAGGAACAGATACTTGATGCAACAAGACATCTCCTCTATACAAGAGGGGAATATTTACATCATTATTCAAATCAACAGTGTCTGACTGGCAATAGTTCTAAATTCACCAATGTAACAATTAAGTTTTATGGCCCCCTCTAATGACAACCCCTTCAGTTTTCACAAGTTGAAGGTTCCACAGCAAATGTCTCATTTTCTGCATACTCTGTTGAAGAGTTATTAAAATGCCATTAAATAAATGCCTGAATCTAATTCAGGTATTTCTGTGATTAGTCATGCCACAACTCATTTGCTCCCATTATAAAAACCCTACAGTAGTTACCATCATGCCATGGATCAGAGACACTAACAAGTTTTATGTATTAATTCATTACACTTGCATCAAGGATGTTGATCAGTTTACATGTTGATAAAAAATAGAGGTCTTAATGGACAGAGTGCTTCCACACTGGGTTTTATATAGAGTCAGTGGGTATAGAAAGAGGAAGTTACTCTTCAGTGAATTAGGGATTTGTCAGCATGCCAGCCAATTCAATCTGGTACAGCTTTTACAGGAACATTTCTTTGTTTGAGCTACATAAAGTAAAAAAATTAGTTCTGCACTTCCCATAAAATCCATTCAGATGCTTTATGTGATCCATGAAGTTGTAATATCAAGGACACCAGTATCCAGTAAGTCATGACAATACCCACACTTCAAAGATATACTCAAGATGTATTTTTTAGACCATGTTTGGTCCATAATATCCAAGTACCTTCCAAGCTATCACATTTGTAGTATCACCTGATCAAAGAGTCACCTTCACAAACAGATATCCTTTTAAATCAAAATCCCGCTACACTAATATGTGATAGCACTGGAAATAATTTAGTCTATCAAAAAAAAAATCTGAATTCCTCCAGCAAATAAAAAGAAATTCTTACTACACAAGCACTTAAATAATTCTCAACTTCATCTTATAACTGACACCTTTTTTGACAAAGGCTAGATTTCCTCTTTTGCATGGGTTTTGCAAAATGAACTATCAGTACAAGTATCTAATGGTGTGATACAAAATTCTGCTCCTACTGCACGGTACAATCCACATAAAGATGCACAGACAATACACAGTGGTATTTACTAAGAAAATGTAAGCATTGCTCCCATTGCCCTTTGGAAGTGACTCGAGAGCTCAGAAGATATTCATAAGGCACAAATCAAGCACCGTATTCTCATATGTCCAGCTGAGAAGAGGCGAGCAGAGGAATTGTCAAACCAATCACACAAGCGTAGACAAAAAGCTACGTCCACACAAGAGAGATATTAAAGATGTTCCAGACTCCTCCTGTGACATTTAGACTTATAAAAACAGTAAAACACTGTAGCAAGCTGAGATAATTATCACATGTCAAAACCTGTATGTACGCACAAATCATATTCATAACCAGAAATTTTGAACAGTGAAGAGTAAAGAAAGTGCTAACAAAATTTCCTCCCAAAAATCAAATCTCATCTGTGCGTACAAGTCAGATTCTGATTTCCTCTCAGAACTGGTCAAAAGCTGATATATGGTGTCCTTGAAATGTTACAATATATTACCACGGATGACTACTCAACATAAGCTTATTAGCTCCCCCGGTCTTAAAGTGAAATTAAAACCTTTTATAAACAAGTTATGATGAGTTACAAAATCTGAAGCAGAAAAGCAATCAACCATGCAAATACGGAATAAAGAAGTACACTGTAAATGCTAACAACAGACATGCTATAAATAAAAGCTCTTAAGAAAACTGCTCAAGGTCAAATTTTATCAGTACTCTTTGAACACTTGATCCTATGGGCTTTTTTAGTTACAGAATTTGTAGCTATGCCCATTCATAAAGCTATTTTATTACTTTGAAGGCATTAGAGAATATGCAATTGTTTTATAATACTCTGTGAAATTAAAGACAGAAATTAAGGTAGATGATTCACATACAAAAAAATACATCCTAATCATAACAAAACATTTTTTGCATCAGGAAACAAACAAAATCAAGATGCAAGTGGACAAGTCATTCTTTTATCCCTAATCTTGTTACTCAAACTGAAGGGTCATTTTAGCAATTCAGTATTTCAATCTACCAAAACAACCCAGTAGAGCTACTGTTTATTGTCCTTGTTTTCCACACAGTAATGGACTTATTAGGATCAGAAGTATTTTAAAGAGTTCTTACTCAAGAGCTCTCATTGTGAAGAACAGCTTGTTTTTGAGTGAAGGTTTTGCAGGATTTCCTGTTTTTAAAAAATAACTCGATTTTGATTACTTAATTTCTCATTGCAATTTTTTCACATTTTGTGCTTCAAGGATCTCTATAAGCAAAATAATGTGTTTTTTTTCTCTCCAACTAATCACCAGCACAAGTCTGAAGCACTTGCTTTGAAACTTTCAGGGCCTGATCCAGTCCAGTCTAGACACTTTTGTTTAAACATTCCTTTCCAGCAGGAGCTGAAGTTGTTTTCTCTAAAATTTTTAAAGCAATCTGAATGTGATCCTTTGTAATATCAACTGGCAAAACCTTTCTATTTTGAACTGTAAATGTCAGAATCAGTTTACCTGTAAATATTCCCTCGAAAAAGTAGAACTCTCTGCCTTCTCAGAGACTTCACATATACAAAGAAAGCAGAAAAATGGGAGTACAAAACAGATCAGACTCTGAAATCCACTTCCCCTCCCATTTTTTCTATCTTTAACATAAATACACTAAAAATTATGCAGCTTACCAATCAAAATAGAAGCATGAAGTGATACATCAGGCAGATTGGTTTGTTTAATTTTTTTTCTAAAAAGTCACAGAATAAAACGTTTTCCTAGAGGAAAAACAATCCTAAGCAATCAAATAGTCGAAGAAACCAAACTAGAATGGTGACAACTGATGACTGATTTACTTAAGGGGTATTTTCATAGCTGGACAGAGCAACCAGGAACAGTCTAAATGTTTCCAGATGCAATTACACACCTTTGCACCTAGATACAAATTTTTCAATACAGAAAGATCACAACTTAGAAAATTTCCTACATAGTCATAAAACCCATTATCATACCACTCTCAAATCTCCAATGCTGAGGGCTGACAGGGGGTCTGAACATTCCTCTGGATAAAAGGAATAAAAAGAATAATATATCAGAAAATCCAGACACCCACGACTAAGGAGGTCAAGTCAACAGAAGCATATGGTGTTCTGTCTGCACACTGGCCTCAGACAATAAGGATAATTAAACACATGATTTGTTTGGGAAGAGTATTGGCAGCACTTGAGCTGAAGGTCCTCCTTTAAAACAGAGAACAGCAAGCTACAGTGATGGGGAAAAACAAACAAACAAAAAAAGAAATGTCACATTTGCAAATTATTTGTCCTGATCTGACTGTTAACTTGACTAGAATTCACACTTCTTTGCCTAGTAAACAACACTGCCCAGGACTATAGATAAATATAAACCTCAGGGCTTTTTAGGTTCCAGCTATTTGATTTTTATTTTATTCCCAGTGCTAAGAAGCACTGTCACCTCTGTTGGCATTTCTTCTTTAAAGGGAAAGTGATATAAAAAGGTCACTGAAATCATAGCCTAAATCAGTCCCACAATAAGCAATCAGTATTTAACACATCTCTAGCCCTGAATAGAAACACTGAGGAATAAATAAAAGCTTCATAGATTCTATTTCCAAAAAGCAAAGATTCTATTTCCAAAAACAAAAATTACTGCAACTTCTGTTGTAGACATTAATTGTACAAAGAGTTCAATTTCAGAAATTAATAAAAGAAAAGCTCAGCTAAGTATACAAAGCATTGAATTCACATAACCTGGGTATTAACACTTTACAATGAAAAAAAATTACCTTCAAATAACTGTTACTAAAACCTCCCACTTGGACATTTCTTACACGTCTTGCAGAAGGACTTAAAGTGTACAAAAGTGCAAAAGAAATTAGGAAACCTTCAACATCACAGTATTACCTCAAAAACAGGAACACAATTTACGGGGACAGCTTCTACAAAGACCATTATGTCATGGTTATTTTTTTCAAACTCACCACCAGTCAAAAAGCAAGGCTATAATTCTATACTGCTCAAGCAAGCACAAAGCTCCAGTTTAAGGAAACATTACAATCATAGCACTAAAACACACCTTTAAGATACAGGACAGGTCAGTATCTAGCCTGTGTTCTTGGCAACACTGAAAGACTAAAAGCACATTGGCTAAAAGAAAGCATTTCCATTGCCTTGTTTAACACATTAAAATAAAACAATCCATTCTACATTTCTGCAGAAACGTGTCTATTAAGCATATATTTTGCATCCATTTACATTTGCTTCCATCATTTAGTTTATATATGTGTATACATATACACTTTATTGCTACCAATAAACAAGAATATCTTCTAAAACCCACATAATAATTAATTACACTAATTTCTGACAAGATAAATCAAAGAAGCCATAACCACTTATGCTGATCCTACCAACATGTGGCTTTATAATCAGCATCTCTGTAGGGTATCATAATTTCAACTTTAAAATAATTACAAAAGCTAATCTTGGTAAAACACAGTTCTTTCACATCTGTTAAAAAAGAACAAGAAACAACCCCTTCATCTGAAATACTTACAAATTTGCTGACAATGTAAACAAATGCAATTACCTTTTAGGTAATTCAACCCCTTACAGCCAGTTTAACTACAAGTCATCTGTGACATTATATGTTTCTCCTCAGATATCAGTCAACACTTTCAGCTGCTTTCTACAAACAAGCACATTAACCTATATTAAGATATTAAAATATTCATGCTATCCAGTGGTTTCAAATTCCTGGGGAGTTCTTTTGTGGTGGGTTGTGGGTTTTTTGGGTGTTTTTTTTCTTAAGAAAAATATTTCTCTACATACCACCTTTTTATAACCTACTGAACTTCTAATTTCATTTACCAACACATTAATTCTGTTACTCTGCTGTAACAGAATTCATGAAAGTGAGGTCTTTGATCCTCCTTGTTACTGACTTGGTAAGTTAAAACTGGAAAAAGGATTTGAAGGAGAAAAGAAGTTCCTAGAAAATTACCAATTCGGTAATCGTTCAAGCTACCCCTAATCCTGTCACTCACATCTTGCAAACAGCCAGACTTGTGCAAAACATTTGACACTGTCCTGCACAACATCCTTATCTCCAAACTGCAGAGACATGGATTTGACAGATGGACCACTCTGCGGATAAGGAACTGGCTAAATGGTTGCACTCAGAGTTGCAGCCAACAGCTCGATGTCCAAGTTGAGACCAGCAACAAATGGTGTTCCTCAGGGGTCAGTACTGGGACCAGCACTTTTTAACATCTTTGTCAGTGATGTGGTCAGTGAAATGAGTGCACTCTAAGCAAGTCTGCCAATGACACCAGGCTGTGTGGTGTGGTCAACATGCTGGAGGGAAGAGATGCCATCCAGAGGGACCTGGACAGGCTCGAGAGGTGGGCCTGTGTGAACCGCATGAAGTTCAACAAGGCCAAGTGCAAGGTCCTGCACCAGGGTCGGGGCAATTCCAAGCACAAGCAGAGGCTGGGTGGATTGAGAGCAGCCCTGGGGAAAAGGGCTTACAGGTGCTGGTTGACAAAAAGCTCAACAGAACCCAGCAATGCACACTTGCAGTCCCCAAAGCCAACTGTGTCCTGGGCTGCATCAAAAGCAGCATGACCAGCAGGTCAAGGAAGGTGATTCTCTTCCTCTCCTCTCAGGAGACTCCACCTAGAGTGCTGCATCCAGCTCTGGGGCCACAGTATAAGCAGTACGTGGACCTGTTGGAGCAAGTCCAGAGGAGGCCACAAAGATGATCACAGGGCTGGAGACCTCTCCTATGAAGACAAGCTGAGAGAGTTGGGATTGTTCAGTCTGGAAGGGAGACCTTATAGCACATTCTAGTACCTAAAGGGGGCTGAGAAAAGAGCTGAGGAGGGAGTTCCTACAAGTGCACATAGAAACAGGGTAGGGGGGAATGGCTTCAAACTAAGAAAAGGTGGGTTTAGATTAGATGTAAGTTAGAAATTCTTTACTGTGAAGGCGGCAAGGCACTGGGAACAGGTTGCTTGGAGAAACTGTGGATGCCCCATCCTGGGAAATGTTCAAGGCCAGGCTGGATGGGGCCTTGAGCAACCTGGTCTAGTGGAAGGTGTCCCCTGTCCATGGCAGGGGGTTGGAACTAGATGGTCTTTAAGGTCACTTCCAACCCAAACCATTCTGTGATTCTACGATTAACTGAACCTGCATTCTACACTTTTTATCTTCTACTTATCTGATGCCTCCATATCAGCTATAGTTATAGCTGTTATACAGTTATAGCTGTACTTTAAAATACAGGAGATGAAATTTTAGTCAAAGGTTACTCATATTATTCCTTGTATTCATGACATACAACACATAAGAAAATCGAAACGACTAACTGATCTGAAATCACCTTACTTTTTTACCTTGTCCAGCTCTTGTTGCACCAGTCAACTGCGCTGCTAAAAAAACACAACGTAAGCTATACAGCTGCAACCAAAGCCAGTCAATGCCTCCTATAGTGACTAGTGTTAAAAAAAGATCAAGGGAGGAGAACCAGACAATATGACATGTTTGTCATATGCAAATGCTGGAACAAATAATAAACTCTAACAGATCAGAATTTCAATTATGGCAAAAGAACTCATAAACAAGAAAAGAACTGTCCAGAAACAGCAACTAACATGTTTTCATGAGATTAGACAAGACAATATCAGCTTCTAGTTAGACTCTACTAAGGCCTTTGGAATGTGTCACAAGGTAAAAGAAGGTAACATTTTAAAAATTTTGGTGACAAGAACAGTGTCTACAAAATACTCAGTGCAGAAAATTAACTTTCATTTAAATTTTCCAAATCACTGTGTTAATTACATATTTTCAATTATTTTTCCATTACACTACTCTTCATTCTACATTCGATACCGTACTGATGGAAGCCTTTTCAACCTAAGGCGACTGAAGGCCCACACTAAGACCTTAAACCATCTTGTCCAGGAGCTTCTTTATGCTGATGACGCCGCCCTTGTTGCAAACACAGAAGCAGCTCTGCAGCGTTTAACATCCTGCTTTGCAGACGCTGCTGAGCTCTTTGGGCTGGAAGTCAGCTTAAAGAAGACAGGAGTTCTCCATCAACCAGCACCTCAGGAAGTCTTCCTTCATCCCCATATCACCATTGGCAAACCAGAGCTCAAATCAGTCCAGCAGTTTAATTACCTAGGTAGCCTCATCTCCTCAGATGGTAAGATTGACGGAGAGATAGACAACAGGTTAGCAAAGGCATATAGTGCTTTCAGAAAGCTTCATAAAAGAGTCTGGCAAAATAAACACTTGAAGAAAAGTACAAAGATCAGTGTTTACAGAGCCATTGTGCTGTCTGCTCTTTTATATGGATCCAAATCATGGGTCATCTACTGCCACCACCTGTGACTCCTAGAACGCTTCCATCAATGCTGTCTCTGTACAATCCTAAACATCCACTGGTCAGATTATGTGACCAATATATCTGTTCTAGAACAGGCAGCAGTTACGAGTATCAAGGTCGTGTTGCTGAGAACACAGCTGCGCTGGGCAGGGCATGCCTCAAGGATGAAGGACCACCGCCTCCCTAAGATCTTGCTCTACGGTGAACTTGCCACTGGCTGCCGCAAGAGAGGAGCCCCGAAGATATAAGGACTTCCTGAAACAACATCTCAGCCTTGGTCATATTGATCAAAATAACTGGTCTACTCTGGCCTCCAATCGGAGGTCTGGAGACACACCATCGATAACGCTGCTGCTTCTTTTGAGAACGCACGCAGGATCACCATCAAAGAGAAAAGACAACGCAGAAAGAATCGTGTCTTGCTGATACCACCTAAGGAGTCTTTCTGCTGTGCCTTTTGCAACTGGACTTGTCTATCTCGTATTGGCCTTTTTAGCCACCAGTGCGCTTTGTAGCAAATGCGGGTAGAGCCCTTCCCAAATCTTCGTTTGCGAAGCCTAGCCGTGATGATGAATGTTTTGAGAATGAAGGGTAGAGTCAACTGCATCAGCCACCAATTCTACAGTTCCACCTAAATACCACAAATGGCAACATCCCTTTTAATATACCAGTCTCCTGCATTTAAGTTCCATTTGAAAAATGCATGTATAATGTTTCAATAAAAACACAGTAAAGTAGCCATGAATGCCTTTTTCTTCTATGGCAGATTTAACAATCACAGCAACATGAACAAACAGTAACACGTTCAACACCAGATAAAGATAAAAGAAAAAAGCTGAAGCACAGATTCTTGCGAGGCCCAGAGGGCTATTCTCCACTAATTTAAAAAAGGATCAAGTACAAAAATACACCCACAAACACAATCACAAGCAGTTTGTTCTACACTCTGAAGGAGGATTAAACCAGCAGTATCATGAACAATCCAAAACTAAGACATATAACTTATGTCTTGAGTTTTAAATAAACCAGCTCTCTCACCTGGCACTCTGGTATCTTTGTGTGCCTAGTGAGAGCCAAAACTGTGGGGTGGGAAGGGTACACCTTCGTGGGACCAAGCAGAGGCTCTGGTCCTAACAGTCTGTTTCCTCCAAACTCAGAGGAATACAATGTTAATTTGTACTCCACAAATTGCAAGTGCTAATAAAGGTTAATTTGTATTCCACAGTACATTTGGACAAAGCCAGAAGGACAGACTAAAAAAGTATTATGAAGGAGTAACAGAAGGAAAGAGAGTATACAGTCGCATGTTTTAATGCTAAAGAAGCTGCAGTGACCTTTCAACTTTGAAAGAATTTAACCACAGCCATCCTACATTCATTATCCAAGCCACTGGTTTATCATTGTCTACATGTGAATTTCAGAAAGGTCTCCCCTATTTCTGTCTAGAGCCTCTCTGATCAAGAGAGTGCAAACAGCCTTTGTGCAAAGCAAAAATATTTAACCCTGACACTTCCACACTCACCTCTACACATTCTCCAGAATGTGACTTAGAGCAAATATGCCAACCAATTGTGCAGTAACTGAGTGACTGACCCCTCTCAGACATCCCAAAAGCACATAGACTATTGTACAATCTCTCAGCAACTACTTATCACAAATACACACCTACAGAAAATTTCCCAAAGGTGTCATTTACTGTGCACACTTAAACAATCTGTGCGTACACAATTGGAATTTCTGGTAATGCAGTAATTTGGTCAACAACAGGATGCCTGTGTAGCAGCATCCACCCATCCGAGGCTGCAGGCTCTGCATCTGAAGGATTTCTGCCCAGGCAAGATTTCCACAAAGAAAAAGAAGTCATGTCCAGAAAAAAAAACAGGTGTGTGTATCCCAAACCTTCTTCAAAAATCATCACATTAATATGCTCACATACTCTCGAACGTTCGGGGCTCAGATTTTGAGGGTTAAGACGCTGGATATTCTCCGTATAAGTAAGTTACAGTCCAATGTGGCCAAGGAAACAAAGTACACAGGAAAGTTGAACACAGTAGCACACAGGAAAAGCAACCAGTTCTGACAACCTGAAAGCTTCCAAACACTTTAACATGATTTGTTTCTACTACAGAATTGTCAATAAGTCAGTGAGTTTCTGTGCATACAAATTAAGATGCTCTTACTTCAAACTATTCCTATCCTTCCTCTCAGAAACAAATGTACACATACAAGCCACAAACTACAGCAAGGAAAGGCAGTTTCCTAAACTAAATAGAGATTAGTAATGGCTGATTCACAGTCAAACGTTTAACATTTTCATACATTAGAAGAAAATTCATCTAGCAAAAGATAACTGCTAAGAAGAGTGCTACAGCCTCACCATTTAACAACACTATTTTAAGTGCTGAAACTTTTAGAAATTTTTATTAGCTTGGGCACAAAATTCAAGCCATTGTTGAAGTCTGGTTATTATTTCCACACATTAGTGGGTTGAGGTTGCTGATGCTTCTTGTTTCTTTGTGCCTTGTTGTGCCTTGACAACTGTCTTGAACAAGCTCTGTTTCTGAGAACATATTCTTTCTAACTTGTCCTCCTTGCAAGAAACTCAGGATCAAAGCTTCATCATGCTCACATATTGCTGCAAATTAACAACAACCTTGTAAGTCAAATGTAATCCCATCACATTTGTTTTTATTCAAATCTCTCTCTAATGGTACCTCTACAGTTTGTCTAGGGGCTGTGCAACTGAGTATGAGGGCTGTTTATTGGCACAAGTACTTCACTAGTAATTTGTAATGGAAAAAAGATTTAGTTCAGCCCATCTCCAAACTGTCTGAGGAAACTTAAAATGTTCATGGCATTGACATGCAAGACCATGATGTATCTGCAGGCTACAACAGCAATATTTGTGCTTCATAAGCATAGGAAACTTTTAAATTCTTTTTGAGCATTACACAGAAAAATTATATACTGTCACAAGCAGGAAGAGGGTTTCTGTTGTTTACAGTCAGATAGATGGGTGGCACATCTGCGGGAAGCATCCGCAGGAATAGACAGAAAGCTGCATGAAAGCTGAGGAGACAACCAGAAAAGCAGCTGGAAGCACAGCTCTACAATACTGTAGAGTAATTGCTTTTTAGGTACAGACTAGCTGGAATAAAGTCTTGCACTGTGAGCAAGGAAACTGCTTTCTCTTCACTTTCTGCCATGTTCAAGAACACAAAACATAGTGCATTATAAACAAAACTAAATTACAGACTTACCAGTGTCTCATCTTAAAAAGAAGCAACTTACAGGACTCTAATCCTAAAAATTGTATCAATAATGAAAAAGGCTTTTTTGTTATTCAGGCAGCAAATAAAGTCATAATTACACAGCAGGAATAAGGTTACTGAATAAGATACTACTCCAAACAGTGTGAGTGAAGAAAAATAAAAGAAAAAAATACAAAATCATACTAGAAAATAAAAATCTTTTTGGGATTTTTCTGACACGGTATGTTCATGGTTCCTAGTTATAGAATTGGCTGTTTACTGCTAATAACAATAAGAGATTAACAATAAACAGATAAAGGATTCTGCTAAAATACAAGCATGCATTTTATGTATTTTAAGGGATCAAGTTTTATTATAATCGCAGGCAACTCTCACATATCTCATGCAAACATCATTATTATTAAGCAATGAAATACACTGTCATGTTGCTTTTGGCACTAGAAGAGATAAGCCCAGCAAAGGTCAAGAATAACTACATTAATTTAGGTTATAAGGAACTTCTGGGGGTCATGTAGTCCAGCCCCCCACTCAAAACTCATCTCAGCATGATCACTAGTTCCAAGTTAGAGTATTTTTGCCAGCTGTAGGTCTTTCCTAGCTAAGACTTATTTTGTAAGCGTCATATTGATTTTAAAGACCAGTGTAACTCACTCTTTTTGTGCTAGCCCCAGTCTTTGGTACCAATTATGGTATCAGTGTCTTTTACTTGTCATTGCCAGTTTAACTTATTTTTGCAAATGCCTACATGGAAATTCTTCACCACTGACACCTCGCCAATAATCTACTCCAGTATGTAACTATACTCGCTATCACAAAAACTGTTTCCACTACCTAACCTTGTTCTCCCTTTCAATTTCAGTCCCTTATATCCTGTTATTCACTATGGCCACAAACAATAGATGATGTCCTTTTTTATTTCCTTTGGCAAGACCTTCTTGGCAAGAACTTTTAGAGTATTTCAGAATTCTCTCTCTCTCTCTCTCTCTCTCTTCTCACACCTTTCTTTTAAGCTAAGGAATGTCAGGGCACCTATCCTTCCCTTACAGGGTAGGCTTTCTGAATCTTTGATCACTTGTTGCTTCTTTGAATCCCATCTAATGAATCTATTTTCTTTGCAGTGCACCATACAGAAGCAGAGCAGAAAGAAGACTTCCTGTGCCTTGCTGGAGCAGTAGACTTTATACTTATTTCCTTACACCCCTTTTTTGTACAATTTCTTCTGTTTTCTGCAATAACATGATAAGTACACTTAGCATGGGATTTACAGTAAACTTTCATTCCTAACTATCATGCTAACATCAAATTTCTTCCCCACTCTTTATGTATACATTTGATTTTCTTCTTCTTTACTGTGCCCCATGTTTTGACTGCAGCATTTTCCCCTACCTTCAACCCTCTATTCACCCCCCTTCCTGACTAGGTCTCCAATTTGCCTAATTTATTTTAAACTTGAACCTCTTTGTCTACCTTTGCTGCTCCTCTCATCATGGTGCTGTTTGAAATCCAATAAGAATTATCTCCCTCTCACCACCCAGATTCACTAAGGAAAATATCAACCACCACCAAAAATACAACAGATTACTGCAAAGCCCCTCTTGCTCACTATTAAAATATGACCATATATCTATTTTAACTACTCTAGGAACACAGTTACTGGCTTACAATCCATTGTACATTTGTAAAATACATCTCTTACAGTAGGATATGAGTAGCTCTGTCAGATGCAACTGTCTTTCCTGGCTTGGTTAAATTAATCACATGATAGTCTGTGGATGTGAGTAACAATCAGGATTTTAGGGGAGTAATGCAAGCATAGAAGATTCAGTATAAAGAAGTATTAGAAGTCACACTGAGCAAAAGTACAGCCTTTCTCCAACTCTAACAACTGGGCCGTAATCAGAGCAGCACCTCAAGATGCTGGCTGAGCCACATGACGTTAAATGCTCTGAGAGCAACCAAGTTTTATAATCCCATAAACTATTTGGCTAACCTGGATAGCAGGTTACTAAAAAAAAAATCAAGGAAGAAGGCATTGCTGCAAAAGCCCCTTTGGTAGCAATCCTTTTCACTGCAGTTCTCCAAAAATCACTGGTGCCAGAGGAGTTCTGGTGCAACAGGCATAAGACAAACAAAAAGATACTTCAGACCTAAACACTGCCCACCTAAGCAGCAATATATATACCTCTTCTGCTTGATTCAACTGGGACAGGGTGTTCACTACCTCCACAGGACTCTCAGTAACCATTCCAAATCTACATTCCAGGTTTAACGAAATTCAATTCCTTTTTTTAAGTTATAGGCCAATCTGTTGTTGAAAACAAGCTTGAAGTGTATTTTAGATAAAGACCAGAGTAACATTCATATGTTGGTGTTAAAAAGAAAAAAACCCTTTTATTTCCTTTAATTTCAGCTCCTCTAAGATCTGTAACAGACTTCCAAAAAAACCCCAACATTTCCCTTCTATTTAACAGAAATGAAAGAGACCTCTCTTCTCCAAACTGGCATAAATTGTTATAACACTTTCTACTTTAGCATACCAGCCCATCCCTCCCCTTCCCCTGCCTTCACCCTTCCCAGTTTGTAGTCCATTGAACTTTTTTGATTGGTTTGTCTTAACTCACATCAGTGGGAAATCAGCACATAACTCTGAAAATCAGAACATGCAGCCAGAAGGCTGTAGCAGCATTCACTTGAATAACAGCTTCTCTTGGGATCAAAGTATAAACTAAGGTGGGTTATGGTTGCAAAATACTAACATGCATCTCTCAGATTTCTCACCTTTTTTTTTTTTTTTTTTTACAAGAGAATATTGCATAACCACTGCCAAGGGGGAAAAACAGAGAGAGAGAAAGAGGTGGGGGGAAGGGGAAGGAAGAGAGATTCTGTCCTCCTTGTCTTGTTTCCTCTATGGTTCTTTCTATAGGACTCTTCCTCCTCTGGGAATAAATATTTTGCTTTCTTATGCCAAAATTTTCCACCATTGGCTGAGGCTTTTTGTCAGGTTCCTCTCAGTCAGGTTTTCTTATCCTTGTTGCTAAGTTTAGATGTTTTTGAACGCTTACGATTATTGTGGCTGAGAAACAACATGGTAATTTTAATTTCATGAAAACAGCCAGAGGAGAGAGAAGAAAACAGTTTTATTATAAATTCCAGGCTATTTTCTCTCCAAATGAGAGAAGACATCATGCTTAAAAGGAAACAGTAGCTCCAACCTTCATTGCTTAAGTATGAGCGAATATTTAGTAAATTAGGAAGCGAGCTAAATATCTCACAAGTTCTCTCAGAGGTCTTCACATGTGAATTTATATCAGCATACCAAAATAAGCCATCCTCATACAGTGAGAAAATTCTACAGTTACGGTAACACTCTTGGATGAACTGAAAACCAGAAGCTTTTCCAACTAATTCTTCATCTTCAAAGGAGAATGATGAAATACACCACTGTTTTCAGAGTGCTACAAAAATGACATAGTTCAGCCAATCTTGAAGGGCTAAACTGCACCAGATTTTCACAATATATATTCCACACTTGTTCTCACACTTCAAGTAGCCAAATGCCTTCTAAAAGTCATGTAAGACACTGCCAACAACCGTCTTTGGCCAAGAACAAAACGTGCATATTTTAAATGAAAAAATACTTTCATTAAATCCTACTGTGCTTGCCCTAATTCAGTGAAATTATTTACTTTCCTTCCCAATTTCCACAATGAATTAGGATTAGGAAGTTTGTTGATGTAAGAAGAGGAGGTTCTTGAGCATCATGGAGCATAGTGCTCTTCCCGGAACATTATGTACTCAAACCAATAGTCACATTAAAAAGCATCAAGACTACACTCTCTACACAGCTTTGATGTCATTTTTGTGACTGGTGTAATAGGTACACAGCACTGATCTGTAATGGTTAGATCTTCTTAAAAGCAGTGCCTTTAGGATAAAATACACCACACTTTTCTAGAACTCAGAGGAGATGGTGAAGACCTGTGACCCTGAGCAGGTCAGTAGTCCCAGAAAGCACGATTCAGTCAAAAGAGATGGTATTAAGCATAAAGTTATTCCTTGCATAAGAGCTCAGTCATAGGAGGAATTCAAGGACATCTTACACTGAACTAACTGTGAATGTGAAGTGATTGCAGATCCTTTAAAAGTGGTCCTTCTGTGCACCACAGTAATCAGCATTTTGTAATTTTGATTTCCAACATCTACTTAACTTATGCTAACCATAGCACGTTTTTAACCCTAGAAAGAGGCCTTACAACTGTTGTTCAAGAATCCCTCACGAGAGGTCTTTCCCATGTGTATTCAGGGCTTGTACTGCATCCTTGCAACTCCAGTGCTACTATACACTGCATGAGGCCCAGAAAGCGACAAAGATCTTGGGCTAATTTTGAAGACTCTCTCAAAGGACCACAGATATTTCAGTCAACCTTCTTCAAATACAGTTACTTTAAAAGCAAAACATATAATTGGCCATTGTGTCTGCCTTGTGAAATGTTATTTACATAATCAGACCACAGGGTAAGCTAAAGCCATGCTGTTTCCAGCGATGGCACTTCAGACAGAGTATTTCTGTCAGCTCCTGACAATTTTTCAGCATATCCTTGAAGTTTGCAAAGCATTGTTCTGCAGAGACAAATTTTTGCACTTTAAAGCAGTACCAAAGTCTGTATCACTTTGAAGTGTCTAAATCCTATTCTGTATAGACTAAAACTAGTTATATTTACTAGGGGAAGATATGATCTACAAAAATATCATATATTCCTAGTCTTAATTGGTATTCTACAAATGATTCTGCATGTTAGGTGATAATTATCCAAGATCCTAGTTTCTAAATTAAAATGAATCACTTGAAGACTGGATTAGGGTTGTTGGAAAGAAGCACTATGATTCTGCTTTAAAAAACAAAATTTGTTTCGGTTATCACTGAGTAATTTGAGGGAGGTTGCTTTTTCTTTCAGAAAGTGTAAATAGTATTTTCTTTCCTACTGTAGATTTACTTTGCTATCTGAAGATTTAAACATACAGGAATCTAAATGCAATATAAATGTAATGAATAACAAAATATGATAATCAAAGTATGCGACGTCCAACAGCCCTTCAGTGAATGGAAACAGAAAGCACTGTTTTCTTCAAACTGAGCCACTCAAAAAATGTGTAATGAAAACATTATCAATTAAAATACCATCCCACTAGGCTTACTAAATAAACATAAAATTACATCAAGCTGGACAAAAAACCTTGGCAAATATTTATCATCAGTTTCAGAATCTTTTCCATTGGTGCGCTGAATGAAAACGTGGTACTAAATTAACTCCAATCTGTTTTGATTTTGGATAACCTACGCAAAATTTAAAAAATAACGTTCTATGTATAAACTTCTCTTGAAGCAACACCTTAAGAACAGGTGATTTAGACTTTAGTTTTGTAACTATGATTTATGATTAATTAACACATTACTGATATATCATTACACTGATTTTTATTTAACAAATTACCATCCTAATGCTCAACAGCAAGATCTGAAGAAGATAAATGCAGAAATTTTATACCAACACTAAGGAAGTATTGATTCTGAGCATTCAGATGGAAAAAAAAAGTATAAAAAAGAGCAGTCTGACTAACAAAAGCCCCAAATAGCAGATTTTTGTTAACTTCTTTTAACAGAGACTTTTCCTTGTGTTACGCTTTGACAGAAGAGACCAAGACATGTAAATCATGTATCATGTAAGAAAGAAAAAACACCATGACAAAGAATTTCATAGATATCTATCTTTGCTGAAGTGAAAGCAAAATTCTTATGAGGTTCTTCAGCAAGAAATTAATAAAAATATAACTACTGAATTTGCTATTAGTCAAAATGAAGAAAATACTACTTATAGTGCTATTCAGATACTCTCTTCTTGTCTGTCTTTGGCACATCTACACTTCTGCTGTCCAATTAAAAGATCTATATATTACCACAACCTTGAGAAGCTGACATTTTTTCCTACTGCTTGCATTCAGAAGGGTAGCCTACCAACCAACTGCTACAGCAGAATCACACCACAAGGCATCTGCTTCTCCCACAAATGCCCAGTGGGAAAAAAATATTCAATATGACACAGAACTCATCTGCCTCTTTTATACTTAAATAAGGGCTACGAGTTGGCTATGCTACAACAGACAGTATTCATGGAAAGCCTCAGTTTCCTCTTCCTGGACCTGAGGCTCAACTGAAGATAATATTCTCAGCAGAATAATAAGAACAAACAATCACTGAAGACAAAATTAGTTTTTAAATTACTTGGTCTTTGAAGGATGTAGTCTACTATTTTTCAAGAGTTCAGACGTTTATAAAATAAAAGAACAATCCTTTCTTCTTCTAGAAAACATTGCTGAACAAGTTTATTTGCTTTACTGAAGAATAAAACCAAATTACCCTACTTTCAGTAAAGAGTCCCAACCCTCAGGAAAAATGAATTTTTCAGGGTTCACAAGGAGTGCAGTAAGATCAAAGATATATAAAAAGGTGAAAGTCTACTACACACAATAGTTACTTAATTATTTTAGAAAATTGTTTATGTGGTTATAATACATGCATTTCCCATTACTTGGTCAATTTGCTCATTTCTTACATGATACTCTGACAGAAAGTATTTTAAATTTCATTCAAAGACAGCAAGAAAAGTCTTTCAATGGTGTTGATTGGCAGTTTGCCACTGTCATCACTAAATCATCAGGGAAGACAGAAAGCAGCACCAAAAATAACATTCTCTAGTCGGGTCCATTGGCCATATGTTACATGGGTAAATAAATAAATAAACCACGAATCAAAAACAAACATATGGTTTTCCAACAACCATAAACCAGGAAAAAAACCTGAACCACAACTATTCAGTCTTGACCAACCAACTCCTCCAACAGCAGCATTTGTTTTTCTTCAGGTACATTTTTTTTTCTTTTTAGATCAGGATCACTCCAAGTTAATTTTCCTGGACTTACTAGCAGGTGTTTATTCCTCATCAAGGCAGTACCTTCTGTAGCAGAGCTAGTCAACAAGCAATTTACAGATTGCTATCATACAGCAGCAGCACACAGCCATGCAGCCCTGTGAAGGTTAATTTGGTTTTGGAGCTTTTTACTTACCTTTCCCATTTTGCCATGCAGTATACCAGGACAAACTGAGGAAAGTAGTGATGAAAACTAACACGGTGGCCACAGTTCCATTTCGGAGCCTCATCTCATTTCAGCATCACACTTGTTTATGTTCTATTAGTGATGAGGATCTATCTGTTGGGCTGCAATGAAGTTAGCTGAAGTCCACCAGGAGCAGCTGGACAATAGCGACACAATATGTAGCTCTCACATACCAGATGTATCATAAATCAATCCATTCCAAACTGTTGCATGCTTTCTTACAGTTCTCATCAATCAAACTTCTCTTTATTCTTCTAGTCCTGTTTAAAGGAAACGAAATTTAAGAGATTATGCCAAAAAATATTTCCAAGCGCCCCCCAAGAACCGAAATACACTACACGTTCATTGCTGTGTCTTACGCGCACCTCGCTCTTGGCTCAGAGAACAGAACTTGTTAGAGGAATGTGTCCCTTTTCTAAGGCCGCTTGTGCCTGGGGGAGCTGTATTTCACATAAATTCAGTCATTAAAGGACAAACATACACATCGCCAACATTACAATTTTAATATAAACTGAAGCAAGGTCACGAGTCACCCAGCAGGTAATGAACCGATACAAAAGCTGCTTTCAGGAAGCAGCAACTCAAGGCTCCACTCTTAAGTCCTTACTTGAGCAAAACCCCTCTGAAATCAGTGAGGGCCTCATGTAACTGCAGCAGCAGAACCGTGCACAGCAAAATGAGAGACCAGATTTACAAACCCACATCGCTCATCTTTCTCTGCTCAGTGCAAGAGTATTTGACCCATCCACAACCATTTTTTTCCTATCTCAGCTGCAGCTAAAGCACAGACTACAGTCACATATGCACTGACTGCTCAATCTATACCAACTGGCAACAACCCAAAAGCCCCATAAAAAGCCACATGACCATATCCCTCCTCTATCTCTCCACCACACAGGCACAAGGACAAAACATAAGTTACCAACAGGTCAGTTTTATCCTTGAGGAAGGCTCCATATCCTGAGATTAGAAAATCCTCCGCTGGTCAAACACAGCCAACATCTAATCATCCTGTCCTAACTAAGCAAGACAAAGAGAATATAGGGCAATAAATAAACCAACTAAAAAAAAAAAAAAAAAAAAAGAAAAAGAGGGGGAGAGACTTGTTTCCAAAGCATTAAATCATCTTTTACAGTAGTTCAAACATTAGCAGTCAACATTCTTTCAAGGCACTGCCAGTTTTTTTTCCCCACTATAAACTATACCTGATACAAGTATGTTACTCAGCAATAAATAATTTGCTCTGAATTTTCCTTGGAAGCAATCTCTGTCATTTTCTTGCCTTGCTGCATTTAGAACAACAGAGTGAAAAATACTTTTTATTATTACAGTATCAAGAGATTCCAGTCAAATCTGAACTACTCTTCCCAAGCTTGTATCACAGCACACCAAAGAGCTCGCAAAACAAGACATAACCAACAGGCACGGTTAAAAAAAGAACAGAAGAGAACAACAGAACTACATGCTCCTGTGTTCAAATCTTGGTCACAACATCCACGTTTCAGAAAGTGTTTACCTTTGGACCACAATTACCTCACCTACAATGTTACTAGCATAATTTCTTTTGAGAAACTTTATGCACAGATAGGTTTGTGGCTTTAAACATTAACTCTGAAAGCGCATAGTACCTATGAGGAAAGGAACAAATGCAAGTACATGGGAAGCAGACACAGTGGATGGTAAAATTCAGTAAGAAATAAAATAATGAGCAGGAACAGAAAGAGCTGTGAAAGGCCTTAGGATAACAGAAACTTGAATTCAACTCAATGAGAGATAAAGACAACTAAGACACCTATGAGGGATAAAGACAACTAAGACACCTGTAGAAAGCTAACACAGAGAGCACGGCATGCGAGGAAATATCATCGGTACCAGCACTTTGAAAAGGAGACGGACATAATAAAAGCCAGAAGGGAAGGCAATAGTAATCCAGTGAGAAGTTAAAAGTCTGGATAAACTTTAATAGCAAAGAGAGGCAAAGATCCCAAATCCCAAGGTTTTTATAAGGACTGTCTACATGAATTTAGGAAGTTCAGGTGATTCCCAGACTACGAGAATAAGCAACTAGGACACCCACAAGATCAATGGCACCAACAATTTAACTCTAAAGTGTCTCTGAAGCAAGGATGCCTAAACTGTAATCTACTTTTCCCATTATTTTAGCATCTGTCAGATGTCTCTGGAGCAGCTCAGGTGTGCACAAAGGACCAGGCTGCAAGTTAGATGGATTATCCCAGTGGGGGCAACTGACAGCTGGTCCAATACACAAGGAGAGAGGGCAATCAGGCAAGCAGAAATATCAACTGATAGCGCAAGGAAAGTGAACCATATGCCTTGCCAAAAATGTGAGCATCATTTTTACATCTGCTGCAACAAAATCGAGATGTTGCGATCAGGGCCTCTCACTGTGCTACTGGAATCCACAAAAAATACAGTCAGAAAAAATCAGAAAACCAAAAAGTAAAAAGAACAGTAGCAACGTGATTCAACTGTCAGTCAACGTGCACAAAATCGTGTCAAATCAATAATTATCATGGGTTTGAGTTGGCTGGTTCTGCTTTCATCCTTCTCTTTGGGTGCTGCAACCACTCCTCTTAGCACAGGCACCAGCAGCTCAGCAGTACTTAGATGGTTATTCAAGCATTTCACTATATCAAACTGCATACATCAAGGCCATGCATGAACCAGACACGTCCCAGCTTTTAAAAATGCATATAGCTAAACCAGCAGAAACACATGTGTAGATGCACATAAATTATTTAACTCCCAGCTGGTCACTTTAGGTTTCTTTAATAATTTGCAACACAATCTAAACAAATGTAACTGAGGGGTCATCCAGTCTGAGATGACGGTATGATAGGGCATAACTAGACAGATGAAGCCTATGAAATTTGCCAGCATCGTTATAACCTGAACCTTTCCCACTGCAGAACGAAGGGAACGACCCAGCTGGATGCTGAAGGCCATGGGTGCTGAAGGTTCCGGCACCTCTTGGATGCTGAGCAGCACCCTACTGAATCAAGTCTTAAATAAAAGAACAAGTTTCTGAACGTATCCAGACACTCCTAAAATACATACAAAGCGTATTCCCAACCGCAAACCATAAAAACTGATGCACTTCAATGAGCCTGCAAAGGCTCTTCACACAGCTGCTGAAGGGCTGGATGGTGCGGGATCATAGAATGAACAGTGCCAGACTTCCGAGAGGATGAGCCAGACCCCATCCTGCCGGGAGGGCGCGAAAGCACCTACCACGGCAGCAGCGTTGCATTGAAAGGGTTGTTCTTGAAGGCAGAGGAGAGCGACACGCGAGTAAAAGATAGCAAGAAGGAAAAGGTGGCGGAGATTTGCTAAATGGGGGCTTTTCCACCTTATTTCCACTGACAAGCTCCAGCACACACCACGGCGCGCAGCCTGGAGCCGCCACCCCGCAGCCCCTAAACCCGGGAAAGGGGGGAATCGGCTGCCTCCGTGGAAACCGTCCTGAGTTAGTCGGGACCTCCCTCGGTGTCTTACCGCCCCGGTCGTGTCCATCTCGTCCGGGAAGCGAAAAATGAGCGGGGGGAGATGGGCATCGGGCGCCGGCAGCTCTGCCGGGCGGCAGAGGGCGAGAGAGACGGGGACGAAGGGGAGGGAGGGACGGAGAGCGCCGGTCCGGGGAGCTGCGCGGCGCCCGGGGCATCGCGGCGGGGCTGCGGAGGGAAGGAAGAGGCGCAGGAAACTGCAAACTCCGCCGAACGCCCTCGGGAGCCCGGCGAGAGGGGAGGAGCAGGAGAAAGGGCTGAAAGAGGGGTCTCCCCCGGGCGCCCCAGTCGGAGAGGAAGGGGGTGCAACGCCGCTCTGCCCCAGACCCCCGCGGGCACCCCCGGGCAGAGGGCGAAGGCAGGAGGCGGCAGCAAGTCCCGGGGAGGAGCGGCCGGCGCTGCCCGCACCGCCACGCAGGTGCACGGGAGCGCAGAGGGGTGCGGGCGGGCAGATGGCGGACCAGGACGGCCCCCAGCCTCCCGCCTGCGACACCGCAGAGACCCGCGGCGAGGGGAAGCGCCTCCGCCGCACTCCCGCTCCGGAGGATGCGGAGAGACGCCCGTCCCTGGACCCTGCGGAGCCGAGCCGGCGGTCCGCGGGGGCGCAGGGCGCGCAGGCGGAGCGGGACGCGCTGACCGCCGCTGCCGAGCTCACCTGTGCGCGGCGCTCCGGCGCGGCGGACCCGCAGGTCGCGGGGGCTGTGCAGACTCTGCCGGGGCTCTCGCTCCCTTCCCCGCCCGCCCCCCGCGTCAGCGGCGCGCCCGGACCCGGCGACCGCCCCCCGCCCCAGGCGCCATGGAGCGCGCGGAGCCGGCACCGCCCACCCGCCGGCACCGCGGGCAGCCAATGGGCGCCGCCGCGGATGGCACCGCTCATTGGCTGGGCGGCCTGTCGCTCTCCTCGGCCGCGGCTATAAATGGCACTGTCTCGCAAGCCCTCTTCAGCAGCTGCGGCGGGAGCCGGGCGGGGGCGTGTACACGGCGCGGCGCTTTCCGCAGCGTGTCCCCTTTTTAGGTTGTGCTTTTGGGGGTGTATGGTTTCGGGAGAGCCCCAGGAAAGGCTTGGCGGCGCCAGCACTTGGGCGCTCGTTCCCCGTGGTCAGCTGCAGGAGGTACATCCTGAACTTGTCTCTCCTGAGGGCCGACCCCTGGCCTGCTGTGTGAGGGTTTCTCCCTCTGCCCGTCAGTGCCACACGAATGACGTGTCTCGGTGCCCCGTATGACCCGCTTGCTCACTAGTGACAAGAAGTCATAGTCGTGAATTTCACCTTTGAGTTCACACCGTGCTAATAAACACCTCCTAGAGCTGTTTGAAATAAAGAGCAGCTTGTTGCTTCACACCAGTAAATGAATCCTCTGTGCTTTGTCCCGTTCTGGGGAGGGTGTTTTCGTGGCAGTGGTTTATGGGCCGCCCACGAAGTGGTTACACAGGTACAGCTTTGGAGGTGTGAGAGTGAACTCAGTTTCCTCCAGAGGTTCCTTAAGTGCAACCAGTGAGAAAGTCGGGGCAGCTTTGCTCTATGGGTTGATTATTTAGGGTTGTGATATTTCTGTTCTGTAAGTAATCCCCTATCTTCAGTGGTTCCTTTCATGTGTTCCTGGAATTCCATGCATCTTTTAGGGTCTGAAAACTCCCATTAAAATCAAATGGCACCCTCAGCACAGGGTAGGATCCAATCTACCTCACAGGAGCTGTGCTCTTGTCACGTGGTGCTAACTGGTTGGCAGTGTTCAATCCTTCTGACAGATTTAATTGTTTCCCCTTTTCTTCTGGTCTTCCACCTAATTCAGATAAAGCCCATAGTACACATTTTCACTCTCCGTAGAATTATAGAATCATAGAATGGTTTGGGTTGGGAGGAACCTTAGAGACCATTTAGTTCCAATCCCCCTGCCATGGACAGGGACACCTTTCACTAGACCAGATTGCTCAGAGTTCCATCCAGCCTGCCTTGAACACCTGCACAGATGGGGCATCCACAACTTCTCTGGGAAACCGTGGATATTTACTCTCCATTAAGGCTCTTATGCTAGATATAGTGGGATAGTTCCCCACTAGAACTTTAGAAACTGTGGAAAAATCTTACTAGTTATTCTGTCTGAAGAGTGACATTTAACAAGTCTCCATATGCTTTCATTTTTTCTTACCAATGCTTCAACACATTACAGTATCTTTACACATTCGGGTGCCTGCACAGTAGCCCCTCAGTGATTTTGTTGTCTTTCTCAAAGATCACAAAGAGGGGCTGGTGGCAACTCAGGCAGAGCGCAAAAAAGAAGCTCAGGAAAAGTTTGCAAGGTCTTGATAGTCAGGCTGTTCTGTGATTTTTTTTTCATTGAGTGATGAGAATTCATTATGCAAATGTGTGCTTCAATCCTCCCTTTTACAAAGAAGTGGAATGGAGTGGATTTTTTATTGAAAAACATATTCAGCACAATAACTTTCAAACAAAACTTAGAGCATGCACATCCTCATGCACACAGACACATCTATAGCAGAATTTTCTGTAGAAATCCCAACAAGCTAAAAATATTAAAGGCACTGTTGTTTGCATCTAATAGATTAGTGTTGCTTAGGGATATGAATTTTTGCATTTCTGTGCTGGAAAAAAATCCTGGCAGAGAAATTTTCACATAAAAGTTCTTTTGTTGGGAGAGTTTAGTCTGCTGAAGAAAAGACTGGGTTACAAGATGAGTATAATGACAGTTATTTCACGAGAACTATCTGAGCCTTCATACTTTTTGTCCTTTCACTGATTGAATGTTTGCGTTAGGAGGGTTTACCGACTGCAGCTTGACAGTATCCAATTAACTATTAATTTCCCCAAACAATAGAGTAAGTGTAATGTGATTGTTTCTCTGACATCTTCCCCTTAAGTTAGTTTCTTGAGAAACAAGGCAAAGTTCAAGATAGAAAAAAAATCAACATTGCCCCCATCTGACCTACTACAGCAATAATCAAATGCCTCTTGGCATATTCCACTGCTTGATGCGTGGACAAAGTGCACAGTGAAGGAAAATGCTGCAGCTGCCAGTGGAAAGGAGTTGGGGCTATTTGGCTGGCACACTAAAATGTTGCTTACTTCTAGTGAGGGTGGCAGCCTCCTTTTAGGCCTGAACAATATTTAATGCAGGCAAATTTATGAATTCTTTCTTCCTACCGAGTTATTCATCCATCCTGAACAGCCACTGCTGTTCAACTGGAGCATCAGTCTGAAATGAGAGAAGACTGAGCACTCCCAAACTTCCAAAGTTGTGTTTAAATGCAAGTGTTAAGGTGCAAACACTATAACAACCCATAATGGAGGAGACTTGGGGGGTGAAGTGTTTTAAAAATATGGGAAGGTTAAATCTTTAGTGTTCCAGCTTTGCTTGCTGGAATTAAAAAACAAAAAAACGAAACAAAACAAAAAAAAAAAAAAAAACCCACACAAAAAAAAAAAAAAGGACCAAGGAGATGGCAATTCTCTACCAGCAGGAAATTAAAAAAAAAAAAAAAAAAAAAAAAAAACAAACACAAAAAACACAAAACACAAAAGAGAAATACATAAGCATATTTCAGTAGATGGAAAATTTCACGTTGGGAAATTTTTGCTAACGTATTACCCAAATATCAGAGAAAAGACAAAGTGGCAAAAGATGCTCAAGGCCTGCTGTAATTTCACATATGCTGCAGTGGCTGTTTCTGGCACACCTGGGCAGTCAACTTCTACAGGGCTGTGTGGTTGTTGCCATTCATCAGATTTGGAGCTTGTTTTGTCCAGGCACTTTTCCTGATTCCTTCAGAAGCACAACACTGTTGTCCTCGCCTTTCACTGTGCTTGTGTTCTGGCTTTCTCAGGCACTGGGAAAGATGCAAAAAAGGCAGAGGTGCTTGGCAGTGGCAGCAAAAATCTAAACAGCTGTTTGGTTGAAAAATGGCCATCTGAAAACTGTCTATATCTCCCGACTGAAAAATGAGTCCTCTCTCAGAGACAGGATTTATTCCCAGCCTGCCACTTAACCTTGTTTTTTAAGAGAGCAAATGCCTCCCAGTGTTTCTACCTCCATTTCACCTCAGTTTTGCTTTTTTCAACTCTAAGCCTTTCATGACCAAATCTTTGTTGCTGAGCACCTCACTCAGTGAAGCTGTGTTTCTGCTGGGCCTTTCCCACACTCCCATATCAATAATAAACACAGAGGGACACAAATACACCCAGTGTGTATCACAGAAGGACTGGCCATGGTTGCCCCCTGCCCCTGCAACTGGTCTATACCCCAGGCTGTCTCCTGCATAAGAACACATCCCATCCCTACAGCACATAATGAAAAGCCAACTGCCCTTCAACCACTTTCTTAAACCTGGTGTGCTGAGGAGCTGGGCTTGAAATCATGGCACAGCACAGGGCAGACTTGAGGCCTTCACCTGGTCCCCTGGCTGGGCAGGAGACCAGGCTCATGGAAGGGAAGGGAAGGGGAGGGGAAGGGAGCAGAGGGGAGGGGAGGGGAGGGAAGAGGAGGGGAGGGGAAGGGAAGGGTTTTCCTATCCTCTCCCTATGAGTAGGTAAAATGGTGTGTGCATGACAATACAGAATGTTTTCCTGTCTCACAGAGATTTCATACTCATGCAAATTCAGATTTCATCACAGTTTTACATACGTAAGCTGAACCAAATGAATGGTTCAGTGGCTGAGCTAGTTTGCAAAATACAGTTTCTGGTTTGTACTGTTGTAAACTTATTTTACACACAAAACTGCGAGATGTAGAGTTTGTGTATTAATGTGTGACTTATGCAGCACCTGTTGTAGTGCTAATACTCAACAAGGAAAGGGACATTGAAAATTTCATTAAAATATGATTGTAGATATGAATTCTTAGTAGTCAAAAAATGCTGCATTTAGGTAATCTGTATTCAGTCTTTTCTGTGCCTACTTTATGAAATAATCTTCTGCTATATGTTATGCTGCTGCTTTTCCACACACAGCTGTGTCTCAGTAAGACGTCAGGTGTGATGGTACCATTCTTTACTAATAGGTAAATTTTTGTTCCACTTTAACAAGAGGTGGGAGAGAGAGCAAGTAATCTATCCAAGAAGTCTTTTGGGGAAGTAGGAACAGAGCTTGATCTCCAAACTCATAGAATCATAGAATCGGTCAGGTGGAAAAAGACCTTTAACATCATCAAGTCCATGTTTCTTTACCCTCACCCTCACATCACTGTCATTTTATTCTCTGTGGAGATTCTGTTGAGCTGCAAATGCCTCTGCCAAGCTCAGAGGTGATGAACATTTACATTTATTCATCTCCTTCTGAAGGCAGAGGCTTTTAAATGCATTTGTACTATTACATAAACATGAACCTGGTAACTGTGAAGTTCATACTGTGCCAATATTGCTGATGGTAGCTGGGTCCAGTGCCTGGGTAAAGAGCAGTCAGATACAGTTAGTACTGAAGAGATAGTCCAAGCAAAAGGAAATCACATTAAGAATTAAGGATTTTGATTGCCAGCTCATTTTCCACTTGCCTACTTCATGGTACCTCGCTTCTACAATTAAAAGAAAAATTTTCAGGGAAATTCTGATAACTAGACTTCACACTTTGGACATCATCACTGTGAGCAAAACACACTGTGAAGATGTCTCCTTTAACTTACCTTGGGGTAACTTGGTGGATGGTCCACTGGCGGCTGGGAATCTGCAGTTAAAGGGAAGTCTGAACTAGGTCCTCAGCAAGGGTAGGTTTCTGAAGGTCTTCTTCTTCTGAAGGTCTCTTTCACTGTTTCCTAGCAAAACTAAATATAGGTTCAGACAGCACAGGGAAAGAATCCAAGGCAACTTGCACAGGCTAAAATAAGGTATTTTAGAAGGGTCTGTCAAAATCCAGCACATTGCCTCACTAGTAGAAGAAGTTTTGAGAGAGATTGTGGCTCCTGTGTAACTCTTAATTACTTTGTGCAGAATTGTTATGAACTATAAAGATTTTCTAGCTCCACCCACTGCAAATGCTCAAATACCTGATTAATGGACATTTAAGGCTCCAGTATATTTTCCAAAGATGCGGAGATTTGTAAAACCTGAGCTAAAATCTGCAAAACCAATGCAGATCTAACCTTATGACTGCCAAGAGACACAAACTACAACTTTATACTCCAGACTTCTGGCACATGCTCCCTACCAAAGAGTGGGCTGGTTGCACATTAGTCTTTGCATCACTGTCTTTGTCTCACCTCTCCTCTTGTCTAACCCAGCCTGCCTCTGCTTCACCAATCCTCCTTCCCACAGGAAGATGAGGTTGTGCAGGACGTGGTTCAATCCACTTTGTTAGAACCAGATATTAAGGAGTCAGAACCAGATACCAGACTATTGGCTAAAATATAACTCTGGGGCATGTAGCTCCCTCCTGTTCTTGCCCTGTCACCCAGCAGATGTCTGATCAGTGGGTGTCTCTTCCTTCCACTGCTGACTGAAGGGCAGATGTGGGCATCTTTTGCAGACCAAACTGCAATAGAGCATTTGCTGCCACATCCCTTCACTTTATGCTCTGTTTCTGATGGGGGTCAAAAGCCTGAAAAAAGCCACATTATGACAAGAGCTCTGCAGATGGAGGAGCAAGAGGAAAGCTTCCTGTGCTTTCTTGCACTGACCTGATCTCTTTCTTTATAGAGGGGGAGCACTAGGATGAACTTGGTCCACATGAAGGGAAGAAGAAACAGATTCATGAGCACCTTGATGAAGCACGGTCCTGCAGCATGTATCCTTCTAATCATGTCTGCTCATCAACTTACCTAGTCTAAATTTCACCCTGAACAGCATATTCACTGTGCATATCATTCCATACCACAGCAGGACCGTGGACCAGCGGACTCAAATCCAGTCCAGGGAGGATGAGAGCTGTTATTTGAACCCAGGGTGTATGCCAAAGTGATTCTTTCAGCTGCTGATTTGGGGTAGTGGAGAGGGAAAATGAGTAAGCGAATTATATCTTTAAACCCCCTTGCTCGACTTACCTATGGTACGTATCATTAACTTGTATCCCTCCAAGACACAGCAAGTGTTAAGACAATCCCTGTGAGCCTGTGAACTGCAGAACTGAAAATAACTATCAAAGCCACTCTCCATTTAAACTAGCAGAGCTGTTGCTCTGCTGTAATGAAAAGATCTCATGCTTTGCCCTATCACAGCAGGGATCCAGGCTGTATTAAGTCATTCTCGCTGGCCTTAAAGGCTTTAGTGATGCTTCTTTCATTTGAGCGTTATCTTTCTGCCAATTTACAATCCCATCTCCTCCCCAAAAAGCAAACCTGTAGTTATCCAAGCAGTAGTGGAGGATGATATGTGGCAAGGAAAACAGATAGGACAGGACCAGTCTTCACAGCATTTAGAAATAATGAGTGCAATTTTCCAGGTCTTAGGACTTTTTAGACCGTGGCTTTAGGAAAAGGAGAAATGAACCTTAAACAGGAGCCCTAACTGTACAGCTGGAATAGCATGAAAGTAGCAACAAGCTGCACTGCTGCAGCTTCAACAGGCAACAAAAATCATAGTAATAACATAAGAGCTTTGGGACTATCAGACAGCTCCCTCCCCTGGAAGGACACTGAGGACATACATTTTTTAATGAAGCAGTGTATTTCTTTCTTCACCAATTCAAAAGAAGCTTTAGATTCCCATCTCCACATGCAGACTAGGTGTTCAGCCTCCTCTAAATTGCCTCCAGATTACTCTCCTGGCAAACAATGGGAAACCAGCAGTTTAAGAACAATGTGTTGACATTCTATTTTATTCCCAAAAAGTACTTTTCATTATGATAGCTCTTAGTGTGATCCCACGTGCTGTGCAGCCACGTGGGCAAATGCTAATTCCACCCACCAAACGTGCAGGTAATGAGAGTGAATGGGATAGGGGTCAGGGGCAGACTCCAATCAAAGCCATTAAGTACTGCTGGCAGATGAAGCAGTTGATAAACCCTTTCTGAGGCTTGTACCGTGTCGGTGATGAAGAGTTTGATAACTGCAACAGCTGTATCAGTAGCATATTGCATGTCATGCATAATACTGCTGTTATTCCCATCCTGAGAGAAACAGAGCTGTAACAAATGACAAGGTTGACATACACAGAATCATTTGGTTTTTAAGGTGATTACAGGTTACAGAGCTAGGCACATGTGTACTGACATGTTCCAAGGATGACTCCTGTTTATGGATAATTGAACCTTGAAACCATCAAGGGCTGAGTGTTGTCCCTGACCACCAGAGTTGAAGGGGGAAAAATGCAAGGACAAACCAAAGAGTATTACAATGGGCTTAAGTGAAGTGGACTTGTGTGGAAAGCCATGGCTTTCCTCCCTGTCTCTCCCATGCTGCAGGATGTGTCTCCTCTTCCCTCTGAATTTAGGTGAGGTTGCCAGGTGCAAGAGTATGAGCCCAGAGCTGGCCTTGTTTCCCAGGGAGCACAACTGGGATGGTATGTGGTTCTTGTAGCTGCAGCCTGGCCCTCAGGCTGTGCTTACCATTGTGCCCATCTTGTTTCATTAGAACCTGTTTACATTTTTAATACTGTATCTGCTGCTAATTACAGCCCAACAATACTAACTCAGTGTGCAAACAAGGCCATCATCTAAGTATTGTTTTGTGTAACCAGAATGCTGGGGTTGCAAACATTTGCATAATGTTTAATTATTTAGTCAAAACATAAAATTTGTCTTCCTCTCAAAAGCATTTTTGTGAAATGTCTCAATAAATAAACACCACTATGTTTATTAATAGCAGGGAAGATTCATAAAATGTATTAGTCAGAAAAAAGCAAATAACTGCATCTTGCTAGAGTAATCAAAATATGCCACTCCAAAGTAAGTCCCTAAGCATGGCAAACACCAGCATGAACTTCTTTGTGCAACAAAGCAGAAGACAATTAAAAGCGTAACAGTTCAGCAGCTGTACCTTGGAGGGGTCAGGAAGCCAGAATTCCATGGCTTCATTCACTCATTAATCAATATATAACATTTTGAGAATACTGACTCAATTATATTGAGTCAGCTGAAGTGAGCCTTGTAACTATAAAAGGTAAAATTTGGGGTCAGCTGGAGGGCCATGCATGGTGCCGCAGCCTGAGGAAGGCGTCTGCAGGCTCCTGCTCCAACATGCTGCCCACTGGAAGGTGTCAGGGCCATGCCCCAGGTGACAGGCCCATGTTTGCACCCCTAACGAGGGACCTGGGAGCAGAGGTGCTTCTTCATGGAGTTCCTCTAGGCAGTACTTAACAGGCTGAATAAAGCAAAACAGGATCTAGTAAAGTAGCCAGAGGTGCATAATAAAAACATCTGCCTTGACGGCATAGGAAAGGGGTTCCTTCTGCAGCACTTCTGCACCATTGCTTGCTGATAGGGAAGAAGGGCTGGCTCTGACTTCAGTTGTTTTGGTGTGTAAATAGAAAAATTCCCCCTAAAATAAATTGTCAGAGTCAGGGCTGAAGTTGCTGAATGTGTCAGGGCTGGTGTCCCAGCACCACTCAAGACCAAGAAGTCCTTTCAAGCAAGTAAAACTCACAGGCTGCAGAGGAAGAGACAGACATTGGACTCCAGTTTGATCAAAACAGTTTCTGTGCCCAAGTATAAAAGCTCCAAATTGTACTGGGTTGTTTGAAGGGAAGGTAGAATTCAGGACCTGAAATTGTCTCTTAATTAAAGCAGCAATTGCCCACTAAATTAGGAGGAAGTATGTCTTACGTCTTATGTCCTGGGAACAAGCATTCACGTCTAAAATCAAATATTTTAGTAATTTGAAATTATGAGCTTGCATATCAGAGAAATATAAAATTAAAAGGTTATTTCATTTTATTTAGACAAGATGGAGGTTTTTATTATCTCTTTTAAATTTGACTTTATACTTCAGTTGTATTTCAATAATGTTATGCAAGAAATTAGCCTCATGTCCCTCTGCCCTCTCTGAAACTTGTCTGTTACTTGCTAACAAGAATTCCAAATTACTCAAGCCAGTTTCTGAGACATGCATATAGTTAAGAGAATCCCTTTTTGTCCATCAATTATGTAAAAGCTGCTGAGGAAACCAACTCTTCTCCTCCGATATCCTTGGTGTAACTTCCAAGACTCAGTCTGAGCATTACCGTTCTGTGGCTCTGTGCCAGGGTCATGTCACACAGGAGCTGGAGAGGGGATGGCTTACTTTGGTAGATGGGTTTGGGGAGGTGTTTGAGCAATGGAGTAAAGCAAATGGGGAAAACAGCATAAGTCTACCAGATTAAATAACCACCCTCTGCTTTCCCCGCATGAAAACCTAAGCCCACATAAACAGGCTCTGACAGCCAACGCTGCGTTTTTGCTAAGCCAAAGCAAAACCCTCCTTCCCATCCTGCTTTAGGGAAGTAGGTCACAGTAAAATCTGCCTCTCCAATCTCTTGTCCATGATCACAAGGTAAGATAAATTATACCCTCACATTAACTGGGGAAACTGTGGCTTGAAAAGGCAATTCAAAGGCTCAGTGTCTCTCTGGAGAGCAGCTGACAGCACCATCCACCATCAGAAGTGCCTTGCAACCCACTGCCCCGGGCTGCTCATGCTCTGCGCTCCACTGACCGACCGAGCTCAGTGGCTGGCTCTGATGGTGGGGAAATACAGGCACCCCTGGGTGGCAGGTGGCTCTCTGCAGGCTGCTTCAGCACACCTGGAAAACAGAGAATCACAGAGGAGGAAGCAGCAAAGAATTCCCTGCTGAGGTGGAAAGGTTCCTTCCATTATCTCTAGCTTCAACTTCTTTTCTTTGCATTGCTTTTTTTTCCTTGTGGACTGTAACACTGCCATACGCAGGCTGTGCCCACCACAGTGCTGTGCTGCATAAAAGCAGGGGCAGCACATCCGGTGTCGTGAGCACGTCCTGTGAGCGCTGGAGCTGGATTTACTGCACCATTGAACCACCCAGGGGTTTGAAGGAGCATATGAGCAAGCTTTGCAGTGCCACGAGGTTAGGGTAGAGGAAGTGACTCATGACACTACTCCTCTTACTTGGGAGTCTTCTCTGGTTCAAAATAAAGGCATGAACCAAACCACAGGCCTCATTAGGCAAAAAACAATCCCTTCTGTGTACTTGAGGTGACTGCTGCAGGAAGAGGCAAAGGAGTTAAAAGAAAGCGAGTCTTGTTTAAAGGAGTGGCTAGATGGGGAAGATGATGTCTGTTTTGCCTGGACAGGCTCAGGACCTTATTCTGCTGCCTTGTCTGCAGGCAGCCTGCCCATCAAAATTATCTCCGGTGCTGAGTGCAGTGAGGACGAGCCAACAGCTTATTAAATAGGAGTCTGTGTTATTTCTGCAGAGAAAGGTGGCTTTTATTTTCCTGAAGGGTTATTAACTGAATTCTTCTCTTGTCATAACTCCGCTTGTTTTTCTCTGCATTTTCCAGACCATTCTCCTTGGTTCTTCATTGTAGGCAATGGTTTGCAGGGGTTTACTGGTAGTCTTGTTAAATTTGGGGCAGTGGGAATAAAAATAATATGAAAATCAGGTTTCTTTGTGAGACACGATCACCAGAGCATGACTTTGGGACAAACTCGGCTCTGCAGTTCAGCGACTTCCAGTTTCTGATACAGTGTTGAAATCTTTACAGCAGCTTGGGCTGCCACTTGCACAAACAGTCCTGTGACTGGAGTTGGAGCCCAGAGATATGTAACTACTGTTGCCTCATCTCAACATGGTCTGGTACCAACTGCTGGTTGGGGAGGGCAGCACAGATGGTGGTTTGCAAGAGGAGGGGCTTGCTGGGTTTTTCTGCCTTCTCACCATCACTGAAGGCACCATAGTTTTCCATGGCCTGGCCCAAGAGCAGCATGAGTGACCCGTTTGCTTTGTCATCTCAGAGCTGCCAGCATGGGTGACAAGTGACAGTGTGGAAGCCATGCGCTGATAATCATTGCAGGACTCATTGGTGCAAAGTGCCCTTTTTTAGTAGACAGTGAACAGAGAATTCTTTCTTTTTCCTTTTTCTTAATTAGAAGTTTCTCAGGAAGAGCTGACTCTCAAAGGCAGGGTAGTAATTTCTGTGTCAATTCTAAACTTGAGAAATCAAACCATATTTGGGGAAAAGAGGGAACTACTTGCAACCATTAGTTAAGATACCACAATATCTGGCTCAGCATCTTTGAATAGACATCAGTAGAATTATGAACCTAAAACATATACCATTTCATACTTATTTGTATAAGTAAACAAACAAAGCAAAAAGAAATCAACAATAAAAGCACTCAATGTGAAGGTGTGTGAGATGGAAGGAAGAAAAATTACTCTCTATCACTTTGCTTCAGTAATATCTTACATTCTCTTAGTTGCATTCCTAACAGTTTTAAGAACTGTTTGGGATCAGAGAGTGATTTGGTATCCTGGAAAGGGAAATAGTTCAGCATTGCCCTGAATGATCTCCATTTAAGCTGCCATAGGTGAGCTAGAGTGGTTTTCTTCTGGGAATACAGCCAGTGTAAATAGAGAGTTGGAATCTGCAGCAAAGGTGCTGCAGGATACTGCAAAGGAAGAAGATGTGAATAGTCTGTAAATACGTGTACCATCAGTCCCCAGCTTCAAGTGTAACACGATGCTGAGAATTATTTGGGACTAATAGTCCATAAGAAATCTTCATGTGATATTATTTTGTGAAGTCAGACAATAAATGATCCCACACTATAAAACCTCCATGACTCCTGTCACTTACTGAGCATCTTGTCAAACACTGAATGTGAGCCTGAGACCTGTGCCCACTTGGAACTGAAATGTCTTCTCCTACAAGAGTTAATCCCATGTAGCCACATTGTGCAGGATCACACAGGGCTACATTTCCCCCTAGGGTTTTTAATGATGTGCAGCACTGCCCAGTGTTCACAAATGGATTTATTTTTTTTTGACTCTGTAACAGTACAAAGTTATCTTCTAAACACAAACACAAAATCCTGTAATTAAACTTTTGTTACCCACAGCAAAGTGCTCATCATGTATACCAAGCAAACATTTTGGCAAGTTTATTGTGCTCCCTGAGACTAAGAGGGAATTAATGGCATTGCAAAATTACAGCAAGCTGCTTCTTATGCTGCTGCTGGATATTTTCACAGGCAACAAAATTCATTTTGAAAAAATGCAACAGATTTAGTAAACATTTTTACTGTCAAAGGCACCAAAGTGCAAAACACCATATCAAAGTAAAGGCCAGGGGGATATTTGGCCTTAAAAAATTATTGCATATCGCTGTCTATTAAAAATTATTTAGTATCAATTTTTCACTTAAAATTACTAAACATTAGGAGGTAGCTGGTTAGGATAATCCAACAAGTAAACTGCATAAGTCATGAAATTTAGAGGTTTTGCACTGAAAGATGGCTGATAGACAATTTCATTTGCATTGTGTGAGGCCCTTCACCCCTGGGAAGACACCTTGCTTGTTAAACAGAAAGCCAAAGATGTCTCATGCATCACTTCTGGGAGAGGAAACTTCTATTTTTCAAGTCCATTTTGTTGTTCTTTGACTGTAATTCCAGCTCTGTTAGTTTATGTGCATGAGTCATGAACAAAGGGTGAATTTTTACATTTTATTTTCATTAGATGTCATATTCCAATGGTATATATCGCAGCTGCATGAGCAAAATGGACCAGCTGAGTCAGTTATATTGCTTCGCCATTGGAAAAGTACAGTGATGTCCTCAGGAAAGCTGATCAGATCTGAAAGGCTTTTCTGGTGGTACTGAATGTGAAACAAAAATCACTGTTCATACAGAGGAGAGAACTACATTTGTGTTTCCATCTTTCCATTTTCACAAATGAACCATTTGACCAAAGAAGAATACATGGGCTCTAAAACTATTTCCTGTCTACCTGTTGACAAGACACCTAGAGCGAGTCCTACCTGCATGACCCTTTCACTTAGAAATCTGGGTACAAACCAACGCCGTGAGAAAATAAAAATTCACCTGGCCATCATATCAGAGGTTTAAGTAGGCAAGTGTCTTTGCTTGCACAAAGGCAAGGCACATTGGCAGTGCTAAGAGAACATGAAGAAGACCAGTGACATTGCCTGCCAAAGACACTCACAATATCCCAAGCCAAGGCCCCACTTTTTGTGTTGAGCAGCATTTGATGGGTTTTGTCTTCCACTTGTTTGCCTATCTGCATTCTGAAGTCAATTAAACCTATGGTGTCTACAACCTCCTGTGGCAATCTGTTCCACTGTAACTCTGCATTGTGTGAAAAGAAGCACATCATGTTACTGCTCCTCTGAAGCACATTTTGAGACACTTGAACTGGTCCGTAATTATGGCAAGATCCTGAGTTTGTTTCCGGTAGGCCTGAGCAGCTGCAGTCCGTTCCCCTGGAGGTCAGATGATGGTCATGGGCTTGTAGGAATCCACAATGCTGGCTGTCACCGTTCACAGCAGTCATTCTCACCCACTTGGCACTGAAAACATGGAAGTGAGTCGAACCACCAGAAACCCTAAGGCAGCAATACCTGGACCTCATCACAGTCAATGGCAAAATTGTCCAGCCGATGGTTCCTGCCTCAGCATGCTCCCAAATCTAGATCCCAAATGGCACAGGAGGTGTAGGGCAGGTGTGGCACAGGGCTGTGCTCCATGAAGAGCTGGTCGTCCATTCACCTCCTCTCCTTGACATGTCTGCAAGGGAGTTGGACACGAGACTTGTTCCCCTTGAGATAGTGCAGGGCTTACCACGATACCTCTGCCTTTCACCTACATTATTCCTGAGCATCTGTCTATGAAAATAGGAGATACTCCAAGAGATTTGTACTCTTCCCCATACACTGCACAGATCATGCTCCAGGAATTCAGTTGTGATTCAACACAGTTTTAATTGTTTTAAACAGGGAGGGAATTGTAAGGAGACAGACCGTACCTTTAACTACATTTCCTGGAAACAATGTGCTCTTTTCATGGGGTGACAATAACTAGAGAATACAAATTTGGTCTTTTTTAATATAGTATATTCCTTTAATACAGAAACTATTTGGGTTTTTTCAAGATTGCTACAAAAGGTAACACCATATCTTAAAATTACACTTTATGCTAATTAGTTATTTATTACAGAAAGGGTGTTTTGGAAGGACAGGGGGTTAAAGACGGTTTTTATTGTATCTGAAAAATGTGCCTTTTTCCACTGTAGGTCCTAGAGTATGATTTGAATACCACAAAAAAACCCCAAAAGTCACTTGAAATAAAGGATGCTTGCTCGTGGGGGAGCAGTGTGGAAGTTTTTGCAGAACCAAACTTCAGATAGTTGAGCCCAAGGTTGCACGTCCTGTAATTAACTTCCTATTTGTAATTAAATTACTATTTCTGGTGTGGATCTGTTTAACAGAGAGCTGTCTTGCGGCTTCTGATTTCAGTGGGTATCCCACACTGCTTTCTGTGATCTGCAGGAAGGAGAAAACCCTGGGACAGCTGGCAGAAACCTATTTGGGTGGGGACCACTGACAGCTGCTGTGATGGGCTGGAGCAGGTCTGTGCAGATGCCCCATCAGGCCTCCAGCAGCCGTGCAGGCGGATTTCGGCAGTGATGCAGGCTGACTGTCTGTGTCCAAAGGCCTTGACAAACAGAAAATTTGTTTTCCCTTCTGGTATTTTCAACGATGAACGACAACCTGACTGAAAACCTTTAGCAGTGTGTTGGATATTCACATGCTCAACTCTCTGTTTCTTTATTCATTACAAAATGTTGTTGTCATTACCGAGAGGCTTGGGTTTTCCTCCCCATCTCTGAGGAGAAGACAAGGTTTTGAAATTGCAAATCCTATATTTCCTAAAGTCTGCCCACATTTTTCCAAAAAGAACATTAATGTGACAAGAAGAACAAAATTACTGATACAAACATAAATAAAGCCAGGGAGTACAGTGCTAATACAGGAGTATTCACCCATGAAATGCTTGCCTTAGCAGTGGGGCATGACAGGGTTTGTCCTTTGCTTCTTTAACTCACAGGGAGGTCTTAAAATATGTTCAGAGTGACTTTGGTCAATCAGCAACAAATGATTTATATTGTCAATCTTGTTAAACAAGTGGAAGTGAAGAGCCTAGGAGACTTCATGAGTGGGAGTCCCAAACTGGTGGGGGAGATTCAGGTCAATGAGCATGAGAATGTTAGATAAAGGTAGTCAAGTACAGACGTTCTATCTGTATGTTACTGATTTTTATTGAGAAGAATTAAGATTATGTAGGGGATGTTATGTGAAGCTGACACTATGATGAAATTCACAGTTTTTCCAAGCATTTCAGTTTGGACTTTAGTTCAAGGATTTTCAGTTCTTAATTAAATTCATATTGTCCATTACTACTAATACCATCCTCCTAACTGATTACAAAGCTTTCACAAAAAGGAAAGCCAGTTACAACCAGATAAATTCATGTAGGAAAGCAACTGTGAATGCACTGCTGAGCTTCCAACTGCAGTTCAGTTTCCTTACTGCTCACTTGCTTGCAAACATTGTGCAACCAAGGTTGCTCAGAGAAGGAGACGAGGAATTTTTATTCGTGGTCACGCATAAATGTGGGTATTTGTGCCTCCTGAAATGTAACCCAACCCCAGAAACTGCACCATCGGCTCAGCCAGGCAAACACACCGCTCGGGCAACACGTTTTAATGGAGCACTCGCTAGCAGCTATTCGGGAATACCACCATGGGCCTAACAGCTTTGGTAGGAAGTGTCAGGCGATTCCAGTGAAACACATCCACAGAATCGGGCTGTTAGTGCACAATTTGTAAATGTAAACAGAGAAACCCATAAGAAATGGAATTTTCCCGCAACAACAGAAGTTCAGCAAAGTTTAACAAAGATCCTGTTTTGATGCAAACATAATTAAAAGCAGAAAATGCAGGAAATACGTAAGGCAAAAGTTTTATTTTCCAAAGTATAAGTACGTCCTTAGCATAACCGAAGTAATCCATTGCCATTGCAATCCTGATTGCTAAAAAGTTGAAGGTAAACTTTTTGACTGCACCTATTGCACTCTTTCTCCACAGCTGTATAATAAAATCCTTCTTCCGTATCAAGAGATTCTTCACTGTGATTAGCTGGTATGCAGAAGTTCAGTTAAGTAGTTGACTTAATTATGAAAGATGCTATTTGTTTGCATCATTCTATTTTATAATCTGCGGCATATCACTCCAAGCTTGAGATTTCTTTTTGGCCAGTTCCATCCACGATGGCTCATCTGGAGCAGCATTACTAGCTTTCTTCAAGTGGCCTATTTCCTCCTTATCCGCCAGTGCAGGTGATGGAGCTACTGTGAATAAAACACATGGGCATTTTACACTTGCTTGCTGTGCAGCTAAACACCCGAGCTCTTTTACTAAATACTTTCCATGCATTGCCCTATGGTAGAATATCTTTACATTTCACATGGAAGCTTCTTCTGCAATAAGTTATTGAGGAAATTACCATTTTGTACTCTAAGTAATACAGTGTTTTTCTTATCACTAATATCTTTTGATCCCTAAATTTACCAAAACACAACATGATGACCTGGATTCCTCGCTGGGCCCTGTGTTAACGCCCAGGCCAAAGAACAGAGAGTCTTTTCATTAGCAAAAGCATTCACTTGCAAATTCCTTCTTTACCCAGCATCCAACTCACAGGAATTTTATACCTTTCTGCCTTCTTTCAAATTTTAATTTACCAAAGAGATGTACAAAGTTATTGTGGGAGGACTAATGGTCAGACAGTTTGTTATCACATCATTTCAGCTCGCTGAGGAAGTCACATTAAAATTGAATGCTATTGAAAATATTTTTGCTTACATTTTGCAGTGGGATGGTGCCTTTGGGTCCTCATCCAGTAAAATGGCCTAGCATTCTCAATTCACCTTACTCGAGTTTTGGCTACTCCTTGTTACTCTTTTGTTTGTAATCAAACTGGTCAAAAGAATATGCCACCCAATAAAACCCCAGATGTTAGAGCTGAGAAAACTCTCTGAGTTTTCATCTGGCTGATGTGGGGCTGAGGAGGAGATTAGGATCTAGCTCCTACTCCTTTTGCAGCACACTCAAGCACACTTTTCTGACAAGGTTGTGAGATAACAGCCGACATTTTAAGCATTTTGTTTCCTACCAGGGACATAATGTGAAAGTGAATTGGTTCTCAGCAGAGGCTCCTTCACTTCAGACTTTGTGTCTTTCCTCTGCTCCTCAGAAGCGCTTTTAGCTGCCAAGTAGGATGTTTTGCTCCGTTGTTGCTTCGCTGACCCCTAGGCACAGAGAGGGATAAAATCTAAGTAATGCAGGGAGAATGAGTCCAGTTTGGAAGAACACAAGCTAATGGAGTGGATGTGGTCCCGGCCACATTTCAACACACATCGGTCCCAGTCCTCTCCCTTGGGCTGATACCTGTTCAGAACATTCCAGTGGTTTCACATTAACGTCCATGATACTCAACTTTACAAATTAAAACTATCCATCTGTATCTCTTATTCATAATGGTATCTATGAGTAAGTAATTATAGTCTTCAATGCAAAATGTATTTCAAGTCCTTTACACATCTCTGCTAGCATATATAGGATTTGGAAACACTCTCGTTCTCTCATGTTTCCCTTCCACCTCTCAGATTTTGTGGGTAAGGGCACTGTATTTTGGGACAGTTGATGGTAAATGGATTTTTCACAAAAAAGAAATCAAACACATCCGCCCATAGATTTTCTTGCCAGTATCAAAAACTATCCTGAAATGATAGTGCCTGGTGCCATGTGGGAGAAAGAGAAAGTGGGAGTAGCACAGTGGCACCAAGCCTCATATGCTGCAGTCAGGAGAATCTTGGCATGTTTCTCTGTTAGCTGCTATAGAGAAATAAAATGCACAGCATGAATTTAGAAATCATTGCCAGATAAAATCTAGAGTTTCTAGTTCTGACATAGAAACTGTATTTTGGGTTCATTTAAGCCCTTGTTATCTAAGTGCTGTGATCATGTTAGGCATTACTGCAGTTCATAAACTTGCCTAGACATCTTATTAGGTATTATTTCTTGTTAATCTAACCACTGCTATTTTTCATCATCTAGAAATCTTCTCTTATTCTGGGATATGAGACAGCTGCTTGGGTTTCTAACAGTACCATGTGAAGCAAGAAAGTAGGCCATTTGCACTGGGAATGCTATACTGGTATAGGACACACATGTTCCTGTATCAGTGCAGGGTTCTTCTTGTGCAGGGTGCAAAACAGGCAGCACTTGCATGCTGTTGCTCCGTGAGATAGTCCAGCACTAGGCAAGCCTTATTAGTGTTCTGGATTCATGCCGAGCACTTCTGCTGGCACAGCTCTGTCATCTGGGAAGATCGCTTCCTACAGGTATCACCCTCTTTTGCATGGGATCTTTGAAAAAGCAGTGTCAGCCCATATTCCATGGCACCACATGTGCTTCTGAATTATCCATATACAGGGAACCAGAATTTATATCTTGGTACTCTCTACAAATACAAAAGTTATTTTTATCCTATTTCAATTCTCAAGGCTCTAAAAATTGTTACCTAGGAGCTTCTGGGAACGAGCTCTTCATTCAGTGTTAAATCAGTCAGGAGGTATAGGAGGAGGTTCAATGAAATGCTGTGCTTAGAAGGATAGTTAAAGAGAACATATTTCCTCTGCTTTGAGAAGGATCAGAGACTACAGTTTAGCACCTCATTTGCAATATTTTAGCATCCAATACACATGTCAGATCTGGTAGGTATGCCAAGAAATTTTACACACTTCACATAGTTCCAGGATTTCCTGGAAATACACAATTACATATCTGAAAAATCAGAGAACTCTGAATCTCTAACATATTTCTGAGAGCACTGTTACTTATGGTTATACTCATTGAGTATCTGTAATCATTACGGCATGACTGCTAATATAGCAGTAGATTCAAAGAATACTATAGGAAGGTGATACAAAAGCATCACAAATTTTTACTATAAGTACCTCTGTTTGTTCCTTTTCTTTATTCTTTTTCTCTGTATCTGTCTTAATATCCGGAGCCACAAGCTTTTCTCTGTCCTTCTCCTGCTGCATGCCCCTCTGCTTTTGCCTTGCAATGGAAATCCAGGCTGGCTCTGCTGGAGTGTCAGGATCTCTTCCAGAGTCTCCAGTAGCCACAGGGGAAGGCACACTTTTCTCTGTTGACAAATTATTTATGTACATGGTTATAGGAAAAAGAGTTGTAATCAGCTTCAACTCACACTTGCTCAATACTCTGATTGGGCCAAGGACGTGAAAACAGCCTAGATAAACAGGAATTCTGTTTAGTTTGGTCTCCAGAGAGCACTTTTCCTGTGCTTGCTTGTTTAAGTTATCATTCTACTGGTGAAAAGCACTTTGCATCTTTGCTCAGCTGGAAACGCAGTGTCACTGCCCTCATGTGAGGGAGATGCTGAAACATGAATCAAACTTCACTAATCTACCCATTTCCCAAGGTCTCTCCTTCTCTTCCCTCTTCCATAACCTCTTAGAGACTAGCAGATGCTGATTCAAAGCTGGACACATGTGGACTGTGGTGTTGCAAAGGCAACTTCTTCCCCACTGCGGCTGCCCTCAGCTCCTGCTCTTCTGGAGAAGAGGAGACTGAGGGAAGACCTCATCGCAGTCTACAACTTTCTCTGAGGGGAAGAGGAAGGGGCAGGCACTGATCTCTTCTCTGTGATGACCAGTGACTGGACCCAAGGGAATGGCCTGAAATTGTGTCAGGGGAGGTTTAGATTGGATTTTAGGAAAAGGTTCTTCAGCCAGAGGGGGGTTGGGCACTGGAACAGGCTCCCCAGGGAAGTGGTCACAGCACCAAGCCTGACAGAGTTCAAGAAGTGTTTGGATGATACTCTCAGGCACATGGTGTGACTCTTGGGGATGGTCCTGTGCAGGGCTAAGGGTTGGACTTGATGATCCTTGTGGGTCCCTTACAACTCACCATATTCTGTGATTCTGATGCCTGTGCAGCAGCAGCTGATGTCTTACTCTGGTTCCTGCCTTCCTTCCACCCCTTTAAGAGCACCATGGTGTCTGCAGGTGCCGTGGGTGACTGTGCACAGCAGTCTGTGGCATCTGACCACAGAGAAATACCACTAAAACCATGATGTGATTTCCTTGTCTTTGGACGTGAGGTTTACTTTGACTTATCCCTGCTGACACTGACCTGCTTTTCACTGGTCCCAGTCACTTCCATGGTGCTCTACCAGAACTGAGACTTCAGTGAGATGAGAAAAAAAAGCACTTTCTAGAGCAGAGGTTCTAAAGTGGTACCTTGCTGTCCTCGCAACTGCCACCCAGGGATATGCAGTATCCAGGGGTATGGGGAAGTGAAATACCCTCTATTCAAATATTCTGGGAAGGGAAATCCTGTCTATTCACTGAACTGGATCAGGAGAAGAGTCTCAGTAGCTCTGTTTGCTCCATCCCCGAGGTTCTCCACTTTTTCATTGGCTCACACTGCACCCAAAATTGAATTTTCCAACTACTGTGGAGCTTCTGTATAGTTTAAAAGAGGAACAAGAACAGTACTAACAACCTTAGAGCCAGAAAGATTGATTTAACCTTTCCCAACCATTTCTGGTCACTGATGTTACCAACATGTACAAAAGGCTATTTCAGAGCAGAAGTTAAGCTTCTCATCCTCAAATCACACGTGGTCCTGCCCCTTGGAAAAGTTTATGTAGTCAGCATCCTGTTCAGGGACACAGGAAGAGGCAGACCCAGCCAGAAAGGATTACTGCCCCAGAGCCCCTTAGGGCTCAGCTTCTCTGCTGGCATAGAGCTGGGCCTCCCAGCCACAGGACCCTGTGGAACTGTCAGGCACGTTTCTGAAGGGTAATGTTCTAGTTTGGAGCAACGTGGCCCCAATCAGGAAAGCAGGCAAATGTCTCTGAAGGCACATTTGAAATGCATCATGAAGGCATGGGAGATGGAAGAGAGGAATCTTTCCCAAGAGCTGGAGTCTGCAAATTCAGGCACATAATGAAAACTCACAAACTTAGTTTGCTCAGGTATTTTCTCAAGTCATTGTTATATCTCACCAGAGACAGACCAGTTATTTGAACAAGAAAACTTTGTAAAGCATATGTCAGCTAAGGAGAGAAAAAACCCCACGTTTTGCTTTAACACCAAAGTAAGATATTTTGCCAGCTGATGCCTGCATTTCCCTTCACTTTCACCTCATGAAACCTCTGGAAGAAACAAGCCAGAAAATCCAGATGTTCAAATACAGCACAGATAAAGCAGGGCCCCTGAACATCCCTCCCTTTTGCACAGCATGTTACTCCAATTCTCTGCATCCCACCTAACTCTTTACATGACAACAGCTGCTCCTCCCATAATCTTTTTCCCATTGCCAGCTTTTTCTGCCTTTCAATGGCTCTCCTTGCTTCATTTTTGTCTCATTTTACAGGATAGTAGAGAATGAGGCTGGGAGAGATCTCAAGATGTCGTGTAGTCTATCCTTCAGCTGCAAGGCAAGATCAGCTGAAAGATCAATAACACATAAACTGTTTCCTCACAAATATTTATCTGTCTAACTCTGCAAAGACAGGACAGGTCTCAGTCTCCCTAGGCAACCTATCCTTTAGCATGGCTCTTTTTTTTTCTACTATTTTTTTTTTTGCCTATACAGTAAGTTAAATCTTCCTTGTTGCAATTTAAATCCTTAACTACTTCTCCTACACACTATGGACATGAGCAGATTACTCACAGACTCCTTGCGGCAGCCTGTTATACATTTGAAGACTAACACAATGTTTTCCCTATTTTTTTAACTATTTTGATTAAAAATATTCTCTAGATCGCTCTTGCTTTTATAGGAATTGTCCTAATTTGGTTCAAATCTTCTGCAAATACACTGCTCAAAACTGACACTTGAGATGAAATGGCGTTAGCATCAGCTGAAGTGGAAGGCCTATGCCACTTCATGGTTTCTTGAAATGGCTTCTTGTACGCATCAGTCAGTGACCCTTAACTTCCACAGTTCTCCAAGATAACCACTAGCAGCTCAAGGACTGCTAGCCCATCTTCTCTGAGTATCCTAGGACAAACTTCTTCATAAGTTCACCCACAGAGTTGAATTGATGTGATATCTGTTAATGCATCTGCCATCACATTCCCTCCTTTGCTTGCAGGCCCTGCCCTTAAACTCACCTGCACCTTTTAAGGTGGTGAGCAATTTGGGCAGGACCAGGAAAACCAGGTGCTAAGCTTCATCAGTTCCCAAAGCACTACACGGTATGCAGGTCAGTGCCACTACTGAAGGTGATGTCTAGCATTCCTCGGAGCTGAGAAGAGCTCTCTGGCTGTACACACCACCACACACAAACTATTTGACCATCTTTTCACCTTCCTTCACCATTTGTAATGTCTTGGTCCTCAAAAACTCCAACATCTTTACCCTGCAGGCCCTTTTCAATCCACTCATCAACTTTTCAATGATACTGGGAACCTGGTTTCTCCCTTGATGCTGCTAGTGATGTACAACTTAGTCATTGTTACTCCAAATCCCCCTTTGTGTTTTGTCCCATTTTCTCTGTCACACCACAGGAGCTTTCTGTAAACATCAACATTCTTCCTCCTCTGCTTCTACCACACAATCAATACTGACAAAATGACTGCTATGTCCAGGTTCTATTTACTGTTCTACATGTAATGGTCTTATTGCTACCTGTGCTTCCATTTCTCTGTCATCCTCATGAATTTAGGATTCATCTTGCTGTTATTTCAATGTGCACTGCCTGGCACAACAGGGTTCCTAGTCCTGCAGCGATATGTCTGGAGGCTGATATTACAACAATGTTTTTCATAAGGCAGATACTCTAACGAAGGCATCAAGCACCTTCAGTCTTTAGACAAATCTCTCTGATAAGACGCCAGACATCCTAGTCATGCCAATCAGAAAGCAGCCAAATTAGGGGCAAGTATCATCCCATAAGAGATGGTATCAGAATGCCCCCGTGACAAAAGGGAACAAAAGCTCTTTAACATAATCTAAAAGATTTTATATGTATCTCTATGGGCCTGACTTAGGACAGCAGAGTAGTATCACCTATAGAGGATCAAGAGCTGATCTGCTTCTGGGAAAGGCTTTCTTGTATCTTTGAGCAATTAGGTTCTGCCCTTGTTCTTGTGAGATTCTTTACTGCAGAAAGCCAGAAAGGCAGGCAAAGCAGAGGAAATGCCTTATCTTCAGCAAAAAATCATCACATGCAACCCACGCAGGATTTGCTACCTCATCTGTCAGCCAGAATTACTGTAAGTGGTAGAAGAGGCATATTCACTATTTATTATCTTTCCCATTGCCCAGAGGTGCTTTACATCCTCCCACCTCCAACTAGATAAGGTTTCTTGGCAGTATACATGCACCATTGTTCCAGCCAGAAGGATGAAAGGTGGTGAAGCAATCCAGGAGATAGCATGGCAGTTGATAGCACGAGTTGGCAGTTTAAGGTGACCTGAGACTGTCGTATGAAGCTCTTGGTACCCTAAGACACACCAAGAGACAAAAAGCTTTCTCAGGAAATGACTGTTCTCAAGAGAACTGCTGCTTGCACATCCTCCTCCATTCATAACAGCCTGATCACCTTGAACAAGCTCTTTTAGTCTTATCTCATCCAGTCATGGGATAGCCCCTGTGCTTTTATGGTTCAGCACGTGGCAAAGCACAGTGTTTAAGGAATTGTGTAGCCAGAGTGGAACCAAAAGTACTCAAAGGGACAATTTTAATTCCTGTTTCTGCTGCATGTCACATGCTCAGCAACAAGCACAGAAGCACCCAGCTGATCAATGCCACTTTTAGGGAGATAATACAGTACAAAATGCAAGCAGTGGCATCCTCTCTCGGAAGCTGTGCAAGTTCAACAGACCACAGTGTTTCACTTCTCCTCTGGCAAAGCAGGGCCGAGCCTCCTGCGTCTGCGTTACACTTGCGAGATTTTCTGAGTAAAACTACAATCTGAATCATATTCTTCAGTTTTTATTACAACATGTTACTTTAAACAATGTGCTATTCAACTTGTTACTTAATAACTTCATAAGCTAATAAAGGACATAGCTGGCAGCAATTTTTCTCTCATTCACTCACCGTTTTAACCTCATGATTGCATCTTTCCCTGGTTTCCTTGGAGCTGGCTTGGCCTCAGGCTATTTTGAAAGAGAAAAGCCCCTTCCTCCCCTTGGGTTAAGTTACCGACGGAAAGATACCAGGTCAGAACTTGTCAAGCCACTCTGTGCATAATGTCACCAAATATTAAAACCAGAAATTAGTGTATACTACTGAGGTCTTCTGCTGCCACTGGAAACCGTGCCCAGAGGCTGCTGAAGCCTTCCCTTCACATCTTTCTCACGGCCACCAAACACACATGAACAGTCACAAAACCAGCTGCTCTGTCTGCATTCTTCACCACTTCAGTTCCCTCCTGCACATCAGAATCCCCCGAGCTCCCCTCCACTGGTCTGACAGCAGCAGGGCTGGCTGCCTCAGTAGTCTCCTAAAGGGGGAAATTCCCCTGCTGCAACCCCATTTAATACAGGCATCTGTTTCCCTCAGCATCTTACTGAAACAACTTACTTTTTTTTTTCTCAGACTAAAGTTCTGGTCTTACAAAATTTCTTTTGCTTAAATATTGTGGAAATGAATGTGTGCACTTCTCATTGATAGTTGGATATTATCATGTAATATGTATCAGATTGGTTGTGTGAACAAGATGAAGATAAAACGTTAATCTTTATGTGCAAAAGGAGATCTGTGATTGACTTGTTATTGTGCATCAGTTTATACACACACACAGAGAACGTGAAAGAGAAATACATACCTATTCCTGTCTACTGACAGACAGATACTCTGTATTCAAATGTATCTGTGTGTGTGTTGCTTACATGGATAACCACAGCAAAGACATATTCAAACATTACCCTGAGATTGTCTTTTTTAGAGATGGCCTCAGATATGTATCCATTTTCTTTAAATCTAAAAGCCTCTGTACACAAAGATAATATAGCAGAGGCTCTTTATAACATTTAAATCTCATACCTGGAAAAGAACATTCTATATCTGCAAGTACTGCAAAGAGTGGTTAGTCTTGCTGTATATCTGTGCAGGGGAAAGGTCAGAGGCAGAATATTAGAGCCTTTTGAAAGTCAAACTATTAAAAGCAAGCAAAGCTAGCTTGTGATTCCCTGAGTGTTTTAAAAGCAAACATGCTCAAAACTAATCCAAACAACTTTACACAGGGAGATAACACCCTCTGTATGCAAGTATCATTGTTTTATAACACTGCTTATGCATGCATATTTAATTCCACACTGTTTTATCTTTGCTCATTTATAAAACACCAGTTATTTTAAGAAGGGCTTTACAAATGCATATAGCATGTAGTATATCCTGGCCTACATATTTCCCTTTGTTTATTAAAGCACTACATGCATTCGTTTCAGTATACAGACCTGATTCCTTAATTTCAAAGCTATTCTAAAAGATTTGGCTAAGTATTTCTGTCACTTCCTTCTTCTCTAAGCTGCTCTGTGAGGTATTTGACTTTTGATTGGATCTATACCACAGATGCCAGGAGAGTCCTTTTTACACAAGAAACTACTGTTTGCATCAAAGTGCATCTCATGGCTGGAATACAGCCATGTTGCAAAACAGCCTGACACAACTGAGAAAGCAAATTCTTTTGGAAAAAAGAAAAAAAAAGAAAGGAAAAGAAAAAGACAGCTTTGTTTTTAGCTGTAGCCAGGACAGCATTAAAGCAATGTCTTTTTGATGTAGACAGAAATATTTTTCTTGTAATTTCAGAGCCTCTATTTACCAGACAATGCCCACCAATTTCATTCACTGTTACATCCATTGTCCTTCCCTGATGTCCTTCGTCCTCCTTTTCTCTGTTTAGAGCATGTCTCCCACTACAGCTCCTCAGTGGCTGATTTTTATATATCCTAATATGCACATTCACATAGGTATTGCTTATGGTTTTGCTCTTGTAATAACCTGTTAGCATATGGTAATTGTTTCTGCCCTTTACAGGATTTATAGCAAAGTCTGTCAACTACAAACAACACAATTTAACCTTTTAAATCTTGCAAGGACTCGTGCCTTTAGCTCTAGAAACTTAAAAATTACTCCTCCTGGGGTGACTAATCACAGAATATTCACACACCCATTAAAGAGCCACCTTGCAGCCCAACAGAGGCCAAACAATCCCCAACTATTTCCTCAGAAAACTCTGTGGAGCAGGAGTGTTGCTTTCACCTGCAGTGGTAAGCCAGCATTCCATCAGCCTTCCTATTGTCTTTGGTACCAGGAATGCTGAAAAGCTAAAATTTGAACTGAATGAACCAAATTGCTCCTGCTGACCCCATCACACAGCAAACTTTTTCGAGATGAGCATACATGAGAAGGGAACTGCACCCCCTTACATCACCATTTCACAGCTTGTCTTCTTGTTCAGCACAGGGAATTCCTAACACAATGTGGAAAGAAACTCCTTGACAGCATAAAGTGTCTCCTGATGGTGACCACAGCTCTGTGAAAGGGCTGATGAACTCAAGGACTAGGAGAGGGCTGGGTGGGTAGAAGGTAGTGCTTGGTCAGATGTCTAAAGAGAAAGTTCTGCCATGGGATAGGAAGGACCTCGGGTCAGTTTGGAGCAAACTGCTTTGTATTTAGAATTAAACTCTGAGTCCTGGCATGCCCTTACATCAGAACCTATTACCAAGCAACTCAAAACTGGAGATAGGAGGAAACCTGTAGCAGCTCTGCTTCAGTTGATACAATAAGATCAGTGGGGCAGTATATAAGGAAAAAAACTAGTTACCATCACAGACCAATCTGAACCATCATGTTAAACAACCCCAGGCCATATAGATTTGGTGTAATACTCTCAGTACATGTTCAAAACAGGGCTTCTTAACCCTGTTTCAGATTCCAGGTGCATGCATCCCTATCAGGGAGTCTGGGGCATGACTCTTGCCCACAGATCCTATTTTGCAGAGGGCAGTCCTGAGCCTGGGAGCAGGAGTCTCCTTCACCCTAGGGCTGAGGAGCCACAGGAGAAGCCTGGAGGAGATATGTCTCCCCAGCTTCATTTCTTTCCCTTCTCCCTTCCCTCAGCACTAATTGTCTCCTGCCCCACTCCATCTGGAGGCACCCTGGGACTCAGCAAGAGGGAACAGATAAAGGGCTCTGTGCAGGAGCACTGGTGCTCCCACTGCTTTTCTCAATCCCCTGCCAGACCAACCTGTGCTAGGTCTCCTCCTCATTTGTTCCCAGTACGACCGTCCCCAAAATCTCAATCCATGAGAGATGTGGGCATCACTGCAAATAATCTACTAGTCAGGGCAGCAGAGAGGGGAAAATGCTTTTAAAGGGAGCAGTGAGATTATATATGTATTACACACACATATATATGTGTATCTCTTGCCTGCAGGATGTGGGGAGGCTCTGGCTAAATGGCTGTAGGGACCTCTTACAGCTGTGGATGCCAACGAATCCCCTCCTTTATGACTGCCGGGAGAGCAGGAATCTGTAAACATGGCCAGAGTCTTGCAAAAATATCTGTGATGCTGAGGCAGATGACAGCTGGAATCAGATGCCACTCAGGGCAGCAGCAGTCTCTGAGGCCAGGAAGAGACTTCTGTCACCCTATAGGACAAGTGGCCTCTTGTGCCCTGAGGTCTTCTGCTGCTTGGTGCTTCCCCACTCCAAAGCTCAGAGACTGACCCCAAACAGAGAAGAGCAACCAGAGCAGGGGAGCTCTGCAATGGCACAGAGAAACCTTGTCATTTGCTTGTCCAGCATCTTCTCCTCACATTCTTAACATCAAACCCATGACCAGACACGTCCAGGGCAGGGAATAATTTTCTCCCATATATCAGAAGACCTAAGGATTTATTTTTTCCTCTCTTGGCTGTTCTCTGAAATGAAGAGCAGAGGTCTCCTGCTAGAATTGCTTGAGTGTGCTTCACTGAACTTTTTTACTGTCATTGCAAAGACCTCAGACACTAGTGCCACTTCCAGTCTTCTGTTCCCTGCCTGCAGCCCACAGCATATCAGTCTCCAGAGGACTGATTTTTTTTAAAATGCTAACCCAATTATATAATAGAGACGACAGGGTGAAATTTAAAAATCTGCAGCAGACACAAACTTATGGTCTCTCCTGGCTTTAAACTCCAGGAAGCTGCAGGGTTGTTAATTTTTGTTTTAAACAAGCAATGACTAATGATAAAGGTGGATAAATGAATAAGCAAAGCTCGCAGGAGGCAATAAGTAAATGGTGTGTTGATCATGGAAGGCAAAGATGGGCCTCATTGCATTTCTGTCTCAATGCTATGGTGAAAAGAAGGTCTAGAGGTCTGAGTCACTCATCCCACACAGGGCACTACACGTAATATGTGCTCCTGGCTTTTGAACTGCCATGCAGCAGCTCTAAATGGGGACAGTTAGTGGTCTGGTATTTCCGTTTCCCAGTACTTGCTAATGCACTTTATTTTTTGAGTGTCACTTTGAACATCCCTTAAACAATGCCCTGAAATGCAAAAATCAGAGGCAAAACCATCTTATTCTGTCTGCTGTTTCTCGCCTGCTGTCTTTCTGATAATCTTTTCAGCAAGGGAGAATCATGGAGTAACACCACTGAAGGCAGAGCCATCAGCTGGTGCTCATTAGTGTCGTGACTGACACAACAGTGCTGCCTCTCACTCTCAGGATAAGGTCACTCTTTGCAAGTGAAGGTAATTTTAGAAAATTCTGGGAGTCTTACCAGGCACTTTACCAGAATTTGACTGTTTCTCCAAGTCTTTGTCTTCACTTCTGGATTCGGGAGAATGCAGAGGTTTGTCCTGCTTCTCCTTGTTTGCAGTAGTGTTTGGGATGGTTATGTTTTGCAATGCTGGCTTTTTAGGCAGTGGAGGTTTGCTGCTAAGTTGTTCAGAGGACTTTGCTTTGGGTTTGATCTTTTCATTTAAAGAATCACCAATATTTGTATTGGCTGGTTTTTTGATCTCTGCCTTATCACCTTTTAGAAAGGAAGTCAATCCCTCATTTTCTAAATTAAATTCTGCACTGTATCTTTTAATCTCTTTTGATTCTGGTGATGAGTTGTCTCTATATTTCAAGGACAGTGAGGTGGATCTAAGTTTCACTTGAAAAGGACTTTTATCTTTACAGCTTGGCTGATTCTGGGATACCACCGAAGAATTGCTTGGCATCAGCACTGCATCAACAGCCAGAGAAACATAACCAGCCAAAATTTCTGTAGGTTCTGTGTTCTCAGAGTCAGACTCTGCCAGCGAGGTCTGCTTTTTGTTGCTACTTTTTTCCTCGTCCAGCTCTGATCCCTTCTGGAAGTCTTCTTTCCACTTCTCATTTCTTGAGGAGACCTTTTCTTTGGACAGGGAGAATCCAGTATTTAATGGGCTTTCCAGCTCTGATCTTTCTGGGAAGTGTAGGCTTCTGGTTCTTGGTCTCTCTCGTGCAGAGGACACAGAAAACTTTCTGAAGGCATTGAGTTCACTGACTACTTTTTCAGCTTTGTTCCCCAGTAGTTCCTCTTTGTGGACCAGTGACTGACTGTTCTTACCAGAAGCAGCTGCCTCTTGTGCAGTCTTTATTTTCTCTAGAGAGCAGGAAGTAGATGATCCCATCCACACTGAGGAAGCAGGATGTGAAACATGGAACGAGTCTGTGGGTTGGGAAGAACCCACAAAAAACTCCTTGCTGGACTCTGACAATAGAGTAAACTCTTTCTTTGCCTCTTCACTACAGGACATTTCCACAGGTACCTGATCATCCTTCTGTATATTTTCGTTTGACCTTCCCAATAATACAACACTATTCTTACTAATTGGAATATTTTCTTCGGATGGTATTTTATTTACTGGAAACACAGTAGGATGCTCCTTATTTTCTTGATTTAAAATATTGATTGACATATCACTCACATCCCCAGACAAGAGAACCAGTGTTTCTGAGGAATCTTCTTGCTTTTTTACTTCTCTGTCTGGACTGGAGTAGGAAGAAGTTGCGGGCTCTTTGTCTTCTATCAGCAGTGAGGACTCAGACTCTTCACATGTTGTTTCCAGCACTCGTTGGCAGTCCTGTGGCTTATTATCCGGAAGCAGGGCTCCCTGTACAGCAGCAGGCTCAGAAGCAGGCTGAGTCATCACTGGTCTCAAAGCAGGGGGGAGGTCCTCAGGCACTCTGGGCTTTGGCCAGGAAACAGCATCCTGTGTTGCGGCTGCAGTCCATGGCAGTTCTTGATTGCTGGGTTTGAATACAGCATCATCCTCTTCTTCTTCTTCTGGGGTACAGCTCAAATCAGTCAGAGATTCAGACTGGGTCCTCTGCAAGAAAGAAATTCAGAAAGCCCCATCACCATGTACAGCTTCACTTTTTTTCTTATTCATCATTACATTTACAATCGAGATCTTAGAGAGGAAGGCAATACTTGCCTCTGACGCTGAGCTTGCAGTTTCCTTAACCTACAGACTGTATGCTTTTTTACTTAAGCACATCCTGGAATAATGCATTTAACCAATATAAAAGCAATGACTGACGCTTCCTTCTGCACAACTAGTGCTTTCATGCCTTTGTAGATGGGAAGTTCATCAAAACAATGCCCATTGGACTGTCCTTAGCAATTGATTCCCTAGAGCATACTGCCTGTGTTGTGTTGCTCTTAGGCAAAAAGTAGCACTTGAAAATCCCTTTGTATTTTGCTACTCCATACTAGCATTAAAAATAAAACAACCCATTCCTTCTAAAGCATGACTCTGAAGAGGGAAGAGCAAAAGCCTAACAAACCCATCCATGCCAGCTGAGTATCTGCCCCAAATGGCAATCTTGTGTCTAATCCCACTGCCATACGGCATTACAACCTTGCTTCCTTTGTGTAAAAGTCTGCTTTTTTTTTCAAGAGTTATACTATTTGAGAAAAGTTTATAAATTCATGTGTAGTTACCTGTGAGGTCTTGTGATTAAATTTCAGGTGAGGACTGGCTGAATATGCTGGATTATTTGAAAGCACAGTATTAAGCTGCTGAATATGCCTTTTCATATGGTGCCTGTATTAGCTCACTGGTTCACTGTAGTTTGTTGGGTAAATATATACTTTGGATGTAGGCCCTAATTCTAAGAACACAAAACCTGCACTTTGAAGATATTTTAGGGTTCTTCCAACTTCTTTTTTTGTAAATGTAATTGCAAAAAGAGTTGAAATGCCACCTGCATTCACAGTCCATATACATAGGAGCATAAAAGCAGAAGACATCAGTTAACCAGAAGCAAGGTGCACAGATAGAGTTGGGCAAGAAAATATTAAAAATTGTATTATCAAAACATGTGAACGCTCTCCATGGAAAACCAGGAGGGCTCGGTCATCTGGCAGTTTATAGGCAGTCTGGACAAAGCAATTGTATTTTAGTAACTGTTAGAATGGAAGAGGAGGTTTGACCAGTGAATTATTGCTTTACATGCTTTTCTAAATAATGGGCCTTATCATTCTGTTGCTCACAGCAATGCTTTACTGAGCTGAAAGGCCACTCACAGATTTTGGGAAATACAGAATATCAGCCAAGTCATATTTTGAGACAGAGGGAATAATATTTCTGGTAATAAGCAAGCTAAATTAATGGTTTTACTGTTTTTAAAACGTGGAAAGCCCAATGAGCAATAGAGCAAATACTGTAATAAGAGCTGCAAACTTCAGTGATAAAAGGGAAGAGCGAAAGAATAAAAACTAAGCTATGCCCTTCATAAGATATGACAAAGAATAAGATAAATGGTGTTTAAAAGCATAGTTTAAAAAACAATTTTTTTAATACTATACAGTTTTTAATGTATTTTTAATAGTATACATTTTGCTTTCCATTGTGCTTTGGTTTTTGTTTGGTTTTGTTTTGTTTGGGTTTTTTTTGTTTGGTTGGTTGGTTGCTTTGTTTTTTTTCCTGTGAAAACTTATTTTAATTCTCTATAATGCACGTAAAGGACTTACAAGTTTTGGGGTGGGGAGATGTCTGAATTTAGGACAGTCTTTATGTACAGAATTTGGTTCCAATTAATAGGTCAGACCAGCTTCTGCACCACAAATAGGATACTAAACTGTATTGCACAGTAAATTTAAGAAGAAATTGTTACACAAAGTGCTGCATCAAGAGTTAATGGGTAAACTCATAATAGTTAATCTGTTCCTAATGTCTACTCCCGATATGCAGCCTCATTAGATAACAGCTATTAAAACCCAATGAAACATCCATGCCACCATATGATTTTATCATATCAGAGTTTGAAATACAAAGTCCAGTAAGAACTTTCTGGGTTTGTGTCAAAGGTGACACTGATTATTTTCACAAGTACCTGAGAAAATCTTCTCATTTTACTGGATCTCTGATTCCGGGGTTTTATTAAAAGCTTATGTTTAGCAGCAGAATTATCCAAGACAGTGGAAAGTTCAGGTGGAGTGTCAAAATTGGCTGTAGGTGAGACGGTACTGTCAGATGTCTGCAGAGATCCACTTCCATGCCTAGTGAACAGCTGACCATCTGTAGCATGAGCTCTAAAAGGATGCAGTGTAACCTGAAAAAAAAAAATCCCCAAACAGAGAATCAAGCAAAGAAACAAAGACATGAAAATAACAATTCTACAAATACATGGCCATGTTTATTAGTATTTTAACTGTGCCTCTTTTTCTTTTTGATTCTCTTTAAAATAGTTTGCATTTCCTAATGTTGCACGTGATGTACTGTTAGCAATTCTGCATTTTTAGCTGTTTGAATACCATGATGTACTATCCAGTGGGAAGGAGCAAGTCACATTTAACTGAAAGATTTAAAGCACACAAATACATGGCCAGCATGTTTTAGAAGACAGATTTATGAAGAGTACTCTGTTACAGAACCTAAAGGGCCATTTTCCTTTCTGGGTCTGTCCTCCAGCATCTCTGTCTAGGCTCCTACCCACAGTTGTGCTGTGCTGAGCAACTTTAGCTTCCTGTATGTCATCATGTCCCTTCAAACTCTACAACACCCTCCTAAAGACAAAAGAATCGAACATTAGTGGCACTGACACTTAAGTCAGTTTGTGTTTTCACCTCATGTACCATGGCTAGGCTTCGCGAACGAAGATTTGGGAACCTCATGTATATATATCTGCAAAATAACTAGGCAGTTTATCTGAAATGTAAAATTTCATTTGTAGACTACTCTGGGGAAGGAAGTGATGGACAATTCCTACTTGAGGCAAATAACTCATCCAGAAACAGCTCCTGAGTGCTGAAAGAGGTGTAGTACTTTCATGAAGCTGGAATCCAGCTTACCTTTGAGCTCCATCAAAAACTACCCTAGTCCCAGGGATGATGCAAAAATGAGACCAGAAAATTTATGAAAAATTACTCTGAAAAGAGTTCCTCTTTTCTCTCAGATTCAGTTTTGCAAATAGGCAAAATGTTATTTCCAAATTATCTGTCACAGCATTAACATGATCTCTGACAACTGTGATAGCACTTCCTTTGTAGGCTTAAAATTCTAATTCATTTCATTCAAGGAGCTTTCCTGCTTTGTCATGCATTCTTCTTCTTTTCTTCTTACTTATTTCTCTGGAAGTGGTATTTTACTAAGGGGGCTGGATTGGAGATGGGGAGAGTAGGTTAGTGTTTGTTTTATTTCGGGAGAGAAAAAGCATCAGCGTTTCCTGCAAGTAGAATTCTGCACTATGCACTGTAGCCAAAAGACACTCTGTAGTGTAGTGAGGGCCTGCTACAGATTCCTCAATGGCCAGGGGAAAACTCCCATTGATTTTAGCAGAGGCTGGATCCACAGCTTCTGGTCATACTTTCTATTTAAGAAAAAAAAGTAGCACAGCCATTCTGAATAATGGATGCTCTCATTAATTTTCACTCTACAGTATCTGCAGTCTAGTACTCAAACATGACTAATGTACAACAAACGATACGTGGCTGCATTATACGTTAGCACCTAACAGTGAATACATTGACATTTCAGCTTCATGATAAAGATGCAGCACATGTTCTCTTTTAAGGCACGTCATTATTTGCCTGCCTTTCTTCTGGCTCCTGCTTTTCCTTGAGAACTTTGCATGTCTTCTCATTGGCAGTGCTCAGTGTTGGCCATTATGCTGGAAAATCCGAAATCTGGTTTCTTACTTAAATTAAATTGAGTGAATGCCAGCTCTGAGCCGGCTGCAGAAGTTGCTGTCCCACAAAGTCTGGCTCTGGCAAAGCCTGCTGAAGAAGGAAACAGCTGGCAGACCCCTTTCTCCAAATCTCATGTGCACATGGCTCAGTTGTCCATCTGTCAGCTGGTCGTGGTGGGTGGTACAAGGTGGGAGGCCATGAGGAAGCCCCAACCCCAAAGCCTAGACAGGACACTCACGATTCCTTTTTCCTTTCTTTGATTCAGGAAACCTTTGAAGATACAGCAAGGTGTCACTGCTGTCCAAAACCTCAGGGCTGCATTGTGCAAAATTCCTCGGCCCTGGAAACTAGTCTCCTCTGACTTTTAGAAGGAGGGCTAGTCTCTCCGAAATGCCGCTCCTGTGGTTTGGGAGGAAAGCCTTCAGATGGAGCTACATTCTGGCTGCACTCTGCAACTGGACTGGGATGAAGAGAGCTCTGAGCTAAATGATGGGGCATATGGAAAAAGCTAAGCAACTGTGTAGTCACTACCATGCCTCAGGAGTCAGCGAGTGAGTCAGAAAGTGATGTTAATGGAACAACAGGGAGACGTAAATCCTCCTTTAACAAACATGCATCTGGACTGTACAAAATTACAGTGAGCCCAAATCAGTTTTCAAGAAATACCTTCTTCATGAGTTTTGTTGATTTTCTTTGAAAAATATTAAAATTTCACTGCATATAAACAGGTTTTTTTAAACAGATTGATGTGGAATCTAAAATGTATGGCCAGAAATCTTTGCTGAGCCCTGCTGCAGCTGGCCTTGAAATGCATTTTGCATAATTACCAAGAAATGGTCAGCTCAGGACTAGCTTCTCTATTTCCTTTCTGCAATTCCCCTTCACCCCTCCTCCTGTTTCTAGAAAACGCTCTTCCCTCTACCCCCTGTGTTGTTTCCACCATGACTCCAGCTGTGGACAGCTAAAAGGGACTCTTCAGAGCTTTTCAAAACAGCCCTTTAATCAGCCAGAACAGCTGGCTGCTGATTGAAGAAAGTCATCCATTCGCCTATACTCAAGCCCTGAAAACATCACTGCAGCAAAATTCACAGCCAGAATCCTGCTGAAGGCTGAGCTTCAGACTCCTAAGCAGTAATGTCAGCCACTAACATCAGGCAAACACTTTCTGTATTAGTGCAAGGTAATTCTGTGCTTAAAGCATGGTCTGGGCAGATTTCAGATGACCAAGAGTTGGTTCACATCTCTTCAATAAGCTTTCTCCCTTACCCTATGCATGTAACTCATGCAGCCTTTACTGTAATTTCCCATCTTTAAAAAAGGGGGATACTGTTCCAGTGTCTGTGGCTCAGAGATTAAATCATATCTGTAAAGTTTGCTAAAGGATATGAGCTATTCTAGACACCCTAATTATTATCAACAGGAGATTACGTGGCATCAGAATTATGTTGATAAATGATCATAGCTTTTATCTTAGATGGACAGGCATTAAAAAAGCACAGTAAACAGACAGATATGCAATTACATACATAAGAAGTTGGTTTTTGCAGCAGACAGGCAACAAAATAATATTTATGTCTTAAATTCCTTTAAAAAACTACTGTGGGTAATTGCTTGTCCCTTAATACATTGGCAGAAGTTACCTGTTCTTCTTCTTCACTGCCTGTTCCAGCTAAACTCAAAGAGCTAAGGTGCTTGTGAGAGTCAAAGAACTGTGGGATGGAATGAGGAAGAGATTCAGTAAAAGATGACAAACAAGGTGGATATAATCACAGAAACAATCTACACAAAGTGCACAAGGGTACTGACAATGTACGTTGTTTTTCTCTAAAGTCTTAAAGATTAGCAAGGACACTGCAAACATAAAGTGTAAGACATGCAGATAAAGAATGAAATAATGTGTAACAAAACTATCATAAAAAAAAACCAGCTTCAAATTATTTTGTTTCTTTTTCCAATGACACCCTAGAAAAACATTAGAGAGCTCTCTTATCAACATACTCAAGGGGGAATACAGATCTTTCAGCCTTTTTTTTTTATGCCTGGCAGCTCTCTGTAGTCTCTATAAAAACCACAGTATTCCCATGCATACATACAAACACATCCTCTTCTTCCTAGTTCTGCATTTTCTGGTGTGATATTTATATTTTAACAGGAACAGAGATTCTAAGTAGCTGTTTTCTAAGTAAGCATTTTGAGTAAGGTATTTCTGAATTGTTCAGCGATAAAATAAGGACATATACAGCAAACAAAATAACTTATTTTGCCTTCCACACATAGGTAAAACAGGTCATTGAACACTGATTTTTGTCAACACTGGAACCACTCACTCTTGTTCTTGTGCCTGAGTTTAGGCTCTCATGGAGCAAAGACATTTCTGGAGGGCTTCTGGGTAATCCATCATCTTCAGAACTGGTCCCAGCATCCTCTGTTCGCTTTGCATGAAGTCCAAATGGAGGTGGAGGTCCCAATTTCATGGTAGGCTGGAGTTTCAGCTTCAGTGTGGCATAAAATACATTAGCATAGTATGATGGATAGTATAGATAGATATGATGGAGGTTTCCCCAGAACATCTTTTAGCTCAGGTTAATGAGTTACCATTATTTTAACTTCACAATTGAATAATCCAGAGCACAAGACATCTGATTTTAGATGTTCTCTTAGGGAGCCAAACAACCTATCCAATTTTCAGCTATCATTTAAGTAAAAGATATGATAAGGCTGTCAAATTAACAAATGTAACATTCAAGTAAACCGCAGACAGATATTACTTACTAATCAAATGCTCAGCTACAAATATTAGCCCCAAAAAATCAAGACTGTGAAGACATTCCACCTCTTCCATTTGAAAAAATGATGTTGTGTAAATTACCTGTAAAGCCCTAATCCGGTCAGAAATGTTTTCTTGAGAAAACACTCTTACTGGCCTTGCAGGCTCTTGCCCAGTCTCAAGGATGAAAATGCTATCATGTGACAAAGCTCTGCTTCCCATAATGCCTTTATGTGCCCTAGAATAATATAACAAATTAGTGAAAACATATAGACTTTTATGCCACTTCTTTTAACTCAGGTAGTCTGTTGAATGTGGAGTGGGAGACAGGTGTGCACATCACAAACAAGATTCCAGACTTCTCCATGAATACAATACAGTCATTCAGGCTAATCTAAGTAACACCTTTAAAAATCAAACAAAAATTTGCAAATGCTGTTATCTGTCACATTAACAAACTGAATCAAGGTTAAATGAGTTATATCTTATGGAAAAATCTACTGCCCCTTGGCTGGAATCCAGCAGCTGGGTGGTGTGACAGTGCTGCAGGCAAGACCACGTGCAAAACGAAGGAGTTCACATAAATGAGCCTGTACTAGAACTGGACTAACTTCTCACTAACGTCAGAACGTGTCTTGCAAATGACTGACCATTACCATAGGAAGAATAAGTATCTCTTACTACCTAAATGTGGTACAGCGTTTAATGCTTCTCTGCTGTACAAATAATTGGCAAAAATACTTCAGGCAATGTAGTTCTCACAGAGAATCATTTGCATAAATCCTTACAAGATCCTTACAAGGTGCTGCCGTGCTTTATATCAAGACCCCTGGGATTTCTCTTATGAGAGTGCAGAATACAGAACTGTCTGGGTTCATGTAACTGTCAAGTTAATTGAGCAGGTATTCTTAAAAAAAAAAAAAAAAAAAAAAAAAAAAAAAAAAAAAAAAAAACAAAAAAAAACCCCAAAAAAATCTGTGTATTTTTGGATCTTAGATACCATCATAGGGACATACAAGACAAACATAAACAAACACGGCAGAAAGTAACATTTTTCTCATAATGGCTGCTATAAATATGTTTGATAAAACAATGGCAGGAAAAAGTTCATCTGTATTCTTGCTGCAGAAGGAAGGAAAGCTTCCTACTTCTGCTTAATGCATTAGAGACATTAGAAGAACATTTTATCTAAATGAAAAGGTGATCTCTGCAATGCATCCAAGGTCAGACAGATCTATAGCAATTTGCAAAGTAGGTGCCAGTCTGGGCTGCAGTGGCTGCCCAATTCACCAACATTTTACAAGGACTGTGACAGCACCCAGATAAGCAGTGCACATTTATCCCAGCATGCTATCCTCATTTTCTCCTTCTATCAGATGCATACCTCCCAGATGCACAAAGGAGGTACCCTGGATATCTCCTCACATTATGAGTGTTCAAATTAATTTCCTTCCTTTCAAAGAATTTCCTGGTCTTTGTCTGTCTAAACAAATATTAAGAAACAATAATGTAACAACCCTTCAATTTAGGGCACAGCAACATGGCCAGAACAGCCAAAGATTGTACCCACTTAGACATGACTTCGTTAAGTCGTTCACAAGAGAAAGAAAATCTCATCATCCGTGTCTTGTTAATATGTTGTCAAACAACAACACTACAGACCACCCGGTGCTGACAGCCCAGAACTCCTGGGGCTTCAAGATGGACAAACATGACTGTTGCCAATGCCACAAAAGCAAAACAAAAATCCCCAAAGAAACCCCAAAACAAACTAAAAAAAAAAATTAATTGTTAATAATTTCTTTTGGTTGTTTGGCGCTGCCTGGTGGCCACATCGTATAATGTTTTAAATGGACAGGATGGTTTTTCTTTCCCATCCCTGAACACAGCAGCATCTCTTGCTTGAGGACCAGGAGGCTTGTTCTGCAGGGCAAAACATCCACCAATGCAAGGACATGCTTTTTAGGCAGCCAAGGGACTCTTCAGTCCCTCTCTCCATCCAGGAACACATTTGAACTTTAGACTGGGTTCCTCGGGGTTCCTCGTGATTACCTTTCATAGTGGGTAACATTTTTGGCAATGCCAGAACGAAGACATGACTTTCAGAGGCTGATAGATACACAGGTTGGGATTCATCTGGTCTAACTTTAGACATTACACCACAGGTATTTACATCAGAGCTGGTCGGCCCTGGCTCCTGTTTACATTCAGTGGGGAGATATAGGTACTTCTTAGAGCCTATTCATGCACAAGGATGATACAAGCTCTCTTAGTAATGCTGACTTCTCTCTGATAACTACAAAATGCTGGTGATTAACAGTCCCTGTCCATGGCAGAGGGGTTGAAACTAGATGATCACTAAAGTCCCTTTCAACTCAAACTAATCTATGAATCTACGGATCTATAACTCAGACACAGATATTTGTCCTTTGGTCAAATGAATCCCATGTAAACAGGGGAAATAAAGTCTTCAGAGCCTCTGGTTCCTGCTGACTTCATTTGCAGTCATCCCCTTACTCCTTCCTTGCTTTCAAAAACCTGGTATAAATGGTTAGGCAACTGAATTTCTTTAAAAATCCTTAGGAATTATATTTTAGGGGCATAAGGCAATCCTGGTAGGATATAAGTTGAGTATCTAATTAATTTTTCAAGATGGGAATGACATTCTTTTGAAATGACAACCAAAGCCTTGTTTATGATTAAAGGAAAGCTTTTTTAATTAATATTTCTTGCTGCATTCTATCCAATTACCTTCTGATTTGTCTTGCATCAGCCATTTTAATTTGTACTTTCCTAGAAAAAGGAACCGCTTGAAAATTCACCATGCTGAACAAGAGAAGGCAATTTTGGGGTGTCTTAAATCTACAAACATTGTAGCAGTTTTATATTTGTTTACCAGGGAGAGTCCAAAGACTTACTCAAGTTCATCTTCAGAGTCATAATTAATGCGCATGTCGTGAGAGGCCGCAACATCACTTGTTGACTGGCACAACTTCAGATTGCTGCTTGCAGAAGATGGTGTCTCCTTCCTTTTCTTTTTACCAAAAAACTTTTTGAAAGATTTGAACTTTGATTTTTTCTTTCCTAAGTGAAGAAACATAAATAAGAAGCAACCAGCAGCATGTGCAAATTTTGGAACAATGATAATTCCTTTATAATTTCCTGGAAAATGCAATACAGTCCACTCTTGCATTAATGTCTTTCAAGACTATACTGTTAGCATGAAATTACTATTATCTTGAAGAATAGATTGCAATGTTTATGAGACATAAAAAATAACCGATGGCGTAGAATCATTCCTAATAGAGTTTCTACTTGCTTCTTCAGGTAATTAAACTGTGAAGGAAAAATTTGGTCTTAACAACCTGGGATACAGAAAAGAAATTACAACTTCGAAGCTCACTGCCTTTGTTCAGCAAGCTAAACACTGATGATAAGGGCAGTGCTACCAAAACCAATTTAAATGTAGAAAAGGCATACATAGGTGAATGTGCACTGTCGGGAGGCAAATGCTTTTAAAGTGTTAGTTTTATAATACATCCCAGAATATTTTGAATGCTAATTACAAGACTCAGTGGATCACAACTAGAAATCAAGCAATAACCTTGAAAAGCAATTCTAGTCTGCTCAGTGAGGAAGGACCTGAATTAGGATCAGTTGCAAGCTCTGTGAAGGAAACTATTTAAAATTAAATCAGTGTTTTGCATGGGACATTCCAACAACTTGTGCTTGTCCTGTTTAAGTTGGCATGACAGCCCTGTGAGGCATCCCTGTCAGTATTTCACTTACTCGCGGATCTTGTTGGATAAAAAAGTTAGCTTCATCACAAGATGCTACAAAAATCTTATTTCAAGCCACTGAAAAGGTAAAAAAAATATAACAGCTCTTGGAAACAGGAGAAGAGAAAGGCAGAATGCATTCTCTAAACAAATAGATTCACTTCTCTGTTAGAGCTAAAGCCTTGAAGCTCAAGAAATCATAGCACTTTTCATTCACTGGGAAAGGACGCAATTCTACCTGAATTGTCCTCTCCATCTCCTTCAGCCTCTCGCATCTTAGGGTCCATTATCCTCGAGGAACTCATGCTACGATCACTAAAGGAGGTGGAAAAAAGTGTTAGTCATATCAACAAAATAACAGTACTTCACTATATATGTGTGTACATACATACAGACAAGCTACTAAAATATACAAATATAAAATAGAATGTGTAAGTTTACATATGTCTACATACATGCCTAAATATATTTGTGTATATAAATAAATATACATAAAATGTAAAAGTATCCCATGTGATACTTATTAGGCTAAGGTATAATAAATTCCACAAACTATTTCCACTTTCAGGAGACAACAGTACATGACAGTTCAGTTGACCAACTAGCCCCTCCGGTCTGAAAGCTGGTGAATTCTGGAATGCTTCTAAAAATACGCATCAGAGGAGGCGGGCTTCTTTGATTCTCCCTTTCTGAGCCCATTTAGGACCACAGATAAAATGATAATTACAGCATATGCTTAAGTGTACAAGTAACAACAGTGAAGAACCCCATGTATTCTTCCTTTATTTACAACCAATTTGAAGCATTCTACAGATTGTAGTTTTCCTTCTTTTTTAAGCAACTTGCGAAAAGGTAATGACTCTTCCAAATACTTCGTACAGACAACAGAAAAATACAAGTAAAACAAAACAATTAATTTTCTTATTTTCTTCTCTCCTCTTTGTTTTTTGGAAGTAAAATATCACTTTGCTTATCAAGGTTCCTAAATTAAAAAATATTTCCAAAATCGTACATGTCCCAAGCCTGAAGACAGTTTATCTGTAATTTAAACTGCATTTCCAGAGCAGTAGTCTGTGTTCTCTTTTCTTCATCTGAAGAGTCACAATGTCATGGTCAGGGCAGAATAATGTCATAGATGCCATTGACTGGGTAGTGAGTTAAATGCTGCAGTCACTCTTTGGGCTGTTGTGGTGACAGATGCTCATGCCGCAAGCTGGATAGGAGGGTGAATACACTGTGGTTGTTTTGATCCCCTGAAGTACCAGGAGACTTAAGTAACAAGGTTCGTAAATTCAAAGAGTTAGTGAAATGGGAATGAAACATTTATTACTCAAATCTAAAACACAACACATCACCTGAACCATCAGCAGCCACTTGAGCTGGGCCATGACAAATGCCTGCAGGGCAGCCACAGCAAAGGCACCTCTGCTGCTCAGAGGCTCCGGGGCTTCTATGACAGCTGGACCCACACCCTGGTTGTAAAACACCCCCTGCCACCATTGGGAAAACAAATCAGAATTAAACACAAACACGAACAACTTTTGGTTGGAAATGTAGGGAGAATTAGTAAGGAACTGACTCTAGTGGTGTGGCACTGGAATAGGTTGCCCAGAGAAGCTGTGGATGCCCCATCCCTGGAAGTGTTCAACACCAGGCTGGATGGGGCTTTGAGCAACCTCGTCTAGTGGAAGGTGTCCTGCCCATGGGAGGGGGGTTGGAACTAGATGATTTTTATGGTCCATTCCAACACAAACCATTCTATGATTCTAGGATACCTTTATTTTTAAAGTAAATGCCCACTGGGAGGTGAAAGATAAATACGTATTGTGGGCTGCAGCATATTCTGTTAATTATTCAACAGGGTGTCTCAGATTCATGTTGTCACATTGCAGCAGCAATGGCAGAGTGTAAATCAGTATCTTTAAAGCTTTAGCTGTCATATGCATGCCCTGTAGCATCTATAAGCTACATGCATCCAGAACTGGGATCCTACAGTCAGTCTCTATATAAATTATGGACAACATAACTCACATCCCCATCTGTGGCCCACTGGCAGAGCCCCACTGCATCCAGCTGCACTCAGGTGAGGGTGTTTGGGTTTTTTTTATCCAAATGTTCATACACCATACTTCTCTAGTGCTCAATAGCAAAGCCACTGGGGGATAAATACTCACACAATGAAAATGTTAGTTTGAAACATGCAGGCAAGTATGAACCAGTTCCCTCTGGCAAAATTCAATCAGATAGTATATTACGTTTCTGACAAACCAGAATTGTGTTGCTGTCCTATCACATCCCAAACCTTGGCAGCCAAATTTCTAGAGAATAAAACCAATTAAAAAAAAAAGTTACCTCCACCATAACGTGTGAGAAAATTTGTGTGACTGATTTGTGACATTGAGGTCACAAAGAATGTTTCCACTGGGTGCCCCAAACATTCAGGGACACTGATATGTGGCCAGGGGTGCAGCACACATCTCCCCACTTAAAAGAAACAGAAGGACACTGAACCCTGATGAGCTCTCTCCTTGCCAGCCACGTGTCTTGAAGCAAGATCCTCACCCTCCTGTCCTCATGCAGCAATTCCTCAGGTCTGCCACGTTTTTGCTGTTTTCTAACTTTTTTTTAAGAATTACTGTGTCTTCCCAAGAAACACCCAAGACTCAAGGAAGGCAGCCTGTCAACACTGTGCTTTTGAGCATGTCTCTTGCAAAGGCGCAGAGCCGGAGCGTCGGCTTGTGAGAAGTGAGGTGCTTGGCCCACGTTGTGCAATTTGGTAAACTGCTCATATAGAACTTGTTTAGCATAACTTGCTGAGCATCAGGAGCTAAATTTGCTGAAGCCTTAGGCCGCAAGCTGTGAATTTTCACCTAGACATGTTGAACTTTATCTAGTCAAGTAAAAGAAGGCCGCAGAGCCAGGTCAAGACAGAAGATACAGAAGCTACTTTCATTAACAGAAACTGCAGCTTTAGAGATAAGAAATGTCTCGCCTAGAGGCAGTGAAAGGACATAAAGCAGAACAGGAAGACCTCAGACCCTAATATTACTACTGATCTGAACTGCTGCATGAAGGGTGAGGAATTTAGACTGCAAGGGTATAATTGCCCAGGGGTTTCTTGGTTTGAGGTTCCCCCTTTGGAGGCACCCAGCTCAAGCTATAGTTGCATTAATAAAAAATTACTTTTATAGAGAAATCTACCTCTCAGCTTATCAATTCAGCAGAAACCTAGAGTAAAACCCTACTATGATGGCTGGCATGTATAGTTTTCATAAGTCTGGCAATGCAGTGGGACTCTAGGCAACAGCCATCAGATCCTCTCATCTCCAAATGTCCTGGCCCTAAGTGACTTCACCTGGGAACTTATGGGATAGGAGGCACCAACCAGTGAGTGTTAAAATTCTGCTACTAAATTCTAGGTGTTCTGGGTCCAGGTGGGTTTGAGTCCCACCTTGGAAGCATGCTAGGAGAAGTGTGGGAGGTCTTATCCTCATAAGGTGCACGAATTTTACATACAGTTATGGGGAACATACCCAGGACAGAGAAAGGGATGCCCTCAGCCAAACTACCAGAAAAATGAAAGAAAATAGATGTCACTGCAGGTCTATAAAAAAAATCAGCAATAACATTGCATAAGGAAGACTGGACAGCACTTAGAAGAGCGGGGGTATGGCCCCATTAAGGACGTTTTGAATTTAAAAAGGTGGCTATGCTACAGGAAATTTTGGAAAATGAAAAACTGCAGCAAATGGATTATTGGTATGTATGGGATAATTGGGCATATGACCACCATGAAGAAGATGGTAGAAAATGAATATGAAAGCCTTGAGGAAGAACCTTAGCTGCAGCAATTGTAATTTAACCAAGATGCCTGCAGAGCCAGTCTCAGCACCACCCTACACTTCTCCCTCTGTATTGCTTGCAGGTTCCTCACCAATTACTTCTGCTTTCCTCAATGCTTCTGCAGGGCTTTACCCTGTGGTGTCTAATGTTACCCTTAATCCTATCACAATGGAGCCAGTGGTGGTGGGGTGCATGTATTTTGTGTGAAACGTTCCTCCCACACCTCAAACGTTACATGTGTACACACCCAGCACCCCTGGAGTCCTGGGGATTTGGTTATGTGTGGAAATCACATGCCTAGGTTAAGGCTGATATGCATCATTACTTTATATTAATTGTTCTAGATATGATCCATCCCAGGCCAATGCTGGCCTGTTGCTGAGGGAGTTGTTCCATCTACATGAGCAAGATGAGACATTTGAAAAAAACATGAAGTTGACCCTACTGCCAGATGCTGGTCAGATTTCTGGCCTCAGGTTGATGCTGGTTGGGCTTGTAATAATCAGAAGTAATTGCCAAACAGTGTTTGGAGATCTGATAAATGTGATTAGAGCTTGTGAGGAGACGAGTAAATTCAACTGAATTACAGGAATGTAGACAGAGGCCAGAGGAACACTTAGCAACTACTGAGAAAGACTGTAACAGGTTTTGTTGAGGAATGACTCTCCAGAATTTTAATAATATATTATTATTTACTGTAATAAAATACAGCAGCAAGTGTATTTGTGGACCAAGCTGCCTCTGACAACTGAAACTATTTTAAGGATCACATGCCAGCGTGACAAAGAGAAAATTAGAAAGATAATATACTACCTGAGGTTCTAGACTTGTACAATACGTAACTGATTCATCACTTGCCAAGCAAGACACATGAAGATTGTTTGAAAGATACTGTTTGTCCATATACTGCTTTAGCAGGTCATCCAGGGATTTCTTTGTTCAAGGACCTTCTTGGGAGATGCCCAGCTCAGGCTGTAGCACTATTAATAAAATGTACTTTTATAGAGGAGTCTCTCAGCTTATTGGTTCAGTGGAAAACTAGTCAAAACCAGTTATGGTGGCTGGCCTGTGTAATTTCCAAAACACCAGATCCCACCAGCACTGCTAGAGTCATCCCTCAACAGCTCAGTGTCACCTGGGGCAAGATTTGTCTGCTTTGCTATGGGAGAGCTGCCAAAGAGACCCAGGCTGTGTGCAGGGAGGAAGGCTGTCCAGGTAAGATAACTCTGGAGTGAAGCAGAAAGCAACTCAGGGTGCAGGTCAGTGTCACCCAGAGTGCAGGAGGCGACATAGGGAGCAAGTACCAGTGGCCTTTGCCTCCTGCACAGGAACCTAGAGGCTGATATCCCCAGCAAGGAAATGGTTATTTTAAATTATGGTCCCAGACATTTGGGTCAGGTAAGCAATACTGGTTTTGCAGTGGTATGACTGTAAGGCTTTTATAAAAACTACCCCTCAACTAAGCATGCAATTGTAAGGATTTGGTTTTCAGCTGAAAAGGCAAGTTTTCCAGCTCAAACCTGCGGTTGGGTGTGACTCTCCCAGGCTGATGGTGGCTGACACAGAGGAGAAGGAGGCAGCAGCCCTGGCAGCAGTCATTATGTTGTGCAAACACACACTATAACCAGGACAGTGAGGCATGGCCACCTGCCCCGTACCAAGGGTGAGGGAGAAGTTTTGTGGCTCCTATCACCAAGGGGAAATTTGTTTACGTCACAGATGCTTCCTTAACCTGAGGATGGTGGCAGGGGGAATCAGCAGGCAGCAGAGGGGACTGGAAGAACTTGCAAAGCACTTGGGCGGTAGTGTGCTGGTTATTTGGAAAGCACTTGGGCTGGTAGTGTGCTGGTGGTCAGGTTTTCAGAAAAATCCTCGGAAGTCAACAAATCCATTTTTAGCAAACTTTGGTTTTAAGCAAATACTGAAGCTGAGACAACCACTTGCTTGAGAGTTTTGCCAAGGGAGGTTTCTATAGGAGCAATATCCCAACACAGTGTAAAGAGATACTGGCCCCCACTGAGCATCCAGCAGCTGCCAGAGATCCCTCCATGATGCTCTGCAAGCAGGCGCTGCCTGGCTTAGCATCTCACCAAACCTAGCTGTAGACAATCACATTCATTTCTACCTTGAAATTTATGATGACATTTTTATTAACATGGGAGAAAGCTGGTTTTCCTTTGAAATGCTTCCTTTGCTGAACACTGCAGAGAAACATTGGTTTTCACCTGTTCAATACCCACCATCAGGAGATAACTCTATTTTCTTTCCAAATATATAAACTCAAAGAACTGTTCTATCTATATCTTCCCTTTTTTCCTTCAGTTTAATGTATTTTAACAATATCTTTAGGCAGGTTTTCAATCTTTCAAGCTTTTTGCTCAACATCTGTAACAAACCCTCCAGTATTAATACATTCATCACAGGAAAGATTTGATTAAAATGCGATACTTAGGAGGAGAAACAAAAAAACCCCCAAAGTCCAGAATTTACCCTTGGTATGACTATAACTGCTTCTCACTTTCTTACTTCCCTGATGTAAAAGGAGATTTGATTTTTTTGCTCTGGAGTTAAATTTTTTCTTCCTCAAAGCTTTGTTTAAAATCTATGATGGTCTACAAATTTAACAGCTGTGCAAAGAAATAACTGACAAAATCCAGCAGCTTTGAATCAGCACCCACTGGGATGGGGGGTATTCATTGTGCACTTATGCTTGGATCTAGAGGCTTGGCTGCACAGCAGGACTGCCGAGCTTTCTCATTTCCAGTTTCCCCAAGGATTTACTGAAGTCCATCACTTAATTAAATCATCCTGTGATCTGAAGACTCAGCAGGATTTGCATCCTAAAGAAGCAGCCTGCATCACTTCTCCCATGTTAGGAAGGGCAAGATTTACCACACCGCTGGCAGTTGCACCCCTTTCCTCTTTTTTCCCCCTCCCCACATTATATGTGTGAATTTTTTCACAATGGAATACCAGAGGTACCTGGTTTATCAATTTATTATGAGGTTTTATAAGCTAAAAATGTCTGACGATAAATTGCTAAATATTACCCATTTATAACAGTATTTTTTGCTATATTGGGCTTCTCCCAGCAGAGACTTTTTCCACTTTCCTTCATCCTTCTCGGGTCCTTTCTAGGTAAGCTGTGACACAAGAAATACAGCTGAGACTATGTTACCGCAGAGAATAAAGATGGAATATAGCAGCACGATGGGTTTTTATTCCCCTTTCTATCCCTCCCAAATGCCAGTACACTCAGGAGTGTGTATTCAAAAAAATCACAGTTTAACCAAATGATTTACACCTTTCATTTCTTTGTTGTATAAGAATATTCCTTTTCTAGTAGACAAAGAAACACAAGGAGTTAAAAAAATCTGAATTTACAGAAATTATTTCACGTGAGAGGAAGACCTGGCCTTCTCTCATAAATTCCAACTGATATTACATAGCCTTGACACTTTCTCCTATTAACAGAGATCCCAGCATCAACCCCTCCTTTCAAGCTCCCAAACAACCTTCAGTGCTCCCAAGTGATAATGCTTGAGGCCTAGACAAAACTAAATCTCTCACAGTGTGCCCAATTATAAAATCCTTTCCAAAAGTCATCCATCATCTTGAGCTTATGTTACTAAGATAAACATAAACCTCTCCTCTCTACCCCTGCTCCCGCAACAGAAGGTCTAAGAAGCATAGTGAAGTGCTATCCCTGAGCTAGCAGAGCATATATGAGCCCAAGTATTAGGAGTGTCCACATGAGTGAGATGCAAGTCTCTGGGAATCCAATTAAGTTTGTAGAAACACATCCAAAAAGCTCACAAAAAGGACAGGAGAATTTGATAACAACTGCAACCCCATTTCCAAAGCCATACATCTTCCTGCTCCAAGCCTTTCTTTATGTCAAAGGAGTTTCACTTTTCATTTTTTATTCTGCCTCCAATTTTTAAATCAAGTGAACAAATGCACCTGAGTGCATGCTTACACACACACAGCCATCCTAAGAGTTTTATCCAGACTCCCAGCACTGTGACTGAAGGGTCACCCTGCCTTTCTACCATATGTCAGCACCTATACAGGATCTGCACATATTCTAGCTTTGTCCCCATCCTTTTTGGATTATTAAAAAAAGACATTTTCTGAGAAAACTGCATTGGTTTCCACTACAAAATCTATATAAAATATCAAAAATAAACTTCATGCTAAACCAAGAAGAAAAACACCCTTTCACTTTTTGCATATGACTTTGACTTTTGTTTTCAAAGTTGGGCAGACAGTCACTTCGTTCCATTTTGTTCAAATGTTGTGAATTAGCAAGCAAAAACTACTACTTAGCAAAGTCTCTGACTTCATGTGTTCTCTGCTTGTTTTAATAATTTAGTGCAGATGCTGTTAGCACCTACTTGTTTATGCCAACTGATGTCCATGGGGACATCATCTTCAGAATATAGTATTTTCACAAATGATTTGCTGTCTAAATGATTGACAGTTTGCTATCCATCTTTATCTGTCTCACACTGAAGCTGGTACACTTTCCAAATCTTTTCTTATCTGCATTATTGGCAAATAAAAGGTTTTGTTTCTTTGCTTGTGACTAACATTTTTCTCCAGCTAATGCTACCCATGTAGCATGCTCTCATGTTAAAAGAAAATTTGCATATTGCACAACCACACTGGTACGGGGAGAGCCACTCCTCATGCTCAGAGCAAGGCTGGCTGCACAAAGCTTTGCTGCCAGCATCCTCTCTGTGGCTGCACAGGTCCTAGGCCAGCATCCAAGTGAGAGCACCCAGCCTGAACACAAAGTCAATGTTCTCTTTTAAAACTCTGCCATTTAGGGATCCTCCGATCCTGTTCCCAGTCACTGTCAAAATTAATAGAGCTAGCTGTGATTGATTTGCCCTTTCTTTCAGAAATGGCTAACAAAAGTTAGCTGCACCAGCACATAATCTCTTCCAATCCTGTTCCTTGTGCCACAGTTTGCTACTCCTCCACCCCAAACATTAGTGGAGGTGGAGGAGTAAGAAGCTGTGGCACATGGACCAGCTATGAGTAACTACTGACACACTGCTGACTTTTTGCACCAGCCCTTGCCTTTGCAGTACTCGCATCTATCACTCAAATCCCTGCTGCATATGGTGTAAACATAAGGTGGTCCTGGATATCCCTGTGATCACTGAGAGAAGAGATCACAGGATGTCAAGTAATACAATACCTCCTAAAAGGAAGATAGGATAAAGTTTTCTGCATGACAAACATCTGAGCCTTTGTGCAAAGAGGGCAAGGCCTGCCATGAACACCACGTGAGGCTTTAGAGGCTACAACAGGAAAAACGGAAGATGCAGAAGGTGCATCTTCCCAAGCCTTTCAATGGGCTTTCTGGGTATTCAGTTGTTTTCACGTGCTCCTTTCACTGCTCTTGGGCAATGTGTGTTTTCCTTTGTCTTACCAGCCCAAACTCCTCTCCGGTGCATCTGCCTCTGTTATTCCAAAGGCTGTGCAGATTCTCTTGCTGGATCCTCACCAGCCCTTCTGCCACGCCCCTGCCAACAGCGCATTCCTTTCTCTATTACAAGAAAACTGCACTTCCAAAGGATGGGAGGGAAACCTTGCATTTCTACCTGTTTTTTTCTTCAAGAATTAACAGTCCTTCCTTTCTCCAGCATTTCTGAGAGAAGTGAGAAACACTCCATAAAATAAACTTTTCCTCCCAAGCAGCTTTTGAAGAGGGAGCTTTTTGTTTTTAAAACAGAAGGCACACCTAGGATTGCCCAGTCTGATGTCCTGTACAGTACAGGGAATAGACCGTTCCCCCAGAAGGGTGAAGGGAACTTTTCTTCCCTGATAGTGCTCGGTAACTTGAGGGTACACACCTTGACAAAGGTCGTATTTTGTTAATGGGAAAAGGCTTACCTTGACTTGCGTGCTTTCTTTAAACAAACAAAAAAAACCAACAAACCAAAAACAAAGCAAAGCAAACAACCATACAGAAGAATTACAGGAAGGGGGGCGGGGGATGGAGTTTGCATTGGCAAATAATAAAGCAAACTCATGTGAAATGTCTTATTCCTATGCAGTAACCCTTTCCTTCTTGCTTTCAGTTCTTTATGTTTTGTGATTTAATAAAGGGGCCAGGAGATCTATTCTACCCACATGGAAAGCACTGTTATTAAGATCTGTTAAAGTAAAAAAAGTCACATTGGCTCTCCTTCTTCCTCAGCATGCAGGGATAATAAAGGCATAGCTGTTTCACACAAAGACACAAGACCTCCCCCAGCTAGCTCCCTACCAGAGATCCTCTGCTATATTTAGGAGCACAAACAGCTCAACATACTACCGGAGTTTTAGGTTTGTACCAGCCATCTTTACTGACAGAAGCACAATCTGTATTTTTAACTTAAATAATACAGAGTGTTCACATAGAGTACTTTGGTTAATAATGTTCTGAAGAAGTTCATAGTTTTTGTACAATAGCAGGCTAACGTCACTCAGAGTCAAGGGTCAGTGGCATATTAAAATTTCACTGTGCCTCTCCTTGGAAAGCAATAAAAATAAAGTAAAATGTCTTGCTTTAGTTAGAACAAAATTACATTTGATTCTACACGTCGCAATTGCAATTACTGTTGAATTCAGCATTGGGAACGTTCCTGAAGCTATTTCACAAAAATAATTATACCAGGTCTTTTGGTATTCAGAATGAGTAGGAATACTAACATTGTTATAAAGGTCTCAGTGCTTTTAAATTCAAGGAAATATAACAGGGCTTTCATTGATCCTTCCTTGCTTTTCTGAACCATGAATACAATTAATTGTCTGTACACCTCTGTACACACACACTTACTTTGTGGTAAAGAAAGAGTAAGATTCCCCTGCAACCACAGCAAGCTCTGAGCACTGGCTCGCTGACACCTGCTGCCCCATTAATTAGCCTAATGTAAGTGTGTTCTTGTACAGTGCAGAGGTTAATGGGAGTTTAAGATGCAGAAAGTGTTTAGCAGTACCCGGAATGACATCCCTGTTCAGCTTTATCTGCTGTTCTGAAGGCAACTCGGTGGGCCAAGTTAACCAGACAAGGAAGTCAGTTGCTAACATCTAGAGCTGAACTTGGCCCAACTTTCGCAGGTATATAATGAGTGGTGTAGTCAACAGTGTCATTTTAACAGTTTTATTAAGTTTCTTTGAAAGTTAATGATGAATCTTTTAAAATGTTGTGTTCATTTGAACACAGAATATAGTTATATCCCAGGCCTACTTCCAAATACTTTGCTGTTAGTGTGATCAAAATTAGTCTGCTTTGGGCAAAATTAAAAAGGAAAGTAAACAAAATAAAGAGACTAAACTGGGCTTTACATGCTTCCTCGGGAATTCCTGCGCTGGAAGGATGAAATAATTATTGTGATCATCTATGAACCATGTGCAGAATAGTTTTAATACTGTATATTTAAAGTAGAAGGGGAAAAAAAAAAGAAAGAAAGTAGGGAATGCAAAGAGAATTAAATAAATGTTTCTAAGAGAAGCCAGAGCCCTTCCAGGCAGAGATACACCAGACAGCCAGCTGAGACTAGCCAGAACATAAGCAGGTTGATTTCCAGGAGCTGCTTGTGAAAGGTGCCATCAGGGGCCCTCAGTCCTCAGCTTTACCTCATATCAGCCCACACCACTCTGCTGAACCAGCTGCAGTCGTGTGCTAACCTGGAGTCACCTCGGATGCAGGGATAACAAGAAGCCATGTCTTCAGCCCAAGGACTGGTTCACCCTCCTGGGTCATCTTAGCACGAAGGAGCGGCAAGGATGGAGTGAGATCCATCTGAAGCCACGGGATGGCAGCAGGACATGGTGGGGAAGGGGAGCATCATCCCCTGCACTCCCTCTGTACTCTGCAGACTCTGAGGCCAGCTTCCTCCCCTACATCCACACGGTCTGTCCAAGAGGTACAGCCACTGTCAGCACAATCTCAATCCTCTGAAATTTCCCCGGGCAACAGTGCTCACATATTTCAGCAATAACTGCTACCTTGTAAACACATTCCACATTCCTGTTGCATTAAACCCCACAGGTCAAATGCAAAGCTGAACAGCCTCTTGTCTGACTGTTGTACAAGCCTTGCTCTGAGGCAGTACATGTGGCAGGCTCTTATTTGGAAAAGACCTTCTTTAGTCTCTTTTGACTCTTCCTAACTCAGGTCCTCTCAGCTTTCAACTGATAATCATTTTCTTGAGCCCTGATGGGAGACAGAGGAGCCAGGGGCTCCTTTATCTTTCTTCCCTCTGAGTAAAACTCAGATCGGTTCCAGAAAAAAGAGCATGAGATTTTTAACACAAGGTCGCAGTAATATATGACTACCTCAGGGATTTCAGGTAGGAGTGCAGTTAATTTGGACAGTCTTCATAACCCAAATAATTTCCTACATGGAAAGACTGGAAGGTTGCTTTCTGCCCACACCACAATAAACGTCATGGCTGAGTCCTTTCATCATTGTTTGGAACCTTCCTCCACATTCTACAAGAAAAACAGGATTTCACAAATGTAAGTACCCTAACTTTTTGTCATTTACTCCCTCACGACATGTACTTCCAAACTTTTAATTCTTACTATCCACTCAGGACATATTTGTTGTCATGTGTTTGAAAGACAGAAAATACTTTGTAGCTTTTGTCTCCTCATATACTTGCAGGTCTGTGCTCCAAACCACAATCTGTGCTGCAAAGCAAGGATATAAGCAAATGGAAATAACTGCCACTTGCTCAGATTCTTGTTTTCTCCTTTGCTCCTTCCCTGCAGCAATAATCTCAGCAAATATAACCTCTGACAAGTCATTCTGCATGTATAACCTCCAGCTGCCACTTCAGACTTACAGACTTTTGGAAGTCAAAACCCTGAATGCAGCTTAACAGTTTTTACTGCCACCTCAACAGAAATCTAGAGCCAAGTCTCCAGTGCACCCTACACCACCTGCACGAGCCCACTCATTCCCTTGGACTGGGAAATAGAAAGCATTTCATGGAATCACGGAATTATTAGGGTTGGAAGGGACCTCTGGTCCAATCCCCCCAGCAAGGCGGGGTCACGTAGAGCAGGTGACGCAGGAACATGTCCAGGTGGGTGGGTTTTGAAAGTCTCCAGAGAGGGAGATTCAACGACCTCCCTGGGCAGCCTGTTCCAGTGCTCTGCCACCCTCAAACGTAAAGAAGTTCTTCCTCATATTGAGGTGAAACTTCTTGTGTTTTAGTTTATGGCCACTGCTCCTTGTCCTGTTGCTGGGCACCACCAAAAAGAGTCTGGCACCATCATCTTGACACCCACCTTTGAGATATTTATATGCATTAATGAGATCCCCTCTCAGTCTTCTCTTCTCTAGACTAAGTAAGTTCCAACTCCCGAAATCTGTCCGCATAAGAGAGATTAAATGCTTTTCCTAATGTTCTTCAAGCAGCATGTCTCAGAGTAGGGACCAGACAGTCTGCCATGCAGAAGCAGCGCTCAGCTCCAGGCTGAGCTTTGCTGGAGCCAATGGCACAGACTGAGGTGCCCTCTCTGGTCTAGGGCCAGATCCCCATGGCACCCTGTGATGTAGTGAAATGTAGGAGGTAAAGGGAACTCGATCATGCTCCCTGGGTCTCCCCAGGAAGGGGTTCCATAGACCACTGGTGGGGAATACACTGGGAGAAATGTCTCCCTTCTCCCACATCGACACTCGCCCTCAGTCGTCTTCTCATTTCTGCCACTGGGACAGAAGTTCTCCCTATCCTCCTCTGACCTGAGCAGCATTTTCCTTGTAAAACTCCTCACTGGTTTAAGATCTCTGGCAGAAAGCGATCATGTGCACATTTGTCCCTGGCTGCACCTCCCTCTAGGCAATGGAAAGAGGAAGACACTTCAGGAATTAATAAGTCTAAATCACTTTACTCCAAGAGACACCCATGTGCAGAGGGCATCTCTTCCTTTCTGCCCCTCCTAAACATGATTTTCAGGTTCCTGTATAGCCTTTGGGGCTTACTTGGCATGGGGGGTAGAATGGTGGCGATGGGAATGTAGAGCCATTTGAAGACTTATCACACTTGTCCCCAGGCTCCCTTCTTTGAATATACCACAAATGTTTTACTTCAATTCTCAAATGCCTGATGAGATGCAGGTTATTAATTCATGACTATGACAAGATTATTATGGTTAATTTAACATGTGCAGGCACTTAACTAACTACTGTTGGGAAATATTTGTCATTAATTCAAAAATGTCCTGCCTGTAATTTGGCAGATATAGTGCAAGAGTGCAGCAGAAATCCAGCATGACATAAAGAGCACTCATCTGCCATCACCTTTACTTGTGCCTGTACAATGCCTGATTTAAATGAGCACAACAAAACGTACTGCAGCATTCACAGATTAAATGGCATTGGCATTCAAACACTAGAAGGAGCCCAGACGTAGGAAGTGGAACAGAGAAGCACATAATCTCCCCATGGGGAGTGAAAGGGACACCACTGGGAGAGAGGGTAGCAGAGCACTATTCCTAATCAAAGCTCAGAAAGCAAAGCTATGCAAACAAAAGCTGCTTGCGTGGGCTTTCCTCCCACCTCCTGTGAGTCTGCCTTGATTCCTACCAAGGCAGATGATGCAGAGTAAAACCAGGGAAGAGGTTTCATTTAGGAGCAACCTTGTCTCTCAGGCATGGCACAGACCTCCAGGGTCATCCCACCACTCTTGGGGAGGGAACTCCCTGCTTCAAACTGCTATGCTTTGCTTGCTTTCCCAGGGAGGCAGGTGAAAAACCTGTGTGCACAGAACTAGTTACAGCAACAAATTAAAACTCATGTCCAAAGTGACCAATCTCACAGCACCTTTGAAGTGTCCCAGCATTTCTCGGCCTTTTCTGATCCCTTGGGCAGGTCCAAAGGCAGTGATGAATTATTTTGCCCACAAAGGCTCTTTACCTCTGTGTTTTTGCACGATCTATCACTATCATATGCATCCCACCTATCAGCCCCTTCCTAGTGCAGGGACTCCATGTATGGCCTGGACTTTTTCAGTTCTCTCATACGGTAAACTCTCCTGAGGAGCAGCATATTTTGGTGCACTTACATCTTTGAGCTTCATATAGGTGTTTCAGGATAAAATTTGGGAACAGAGCATTGAATCCTCCGTTGTTGCTGGCAAACACTCCATATAATCCCTTCACAGGCTGATTAAAGTCTGATTCTGAAAATTATTCAAATTCAAATGCTATTCAAGAACTTTGTAACTCTTACGTGTTAGAAATTCCCAGACTAAATGACCAGTCTAGACCTGTTTATTTTTGTGTCAATGCAATACTTTCTTTGAAACAGCTTTTCTGTTCTGCCACAGGTATTTAGAGAAGATGGCCATCTCCCCTTTCAGCCTTGATCTGCAAAGCCAAACAAGGCATGGCACCTTAATTTCCTCACAGAGATAAGCTCTCTATTACCCTGGCCATCTTACTTATCCATCTTTGCACCCATCCTACTCTGAGCTCATCTCTTCTGGCAGTCAGATGTCCAGAACTGGACACTGGATCCCAGGCAGCCTCAATAGCTAGATGACACAAAAGTCACTCTTGGATTTAAGCTCCCTAGCTCCTAGTTAAGCTTGCATATGTTGGCAGACAAACACCGAGGAAAGCCTTTACCTGCTTCCTCTAGTCTGCTCTCTACTGCAGAGTCCAAGGACATGTTTGAGCTATTTATTATCAAGAAATGCTGTTCAATTGAAGGACAATGTTCCAATAACCTCCCCAGATTTGGCTCTTTTCTATGTCCAAGCACCCAGATGCTGATGCTGGCTGCCAAAACTAGACTACAGGACCCATTCCAGCTTCTTTTCAAATCCCGAAGTGCCGGCATACGCTCCTTTGGCTGGATTTACAAGGGCCCAGCCATCTGTGTATCTGCAGAGTGTCTCTGATGTAGGTATAACATGAAAATATTTAGCCTTTCACATGCAGTTGGCAAATGCACTAGGTCAGGCTTGAGGAAATTCTGACCTTCTTTGCTTAGAGGCCTCCTTCCTTTCAATATTTTTAAAAATATTTGTGAGTCACAGCAAGAGGTAGGGAATGATATGTCTAACAGAGCTCCCAGCTCTGTCAGAAAAGCATTATTAAGAGGACACTATCAGGCTTTGTGAAAAGAGGAAAGATCAGGAACTGCTGGGTGACTTAATCTCTTGTGTCCCACCTATCCTACGAAGGTGCTGTTTTACTAAAACAGCTAGATCAAAGCTCCTAAAGAGGTTTCTGCTGTTAACTGCCTCCTGAAAGCTGTTGACCTTGAGACTGGAACAATTAAATGAAATGTGAAGCACCTCCTCAAACAGATATTTTTCCTTCTCTGTCCTACATCACCTAACCACACAGTAGTATGAAGTTACACACTTCGGAGAGCTTTTTGTAATAAAGAACATCCTGAACTGCATGAAGATACTGCCCTGATACATATTTTTTCTCTCGTCTTAAGTGGACACATACCTTGTAAGTCCTAGGAATGAATGTATGAGCTCTCCCGTAAGTATCTCCCATATGTATGATAGAGACAAAAACCAGATTGGACTGGCACACTTTGAAAAGCAGCTGCTGTATCAGGTATGCAATGTGAGACTCTTGGAATTGTTTTTCTGAATACTAAATGTGGAAAATATCAATTGAAACTGCACTTAGTCCCTCTGAAGAAATCAGCTTCTGAATGCCTTCAAGTCAGTACTCAAATTAAACAGCTTCATATTAGAGATAATTAAAATATATTGCTTAAAAATAATCTGATCTTTTATGTCCCTATTCAGAATCCACCACTACAAACTCCTGCGCAAAAAACTTGTAAGCATGCTTGCAGTGTACATGTCCAAGAGATGTGCAGCCAGATCTTTGGCTGATGTCACTTGGCAGGCCTTTGCTCCAGTTAACTGGAGCTGTACCAAATCATATCGCTGAAGAGCTGGAACATACTGCTTATAAACTTCTGAAAAAGGCAAGTTAAATAGCTTGTATGCACCTGGAGAGATTAATTTCCATGTTTTTCAAAATATGAAAACTGTATTTTCTTTAAGGAGTGGTCCTTCACAAAACTATTATGCCAGCCCTGTGCCAGCACTAGATACGAATATACTCTGGTTTAATTCCCACCATCTCTGCTATCTGTGAGTAGAGAAGATAAGGCACAAGGAAGACAATTTTTTTTTTTGTAAGTATTTTTCTTAGAATGGCATACCACTTTAATTTTTACATTTGACAAAGGGCTTCTACTTGTAATCTATCAGAGGAAAACAAAAAGCAGTAACAAATCCCACTGTGTTACCAGCCAGAGGCAATGACAGCCGGCCTCTGCAAACAATACATAGTTAGAGGAACTTGCTGTGTTCCATTTTGTAAACATGGTACAAGGAGTGAGTTGCAGCGACAGCACAGCAACCAATAACTCTTGATCACTTAAAGATTTTTCATTAGCCAGTTCTATAATAAATTAACTAGGGAAGTGTAAAGGTTGTTTTCAACAATTTATAAACACCCACCACAAGGAACTAGGGAAGACAGTTCATCTTTTCACTTAACTTTTTTACTTACCCTCCGATGAAACTTTAGTAAGTACAAAGGCTGGTCAATACTCCCAGAACTGAATGCTGTGCACCTGTGTAACCAAGAAACACATTTCATCTGTCAGAAAACAACTTTTAAAACACTTCAGACATAAACTTCCTTCAGCTGCTTACCTGCGTAGGTTCCTGTTTGCCAGATTCAATGTACCACAAAAGGCTACTGGTGTTTCAAAAGGGATCTGTCACCTTGCCAAACATTTAAGTGGTAGCAAACCCAGCAGAGGTACTTTCAAATTTCCCCAGAGAATTCTGAAAGTCTTGATTTGGTTTGACTTCGATAGTGCACCCTATGTCTCATCAGTTATCCAGCACGGGGCTACTATCTGCCTTCCCAAAGCACGAGTTATTAGCACTGCCCTGAGCCTTTCACCAAGTGATCCCTGTATCTAACGCGGAAGGAGTCGGTCAGAGGAGAAAGCACCAGTATCCCCCAGTTGCTAGGTAACAAGCAGGGAGATCCTGACCTGAATTCTTAGTGGAGGCTGATGTTGCTCAGGAAGCTTAGCTGGGTCCCTCCTGGAAAGGGAGGGCCGTGCCAAAAAGTTCCTCCTGGCTTTGCAAAGGCCATGGCGTAACATCACGCAGGACAAAGGGGCAGCAGCTGAGCTATTTTTATGACAAAAAGGCACCTGTTCTGAAAATAGGAACACATGCAAAAACGGAGGGTGAATTTTTTGCTCCTTGTGCCAATGAAACTAGAGTGTTTTTAACATTAAAATGGTATTCTTCTATTTCAAATCTGGACATCAGATAAAGTGGAAGAAGCCACCCATCATGTGCACAGCCTCAACATTAACAAATGCAACAACAGAATATTAAGCATATGAAAGTAAAAAAATACAGGTTATCTCAGACATGTATGCTATGAATCATAACACAGAAAACTGAAGAGAAGCAAATCAGGAAGTTAGTGATGACAGAAGAACTTTGCATTTTCTGTCCGTGTAAATATTTTGAGTTACTGCCATGGCACTGTATTAATTACTCTATTTACCTCGCAAACTCCATAGGATGTATTTTCAAAAAGAAGAAAAGTAAGGGCTGAGCTAGACCTGAAGTGCCTCTGGGTCCCTTGAATGGGGTATACCCGACCCTAGTCAACCTGTATAGCGAGTGGAAGGAAATAATGCCTCCTCATATGCAGCATAATACAAATGTTGAAGACCCAATTATCTGGAAAAAATGCCTGTTTGCTTTCTACTGACTCCAAGGAACATCTTGGTAAACGAAAGCAATGCTGTGACCACCACGTATGGCATGGCTCCCACAGGCTGGAGGGGCCTGTGAGGCCGGGAAGGCTGAGGGGTATTGGTGCAGAAACAAATCTTTTCACTCCAGCTGGCTGCTTCGCATCTGGGCACATTCTCACGTGTGGGCTGCTCCCTCCTTGCTCAAGTACGTTCTGCCAGTCCCAAACAGGAATATCTATGAGGACGTGCAGCTCAGCCAGGGCAGTAGCTCCCCTATCACCTTTGTAGGGCACACTCTCTGCAGGAGAGATTTGCAGTGGGTAAACCTGCCACGCAGCAACCACATGGGCAAAAGCTCTTTTAAAGAGGGGTCTCAGGCATAGGAAGACTGGCCTGTCATGTCTTGAGAAGTGCAGCTATGACCTTAAAAGGGAATTACTCCACAATAACATTTATCTGGTAGAAACAAAGCAATGCTTTAATGGAAAGGAAATGCACACAAGTGTCTTTGCAGAATGCCAGCCCAGCTCAGCTATACAATGGCACATCTAATGCTTACTCCTAATGCACGTAGTGTGGCCCCAAAAAAGACTGTCCTTTGATATAGCCAGGTTCAGTGTGTTCAGCACAGGCTCCTGGTCAGAAAGCAGTCTCTTAGCTATGCTTGAAATCTCTCCCTCCCCCATAAATGTCCATATTTACCCAGGGAATCAGTCTATCCCTGCAGCAATTATAACTGTCCAAAAGCAGATGAGTATTAAGGTGCTCCAAGTACCTTTCTGAACAAGTGCCAAAACCCATCACATTAATAGGAAAATTATAGTTCTTTTGTTCATTTCCCTTCTCTCATTTTATTGCAGAAACAGGAGGAGCTCAGTGTTAAGTCCTATCCCAAAAGCACTTAAATTGTCAGACAAAATAGTTACGGATGTCATGACCTGAATTCAGCAAAACTGAATTAATTCAGGCTTTAAATAGAGTCACAATAAAAAAAAAAAAAACCAAAAACGTATAGATAACCAAGAGACATTGGGAGGAAACAAACTGAAATTTTAAGATGTTAAATATATATTCACCTGCTGCTAAAGAAAAGCTGATCATGTAACAACACTGAGCGCAAATTGGACATCACAGCTCTGTGCAGTGCAACTGATTTTTAAGTAGTCCAGAAACAATTTTCTGACGAAAGGCCATCTTACAGATATCATCACCAGAAGGCAAAACAATGCAGAGAATCTGCTCATAGAAATATTTGTATTTTAGATAGCACTAGATTAATTTTTTTACTATAGATTCTGCTTTTTGGTACTTTAGTGCATCTTTTCCTACAAATTCTTCCAAATGGCCCTAATGTACAGCAATGCAACAAGCTGACACTAAATAGCAGAAAGTAGAGAAAACAGAGGAAGCTTGGCAAAATGAAAGGTACAGCCAATATAAGCTTTTAATAACAAGGTCCTTAATAGAGACAAAAAGAAATTAAGTATGGTAGATTTGAGAAGAAATGGAGAATTGCTGAGCCTAAGAAAGAGGAAGATGGAAAACCTCTCAGGGGCAAGAACTTAGATGTGAAAGGGGAGAAGGAAGATGAGAAAAATACTTCAGATTTTTCTGAACACAGACTGAAGGGCAATCGTGAAGACCGGAAAGAGAGCCATGGGAGATGCTTCAGGTAGGTGCCAGAATCCAGTGATCTCCTGGCCACAGATGAGCAAATGGCTTAGTCAGTGATTTGTCATTGACACTCTTGGCAAAGCTACTGTAGGGCCATTGATTTAAACTTCTGTGCAGAAAAGCGGGTGCGAATGGTACATGGATCAGAGTGATAGACAATTAAACAATGAGAACTGCAACACAGTAAAGCAGTTTTATATAAAAGTTAAAAAAAGGATGTAGATGGTGACAGCTGTTGGAAATGCCTACTCCAGGGAGAGCCCAAACTGGGCACCTTTCCACTCTCTGAACATTTCCTCTGATCATGTCTTGATCAGCAAAAATGGGTAAGTAGTAAAATGGATCAGGGTGGGGTACAGGAAATCCATTCCATGGTGTTAAAAATAACCTGTCACATCTTCCTGTTGTCTAAACTGGCATAACTCCATTGGCTTCATATAATGCCAGCTTAAGATCTGGTCAAATGCAATGAGTAAGAGGAAGGTGGCAGTGCCCCTTACATGTTTCCCTTTGCCCACAGGCAGGTTTCAGCAAAGTGTGTCTATTCCAGGGGAAGATACTTAATAAAGGATTTAATCTTCCTAATGAATACGAAGGATGCCAGAGTACCAAACCTGTCAAACACACCTTGCAACAAAACACATTTTTAAAAATTTGCTTTATTCAGCTCTATTTTTGTAAAGTCATGCAAAACGGAGAATTCTAAATTGCCTGACTTCAACCACTGGAAGTCAAACGCTCCTGTACAAATCTCACTGCAGAAGTGTAGTATCACAGTAACTGAGATCTTACATAATCCGGTCACATCTCCACACACATCAGGAACACAGTGCCGAGAAGTCTCCCGGTTGTTCAGCCACAGAAGGAGCTGCGTGAAGCACTGATTCACGCTGATGAATTGTAACCAAGCAACACTGCCAGCATCTCTCCAACCCATTGTTCAACTGAGCTGAGGAGAATAGCAGCAGAACAGCACTGAAAATCTGCCAAACTTCGACTTCAATTAAAGAATACCATCCCTCTAACACTAGATATAGTAAATTCTTTAACCAAACTTTAACAGAAATAAACTGTTACTTCTCTCTCAGTAGAAAGATTATGTCATGCCTGAAGGCAGCAAATTAATTTCTGTGCATCCATGACCTCTTGTAAATCATCTTTACAAAAGAAAATGTTCAAATTCACTTTACACAGAAAATGAAGGGCAATGAATTATTCATCTGAGCAGAGGGACAAAAATACTGCCTTTTTTTGGTTTGGCTATTGGATGCTGAGGGAAACTAAAGACAACTTTCTCAGATACAGTAACTAATCAGCAGCAACACAGACGAGGTGGAAAGGAAGTAGATACTTGAAAATTTTGTTCACTGAGAGTTAGCAACTTTTTTCCACGTAAGCATCTGAAACCAACAGTTAATGCATGTAATACAGCTACTACATCATTGATATGAACCTTATTATCAACAGAGGCATTAAAAAATTAGGTTGCAATACTGACATTTTTTTCTTTTATTGCGGTTAAGTCTGAGGGGTTGGATCGTTTGTCGTGTTTAATGCCACCAGCTTCGATATCAAGAACAAAATTCACTGTAAAATTATCCATTCTTGCTCTTCATGGAAATAAGAAGACGACACAGTCTGCCAACAAGACTGTTGGTTTCTAGAGAATTTAAATTTTTTAGATGTCCCACAGTATCCTCATTTCACCAGAAAAAAATAATCACATGTACAAATTAAGAATAAGATACAGAATTGACTTGTTCTTATAACGCAAAAGACAGGCTTGCAGCTGTAGGCATTTCTCAGAGCACAAAAACCAAAAGCACTGACCTGTGAAACAGAAATAGTAATAACATCTGCTAGATTTCTGGGCTCTGAAATCACATTCCCTGAGAGCAAGTTTCCAAACTTATGTAAGATACCACTTCCCTTTTCAATGGATTATGCTTCTCTTTTGAAACTTTACTTAAAAGCCTGAGTGTAAAACCACATATATCTTTCTTCTCCAGGAATTAAAGTAGTAGAGCAAAGTTACAAACTGCCATGGCATTGGCATAAAAATAGATTTATCAATGTCTCTCCAAATTTGTGATATCCTAGAATGACTTGGGTTGGAAGGGACATTAAAGATCATCTATTTCCAACCACCCTGCCATAGGCAGGGACACCTTCCACTAGACCCAGCTGCTGCAAGCCCCATCCAACCTGGCCTTGAATACTTCCAGGGATGGGGCATCCACAACTTACATTAGATCACCCTCTTTCCTTACTCCCTGCTTTTCTTTCTAGGCTTTATTTACAAACCAGGTTCCTAGATATGGTCTTCTCAATCCCACCATGGGGAAATCAAGCAGTCTTGTATTCACTGTTTTACATAGAGGATCACCAGGATTTCACACAGGCAGGAATGCTGCTGCTTGGGTTCTCTGTACTTGACAGTTTAGGGTCCTTCTTATAAGTCCTCAACACTGCCACAGGTTTTGACACTATACAGTATTTTCCCTAGAGGGTCAAAGTCTGCTCTCCCTTGGCATGAGTGTGAGCAGATATTTAAAGCAGAACTTGCTCTCCCCTTCTTCTTTCCCCTCCTATGTTTGCCAGATGCCTTTATTTAATGTCTGTTCCCTGGATTGGCTCTTAGATTGATTTCTTCCCTCTACATTTGCCATCTGCTGGTCCAAACAGCTAAACAATACACTTCTCAATCTCATAGCATTGATTCATTCTTGCTGTCAACCTGGCATCCAAAATAGTATGGCAGGTCTGGGTAAGGCCTTTCTCCACCAACAGGAATTTTCTCCTTGTACCTTTGCAAGCCGCTATTGCAGGAGCAAAGTTTTTAAGAGGGAACAAAGCCAAAGTGAGAGACAGGTACCGAGAGGAACTGAACCACTTTGTCTTGATAACGGGAAGTGGTCTGTGTTGTGGCTATTTCTTGGAAGCAGGATTTGCAGCCCAGGTAGCTGGGTGTGGCTTTGTACAAAGAGAAGACATCAAACCGTATAGCAGCTAATGGCATGTGCACTTCCAAAAGAAACAAATACTTTGTGGAAAAAAGCTTGACTTAGAGCCTTTGAATCCCTTTCCAGAGTCTTCAGCAACTGTCTTCCTCTCTCCAGTGAAAATTTATGAGGACTCCTGTGAAATAATTGGTGTGAATATGGGCACCATGCCTGTGCTCTGCAGGGTACACAGCCTGGGCAGCACTACAGGGGAAAGGCCAGAACAAGGGCTTGCAAAATGCAACAGCAGCTGGCTGGGAAAGGTGTGAGGAAGAGGACAGAGGCAGCACAGAAAGAGGAGGAAAGGAAAGGTGCCAAAAAGTCTTGTTATGACCCCACCTAAATGCTTAACAGCAAGGTATTACTGAGTTGCCTAAATGTGCGTGTTTTACCCGTCCTGTTACATTAAACTCAGAATGTTTTAGAGACGAGTCTGTCTCTTGAGTGTTTGCACAGTTCAAAGCACAATAGCTCCTTGTGCTGGCTGAGTCCTTTGAATGCTGCAAGAATACAATTAAATAATAGGAGCAGTAAAAAGCTTCATCCTATTCATACTTGAGAAGATCTTGCGTGGCTCTGGACAAATCGCAGCCACAGCAACACTCAACAAACACATTTTCTAATCCTCTCATTATTATTGTTGCTTTCTCTTAAAGGTATTTTAAAAAGAGAAAAAAACATTCCTTTCATGAAAAAAATATGTATTTCATTTAATATCTGAATGCCACAAAAGACTAATAGTGTAAGTGAATAAAAGCTTGAGAATTCCTGGTTCAATGCTTCTCCTTATGCTTAAATTTGCATAAACACTTGCTTTTTTATGTTTCTCCTGTGATTTTGGTGGCTCAGCTGACATCCAAATAGCCTGCCTGCTCTCAACTTTGCATCACATGGTGAAGTAAGTGGGAACAGTGTGAGATCTGCAGGGTCTCAATCTCTTAATGTTTAGATAAATGCTGACACTACAGAGCTGGTCCTAGTTTTCCAGAGCTTCCAACCTATTATGAATCTAATAGAGAAAACCCAGCACTTCAGTGTTCTTGGTCTCAGCAGCTCTGATCCAATGCCCGTTGAAGCCAAAAGAAAGGTTCCTTAATTACCCAGTTAGTGTCAAATCAAGCTCAATTAGACTCAAGTGCCATTGAAGAACAAGATGTAAACACAAATTCCTTCACTACTGAACTGTACAGCACCGACCTGCCTGATCCAGGTCTTCGTGTAACCTGATACTTCATACACCACCCAGCGTTCAAGGGAGTGGTGCTGAGAAACACTTCCTGAAATTCCCAAGCTGCTTTACCTGCTTCACGTTGCTAGTTCACAATGAGATTGCTGGTTGTCACCACTATGAATGGAAGGATAAAAATTCAGTGTTAAGTTATGAAATGTTACATCTGCTCAAGAAGGCAGAACCACCAGCCAAAACCAGTGTGTCACAGAAATGTGTAAAACAGCACCAGATTTAGCCAGATCCAGCACAAGCCAGGTTTATATTTGAAAGCTGCACTGGTACAGATGTTAGTAGGTGTATGAATAAAAGAGCAGAAGATTGTACCACCAGTCTGCATATCCATGGTAACAAAGAGAGGATCTCCTGGGAAAAGAAGTTGTGAGTGGGGTAACAAAGGAGCTTTATTCTTTCCCCCTTTGCCTTAAGGCTAAAAAGCTTTCACACTATCTAGCAAGATTATTTAGGCTGGGGCCATGTTCATCCCTGGATTACAAGAGCAATGAGAAAAAAGAACAATATGGCACCTTCAGCCCTCAGAGTGCTTGTCTAGCTTGCACTGCGGTCCACGTCTCTGTATGTTCACAGCTGTTGTTCCACCTAGGCTGAAGTTGATGCAAACACACCCAGTCACACTACAAACAACCCATTATAGTAGACACAATACAGAACAGTACCCAAGACATACACCAGTGAGTTGGGGTGTGCAAGCCAAAGAAAGAAACAGTGGCCTGCTATGCAGCTCTCAGTATACAGTATTTAGGCATGAATCGTGGAATCGTTTAGGTTGGAAAAGATTCTAAAGGTCATTGAGTCCAACCATTAACCTAGCATTGCTAAGTACCAGTATTGCTCATTTCCCTTTGTATATATGAGTATGTTCTGAATACATTTATGATGACACAATTGCATCCACTCTAGGCCAGGCCAGGTTTAACAACTTTTACTGTCTTGTAACTACTCATAAAAGTTCTATTACTACTGAAGGACAATGTCCAGAGAAAGAAAGACCGATTGCAGAAGCAATTAAGTTACTGGGATTTCCATGCAACACACAGGGATACCAGTGTCCTCACATGCATGCCTATTCCATCACTCATGGTTCAAAGGGCAACTCCTTGAGCTCCCACTCCAAACTACACTCACAGAACTGCCATCTCTGTCCATCTCCTTACAGCCATCATTTGGGCAAGAGGGAGGTGCTGCAGCCGGCACTGACTGAGCCCATGTGGACTGGATTCTGGGTACCTGTGTGCTGAGCTGCCAGGCAGGAGGTCAAAGAGAACAAAAGAAATAGGCACCATCTGCCCTATCGATGTATGTAACCTCTGAAGCAAAGGGATGAAAAATTGTTGCAAATACAGTTATTTTTAATAATCTCCTTTTTTTATTCTCCTGCCGCCAACAAAAATTCCAGTTTATCCATTTATGAGTCTGAAGCTCTCTGCACATGGTCCATTTCTCTTGCTCCTTCCTGGTCCAGGTTCTTCCTGGTCTTCGCAATAGGCAAGAAAAAGTGACTTCAAAAAGAAAGGACAACAGAAAGTAAACCAAGGCAATAAAACCTTAACATACCCAAAAACTCATCTGAACATCCAAACAGGAGCAGAAAAGCTCCTTCTTCTTTTTAAATCCATCTTTTGTTTCCATGCTACAAGGTATGTGTTTTAATAGTTTGTTCTAAAATAAGTTGGGCGTGGTCTTTTTACTAACTATTGTATGATTTGATAATTATATAGCAGAGCAAACTACTTTCCTAATCTCAAATAAACTCTTAAATTCTACAGTGCCTTTAAGAAAATGGGGCTTAAATACCTTTTATTTTTTTCCAATGTCATGTATGCCCAGGAGAAAGCAATTTTTCCTCTATTTAAGTTGGTCTTGAAAGTCTTAGAATTGACAGTTGCATATAAACAATTTACATCCTCACTTTTACAGCTACATGAAATAGCATTAATTTATGCAGTACACAATGTCTTGATTTCCTGATTAACTTCCCTTCAGGCTTTCACTGCGAGTCAGTGATATTTTATTAGAGATGAGATAACAGTGATACTTGTATTACTTTCCTTCATTACATTCAGTTGCTTGTAACTCTGGCGGGTGGTGTAACTTTTAGGTCTTTTGAGTGGGGGGACAAAAGGATTAATAGCTTGTGATGGTGTAATTGGAGTGTCCACTCCACAAACAAGAGGTAGGTTATGGCTGCACAATGAACCTTGGTTCTGACACACTCAAGCTTGAGGTTTGACTCAGCAAAGTAAATAAAGCTCTTTTCAAGCAGTCTGCACAAAGTTGTCAGGGCGTTCTGGTTTAACACACAGCACAATATCACGCATTATACATGCAGTGGGATTAATTAATACGTTTAGAAACTGTCAACTACCAGGTGTAAGCACTTCAATCTGCTGTTCCTAAGCAAAGTGGTCGAGAGTTTAATAAAAAACATCAGAAAGATTAGGTAAAATTTCAACATAATTTTGATTATGAACCTTCTCATATAAGTAGACCCCTTGCATGTTCCTGTTGCAGTAACTCTCTCACCTCCACTAGCAAATGGCTTTTCCTTCCTCACCCTTAGCTATTAAAATACATATTGTATCCAGATCACTACAGGCTGCTGTGGAATATAAAGTTTTAATGACACCACAGCAGACTCTTGGGCTGAGCTTATAAGAGCTCTCAGTTTTAGTCCAAATCTAATAGTAAAGTAAACAGAGTTAGGATGATGCTCAGTGCTATTGTAAATTCCAACCACATTCCATCTTGAAAAATGAATGGAGAAAAAAAGTGGCGTAACCACTTATAAATATTATGATGAAAACTAGATTGGTCACTTTTATTTTGCCCTAGGCTTCAGAAACAGAGGCCATTAAAATAACAACTAGTCTGATAGAAAAGCTAGGCAGAAATGAGGCTTTATATTGTGGAGATACAGCAGACAAAATGTAGTGCTGTAGGAGCAGATGTGGTTTTAAAAAACAATAAAATACTTTTCACCAGAATTCGCAAATTCATTTTGTGGAGATGGAGTCAGGAAGCCCTTGCTGGACATTCCCACCACCACCAACCACAGATCCAAAGTCCCCATGAACCCAACAGAAGGTTCATACTGAGCTGTACCTATTTGCACACATGGTCCTCTTTTATACTGTGATTGAGCTACAGCTTGTGATTTTGTTCAGAATAAGACTGCAAAGCAGCTAAGCTGGTTATTAAACCAGACTGTTGAAGCAAGTGTGTAAAAATTACAGAATTCAACTTAAAGGTTACAGTCTAATTGCCAGTATCTTACTTTGAATAAGGAACTTGCTGCAACAGGCTCACTGCAAGAGTTGCAGAGGATATTTCTGCGAAGTTTCAAGAAAACTGACTAAAAATCTCTTGACAATTTACAGTGTTCTCTGCTCACAGAGTCATTTTGCATCAGATTCACAGGACTAGCTTTTACTAAAAAAATCCGCTCACCTTGACAAAGGTTGTGGAAACAACCTCTTTAGAGTAAACAGCCCTTCCTTAAAGCACTCCATCAGTCCAAACAGAAACCCTCATATGCTTGTGCTAACAGTGTCAAGTTACATCAGAGATGGTAACCAGTTTAAAGAGCGTAATTTTGTCAAAACAATAGGCCAGCTACCATTATCCTTCCATACACTGTGGACTCACTGCAAATGTCAGAGAAGCCAGACCGTTTACCTGGTTCAGATATCTCCAAAATGGACTAACCTTCAGTCCCATAAAACTGAACTTGGCTAGTTCAAGAGTTGAAGCCCACTTGGGGATCCTGGAATATCAGATATGTGGTACTATATTATTACAAACCCAGGATTTCAACTTGTTTCTAGGAAAGAAATGTCTTTCTTTTTCTCCTATCTTCTTCCACTGTTAAATTTCAAGCTAATAACCCATTGTTGTGACTGAGCAAAGCATTACTGAAGCAATGGCTACAATTCAAAGCAAGTGTAAAATGCAACAGAGCTTCCTTATCCATGAACGTAATGAGAGCGACAGAACCATCACCTGTAGATGCATGGCAAGACCAAAGCAGCAACTGATATTGTGGGTCAGAAGAGACTTCCCTTAAGATTACTATCACAAATGCAGGTATTTGTATGGAAGAGATGTCTCTGCAGGAAAGAAGAAAGCAAGGAAGGAGAAACTCTGCTGAAAAAACAGTAGTAAAGTCAGCAGAAAGTATGAGAGAAAGGGAGAACAGCTGTAGAAAAAAATTCCCTGAAAAGGCCTAATGACAGCATTACTTCATGAGTGGCAGAACAAAATAGTAAGTGATGTTCAGAGAAGCCTCCCTCCTCTTCATTGCATTCTACTTCATCCATGGAATCAAGGTTTGCTTTGGTTTTTCAATTATCAGGATTGGATCTGGCTTCATCATCAGATTAACATTAGCTAAAAGTTATTAAAAATTGCCTGGTTTTGACCTAAGTTTTTACAGCCTCAGATCTCAAGCAAATCCAGGGACACAAGCCCAATTCTGACCTTGCAGCAGTTCCTTGTTCTGTCTTGCCCACTTACAGTTTTATTCACACACTTTGTGATCTCAACTGCTTGTGCAAAAGTGGAAGAAGTAGCAGCAGCAGAATGACTTTCAGGTGGGTTTTGTTGATTTCTTTCACAGCTGTGGCAAGAATTAATAAAGGCAAACTCATCAAAATACAGTAGTGAGCCTGTTCCACAGCCACGAGGCCAGAGACGGGACAACAGCTAAGCACCATGCGAACCACTGGGAACCCACACTCACTCGAGCTGTGCTAGAAGGCCCCCTTCTCCTGTGCTGAACTCCATCCATCTTTCACAGACCAGTAATGCTCCTTGCTGTATTTGCATTCCAGCTTACCGGACACGTTACCTTCACTCCATCACAGCACCCAAAACACCGCTCCTTTGACACGTATACAGGGGAAGAATGTACCTGAGAAATTCTGTCCAGCAGAGAGAAGGAGATTTCCTGAAGTCCCTTAGGCTTCTCAGCTGACTGCAGGATGTGCCACCGTTTCTCAAAACTAATCAGCTGTTCCAGAGAAACATGCAACTTATGAGGAGAATGTGTCAATTCATTCACCATATATGCTCCTTTACAAATATGTAACACAGATTGGAACTGACATTCAAGATGACCCACACCCTATATAAGCCTCACAAAAACTGCCTAGTTATTCACTTTTCCAGCTTGCCAAACTAAGCCTCCATACTCAGTGTCAAGCTAAAACATTTGTTAAAATAATTCTTGGCTTCCTTCCACTCCAAACAAATTCATCAGACAGATATTTCAACTCATTTTTGACTCAAGCAAGCAGAAGTAGGAAGGTACAAAAGAAGAGATGTAAGATCCTTCATTAGTTAAAATATGATTTTTTTGGTACATATTTTTCTTCCACATAAGGATAATGGAAGGTTTCGGCTATTTTTGAGGTCACTGTCTCCAATTAAGAGAAATGCACGAGCTTTAAACAAATCAGACAACCGTGGAACAATTTTAATCCCTGAATGAATAAATCCCTTGGGGGACCTGGCTGCAGAGAAATCAATGGGCAATTCTATTAAGCCTTAGCAGCAAATAAGGCACAATCTGGCTTCTACAATGGACCTCAAAGCCACAGATCCTGTCATAAGAATTTATCAGATTCGTGTGATCAGTCATCAGTGTACAGAGCCCGATTATACACAGAATTTCTTCTGCTTACAGCAGCTGTTGGAACAGCATTGTCTCTAGATCATCTTTGAGTGAGGGGCTATAATCTTATGCGGAAAAATGACAGTAATAAGTGTTAGCTGGGTGAATACTCATTTATTCCAGTGAACTCCTACCCTTATCAGCACCCTGCTGCCCACTGACCTTACCTCTAGCTCAGAAGTGTTAATAGAAGTGTCAGCTGTGACTGTGAGAAGCTCAGCATTTGCTCCCACAGCCTTTCACAGCAATGTATAAATGACCTCCTTTGCCCTACAGACTGGAAGTGCTCTCTCTAGCTGTGGGATCAAACACAAATCATTCATATCATACTACAAAAATACACCACAGACTGGCACAGAAGATAGAACTGTGTTTTTAAAAGAAAAAAAAAAAAAATCATCAAAACCGAAGAGGCAACTTCCCCTCCTCCTCCATATACCTACATGCTGACCTGCTGACATCTCGCACGGTAAGGACAAAATCACCTTGCTTGATGTGATTGATACAGCCTAGGCAATATCTGGGAGCCTCTGCAGCAATACCTCGGGCTGCACCTGCTCTTGCAAATAAAACTCTTGGGACTGCCCTGTGGCACTGGACACAGTGCTCGAAACCAGACTGCTAAACTCTCATGATCTTCGAAAGGGGCTGACTACATCCACTCTGCTTGTTGAAAACATTACCAGCCTATCCAACCAGGACCGTGTCCAGGGCTGTTCCAACAACGCAAGAAGACAGGTGATCAGTGACAATCTGACCCAGGAAAGTTCCCCACATTGTTCAGTAGTTGAGAGGCATCTTCCCTGTCCAGCTACCCAAACTGTTCAGATCTGAGGCATGTCCAAGGTGCATGACAGCTGCCTTCTCTGCTCACAGGACTAAATTTCCTTTCCTTGAAATCAAGGTATGTGAATAAAGAAAAAGGGTGAAAATAACACACATACAGCTACTACCCAGACAGAGCTGTGCTACAGACATGGCACACCCAGTGCTCAGAGTTCAGGAGTACTCACTCCAAGCATCCACTCTTTAGTTACAGAGTCAAGTTTTCACAGCCATTAAATGCTTAAAGATAGAGATGGGAGCTATCACTTCTTGCAATGAATAGCAATCCTTACCCAATAAAATGCACAGCAGGATTTTTAGGTTAGGTGCCTCAATCCTATTTCAGTTGAGTGGAATTATATCCCTGAAGATGTTAAAAGCCTCTGTATTGAGATGCCTCTTTTATCCCTTGGCACCCAAACACGTCTCTAATCCATTTCACTGGCTTATGAAAGAAAGAAATACAGAAGTAATACTGCAAGTCTTTTCCTCCTTCTCCTGGGTAAATAAAAAATATCCTCTGCATATTTCAGCTTTGCAGTCTCGCTTCAAGTCTACCTCTGAGCACTAAAATGGAAGTCCTGTGGAAGCTGCTGAGGTAAATTTCAACACTGCCTGGTAGTATGAGACACAAGACAGGCAGAAATAGTTAAGTAGTTTAATTCACACTGGTTTGGCATTCGGCCAAAGGGGTTTTGTGGAAGTAATTAAAAAAAGGGAACCTTAAGTCACTAGAAGGAACAAATAATTTTCATAGTGACACTTTACTTTTCTTCCCCGGCATCCTTTCAGTGATGCACGTTATCCAGAACTCTGTAATCTGCAAAATCAATTTAAAACACCAATGTACAGTTATCACGTCACTCTAAAAAACTAAATTGGTAAAGAAACATAGCAGTCTTCATCTGTCGGTTCAGCAGCAATCAGATAAACTGGCTTTACAGTCTGGACCATATATTCATCTCACACAGATGTGAAAAAGGCTAAGCTACAAGATTAAATAAAACCCATATATATTGTCTACCACAACTCCTATTATTTTGAATCGATTAACTTTTGAGATAAGTACATATTCTAAGTGGATATTTGAGAGCAGTAAACTGTACAGTATCTTAACAAGCGGCTGCCGAGGAACAAGAAACCAATATGACTTCACTTTGATAATTTTGGACTGAGTGATTTTGGGGGAACGCATCAGGATAAGAAAGAAAGTGTATCTGTGCCCTGCCAAATGGGTCTGACAGTTCTTCCTGTGCTGTTAGGAAAAAAAACATAATTCTAATTTCTGCTACAAAGCAATTAGCATACTAGGAGAAAATTACAGTACACAGTGACACAAGATAATGCTCCACATTAACTGTTCCTATAAACCTTAAAGGCAAGTAAGAGGGACAACAGTAAAAAATGTTACCCTTATTTTAACAAAATATGTCTTTTTCAGAGTTAACTTCCATGTACTCACGTTTGGAAGCCAGATCTAAAATACCTGAAATAGCCTCCATTTTCACAAACTGTTTAGCATTCCTCTCACTGAAAAAAATCAGTCTTTAGAGTACATCTGCCTTCAGTGTCCCAAAGACACTAGACACTTAGGAAAATTCAGGACACTTCACTGAAATACACTAACTTGTCTTTCTTCAGATATTCCTTTTTAAAATTCTGGGAGAACAGAACTGATGGGAATAGCATTTTCTTTTTCATGCTTGCATTATGTGCCAGTATAGCAAAATCCAGCCACCACTGGTAGCTTGAATGCACCAAGCAAGACATGGAGGAGGATCTCTGCAAGTCTGCATATTCATTCATGTTTACAAAACTGAGAACACAAAGGTCTAAGAGACTGATTGACCTATTTGAACTATTTGCTTAATTGACAATCAACTCCAGGTTTCTTAACTGCTCTTTCTGATTCACTGTCTTGTATATTTGTTCATGACACACTGTTGAAGGAACTAAGGGCTGATCTCTGGCTACAGACATCAAGTAAACTCTATTTTACTATGATACTGCCACCTGTAGTCTTTCTGAACACCCCACTACCTCTGCACAGTTTTGATTTTTAAACTTCTAAAAATGGCATTGCTTATCCTTTGCTAAAGAGTTCAACATCACCCCACTCACCAAGAGAAATGTCAAATAAAAGGTTTGGGCAACAAGCTTTCATCCTCTTTCCTCTGTGATTTCCAGCCCCACCTAAAGATCTTCAGAGGTTTGCCTGCCCTGATGTTCTCTGATGAAGACTCTGCTGTCAGCAGGTCTGAGAAGAACAGGCAACTCCAAGGTGAATATCTACCAAACTAGCATGAATGGTTACTTCCAAACAAGAGAGAGCATGCCTGAACACACTACACAACCAGCCTACACTGCAGAAGACAGGGACGGAAATCAAATCTGAAGTTTCTATGAGGCCTAATGGAGAACTCTCACCAGATACTTCTATATATACTTCATTTATGCTCTACTTCTGTACACTGATTAGTACCAGTGACATTAATTCTCTTCCTCTTCCAATGTTTTTCTGTACAATAGTTTTTTTTATGCTAACCTATCATTAAATTAAAAACAGATCTCAAAAAGGCCAGATATATGCCTTTCATTGCAGAGCAACACACAAAGTGATGTAAATTCATAATCTCTCTGTTTTGTAGTCTTACAAGTCAAGACCTAAGCCCTATGGATGTTTTGCTCAGCATTCCTAGCTATGGAACTGTCAGCTCAATGGTGACGCATTAAACACTATATCAACTCAGAAGGCCTGTAGCTACAGAAATTAATTTCTTCCATTCTTCTTTCTAGGAACAGAATTAGTTAGAAGGACAGACAGACGAGTGTCTGTCCCTCCTTAACCTGTGATTTGTCCAAGTACTTATGGAAACTCTTGCATATTTCCATGGTCAGCTGATACAGTGCAGCCGCTGAATCTGCCCAAACCCCTAATGCCTTGCACAAAGCTCTGTGATACCAATTCCAGTATTAAGGAGAAAATGTTGCAACTGTAAGATTTCACAAATTACTAATTGTGATGGCATACAGTGCCCCGAATCCTTTAAGTTCAACGTTATATTGTATTTACAGCTTCTTTGTTCAGTTCTAGAATATTTTCCATTTTAAGAAGGAAAGAAATCTACTCAAGTTTAGAATCAAATAAACCCCACAATTCTAAAATACAGTTAGCTGATAGCATTTTATAGACAATGAGTTAGAAGATTAAGTGGTTCCTCTGTTATTCTATTTTTCTCTAAATTGCAGAGTTGCCAAAGCTGATCTGATAAAAGAAGAATGACGTGGAGAACAAGAAACTGTAATCTTCCCATCTCACCACTTTCAGATACAAAGGAGTAAAACTGGAACCTGTCTCCCCTGCCCAGAATTTTTATGTGCTAAAAAAAAAAACCAACAAAACAAAACAAAGCACACTGAGTTTTTAGCTTTTCAGGGATGCAATATTAAACAATGTCATTAAAAATAAGTTGACTTTTTAAAAAAATAAATTCCTTTACTGTTTTAAAAAAAAAAGCAAAAGCAGAGCTGTTGTGTACTTTTATCCATAGAACAAACAAACTGTTTATGGAGACTGTAGCTTAGCAGTGTGAGCTGAAGCATTTTTTGTAACACTGTCAAGAGTGTGCCTTGCCTGTAAACTCAGCCATCATACCTAAACCCCTAAGTGTATGCATAAAACAAAAAGCTGTATTGCAGTACAGTCAAGATATTTTCCTTGAAGGATTCCTTTCAAAGCTAGTTCTGCCTTAGTTTAGCAACAAACTTCATCAGAAAAACAGATGGTAGAGGACACCACTGAACGTATGTCCCAGCTTATACACATGTGGGTTTTCCATACTCCTGGAGCTGACTGATGAAGTCTGCTCTGAAGATGCTGGGAGCATGGAGAACCATGGGCCCAAGAATTCTGAGAAACAAAATGTACTAGAAGAAATACAAAGAAATCACTGTCCTGTTTTATCTCATTCTCTTTGAACATCAACTAACAGGCTAAAAAACTTTGCCCTAAATCAATACTCCAGTAATTACACTTAACTAGACTCATTCAAGGTCACAAAGAGTCAATGGTGTCAAACTGCTATAAAATCCCACTGTATCTTTTATACCTGTTTTGATGCTTATCTCTCTGAGTCATTGATTTAATCTTCCTTTTGAATTATTTCAAAATTCGTCATAATTTAAGGCATCACCAATGAGTACAGTGAAACTTGCTCCCAGGGCATGTTTCAAACATGCTGTACTAAAGCAGATACACCATCTGCTGTTTAAAGGGCTCCAAGACAGCTTTCTGTTAGTTAAATTCCTACAGCTACTGGATAAAGTACTACTGCCAAGAGGAATTCTGTTGGCTCCCTCTGAGGCTATACAGGGTACAGGCATCAGGAGTAATGGGACTTGCAAGAGGTATGAACAAAGTAAACAAAATAAACATTGTCTTGAAATCAAGACAATGACTATTTAAGTCTGAGCTTCAATAGAAACATCACTGCTGATTGTTTTCACAGAAACATCTACTAATATATTTACACTATTCTCCCAAACTAGACTGCTGTCTGTGTTTTCCCACGTGCCAGCAGACCCAGTTGCTTGGCTTTGAGTTGCCAAGATTTTTAGTTTCACCCTGTTATAACTCAAACAGATGTAGGCATTTTACACTCAGAATTTTACAACCCCTGATGTTCACTCTTTATAGACACCAAAAAATGAAGTATTGTAGAATTACTGTACTGATTACATTATTTACTTTTATGTTTAACTGTAAAACTTTCCATTTCAAATGTATTTCAGAGTGGCCAAAGACCCCCTTGCCTCATATTGCAATGTTCTACCCATATCCACCTCCAAAAAGTAATCAAATTTGATACTGTATCAAGAAGATCTTATGAGATTGTCTTAGCTTAGCCCTCTTCATGTGTAATGATGGAGTGAGAGAGGCTGCAGTACCACACTGAGAAGGCACAGAGGAGGAATTTGTGCCAGTATTTGCCAGTTCAAAAACATAAACTCAGAAGACCCAACTTTACCAAGCCAAAGCTGAATGATGGAGAAATATAATTCTGAAGGAGTTCTGCTGACTTTGGGATGAGTAGCAATCCACAGAAATGCTTCAGTACAGATAAAGCCATCTTCCTTAAGTGACAGTGTTGTCCATGAATGGATGTTTCACTGTAATAAAATGGGTAAACTAAATGGTCTCCTGCCCTGGCCGTTTTTGCATAGCCTTTCTTCTCTCTTTAATAAAATAGAGCCATAAATCTCCTAGTAAGAGAAGACTGTATATTTAATACCTTGAAGACATTACATTTTATGACTGAATTTCCATCTTTCCTGTGATTGTTAACTCTCAAAGTATGCAAAGCTGGGAAATGAAGAAGCTTTTTCTAAGAGTGTGTTACAATCCTGGCACCTACAACCTTCGTTCTACTGCCTTCCAACAAAGATTTCCATGTTCAAGCAGATGTCTTTCAGTATTTTGGTCTCAAGCAAACCAGACACATTCAGTTCCTCAGCACCTACAGTTTCAAAAAGGGACTTCTAGGCATCTGAACAAAAAGATAAATGAACTGTGCATTGCTGTATATATACTACGTTTAATGAGCCAAAGCCAGGCCTTGCTGTTACGAAGCAAGACCTCAGAGGGCAAGACAAGTGATGCACTCCAGCTGTGCAGGGCACTAGACAAGAGATCTGTGACAACAGTAGCAAAAGACTTGGAAGACACCTTCACTTTTTGCACAGCGAGTGTTCTGCAGGTTCCCATCTACAACGTGGATTGGTTATAATGCTCCAGTCAGAGAGTGGTTGTGCTGGCAGAACACACATCTGAAACCAAGAGTGGAACAGCTGGATGCGCTGCGAGTCAATGGCCATTTATTAAATCCTCACACAAAACAGGGAGAATTTGTCTCTGTGTTGTTAGACAAAGATGATTTCACTTTAGCCCTGCTGAATCTGAAATGCAGCTTTGCTACTGCAATAAATATTTGCCTGAGACATTTCCATAATTTAATCATATTTTCAGTTGCTCAGTAACAGTTCAGTGCCAGTCCTTGCTATTAAGGAGCTTGCTCTTTCCTCCTCTTTGCTCCTCTTTTGCCATAACTGTAAATATTGAATCTGCCAGCCAAGTAATGTACAGCTGTTAATGCCCTGCACGAAGGGATAGCAGAGGCTGTCCGTACCACTACAAGCCACATGTGAGCAGAGCCCTTTTCTCTGGGGAGCTCAGCTGAGCTGCAGGTAGCAGGCACTCATATTCCCACGCACTACCTTAGAAGCAGCACTGCTGCACCCACTCCTAAACAGTTTTATGGATTTTTTTTCAAGAGAAGAGTCAGACTATATATATCTACAAGGAGATTTTATGCTAAAGAAAACATTTTTAATTAAAATCACAGTAGAATTAAAGTTCACAAGGTCACTGCGAAAGCAAAGAAACATGAGCTTCTACTGTCTATAAACTCTGACGTCTGTACACAGACAAACCAATTACCCATCACTATAAACAACCACAGACAGTTCCTACTTCATCACTGGATAAAGCAAAATGCACCTGCTCCCTTCCCTTTAATGGTAAGCCAACTCCTACCATGAAACCGCCTTCTTTCAATGATTAAAGAACTACAAGGCAAGTGCCAGTAATAAAGTTATATTTTTTTCCTCCTGTAATTTAATCTTTGCCCTGTAGAAACTGCTGATGAGCTCAGTTCCACTTAAAATTTACATAGAAACAATCCATATCATGTTGCATGGAAAAGGACTGTTGCCCCAGTGTTTACTGGCCCGGTGATACAAGGAATGAGAAGTTACTCGGACGCAAAAATGATGTACAGCATTGTATTAGTATCAAACAGGCTTTGATGCATGGTTGCTATTTCTGGAAGCTAATGATCTGTGAGTGATAAAGCAAATGAACTTTTTAATGATGACAAATACAGGAGAATGTACAGCACCGAGTAGAGAACACGATGTCAAATGAAGAAAGATTTATGGGAGCTAATTATGGTACATAAGATTTATAATGGAAAAAAGAGGAGAATAGGAAAAACTTGTAGAAGATCTTGTGTGTGTCCAGCTGGAATAACAATTTGCTTTCAGACAAAGAGATGGACTGTATAGTTTACTACATGCTTCTAGTTGATACTTATATTGCTTTGGTATTTATACGCATATAAAGCCTAAGACATGCAGGATTTTATGCAATTTAAAACAAACTAGCTATAGAAAAAAACTCGCTATAGAAAAAATGTAGTTTTTTAACTAGTGTGAAAATAGGCAAATAAATAGTATTTTATTGATATTAAATCTATGGGATATTTTTCAGTTAATTGTATGGCAAAACTGGCAGGGTAATGTTTCCACAATTAAAATTTCACTGCACTCTTAAAAATTTTTGAAGAGATTCCCACGCATTGACCTAAGATCCATCAGTGTCAATTAAAATTCAATGGACTAAATACACTATTGACAGCAAAGTTTGTCAACAGAAGCTAATGTAATAATGAAAGAAATTGATTTGTGGTATTTCAGATCTCATGACCAAAAATACATTAAGGAGGACAAAGAAGTCACAACATTTAAGGCAAACTTCGGGCCGGAGGGTCAGTCAGCATTTTGCAAGACAGGAATGGGAGAGGGTCAGAAAACATCCCTGCCAGCTGAGCTCAGCCTTCCCGAAAGAAGTTGGGCTGGTGGGAGCACAGGCCCGTTCACCTCAATCTAATTCACACCTTCGACAAACCTGGAAATGTCGGTGGCGAAGGAACCACTTGCGCACATAGAAACCCGTGTCCATGTCCCACTACGTACCTTTCGCCTCTAAATTAAACGCCTTTTTTTGCTTCAGATTAAGCGTTTCCCTTCGCCTGCTCTCAGGAAAACAAGCTCCGGAGGACACACGGGGAAGCAAAGCCCCCCGCCCCCGACGGCCGCGGCTTGGCCAGCGGGAGTCGCTTCCCGGCGGGTCTCCCCGCCGCCTTCACTCACCTGGAGCCCGCGCGAGGGGCGAGGCGGCGCAGCCCTGGCGGCACGGGCGGCCCGCAGGGGCCGGGAGGCCACGGGGAGCGGGAGGATCGGGCGGCACCGGCCCATCCGAGCCGCGGACCTGCCGCCACCTGCCCGCGGCCCTGCCCCGCTCCTCCCGCCGGCCCCGCCGCCACCTGCGGCGCAGGGCCCGCCCGCGGCCGCGGGGCCAAAGGCGAGGCGGGCCGGCCGCGCTGCCCCGGGGGCGGGCGGGGTGCGGCGCCCCGGTGTTTTCCTCCTGGGCAAAACACTGACCGCGTCGGGTCATAGAGGTACGGGTGTGAGGAGAATGAGCGGGACGGGCGCTGTGAAGGGCCGATTTCACCGTTTTCCGCCTCGGCTTTCCTTTCCACTTCGCCCACCCGTAGTGGCTGAAGGTAGCGACGAGCCATCTCCAGGTTTTTGCTGGAGCGAGTTAAAGACTGTTGGAGGTGGCGGGGTAATTGCAGCGTGTAGCTATAGTCAGGATGTTCGTAGGGGTATCAGAGTGAAAGGCTCCAGCTGAAGTTGCTTGCAGCTGTGAATAGTCGTGCATTTGGATCTTCAAATGGTGTATTTGAAGCTTTGCTTCCATGCAAGAGGTGAGAAAGGATGGATGGACAAACTGGCTGGAAGAACTGACAAAAATAACCTCGAGTAGTTTCCCACTTTGGCATCTATCTATTTCAATAAAATTCTCTCAAACTTGTGAGTTCTGATTTCAGTATGAGCCAGTGAGTCTGAGGACAACAGTTCTGGATAGAAAATAGAGGTGTTGCCTGAAAAAGGAACGACCACCGCACTACATTGCCTTGTAGTCCAAGGTAGAAGTGTTAGAATGAAAAATTATGTGGAGGTTGTTTGTTTCTTAGGGCAGTGGTAAGGGAAGCAGAAATGAAAATGGAAAGCTGCTGCACACTAACTCAGTCTTAAAATGAAAAATCATTTCCACGTTACTTCTAGAGCAGCCACTCTGGGTCAAAAAAGAAATTCAATTATAGGTTTTATTTCTGCCAAGTAGCATTGTTTTAAAAATGTTCATGCTATACTGGCAAAAGTGATTTCATAAAATATTACTATGTGCAGGAAAGACATACCCTTGTGTAAAGCAAATCTGAGAAGCACATTGTTCACCTGCTCAGTTGCACTGCAGCTCTGACAACATTTTCTGCTTTGTGTACTCTATATAATTGCTTGGGTGTAGGCTGCATTCAAGATAAAAAATGTTTGTTCTTCTCCCACCTCAGGAAATAAAAACACTGAAAATACAATGCAGAAGAGAAGCATAAACTAGGAAACTTAAAACTAACCTTAGACTTTTGCATCTGCTGAAATAAATTACTAAGCTGCTTTGTGGATTTTAATAAAAATCAAATGTGGGACGGCCTAGAGAAAAATCTAATTGCAATATTTTAGAGAGGTAAAAAAAAATCCATTGGATGGAAACATCATTTTAGGCCATGTCTTCAAATATAATGTTTTAATTATAAGCAAATTTTGTTTTTTCAAAGTTTATTAATAAAAAATCTGATCCGCGTCATGAAATAAGGTTATGTGTTTTGATATAGTCAATCCAAGTGGAGTCACATGAAAATTTTATCAGTCTAATTAAGCTCTTTTCCTTCTGTCTGGAAAGTGTCCAAAAGGTAAAACTAACTGAAATAATCTTTCCATGTGTTCAGATAACTGTGCATGTTAATACCACAAAGCTATGTATGATTCATTCATCTTCATTTCACATACTCCCTCTGCTGGGAATTAGCATGAAGGTTCAGTGGATCAGAGGAAAGATCATTAAGAGAGCAAGATACATTAAAAACTCTCTTTTGCTTCTTTCATTAAAAGATCACACTTCTTTACAGACCGTCCCATCTATATCAGTAAATCAATTTGTATTCCTTGTTGCAAGGCTATTCATACCAAAATCACTTCGATGTGGAAGGAGAAACTAATGCAAAGTAACTAGTTAAATATTCCATATATACTAACTTTTTATGCATTCCATTGTATAATTTAAGATCTGCTAGTATCAAAAATTAAATGAATATACAAAAGCAACTGAGTAACAGAACTGCAAAAGTATCTTTGATGCTGATAGACATGTGGCTAATACTCCACTGTCTACACTGACACCAATGGGATTAAGTTGCTCTGAGAAGAAATGAGGTGATAGAATAAAAAACTCAGCTGTAGTATTACCAAAGAATACCCCACACCATGGAGGAGCTGCTTGTGGGCAGAGCTGTCTCTCTGCAGTGCTGCCTGCTTGCCATGAGTTCCCTCTGTCCCAGGAGCCCAGCCCAGCTCAGGAGCACAGCAACAGCCCAAGGCATGTAGTGACCCTCTGGTGGATTTGGTGCTGAGTCCCTGGACCTCAGGCCCTGAGGAAAATTGCAGGAATGTCTTGAGAAACCAAAGTTTTTCTGGTCAAAGACTAAAATCACTTGCTAAAACCTCTCGCTAAAACCCCTCCTGTGAGGAAAGGCTGAGAGAATTGGAATTGCTCTGCCTGGAAAAGAGAAGGCTTCGGGGTGACCTAATTGTGGCCTTCCAGTACCTGAAAAGGAGGGAGAGGGACTTTTTATAGAGGCAGACAGTGACAGGACAAGGGGCAATGCTTTTAAACTGGAGGACAGCAGGTTTAGACTAGGTGTTAAGAAAACATTTTTTACTCAGAGGGTGTTGGCACTGGAACAGATTGATCAGAGAAATTGTGAATGCCCCATGTCTGGAAGTGTTTAAGTCCAGGTTGGATGGAGCTTTGAGCAACCTGGTCTAGAGAAAGGTGTCCCTGCCCATGATAGTGGGGTTGGAACAAAATGGTCTTTAAGGTCCCTTCCAACCCAATCCATTCTATGAATCTATGATTCATTCTAAATCTGGTTTTCTTTGAGTGGAAAAAGCAGGATAAATCACATAGATACAAGGCTCCAAATGCTCCTGAAAGGTTGCTTGCATAGATTTTACAAGAAGCAGGGAAATATTTCTGCCCAGCAACACACCATGAATTCTTCCTCTTTGGTGGGACTGTACTGTAGTGGGGATACTATTCTGTATGCATAGTAACTCCTGTTTCTTCTAGTATGAAGAAAAAAGATACTAAAGAGGGAGGATACCAGAGCACTGAATTATTTCTTCTACGAACCCTGTAAACTAGTTATGTTCAAGTGAAATACCTTCTACTGAGTAGTGGCGACAGTGTCCATTGCCACAGGTAAGCAAACTTATTTGGAAACAACTCCATAACCAGTGGCTAGAAATTAGAGAAATATTGCTGCAGAAGAGCATGAATACTTTTGAAAATTCTATGGTTTCTTTGTTACGCAAAACAGATAATTGTAGATCATAACAGTATAGCTGAGTTTAAAACACTCTTATTTCATATAAAGCCAAATTGTATTTTCAGGTTTGCCTGTGTAAAAATGTTGTGGTAAAAGGCAATTTAAATATATATATAAAAATTCTGGTATAACATTGTTCACGTTTGCAAATAAGTGACACAAGTATAAACAAATGATAAACAGATTCCTTTTGTATGCTTGTTTCCAATCAAAATATTGTAACTAAGCAATGACAAGAAAATCACCCTACCACAAGTAACCCCCATTATGAGGAAATAGATACTACCACAAAGTGTGTAACACATCTCAGGTTGGGCATAAACAATAGTAATTACTGGGTATTGAAAAAATTAAGATGTTATGGATTAGCGAGTTTACAACCCAACGTAAAGAACTGTAAGGATTCCGAGCTTATCATCTATCCATACTTAAGGACAAATTTTCATAGTCAGTCATAGTCTGAAGATTTTGGAGCAGTACATTTCCCCACCAAGAAATTCCCCACCAAGAAACATTGTTGCAGTCCTCTTGGGCTAGCTATTACTACAGACATTGCCAACAAGCAAGGTTTTTTGCCAAACGAAAAGGTATTATTTGCAAACTTCAGTAAATTCAATTAATTCTTTCATTTGTTCTTTCTTTCAGTTTCTGACCTAGGTCAGATGTAGGCGGATTGCCACTACAATCATCCTACTCTCTGAATATACTCACTTAAATGATTTTTTTTTCTTGAACATCAAAAATTTTGCAGCAATTAATTGCTGTCAGAAGTTACTTGAAGTCTATATCTTGTCATCATTGACAAAAGTTCCTTTGGGTCCATCCATGAGATGATGATCCCTTTGCAATTTGCCTGCAGAAAATTAAGGCTTTCATTTCCATAACATTTTTTTAAGGAAAGGCTAACCCTAATAAAAAAGGCTATTACTTTACCTGGGTACTTGACAAAAAGCAAGCTTATCACATGTTGGTATTTACAATCTCATGTTCCTTTATTCCTCTTTGTGTAAGAAAGAATTTTAAAGTCCAATTTGCTTAAGAATCTTCTGCTTTTACTTCGTAGGTGAGTACCTCTTTATTGACTTCCTTATTATCTTACATGGAAAAGCATCATTATTGCAACTAAGGAATGACATCTTAGGACATTGGCATCTGCACTCCCCAAAAGAACTCATTTTTATCTGCTCTAAGTATATCTAATATCTGCTTCTCATCTTCCAGATATGGGTATTAGTTTTATAGACTAAGATCACATTTCTCAAACTTTTTTATGATCACCTTCTAAAAAATAATCAATATGGCAATATGATTTCAAAACAACAAATCATTTTCTCATCTTCTGGGATGATGAGATGATTATCTTCTCTTATCTAGGAAAAGTGTACAATATGCCTTTTAATAACTGAATAATATGGCAATGGTTAATGTCATTTTATCTGCTCTATTTCAAATACAGCACATAGATTTCCCAGATGATTTATAGGACAGAAGTTTACATATTCTCTTGCATTTAAAGTGTGAAAATATAGAACATAGACAAATGCTATGACATACACTGCAGAAATTCTGAGCAAGTTTAAGTGGTAATAACTACCACCAAACAGACTCACTCATACTAAAGAACTCTAAGTAGAAACTTTGTGCAGTTTTAATTAAATTCTTAGAAGTCAAACACACCTCTAGTATGTAACATACAAAATCCCACATATCTTTACAGATGAATATCAAAAACTGTGACATCCTCTGGCATTAGTATCTTATTTATCCAAATTAATAAGTTAGGTTTGAAGAGGAAAAAACCCCACTACATTCTTCCTATCTTGAGATGGCACAGCATTCTCACAAACATAAGACTCATATATTTCAGCAAAAATACATCGAAATCATAACACCTTAATATAGACTTTTTTCCCCAATAAAGTTTCATACTGTCATTTTCTTATTTTTCAGGTAACTTTTTCAAAACCTTTTAAAATCATGCATGCTTTTAAAATCAAAACACACTAGTGTTTTACTTTCCTAAAGGTAAAGTCAATGGAACTTGCTTATTTCTGTTTACTGAGATGGGCCGCCTCACACAATAATAGAAGAGCTGGGAGAGGGGTGGGAGAAGGAGCTGTCTAGACTGATTTCTTCCCATGGAACAATGTTGAGTGTTAAAAACCTGTGCAAGCATTTGTGAAATAGATTTGATGAAATTTAGCATTCAAGAGGGAAAAATTGTAATTAAATCAGCATTAAACTTTAACTCTCCAGATGTTGTGCAGAACCTTCACAAGCCATTGTGGATATAACAGTCTAAGTCCTTGAAACTAGAATCTCTAGAAAGAAAAAGAAAAGAAATTTAATTTGTTTCAGTGAATACAGAAATACATTCTGACGTTTCCGTGTGCAAAATTTTAAGGTTTGGATTCTGGAAGCACTTTGAGCAGGCTTCCCATAACAGTCAGCCCAGATCATTTGATGGATTAGATTTTATTGTACAGAAGTGCAATAACGCTCTTTGATGTGAAAGACAAGCTTTGGACTCCTATCACTTAAGAAAATCAGACAGAAAATGTCTTTCCCACCAGGTTTGCAAGACAAACTGCAAGGCACATCCTTTTCACTTTACTGGAACATGGAGTTTCACACAACAGAGAGAAAGATAGAAGAATAAAAAAGTTACTGTCCAATTTACTTCTGATATCACATTCTCAATGAAAGAATAAAAAGGTGACTGTCTGCTTCATCTCCCATCACAGTCTGTCTGCTGCAATTGCACGAAAACCCTGGAGATGAGGAAGTGGTGATTCCAGCACTGCTATCTCATTATACTTCATGTACTGCAGAGTCACACATTAACTGTGGAAGAAGCCTCTCCAGTTTGTAGTACTCGTTTCTACAATATCTTTTCCCTGGTAACTTGTCATCAAGCAATTGAAAAATGAAATTTCCCCTCCTGGAAGACTATTTCTAGTAGTGTTCTGCTTTAAATACAATAGGAACTTACACCTAGATCATGTTTCATCAATTCCCCATAAAAAGTCTTAATTCTGTAATTCTGCTGATGATTATACCCAAATATCTGCACTAACATTCTTGCTTTTATTTTCAGGAAATATCTTAAATTGATTTTTCTTTCTTTCTGATCTCAATGAATTTTCCAAATCTTTCTAGAGAAAGATTAACTGGGAGGGAAATTATGTCATCATTCACAAATATTTCAGGCATTTATACTATTCCATCTTTTTCTTGATACAGACTCTAAGTTCTAGACATAAGATTTATCAAGAACTTTAGTACTGTGGACATTAGAGGACTCAGCCAGATATAGGCAAATCAAATGTAAATCACTTATACAAAGCAGACAGTTACAGATTCAGATCTCTGCTCTATCTCAGGAGAGCCTTATGAAACAGGCTATTTTATTCATCACTGTATCACTACACTACACAAACCTAATAAATTCTTTCCACTTAAGCTTTTGAAATATAACACTGACTGCCAGTGTTTCAGTTTTTATTGCATGTTTTTTTTTAATGAAAACAAGCCCAAACCATTTAGCATAAACCAGTAACTAAGTAGTGTTCAAGACCAGGGTGCATGGGGCATCGAGCAGCCTGGTCGAGTGGAAGGTGTCCCTGCCCATGGAAGGTGTGTTGGAGCTAGATGGTCTTTAATGTCCCTTCCAACCAAAACCATTTTGTGATTCTAGGATTCTCCAAGTCTGAAACAACCCTAGTCCTTCCCACTTAGACCAAAAAAAGTATAACAAAGAGCTGGATGAGGAAAAAAGTTATGATAGCATTGGTTATGTATCTTGAGCTCTCAAAACAATCAAGCAGAAGAAAAATTGAGTTCATTTCCATGGATTTAATTGAGAAAGAATTAGCTTAAACCACCTAAAGATTTTAAGCAAACAAAGTATTTATACCTAACTCACTTATTTAATTTTTAGTCCTTACTTAAACTTATTGTATCCTAGGAATGTGCAAAAGCAGGTCATGCCATGTAAGGCCAGCCAGGACAAAAATAACGAATCGAAACAAAACAACAAAACACCAAGCAAAAATCCCCTGCAAAACAAAACAAAAAAAACCCAAGCAAAACCAAACAAGATGTGAGTTGAATTCCTAATCTATTTTGTAGAAGATTAGTCTTCATTTGGTATTTAGCCAGAAGTTTACTAATTAGAATGGAATCCTATCACCCTGAAAAGGGAGTGATGCAAATACAAAAAGAACCTTAATTGTTAGTATTGGTGTGGTGACTACATGGATTGCACCCTCTTTTCTTTATAAGTATCACAAGTAGGAAGTGTTATGGTATAAAAGAAAATGCAACTGTTCCAAATAATGCTTCTTTCAAAAGTTTAAGAGCTACACTGTACTCAGACTAAGGAGGAGTAGACACAGTTCTATCAGAGGAACGAAGACTCCATGTACTTGCTATCAAGGTCTGGCAATAGCTACAAAATCACTGTCTTGCTCAGCTGTGTTTTTTTACTAAGGGCACCAGAACCAGCTCACTGACCCAAAGGAAACTTGTCTCATATTGTTAGGACCTATTATTAGAACTTAGCAGAGCCTTTGATAGCAATCAAATGCCAAAGGTAATGATTTAGTTAACAAATTAGACTTGGAAGTACATTATCATCTCAAAAGCAGAAATTATTTCCTGCAAGTCGTGAATTGAGACCTTTTTTCCTCCTCAACTGGTAATATTTTTTTAATGCATGCTGCCATAAATCTACCAAAAAAGCATGATGCAACAAGCATGCAGCTACCAAATATGAAACTAAGCTGAGACTGAAACTGTCAGGGGAGTAGCTCCATATTGTGGAAGCTCCATTCCACTGATTGTTAAAAAGAAAGCTGGGCTTGCTCCTCCTCAGGATTACAAGTACTTGAAAACTTATAGAATGCATTTATGTTTCTTGTAAAAATGTTCACATATATAGAGTAAAAACTGTTTTGAAAACTAGAAGAAGAAAGACTGGATAATTAAGAGCTTTTATGTAGGAAAGATGAAAATATTTACATATAAACCTTGCGTAAAACAGTGGCCAGTCAAGATTTTCTGTAGCATTATTTCTATTACTGTTTTAAGAATTTTTGACTACAGCATCCTGGTGCAAGTAATTGCTGTTTACTATATACTTTTGATACAATTCAATAAAACAAAAGAAAAGGAATATCATCAAAAGATTATGGTCCTGAATCTTCTTGTAACTTTTCTTGCATAAATGTAATTCCATGGAATTCAGTCAATATTTCAATAAGAAATATCAGAGTTTATGCTTTTATTTTTATTTCCATCCCCAGTGTTTGGAACTTAAATATTGTGGAACCACCTACCCTTCCAGAGACCGATGAGGAGATTGAGGATGGGAATGTTCAGGTGATGATGTTCTTAATGTAGAGCTTAAATGATACAAATTTGTACAATTCTGGCATTGAAGCTTCTGAAGTTCCCTAACAACACAGTATTTTACTATGACAAAGCACTTTTCAAAAAACATTAAAATGTCACTATAAGCTTTTTTTTTCTATTTAAGATTGTCAGCTTTTAAATTTTATTTTATATTAAAAGGAAATGTGGTTTTCATCATATACTTCTCTGAAAGACAGATTAGTGACTCTATTACTCTCTTACTCAGACTTAATTCGACATATCCATTGTCTTAATTTTCTTTGAAAGACAGAAGTTAGCCATGGTTGCTGCACATTAAACTCTAAAATCTGCACAAATTTCCAGGGATGAAGAGCTTAGATTTAAGGTTATTCAAAAGTAAGAACAGTGCTGTTTGTGGTATTCTTGTGTTATTTGAGTTGGCAAGGCCAGTGGACTAGAGTCTGAAGTGCCTGAAACAGATGGATATTTAAGAGATGCTGGACTCCCCAGTAGGAAAGTTGCAAAATGGTAGTCTAGTCATTTTGACTGCTGGGCATGGGGCCTGGATAGTGGATCAATCCATAACTCCTGTATCTGGGTGTATGGGAAGGAAGTATGTGGGATTGGATAATGCACTGGAAAGTTTTGGAGGTACATGCTCATGTGAGATCCTCATTTCAGGCTGTCAGTTGTTTACATAAGGAGAATCTAGTCTGTGTTGGATTGGGAAACTAATAGATAGGGTGGCTACAACAACTCCTGAGTTCCAGTGTGGCTTAGCCATTTCCACACAGCTACCCGTCGAGTGGACCACTGAAGCAGGTCACCAAAACCTGCAGGGGAACGATCAGATCCAGCACCAGCTCATGGAGCTGAATCTCCAGGCAATAAAAGGGCTTGCTCTAGCAAGTGGAGCCCAGTGAGCCATTAGGAATCTCCCAGCCAGCTACCACCATCCCACAACCTGGTGAGGTATCACATACACTGTAAAGTCTATGGAACCAGATTTATCTGCATTGACTGTGAGCCTTACTAGCATTGTTGCTTTTAAGGGCTTTGCTATGTTCATGTTGCACTATCTGTAATGGTAAAGAAGGTGCTGAAAATTGTAGGAAGTCAGAGTACAGCTGCTTGCACTTCTCCCAGGTAACACTGGGAATGAATGTAGAAGCCAAACGGACCAATGGGGAAAGGGAGGTACAAAGGCAGCAAAAATGATGGTCAAGAAACAGAAAGGGATAAAAAGTTCCACAGGTCGTACACCTGAGGCTGTCCAGGGGTACCTGACCTGACAGTCAGTCTCTGTGCTTGGTCACCACAGCAAGGACAAAACAATAAATCAAACCTGTTGTTTCCACAGGAGTCCAAACTGCTTCTGCAGTCAGTAAGATGGGAGGGATGAGAAGGTGCTTTTCCTGACTGGTGAAGAAAAAGCTAGGCAGATGGATCAAGCCTCCTGGTATCACTGTGTTGGTGCTCATTGGTTGCTAACAGTCTTGACACTTCCACCTCTTAACTTCAGGCATTATTTCATTCTGCATCAAGGCAGTAAATCAATACAAGGGGAAGCCGTATGAGGAGCAGCTGCGGTGACTTGGTCTGTTCAGCCTGGAGAAGAGGAAACTGACTGAGGGGAGACCTCATTGCAGTCTACAACTTTCTCATGAGAGGGAGAGGCAGACACTGATCCCTCCTCTGTGGTGACCAGTGACAGGACCCGAGGGAATGGCCTGAAGTTGTGGCAGAGGAGGTTTAGGTTGGATATTAGGAAAAGGTTCTTCAGCCAGAGGGGGGTTGGGCACTGGAACAGGCTCCCCAGGGAAGTAGTCGCAGCACCAAGCCTGACAGAGTTCGAGAAGTGTTTGGATGATATGCTTGGGCACATGGTGTGACTCTTGGGGATGGTCCTGTGCAGGACTAAGGGTTGAAGTCGATGATCCTTGCGAATCCCTTCCAACTTGGCATAGACTGTGATTCTGTGACTAGCTAAGTCAATGTTATAATAAGGATGTCATATACCCACTTCTTTAAACTAACAACAAAACCCCAGTCAGTACTCGCCTCTGTTGCTTCCCTTATATACTATCATGATACCGACTTTAATAATATTTTTCCTATATGGCCAATTTTCTGGTTTTCATTTGCCAGTACCAGAAAAATAGAAGCCAGCTTGGATTTTTAATTCCCTTCCCTGTAAGCAAGAGACAGAGATACCTTCTCTTGCATGACCTTCTGAGAGAAAACAGAAAAGAAATAGAATTCTTGTAATCTTTGCAAGGGCATTGAAGGTCCACTGTTATGATTTTTTTAAAAGGCCAAAGAAGGAAAAAGCTGTGGTCTTTTAAAGAGGGCTAAATCTAATGTCAGCCCCAGATTTTTATATGAGAACATTTCAGTCTTTGCTGTGTAAGACTTCTGCTCACTGCTTTTGCAACTGACTTACAGACAGCTTAATGGAACGTAGATTTGTTTTTTCCAAGGCAATTCAGGTAATTATGTTTGTAATTCTCCAGAAGTAGAAGATAAATTCTCTTCAAGAATGAAAAATGGTGATCTTTGTTTCAGCATAGGCTCAGTCTAATATTTGTTTTTCTAACTAATTGTAAACTAAGTGATTATATTGCAACTGTAAGCAACCATGTGAGTAACGAATTATCCTTGACTAGGAGTAGAGATTAAGTGTGGAGCCTATTGCAACTTTCTGCCAAGTGAACACTTCAAGAAGAAACACTTGCAGTCCCTATCAGGGAATACCCATACACCATGAAATGGATGCATTCACACAGGGGAGGTAGGGAGGTTCTTTTAAAACAAAGGTTCTCCTCTATTAGCATACAGTCTGGCTCATTCTATGCAGCTGGGGAAGCACAAATTATGCCACCTTTTAAACTGACTTCCACATCTAACGCAAAAATTTTGTAGTTTTTGCCCTTGATTCAGGGTAAATGAGAATCCAATTTGAAACTGAATCTGAGAAATTTAAGAAATTCATCTTTAAAAGACCTAACTTCAGGTATAGAGATGCCCCCTCTGAAACCCTTGTCCTTACTTATGAGAGAACAGAATATCAACAAGGTAATTTACTACAGTTGAGACACCTGATTCTCAAACCCGTGCTATAAGCACATCACTCTGCTTCTTTTAACCCTCTGTTTACATACCCCAAAATAAAACCCGACATTGTTCTGTGTTTAACAGATAAGAAACCTATTTAAGACACAAAGACTATGTAGATAAACTAAGTCGTGAAGCAGGACAGGGACCATTCTCTGGTGCTGTGGCCAAATCATATGAAACAGTTTCTACATGTTGTTAGACTATCTTCTTAAAAAATTTAATATAAAATATTTGGCCACATTGCCATTTGGGAACCACCCCTAGCACCTCAAGGAGTACCTGGGAGAATGGGGGTTGGTACAGGCTAAAATCATTCCAGAGGTTATAGAGAACTAGCAGTCTATAAAGCTCTTGTATAAACGACTAGTCACCTTGACTTTCACTATAGGTCTAGACAGGCATCAGTATGAGTGAAGACAGATGAGCATCTTCAAGAAAATCACCCATCCCATCCTAATTCAGGCTATTCCAGAGGGTAGTTGATCTCACTGTCTCATTCTGTTGGCTATACAGGGAACCTATACAACTAATTTAGACAGCATGTATAACAGCTAAACAGACTAAATTTAGTGACATGAATAGTCTCCAAGCACAAAGGAGACATACAGAAAAGCAAACACAAACTTTGCCATTTATCTGACTAATTAGTCTGTCTTAGTACTATATTGCATTTCACCCCAATTAGCTGCAGGAATCACAATACAAAAACATATACTTGCCTTTCAAAGCATTCAGTCTCCAGCAGTCTTTTGGTGATATCCAGTTCTGCCTCAAGCTCAGCTGCTCTATTTCTGAGGTGAGTAAAATCTCGACTCTGCACAGCACTGTGAAGTCCATACACTTTAATTAGATAGCAACTGTAATCCTCCAAGCCAAATACAATTATCCAAAATTAAAAGGGCAGCTATATCGTGCAATTGAGATTAAGAACATTTTTTTGAGCAAAATATAATGCTATGCAGGAAAGTCTATTAGAGTATAGCTGAGGAATCAAAAGCAGGTTTTTGGTATCTTCTGCTATTAAGGTAGCCAGGTACATTGGCCATTTGAAAATGCAGGTAGATATAAAACCATCTCTTTTTATATACCCTTATAAAGAATGAGAACATCTGCAATACTCTCCTAGTCATTTACTCACAGATGATTTTTCTTTAAAGCAAGCTGTTCCTTGAGAAACTGAATTTCAGAGTCTTTCTCTTGCTTTGCTGTCTGTGACTGAAATTCTTTCTCACAATTGGACACAAGCAAAGATTCCAGGTTTTTCATAGATGCTCTTTCATTTCCCACTTGTTTTCTCAGCAGCTCTGTTTCAGAATGGGATGACTCACACTTACTCTGCAGCTAAACAAAGATTTTAAGTTTCAGATGTGTATCTATTAAGCTTAATGGCATTTTATCAGGGTAACCTTTACAAAAAATAAGAAGATAAATATAAAAAAGGAAGTCTGGGATCAATGACAAAATTTGCTTTCACTCCCAGATGGATGATTACTGCTATATTTTCCTAGTTAAAATCCTGTCGGATTTATAAATTCATTCAATGTATATATCTGAATATAAATGTACTTGATAGAAATGACAAAATGCTATGAAATTTATGTATCAATGGATTCTGTAGACAGAATCATTAAAGAACAGGAAGTAAGTTTCACATTTTGTTGAGGCAAGAAACTATTGATTAACTATTTGCATGCAGGAAATAACACCTGATAAAACAAACCACTATCAGCATCATCAGCAGAGTGAGAAGGCACTTAATTTGCTTAAAGAAGCATCAAGAGTAAACTGAGGGGGGAAGGAAAATGAATAAAATACAAAACAAGATATTAAGTATCTACATATCTTGGGGAAATCTATAAAAGAAGAATACCCATAAAATCGAGTATATTTCCCTGCCAAGGGAAAGATGGACATAGCCGAGACATAGCTACATACAAAAAAATAGCATAAGTAAGCTAGTTGCTATTTTCCCTTCGTCTTTGCATGTATGCATTTTAGTCTGTCTAACTGAGTCTGCTTGGGGTGCTGCAAACACTTTTATCTGTATTTTACGCAAGCCTAGTTTACATTACACACAATAATGCTCAGCCAAAGGTCATGGGAAATCTGTGAACTGCCACATCTTAACAAACACCCACCTCTCCAGCACATTCCTCAGAATTTTCAGAGGATAATAATTTTTGTGTTCAAAGAAGGAAGATACTGGTGGAACTCAGATCATAGGCCAACAGGGAGGGGGGAAAGAAAAAAAAAAAGAAAAAAACATTTTTCACTTACCGAAGCAAAGCTCAATTTTTTTCTCTTACCAAACTAAACTGAAAGGTTTCTTCATTCTGAAAGATCCCATTTTCTATGAACTGTCACTCAAAAATCTAGTTCCTTTGCGGAGAAACAGTTTTGATATTCTACATTTGTATTTCAGAACAAAAGAACACTGAAAACTTCAGGTTTAGTTTCCGCTTCTGAATATACATATGCTGCAATCTAGTAATGCAGATTCTGCACTGGAATACTATGTAAAATAAGAGCCCTATCTGAAGGTTATACATGGCTGATGAAAGATTACTGGTTGAAAGATATGGAAAAATTCATGAAAATTCCCCAACTGCAGACTTTTCTCCAGCTCTCCAACTGCATTTCTGCATTTTTCTTTCCCAAAACTATTGCTGTTCTCCACAGTCCCAGCAATCCCCTCCACAGACAATCTCACAAAAGGATCCAGGGAGGCTTAATCATATTAGATCTCATAAAAGTTTCAGATAAATGTCATATGCTGGAACTCTTCCCTATCAAAACAATCACAGAGGATTCCACAAGCATACAAAAGACATCACACACATGTGGCTAGAACACATAACCAACTGTCTAACAGCAGCTTTACCCATGATGGATGCAAAAGGCATAAAGGTTTAAAGAGAATGCTGGAAGCCTGTAAAGAACAAGAAATTATCTCAGCTGGAGCAGAGGATGGACAGGTCAGTGACAGAATCGTACTGAAAATATCTAAATAATCTAGGTATGTATGAACAATTTTTCAAAGTTTATCCAAGCTTAGGTTTTAAAAATTTATCTATCAAATATTAATTTTGTAGTTTTTGTAAAAATCAAGGTCAACAAAAATTTCAAGGGAAATTAAGAAAATATTAAAGATATTAATACTTCATAAAACAGTCAGTCATTTTAAAGTCCATGTCAAGTTTCATTGCTAATAAACAACTCCATCTATTCTGCTCACTTATTGACTAGATGTAAAATGCAAGATATCTTTCATGAAAACAACAAGTAATTTTAAGCCCTGACTTTTGAGTATTCATAGTCAAGCCTTGCAAAGCAGTGTCCTTTTCAAAGAATATACAGCACATAAACTTTGAGGACTAAGCCCCTGCGAAATGCCAAATTAAACATTAAAAAATTGAAAAATCGATCATCCATGATCCCAAAGTATATGTAGATCCCTTAAGTATAACATAAGTTAACATAAACTTGTTTTTCTAATATATTTCACATACCCTTTCTACTTTTTCTGCTGTGGAAGTTAAATGCTAATTTAATCGTTGACTCCATCTAATTTAATGTAAAGTTTTTGTATAGATGTGAGATTTGCAAGTATAGGGACTCTCCCAATGTATATTTTGAAGCTCTCTATCCATTTTCAGAAGAGACTTGCTTAACACAGAAATATGAGACTTGTATGCTGCTTCTGTTGGCAAATGCTACAGTAAAGCAATATCAGATAATCAAAATGCTACTGCAAAAAAATTTACAAAAATCCTACAAAATATCTCTGTGTGAATTTCAAGAGCAGTAATTTATTCTAGAATAAACCATAAAGTTATTTCTTTAAATAACTCCTGTATGTAAAAACTAGAAGAGTTCTTGCTACTGACAGCAAAATTAGCTACTGACATTTTAAACTCTACTCCTAGAATTCTACTCCTTCTACAGAGCTAATAAGGTTGAAAATTCTGCCATGGGTCGCATTTCATTTTCAAATGAGATCCTCTTATTTTAGCAATAAAATGTGGTTTTGAATGTAGATGATCTGTAAATGCTGAGATTCTGTCAGTCATATTTATACTGCTGTCACCTGTAAACTGAGGCATGACTATGAGATGACAGTCACATTAAAGAGGAGTCCACAAGTTAGCAGCAGCAGTTCTGACTAAAAGCATTAAGAATTTCATGAGCTTAAAATTAACTCAACCTAGGATTTTCCTCTTTGAAAAATGCCTGTACTTTGCCCAGTGATACTTGCATTCCTGGTCAGTCACTTTTAACTTCTTAATTTTCAGTGGGTGGCAGAACGGATCTGGGAGATTAGTAGAGCAAAGTGAAAGGTAAAGCACTGTGATTTTCTTGAAGACTTTATTAAAAATTACATCCCAAGAGATGATTGTATGAGGAACATATCACATTAACTCTAGCTCTGTCTTACCTAAGAAAAGCACAAGGAACACAGAGAACTGCTGAACACATTTAAGATTTTTGAACAAAAACCTCTGTGTTTTGTATGTGTGCCTTGCAAGTAACTGCTATGAAACTGAATATGACATCTGGAATTCTGATCCAATATGTTGACACAGTTTTCATGAAGAGGCCTGTTTACTCCTGTATTTAATAGCAGGTGTATGGGGTGGAATTAGAAGGATAAAATATCTTCTGGTTTGAGGCTTTCTGGACAAACTAGGACCATGTGCCATTTTTATTATTTTTTAAAAGAAAAGTCAAAATCTGCCACACAATCTTCCTGTGGCGTTGCTGTTCTGTTATTGTTACATTCTCATCCGCTTTCTGACAGCAACAGTTGGGTTCTCTTGAGTATCTAATGTGCTTAAGTAGCCCTCGGTAGCTTATATGATATTCATGAAGGACAGGTGATCTGCAACTAAAACTGGGAAAACCCCAAACCACGTGTATATGTTTGCAGAATATTTCCAAAGCCGTGCTGTGAATTTCTGTAAGTTCTTCAGTTCTTCTTTTCAAGTGGGAAGAGGCTCTTTGGGACACCTAAAAGAAGGTTGAAAAGCTGGAAGCAAGAAGAGCAGGGACAGGAACATAATAGGTGACAAAGCACTAGATACGTTTCAGGTATGCTGTGGAATTGTATGTGACTTTATGCCTTCGGTGATTCCAAATATAAGAGCATTTTACTTTTTGTTTTCCTTGAAATTTGCTATTATTTTCCAAGATCTCTTTTCCCAAGTGTGACTAGTGAAGATCTAATCATATTATTATATAAAGTTAAAACCCATACAGTTCATGGCAGCAAATCTCTCTAAAACATAAGAATTTGCATTAAACAGAACTTAAAAATACTACCAGACCATTTCAAGGCTGAACTATGGAAAGAAAGGTTTCAACTCACTTGCTCCATCTGTGTTCCAAGGGACTCTATTTTCTCTTTCAACCTGATCAGTGCCAGTCTAACAGAGGAAAAGCCTGCTTCTGCTTGACGGCATTTTGCTTCCCAACTTTCTCTTTGTTCACAGGCCTTGTGGTAATTCTCCAAGAGCTCACAGTTCTTTCTCTCCTAACACATAAAGCTTGTTTATTTAATAATTTACAGTGGGCTCCACAAAATAGGGATAGCTATAGATCTACAGGTATGGTATTGGATATTCTATTTCCACTGAAAATTTAGCCTCTTAGCCAAAACATTGAGACACTTTTTAAGAACCAGAGTTTTGTTCAAGAAGACTACATTTTATGAACAAAAGACATCTGTTAAAAGTGTCTAGGTTAATGTTAGAAATACAAGGTATAGCAATGTAGCACAATAATATTTTTTTTACTTTAATCCCAGAGTTCAAAGCCTCTGTATTACTCACTGTCTAAATTTATAAGTTTAATAAACACACAGACACATGAGTGTATATATATAGAAGCACAATGAAATATATTGCATTGATTGTGTACTGCAAAAATAGCCACGAAAATGTGTCCAAGCTAATAAAACCAAATTAATAGAATGCAAATAAGTTTTGGCTAGGAAGCAAATTTTTCCGTGGAGATATCGTTAAAATTTTATTTTTAGTTAAAAAAAACCAGCTTTTACTAATAGTTTTAATTTATATACTCATCTTAGACTTCAGTACATTCTTCAGCCTGACAGTATCTGTGTTTGAATCCTGGGCCTTCAACTTCATATAATCAAGCTTGTTTTGGTACTTTGCTAGTTTTTTATGTAGTACCTATGAAGAAAGTTTCTTTTCATGAGGTTAGAGCATACTGCTTATACCTTTACAAAAAACCAGAAAAATAGTGTGTACCTAAGGTCCATGGCTTTATTAACTGGTTTTTAAAAGACTATATAAAATCTAAATTATTTGTACTTCTATACACCAAATTTTTCACTTGTCAAAAGTAATTTGTTTCTTTGACTTATAAATAATGCGAAATCTTCCTAAGAAGAAAAATGTCTATAAAGAAATGAAGCATTTAAGAAGAAAAATACAGATGGTTTACTTAGCAGCCAAATTGTCATAAAACAATTTAAGAAGTAGAGCTCAGTTAGCTCCCTTTTTTTAAACATTCTAGTCTTTTAAAAGCCCACATTTTAAAAAGAAGACAGATAAAAATTTTAATTAAGTGGTCTAATTATTTATTCATTGCTTATATCTTAATTAATTAAGTGCTTATCTCCTAATCAGGAAAAATAAAGCCAGAAGTATTAGAAGGACACACAGAGAATTTCTGGCAACTATTGCTTGAGAAAGAGAACAGAACGAGGAAAAAAAAATGCAGAAAGGCTGTCTTGAACTGCACTGTTCAGAAACTTTTTCTTTCATATAAAATTACTAGGAAAACATTCATCTGCAAGAACTGGGGGCAAGTGTGTGCGTGGGGGTGATGTGGTGTGTAGAAGGGTATGAAGAAACTCCTGTTCCTGTTGCAGAAGGGCTGTGAGTTGCTGAGAAGGGTGCTCTGAAAATCTGTCAACTTTTCCAGTTAAGCTCAAATGTAGAAACGAGAACGCTACTTTAAATACATGGAGTAACACCTCAATTAATGGAATAATCTAGAGGAGCCAATACACATTATAGAGGCAGGCCTTTCAAAAGCACTTGATCGTGTAAGACTGAGATTTTTGTTTCTAACTTTTTCTACAAGCATCCAGGCATTGCAAAGAAAACCATGAAGTTTTCAAAAGCAGCTAGGAGCAACAGGAGGCATCATCAGTATCAGCTGTGCTTCTGAGAGAAGGTGAAGCATAGTGATTCCCTGGAGAATCTTTGGTGGTTAAAGCTGCTTCAAACCTTGCCTTTTCTTGGATACTCAGGGAGGGCACCAAAGTGAAACAGGTACGATGTTTGAGAGAAGTTATTTAGAAGGCAAGTTGTCTCACCTAATTTTTGCAGCAAAGAATTAGGCACCAATCTAAAGTCATTAGCTACACTGCCTCTTCAGTGAAGGGAGAGAGGCAGGTAATATTAATTACTTTAAAAACTGGAATGGGATGAATCTCCTGGAGGAATTTTCTTCACTTAAAAGGGAGCCTTAATGACTTAAAGCTTTTATATACTCAGGATCAGGTGCAGTTAATTTGCTCCTTTCAAACTAAATAGCACTTCTAGAGGAAGAGAAAACCAGGTGAGCAGTAGACTAAGTGCAGAGAAGAAAGATCAAGTATCAGAAAACCTAAATGAAGGCAAGAAGCTGAAGAAAAAGAAGAAAACAAGAACATTACATAGGGATGAACTACTACAGGTATTAAGCTTAATTTCTAGCTGCTTGGAAAATGTTGGTGCAGGAGTATTATGTGTACATGAGATGGCACTTTAAATATTTTAATTACTTCCACTAGGAACTGCACAGAGATAATTAACACAGTAGACAATGTAAGGTTGTATTACAACAAACTATTTCCATTATCTTTTATCCAAAAGCCACTTTTAAGGAAACATACATCAATAAAATGCTATTAATAACATTTAGAACCTTGTTAAAATGTGTAATGTTTTACATTATTAGCAGGTGAAAGTAACAAGCTTTTAAGTACTCTAGACCGGTCACAGCACAGTATAAGGAACACTCACTGCTTCCTTTATAGTACTTTTCCATACAAGTGATAGTTACAGCTGGCACATTGTTTTTACTTTAGGATCAGAAAAAAACATTAATTAGCTGTTCCTCAAGATAAATATCTAAACCATTACATAAGAATAGCTGGTTCTCTTCATACAAGTGAGCTGAGCAATAAAGGAAAAATCAGAGTTTGAAACACAATCTTAAAGCTAGTTTGCAGATTTACTTCAAATGAGGACCCACCAATTTCCTGTGCTACTTGAAAAAGGCACCATTTTTTCTTTTTAGTCAAGGGTTCTTGGTACAAACATACCTGAATTTCTTGCTTAATATTAGAGAGATGCTCCTGTAACCTGTCATTCTCCTGAGCTAATGATACTCTGTTCTTGTTGGTCTGTGTGAGTTCTTTGTTGGTTTCTTATAGCTGTTGATGCAAACTGGTGATATCCTCCTCACAGATGGAGAGCACTTCAGCAGATGTCCTATGCAGCAAATAAAAAATTCTTCAGGTATGACACTACTGCCCAGTCGAATACAAATGACAGCTTTTCCAGTGGTTAAGTTTTCAAGTCAGGAAAGAAAGCTGTAACATTTTGATATTAATTTGAGTAAAAGAAATTTCTACATTAGTACATCCTATGATTCATTTTTTTATTTAATGCTATAAATTAATCACAATTTGATAATAATGTTGACATTTCTTACTTTGTGGAATGCTCCAACTCAGAAATCAGAATCTTGAAATCTGAAATTATTTTCTCCTGGAAAAGAAATACAGAATTAAAATAAACCTCTCACCACTCTTCAGTATAAATGGAAGAAAAAAATTGAGCAAGATTATTTATATCTCTTTTTATTCAACTAGCTGATTATTTTAACTATTTAATGCAAAATCCAGCGTGCCTGTAGCAAATGTGGATAGAGCCTTCCCAAATCTTCGTTCGCGAAGCCTAGCCATGATGATGATGAATGCAAAATGGATTGTGATTTTCCAAGCTTCATCATGTACTATTTAGATTTGAAAATTCTTTTCTTTTTTTTAATTTGGGAAACAAAAGAACAAATGATATCTGAGTGAAAGCCCTGGCTGGTCTGGATGGTTGTGAAGGCCTGTTAGAAATCCTGATTCCAACTCTGCCCCCCGAAAGAAAAGCTGTCCATATAACCCTTACATTCTCACAGTATTAAGAATGTAAGGGTTATATGGACCCAGGGCTGACACATTCTTGAGGGAACTGGTGGATGAAGTGGCTAAGCCACTATCTGTCATATTTGAGAAGTTGTGGCAATCTGGTGAAGTTCCCACTGAATGGAAAAAAGAAAGCATAAATTCCCCATTTTTAAAAAGGGAAATAAGCAAGACCCAGGGAACTGCAGGCCAGACAGTCTCACTTCGGTACCTTGGCAAGATCATGGAGCAGATCCTCCTGGAAACTATGCTAAAGCACATGGAAAATAAGGAAGTGACTGGTGACAGCCAACACGTCCTTCCCTAAGGACAAATCGTGCCTGACAAATTTGGTGGCCTTCTACATAGGGGTTACAGCAGTGGTGGATGAGGGAAGTGCAACTGATGTCATCTAGCCAGACATGCAAAGCATTTGACACTGTCCCGCACAAGATCTCTGTCTCTAATCTGGAGAGAGGTGGATTTGACAGATGGACCATTTGGTGGATAAGGAATGGGTTGGATGGTTGGACTCAAAGTGTTGTCACTCAGCATCCAAGTGGAGACCAGTGGTGTTCCTCAGTGATCAGTGTTGGGACTGGTGCTGTTGAACATCTTCATTGGTGATATGGACACAGACCGAGTGAAGAAAGGATCAAGAGCAGCCCTGGGGAGAAGAACTTGGGGGATTTGGGGGCGTTTGAGGGTGGGAAGCTAAACCTGACCTGGCAATGTGTGCTGTCAGACCAGAAAGCCAACCACGTCCTGGGCTGCATCAAAAGCAGCGTGACCAGCAGTTTGAAGGAGGTGATGCTCCCCCTCCACTCTACCCTCATGAGACCCCACCTGAAGCACTGCATCCAGCTCTGAGACCCCCAACTCAAGAAAGACACTGACCTGTTGGAACAAGCCCCAAGGAGGGCCACGAAGATGATCACAGGGATGGAGCACCTCTCCTATGAAGTCAGGCTGAGAGAGTTTGGGACTGTTCAGCCTGGAGAAGAGAAGAATCTGGGGAGACCTTACAGCACCTTCCAGTACCTAAAGGTGGCCAACAAGAGAAATGGGGAGGGACTTTTCACAAGTGCATGTAGTGATAGGACAAGGGGGAATGACCTAAAACTGAAGGAGAGCAGGTTTAGATTAGATATTAGGAAGAAATTCTTGACTGTGAGGGTGGTGAAACACTGGAACAGGTTGCCCAGAGAGGCTGTGGACTCCCCATCCCTGGAAGTGTTCAAGACCAGGCTGGATGGAGCTCTGAGCAACCTGACCTAGTGGAAGGTGTCCCTGCCCACGGCCAGGGGTTGGAACTAAATGGTCCTTAAGGTTCCTTCTGACCCATCCATAACTCTGTGTTTTCCTTGAGCCGGGGTTCTATGGGACAGAAGCCAAGCAGCTGTGATGAACATACCAACTTCTGGTACAGTACCAGCATAACATCTTACCTAAACAGCTGTGTGCAGCAGGCATGCAGTCTCTGCACTTTTATGCTCTTAAATCTTGCTTTCAAAGATTATCATAATCCTCGTTTTCCCCACAGGTGTATCTGACTGAAATTCTAGAGGCAAAACAAAATCAGAGGTTAGAAAAAATCCTAAAAATTATTTAAAAAAAAGATGCATTGTAAAATCTTGTACAAAGTTATCAGTAAAAGCATTTTCCCCATTAATTCTTATATAAATATTTATAAACACTCCCTTCAAAGAAATTTTAATTATTTCTCTACTTGGTTTCATCTTGGGAGGTTTTTGAATAACTCTTATCTATGAAAATTCAACTTTCAGTATCAAGTTTATGACTTAGAGCACAGTTCCTCAATAAACATTACTAAAGTCAAGAAAAGGTGTTCATATTTCTTTTTGGTTTTAAGTACAAACGAATACTGAGTGACCAGTTGCTGCTATACCTTTTTGAATGGCTTTTTCGTTGGGGGAGGGAGTTAAGCTAAGCTTCTCCTTAAGTGACACAACATTTTCTCCACACCTTGACAGATAAAAAGATGACTTCCTCAAATAATACTTCAATTCTTAATGGCTATTTGGAGATGGAAACAGGGAGGTGGGTGGGCATAATAAATTGGCATTCTTGGGCAATACCACCTCCCATTGTTGGTTTGAGTGGAATTCTTCAGTTTTAGAGCACCTTTAACACAAACCTCCCATCTGCACACAAGTGGCGTAGGCCTCATCCGTGATTAATGTGAAAGCCTCAGAGGAAGGCAGGGAAAGGCAGCACAAGCAATGCTTACAGGTCAGAAGACTTCAGAGACAAAGCCAAGCAGCCAGGTCTCGTTAATCCAGCCCCAGGAGAGAGATGGGTATTCTGAAACTGCCACAGCTGATCAACTGGGACTGACTGTGAGCTCAGGCAGCTCAGCTGAACACCTCTGCTCTAATTAGGTTCATCTCTTTCAGAAACTAATATCCAAGGAGACACGTTTACAGATGAAAACTCCAGCAATTGCAATACAATCTCTCTGGCTTGACAAGAACAAAACAAGTGCTAGATAAGACTGATTTAATATTGTGAAAATAGCCTTCTTTTAGTTAAATCTTATCTTGTATCCAAAACCCATCTAATCTGCATATGTATTTGTAAGATTATGTGCCAGTTGTATCTTCCAGAATAAATATCACCCTTAACATCACACTTGTTTCTTGACAGTGTCAAGCATTAGCTTCACACGTATGATAAAACACCAGTCTGAACTCATTCCCCATTTTTAATGCCAGGATTGACATATTAACTGGTTTGCAGACATTGTAAAGTTAAAATGTCAGGGTATTACAAGGCTAATTGTGCTTTTCTTTATTCCATCAACAAAATCATATGAGAGAGACTACTTCTTACATCTTCTTATGTCCAAGATAGCAGTTCTTATTTACAGTACCTCTAGCTGCATATCTCTTCTTGGAATAGCACAGACAGGGACAGGAAGATTGGTGCCTTTGAAGAAAGTGATGTGAAAAGGGTAAGGGGACCATGTGAGTCCTCTGACTCCTATTGCCTGCTTCTGTCGGGCATGGATATAAAGAGTCTTGGAAAGAGGCTGCCTTAGGTCGTCCCAAAGTCAAGCTGAGAAATCCGATGAAACGCACTCTCTTCCCTGTTAGCCACTAGAACAGGTTTTATATTCTGCAGACAGTGTCAGGTGAATGATGGGGGGTTTTGGCAAGCAACCACTATAAAGCACTCATGAACAGAGCTCACCTTTTCAGATATTAGGTGTGAGTAACACCTCAGAAATACAATCCTCACCCAAAGAGAAGAAATTGGAAGATTTTAACTTCCAGAAAAAGAGCAAGAGAAACAAGTGTCTTTCTTTTCCTCACCCCATTCTGGATTTATTGTAAGTCTTTCTTTTGGATTTTGGTATGGTGGAGACCATCAGAGACTCTGCATTATCATGTTTATCTCCAAAAGAGATGCGAAAAGAGCATTTCAGGTTTTCATAACTTTAATTATGAAGAATAATAAGAATTTTATTATGAAGAATAAAAAATTATTCTTTATGAAAGTTCATTTTAGGTGTGAAATTAGACATTTTTAATTAGTTTTGCTCTGGTATGTCTAAGGTATCCTCTAAGAGACATATGGTGAGTTCTCTCTTCCATGTTTATGCGGGTTAATGTTGTGCACAGCAGTTACTGTGCTTTTTGTATACCAAACAACACATTCTTGATCAAAGAAGAAATGAAATTCATACACAGGATTGTTTTCAAAAGCAAAAATAACAATTGCTGTATTTTGTAGATGTGATTTATACACTAGTAGTTGAGACATAAAAAATGTATTTAAAAGTCCAATCCAGAAGAAATAAATAAATAAATCATGGTGTGCATTTAGAAATTCGTATTTTTTGCTTATTGTCAGAATATTTACAATTATCTTGCTGGGTTTGTCTTCAACAATAGCCACTTTTTGGGAAAGGCATTTATTGTTCATGTGTATTTACCCTTCAGCATATCAGAAACAGACCCTTGATGTTTTTACCTGTCCACCTAGTATTCTGCACACTTTACTTTTTTTTAGCACATTGTGCTTCTAACTATGGAAACATTTTTTAACTAGAAAAACACGTAGTGTAACAGCTCAAAGTAGGTTTTTAGTGTCACCTTGTGGCAAAATGACACATTGCAAATTTCCAAGAATCAATTGCCAAAATGGAAACAAATGGTCCCACATTTTGTTTGGTTTTTTGTAACATCAGAAGTCTTACAAGATGCATTTCCCTACTTCTGACCAGTGTCACAGTGTACGGGTTCACTTCTGCATTTTGCCAACTACTTCCAAAGTTGATTTTCCAATATTCAGAAGTACACATGCCTTTTGCCCTGTGCATTACTGAATAGCTCACCCCAGTGAAAAGTTATCACCAGTCTAATTTAGCAAGAAGTTATGTCTATTGCAAATCACTTAGAATAATTCACAACTTTTTTTTTTTTTTTAATATGACAATACAATGTTCCAAGTGCTGGGACAAACATTAAATCAAGATTCTTTTAGAGTCTGTTTCTCCCACTAATCACCTCCAGCACACATGTGGTGATGGTTTCTTACTTTTTATTTGCCCTACTACACCCACACAGCCCTTTTAAGTGTTTGGTAAGGACTGTCATGCTCTTAATTAATCAGTCCTTCAGTAGGAAATAACCCCAAACTTATGTCTTTAATCTTGGAAGTTATTCATCCTTATCCACCTTCTTTTCTCCTTCACCTTTCAGGGAATATAGTTGTTCTGATACTGTTCGTTCAACTAGAAGGTTAAGGCAATTCAGGCCACATCATAAACAGTTTTCTTTACTAGAAAAGCAAATACAGGAGCACCCAGTTACACATCCAAAGCCAAACTGCTTCCTCAAGTAATCTCACTGTTTCACCTGAATATCAATTTGGCATTTGAAAGTCATCTATTCCCAAAACTAGAAAAAAGAAAAATTACTTAGCCCTAACTACCTGTTCAAGAGGGATAGCCTATGTGAATTCTCACAACCCACTGTATCAACTTTTCTCTCTCCAGTTCCTTCATGTCTTGGTACTCCTATATTAAGGCAGAGAGGAAGACAAAAGCATGCAATGTATCCTTTATAAATACACATACACCAGAAAGAGATATACAACACATATTTGCCCATAGGGATACTACTGCAGTTAAAAAAGTTCAGCTAGCATTGAACATTGTCCCACAGTGTATGCTTAAATACAGACAAGAGCTCTTGATAGTTAAGGTCTGGTAGACTTTAAGAATGGCTTAAACCAATGCAAATCTGGAGACAACTTGCTGCGTGAAATACATCTACAGTTACTTAGTTTTTGATCACTTCCAGCTTGTTAATGAATTACACTATCAACATTTAGTTTCCATATCTTCCTAAATCCCATGGAGAGTTTCTGCGTATTTCACAAGCCTCTATACATTTGTATTAAATCCTTCAGCCTCCTTGTGAACCCGTGAAAGCTGCTAGCACCCACAACAACCCGTGGAGAGAAATTGCGCAGCTGGGTCTTGCAAGAAGAATCATCCATTTTATCCGTTGTGCACTGGCCTCTTGTTGGCATGACCCTGTAAGTATTACTGACAATGCCTGTAAGTATCTGAAGGGAGGATGCCAAGAGGATGGAGCCAGGCTCTTCTCAGTGGTGCCCAGCAATAGGACAAGAGGCAACAGGCAGAAACTGATGCACAGAAAATTCCGCCTGAATATGGGGAAGAATTTCTTTATTGTATGGGTGACTGTGCACTGAAACAGATTGCCCGGAGAGGTTGTGGAGTCTCCCTCGCTCAGATATTCAGACCCGTCTGGGCACAATCCTGTACCACGTGCTCTAGGATGACCCTGCCTGAGCAGGGAGGTTGGTCCAGGTGACCCAGTGTGGTCCCTTCCAACCTTTCCCATTCAGTGATTCTGTGACCCGATCATTCCCGCTTTTTCCCAGCTGCCTCCCACTGCACAGTGCCATGGCTGCGCTGCGACAGGCAGGACATCAGCAGTCCCTGAGCGGCAGGAGCCCGCTTACAGCTCTCCGCCCTCATCCCTTCCCCAGCTCCACGGCGGGGCAGCGCCCGCCCCCAGCACCTCTCACCCGGGAAGCGGAAGGCGCTCCGGAGGCCACCGGCTCCAAGGAGCCCGCGGGAGCAGGGGCTGCGTTCCCCGCCGTGAGTAGCGCAGGGGTGGCCGGCGGGACGCGGGGGCGGCGGCGGGCGAGGGGCGCAGCGCCTCGGAGCAGCCGCCGGGGCCGAGGGGACACCGCGCCAGGAGCCCCGCGGGAAAAAAAAGCCAAAAAACCCCTAACAAAGCTAGACTACGCGAAGTAAAACCGCATTAGGAAGGCTCTGTTGAGTGAGGGGAAAATACACATTCCGTCTCTTCCTTTGGTCTTTTAGGCACCAGGGACTGCGAGGAGCAGCTACTCTGACACCCCCGGATGTTTTCAGGAAGCTCCCGATAGGGCCTGAGCGGCATCACCCGGAGGAGTACCATGCCTTGGAACTGGCATGCTGCCGTGGGAGGAGCATGACTGCGTCATGCCTGCCTCTAGCATTTCATTTCTGCCGCATCCAGCTTTAGCAGAGTGGATATTCCTTCCATCCGCTGTCCAATTATTAAAAACATGGTACTCCAGCCATCGTTAAAGAACTGCTTTCGGCTGTCCTGCGTCCTCAGGACTCCAAAAGCTGGCTTCAGGAGCACAGCCAGTGAAGCCCTCATTATCCAGTCTGTTTCTAATGACGTTTACCAAAATCTAGCTGTGGAAGACTGGATCCACGACCACATGGATTTAGAGAAGCGACAGGTCCTTTTCCTTTGGAGAAACTCCCCTGCTGTGGTAATAGGGAGACATCAGAATCCCTGGCAAGAATGCAACCTCAGGCTGTTGAGGCAAAAAAATATAAAACTAGCCAGGAGAAGAAGTGGAGGAGGGACAGTTTACCATGACCTCGGTAATATCAATTTGACTTTCTTCACAACTAGAAAAAAATACGAGCGAATGGAAAACCTGAAACTGGTTGTTAAGGCACTGAAAGCCTTGCGCCCCCAGTTAGACATACATGTCACTGACAGATATGACATCTTGCTAGATAGGCACTACAAAATCTCAGGTACTGCTGCAAAGCTGGGAGGGACAAGTGCTTATCACCACTGTACCTTACTCTGTAATGCAGATAAGTTTGTTTTATCTTCTGTGCTAAAAAGTCCTTATAAAGGGCTAAAGAGCAATGCCACTCCTAGTGTGCCTGCCTCGGTGAAAAATCTCTTTGAAGAGGATCCTAGTTTAACTTCTGAGATGCTCCTGGATGCCATTGCTAAGGAATATGCTACACAACACCAAATAGATCATCATATCACCTTAATAAACCCAGCTGATGAGACTCTGCTTCCTGGAATTAATAATAAAACTAAAGAACTACAAACCTGGGAGTGGGTGTACGGAAAGACACCAAAGTTCAGCGTTAGCACTTGTCTTAACATGGCCTATAAAGATTCTGTTCTTGACATTAAAGTAAATATGGATGTAAAGCATGGAAGGATTGAAGTCTGTAACATTGATCTGCCGGAGCAGTGGCTGCCACCAGCACTGTACAGCAAACTGGTCAAGAGCCTTACTGGCAGTAAGTTTTGCCCAAACGAAACCACAACACTAGTGACAACATTGCTAAGAGTGTGCCCACAAGATGACGAGTTGCACAGCAGGTGGAATCTACTATGTGAGAATATGATAATGCTAATGTGACTTGCATTTTGAAAATGTAAGTTAAACTTCTGTTGCTTTTTTATTTAATGTATTAAAAACAAAATTAAAGCTGAATTTTTCTCTTACTAGTCAAACTGTTCAATCTTGTGCTTTTGTTTAATATTACAATTAAATTTCACACTGCCTGCACCCGATGTTCCCAAACTGTAGGATGTAAGCCACTGCTGACAAGACATCATTGCTGCTTAAATCACAGAAAATGGTGGGGGCATCCCAAATTGGCCCTGTAGGAGAGGAGGTACAAATGGCTGGCAGAGATGGGATGGGGTAGGTGAAAACCGGTGCTTTGCTGCTGCACTGGATGCCCCAGCCTGCACCCTGTTCCTTGGGGATTGTAGTCCAAAGGCTGTGTCTCAGCCCCTGAACTGTGTGGAGACGGATGTCCCCTGGTTCCTGGTTGAAAGTCCTTTCTTGCAGAATTCTGGTGCCACTGTGCCTCCACTGTACAAGCATGGTATGTATGCTGAACTCACTGCTGTGTAATGAATCACTTTGACAGTTCCACCCTGGATTAGGGCTTTTTTGTCCATGCATGTGCAAGAGCAGGCAAAGGATTAGGAAATTCAGTGGGGGGGGTTGTGTGATGAGGGCAGGAGAGCTGTGCCTCCTTTGTTCCTACACTGCCCGGCAGGAAGCTGGGAGTCCCTGCTGCCTTGGGTACTGGTATCTAAGCTAAACTTTAGGAGATACAGTAGCAAGTACAGATCTGGGAGAAACAGGTTTCCTTATGTTACAACCTAGGAGAAAATTTTCTAGTAAGAGACAATAGTGAACTGAAAATGACAATTTTAATGTTAAATAATAGTTCAATATAAAGTAAAATTATGAAAGAAAGGCTCAAGATATATTTCACTGCTGTTGTGAATAAGCAAAATGCAATTTTGATTAGGTCAGAACAGAAGCACTTTATTACTACAGTTTTAGGAGAGAACCCAGTGCAGCAGTGACAGACTCCACTGATCTGAAGTCTCCAAATGAGGTAGTCACAGAGTTTATGTACCTTTATATTACACAACTCTTTCTTCACCAAACTGCTCTTGAATAGTAGAGTTAGTTAAATTTGAAGTGGGAGGTTCATCAAGCAAAAAAGCCATAAATTCACCCTGTCAAGGTGTGAGCACATCAAGGTAAATTCCATTCAGCACAATATATAGGCACAACTCAATTTACCTAAGTCTTTTCCCAGAAGGTTAACCAGGCTGGTAGGACTTTAAACGAAACCATGGTATCCAGAAATGAGACAGATAGTTACAAAGAGCTTGTTACTAGATGATTTATGTGTTGCCCTGAAGTACCAATACCATTTACTACTTCTGTATATAAGGAAACTGCAGGAAAAACAGAGGTGGATATAAAGTGGATTGAGAAATGCCAGTACCAGTTAGGCAACAAACAATCTTGCTATTAATAGGTCAAGATAAATAAGGATCAGTCTGGCCTCAAGAAAGTAAAGGAGCAATGATGTTTATGTTCTTGGGCCTGTCCTAATCACATTTCTGAGCCTGTGGCATGAAGGGAAAGTTGGATGAAAAGTTAGCATAACTATTGGACAAAGAGTTAGAAGACTTACAAGTAGGTCTGTAAGGACACACTGATTTCCAGTGTCCATACAGAAAACCCTCAGCTGAAGCTCCAGTAAGGATTTCAAACTGTCCCTTACCTTTCTGAGTGGCACCAGGGGGGTTTCAGCAGGGATCAGTCTGCAGTCCTGCCAGGCCATGCAGAACATGGGAATCGAAGTCATAGCACCGCATTCTGTCACGGAATAACTGGAATGCAATTTTGATCAGGTCAGAACAGCAGCAGTTAATTAAATAATGCTGCCCAGATGAGACAGCTGCAAATAGTTAAGAAGTGATGCCTGCAAAGGCCTGTAAGGTGTTACTATGTTACTTCCCCACTGACACCTTTAAAAGATGACTGGTTGATCGGCTCTCATGAGGAGGAAATTACACGGCAGAAGTGACCTACCTTTAGTTAAGGAGTGCAGTCAATGGGGGTGAATCCAGCCATCAGCTGGGACTGGTGGTAGGGCTGAGTGACACTCGGCCGAGCCCAGCAGGGAAGGTGGCTTAAGTTCATCTCCACAGATGATGCCAGGGGGGACAGTTCTGGCTGCACAATCCAGGTGATGATCTGACTGCATCAGTGTGAGCAGCAATACAGAAGGATATGGCTTGGAGTCTTATTGCAGAACTGTACTCTCAGATTTCTCTGGTAGTTTGTTGGGTTTTTTCCATTCCTTGATGCCCACTGCTCTTCACACATGGTGTTCCTACTGACAGCACAAGGAACTGTTCAGCGATAAAGGGCTTATAAGTAAAAATTGCAGTGCAGCACCAAGTGGTACGTCACTAAAGGCTTACATGTGTACAGATACTGCATATCCGTGGGATCTGCAAGGAAAGCTGTAGTCTTAGCTAGTGAATTATAGTTGAATTAGAAGAAAAAGCTCCTTATTTTGCCTCTGTATGTTTAAAATTGCTGAACTAGGTTAAAAGACACAAAGCTTCACATTTGGGCAGCTTACTGTATTTACAGTGAGCCTTCTCCCAAACACGGCTGGATCCATGAGGCATTACCCAGCTTCCTTGAATTACTCTATGCAGCGAAGAAGTCAAACAGATGACTAAAACTACAAATAATAAAAAATATTTTTTATTCCCATTAAAAATAGGCATATATTATACACAAGTGAATAAAATTCACAACAGTGACTAGAAAACTAGTATCACAGCAGCAAGCCCAGGAGCTTCTATGGAATGTCTGGGGGAACAACTAGTAGCACACAGCTCTGTGGCACATATATTACTCATTTTGCTGATGTAACACTCCAAAGCTGAGACATTACTATGAGAAAGGATAAAGAAGGCAAATCACTGGCAAATTGTGACCCAGAAAATAAGGTAAAGACCAGCTCCATTTCTTCTTGATTTCTGTGGAATAGATTTGTTGTTATAGGCAAGAGGGAAAGAATAGCAGCATTAGACGATAGAAAATAAAATAATAAAGCACATTAAGGAAAGAAAAGTATAATAGAATACACCTATAAACATGCTACTAGAATACAGAGGCCTACTGTATTACAGGAGCAGAAAGCATAAGGCACCTATCAGTCCTGAGGCTAAAAAGATTTTGATGGGACCTGCAAAAGAGGCCACTGCCTGTTTTTCATGTCAGAATACATGACTTTGGTGAATTCTTGCTAAGAAAGAACTCTTGTTTAAGAAGAAAAAGAAGCAGCAGCTCAGGTAATACCTTCTGGTTTCCAAAGGATGAAGGAATGACAAGGAAAGCCTTTGTCTTTACTCCAAATAGCATATTCCTTAGAATCACAGAATACTCTGACCCACAAGGATCATCAAATCCAGCTCTTAAGTGAATGGCCTGTACAGGGATTGAACCCACAATGTGTTATTAACACCATGCTCTGACGAACTGAGCTACTCAGGGTATCCAACTTTTGGAAGAACTTAAAAATAAATTTTGGTTTTTTTAGGGGACTACCATAGTAGTAGGGAAAAATGCAGTTGAGACTGGCATGAGTAGCCAGTCATTGGACTTTAAAGTCAGAGAATAAGACTGGGAGAAGATCATACATCCTTTCCACACCTAATGCAAAGGATGGAAATCAGATATATGACCATACATCATGGAATAAAAGAACATATAGGAGTGACAGGGAAGAGAATACAGCTGTTTGCAGCCTTCCTAGTCCAAAATCCATCATGCAGAGACACGTAAGACAACCCTAAAATGACTGTATACTGAACACTAAAACTCTTGTAGGCAAGAGGCTTGGAAAATGGAATGTTAAATTTGGGGTTACTAGTAAAGTCTGTGAAATAAGGTATTACGAGATTGACTAAAACCCACTAGAATATCAGTCATGACTAGAATACAGGAATTAAAGGAAGTAAATAAGACTGCTTATAAAAGAGGACACGTGGCAGCCCAGCTTCCAATGTTTCTGAGGTGGTCAATTACAGATATAAACCCCAAAATTGGCTCAAGACAGAATCAGTAGTAAAAATAGAAATGACAGTAAAGAGGCCTTTGAAAGACAATATTGAGGGTCTGTTACAAAATCAAGATAAAATTTAGACATGGATTGTATTAATTAAGATTACAGAAGAAGTACAGTGAAGGAATTTACAGTTGTGTTTTCTCAGACTGAAAAGCCTCAAGTATTCTTAAACCTATAGATTATAAAAGCTATGCTGCACTAAGTACTTGGAAGAGTTGCTTCTGAGGGTGGACAGCTGGGCTCAAGCAACGTCTTCCAGTCTTACATTTTTATGCTTATGAAAACACTTATTAAAAGCAGTCATATCTGATTACATTTTCTTTGTGTGTTTAGTGTGAAAGACATCCACTGTTGTTTCATGACAAGGTCGCAAGTCAAAGTCACAGTATCCGATGCTGAAACGACCCTGCAGAAATGAATAGAATTGACATGGTGAGCAAATACTGTAGAAGAGCTCATTCTAAGTTAATTAAAGAGGTCAAAGCATTTTTACCTGTGGTTTCTTAAAATAATCAAGACCCCTTCCAATCTTAATCATCCATCCATTGTTGAATCTGTTGTAAAAATTCACAAATTTGAATACTATGAGTATGTTGAATAAAAAATAGTTACATCCACATGATGCACAAGTTTCTTGTTTCAATCACAACTACTGTCACCGATACCTGTGTCAACCACAGAAGACACAGCATAAAGAGACAACTAATATTATGTTCACAATTAGACAACATGAAACTGTGGAGGCTGATTTTAACCAGTGAGGGCCACTGCCTTCTACTTTGTTAACCACAGCTGTAATTAATAGTTGTCTCAAAAGTTAGGGTTAAATAGTTTGACTTCCAATAACTGGAATTTGCTCATTTTTTATATCCCGCACCTGATTTCTCGATCATGTATTGAAGACGAAAATTCAATATTCAGTGTTACTCCATAATTCCTTAATGACTGTTGTATTTCTTCCAAGCCACTCATCTGCTGACTCCTCCCACTACCCTGTAAAAAATAAAAATAATGTGGTGGGGTTTGGATTGTTTTTTATTTTAATATATATTCACTTCTGGTCACCTCTCCCTAAACTCACCAACAAAAACTTTTTACAATCAAAGTAGATTTGCAGTTTCAAAGACAGGATAAAGAGCAGACAGATTACAGGTACATTTGCTAAGGGATGTGGAGGAGGAGCTTACTCTCAGCCCTTTGCAACTAGATATGAATTACTATTAAAAATAAGTGCAGTAATAGTTTAAATAAATGCAGTGCTAGTTTGAGAGATTACAGCTCGTTAAAGCCTCTAAAATGACAACTAAATACAGCTGTTGGAACAGCAAAAAACCCCATATCTCTGTAGACGCTTTGCTTTTGATGACATTTTCCACAACAAAACTTTCACGGAAACATCTTTTCGATTTAAGACTCTGCTTACCAAGAATTTGTTAGAGTTATCAGAAAACTCTGAACTTACAAAATTACTTATGTTCAACTATCACATTAAGTCTGAGTTTTCTGCTGAAATCATCAGAGACTGAGTCTAACAAGTTCTGGTAAGTAAGAACAAGTCTATATTTTTTTTTTTTTTTTGCATGTGGCATCACCTGCCACATCAGTAGAAACCAAAATCTAGACACTTACCTCATCATAGGAAGTGAGGAGGTGGATTGTTTTCACTTTGCACGGCCCCTTAATTAGCATCTCACAGAATCGTAGAAAGTTATACAACTGTAAAAGTTTTATTTAATTTAGTAACTTGGAATGTCTCTAGTAGCTACATCTGTATTAGTTACACCAAGTATCTACTTGCCTGATGAACGTGCCTAATGTACGGGTCCTCCACCCAAACTTCAGAAACAACCTCAGTAAGGTACTCATGGAAAAGCTTTTCATAGCCAAAACCCGTTGCGTTTTCCTCTATCCTGATTTGCTTATGGTATTTGCCATCTGAAAAGAAAGCAGGTCTCTGTTTAAGTAACGGTCAGGACATAATTTCTGTGTTAAAACACCTCACCCATCAAACATTTGCATAAGAACAGACATTTAAAAGCGAACGGGTACATCACAGCTCACAGAATCACAGAATGGGCTGGGTTGGAAGGAACCACAGTGGGTCATCTGGTCCAGCTTCCCTGCTCAAGCAGGGTCATCCCAGAGCACATGGTCCAGGATTGTGTCCGGACAGTTCTTGACTATCTCCAGCGAGGGAGACTCCACAACCCCTCTGAACAGCCTGTTCCAGTGCTTGGTCACTCACACAATAAAGAAGTTCTTCCTCATATTCAGGTGGAACTTCCTGGGCATTGGTTTCTGCCCATTGCCTCATGTCCTATTGCTGGGCACCACTGAGAAGAGCCTGGCTCCATCCTCTTGGCACCCTCCGTTTAGATTTTTATACATACCTTGTTTCTCTTTCTCGATGTGTTTTTTAATGTCTTCGGCTCTGGTCATGTACTCGGAGATCTTCTGCCGGTAGCGGTGCTTTTTTGCCTCATCCTTCGTGGCTGTAACCCATAAAACCACAGGGGCCATTAAAAAACTCTCCCCAGCACTTCCTGGCCCCGCTCTCCTGGGGAGACACCGCCAGCTGTCCCTCTCTTCTTCCCCGTGTGTCGACGGCCCTCTGCGCCCGACACAGCTCGAGTGTTCCTGGAACCGCCCCGACGCCTGAGGCCGGGGAGCCCCCTCGCCCGGTACCTTTCACCACCTGCAGCAGGAGATCGATGCCCTCCTGGTAACACACCAGCGACTCCTGGAACCGGGATGCCACGTCCAGCTCCACCGCCCGCTTCACCGTCTCTGCCCCGGCCCGCTCCAGCGCGGCGGTGCCATCGCCCCCCGACCGCGACATGGACCGGGACCGGGAAGACTACCGGGAAAGGGCAGGGAGCTGAGGGGGAGGATGGAGAGGGGCGGTGTCTCACCCTTGTCCTTCCGCCCGCTCGGAACTCAAGTGCCGCGGCGCTGGTGTCCGGCCGAAAGAGGGGTGCGCACCGAAATGGCCGCCGGGGCGGGCCGGGCGGGCCTGGGGCTCGCAGGAGCCGGGAGGGTGAGGATGGGGAAATCTGGGGCGGGATCCAGGTGGAGATCGGGGGCGATCTAGGGCGGGATCCAGATGGGGATCGGGGGGAATCTGAGGCGGGATCCGGGCTAGAGCTGGGGCACGCAGCCACTGAGAAGGTGGGGATCCAGGTGGGGATCTGAGCTGGGACTCGCAGCCGCCAGGAAGATTGGGATCTGTGTAGGGATCTGCGCGGGGAATGGGGCTTGTGGCTGCGTCGTCTGTTTGCGAGTATTCAGAGCTGTAAGGAAAGTGCAGACGAGTTGTGCCCTCCTCTCTTTGCAGCTGCTGGGAAAGAGGATGGAGGGGATGGTGTCCCCAGCCTGGGCTCGCTGTCTCTTTACCAGGTCGAGAATTCCAGACTCGGTATGTGCTTCAGTAATTGAGAAACTGAAAAAAGCGGGTGTTAGCCTGCTAAATTTTGTGTTTGCTGCGGTATGACAGATTTCCAGACACTCTGTGGGATGAGCGAGTTCACAGTGCACTGGGTGAAGAACTCAGAGCCCAGAGCGTTGCAGTGAATGGGGTTGCATCTGACTGGTGACAGGGCAACAGCGATGTTTCTCAGGCTTCAGTTCTAGGGCCAGGTCTGTTCAAAATATTTATCAATGATCTGGATGCAGGAGTTGATTGCACAATTAGCAAGTTTGTAGAGAGATCTAGACAGATTAGAACATTGGACAATCATCAGTGGCGTGAAATTTAGCAAGAATAAATGCCAGATACTGCACTTGGTACCAAGTGATACCGGGCACAGGTATAAATGGAGACAGGAGTGGCTGGAGAGCAGTCCTGAAAAAAGGGATCTGGGGGAGCTGGTGGGCGACAACTCAACAGGAGTCAGCAGGGAACACGGGCAGCCAGGGGGGCAAACCCCATCCTGGAGGGCATCAAACACAGCACAGCCAGACAGTCAAAGGCAGTGATTATCCTGCTGTATTCAGCATTGGTGCAGCCTCATCTCCAGTGCTGTGTGCAGTTTGTGTGAGCCCTCCAATTTAAGAAGGACATGAAGGTCTTTGAATGCATCCAGAGGAGGGCAACAAAGCTGGTGACAGGGCTGGAAGGCATGTCCTGAGAGGAGCAGCTGAGGACTCTGGCTTTGTCTGGTTCAGAGAGAAGGAGGCTCAGAGGTGACCTCACTGTTCTCTGCAGCTTCCTGAGGAGGGGAAGCCGAGAGGGAGGTGCTGAGCTGCTCTCCTTGAGATCCAGTGACAGTGTGCATGGGAATGGCTTAGAGCTGCCAGGTTCAGGGCAGGTTCAGACTGGACATCAGGAAGCGTTTCTTTACTGGGAGGGTGGTCAAACACTGGAACAGGTTTTCTGGAGAGGTGTTCAGCTGCCCAAGCCTGACAGTGTTTAAGAGGCATTTGGACAATGCCTTAATAATGTTTTAACTTTTGGTCCACCCTGATCAGGAGATGGACTACATGATTGTTGGTAAGTCCCTTCCAACTGAAATATTTTGTCCAATAAATAATTAAACCAAAGTGATGGGAAGTTTGACTTGCACTTTACATTTTTACATTTACATTTTTGCAAGATACCATCTTGTGTCAGTTCATACTTTTCCTTAAAAGCATTTTTAAGCCTGTGGAAAAATGTGCCATGCAGAGGCTGAGCACAGGCTCCCTGAGGAGATGCACATGAATTAGGTGTCGTGCTGGTCCGGTGTTGTCCATGTGTTTCTGTGAGTCACTATCAGCAAACCACTATAAAGATATATTTGACTTCATGTTATAAAATTTTGTTTCACTTTGTTGGTACTTTGACTGCCTGAAAAGAAAAACATGTAAGAATATTTACCAAGGTTGAAGTATGTTTTAGAGAGTAGCTGACTATAATAATAATTATCAGATATTTAGGAAAAAAACTTCTGGTTTTGTGAACTTTTCATTCTAGGTATTTCAGCCACGGCCTGGAGATCATGAGAAGTATGGAGGTGACCCTGAGCAGCCCCACAAAATCCACGTTATTACCAGAATAAAAAGTGTCATTGGTCGCCCATATTGGGAAAAGAAGATAGTACGTGACCTTGGGCTGGATAAAGTATGATTGTTGTTCTTTGTACTTGTTGTATACATCAGAAATGGAGCATTAAGGTGGTTGTTTTTTTAAGGACCTCAACTTTGCAGTCACAAAACATAATTACATTTATAGCAGCTGAGGGAAATGTTCATGGCAAGTGCGCTTTCAAAATATCCCTCTATGGTATTGTGCTGCACGCCTGAGGAGAACTTCACCCTGAGAATTCTGCTAAAATCATAGAAATAGATTTGTAAATACTTTGAATTCAGTTTTCTCTGTGGGTCATGTTATTTAGATATTGCAGGAAGGCAAATAAGACTCGTTTATCAATGAAAAGGCTTTGAAGGCCAAGACTAAGAGTTTGTGTCAAAGATGCATTTATCCAAGCTTTTCAGGCTAGCTGCACATTGTGCAAAGATTCATCTAGTCAGTGTTATATTACAGAGAATAAAATGTGTGCTTGATCCATTTAAGATGTAACTGAAACAAGCAGTTTTGCTCCTAAATTACTGTATTTACATTTATAGTGTTTTTAACAGCTGGAAGAAAAATGTATTGATAATGGAATGGGAATAAAGCTGAAATTATCATTTTACTGGAATCAAGTTTGATCCAGTTTTGATTTCACATTTTTATGTTCATGATGCATGATGGTTCTCTAAATCTTACATTTGCAATTGTGGTTTATATTTTTACTGATAGTGTGAAAAGTTCAGTGAACCAGAGATTTGGGATTTGACAACGCATTTGTAAAACCTGTTTTATCCTTTATGTAGGCGCATCAGCCGAGACTGCACAAAAATATCCCTTCTGTGAATTCCAAACTGAAAGTTATTAAACATCTGATAAGGTTTGTTAATTATTTGTTTATTTGGAATATTTAATGTAACTCTCTTCTAGTCACAGGACTTCACTAAGCAAACTCTTTTGCCTGTAGAATAAAGCCACTGAAACTACCCTACGGGTTGCCAACAGAAGAGGAAATACCCGGCACCTTTCTTACACGCAACGGAGAGCTTGTCATTAAACGGCGTCTGAAACCTGTGGAGCAGAAAGAAATTGAGTCATAAGGTGTGCTGGTTGGATTTAGATTCTATAAAATAAATACTTTAAATTCTGAGTTAAGAGTTTGTGTATGAAATGTAAGAAAATTCTTAACCCTGTCTGGTATGAATGGCAGAGGTGACACTTAAAGAATTGTATGTGTACAGATAGGAAATTCAATGTTGTTAATAGTTGCCTAAAATATTAAATGAATTATAGGCTGTCTGTGTTTTAATTTTGTGACTAGATTGCTGCAGTTTATGGCTAGCTGTAAGAGAACTTTATTTATAAAGTCAGATAAGCAGAGAAGTGAGTAGAATAGAGGTAGCTAATGATGTTGAGGATGTTTCCCAGCTAACAGTAAAGGTTTACAGTGATGATGCAGGACTTCACTTTCACTGCATAAAGGACAGAACTGGAATTGAAAAGCCCTCTGCTTAGTAGTCACAGGAGAATCGACTGGCTATCCACGGAGAGTGTCAGGCATTTGGATGACTTGGTTATCCAGATCTCAGGCTTGTTCCTTAGCAAAGAATCTCTCATCTGGCCTCTCCTGTAACTTAAAAAGTACATAAACTCTCCATTTGGACGTAACAGGAGTTATTCATATCTTGGTACGTTGTATAATTTGTCTTCCAGGAAACATGCTATCTCACTTCATATATATTCCCTGATCCTAAATGTACAATAATAGCCTAAGAGCTGCAGTTTATGTGAACGTTGATGCTTTTCCTGTTCTAAAATTGCAAACTTTAGAAGTCTGGAGCCCCTGAAGCATGACTGTGACACGAGTTAGGAATTACGGGCTGCAAGCTTGTAAAAGACTACTCTGTGTGTAGTTTTATTTACGGCTGCTGTATCAAATGATAAAGTAGTTTTCATTCCAGCGAGCCTAAATTCTGTGGTTTAATGCACTGTGAGCCTCTCCACACTAGACACACTGAAAAGGAGTTAATCTTAATGACTGTATGTTGTGAGAAGATCAGAGGGATACAGTCGCTGAAAATAATTGTTTATCCTTTCCGCCTGCTTGCAGAGAAGGGTAAACACCAGTAGGAGTTCGAAGGAGTAGACAGACATATCAGTACAGGGAGATAAAGCTGGAAGCACGGTGCACAGAAGGAAAAGGATAGGTTACAGTGGCATTGAAGAGTGTAATGGCCCCTACAGGCAGGCTGAAGGCAGAAATTAAAATTTCAGCTGAAATATAATAGCATGGAAGAAGTGAAGCAGATAAATGAATGATGCTTTTCTTCCCTCCCTCTCTCCCTTCCTCTCTCCCTCCTTCCTTCCAGCATCTGCACAGTGTCTTGTGCTGCAGTATGTTAGAACTGCAGTCTCTGCAAGGTGTTGATCACGTTCCCACGGGGAGGTGCTTAGTACAAGCTGGAATTTGAACCCTTTTGAAGGGCGTGTGTAGTGCACCCAATGTGCAGGGCATGCTTGAAAGAGATGGCACAAGTACTAGGGCCCAGAAGATGATCTTGGATCAAATGGATCTTGTTGCTGGTGGATAGCAAATAATAAGACTTGTGCCAGGATTGGAGTTCCAGAGCACCAGAGCCAGGATGGCTCAGCCTTACCAAGCAGGTTCGGGTTCGGGTCCACGGCACTGCAGGCTGGTGAGCCTCTGGCAGAGGACGCGCTGCCGGTTCCATCCCACATGGTGTGTGTACGGATACAGATATGGATATGGATACGGATAGGGATGTGGATCTTTTGTTCATTGCACAGTACTGATGCTACAGCCCACAAAAGTACTGCGGGGTATTCCAGAGGGAATGTGTTAATGAACAGGCTTGCTTGGTATCGTGCAGGGCTTCAGAAGTGTGTGATAAACTACCTAAGTTAAAGCAGAGCTAATAACTGCTTCCCAAGTACAGAGAAGGGAACATAGTACCTGTTATTTCTGGAAAAGATTTAGGTACAAGAGCTGCTTTCAGATGTCTTTAATTGACAACCTGACAGTTTTAATGAAAAAGGAAATTGTATTTCCTTAAAATGTTCTGTTTGGATGTTTCTGAAATGGTATTTCTTCCAAGGTCACAAGTGTCATACAGTCAATCTGCTATCCCAAACCTTCTCTGTATAAGCACACATCCTCTAAAGATTTTCTCAAGTCTAAAACCTGAACCAACAGGGTGCACAAACATAGTATATGTCCACATCCTTTCATTAATGAAGCTTTGTCAATGCTCTGTGTAGATCTTTATGAAGCAGGGAACAAACAGACTTTTTGTACAGGGAACAGACTGACATAAGATGATCACAAAATTTGGGTTGGCAGGTACCTCATAGGTCTCTAGTCCAATCTCCTGCTCAATGCAGGGCCAGTGCTGACTAGGTTACTCAGTAGTTTATCCAGCTGGGTCTTGAAAACCTCTGCATCTTGAAGACCTCAGGGCAGGGACAGCTCTCTGTACGTCCTGCACTGCTGTTTTGTACTGCTGTTAGACAGAGGTATTGGCAGATAAGATGCAAGGCAGATAAAATCTTGTTAAGCAGTGTTATAACTTTCATGCAACAATAATCTGCTGCTTCAGAAACTGCAGGCACAGGTGAAAAATCTGAATATTCTCCTGAAGTAAGCTAAAAAATGGCAAGAGATAGGTCGCAGTTTGGATTATTAGCAGTGTTATCTTTTAAGTTACTTTTTTAGCCTTAGCTGAAAAAAAACCCCGTTGGAATCTTGTACTTGTTTCTGGCTTCATTGCTCCCCCCCATTCTTACTATTTCTGAGGGAGAAATCCAGGTTGTTTTTAATTAGAAGCAAAGTATGAATCAGTGACACTAATCGTTATTCAGAGATCTCAATATCCAATTCTCTTATAAAAATTGGCTCTTGCATCCACATTATTGACATAGCTGTGTGTTGTGCCAGTATCCAATTTGTTGTAGTTCTGGATATTGTTAGCTTCTGCATTATCCCACCTGAAATGAGAGTGAAAGAAACACATAAACAGAGGTGCTACTTCATTAGTAAATAAGCAAACAAACAAAAATCACAACTGAACTGCACTGCTTTAGTTTATCCTCCCTTTTCACCAGGATTGTTGGCTGTAGTATTAACATTTCCAGCTCTTTTTGTCACAGAGGTATTCCTTTTGTGTTTAAAGTTCGTGAGGAAATCATAATTTCCTCATTTACATCCAGACTTGGTGATCATTGTCCCCTTGCTGTATTTTGCTAATGTCTTCAGTTTTATGACTTTCCTTGTGTGCATATTCCTTCATGCCTACCCACATTAATAACCTCAGACATGTTACTACTGTAGTTGGACTAAAGGGACCCAACTGTAGGGACTGCTTCAGGGTAATCAGTGTTTAAGAATATAACTATGTTTCCTCCGGAGAGAACCAGACATTTTCAAAATTAGTGGGTTCCTCCTTCAGAGTTGCCAGGATAGGCAACCAGGATAGGTTGATTTGTAGATGGTGGTAACACGAACAGAGGGACTGGGATGTGTTTAGTTTTCTTCAGTGATTGGTTTTACAGCATTATCGTGCTTGGCTTTACATGTGTGAAGTGTTTCAAAGCTGACAAAACTCTGCCTTTGAGGTCCTGTTCCTTTGTCTAAGATGGGAATTTTTTCTGAATTTATAAATCTGCATAAAATCTCTGTGTCTCATGGTAAGTACTCTTCAGTGTCCCATGACTTGTCAATCTTACAGTACTGTTTATCAGCCTGAAAGTGAGACAGCAGTATCAGCATACCATAAACCCCAACCCTACTACTTATTTATCCCACTATTTATCCAGAGATCTTCATTTCTTACAGGTTGCTTGTGTTCATTTTGATTCTTAATCTCATGATTTACCTCTTTTGTGACTGTATAGAGAGGAAGCAAGTGCAGCTCAAGGTGCAGGTAAAGCCAGCAGATGTGTGAAGGGCAGACTGTTGGGGCACTGAAGAGGAATTCCTGCCTCACTTCCTTGTCTTTCAGAGCCTTAAAAAACCAACACAGCTGCTGTTGTAAAGGTGACAGTGTGCAGAAAGCAGCATGACTGCTGCTTCAGCGTTTCCAGGTGCGAGGTGCCTGCTCCTCTCCTCCCCAGCTGCATCAAGGGTGGGAAAATCTGTTTCCTCTAAGAATCTCCCCTGGATCTCTGCCCCAGTCCTCCTTCTTCTCCTCCCCTTATCCTCTTGTATGGGATAGTAAAGCAGAAGTCTGAGGGGGCTGGAGCTGTTACAAAAGCAATGTGTATGACATGTTTAGGGATTTTATGGATAAGGATACAACTTGGCAAAAAAGTGAGGCACAAATGTAGGCATGAATAATGAAGCAAGATCCCCCACTAGCCAGGCCCCTGTGGTGCATAAAGTGTAATTAACCTGATGATGTGTAGCTGCAGCCTGCAGGCCTCCATGCTCAGCTAAAAAAAGTGCTTTTTGAAACAAGACTTATTATCTAGATATAAAATAGGAACAGATAATCTGTTCATTCCCAAGGGAGTGCTGGGAAGCAATCAGTGGTTTCACAGTGCAAAAGCAGTCTGCTCATGCCCTGACACTCACTGGGGTCCTTCCCAGGTTCTGGCAGCTGACAGTCTGGTCAGCGTTGGCTTTAGTGTGGCCACAGAGTTGGCTGAAAAGGCTTAGTGGGTTGCCTTTCAACAGGGCCCCTGCTGCTCTTCTAACTCTGCTTCAGATGAAGGATGAGATTTGTGTTTTCAAGAAGGTTGACTATAACTGCACTAAACCAAATGTATTTCCAGGGTCACCCCAGCTGTCCTTCAGCACTGCCCCAGCATGTGACTCTTGAAAAATAATACCAGCAATCAATCACAACTTTTGCAATGTTGGCATGGTATTTCTCCATGTCCCTCAAACATTTTTCTGCAGTCTTCTCTTGAGGTACGAAATCCTACAGCATGACATGCATGACATTGCCCATCATTTTTAAAATCCAAACCCAGTTTTTATAAGTCATTATGACTGAGCTGACATTTTGAATCCTTCTGACTCTATTTAGAGAGAAACAATGATACAATGGACTAATTTTGCTGAAGGGTAAGTGCCCTAGAAATCAATATAAAAGATAATATAAAAGACATTTTATTCAAATATAGAGGGCAGTTCTCTAGCATGCAAACTAAAAGGTGATTCTTTTAAATCTAAACCTTTGGGTGGAATAGTCCCAGATCTAGGGCCTTTTAATTTAGGACTATATTGGAGAAATGTTTAGAAGCTTGGGTCGTGAGGGAAATCCTCTTAAGGAAGGTAGAAAAGCAGATTTGATGGCAGGGTTGGATGCACCAAGCAGACCTTCATTTTCTCTGTGATGATCTTAAATATCATCTCAAAGGCAACGCTATTCTCAACGTAAATTTATGTGCTCAAGCGGGATTTGTGTTGGTTGTGGGAAAATCTGCTTGCATGGCAATGACTGACAGAGACCGAGATGGGTAATAGGCATGAGCTTTTATGTGAGTGTAAAGGGAGATGAACAGCTGAATTAGTGCCTACCTACACAGCTCAGACCTTCTGTTTTCACGGTTGGCTCCAGAGCTCCAGTTGTGTCAACATTCAGAAAATTCCCATAGCTCTCCGAACAACCTAAGAGCGGTATTTACAACCAGATGTCAGGCCAGCGCAGTGCATGGCTCATGCTGCTAAAATGCTTTCAGATCCATGACTGAAAGCCATGGCATCACTCAGATACTCGTGCAGGCATTTGTGCTGGCAGGTGTGGTCATGGTACATCTTGTCAGCTCTGGAGAGGATTACCTCTCGGTCATGCCAGCCTAAAGCCACTGTGGAGCTTGTGAGGTGAACTGGGGCTTTGTGCACAATTCATCTCCCCTAATTTTAGCTTACCTAAAACTTAGATGTCTAGTCTAAGCTTGTGACTTGGGCTGCCCACGTGGCCAATAGAGAAAGGCACCTCAAAAATGCGGTTTTTCTACTCCAAAATAAAATAAAAAAAAATCAGTGAGAGTCAAGAGAAATCCTACACTACTGACTGGCTGCAGCTTGCTTTTCCATAGCTATCATAAACAAGAAAGTCGAAGACAAACATCCTTCATTTACATCATTACAATTTATCTGACTTGCAGATTGTTTGTCTTGCAATTTATCTGCATTTATCTGTTGTCAAAACATGCTATTGCAGGAGGGAAAACATACAAACAGCAACTGAGAGGAATAATGCTAACCCGATCCCAGCAGTTAATGGAAAACAGTTTGGTACAGTGAATTATTTACAAGAATATTAGACAAACATCACAGACAGACCTGACATGTTTGCTGCAAGATGTCTCCCCAACTTCTCACTGCACTTCCAGGAGACAAATGGGCTTTTTATCTGCTGGTGGAGTTCTGGAGCAGTTGGCTCAGTGCACTCTTCCCATACTCGCTGGTCATACAAGAAACAGAAACGCCTAACAGCTTGTTGTGTATCCTTCCAAACACAACAGGGTTTCTGCTTTTACAGCACAAACATAATTATTATTTAAAAAAATGAAATACCTTTTAATTTAATTTAAGGCCCCACTGCTAACAGCTTGGAACTAGGAGGAGCCTTGTCTGAAAACAACTGCTCCCCTTCAGTTCTTGGAAGCAATAACTTGCTGACAATGAGAAAATGTGAACCTCCACTTTTGGATGGAATGAAGTTTTCACAGGCAAAGATCCAGGAACAATAACATGACCAGAGCTGCAACTGCTGAGAATTCGGATATGCAGAGACTGTGCCAGGTCTCTGTTGTTATCCCCTCTTGTACAGAGACAACAAAGGTCAACAACCCTAAATTAGCAGCAGTGTGGATTTCAAAGCCACTGTAGCTGTGCAGCAGTGAGGAAAAAAGCCACTGGGTGGCAGAACTCCCCACAGCAGAATCCATCCTGACCTGCTTCTCCCCCACGGTAGATTTGTGAGTGTGAAATGCTGTTTCACTCTTTCAGCAGCTCTTTCACATTTTAAGCTGGGGGATTCGTCCTGTATCATTGCACTGAGAGATTCAATTCTGTAAGTTTTTCCTGTACTGTTGGTACCTCCCATAGAGAACCAACTGCAAAAAGTCACAGCAGCCCATGTATGGGGCTCTTCATGTTCGTGATTGTGAGTGAGTGTAAAAAAGGTTGAAACAGAGGGAAGTACACCTGGCAGAAAGGAAAATAGAAGAGATATGGCTCAAATGAAGTGACATTAAAAAATCTGAAAATTCAAAATACCACTGAAGATGATTCACCAAAGAGTAATCTCCAAATGGTCTCCTTATTGCTAGGGGAGAAACATAGAGGATGTACCAGTTTGCTTCTTCTACATCATAGTAATTGAGGCAGGTTGGTAGATCTCCCGTGTTTCCAGAAATTTTTGCTTAGTCATATATGCATACAGGAAGTGTCACATGTCATGGGAAGTGTTTTCCTCAATAAACCTCTATTTGGACTACTGGGGAAGGCTGCACTCCTGAGAGGACAAGCCATGGGTCACAGGAGCTGCAAGAGGCTCTGTCACTCCCTGTGATGGAGAGGAGGTGAGGTCCTGCCCGGAACCTGTGCCCTCAGCCCACCCCTCCTTCTACAGCACTCACAAGGGGACCTGAGCACTTTCTCCTCTGACAGCTGTAGCATCAACCAAGATTTTGGGGAGGGGGTGAGAAAGTGCATCAATGCTTGGGACAAGGCAGCAAAGCATGCCAGGCTTACCCAGGAGGGCAGCGTAGTCTGGCAGCACAAACATTGAGTACATGGGGCGGTTCTTCCTGACCATGCAAAACAGCTTGAAAATCAATTATCCATCACTAACACACATGAAGATATAAATATATCTCACTGCTTGCCGAACAAACACAAAGAAATTCTTTCCAAGCTGATAGGGTATTTCTCTTGGTTGCGTAGGCAAAGTGACAAAAGGAGTCACATCTCTTTGCATAAGAGGCCCCAATGGCAGCTGTCCTGCTCCAGCACAAACCAGCCTTCAGCTGTTCGTGAAAGACTTGTGACTTCATGAGACACTCACACTTCTGCTGCTGTTTCAAACATGTCTTTTACAGCATCTTGGTAACTTCCTCCAAACTTCCTCAAATTCCAATGTTTAATTCAGAAAAAATAAAATCAGTAATGTTCTGTAATGTTAAAATTAGTAATGCTCAGTGCTGTGCTCCCACCATGAATGCCTTTATTCCCTGGCCATATTCTGTATACCAACCTCCTTTGTCACACCTGGGCAGTTTTGCCTGAATCCCCCAAGACTCTTTATACTCAGCTAGCTCTTCAGCCTCCATATAGAGCAATCTGACAGTCCTGCTACTGAAATATTTTGTGTATGTGGTAAGTGTAGGCCACCTACCTATAGAATATACAGCAACAGCCATGATGGTCCATTCAGTATGTGTCCAGGCACTATCAGTAAGGAGGTGTTCACTGGTCACAAGAGTCGCAAGGGAGAGACAATTCTGATTTACCCAGAAGCCAGGTTGCAGGACACTGGATCAGATCTGGTATCAGCTCCTCTTTACTCTTCTGTGTCTGGCAGGAGGGAAGGACTGCCTCTGTCAATTAAATGCTTCAGGGCAGACATCTGTGGGATAATCTGGTCCTCTGTATGGCCCTTGTGACTCGGGCATGCAGACATGTCTTGTAAGAGATTGTCCCCATTTCTAAGGAAAAGGTACAAAAAATATGCTTCCAGGATTTCTATTGTTATGACAGGAACTCCTGATTTCTGTAACCATGCACATATCCAAACCTCTCCTGAACTTCATCAGTTTCTTGATCTGAATCAACTGAGGGGTGCCTGAATAGGTAGGGAATTCATAAAATAAAACCTGATTTAAAGGATAGAAATGAGTTAAATTTCTCCTTGCCTGCCTTGCAACAAGATACTTTTCCAGTTCTTGGGGTGTTTGTGGAAGGCTGAGGGCTGCAGCAGTAGAGTCAGGTTAGCCATGTCCTCTCTGTGTGGGTTTTTTCATGCTTTTGAACATTTCTCCTTATTGCTAATTAGCTTAATAAGGCATGGGTAAGAAATGAGTGATCCTAGTTATACTTTCAGGGGAGAAACTAGGCTGACATAACCTTCCCAAAGCAATTAAGCCAATTTAAGCTCCGGGAGGTTACCCAGCCCATGTCAGGAAGGCAGGATGCTCTGAGTACTGGGAGCTGGTCCCTTGTCCCAAGGCTGCATGATGGCCTCAGAGGGCAATGCAGGGGCTTGTAGATGATTGAGACATGTGAGGAACTGGCAAAACTTCATGGATGAGAGAAACAGCCTAGAAAGGTAGGCTGCACCTGAGCTGTAACATAGGCAACCTGTGTCACTGGAAATTGAAGAGCTTCTAGAGGAGCATTTCCATTAGAAGCAGGGGAAAGCTGACAAATGCAGAGGACTACCCAATCTGAATTGATGTGATCTACAAGGTGGACATGGCTGACATTCAGTTTACCTCTGAAAAAAACAGGAGGGAAATAAACAGCACGATCCCAATAAATGAGACAGACAAAATAGACAGGATACTGTGTCAAGGTTTTGGCATATGCAATATTAAGCAATGAAGTGAGGGCAAACTTAAAATTCTTCCTACACAGTTGCTAAAGATTTCAAAATCAAGCCAGGAGAATGCAAATTCTTGGCACCAGGTAACACCAAGATAGCGGGCATTTCAGAGACTTGGGGGCTAGAAAACCAACAAGATACTACATTGCCAGCCTCCGGAATTACAGAGTAGGATGCAGAGATGGATGAGTGATACTGTATGTGAAGGATAAAAGTGTCACAGTATAAAAATATTACAGGAAAAGAGAAGCATCCTGAAAATGTGAGTGGAAATTCCAGTTGCTATTAATAAAAATGCTGTAGTAGGACTGTACTGTCAATCTTTTTCGAATTCAGTGAGTGTGGTCAGTAGGGCCAGAGAAGTAGTAAATATAGGATGGTGGTACATGTGGGAGCCTGTGTATGGGCTGGATCAGTGCCTTGTCAGGATGAGATGCAGAAGTGGAATTTTTGGTTGCAATAGATTCCTGCTTCCAGGAAAAGCCGGTTCAGGAACCCACAGGAACAAACACTAGAGAGTGGCACAATGGCTTCGTTTGAGGGGTGTTAGTGGGAAGCTGCTCTGAGGTTACAATCCTACAAAGTGATCACTTTTAACATTGAAATGGGAAAAAGCAGGTCATGTGCATCCAATATGGGTGTATTTGGTTTCAAGGAAGACAAGTAAATAAATTGAGGCAAGCATTAGAAACAGTCACTCCCAACTGCAGCACTGGCTCCACAGGCATCCTTGGGATCACAGGCTGGTGCCCATCCTGAGAAATATAGGAGAGTGTATTAAAGATGAGTGGGGTGGTGAATAAACCTAGTCAACTGAGAGACAGTCAGCCCAGCTCCCATAAGGAGCAAACCTGCCTTGGTTCCTGATGGTGTTCTGGGATCATGTCAGCAACTGCATAGATAAAGGCCAGTGGGTGAAGTATAGCTGGGTCTTCAAAAAGGAATTTATGAAGATTCAAACTGGCATTATCAAGGAATCTAGATGTGTCTTTGCCACCTAGGAAACTGTGGAGGCCAGTGGCACCAGCACATTCCCAAAGCAACTGGATGGATTCATGGACAGCAGTGCCATACAAAGGGTGGACATGTCTCCCACCACCTGTGTTAAACAGCTGGGAACGCTGAGGGCAGAGGAGGAAAATGGACTGTAGAAAGCAACCAAGTTCTCCTGCTGCTGCTGGAGACAGACTTTGGGATGCCCAGTCACCAGTATCACCCACACTGCATGTCCTATAGACATCTGACACTTCTGGTTTAAAGGGGGGGTGGTGTTGCCTTTTCTGGCCTGGATAAAACATGAGACTTTTTTTATTAGGAAGAAAGTCACATAAGATGAACCTAATATTTTGGGGTGCTGTGCTCAGGGTGCCCAAGGCACTAGAGAAGCCCTGTCCTGTGAACAGGTTGCTGGCCAGGAAATCCCAGGCCACTTTTTCAATGAGTAACGAAGCAGAACAAACGCAGTTCTTCAGCACTGCATTGCTGTGCTGACATTTCCCTTTGTTTTCTGCATATCGCAGGGAGAGAGACATGGACACGTGGCTCAAACTGATCCAACTCCAGCGTTCACAGTCAGCCATCAGAGCAATCTGTTCTACCATGTGGCTTAGGGCTCTGGCCCACGGGGACTTGGTTTTGATAGTGGTTTCCTGCTGCTTCAGTTACTGCTGAAACAGGTTGTTTAATTGGTCCCTCTGCTTGGTGTCTATGAAAGACAATCATTGCAGCCCCAGACTCCAGACATAACCCTACCTGAGCCATGGAGGCATCAGCCCATACCACCTGCACCTTAACAAGTTGATGAGAGAGAAAGCTTGTTACCTCACATTTGCTCTTTATTGTAGGAAACACATCTAAATACATTTGCCAGTACTGACATCAGTTGTGAAAACAAAACACAGGACCCTAACAGAGAAGGTTTTTCTTTCCTGTCTGTAATTTTTTTTTGATTTGCTGCCTGCTGATTCTGATGCAGCGATGTTAGCCTGGAAAGGTCCTTAAACATTACCTATTGCATTTCCCCTCTCTACAGCAGCATGGCGATAAAGAGAATAGGTTTAAATTAGATATTAGGAAGAAATTCTTTACTGTAAGGCTAGTGAGGCACTGGGAACAGGTTGCCCAGAGTTGTTGTGGATGCCCCATCTGTGGAAGTGCTCAAGGCCAGACTGAATGGAGCTCTGAGCTCTGGTCTGGTGGAAGGTGTCCCTGCCCATGGCAGAGGAGTTGGAACAAGGTGGTCTTTAAGGTCCCTTCCAATTCAAACCATTCTGTGATTCTTTATGATGCACAGCTACTTTTACATGTTGGTCTTGGCTGTTCTTTAAAACACCCAAGGAATGTTGTGTTACTTCATCATCTTGAAAGTTTTTCGAAGTATCCAACACAAATCTGCTGCCAAACTCACTGCTACTTACCTTACTCTCAAGAGGAAGGGGAGTATGTAGATGATTACTCTTAATTTGTTTTACATATTAGAAAATCGTATTCTGTGTGCTTTTTCTCTTTTCTGGAAAAAAAAATCTAATTCCTTATTTCTTACAGGCTGTACTTTCCATCTGAGTTGTGATTGTCCTGAGGATATTGTCCTCAGAACATCTGAGACAAGAGTTACCCCAGGTGCTTCATACACAGTGCTATGATAAAGATAACCCCCCAAATGGGATTTTCCCTCTTTTTATTTCTTTTCCCCTCCTCCACTGGCATCAACTTCTTTTTTTCCCACTAGAACCCTCAGCCCTTTCCTTGGGATTGTCACCTGCCCACTACACCTCCTCAAGTGTGTTGCACCTCTGTTTGATTGATTTCAGTACTTTGGTTCCTAACCGTTTTTCATAGTTTCTAACTATCAGTGGAAGAGCTGACATTGCCGCTCAGTGTAGCCCATGGGTTTGATAGCTCATATCCTCCATTAATTTTACAACCAAAAATTGAGACAAACTGGTGTAGAACAGACCCGTGTGGCTCCACTTGAAATGTCTCACCAGTTTGGCCAGAAGCTGCTGATAACCAGTGCTTTTTGTACTTAAGGCCCTCCACATATGAGGGCACTTCAAATTTCTGCTGAAAGCCTTATTGAGCTCGTGATGCAGCACAACCATGGCTTCTCTTTTGGCCACTTCCCCAGTTAGATAAAGACTTTGGTTGGTCTGAGGTGGTTTTTCCCTACCAAGTCAGGCTGCCAGAACCCTCCTAAGTCTTGCTGCTTTGTTGTCCCCTAGGATCTCTTGAAGCAACCATTCAATCCTTTAACATCTTCCTCAGTGTTGTAGACAGATGTCCTGGTATGTGATTCCCTGGAGCTTTCTTTCCCCTCTATTTTGTCTTTTCTCTTTCCTTACCTGAGCTTTTGCTTTTGTCTGATATGTTACTTGATATTAAATCATTTGCTTTGCAAGATGTCTGTTGTTTGGTTTTTTTCAGTGGGCTGTGGGTCAAAAGGGTGACCAAGAGCACAACTGCAGCTGCCTTGTCTACACCAGGCAGAAGAGTAATTCCCAGTAACGTGGACACGGGTGACTAGAAAAAGATGACAGGGAACAGCAATCTGAACTCACTGTTTATCAGGAAAGCTTTTGCTCAAATCTTAAGGCAGCATGCCAGTGTTAAACTTTCCTAATTATTTACTCCTTCCTACGAATTTATCAAGTTTCAACTCATTTTCTGCAGAGGTTTTCTGTATTCACTGCAAGGTGCTGATACCCTAAAACAATATTTGCAACAAAATATGGAATTCCCATAACTGGGAATTTTAAATGGACTTTAAAAATAAATAATCCTTTGTGGTGATGCTGCACAAGTCAGCAGGCAAGTCTGCAGGCCCTTGGATGTTGCTAGGATAACTTGAAGCAGCAGCTTCATGGTAACACTCGTGTAAATTGGAGTCCTGAGGAGCTCACAGGTCTGCAGGGATGGCAGCACCAGCAGTGGTGACAAGGAGCTTCCTGGCAGGGAAGGGAACCAAGCATGAAGGCAACCAAAGGAAGCTCCACTCTGGTTCACCCTCCGAACTCAAACCCCAACTTTGTACACATAGGTAGCAATGAGATTTCCTGCCCCATTTGAAGTTTATACTGCTCTACCAAAAATGCAGTCATAGGCTTTATGTAAGAGTTTTATATAACACAGAGGTTTACATAACATAATGCACCAAAGGCTTCATCCTATGAATTTTACCTAAGCTATGTCAAGTAGAGGGGATCAAACCACATGAGAGGCTTCATACATTCTATTACAAAGTAACAATTTTAGAAAAATTATATTAATATAGTGCAAAATTCACTAAAGACTAAATAATATATAGTTCAATGTCTGTGGTTGCTCAACACTGAACTGTTTACTGTAGTCTTAAAAAAAAAATATAGTAATATTTGAGACATCTTAGAGTTCCTTCTGATCTCCAGAGGTGATAAAATGAGTTTGCTTGTCAATATGTTAATGATAGAGAATCCTTGCTGTGACAGAAAGCAGATGAGTGACCGGCAAGACAAGGGGCACAGCATTAAAATTGTTCTGCCGGCAAAAGCTGTCTCCAAACCAGCTCTCATGCTTCCTGTCTTGACCCTGCCTGGCAGCCCAGGCACACACACAGCACATCCCTGTGCTGCCAGGCAGGGACTGCCAGGCACATCACTTCTACATCAGCAAAGGTGACAGCTGGCAGAAAGGTGCTCTGATACCTCCAAAATGGAAATTCAAAAGGCTAAATGTGAACGTCCTTATTCCCTTGTTCACAGGTTTGGGTCAGTGGCCGGGCTCAGGCCTAGCTCTTCTCACCTATCCAGTCTCCAGCACCATATTCCTCTCCTTGTTCTCAAACTAAGTTTTAGACCCATTCTAAGAGTACCAAACCGGGTTATTTACTCAAGTTGTAGGTTGCTACCCACTGAGCCCCATGAAATTGAAAAAAACAACACTGGAATTTAACATTTATCTTTATTTTCTCTCTTATTCTTATAATTATTCTCAGTATCATTCTAATTATTATTCTAATTAAACATAAATTGGCACCCAGAGACCCATCCACATAGAAGACCACTTTCAAACAGACCTTATAAGCCCAGAGCTAATTCACTCCTATTAGAAGCTGGGATACCTGGCAGAGGGATGGATGCTGAAATGCTTTTAAATTTGGAGGAAACTCAACATAAGGGAGCCAAAGATAAAGCAGGAAAGGGTGTGGGGTTTTTTACCAACACTGTTGCTGTGATACAGCTCCTGGGTGGGTATGTATGGGGCTGACTCCTACTGAGGGCTGGTCTCTAATGGAAAGGTGTTTTGCATGCCTGCTGTGGTGCTTGCAGTACTTTCTATATAGAGGATTTCCCCTATGTGAGGCTGCTTTTCACCCTTAAGAGGTCCCCAGCCCCACCATGGCCACGGACTCCAAGGCTTGATAGACTAACCAAATCATGTGTAGCATTGTCCCCCTCAAGGTTGGCCACAGGAATACTCAGCTACTGCAGAGATCAAAGGCTCGGTGGTCTCTTCATTGCCCCTTGGCCAGCAGCATCAAGGGGAGGGAAAATTTTAACTCAGGGACTTCATCTCCTGCATTGGCCATGGAGAGGGAAGGAGGTGGATGGAGGTGATGGGAAGAGCACAGCTGATGTCCAGGGAGAGCTGCTTGTGTGCTTGCGTCTGGGGGATGCATGAACAGCCCTGGGTTCAGCTCCGAACAGGAAGAGTCACATTCCTCACTCAAAATTTAAACACTGCTGGTCTGTCCCCATCTGCTTCTCAAAGGCCCCAAGCTTGTGGTATCTCATCCCTGTGGGTTCCCTGGAAGGCAGTGCTGAGCTCGCCCATTGGTGAGTGGGGAGCTGGGATTTGCTGAAGTGAGCAAAGTGCTGTTGGCAATGCTCCCAGCATCGGTCCTGCCAGAAGACCTGCTCTGGGTACTGTGATCACTGCTAGTCTGTGCAGAGGAGAGGCTCAGTGGTGGGGCGGGTTTATGAGCTAGAACCCATTTCTCTTGAAGTACTGGGCTCGCCTAATCACGCTGTTGACATAGTTGTTGTCTCTGCTGCATGGGTCTTCCTCATAGACCTGGAGATTGCCCATTCTCGCATGGTAGGTGCAGATGCCCCCTGGAAAGAGTTAAGAAGGAGTTGTTTTGGGCTTGAAAGTAAGAAATAGAGTTTTAAGAGTAAAAATTTCTAGTTGAAAGGGCCATGCGTCTCATCAAACATACACAACTGCTTGGCAAAGTGCTAACTGTGCATTGTTGTTGAAAAGTGACTGATTTTGTAAAATCTTTGTTGCTACAGTGAAGGAACCCATGATTCTCTCCAAATGCAACTGAAAATGGCATACTGTTTCCAGAAAAGTGTGTAATCTAAAAAGGCAGTATCAGAGCAAGGATGGGAGAGTAAATTATAGCATAGAGTGAATGAACCACCATGAAGATAACATGGACTATAAGGACACCTGGATCCCAAGATTCCTGGACACAACAGCCTGCCACGATAAGCTCATTGTGTTGTGGTGCCTCAATTTCTGCCTCAGTTTCCCCAGTGGCTTGTGTTCAGTTATTTTCTACCTTATTTATCTGCCTGACAGCTATTTCACATTGCTGATCTGCCAGTTTGGAATTGCCTCTTTTAAATTAGAAAAATGGGTTTGGTTGGGGTTTTTATTGTAAGACATGCTGCAAAATCTGCTAGACTGATGCTCTTTTTCCTTTAAAAGTGACACCAATGAGTGCACAATACTCTCAGTGTATCCCTTTCTAGTATACAGCCCATTGTGTACCTCTCAGCTGCCGATCCCAGGTCCAGGTAGGATGTCTTGTCCGTACTTCATTGATTGAAAGAACCAGAATATTTGAGCACTGATTTATGTGTTCTTCACTATCCCACACTGCATAAGGCTGCTGTAGCTGCCTGCTGATCTAGAAAAGACAAGCAAGAAAATGGGTTTCCCTCTGAATGCAACCCCTGCTGTAGCTTCTTCCTCTTCATTGGCCCCCCAGGCTGCAACTCATTGAAGTGACCTTATTCCAGACACTTAAGAACAACCTTTGATTTTAGTGCCGTTTTGAATACAGAACAGTCATTTGCTAAGGTAAGGACCTTGGGTATGCATTAAATTACTGTGCTGTTACTCATACTTATCATTCTGATGTACCTGCATCAAGCCGTACTTCTGCCGTCCCTGGTCCCAGCCGTTGTTCAGGAGCAGGCCAACACGGCTCTCCTGTGACATGATGGCACCAATGAGAGCTGGGTCCAAGCACAGGTTTCTGGCTACTCGTCTAATCGGGACCTCATATCTCCTCAGGCGCACGAGGTCTGCCTCAGCAGTCCTCCGTACCATGGCATATCCTGCAGCAGAGGAAAAGGCAGACTTAAACACATCCCTGTCCAAAACCCTCCCTTTCCCCTTGAGCAGGTGTATCAAAGAAGTAACTCAAATTCTGAAGGAATTGTATCTGCACCGAACTGAGCAGTGAAGCTTGAGGAAAAAGCACAGCCCTATTGGCTCTGACCATGGCTAGGAAGCTGCTGTGCCAGTACCCAAGGGGAAGAGGGAGGCTTCTCAGGAAGTGGAACCACATGTTCATGGTCCTGTTCTTCTGCAGTTCCACTGTAAATGTGGCTCTGGAGTCAGAAGAGTGAAATTTCAAAAGGGATTTGCAAAAATAGATACACATTACTACTGACCAGACAAACTGGAGTAACTGTTATATATTCTGTCTATAGAAAGAAGGGTTTTTAAAAGCAATTTTGGAACAGTTTGGAAACGAGCAGGTGTGTTCAGATCCATGCTTGGACACTGACAGTCAAGGTGTCTGCCCTGAAAGAGCCTACATCTAAAGTATGTGGCCAAATTCCTGGAGATATGAGCAGTATTAACCTGACACAGTCAGATGAGCAATGCACAGGGAAATAACATGAGGAAAGAAAGAGAGAAATGTGAAGGAGTTACCAAACACTAGTCATACACACTTGGGACCTTTGCCCTGTAAAATGTGTCTCTGACAGGTCACCACTGGCCAGCTCAGCCAACATGCCAGCACTCAGAACCTGGATCTGTGCATCTTCACCTTCCAGCATACGGGCCCTGGGGTTTTGTGAGGATGCTGATGCCAAAGTCCTGGCTGATGAAGAAGTTGTTTTAACTGAAAAGGGGTGGTACTATTTCCCTTTACTCTGAGGCTGAAGATCCTGACTACAGGACTTGGGGTTTGTGCTTCCACTTCCCACCAGATCTGGAGGCTTCACAGCACCCGCCATTTTGGGAGAGGAAGTGTTGTTTTCTCCCTTTTGACTAATTGAATAGCTGCACCACATTTAATTTGGCAATAACAGTAAGTAAAGCATCTCTCTGTCAGGTAGAAACAGGTCGACAAGTCAAGCAATGAATGATACCTACCACAATCTGGGGCTCTTACAGCTGTACAGGACACCGTGGGGGCTGGAAGAGCACTTATATCACCATAGCAACTGTAACTCATGGATGGAGCTGAAATATTAAACGGAGGTGTTTGAACACATAAGATCTCAGAGCAGTATTGTACAAGTGCTGCAAGTGCATACAAGTTGAGCATGAGGGAGTCACCCAGACCTGCAATCCACAATCCCCTTGTGTTGGCCCTGCTTGTATAGTTGCCACTGCTCTCCACCAGTAATGCTATCAAAGAAAGTAGAGAACAGGAATTTGTTCTTTTCTAACTGAGTATGTTGAAGCAAGTGGATCCAATGAAAATTTAGATGAATATGTGCCTGCCCTGTTAGGTCTAAAGGCTGGTGTGGGAATGAAGAACCACAGTCTCTGCATTTATTTCAGAGGGCTCTTCCCATTCAATGCCCCCAGTGTCCAGGATCCCTCAGATGATGGCTGGAGGTACCTGAGCACCCTGGCTGGAAGTGTCTCCTGTGTCCCTCCATAACCTGGTGAGGAATTAATTCAGGAGAATGCTTGCCTCAGTCTCTGAAAATTACCCCATTTCCTTAGTAACCAAGGAACAAATAGCCTCCATCAAACAGCTTGACACATTTGTGAGACCATTTCTGAGCAGGTAGAGAGACTGGATAAGGTTAGCTGGAAAAATCAAGAGGAGCTATGTCTGTGACTCCCTTTTGGTTTCAGTCCCATACTCCAGATATGCTGGTTTAAAAGACGTGTGGGCAGCAAGCGGCCTCATACAGCAGCTGAGGACCTTTAGCCACACAGGGTTTTACAGGGCCATGCAGAAAGGGAACCTCAAGCCTGTCTGCACACCTCCTCTCTGTGGTCCTTCTGCAAACAATTCCCACTGTGATTTTGACAGCAACCCAAACCCATCTCACCGACAAGGGCTGAAAGGCCCAGCAAGAGCAGTGCAGGGATCATGGCGATGGCTCTCCTCAGCTGTCCCAGGAGACCTGGAAACACAGCAGTTTGCAAAACATGAAGAAATCACTGCTGATCTTCAACAGCACTGTAGCAAAGTTGGGGTGCCAAAAGCTCCTGCCCTGAGGCACCAGACAGGGATGGCATTTGCTGAAGAGGGGTTGGGGAGCAGAGGCACCTTCTCTGCAGCACGCTCTCCCCTTGGGGAGCTTGGGATCAGGGAGGTCCCTGTTGGCAGCCTGGGCCAGCAGGGACCTTTTTAGTCCCTGTCAGTTCTCATTGCTTGCTCACATGGCCCCTCCTGAACACCTGTAGTGTGTCTTTACAATGACAAGGTACGCCATCTTTGCTTTAATTTTATAGAGTTTGAAGTCTAATGTCCTACAAAGTGCACACATCCATTGCTTCTCTGTTCAAAAAGGATTTTTGCTTGGCTTTTGGAAAAACTTGCTTTCAAAAATCAAGCAATATGACCCTTAATTCTCTGCTAAGAGCATGCAAGGCAACTCCAAGATTTATTTAGTGAAATAATATTTCTCTGTGCAATAACAGCAGATAATCACTTTACTAATAAATGCATCTGTTGTGCTTATTAAAAAAATTTCCAAAATGTCATCAGATAATAGCTATGAAATGCAAAAAGCATTGACTGGCTTGCTGGTTAACACATTTAAACAGAGGAGCTTTTATGGCTTACAAATACTTTTTTCCCCAAGAACATTTCAAATAAAAAACACACCACGAGTCTTGTAGGCAGTCATCACTAATGCTGTTAACACTTGAAAATACATTATCAATTTTAATAATGTGTGACCTTTTCTCTAGACTGCATTTCTACTGCAAACCAGACTGCATGAATGGAGAAACAGGGATAGTCCACCAGTGTCATTGGAGAGGCTCCAATGAGTGAGTGAGCCTATTCAGGAAAAATGTTCACAGATGGAGCTGGGTACACGCAGGAACTCAGTTTGACCTCTAGCACTAACACTGAGTATTTACAAGCCTGGATCAATATAGCTTGACCCAATACCTATAAATACAGTGGCACATCCATATGGGTCTGCATCAAAAGCTACAAGCTGTAGCTCTTTCCACATGTAGGAAATTGCCAGATTATAAATTTTTAAATTACCAGCCATTTTTTTCCCCTCCCATCATAAAAACCTCACAGGCCTGAGTTAGATACAGCATAGCAATCACAATATTGATAAAATGGTAAATCAAAACAAAATAAAGGCTTCTGGCTCTAAATAAATGTTCTAAGAGTGAATTCAGACTCACCTGTCTTCAGTTGGCCTTCCTCTGAGGCAGGTCGCTTGATGACTTTTATATATACATGCAGGAAGAAGTATCCACCCTATGGGATTTGGAATGTTAATTCCTACCTAGTGTGATGACTATTTTAAAGTACAATAAGTAATATATATTAAGAGCTTAGAACTCTTACAATTTCTTTCATCCAAAGATTTGCACAAGTAGTTGTTAGTCAGACTCAGGACAACTCTGTGAAAGGAAATAAATACTGGTTTTCCTCCATCAATAAGCACATTGCTGCACAATAAATGACTTGCAGAAAGTATTGCAGTGAATCAGTTGCAGAGGCTAGGCAAAAATCAGATCCCTATCGACTGCTCTCCTTGCTTTGTGTCTGAGTTAGTCTGGGCACATTTCTGGAAGGATTTTTTTTGTCTCATTTCCTCAATGATTTCAGATTGGTAAGCTTTTAATTAAGAATTCTATTTTTGTATGAATTTTTAAAAGGGTAATTGAAGAAAAGCATCTCACTGCTTCATTGATTATGGGAAATTTAATTGGGAAAGGGAACTTGAATACTTTGAGGACAGAGGCAGGATTTGACTGTCAGATTTAGGGAGGCAGGATGCTGCAGCCGAAATTAGGAAGAAGGAAACTGATCTCTCAGCAACTGAAGCTAGAGGGGACACACAGAGGGTCTCTGAAAGACTTGCACCTCGTGGCCAAAAGACTTTTCACATATCTAAAACATCTGAGTCATTTTGAGAAGGAAGGATGGTCTGGGAGGCCAGTGCCCTTCAATCCTGTCCCCTGTGCTATGTTTTTCTCTTCCCAAGACTGCCCAGCATGTGTGGAGGGTAGGAAGGCAAAATTTTTTTCCAGTACCTTTCTGCTCATTATTTAATAAATCATAAATCCATCTATTCCCATTGCTCCTCTGGGCTTGAGATGTGGCAGGTAGGAAACACTGTTTTGGTCAGATACTGATTACTGGGTTCAAAATCAAGTGATGGCTATTAGTCTGTAAAGCACAGGAGATGATCAAGTGGGTCGTGTCACCTCAAAAATCAATAAACACAAGTATCATAGACTTAAATCCTGAGATAGTATGAAAGAGGGAACCTTCACTGGTGAACCTAACCTTCTTGTTCCAGGAGGGTTGGAATATGAGTTAAGGTGAGTCTTAAGTATAGAACTCATAATGACATCTTCCCAAGATTACAACAAGGCTAGGCAACCATTTTTCATGTATGAACCTGATATCTTTGTGGTATCTCAGACTAGACTATCACTTAGTCCTTTTACTGGAGTTTAACATTTCAAACAGTAGAGGTTTAACAGGTAGAAAATAGAAACATCACATGTACAGTGTGGCTTTAATCTTTTCAAAAGGAAATAGTGACTGAAGAAATGCTGGAAAGGAAGAAAGACAGAAGAAATGATCTGGGGAAAGTTCATAGTGCACAGCTTGATGGCAACAAGGCAATTCTACAGAACAAGGCAATTTATATTAGAAAGAGATGTATTCTCTCAAATAGATTATAGTAATTTAGTATTAACATCCAGTTACATTTTATAAAAACAGCATCATGTTAGTGACAATAAACTAGTGTTCCTCTGTTACTGAACCTGTGTTCATGCTGATGACTTGAGACCTTTTTTTTGAGAAGTAGCCTCGGATCTTAGGTAAGATTTCTTTCCTAATGTGTTGGTCACTTGCTGACAGTCCTTAAGATAAAGGTTTGAATTTAAATACTGTTTCTTTTTGCTATGTATTTTTCTCTTTCATTTATTAACTATGTAACCACATATTTTCTACATTTCACAGTGGTCACATGAATTCTTAATGCCTCCTCTGCTTTGCATTGCTCTTTATGTACTTACTGAGTGGATGCTATGTTTTAAGTGGAATTATTTTTATCTGTGCTGCTGTAGGCTCTTAGGTCCCTGGCACAGATTCCTTGTATTCACATAATTTCCAGCGTAAGCCCAAATAAGAGGATATTTTCTCAGTAGCACTATGAAGTGGACTTTTTCTCGCTAAAAACCTCTTTATCTTCACAAAATTTGCCGACTGCCTTATAGAATAAAAGCCAAAAGTAGGCAGCCTTTATGGAAACACAGTCATGCTCACATACATTGAATGAAGCAGAACGGTGTGTTTGTCCAAGGCACCACCATGTAATGAGAGCTGCCTGATGTTAGAAAACACCATCTTCTGCTGTGGGGTTGTAAATCCAGAGCATTGAATTCAGGTGAACCACTTAATGAGAGTAGGCTGCATCTGTCACTAGTATGTCACAATTTTTCATTTTTATGATAGATTTAATTCAGAAAATTACATCAACAGTACAGTACCAATACATATTCTCTTTGTCCTGGATTTTGGTCAGCACAGCGTGTGACTGAGGGAGGGAGGAGATGGAAAGTCAGAGAAAGAGGAGGAGTTCACTTATCAAATGGTATCTGCATCTTAAATTCAAGAAGCAGGAAAGCCTCCTCATATTCACAGGGGCATTCTGGCAATAAGCTGCAGTCAGTGACCACAGACATGGTTTCGCCATGGTCTGTCACTGACACTGTTACGTTGAGTTAAAGACAGAACAGAGTGGACAAAAAAATGTCACCTGAAAAAATAGCATTTCCCACTTGTTTTACATAAACTAGAAGGGAGCATACCTGAGATCTAAAGCACATCAAGGTTCAATACCATCAGTTCTTTCCTACTCACAGATTTTGACTTTGTTTTTACCCTCATGCCAGGTGAAGTTTTTTCATTCCACTTAATGGAGATGGGATCAAAATGGACCAACATTTTTTAAATAGTATTATATATTGTACATGTTATTCTCCTTCATGTTGCAGGTTACAGCATCACATGTCACTGGGTGGTAAGAATACTATCTAAAATTACCTGGAACAATACCACATTAATTATTGTCTCTTGTGAGTTCAACTGGTTTCATAACATTGACAGGCAGATGCATTTCTCAGGCTGTTCCTTTTGTCTTGCGTGTAATTATAGGTAACACCAGGTATTCACAGACTTTGTAACTGCTTTATAGGGAAGCTGCCCATCACTCCTGACGCACATTGGATGCCTACCACTAACTGACCAGTTAAAAATGCATCTGTAGCATCATCTCAGACAATCCCTCCAGAGCTGTACTCCCCAACTTTTAAAGAGACACACCCAGTTTAATAATTAAATTTCTATAGTTTTTCTTTTCTATATCTAGTATACCTGGAAGTAATCATAGAACCATTTAGGTTGGAAAAGATCGTCTAGCCCAACCATTAACCCAGCACTGCCGATTCCACCCCTAAACCATGTCCCTAAGAGCAACATCTACATATCTTTTAAATAGCAAAGGTCTTCAAACTTGTAAGACAGAAGGCTCTCAGTTTTCTCTATGTTCAGAAATGAACAGGTGCTAAGGGCCCAAGCACAAATGCAGGCTGGGGGATGAATGGATTGAGAGCAGCCCTGAGGAGAAGGACTTGGGAGTGTTGGTCGACAAGAAGCTCAACAAGAGCCAGCAATGTGCACTTACAGCTCAGAAAGCTAACTGTGTCCTGGGCTGCATCAAAGGGACTGTGAACAGCAGGTTGAGGGAGGTGATTCTCCCCTCCACTAAGGTCTCATGAGATCCCAGTTGGAATACTGCATCCAGCTCTGGACCTCCAACGTAAGAAGGATGTGGACCTGCTAGAGCAAGTCCAGAGAAGAGCCACTAAGTTGATCAGAGGGCTGGAGCACCTCTCATATGAAGACAGGCTGAGAGAGTTTGGGACTGTTCAGCCTGGAGAAGAGAAGGCTCTGGGGAGACCTTAGAGCACCTTCCAGTACCTAAAGGAGGCCAACAAGAGAGCTGGGGGGGGGTTTTGTACAAGGGCATGTAGTGATAGGATAAGGGGTACTACTGAAAGAGGGTAGGTTTGGATTTTGGTTGCCCAGAGAAGTTGGTTGCCCTGGAAGTGTTCAAGGCCAGGCTGGATGGAGCTTTGAGTAACCTGGTCCAGTGGAAGGTGTCCCTGCCCATGGCAGGGGGGTTTGAACCAGGCGATATTTAAAGTTCCTTCCAACACAAACCATTCTGTGATTCTGTAACTATTAAGAGCATTTCTGTGTGCCTGGAATTAATGATGCAAAGCATTGAGGACTCTCAACGTTTTAGAAACCAAACAGGAAACAATTTCAGACTTTTTTCTAGGGCAGCACACTAACAAAAGGAATAATTAGCAAGGAGGAAGTAGATCAGGAAGGCAATTAATGTTGTTTAGTGTATTACAATCACCTGATATTCATACAATGTCATCTTGGGAAAAGCCAATCATTACTGGAGATTGTGTGGTTTGTGATGCAGGTAAGTTAATTTTTAAACCTTTTTTATAGGAGTTAAATGTTGAAATCGTACCATCGGGCAGGTGACACTTGAACAGGTGGTGCTCAAAAACACAAAGTATATTACACAGATTCAACACTGAGCTATGGGGCTACTGGATCACTTGTGGTTTATCTTAGGCAGCTTAAACCATGGCTATAATAACAGATCCAAAAAAATGTAGCCTTACAACATGCACCTCATAGGATTTCTAAAAGCACGTTTTCTTAACTACTTCCTTTCCATCAACAAGCATCAAATATCTCTCAGTGTATGTGCATTGTAAAGTTAATTCACCAAGTTTGAACAAGAGTTTTTTTGGGTGAAGCTCTGGGGTCTTAGGTACTACTTTAGCCAGTTTGATGTGTTACCTTTAAATTGATGAAGAAGGTATGAGCATAAGTTCCCTTTTGTAGCATAGGATATAGAACAGCGCTTTGCAGGGGGACAGGTAACAGGGAGCATCTGCCAGACTGCACTGTCTCGGATCATCACAATCATACTGGACAGACTTACTGCTGAAGGCTCCAAAGCGTGATCCAACAACAAAAGTTCAGAGTAGACCTTATTTTGGCAAATGTGGTGGAACCTATCTCTATTTATCCTTTAAAGGGGGCTCAAGGGCAACATTCCCCTCAGAACATTCTAAAATATTCTACTGTAACATCAAGTACTTTCTACTTCCAGTTCCTAGAGAGGCTTTTCTTCAACTCCAGAGTGTAACTCTCACTCTCAAACAGTTGTATAGAGCTGTTCTAAACAGACAGACAGATCAACCCACTACTGAAAGAATTTTCCTTTCAAAAACTGAAATACACAGCTATTGTATATGCAATGAGTACAAAAGCCATCTTATTTCTGCATCAGCTTGTGCTTGTTTGTGTGTGCATGCGGGAGATGAAATGACAACATTCCTCACACTGAGTTGAAGACACCAGCTTTGCTCTTAAATGGGAGACAAAGGGCTTATTTTAGAAACTGTACTGTTCAAAGCCTAAATTTTCTACAGAAAATTCCATAGAAAAGTTTTCATTTTAGAATTTCTAGATGGTAAACAGCACAATGGGGGTTACTTGGAACAGAGGACTAGAAGGCATCAATTCATCTTTTGAGTTGGCCTCCCCCAATGACACTTATGACACTATGACTCCCTATGACACTTGCAGGCAATCCAGCCTACTAACGAGGTCTGAGAGCAGCTGTGCCATTGTCACCTTCTCCAGAGTTTGTTCCTTGTCCTCTCTCTTTCCGGGACTAGACTTCTTCATTCTTTCCAAATCCCAAAGCTCAACTCAGCACTTAATTTCTGGGTAGATTTCTTGAGCAGACCAGCACAAGGGAAACACAAGATCAATCAGTGATCAAGGAACGTCCAGTGAAGTCCAAATAATCCAGCATTAAGAGCTGAACAACCCAGATCCTGTTTGGTTATTACTGCCTTCATGCATTTCTTCAACAATCACTTCATGCAAGCACCTGGCACAGAGTAAAGCACTAATCATTACTAAAGTGACATGCTGAGTTTGGGCACAAGCCCCATCACTTCCAAGCTAGACGTGAACATTTCTGATCTCTTCGCTGTCTAACACCCTTTCATGGATAACACATGCCAGACCAGGTACCATTTTGTGATTAGCCTGGGCTCAGGAATTGTAGTCAGTCATGTCCAATCTATCTGCCACAAGCAATTAACCATGTGCAACCTGTTTCCTTTCTGGATATTGAGTATCATCATCATAATCTCATTTATTAGCCATATGGCCACTAGATCGCTGTTAATAAAGTTAATCTTTCTGCTTTTCAAGTCTGAACAGCTGACATTTGTTTCAGCTGGTGTTCTCTGTATTGTGACACTTCTAGCTTGCTGTCCCAGGTTTAATTATCACGGACAATTCATTAAATTAATGGGCACTGCAAAATCACTGAACTCTACAACACAAGAATAATTTGTTCCTCACTACTCAACCTAGACAGATTTCCCACTTCTTAAAGAACTTACAGGTTTCTGCAAAAACAAAATTTTTGGGTTGGGATTGTTCATCTCAAAGTAATATGCAAAATGGAGATGTCACCAAGAGGACTGTTCAGTAACAGTTTTAACGTTCATTCAAGACAGAAAATGCAGAAAGCAGACATGAAAGAACTGAAGGAACAGATCTAGGAGACTGCTACTTCAAAATAAAGTTAAACTTATTATTACAGTCTCAATTTCCATCTATACCCATGGCAAGAGTGTCCCTGTCCAATGCAAGGGGATTGGAACTAGATGATTTTTAAAGTCTCTTCCAACTCAGGCCAGACCATCATTCTATGATTCTACTCAAACCACACATTCCTGCAAACTCCTTGTATCAGCACTGGAGTATGTGTGGTCATGTTACAAACCAGGTGAAAAAGAGCTCCCAGGAAGGATGAAGGAAGATTAACCTAGGAAAAAAAATCATCAGCTTAAAGTGACATGAAACCACAGACTCTGAGTAGGATTTGCATTGAGTTTGTAATGAGGCTATTCACACGTGGAACTGAGTAACCTCCAACAGCGCACCACGCTGGAATCCTGACAAGCCCACGTGTTTCCACACAGCATGCAACTGCATCAGACATGATTTTGTATTTCCACAGCCTGTTCAACATAATTAGACTCAGAGATGAGTCCTGCTAAGACACTTGTAAAGATACTGTTGGAACATCGGTTTCCTGAATTTCATGCAACTGGATAAAGAAAAAAAGAAAAAGGAGCACTTTCTAATGCATTTGGAGAGTTTGTGCATTAAAAAGGATATCGACTCAAAGGAGGTCTACTTTATGCTTCTCCTGGATGAAGAGGCAGCTGTGTACATCTTAGGCTGATTGCCTTCTCATAGAGATCTCATACTGTTAAGACAGAACTGTAAGTAGTTTGCTAGAAATCTAGAAAGAGCTCATAAAACTTTCTGATGGACTTTATTAAAAGAAAATTAACCCACAGCACCTAGACTTCCTTCTTTGAAAGGACGCAGTAGTCAACATTAGAATTAAAATAATTTTATTTCAATGTACATGAACAGAAATAAAATATAATTTTTTAAAGAGATATATTGCTGGGCTGGCCCAATCACAAGTGTTCTCCACTACAAGGTAGCAAACTGACTAGACCCACTTCACTGCTTTTTGGGCCAAATGGATTCAAATACCACCTCAAAAAGGGTCCTTCAGCACAAAGCAAATTATTTTTTTGAAAACAAAAAGAAAACTCATCAACTCTTCACCTAGCCAGAAATTTTACATTGTGTCCAAGGAAGATCTCCCTTGAAAATTCTGTCCATTATTGAAGAACAGTACACAGTATGCGGTGCTATATCTAAACTTAATGATCAAGGTTTCTCCCAAATACTTTTCTCTATTCTACTCTCTTATACAAAGCATCTCCTATAAAATCCAAACATTCACAACCACAGAATTATACAAACCCATCAACAAGGCAGTTTTCAATATGCTTGTCGCTATGTGCTATTACCTGCTGTATCAGCTCTGACATGCAGTGTCATGACATAGATGGTACAAAGGCATTTCTCTTGGCCACCTGTTTCAGAATTCACAGAAGTTATGACTGTTTTTACAATTTATAGCACAATGCAGTTAATTTATTTAATGTCATGATATGGCACCATAAGATAAGGAATCATTTGTTAAAATGCACAATTTCTTTACTAATCATTTTGTGGGGCTTTACTGATAATATAAGAATAAACTTAAAAAGACAACTGGAAGAGGAACTGATGGAGAAAAATAATTTTTTAAAGTGTCTGTTACCTCTTTTAATAAAGAAAAAACAGAAAAAAACTCCTGTAGCTGTCAGATTTAACAAAACCAACAGAATTCGTTCCTCACTCAACACGGTTAAACTGTGGCCTCCTTGCCACATGATGTGGATACTTGGATGAGGTTTTAAAGAGATTTTTCTTCCATTATTTTAACCAGCAAGTGCTCTCAGATACGGAGTTCCCCAAGCCACAGATTGCTTCACAGATTGTGGGGAAGCATTGCTATCTGCTCACCCTGTTTTCACTCTTCCTTGTGCATCTGCTTTTAGCCACTGAAACTGGATGCTGGGCCAGAGGGAACTTTGGTCTGACTTCATACAGCTGTTTCTAAGTTACTTCAAAACATTTCATAAGCTTACACTTACTAAAAACAAAATTCATCATTTGCCATGTCATTTAGTTAGAAGGACTAAGAGTTTTGAATTACAAATGACTTCCAAAAGAGGAAAAAAAAATATTTAAGCTTTTTTCCGCTATGACTCAGTTGTATAAAACTGTATAGAAAAATGAGAATTATGTGCAGATGTAATGAAAAGCAGTAAGCTTTATAAAAAACATTCTTAGAAATGTACCACGCATAAACAAAAGATGATTTACAAATATATTTAGTAGCTCTTCTAGTCATCATCAGAATCTGAATCATATATCTTTCCTCTGATGGTCTTCTTATCCAGCTTTGTAAAGCTTGTTCCATACTTCTTTTGACTTTGAAAAGGTGGGTCCATCAAGTTTCCACTAGGGGAAAAGTGTAAGACAAGTTGATTAAAGGCATATTCATATAGCATCTCTAATGACCTGTTTCTCCAGAAAAAAAATCGTAAGAGACCACAATGCCGATTCCCTAAAGCCACTTTAAGTACCACCGTGATGTTGCCAGCATAGAAATCTGACCTGAACAGTTTTTCCCCTAAATACAGTTTATCCTTTCACCATCTGCTATCCCACAGGTTGAAGGCAAATAACTATTTCTAGGCTCTGAAGAAGACTATGCCCTTTTCAGGGACTCCAGAGAGCAGGACGTTATTTTCAGAGCAGTGTGGAAACATGGCTCACTTAGCAAAACAGGGTCTGGCAAAACGAACAAAAAATGAAGCAACTCCCCCACAGCACAAGGAGTCAAAACCAAATATACAGTACTAGTAAGGTCAAGTAGGAAGCAAATTTATGCCATAAGACAATGTATGCATATTTACCAAATTCAATGCTGTTTGGTATAAATCCTGTGAAAGATTTTTCCCATAAAAGGCTGTTGCTGTCTAGAATATACATCCAAGCTGTCTTTGACTCCTCTGCAGATTTGCTTGTTAGTGAACTGGGAATTACCACTTGTTCTGAGTTACAAATTTTAATTTCAGTCACTTCACCTGAAGTTCAACAGCTATTAAGCCAAATAGAACAGCGCCAAAGACATTAAAAACAAAAGACCAAAATTAACCTAAAAAAATAAAGATGACATTTGAGCCACACTGGAAAGCAAAGCAAAAAGTCTTGGTAAATAATTCTCCTGTGAAGTTAGGCTATTGTGGTGACATATCTACTACTGCCTTCTGTCCTGTAGCCGTTAATGTAGTATCTATTATGATTATATTGTACTGGTACTCAAATAATTTATTTACACTTCTTCAATTTATTTTCCTTTTCTGTACTGTTCATTGGAAAACAAACATATCCATGTGTGTGATGTGGACTAAAGAGGACTTCCTGAGTTGTCTCTGAGGTAGATTGAAAATGCTCAGATTTTACTGCGTTGCAGCTGCGACAAGAAGCATCTAGAGCTGATTTAGACAGGATTATATGAGATGCACAACTTTGAGGCCATATCAAAGCAGCACAGCTACTCCAAACACCTCATTGGAAGAATTGGGTTTATTTTTATTATTATACAAAAAGGACAACATAACACTCATTACAAGGGCTCAATACTTTGCCAAAGAGATTCTCTTCCTTCCCTTGCCAGAGCATTCAGATTAAACTCTCATATCAAAGTTAAAAACTTTCACAGATTTTCCTGTCTGCAAGTATTTCTCCTTGCACTTTATCTGAAAATAAAACAACCACAAACCGATTAATTACCTGTAATTAATTATGTCTGCACAGCCTAATCTCCATTCTAAGGTTTCTGTAGTGAAGTCATCAGTGTTACCGAGATCAGTAAAGCCCACAACGTAGTCTTGCGTTTTTCCATCTTTTATTAGTGCTAGAGTGGGAATTACTTTGATGCGCAGTCTCTCGCACAGGAAAGGAGATTTTTCAGCATTTAATTTCAAGAATTTTGTCTCAATGTGCTTTTTTGCCAATGCAGTCAAATGCTTGTCCATTATTTGGCACCTGTAGAAAAAATTACCCAAAATATGTAAAGTGTTAGAATGAATACAGTGAATAACATGTATTTTAGAGAAAGTTTAAAAGGAGCAGTAAAGAGCTAGTTCTGTCATGTTACTACCTCAGACATGACTTTTCTAATTAAGAATTTAATTTCAACAGAAACTGTGTTTTAGACGTAGCTGGATTCAATGACTAATAGAGGAACAGCCTGGAGCACCTTTAGTGCACAATTACACCATTCACTTCTCTAATTTCTTCCTAATTACTTCCACACACACTTGCGAGCCTCTCTCTCGTTTCTTGAGTACCGCACTTATTGCTGAAATTTCTTTCTGATTTCTATTGTTCCTGCTCTAGCTTCACTCCCTGTCAGCTGGAAAAATTTCGCTATACAAGGTTTCTTCAGAGAAGTACTTTCAACATGTTACAGCATTTTGGATTTTTGCAGTCACTACCTTCACAGCTGAGATGCAGTAATTCACTGTAAGGGAAAAAAAAAAGTGATTTGCACAGACTGCTACAGCAGGGCTACAGGCAACAATATTTCACTTTTCTGTTGCCATGGAATAGGAGTAAGTATACAATTCTTTACTAATTGTTTCTCAGCTGAGGGACGGTGACATGAACTGCTCAAAATACTTGTCAGATGGCAGAGATTTGTGGACTCGTCACCTGCAACCTCAACTCTCTGGATCATCTTCTCTAAGCAATTTGGCTTAGCTGCAAAAACGCCAGTGTGACTGCCCTTCAACTCAAGAGGAGAGCTGAACAGAACAAAGAGCTGGAGGAAGCAAAGATGAAAGCAACTTGGTATGGTGGTTGGTTAACCAGAGACATGGGCTTCAAGCTGGTTGTCAGCACAACACATTTTACAAAGCACTTCCTCTAAAGTTCATTCTCCTGTCTGAGTCTACCAGACTTTGCTGGTTCAAGATGTAAGAACCAAACAACCCAAACCTGTTTCTAAGCTACCTTATTTGCAGTGACAGCTTTCAACTTCTTTGAGTAAAAGCTAGCCAAATAGAACCACTTTGTGTATTTCTGAAACTTAAACACTGAACTTAGAAAATGTGGGACAGAGATACCTCACTGCATAATCCAGCCTCGACCTCTTTCAGTTTCTCACATTGAGGCTGTTTCAGTTTATATTCTGTAAGCTAGAGAGAACATAACACCTTTGGGGGAAAAAAAACCCCAACAAACCAAAACCAGGACAACTGGCTCCTCCTTCAACAAACTACTCTACTTTCCAACTGCATTTTAACAGAATGCATTGAAAGAGACCCAGTGAGGAACAGCCTATAACCAAGAACTTCTGAAATTCTTCCAAGGAAGTGGGAGATCTCATTTTCAGTTCCTATTTTGAGTCAGGACATATTCTCAGATCTAGGTGTCTCATACCCTAAAGAAGTGACATAATCACAAAGGCACAGTCACAAAGGGAAAGCAGCTGCAATTTGTATCCAGAGATCCTTTCAAAGTAAAAGGTTAAATTCTCAAGATGTATAGACAAGATTTTGGTTATACTTTTATTTTTGTTTGCCAGACCTGCCAAGAATATTTCTATCTGGAATAACCAAAGCCATATTTCTGAAATGCTGCTCTGCTACAGTCACTACATTTACAGACTGGCTGCCTCAAACTAAATCAATAATGAAACACAGCAGTCTCTCAAATACTGTAAAAAAGGTTGTACATTTATGTTTTAATCAATAATATAACAGAGTATTAATCGTTGTCAAATCACTTCAGAATAACTGTAATGGAAAAAATACATTTTAAAAAAATCAAATGTCTTGAGAAGTGAGATTTGTAATGAAAGAATTTGAATACTTCTAAAAATGCCTGCTTACTTGTGGGATTTGAAAGAATAAAAGAATACATCTGTTTTTGTAGACACCTCTACACAAAAGGTTTCTTCAGCATGGCTTATTTACTATACCTGAATGTTGTATCTCTATAGAAATGGCAAACAACATTTTTACTTTCTTTGACTTCTTGGAAAAAGTCTCTCTCTCTGGGGATTTCTCTGTATTCTCCGTGTCCTTTTGAAAGCCATTCCTTTTGGAAAACATAAAAGGAAATAATTAGTATAGAGTTTGTTAGTCCTGCATCTGGTGTGCAAGCTCTACAGATTTCAGAAAAATTAAAGAGGGGGCCTGAAGTGAAAAACCATTTCATACAGTCACAGAGAAACAAATTATATCCTGTGCTTCAGTTACATTTTGAAAATATGTAAATACCACTAGGCCTAGGTTTGGGCTTGCCTCTTTTTCAACAGCAGATATGTGGTTAAGCAGTAAGGCCACCCTTGCTTATTTGAAAATACAAATCTTGTACAGAGCTGCATAAATTTCTGCAATGCAGCCTCTCAGTAAGCCAAGACTAGTTCAAAGAATACCGTAACAAAAATTCTCAGCATTTGAAAAGTGCCAGTTGACAGCTTGGGCTACTCTCTCTGAAATGTTTTTGTACATTTCAGAACTCTTCTCTAAAACTTAATCAAGCCACTACATGTATTAAACAGATTTCTTCTATGTTTTTCCTTTATGAAAAAAACCTACTAACTCATCTGCAATAGATGATGTTTATCTATCAAATATACACTGAAGGGATGTTAACATGAACCAGGTTTACAGAAAACCATTCAGAAAACACATATGCACCATTAATCATAAAATATACGGAGAAACAGAATCTCACGAGCTAAAATTTATATGTAACTTCAAAACCTGCCTGATTAAGTGTGTAAATACAGTTTACAAAAAGCTAATCTTCCAGATTTTCAACAGACACACTTAAGGAAAAATCCAGCTTCTACATTACTAGAAGTTAATTGCAGTGTATTAAAACAAGTACAAACTAAGCTAAATGATTAGAAGTAGCACAGTATGACAAAATTTGACAAAACACTTCAGTTTCCAATGAGGGAAAAAATTTTTGATAAATCACTGTTCTTGATCTTCCGGTTTTGTCTTAGCAGAGTTAAGATTAAAAAAAAAAAGGCTTCTGAGCAAACCGAAGATATCCTGTAAGATAAATTAGGATAGAACAAAGAATTTCCTGAATATTGTATACATTAAAAATTCATAGAAGTACGAGCATATGAAAAAGTCACCACGATGCAAATGACAATGAGTATGCGAGTATGCATTAATTCCCCTCTGCACAATTTTATTCTGGAATAGTGTGGCAGCACACTCCTATTACTGAGCAGTATCCTACTTCACATTTGCATTTGAAAATGTATCAGAACAGTGACTTAAGACCAAACAACATGAAAATGTTTTTGCATGAGATCTACCACATGTTCACATCCAAGTGTTATGACTTCTGAAAAAGGAAAACACTAGAATCAAACATAAACTGAACTTCTGAAAACAAGCAAACAGTGTGCCACTTTCTCTACTTCTGCATTTAGAGAATCCAAGCTGCTAATGCTGCCTGTCCTCCAGCATCCCAACCATGCCATGCCATTTTACTGCATTCCCGTTTCAAAGCCTGGCATTAGCTTTTAAGGATTCCATCAGAGGCAGAGCATCTCCTCTCAACCCAATCACCTTTCCCCCATCCAAATCTATTTCTTTAGTTGGCTTTGCTTAGGTGGAGTAAGCTAAGAAACCTATGGCTTCCCTGTTTACAATTCAGGTCTCACACCATATGTTACCAAAATTTTGGTGAGAACTATTGTTCAAAGAGACTTTTGAGGGAGCATAAAGACCACAATATGACATGAGGTATCAGGGACCAAGGGAGAATTTCTTTCCTGTAAGAAGACATGAATGGTCATACAAAGACAACATTCCACTGGGTTAGAAGGAGTGCGACAAACGATTCCACCCTCGGAACAAGGAAAAACCCGGTATCATCCTTCTACAAAATACCTTAAGAGAACAGCATGCATCACCTACATGCCACAAGTAACAATCCAGAAGCTTCAGAAGGAAGCTTCTGAAGAAAGAAATGAAGGAGCCTAAAGGATTATGAATAGGTTGCCTACAAGGCTTATGCTTCCACATAGTAAAGTTCAGTGAAAATGGACACACTCAAATCTCTGTAGGAGAGTCTTTATCCTATCCGTATTGTAAACAATCACAGAGGTGCTTCTCTCCTCCTGTTAAAAAACACAAAGCATGCACACATGGACAGACACTTGCTTTCCTAGATAATTTAAAATTAATAAGTATGAAAAGGTGATGAAGAATAAAAAAACCCCCAAACCAGCAAAACAACCCCAAAGCACTTAATTCACATACACAATTTCCCTAGGATTTCCCAAAAGTCTGTTACATGTAACACATCAAGAGCGTGTACTACAGGAATTACTTGTTTCTGCTGCTGAGTCTTTTTTAGTGCCTCAAGCCTCCTCTGTTTAAGGCGTTCCAGTTCATCTTCATCCATTTGGTCCAGCTTCTGTATTTCAGCATCCAGATGTTCTTCCACAACCTTGGTAGACTGAAGTATTTCATTCTCCAGAACTTTTTGAAGTATGTCAACAGGGGTATCGGCAGCCATCTTTAGCTGGGAAGTGATCTCTTCAGAGCTGTGGAAATAGTGACACAAGGAATTAACATTTATGCAAACAATTAAAAGCCTGATCTCTCTTGCAGTTCACACCCTAGAGAAACAAAATACTGTGCTATTTGAAGACAGGAGTAGATAGTTCTTTTCTATACTGCAACCCCCTTTGGAGAATACTTTCACAAGGAACACAAATGGCAACAAAGATACAAGTCAAGTCCTGTTCTCTCAGCCCCAAAGCCACATATTTAAAGTGCAGAGGAAAATGAAACCACTTGTTAATATAAAGAAGAAAAAATCACCAGTTCCAAAGCAGTGAGCCAGATGCACCTACCTTTAATAAATATTCTGAAACAAGAAGATGCAGTTGGAAAGCTCCAAGCTGCTGTTATAGGAGGTACAAGATGTCTCAGAACAAATCTAAGCAATGCTCAGTATACAAGTTTCTGGCAGTAGTTTAAAGCAATTACTTTAAGCATCTCAGGCATGTTAACATATCTGCATTAACACTCCTCATCTAGAAGATGAGGTGCTTAACAGCAAATGCCTTAGGCCAATACACTGCTTTAATTAGTACCAGAAAACTGCTACGGCAACCACCACCCTATGGTAGCCAGCAATAGGATTTAAAAGCCACTACCCATTGCTGTGTGAAGAAACACAGCCAAAATTATTTTCTCCCCGCTCAAACACATCAAAAGGCACAAAATACTAACGGGAGTGCATGATGAGCTGTGACAACACAATCGATTGTTCTCACCAATAAACTGACACTGCAGAAAACTGCCAGTGTAGTGACTGACAGTCTGAAAAGGGGACAGCACACCGTCACCCTACTCAGGTTCTTAACCCGCAGGCCATGGTTCTGATGTGCCGAGTTTGGGTTCCAGGGTACTCCTGGATGTATTTCAAAGCAGCTGAGCTGCCAGTGCCACTGGCTGTGCAAGCACGTTGCACACAGAGGCAAGAAAAGCACTTTAAGTAGCGACAGGCAAAGTACCAACACGAGGGCAGCACTCCAAGTGTACTGCAGCAGCAGCGCCCAGCCTGCCGCCACATCCACTCGTGTCACTGCCACGCTCCCCGACTCGCAGCACCTCGCCTTCCCCCCCTCTTCCCAAAGCTGCTAACCACAAATCTCTCTGTTCCCTAACCCCTTCTCTTGTACTTCCAGAGGGAACAGGAACCTTGCCAGCGCAGATCAGAGGCCAGCAGGTCTCCAGGAGAGGGAGGGACCCCTGCTCAGCTGGGGCAGAGACTCGTCCTCCCAACAAACAGGAAGAAAAAGGAAGACCAATCCCAGCCAGGATCTACCACAGCCCGAGGGCTCCCGGCGCCCCAGGGGAATGCCGGGTGCCAACAGGATTCTCCTACGCAGCTTGAGGGTTCGGCACCACTGCCGGGGCCGCGGTTCTGCAGCCGGGCCGGGAAGGGGCGCAGGGGGCCCGGCCGAGGGGGCGGCACACGGCGGGGGCACCGCGCAGGCGCCAACCGCCCCCCTCCGCAGGGCCGCTACAGACAACGCTACAGACAACGCACCCACCCAGCTCCGGACGAGCTCTCCCGGGACACTGCACCGCTCGCCCCGCCGGGCCCGGCACTGCCGCCCGTGGCCACGGCCCCCACACGGCCCCGGCACCGCCGCTCACCCTCCACCGGCCGCGCCCCGACCGCGGTATCGCGAGAGACAGCGCGGGGCGGGGCGCGTGCGGAGCTGACTCCCCGGCGCGCCGATTGGCCGGGCCGGCGGCCGCGCGTCCCTACGGGCGGCCGCGCCCGCGGAACTCCTCCCGACGCGCTGATTGGCCGCGGACGCCTGACGTGCGCATGCGCCCCGCGCGCGTGCCGGGTGCACGTGTGCGCCGCACCTGCGCCCCGGGCGGCCCCCCCTCCTCCCACGCCGCCGCAGCCCCGCCCCGAGGAGGCCCCGCCCTCCGCCCTCCCCCTCACCGGCGGGGCTGGGCCGGCCCGGGCGCTGCGCGTTCCCACGGCCCTCGCTGCGCTGCCACGGGCGGGGCTCGGCCGCGGGCGGCGGGGGCGTCGCAGCGCCCTTCCAAGCCCCGCTCTTCCTGTTCCAGGCGCTCCAGAGGCTTTGGCGGCTGTAGCGGGAAGTGGGAGCTGGGATCGTGCGCCGCCGCTGCCGCCGGTATTTTGGGGATTCCTCCTCGGGGTTGTGCGTGTGTTGCCGGGGCCGCAGCCCCGCGGGGGTGTGTCGGCCGGGAGCCCCGGGGCCGGGCCCCCGGAGCGAGGGCGGGAGGTGAGTCACGCTGCAGGAGCGGGGCCGCCCCGGCGAGAAGGTGGGATGTGCTGCAGCAGCAGGGGCTCGTCGTCTCTGCTTCCTCTTGTAAGTGCGCTGGAAGATCCTCTGATTTAAATAATGGGATATTAAAGCGTATCTTCAAAAAAAACCAACTCAAGTGTTCTACTGTCGTCTTTCTTTGAAATCTGACTCCCCAGTACCGAAGTGGGCTGACAGGCAAGGTGCGGCGGGAAGATAAACTCAGCCTTATCTGAAGTCTGCTGGGAGCCTGGGTGGGAGAGATTGATAGGGAGCTACAGCTGTTCAAAGGCAGAGAGAAATAAGAAAGTCAGGGTTTTAGGGAGTGAAGCAATCCTCGGGTTGCAAGGTGAAGAGGTCTGCTCTGTCCGTCAGAGGAATTACTGTGATGGGGTGATGACGACAGAACACGTGCAGCTCTCAAAGCCTATTAAATACATAGAGTGATGGCTGTGCTCCCTGTGAGTGTTGTTATTCCTGCTCCACCTTGCTTTGCTCTTGTCAGGAGGAGGTGGGGTTGCAGCAGAGAGCCCCTCTGCCTCAATACACTGTTTGCTGCCTTGCTTCCATGCTGTGTGTCTGTGGATGTCAGCTGCCTCCTGCCCCACAGCAGCAGGACCTGGGCTCTCCTGTGAGACAGCCCAGCACCGTGTCTGCTCCCAAGGCTCCTTGGAGGGAAGTGGGAGGGAAAGTTTTGTACACTAAGAAAGTTTGGCAAAGGGGGGAATGAATTACCATCCTTTTAGTGCTGCCCGGCAGCCAATTTCCCTGCCATGGAACATCTTCCATCCCTGGAGCTGAGTTTGGTCACTGCCACAAACCCAGTGCTGCCTCCTTGGCCCCCCCTGTAAGGGCCAGTCACCTCAGGGTCAGATGGGGGAGTTTTGGTTACACTTCACCTCCAACGTGGGGGAGTGCTGGGAATGATGGACCAGCAGAGCCCACGAAGGGCTGGGGGAAAACTACTTGTGTGCCCAGAGGAGCAGTGAGGTGTCCTGGGCATGTCCCACACCTGAGCTACTGCCTGGTCACTGTCCTGCTGCTTTGTTCCCTAAAAACTTCCCCCTTAGCCTTTCCGTTCCCACACTTAGACCTAGCCGTTCTATTTGCCTACCGGTAAAACCTTTCCAAACATGTTAAATTTGACTGTTCAGTCAGGTTTCGGGGCTAAATGGGCCACAATCCTGCCAGCAAGGCTTAGGCCCACTGGGGAGGCAGGAGGGAAACTACAAATTCGGGGCGTCACTTAGACGTTCTCCCGGGGGCTGCCCGAGGGCCAGATCGACGGGATCGGGGCCGGTTCCAGGAGCCTCTCGGTCGCCGCCCGTTCCCCCTCCGGCCGCCGGGAGGCGCCAGCGCCCGGAGGCCTCACGGCGGGGCGGGGCGGGGCGGGGGCGGGGCGGGGCGAGCGCGTGCGCGGCGCGCGGCGGTGCCATATGCGCGGGGCGGTGCGCGGGCTGCGCTGAGGGGTCGCGCGCCGGTGTCGCCGCCATGGGCAAGAAGCAGAAGAACCGGAGCGAGGAGAGGTGAGGGGTACGGGGATTCCCCCCCGCTCGTCCCGCCCCCGGGACCCCTGCCCCGGGCCGCCCGCGGCGGCGTGACACGGCCCACACGGCGCTGAGTCAGGCGTCGGGCCCGGCCGGGGCTCGCGGCCTCGTCGCAGGCGGGGCGCGTCAGGCCTGGCTCGGCCCGGCCGTGCGTGTGTTTGTCCGTGAGGGGCAGGCGGCTCGATTGCCAGCCGAAAAATAGCCGCTTAGTGCAATTGCAGTGCCTCAGGTGTGGGTTTATTAATTATTTTTTCTCTCTTATCGGGCGTTAGTGCAATAGATCGTGCTGAGACAGTGATATCTACGTGCTTCATGCTGTAACAGAGATATCTGCATGTTTAATAAATGCAGATGTTGGATATTCTAGTGGTTGGATAGTAGGAGGATCGCCTCTGTGGTTATGTCCATATCGTCGTGGACACTGCCGCATCTGTGAACTTTTTTTGTGTGTGAGAGTTTCCTATAGAGGCAGCTGTATTAACCATATGGAATGCTGACCGAGTGGCGTTGTGTGTATATACACAAGCAGGAGAGAACGTGTTTTTACTTGTCACTGTAAAGTAACTAATACAAAGATACAGTAAGTTTGAAGAGTGTTTTTAACTTTTAATACTGACAAGTAGTTAAATAAAAACTGATGTCTTAAAATGTGTATAGGCTATAAACTACAACTTTTTTTCCTTAACTTTTTGAGCCATTAGGTGTTCTTAATTCGGATCTAAATGTTACAAAAAAGAAAGAGCAATAATGTAGTTGCAGTTACCCTCACTGTTGCTGAGTCCTAAGGTCGGTGGTTTCATTCTGGTGGTGGAGAGGAGCTGTTATGGGGAGCTATCACATCAGGTGTCCTTCACAAGGAGCATATGGTGGCTCGTGTTGGCTGTTTCATCTTGCTCGCTCAAGGATCCACTTGACATCATTTTTATATGCTTGCTAATGTGACTTTGCTCTTCACTGGTTACTCCATGAAGCTCCATGGTGAGCTAACTCCATTGGTTAGCTCCACATTAAATCCAAATGTATGAGAGGCATTGAGTGTTAAATGCTGTTCCTTTCCTGTTTGTTACCCTTAAAACCAGTTTTGTCCAGCTCTGCATTTTCTTTAGCCAGCCTCTGTCAAGTTGTGGGGTGTCCTATGCCGAGTCTATAGAAGACATCTCTGTTAATCCATGCCTGCGCTCCACTGCGTCCTATCTCTTCGCTTTTCAAGGCCACTGCTCCCATACCAGGCCTGTATTTCTCTACACTACATCATTGTTGTAGAGTTGTGAATATCTCATTCTGTGCAGTGCCTGCTCGTCAGTGGTGTCTGTATGAAACTATGGTTGCAGCATGCTTGGGTAAACAGAAGTGGAACAAATTAGACACAGGCACCTGGTCAAGTAGAGAAATTGCTGTCACAGCTAAATCAAGGAACACTTGCAGACAGGTCAAGAGACGTTCAGCCAAAGTAAGCCTTGGAAGTCCAGTGATGTTTTGGAATAGGTGTTACCTGCAGAGGTAACTTCTGTTGTCTGGTGGTGTTGGTTCTGGCTGACATCCCTGTGAATGTCAAGTTCCCTGAGGGAGAGACTGCATCACGTATTTGCATCTGTAGCTTCAGTTTGGATTTCCAGCATTCCTGATCGGTCTCCCTTCTGTTTCCAGTAGAGTGAGCGAGGAACAGCTTTGCATAATCAAAGGCTCCCAGATGGATTTGCTTGCCACATCTTCAGTTTTGTGCTATGCAGTGTTATTTATTTCCTTCTCCTTTTCCTCTCTCCTTCCCCAACAATTACGTTACAGGTACAATCCCTTACATCCCTTTTGATTGTAGCTCCCAAAGCATGTGGCAACTCACAGGCACAACTCGCAATGCAGAGGAAGCAGGAGGGAAGATGCAGGTGGTATGTTTGTGTTTTGTGAATATTGATTTGAGAATTGACGTGGTGACAGGAAGGAGATTTTCTGCTCATCTTCTGACACAGTGAGACAAGTTACGAAAGGTACAAGTCATGTTTACTTTGCTTTTCTCCCGTCACTCCCATAGCTTTGACTTCTGTAGTGGAGTTTCCTCCTCACTTGTTTCTGCTGAGTACAGTGGAGGTCATACCAATGAGTATTGTTATATGTCTGGGAAGTGTGCTGGGAAATGAGGGTGCAGATGAATTTTGTCCCTGTGTACTTATACCCTGTTCCTGCGACAAGACCCTGAGTGAGATGGTAGCTGTGGTGAGCAGGAACAGAATAGGAATGCAGGACTTGCCTGTTATGAATACAGATTGCTGCCCGAACACTACAGATTGGTTCCTACTGTATGAGCACCTCTGTTATGCTCTGCTGGAACTCTTTTATTGACTGCTTGATTGCTGTGCATCTGCCAATAAAGAACATGTTTATCTAGAAGGGTCAGATACATGGTCACGGTGTGGTGTGTAAAGTGCTTCGTAAAGGTGGAGGGTGTCGGGTCATAAATAGCTTGTAAGACATTGGGAAGTTGCTTTGATTGTATCCTCTTTGGCATTTTTGTGTTGATCACTCATTTTCAAATGAAACTTCTTAGCAAATATTTCAACGAAAACATGAGGCATCTGAGTTTTCAGGCTTTCCTAATTGAAGAGCAGGTGTTCTGATGTGTAGTCTAGCTCGTTCTGGAAGTGGTGTTGTGCTTTGGCTCTTTGATAGAGTTGTAGTGGCAGAAGGTATGTCAAGGTTCTATTCTGCTGGCTTTGGAATTTAGTTAGGATTTTTTTTTTAAATGTGTGGGAAGAAAGGCTGTTGTAAACTACAGAACTGTGCTTTGAATCCAAGCCTCAAACTGCTGTTGTAGATTTCCTAGTAAGTGTGCTATGTGCTCTATGTTACAGATTATTGCCAGCCTAGAATATGGATCTTTCCCCTTGATGGTGTTAGATTTTGATGTGTTTTTCCTCTTCTCCCAGCTTTAAGTCATATTCCTCTTCTCTTAGTGGTTTTCCTTAGGTTCCAGTAGGTAGTGTTTAGGTGTGTTTATTCTTCTGTGCTTTAATAAAGTGACCTGTTGCCTTGGCATACCAGTCTGATCATTTATGCTTATTGCTTTAGAAGTTCCAGGTGCCAGCTGTGATTCTGCAGCCAAGAGTGAACACTGCTGCTAAAATAAGACTTACAGTGCTCTTGCTGATGTATTGCTTTCTGTTCTACAAATTAAATTGCTGGTATTGTCTACTAGTCGTTCTCTTTGGCTCCTTTTTTTATTAGTGTGTTAAGTAAAATCTTCTTAATGTCCTGTAGGAAAGCTCTCTGAAGGCTTGAAAGTGTACAAACACCTGTAGTTTGGAAACATTCTGTACACCAGAAAATTTACAATAAGTGTCTCTATCTGCTTCTCAAAAGTATTTCCTCATGCAAAGCTTTCTGTAGCTCTGGCAAGAACAGCTGATAAAGCCTTGAGATTCCTGTTTTGCCAATCTCATCTGGAAGATGTAGTAAAATAATGCAAAATAAATCCTCCATGGCAGAAATTTATTGGCCTGTTCTATGCAAATGTATATTTATTCCTCCCAAATTTAGTTTTTAACACTGGAATTTCATATATATATATATATATATATAAAAGAAAACTATCTTTATATCAATTGGATTTTTTTTAAAGCAAAGCATCATTGTAAAAAGACTATAAGGATCTTTAAATATTTGTGATAAAGGCAAGATAAACCAAAAAGCACTACACTAAGGAGATTGTAAGAAGCAGCTTTTCTTGTCAAAATATTGATGCTCTTTATCTATTACCTTCATGAAGGCATCTAAATCTTATGTATAACTATGTTTCTGAAAAGTGTGAAAATAGTACATCACAAGCCAGCAGGAATTGCAGAATCTGTTCTTTCATTTCTCTGAAGACCTCTGGAAAGCCTTGCTTATAATAGAGGTTTATGGTAAGTTAAGCTTTTGCTGTTCTTGTTGGCACTCATAACATCAAGCCAGACAAGCTCTACATACCTTTCCTGGTTTTAACTGGATTAGTGCTGCCATATTTTCCTGACTATGGGCTCATGTGCATTGCTCTACATTTGTTTTGTGCTGTTCATCCCTTAGAAGCTGCATAGGAGTGAAGGTTACAGTTCTGGACAAAGTCTCCAATTTAGTAACTTGTAGTGCTTGCATAATACTCGCTTTCCTCCTCCTTCTGACTCGTCCGCAAAAATAGTCTCTTAAGACTGGTAGAGGAGATAATTTTTCTGCACACAAATTATGTATGCACATAATTCAGTCATTAAGCTTGGCAGAAAAAGTGCAGCACAAACTGGTGGATGTTCTGGCCTGAAAGCAGTTAGTACCTTACAGAAGTGTTTTGATGATCCTGGTGTTTGCAGCATGGATGACTTATTCTTTCTGTATGTCAGTTTGGTGGTTTTTTGTTTGTTGTTTTTTTTTTTTTTACAACAGTTTGAAATTTTAAGTCTTAAGACTGAAATATGTTTCTTTAAATACACACTGCAAGATGAAGTGTTGGTTTTAATTATAGTTAATGTAGATGGGCATCCTTTGCTCTTCAGAATTATAGACAATCTAAAGTGTATTTTGTGAAGTTGTTTTAAATGGTATTTTTGTGATGTATTTTGATTTTTATACAATGACATGTGTAGGATATGGAAGCTATGAAACTCTGAACTTGGAGGTAGTTTCTGTCATCTCTGCACTTTTCCTAAACAGACAAAACCCAAAAGAACTAGGTCAAGGAAGACCCAATGCTAGTTTTTTACTTAGTGTTTCATATTCCATGCTTTTAGGCATCTTATTCTCTTGAGATGTAAACACATAAACTGAACCTTGAAGAGCCGCTTTCTTCCAGAGATCCGTGTTGCCAGCTACTAGCCACAACAAAAGCTTTTTATCTTGAAGTTTTGTTATATCTTTGTTTAAATGGGAATTTTAGGCTGTGGTGTGTTGTTTTTGTTTTTTTGTTTTTTTTTTTTTTTTAATCTGAGTTGAATAAAGGAAACGTTCTGTTTTTCTAGAACCTGTTTGGGTTGAAGGTTAGGTTTTCTGTCTTTTTTCAGAAGGTTTTGATTAGCTGATAGTTATGCCACTCTTTTTCCCCAGCCAAACTTGAAAGAGAAGGCATGGCTCTTTAATATTAAAAATTGAATCATTGCCTTGGGAGCCTGAATGAAAAGCAATTACCCTTTTAGTCAGATTTTACTTATTTGCTGTCTCATGTAATTAGGTAGCTTCACCAGCTTCCTTCATCTTTGAAAAATCAAAGGTGTAGTTTTCATGTAAAACTCAATTGAGTTGAGCTGTCAGACCTTTCAAGCCTTTTGGTGCTACTCTCACTGTCCCCACCTACCAGCTGTAACTGCTTCCAGTGCAGTGGATTCAGGGCTTATGTGCCCACAGTACAACTCAGGTGTGTGATTTGATCTGCCACCAAAAAAGTGTTTTCTGCAAGGATTTGTGGCCACAGGATTGCCCGCCTGAGCTGATGAGAGGGACAAGTGTGGCTGGGAATGGGGAATGAAGTCACTTCTCCCCTTCCCTGCCTCACAGCTCAAGAAAAATGCAAGAGGAGGGTGCCCTATTTGTGGGGCTGTGATTTTTATTTTTATTCTTTAGGCACTGACAACAGCAGTGGTGGGTTGTATAGCTAATGCTCACATGGACATTGCTTCACTTTTTGGGCTGATGAAGGAGTGCAGCTCATTCTTTCCTGAATTTCAGACTGTCTCAGCATATGTAATTTAAATGTTTTCAGTGGGGGAGAAAAACCATGTGGCTGCTTCTACTCTAAAAGGAGAAGTTTGTGGTGTTCATGTACTTTGATAGGTCAAACTCTTAGAAGGCGGACAGGGCTTTGTTTTCATGTTTTGAATAGCCCTGCTGAGCCAGCAGATGCTTGCATTTTTAATGTCATAACCCACTTAAAGGTTGTGTGGGGTTTTGAACAATTAAATGATAACTTCCAAAGTGGAACCAGCTTCTCTAGAGAAACTTATATTGGCATTCTGTCTTTCAGACAGTCTTAATGCCTACAGGTTAAAACACCTACAAATAAACCATTCAGCATTGGTAACTTTCTGGTTTTGGATAACCTTGTATTTAGAAATGAATCCTTGTTACTTGGCTTATTACCCACATATATGGAGGATGGGCAAGGTGCTCTAGGGAAGTAATGGTAAAGATCTCTCTAAAAATATTAGTTTTAATTGGTCTAAAACTACTACAAAACTAAACACATGGAAACAGATGATTCAGCTTCTTTTCAGTCTTTTTAAAGGTCAAGGGCTTTTTTTTTTTTTTTTTTTTTAAGCAAAAGAAAATGACCTAATGACAGTGGTGTTCCTTAGAAGGTGGTTAGAAGAGCTGGTGTCATGTAAATGATGAAATATCTCCAAAGTTGCCTCAGCAAAAATGAGTCTTCTGATTATGCAGGAATGTGGGCAGGGAGCTCACAGCAGTGATGCAACTTTCTCGCTGTATTGACTTGCTGACTCTTCTGCCCCATGGTCATTAATGTTTGAGTGGGGTTTTTTAGGTCAATTTTTTATCATATGGTGCTTTCTTACCTTTCAACTTCACCTTTACAGAGACAGCCTAAAACAGATCTTATGTAAAAGACTTTTAGCATAATTTGTCTTAGCATGTTAGCTTTAAGATGAAGGCAAGCGTTAGTAATCATGTTTGTCTTGGTCAGTGCAATGGGTCAAAAAGTGCTTGTAATCTTTGAGTCCGTGAGTACTCTTTAATTTTAGTTTCAGCAGGAGAGTGTTATCCTGTTGACTTTCTTTTTAAAGCTGGAAGTTGGATTTCCAGTAAAGGGTTTGTCTCGTTTTAAGCTGAATTCTTCCACTTAATTTCTGCAGTTTCATTTACCTAATTTCAGTAGAGTCAAATTGCTATGAATGAGGGCAACTCAGCTCCTTTGTATAATCCTGTTGTTCCACTCTTTCAGCTCATGAATGGATTAGTAGTTTCCTTTGCTCTTTATCTCACTGCTGCCTAGTCAGGATGCCATCTCTGTCATGTGTAGCTGTTTATAATGAAGTTTTTCCCTGTAATTTTGGGATATATAATGTAGGTACGGTCATAAGTGTACTGAAAGTCCTAATTGTGTGTGTTCTTAGGAAGGCACTTGAGGAATGCATGCACATTTGCTGGTGGTCTTGCTAATGTAATGAGCTTGTCTGGTTATTAAAGAATATCTGTGAAATGCTGTTGGTGTCAGTTGGCTTTCCTTCACTAGAACTGGCATGGAAAGCTGGAGGAGCTTATTTGTTCAGGAAGAGCAGTAACACATTTTAGCTGCAGAAGTTCACTCAGCAAAGAAAAATTATAAAAACCTATTAGCTCTTATTTCAATAGCTGTAGTCCTGTCTTCCTGCATTTGGCTTTGTTTGCCTTGGCAATGCCCAGGAAGTCTTTCAGATTTCCATGCCTAGATTTTTCTGTTACAGAGACTATATTGCATGCAGTATCTGTCCTTTGTATGGAAGCTTCACACTGTGGAAATCCCTTAATAATGAGTATATAAACTATGCCAGTACTTGGAGTAATTTATTTAACCTTCCATGAAAAAGTGAAGTGATAGTTATAGTTTACTTGTAACTGTTCTGACATACTTTGTTAGGAAGTGTTGATAGTTTTTATCTTATTTCGGAATTGTAAGTTTAAGTCTTGACTTGAAGCATGATAACTTCTGCTCTGGTGAGCAGTGCACTGATGAGCACCTGTAATATTGTAGACTGGGAAAGAAAAGGTGAAACTTCAGACTTTAAAAATACATCTTGCTAATTGTGAATAAGTGTTAGAAACTGAACTTCACTAAGTGAGTTTGTTTTTAAACAAAATGGTAAAGTATGCCTGTAAAAGACTAAAGCAAACCCTAGAATATGGAAATTAGGATTAATGTAAGTTTGAGCATCTGTAAATTAAAGCTTGTGTTAGGGTCAACTCTGGCCTCCAGATGGCTTCCACAGGGATTTTCTAGGTTCTGGCTGTTGCAGGCCATTGCATCAGAAAAATAAACTTGGTCCAAAACTGTGCTTGTTTCTCATGTTTTAAAAACATGATTTAGTAGCTGAGGGGTTTGTTTGTTGTTTTGTTATTGTTTCTAGTCTTAAATGTTGTTTCCTTGGTGTACTAGCAAGAGAAACACAGCAGCATTGGTTTTTTTCCTACAGAATGTGCATCTATCAGTCACGAGATTTTTTTCCACTTTTCTGAGTCAATAGCTTGCAGCTGTGTGGGATCTTGTAAGTAGGAGAGCTACTGGCTGTCTTTGTACATCTGACTGAGCAGCGGTAGGTGATAGCTCTGTTTTTCCTGTTTTCATCTTCCCACTGAAAAAAAAAATCATACTTTGTCTTATAGGCAGGATTTGGGATTGTAGCTTTATTTGTTGCTCATTTTGTTTAACATGTAATGTGAGCAGCTTAGATTGTGTTTTGGGTATCACTTTGTTACTGGCCTGATTTGATGGTTTGTTTGCATGAGAGATGTTACTGAATTTCCTCTGTTGGTCATACCTGTCTTAAAAATCTCCAAAACTTATCTGGGATGGTCTGGATGATCCTGGTTAGGTACAGAATGGTGTGTTAGCACAGCATTTAATTAGTAACCGAGTTAATATTCAGGATTCTGTCCTTTCCTCAGGTAATGAGGTTTTCCTCATGTAATATCAGTTTCCATTAGTTTATGCAGACAACTTATACTGGAACCCTTTTGGGCAACAGTTGATTTCTTAATGTCATTTCTAGGGCATTAAGGTAAGTATTTTTTCAGTATAAAGTATGTAAATGTGCTGTTTTAAAAATGCTTTGGAATACTGTTAAGTCCTATATTGCTGTAATCCTGCTTAAATGGCAAAAGGCAGTGAAATTGTGTAGGGGAAATGTAAAGCACTTTTTCTTTTTGATTAGTAATGTAATTCCAAAGAAAAATGGTTTTGTTTGGTATCTGAAATGTAGTGATCTCTGTGTACTTGTTATTGATTACTGCCCTCTCCTTTAATTAATCTGACTGCTGTGTCTTTTTCCACTGCAGAGTTTTGCCTTATATTAGGCACAAACCTCCATGGAGTAATGTCTGCAGCCATTTGTTTTGAAAATTGCTTGTTTTGGATTGAGTGAAGTACACACACCTTACTCCTAGTGTAATTTAATACATTGAAGTGCTGTATTAGCAGTATCAGAGCTCTTTTTATATCTGGCAGCAAAAACAGAGGCTGGAGTCAAAAGATATGAATAAGAGAGGTAGCTTAGGCTTCACTTGTGAAACAAAGACAAAGGAAAATCAGGGAAGTAAGCCCTTCTCAGCAGTGAAGTAGCACTGTTTTCATTTTTTCACTTTCTAGACCCCCTTGAGCCTCTTATGTCGGGGAAACATGGGGTTATTTTTTTGGTGTAAAGCATTATGAGCTTGATGGTCTAAGGTAGTGAGGCTGTGAAATCTGTTTACAAAGTCTTCATGCAAAAGCATTTTGAGGTCAAAATTGAAAACCATTTGAGCATATTCTGGTCCTTTCAGGTTCCTGTATCAGGCCCTCTTAGGGTTGAACCCTTGTAAAGGCTGAGTGGAGGCCTTTTGGAGATCTCAAGGATGAGGTTCTTGCAAGAGCGTTTGAGTTTTTGAAACATGTTTGGGGACTACTTAAAAAAGTTTACTGGTAGAAGTTCCTAGGTGTATCTAACAATGCCAATAGGAAAGAAGCTTTCCTGGTGTGGATCTAAGTGTAGTGGTTTCCTTATACGAATCTCCCAGGATGAGGGAGAGCACCTTCTCAATCTTCTATTCGACTTTCTTTTATTATGAAATCCTAGTGGACTATTATTAGAGTTTTAAAAGGTAAGGAAATTCAAGGTCAGTATGGGAATAAACTTGTGGTAATGGAAGCCAGTGTTTGAATTCCTTTAGCTTTCCAGTGATATTCTTGCTTGTCAATTCTTAAGAATTATAGCCGTATATATTGCTGTATATATAAGTGCATGCAGCCTTAATTTTACTTCATTGAGGAAACTTGCTGTGTCACTTCTTAGTAAATGGAAGTGTAGTGGAAAGTATAGGTTATTTTTCAGAAACTAAGCAGTAGAAGCCAAGTTTGGAAAGGCTTTTATACTATATTGATGCCACTATTGTGACAGCAGGACAGTCTTTATTATTATTCCTAAAGTGTTCTTGCTGGTGGGTGTTAGAGCTTAATGTCTGTGAATTAGTTTCTTCAGTGTTTGATTTGAGACTTTTTTTCCCCCAAAGAAGTTTTCTTCCTCAAGGTTCAGTTGAAGTGAGTTGATTTAACAGCAAATAAACCCTCACCCCTTTGAAGCCTGTATGCTGGAAAGCATAACAGAACATAGGCATCTTCTTTGCTTGTAGCAAAAAACCCCTGTATTTTGTGTTTGGACATAACTTTCTGCTAAGTTGTAATGTGAAAAGTCAGCCTTGAGAATATCTGTGTGAAATGTAAACTGTTAAAGGACTGATGCTTTGGTATCTGTACAACCACATGGTTAAGATCCTGTAGTAATGGGAGCAGTACAGCCTTGGAATTGTAGTAGAGCATGTACTTAGGTCTCTTTAAACTGTTTCAGGCTTGGATTTGACTCAGTCTCCTCCATTAACTCCTAGAGCAGAAGGAGGTGAGCAGATGTGCTTAATAAACTTGATATTCTGCAGTTAATGCAAAAACAAGTGTGAGGGCCCTTGTGTAGGCCTAGGTGTAGTGTAGTTAGCCTGAGATTAGGGCTTTAATTCTAGGTGTAGAGATGAATGACATTTTTATTTCAGCTGTTACCCCTGGTGTACAGCCAGTTAAACTGCTTAAAAAACCAGCTCCTCAATTGCTGAAACATCAAGTGAGCTTAAGGGGGAAATGGCCAAAAAGTTTATTTTCTCTTGAGGAGGTGAGGATTGCTTTAGAAATCTTTCATTAACTATTCGAGAGAACAGTTTCTTTTGACGAATGTACTACTAATCATGTCAGCACGTAGGAAGTGTTTCTAGGTATATTTAAGGTTTATATTTTCCTCTCTTGACTAAAAGTAAGTATCTCTGGTGATGCAGGTGCTGTACAACGAGGTGCTTTGTTGTACTGCTTTTTATTTGTTCAATCTACATAGAAGAAAATTTAAGATCTTAAAAAATACAAGTAATCAATCTTGGCCTTTAAAAATGAAGTGCATTGTTGCTTAGTTGTGCTATTGTCTCATATAAACAGTGTTTGGTGACTTGCATATTCCCAATACTTGGCATAAGTTGGGTTTGTGAATGTCAGCATTCACTTGTAAATGTGATTTTAAAGTTGTAAATTGTAAAATTTTACAACTGTAAAATGATTCAGCCCTTTCCTTTTGTGAAGAGAAATATAACTTAGACTTACTGAATTTCAGGATCTGTAAATGAATAATTAAATACTTGATTTTCTTTATTAAGATTCAACTCCTGGGTTTATAAATTGGTGAGGCCGAAGCGCTCTAGTAGTTTAGAATTTGCTGATATCTTGAAAGCCCTGAATTTGGAATAAATTAATTTCCCTTATTTTCTGGTTATAGTTTCTGGTACTTGGTGGGTCAGCCCTTGGCTGATTTGTCCTAAGTGGGTGGTAGTGATTAAGTGAAATTGCGTTTTCTGCCCACGTGTCTAAGAAAGAGTTAAATGAGATATTAACAGCTTATTGATTAAATGGTTCTTGAAACTGCAAGTTGTGATAAAAGTAGTGTCCTAATATTTGCTACTTTATAGACCAGTTTCAGTCTGAGAACTGAACTTCTAAGTGTGAAGCAGGGAATAAGTAAGTCTCCTTTCTTACAATTGTATTTTGAGCATGTTTAGGTGGTAAAACATCTGGACAAAAACTTTCAGCTTTCTTTAGGCTTGAGAGAGGTAATACTAAGGCAAGTAGTGAAAATGAACTGCATGGGTATTTTTTATGGGCTGCTTTAGAGTCTGGCTTGGGCCTGAACTCTGTTCCTCTGTGTGGCTTATTTTCTTAAAAGATAAAAATAAAATTTTCAGTCTGATGGCAAAGCACAGGCAACCTATTGTAAGGTGGAAGCTGTAAAGAACTTCCACTTGTTTGCTAAAGGGTGTTTAAGGGAGCAGATAAGTACCTCTTAGTAGATTTTCCTGGTTATAAATTGCAAAATTTCTTCTATTTGTGCTTCATTTTTACACTTTCACTGTGGTGGCTGCTTTTCTGTCAGTGACACAGACTGTGATTTGAAGGGCTAAAAAACTTATCTTTTGAAGGAACAAAGTCAAATAGTCTAGTTACATTCTTTCAGGAAGTTATATCAAATCTCACAGCTAAACTTTTAAAGTCAGTGTTGCAAGAACTGAATGTGTTTTACTGTTCCACCTTCCTTCATGGGGAGGACATGAATGAAGGTTTTTTCCTTTCCGTTGTACTGAGTGAAATAAGGTAACAGTGCATAATAGTTAAATATGGGGAGGTTTCCCTTGCATTGCTTATGTTTTGTGATTGATTTTGCATTTTGAAGCTTTTGTTTTATGCAGATGGCTTCTACTTATGTAAACTTAACGTTTGAAGTATTGAAAGTGCTGCTTTCCTTCCCCATTTTAGTGCAAAAGATGATATTGATATTGATGCCCTTGCTGCCGAGATAGAAGGTGCAGGAGCTGCAAAGGATCAAGAGCCTCAGAAATCCAAAGGCAAAAAGAAAAAAGAGAAGAAGAAACAGGATTTTGAGTAAGTTTGGGCTTTTTTCCTATCTGTCTGATTTTATTCCATTATCCAAAACCTCAGTTACTTAAGTACCCTAACTTCTTTCTTATTTTAGTGAAGATGATATCCTGAAGGAGCTGGAGGAACTGTCAATAGAGGCGCAAGGAGGGAAAGTTGACAGGGAACAGCCTTCTACAGGAAAGGTGAACACTGAGAGGGAAGTGGGCTTTTTAACAGAAAATTATTAAAACATGAGACACCTCTGTCCCAGAGAAGTTGTAGTGATACAGTGTAGTTGGAGATCCTATGTGAAACATGCAGCTAACATGTTTTTTTAATTATACTTGATCATATTTTCATAGTAAAGTCAATTGTGGAAGATTTTACCAGAAACCATGCCTTCATGCTAATAATTATTCAAAGCCAATCAGAAGAAATTTTAATTGGTACTGAGGTATGGTACACTCAGAAGGAATAGTTATTGCTTTCAAACTTTGTCTTCAGTATTAGAGGCTTTTCTTCTTATATCTCGATGCTACTTCTTAGCTCATGATGGCAAGTAATTTTTCATGGCTGATTATTGAATTGTTTAATTACCAGGTTGAAAATGACAATGAAGAAAGCTTATCAAAACAAGATAAAAAAAGGAAAGGAAAGAGTAAAAAAGCCAATCTGGAAAATGACTATGACAGTGAGGAAGTGGAAGATAAAGATAAAAAATCTAAGAAAACTCATAAAGCAAAACAAGACATGCTTTCTGGCAGCGATGATGATGATCATGAGACACGGCTTAAGAAGAGCAAAGGGAAAACTCAGAAGTCAAATAAAAAACAAGATTTGTCAGAAGAAGATGAATCTAATACTAAGAAAAGCAAAGAGCGTGGGGGTGGAGTGTCTACAGGTGAGAGTGGTGATGAATCAGATGATGTCTCCCAATCTAGAAAAGGACAAAAGAAAAACCAAAAGCAAAAGTCTGCTCCTGCTGCTGAAAGTGGGGATGATGAAGAAGAACCTTCATTCAAAGTAAAAACGGTGGCCCAGAAGAAGGCAGAAAAAAAAGAACGTGAAAGGAAAAAACGCGAAGAAGAAAAAGCCAAACTCAGGAAGCAGAAAGAGAAGGAAGAATTAGAAGGTGGTAAAGAACCGGCAAAGCCAAAAGAATCTCTAAAAAAATCTGAAGAGAAGGCCTCTCCTGAAATCACAGCAGTCTCTGGCCCTGGGGAAAAAGGAGAGACTCCTGCAGGAACAGAGGGTTTGTAACATGGTTCCTAAAACTGTAGTTTAAACACTATGGCTTTTATAAGGCCAAAGAGGTGGCAGGCAGTGAGGAGAGTTTGTTGATTTATTTTGAATTGTGCATACTAGACATTTGGTAGCCTTGTCTGCCTCTCTGTGTTGGCTCTTATGTGGCTGTGTTTTCTGGCCTGTAGTTTGTTCAGATACATGAGAAAATAAAAGCCAGATAGTGAATTCTTATTACAATATATGATTATGGCTCTGTATTGCAAGAGTACTTTTTCACTTCCCAGTTATTCTGTTACTTTAAAGCTTCAGGCCCTGACTTTGGAACTTAAGAGACAGTTTTGTTGTTTGTGTTACGAAGTATTTATGTAGAAGCCAGTGAAAATGTTCCTCATTTGGTGTTATTTATCATATTTCAAACATTAATTGTATTTAGAGTATCTTTGAAATTTCTGGGGTTTTTGAATGTATACCTCTTCTTTCTGTAGCTGATGACAATGAGGGGGACAAAAAGAAAAAAGACAAGAAAAAAAAGAAAGGTGAGAAAGAAGAAAAAGAGAAAGAGAAGAAAAAGGGTCCCAGTAAAGCCACTGTTAAAGCTATGCAAGAGGCCCTGGCTAAAATGAAAGAAGAAGAGGAAAGGGCAAAACGAGAGGAGGAAGAACGCATAAGACGACTGGAGGAACTAGAAGCAAAGCGGAAAGAGGAGGTACCGTATATGTCACTCCAAGGATAAAATAAGGGAGAATGTAATCTTAATTTGTATGCTTGCTGGTGCAGTTGGTGAATGATACTCTCAAGTATGTGGTGTGACTGTTGGGGATGGCCCTGTGCAGGGCTAAGGGTTGGACTTGATGATCCTTGTGGATCCCTTCCAACTCAGCATATTCTGCATTCTGTGAATTGGTCCTTAATATGTTTGTCATGAACAGAATATACTGTTGGCCAGCTTTTGTGCAAAGCATGCTCTAAAATTTCTGCATGTTTCTTTATCTCTTTCTAGGAACGATTAGAGCAAGAGAGGAAAGAAAGAAAGAAACAGAAGGAAAAAGAGAGGAAGGAGCGTTTGAAGAAGGAGGGAAAGCTTTTAACAAAAGCTCAACGAGAAGCCAGAGCCAGAGCAGAGGCTACTCTTAAACTACTCCAAGCTCAGGGTAAGCAGTAAAGTTTAAAATAATAATAATTAAAAGAACCCCGAAAAACCCACTGAACCTTCATATCTGTTACTGCTCTCTGTTTGTGTTTTTCTCTTTGAAGTTAGGAGGGCAAGTACTTAGTGATTCCATGTAAAGCTACTCTGTTGTCAAGGAATGCAGTGTCTGTCTTCCTTCCCCGTCCCCCCCCTTTTTTTAAAGTAGGTTTAAATGTCTGTATTTTCATCTTACACTTTAAATATCCAACTTTGTAATGCATTCTACTTGCAGATTAAAGATGTTAGTTGTGAAACTTAGGAAAAAGCACTTAAAGAAGAGGCTTAGTCCAAAGGCCAGGAAAAGCAGATGGGCTATGCTGCAGATCTTGTAAGACCGGTGATCTGGATCTTGTTGAATTAATTCACAGGCTTAATTAGGGAAGGGCATTGTTTTGCCTCAAGTTAGCTAGTCCATGGGGATGATATGTTATCCTCTTGGATTTGCAGGGGTATGTAGGAGCTTTCCTGTTTTTATGTGAAATATAATCTGTTTCCATTGCAATGAACTGAATTGTACCCAATATGTTGTAAGTAAAATGTTCTGATTTGTTCTTGGTAACTGGTTTGTGACTGAAAAAGGAAACTCATTCATGAGTGCTGTGTATCTTTGTAGAGAACGCTATCCGACAGTTTACTGGTAGGTGGATGTATAAATGTAGGAATCTCTGTAGCTAGTAAAGTATTTGGGGCTCTTAAATATACACAAAGACCATTTTCCCTTGGTCGTTGCTGTAGTTTATTAGAATCTTTCTGTTTATATGCCCCTACAATTGGATTTTTGTCAAATTTACAATGTAAATCACACAGTACCTGAAGGCATTTTGAGTGTTTCAGAAGGCGCAGCAGTAATTAAATTATTAATTTGTCTTTGCAGCAAACTTCTGTTTTTGATTTAACCCCTTCATACATTACAGCGCTTGCTTTCTGCTGAGGCAAAGATGAAGCTGGTGAATTGATCCTGGTGTTATTTTAATGCCTGAAACAATCAATGTTAAATAAAAAAAATCCCAAACAAAGACCCCCCCCCAACATGGAACAAAAGGGAAAATACTATCTGGTGAACAACCTTAAGCATTTAAGAACAGTTGTGCCTCTGAACTACTCCAAATTGTCAGAAACTAGGACCATTGGCAAATAAGTTTTAAATGAGTTTTCACATAGAATGCTTTAAATTGTTAGACTGAGATACGTGTTCATGAAATTCTGTGCAGGTCTGTGATAACTTCAGTCCTGCAATCTTAAAATCTGATTGGATTTATTGCTTATTTTCTGTTCGTCATCCCCTTCCCCCAGTTATCCACCTTCTTTTTGAGAGCATTCAGTAGTATCTGATGAATGATACTTCGATTGAGTTTTGCAGCTTCTGAATCCAGACTTTTAAAAAAGATAAAATATGCATCGAACCTACTTTCCACTCTTCCTTCCTCCATCTTCCAATTTTGGAAAACATGTTCTTATTTAAACCAAAGTTTGTTTATTAGTTACCTGGATTTTCTTTCTAACGATTTTTTTTTTTTTTTTGCAGGTGTTGAAGTGCCATCCAAAGACTCTGTGCCAAAGAAGAGGCCAATATATGAAGACAAAAAGAGAAAGAAGCAGCAGCAGCCAGAAAATAAAGAAGGTGTGGTTTGCATGGATTCTTAATAGATTAATCATATTTCTGGAAGCTTTTATGAAAGAAATCAGTTAATGCTAAACTAATTGCACCTCAGGGTGCCTCTGAGGTTCTTTTGACACCTCTACCCTCACATCCAAGTGTTGGTGACTTTTTATTTTTAATGAAACAGAAGAGAAAGTATGGCTAGTTCATTAGTATTACTTCGTTTTCTCTTGTCTTTTAAAGAAAATGAGGAGGCTTTTAAGGTCAAAAGCAATAGTAATCCTCTTAGCCAATAACTGACCTATCTCATAAACCTGTTCAACTGCTTAGAAAGCCAAATGTTTTCCAAATAAACTGGTGTGGAGCTGTGTGTCTCAGTTGGTTTGCACTTTGGAAGAATGTAGCAACCAATTTCCTGTCTTGCAATTTCAGAAAGTGTGGAGGTAACTTCCCCAGCTGAAGATGCTGTAGAACTGGAAACATTAGTGAAAGAAGACACTCCTCTTCCAGTAGAGCCAGGTTGGTAGTACATGCTAATAAGCTTCAAACACTTCAGCCTGTGTGTCAGTGCTGCATGAAAGTTATCATACCTCATTGGATGGGGCTGAGGGGCCATTCTTTCTTGAGGTGGTTGCCTTTTTTTTTTTTCTCAAGGGAGGAACTGATGGAATTTTATGGAACAAAGAGGTGTGAAGCTTTAAAATAAAGTGTAAAGGTCCCTTACTTATTCTGGGTGAGCTCCAGTGTTAAATTCGCTTAGGCAAGTAGCTCAAATAAGCTCATTCAGTGCCTTATGATTCACTTCCCTTGACTATTCATTTGCTTTTTACAAGGCCATTTGTCAGCAGTTAGGTGAAGATAGGGAGGAAATATGCTGCTTCTGGTGTTGACAGTGCAATATTCGCAGTGATTGTATTCTTTATGCCAGATGTTTTGCTTTCACGAGTGCTGAATACGGTGGATATGGGTGAGCTTGTGGAAATGAGTTAGCAGCCTAGCAAGTGATTGTTACCTTCATTTCTGCCTATGTACAGTACTTGTTTTGTACTAGACTTCTTCCTCAGCAAGGAGACTGTTTCAATTTTTACCCTTATTCTTAAGTTAGACAAATACTGACAAAATGCAGGTTTTGAAAACAAAGCTGAATGTGTGCTCTAATTCTGGCTTATCTCATGATTGCCATTCCATTGCCATAAGAAAAGGTCTCACTGGCAGAATGTTAGTTCCTAGTTAATATTCTAGCAGTGTGGAACCTACTCTTCATTTCAGAGAGCTGAAATTTCATAACTCAACAGGTGCTGCAACAAATATATATTGTATAATGCTTCTTTTGGAGAGGGTTGCAAGTTTGCATTTTTCCACTTGTCTTTTATTAAGAGCTGCAGTCTCTTCATATATCTGACTGAATTCCTGTTGAATTAATAAATTAAGTGCTTCTGAAATTCATGGTATAATTATATTGAGGCACCCGGAGTCCTTTTTATAGACAATTTGTATTTTCCCACTAGTTAAAATTATACTGCAACCCAACTTGTATTTGTGTTTCTCTTTCACTTTCTTACACATGGCTGACTGTTAACTGGGCAGCTCCTTTCAGGGATCGTGGTTGTGGTAGAGGTTTTTGTGGCAGGCACTTGCATGATATGCAGACAGGATCTAGATGAGTAGATTTGCTGTGTCTTCCACAAATATGTTTTGCTAGGCAAAGCTGCTAGGACTATACAATATTTGTGGAGAGAATTGGAGATTATTTCTTAAGTCCTTATGGTATGTGGAGATATTTGATAGAACTATGATAACAAGTAACTTGGAAGTTGCATGTGTCAGTATGTCAGAAGAAGGGGCATCTAAAAACGTTGTATGTTGCTGGACTGACTGTTTCTTTTCCTTTAACGTTGGATTTCTTAGTTTCAGAAGAAAAGGAGGAAGAGGATGAAACTGAAGATGCGGGCTTGGATGACTGGGAAGCTATGGTTAGTGATGAAGATGGAGAGAAAGGTGGGCATGTAAATACCAAATGTGTGCATTTTCTGGCTAAGAGGTTTCTTTGGGCTGAGTTTCCTGTTTCTGTACAAAACTATTTTATTTAGATTTTTCCTCCGCTTCAGTAGATAAATTGTGAGGTAAGTGATTATAAATAGATATAAGACCCTCTTCTCAAAGGCAGAGCTTTCAGAAGCTGCACAAATACTGCTTGAGACGACCCTTTGGAAATATTCATGGGTGTAGAGTTACCACCTGAAATAAATCAATTAGAATTTTTTGTTCTTTTTTTATGGGACTGAAAATCCTCTTCTCTTAATATGTGCTTAAAACACATCTGGGAGTTCAGGGAAACTTTTACCTGGTGTTGTACTTCTCTAGTAATTGTTCCAAAGCCATAGAAGTTTCACTACACAAATCTAGCAACATCTAGGAGATGTACCTTTGAGACAAGTTCTGAAGGAAGTGAGGGACAAAACGGTGTGAAGGTTAGTGGGCATGCATTATAGTAAGTTCTCTCCTACAAGGAAAGACTGAGAGAATTGGGATTGTTCAGCCTGGAAAAGAGAAGGCTTTGGGGTGACCTAATTGTGGCCTTTAGTACCTGAAGGGAGCCTACAAGAAAGATGGAGAGAGACTATTTACAAGAGTATGTAGTGACAGGACAAGGGGGAATGGATTCAAACTGAGAACAGGTTTAGTTTACATATTAGGAATAAATTCTTTACTGTGAGGGTGGTGAGACACTGGAACAGGTTGCCCTGTGGGTGCTGTGGGTGCTCCCATCTGTAGAAGTGCTCAAGGCTGGACTGGATGGAACTCTGAGCAACCTGGTCTAGTGTCCCTGCCCATGGAATTGGGGTTGGAAGAAGATGGTCTTTAAGATCCTTTCCAACCCAAAGTGTTCTGTGATTCTGTGATATGCTTCTTTCAGAAGCAGATGAGGGGGAAAAAAGGAAAGAATTACCAGAACATCCATATTCCTGTGTATATATGCCAAAAGCCATATTCTGTCTGCACTCAACAGCAATTTTTATGGAGAACTTAGAGCTGCACAAGAGTCAGGAATAACTTCTCAGATATTTTCTTCCGGTTGGAGAAATGTGTATTGCTGTGAGCCATCCTGAGCAGGAGTCAGTTACTGGTCCTAGTGCTTCCATAATGTGTCTTCATTGGTTCCTATGCTCAAAGACTATTTATTCATCAAGTACTTTTATTTGCTCAGGCCTGTACTTCTGACACCTGTGCTTTCAAGTGTGATACTTTATATACAGATATGTACAGCAGTATGGATTTCATTCCAACACAAGTGTGTTCCTGTGGTGCTGGACTGTTCTGCTTTGAGTTCTAAGGGCTGCTCAGACTGTTTTAGTCTGGCGCCACTGTCCTGGGGAGGACATAGCACTTCTTGCTGCTTGGATTTGAAGGCTCTGCCAATGGGATCCAGAAGAAGAGCTTTCCTGGGAATTAGATTTAGTGTATTACTAAGCTGATGGCCTTTTAGCATAGTAAGGAAACATAATCTCTAAGAGCAGTGAGCCTCCTAACAGCACTGTAAGGAGGAGAATGCATGGCTTTAAAGTGTTCCTTGTGTGTTCCAAGTGTTAGCTTGCCTCTTATGGTTTCTGAACTAATTGTAGATGGGACGCTTTCAAAGAAAGAAAATTACTTTTTGATAGTTCTTTTTCTTTGTTTACTGAAGAATTCCCCTGAAAAATATTAATCTTCTCTGAACAGTCTAAGAAAATGTTAAGATGAGATTCTTTTATAGGTGTAGGAGAGATCATTTGTTCTAATTGTTATGTCTACTTAAATGTGTGTTCCTGATCAGTAGTATGCAGAACCCATATAGGAATGAATTTGGAGTATTTTGGCTTTCTTTTTAAAGGTGTTGGTGCATTCATTCCTTTATGAAGTGCATACAGCTTTAAAGGATGTCATTTTGTCTGAGTATCTGCAAGTAAAGTCAAGCATAAATGTGCTGGTATCATTCTTTCCCCCAGCCCAAACTCGCTCTGCTTGCCTGGATACTAAACACAAGTCAGCAGCTCTAAACATGAAACACTTTTACACTGCAAGTTGAAAAATTATCTTGACAAGCACTTATTGTAGTACCTACTCTGTCCTCACTCTTCTGGAGTAGTCTCTCTTTTTACTTCTTGTTGCCATCTCCCCCACAGCTATGAATTTAATAGAGACTTTTTACTTCAATTTTTTTTTGACAGAGAGCAAACCTGTTCACATTGAAGTCAAAGAACAAAATGAAGTGGATGAGGAAGAGGAGGAAGAAGAGGAGGAGGAGGAAGAGGAAGAAGAGAGTGAAGAATCTGAAGACAGTGAAGGCAGTGAAGATGAGGATGAAAAGACTTCAGATGAGAGAGAGGCAGACTCCCAAGCTATTGGAAAACAATCTATGGAAAAAAAGACCAGCAAGGAAATCAGCTCTGATTCTGAATACGACTCTGACGATGACCGCACTAAGGAAGAGCGTGCTTATGACAAAGCTAAACGGAGAATTGAGGTATTAAGATGCAGTCGGACTCTTGTGTTGTATAAGAAACAACTTAATTTTCAGTTAATTGAAAAGCCTTTTTGTCAAATTTGTCAAAATGATGGCCGTGTCAGGACTAACGTTTAGGCAGGTTCAGAAATTGTGTTAATTAAGAAAAAAACACCTGGTTTCGCCTGAAGATGAAGTATTTGCTTTTAGGCAACTTGACCACAAAGATGACAACTTCAGTGTTGTTCCTCTCCACCTCTCTCCCTCCTGGAGAAAGAGGCTTCTATCATTACAAGTAGATATTTCCAAGTTTTAAAAGGTGTGTTTAAACTGTTCAACACTTTTGTGGCTGCTGATGTTCTTGGTTTCTTCACCCAAGATACTTCTTCAGAATGCACCATCAACAAAGCTACATGTTAGTGGATATAATAACTTAGGCTGCTAGACTGTAACCAAAACCAAACAAACAAGAACTTATCTGTTAGTTGAAAATTTTTGATTTGCCAAAAGAGGGATGACAGACCTTGAATTGCCTTGAAAATGTAAGTCCTGCAGTTAGCAACGTGTTTGTATGTATGTAATCAAGTCAAGAGGTGAGGTGTGGTTTCTGATTTATGCTTACTAATTTTTGTGTCTTTTATATAGAAGCGACGAGCTGAAAACAGCAAAAATATGAACACTGAAAAGCTCAGAGCGCCAGTTATCTGTGTCCTGGGGCACGTAGACACGGGCAAGACCAAAATTTTAGATAAGGTAAGGTGTGGAGTGTGAAGGCACTGCTGTGTGTCGTGTTTATGCATGTGTTTTTTTTGGTTGAAGACAGAAATAATTAAAATGTGCTCAGAGAACTTCAGTCTCTTACATGTAAGTATTTCTGGTCTGTTTTTCGTCTTTAGCTTCGCCACACTCACGTGCAGGACAGTGAGGCTGGGGGTATCACTCAGCAGATTGGTGCAACTAATGTTCCCCTTGAAGCTATTAATGAGCAAACCAAGATGGTGAAAAATGTAAGTTGCAGCACTTCAACAACTGTTTCTTAAATATGAAATGTAAACTAATTAAGGCCGTGTGAGATTTCCTGACATGGACAGGTGTCCTTATCCCCCATCTCTAATTTTTTTTTTTTTTTTAAATTTTTTAAATTCTTATCCTTCCCCCACCAAAGGGGAGGCTGTCTCATTTTTCATTTTAGTTGATACATTTGGTTTCAATTAATGCATTGTCCTTTCTGCAGAAAAATATGCAAATACTGGTTACTCTGTTCTGGACAGTGCATATATGTCCATAGACTGCTTATTTGTCATTATTTTGATTGTAAATTGAGACGTTTTGAAATCTACTGAGTATATTTTCTGTTAAACTTTACCATTTGCTGTATGTGCTGGAATTGGGCCAGTACCTGGGTGATTCATTTTTGTGTTACAGAAATAGCAACTGTTCTGTATTGCTTGTTTTGGATACTATATCCTATTTTGCTTGCGGCAGCAGCTGACTGAAAAGCCTTAGTAGTGATGACTTTTTCCAAGATTTTTTCAGTGTATTAAATATGTAAAGTGAGGGGAGAGGAGAAAATAATCAAGACAAGGATGATAAATCTCACTACCCTGTAGGCTGCCTTGTCTTACAGGTTTTAGCTTATTCCCCTTGATACCTAGGGGAATGTGCTACTTTAATATTGAAATGAGCTTTGGCTGATGTGGTTTATGAAGAGTGCTGGCCTTTCTTAATATATGTGTCTGGATTTTTGAAGTGCAGGCTATCAGTAATGTTGCCAGCTCTTATTTTGTTTGTTTTAATTCTTGTGCCATCTCTATAAGAGGACTAATATTTTGAAATGTTAGTTTGACAGAGAGAACATAAAAATTCCAGGCATGCTGATAATTGACACTCCAGGACATGAGTCTTTCAGGTAATGTTTTCTCACAATGTTGTACTTATCAGAAGTGACAACTAAAACATATTTTTAACAAAGTGCGAGGTTTTTGCCTAATTCATTGTGTTAGTCCTCACTTGAAAAAAAGCCGAACAAAACCAAACTATAAAGTAGAGGAATAAGTGGATTTGCTTCATTTGCAGGTGCTTTTTATATCTGGTTAATTGCTGGCCTTTTATAGCTGATTAATTTTCTGTCTTCGTGCCAGTTGAGCCATGAATATCTGAAAAAGCATGTAAATAAATAGTTAGTGTACTAAGAGGAAAGACGGAAGCAGGAAGCTAGCTGGAGAAGGAAAGGTGAGGATTTCAGGTGACCTAAGTACTCTGCTATGAAAAATTAAAACTTCTGTCCTAATCTCTGGTTCATAGTGTCAATGTTAAGGTAACTGAGTTGGTAAGACTGGGAGTTACTAATTGCACAAATCATCTGAGTCTTAGCAGACATCAGATACTGTCTGGGAACACCAGTGGCATGCAGGCAAGCCACTGAATCAGCTTTAAGGTTAAAACGTGGCATGCATAACTGAACTCACTGGGACGAAATCTCCAAACAGAAGGATTAAGAGTTAAGTATAAACTTCTGCAAGCACTGAAATGCCATGTTGTGGGACACTTGTTAATGTCCAGATCAGTACCTTGGCATCTTACCACTTACAGTTCTTCCATCTTCTAGCCAGGTTTTGTTTGGCACCAAAGATGTGATAGTCTGTTTATATTGTTTAAAAAATATAACATTGTATACATAGTGCTTATGTAGCATTGTAAAAAAAAAAGGTCTTGTTCAAATTTTGCACTCCTGTATTTCACTTTAACTGTCCTAATTCTCGCTCAGAAAATGATCAGAACATGTCTTACATAATAAAAATATATAATAATACGAGAACTATTGGGAGAATAATAGTTTCTTATTTTTGCTTACACATACTTTAATAAATTCTATTAAATTTGCAAAGTGTCATTTGAACACTTTTTATATAGTTTCCATTTTTGAGGGGAAATAACTACTTGATCAGCTTTAGCTTTTTGTTTGTCAGTGCAAGTTTGACATTGTACTTGGTGTTTTTATTAAAATTCTGTTGCTACATTACTGATTTTTTTTTCCTGTCTTTTAATGCCACAGCAATCTAAGAAATAGAGGAAGCTCACTTTGTGATATTGCTATACTTGTAGTTGACATCATGCATGGTTTGGAGCCACAGACAATTGAATCACTAAATCTGTTGAAATCAAAGAAATGCCCCTTTATAGTAGCTCTCAACAAGGTAGGATAGCTTTTTATTCTCATAGTGTATATACACTTTCTCTATGCTAAAAGTGTATTTGGCATTTGACAATTGTCTGTTTTCTTCCTTGAACTGCAATTTTTTGTGTGAAGTCTGAAGTGGTGGTTCTAGGATCCTGTGTTTGTAATTTTTGTGTCCTTGATACCACAATGGCTTTACAGGAGCTTTGCAGAACAGTCAGTTCTTCTTGGAATCCTTACTGATGAATTTTGTTTACCTTATGTAACTTCTGTATATGATTCACACTTCTGGAAGTTGTACTTCAGTTGTGGGGTTTTTTTTCCCTTATATGGATTTTTGTACATTTTCTGATAAAATTCACACACAAGCTTCAAGCTGAAAAGTCACACTTCATTTTAGCCACTGATACTTGTTAGTTTGACTTGAAGACAAGCTGACTTTAAGCCCTTGGAGCAGTAATATTGATCACTGGTGCAAAGTGTTTTTGGGCTTTGCAATATTAAATGGTAAAGTAGCTAGTTACTTTCAGCCCTGTTTTTAGAAATCCTGTGCATGAGAAATTATGTTGCCTGTTTGTGATGACTTGATGAATTACATATAATTCATATGACCAGATAGATGAATTATGTATGTGGAAATTACTCGTGTCCAATGACTTTGGAAGCCATCTGAGATGCTGACAGAGAACTGTCAGAACTATTCATGTGCAGTGTAAAAATTTCAAAAAATGAAAGGAGTATTAAGATTGAAGGTGGTTGAGGAGGCCATTATCTCATCACTGAAAACAGCTACTTTTTTAAAAGGACCCAAACAACCTACTGGATGGAGAGGTGTTAAGGCCTTATGGCAGAATGGTAGAGAGTTCAGTCTCAGTTAGACATGAAGACCCAAATATGTTTCACCGCTGTCACAGGCCTACAGTGAACCTGAGATTAAATAGCTGAAAGTTCTTGCATTTCAAGTTATAATTGTATTATTTGACTAGGTAATAATTGTTTTCTTAAGATGTAATTTTGATTTTGTACAAATGTAATAGTTTCTTGGACTAAGTTGGTCCTGCTTTGGAAACTTACTTAGGGGAGTGTTTCTTAAGTACACAGTCATGTCTTTTGAACAACTCACTGTGGTCCCTTTTCTGTAGCAACACAGGAAATGGTCCAAATTCAATAGTAAGTTTTAAAAGTTCTATGTAAAACTAGTACAGTCTCTTTTTTGGGGGAAAAAACCCAACACCTCATGATTTTGGAGGTTTTTTTGTGTGTTTTGTGAAGCTATACATGGCTCTCTTTCTTCTGAATATTTAAGATAAAACTTGATGTAATTAATGCATATAAACCTTTTCCATATGAACCTAGATTATTATAGCTTGAATTTTTAAAACCTGAAGTAGTATTGCTATTCTAAAATGATTGACTTTGGGTAAATACACAAACAGACCTAAATATAGCAGCTAAAGCAAATAAAAAAGATTTAATTTGATTACTGGAGCAGATAGATGGCTGGCTAAGTTGGTTGGTAAAGTATTTCTCACCAATAATGTGGCATAAGCATAAAGATGCCCTTTAGTAAGCTGCATAAGATGACCTACTGCTGTATTTTCAAGATTGATAGGTTATATGACTGGAAAAAAAGTCCAGACACAGATGTAGCTGTCACCTTAAAGAAGCAGAAGAAGAATACGAAAGATGAATTCGAAGAACGTGCAAAAGCTATCATAGTAGAATTTGCAAAACAGGTAGGTTGGAATATTCAAGGTTCTTTGCTTAACAAAGTGATAGTAAATGGGGTGGGTGGGTGGTGTGGTTTGTGTGTGTGTGTTTGTTTTGGGGTTGTGCATGTTTTTTATTTTGTTTTGTTTTTTCCCTCTTCCACAAAACAACTCAGAATATCAAAAGAAAACTGTTTCATCTCCTCAGACACATTGGTGTTTACCTCTCATAAAACAAACTCCATTGTTGTTACATTAATCCGTTTTAACTGCTTCATCCTTAAAAGTGTTAGTTTGGAGAAAAGTAGCTAATTGTTGTGCATGGTCAGTGGAGGCATGAATAGCAGATGAAGTTTTATGTCCCTGTTCTTTTTCTTTTTGGGAATAGCCCAAGAGAGTCTCATCTGTCTCTTTTTCCCTTGGATGCTGGCAGGGTATGAATCACATCAGTTCTTGAAACTTCTTTTGTTGATGACATACAGTGCTGTGTAGAAGCTAGATGGGCTAATTAGCTTTGTAGAGTTATCCCACACTGCTTCCAAGTGTGGATTGAGGATTCATGTTCCATAGCATAACTGTCAGTAACAGTGTTGGTTTTTTACATTGGCCTTTAAAAAAATGCAGTGGTACTTGACTGGGGCTGAATGTTTCTGTTAATACTGATACGTATATGTTTTTCCCTGTGTAACTGTTAATCCTGATTCCAGGGCTTGAACGCTGCCTTGTTTTATGAGAATAAGGATCCCCGCACTTTTGTTTCTCTTGTACCTACCTCTGCTCACACAGGGGATGGCATGGGAAGCCTGATAGCTCTTCTTGTGGAGCTCACGCAAACTATGCTGACTAAGAGGCTGGCTGAGTGTCAGGAGCTGAGAGCTCAAGTCATGGAGGTAATTCAGCAGCTCTTCCTTGAAATTCATACAGAAATTTCTTCCTTCCCTGCCTCTTTCTTTCTGGTAAAAAATTGTATGTTTGAAGTCCTTAAATAGGGAGTAACTTTTTTCCCCTTTCATTCAGGTTAAAGCTCTGCCAGGCATGGGCACTACCATAGATGTTATTCTGATTAATGGACGCCTGAAAGAAGGAGACACCATTATTGTTCCTGGAGTAGAAGGTCCTATAGTGACTCAGATTAGAGGTCTTCTGCTACCTCCTCCTATGAAGGAGCTACGAGTTAAGGTATGGCAGCTGGTTTTAGTGTACTGGCATTTAAAACCAGGAAAAAATAAATCAAGCTTTATGAAAAATGAGAATGTAGTAGAGTTCAGCTATATTAGCAGTATCTAAAGGTGGCTTCAAGGGAAAGACAGCACACATCTGGTGTTTTTCTGTGAGTGTACCTGTATGTACCTATTGGGGTGTGTGTGTTGTTACGATAGTGGCAAAGAAAAGGATCAAGGAATTATCTTGCAGTGAGGATTAGGATGTGCATGCTTTAATAAGGGATTTGAGCATGTGGCTACATATGAGAGGGAGATACCCATCTTAAATGGAAACTGGAGTGTACTGGTACAGTGACTTCTGAGTTCAAGTTACATCATTAGTGAAAATGTTTTTTTTAGTAACAAAAATCATATACACTTAGGTTTGAGAAAAGCGAACAAGTGAGTTTCTGGGGTTGGTTGGTGAGTGGCAGTGACCAGGACCTCTGCAGAATCTGTAGACTCTTGGCATTTTTAAGAGTTGCTGGAAGTTTTGCTGCCTTAGTCTTAATAGCCTGAGGAGAGACACTGAAATAAGGAGGTGACACAGAAACAAAAGGCTATAAATAAATTGATAAATATATTAAGATTCATGCATACAATTCAAACATGATTAAAAGAGCTGCTCTGATTTTTCCTGCTTAAAAGTATCTGGACAGATTTTGTTTAAGGCAAAAAACTCCATACAGATAACCTAGGTGAATGTAATAGGATAGGCCTTAAAGGTTTGGTTCAGAGGTGTAAAACTAGTGTCCCTGCAGACCGCTGTAGTCCTTGGTGTTTAATCTAGTTCCATCCTGCAAATGTAGATACTCTTGTAAGTAATACTAATAATTGTGGGGCCCTGGGTTGACGTTGGTGTTCTCCTTCTGCTGTGAGATTGTTGTTGCCTCAGAGGTGCTGAAGCATGCAGTATTGGTGCTGAGGTGGAATCCAAGCAAGATCCTCTTGACCTGCTTTAAGTAGAAAGACAAGCCCTTCTTTCCGCTTGGCCGGCTTATCGACTGTGCGGTGGGACAGTTGCCTTGGCAAATCTAAGGCTTCCTGCTCTGGAGTGCAGCTTTACAGTAATACCTTGGTAATGGCTACAGAGGGACAAAAGGGAAATGGATGTTTATGCTTAGGTTTTGTTCTCTGCTTGGTTGGAAGCTGGTGAATGTTCTTCTACCATGAGGAGTGAATTGAAAGCGTTTCCACCCATTTGCTTCCCTTTATTTGAAAGCAGAAGATAAACTGGTGTGTGAAACTCCTAGGGACTCCAGGGTTTTCATGGGGACTGAATAGCAACGTAACTAACAGGTTCCCATCAACAACATCTTCAGATGTTTTCTGTCCTTTGGTGGGAGATGGAGCACAGGGTATCAGCATCATGATGAACACTGGATTTGGGAACTAGAGCTGGGCAAGTAGATCCAGGGTAGCTGTTGGGTTTTTTTGAAGCAGACAGTGAGAATGCATTTTGATTCAGCTTGTTAATGCAGAATTGTCATCCTTGAAATAAGACCCACATTTTGGGGTGGAGGGCTACAGAACAGAGGCTTGCAGGAACAAAGTGCTTCCTGAGGAAGGAAGCTGCCTTGCAGTTATAAGAAAAGGATTGGACATGTAAACAAAAGAAATGAAGAAACAAACCAGAAAATACTTCCAACATCGATTTAAAGATCTTCAGAAATAACTGGTTTTGTCGTGCCTTGGGGCCATGCCCTGAGTGTGGAGAGATCTTCAAGGTTCCCCTGGATGGGGAGGAGCACCTGGGAAACTGAGCGTGGAACTATGCTGGACAAGAGGCCTTTAGTGGGGGAGCGAGACAGCTCTTCCTGCACAAGAACTTGGGCTGTGTATCAGCTAAGCTTTAGTGCTTTTGTTGAGGTGTTGGCATCTTCCCCTCACTTCGCTATGGGTTTATTAGCGAGTAGCTGCCTATTGGCCTATTGCTGCTTGCACTTTTCTAGCATATGTTTATCTTTGGCCCCGTTCTCTGTTTTTAGAGGATTTCCCTGTGCCCTGCCCCTCTTAGCAGTGGTGCAGGAGTATCTGAAGGGAGAGGAGCGTGCAGACAGGAACATGCAAATGCAAAGCAGAGACAGTCACTGATGAAAGATGGGAGGTGCTGGACTTCAGTGTCATGCTCTCGGCTGTGCTTGTGGGTTGCAGTTTCTTCAGCTGCTCAGCACTGCATTGTGTTGCTGTGCTCCATTGACTTGAACTCTTTGCTAGTGTGTATAATCTCTTTTTCAGAACCAATATGAGAAGCACAAAGAAGTTGTTGCTGCTCAAGGTGTGAAGATTCTTGGGAAAGATTTGGAAAAAACGTTGGCTGGTTTGCCACTGCTTGTAGCTTATAAAGAGGATGAAGTCCCAGTCCTCAAGGTGAGGTGGCTAATGTTGAAATACAACACACTGAGGGTAACTTGAGTTCTCTGGTGATGAAACTCATTCAAATGTTGACAGCTCAGTACACAAGTAACTGGCTTTTTTGGTTCCTTTAAAAACTGCTGTAACGTGCTGTAGCCTTGTGCCCATGTGAAGCTTTAGTGATGAGATGTCTTTAGTGTCTTGACCATTAGCTTTTTCCCTGATATTTTGCTGGGGTGTCTCTGCTGGTAGAATGAGATGTGAAAACAAGTATCATGGCATAGTTTGACTGTTAATTACTGATTTTGTATTTATAGTAATTTATGCATATATTCTAATTACATTATATTAGGTACGTATCTGCTAGTAGAGTTCTTTAAACTGTCATAATTGCAAAGCTGATTTAAGACTCACGTAATTTCTTTTCTGACTTAAAAAGTTGTGGAGAGGATGTAGCTATCCTAAAACCAAAATTGTGGTGAGATGCTACTGTTCTCCAAAGGCAGAAAACTATTTTGAAATTACTAACACACAAGGTTTCTTTTACTTTTAACCGTAGTTTTACTTTAGTCTTCTGTCTACTTATTTGTGCCTCTAAAGGGACGTTAAACTTTTTGGATGTCCAAACACAGACCTAGTTGCTGGGTACATACAAGAACGTATATAAAGTGTACTGCTAGGAGTAGATCCGTGGTGTCCTCAAGTAAATGGCAACACCCATTTATCTGCCAGAGGAAGAGATGGAAGTGCTTGGGTTTAAAAGGCGTGGGCTCTGAAAAATGTGATTTTGACTCCTCTGAAAGCAGCAAAATGGCCTTGCTGCTCTTGCATCCTGTTTTGTACCCAGGCCTAAAGAGAGTTCAGGGTCCTTTCCAGCTCATGGCTTTAGGAGTCAGCTTTTCCTATTAATCCTCAGGCAGCCACAGGCATCAGCACACACGGAGTGTTTGCTCAGCCCTGCCAGCAGACAGGGGAGAGCGATGTGCATTCTGCAGACTCCCAAGATGGGCATTTGCTCTGTTTTATATGATCACCTTCTTGCAAAATCCTCAGGTCTAGTTCAGCTCAGGCTTTTCTAATGCCAGAAGCAATCACAGAGTCTCACAGGGCTCTGTATGACTTACACTTCAAGTCTGAGTTGGGACCTATCACTATGGCTGTTACATACTTTCACCAGCTCATGAACAGGAAGATTTTGTATCCTGAGGCATAAATAGCAAGAGAACTAAAATTTCCTTTTTCTCTCTCTTATTTTTTTTTCTTCTAAAGGATGAACTAATACATGAACTGAAGCAAACACTGAATGCAATCAAATTAGAAGAGAAAGGTGTTTATGTCCAGGCTTCTACTTTAGGCTCTTTAGAGGCATTACTTGAATTTCTTAAAACGTCAGAAGTGCCAGTAAGTACTTCTGTGCTGTATCTGATGTTGTTGGTTCTGTGTTTTAGTCACTGTTTCCTTTTGACTTGGCAAGTTTAGTGACTGGATTTATGTGGCTTTCTTCAACAGTATTCAGGAATTAATATAGGTCCTGTCCATAAAAAAGATGTTATGAAGGCATCGGTTATGTTGGAGCATGACCCACAGTAAGTAACTTTGCTTTACTCTGTTGATAAATGTGCGGTGGTGCTGCAGGAAGGCCCAGTGCCCTCCTTAGCTCTGGTTCTGTGCTCTGTCTGGTAACCCCTTGGACTCACTCTTCCCTGCAGGTATGCCGTCATTCTGGCATTCGACGTGAGGATTGAACGTGATGCACAGGAAATGGCTGATAGTTTAGGAGTGCGTATCTTTAGTGCTGAAATAATTTATCATTTATTTGATGCCTTCACAAAGTATAGGCAAGACTACAAAAAACAGAAACAAGAGGAATTCAAGTAAGTATGAGCAGTCATATTCTGGATGCTTCCCAAGTAAGTGTGTTGCTTATTTTAGTATACATGAAACTGCATTTTACCTCGTTTCCTTGTTATTACTTAGTGATGGGAAGGAAGGGGAGGGTAGAACTATAAATTTTCAAGAATTCAGCGCTCCAGACTAACTGCTTACATCTGGGTTAGGCATAGTAGGGTGAGAGCTGTGAAAGCTGTGCAGCAGGTACAAGATTCAGCTAGAACTGTTATGTAACATGGAGTGTTTTTATTAAGGTTTGCTTTCTATACTTGGCTTCTGTTCCTAATTTCTGACAGATGGGTTAGCCTTGCAGACTAAGAAAACTGAAGGGATTTGGATTCTATTGTTTTATATTTATGCAATTCCAGTGTAGAGGGCTTCATTCTGACTGCAGTAACATGAATATGCAATCATTTAAGGACTTATGGGGACCCAAAATAAATTTTTGGAATCATGTGTCATTGGGTGATCCTCAGTAAACTAAGATAGTCAAAATAAATTAAAATGTATTTCATTTCATATTGATCCCAATTTGAGTTTGTATACTTCAGCATTTAAATGTATTTGTTCACTTTACAAACAAAAATCTTGAAATTTTTTGAGTCCTTGTGATGGGTTAAGGCAGCAGTATTTCTATTCCTGCGCTCTTCTGCAGTTGTTATTATACTGTTAAATTCCTACTCCTTCAGTCGTGGTCTAAGTTGAGCGCCCAAGCCTGTTAAAGTAAAATCCATGCCAGCCATGCTGGATTATTGTTCCCTGTAGTTCTTGAAGATCAGCTATTAACAAGTTTGAAAAAGAGATTTTTTCCTGCTTGATTTTTTTCCCCAAGAGACACTCTTAGAATAAATGCCCAAGAATTGTGGGAGAAGGCAGAGCTGTTAATGCTACATATGCTGTTCCAGTCTCTCCTTCCAAGTGCCTTTTCTTGTCATCTTCCAGGCATATAGCAGTGTTTCCATGCAAGTTGAAAATCCTCCCTCAGTTCATTTTCAACTCTCGTGACCCAATAGTGATGGGTGTTGTTGTGGAGGCCGGCCAGGTGAAGCAGGGGACTCCCATGTGTGTACCCAGCAAAAATGTAAGTAAGCACCTCTTCCCAAGGGATGTTTGATCCACCTGGTAATTCCTGAGATGAGGCACCGTGGAATGTTTGCACGCCTTTCCCCAGTGTGCAGATTTCTGGTAGGAGATGAGGTTCAGACTTGAAGATCAGATCTCTCTTCTGGGGATCAAGGACCTAATTGCTCCCTGCCAGCAGAGTTGAGCCCTGCAGCTGGACACAGGAAGTGTGGCTGGAAGGTACCTGCCTGAGAGCCGTCCTCCTTCCCCACTGCCAGTGCTGTGCTCGAGTAATGAGCACAGTTGACTTCCCCCCTACTTAGCTACCAGGAATGACAACTCCCACCACCTTGAGATAACCAGTTGATATCCCAGATGAGCTATGGGTGGTTGATGTTGCTGCCCTTTTCGGTACGAAGCACTTGCTGTGCCATGTTTTGCTTTGCCCACGCTGAGGCGGCAGCTCCACCAGTGCTGTGCTTCCCGCAGCAAGTCTGTGTGTATAAACGGGAGTTTAGGGAAGGGTGTGTGCACAGGGGGTTTGTGGATGTGTCTTACAGCTGCTTCATTGCATTACAGTTTGTTGAAATTGGAATAGTTACAAGCATTGAAATAAACCATAAACCAGTGGATGTTGCAAAGAAAGGCCAAGAAGTGTGTGTTAAAATAGAACCTATTCCTGGGGAATCACCTAAAATGTATGGACGACATTTTGAAGCAACAGATATCCTCGTCAGTAAGGTAAGAGCAATCTCTGTTTTTGGAGAGGGCTTAGGACAGACTGGCAGCTTGCTTGAAGTGGAACTGTTGCATGAAGCCTAAAAAACATGCAAGGAGCTTCCTCTTGGAGACTGACAGACACTTGGAACACAGTATGTGTGTGGCATTGTTCAGCCGAGTTCCCTGTAGCCTTAGTATGAGGTCTGTAGTGGTGTCCCTGGAGAGGCCTGAAGGAGCGATGGGCTGCAGCTGAAATACCTTGTAGCTCCCAGCACCCAAGGGGGTAAAATGCTACACTCGCTGTTCGCAAACCATTGTCCGTAGCTGGTGCTCAGCAGTCCCCCAGAGCATCACAACTGGTGTTGGGAATCGTGCAATAAGTAGCTGCCCTAATTCTGGAACACTGGACTTGGATGGGGAGATGATCACTTGCTCAGTCTTTTGCTGTTGGATGCAAAGCCACAGCTCTCCCCACTCCCAACTGCTTTAGTCACCATGTTTTAAGACACCCCCTGCCACACACACATGCTGGGGGCATGTGCCCACAAATGAGGGGTGAGTAGGGCCTGGGATAGGGACAGGGAGGGGGTGCTGGTCCTGAGGGCCCTGGTAGAAGCAGGAGACCTCTCCAGTTCTTGCCTTACTGCATAAGGGTGCGATTGTCCATCTACAGAGACAGACCACATAAGGGATGTGATGAGAAGAGAAATGAAGGGAAATGAATGGGATGGTCATACAGCTGATCAGTGGCAAACCTGGGATTAGAACGAGCTGGCCTGCTGTGCAGACTTGATGCCCTTTCTTCAGATTGTTTCCAATGTACTAAAACTGCCTTTAATACACTTGCATATGTGCATTTCTGATGAGATTGTCTTGTGTGTTACAGATCAGTCGTCAGTCCATCGATGCTCTGAAGGACTGGTTCAGGGATGAGATGCAGAAGTCTGACTGGCAGCTTATAGTAGAACTGAAGAAAGTGTTTGAAATCATCTAGATAACTTTTTACAGCAACGGGGAGGCAGGAATAAATGCACTCTTCCTGTTCTAAAAAAGTTACCAACAAAGTCGTATATTAAAGACAGTGTTGGATATATGTTTGGGAGGAAAATATGTGGGTAAAATGTTTTCCATGAGAAACCAAGAAATTTACACTGGTTTGACAGTGGTCAATTTACATGTTCCCATGGTTCCAATGTGCCTGTTCACCTCTCCTACTGCCCTTCCTAATACTGGCTGCTGTTTTAAAGTTTGCCCTTCCTTCTCTCACACCTTCCTTCCACCCTTTGTCCCTCCCTCTCTCCAAAATAAAATAAATTGAATTTTTATTACAGAACTAAAGCTCTTTCACTTTTCTACTGATGAGAGCAGTACTGCAGTATTTGATTAACCAAGCTTCTGCAGACTTTGTGATTCTCGGGACATTTTTGATGTAAGAAGTACTTCTTTATTTATGCATACCTCTTCCCTTGACTTTCTTTTCCAACATTCTGCTTTGTGCCTATAGAAATTTTTTTAAATAGAAAATTAGGCAGTTGGATATCTCTGTATTTGCTTTGTGTGAAACAATGTTGTAAAGCATAGCTGCCCACCTTTTACTGCTTGTACAGTTCATGGAAGTCAACCTGTAATCATTATAATGCAGAGCCACAAATAAAGGAGATGGACAGAGTGTAGCCCATTTGTTTTACAGTTTGCTTCAATAATCACAATTTCACTCCATGGGCTGTGGCAGATGTGGAAAGGCCAGGAGGGGCCCTCTTGCCTCTCTCTGCTTGGCAAAATGGTGGAGGCACATTCCAGCAAAGGCGTCTCTTCCTCTGGCTGCACTTCCCCCTGCAGTGTGTGCAGGGTGCTGATGTCAGCGTTCCTGAAGCACTGGAGGGGCAGGCCAGGTGTTTAGCACGGCACAACTCCCGGAGGAGTTCAGGGCTGGCATCTCTTCTCCAGCTGCTGCTCAGAGCAGTGTCAGTACCTGTGAACAGCTGCCTGCCATGGAGCTGCGCCTTGGGATGCTGCATCAGAGCTGTTGGGGCATCTGACACCGTGGGACTGAACCAGCTCTGAACTGGATGATGTTTGTCATGACCAGGAGTCAGCCTGTAATCCCAGCATTTTCCTACTTTACCTTCCCCTCTACCGTCCTGCTGGATGACAGTTTGATGTATTCCTATGCAGGCTGTCTGTGGGTATCTTACAGCTCATGGTGACAGGAGCAAAACAAGCGCTCTTCAAAAGCACAAACTGAAACAAAATCAAGAAGGATCTTTCACACAGCCGAGATTTTTAGCATTTAAGATATTCACAAGAGTTTAACTTGCAACAAGCAGTTTGATCAGATTTCTTCTGTCACTTAGATTACTTTTTTTGTTGGAAAAATCTGAATGTTATAATTGGGATTGTGTGGACTCCATTACAAAGGAACATTTAATAACTCACCTCCTTTGCAAATGGAATTTAATTTACCAGAATTTTTTTTTTTTGTTAGACTTAAAACTTGCCATTGAAAAGGATGTTTTCAGTATGGTTGGTGTGTGATGCAAATTCTCGTTGGTGGGTGAACAGAATTATCAGAGGGAGAAGACTGCATTTATTTAATTGTTAACATTTGCAAACTATGCAATCATGAAAACTACACTAATAAAGTTCTTAAAAACATAGATGTCAAACACTGTGGTCTCGATGTATTCTTGATTGTTTCCTCAAAGGTGGAAGGGTGTTGTTCCCACAGGTAAAAACTCTGGGAAAAAGACTGTGCTACTTTGGTGGCTTCCTGCTGGGGAACTTAATAAAATATGTAAAATACCTTCACTAAAAGACTTAAGGAAGCAGATGACTGTTGTTATATTTAAGGACTTGGAACAGGGATCACAAAGAAAGAAAGTATAACTACAACTATCCTGACTTAGCATTACGTAACTGTCTTTTAAAGATGGGACTCTGAAAGACCTAAACTAGAAACTAATGGAAACTTAGATAACTTGATTTAGATAATGTAGACATGTATCTGCAAATCAATGCAAGTGTTTATATACATGGATCAGATCCCCCCAGCCTTCCCAAGGCTGAACAGTCCCAGCTCTCATCCTCTCCTGGTATTATGGAAGAAGCTCCACTCCCTTAGGCACCTTTGCGGCCTGTGTTGGGATTGCTTTGTATGTCCAAGTCTCTTGTACTGAGGAAGCAGCACTGGACACACACCAGTGCTGAGCAGAGTGGAACAATCTCTTCCCTTGGCTTCCTGGAGATGTTGTTTCCCATGCATCCTCGGAGGCTCTCAGCTGCCTTTGGTGCAAGGGACTTTTGCCATCCCAGACAACCTCAGGGCCTTACATGCTGAGCTGTTCTCCAGCACCTGGCCCCCAGTGCTGGGGGTGGCTCCTCCCTGGGAGCAGAACCTGGCACTTCTCTTTGCTGAACTTCACAGGGTTCCAGCAGCCTGTTGGTCTCCAGAAGCAGCACCCCCTGCTCTGTCATATCGGCCCATCTTGTGTCATCAGCAAACGTGCTGAGGGTGCCCTGCCCCACCATCCAGGTCATCGACAAAGATGATGAAGAAGACTGACCTAGTGCTGACTATGGGCACCACTTGGGCCTGGCCTCTAATGGACTTTGTGCCCTGACCACCATGCCAGGGCCTGCCTGCCCAGGTAGTTTTCAATCCACTTCTCTCTCTCTCCCGCCTGTACTTCATCAGCTTGTCCATGAGGATGTTACAGGAGATCTTACGAAAAGCCTTACTGAAGTCAAGGGAAATGACATTCTGCTCTTCCCTCATCCATCACTTGGCTGTAGAAAGCTGCCAGGTTGGTACCTCTCCCCGTGTGCATTACCAGGAAGCCACAGGCACAACCTAAAGCTAAGAGCTGCTGTCACTCCTGTAACCTGTGCTGCAGCCAGTGATGTGACTGCAGTGGCCTCTGCTCCAGCAGCTCCTGCCCTGTGCTAGGGGAGATGCTTCCAACTAAGCCAGTGGTGCAAATCCTGCTCCTGCTCCAGTTTGCGTTCCAGCTCTCAATTCTACACCCTGGTGGTCCCCCACACCTTGAGGACAATGTTGGATACTTCTCCACAGCTCTGTCATTTCTTCAGAAAATGAAGAGATTTTTCCTACCACCCAGGTTTTCTTCAAGTGGTCTTCATTCTTTCCAGGCACCTGAACAGCCTTGCTTCAACATATTGGGCCAAATACAACTGTACGAGGTTGGTGCACACCTGGCAAAAGCAGACTTGCCCAAAACACAACCTGCAGAGACGCAAACACACCCCCTACCAGGGACACAAGAGCTGGGGCAATTTATTTCACTTCTGCTACTCACTACAACCTATTTTGCAAAGCTGCAGAAAAGAAATACTGGCTGGGAAGAACTGCGGTATTCTATAAGTGGCTCTGTCTTGAGCAGGAGCAAGGCAGCGGACAGATGCAGCTTAAACAATGCTCCAGGTCAGCTATTCCCTCACTCCTTCGCAGGGCTGCTTTTGGGTGCCTTGTTCTCCGACAGAAGCACATGCGTCCAGAGGCTTCAGCAGACACTGTGTGCTTTGGGAGTGGCTGGGCCACTCTGCTTTGAGTCTTTGAAGGATGAAACTGAAAATGAACTAATATTCTTCCCTCAGCTTAAAATCTGTAATAAAGTCAGTGTAGAAGAAACAAAACGTGGCCAGGTGCACGTACAGCAGCCTCCTCCACATGTCAAGGCAGTACCTCTGTGCAGAACTTTGTGAAATTAATCAAAGCTGCAGCTTCAATAAAAGGAATTCACTATATTCAAACTGAAGCATCACAAAATAGAATCAGTACAAAAATATACATACAGTTCTTTATTAAACAACTGTAAACACTTCACTGTAAAAATCCATAAAACTTTATAAACAAACATTTTGTAAATAGATTCTATACTACAATAAAAGAATTTTAACACAATTATTTACATGCAATACTGACAAATTTGGCACTTTCTGAAAAGAAATGTACAAAACACTTTCTTGTTTAAAAAGAAATTTGAAATTATAAAAACTCAGGGCATTACTATCATGCACTTTGCAAATACCTCACAAGCACTTATGGCACAGCTAGCAGAGAGCTCCAGGCTCTCATCAAGCTCTTTACTACAAGTTCAGATAACTTTTAATGTGCTTCCGTAAGTTTGTTGTAAAACTACCTGAACATTGTCAAGAATGAAGTCAAATGCCATATTCCAAACTGATTCCACAGATGACTGCATTAACCTGAAGGAAGAAGAGAGTGAAAATTACCATTACAGAACCAGTCTTTTTTACAATCAGCTTTGGTCTTCACAAGGTCATAGCAGTTCACCACAAATGGTATTTTCATTCAATTCTGGTAAAGCCCTCCCTATTTAAATACACCAAGTCTTACATAATGCCACAGACTCCTCTGCCACCCACTGGTGAAATTTCTGGTGTGGGCAGTGTCACAGCAGGTTGTAAACACTCACATTTGGCAGTGCTGTGAGCCTGTGATCGGGTGACCTTCCACCAACTTCATACTGGAGATCAGAAATTACAGGCTTCTGGACCCTCATCTTTCCTTCCTCATTCCAAGACAGAAATGCTATTTCTCTTTTTCCAACAAATGCCAAGAGTGATGGACACAATTAAATAACAGGTTTTGGGGGCACTAACACAGTGTTTACTGCTAAGAACAGAACCAAATCATGGAGGCCCATGGAGAGCTAAGAGTTACCTCTATGACTCAGCTGCCACTAGAAGCACATTAAGGAAATGCCCAAGGAAAACAAAGTAGCTCTGCACTCTCAAAATCTCCTTCTAGATCACTACATTGCAGGAGAGGAGAGGGTTCCTACATTTAGAGCTTTAGAGGACGTAACATTGGTATCATATGGACAAGTGCACATCATCCAGCTCCTGATTCCTTCTCCTACACTTATTACAGGGCCTTGCAGAGACACGCTGCCATCGGTACAGAGCCCATATACAGGGACCAGGAATGGGACGTGATGCTTTCTGAAGAGTTTTATAAAGAATTTACTATACAACATTCATAAAACAGTTCACTGCACTGTGTGTTTTGCATTTTCTAGGGCCTAAAGACTTCCCCATAATACAAAAGCCTGGTGAAGTTTCTACACTGCTGTAGTCTTTTAGGTATTGATTATTCTGTGAAATATATATTTTTCAGATCTAAAACACAGAAAGCTGAGCTCCACAGTTAAGCACCAGTTAGTAAGCAATCTGGGCCTCCTGACTCATGGGAAGAGTAATAATAGTGTAATAACTAAGTAATAGGAATCAATTCAATAAGTTGGAGGTGAGACAGGATCTGGATACAGCAAGAGAATGAAATCAGGTCTAAGGCGCCATGAAAAATTAACAAAAACAGGATGAAAAAAAGGGACAATGCTGATGAAAACTACATCCTTTGTCTAGAAACAAAAGACTTGCCCAGATAGAAGTTATGGATGCCCCATCCCTTGAAGTGTTCAAGGCCAGACTGGATGGGGCTTTGAACAACCTTGTTTAGTGGAAGGCGTCCTTGTCCATGGCAGGTGGTTGGAACTAGATAATCTCTAAGGCCCCTTCCAACTCAAACCACTCTGTGACTCTAAGAACTACTACTAAGTGCTACCCCAGTTTTTAAATAAAATTTAAGCTTAAAATATTTACACTCATCAGTGGAATGTCCAATGGGCTTGTGGCCTCACAGTGAAGCATCTAGTGTATAAATATTAAAAAAATAGTCTAAAATGTCACAAGTACTAGCAATGAAGTTACCTTTTCATGTATTTCACCACCAGATCTAGCTTTTCCAAATCTTTTTCTTCTATTAGATCAGTACAATACTTCACAACCTGTAGAATGTCTTCTTCCATAGGATCTGTAATACAAAATCATTAAAAAAAATGAGATATTTTGTCTAAGTATACTCAAAATATAATCATAGAATAAAGGGAATAAGACAGAAAGAAATTCTGCACTGTCAGGGCCTCAGGGGCCAACCTAACAATTGCTGTATTCCCACATGACCCCCCAACATAAGAAGTTGTGCACATCACAGGACTGCAAGGTCCTGAAATATCTGTCTTGTAGACATCTTTTTCTTCAGTCAGAACAAGTGACAGCCAAGCTAGCACTAACCAAAGGGAAAAGAGACTGGGATTTAGAATGGAGTGGTTGGTTTGAAACTTTTAGAATTATAATGCCCAGAGTACGAAGGTCAGATTTCCCAAGACATAAAGGAGTTATTTGTTTCACATAATGTTAAAATTCAAATCACAATGTAGCAACAGTGTTACACTTTGGCACTTCCCTTTTTTCCTAGAGTTCTTTCCAGCATTTATTTTGAGAAAAAAAACAACCCTGCATTCCTTTGCTTCTAAAATTACATTTTCATAGAAGAGGAATTTCCTTTCAAGAGGTTTCATCCCAGTGGTTGTAATACATGTGAAAAAAAAGGAAAACCTCCAACACAAGTAATATCAAGGCATAAGACACATGAGTTAAAGAGGGAGCATGCAAATTTTCATGATGTTAAGCAAGACACAGGAGCTGGCAAGACCACAGAGTAACAACTGACAGAAAGAATCAAGTTCCTCCAGGACTTCCAAGGCAGTAAGATTTCAAGATTACCGGGGAAAAAAAAGGAAGAAAGTACAACAAGTCTACTAAAAGTAGTTTTCCTTGTGTTGTATGCAAGATTACCACTAGCATGACACCCCGCACCTGAAATAGTTGTGATCCATTCCTTCAGCAACGCCTTCACATCATTGAATTCCACAGCTCCAGCAAGGTTTGGTGCTTGAGGCCTAAACGAACCTGGCTGCTGGTGAGTCTGCAGAGCCGAGGGGCCTGAAGAATCTGAAGTGGATGGAACTGCTTCTGGCTGTTCCAAACATAAAAGTTGATAATGCTCTGACAAATATGGTAAAACCATGTATATATACACAGATAATTGTCTAGTAAGGAATCCAGTAAAGGACACCAGCTGCATTTGTGAACATGAACTAAGTCTAAAGAAGCACACATAGCTTCACTGTTAGTGCGGAAAGTACCTGAGCAGCAGTTCCTTCTTGTTTCAAGAAACCATCTATTAGCTTCTGTGGGCTTCCAGATGTAGCTGGCATGTTTTTTGCAGGGCTACCAACATGTTTGTTTTTCAGAGGACTCTGAATCTTTTTTACAGGACTGACTGGATTTTTTTTCCGTATTTTTTTCTTATTTTTCACAGTTGTATGCTTCAGGTTTAAGAAAGGATTTTTTGACACTGAAAAACACAGGAATAGTCAGTGGTTGACACATTTAAAATTTAACACTTTTCCATTGAAAGGGGAACTCTGTATTTTCCACAAAAATCTAACGATCACTTGGGAGAAAACAACCTAGATAAAGCAACCTTAACATTCACATGCCATTCCAAATCCTGGCAATGTTTTAAGTATTTGAAAAGCACTGCTAGACATTACTGTACTCAGAGGATACTCAGCTATTTGTAAGCCTTTCAATATGGAGCACTGCAGTACTTCAATACAAGCAGCTGTTGAAATCTGAAGTCTATTGGACAAATTGCCTCACCTCACTCAGAGCACTGTCCCACCAGCGGTTTATCCCAGCAGTGTAGAGCTCCTTCCCCAGTGCTTTTACGAGAGTTCAAGAAGGAAACTGCTCTCATTCCATCATACTCACATATCTGTACTAGTTCACTGGCTATGAAATCAAGGTGTTATTATAATAATGCAGTATTTAACTGGCAATGAACCCAATGACATTTCAACCTATTTTATGAGAAAGCAAGTTCACAGGGCATTAATCTTATTTCTTTCTACTGATTAGAAAAAGGAGACCTGGATGATCAGCTAAGAGTAAACCTGACTATCAGACACATGGTGTGATGTAGCCTATCTCTCCCTGTCCAAAACCCATACCAGTGTTTTCGGTTCCAGAGAACCATGAGAACGCTCTCTGAACCCAGTTTAACTAACGTAGGTACTGAAGATGCAATACTTTAAATCACAAGACATATCAAGTTTAGATTCTATTCTGCAAACATATGGCTGTGGCTAAGTAGTGCCACGGTCCCCATGAATTGAATTAATTACCCATTTGAGTAAAGCTGGGCATCTGTTTGCAAACTGAGACCACAGCTGGTTGTAACTGACAGTCTGTCAAAAATAAATACAGAAATTCAACTGAACACAGCATCTTCACAGAAGCTTTCTTTAGTTCTATTTTCCAGTTTATTTTTTAGGGTTGTGTAACTGTTTGAATAGTAACCAACTCCTACACAAGACTGCCGTACAACTATATATTCTCACCAAAAGTGTTAGCAGGTTGCTGCTCAGATTGCTTTTGCCTTTGATCATAGGCATCTTTCAGCTCTGCTTGCAATTCAGCAGGTAGTGCAGCAAAAACCTCGGGGTCCACCTGAACAGGAACAAAAGATTCATTTGATTATTTTAATAGTGAGCAGCACTGTTTGCTTCTCTCTAGGTCACTCACATGAGAAAGGTATTTACATTTTATGCCAAGGAAAAGTAAACGAGATATAACTGAAACACTGTAAAACATGTTGTACACTTTCTTTGTATGTTTTACTTTGTAAAAGCAACCATTTTTTCCATCTAATATTACTCTACTTTAATTATTTCATAAAATTACTCTTAAGGGTCTCTAATACTCTAACCATTTTACCTACTGATACTGTATTAACAGCACGTTTAAGCCTAACTCAAAGAACGCTCCTTTCAAATTTCAAAACACAAACACTGTGACAATGAGACTTTTGTTCCTCCTCTTCTTTTGATACTTCTGTTTCCTGGAAGCTGCTACACAATTCAAAATATTCTTGGAAATAGTCTCACTTCTTTAAGGATAGAAAAAGCCAAGTCCAGCTATGTCTTTAACTAGCACAAAGAAGGTTTAATTGCTTTCTCCTACAGTTGTCTATCCCTTGTTTGACTAATAAAGCCACAGTCCCTTGCAATTGTCCCAGGGACTTGAATTCTAGGCAGGAAATAGTTTGTTGCCAATTGCCAGACACACTCATATGGACAAAACAAAATTTCTTGTATTATCAGTTATCTTTCATCACTACGTGTCTGAAGGAGGAAATTAGTGACAGGTTAGTCTTGGAGTTTCCCATTGTTATTGGACAGTGTTTTCAGCTCACAATCAGCAAAATCTAATTCAAAAAACCAAACCTATCATTTAGAGAATTAAATCTGCCAGTGGGAGAGTGCCCTTCATTTCACTAGTAAAATTCAGAGATGTGCACAAACAACAAAAAATTAGCCAAAATTACAATTACTATTCTAAGGGCACAATACAATTTCTATCATTATCTGAGATACTGTAGTCCTTACATGTACACATGCACATGAATTAAAATTTTCCTCCTATTTTCAATAGAGATTTGATTTTTTAAAAACCAAAATATGTATGCTATGACAGGAAGGTACAGTGTGCTATTGACATACATGATGTCTAAATTATATAGATCATAAACATGAACGTGCTCCTATAGCACAAGTTAAAATTCATCAATGCAGCACAACCCTTCTTTCCCATTTTTAGAACTCCATGTGCCAACACAAATCTTTCACCACACAAAATACGCGCTAATTAAAGAAGGAAATGGGAACAGTTCTGATCTTGTACAGAACATTGTGCACATACATTGTGCAGAACAAAGCATTGTAGTGGAATGCAGCCTATTACACCCAGAGGTGTAAGTTGTTTTTTTAAATATAAATTTTATTTAATAAAGCTGTTTTAAAAAGGTTAGTGTTCGCTGTTTAAGCATTCGTGACTCAGGAATTTGGTCTGAATTGGCACTGTTTTTTGTGTACATCACTTACTAATTTATGCAGAAATAATTCACTACAGGGAACTGGATGCACTTTTATTCCCCCTATCACTGCCCTCTCAGAGCGTGACATGTAAAAATTCACTCAGAAGAGCCATCAGTCAAGTTCATATGAGTTCTATACTAATAATTGGACTTTCAGATAATTTACTGTACAGACAATGTCCTAATATAGCTTTCACATACCTGTATGATATTCAGATTATGGAGAGCCTTGTTTTATAAATTCATGTATTACCTCAGCATACAGCTACCAGTATTTTTGATGTGCTTATATAAATTTCCTTAGGAAGAATCTATACCACGTTAAGACAATGTGAGGATGAGAAGAAAATCTGCCACCACTAATTAATGCCACTACTACAAATCTCATTCATTTCTAAGCATCTGTAATCTTTATTTTTTGCATCCTATGCTTCTACAGAAGTCAGCTGCTACAGAGATATACAGCTGTTCTAAATTTTAAGATTACTCCAGCAACTGATGGAAACAAATACAACCTATCTGGATTCCTTTTACAGGAGAACCTTACCCAACAAGAGACATTTCCCACACATTTTTTAATGAATAAATTACTATCAGCCAATTAACTTTGCACCTGGTGATAAAAACACAGTTCACACAAAAGGAATGAAAGGCTGAAAAACAAACCTAATTAAGCTATAAAAAGATGGCAGGGCATAATTTACATCTGCTGAGTTGATGTAGCTAAAGTACTCCATTTGGAGTGGCTGGCTATATTTCTATACCTGAAACCTAATACTACTTATTTCACTGCATCATTTGCCAGAAAGTAATTCTAAATGTTTGTGTGCAATCACAGAATATACACTCCCACAAAACTTTAACAGAAAAATATGTGTCAAACTATATTTAGAGTAAGATGGTATTTTTGAATTAAGTTCATGTTTGATTTTAACACAGAAAAAAATCCTCCCATATTAATGAACTGGGTGTAGCATTTTTTTTTTCACCATGGCTAAGGGAAGCTATTAGACCATACTATTCTAGGTAGTAAACTTGTACCTAACTCAGAAAATGAAAATTGTAAATCTTACTCCTCTTTTTGTCAATAAGGAAAATCTGAAGTACAAGCATAAAACACTCTAAAATAGATAGTATGGATATTCCTGATACAAATAAATAGGAAGTAGCCAATTCTTCTTGAACTATATCTTCAAACAAAAAGGCTGCTCTGCTAAGCTGCATTCTTGGATCAGAATCACAAAATGCACTGGGAGATAGAGACAGAAAAGCCAGTGTATTTGAGTGTATAAATTAATGTTTGTAAGAAAACTTCAAAAAGTAAAGCTGTTATAAAAAACCAACAATCAATTTCTGACTACCTAATTAACAGACAGATAAAGCACAAGCACAAACTAAAAGGAACTTCTATAGAAAGCCATATGCAGTTACAATTTACCCCGAAAAACTGTACTGAGTGGTATGACAAGTGTGGAGGGGTGTACTTTAAAGCACAGTATAATTTAACACACAAATCCAAGACAAACTCCTGTTTAGAGATAGATGTAACTATATAATTTAAAACAGCTGGGGTATGGAAAACTCAGATACTATTTACACACTAATCCATAGGGAAAACCAAACTTTGCAGTTCAGGAATAAAAACTGACACAGCTGTTTCTGAACCAATGAACTTGAATCAAGGTGAGGAACTTTTAGTTATAGAACAGACTACACATCTTTTTAATAGCAATTATGCATTAACTATTTAGTGAAAACAGGCCAGGAATTTCTACCTGATTTTCTCTGGATTCTTTGTCAGCTAAGCACCATTATTGCCTTAGAAACAACAACAAATATCTCTCTATAAATGTGATTAGGTGATATCACTTCATTTGAGAACAGCAATGACACAACAAACAAAAATAAAAATACTGCTCTGTTCTAAATTATGCATATGCAAGATATTGTATCTCTGGGTAACCCAACCTTTCATTTTTTAAAGGATTTTTTTTAATTTTTACACTACATTTGTTCAGCACCATCTTGGATTGAAGGGTGGAATAACATTAGAAGCATCATTACCGTTACCTGCTGCCCCATCAGGTCCCTGTTTTGACAAACAACTTTGCACTTCTCTCATCCTGGACATGATATATATGAGTCCATTTAAAAACTATGGACATAAGCATGATCTTTAGCCATGACTGCCCTTCTCCCAGGAATGTGATACAAACAACCACATCTGCAGAAGAAACTAGTAGAGGTTGGCTTTACCTCATCAGAACATACACTTAAACAGAGTGAGTCTCCTGTGACTAGCTAAGCAGATTTAGGACTGCTTCAGACCTACGGTGCAGTGCAACTCAGCTGCAATGCAGGAAAAAAAGGCTCATTGCAAAGCAAGCCATAAATGATGAGGTTTTACATTAAACAACAGCAAACCCACAGGCATACTGATGACTATAAATCTTTAATAAATATTGTCATACCATGTTTGTGACAGATAAAGTAACATTTGGCAGACTTTTAATTAAAGGACCATAAACAATTTTGGGATGTTACAGGTTCTAGTTAATGCTGTTTCAAGAAAGCCTGTTAACTTCCTATAGATGAGAAGTTGTTTACTGACACCATGCAAACATCGTACCTGTGAGAGAGCTGGCAAAGCTATTACATTGATTCCCATACTGGTATTTGGTTCTTGGAGCTCTGGTATTTGTAAAAGCACTGTTCCAACTGGTTGTGACAGAAGTGCAGTGTTACATCCATTTATTGGCTCTTTTTTGCTATCTCCATAACTCTCTCCTTGTTGAATGGTGCATATTTGCTCTACTTGTTCTCGGAGATCAGGCGGCAGAGCTTCTAGCACAGACTTATCTATCTACAAATGTAGAAAAGCTTTTAGAGTTTTCCAAGGAATACATAACAGAATTATTTTAGTGAAAAAATTAGTTATACAGTTCCTGAATTTTTCCAAAATCCCTTACATTTTAACCTGTGTATGCTAACACAATTAGAAACCTGACAATTACACTCCACAGCAGCAAAATATCATTTAAGACTAAGCAACTCAGTAAATATGAATGCTCAGTTTTATCTTTTCACAACGTTCAGTCTTGTCATCACAAATCACAGACAGGGTTTCCTCCACAGTTACCTAGAGATAAGGAAACCCAAATTCTGAGTTCAAATTATACAGGCACCATGCTGATATGAATACTGAAGTGGTGTTTGGTACAAAGCGATGAATCTCTTTCTTTATACAGTTCTAGGGTACATGTTACTGATTTACTTTAATGGTATTATGTATGTTTGCATACTGTCAGACTCTTGTCAGAGATTTTGATAATGAAATAAGCTTTTACTTAGTATCAATTATTGACTCTAAACAACTGAGAAGATTCCTCAGTGTCCAGAAGTTGCTGTATACAATGACAGCTGCACCAGTGACTGTATGAACACAACTGACAAGCAGATGCACAGCATAATTTTTCTCACAAGTAATATTTGAGTAAAAACATGTAGATAAACGCCAGTGTTTGCCTGTAAGTTCTGCTGAATAAGACTCCATAGCAGTGTTAGAACACGTTATATTTTGCCTTTAGGAAGAAGATTTGGAACTTAAGACCAGATTCCGGATTTACAGAGAAGAACCACAAATACTTAGGAAAATCTACTTGCCTTATGCTAACTGAGAGATTTTGATGAAAACTGTGGTATTGTTAATCACTTCCGTTAATCTTCTACTTTCTGTGTTCACTCGTTCCAAATTTGCTACATATATAAAATTCTACAAATATTTTCTGGGAATCCTGGGTGTAAAATACCTTGCTGTTGCTTTCCTAGCACACAGTACACAAAAAGCAGTGTGGCACTAACCTTCATCACTCCTTCCCTGTACCACGTTTTGTATTATATTCTGTATTATAGTGTGGTTAAAAGCAAAAGGAAACGTGAGCACATCGTGCCATAAGGCCACCAAGGTTTTAGGAACTCTACTACACAGCCAGTGCACTTTGCACTTGTTTATACATATTCCCTCTGTAGCAGTCTGAGTGTACAGAGCTTCGCATTGTTCAGTCAAATTACTTTTAGATCCTGAGCTGGTTTGGTTATTGCATTATAGCAACAAGTTTTCTGCCGAAAGCGTAATTTGCTTCTTAAAAATGTATAAATATGTGGAAAAGCTGTTATAAGAACATCAACAAATGCTTTTACAGATTTAAATTACAGAAATTAAAATGACAGACTTTTACAGAAGAGCAAGTAAATCTGCTTATACCTAAAATACCTATAAAATTCAGTGCAGCTGGCTCACAGCAGACCCTTCTAACAGATGTCTACTTGAATAACATGTGGAAATAAAAGGCTCTCCATTTGCTAAAATGCACCAAAAAAAAAATCCCCCAAACCCTTAGAAATATTTTACTTAAATAAAGATTGCCTTCCTCTCATATAAACAGTATATCCTGTACAAATGTTAAGTGTGCATCTTAACTTCAACATTATTTATTTTATTAAGGCAAAGTAGTTTTGCATCAATAACAGTTACTTACTGTGCATCATACTATATTAGAACTCTTTTTATTTAAAAAGAGCTCCTTTTCAGTCTATCCAAGTAACATAGACAATCCCAAGTTATTACAATATACTGCAGATGATTAATATTCTCAGGTTTTACCTGGGAAGCAGATGGAACTTCAATACTCAAATTAAGCCTGGATTTTACGCTGATGGGAGAATGCATGCCATTCCATTTGACAGCAGACTCGGTGTTGTTGGCATTAGAATTGAGACCAGGTGTGAGATGGGTACCACGAGATGGAAGAAAAGTGCAGGTTCTTGAATTAGAAGATATTTCGAGGTCCATAGCAGCCACAAATACTACATATATGAAAACAAAATACCGAATGATCATCTAATAGTTAAAAATACTCTGAAGATTCAAGAGACAGTGAAGTTAGTTTCCAGTGTTACTTGCTAAAGAGTTTACGCAATATATAGCATAATTATAACACTTCCTATTTCAAAGTATCCTTTGTTACAATTAATTAAAAAAAGTTTGGAATAACCTTATACAAATATTTATTAGTAGCATTTTCATTTGCAGCAGCGTAATCCACTCTCAAAAAGTTTATGTTAAATAATTTATACTGGCAAAATATTGAATAAGTATTCCAAAGGTTAATCTATGTTGGGGTCCTTCAGAACTGATCATTATCACACACGCCAAGTACAAAGCTTACTGACCTTCCTTATGTTCTTCTTCTGAGTGTTTTTTTGCTTTCTGAACATGAAAAAGATCAATAACTGAATGTGATCCACCAGGTAAATGTCCAGATTGTACTGCTGAGTGAGCCGAAGTGGTTTTACTGATGGGAACTAACTGTTGTACCTGAATTCCAACCTAAATCCAAAACATAAATACACTCATTTGAAGAAGTTTAAAATAAAAAAAATAAAGTAAATAAAAAAATCTGTAATTCTATCACAATAGCACTGCCTTCTTTGGAATTGGCTACTTGTTGTGTGTGGGGGAGAGGACAAATAAAAGTATGCTGAAATACACACAAACGGCCACTAAAAACAACCCAAACAAATCCCAGGATCATCCAGCACAATCCAACAACTAAGAAATTACAATGATAATACCATCTTCTCTGATATAGAAAAGTGCTGTCAACAGGATCATGAAACAATGTGTTTATTATGAAATTTCTTAGACACTAAGAGATATAGAATTAGTGACCAGGAAGTGATTAGTATTAAATCTGGCTACCCACACAAGAAAGCAATGTTTTCCCCAAGGACAGTGTATATTATATCCATCACTTAAGTCTATAAATGAAAAAAATAATATTGCTTCACTTCTAGACATGGTTTTCAGAAAGTCTCAATGGATTAAAGTACCTTGGTGGAAGCAGTCTTTTTCAAGACAACCTAATTTTTCATGTAACTTCTAAATACCAAATGAGCAGGGGGTCAAAAACAAGGTCCAACTAAGAATGCACCGGTACATTGTGTGAGCTTATTACAAATCCTCCATAATTTTTAAGAAAAAAACTGGGCACCTAGAAAAAATTGTATATAGGACTCAGAAAGTGCGAAGGAGCTAGTGTATATTTCTACCAGGTCTTCTTCTATAATTACATAGGAGTAATTTTTTTATTAACAGTTTCTTAGTTGCAATAATGGGAAATGACCTCATCACTGTAAAAAGTTTTTCTTCGTGCTTTTTGTTTTTGCTTTGGAATATTTCTAGGTTTGAGTTCTAGAACTTAAACAAAGCCTTTGGAATATTGTATTTGATGTGCTGAACAGCTTTGCCTTGGGTTTTTTTCTGCCTTTTAGGACAAGAGCCTGAGTTCAAGTGTTATGTGAAGTCCATGGGACAACTGAATGCATTTATCTGCCCGAGTGTGGGCACAAACAACCAATGGTATCAGTTCAGAATCTTTTCTAGAAAGACAGAAAAAAGACACTGAAGCACGGCTCACCTCATGTATAAAGCTTAAGGGGACTAGCTCCTGCACAGACATATACATTGGGGGTGTCTGAAGTCAGCTGAAAGGACAACCACTAAGGGATCCTGGATGGTTCTGAACTTTTTTTTTATAATCTAGAACTGAATGGCCCCTCCAGTACTCAACAGAGCCACCTGGTCAGAAGTAGTACATTGTTTTGCAGAACAACAAGTCCAGCATCCAGGGGACAGTAACTCTAAATTAGAATCCTCTTAAAACAAGGGCTAAAGAAATCAGGTGAAACAGAATGACATAAGAAGTCAGCAAAGACAGCAAAGGAGACAGACAAGAAACTAGAAAAAGACAGGGACAGGAAAATAAATATTTCCTCACCTCCAAGCCAGTGGGCTGACTTTGTAAGGCAACACTGTGAGTCAAAACCCTACTTCTATATCCAGATGACCAATAAATACTCTGTGCTCCATTTTAACAAATGGCTGATGCCAAAACAGTCTTATCATGTGTTCACATTGCTATGACAAAACCACTGAGATGAGCAAGACTGTTCTAAAATAAATTATGAATTAAAAGAACCAGCAAATCACCTGCAAACAAAGGCCAAACTATGGGCTGGTAACTTTTCTTGCTCTAAGACCTGCAGTCTAGAACAAAATCTCCTCTAATCTATATCTCTGATTGGCATTACAAGCAGTATTTATATTAGTTACTTAACTAATAGCTCTGCAAAAGTTTACAGAAAATTCTATGGCAAAATAAAATTTACACGTGCTAGTAGAACTGTAGAAGATACAGTCTAACTTTGCTACCTTAGGAGGCTGTTTAAGTTGTGGATCAATTCATACCCCAGTAAAATTTTTTTTTTTTACATCTATGGCTTTTTAACCATGTTTTTCAAAGGTAAATATAGCAAACATAGCATGATTGTGTAGCCTACATAAGCTTTGTATTATCTACACTTCTGCTTAAGTTGGGTTATCATCTACCCTGGGGAACTGAAAATTTATGAAAGACAACAAAGAAGGTTCATAAAGAGAATAAATTTCAGTTTTCCCATTAACTCACCCCTCGCATATCTGAAATGTTCAGTTTCATTGTGTGAAACATATTTAGAGTTTCTTTCCCAATTACTTTTGCACTGTCTGTTGCATGGTCTAGAGTCACAGTCCTAAAAAGAATAAACAAACATGGTCTGTTAGAAACCACAATGAAAAGCAAGTAATCTCCAGAAAGGTCTAGTTCTGCCAATATGAAAATGAAACTGCTTCCTACTGTGAGCAAGATGAAGATCTCCCTAAGCCTTAGATGATAATATTTTTAAGAAAAAGGGGATCAATATCAGTGTGAGTCTAAAGGTACACAACATTCTGGAAGAATATTTTAAAAAGGTCTATGCTGTACTATCAGGACTTGATTTCAAAGATGCGGTAAAAATACCATTAATGTCTCAGAAGCTGAATTTTTTTCATTTTAAGTGTGTCTGCAAGTCTGAATCCTTTGTAGTACTATGACTATTATTCTAGGGAATCTTGATCTGTAGGGTAAGAAAACATAGCAACTCATTCACCTGTGAGGTGAAGGAGCAAGAAACGGGTCATGAGCTATAGCTACAAAGCAAATTTTAAACCAAAGAGAAAACCCAGACACTTGAGGGAACACCACTCTGAGATTGTAATCCATTTGCTTGGAACCAACCTCTCGTTTACTCTGCTGCTGCTAAAAAGTTTTTCATTGGACTGAACAGAAATGCTCTAACAAAGACAGGAATACAATACCTATACCATCAAATAGCATAACCATAACATCATCCAGTTTATCAATAAAAAACAAAGATCAATCAGAAATAAAAAACGGGTAAGAGTAACAGCACTGCTTGTGGAAGCTGAAGCTCCTACTCCTTTGACAGCAACCTATCAACTGACTACCCAGGTAAAATAACTGGCTTATCCCATATCCCCACAGATGGGCAGCCATTACAGGGAGCATTTCAATGAGATCAACAGTGCTACGGGGAGACAAAGTAGGAGGGACTTTATTACATGGATAAGGATCCACAGGAAAAACAAAGGCACTTCTGATAAGGAACTTACAACTACGTGAAAAGATCTAAGTGTGGAGGTCAAGAGACATGAACAGGTTGCCTGCTTGAACCACTGAAATAAGGGGCACAGTCCTTGACCTTGAGATTTTGAGATTCAACTTCCTAAGCTCCACTTTGAATCTTGTCTTTTCTAGGACCAAAAACTTCTCTGCAGACTTACTGGTAAAACAAGAAGAAAGACAAGATTCAACACTAACAAACTGGTTTGTACTAAGACAGATGACTGCAGTTCAAGGTGTCTGATGCCAGCTCCAATCTTCAGAATCCTAAGTGGCCTCTCAGTCTTCTGCAGCAAATCATTCTGCAAATACTGCCCCAGCACCCATGTCTAGAGTTGGACAACTACCAAACTGTCAGACGTCCTTCTTGACAAGTACAAAGTGCAATTTTCTTTGAGAACTGACTCCAACTGTCACAACCAGCATGTGACCAACAACCTATCAAGGAAGAGCAGAAAGCCTCTCTGGGGAAAGTACCCAACGTCACACAGTTCAGGGAGTGAAAGCAGTATGCAGCAGCAGAACTTTCAACTTGGCTGGTCACTGTAAGAAATAAAAATGCTGTTGTGTGTGTGCTGTAGTGCAGGATGTAAATATGTCTTCTACAAGCCACTACAAGAAAACCTCCAGCTCAATACTATACTCAATACCTGTGGAAAGGTACACCAACAATATATATGTACATATGTATTACTGATGACCAAAACACCACATATGTACAACCCAAACAAAAAGGACTTTTGATACTACTTCTTATTTCACTGCAAGTTTGATACACAGACAGAGGTATCAAGAACTTTGAAATTTCTGTCCTTTCTTCCTCTAAATTTTGGTGCTCAAAATCCTGCAGTAGTGTGTTCATGCCTAGTAGTTACCTGGCAATATTATCACAGATTCCATGACCTCCATATTTTGCAGGCTCCACTGGTGCTCCAGCCTTTCTGACCATAATTTTAAGGGTCAATCGTTTACCCTTCATACCAGCAGCTTCAAGCCTACGTTGGATTTCTTCAGAGAGGCTGAGAAGGAAAGCTTCTGCTTCCTTAGGCTGAAGAGAAAAAACAACAGGTTTAGGTAATTAATAGTCTTCAAATATTAAAGGTAAATCATTAAGGGTTAATACAATCCAGACTGTGTAAATTGAAAAGAGCAAGCTGATTCACTGGCAATAGTCTTATTTAACTTCAAGTGTTTTGTTTACATTGTAGGTCGCTGAAGTTAGGTGAGATGGTAGATTCCTATCCTAATGCTGAAATATATGTACAGTAAGTCCTTTCGGAAATAAGTTTTTAAAAATTGTATTTAGAAACCCCAACACAGAATTCCAAGTCTAACTTTCAGCACAAACCTAGAAGATGAAGAGTGTAGGGCTTATAAGGAAAATCTTTTTCTCCATGAGGAAAGTCAAGCAGTGGAACATGTTGCTCAGGGAAGTTGTTCAGTCTTCATTCTCGGAGATTTCCAACGCCAGACTGGATAAAGTCCTGAGCAACTGCTCCGATTTCATAGCTTCCCCTGCTTTGAGCAAAAGGCTGGACTACACAACATCATGAAGTCTCTCCAAACCTGTTGACTTTTTTCTATAATTCCTATAAATACTCAAGTTCTCAACAAAAAGCTGAGTTACTTTTTAAACACAATTTTGTCAACAACACTCCCCCCACCCCGACAATATTTGTAAGAAGTCTAATAAAAATGCTGTACTGGAGCAGCTGGTGATTGTTTCAGCCACTGGCATCTTCAAATAATCAGCATTTAAATGAAAGAGAATGCTAGGTGCTGACAAACCTACTGCAGTTCTCTTTTTCTGTACCAGACTTGTATAACGAATGCAGAATAGCCAGCTAATTTTGTGCAAGCTTCTTTTCAGTCCAATACTTTTGCAGTCTCTCCTCCCATTTTATCGTTTGGTCTCCTACTTCTTCATTTTCCTCATTTCTATTTCGTGGCTAAGATGGTGCTCTAACAGATCAAAGTGTAAGTGAAAATAATCAGAATATGAGAAGACTCTTCTACAGCTGAAAGAAGTCACTGCAGAAAAGAAGCAATTTAGAATTTACCTGTGTAAACCTTATTCCATAGTTGATTTCTGCTGAAACAGATTTTCTTTCTTTTTCTGTACGAACAGGTCGATCATCCAAACCACGACAAAATCTGTAGAGCATTTGCCCTGTTTTTGGACCAAATTCTTTTTGTAGTTTTGACATCGAAGCACACTGCAGATCTCCACAGGTTTTAATTCCCAAAGAAGCCAGCTTAGATTCCATTGTCCTGCCAACTCCTAACAACAAAGCAGTTAGTTCTGTTAACCCTATGCAATTCAGAGCTAGTTAAGTTTTGAAAAAAATAAAATTTTTCTTTTTAAATCTACACTAGGTTGTGTCAGATTAACAAATAAATATATACCATATAAAATAAATTCTGCTCCATAAAACATGGTTTGAATGGAAACTTTTGCTGTCTTCATATTTATTTCTTTCATCTGTTTCATATTTTAGTTTTGGATGTCATACTGCAGCAAGTCTCTTTATTTCTGGGTAAAATGTGAACAACTCCTACTTGCAAACTGTCTTGACAAGATACTGCCTGTTACAGGTTATATAGCTCTGAATCCTCACAACACTCAGTCCAAAGAGAGTGTCCAACATGTAATATGTTTTCCATCATGTACAACTGATTTAATCTAAAAGAAAGCCAACAAATATTTTGACCACTGTTCCACTGCTTCCTGGGTAGAAAAATAATATTTCAAGTAGAAGTGATAGCATACCTGTATTACTTGTGCTTTGAATTACCAAGCACTGGAAATTGTAGGTATCCATGGCAACAGCACATATGTAAGTGTGATAAACTGAAGTATATTTCTGGGTTTTGGAGAGGTGGCCTGTTACTTTCAGAAAATATTAGTCCTATGTGTTCACACTACCAAAGTCAGCAAAAATTAGAAATCTCAGGTAATCAGATTCTATCTTTGATAATCTGTTTCTCTGTCTAGGTGGCATTATTGACACAAACACTAAAAGTTTTTACTATGAACATACAAATCAATTCTGAAAACTTTAAAACATTCCAGTCAAAGCCCAGTACTATAAGTATCATTCTGAAGAAGAAATACCTCCTGTAAGTTATGCCAAAGAGAAGAAATGATACTGTGCTGTAAATTGTGTTAGGCCATGGAAAGGGTTACATGAAGAGAATTTCTGGTAAACCTGCATCTGTCTATAGATGTTGCTCCTACCACTCTTTCATTTCATTGTCTACTGCTGCCTATTTTTTACTGCCCTTCTTTCTTTTTTTCCTAAATAGGTAAAAATACTACTTTGAACATTTAATACTAAATATATGTGTGTATACATGCAGGCTGAGATCAGCTGATCACTAGAAAAGTATAAATGAGTGATTACTCAGCACTTTGTGCACCATTCCTGTGTCCCATTACACTGCATATGTGTACTGAGTAACAACACAGAGCTACAGGTCAGGAAACACTTTATGTGTACAACTTTATGTTCCTGGAACAATAAAAATACACAAAAAAGCCTGTGTTCATACAGTTGTATTAAGTATATCTTCACTGTTTATCACATTTTGGATCATAAATGCGCAATAGCATCTAAACTTGTTTGATCCAGAAAGCAGATTTGTAGCTGAAACTGGTTTAATATCAGGAGGCAAAATGTCCTCTAAAAGTCAGGAGTACCTGGAAGGCTGGTAACAAGTTGTCCTCTGATAAAATCATCCACTTCTTCAGGTTTTAAGTGATAATGTCCATCTGGTTTTGCTTTACGAGTTGCCATTCTGGCCAGCAGAATATTGGAACCTGTAAAAATAAAATAAACCACATCTGTGGTAACTTCTGTTGATTTTCTAGTAGAATGCTGCAGTCCAATACTCAAGAAAAAAAGCAGAAAGTATAGTCAAATTCTTTAACTTTAACAAAGAATTTAATGAAATATATTCATCTATATATTTGCAGTGTCTACTTCCAAAGTACGAGCTAGCAGTATGTGTTATTCAGCAGTGAAACTATAGTGGTAGCTGCAATTGCAAAGTCAGTAAAGGAAGAATTCTGCTTACAGTCATGATTTTCCACAAGTGGATTTCATACACTTACATGCACTCAGTATAGGTATACAGATACCCAACTCTAATATTAATTAGGGACAAATTAGAAAAACAAAAGAGAAAGGAAGGAGCCAAGTGAAAACAAATCACGGAAGTCTTTTCAGATGTGTGATTTCATATACAATACCTACTACAAATCACACAGATCCTGGCTTTCAGTACCTTCTAATAATTATGTGAAATCACGTCACCTTATGAACTCTTGCTGCTATGTCCATTAGGAGAACAATCTGTGCTCATTTTACTATTTGCTGGAAAAATACAGTCGCATTTCATAAAAATAAATGCAAGAATATCATACAGATGGAATTTTAGCATACTGTTTAGATAACAAAGGAGACATGAAAGCAATTTTATACATTTTTGCTTAAAACTTTCCACTTATGAAGATTTTCTTGCATTTTTATTCACACTAATTTAATGTAAATGGCAACATCTTCCAAAAACACTTAAGAGTTCTAGCAAACTTAAACAGCTTTGATACATTAACAAAAGTAGTCACTGCTTGTAAACAGAAATGAAGTTACTTACCCATCCCAACAGAAGCTGTGCATTTAGTTTGGTCTCTGATTTCAGTGCGGATAGCATTTGCAAATTCATCAGGAGTCAATCTGGTCTCTGTAAGGATTTCAGTGATATCTACTAGTGCTTCATCACAACTGACTGCTTCGATGTTATGAGTATAGCTATCAACACAAAGTAAAGGAGGTGAAACACCAGCAACAGCTCACCATCTGTTAAAACAAATATGTAGCAAATAAAGTCTTCCCTTTGTGGTGGCATTTCCCTGCTTATTTTGTATCACACATTACTTAGACATTAAAAACGCTAAAGCAGTAAATTACAGTAATATTATTAATGTAGGACTAATTTCGACATGCATCATGAGTTTAAAGGAACAGCTAGAGGAGTTGAATATTTATTTTTCATTGACAATAACAAATTTTTAGTTTTTGTTCAAGTGCATTTTAAACCAGAAAATAGTTTCTAATAGATGTTACTCCAAGAACCCGTTCCTAAGTTACTCAAAAAACACCTCTTTAAAGGATCTCACAACAAAGCAGGGGATCTGCTTCTCGTGGTGTAATCAGTAAAAAATTTAACTCTTTTGGAAGTCAGATGTTGACTGTTTACAGGATTTGACGTCAAGATAAAAGAACGCTCAGAAGCATGGTGCTCAAAATAAAAATTACTACAAAGGAAGACCTCAAATAGGAATAGGTTTATTGAAGCTGAAGAGTAACATGGAGATGGCAATGGCAAAGAAAATACGCTTGATAATCCTACCATGAAAGATCACATAAACAAACAGCAAGTTACCTTGCTAATATTTCATATACTGTCCGTGCAACTTCTTTGTATGCATCAAAATCATATGAAACCGCTTGAAGATTTGGACACAGCTTTTTTGCTTGGCCAAAAAACATTCCATTCTTTATGCCAACTTGTCTGAAATTAAATAATAAAAAAACCTCAAGTAAACACAGTGAAAACTTTTCCACAAATTAATAGGGAGTATTTTCAAATTAATTATTTGTCTTTTCCCCAAAAGATGGGAAATGGAACTCAGTCTAACTGCTAGCAATTTAATAGGTAATAAAATAACTGCAAACAGAGTATTTGAATCAGCTGTGTAATATTCAGCCATGGAGCATGAACAACCTGCCTTCAGGCAAATGCTGAGGACAAAGACTCCAAAAAGCATTCCTTGCTATCTTCTTCCTCAAATTAAAACCACACACATACTATAGTGACTAAGATAGCTGGATCTTATAATCCAAGGTGCAAGCTTACATAATTAGGCTCCTGTTAATAAATAAACTTTAACTTTCTGAGATACAAATAGAAGCCTGCCTATCCTAGCAAGCTCAAGAAAGGTTCCAATGAAGAAATAATTTCTGGAGTATTATTTCCATCAGAGAAAAAGACTGTGCTTCTAACACAGTGCTTATATTTATAAAAGTTGTTTCATACTCCAAAGATTTATAAGTTATGTTATTGGACATGCTCAGCATAGTCTCTGCAAGGAATGCTTTTAAGTTTAGTAGTCACACTTTCTGTCTTATTTTAAGTAAAACCTTCCATATGTGTCATTAATTCTATAAAATAATGCAATTTTGATATAAAGACATGAAGATAACATTATGAAATCAACAGCAGCACAGTGAAAGGCATAAGGTTTTCTTTAATGGGCTTTATTTCAAGTAACACGTAGGTTGGGAGCTATTGAGCAGCATCTAAAAAGAAGCATCATCCATAGGAAAGACCTTCTGTTAAATTCTAACAACCTATGTAACTACAACGTCGAACACATAAAACTTCCTCTCTAGATAAATTTAAAGAAACTAACAACTGCTATTTTTGGACATCTTATGCAAACTACTGGGTAACTTTTACCTACCTGGCTTCATAACTACAGGAAGCTATTTCAGCCATGGACAGAACAGTGAGATCGAAGTCAGCTCCATTTAAATGTGCGGAATCCGGATGCTCCCAGACTGATGAGTCCAACTTATCAGGTACTTTAATTTCTGCTGGGAAAATAAAATTTATCTTTAGGTTATTTTTCCCAAGAATTCAACAGAATGAATGTAAATAAAATAAAAATTATGCATTTTATTTTATACAATTTCTATACTGTTATCTATTTATGAAGAGGTTCTCAGTTCTATATTGATTCATATCATGGACCAGAAAAAAAACAAGATCCCCTTCCCCCGTAATGTCTCTCTGCAGATAGGTCTGTACATACCACTAAAAAGAATATCAATAGAAAATTCCATTTCTATTTTCCCCCAAATTACTAGACAGCAGCTTGTTGGTGACTACATACACCATACTGTAAAGTAAGAATGATTAGCTTTAGTGACTATAAAAATAATCAAACACCTGTGACTAACTGCTACAACCATAACCTGTAAACAAATACAAGACACTAAAAAATTTACCAACTGCTTGGCTAAACAAGAAGACAGTTATGTTCCTTTTTACAAAAAGCACACCTATCACCAGAACACTGAAATTGCACACAAAATAAAAATCCACTTTTTATCATACTTAAAATTATTTTTCTAATAGTCTAAATACCAAAAGTGATTTTTAAGAAGTGAAATAACCAGAATGCTAACTAGGTTAAATGCAAAAACACTGGCTAGAAACTTATATTTCCTTTAACACTCTTATGTGGATATTGATTAAAAGAACTTCTGCTTTTACTTACTAATAATTCTCTTTTTAGGATATGTCAACTTCTTTCAAATATCACCATAAATTTATCTCAGATCGAAATGACACAATTATAAATACTGCAACCCCAGACTTGAAATGAGACAGACTGACCCTAATTCTGCAAAACTTTACTGCCTGTTCTTATACAAATTTTAAAGAATCTCTAGGCCCACTACATACTAGGTACTAGACAGAATTCCATGACACTGAATAATGGGAACAAGTAAAGGATTTTCCATTTATTTCTATCTGGGTTTTCACACTACGTAAACCTCGATATACTTGTTATACTCTAAATACAGATTGGTTTGAAAAAAATTAATAGATGCAAAAACTATTATGCTCTCCCAAACTCCCATTAGAATCAAAACAACGAGGTATCATACAGAAAAAAATACTTCTATTTATTTAAAATGAAATCCACTATGCAGTTCTTTTTCATTACCGTAGTCCAGTTAATACCACACACCCTTGTAAAATATAGTAAATGGGGACTTTTCTTCAGAGTGCCACCATGCCTAACTGTATTCCACAGGACTAACAACTTACACACTGACAAGCTGACTGAAAGGAAACATGGTGCTATGTGCACATGAGTAGCTATTAAACCAGAGAAAGTGGTGTAATGAGTGAGTGGAGATAGCTGGGGTAGAGCCTGATTCATGTGGAAAACTGCTTTTATTCAGAATTTCTGCTAAATTTCTGCACCTTTTTATGTCTTAAATATTTCAATGTATGATGAGCTCAATAAGTTACCTAAGATGTCTGCAACTGAAAATCAGAGCAAAATTATGCCCCAAATAAAGATAAGAATGACAAGAACAACTTCTTTAGTCCATGCCTTCCTGTGCCCTGGCCTGAGATGTTGCTGTCATCTTGTCTATCTTCACTGGGTTCGTCGACTTTTTCCACATCGCAGCAGAGCAGATCCCCCCATGAGCTGATGGAGTCACTTCATGTGAAATTCAGGGCAATGCAGAACACATTGTCCTCAATAGAAGGCAAGGTAGAGAACCTCTCATCAAAAGCTGGGAAACTAGACAGGCACATGGTGAATGTGGAGCAACGGATGGAGAAATCAGAGGCCAGGACCCAAGTCTGTGAAAAAGAAATCGCTGAGAATAAATCTGTGACTAATATGATGGTTTAAATCTGCTGCTCTTTAGAATGAAAAGGGAGATACTAGGGTTGAGGGAAAGGAAGCCTAGAAAACATTCACATCTTGGGCATCCTGGCCATGGAAAAGAGACCCCAAACTATGTTAATCTTTTTTTCTTTAGAACATGAACGTTAAAGATGGCATGTAAGTAGAGAAGTAATTTCTACTACCCCGAAAGCCTATCTCCAATTTGGCGACTTAGGGTGAGAATGACAGCAAGTTTTTAAATTTAAAAGTTATGCATTTTTGGATGAATTAATACAAGAAAAAGAAAGTACTTCATAAAAGAGTCAAGATTCTATTGGCACTAGATATTTGTGTTGCAATGCAGATCAAAGCCAAAGTATCAGTATCACTAAAGAAGTAATTTACAAATGAAAAAAAAAAAAAGTAGCTGAAGCAGCAGAATTCAGTATTTGGTCAAAAGTGATTCATAAGGATTTGGGGTTTTTTGTTTGGTTTCTTTTGGTTGTGCATTTTTTGAGGGGGTGAGGTGCTTTGTTTCTGTCTTTTTACTTGGTTTTTAATTTAGAACCTTTTTTCAAATAAGCAAGACCTGGAGAAGGCAAAATCAGAGAATACCTGGAAAATATGAAGCACCAAAAACCAGTGGGTTCCATGTTGAAGCATGGATGTAAAAATGTGCTCATGTTCTAAGTTGCTCCCAACTACCTTTTAATTTCATTTTATAACATGTTCCCATTGTGTATGCTTAATGGCCTAATTTAGCATTTGTATTTTTGATATTTTAGAAAAAGCATTTTTCCATGCAATACATGTGCCTACTGGACCGTGTATCCCTCTGGCATGGCACAGTTAAACATATGCTGTGAAGTGTCTGTGGTGTTTGAGAAGCCTAATCAGCAATTCCACCTTTTCATTTAAGACCACAACGAACTGTAATTTCTTTGCCCCAAAAGGAAGACAAGCCATGTACTTATGAGAATGCAAGCAGAAACAACAGGTTGGGGTTTTTCTGTTGATAAAACCATTGCACATGGAGATAAAAATTAGTAAAGAGACTAAAAAATATTATGGACTGCAGCTAATGAAATAGAGACTATAAAAAGAGTGTTAGGAAAAAATCCTTTCACCAAAACAACAGGCTGCACAATCAGCCTAAGTATCAAGAAAGAAAGAGCTAGCTGCCTGCCTGTGTGCAAGCCAGTGAGATTGGATGCTGAAGTTAAAGAAATGAATGTGTGGATATTCAGAAAAAGCTGCCACAGTAAGAAACTGAGCTTGTTACGCAGTGAGGTTGAAATCTGTGTAACCTTAAGCAACACATACAGTAGAAGAGATACTATTGAATTTGTGAATCACAAAGAACATCCTAATATCAGCTAAACTTCTGTAATTTCACCACCTCACTCTCCAAACATCACTTGATTGTATTAAGTCACACCCTTATCCAGTGTAAGATCCTAATAAAAGTTAGGCAGTCACTGTATAAAACTGAACCACCAATGAATACTTCATACACAAGCTATACTACAGAAAATCCAACTCTATAAAAACCACAGCTATTTCTGCCTGGTGCATACTGAAAAGTCCTTAAAAACTTAAAGGTCAGTGGGTTCCACATACATGTATTCTACCTCAGTTTTGAAGTGTTGTTAAACTACAGCAAAAACACAAAGCAAATGGCATCACTTCCAGTAATATGTTGCTTCCAAATGTCTTAAAAAAACCCCAAATTAAAACTGGAAATTTCCAAAATACTAATGTTTCATGAACAACCATGGAAGAACAACCCGCCTTTTCCCCCCTCTTGTATCACCAAAATAATTCACTGAGGTGTAAACTTTATAACAACAATATTCGTTACCACAAGGTTGGTAAAAACTGCATATACAAAGGAGAAACTCAGCATCCAAATCTTAACTGAAATTAAATAGCAGCTGCCCCTTGTATACACAGTTCTACCAACCTCGTGTTAAAAACTAAGCTTCAAGATGATTAAACAGAACGTTGTTGGCCACTGAAGTTGCCAATGTTTAGCAATATACTTTCTCATACTAAATACAGTTCAGGCAGTATAATAATAAAACTTGTTAATAAAACTATGGTTTGTTTACATTAGTACATTACTACTTCAGGACACAAAAAGTAACAAATTTCTAAATTACTGCAGGCAAGTACGGAATTCTCAAACTACAGCAGATGCCCTGGTTTTCAGGAAACAAAGTACCAAACAAACAGAACTCACGGAAGTTGCACAGACTTTCCAAAAACCTAAAATGCTCTAAGGACCACCCAAATTAACTCATTGTACACAGATATTCTACACATGCAACTCAAAAGCCAACTTCAATCAATTTCTCACTGGCCATATGCTGTTGTTTCTAATTTCACAGTAAAAAAACTGTAGTAGACTTTTAAAATTTATTTTGTACATTCTTCTCTATAACTAACTTTCTGAGAAAAAAAGTGATCCTGGACAATCTGTATTTATTTCTTATTTTAAATAACTACTTAACATTCATCTTAACCTCAATGGAAGTGAGTAAAACCTAAAATTATCCTAAAATAATTTACCCATACTGAGCAAAGCTAACTAACAAGAAGTCATGGTGCTGTGCTATTCCTGAGGCCACAGTGCACCACGCTGTCCAAAGATATTTCTTTTCTGAAATCCCCCACATGAAAGAAACAAATGTATCCACGGTGCACTTTATTAATAGTTTTTAAGGAAAAAGTCTTTTATAACAGCAGTTAAAAACAGACAGACAGACAGACTTATCTGTACCTGCTTTGCCATTCAATAGCTTATTCTGGTAATATTGCTGTTCAAGCTGGGGGTTTGCACCAGGGCGCAGTGGTGCTTTTCCTGCACCTCTGTTGCTAGTGACAGCTACTGGCTTTCCTATGGAAAAAAAATGCATATACTTAAAAGTCAACATCTATAATAGCTTACATTTTAATAACAGCACAACTAGGATAAGATCATAAAGCCTTTTAATTTATTTTTTATAGTTTCTTTCAAGCTTATATGCTCCTAGAGCATTGAAGAAGAAACAGGTATGAAAGCGACTTGGAACTGTGACAACGAATCTGATGTCTTAATTGCAGTCACGTGTAAAAAAGAAAAGTTTTCCAGGAGTGAAAATACAGCCGTAAGAGTTTGCCTCTAGTAACAAGTATAAATGGAAGCTGTGAAACTTCACCAATGACCTAATGATTCATTAGTTAGATACAGCAAACATCGTACTGATTTTAAAAACTTCAACATGTTTATTAGCCAAGTAAACCAGAAGAATACCAAAACACTCTGTTCCACTTGTTTAACTGTACAAAATCAAATCTTTAGAAAACTTTTGACTTTTCTGTAGTATCAACACCTCCATGGTGTTTTTAATGGAAGCTAATTTACGCACTGAAAGTTCTGGCAGACTTCTGTGGAAAAGAAAAAGTATTTGCAGAAAAGATCTACGTTCTTTATATTCCAGTAATGGAATTTGAAACTTGGCAGGAAATAAGGTTTTAAAGTTCCAAATGTAGCAGGAGTATCTTTTTCCTGCCTTTGGACAGAAGAGAGCAGAGGAATCATATGTACAGATTGCTCTTTTTCCCAAGGTCTATGATAGTTGGGCGTGAGATGGTCATCACTGCACCAAGTCTTCAGACTTGTGCATCACTGAAATTCAGTGTTTGCACCGAACAACTAGGATCTCCATTTCTGAATGGTACATTTGTAATAAACCCACCAAAACTTGCTAAGGTGCTCCACTAACTCTCCTATGTCCTAAGGATGATCATACAATTCAGGCTTCTAAAAGCCTTCTGAATTGTTCAGCTTCAGGTCTTATAACACTTCACATGTAAGATAGGAAAGGGAAGAAGCAAATTTTCCTTGAAAAATATGCATCAGGCAAACAGACAATTAATTCTCAGTCTTTACCTTTCCACTTTCCTAGTTAAACAAAGCTTCCTAAACCACTTCAGGAAAATTATTAGGATTTTTTTTTTTTTTAAACAGAGAGTGACCAAACCCCATTTTTGGTACAACTCAAATTTGATCTCTGATTTCTAATATGGTAAATATAAGACTCAATAAGATACGTGCAATATCACAGAGAATAGTTACTACAGATTTTACTTCTCTCTTCTTACTTTAGATACTGAAAGGAGATAGCAAGGAGAATTCCAATTCTCTCTCCACTTGGCTTTTGGATTGTGAGAAAGTAAACAGGACAGAAACAATAAGCAGATATGAAAGTTGAACAGTCTGACTATCGAAGACATAAGAGAAATTATTAATATGCAAAGCTAATTTTGTAAGTGTACAAGTTCGGTTTTTTAAAGGCTCAACTGAGTAAACTGTAACACACAGAATTAAGTACTGACCTTTGAGATCTGGCCTATTTCGGATAGCCACAGACACAAAGAAGCAATCCATATCCACGTGCATTATACAGCTCTGTGGCTTGGCTGAGCTCGCAACAGACACATTACCTAGTATGAAGATATACCAATAGAAAGCTTGAACCCTAATTTATACACTTTGTTACTACTCACAGTAGTCATCAAGGACTATTACAAGTTTTTACCACCTCTAAATCTTAAGTGTTTTTGTTTCCTCTCACCAAGAAGGTATTTACTCTGAGAAAGGCAAACATAAACAGTTCACAAACAACCTAAACAATGCATTAAACTTAAGAGTTTCTATTTTATTTTGTCATAATTAACACCTTCTACCTAACAAGTTCCCCCAATCCAAGGAGGTTAACACATGTTGTGGGCACTGGATCTTAATTTCGCCATGTTAACACTGAATCTGGAACAGAGAATTTTACTCCTTTTTGTTCATCAATCAAAAGAATTTTTGAAAAGATGAAGTTTAGTTGCACTAAGAGCTACTGTTATTCTTCATGAAACACACCAAAATAAGTTTAAAACCTCCCATGCATTTGGTGCTGTATCTATACTCACACAAACATTCAGCAAAGATGAGCAACATACCTCCAGATTGAAAACCTTACACACCTGAAGCACTACAAATATTTCCTAGAAGTTGCAAGTCTGCATGTCTATGTTGCTGACTTATTAGAGAAGGCAATATCTAACAAAAAAATCTTTATCTGAACAATGCATAAAGTGCAACAGTGAAAAAGACTTCAATACATCAAGTGACTGTTCCGCTTAACATGTGAGTTAGTTACTGAGTAATCAGAAAAATGTTTTCCTGTTTTAAGTAATTTACAATTTCAACTCATTCCTCGAAAAATAAGGACTATCTGATAATGGGTGTATTTACAAATCAAGTAATCAGGTTAAGAAGCTGCTACTTGTCAAATGAAATACAGGTATTAACTATTTGAATCATCTAGGCCAAATCAAAGAGAAAATAAAAATATATTACCTAATACCATATTTTTGATTAAAATATATATCTAGGTAGTTTATAAGGTAACATGCTTGAGAACTGGGGTGTCTTAGCACAAACACAGAATCAGTTAATTTATTATCTAACAATTCTTTTAGATGTGGCAATTTATCATCAAGCATATATTCGTATGATTACAAGCAAATATTTTTACAGTACAAGAGTTGGAATCTCTTTAATGGTAGACAGCTAACCTTTTAATTGAGTAAGACTGTAAACAAGGGATTCTAAAGATGCAAAATACTTTATCTGTGTTTTTAACACTCTGCCTCTCATGAATTACACAAGTTTCTTCACTTTGGCCCTTGATGCAATAACATAAAACATTTCTCTTCAAGGCAGGTTCAGAAGTCTCATATGACACCACTACCCATTTAAGCAGACACAGAGCTATATAAAACTCTTACTATCAAAAAATTTTTAATTTTAACTCACTTCCAAATGTTACTCATCTTTTAAATTTTCATGCTGAACAATAATATTTTTTCTTCTGTTTTTTCCCTACAGATTTTCACACAGCAACTACAGACTCGTGTATGTTTAGATATAGATAGATATATATTAGTATTTTTTCCCCTTGATCAATCCACATATCTTGGTAATGTCAGGAATAGTATTTCTATGAGAAGGAATTCAATATAGACCAGAGTATCACATTAAGTCACATTTTAAGTTAAAAAAACCCAAACAAAGCCGAAAGCAGTTGGATCAGTTAGTTTTCACTGCATCCAAGTCAGCAAGTTTTTCCAGATAGTCTGACTTTAATATGAATATTGAATACTAACCTATGTAGTCTCATTTAGACATTTAATGTACAAAGATATAAGGCATCTTCTCAACATAAACCTCCTTAAACAAGTATCTACCTGTGTCAGTTTTAAGTGCAGACCTGCCTGCTTTCCATTTTTTTAATTTTTCCCTTCCTGGAAAGACACCGCTGTTTTTTCTCTGCAGGCTGTTGACAAACTCTGTCAATTCACACTTCCACGTTGATATATGATGCAGTCTTGACCGTGAATAAAAATCAGAAATAAAACTACAATCTGAAGGTTTGGACACAGGTAAGGAAGCTGCCTTGCTAGGAGCAGGTACAGAAGTGCTTTTTGTGCTTGAAGGCCCCTGAACAGTGGAGTGGTGAGCACCATTTATTTTAGTATTACTGTGCAAAAATGAAGATGAGGATGAGTTACTCATAGTCCTGTGTGGACTCCACGAAAAGTCTGTATTTTTGTTGCTTTGCTGCAACTGCTGCATTGTGCAGTCTCTAAAGTCAACCATGCCTTTTTCAGTCTTCCCCTCCTCCTGCACAGGGCCTGGAGAGAACCTGCTTGCAACACCGTTGCCGGAGGGCACCAAGCAATCCTGTGTCTTTAAGGCACTGGTAGAAGTGTGTGTGTGTCCGTTAAAAATGGCAGTGCTGTCTTTATGAGACTGAATCCCATTTTGTTTCCGTATGGGGAGAATCTCCTCCAGTTCTGTAAATCCAAAATCGTCACTTTCTTCTTCCTCTTCTTCATTCCAGCTACTTATTCCATTGGATGTGATCTCATTTTCCATTTCGCACTTTTTAACATGATTTCTGAAACAGATACAATGATTAAATACTGTATCTTCTATAAATAAAGGCACATTTACAAGTCATTTCAAGTACTAAGTATTTATGTTCCTAATCGTTATCAGTATATACTTAAGCGTTTTTTACATTCCCAAGACAATTATCTCAAACTCTGAGCCACATCCTCTCAATGGCACAAAATATTGTATAGCCATACCAAAGATTTTGCAGATTACATCTATTATTAACAGCACTACCAGGAGTTTACATGAGAGTGACCATGCTCACATTAGAAAAGCTGCTGCCAAGGCCTTTAATTTGGCAAGAGGTCTCCAACTGGACTGCAATGATTATTTATTTGTTAACAGAACTGTACTACCACGCACAGCATGAATGCTGCAGGAATATGCAAACCATCAGAAGGAGTTATACTTTTATCAAAACATGTGATTTACATTTACTCTGACAGTGTAAAGACAAAGCTTTCACTCAAAAAATTAACTCTGGGTATTAAAACCAAAGCTTTCAAGAGTTGTACAAACTCTTGATCTGCTGAAAAAACCCAACAAACCCAACTATCACTCCCAACTCCCAAAGCTAGCAATTTAAATACACAAAAAGAGGTGGGAAATAGTTAGCTATCTTGTATGGCAGTTAAACCAGAAAGCCAATTACTTGTGACAACAATTTGGTTAAGATTATCAGAAACATAAATTATATTAAACATATTATTTTTGAGGAGTTGCATGGTTGAAAATAGTATATTCAGAGGCATATACTCAGCATCAGTGGATAGGGCAGGATTTTAAACTCATGTTTTTCAGACTAAATTGATAATTTCAGAAATCTGAATATTCTTCTCATAGAAAAAAACTTTAACAATGCAATAATAAGAGGTGATGGTGATTGTACCACTCATGGTTTATAATACTGGTATGAAATACTGCTTAGGATATTTATTTTGTGGGATTGATTTTATTTTTCCTAAATGTAAACAAATCCCACTCATGTATTAGAGTCTCCTCAGCATTATGCATAACTGGATTTTAAATAAATCAGCTGATTGTGGAAGAACTCAGTATAAATCAGAAAATACAGTATCTTGTACAGTATCCATGGCCCAGTTAGAGCAGTAGCGTTGAACCAGATGACATCCAGGTATCTTTTCCAACCTAAAACATTCTATAATGTTATGATTCTTGCCTCTAAAGAACAAACATGTACTTCTGGAAAAGCTGCAGGAACCTTCTTACAAAAAGAAAAAGAAATCCAGAGAAGAGTTCAAGCGGAATGTTTCTTTCCAAATTCCAACTCCTCTGCCAGTTAAAGAGTTTTACCGGTGCTTTCTGTTCTAGTTTCTTTCTCAAGGTCCTAGGCCTTTTAGGACACTTTTTTTTATATTGTAATTTCATTTTTTAATCCATCTTCTCTCTCAAGCGTGACTTAAACCTTGCTGTTAGCATACGTAATGTATGCTGTGACTTTTTTTTTTTAAGGAGACTAAAGAAAGAGCTTAACAACTAGGATACATTTATATTCATTCCTAGGTACCTTTAGCAAAAGTAGTCAAATGATACCAGCTTTTTATTTTTGAAATAAAAACCTACTTTTCAGTGTCACTAGACATAATCCTTTAATGCATGCCTGTTGCCTCCATACAGATATATTATATCCTAGGACACCTAGGTGATATTATCATGCAAACTGTGGTCCAAAGACTAGAGACAAGGCTTGAAGTCAAGGTAACTGTAGTTCTGCCCTCAACTATTTATATAGTTATACCTTACTTTTAAATTTCAGTGCCTCAGAGCTTCCCTCATAAAGCTGAAATGAACTTTAAAAATGCTATATAGTTATAAATGCAAACCCATCATGGGTGAATGATGAGCATCTGCATTGCAGGATCTAAAACACTTACACCCTGTTGAGATCTTTAGCTATATTGCTTGGACCTGGCATGGCATCTTCAGGTTTGCATATGCTGTTAAAGTTGAGACCTTTTTGAACACTTGACTGCTTGGTGTAAAGCTGATAGGGAATGTGCGAGAGGAGACGTCCAGCTTTAATGCTGAAACAAAAAAAAAAAAGGAACAGGTTACTGCCTAAGAAATTTTTTAAAAAACCCAACCTTCCATGCTAAAAAAAAAAACCCCTCATGTGCAACAAACTATTACTTTGGTCACTACCTTTTGCTGTTCAGTCGTACTTGCAGTTCCTTTCACAACCCCTTTCCCACCTCTAACTGGATTGAATCGAAAAGTAATTTGTGATGTGGTGACTGGTACTACAAAAGATATTTGCACAGTAATGTTGTTCTCTTGTCTACATCCATTTCTCTTTCCAACTGACACATACAAAGCACACAAAAAGCTTAAATATTTAATTTAAACCCCAAAATAAACAGTCAAAAAAGCCATGATGAGTGGTCCAGGTTATTCCACCTGAACAATGCTGATTGAGCTCTTTAGCTTGGAACAATGCAAATGCACATGTTCTAACCAAATTTAGGTAGAATTTGAAGGAAGTCAGCTAGGATGTGGTTCACTATTAAAAAAGAACTACTTTTTCCATTTCACAGGGCTAATTACCCCTTCTTGTGAGAAAAAACACTGATGCAAGCTAGACAGAAGAATAATTTCTAAACACACTTTCCATAAATATCTACAGCAATCATTCCAGTTATATCCTATTGTGTTGCAATGTATCTCACTCTTCTTTTTCTTCTTCCACTGAAACTGCAATTATATTTAAGTAACTGCTAAATTCCTTAGGGAAGTCACACATTTAGAAGGGACATCATCTCAAAAATACACAACAGTATTGCTGCTGGCAGTAGAGATAACAGCCTTCCCAGCCTACACTTCACTTCTTTGTATACAACTCTTCACACTGAACACTGGGTCAGAGATGCTGAAACTTCTTAGAGCAGAGGAACCTCTCCCATATCAAAGCAGATTAATAGCAGTATTTAGTTTTGAAGATACAACTGGATTCAAACTTTTTAAGAGAATTTAGCTCAGTGGCAGATACTGTTCTTCTGTTCTTCAATACCTGAATGCTTTCTCTTGGAGATGTGCTTTTTAACTAGCTCAGATCTGTACTACTGCCAGGGGAGCTGAACAGTAGAACAAAAGCCCTTGGGAGCTTTCTTACTGCAATTAGAGAAGAATATAGTGGGAGATCACATTTCCCAATTAGATAAATTAAAACTAGTTACGCATATACAAAGAGACCTGGTAAGGTTTCTATGGAAATAGCATAGTAAGAACAGCCTCAAAAACATACCAATTAAATATTGTTTGATACATACATATATAGCATTCATAAAAGAATATAATTTACATTTAACCATGCCAAACAGAGTTAAAAATACACAGGTAGAGTTCAAAAGCTTTCTTGTACAGAAAGTAGTGATGCAGTAACTAAGCTTTTACAATACCTGATTAGACTTTTTCTCCTATCATGTAATATTTCAAAATAATTTCTGCAATTTCAAGATGATTAAAAAGCCCACATTTATTTAAGAACTGGTTCATGACTTCAAGATTTTAGCTTCTGGAATAGCTGCATTACTAGATGAATCCACAGTTGTTTTTTACCAAACTTTAATTAAGATACAGCAATAAGAATCCTATTTTGGATGCATCATTCAGTATCTTTCCCCGTTTCACATTCCCTGGATCACAGAACTCATAATCACTGAAAAAATTAGGTTGAAAAGGACCTCTGGGGGTCTCTAGCCCAAGCAAAGTCTACTGCTCTCCCAAGGGCAGAAATTTCACAACCTCTCTAGGCTTACTCTCCTTACTTCCACTGCTTACTCTCTGTTACTGTGAAAAATCTTTTCCTCATACTCAGTCAAAATTTTCTTCAGAACTTGACTAATCCTGGCTGGTCGGGCATGACTTCCTCAGTCTCTCACCCCTCTAGACAGCTTCCAGAAAGGTATCTTCCATTCTTCAGTGGCTGTGATAGAAGCTGCTGCTCCGTGGTCACCTTGTAGTCCCCCTGGATTCTCAAGTCCTTCCCTACAAGGGTGTAAGCGAGTCCCTAGCCTGTCTGGTTGCATGAAATAAATTCTGTCTCGTGTTCAGGATTCTGTATTTTACTTTGTTGAATTCCATCAAGTAATGTCCATGTTTTAATGAAGACATTAAACTGCATCTGCCCTCTGTACCAACCCTTCAGAAATGCCCCTTGTAAGCATTTGCTAGTTTGACTCTGAACTGTTGACCACTACTGTCTAAGTGAGGCAGTCAAGCCAGTTCGTCACTCAGCTAGCAGCCCACTATCCAACTGGTTATCTCCCCAGTTTGTCTTAAATAATGCAAGAGGGAATTGTGTCAAAAGCCCTAGTGTAGTCAAAGCAAATCTACTGCTCTCCCATTGTTCAGTCACCTCACCCACAGAAGACAACCTGGCTGGTCGGGCATGACTTGCTACCCTAGACAGCTTCCAGAAAGGTATCTTCCATTCTTCAGTGGCTGTGATGAAGCTGATCACACTGAACTTCCCTAGATTCCCTGTAACCCTCCTTTGCTTTTTGAAGACAGTGTGACATTTGCCTTTTATCCGGTCTTCTGGAAAACCTCATCTGATTGCCACGAATTTTCAAAAATGACAGAGTGGTATAGCACTGGTATCAGCCAACTTCTTCAGCTCCCTTGGTGCATTTTATCTGGTACGGTAGAGTGTTTCCTCAAGTGAACCGTAATTTATGCTTCGTATACCTTTGGTAGCATTTCTCTTCTCCAAACTCTGCCACAAGACATACAGGCCTTCAAGGTGTGAAAACAGACCTTGCCACTAAACACTGAAGAAAAGGCAGTATTGAATACCTCCGCTTATTCCATATCCTTTGTCATGAGGTTGCCCCACTATTCAAGAGCAGGTCTGCTCCATTTGCTTCCGATATAGCTGTAAAAGCCATTTCCTTCCCCTTCAGTTTACTATTTCCCCACAAAAATTACTGTGCCAAAGTAAAGTGGCATCTCTTCCAAAAGCTGTACTTTTCTAAGACTGATAGCTTTTATTTATTCAAGTGTCATACCAGACTAATATTTTTTTAAATTATTTTAAACTATTTTCTTCACATTTTTGTTAGATTAACACAGTTCTTTACAAAAAATATTCACTCAATTTGAAAATCAAAATATGATGCTAATTAAACCAAAATTGTAGAGCTACTTGCATTTAACATCAGGTTTATTAGAGTCTGACTTCAGACCACAGTTCATAATAAGCAAAGCTTTTAATGCAGCAATAAACTTTAACATATACCTTACCATGCTTGGATAAGTAACTCTGAATAATCTTATCTTAAATAGTTCCCACAGTGTATTCCAAATTATTAACATTTTTGGTGTTTTACATTAATGTCTTGGTAGCTCTCAAATAAAAAATTAAAACAAAAGCCATTGTAATAAAGTGTTGTGGTAAATTCATTAATCTTTGGAAAGCAGACAGATGCTATAGTGATAAGCACCAGTAAAAGACAGGAATAATTCATTCCATTATAAGCAAAGAATTCGAGTCACATGCAGTAAGTAAGGAAAAGGGTTAGAGTCAAGAAGCAAAACCCAAGTCACTGTATTAGCAGTTTGCAACCTGAACTCAGTCTTTTCTGTTCAGAGAATGTGGCAGGTACCATAGTGAAAAAAGATAATATGTGATTATGTAATTAAGGACTAAATCATAATCTGTGCACATAAGAAAAAAATCAAAGCTCCACAGACAAACAAAACTTTTCATTTTGCAACCTTGGATGCCAAGACTGAATATCTAACGACACTGTTTTTACCAGCAATTTGTGACAATAACATTTTAGGGTTGATTCTTAACCAAACTAAAAAAGCCCAAACTCACCATACTGCTTACAAGAGAGCTAGAGAGGGGCTTTTTACAAGGGCATATAGTGACAGGACAAGGGGGAATGGCTTTAAACTGAAAGAGGGTAGGTTTCGATTAGGTATTAGAAAGAAATTCTTCACTGTGAGGATGGTGAGACACAAACAGGTTGCCCAGAAAAGCTGTGAATGCCCCATCCCTGGAAGTGCTCAAGGCCAGGCTGAATGGAGTTCCGAGTAAGACACTTCCGGTCTAGTGGAAGGTGTCCCTGACCATGGCAGGGGGGTTGGCACTAGATGATGTTTAAGGTCCCTTCCAACCCAAACCATTCTATGAAACTTGGAACCTCTATACCTACAACACAGATTTCCACCAACTGATCTAAAGGGAAACATAATTTTGTGTGCCATACACAGAGATGTAGTTTTTAACTACTGAGCATTCTTTAACATTCTTGAAGACAAAAAAAAAGAGAGGTGGTGTCATGGTTTGAGATAGTCCCAAAATCCAATCCCCTAGTCTAAGCCCCCTCCTACATCTCAACCTAATGTGAGATGGGTTTTTCCAGACAAAAACACACCAGACTCCAAATGGGGAAAAGGGAATATATTACAATGACTGTACAAATAAATACCATATCACATTATACACACGATCACAAACTATCTCTACCATGACATATGTATTTACAATGGACCAGATCTCTCCTCCCCTCCAAATAAAAGTCCAGGAGGGAAAGAAGGACAGATCCCTTCCAGTCCTTAAGCAGCAGCAGGAGTATCTTCTAAGGCAACAGGTTTCTTCTTCTCATGCATGCAGCAGCTGTGGCTGGCTTTTCTGCCAGCATCCACGAGGGAGGTATCCAAGCCTCTCTCTCAGCCCCATCGCCTCACAACCGAGGGGTCTTCCGTGGGCTTCGTAACCCCAGACAAGGTCGTTTCACCACGTCATATCACGAAGACACAGGGGGGTCTTTGTGACGGTCTGGTATCTCTTGCAGGGCCTCTGTGCCCTGTCTCTCAGGCTGCCACTGTGGCAGCAGTGCGAGGGGGGGGGGAGTCAAGGTCAACTCCCCCCGCATTCCATCTGGCCGTCCCGGTCCAGCTCCAGGACGCTCTGAGCTTCTCAGCTTCTCTCTCTCTCTCCAGTGCTGCATGTCCAAAACTGCTCTCCAAAATAGGAGTCCATGTCCCTCTTCTCCAAGAGGGGTCTCAAGGGAGTTTTGGGGGAGTGTGGTACAGTCTTACCCCAAACTCTGTCTCTCTGCTGCTGGCTCTCTTTTTTCTCGGCTCTCCTTCCAGGAGTCCTTTCTCTGGTGCTGCATGTTGCAGTTCAGGTCCTTATCTCTGGCTCTCTGCCACCGTTTCTCTGGTCAAAATCAGAGCCCCTTCCTCGTGGCTCTACAACATGGCCACCTCTCCTCCAACCAAAAACTACAACTCTTCTTTTCCGGTCTGGTTGTGGTATGTTTACATTTCTGCAGGAGCGCCCATTGGGCAGAACTTCAAAACTTCCAAGGGTTTCCACCCCTTGGGGTCTACCACTTCTGTTAGCTTCTGGGGAAAACAAGGTTCAAACCACTACAACAGGTGATTGTGAAATTAGCTTCTATTCCAGATTCTGATATGAACCCTGTTCTACTGAGACAGTGAATTCCTTGTTTCCTTGTGCCCAACACCCTTTATCTGTCTATACTCTGTTCTTCTGACTTACTCTGGAAGCACCACCTTCCAGAACCAAGTGATGCAGAACTGAACACAAGACACCATTAAAGAAAATTTTAGATTTCATATATTAAGTTCTAGCAAGTCTCTACGTAATGTATACAAACTGATTTTTCCAACTTGGTTAAAGTCATAACAAGCTCTAATGACACCAATGACAACAGCCAAATCTTTCCAATAAAACCACAACTACAATCAATTTTTCAAGTCCTTAAACTCAGGGGTGAGGCCCTAAAACTGTTTAAAAATCCATCTAAAATCTCTTTGAAACAAAAACTTGTAATTTCTGACTAAAGTTTAAAAAAATTACCTTAAAGATACATAATATGAAACAACCGAATTCAAAGGACTGAAAATGAGCAAACTGAAAACAGGAACTGCAAATAAGATTTCCCAAGTACATATGCAGAACGGTTCCTTGCGTGTTTCTGCTGGTCATCTAGGAAGGAGGCTACTCAAGAATAGCGTGACACTGGCAGAATAATTTCCAGAACATATTCCTGCCTGTTCTATTTCCCATAGGTTCCTCAGATGGAAGCAGACAGACACAAACCAGATTAACTGCTCTGAGCTTGGCTACCATCTTTTCAAGGATCTAAGGACAACTTTAATTGATCCTATATATTCCAGCGGAGGAACCAAAGAACATAAGTCCTTTGTAAATAAAATGTGGGGTATTATTTTTTATTTTGTTTTGTTACAAAGCCACAACATAATAAATGTTTACATGCATTAGTTACAATTTTATGAAAATGCTTTTCAATTGACATCCTTCTTTATTTACAGATGAAACTTATGCAATGCACAAAGCAAGAAGTTAAAAACCAATCACCTAATACTTATTTAACTCTGAGATGACAGCTGGTCAGCTGGTTGGACACTAAATGGAATCACCATGATAATGTTCAGTTTCCTGATACGCCTGAGACTTTTTGACTGTTCTTAGTGAAGTTTCTCACGGAACAATCCCCAAGAAGCAAATCTTCAATGTAACAGTGATACTTTTACAGCTGTTACAAAGACAGAGTAATTTTAAACTAACCCATAATCTCAAAACGCAATCTTCTGTAATGCTTTTTTTTTCAGATTTTTTTTTCCTGCCCAAAAGGAGAAATCTCCAAATGCAATAGACTTAAACTCACCTTTCCATGATCCACTCTGGCCGAACTACTTTTTCTCCTTTCAGTTCTTTTATTTTGGCATTTGGAAGATTGGTGGCAATGATGTGAGTTGTTTTTGATCTGGAATAGTACACATGGTATTGGCCTCCATGTAACATCATTAGCCGTCTTAATTCATCAGCTGAGGGATCTATAAAATTAAACCCAGAAATATTCCTGTTTTGTGTCAGCAAATACAATAAGAAAATCAACTTTAATTCATAAATATGATGCCACAATCAGAAAGAGTGAAACCCACTGTTTTTCTCCTGAAAAACCTTACAAGTTCTTCAAAGAACAAATCAGAAAAACATTTTTTGAGAAATGTAGAAAACTGTGTTTTTTTAAAAGACTGATTCAAAATGTAAACATTCTACTTGCTATAAAGGATTGTCCTGGACCTTCCCACAATACGTTACGGTGGAGGGCAGGAAAAAATAAGTAAATTTAATCATAACATAACATCTACATAACACCAAATTAGATTAACTCACATATCTTTTCACCAGAGTATGAGAAACTAGTTTATATCCAGAAGTAACAGAAAATAAATACTATAAAAAGGATTTAGCAAATTTTACTATAAAATTTCTGCTTTACTGAAGCAGTTAACTCACTCTTTCCTCACCAGGTTATTCATGAATTGTTTTTGGGAACAGTGAATATCTTAAAAACTAACAACTCTTCTTATCTCCTGAACAGTGTTAAAAAGGGTACTTCTTTTGCAAGCAGAGGTTGGGGGGGGCGGGGGGAAGGCAAGAAGTTTCAGCTTTGAAAACGTTTGCAGTGGTGTCACACTGGCCCCAAAAGGTTTGAGTCCGTACAAACAATGCTTGAATAGTGAATCTAGCATAAGGCACTAAAAAAAAAGTTGATCAATATAGGAAGGAAGAAAATTTTTTTAAAGTGTACAGTTACAATTTTTTCCAGTGGTATATTGTCAATTCTCAAAATAAGTCTAACATTTCATTATACCTCTACCTTATAAGTAAAAGTAGCACACATTTTCTCCAAGTGTTATCTTTCCTACTCCAGCCTTTTGGACAAATGTCTTGTAGAGCTCTATTTAGGCACTAATACCTTGAAGAATACACAAATGCCAGATTTTCACCAAGAAAACTGCCTGTACTAAATAACAGATTCAGACGTATTAGTAGTTTAACATATCCACCTTAACCTATTTCAGTCCGTTTGAGCCCTGTGCTTAAACCAGCATTAATCCATATCATAGAAGCTGTACACATCAGTTACATAACAGTCACAACATTCCTGGCACAGATCCTTGAAAAAGGCTTCTGGGGAGTTTCAAAAAGGTTATTAAGCTGCTTTACAGAACCCAGGAGAAGCATGAACTTAAGTAGGGTAGATTAAAAACCTTATTCCAGCTAACATGCCCTACCAGTCCATCACAGATAATGCATATATGTCTTACCTCTTCTCTTGTTCCTCCTTCCACTATTACTGGGCTCTCTGTCTCAAGCACTATGCCACTCTGAGAAAGAAAACCCTGATGTACCCACCCAAAAGTAGATTTAAGGCATACAACCCAACCATCAATATTTTGGAAAATCAAAAATATAATATATGTAGGAATATGGAGGAAGTTAAAAGGTTTCATTTCAAATAATAAGATCACGGAACATGGAAAAATCTACTCCTATTTCTAGCAGTCATCTCTCACGTAAATGATTTAGTAAAGCAATATTTATATTCAGAATGTAATTTTATATTGAAAACCTTAATAATGAAAAACAAAGGAATATACAAAACATATACAGTAATTGTTGCGGATTTGCTTAGGTGCAAACTTATGTATTTTACAGTTCTTCACTCCTATTAGGATGATAAACATTAGAACAACACAAAACAGATCCTCAAAAAAAAAAGAAAGTTCACCTGTCAAGCCATTGACGTAGATGGCGACTCCACTGAAGATACTTGATGCATTTCCATCCCTCTGCTGCTGTATGACTGAATCTGACCGGAACTGATCCTCCAATTTCTTAACCTTTGCCGACATGTACCCACCCTAGTTTTTAAGTTAAAACACAACCCATGAGGTTAGACTTACTTCCTAATGTTTACATACATTCCTTCATATTGAATTTGGTTGACTCGCAAAAGACACTCATTTTCCAAATGAAACACAGCAAATCCTCCACCATAAACTCTTATCTAGATAACTGCATCTTATTACCAACATGGTAGGATTTATTTCATACTTCTTTTATCTTTTTCCTATTGAAAAAGATTCTATCTATATTAAAAATTCTTATGAAATAACAAGAAAGAAGAAATAAGGAGATAATGCAAGTTTGGATGCTAAATTGGGGCTCATTGCCTAGAGAAACAATGTAGTTCCGTGTATTTTCAGTTCTTAAATATACATGAGACAGTAGTAATTTATGTAAATTAGGTGCCTCAGTTATTGTCTGTCCACCTACAGAATGTGGTGGAGACAACCATAAATAGTTTTAAAATTACTTAGTGTATTTTTTAAATGGAGATTTAAAGCTATTCAAGGGTCTGCACTTATTAATAATGCAATTTAGTGGATTATTGTGAACAAAGACTTCAAAACTTCGTAACTCAAAAATTTCTTTTGAACTTAATTATGCATTTTCAAGCAAAGCAAAAGCATTTCATTTACGGCATCCCTTTAGCACATATAAAAAAATTGTAAAACCCTTTTAACCACAGTGCCATTTACCTCTTTAAAAAAAAGACAATTTTGTTTTGAACATACCCATATTCCCCATCCATCGCCTTCGGCAGCCCGTTTCCGCCATCCACCCCGCCTCATCCTGAAGCTTCTGCATAGGAAGAACAATGCTTGATCAATCAAATGTTCAGCATTTCAGGCCATTTACAGATAATCAAAAATATTACATTTTTTTCAACGGGCTTCACTGAAGTATATGAGTTTCACAGACAATCTAGAAATGCAAAGGTGCATAAAAACTAGTTCCTCAGTTTTGTAGCAATGCATACTGTAGTTCCTTCTATGTATCAAAAACCACACATGTACATTTTATTGTATTCTCCCTCAACACAAAAAACTCCTTACAATGTTCAGTTTTCAATACAAATAATTAGATTCTTCCTGTTCACCACACATCTTCCATAAAAAAAAGGAGTAATAAAAGGTTCTTAAACACAACTGCTAACATTCATGCAAAACATTGCCCAAGTCATAAACATTCTTTTATTTCCTATTTGATACCATATACATGGTGTGATGCAGGCAAACTCCTCCTGGTATTAGAGACTGGATTAATTTCACCAATGGATTTACAGCTGCTTATAAAATGTCCTAAGACTTGCTGCTCCAATGCAATACAACACACAAAAGCAAAACCACCAAAGGCTATCTTACAGTCAACAAAAAGCCAGCTGTTTAAATGACCTAGGAAGATCTATAGTTAGGTTTGTGATGTGATTCTTCGGGGCTTTTTGTTTGTTTGTATTGCTTAATAATAAATAAATAAACACAACCAGCCAAACTGCAATTTTCCTTTATGCAAGACACTTATCCCTGGACCACGAGCAGAACACAGCAGTGTCCCCAGATAAGCTATTAGTTGGCTGGAACAGAACTCTTGGATAGAAAATGTTTGGACTGTGGCCAACTGTTTCCTGCATCCAAGTGACTCACATTTACTATAGCTGCTGTAACACTGATTTTAAAATATTGATTAATGATGTAATAAGAGGTCACTATTACAGAGTGACCTGTAAGAGGCCTGCTATTAAATCTCTCGCTTTCTAACCGAACTCATTCTCTAAACAAAAAGACTATTTTGTCTTTTAGGTCTATCAGCTCTTCCAGTATGAGGACAGGACTCTGAAATTTAAAAAAAAAAAACAAAAAAACAAAAAAAAAGTGACTGCCATAAGTGTCCTATTTCATTAAATATTTAATTTATATACTCTTATCTTCCATAAAAATGCAACACATTCTGGTCATTTTCCTATCCAGGCCTTCTACTGCCCTGTTCTGGAGACGGCTTCATTTATTGTATTAAAATTCTGTTTCCTATGAACCTGGCTGAAAGTGAATTCTAGTTTCTCTTTAAACCCTTCTGTCCTAGAGCTACCAAACAGGCATACTTTGAAAACCCGTTAAACCATCCTGGATTGCAGGCAGGTTTGACTGCAAAACAAGACACAGTAGCAGGAAAAGTTTTTGTAAGTATGATCGTTTTCATGGACTACTGCAAATATGCTAAATTTGGTAACCACAGATTATAGTCAAAGCAAGTACAACTATCTTGAAAAGACAAGATTCTGTTTTATGTTTCGGGACCTCTGCAAACACAAGAAGATCGTGATGCACGTGGTTCTATTCTTATAGTTGCTGTAGCTTGATACATAACCGACACACATGTATGTAATTATGAAGATTAATCACATGTCAAGGAGATGAACTCTACACCAACAACCACAACAAAGCAATCCCTCCTCAGATTACTGTATTTTCTCTCTAGGTACCTGCCTTTCTTACTCAGAGACCTATTTCCAAGACATTGGGCCTTCTGAAATTAACTTTTAGTGGTTTCGATTATATGTAATAGATACCACAGAACTCTTAAGAAGCACTGAGAAAAATGAGAGGAGATGAGCTAGATGACCACATAAAAGACAAAATTGACTTTTTTCCTGTAGAGGACAGTATATACTGGAAATGGCTTGATGATTTCTTTCCTATTGAAAATTTGTATTTCTCCACAGCTGAAGTCAACTTTGACATCTATCACTTCTGGCTAAGAAATTCTTGAAGAAAAGTGCAAGTTCAAAAAAACCCCATCCGTTAACGAAGATGTCATCTGTTTTTAGATACTACAGATATCAGTGTACGAGCTCATAAGAGACACCACAATTTTAAAGGATGACAAAGTGGCTACAAAAAGGAGAGAGGCTCTGTCTTCATAAGGAGCCACACAGAGAGGACGAGAGGCAATGGATACAAGCTGCACCAGGTTTCTTCTTGACATAACAAAAATATTTTTTGGAGTGAGAACAATCAGTCACTGGAACACAGGGACATGGTAGAATCCTCATCACTGGAGATTTTCAAGTTGCAATTGGACAGGGTGTTAGATAATCTCATCTAGGCTTCCTTACTCATAAAAAGTTGGATTAGTCTTTTGAGGTCACTTCCAATCTGGGCTGTTCTATGATTCTATGTCTATCAAAAAGACCTCGTACAAAAATAAACTCTTACTCTGAAAAAGGCCAAAGACTGTATGAAACGCACACTCTGAATCACAACTCCCATCACCAAGAAGATAGGATTTGATAGGTAGTTAACTCTGACCCCTAAACAGGCAACCTCCTGCTTAAATTAAACTGAACTAATGCCTGATAAACTGAAGAACTGCCTTCATAAGGGCAAGCTTTTCTGAAATCTTGAAACACGTTTAATTTTTATTCAGGACACAGAGGAAGAAATATCTCTAGTCTAAAAGCCATTAGAGTTGAACAACACAACTAGTGAAGGCCAATCCAAATAAGAATCATGGGTATGTGCCTAGTTTGATTAAAATCAGAAATGGGACAAACAAAGCTACTTTAGGTCAGTGTGCCAAAAACATGACAAATCAACTGCTCAGAAGTCGTCTTCCTAGAGCCTGAAAAACTAGAGAAACTAGGCTGTAATGCCTATTTAAAACATCTGATAATGATATACCATTTCCTTGGCAGATGTGATTTTTGATTTAGTCCACTTAAGCCAGTCCACTTAAATTCTAAACATACAAGTTAGGAATACGGTGCTTCAGTGATTACTAGATGCCTCTAGTTCAAGTCTTGAGAGTCATGGTTTATTTTCTTAATGCTGATATGAAAACCTGGGAAACTAATTTCTCCCTTTGTAGTTCCAGGAACTAAATGATGAGTCAAGGTTTCTAGAGACTACAAAGACACCTCATTGCTAAAGACTTGCACTTACAGTGTGAATTTTTCCTTGAAAATGAAGGTAACCTCTACAGCTGCCTTGCTGAAATCTAAGGAACAAATGAGCATGAGAGATATCTTGCACAGAATACATTCAATCAGAGGAAAATTTAAGCAAGATTTTAAATATGCTCACTGTGTCATGAAATAAGAAATGTAAGGAAGGTATGATACTCCCTCTATAGGAATCACGATGAAGGGATAAGTAAGAGAAATGCTTTGTAAAGAACCCTTGAAGTAGGGGGTTGAGAGTGTGTGGGTGACTGGAAATCAAGATGGGACTTCAAACACCCATCACGAGCAGGCCAATTTCAGACAAGAATTCATTTTCCTTGTAGTTCTTTCTGATAGTATCTAACTTGTTTCAGAACATTTTCTCTGTTTTACAAATTCAAGAGCACAAATGTATAGAGACTCAGTGAAAGTGAACCACCAGTTACTAGTTTTTACGTTATTTCTAGAGCCTGAAAGACAAGGTATACAGCAACCCTCTGCCCAGAGAAAAGCTTTTTAAATGCTCATATTCTGGACCTTTGAACACAAAGAAATCTTCAGCAATGAAAAAAAAAAATCCCAACAAATTCTGAAACTCCACAAAAGCCTAGAAAGATAAAAATATTTCTAGGAATAGATTTCAGGTTTTCAGTGCAAGAGAAACAACCTTTCAAGAAAAAAAAAAAAGGTCAAGTTAAGAACTCCTGCATTCAAAATTAGCATAATTTGGTCCTGTACCTCTTTCTATACCACTTACAAATCTTATCATTCTACCAAATAGGGTTAATTAAAATTCAGATTTTTATTGGAAAATCCTTTTCAAAACCGGAGTTAAAAAAGAAGAGCTTTGATGCTTTGTACATCAGTAGAGGCTAGAAATACTCAATATAGCCAAAAGTATGTAACATCCCTTTGCATACTGCTTCACAGGCCTAGCATTATACTTCCCAATCCACAATCACTTAATCCTCTTAATAAAGACTGTTAATCAAAGCCAGCAGATCAGGTAATGGAATGAAATATTAAGTGTACATTTTATGCATTCTCTAAACATGTCTGCATGTATAGAAGAGTTACAGAGATGTGTATGTTGACGTTAGTATTTGTTTTAATCTCATCTGTAGCCCATACAGTCTCATGTAGGAAAGTTATTTCTTTAAAATACTCTAAATTCAGGTTGGTGTGATTGTAAGACAGTGGCTTTCCATTATCCTGGGCAGCTGGGATAACATGGATAAGGGACTAACCCAGACCAAAACCACAGGTGTTGTGGGGAAAAATGGTTGGGAATACAGAATGCAGATCTCAATGACCCTGTTAGAAGTGAACATGGATCCTCATGGGCTTTTTAATTCTAGATCAGTACTAGTCCTGCCAAAACTTGAGTTGTTTCTGCCATACTCTTCAGCAGTCTCTTTGCCAAGTATATATAGTGCAGAGGTATTTTCGCTGCCTCTTCAAGTAGCCAATTTGAATCTGGCAGAATATACACTTCATAGCTCTGCACTACAAGAAAGTATATGAATTATTTCCAAAGACAAAACAAGGCTGCAGCGTGACTCAACAAACAACCCTCCCAAAGTTGTGTCTAAATACATGGCACAAGTAACGTTTCATTCAGATAATCTAATTTTAGGTAACTGAAAGCTGCATGAAAGTATAACACGTTGTAACAGCTACTCTGCACTTCTGACCAGAGTAGACATGCTGTCACTGTCCCCTAATGCAAAAAAACTTGATTTAATTAACATATTCACACCCCACAAGTCTTATTCTTGAAGGTGTTACTAACAGAAATATGGGTGTCTCACGCCACAGATGATGAATATCAGAATCTTTTGCTTGAACTGTAGATTCAAGCCATCCCAGCTCAGCAGGGCTTAAAAGTTGTTTCCATCAAGTGGGTATTTTGTGGCTTGTTTGAGTTTCTTACATCTACATTCCAGCTCCCACATCAAACTCACCACTCTACTTGGCACTAGTCTGCAAGCTCTTTGAGGAAAGAACTAACCTACATGTTTACACATTTCTCAGCACAAGAGAGTCCCATTCTTGGCTGAGTCTTCTGGAAAAGAACTGCTGCTACAGGGTATAAAACTGTTTTCTACCACATATTGAAAAGTTCAGAATCCAGCAGATGAACTCACACAAAAAAAGTTCAAAAGTTTTTTTAAAGATACTACACGCTTAAATGCCTGTGATTTTAGAAAATTCAGAGCTAATGCTATACTGCAAAGCAACTGAATTTTATTCTAAGTGGGAAATAAACTCTCAGGGTGAAGTTTCTTAAGATGTTTGAGTCAACTTGATGGCTGACTGTCACCAAAAGGGACGGTTCTGCTCTTCAACCTTTGCGGGTCTAACAGGCTTTATTCCTTCATCCCAACCTCTACACTGCTTCCAAGTTCACATGACCCCTATGTTCACATCGGTGCCACATGCAATTCAGCTCACTAAAAAACCCAGAAGTATGACATAAAATTACTGGTTAGTTAGTTTCCTGCAAGTTCAGCAAGATGAACTGACTTACAGAAGCATCAGACAAAGCCAAAGCAGACAGGCCAGAAAAGAGAAATGGATGGGATCCTAATATTAGCCATTAAAAAATAGCTAATAGAAACCAACTTCCAGGGTCACGGTTATAACTAACTGCAGGGCAAATGTAGATACAGAGTCACAATGAGTTGACCAGAGCTGCTCATGTTCTTTTCCCCCAACAAACCAAGGGGTAAGCTACCTCACCTTTTCCATTAGGATAAGGGTTTTAAAGAACATTACAATCAAACAGCTCCCCATCTTAGGCCACGTATGCCCATATGATAAGTACTCCCAACTACAAGCACCTTATGTTACAGGGTCAACCAGCAAGTTTTATTCTGAAGTTCAATCTTTGATGATATTTTAAAGCAAGATAAAAGAAATTAGCTGAAGGACACTTGCAACAATAGCTGTTGTCAAAAACACCCAACACCACCTCCATCTTCTGTGAGTAAACCTAAGAGTAAAAATTAGGAAAGAACAAATTTTAAAATCTTAGGCAAATCAAATATTAGACACAAAACAATTAGCACAAGAAATTTAGATGTAGCATTTTTCTAAGATGTGAACACCCATAGCATTTGCTAGAAAGGTGAAATACCATACAACTCACGCAAAGCGTGGGAAAACCCCAAGTCCTTCAGAATCAACTCCTCCTGCGCAGATGACTATTCTAAAACTGTGTTCTGTGTGCACTTTAATTTGAGCTTGACAACAAAGAAACGATACTCTGACCTTCATTTCAAGCACTCCCCTAGAAAGAGATGCAGGAACTCTTTCCTAAACTAATCCCGTTTCCAAACTGACTATTTTTGCAACTCAAAATGGTCTTTATTTCCAATCAGTCTAGTTTACAATCATGGACTAAATACTTTACACACAAGTAACAACTAAGAAATATCAATTTCTTTTGCTAGCTAAACGTCACAATGACATAAAGCAGTTGTACAGCAGGTAACCATCTATATGAGAGCGGTACAAAACAGAAGAGTTTACATCTTTTCACAACTTATTTGGAAGTCCAGGGCACATGATTGTTTTAGTTGTCCCAGACTGAGGAAGCATGAGCAGATGGTCCAGAAACCAGTATCACTGCACAGTCTGCACCAGCTTTGAGCAATCTCTTTTCAAGATATCCTTTTTGCTTTTATACATGGCATTTGAGATGGCTAGTTCTTTGAAAAACAGCAAGACAGATTCAATTTGAGACCAACTGTCAATGTTTCATTCCCCTCTAGGAATAACACTCAGTAGCAGCTCCAAACCATTTAGAGGTTGTCACAAGTAGTGGTTTAACTTGGTTAAATTTTTCTTCTGCTTACAGAAAACTCTGGCTTTCAGTTTCAACATTTCTGTATTTCTCAGTAAAGTCATGACCTCCTCAGCCCCTTCAGAGCTCCTCAGCGATGACTGGCTTTTCGTCACAAGTTTTCATTGCTATATGTAACCATGTAGCTCAATTCACTTTTTAGTTCAAATATCACCTCTGACACATCTGCTCTTACTGTCACAATACACTGGCAAGTTTCAGCAAACTTTGATTGGTTTCATAATTTCTTTTCTGTGCTTGCTTTTGGGGCTTCAAACTCAAAGAGGACTTTGCACATTCACTGTCTTTATGCCAGCTTCTAAATGCCTAGAATCCAGAATAAAATCCATTAAGGAAAATCAGAACAAGAAGTATAGCTCATGGAATTAGGACTCTCAATAGCAAAATAGTAAATGGATTGTAAATCACCAAAAGGAAATTCTCTCTTGGACTTGAGTATCTGAAACAATAAATGAGAGGAGTTTATACATTGGGTAGTTTTCCTTCAAGTCCCTATGTTTATCTATCTATAGTATTTGAGAACAGAGAACTGTGTTAATTCTTTTCTTTGGAAAGGAAGACTGGGATCTTCATTTTCTACCTAATAAACCAACAGAACTTGTTCAGGAGGTTTTTAGTTTGTGCACCCAGTCTGACAATCCAGTCCTACAAATCCTGTCTTACCCAAGTAGCCCATGCTGAGGTGCAGGTCAAGAAGTCAGCAGGTACCATAATTAAACCATGATCCCTCCTCCCTAACAACAAGAAGAGTTGCTGCTGCTGCTGAATGATTTAGGACTTTCTAAGACTTCCTAGAAACAACTGAAGGAAGCATCCTTGTAAACCTAAAGAAAAACTTAAGTCAGGAAATGTGGGTAAGTGGAGGTAAAACTATTAAAAAATAAACAACTTGAAAATTTTCATGAGGTGATCAAAGGAAGGAACCTGTGAACATTCTGAACTTATTAACATCAAATTCAGAGGAATTGTGCTTTTGAAAACCTCTGACATATACTACCTTTAACTTCCCCAGACTTCAGCCCAGCAGACTGATGAAATCCTTTAGAGGAGACTACATATTTTTGATCAATTTTACGTATTTGTTTGGCTCTACACGTGTGCGTGTATACCTGTGTGTGCGCACACATGTACGTGTCTATACACACAATACACCGACCTTTGCTGCTGACCAGTTTGATTGTCACTGCCCAGATTAATCACTTTGGCAACAGTGAAGGGCAGAGAAACAAACCCACGCTGTGGGCCAGATCGCTGACTAACGCAATGAGAAGGCACCCAAAGTATAACAAGACCAAGTGCAAGGTGCTGCACCTGGATTGGGGCAATACAGGCTGGGGGATGAGCAGATCAAGAGCAGCCCTGAAAGACTTGGGGGTGCTGGTGGATGAGAGGCTGGACATGAGCCAGCAGAGCACACTTGCATTCCAGAAAGTCAATCATATCCTGGGCTGCATCAAAAGCACCATGGCCAGCAGGTCAAGGGAGGTGATTCTGCCCCTCTACTACACTCTGGTGAGACCCCACCTGGGCATTGTATCCAGCTCTGGGGTCCCCAGTACAAAAAGGACACAGGTTTGTTGGATCAAGTCCAGAGGAGGGCCACCAAGATGATTAGAGGGATGGAGCACCTCTCCCATGAAGACACATTGTGAGAATAGGGTTTGTTCAGCCTGGAAAAGAGAAGGCTTAGGGGTGGCCTTATTGCAGCCTTTCATTACCTGGGAAAGTACAAGAAAGAAGGTGAGAAGCTATTTACAAGGGCAGGTAGTGACAGGACAAGGGGGAATGGCTTCAAACTGACAAAGAACAGATTTAGATCAGATATTAGGAAGAAACTCTTTACTGTGAGAGTGGTGAGGCACTGGAACAGGCTGCCCAGAGAAGATGTGGATGCCCCATCCCTGGATGTGTTGAAGGCCAGGTTGGATGGAGCTCCAAGCAACCTGTTCTAGTGGAAGGTGTCCCTGTCCATAGCTGGGGGCCTGGAACTAGATGATCTTTAAGGTCCCTTCCAACCCAGGCCATTCATTGATGAAGCTGGGTCATTTTAGGAGACATGCCCAAGGCAGTTGTGCTTTACGGTCAACCCAATGCTATCACTGAGCAGGCATTGACACAGCCCAGGCTTTTCAGGGAAAAAGAGAGATAAGGCGTTCACTTTGCAAATGTTAGATGATGTCAGATACTAAGGAGGACCATCTCTCTACTCATACACGGGCAGGAAGCCTCTAAGAACTCAATAACTTTACCAGCAAAAGCACTGATGACTAAAGATTCAGTATTTAAACAGACAGATTTTCTGTTCATAGCAGCTTTTGAATGACATTACTTAATTTTAACTGACATTGCACAGTCAAGTTCCCAAGTGTTTTTCTGAAATTTTCTTTGAACCTCTAAAAGCTGCAAAATCTTTTTTGAAGTAAAATCTTCACAACATATGGCTTCTATGCTTAACCTTGAAGTTTTGAGTTTTTACTTGAGTTTTCCATGTCTTTTTGTTAGTTTTCATCAACTCAGAACAAGATTAGGAAGAATTAGATGAAACTAGTAACTGGAGAAATCAAAAGAAATGGAAATATTTTTTCATCTATTTCCTGGTTTATTTGTAGATTCTCTGACACTGGATACCAAGGATGCTAAAAGTCTATATTAGTTGAATAGATAAATGGAATAAAAAGACATCATACTTTTTTTGAGGTAACAAACTACAGAAACTAGGTAACAAACTACAGCATATAAAGGGAAAGTATCCCAGTATGTTTGTTTATTATTACTGAGGCAAACTTCTGATCTGATCCAATATATTTCCAAGTTTCCTCCTAAATACAGAGAAAGATAAAAAGACAGAACACACTGGTTCTGTGTTTTCCAGGAAAAATACAGTTTTAAGTTCTTGGGACAAAATAAAAATGCCTTAATTCTTTAGGATCCTTAAATTAAACTCAAATCTGAATTGTACTCTTGGCCTAAAATGGTTTTAAGTTGGTATTTTAAGTACCTCTGACATCAAAACAACAATATTACACTACTACTTAGTGGAGACAGATTGATACAAAATGGCCACAAAGCACAAACAGTTTATCCCAAGCCAATACAACATTTGCAGAACTTGGGTTAAAAATCAACACAGAAGTTACAGGAATCATTATGGAGGGGCAATATTTAAAATTTCAAATCAGCCAGAAATTACAGTGAAAAGTCATTTTCCCTACCTCTCCCCCCCGTATTGTTTTATAAAGAAGATTATCGGAACCGCTTACCAAATCACGCAATTTCAGCAGGAAAACAGAGCAAATAGTGACTGAAAAGGCACTATTAGAGACTAGTGCTCTAGTGTTTCCTGAAAACAACAGGCAGATTCAGAAACCAGGAAGAGTATCTTTTCAATACAGATCATTATGTTAGTTCTTTACTTCAAATGGGAGTTGCATTCAATAGCACAGAATGGTAAAATACATTCACTCTACTTGGAAAACTGCACTAATCATTTACCTTACATGCCACAGGGTCGGGGGCTTTGCTATTTGTAAGAATTATCAGCAATTTCATGAATTCCTTCAAAAAGCAACAGCTTCTAGGTTTCCAAACTGATGTAAGTGGAGTGCAAACACTTGTCCAAGAAGCTGACTCATCATGCCCTGAACTAACAGCTGATCTGAGTCAGCTCAAAAAGATGAAGTCATGAACATGGTGGACAGAATCTTATTTTACTCTGGATATTCTCTGACAACTAGAAGCTGACAAAAAATACTAGCAACAGTCTCCAGGATCCTGTCAAAACACACCACCCACCTCACCTTGCGAGAAGACTGCCAATCTTTAATTCAATACAGAAAAACCTGAGAGCAGTTCTTGACCCTACTCTGTGTGGCTTCAGCACTGCTTCGTTGCCTTTTGGTATTCAAACCAATCCACCTGCATTTGCAAGAATGACTTTGCAAGGTACCTGAGCAGTGTCTTCTAAGCAAAATCAGCTTTCTCTTTTTCAGAATTATTTCATAAAACAAGAAGCTGAAGAGATGTGCATGAATCAAGGCAAACCAAATAAGGTGGTTACAACCAAGAACTCCCTCACGCTGGGATCTGGTTAAAGTATTTACAGGTATTGGGGAACAGAAAGCAAAACCAACAGAAGAGTTAACCACAATATGGCTAAGCTTTACCTACACAAGCAAACGAACTATTAAATAGACAGAATACCAACTGGGAGACCTGAAACTTGGAGACAGGAAAGGAGTCTGTCCCCATGTCTCCTGACCACAAAAAATAATTAATAAAATACTGCTTTCCCCAAAACCTAACACTGAAATTCAGGGACCACCATCTGCCCAGGCATGTAAAGCAAAGAATACAGAAGATACAATCCTTGCTGTGGGTATACCAAACTAAAAGTGTCTCCTTGAAGAATTTCATGGTCACAGACAGAATCCTTAACTACAGTAGCAGCAGTTCTTCAGTCAGTTTTGAAATAAAGGCCACAGAAATGGAAGATATCATTACATCCCAGAATTTAAAGCTGTTTCGCACACTCACCTCTCTTCTGCTGAAGACTGAGAAAGAAAAGGGTTTCCTAATTCTGATTTCTGAGTTCTTTACTCATAAGAGTAAAGAATCACCAGCTACTCCACATGAAATATGGAAGTGAGGAGATCTCAGACATGGAGGCTCTCTTCCCCAAAAACATTTGCATCTCCAATTCAAATGCTGTCTGGTTTCCCCAACAGAGCAAAAAGCTGTTCTTAGGGTAAAGCCCTACAAGTATCTCTCTTAAAAAAACACACTTCCGAAAGTAGAATATGACACGTCTGAGAATTCCTTGTGACTTTTTGCATCCACTTAGTCAACTTTTTTTGCAACTCTACAGCCACTCCCGTTTCTATTTGTTTCCAGTTTTTCCTCATTTTGATATGCTTCGATAAACACACGGCACTATCACCAAATTAATCTACATTGTATTCTTGAGGAAGGGTTTCAACATTTGGATATTTAGGTCCCTATTTATATCTATACCAGGCAAATGTGCTGCTAAGAGCTGACAGAGATCTCAGTGATATTAATATAGCCCTTTGATTAACCCAGAAAAATGTTGAATAAAAGAAAATCATTCTTCATGAAATAAACAATAGCTAACAAATTACAGAGAGAAAGCACACAGCAGGGTCAGGCAAGTTATTTTTCCCTGCTTGTCCTGAACAACTGATTTATTAAAAAAAAAAGGTCTGTGTAATCACATTAATTTTTTTCTTAATAATTTTTTGCTACTTAAAACCAGATTTCATTCTTATTTTTTAAAATCTCTCAAGTGACTGAAAGGGATGGTAGAAATATTGAAAATTTGCAACGAAACTTCTTTCAAGAAGTCATGTGGGTCAAGGGATCAGAAATGAATAATCAAAATTGGCACCCGTTACAACACACTATCACTGCATCAGAACAGACTGTAAGAGTATGTATGTAGTATCCAAAAAGATGGACTGGTTTGAAGGGCCCTTTACTGAATGACTTAAGACACATATACTATACAAAGGAAAATATACAATCAGTTTACTACTGAGGCTGGAAATATTCTAATGTATTTTTCTTATTAGAGCTTTGCTTTTAGAACAACCTTTCCTAAACATCAGTGAGTCACAAGGTAGGTGCTTGCACTGTGCCTCTACTAACACTGTCCTACCAGTGACCTCCAGCAGTAAATAATCTTGGGATTATTTACTAACAGGGATTTGGTACATTATGCATTGGAAGAAATGGACCGACTGAAAGACCAATATGGTGGGAATGGGTAATACCCACATGCTTGAGGTAAGATGGCAAAGAATTTGTCAGAGATTTGTATTTCTGTGTTAAATATCATAAAGCTTAGTAAAACGGGACTATTCCAGAAATAAATTTTAACTGTAAGCTCTTGCAACTAATAGTAATTAGGCAACTGTTTAAACCAGTTCTATGAGAGCAACAATTGCATCTAAATGAATAATGAATTTAGATCGTAAAATTACAATCCTCTGTAGATTGTAAATCCTTCTTTAGACTACAATATCAAATTTGAGGCTGGACCTGGATTTCAGATCAAGATGCACAACAAACATCAACTCATCCTTTCATTAAGACAATCATTAACACGAGCAGAACATTCACAGCCCTGTGATTCTAAAGACTGTAACATTAATTTTAAAGCATCAGAAATAATGGGATACAACACACAGGTTTTCTACCAAAAAAAAACCCCAATAAACGTGCTTGTGATACTATCTTCATCCCCCCTCTTAAGGTTAACATGACATTACCACGCATTTCCCATCAGGAGCTTCTTGCTCAGTATCACAGGTCAAGTCGGTGGTAACTGTATAGCAAAATGCACCACAATCATACGGGGAAGGGGTGAAAGAAGCATCAGTGAACGCATCTGTCTCTCGGTGTTTGTAAGCACGGGTTTACTCATCAAGCACAGGTCCTCCCTCTTCCCTTCAGCACACCGGTTATACCCAGCACTATTGCTCAGCAAATACAACTTGTCACAAACAGAACGGGAAACCGCAGGCAAGATACACGCTGCTACATCGCGGGGAGCGTTCAAGAGGGCACGGCCGCGCCAGGGCTCGGGCTTTCGCTCTCCTCCCCTCCAGCCTATTTCCCTGCAGTGACCCCTTGGCGCTGGCAGAACGCTGTGACACAGCCTCGCTCGCCCCGGCTCTGCCGGGGGGGACCCGTGTTGTGTCTGCGGCGCAGGCCCCATGTGACAGATACAGACAGACAGACGCACACAGTCAGACAGACACACGCACAGGTGCGGGGAGGGGCGGGTGACCCGGACACGCGCACACCTGGCGCGCACCCGCGGTGTCTCGCGGGGCGGGCGGGGGCGCGCCCAGGCGCGCACCCAGGGGTCCGTCCCCGCGTCCCCCCCGCCCTCCCGCGCGCGCGCGCGCGCGGGCAACCGAGGCCCCCACGCGCCGGTTACATAACGCCGCGCGCAGGCCCCCCTTCCCTTCCCGCCCCTCGTTCCCGCGCCCGGAAAAGAACAGGGAAGGCCCAGGCCGCGGGCCCAGGGAGGGGCTGAGACAGGGCAGCGGCTGCGGGCCTCGCGCCTGCCTCTCCGGCTCCCCCTCCCTCCCTCCTCCCCTTCCTGCTCCCCGTCCCCGAGCCGCCCCCCGCACGCCCCCCCCTCCCGCCGCGCCGTGAGGAGGAACGCGCCCGCTCCGGTAGCCCCGGCGCCGCCGCTCACCTTTCGCCGCGTCCCAGACGCACATTCCCGGGGGCGCCGCCGCCGCCTCCTGCCCTGCCGGGCCGTGTGTGCTTCACATCGCGGCTCCCCCTCCGGCACGGACGGACGGACGGACGCACGCAACCGCCGCCTCCCGCCCGCCTTCTTCCTCTTCCTCCTCCTTCCCAGCGCCAGCCGCCCTCTCCCCCCGCTCTCCCTGCCTTCTTCCCTCTCCCCCCCGCACGGTGTCCCCGGCACGGCCCCTCCTCCTCCCTCCCCCCCCCGCCCCTTCCCGCGAGCGCGTCACGGGAGAGTCTCGCGCCACCAACCCGTCGCCGCCGCGCGGTCAACAAACGGCGCGCGCCAGGCGGGCAGGGCCGCTGGGCCAGGGCGCCCCCTGGCGGGGCGTCAGCGCACGGAGCGGGGCTGGGGGGGGCGCGAGCACCGCAGGGCACGTGACGGCGGGGATGGGCGGGGCGCGGCGCGAGCAGCTCTCGCGCCTCTCCCCGTGCGCCCGAGTGGGCTGCGGGGTGGCGGCGCCCCCTGGCGGCCCGACGAGCGCGCCGCAAGCGCAGGCGGGCGATCGGCACCGGGACGGGGCGGGAGCGGAGCGCGGGGGGGTCGGTGTGCCCAGCACAGCCCGCACCTCCCGCTTACGGGGGTCGCTGTTCAGGGAAGAAGCGGGCGAGGAAGGCCCGAGTTGGGTTGTGGTGGTGCCAGCGTCCCTCTCCCGGCCTGGACCCCGGTAGGAGATGGCGGGAGGGGGGTCACGGCCTGGCCATGGCCCTTGCCCTGGCCCTGCCCCTGCCCCGGCTGGGTCCTGGTGGCTGAAGTGGGTCTGAGCCAGGTTCAGGTCTCCGCAGCCTCACTCTTGAACGGATTCCTTCCACAGGAAAAGGGCCTGCTTGTTCCTCTCGCTTGCTGGACATGGGCCTAACACCTACAACACCTACTGGCTCCTCACATGTGGTTATGCATTTTTATTTACAGAAACACAGAATCAGTTAGGTTGGAAAAGACCTCCAAGATCATTGATTCCAACCTTTGACCAATAACCACCTTGTCAACTAAAGCACTGAGTGTCACGTCCAATTTCTTGAACACTTTCAGGGACAGTGACTACACCGCCTTCCTGGGCAGATCATTCCAATGTTCAACAACCCTTTCCATGAAGAAATTCCTCCTGATGTCCAACCTGAACCTCCTGTGGCACAGCTTGAGGCTATGTCCTCTTCTCCTGTCACTGGTTGCTTGGAAGAAGAGACTGACACCTACCTGGCTACAACCTCCTTTCATGTGGTTGTACAGAGCGATAAGGTCACCCCCGAGCCTCTTTTCTCCAGGCTAAACAACCTCAGCTTCCTCAGCTGCTCCTCATAAGACTTGTGCTCCAGACCCTTCACCAGCTCTGTTGACCTTCTCTGGACACAGTCCAGCACCTCAGTGTCTTTCTTACAGTGAGGAACACAAAACTGGACACAGTACTTGAAGTGTGGCCTCACCAGTGCCAAGTACAGAGGGACAATCACTGCCCTGGTCCTGCTGGCCATGCTGTTGCTGATACAGGCCAGGATGCCACTGGCCTTCTTGGCCATTTGAGCGCACTGCTGCTCATGTTCAGTGGCTGTCGACCAGCACTCTCAGGTCCTTTTCCACTGGGCCACTTTTCAGCCTCACTTCCCCCAGCCTGTAGCACTGGATTGGCTTGTTGTAACCCAGGTGTAGGACCTGGCACTCGGCCTTGTTAAAGGTCAGACAATTGGCCTTGGCCCATGGATCCAGCCTGTCCTGCCCTCTGCAGAGCCTTTCTGCCCTCCAGCAGATAAATGTCCTACCTAGCTTCGAGTCATCTGTCATCTGAGGGTGCACTTGATCCCCTCATCCAGATCATTGATAAAGATATCAAACAGGACTGGCCCCAGTACTGAGCCCGGGGCAACACCACAAGTGATTAAGAGAAGTGTCAGGGTGCTACCTGTTCTTGCCTGGTAACTTTAAAATCCAGTGTCCATTTCAACCCAGTCTGATGAAGGGATCTCAGACTCACCATTATGAAGCTTTACAAGTTTCATTAGAAAGAGCGGCAGTGATGTTGCATGAGAGCTCAAGGTAACTTACCCGCTGAGCTTTCTATTGACAGCCAACATATTCCAATGCCAGGCTGGTCACAGCATGTGTGAGCACTTCTCCAGTTCTTCCCCAGTTGTAGCTCCTGGGAGAACATTTGGGATACTTTGAAATGTGTCCATGGGTAGGCTGAGAAGAAGGGAAGGCCAGTTGTGGGGGAAGACATAGGGTATGTGGACATCCTTGTATAGGAAAGGAAGTGTAATAGTGGTAGGAGAAATAAGACGGAAATCCTTAGGAAAACCAGCCTTATTAATTGTGCTACTTAGATAAAAATTATTACTGAGTTACTTGTTCTAATTCTGTTATATGCAATTTGTTTTATAAAAAGCAAATAGCTCCAGTCCTACAACTGTGTTCACACAGATCTGCTAGGAGCCATCACTGATACTAGACAAAATTCCATTTTCCTAGAACCACATCAGTCGACCCACATGGACCCAATTCCAGGGATGAAGTGGTACATGTCTGTCACTGTAAGACAAGGGCTTATGTGGAACCTTATTTTCTCTCCCTGCACTGCCAGAGCAAAGCAATAGTTGTCCTATTCTGTGAAAAATGTTACAATTTCAAGTATTTTCGTGCTCTACACTGTGTGATAAAATCAAGACCTTTATGCATGTCCAGACTTTTACCCATGGCTAGTTACATACTGCTCAAGGTATCCATGTAGGATAAGAAAAAGTTGAGTTCGGGTCTGTGTAGGTCAGTTGACCATCAGCTATTTTAGCTAGGGTGTCGTTTCTTCATTTCACTTGGAGAAATACTTATAGGAAACCTCCTAGCACTTTCAAATATTTGGCTTTCACTCAGTATTTCAATGAAACTCCTCTTCAAAATGTAGGTGTTTCCTGCTAGAGGGAAGCACTAACTAGAGTTTTGACCAGCTTTAACCTGCCAAATTTTGGAGACATTGTGGCTGGCCACTTTCAGACTAACTTCCTCAGCAATTATATTACCCCATCCCCTCAAAAAAAAAAAAAAAGTTCTGAAAAACACTTTCTTCAGAAAAGAAATACATCTGTTTCACTGGGCCAGCATTTTCCACTTTTTCTGAGAAATGTCTCTACTAATCCCAGTCCTTGCCAGTCTGGAGCAAACTGTTAAAGTATTGTGTGACTGGATGTGTGCATTATTTTTTCCTTACAGAGCTATTTCTCTAGGGGGCAGTTGTGGAGCAGAAAGGCAGAAAGACAAGTGGAATAGGGATTAATTTAAGTTAGCAAGAACAGCTTTAAAATGGTTAGTCAATGATTATATTTTATTTTTAAATAGAAACTGACGTATAAGCAAATTATAAGAGGAACCAACAATTATTTAGAGAGGCATATGGGAATAGCTGTTTTGTTTTGTGAAATAAAGCTGGGGTAAGAGTTACCAGTGAAAAGCCTTGAAGTAGCCGTATTATACTTTCAGCAAAGAATACATACAGTTACTTAAAATAGGCCAATATTAGATTAAGAAGAAACAGAAAAAGGAATTAATGTCAAAAAGAGAATAAAATAGGGAATATTAACAATTTGGCCCCAATATTAACAAATATTAATTATTTTCTCTGTCTTGTAGCACCCTCAACGCTGTAATGCATCTGCGCCTGAACTGACAGAGAAACATCTTAGGTTATAGTAGCCAGATTGGGAACAGGGTCACATGCTTGTTCACTGGTAAATATTTACAGAGTGAAGCTTGGCTCAAAGCGTGCTGACTGCAGTAGAAGAATTCTTGCTGTCTTCACTGAGTTTGGAATCCAGTTTGAGGCTGGGGAGAGAGGCACTGTGTGTTCCGTGGGACTGCGTTCTTAGCTGGGCCATCTCAGTGAGGTGTTATTGTTGAGCAACCTTTACCTATAAATCTCACTTTCTGAGTCGAAATCTGCTCCAACTTACAAAAAGTATGTCTGATGTAATTTCAGTAGCTTCAACACAAAGGCGTTTCCAGGTGAAATACGAGAGGCTCAGTGTCATGCTACTTGCAGCCTAATATGGGAGGCGTGACTGAGCAGTGACTGTGGCTGCTGTGGCCTCTGAGGGCTGCTGTCATAAATATAGAACAGCTCTGGGTCTCTTATTGTGAGAAAAGGTATGTAAAGCCACCACCAGATCTCTCCCCATACTGATATATTTTTGTGTATTCTTTCTAGTCTCATGTGTCAGAGTGATGTTGGGCTGTCATAGTACACACAAACATGAGGGTCAATAGAGAACCAAGCTTCTGGTATTCCACAGAGAAAGGAGAAAACTTAGCTCTGGCTATTCCATTGCTTGCCATTTTGCTAGTGCACAGGTAGTGTACTTCAACTGCTTGGCTCTACTAGAGCCAGCTGATCGTCTAGTAGAAGGCATCTCGCCACCCTCATCCCATTTCCAAACAAAGAGGCTCCATAAGGTGAAGCAACCAGTTGCTGCTCAATATTTTCCATAGCAGTCACCTGCTAGGAGATTCTGTAGACCTTACTCTGTGACAGCAGTCCCTTGACAAGCAAATAACCCATTGAGAATGGCTACAATGGACCTCTCCCTTGTTCTGGGGTAGGTAGGTCCTTACTTCTCACTCTGCAGTTTTCCTGCTTGAGGAGCTGTTGGAAGCGTCATCTATGAGAAATTCATGCTGGGCGGGAGACTCCTCAACTCAGGTTTTCAGCAGTAAATGCAGAGGTGTTTTTTATTCGGGCAGCACAGGGATGAGGTCAGACGGCACTGAATTCACATCAAAGTGTTGACTGGGCTCCCTGGACCCTTTCATAGCAACAGGTTCAGCCCTGTAATTCAGGTGTTTTCTCCGCCCAAGCCACGGAAGGCTGTTCAGCACAGATGTGCTTAATTTATTCCCGAGCACGCCCAATGCTCCTGCTTGCGAGTCGCTCAGGCTGTGGCCGCCGCTGTGGTGCTGTTTTACGCGCAAACACGTGTGTACACAGGCACCTCCTGCAGCAGCCACCCGCATATCCGGGGATCGACACGGGCCAGCCCTGTCCCGGGGTGGGGATCGGCCCAGGACAGCCCTGTCCCGGCGTGCCACCGTGCAGCAGGACGGATGCGTGGCTGCCCCTGCCTCCCGGCAGCAGCGCCGCACGGGGAGGCAGCGGCTCCGCTGGCGTCTCCCGGCGAGGCGGTGCTGCATTGCGGGCACATCCCGCCCCGCCCGCCCCCCTTCTCCCTCTTAGAGAGCCCTGGTGACACCCCCGCCGTGCCACCGTCCGGGAGGTGTCGGTCGGAGAGCCAGAGGGAAAGGAAACGTGCTCGTCTGCAGTTTCGCGTATCTCTCGCAGGGTAGAGGTAATTACGAACGACAGAGACACATTTCAACAACTCCTGCAATGCTGTACTAACACAGGCTGCTGTAGTGATGCCCTAAATATTGACATGTAAAAGCTGCAGGATTATTGCAGTGGTTTCCTGACCAGGCACCATTGTTTCATGGTAACCAGTGAAACTGCTATTGTTAAATCTCATCTGCAGTGTTTGTTTGTAGCATCAATATGTTATATATCTTTACCTACACCTACTTGTTAATTATGATGCTAGTTTTCATTAGCTCCTAAAACATAATGCACTCAGATATTTTTAGGTGCAATATATGTTTTATTAAAATTATGATTAATTAGCTCTGCTAAGCAGAGCTGCTCTTGCTCTCTCAATAGTGAAAGAACCTAAGGATTTCTAGACAGGGATAGAAATCTGTGTCTTTCTCACATGATTTTTAAACATCACAGAAAAAAACCCAACCAAACAAGAAAACCCAACTTCTGCAGGATAATCTACACTTGCAAACGATCTTTTCTTTTTCTCAGCATGTTACTAAAAACAGTTCTGAAAGGATAAAATAACATAAAATCAAAACTTGCAGAGAGCAGCAGTCTGCATTTGGGCCAGGCTTTAGGGGAAATGGCTGTAGGGCTCTTTGCACAGAAGGCATTCTCAAGGCAAGAATAAAGACCCAGGTAAAAAATGGTGGGAAGAAAAGCAATTATGAAAAACAGACAGACAAAGGAAAGGCTGTTGGAAAGAATCAGAGCCACCAGTTAGCTTCAGGCATTTTGCTAATGATGGAGCAATATGGTTGTTGTGTTCCTGCTGCAGTCCACAGGACCAGTGTTTGAAAGGAAAGTTGTCACCAACAGATACTTCTCCTGTGTGTTCAAACTGCTCCACTAGGAAGAGTAAAAAATGCTGGCATGTGAAGCCTGTTCCCGTGGCTTTATTTTGCCAACTTACTTTACCCCCACTAGTCATTCTGGAGAGGTGCAATAGTGTCCAAAATGGAGCAATGCATCAGGCCTATTTTGTACAAAGTGTGAATTTACTGAAGAGTCTAAAGATTCCTCAGTCCTCTTTTCCTCTTGCTCATTACTGTTGGTGGGTGTAAAACTCTTTAACTGGTGCAGATTCTGTGGACGCAGCTGAATGGTGAAGAATCCTCCCCCAGTCATACAGCAGGGCTGCATCTGCCCTTGGAACTGGGAGGAACATATAAAAATAAGTTTTATTTTGGCTAATTTCATGCTGAAGCAGTCTAGGACACTGCAGTGGAATTTATTTTAGATGAAAATTGCACATCTGCAAAGATTTCTACATCATCCCAATACTGCTCTGGTATCTCCATTTCAGCAGTTCCCTCCATGCAAAATTGGTTTTGTGAAGAGCAAATATACATGAGTAGATTGCCATCTGCAGCACCATTTATAATGTATCTGAAACTGTGGCTCTGTACTCAAAGATATTGTTAAATAATATACTATCCATATATAGATACAATGTGTGCCTTTATTCCACTGACCTTTTATTTTCATAGTCTTCATAGGCTAATACTCACTGATAATAAGTTTTGAATCTCTGCTTCAAAGAGAAGTTGAAATTGAGTCCTTGATCTCATTTGCTGTGATTCTTACAGTTTCTTCATCATTCCCAGCTGAGCTGTGAGCGTTGTTGCACACAGACATTCTCTCAGAGTTTTGCCTAAAGCGAGTGCTTGCTACAACACAGGACAGTCTATCCAAAACAACAAAGTTACCATTAGGCAACTGGAAAAAACCTTAAACCAACAACAAAACCCTAAGCAGGTGTATTGGATCATGATGATATAAAGAACCCTCAAGCTGTGTCTCTCACCTAACTCCCAGTTTCTTCATATTCAGAAATGTGGTTCTCTTCTCCACAGCAGATGACTCCCTGCTGACTGCAGGACTTTGCAGGTCCTTGTTCAGCTGTTTGTAAGTTGCACAAGAGGAGAGTTCTTACTCTCTGAAATATTTTTCTGCTGTAAACTCCAGATAATTGTGTTAAGGAAGGGGAAAGATTTTTCTCTTACAGGGTCAGTTACCTCCAGTTCTTTTCCCTTTTTCTGCTTAGAGTCAGTGTCTTCTTTCTTCTCAGAATCATTTGAGATCTTAGTTATATGGAAGTCTATAAATTTGACTTCCGTTGAGTGCTGTCAGGGGTTTTCTTTATTGCCACTGTGATCAGGGATTTAACGGACGCCACTGGCAGCATTCAAACAGACTTACATATTCTTTTCTCTCTGCACAGAGGGCCAGGCATTATTGCTGGGGCTCTTTCTCTGTAAAGCCATAGCAGAGCTCAGCTTCTCCATGGTGGAAATTAGTCAGTGTATTTTTTCTGTCTCTCAGGGCTTGAGGTACCTGAATAACAGTGAGTACCATATCTGGAAAAAAAGTTACAGATTCTGTTGCAACTTGCAGTTAACAGGCAGGAAGGATCCTGAAATACTTTGGAAGACAGAGCTGCACTCTGACATAGCTTTGCATGTTATGTCTCACGGTATCTTGAAGAATGCGAGTATTGAAAAATGCCATTGACATCAGTGAAGTGGATGTGGTGGATTTAGTGAATGCAAATACAGAAGATGCAATTGGAACCAGGAATGAAGGATTGAATTAATTTCTCCTAATTTAGCTACCCAAGGTTGAGTTAGCCTTGAATGCACCTGTTTCCACTGACTGTACAGAGACCCTAGGGTGACTAGCTCATATGTAAAGGTCCATGCTCTGATATTAACTATGATAAATCTTACTTGCAAAAATCAGTCTTGCATATTCTTCTCACTTTTTTGCCATGCATCGTGGTCTTCTTACACTTTATCCTTTGGCTATTCTGGGCTACTGGGAAACACACTGACAGCTCTTGAGAAAACAGCCTCTTGGATGGGTCTGGCCTACTCTGGCTCTCAGCCAGTGTGGAGTCCCAGAGAGAGTCAGAATTGCCACAACACTTAAAGAAGGGATAAACAAGTAGAAAGTGGATAATAACATGATAGTAACATTTCATCAGGATGAAATGGCATGAATGTTACAACCAATTTAGTAGTAGAAAGCAGTAGGAAAAAAAAGCTTCTGCTGAAACTAGATATAGGAAAAAATCTGGAGGATGTTTGTGAGCCAGAGACTAGTCAATACAGGTTTGGGGTTTTTTTTGTGGGTTTGGTTTTTGTTTGTTTGTTTTAATGTAGACAGAGGCCTCTGCAATTCTCTTGGAGAGAATTTCAATTGCTTCAGATGATGAGATAGAACAAATCATACTTTCATTGTGGGAACATTGGAATCCTTCCCTTTTTGCAAAATTCCTGTCTTAAGTTCATTGGATGCAAATTTGCCAGAATGGAAAGCAAGACTGAGGGTCTAAATGTTATGATAGAGAAGATTTTCATAAGTTCCAGTGAATTATATAATATTACAGATGCATGCTGCAGTCACACTCCTGAATTCCAGGCAGTTCTATGAGGCTATGTGCTGCACAAATCATACAGCTGTGATGAACAGAAACAGGTCTAAACCAGATTTCAGGAGTTTTACTGTTTAAAAATGCTGAATATTGGTTGTTACTGTTCTCCTGGAATGCTACCTCTTCAGACATGAAACTAAGTGAAATTTGGCTTGGAGATTCATTCTTTTATTAGAGACATGAGACTAAAAGGAAGACTATGAAAAATCTTTCCACTTATGCCTGTGATGAATTCTTCTGACTTACATATTAATAAAGAATGCCATGAATTAGCAAAACTCTCTTCCTACTACTCTGTCCTAGCTGAACAGAGGATATGAGTGTAGTATGGAGTGAATGCTAATTTTTCCATGTTCAATTAGAGGTAAAAATTTTTTTTCAGAAATGCTGAGCATTTAGAACTCCATCTGATTTTAAGTGTGCGAAAAGTTTGGGATAAAAAGTATTATCTCCAACCACAGCCAAGGGCAAGTTATTTTGGCTGGGTGTGCTGGTTTCCTGCCTGAGAAAGGCATAGCACAAATTATTTCCTCTGACATTTGTAGTTTATTAAGGATTTATCTATGTTTTGCACTCCTAACTAAAATCACCATATAAAACCACTATAAATGGCAGCAGCAAGTGTTGTTTGAAACCAAACTTGGTCTTTCTGAACTTGGCGTTCAGAAAATCAATGAACTTTAAAGAAAAAATAGATCATTTTACATGTGGACCCTAAAACAGCTGCAAAATGTTACACTTTCTGAATTAACTACTCTGTGGTCATTTTCCACATAAGTAAATTATTAAAAAAATTGCAAGCAATGCACAAGTTGTCTAGTTCTTCTCTTACCTGAGTGTATCTTGGATAGGCAACTGATAATACCTCAAAAGTGTGTGCGATGCTTTCAAGGGAAGACCAGAAAAGATCATCCAAAAGATTGCTCACTCCAGGTAATCCAAGACATTTTTTTCCCCAAATGACAAACAAAACAAGGCAAAGGCAATAGACCAGCAAGTCAGGCTTGCTAATGCTAAGACAGAAAAGAGTTTCCAAGAGAACTCCATGTGGCTCATATTTCAGCACAGCGTAAGGCTTGCCCATAAACGCTACTTTAAAAGCATCAGTGCTTAGCCTGCACTATTCTGGTGCTCAGAGCTGGGAAAAGAGTGTCTGTCCCTAGCTGACCCCTGCTTCTTACACACACATCTGGCCTTCCATGCCTGGGACATTTCCTGAGAGGTTTCAGAATAAGTTGATAGAGTCATAGAATGGCCTGTGATGGAAGGGACCTTTAAGATCACCTTGTGCCAACCTCTGGTTGTAGGCAGGGACATCTTCCACTAGACCAGGTTTCTCAGAGCTCCATCCAGCCTGGCCTTAAACACTTCCAGGGATGGGGCATCTACAACTTCTCTGGACAACCTGTTCCAATGCCTCACCACTACCACACTAAAAAATTTCTTCCTCATATCTGATAATATCTGATATTCCTAATATCTTCCTAATATCTAAATTTGAAGCCATTCCCACTTGTTCTGTCACTACCTGCCCTTTAAATAGTCTCTCTCCATCTTTTTGTATTCTCCTTTCAGGTACCAGAAGGCTGTGTTTAGGTCACCTCAAAGCCTTTTTTGTGCTGGATTTTCAGAAATTGCACTCTTGGGCTGAGAGGAAGTTGATATTTTTGCCTGTAGGGATGCAGCGGTGCTGGTTTCTATATGGGTGAAATCTCATTTTGTTTCCATGTTCCTCTTTCTTTTTCTGCTTTCTCCATGTGCACACATATGTAGACACACACAAACAAACACAGACAAACAGGACATGGTGTGAGGAGGAGATGTGGCATGTGCCTCTTCTTCCAGGACTCATTGTGGGAGCTGTGAGGTGGGCAGCGAAATATGTGTTGTATCTTGGTGTAGGCACACCAGGTGGGGTCTCTAAAAGCTGCAGCAAGCCCACCTTGGTCTTGGATCCCCATTGTAAGACACTTGCCTCGCACTGTCCTCCAGCATGGGGCCTGGGCCTTGAAGCCATCCTTTATCTCAAGCAGCCTCAACCTAATTTTTGCCAAAGCTAACCCTTCTTTCATATATGAATGCAGCAAGTGGCAAATCCAGGCGGCATGCTCTGCCCTAGGTGTGAGAAGATCCTGTGGATTCCCATGTCTCTGCTCCCGTGCCTCAGACGAGCACTGTGTATGTGAAATCTCCACTGGTTGGACGGTAAAACTGGAAGCACAGAGAAGCAATAAGGAACAGTGCAAGCGGATTCAAAAGGAATTTGGATCATTTAGTTGATGAGCCAGCAGATGGTAAATGCTGCTTGGTGTAGAAAATGAAAAGTAATTAGTCCAGGAACAAAGAGCAAATGTAGGGAAAGGGTGTTACATCCAGCACACTGATCAGACTGAGAAAGGGGTTACTGTGGAAAAAAGACACAGAGACACTGTCACTTCAGTGCACAGCTGCAATAAAAAAGGCAAACAAGACACTAGATCGATGGAACAGTGAGCTATAATGCACCATGAAAGAGGCAATACAGTCCTCTGGAAGATGGTTATTAGGCCCCTCCAGACTACTGCATGGAACATGGGTCACTGTCTCAGGCAGGTTATGTTTGGAGAAAGGTGCATTATAAAGCAACTAAACTCTAATGGTTTCAATGATTTCAGTTCTGAGGCAAAGTTAAGAGGCTCATTCTGAGGTGTCAAAGAGACCTTATAGAGATTTAAAAATTACAGTAATGATCAGTACAGTTACCAGACAATACTCGTAGTAATGCAAGATTATAAAAATTAAGGAAGTGGTACTGAGCAGAGAGCAGAAACTTCACAAACTGCTGCACAAAAAACAGGACAGTTACCTTCTGACTGCATTGAGTTAGCTGAAGTGGAATACAGCTTCAGGAACACATAGCTCAGTCAAGTGAATGATTCACAATTAAAGTACGTGGAACTGTCCTGTGGAATAAGCAGGAGGACAGTAAAGGTCCAGATAAAAATAGGAAAATGATTTAAGGGAAGAATCCCTCACCAGGGATTTAGGGTCTGTTTTAATTTGGATTCAGTTTGAGCAGATTCCAAAACTGTATCTATTTAACTGCTAATAGAATGAACAACCTTTATATACAAGTCATAATGAATGTAGGTTCTCCCAAACCACATTCAAAGAGGAGAAAAGGGGAGGGGAAAGCTAAATGTTGCCTTGCCTTCTTGCAGGGCTAGATTCAGGTCTAATTAAGACAGAGAAGAGTTGTTGGGCTGATGGTTATGAAAAGCTGGAACACCAGGTGGGGTCTCTAAAATAGGCAATAGGCTGAATTTGAGGTCAGCAGGTACTTTACCAGGCTAGGGAAGGAGGGAAAAACTGGAAGCATGTGTATGTGCAAAAGAGGATGTAAGCACTAAAATTGCAATTAAACAGGTTTCAGGCACCAATACCTACCTAGAAGACTACCAATGCCTAGAAAAATTGTGCGTGGTTGTGCAGGCATTAGAGAGACACTTGGAGTAAGCTTACTGACATGTGCTGTGGTGCAGATACAGAAATGCTACCACTGCAGCTGGGCTGAGCTGGATGGAGCCCATATCTCCTCCTTAGCCCTGAGGTCCTGAAGCTGGTAGATATGGTTTAGAGCATATGGATTAACTACATGGGCTTTCACAGGAAGCTGAGGCTCCTTTCATTTAGCGCCGTGGCCAGAGAAGACAGTATATTCCTTCTATTTGGGGTATATCGTCAGGATATAGGAGGTTCATATGCACAAGCCTCCTAACAGAGAGCTTGCTACTGGATTAAGTCCTGATCAAGCTTTGCCTTTTCTGTAAAAGGGAATGCAAGGCAGGGAAAAGGAGCAGGCAAGACTGAGCTTGATTTTGGGATGAAGTGAGGAAGGTAGCGAATGCTGTCACTCCATGTCTACAAGGCTGCAGCTCCACAGTTGTAGCCACCCTATGATAAAGAAAATTGAGATGATAACACCTTGTACTGATTAACTACAGGTGGTGCCATGACTCACTAGTGGAAAAATGCAGGTTTGAATTTGCTGACATTGTTGCAGCTAGACAAAGGTTTTCAGTGCCTCTGAAGTTTATGTGGAAGTGGGAAAACAGAAATTGTGTAGTTCGTGTAGACTGATGATCTGGCCTTAAAGTGAAACTGCTTGCAAAGGAGATAGAAGGACCTCAGAGAAAGATGTAGGATAATCTACCCTTACAGAAACCTAATTTTAATTCTCCCATAGTCAGGTGCTGGCTTAAATTCTAAAAGCCTGTCTTTTTACTTTTTCCCAAGTTTAGCATAATTGTTCTGACTGGATATTCCTGTGATCCATATAGCCATCCAATCCTTCTTTGAATCCTGCACTGTTCTTGACCTTAGTGCTTCCTGTGGTGATATCTTCCACTGTCCAATTACACATTTTGTGAAAGAGAATTTCATTTGATCAGCTTTGAATACATGAGGTCTTCATTTCATTGAATGTTCCTTTATTCATCTGTTATGTGGCAAGGTAGAGAGAAGTGTCAGATACTTCTTCTCTAAAGTATTTGTTATTTTATCTCGCTGTGTGCCTTCTTATGTGCCTCCTTTCTGAGATAAACAAATCTCATTCCTTTCAGTCTCTTCCAGTGATAGTCTCTGCCTTTATACCTCCCACCCCCCAATTTGCTCATTCTCATTCTTACTCTCTGACCTCCACTTGTTTCTGCAAGATCTTTTAAAGCTTGGGAAGGGGCACGAACAGTATGCCAGAGGAGAATTCAGCACTGACTGGTATAAAGGAGAATATTTTCTGCATTATTCACTGTCTCATTCACTGAGTAGCTGAACATCTAGTTAGCTGTTTGGGTTGCAGCTGTACCCTGAGCAGATGTCTTAGTTGAGTTGTCTGTACTGTTTTTTAGACAGTTGGTGCTGAGCTCATCACCTCAGACCTTAATTACTGTAACCAGCTCCTCTCTGGCATCTCTAACATTCATGCTGTTTCATTTCATTTGGCAGAAATCTCGCTACCCAGGAAGTCTGCATGATCCGGTAACCTGACCTTATCTCACCTTCCTAAATCTTTTTTTCTACCACATTAAGAAGAAAGGTCTTACCCTTAACTGAAAGAGGCCTTTTCATTGCTTATTTTTGCTATCTGTCTGCTTTTATGCCATCCTTAAGCTCTTCATGGCTTCCTTTTCACATATTAGTAGTTTTGACATGCATTGCCCACACTGTCCATGCTGTCTCCATGTAAGAGCTTTTCTATGCTGATCTGCAAGACCATCCTAAAAGTCTAGTTTTCTGGTAATACCTCCAAGATGCAGTGAAGGGTAGTAAGGCAGATTCATCTGGAATTCCTGTGTGGTATGTCTGTAAGATGTGCCTAGATCTGAAAGCACGAACAGCATGTTGAAGGTGGAGCTCCCCTTGATATTTAGCAGGAGGTGAACCCCTTCCAACCCCATCAACACAGCTTGATACATGGAGTCATAGCACAATCAAAGCCAAATTGTGCCTTCTGTGTCAAAAGAACCACACCTACTTCACCATATATGTGTTTGCCTGTATGTACTAAATGCTCTGGTATTGAGGCCCTCATTTTCTGGCTGCACTTCCTTGCTCATGGGGATTGTTCCTTGGAAAGTCGTAGATAATTCATGTGACATTAGACGGTGACCTCCAGGGCTGCCAGGGGAGCCAGGCACTAAAGCATTTAAATAGATTATCCCACTTTCCATCCTATTATGACTCAGTGAAGAAAGCTTTCTTAGAGTTCTGGAGCTGAAGGTGTCTCTCCCATGCAGCTCCTGTGGGCTGTGTTTTTTGTATGGGAGGTCTGTTTGCAAAGTCCTGTCTTCTACAGCTAAAACTCCAAACATTCTTTAAGCAGAAAAAGGAATGACTTTCAAGTGTTACTTGTTTTTTGAGCCTACTTCATACCAAAGTGCTATTTTGCTGTGTTGGCTAGATAAATATGTCTTTCCTATTAGTATGTAATATTGGAAATTAATAAATTATCACAGCTGTGAGTGAATTGGAAGTTGACTGTATGTTGTTCAGGAGGTATCTGAAGAATATTATCTGGGGAAGTGCCACTGAGAAGGATACACTGTGCTGAAATCCACGAAGATTTTGTTTCTCTATTCTTATATGAAAAGGAGCTGTAGTGGTATTAGGATCTGTCCAGTTTATTTTAGAGAGGGCAACTAGAATGGTGGACAATTTCCAACACTACTTAAAATTGGGAAGACACCACTTAGTGGAATCTTTTTCTTACTTTAATAACACTTTAATAAATGCAATGTAATCTGAATGTCATCTCTTCATTATGAACCAGTTGTGTCTGACTGTTTTAAATTGGCACTTGTAAGGCAAATGGAAAGGTGAATAGAATAGCTGAGCTGAAGAAACAAACCCAGTTGGTTCGCTTCTGTTTCTTTGGTGTAAAATTTTCAGAAAGCATGCCTGATAAAGGTATAATCAAAAGAGAATTTTGGATTGCTTTCTGGGTTCTAACTGCCTTCCATCTTCTCAAAGCACCTATTCATGCTTTCACAGGAGCTTTATGAAAGCATGTGAAGTGGGTATCAATTTACCCTGTCTTATGCTTGGAGACAGACCATATAGCTTTATCCTCTTCTTGTGGCTTTGTCTGGATGATGATGATGAGTTTTGTGAGACTGACCTAAAGCAGCAAGACAATACAAAATAATTTTTTGTGTACACCTCATTCACTGTGTTTAAGCTTAAATCCTCTACTCTTGCAGTGTTTTAACTCAAACAACTTCATACACAGCAGAGGATTTGATTTGATTTGATTAGAAACTATTAGCTCGAGCTAGTTACAGGACCTAAGCCTAGATACTTAAATCCCTGCATAGTCAAAATTTATGTTCTGATGAAGCAAGAACAAATTGTCTGCTCCATCTAAACCTTTTTATTAAACTTCTATTCAGCATCATGAAGAGAGCTATAAAAACAATCCACCGAGTCCAGATTGGCCAGGTTGCAGTAACTTGTGGAAGCAGATGACACCTTGTTTATGGTTTTGTGTCCTTGAAGTTTAAACAACTTTTATCACTCTTAGCTTCCTCTTTTTTTTTTTTTTTTCCAGTTCACCAGTTAGCTTAGGATGCTAGTAAGAACTACTCTACTGATCACACCAAAGGACCATTAAGACTAGTGATTTTTTTTCTGACTGCTGCTAGTATGAGATGTGCAAAAGCAACATAAAGATGGAGCACACATGCTGTGGTGGAACAGGCCTCAGGCCCTTACCAGAGGGTGTGCTGTGGCTGATGTTGGGACTGTGGAGCCTGTTTTGGGAGTTTGATTTTCTTTAGTCATTTTTCAAACACCAGTATTAAGTACGTGGCCACAATGTTCAGCTTGGAGTAGGGTCTCTTCCTGAGAGAGGGCCTATTTAGTTTAAGAAAGGCTTGCTTTCAGGCTGTGACAGGTAACCCACTATACTGACCTGAAAAAAACCCAAGCAAATAGACAGAAAACCAAAAAATCATGGAACTATTGCCTTCTGGCTCCCCTGTTTCCTAAAGGATTTGCTCCGTACCCTGAAGAATACTTGTAGGAGTGTACTTTGCCTAATCTGGAAGGGTGGAAGTCTTGTCTGGGGCCCTGTATCAGGCGCTTGGTGATTTAGAAGGGACTGGAAATTATTGCTCTGCGTAGGGACTAGTGCCTGGATCCAGGAGCTCTTCCCTCAAGTGAAGGTTCATTCAAGCCATACAGATCCCTCCACATAGTACCTACGGTGGCCTGGGGCCTGACACAACATTTGGGGCCAGGCACCTGAAATGATGTATCTTGTTACAATGCCTAAATGCTTAACTAGCATAGCTGCAAAAGCTTGCTCTTAGCAAGCTCCCCCTTGAGAGGGCAGCAGTGAAAGGGCTGGGGATATCTCTCAAGGAAATCTGTCAAAGATGGGTACCTTTTCCCCGGTGGCTTTACAAAACAGATATACTCATTGTGCCTAGTGTCCATTCTCTCTGCTTTACCTGCAGGGATTTGTAAATCATAAGCTGTCCATAGCACTGTGGGACTAAGAAATTTTTTTCTGGGGAGCAGGAAAAAAAAGGAAAAAGAAAGATCTGTATCTATAGGACTCTGTTCCCCATTATTTTAAACTGGGTATAGGCATATATACTGTACTCTCAAGTCACAGTTCTCAACATATGTAACCTTAACTTCTTATAGCTGATTTGTAATACTGGTTTTTGAAAAATGACTACAGAATATCAAATCAGTACAAATTCACACTGTCAGAAGTTGCATAAATGGTCTTGGGAGACACTGTAACAGTACATCTCTACTGATCAGTAATTCTTTATAGGACAGATTTCAAGCTAATAATCTCTATCCAGGCAGTTGGGTAGCCTGGTTTTAATCTTAAGGAACATCCAGACATGCTGGTGGTTCCTATTCTTAAATCAAAGAAAATGTAAGAATCACATTATTATGAATGTGAGCCTGACGCAAAAGAAGTGAAGGACAACAACAGGGTCTGCATTTCAGCCGGACTTGTTCCAATGTTTCCTTTTGTGTTTTGTCTTGTAGGCTTGCATGTCTAGTGAACAAGATAGAATAGCAAATACTACGGCCTATGCATACTTTCCTCAAATTAGGAGCAGAAACTCCTCTAAAATGCAAAGTTTCCCTCTATTTTTTCCCCTTTCTTTCAGTACACATATTCCATCTTCAGATTTTGAGGTTTTTTTCTGTTTGACTTTGCAGTTGGCTTGATACCATTCAAAGTGAAGCCCTGGGGCAGAATTTTTAGCAAATAGCAGTCAAAGAGCTGTGGTAAATTCTTCATTGCTCTGTGTCTTTAAATCAAGATTGGGTGCCTTAATAAAAGGTTAGGCTTCTCTTCATCAAGTTATTAGCCTTTCATAAAGGAATCCCTTGATGAAATGTTATGGCTTGTATTTTCCTGGAAAGTAAGACTAGATCATCATAATGGGCCCTCCAGGTCTTTAGCTCAGCGGTGCCTGATTTTCTTCCTGACCTTGAATTACACTGAGAAGAGGAAGTTTAAGAGGAACAAGTCAGGAAGTAAAATTCTGCATGAATATTTTGCAGGATTGCCATCAAACTCCTGAGGTGTTCAGGGAGAGAGGCAGTGCTAAAGCAAGGAGCTCCATTAACTAGCAGAAGTTAATGGAGCTGTGTATGGTGTGTAGGACTGAACCAGCATTGGTGTGGGAGATAGCAGTGGACTCACTCTGAACCTCAGTGGTCTTGTAAAACACAACTATGGGCAATTGTATTCCTGGTGCGCGGTATGTCAGCTCCTCAGCCACTGCATGTCTGTTCCTCAGCCTCTCTCCATCTTCGCATGATGGCAGTGCCTGGGGAGACTGTTCTTTGCCTGTTTTCCTGTCCTAATGGAAGTAGCCTGGCAGTGATTTGGGGTAGCGATGCCATGTGTCAGCCCATCAAGAATCACAGCATGTCATAAGACTGAACTTGTTCCTGAAATACATTCCCCACCCTCAGTAGCAAAATCTCTCCATTTGTGTGCTTGTACCATTAAAGGCACAGGTTTGTGTATGGTGGTGAGTCATGAAAGTGCGGAACATTGTTTGGGAAGGTCATTTCTTCTGGCCTGCACCTGAGATGTTCAGGCAGTACCTGCCCCAGCTGTCAGATGCTGCTTGGGAAAACAGGCCTTCCCCAGTAAGAAGAGGGAAAATGTTCAGCACCGACTCCCCAGGTATTGATCAAGTAGAAAAGATCCACAAGATGCTAAAATGGTCATGTTAAAACAGCAGCATTCAAGTTTTGGTGTAAGTATGGAATAAGTACTTCTAAGAGATGGCAATCCTATGTGGGAGGAAGCTATAGGAATTGGGAAATAGTTGGTGAACAATGTGCATGTGTGTGTGAGGATAGGAGAAAGCAGGCTGGAGAGTGACTTGGTACTTGTATTTCTCATGGATTTATCATAATGGTGGCCTATACATTGTGAACTGCTGCTCTGCAACTGCTGAGATTTTGGCTGTCTTGGCACTACTTAGAAATGTCAGTGGCCTTTAGGTACAGGGGCTTGTCTCCTACAGCTGCATAAAGAAAAGTTTGGATTGGTGATGTGCTCATCCTGTACCTCATTTGAATGTAGTAGTGACTCTGCTCTCCTTTCCCCAGAGAGCGGCCTCTTTCCACATCTTTGGTTCTGCCAGACACCCCAGTTAAATCTGGTACCCTGCTAATGAGATCTGCTTTGGTGACTGAGCCTTTCCTCCTTCCTTGTAGAAAGGTTGCAAATGAGCTCACCCATGAAGGAAGTGTGGATGAAGGTAGGTGATTTAGGCAGGAGCAAAGGCGACTGCAATAGGAACCAAAAGCTGCAACAGAAAACCAGGCAATTATTTCCCTCAGAAAAAGGTTTAAGAAAGAGACAGATGAGGCATAATTGAGACAGAAGGATGTTGAATTCATGGTTTATTGTCACATTAAAAAAGTAATATTACTGATGAATTAATATTTGCTTTTTAATATAAAAGTGCTTATTCTTACAAATCCTTAAGGCTCATTCTGTTACATTACAGTAGGATTTTTCACCATCCCAGAAACTGTGCTACATGAGTTTTATATGAACTGCGGACATAGCAAAATCTCCAAACGGTAAAACAAGTCATTAATAATTTCATTGCCTTTGTATGCATTAATCTGTTTAATTGTGTAACATAATTTAACATGAAAACAAACAAATGAAAATTTTTTTTGTATCTTCTAGTTTGACTTGGAACTGATCCCTGAAAGATTTGTATTTTACTTGAGTGAATGGAACAAATACAATTGGTTCTGAATCTCAATTTTTTACTTGTACAGCAAAAGGGAAGGAGTGAGAGGAGCATTACAGTTGTAGCATCTACCTTATGTTTCTTACTAAAGAGGAAAGGAATGACTACAAAGCACAAGTACTGTTTATATGTGATATATTTATTTTTGTAATGTCCCTATGTTGTACTTTTACTTAGGTAAAGCTCCCACTGAAGCCAATGTGAGTTTTGCCTGAGGGAGGGATAAGACCAGGGCTCTCACAGGGAACATTTTACATTAAGTAGTTTATTATGTTTTTGTCTCACAATGGAAGAATGAAATAGGCGGAAGTTACTAAAGCTCTTGTTTGTATTGATCACAAGTGGAATATGACTTCTGGCATATACTATGTTACACACATAAGAGTATACCACATTTATTTGTAATCGTAATCAGAGCTTTATTAGTTGGATGGACAGTGAATATGCTATTTCTACTTAAATTTTAGGTATTTATTTACCGTAAAGACTTTTTTTTTGGACAATAATTGGGTCAAACTGCAGCAACTAAAAAAATACCTAATGCAAAAGATAAAAATAATTTAAAGTATTCTGGAGCAAGGGGGGAAATGCTAACCAATCTAATAAATAAGGCAGTTTAAAGCATTGGTGACTGCTACCGTGATATATGTACATACTTTACAGCATAAATTACTGTACAGAATACTCTGTTTATTAACCTGTGTAAACAATATTGCCTGCTGTATGGGGACCTATTGTGGGATTATGGTCAGCAGAAAGAGAAAAACTGCTGTAGCAGAGTGGGGGAGGTCTCAGGTAGCACATCCTCAGAGAGAAACATGAGTGATATTTTATGAACTGCAAACAAAGCCATCCCAACTTGAATACTTTTACAAAAAAGCTGCTGGCATTTGTTGCTGTAAATGAAATATGGAAATGAATCTCTGTGGTTCGTTACAAAAGTAATTCTAGTCATAAACTGGTCTCTGTGTACCTCATCTGGCCAGGGACAGTCACACAGGAGTTCACTGTGTGAAAAGGGGAGATAGGGAAGAGTTGCAATGCACCAACATCTCCCCAGGCACTGTCTGCACTGCCAGCGCACCTGTCCGGAGGATGGTCAGTGGCTGGATCCCACACTGGGATTGCCACACTGCCTTTTCAGCCACTGGTGCTACAGGCAGCATGGGAAATTGGCAGGGGACTCTGTGATTGTTGCAACTGGCCGGAGAAGTAATGACAAATTTAAGCATCCTGTTATTTTGCTGACCCTGTACTGTCTTCTCCACCTATTTGTTTCCCTCACCCACCCTCAGCATTGTTTGGTTTTGGCTTCTGCATTGTGGCAGCTCCATGGAAGAGAGTCTCTGTAGGACTCTGTAGGACTACTGCAACATGGCACTGGTCAGCAGGCACCACTGCAGTCCAGGTTTCCGTAAATAACATGCCTATGAAGGCAGGGAGTTGCTAAAGGCAGTAAGTGTGTGTGCAGCCATGATTTGTTATACCTGTTATTGTCTCCATTTGCCATGGTCAGCACGGGGCATTGTCCCTGCACAGGAGGACCAGGGATTAGCCTTGGGCAGTTCTCACACTGCCTGGCTTCTCTGCTTTGGCTCCTCTGCTTTGGTTCCTGCCCCTTCTGTTGCCATCCATGGAAAGAGACAGCCTACCAATGGTACTGCAAGCACACCCTGACCTGGCTGCTCTGAAGCTCTCAACATACCACTGCTCTTTCTGCCTCCACTGACACCAAGGGAAGCCAGCACTAGGAGCTGGTAGAGGACTGCTGGTCTGCAGGCAGGCCACAAGCTTTAGGTGTTCCTGTGTAGCCTATAGGCTGTTCATCATGGATAAAATTGTCATTTTCACATAGTGAATTGAAAAATGACGCTGAATTTCCATAAAAAAGAGTAATATTGGCCTCATGTGGGCTCACAGCCAATCTCATCTCTTTCATCACCTACAGAGAAACTGTTTCTCCTTCTTTAAAGGAAGCCAGCTCTACTTCCAGGCAGCATCTGGGAAAAGTGCCTGCAAGTGTTTAGTAAAATGTAAAATATATTTCCTTGATATTTCAGTAATCTTAGTAGAAGAAAGATGCTCAATCAGTTCTCAAGGAACTACTTTGGATTTAGGCTCAGTGAATTACAGAGTGGTCAAGAGATGGTCCAAGTCTAAAATGTATGCTTGAAATAGCTCAGAAGGAACTATATTTACTCCATACCTATTTTCCTGCATATCTGCTCTCTCCCAACATGATCTCAGCCCCATCCTGCCTCAGCGCATCCTACGATATTTACCAATTTCATCATGCACTCTTGTCAGCAACAGGTATGACTGTAAACCTGGGGTGGGATTTATGGCACCTCTATATCTGAACTCATCACCTAAATTCCCTTTGTAGCCAGTGGACAGAAACAAGCATTTCTAGGGTGTGATTCATTGTGCTTATTTCAGACCTTTTGTACAAGACGAGGCGAATCCCAACTTCTGTGTTTAAATCAGGACCTGTTTTCCTCTCCCATTTCACCCTCTCTTCCTATTTAACAAGGCTGTTGTGTCCTTAAGAGCCTAAAGAAGGTCATTGCACAGGTGTGAGACCACCAGCTCCCGCTCATTCTACTGCAGGGCCATAAAGTGGCAATGCTTACTGAAGCAGATCAGTAACACAGTGTCAGGCCAAGGTGTTGGGCCTGGAGATGCTGCTGGAACCGCTCCAGCTGCACTTCTGTTTCACACAAGGTATTTGAGTCACCAACACATTCCCCAGATTAATGCTCTCTCCCATCTGCTGCCTTTCCATGCAGAGGAGAAGAGCTGTCAGAAATTGTGCATGAAGTCATCAGCACCCACTGTCTCTTCCTCAAGAGGGAACTGAATTCTCTTGCTAGGAATAATGGGATGAGGTGGGTGCCACTCCCACAGGTAGGGTGGGAATGAGAAGAAAGCAGAAAAGTCCTGAGCTGCTTGGAGTAGCTCTGCACTGACTTTCACCTTTTCCCTGTGACTAATTTCAACTCTACCTTGTCCTGCGTGTCACAAGCCCAGGCTGGGAGATGGAGTTGAGGAAGAAAATGTCTAGAACTGCAGGACGGTCCCCAAAGGGACCTTGACATCCAGAGGGACCTAGACAGACTTGAGGAAAGGACCCATGTGACCCTAATGAAGTCCAACAAGGCCAAGTAGAAGGTCCTACATCTGTGTTAGTCCAAGTCCCAATATCAATACAGATTAAGGATGTTCTGATTGAGAGCAGCCCTGCTGAGAAGTACTGGCGGGTGCTAGTGGATGAGAGGTTGGACAGGAGCCAGCAATGTGCACTTGCAGCCCACAAAGCCAAAAAAGTATGACCAGCAGGTTGAGGGAAGTGACTCTCCCCCTCTACTCTGCTGTCATGAGACCCCTACCTGGAGTACTGAGTCCAGATCTGCATCCTCAGTACAGGAAAGACATGGACCTGTTGGAGCAGGTCCAGAGGAGGCCATGAAGATGGTCAGAGGGCTGGAGCACTTCTCCTACAAAGACAGGCTGAGAGAGCTGGGGTTGTTCAGCCTGGAGAAGAGCAGATTCTGGGGAGATCGTACTGTGATCTTTTCCTACAAAAAGGGAGTTTATAAGAAAGGTGCAGAAAGATTTTTTTACCAGAGCCTGTAGTGACAGGACAAGGGGCAACAGTGTTCAACTGAAAGAGGTTAGAGTTAGATTAGATCTAAGGAAGAAATTTTTACAATGAGGATGGTGAGGCACTGGAACAGGCTGCCCAGAGAATTTGTGGATGCCACATATATGGGAAGTGTTGAAGGCCAGGTTGGATGGGGCTTTGAACAACCTGGTCTAGTGGATGGTGTCCCTGTCCATGGCAGGGCGGTTGGAACTAGGTGCCTTTCAACCCAAACCCATCTATGATTCTATGATAAATCTAAACTGCAAATGAAAATACCCTTTTTAAATAGAAATATATTCCAAAATGGAAGTGAGAAAAAGAATAAGAAGGGCTTGTCCTTTGGTAAATATCATCTATGTCTAGCTAGTTCCTGCAGGAAGTGTTTCCTTCGATGTCTGTTGATAGGGTGAGAATTCCATATCTAAGAATGCCAAGTGGAGGAGCAAAGATATTTAGCGCTAAGGAAGGACTTGTTAGTATTGACTGAATAACATGAACCACAATAGAAACATTTTGTTGATTTGACTGGTTTTCAATCCTTGGTGAAGTGCTTTATTGATGACTTCTATGTGTAATGTGTCAGAAAAGAGCTGAGAGTTTGACTTGGGGATGCTGGCTAACAATGGTGTGATTTGGGAAGGTAACTACCATATTATGCTCCCAGTGCATCTCTGACTTCCCAGTTCAGTTACTTGCAATGTGCATCAGACACATATTTTCTTATGAGAGACTTTTTTTTTAATGTTTTGTTAAGCAACTAGTTCTCTCTGCAGTGCACCGTTCTAAGAGAAAATTTCCATTGATTTGAAGTTATTTGAAGCTGGATTTGGAATAACAAATATTTGAACACTTCTGAAGCTGTTATGAGAAACACACTTTGTACAAATTTCTTCCGCAGAAATACAAAGTGGCTGAAAGCCATAAAAAGATGTGAAATTCTTCGATGGCCATGCAGCACTTGGCAAACCCATGCTGTTTGTCCCCTTATGTATGCTTGTAATTCTTGCTCTCTACCAGGATCATAGTTATAGATACTATGGGAATGGCAATTTCACCTAGGCTGTGACTCCCCTCAGCACTAAGCAAAAGTTTTATTCTCTCTGGTGCTTACATCAAGAGCTTACACGGTATTTAAGGATTTTGAGGGTCTTGTAGCTCTGGACTCAGGGGCAAAATTCATCCAGTGTACTTAGCAGTTTTTTCCATAGCTCTTCTAAAGCACTTTCCTTCTGAGGATACAAAGTGATTTGCAAACATTAATTAATTTTCATAAAGCCCTATGAGGCAGATAAGTGTTAAATATCCCTGTGTTAGTACATATGAGAAACATGAGACCTGAGTGCCTTATCATCCATGTTGTTCACTATATTCGCTCCCAAAAAGGGAATAAGTGCCTTGGGACAGAGGAAATCCCCCTTTTTTCCCCTAATTCTGTTATTTCCCTTGGACCCTCTGGAATCCTTCAAGGGCAGCAGCGATGAGGCTGGGCTTCAAGCTACGATGTGTGAGATTCAAGCTCACAGACTGAAAAAGCAAGTGAGCCTTCCTGTATTTGCTGCTGGTTTGGGGGGCAAAAGCAAGGCCCTTTATGCAACCTGTGAGTTAGTTGCTCTGTGCTCCAGCACCTCATTTAAAAGGTAGCTTGGACTGCCAAATTATCAAACACCCCTGAAAGTGCAGGCATACTTGTGGGCTACCAAGAGCAACAGAGCCAGACAGCAAATGGAGGGAGAGGAATAGCCCCAACTGAAGAAGTAGCCCCAACTGGATCCCACCTGTCTCACTGAGGAAAACTGTAGTCTTTTGAAAGAACAACAGAGCCCTGGATTCTCTAAATCTTAGTGGTTTTCCTCTATGTAGCTTTAGTCAGGTTAGCACAAACAGGGCCTAAAGTGACTTTCCCAGTTTGTTAATTAACCTTAGGAGCAATTTATAGCACGGCGACCAGTGATGCTGGACAAACGGCAGCTATATGAGACACATCAAAGTAGCCAAATTTTCATGCTAACAATATTGGCTGAGAGACGTTGTTCTGTATTTTTTGAGACAGATCATCCAAATGCTTTTCTGAAAGCATTCTGACAAATTTTCTGTGGTTACATGCCTTCCCAGCCCTTGGTGCACAGTACATAAACTAACGTAAAAATTATAATCATGATACTTGTCAGACCAACCAGGCCTTTTTAAGACATGAAAATCGGACTAATTCCTTAGTTTCAAACACAATGAGTTCAAATATGTGTATGCTAACAAAAAAATACCAAAATGAGAGGCATGTTAGATCTGCACCAGCCAAACTTCGGTTGTTACATTAACAACTCCATATTCTTCAAGCATTGTTTGTATTTCTACTGTGCCAGGAGAATTTATTCTTCAGTTTGAGGATTCTCCCTGAATGGGGGAGGGAAATGTTGCTATCGCTCTGAAAAAGAAACATTTCTTTCTGACATGTTAAGCATTAAGAGGATTATGTAAAGGCAAGGCATATTGCAGAAGGAGATGTTCTTAAAATAGCTTTTACTATGAACCCATGACCCACCAGAAAATTTAGGAGAGTTAAAAAAACATATTGCTTTGACAATCTTTTAATTTTAAAAAATCGTCTAGTAAAAAGATCAAGGAATTCATCCACTGTTATTTACATAAAATTCAACCTTTCCTGCCTAAAATCATGAATCATTTAAAGTCACATCTGCAGGATCTCTTAGGCAGATGCCATTAATCCAAGTAATTTTGCAAATTCCAATTTCATTTGGATTAAAAACTACTACTAAGTCAATGAATAGTATATACTGAACATGCATTAAGGCTGGTGACTGCTAAAGTCTCTTGGGTAGATAAACTAAGTACAGATTAGCCAGGTCTAAGTATATGTTCTCATCTAGGGAAGAAAAGATATCCTGACATTTCAGTGATGTAGATTTGAATCAGTAGCCATGAAAAATGGTTGAACAATTGTATTACAAAAGAGATACTATGGCACAGTCCCAAAGGTGCATTTCGTATAAATTAATTAGCTACACAAATTATTTTGACAACAGCTACTGCACTTCTGAGGTGATATGGCTGCTCAGTGATGAGTACTTGATGATCAATGGTAGGCACTAGTCATATCCTTCATGCCGAGTGACTTTTATGACTATTTAGATTTACAGTATATACATATGTGTATCTACACTTAGGGCTTGATCTTCTTAATCTCCTTTACCTATGGTCCTCTGTTCACTATAATCTCTTCCTTTGGAGCCCCGTGGTATTTGGACAAAAGAAATAGGCAAACAAGAGTTTTGGGTATCCTGTCGTGTGACTGGGAGAACATGTCTGACTTTTGGCCACAATTGAACCTCTGCATATGCTTTGTTCTTACCTGTCACTCATGCCATGATGGAATACTGTAAAGGATTAAGGCCAAGGAGTCTGTATGATCTTGCTCTCTGTGAAGATCCTATAGGCTGTTCTGCATTTGTCACATCCACCTGCAATACCTAATTCCTTTGAATCCGTCCCATTTCTTTACCAACCCTTACTGCTTCAGAAGCCTCTGTAAGCAAATTTCTCCTTCCAGGCATGATCTGGAAAAGCGGAGACTGAGGGGAGACCTCATTGTGGTCTTCAACATCCTCATGAAGGGACTTTGAGGCGCAGGTATCGATCTCTTCACTCTTGTGACCAGTGACAGGACTCCAGGAAACGGCATGAAGCTGAGTCAGGGGAGGTTTAGGTTACTTATCAGGGAAAGGTTTTTCACCCAGAGGGTGGTCGGGCACTGGAACAGGCTCCCCAGGGAAGTGGTTACAGCACCAAGCCTGACAGAGTTCAAGAAGCGTTTGGACAACGCTCTCAGACACATGGTGTGATTCTTGGGATGTCCTGTGCCAGGCCAAGAGTTGGACTTGATGATCCTTATGGGTCCCTTCCAACTCGGCATATTCTGTGATTCTGTGATTCTTCTGGATTTGTACGGAATGACTTCTTACTTTCTCAAAATGAACCCGGACACTGCTATGGCACAAAGAAGCCTGCATATTCCCGGACTTTCACAACAGACTAAAATGAGTCATTGTTTTTCACGGAGCCCCAAAGAAAGACAGTCTCCTCTGGTCCTATCCAGAACACACTGAGTGTCTCAGTGTGAAAAGCCTAATATTATTCAGGTTCTTAAGGTGGAGCATATGCTTAACTGGACCAGACCTGAAAGTCACATGCACTTTTTCAGACCAGGCCCTAAGAAGATCAAATGAAGTGTTTGTTGTCACTGTGCCACATTCAGTCATCTAATCAGCCACAACCCTCAGGCAAATAGCCTGAACAGAAGAGTATTCTAAATAACCTCACCAAAATAGTATAGCTGCAAGAAACCCTATGGAGAGAAAGCCAAACCCTCTAATCCATTCATCCTGTTGAACCACTAGAAATTAAGGCTCAGCATTCTCATCAGACAACACAGATGATGCCCGCACAAACACTAAAAACCAGTGTGTTTTTCCATGGAAACAATGAGTATTCAGCCAAAATAATTCAATATGAGAACAACATACAGGAAAGAACAATCATCTGCAAGAATCCTTAATACTTGGAAATGTTACAACAGAACAGCATTAATTCTTGCATTTCTTTGAAGTTTCTTGACATATTATATACATATAAAGAGTTCATCATGATTAATAAAAATATCCCGATCTTAGTAAAATAAACATGCTTCAAAGTTCCATATTTGAAACTCAAATGCCACATGTGCAAGAAAACTAAACTCCATTTAAGGCAAGTAATATATGTCACTTCTAAAATCTCTCAACATTAAATAGCAGAAAGGGCTCCCAAAACCCCAAACTTATCTGAAGATAAACATCATAGGCACCGTCAAAGAAAACAAAAGCTAATCTAACTGGAATTTCACTTTCCTGATCTGAGGAGAAATTCCACAGTACCTTCATATGGTATTGAAGCAGCTGACAGAATCTGTTGCTACTAGTCCTGACAGGCTTCCACAGCTGGAGATTAGGCAAGTGATAAACAGAAAGGCACCGATCAAGTTCTCCACGATACTTGTGACGAAACAAACTGTGTTCCTTCTGGGATGGGTAACAGCCAAGGTTAAGAGTGACAGGAGGACTCAGAGGTTGTGTATTTTGTCATTTAAAGGCATGTATGTGTTCACTCTTAGAGCCAGCCACCCTCTAACACTCAAGTCCATGCTAAGAGGTGACCACAGCTGAGCTCAGGACTTCTCTTGTGGGGGAAGTATCTGAGCACTGATGGGCACATAAATATCGTCCCAGGATGTCTTGGGGCTGAGCAGCTCCTTGGTAGCTACCCTGCTGAGCTGCTCCAAAGAACACAGTGAAGGCTCTGAGCCTGAGCAATAGCTGGAGTTATGCTAAGGAGCCTTGCCAAAATCACAGCTATGTGGGGCTCAGGGTGCTCACCAGCCCATCTTTAGATACAACCTGTGCTACCGAAGACATTTTACTGAGAAATCATGCTGCATTGTTTGGTACCTTTTTTCAGAATGCAGCTCTTCAAAAATGAGGGAAGAAAAAAAAGGCAGCAAGGACCATTTAATTAACCACTTATATCAGTAGCTACGTCTACCTGTATCTTCTATTGAAAGTGTCTTTTGTACTCAAATTTCCTTAATATGTATGTAAATGAGATCAGAAAACAATAATGAAAGGGTCTAACTAGTGACTCAGACAAGAACAGTCCATTGGAAGTCACTGGAGCTGATGACTGGAGTAAAGGCTGCAAATCTGATTGCAAAAAAATTATATTTCCAATACAGAAAAACATCCCTAAATATGCAAAAATCACTTAAAATGAACAAAAATGCACTGAATGCAAGCACAGTTGATATGAACTGGCCTTGACCTCAGCTGACCCAAATTAAACTCCAATTATTGTGGGATTAATTCTTCTGGCATGAAAAACACAGCCTGTCAACAAGAACTGAAAACATCCCATAAATCAAGAAGCGTTAAAGCCTAGTTGAGGATTATGCATGGAGAGTGAGAGGATTATGATAGGAAACAGTTCTTAGCCTGATGAGCAGCAAACTCAGCTTCCCAGATAAAGGAAATTGCATGTAATGCTCCCATACAGCTTGGAAGAAAATGCTGCAAGCTTCTGCTAGATTAAAAAGATATGAAAGTCAAAATCTGCAGGATGGAGCCTTCCCATGGAAAGCCAACAACTGCTGTAAATATCTGTCTCTGTGTGTGTGCAGCTGAAATTAACACATTTTCTTTCCTAAGTGGATTGCTGTTTGCCATATTTTTTTCATTATCTATTTACTGTCAGTAACAAAATGCAATTTTCCACTGTCTCTTTTAAGTTCTTGCTATCAGCATATCTGTTTTCGGGCCTTTTGCTTGATACCGTAGGTTGTACTGTTGGTGAGGAACTGAACGAGAGATAAAGTTACTTAAAAAGACAGGAGATAAAGAAACGCATGCAATTTGTTGAAACTTATTGCACATGAAGGAATGCCATCTTTGTCTGACTTAATGGGGCTACGCAACTCCTCTCTGTGCTCCAGTGGAGAAGTAACAGGGAGATGGAACATTAATACTGAAACTTCTGTGACGTGCCCATGCTCGCAGTAAAAGTTCTCCATGTCTATAATTTGCCCTCATTCATTCCAGTTCAGGAGAACCCTTGTGTATGTGCTTAAGCTCTGCTGAAGTCATCAGGATTTCAGTACCAGCTTAAAGTTAAGAATCTATTCTGAGCTTTCCTGAATAGGGATCTGTGCTTATTGCACTCGGCTCAATCAACCCGTGAGATTTTGGTTTTTGAGTTTTTTAGTACAAGAATAGAAAGGGTATGTTTTGTGCATCAAGATCAGTTCTTTATAGTATTTCTAGTGTATGAAAATGTTTTGAGAGTGATGTAGAACAAACAATTCATTCTGAAGAGACATCACTGTATATTGTACCGCTGCACACATGCATGTCTACAGTCAGAAAAATTTTGCTCAGTATTGAAGAAATATTCACCTTTGTTTGGATCAATGCTGTGGCTGACTATTTCTGTAGCACAGTGTCCAGAATAACTGAGTTATCCATGAAAGGTATACTGTCCATGTGAATGGCAAGCAGTCATTATGACAAGTGAGCACTATTCCGCACCCAGTGAAGTCCTTGCTGAGTGTACTGAACTAAATGCTCCATACTGCTGTGCAAGGTGATAGGTCCCATCAATGCATCCAAATCATTAAAAAAATCTGCAGGAAAAAAAAAGATTCAGCATCAGAAGAGTGAACCTTTATTTGCTACTTGTCACCCTTTAATAGATTTTATTCTCTTGCAAATTGAGTCAAGCTGAACATTTCATGGGAATGAAAGTTTAGCGCTGGTGAGATTAATTTTAAAGCGCCGTGGTTCATGATGTTACAGGCTGATGCACAACAATTTTCTTTTTAAAGAACAAAACAGTTCTTCAGCTTTGCTTTTCAATAATTTCCATTGAGTCTTGATAAAGCAAACAGATGCTGGGCAAGATTTATTCTGAGATTAGGGACAACTAAATCAAAAAGTCTACACACAAGTGTCTAATGATACATATGTGATATGCTAGATATTTAAGCTACCATGACAGAGAAACAGAGGCCTGTACAACATGGTAAACTCAGCCTAAGGAGTAATTTGGCTAACTACACACTAGGCATTAGAATTACAGAATGGTTTGGGTTGGAAAGGACCTTAAAGATCACCCAGTGCAAACCCCCATGCCATGGATAGGGACAATGCAATACTCTCAGGCAGTTGATATGCACAGCCTGGACTGGAGATCTAACATAGGATGTACAGGAGACAGAGTGGCAGTGCAGGTACGGACACCTCAAATGGCATTGGGTGGCTGTGGTTAGCCACATGGATTGTATCTCTGTCTCCCTTTCAGGGTGAACTGAACAGCACTCTGAGTTTGTATTGAACAAAGCTCCATCAATTGCAATGGGAGATGAGCCCCCCGACTCACATGTACACACCTACACTTAGGTGTCCTGTTTTGACTTGAATTCTGCCCTTGTCCCTGCCTTAAATACATAAATTATCCTGAAAACCAGGGAATAATTTACCATCAAGTCAGATGCTGAGGCATGTGCTCATGGAAACCATTTCAGAAGAAGAGAAGTTTGCACTGAAGAGGGAGTGAAGCACCTCACTGCCATTTGTGTACGCTTTGGATGGAGGGAAGGCTAGGGGCTGTTCATTCCTTCTGCAGAAAGAAATTCTTCTCCTGCTTTTTGACGTGGTCTGGCTAAACACATCTCATCCACGTCTGCAACTTTGGGGGCAAGAAGCTCTTTCTCTCCAGAGTGACACAGATGGCAGTGAGTGCCCCCCACAGCTATGTCTGCAACTGGTCTGTCACGAGTCCTGGCCACCCAAATAAAGGAAAAAATTAGATTCTTCTAAGTGAGACAGCAATCAAAATTGCCTTTTTGGGCTGTTTTGGAACACACTGTGAACAGACCAAAGGAGAAAAACACCCCTGCATCCCTACTTTGCAGACAGGTTTCCTATCAAAATAGTTATTTTCCTGATCCAAATCATGTAACAGTCTTCTAAAATAGCCCATTGCCTTGCCTTGCTCACCTCTGTTTTCCTTGGCCAAGTTGTCAGCCATCTCCCAGTAGTCATAGCTGTGGAGGATGCTGTTGGTGATGCTGACGTGGTTGGCGGCCATCTGATGAATACGCTGAGGAATGCTGATGATAGGAGATGGGGAAGGGGCCCCTGTGCTCCCCTGGGATCCTACAGAGCTGACTGGAGATGGGCTGGGGGACATAGGTGATGGAGTTCCTGTGCTCCTAGAAACAGATGTTAATACAGTTATTTAAAAGGTGTTGGGATTAAAATCACCAGAGTATCAGACTATACTGCAGGTAAGAAAATACGGTTTCTGACTGCCAATCTGATCTAAGTTTCTGTGCAACTTACTTTCCACTGGCACCCCAAGGAGACGGGTTCTGTGCAGATTTTGATGAATTCTGGAAAGGAAAGAGTAACTCACAATGCATATAATTTATATAAGACTACAAAATGAAAACAGTAAAGAGTGTAAAAATACAGAAATGTAAAGAAAATGAGGCAATTGCATCTCATGATGCAATAAATCCAGTCAGCCTTCTTTTGGTGTTGTGATGAAGCACTGCTGCAGAACAGACTTGAATCATAGTCTATTGAACATCCTGGGATAGGGGCTGATTAGGAAAACACATTAGCTGAAATGGAACCTTTCCACAGAAATCCTGGGAATTCAGAAAAGTGATGTCAGGACTCTGTGAAGTTTAGGCTGGAATTTCTTGTGATGGAAAAAATCAGAAAGCTTTCCTCCTACTCTCCTGCCCCCACTGACAAATGTCATTCCTCTAGGACCTTCAAGACTGCAAGTCTGCTCAGCTTGGCTGACCACAGAGATGTGAATCGGGGCTCCCTCAGCTTAGGTAGCTGTTCTAACCACGAGGCTCAAGAATCTGCCTCACAATTGCTCCTCTTGAGCTGTTTCCCTTGGTCTGAACACAGCAGCATTCACAGGGTCAGAGAGACTGCCTGTGTAGACTGGTGGTTTTCCTAGCTGAAGGATTCCCCCCCTGAACTCCCCAGAAGGGGACATTGGATCATTTAGTGTATACCTGGAGTCATTAAGACTCTATCTGGTATACTTCCTTAGACTAAAGAATTTCATTGCTTGTGGAGAGACCACTTTGTACAAACACTGTATATACAGAGCAGGATAAATCTAGGTATCAGCAGTAATGGAGACTGGATACATAAAATGATTCTAGTATTTAACCTGCAAGAGCTGAGGGAAATTTACTGGCAGGTTCCTGCCCACCTGACCTGTGGAAAAACTCCTCCCCTCTCTCAAGTGCAGTGACTGATTTAATCCTGGGCCTGTGAGAGAGAAGGATGTAAAAACCAGAAGTCTTAAGAAACCAAGCTTTGCTAGTCCATCCCATCCACAGCCTCATATTCAGCAATGGCCAGGCTTTGATTCTTTAGAGGAAAGTGACCTCCTTGCATTCTCCCCTGAAACTGTACATGCAGGTAATTGTGTGCTGGAGAACAACCTTCCCTTCTTGACATCCATGGGAGAACAAGCAAAGTCCTGCAGCTTGAGATCTGTTTATGGATATTGTTTTAAATGCAAGGATGCAGGTGTTGTAAACTGCAGGAGTTACAAGCAGTAACAGAAGTACAAAAACTCTTGGTCTCTCATGGCTTAGGAAGGAAAAATGGTAATCGGACATTCATGGATTTCAAGCCAGGAGTAATCCCCCAGGGCATGTACTCTGCAATTTCTGTTTTCCACCAATCATGGAGCTTTTACAAGAAGCGAAATTACTTTTGAACTGTATTTTATTCTTTTTAAAAGGGATAGCTAGTGATATTGAAATCCTAAGACACTATTTATCTTCCTTGTTGTCCTGTGCCCTGTTTTAGTGTTTTGCAGGCCTCACAGTTAGAAAAACAGACACTGTTTCTCAGTTTTAAGGCTGAATTTTCCTAACTTCAGTGCTGGGTTTTGGATTTTGTTGGTCCAATGCCAGCAAAACTGCATGTCACTTGGTATTATCAGTTCCACTTCCATATGCACAATGATTATATCCTCTCTTAATCTGTTCTGCACTAAGCTGGACGTATCTCCTGAGCCTCTCTTCGAATATGTTTGTTGTCTCGCTTTTGATGCGTCCTCTGAAATGCCTCTTGGGTTCTCATATCTTTCATGGGCACCCCAACATTGGCTGTATTTTAGCAGCGATCACACCAGTACCATGTGTGCCCTGGCATTCTTCCTGCATTTTGACACTGGTCTTCCACGTCCCAGGTAAATGATATGACAAGTTAGCTTTTGGGGTTTTGGGGGTTTTTTTTGGAAGGAAGGGCTAATGTGTGAAAAAAAAAGGAAAAGTTTTCATTTACCATCGTAAATAGAACCAATGTGGGAATCCTTAGCATTCATTCTTCCTGCAGAATAGTTTCATTTCCCCCCCCCTTTCTTTTCTGATCTGTCGCAGAACTACCGGCCTTCATCTTTCTAGTGTAATGGAAACTGAGTATACTTGCAGAGTTGGAGGCAGGAAAACATGGAAATCAAAGTAGAGTCAAGGATACTTCCACTGTACATGTAACCAACCCCGCCTTACTGCACAACTTCCCCCACATCTTTTTTTCTCATGTTTTAGGTATATTGTCCAGCTTTATCTCAGTTCTGCACCAGAAAGGTGGGGGTAAGGATTCGAAACAGTGTAATGTTGTAAGGGACCATCTCTTATCCCACTTTGCCTACTGCTAACCATCTTCCTGGTTTCTTTATACTTTCAAATGTGCCTGCCCCCTGAATATCTGTGCCTTCTTTTTAATTCTCTGCCGCATTAGTTTTTTTTAGAATGGAAATAAAAGACTTAAAAGGAGATTTAAATAATAATTTTTTATTTTCTAAAGGAAAAGTGTGTCTAATTGTCCCTGCAAACGTGTGTGACAAGGTTTAAAATCTTTCTTTGATTGATAATATATGTGGAAGTTCTTAATGCAGTCAGCATTTCATGTAACTTGGTTTTGAAAGCTTTTAGATACCAAATATGAAAGGAGTAGAGAATTGACTTGTTTTCCACTGAAAATTATAGCAAATGGATTTTTTTTCCATTTTTACTTTCAAAGGTGAGAATACTTTCTAATGTGAAACTACGCTATCATTATATCAGCAGGAGCTCTGAAAAAAAACAACCTCTTCTTGACTACAGCAGAGTGTAAGTCCATTTTATGTTTTCTGTGAAACAGTTTCTGTCTGCTAGTAGGAGACATTTTACATGGTTGAGAGCCTGACCATCCTTTTCTTAATGCAGCTATTCTCTGAACTGGTAAAGAAAAATAAAGTACTGTAATAGGCACATATTTCTTTCCCCTGAAATCAAGTCATTGTTAGAGAAACATAACGTGTTGAGTTATATATCTTGCAAAATTTTTTAAGCAATTACATTGACTTCAATTTCTATTTGACAATAACGGATCTGTCAATTCCGTTCACTGTCTTCACATGTTCAGAATCTGGTCATGAGCGTTCGTGCTTGTATTTGAATTTTTTTATTAACAAAATGTCAAAGGATGGATGTTTTTCATTTCAAGATTCCTCAAGTGTGCAAAAAACCCCACTAGATGAGCCCTGGGTTCAAAGACTGTCCAGGTCCCCCAAAGCAGTTTGTCTTAAAGTACTTGTATGTTCATACTTTTTTTAAAAATCGGGATGATAAAGGCTTATTTTTGTGTTTGTACGTCAAACGCTGGATGGATTGACTGCTAGGTGAGCTCGACTTGGAAGGTTTTGCTCTTGATGTGCTTTCCAGGGAAAGGTTGCCTGTCAAAATATATTAAAATACTTTGAGGGACTTCTGGTCTTTTTCAAAATAACCAGTGTTTGGACTTGGCAGAGAGTGAAAACCAGAAGCAGGAGAAGCAAAGTAGGAAGGAGAAGCCAACAGTGCTGTGTCAAGTACATGGCAGGTGGTCTTTTTGCCCTCTGATGCTTCTGTACAACTCCCACTGAAGACAGCGTGGGCTGTTTGACAGTTGCTTGGGTAAGAAGATGGTCCCACTGCACTGTCCTACCTATCGATCCTGCTAAGTGGAAGCCCTGCATCTGAGGACTGATCTAAATCAAAGTCTTCAACTCACAGGTTGTCTAGTGGGAGGTGTTATCCTGGAGGAGATTCTCAGAGCAAAATCTGCGAAACCTATTCATAACAGAGCAGGACAGCTGACCAAGAATAATCTGAAAGTACCTGTTTGTTAGTACAATACATTTATCATCCTTTGTGAAGGGACATAGTATGTATTTTTTCAGAGAGGGGCCCTTGTGAAGACAACAGACCTGACTAGAGATCAGGTGTTGCCATGGGAGTCTATGGTAAAACTCCACTGACTTCACAGGGGAAAAAACTCAGCCCAGCACAGCTACTGTTTTAGTACAGTGCTCCATCCCCTGTAATGATACATTGATCTAAACCCATGCCATAAGTAATGCACCTTGAAATACTCAATAAGCGCTTTTGAATACTTGACCGCGTGGTCTCTCTTGAGTCGGAACATCCTCCAGTACAGAAGAGCCAGGCAGCGGTAACTAGAATATAAGGGAGAGCAGAAGGTAAAGGGTGACCCCTAAACAGAAATCCCAATGGATTGGCAAGTGTGGGAATGCCCCACAGTAACACCACTTTCAAAGCAAAAACCTAGTGTGTTTTGCTTTTCCTTTGGCAGCAGAGGCCTTATTTAAAAAAACAGTATTTAGTCCTGGAGCCAACCCAGAGCAGCAGAAGGTGCCTTGAGTTTGGAAGTGCAGACCTCTCCCCAGCTCCCCGAGCCCAGGAGCTGCCCAAACCTCAGCGAATCCCTTAATTAGCAAATTGCTCCTGAAAAAAACAGTGCCAGCCAGGGTTGCTCAGCCTGCCAGTCTCCTGTCCTGAGAGCCGGCGGTGAAATCCCGGCTGTGGCCGCTGGAGGACAGTGTCTCCCCAGGAGAAGCGGGGCCGGGAGCGGGGCGGGCTGGCAGCCTGCCCGGCGGGCGCCGGGAGCAGCCGGGGGATGCGGCGGCCTCGCAGCCTCCACCATCACTCTCCCTCTGTCACCTTCACAGGTACAGCACATATGCAAATGGTGTCAGCTCATCTGCTGGCTGGCAGACGGTGAGTTAAGATTGCCATTCATCGCCCAGAGAAGGCTCCGTCTGCTTTCCCTCGCGCTGACCTTTCTGCTGCTGAAACAGATGCAGCAGCTCCCTGAATTTGGATGTGGTTCCTCACACACTGAAGCACTCCAGCAGTTCTCAGCAAGCCTTCCTAATACGGCTTTAAATATTCTTTTTAACCATTCTTTAGTCATTCTCCCACCTAAGTGTTTTTAAAGCAATTGCCATTAATGCATTCTGTGCGCCTGCCGATGACACAGCAAACCAGTGACAGAGAAAGGGCATTAAAAAAAATAGTAACTCTGAATATTTTGCTCCTTTTTATACAAATGATTAATTAGGGCTCCTTATTTATGGAAGCTAAAGATGCATTTCATTTGGATTTTTAACAGATGGTTAATAGATGTTAAAAACACACTTGCTGATTGTAAATGTCCACTTACTGAGAACTCACTAACCATGTAATAGGTATTTTATGTATTAACTACATAGATATTAAATTAAAATTTGATTTTAATAACATTCTACTACTTTACTAGCAATCAGCAAGCATCCTATAGAATCTAAGGTGCTTACATATATATCTAGAAAACTCAATTTAGTAGGTAATCTAAGAGGCTTAATTATCCCCATCACCATATTGCCCTTCATATAATATAAATATAATTTATGATTATTGAGCCTAAAATGTCAACCATAAAAGAACTTAGTGAGCTATTGGTAAAAAAGTACATCACTCATAAAAACAACAAACCATCAGGCATTTAAAAATTAATTACACTGACATACCATAGCCAACCTGTCACAGTCAATAAATAAGTATGAATTGCTTATATGCGGAGACAGAATGCAGACCTGGTACAGTGATACAAGGGCTGGACCTTCCCAGAGCAGAAAGTATTCTCTTAATTTCAACAGAGAACATCATTCTATCTGGCTGAGTCCAGCATCTGATTTTCAAGAACTGGCTTACTGCAGAAAAGAAGCCTTTTGAGGAAAGCTTGATCTACTAACCATAATGCTGCCAGCTGTTTGTCTTCTGGCGTGGCATTGGGGCCTGAGTGGGTTTTTAGTCTCACTGCATACCTTAAGCAAAAGGAAAAAAGCCAATGTGAGTTAACTGAGACAGCTTTATATTACTGATTAGAGAGCTAAGCTGGCCAATGTAATTTGGTCTGCCCCTTATACATATTTGCTTAAGTTACCAGACATACATGTGTTTCTTCTGGTTGTGCTTCAGAGCTATTTTGCCATTAGCGTGCCTCCCTGCACACTTTGAACAGCAGTAACTCCCTTGAACATCCGTCAGTCCAGAGGGGAGCACCTGGTGAGGTGACACCGTCTTACCAAAATAACTTCTGCTGCTGCAGAGACCCAGTTACACAGAGTTCATGCAGAAAGGTTTTCAGAGCATTTCAAGGCAGACAGCCTGCCTGGAAGCTGGTGCTGACCTCACCCTGCCAGTTCTGAGCGTGTCTACCCCGATTTGTTCCTCCAAGCAGAGCGCAGCATAGGGGGAACATGTGGCTCAGAGCTATTTTTGCTCATATGACATTACATTCAGATTCTATAAATATTAAACATCCACAGAGGTAGCACTGCTGTTTCAAGAGTGTATGTGCTATGCAATCACAAATTGGTTTCTGGAAATCTCAGCTTCCAGCTGAATACCTGAACAACAGACAAGGTTAGGACAACACAGAGCGCTTCTGGGCTCACTTCCAGAAAAATACCTGTTTCCCATAATTAGCTGCTTGTGATTTTTTTCTTACCTTTGCTTTCAGACTTTAATCTTGATACCTGTGCCAAAATTCAGCATGAACATTTTGTTTCTACAGGCATACCTAGCAAACCACTTATTTTTCTGAGCTGCAGAAAGTGAGATCAACAGCAATTCACACCACAACACAACCACAGCTACACATATTATTGAAAGCTATGGATCTGCAAGCAAAATTCATTTCCAGAGTTAGGATCATATATTTACTACCATGAGAAAAGACAGGGCAGACAAGAAAGACAAGAAAGAGCTTTCTGCCTTTTGAAAAAAAAAAAAAAGAGAAGAATTGCAGACATGGGGAAAAAAAAGGAAGGGAAGAATTGCAGAGATGGAATGTACTATTCTTTTACAGAAAAAAACCTATTTGATTTTGTTCAATAACCTCCTAGTTAGAAAGCTGGCCTCAATCCACTGAAATGCATCAGAAGACAACCCTAAGTGGAATAAAATGCCAGTGGAGTTATTAACATGCGAGAAAATTTTTGCATCAACACTGAGTCCAAAATAATGCATTTGTTTTAGAAGCTTCGATCCATTATGAATATTATTAAAAATGCAAAATATGTTACTTCCTATGAACTTAATCCTGATGAGAGCTGCACGGTTGACTGTCCTGAGGAATGATGCCGTGGTCACTGGCAGTGCAACTTTCTCTGCTAGTGTGTCACTCTCTTGCAGAGAGTCCCTCAGCTGCTGGGATGATTTTGATCTTTGTTTTCTCTACCAGCACTGCCAATAATGTTAATGGTCAGTACCAACTGTAATGGAGAAAAGGACTTTAGAGACATATTTTCTTCATAGGGACTGTGGATGGGACAGAATTCTAACTGTACTGTTTGGAGAGCCATGAAGGTGACTAAAAGTAGGGGTGGCTTTAGGGTGAGCTGAGCTGCTTTTGAGACTCCACTGGCTACATTAGGAGCATACACACCAAGTGGACTTTGAGTGTCCATTTTTCTATCCCTGTTGACATCTTCTTTCAGGTAACCTTTAAACAGCAATCTTAAAACACATTGCAAGATTTTTCAAACTACCATTCTGTGAGAGTGTTTTATTATTATGGATTACTATTTTTCTCTATTCAGTAGCTTAGGACTTACATCATGACACTCTTGAAGTAATTTGCAGCTCAAGTAATATAAAAGTATTTGGGTGCCGTTTTTTTTGGTCCATTTTTTTTAAATTTTTTTTATTCTTCAAAGTTTCCTGATTTAATTTCTAAAGAAATCACAGATAACACATACACATTACATATGCACTGACCAAGCACTTATGAGGATTTCACTTCTCCCCTTTTTCGGTATGTAGGAAACTATGTGATAATGCAGATGAGCATGTTTGCACAGAGATCATCAACCCCTGAGACCATCTCCTCCCTTTCCTACCTGATGAGTTCAACTGTTTCCGAATACATGGTATAAGGGGATTTAGATTCCATTGGGCCTTGTTCCATTGCATTTCCACACTCAATAAATGATAGCGCTGCTTCTGCATAATTCAGTGCCTTTCCAAACTTCTCCACCTAGAGGGAAAAAATAAGGACACAGAGAAATAGTGTAATCATCAAGGTGTGCTTACATTTCATAGGATTTTCTCAACATAAATTGTAAACTTGACACCAGTTGGTATATCTTCAGATTCACAATTTTTTTCTGAGAGAAAGCTAAACCCCATCAAACTCTGTGTATGAGTGAAAATCATGCAGAAGATACAGAAAGCAGAGCTGAAAAAAGCTCTGAGATATTATTTGTTCAACACTTTTGTGTCCAAAGAAGGATCAGGTCTGCCTAGGACATTCCTGACAAGTGTTTGTCAAAGCTCTTCCAGTGCTGGAAATTCCACAAACTCATCAGGCCTTTTGTTCAAGCTTTCATTAAAAAGTGCTTCACACATCTTTGCAGATGTAATTTTTTATCACCCAACAAAGAAAGGTAAATGAAACCCTGAACTAAGAGAAGAGAACTAAATACTTTGACTACTAACTCATATACAAAGGCTCATCTCTGTTACCCTGTCTTCTTTATCCCTACCATTTTCAGCACTGCTCTCCTCTTGTCAGGAATTTGCTTTCTATATCCTCCTCTTTTAGGAGGATATACTGCTCCCTCAGCATCTTCTGAGATCCTCCTTCCTTGTCCCATTTCTTCTCCTATTTTTGGTACTTCTTTGACTCTGTGTGTATATTTTTGTGCTTATAGGCATATATGTGCATATATATGTCCTCAGTGACAGTGTATATGCAAATATACACATGATGTTCATATGTGTACACTTACATACCACTTATCTGCTCTCAGAATTTCATTTTTGATGTGAAAGGAGAATCATACTAATACCTCTCTGTCCTGACTTCTTTCTCCTTCAGTCACAACTCCTGCGGTACATAAAGCCCATTAATGGACTGGATGTATTTGGTTGAAATCTGATGCACACAGTGAAAGGTTAATGGACCTTATTCTTTTCCAACGGATAAAGATTTTAAATAGTAACTTTGGAATGGCACACTGGCTTCAATCTATTTTAGGTTCTTATATGACTCCCATTGCGATCATACCAGAGAACTTCACAAACTTTTTATTGTATTTCTCTCCCTGATGCTCCAGTGGAGGTGGAAGTGCTATTATCCCAATTTCACAGATGGGGGACTGAGGAGCAGAGAGACTTAGAGAGATTTTCAGGGCTGCTCACTCTAAGTGCCTATGTTAAGTAATGCAGTGCCAAAGCAGGTGGTGTTGAGCCCAGCAAGGTGATTCAAAGTGCCTAAGGCACTTTGGCAATATGGCATTTCCTTCAGGATGCCTACACAGCCAGAGAGGGAAAGGAAGTACCTGCAAAGGGCAATTCACAAGGTGTAAGTAAGGTGCTGGTCCCCTGTATAGGGAAGCTGAATGTGGAGGATATTTCAACCACCTAATACTGATAGGAAGCTATTCAAACTGTGTCTAGATGACTTTCATGCAGGAAACTTCTGGCAGAGAGCAGAGAATAATGCTTGCAACTCCTTTTTCTGGGATTCTACCATAAAAACATTTCTCTCCAGGCTAAGAATTTCCTTTGCATATCAAGTGATCTTTTCCATTCTGTTTAAAGCAACACACTAAATTGCACCATTTGTACTTCTCCACAATATTTTCTGATTTAAGACTCACTTTAAAGTAATATGGAACTGAATAAACCATGGAAATTTGTGCTAATAAACTCAGGTAGAGTGTAAAACGCGGTGTTAGTGTCCTAAATTAAGGGCCTGCTTCTGCTTCTGTGGCCTTTTTACATTCTGCACAGCTGAGAAAAAAAGAGGTGAAGAAACAGAGGTTCTGAGTCACCTTTCTTCTTTCCTGATGCTCTGACAGCAGAGTGTTTGACTGACAGAGCAAGGCAGGAATGCAGCTACTCCTAATGCAGGGTTCCATTCCATATACTGCCATCTCAGAGACCTCATGTCGCTGGCTTATCCATGGTGCTGGAGAACACAGCCTTGGAGAAAGCTGAAGGATAGCTAAGCAGAGCTCCCCTGGAGCCCTGTATACTTTCTTGCACCCATTTGTCTGGAAAGACAAGTTTAGTGCTCCATATAACCTCAGATTCCCCTATTTCTTACTGGCTACATTTTTAGACAGGTCAAAGCCAAGGCCAAGAATCTGTTTGTTGCAACAATACTTTGTGTGCTAGGTGTTCCTCTAGGGTTGCACAGATTCCTTGTGTGCTTCTGATTATGTCCAGAAACATCTGCCATGAAACCAGGGTTCTTCTGGCACTGAAAAGCCAAAACTCTTTAAAAAAAAGTACAAATACCTCAGCCACCAGATCAGATTTGGGGATGTAATTATAGGACCTAGTCAGCTACTTAAACTGAGAAGATAGGCATGTGGATCCCTTACACAGCCTCCATTACTATAGTTACTAATTAAAGCAAAGGGATAAACAGAAAGTTTTATTTATCCAGGCCTTTATCTCAGTAAGTCATTATTTGTTAAGTCATAGTTTATTGGGCTATGAACATTTGATTATATAAACATTTCTTAATTTAACAAGCCTAGCCATCCTTATAATAGATTTTATAATTACCCCAGCAATACTATGCTGATGAAGAAAGTGCATCACAAAAATAATTTGCAGCAATGTAACTGGAAAGAAAATGTTCTCACCATTGCATCTGCTTTATGCTTCTTCCGTTTAGCTTCCTGCATAAAGTAATCTGCATTGCGTGGCCTATCAGGGGAAAATAAGAAGACATTTTATTATTTTCTGAAGTGCAGAATATTTTAAAGCTATTTCCCCCTTATTTTAAACCTGATTTGCAAATATTTTTTATGAAGAAAATACACTTATTGTGTAACCATGGATCTTCTATTTTCAAATTGCTGCCTGTGGAGACAATAGCATTTATGGCTGTTCTCATTCTTTAGAAGTCAGTGATTCAAAGTAAAAAAAAAGCTAATAAAATGCATTTTTATGGATTATATAAACTGCTTCCCAAATTAGTGCAGTTCTGATCTGCGAAACGGATGTAAGCATTAAGCGGAACAAGATATTCTGTCTTTTCTTCTCCCTGGTGCCTGCTTACCTCTTTTTCTATTCCTCTCTGTACATTGTTATTTGCCTTGGCTTCACCCTCCTCTCAAAACAAGTGTGTGTTTAATCTCTCCACTTTGAAAACACACATTGAACCTGCTTGCCTCCACAGCTACCATCTCACTCTTCTCCCTCTTATCTGTAAGCATGCTGAGAGTGCTGTTTACTTTTGCTGCCTGGAGTTCATCTCCGACTCAGTGCTGGGCTGCCTGCTGCAATTCCATTGGTGTTCCTAGTGCCAATTTCTCCATTGATTTCTCCTCAAACAGATCTTGGAAATTCCATCCCTTCCTTAATCTACCTAACCTGCAGGGCACAAATTCAACTTTTCGCTCTGTCGTTAAATTCACAAGTCCATCTGTGATCCAGATTTATCCACTCCCATTCAAACTCAAAACAAACTGATGTCTCCTTGTCACCACCTCAGTGAGCTCCTCGTGGCTGAAGCAAATTTTTTCATCTCCTCCTACAAGCTCTCCCTATGGCACCTTTCTCAGTCATTATGGAGAACAGCCATTTGCCAAGTCATTTCAGACTGTAACATTGCATCTGTAGTTGTTGCCTCTCATAAAAGTCTTCACATTTCCTGACCCTGCAGATTCTTCCAGTCTCATATACGTGGGAGGTGACCTTCTTCTTTCTCTACTCAGCTAAAACATATCCTGGTTCTTCTCAGCTTATACTGTGGTTAATGCCACATCTTCCTCTCTCTCAGAGAGGGAAGTTTTGCCTTGCAAAATAGTTTTCTCAGTATTGGTTAGTGTCATCCCTTTGTCCTTATCTAAAGAAAATGAGATATTCCTGAGTAGTCTGAGTTCTGATGTTTTTACCATTCATTTGTTGTACATTAACTCCGATGGGCAGCTCAGCTCCACACAGTTAATCACTCACTTCCCTCCAGTGGGATGGGGAAGAGAATCAAAAGAGTAAAAGTGTAGAAGAGTAAAAGTAAGAAAACTTGTGCACTGAGACAAAGGCCATCTCATGGAAAGCAGGGCTTCAATGTGCTTGACAGTGACTTGGGCAGATAAATGCCATCATTCTGAACATCCCCTCTTTCTCCTTCTTCCCCCAGCTCTTTCTGGCTGAGCATGACACCATATGGTGCAGTCAGCTGGGGTCAGCTCTCCCAGCTGTGTCCCCTCCCAACTCTTTGTGCACCCCCAGCCTGCTTGGTGGGGTGGGGTGAGAGGCAGAAAATGCCCTGAGGTTGTGTTAGTGCTGCTCAACAATACCAAAGCATCTCTGTATTATCAACACTGTTTTGGTTATGGATCCAATATAGAGCACTATAGGAGATATTACAAAGAAAATTAACTCTATCCCAGTCCAAACCAGTCCACATTCGTAACTACTTTTTTTTCTTGAAATTGGGATTTCTCTGCACGTGTGTTTAACAACATGTTTTGTGTCAGCCAGAGAAGATGCAGATCTAAAAAGGGAAGTCAGAGGAATGAATGAGTAAAACTTTCTTGCTGATAGCAGTAAGAACATGCTCAGATTCATAACTGAGATCAATGGGGGCACAGAGGAGCCTATTGACAGAAGAGCACAGCCATATAACTTCCTTAAGAACACAAGGCTATTTGGCAGTGTGTTTACTTTGTCTGTTTCTTTCTACTGATGTGCATACTGTTTTAAGGACATTTAATTGTATCATAGAAGGTTAGTCAACCTTATTTTGAAGAGAAGAAAGGCTAAATATAACTAGATGGAAATGAAATTCAAAGTCTGCCTAGTTTAGAATGATTTCTGTCCTAAAAAACTGGTTGATAAGAAAAACGGTTCCTTTGTTCCAACTTTCTATAAAATATTATTCTCTGCAGAGTGAAATTTCACCTCAGCTTACTCTACCTAGTAGGTCAGCAAGGGGACTAAAGACAGGTTTGTGTCCCAGGATCTCATAACCTACTACAGCTGCAAATACTTCCTGTGTGCAACAATATGCTAATATTATCTTAATAATAAGAACCATCTGAATTTGGTCTTGGTCAATTATGAAATATTACACATTGAAACAGTGTTAGTTAGATACAGAAAATAGCTATGTTTTCAGAAACACAAAAGGAATTCTTAAAAAAAAGTTCTGTCTCTCTTTGTCTTGTGCAATGACCTAGGTAAGATGATTTACTATGAAATACAAAAAAGCAAAGCAAGGCAGAGCAACAAACCAGTGGTCTCATCTATCTGAAATGTTCAAAGTGATGAACCTTTACATGAGCCTTTCAAACTCAGGTCATTAAAATACATCCTTTGCAACATTCTGTCCTAAATATCACCCAGCACTGTATGTCTAATTTCCTTCTTTGAAGCATGGCAAGAGGCTGTAAAAACAATGTGAGATAACACAATGTAATTATGGTTGGCTTATTTATAAGTTAATTGTAAAATGATTTTCAACTTGCAGCAGGTTTTATTCTCCCACGTTATGATTAGCAATGGGGGTATTAGCACGAATATGAACATTACTGAACCAAGAAGCCTGCTTTGAGGGCCCTGCTGAGGGCTGGGTTAAGTGTAACGCAAAAACTGAAGTCATCAGTTTGTACTAAGTCCAATTGTTGTTTGTGAAGTCTCATATAAAAAAGAGAAGCTATTAAAATGCCATGTTAAAACAAAGCATATATATTCTCCATGTGAATGTTTAGGTATTTCCATGGGAAAAATACACAACTGATTTAGAAGTCAGGGGATGCCTAATAGAGATTAGGATGCGTTGGGATAAAATGGATAGATTATCATTAGCTTTTTAAACAGAACTTGTTCAATAGTGTTAATAAACATGCCAAGTCAAATTCTGGTATCTTAATTCAATCTATGAAATACCATTCTTCAGTTTATCACTACATCTTAATAACCTTTATATTCAGATAACTAATGTGCACGTTGGGTGAAGATGGGAAGCTGAAATGTCCTATAGATTCAATGCATGGTTTTATACACTGTATAAATTTCTTATATCATTTTAGTAACAAAATAGTTTAAATTATTATGCCATGAAGTAGAAAAAGTAGAAAAAACCCCTCTTCTATGCGCTTCTTGAAGATAAGAGGTTGCCTCAGCTCATGGACATATGAAGACACGTGAGAAAACTGATGCATAAATTAATTATTCAGGATAGCTCTTTTGCATATGGCACATTTTGTATCTATGAAGTCACAAAAAATTGTTAATCTTATTCTGATTTTACAGACTCTGAAGTTATAGTGACCTGGTGACCAAGAACCCATCTTTGTTACAAACATGAAGGTTCATCCAAATTTCCTCTGCAGCTTGGTTTATTTAGTTACATTGGTGATAATCTCAGACTGGAAAATTTGCAGGCAATCTCACTGGATGCTTATTTCAGATCCTGTGTGTTGTTGACAAGAGGCATTTGGAGGAGAAGCAAATCTGTTTTCCCACTGAAGACACTCAGAAAGGTCTGTGGTTAAAACTCTTTTCAGGTCTTTGGTCTCAACTTCGCAAAGCCCCTGCAGATGACAGCCTTGCTACAGCCTGAGAAGAGAGAGAATAGAAAAATTTCTACAGGGTTAAAATGGTACTAGGATATTGGTTGAACTGGAGTGGCTGTGAAGAGCAGAAGCAGCACTGGAATCTCTTTGTTAGGCTTACTGGTCATGAATGTAAACTGAAGTCCCAAGGAAAGTTATTCAGTGATTTCTGGTTTTCAGACAATTGAGTCAGACTCTTCTTGTAAGTTATTTACAAGTATATGAATCTATTGAGATCAGCACTGTCACTCCAGACTTACAAAGATAATTCAGACCTCTTTAAAAAAAAAAAATTAAAAAGAAGTCTGACTTCAAATTAACAGGTAGAAACAACTGTTTTATCTCTATTAATAATCTTGACTGCACAAGAAAGTCTTTTGTTTCTGAATATCTGATTGTTGGTACTTTTAGAAATATAGTCCTCTTCAATAAAGCCAAAAAGGAGTTCTAATACACTGCTCTAATGCATCTCATATATCTCTCTGAAAGGCAAGAGAAAGAGCGTAAAGCATCAGCGCCAACTAAGTCAGGCCGCTGGTGAATTCTCCCTGGGATCAAGTGTCATTATGTGAAACTGGCTGCTCTCGAGGAGAATTTACCCTACTACGTTGATTGGGGAAAGCAATCAAGTACCGCTGGAACCATTTCAACGCATTCTCAGTCAACACTAGCCAGTCACCTAGGCACTGCAACAGAATCCAGCCTTTTACAGAATAACCCCCCCACGGCTAGATCTGATAGTACAAACAAGGCCAGGCTTCCTTTTCAGCAGCGGCATTCAAACCATTTATGACTTTGACAAGGGCAGCCTCAGTAGCATGGCTGGGGCTGAATCCAGGATGAAATTTATCAAACAATCCGCTACCGTCCAGAATTTCTCTCACTTGCCTTGGCACCACTTTCTCTGGGAGCCTGTCGAAAACCAGCGGGAAAGACAGCATTTCCATTGCTTGTTATGTTGTGCGGGATCCCAGCATGAGGTGAGATGGCTGTGGGCATCGTAATTACTCCCCTCCCAGAAGCAGCCTTTCAGAATTTCTGGGCTGTTGAGCTCCTAAGAGTGGTGTTACCATTACCCAGGTGAAATGCTTTTGTGTGTATATATGTTTCTCTCATCCTATTTAGCTCCATGCCATTACAGTGCATCTCTGCCCCCTTTGTCTTTTGCTGTCTTCTCTGAATTTAATTTACTCCAGTTTAGCAGATAATTGCAAAAATGTAAACTCATGCAGTAAAATAAAGGGGAAAGAATCAAACAAAGTGAATCAATAAAAGCCTTACTTTGTACAGTAATTTATCAGTATCTACTGCAAAATAATCTCCTTGGAACTCAGAGCAACCAGTGGTATTTACAGAGTATGGTGTAGGTTAGACTCCAATATACAATTTTAATTATAACTGCATTCAAACCCACATTTTTCATCTAATTTTTATATTTTATATGAACTAAATACTAAACTATAGCATTTTCTGCTTCATTTACATAATCTACCACTTGTACGTTATTTCTTACTGTCGTACGGTGCTTTATGAGGATACATTAAAAAAACTAATAAAAGTTCAATTAAACATCATAAATGTAGCCAAGTGCACATTTTAATACCCTTCAGAGATAATACTGCTGAAGTGTTATAAAAAACCCAACTAGTGCTTCCTCAGTGTACAACAATTGCATGTAATAAAAGCAGTTTAAATCATAATTCTAAATATAGGACCAGTTTCACAACTTTAGGAGTCTAAACACTGAAAAAATGGGTGTGCTGGAAAGAAGTAGAACAGCAAAATGAGTGCCTTTAAAATTTGGTCAGAGCTAGGGCAAATCAGAAGAAACTGGCATAGCCAGGGTTAAGCCTATGTCCATTTTTGAAGCTGTGGCAGTATGCCCTGAGCCTTCAGTCCAGGAGGAGAAGAAAATCCTATAAGAGGAAGAAAACCATGTAAAGCGAAAGGCAGGGGTACACAGCATTGCCTGTTTGCTGTTTCATACCAGGACATGTGTCAGGAGTTTGTCTGGCATGTTGGGTCACAGATAAGGGTGTTCTTCTTTGGGGTAAACAACAGAGCTGAGTGGGTATTGCTATACAAAATAGTGTTCTGCCCTGACGTACCACGGCCTCTTGCGCATTCTACAACTTCAAATAAATGCTGTTTTATGGGACATAGCAGTGCTGCGTCTGAGGCACGGCGCACACACAGAGCCCGTGACGCTGCACGAAGTGGGTACCCAACTATAGGAGTCTCATGCTTACTCTGGCAGACCTAGCAGGTCTGGAGGTTCACCAGAGGAGCATGCCAAGTGGAGAGGGACAGGAGAGTATTTCTGAGCCATTTAAATGATAGTACTATAGGCATTTCAGAAAGACAGGCACAAAGGATCTGATTGGAGTCAGGCCAAATGTAAGAAAAATTTACTCAATCACACAATTACACAACATCTTGTTGGGTTTAGTATAACAAGGTCAATAGCTCAGATTGGATGAATAGATGAATAGTACAGATACCTACAGAGGGAGTTACTGTTGCAAAAAATATCAGACAAAATTAAAGCCTGGCATCTAACTTAAATGAAATGCAGAAGGATAAAATAAGTGAGGACTCCTATTCTGGCAAAAATGCAAAATCCCCCAGACTAACCATCTTAATGTAGTGAAATACAAGAGAAAGAGGCAAAATCTACTACAAATTCCTGGGTATGACCCAGATTCGTAACTTATAGATATCCATGCGAAATCAATATCTAAACTAAAACACGCAAGGGCAAAGTGTACAAGTGAAAAGAGAGGAAAGAAAGAAGTATTCACAATAGGGACTTTTGTCTCTTTCAATGTATGTTAAATAGATACAGTGAAATAAACTAATTTCAGTTGAAGATGGAGTGAAAACTTTTATAATCAGACCTAGGGAGAGAGGGCAGGACTACAGCAGTCCAGATCTATTTTGTTTTAAAATCCCATGGAATGACACCTTAAATTCTTAAGAAGCAGCTGAAAACCAAAGGCAGAAAGACCTTTCTGGGAGAGGGACTACCCGGCAGCCAGCTTTGATGTACCCAGCTCTGTTGAGGGAGAAGACAAGGTCTGGGTGAAACTGCTGGGTGACATGAATGGGATATCTACACTGAAAGAAGCAGGCGATCCTGAAACAAAGACTTTATCCAAGGATCCTGTCTTGTCAAGCCTGCCTAAGAAACTTTGGTAATCACAGGACTTGAAAGAAATCATAATGAGGCACATAATCATGTAAACAACTGATAGGGATTTTGGGAATTCATATTCCTCAGGGGTGTTAGGTTATCATAGCCCCTCTCCAGCTCCATGACTCATTGTTTGTTCTGAAGATAAACAGGGTATTCCCAGGCTAAAAATGATTTTGAATAGTCTACCTGTGATTCTCTAGATTAAAGAGGTTATGATCATTTGCCTGTGTGGTTTGTTATCATTGGCAGATGAAAATATACTTTACATGTTGAAGGAATGATCAGGAAAGCTCCCAGACTTCCCTGGGGGATCACAGCCTTTGCACCCTAGGGCCATTACAGTGAACCTTCTAGTGCAAAATGGAAACTTCTGGGTAATTATATTGTGAAAAATGGACTTGAAACACATTCTTCAAATGTATGTAAATACATTTTCCACTGCCACGGGCACAGCAAAGCTGAGTTGGGAATTAAGCCTCAAATAGAGGCATTAGAATATCTTGTACACACCACATCTGTGAATCCTGGAATTGAGGGTGATGAAAACTCACACCTCCCTGTGAGCTAGCACAACTAGTCAAAACCCCAGTTACACTGGGATGGACTTCTAGATAGCAGAGGAGAAATCAAACCTCAGGAAAACAAGCTCTGTCAAGTACCAGAGATGTGGTAGAACGGCAAACACCACGGAAGGTAGCTGGGACTTCCGCATATTCAGCATGAGACCTAGACTACTCCAAGAGCTGCAGGGTTTGGAGGGTGCTCATCATCTGCTGTAGGCATCTGCTCATTGCTCACCAGCTGTAGAGGTAAGGAAAGACTGGGAAAGACTCGTGGGAGAGTCTGTCTTTTCCCATCCATGAGATTCAGCTCTGCTGCTGGGACCTGGAGGAGAGTTTGTTGAACCTGATTAGAAGACCCTTGTCTTGCTCGCTATTATGAATCATTGTGGACTGAAGATATTTTCTAGTCTATCTGTAGAGTAAGAAAAAGCTACATCAAAATCAATTAATGCAAACAAATCCTCCTTCCTGAGTGACAAAATTTTCAGATCTGAGTCTGTCAGTAAAAACATTCCTTGGCTATGCCTGTGCAAGTGAAATAAGCAGGGCAAGGATACCAGCTTTATCATTTGATCATCCATGCTGTGTAATTGCTGATACTCACTCTCCCTGGCACAGTTTTGAGCTCAGTTCCAGACAATGCCTGAGCACAGCTGGGGGACAGCACAGGCCAGGGACTGTTCTCAGGAGGCAGTGAATGTTCTTTGTTTTGGGGAGTGCAGACAGTTTAATCATACAAAGATAAGCAGTGCTGAACCACTTGCCCACAGGAACGGAGGAGGGGCATGGATGTAGCATTTAAGTTCAAATGAGGTCCACAGGTCTGGTTTTCCTTTAATGACAGGGAATAGTGGCTATAAATTCTATACCCTGTGAGAATCTCCTGCCAGAGCTGATTAAGCATCTGTTTCCCACCAAACCAAGTGTCCCTATAAAGAAAGGGGGTAGGTGGTCTTGCAGAGAACAGGTAGCTTAATTATCTAATCATGGGAGGCAGTGTCTGGCATGGGAGACACTGGCATGGGAGGCAGTGTCTGGCACATCTAATGTTATTTTATCATAGGCAGGGTACACATGAGAAAATTCAGTGCCACAAGTAAGAATAAGAGGGAGACTGGGATAGTCAGATGAAGTCTTGAAATCCCTCAAAGCCAAGAAACTGGGAGCAGTCCAAAGTAAGTATATGAATTTTAAGGAATTTAGTGTAGTAGACATTGGTCTATCTGACCAGTGATTTTTTAGATTGCTGATGAGAAGAAAGAGGAGCCAAGCTCTGTTCCTTAACTGTGCTCCTCAGGATGTGTTCAGCACTACAAAAGTTTCACTAAATATTTCAGGAGTCCCTGGGGCATTTTGAGCAATGCAAAGTGAAATCACTTCCAGATGTTGTATGGGAATCAGAACCCATACAACAGAGTACCTTCTCCTTTCCACTCTGAGGAAGAACAAGGAAGAGGAGACTTTTGAAAATGAGACACTTGGGGTTTCAAGCCAAAACAAAGAGATGTGCCAAGAAGTTGTTTTTTGAACTCTTCATGAGCTCTATGCATAACACCTTTACAGTCTGAATATTTTCTGGGTATATGGTTTACTGTTTGACAAACAAACATGGGAATTCTATCTCACCACAGGATATGTCCCTTGGACAATGTAAAGCTGGTGGATGTGTGTAGCACTGAAATCCATAAAGGTGGAGCAGACATTCAACAAAACATGAATTAAAAAAAAAAGCCGTAGAAGATGTATTATCTCACTCCTCTAAGGCCAGAAAAAAAGAAAAATAAATATAAGTGAAGAAAAACCATGCTCCAAGTTTGAAAGAATACCCATAATGCAATAAAATAATCCTGAGGAGCACGTTCTGATTTAGACATAAGGAAAACTGTGAAGCTAGGTGTGCTCTGCTCTTTTTTATACCACATATGCAGTATTTTGAGGAAGGTGTGGGACTGTGCCCTTGGGCACCCACAGCATGTCTGTGCTTATCCCTTCAAGGACAACAGACTTAGTTCCTAAATGCAGTTACTGGGAATTCTATCATTCAGTGAAATTACAGCAGGAATCAATTTGGCTTGAAGCATTACTATGTAGCCTTGAAAATGTTCTCTTCATGGGGTCAAAAATGGCCAAAAATCCAGGAAATCTTGTTAAGAATTACCACTGAAAACAGCATAGATGTCACTTAACATATAAGGCATGCTGGGTACCTCTAAGCATATCTAGATCTATCAGTAAAAAATGGCAAACTAGGTAAAGTAGAATTTTGCCTGTCTTTTGAAGACTGTTAGCTATATTTACTGTTCTACTGCAGTGTATGTGTATACAGTACTCTGCCAAGCAAGATACACTTTTTATTGACCTACTTGTGTTCCAATTTATTGCTAGTGACAGCTGTTGTCAATGATCTGGAGAAAATAAATTGAGAATAAAGGAAAGACACACTGATTGGTTAAAAAAATAGTTGTTGTTTTAAATCAAATATAAGGGATTTAGTCTCTTAAAAACTTCAGAGTCGGATTAAAATTAAGACTTTAAAGCCATGGCTGGATTACAGTAATTCAGAACTTCATGGATTATGAGATGAAATACTTCATAGGCATCATTTTGGACAAATGCTGCCATTAGGATTACTACATAATTTAGACCTACTGTACTGCATTTCCTCTGCTGTGGTACTATATGAATTTGAAAGACACTGGCTGCCATGTTTAATTTGATCCTTCTAATATGTGAGTCAAATTTGTTGGCATTTAACATTTACAGCCAGTCTAATGTGCTACATTTCAGTGACTTCTCTGCACAGTAATTTCAGAATCAAGATCTAGTACAGCTAGTATTCTGATGGCATATGCCAGATACAGGTTGTGGATGACAGATGTAGTACTTGACAGTGTCCTTCCTCTAGTTAGCACAACAGGCATTTAACTGTTTCTGGGTTTTAAGGACAAATTAAGATATATCTGATTCTGTGTTTTATCTTATTTGGCTTTTTTTTTATTTTTTAAGTGTCTACAAGTTGCTTGGGGATATTTTACATGGAAGGCACTATACAACAATGTTTAATTGTATCTGTCTGAAAAGTTGAAACAGTTTTATTGGAGATGCCTGCCAGAGAAATCATTTCTATCACTAATGGAGAAAGCAAGTGATAAAAGCCTCTCAGATGACAGAGATGCTGACCAAAGCAGATCTCCCATGACAGTATCCTAGGGGGAAAGTGAAACAAATCAGTCCCCCTGTTTTTTGTCAGCATCTTGAGGGAAAAGCAGATGAAGATACAATAGTTCTGTTGTAGCTGTTTCTGACTATGTTTCTTTCTAATCCAAAGAGATGAGCACATCCTATTGACTTTTGACTCTGACACCTTTCTGCCTTGTACGTACATATTTAAACTGCAGAAAAATTAAGCAGTTGCAAGTAAATTACAGATGATAAAGTATTTTAAGAGATATGAAGAGTTAGGTAGTACTTCTAAACACTGTTAAATAAACATACTGGACGAGTTAAAAACATGGAGGGAGGTGGAGTAAGAGGAATAACAAGGATATATATATACACAGGGGAGAGTTTTTTCCAAAAGCGGCAGAAAAACTGATTACATTTATTCAATTTACATCTGCTTATGACTGCCATGAATATACACAGAAATTAAGCCTTCTTTTCTTGACATGCAAGCCAGTTACATCCTTTTGAAGTCCACAGGAATTATTTGTACCTTATAGTAGGAAACCTGGTTTCTCTTTATGAGGGGCTGCTGCCTCTCTAGTTGTCCTTGAGACCAGACAGTGTGAACAAACATTACAGTTTGAACAACAACAACAACAATAATAATTGTCAATATTAAAAAAAAACAATTCTGGCAGAAAACAGTTCCTGAGAAAACAAGGCTGTTATTCCAAGATTTCTTTTGGTATAAAGGAGTTAGAGATGTTGTGGGTGAAAGTCTGGGAGTACGAAAACTATGTCAAGGTCATGCAGCTTAGAGCTCCAGGCAGTTTGAGGCATGCCTTGAACAGAACCTCTTCTACAATAGCCAGAAAAAATATCAGTATTTTCAGGCCAGAACATTATCAGTCAAAAAGAATGCGGATTTTCTAGATACTAGGATTTCAACCTTCAGTTTCCCAATTTTACCTTATCTAAATAATACTATGTCCTAAATGACATTGGGAAACAAATTGGCAATTTTAATTTACCAAAAATAAAAGAAAGACAATTACAAGCTTAAAATATTTTCAGAGAAGTAGCCAGGGACGTGTGAAGGATGCAATGGAGGTGGGGCGGGCCAGGTACCCCTCCAGGTACTCATGCTTACCACTGCTGCTTCCTGCTCACCCTGCCCTTGTGATACCTCTAGCTGAGCAGAAGTAGCAGCAGCTGTCAAGGTTCAGAGATGCAAGGTTCCTTATGTCCTCTCTCCTTGCTCCAAAGGGTGCACAAGAAGGTGCCCCTCTCACCCTGCCTTGCTATAGTTATGATACATTAATAATCTGATGTGTGCATAATTAATACCAGTGCCACAAGGATACTAATAAAGTCTTAATGGCCCTGACCTGCCTCATGTGGGGCCTCCCCCTCTGTCCATGGGCTAATGAAATCCATTTAAGCTCAGGTCTGGGCCTTCACTCCCTGTCCAATTCACTGCAAGCGTGCCCTTTACAGCAGTGCTTGTGCCTGGCCATGTCCTCCATTGGCCTGGACCCTGCCCTGGGGTTTGCCTTCCTGACTGGACCTCAGACCTGCCTTGTCACTATGCATGCCTGGCAGTCCCCAGGCTGTGTCTGTTGGACCTGATTCTGACCTGACTTCCTGGCCTGACCTTGGACTTGACTCATCACTATGGAAGGGCCTGAGGATCTTAGCGCTTGGTTGAACCTGACTCCACCTTTGGGCTTGCCCTGCTCACCTGGCTTAGGTGTTGTGGGACTTGGACCCCTGCCAGCTGCATTTTGCATCTTGGCTCTCGGTGCCCTATCCTTTGGGAACACCCAGTCCTCAGTGCTCCCTGATGATGAGGGACTTTTGACAAGAGCTTGTAGTTAAAGGACAAGGGGGAATGACTTTAAACTGAAAAGGGGCAAGTTTAGGTTAGATGTCAGGAAGAAATTTTTTACTGCGAGGGTGGCGAAGTACCAGAGCTGGTTGCCCAGAGAAGCTGCAGATGCCCCATCCCTGGCAGTGTTCAAGACCAGGTTGAATGGGGCTTTGAGAAACCTGGTCAAAACTGGGTGACATCCCCTATTCGTGGTGAAGGGGTTGGCACTAAATGGTCTTTAAGGTCCTTTCAAATCCAAAGCATTCTATGACTCTGTGATTCTATGAATTCTACTATTCTGTGGCTAGAGGCTCAATTTATGATGACAAACTAAGGAGTTTATATAGTATGTTTCATTCATTTCTCAGTGTACAATAAGTCTTACTAGAATTTTGGCCACATCTCAGTTCCTGTTGGACAAATTGTATTTTTCTCTTTTTAAATGCAAAAAATGATATTGTTTTAATTTTAAAGCCATTTGTACTTACATATCATCAAAGATAAGCTTTGTCCTTCTGCAGTCCCTGGGTGTGCTGGACAGAGGTGACCAAGGCTGTGTTTGGGACTGTGGCTTATTGCAGAGAAGAACATTTTCTGAATTGATGTGAATTGCTTTCTAGACAACAAACAGCAGGTAAGACATTGAGGAATTGGCTACTAACTTAAAAAAATTACAAATAACAAGAAAACCAGAGTGTCTTTGCACTGTGTTGTAAATTAGAAGTTAGTTTTCCTACTATTTGAGCAGGAAGTATGTACTAGTGTCCTATCACTAACAGCCACGAATTCACAGATATTGGTCAGAGCACTTTGTAAAGGGCTTGAATTTCAATATGACAAAGAGAAGAAACTGACCTGAACTATTACTAACTATCAAAACACTCTGAAACACAGTAAGTGAAATTATTAAAGAATAGATCTGTTGTAGTAATTTAGAAGATCAAGTTATATCTCTAGCTTTCAGCTTCCAAACTAGCATTGTCCCTTGCCTCAGGAGAGCGAGAACTTACATGTTCGACTTGTTTCATGCTGCCCTGCTGATGAACTTGTGTGGTATGAATTTGTAGCCCAAGGTCCAGGTTTCTTTGTGCTCTGGGCTCCTGATCACCTTGAAAGACCACTTCCCTGTGCTGCAGTGGAAGAACATGTCTTTTGGCAGGGTCTCATGCATTCCCTCAGCTGCAGCCCTGTCCTTCATGTGGCCTCCTGAGCCCTTTTTTTCTACCAAGTGACCTGCTATGTTGGGCTACTACACACTGGTACAGTGCAAAACAGAGGGCCCCAGGTTTTTTTTGGTTGATAACCACTGCCAAAAATCACTGTTCTTTGTCAGGTGACAGACAAAAAGGCACCGGGGAAATGGGAAAAAAGCTCAAATGGATAAAAGCCCATTGTAGGCAAGCCTGGCTTGCAGTCTTTGACAGGAATTTGAAGGATCTGCCAGTTATGTGCCAGATGAGAAGATGGGATAAAACAAAGCTAACGTTAACATTTATAGTTCATGAGCTCTCATCTTCTATATGGCACATCTAGATCAGTTCAGCAGGCTCCAATGAATAACCAGATACATAAGAATTTTATTGCAAAGGTAGTTAAATGTTGACCAAATGGTGCATTGCTAGGCTATGCAGAAAATCTCAGTGAAATGCATTTGATAAGGGTGTGGATCATAAAGCAATCGCCCTTTACTTTCGATTTCCAACACATTTGCCTGTACAGGAATTTAAATTATTTTCAAGATACCAAGTGAAGGATCATATCATTGTAATTCTGAATGGTTTATAAACATCTAAATTTATATTTTAGAAGTTAAAATGTTTAAAGCTTTGCATTTAGTGAATGAAAAATAAATTAATAACTATATGTTAAAGGCCTTTTTATTGGAATATTTTATGTATTAGTTTATTTTAATTTACCAAAAGCATCTGTGAGATATTCTTGAAACACACAATTTATAACTTTTTTTTGAAAAAGTGTTCAAAATTAATATTATATTTACTACTTCCTCCTCCACTCTAAAAAAAAAATATATATTTAAGTATATGCATATATACTTAACAGATATTGTGGGGCCATTTATCACCACAGCAAAAGTGGCTGGAAGAGTCCACTGCTACAACTCAGGTAGACTGTTTACCTCAAAGTTGCTCAGGCACTAATACTTAGGCTTTTGAAGCCTCTTTTATATCAAATAACAAATACTGCAAATAGATATAGGATAAAATATATGAACAGCTTTTGTAGCAAGGAGAGGAGCATGGGCAGAAGAGCGCCCTAACAGCTTGACTAGATGTTTCAGCAGTGGGCATCAAGATGATAGTATCCAAATTGATTTTTCTAGGAATTTCACATAAAGCAGAACAGTGTCATGGGGAGGATGTGACAATATTATGCCCTTGATCTTCTACCATCAGTGTCCTGTAGGCCTGAGGGTATGGTATGATTTTGAGAAATAAGAGAAAGAGAGATGAGAGACAGAGAGAGAGAGAGAGAGATGGGAATTCCCTGAATCAAAAGAGCTAACAGGCTCTTTATTCCAGCATCCTAATCACAGAACTCATGCATAAATGGGGGCAGCCATCTACTCCTGCCTCTCTGTGCTCTGAAGGAGTGGCCACCATGCAGTGTAGTAATACACCCTTATCTGGAACAGTGCTCTGGGCACATTTAGTGTGAGCAAGACTCTCTGATAAGGATATGAATACCTGGGCTCTGATGGAGCTGAGTTGTGAGGCTGCTTCTAAGCTGTTCACTGGTGTAAGTAGGATCTGAGAAAGTTTTTTCTAAGACAGGTAGGAGAACTTGTCTGCAGGCACATTCATGGTTAAGGCAGTGGCAGCCCTTATACAGTAGGGGCCTTATGCACCACGAATGTAGGGCCTTGCATCATGTCCAAGCAATGCTCTGGAGGCCGACAGCTATTCGTTTTGGGCCATTAGCTTTTACCTTTTGCTTATGTAGCCTTTGTTATTTGCCCATTTTACAGCCTGCCCTCTTTCCTTTCTTCTGTGCCTTGCTAAGCTCCAAGCCAGAAAAGATGAACTTACAAAATAACATTCATTATTGCAATTTTTTTTTTGCATAATGTTTTGCAAAACTATTGTAGACTGCAATACAAAGTGAAAAATATACTGCTAGGCTATGTATTGTGAACAACAGCATACACTTACATTGAAGTCTCCGGGATGTGGCTGCGACTGGATTTCACCCTTTTGCTTTTTGCTGGAGGAGATGGAAGGTAATAGACTGCTGCCATTAGGTCTGCTGGAGGAAGTTAAATCATCGTTGGAGTATTTGTGTTTTGATGCATCAGAGAGGGGAGAGACGGGTGACCGAAGCATTTTCTCATTTTTATTTATTGGTATTGCCAAGCTGGAAATGGAAATTACAGTAATGGAGTGTCACAAAGCTGGCTTTGAGAAAAGTAAATGTTTTATATATTACCAAAACTTTGAATTTAAAACCTGCTGGCAGGATAAAGTCTATTGGTATCTGGAAACAAGCGTACAGTGTTGGGACCAAGAGTTCATTTACAAATTTGTATCATGTTTCTTCTCTTTCCCTTCAAGGCAAATTGTAATTCTGGAGTTAATATAAAGTCCGTATCACAGTACTTGAAAAAAAAAATACAGAGATAAATGGCCACTTGCTCACCATTTCTTAAGGGATAGCTGGAGACGAAGATTAGGCTCTGAAGTGTAAGTTCAGGTTATGGAGCCCTATTTCACCGTTACAGGTGACAATTTATAAGCCATGGCAATAAAACCATATGTGAACTAAAACAGGAAATGTGTTTAAAGATGACTGGCTTGTTTTTGTGCTCACTGCTCAGCCTTTGGTAGCACTGTTTATACTAATCTAATACAGATTTTGAAGATAAAGAAAGATAGGCTGTTAGTGCAGACAAAAGGAAGCATATGCAAACAGTAGACGCAGAGAAATGTGAGCTGCTCTGTCTTCTAAAGCAGAAAGCTATAACATAGACAGTATTTTCAGCTTCCATTTGTTCAAGAGAAGCTTTAGATGAAGAGAAGTCAGACAGACCATAAAAATATGCCCAGAAATAAACTTCAGATGCACTAACTTGAAGAAAATATTTAGCTGAAAATCTTAAAGCAACACACAAAAATTGGAAGTTTTTTAAGGAGACAGTTGACATTAAGACTAAAACTGCAATTAAGGTCAGAGAGACTATTTTAACACTATACCTTTCCCTGTCACATTCCCCTTTATTCAGACTATTACTTTTTATGGACAATTCTCACTTCTTTATAGTTACTGTATCAGACAATATACACTTAATGGAATTGCAAAAAAGAATATAGTAAGAACTATACTTCATCTCTGCACATAATTTCAGGGAACAGAGCTAATTAAATGTGCTCTTATCATACATTTGTCCATTTATCTGGCAAGTCTTTAAAAACTAGCTGTAAAAGAAGCCATGAATTGTAATTCAGAACCTTTACTGTTTCACAGCACGTAGTACCCTCAAAACACTATGTCAACTGTTTTGCTTTAATGACTGATGCTGTTTACAAAAGCAAAACTCTGGGTGTGTAAGACAGACAACTGTGCCCTTCTTCTCCCTCTAAGAAAAATAAGATCTTTAGCGCTATGTTGAATGTGCAGGCTGATACCGTAATTTCTTTTCCTCTCTTCAAACATAAACCCAGGGCTTGGCTAACCGTGTTTACACATCACTGTCAAAGTGTGGGCCTGAAGCAGCCAAGAGAAGCCACAGCTCTTTAGAAGTGTACCCAAGCCTCAAAAACTTGGCCCAGAGCTTGCGAGAAATAGCTGAAATTTGTAGTTTCAACTGCTCACCTTCCACATGGCCTTTGGCACATTGAGTAGGGCCCACCTAAACTTACTGCGAGCAGTCAAAGCGCAGCAGCACATCTTCTTATACTGAGAAGCCATGCAACCTGCAGCAAAGGACAGTCTCAGAACTGTCACCTGCTGGAAATGGACAGATTGTGGCATCTCATATAGGTGCAAGATATTTGGGGTATCTCTGCCTGAGCCTGCAGCCTTTCTTGTCAAACAGGACCTTACTTAGTCTGCACCTCAGACTCTAGTTCCACAGTACAAAATGCTCATGTCTGTAGGTGGTTTTGCTCCTCCCTTTGCTACCAGCCCTCAGCTGTGCTGCCAAAACTGTCTGGGCGACTGTATTGGGAGATGAATAATAATAACTGGGCAAAAAACCCCCCAAAAAAACAAAATGAAGGAAAAAAGGAAAAAGAAAATGGAAAAAGAAAAAGAGGAAAAAGAGATAGAAAAAGAAAAAAGGAAAAGGAAAAAAAACAAAGAAAAAGAAAATAGGAAAAAAGATAAAGAAAAAGAAAAAAAAGGAAAAAATAAAGAAAAAGAAAAAAGGAAAAGGAAAAAAGAGAAAATAAAAAGGAAAAGGAAAAGGAAAAGGAAAAGGAAAAGGAAAAGGAAAAGGAAAAGGAAAAAGGAAAAAGGAAAAAGGAAAGGAAAAGAGAGTTCTGGTTCTAAACAAGTTTCCTGAGTGTATTTACAGGAGATCCTCACAGGCATCTCTGGTGTTGTAACTGGAGAGGGGATGTGACAACATGAACAGCTTGCTGTTGCAAGAGTACCAGGAGGTCCTGATATCTGCACTGCTCGTTTAGCTACAGCCTCGGTAGCCCTTCCTCAGTTGTGGGAATATTAGCATTTGATATCATGTCCTACACTAGCACAAACCACAGAAACATCCTGGAAGCAGAACAAATCAGGAAACAATTAGGAGGCAAACATACATTTCAAATATTCTTTGTTTCTTTAATATACTGTTGCTACCAGAAGTACTGACTATAATGTTAAGAAAAACACATATTATTGCCCTGCTTCCTGCAAGCACAGAATTAACCCTGTGACACAGCAAGCTATGACAGCCATGCTACTCTCTGAAAATGAATACAATGTAAAATGTGACACTGTGGTAAGAGGAATGGCATGTCTGCATACTGTCACCCACAATAAAGCAAACTGTTCTGTGTATTGTTTTCACTATATGAAATGTATGTGACATGTCAGGACAAAGAAATTGAATGCACATTTTTGAATAACCACTATATATATTAGGTTTTGCCATGATTTTTTTCAGTATTAATGACAAGAGTTGCTCAAGCTCATCAAAGATATGTACAATAGAAAAGCCTACTATAAAAAATACGAATATTTTCTTATTTTATAGCAGTTTCAGCCCAAGAGATACCCTGATACTACCAGAAAAACGATTTAAAAAAAATACTGATGACCAGCATTGACCAAGCAGCATGCAGCTGAACTGAGAAGACGCATGTCTAAGTTTGACTTCTGGAAGCCTCCAGAGAAACTCAAGTGTGATTGCTCTGACATTGACAGGGGTCTGTGTGCATAAACCATGCCAGCAAGTGCTAAATATTCATCTTTTTTTTTCATGCCCTACATCCTTTTAAAATTTCACTTTTTTAAAAGTCTAAGTTCCTTGTCCTAGAGCACTTGCTAATTACACAGAATGGAATGCTGGTAGTCTCAAAAACAGTGGATCTCAAATATATTCTGGAAAAGAGTATTGCACGCATTGTTATGAATATTTTTTCAATGTTTTCCACAGAGCTGATACATAATTCTATGTATACAGTCAAACTTTAAGCTTGAAACTTGCAGCACTATAAGGTAAGGGCTATAAGATGGTTGTATATGTGAACTGGTACCTACAATACAGCGTTTATGACTATGTCTCAGACAATCACACTGCTCTAGCTATAATTACTCATTCCATGAGTCTCACACTTGAGCTCACAACTTCTTTGTGCAACAGGACAAAAATGCAAGTACATGAATATGTCAGGAGCTACTAACTTGTTCATTAAACCAGAAGAATGGAGACCGTAGTGGGTAATTTTTCAACATAAAATATAATAATTCAAAAATAAATCCCAATTAAGTAAAAAGTAACACACAGCATTAAACTGCAACAGTTTGTACGATTGAGTGATAAATAAGAAGGGAAAGGCTTACCTATTTTCATGCATATTGCAGTGATTTGCTGTTGTGATGCTGTGGGCAGAGGCAGCTAATCGTGAAGAACTCTCTTGTTCTAAGTGAGTTTTCTTGATGTCTCTGCACTCTTCCTCATTCTCACACTGATTGAAGAGAAAAGTAATAATTTTGTAGGTTTTGAATTTACTACAGATCCAAAAGTATTTCAACAAGTCAGGGGCTGGTATTTTCTGTCATTTTGTTACAATGATAATTTCTTTGAGTATATACTAACATGGATCAGAGATGATTGGGCCATGTCTTAAGAAAATAAAATCTAAAGAGCCAGTGTGTAAACAAATGAGAACTGTATAAAACTTGAATTGTTTCCACCACTTCGCCACTTGAAACAGGGCTGCTACCTTTCAGATACTAAAAAAAAAAAACCAAACCAAAAATTAAGTAAGATTAAACAATAGGGAAGACTGCTTTAGATAAATGGTCCTCAAAAATACACAGATCCATCTGCACATGTACAGTAGCTCAGAGGGCAACAGATGACTGCACAGCAAAACTGTCCGGAAATTGAGCAGATGGCGATTCCAGTTTGGAGTCACTTTTGGGGTCAGATCAGTACAAACAGACCAGAAAGCCTGCTTGGTGGGCAGCTGTGGCCATGAAGCGGAGGGGGTTTTCTCCTTAGCACCAGAAAGTGTGTGGGAGAGATTGGGTGGAGGGGTGGATGTGATCAGAGGGCTGTGCCCACCTGGCTGCTGTGACAGTGCTGCTGGGGAGGGGGCAACTAAGGGACTATGGTCCCACTTTTACAGAGCCCTGACGGAAAAAAGGGCCAACAGGGCGTGAGGGAGGCAGGTTCCAGAATCAGGCTGGTACCAGGTTTCCATGAGTGCACCCCCACAAAGCCAGGGCTCCCTGCTGGGGCTGAAGGGTTTGCCTCTTGCTGACAATCTAAGGGGAAAAAAGATGCTGCCTCTTCTTTTACCGCACACGCAGTGATGCCACGCAGACCATGACAAGACAGTAGATAGCTGTCCCTTTGCTGACCTGAGCATCACTTCCAAATGCTCAGTTTTTTGAGAGAAGCCTCATGAGGGAAAACTATCCTACTAAAAATGCAGTGCTTTTCGCTAAGCACGCAAAGGCATGTGCCAGCAGTGAATTCTGTCTCCAAGGGGCTGTGATCCCTCGTGATCAGCAGTTTCATCACCTCCTGGGATGGCAACTCCCCTGGGGTTTGGCCAGTCCCTACGTGGAGAGCAGGGACAAATCCCAGCTCTGAAATGCTCTCCTGGAGAAGACACTGCCATCGAGCACTGGATGTGGGCACAAGTGATGCCTGCCTCCCACTTGCTGGAGGCTCCCCTACCCCTTCTAATCGGTCCCCCAGAAGCTCACCTTGCGTTTCCTTCTAGATTTCGGTAAACCCTTCTCTGCGGGGGGTTCAGCACTACTACCCTGCGGGAGGCTGGCCGCCTGGTTTGCTTCGGCGCTCATGGCCAGCGGTTCTTCGGGCAAACGCTCTGGAATCCTGGACAAAAGAGCTAAGTCAATGTTGACCCACAGCGACTTTACCTCATCACTGTCTTTCAGAGGAGACAGGAGCTCATTCCTACCGAAAGGAACCAGGGTGTAAAACTGTTCCTCCAGCTCCTTTGCTATTTCAGTACTAGTCCTGGCATTAATTGAGCCAAAGGCACTGCAGCCGCCGTGGGGTTTGCTGGCGGTGCCGGTCCCCGCGTCCTTGGCACGCGGCTCGGACCCGGCTGCCGCTGGCGCCTTGGGCAGCGGGCGCTCCTCCCGCTCCGACTCAGAGCCGGAGTCAGAGGAGGATGAAGAGGATGAAGACTCGGTCTCGATGAACTCCTTGGATTTGGGCGCCGTTTTGCTCGGCCCCCGGGCCCGACGCTTCTCACCAGCTGCAGCTGAGCGGGGCTCCCGGCGATGCCCCGCTCTGCAGCCCCCGCCGCTGCCGGTGCCGCCGGGCCGGGCTCTCGGCGCCTCGCCAGCAGTGCCTTCAGGGAAACTGTGGCTCCGGGGGGGCTCCTCTGCGCCGGGGCAGTGGGGACCGTCTCCGGCGGAGGTCCTCTCGGCTCGCCGCGGTGCCTTCTTGCCCGCTGCCCGCCTCGGGGGCGCGCCGTCGGCAGCGAGGGGTGACTTCTGCCGGCTGCCCTTGCTGCCGGGCGCTTTGCTGGCGGTCCTGGGCCGCGGCCCGTCCCCGGCGGCGGTGGCGGTGCGGCTCTCCCCGCTGCGGTGCTCGGCCGGGCCCTCCGCCGAGGCCTTCTCACTTTCCTGCCGCTCGACTTTCACGCGGCCGTAGTAGGGATGGGCTTCCAGCGCTGGGCCATCTTGGTGGGTTAGGATGGGTGCTTTGTGCGTGGTAACTTTATTCAGCCACTTGTCCAGCTGCCACTTGTTGGACGACGGCGGCTCGGGCTGAAAGCCAAACAGATGGACACGAGCTTAGTGCCGACACCCTGCTGCCCCCACCCCGGGGATCCCTCGGGGGCGCAGAAGCGCCGTGTCCCTCCTAGTACCATAGAGATTTTCCTCTGGACCAAGAGCCACCCCCAGTCTACAGCAACCCCTGGGCACTGGCCCTGTGCGGCAGGACAGGGCTCGTGGGGCATGCCTGGCAAGTGGAGATGTTTTTGGTTTCAGAATGGCATTGGAAAAGAGGATGGCTTCTGTGATTCATCATTTCCCAGGGTGATTCACACAGCACAGTGGCATCGGCTTTACTGGGAAACACTTCTAAGTTTCCAAATAGAAAAAAATGTAATGGCGATAGGAAGGGATGAAAACAAGGCAGGGTACAAGGGAAGATAGCTAGTAGGAAAGCTAGGGATATGTATTCTGTGTCCTGTGCCATCACAGTAAATACAGAAAGTATTTGAAGAAGCATTTGGTGGGGAGTTGGAGGGCTAACCAGGCGATTTATGTAATCTGCCTGGTATTGATGTTATAATCCTCTGAGATCCCACAAACATTTGTTGTGTGGTGGTGCTGTCAAGTTCTCATTTTGGGAATATTGTGCGGCTGTTAGTTTTTCTCTTCATTTCTGTCACAACACCATCACGTTATAAGAGAGCATCTAAAACATAATGGTGTTTGGACAGGGAAGAAGTGGGATAATCATGATTTCAAATGTAACCACAGCTCAGATGATGTTATTTCAGAACAATATGCGAGTGTTTTCTAGTGCTTCTTGCAATCAGTAATTTGAACGTAATAAAATGAAGAAGAAAGGAAAAAAAACCAAAAAGAAATAAATGATGGAGTAGATGGCCAGCCATAACATAACCTCACAGAAGTGAAAGTGAAAAGTCTCCTAATTTCCTCAACTGCAACCAAAATTTGATTCACTAGGCTACTGCATATGAATAATCAAAAAGTGTGTCATGAGTCAAACATAAAAACCATCAATGCTCTGTAAGAAAGTTTGCTCAAGAGAGAATATCCACAGTATCTAACTTAAAAGAGTCTCTTACTTCTTTTTTAAAGTAGATGCCTGAGGGCAACACAGGTTTCCTGCACAGCCAAGGGTGCCTCCAGAATCACCCACTGAGGCTTGTATTCACTCTACATGGAGCAAAGGCTCCTAAAATAAGCAAAAAAATTAGACATTGAAATTCATATGATAAGAATATTCCTTCTAGCAAAAGTGTCTAGCTTACTTATTATTGAGCTAGCCAAAACCTATGGGAAGTTTGCTGGATTGCCTAAAGTTTATTTCTTTTAAAGCAGACTCCCTAATATCTTACATGAGGAATTTCTTTCCTGAGTTGTAAATCTTGAAAACAGATGGTCAATATTTCTCTTGGATGAAGCTGTATTTTTACAACTCTTAACTCTTTATCTAAAGTGAACAACACTTTTTTTTTATTGTTGTTGAAAATTCAGATAGATTTGTTTGGTGTCATTCATTGTGCACATACTGAATTTACTAGATATATAATAAAAGGTTCTATATACATGGAAGTCTTTCTACTGTTCAGGTGTATTTAAGAAAAAGGACATACATCAGAAGCACATGGGGAAAAATATACCTCTGCCCATAGTATAGGTTAGAGTGAGTGTTGCTTGAAAGTTCAAAACAATTCCAGTTTTTATGTTACATCCCATTCTGCTTCTTTATGTACCTTGTAATTCTTGAAAACAGTGGTTCACCAAATATGGATTTCAAGGGGTCACAGTAAACCAGCAGAAAACAGTGATTAAGTGCTACACTGCTATAACTTGGCAGTGCAGTACTTTCCTAGAGTGGTATGTCTGCTATTTAGGCAGAATAACTATAGTCCCATCAACCTATTAGCCAACTATGAAGTCCAATAAAAAGGATCAACAGTGTTGCCAGCTTTACTGATTTTGTCAGGAGTTTCAGGTGCACTTTTGGGGTTTATTTAAATAAAAATTTAAATCCTTGTGGCTGCTGGAAAAAATCCTTAAGATCTGTCTGCTGAAAAAATCCTTAAGATCTGTGCTAAAAAAATCCCTTAAGATGCATCTGCCAAAAGTAAAATGCCTACAGCCTATCGGGTAAATTAAAAAGAATCCAAATTTAAAAAATCATAATTTTAAAACTTTTCATACTAATTTTAGACCTGATACAGTTTTGGAATATTTGAGATTGTCAGTATATATGAGTGATGCCAATTCATTTTTGGAAATAATTTATTCAATCGATTGTTCTACCTGAAAATGACTGTACTTTGAAATCAAGTAAAAAAAGAAAGTACCTTGTGAGGGAACAAAATCATGACAGCCGAGAATGAATATCAGGCCTGGTAAAAAAAGGGATTGGGAACATTCCCTTGAAAGTTTTTGCCAGTCCATTTTACATGCCTAATTGTAATAATCTGTGGGAGAAAAAGAAAATCTCTAATTCTCCACTCCACACCATCCCTCTTAGTATGTTACATACCATTTTATGGAAGAAAAGTTGGTTTGCTTGAACTGGAAATTTTTCAGCAGCACGTAAGGATGGAAATGAATATATATGACCAGAGTATTCTGATACCAGAATGTTCTTTGCCCTTTGGTTTTTGTGTCATGGAATTGGGCTGCCCCCAGGGCCTTTTAGAGAACTGGCCAGATTTAAATTGGAGTAAAGCCTGTGGTGCCCAGTAACAGGAACAACACTCTGTGATCAGCTGACTTGCAATTAAATATAGGCTTGGCATGAAAACCCAAGCCAGGAAACTTAACAGGACACAGATAGTTTTGGGGATCAATGCACCACAGACATACACATGTGCCAGGCTTCATGGAGAAACAGAAGGATGTGATACATTTCCTTAAACGTGGGTGGATTCATCTGTACAATATAGACACCTATATCTGAGCTAGTCAACAAGTTCCTTCTCCAGTCAGTGGACTACTCTTGAAGGGTGTGAAAAATTCCATCTTGAAATAGGCATCTGAAATAGACCAGATCAGCTGGGCCCCAAAAACGTCTTTTCTTCGCCACAGACTGTAAGGGGAGGCTGAGGTGATGAGCAGATGTAGGTATCTACAGCAGAAGTGTGCAAATTTAGGTGGGATGACTCCCACACGGCGTATCTACATATCTCAGATCTCTTCAAGGCTGCAACCAGAGGTACGAGTGGCGTACATCCAAAAAGAAACTTTTGTCAAAACACTATCCAGAAACACTTCCTAGGGTAAAGGGCTGTTAAACAATGTCAGTGTAATGGGGTCACTCTACGGTTGTGAGGCACCTAAGGTGTGGCTAACATGGTAAACTTGAAGCATGACACCACTTTCACTCAGATATTAGATAGCCCATGTGCATGGACTTAGCCCACTCTGGGTAGGACTGAGCTATTTGCCATCCCTGCAGTCTACTCTGCCTATTGTAAATCCACATACAAATTTAACCTTATGGTAACTTGCTTGGGCTGCCCTGCTATTAAATACTTCATTCAGGGCAATCCCCTTACAAATCTGGTGCTTTCTCATTATATTTAAGGCATGGACGGCAATGATGATGATGATGATGATGATGATGATGATGATGATGATGATGATGGTGATTCTTCTTATTATTACTACTTTATTGATACTGTTAACACTGCTGCTAGTGCTTTAACAAGTTAGAACTGGGGATTCCTATATGTTAGGCACAGCACACTTATACTCTATGAGGTGGTTCTTGCCACAAAGAGTTTTCTCTGGAGGGAAGAGAGAGAGTAATTTGTAGTCTTACTCAAAAATAGGCCACAGGACAGCTAAAGCCCATGAATCCTATTTGCAAAGGTAGAGATAGTGTCTACAATTGGTCTAGTGGTAAAATCCCCTTTTCTTTTGTATATGTGAATCCTCAAAAAGGAGGACGAAACTTTATTGGTTGTGAACTAGTCACAACAGCAGTCTGTAAAGGACACTGCAATCTGCTAAGTGGGGCTGGTGGGCTCAGAAAAGGGCATCTTTGTCTTCTGGACCTGTTAGTGTTGAGTCTCCACTGATATCCTTTGTCCCATGTGATGGCTTCTCTGCTTCCTTCCTGCCCATTTTCCCCTCTTGTCATTCCCATAGTGGGAATTCACAGCTGTATAATCAAAGCCAGCTTTACTAAAGGTCTGCAGGATAATTCAATGGAACAAAGAACAAAAACCCCAAATTCTTAGTTTTAGAAATGTAGCTCTTTCTATAGATTTGACACCAAAGTTTTTTTCTACCATCTGAAATAATTGCAAGGACAAGACGTCATTGTTTTCCAGATTCCTCATTTATGACGTTAATTAAGGTCATTCAAAGAATTGATTACTTCAGCAAAGAAACAGGAGATAGAAGTCTCAGTCCCTTGTTCATAATTTTAGGTTTGGCAGTCCACAAATGTGTAACTACTCACAATAATGTCTGAGGCACCTTATTTGTCCACATCACTGAAACTAGTCTGAATGTTGTCTCCTGTTCTAGCTCAGACATTATTCTTAGTTTACTGCACACATAAAGTGTAGACAGCTGAGCTAGTCACTACAGGCTCTAAATAGTCAATGGAAAGAAACAGACACTTTTAGGGTGCAATTCATCTAATCTACTTTATATGTATGCTTTACAATAAGCTGCTTTTACACTCTAGGCTACTGCATTTAGACACCTGAGGACAACTTCAAGATCTCAAAATGAGGTGAGGAAAAAATTACAGAAGAAATGAAACAGCAATTGAATTGTTATATAACCTCATATGCAGAAGATACACTGTCCTAGAAATAAAAATCTTTGAGTATATGCATGTAATATTTCAGATTACGAGAGAAAATAAAAGAATGAAGGCTTCATAACGGTTTGCAGATTTCTAGATTAAGTTCCTCCCAATCTGGAAATATGGAGCACTGTGCTGGAGCACTCGAGTTCATTGTACCTGAATTTACCAGTTAATGCTAAATCAAAAGCAAAGATGTATTTGCTTTTTTTGTCTTATCCAATAGATTAAGTTCATTTTAAGACTAGTTCTGGAATTGAGTCCGCTACTTAAACTTAAGTGGACAGGACCTCCCTTCAAAGAGCTTCCAAGGACCTGTCTCTTTGCATTTACTGGTTAAGAAACTGGCATGTACTTTAGAAAGATGTCTTCACTGGGTGCATAAATGTAAGTTAAAGCATTTATGCAAAGCTGAAATGACTTCCAGAGACATCCTGTAAGCACATTTGAATTGGTGCCATCAGTCATACGATAGGCCTGGGAAAGCATTTGCCCTTGGGGAAAACACAGGTATCCTACTTCCCTGGGACACCCTGACCCTATCCATGTGTGCCATCTCCCATATCCCATCAAGGGATGAAAATGCCCTATGAAAATCACTGTAGCCTTCACATTTTTGGGTAATTTACATTTTTGTATATGCATGTTTCATACAGCATGTCCTAGAAGACAAACCGCACAAACATAATGCAAAGAGACAAGCAATCTGTTGGAGTGGTGCAGCTGTTTCGTGACAATGATCACTGACAACTCAGGCTCTGTACAAAAGTAGTTCCACAGATCTCGAGAGGATATGTATAAAATGGTTAAGAGGAGGCACTTCCTCCATGTTTCCATGACTCAATTCTCTGCTTGACTTTATGAAATCCATGACCTGCCTCAGTTAATTAACTTCACGCATTCCCAGAGGAATTGCTGCTCTAAAGTCCAAGCAGCATGGGTAACTGCCTAGATAGTAACCACTCTTCCGTTCCTGGGTACAATGCTTCTCCTCCTTTCACCTCATATTTCCTTCCTCTCACAATGTTTCCTTCTCTTTCTTCTCTTTGCCCCTTTTATTCCACCTTTCGAGATCCCCCAGGGAGAGGAGAGACCGAGCATGAGATCTCTGCACTAATTCCAGTGGGGAATTAGGCAGAGAGAAAACAAGGTCTTAACAGGTCAGATGAGAAAGCTCAGAATGGGAAGTAAGACATGGGGTACCGCAGGGAGGGCAACAGGTAAGAAAGACTGGAAGGAAGAGAGAGACATGTAAGAAAGGGACAAAATGAGAGGAAAATTAACTGGAAATGGATCTGAAAATACTGTGAAGGAAAGACAGACAGGAAGATAAGTGCTAAATAAGGAACAAAAGCAACAGAACCTGAGAAAACTATATTAAGGATGTTTCTGTGAGTGCTGCATTTTGCCTGATTGGCTCCAAATAACCAAGGAAAAGATGAGGAAAGGTTTGCTGTTTTTTCAGTGTCATTTTTTTCAAGTGAGAGAATAGGTGAGGTATAGTTTTGGGGGGAGAAGTCTGGTGATTGGATGCTTTATGTGGAGTAGGAAAATTCATCGACTGTATTTCACGTGTATTTACAATCTTGCCACTAAATTTTTGAATATTTTTACATACATTAATGTGTGTGATGTGGCTGTGGAGTTCATGGTTTAATTCTAAAGGTGTGTATTGACAAAAATATGTAGAAATGTCAATCCTGGTAGAAAAGCAGAGCAGAGAAAGTAGCTTTGTTGTGTCTGTTGATCCTTCTGTAGAGGTGAAAGCAGGTGGTGTCAGTACTGGCAGCTTAATTGTAGTTTGGCTAGGGCTTGTCTACATGTGGAAATTTTCAGTACTAGCTTTCCAGATGACAAGTTTGGGCTCAATGTTTTGCACCATGAGTAATTAAGTTTAGTCCATTTTGGAGGTGGATTAAAATAAATCACACAAAGGCAGCAGTAGGAGAGAATAATTCACTTATAGAGTGAGACAAGGGAAGTGTGTCAGTGAAAACTGTTTTGCTTTAAAAATCCACCCGCAAACTGATTTTATAACAGCTTCCTGCGTGGCGAGCCTTTAGTTCCCTTGCAGTGCCGGGAGCCCACATCAGGATTTAAACACTGAGCAAGTCATTGCTATGGAGGCAGAATTGCATAAAACTTCAAGCAAGCTGTGAGCTTTGCAAGGTGGTCCACTCATCTCCAATTTAAGGAAAACATCACAGGCTTATTTCTTTCTTCATTTTTGTTTTATATCCTTTAATCTGCCCCGGGATCCCTGACCACTTGCATCTCACAGCATGCCAGGAGGAGGATCCCTGGGCCCTTCTCTTCCATTTTTTTGTATATCTCCCCACAGGCTCCTTGTGTTGGCTTGGCTGGGAAAAGGTCTGAGTGGGTGTAATAATGGAGTGCACCCTAAATCCTAAAGAGCAGAAGCCCTTACCTCTGGGCTGGAGTAATGCGAGGGCTTGCTGCCGTCACTCTCGCTGGAGCTGCTTTCACTCTCTGAGTCAGACTCTGAGCTGGTCTCGGATTCACTGGAGCTGCTGCTGCTTGACCCCTTGCTGGAGAGTCCTGAGGCTCGGGCATTGGGCTGTGGCACCACCAGGCTGCCAGCCCCACACACAGCCCATCGGGGAGGGGGGAGGGAAGAAAAGAAAACAGGAACATAAAAAAACCCACATGTAAAAACCATGGTGTTTTAGGGAGCATACCTCTCTGAATGCCTGTGAGCTTGTCTCTGCTGCTAACGAATGGTGAAGTGAGTTCAACATTACATTGCTATAATTGGGGGGGGGGGGAAATATGGGATTACTCTCATATCCATTTAAATACATAGCTTTTGCCATTTCTTCTTCATCTGAGAGAGGGTCAAGTTTTCGCTTTAGCTTTAACATTTTAAGATATATTAAAAATACCAAATGTTTGAAAAAACAGAGTACAGAAAGCAATTTTACACTGTCTAATGAACACTCAGCACAGAGGTGGAAGCAGGAGATCAAAAAGATGAACAGTTCAACTGAGTTGAACCCCACACTACCAGTCATAAGTAGTAATAGCAATAACCATAAAAATAACCATAATTATACATCTTCACTGGAGCTTCCAACCCCCATCTTCTGTTTTGCATACTTCTTCACCTACCCATAAACTGTTCGGTTACCTGTATATACCATCTTGATATTGACAACTCAAAATCTGAGACTCTCAGCTTACAAAAACTTGAAGAGCTCAGGGTTGTGTTTTTGCATGTCACCAGTGCAGTGCTTCTTAGAAGTTATGTTTGCATGCAAGTGTTTGTATTTTCAGGCTTGGCAGCAGCAGAAATGTATGTTTTCCTGAAATAGTTGACCATGCATATTAAAAATATCACAGTCATAAAGACCTGAGTGTGAAATATCTTATTAAGTCATCCAGCTTATTCCCCAGGCAATGGATGATTGTTCCCTACAGCAGGGTGCATTTTCTAGTGAGTTGTCCAATTTGATTTTAAATTACTTGAATGCAGCTTTTACTTTCACCCTTGGGAAACTTCTCTGCAAACCAACTCAAATTCCACTGTCAGAAATTTCTTCTACGTTCAACCTGAAGTTGCCCTTTTAAAATTTATTGTTGTTAGTTATTATTTCATCCTATTACTAATAGTTACTATGATAAATTATCCTCCTCCCTTTTTGCTTTCACATTTTTGCAGACTGTTTTTCTGCCCTGCTTCAGTCATCTTTCAGACAAGGCTTTACACATTTACGTCTTCTGATCTTTCTTCATAAGTCATTATCTCCAGGGATATGGGATCATTTTTACAGCTCTTTTCTGAACTCATTCCAATTCATCTATATCTCTCTGATAACAGGGTGCCCAAAACAGAGTGCAGCATTATAGATGGGTTCTCACTAGAGCCCTACAATGAACGGCTATTACCTTCCTGCTCCTTGATAGGTTGCCTCTGTAAACATATATCCAAGCTGTGATGGAATGTATAGTCCATTAACACCCCTACCTCTCTTTCAACATTGCTTTCTCCAGAATTCCTCCACTGATAGCTACATTTTAGATTATTTGCTTCCAGGGAGATTAGCTTGCTTTTTTTCTTCATACCAGATCTCATTTTCTTCTTTACCGCACAAGCTTCTAGCTCCTTTTGATTTATTTCTCTGCCCTCGGAGGTGTCTGCAGCAACTTCTAATTTAGTATCAAATACAAACTTAATTAAATGGTTATTCACTTTCTTTTCCAGCTCATTAATGAGATCGTTAAATAAACCCCACATGAAACATGCCAGTACCCTAATAACCATTTCTTCCCAAATCCATTCACTGGTGTTTATCATTACCCTTGTTTATGCTCCATCAGTCCAATATTGTGGCTAATTCAATGTGATCTTGGAGATGCATTTTGTGAGAAATAATATCTAATAATTAATTACAGTTCTGCTATGTTGCACCTAATGAATTGTCTTTACCTGCTAATAGTGCTTTTCATTACGGAAAACTGAAACCTGACACAAGCCAAATATGACAGGCAGTTTCTGGGGCTTTGAAAAGAGGCCAGGCCATCAGAGATGCAGCTTCAACTCCATGATTCCCCACAGCTGCACACTTTCTGGCCCTCTTCCTGCCTCCCCTAACATATGCCAAATTTTCCCCTCTGGACCACCTGTCTTGCACAAGCCAACACTCCCACAACATTGCTTTTACTTGCCTTGCCTTTTGCTAGGAAGTGGCACAGCTGCCCATGGCTTTCTTGCTCCAGCAGTTTCTGGTTGCTTGGGGAATCATGCCACTGTTGGGGAGCCTTCTGCACCCTTTAAAGCACAGCAGGGCCAGGCAGTACAGAAAATCTCACCTGTGATCTCACCTTGCTAATTAAAAGCAAATCAAATAAACAGGAAAGGGAGAAGCTGACATCCTTTTTTTATTTTTGAGCTTTATTTCCATCCTCGGAACTACTTGATGGTACAGAGACGGGCAATCGTAAAAGCTCATGCTCCATCAGGATGGCTCCGTGCTACTCCTGGTTGCAGAAGTGCCTGCCAGCTCTGGGGAGGCAAGAGGTCTATCTTCATGCACAGGCATTAAAGGTTAAAGACTTTAAAAACTTGTCGTTATTCATGACATCTTTTGTCTACCCATGTAGCCGTGGTAAAGACAAGATTTTTGGGCAGCCATTTGTATAACATCATTAAGGCAGAGAGGTGACTGAAACAGAAACAGGTGATAAGCTTGTTAAAAAGTTTTTCCTTCCTGCAGAAGGAAAACTGGTATTTTGTACATAGCTTTGGGACAATGTAGCTTTCCACTTCTACAGGTTGCCCAGTAAACTCTACATATAAGCTGCTCACTTGTATTAACAAGTCAATCCCTTGCTAATAAAATATTAAGAGCTGTATAAAAGCCATTATGAATAGGATTTGTGGGTTTGAATTTTTTTCTTTCTTTTTTTTTTCCCCCCCTTAAGAGAATATGAAAAAGGTAACTGCCTTTTCTGACAGCGTAGCTTAGGGAACGCTTTTGAGACTGTCCAACTCTGATGGATTTCCAGTCCTCTCCACAATGGCATTGTGACCTTTGCCTAAAAAGTTCTTCAGCATCACAAAACATCTGCACATTTATGCCCTGCCCCTTAGTGACTGTGCTTTTAATTTTTAAACCATCATTTTTATTTGGCGTTGACTGAAGTATTCAGAATTCCTATATAGGAGATAAGGGGGGAAAAGACCCATGGTAATATTTCTTTCCTGCTGTGACATGAAATGTTTTTCTAGGCTGCTGAATAGAAATTGTTACTACAGCCATAGATATAAAATATAACTGTTGGACTCTTCACAAACATCTGGAAATCTATGTTTGCTGCTCTAATGGTAGCCAATATACTACAAAAATTAAGTATTATAATATTTTCCCATTCTGATACTGCTTAAGTCTCCTGCCCCCTTTCTACCTTTTCCATTTTTAAATATAGCATATTCTTAGAAGGATCCTCATTATACTTAGTGATCAGGGTAAAATCAGTTATATCTTTCTTCATGCATTTTTATTAAAAAACAAGATTTTTCCTAATTGGTGACTTCCATTTTGGACTGCTCTTTCTGAAGGACATAAGCAAGATCATGCAGTCAACCAATTTACATTTTAATGACTGTGGCACGTAACATTCGTACATATTTTGCTACTGGCTTATGCCCCAGAATTAATTACCACATCACAGAAATTGTATTTTTATTTTACGGAATTAAACAACAATTTGGGTAAGAACCACTTTTCTTTAAAACTCTTGATCAGAACATGCACTCTCTGACTTAAGGGAGAGAGTAAATACTTTGTAAAGCTGCCAGAAGTTCAGTAATGATAAAACTTAATAACCAGCACACCACCTGAAGTTTCTGATCAGATATCTCCCATCATCCTGGCTACGTGGAACCTGGGCAACTAAATGCCGTGTAAGTCTCCAACAGCTTGTTTTCCTGCACTGTCTAGTGGTCAACTGACCCTTCTCGGAAAAACTGCAAGATACCTCATAGCCTCAATTTTTCTCATATGTGCATAGGTTCAGAAACAGAGTGATTTGGGGAGATTAAGACTTCTTTCCCACTCTAACTAACTTGTGATCCAAGTTGAGAGGTGGAGCCATCTCAATCCCTGGAGAAGCCTGAGAGGTTATTTATGATGGGACCTGTTATTAGCCCCATCAGGCTGCATGACCATGGCCAGCCTTTGAATGGCACCAAGGTGGTTTAAACATATATGCAGGAAGGTGCAAGTGTTTGCTGTTCAGTTAGTGGAGACAGATTCCCAAATCAGATTGATTTGGTGACCCTCAGGATACCTCTTTAGGTTAATCACCCTGGATCCGAGTCCTGCTCTATGCTTTATATTAAGCTGCTGCTTACAGCCGCACTACTTTCCATTGTAATAAATCATGGTGTTCAGCACTGGCCACAAGAAGCTCCCAGGCAGCTAGGCATATGCTGTATTGCAGGAATTCAGTCTCACAGACATCATCATCATCATGGCTAGGCTTCGTGAACGAAGATTTGGAAGGCTCTACCCACGTTTGTTACAAGCACGCTGGTGGCTAATAAGGCCAATACGAGACAGACACGTCCGATTGCAAAAGGCACAGAAGAAAGACTCCTTAGGTGGTGTATTCTGCAAGACACGATTCTTTCTGCGTTGTCTTTTCTCCTTGAGAGTGATCCTGCGTGCATTCTCAAAGGAAACTTTGTGGGCAAAGCCTTCGAGCCTGTGCAGTGGATTTTTTAGGTGAGATGCAGTATGCGTGGAACTGAACCCACCCTTTAATCCTAAGGTTCATCTGCCAGGGCCGAGTGAGCTTGGACAGTGGCAGCGAGGTCCTCAGGACGTAGGTTTAATTAGAGTGACCTTCTCTTAGATGGATGGCCTTACGGGGCTACGCGAGCTCCATCTGCCCGGGTTTGGGATAAGAGTTGTCCTTCTCCTAGGATGACTGCCAGAAGGCTAACGAGCTCATCCTGCCCAAGGATGTATTGTATCTCACCCTACGGTTTTGACCTGTCTGGCATGGGTGACCCTACCGAAGGCATGTACCATCGCCAGCATAGCTCGCAACCACATAGGGGCACACAGGCTACATTCCTACTATCTCACAGACATACAGCATGGGTAAAGCTACAAGTAAAATTGATGCAGTTCTTTACCAAACTGCAAGTATTTGGTAACAATATGTGTTACAATATGAAGGCACTTTATACCTACTTTCCACAGGTATGAATGATTATCAAGAATGCAAAGCAAGAGAGAATCAGGCCTCGGAAAAATGACTCAGTCAAGGAAACATATCAAAGTAAGCCTCTGAAATACTTTTCCAGCTGCAACAAAGGCTATGTAAACGCTCAAAGAATCATAGAGTCAGTAAGTTTGGAAAAGACGTCCAATATCATCAAGTCCAACCTTTGACCAAATACCACCACGTCCACTAAACTGTGTCACGAAGTGCCACATCTACTCGTTTTCTGAATGCTTCCAGGGATGGTGACACCATGACTTCCCTTTACCACTTTTTTAGTGAAGAATTTTTCCTAATATGCAACCTGAACCTCCCTTGGCACAACTTGAAGACATTTTCTCTTGTCCTGTCTGTCGCTAGTTGTGTGGAAGAAGAGGCTGATGCCCACCTCGCCACAACCTGCTTTCAGGTAGTTGTAAAGAGCAATAAAATCTACCCTGAGCCTTCAGAGTAAACAACTCCAGCTGCCTCAGCTACTCGTCATAGGACTTGTGCTCCAGACCTGTCACCAGCTTTGTTGCCCTTCTCTGGACATGCTCCAGCACCGCAATATCCTTCTTGTAGTGAGGTGCCCAAAACCAAACATAGTACTCGAAGTGCGGCCTCACCAGTACCAAGCAGGGGGAAAATGCTTTATAGTTTAGAGTCCAGTTGGTCTGTGTAATTTCACTTTGCAAGAACTATATCCAGAGCTTTCTTATTAGAAAGCTCACTGATATTGTAAGCTGTATTTCTTTTTGTGTCTGGAAATGGGACACTACTTATCCAGTGTCATCTGCATAGCTCTGATCATCTAAACTATTTTTCTTCTAAATTTCACCCTGTGGTACTATCCATCAAGCACTGTGCAACTATCAAGTGGCTCTGACTCCCCATAGGAGAGAGGAATGCAACAATTAGTGAGAAGAGCTGACTTGAATAAACAAATGACACTGTTAGGGATCACACTGTCAACACTGACAGGTAGGCATGCAGAAGGTGATCTGAATTTGTACATGTCGCAAACATTTGAGAAAATCCTAAGAAATACCATGAAATCCTATGAATACTTACAGTATTTGGAATACCCAGAAAATCTATCACTGTCTGAAAGATCAAGGCCAATTGTGGGAAAACAATACTCTGAAACAGACACCAATCCCTTGGCTGGTATAAACTGTCATAGCTCCATTGCTTTCAGTTAGGCTACACCGATTTAAATCCGACAGTAAAACTGACCAAGACTCTGAAATGATATTTCAAATTCAGTGATGAAAACATGTTTAATGGTTTAAAGGAGCTCTGTTGGCAGAGCCACTATTTTTATTGCAGATTAAAGTATCTGAAGCACCTTCCCTTCTTCCCTTGGAGCCAACCTAAAACCCATCAAACGTCTTTTACAGAAAACTCTTTATCCCTTTGTTGCAAGAAGCAAATTCCACATGGTGCTTCCTCAAACCACTGACTGAGAACATCGTGCCAAGATCTGTATAATTATCTCTTCTGCCTGGCACTGAAGATATTGCATGTCTCCCCTGCACACAGTAGGGATTCCTGTATCAATAATTGTGAATGAATCACAGAGTCAACGGAAATGCCCACTTCTTGCTGCTGCCCCTGTGTATTTTTCAAATTCTCTTCCAGCAAAGACATCTGAAACATGCTTACCATGGGAATCTATCTGGACTTGCAGATCAGGCCATCTCAATATTGTAACAGAGCATATGGGGATATTTTCTGAGGCAACTGTAGAATGCCAAGAAATAGCACCATAAGGATAGCCTACAGAATAAATGTGGACCTCATCCATTTGTTTCAGGACAAAATCATGCTGAGAAAAGGGAAATGATACCATAAACTCTAGAATATGCACAGAGGACAGCCAGATACCTGCATGGTTTAAAATACCAGTATGAAGGCTGTTCTGTACTTAACATTTAAAGGTGAGTATAATCATAGAAAGGCTTGGGTTGGAAGGCACCTTAAAGGTCATTCCGTTCCAACTTCCCTCATCTTTAAAAAGTCCCTTCTAACCCAAGCCCTTCCATGATTCTATGCTTCTATGGTAAGGAGCCTCTGCTCTAGTTTTAGGTCTGCCATGTCAAGTCTGAATGACCAAATCAATGGAACCTTACAGGGCTCCAGCTACCATCTCAGTCATACTTTTGGGTATGACCGAAATTGCCTATGTTCAGTGTGTTAGATGTCCTTTGTTACTCTTTAAAAGACACTTGGATATCTTTGTTCTGAAGTCAGTATGGAAGTAACACAAATTTATCTTTTGTACCTTTGCTAACCATGAGCATGAAACCAATTAACTGTGTGAGTTCTTTACAGTTACCAATTGCAAAAATTACCTATCATTCACTAACAAGAAAAGACAGTAGCCCTGCCATGGTCTGCTGTTTGGGTCTGAATGCAAAAAAATGAGGCTGAACGCTTCCCTTTCTCCAGGTAAACGATTTCCCAGGAGTCTTTTAATATCTTTAGGAAACAGAGAAATGTTTTCATACCTCATTCCTGTAATGGATGAGGTATGAAATGGGAGTCAGGATGAGTGAGAGTCTGGAGGTTGTTTGGCTTGTCACAATATATAATGCTTCTGTGAAAGCACTGCATTACCTTAGCAGCACCACCTTTGCACAGCACAGCTAATAAAGCACAGCTGCCAAGAACAGAGTTCATAGACTCTACCTATATTTTAACACTGTCCTTGGAAGTTGCTTAAATAGTTTGTGCTGACAAGACTACAAGTATTATCTGATAATGCAAACTGAAGGTAAGTCAGGTCTCTCTGAGGAGAGTCAGGTGGGCACCGTGCAATTGCAGCTTAATTGTCAGAATAGTCACCAAATAAAAACAAATTGATAGGAAAGGCTGTTTAGAAAAACAAGTTATGAAGTGCATGCACACACACATAAAAAAAAGCCTCCAAAAAATTCAGTCTGGCATGGGGCGTCTACTTAAGGTCTGGTTGATAGTGCAAGAAGGAGAATCACAGCTCCTACCTTGAAGGAATACAGCAGGAAAGAGAAAACCACCAAAACCACCTTGGCTAAAGAAACCCCTCCTAAAATAAAATGCTACATAACAATTAGTAGTGACATCTCTGGATAAATCACTCTATCAGGAGGAGCATGTGCCAGGGTATTGGAGATGAAAGAGTCCAGTAGACCTGGAGCAGCATTAACGTGGGGATGAAGTGATTAGTCAGCAGGCTGACAGCTGTGCTAGGAGCCTGGTGCCAGATTCCAGTGTCTGCTTTCCACTGCTGCCAAGTGTTTGCTTGTCGCACCAGATAAATGGAGCATCAGCAGTGTTTTATTTGACCTGCTCACAAGAAAAATAAAGCAACTCTGACTTCCTCGGTGTGTTTGTCGTTGACCTTGCATCAGCTGAATATAAACAGAGAGAACCCCTGGTCCAGGAAAGTTAACTCTTTAGTAAAAGAGGAGTGATAGAGTCTTTTTAGCCTTGGTCATTTAATTAGTCTCTTAATGGCTCAAAGTACAGTGACTTAAAAAGAAAAAAATGACAGGCATAGACTATGTGTCCTATATTGTCCTTAGAACATGGCTGTGGACCAATGGCCTGAAGAATGATGAACAGCTTTGAGAATAATCTGTGAACAGCCACCCTTCTGCTTCATGTGTGAAATCAGGAAGCAATCTCTATGGAGACTTTTTTTGAGGGGGAGGGAGGGTAGGGCAGAAATAAATTGTAAGTGGATAAAGTTGTTGAGAAGATTCATATAACGCTGCTTTTGATTTCCACCTGAGACCAAGGGCAAATGGCTTTTGCGTGTTTTATTTCATAGGTACCCCAGAACTTTAATTTTTCTTTTCTTCATTAAGTTTGGCCATGTTAGAAACTTTCTAATGAAAAAGAGGGTGTTGACTGTTGACTGTTGACTGGGTGAGGCCAATTTGTGCTGCTAGGTGGAAATCTGACAGTGTCTTTGAATCACACATCTGAAAGGGAATGTAGAAGACACACTTTTTTGGACCTTTAATGCCCTCAATGTGTGAAGGGTCTCCTTCATGGTGGCTAAGAGTGACACCCATACTCCAGAAGCAACATTATTGAAAGGATTCTCTTGGAAGACATACCTTTTTGTCTTCTGCTCTAGGAATTTAGCCCTCACATCAGAACAAAAGGCCCAGAGAAGGTGCAAGAAACCTAGACAGACTTTGCAAGAAGGAAAAAGGAATCCTTTGAGCACTTGTAGATATATAGTACTAGTGGTTGAGATTGTGGTCAGGCATCTTTTTTCCATATCCAATAATATAAAGCTTTGAATGTTTTTCTGGCTCTCATCGATGGTTTGTAATAAGCAAGTGCATTCTGGACACTTCTCCTTTCCAATCTTTCCTCTTTTCCACCTGTCTCTCCTCATTTGAAGAAGGTCCTTTCCTTGCTGCATCAGGTGTTGCTGCATACGATTACAAATGGAACATGAGTTGATTTGCCCAGAGGAGGTGAGTTTACTGAGGCTCACAGAAGAATGTATCAATAGACATGAGCTCTATTCCACTTCCCATTACATGAGTTAAAAACACGCCTGCATTTCACTGGTTTGCCTGATAAGTCAGATACAGAATAGGAGCTCAAGGCTCAGCTGTAAGAGGGTCTTATTAGAGTGGGCTAATGGATGTGAAAGTAAAGATGTTATGAGGTTCTGCACAAGTTTTTCTTGGTTGCAGGGATGCACAGGATCTTTGGTCACTCAGAGTGCTGAATCCTACCACCGGCAGAAAGACTACTGGATCAATGGCCATTCAAGAGAGAGGAAGAGCTCCACAGGGATCTGTTTCAGAAAATTTTGATGTCACATATGACAACAGAAGGAGAGACATCCTTGTGCTTTAGCAAAATAAAAAATTAGGAAGTTACACCTGAAATAGATGAAAATGGGAAGAAAGGCTCTAATTTACGGAGGGGCAAATGAAAACAAAGTGTAAAGAGTGATAACGACTAAGGTGTGTTTTAAGCTCAGCTGGGTGGTCACCTGAAGATCTCAACCAAGCCAGTTTTCTCACTTTGTAGATAAATAAGTCATGTGACTCATACAGTCAGGACTCTGCCTATTGTGTAGGGCTTTAAAAGACTGAAGAAGAGTGCAACAGAATTAAGCCAAGGGGGAACTGGACCCTCGGTCAGATCTTGATATAGCTGGCTGGTGAGGTACAGGATAGTGAGTTTGTAGGCATACAGTTTATATGCCCTTAAATTATAAGGGGACCTAACTACTGCCTAATTTCAGCACTCAAAAGCGCCCTCTGGAGATTCCTACCTCTCTTGATGTACTAGAAGGAATCTAAGATCCTAACAATTGCTTAAACTGTGTGCTTGATATGCCCAACACCTTGTGCATTCTGATCTGTATGGGAAGCAAAGGAGGTTTAGTTCAGATTCCTCCTCCTCATTTTTCTTTCAGGGTTCAGTCACCTCTCTCCATTTGTCCTAAGGACTGGGAGTGGTAGCCAATATGAAGACCTATATCCACTCTAAACTCAGTACTCCACTGCTTCATTAAAGCACTATCAAAAGCTGATCCCTTGTCAGATTTAATGATATCAGTACCACCTGTCTCAGGAATCGATCCTCCACTAACATTTTGAAGGTGATTCCAGCAGCTTGGTCTTTGGTAGGATAGGCTTCAACCTGCTGAGAGAGATGTTACAAAGATAAAGGTAATTAAGCATTGCAACAAATTAGTGAAGATATGGAACATCGGCCACGGTAGTTTCAGAAACTAGGCATAGGAACAATGCAAAATATTCTGTAGAGTGGCATTAACCCATCATTTTCAAAATGTCTCATCGGGGAAATTTGACACCACTTCTCCGGAAATTAGTCTGGATGTTGCTTTTTTGGTCTCATTTGTGTCCTAAAACATGAAGGATAAATGTACTTCTATCCAGCAGAACAGCAATTTTTGCTTGAGAGTGACAGCTTCATCAAGTCACAGAAGAAAACCACAGCAGTGCAGACTAGAAAATCTTCATTTGCACTGGCCTACCATCACCTTATTTCGGAATTACTGTTAACATAACTCATGTTGTGGCTGGGCATTGAAATGAATAGCCTTCTGTAGTCTTCAGACACAGTCACACCTCGCTTCAGCACAGCAGTCTTTTGCCTCAGTCAGCAGAGCCCTGAGTATGGTTCTGCCTTGCAAGACCTCTCACTAAGCTCTGAGAGTCCAAATACAGATGAACTTGTGCAGATAAAATTACTAACTACCATAATGACTGTCTAAATGGGTGCAATAAATTTCAGCATGAGACAAACTCTCTCAGGTTTTACTGACTCTTAATGTTGCTGCTGCCAGCTTTAGTGTTACTCTTTGACTCAAGCCACATTCTGTTGTCTCCCAAAGGTCTTTTTGGCCCGTCAGCTCTAATCAATATGCTGCCTTGCGAAGGAGCTTATTTTAAGTAGGTTTGCTCACCATAAAGAACCATATAAAGAAAATTTGACTTTTCCTCCTTGTCAGTATATATCACTCCCTATGCAGAGCAGCATTTAGATGGTCTGTTAGTTGAATCCAAGTGCTCTCTTTTATATGTTTCAAGAAATGACAAATGCCTGGAAAAAATGCATAGTTGTTCTTTAGAAGACATTAGGCAGACTCAGGAAAGGCAAGCAGAACAGCTAATAAAGTCCAGAATTGTAGCAGAGAGGATGTTAAAAGCTAATTAGTTTGAGATTATTTGAAGACTTGTAAAAGGTTCTTCTGTTCTCCCTTCTGATGTAAGCACAGCCTGTTTTCTGGCGACATCCCAAACTATTTTAATATGTTTTTAGAAAAAGTTGTCCAGGATATGCTGTTTACATATTATTGACATCTTAACTGGTAATAAAGGATGTTTAAAATTAATTTTCAGCTGTTGAGTATTTGCCTGTGGTGCAGCCTTAGGTTTTCAGGGGTTTGAGCCACTGGGGGAAAAAACTCCCATTCTGACCAGGCTCAGATTCTTGACCCCTTATTCTGGTTTAGTAGTATTGTACTTTACAGCTTGAATAAGAGTACCCAGAAGTGCTCCTGAAGAGCACAAATGGTCTGCTAGTGAGGGTACCAGGACCTGACTGTAACCCAGCAAACACAGTTTGCAGATACTTGATGAAGGACTTTGAAGCAGACAGCCATGCGTATTAGTACCTTTGCTGTGCCTTCCTCAGATATAATGAGGCCTGTGAAAACTATGAATAAATATGATATGCACAAATATATAACTGTTAAGAACAGTTATAAAAATCGCCCTTTACAATTCAAAGGAAAAATCGAATGTGAATTACATCTTTTTTTTATGATGTCATCCATGGAAAGCAAACTTGAGGTTTGTTCATGCACACACAGATGCTGAAAGGAGGCAGAAATAAATTTCAAAGTAAATATAATTTAATTTGCTGTATTAATCTAGAATGTGGTACCAAAGTGTCTGGACTCAGTGGCTCCCCAGCTGCACCTTCCTGCAGGATGTTATCAATTGTTTATGTCTGTGAAATATGCTACCAACTACTACAAAAAACACTAGAACTGTATGATGTTTTAATAAAAAAAATTAGTCTTACACCATGCTGTGTCCTGATGTAGTTAAAAATATATCTTCCAATATACTTTTCAATTCATATCTCACTTGTTTTGCTGTTCATTAACCACCATGCATCTTTTTAGGTTTCCTATGAATTTACAGTATCACTAAGGCATGTCTAGGTACCTTTGCCTATTCTTAAATGCATCTTTTGCTCTCCTTGCCTCTCCCAGTAGGGCAGAAAGGAAATACACACATGATAGTGGGGAGAGGGTGCAGGGACAGGGAGAAATATTGCTCACTGGTGCTGCTTCTCCCTCCCAGTTGCACAACAAGCTGTTGCTGTCTTCTTTCTCTCTGTGCTCCCAGGGTAATAATCCCTTTCTGGCACCCTGGTCTTACTGCAGTATCTTAAACATGCCTCTGCCTGCTTGAGGTATTACATGGTCTGGGATGTGCTGTGTGAAGTGGTAATGAATGTACCTTTAGCAATGTGATTCAGCACAAGACTGTTAAAGGTGTAGGAGTCAACATGTGGTGCTGCTGGGAATTCAGTGCCCAGCTGAGGATATACATTCAGTGCTTCTTTAAAGTGTATCACAGCACCTGCCTGCAGCTGGGAAACAGCTGGGGGAAAGTGGGAGAGTCTGCACAAGAACTTTGCAGGGAAGATGAGAGACAGAATTCCAGGACAGTACAAATTTCCATTGTCAGTGCAGCAAGAAAGTAACTTGGAGATTTCTTTTTTACCACCCCAACATGACTCTAAATGCTGCTAGGCAAGCTTCAGCTTGGGGAGAAAGATCAAGTGTTGGGTCTTTGCCATCAGCTTAGCCACTAGGGGAAAGAGCTAGATGACTTTGTTGATAACTAGCTTGAAGACCCCAGCAGGCCTTCAGACAGTTTTATTAATCATAAAAGTCATTAAAAATGGCCAATTCCTCAGGGGCAAAGTAAAAACAAGACTTCGGAAGAATGAATCAGGGTAGGCATCTCCCATTCCTAGGAGTGCTCTGTTCAACATTCTATGCAGGGAACTGAAATGGAATACTTGGGAGTGACACTCCTGAGCAATATAACCTAACGCTTTCTCAGGGAAGGGGCAAGCTTCTTTATGGACTTGGATTGCAACAAGGAAAAATATTGATGGCCTTTGTGTAGAGCTGGAAGCCACTGAACTCTAAGTCAGTTGACTCAGAGGTTTGCATGTCACATTTGGAATCACCAAGATAGTTTTTCCCTTTGCCTTTGCACTTGGCCTTTCCTTTCACTTTTTTGCTTTCCCCTTGCCTCTCCCTGGATCCAGGTCTGGGCTCCCCAGTTCAGAGGCATGGAGCAAGACCAGCAAAGTGCCACGAAGATGATTAAGGGACTGGAACATCTTTCACAAGATGAGAGGCTGAGATGACCAGGAGGGACAAATACCTGACAGGAGGAAGTAAAGAAGACAGAGCCAGGATCTTCTCAGTCTTGCCCAGTGACAGGACAAGAAGCAAAGGGCACAAATTGAAATACAGGAAGTTCCATTTAAATATAACAAAAATTTTTTTTTGCTGTGAGAATTGTCAAACAGTTGAACAGGTTGCTCAGAGAGCCTGCGAAGCCTCCATCCTAGGAGATATTCAAGACCCAACTAGACATGGCCCTGAGCAACTGCTTTAGCTAATCCTCCTCTGAGAGGGGGTTGGACTAGATGACCCCAAGAGATGCCTTCCAGCCTCAGTCATCCTGTGACCATGTAGGACTAGCTCAAGTACCACAAACTATGGTGCTAGCTAATGTGATAATGTGATAATGTGATAACATGGGCACTGAATGATTCCTGAGCTCCACCTGGTCATGAGCATCCTGCTGTTTTGTGTTTAAAGTTCACTCAGATGACTACGTAAGTCACTGCCACAACTTGAATGAAGTGTAGACTTGGCCTTGGGCACCAACACTACAGCTAAAATGTGTCAGCTGCATATCACATGTTGGCAGTTTTGCCCACTACTCTATCCTTTTGCAGTCTACTCTATGCCTGTCAGAGTAAAATGGACTCAGGGGTGTTATTAGGTTCATTTGCTGCATTTGGTATATTTTACAGCAGGTGGAACGTGCAGCAGCAGCAGTCACAGACCTTCTCCTTCCAACATTTCTGGATCTGTTTCTGAATGCGATCAGCAGTGTCTGAGGCAGCCCATCAGGTTATGCTTTATTTATTTAACTGTACTTTACAGCACCTCCTTTCTTCAATAAAACTGTGTTGTTAGGAGACCGCTTTACATTTTTTTGGGAGTATCTCTCAAGTGCAGTTGTCTAGCATCGCTGCCCAGAGCAGCTGCTGACAATGCCAATGCACCAACAGCTGCAAAATCCCTCCTTTCTGAAATCAAGAGTAGAAAAGATTATCATGAAATAATGGACTAATGTGGCCATTCTATCTATGCTGTTCATAAATTACATTTTGAACCTGGCAATTGCAGGGTAATTAGGAGGAGAGTAGCTTTCCTGCAGGAACATATATTTCCCATTCTGCTTGCCTGACACACTCCAGTTTAATTTTTTCTTTGTTCACTCAGCTCAGAGAATGGCAATTATGAGAGGTGATAGCCTAGTGGCAATTTTTGAATCATAAGAGACTTAGAAATGAGAAAAAAAAAAGGACAGCTATCACTAGTAATTAAAATAATTTTGAATTAAAGGGATTATTTAAATAATTGCTTTTTTACTATAATTTTCACCACATAACCTATCCTTATGAATTACTAATATAGTGAAATAACATCACTGTGGAGAGTGATCTTAAAAAGACAGCTTTCCTAAACATGTTACCTCATCAGTGAGAGATAAGTAATGTTTGGGCAGACCTTTCAAAATGGTAGGTGATGCCACGGCTCTGATCACTAACAGCTATGCAATTTTTAAGCCCTCCTTCCCCTTTTGGCCCTGTCAGAGAGGCACAGGAAACAGAGCAGGAATTCCCATCTCGGGTAGCCAGAAGAAGGCTTCACATTATTAAAATAGATGATTTCCTTCATCTAAGAGCCTCTGAGGAGCATAAATTACAAACAACATCAAAGCAAGTGAAAAGTTTTAGAGCAGACTGTCAAAGACACTGCTGGGGTTTCCTTGGTAGATTCTCATTTTTAAGGAGTCTCAGCAATTTACTTTCTCAAAACAATTCCATATGTCTGTGGAATATTTATGGTTGTTTTGATTTTTGTTGTCAAGGGTTTTTAAGGAACAATATCACAATTATTTAACATGGGGAATTAAAGTTAGACAGAGAGTGCCTGCAGTAACAAATTACTGGGATGATCTCATGGACTAAAACTTCACAGACTTGCTCTGTACTCTCCAGGGCCAGACTAGATACAAAGAAAAGCAGTATAGACAACTAGAAAATAAGTATAAGCCTGATGCTGTACAAATAGAGCAACTAATTATTCATGTTGCCATCACTGATTTTACAGGATGGCAGGATTTTACCAGTGTGGCACAGTAATAGGGGCTGTGAGATACATTGTCTCAGATGTACTGGCTCAGAAGTAGAACTGGGAAAACTCTGTTTAATCCATCCGATAAAAAGTACAAAGGCCAGCTGTGGTCTTAGAGTAAAAGTCATCAGGGCAAGCTGTGAACTGATTCATATTAGCTTCCTAACTTAGGGTAAAGAAGTCACTATTATTTGAAAAGGCATGGAGATACTACACACTGACAAGGTTACTAGCTTGTCCTGAGGAGGTGGTGCCTGCTGAGTGTGGGTTTTAAGTGCTTTCCCTGAAGGAAAAGGTTGACATTAGTCACAGAGACATGCAGTGTGCAGGAGGTTGGTGTGTCACACCTCACCTGTAGTTCCCACTTGCAAGGCCATGGGTATATTCAGCAGCAATTTACAAACTGCACACCTGGCTGTACTGACCACATCCAGGAAACAAGGCTCCATCTGTCCTATGAAATAAGCAGGAAAAAGGATGGAGCTATGAGAACCATTGCCACCTCTTGGGATCACCAAGCGGGAGATGCCAGTTTTGAGCTCAGCAACCATGAGAAATAAAAATCCTTAGGGAGAAAGGACAAGTCTGAACACTTTTCCTTTAAGGGAAGGATCCCTCTTTATTTCACAAGTGTTTGAATGCATGGGTGTTTGGGCAAAAGAGGAAAAAAGGAAGAAGGTGTTGCTTGCAATCCTAGCAACAAGTGTCAGATTCTTAAATCTGCCATTTACTACCAGTGAATTATTGCAAAAGTTATTTGTAGTTCTTACCTAGTAATTATTCAAGAAGTATTTTCATAAATGTTGCATCAATAATTTAAAAGTTGCAACAGCATCTGATTTTCAGAGAGACCTCTAAGAGCAGAAGAATTATCATACATGATAACTGTGTGACATGAGAAGGAAGTGCTAAACTGTGCATCACTAGCAAGTTCACTCTGATGGGTATACTCCCCCTGGCTGAACCATAACAGCACCAGTCCTCCATGCCCCACTGGCAAGGACTGAAGATTACAGTCTTCGATTGTCTTACTCAATGCCTCATGTTAACTTGAATGTCTGTGAGGAGCTTGGTTGAAACATGAACTGGCTTCTCTTCAGTTTTTCCTGATGCAAAACCAACTGGATGTAGTTCCATCTCATGTCAAGCTTCCAATGTAAAGCTGATTACCTTCTGCATTGAATATGTTTGTTTGAAAACTCAAAGCTCTGATCAGGTCTTGATCGTGACCTTGATTTGACAACTGTGTTGTCCACCGTTAATTAGCTTGTTGTGGTTCTGCTAATGTGTTTTACATTTGTTTGCTTATTTTTAGTATACAGGGCTGGCTTATTCATACTGATAGTAACATGAGTCATGTCAACTAAAGATGTATGTAACTTAAATAAGATAATTCCAGTGCATGTGGCCCTGCAACCAAATAAATAATTCTATCCCCAACAAGGCCATATCAAGATTAAAATAAAGGTACGAAAATGCTGTCTCAGTAAGCAATTAAACTAAAATAATCTCAAGGTTGCAATACTACCTTTAACAAACTCTCTACCAGGTGCAAGACAAACCTAAGGCAATCACTTCCTAACGAAGCAAAGCCTGTTTACATCTCTGCTTTGGAAACATATGTCGTTAATTTTAGAATCAGTTGCCATGTGAGCTTGGTGTCACTTCTAAAAAAAAAACCCCATCACTTCTAACAAAAAAAACCCCAACCAACAAACAAACAAAAAAGTGTGACTTTTGGGGGTAATTATTTTTTCAGCACAGGTGTAGAAAGTGCATTTGAACATCACAAACATTCACAGAAGCTAAGCTTTGACTCAGTTAAACTACAGCCTATGACAATTTGAAAACAGTATCGGAAAATCTATTCTTTCAGGCATGGTATGGCCTTAATAAAAAGTAGTGTAGAATTTCTTAGCTTAACTGAGGCTCATCTTTTTTCCTTCCAGATTTTACCTTTCCTCCATGATGTCCCTTTTTACACTGGTCAGACTACCCACATTTCACCTCTTCTTCATCCTTGCAGCTCTTGATTAACCAGAGAAGTGACTGGTGGGTCAATGCAGTTACGGAGTTTAAAGTCACCGGTGCTTTCCGGCTAACCTCCCAGGTAAACAGATGAACACTGATGCATGTTATCTCTGTGGAGCTCAACTCCAAAGCAGCCAAGGAGGGTGTTGTGACACTGCAGTATGCCTTCTCCATATAGGGCAGCAGGAATTAATTTGCCATATATTCTTTCATTTAATCAGAGAGTGTTTTTTCATAGTTTGCTGTAATATATTTAAAAGGCTGATAGGGTAAATGACTGACATATGAACAATTCAAACCAGATCCACAATTTACTGCTGTTCCATAGTGATACCAGAATTTTGGTCATAAAAACAACCCTAACACTTTGGGTAGGGCAAGTCTGTGGTAATTACCTATTCCAATCAACCTGTAAGACCTAACGCAGGCAGAGGACAGCAATATAAAGTGGACAATGACAGAAATCTGTCATGGCTCTTGTTAAATGGTTAATGCTGCATTTTGACCAAATAGAATAATAAAATACATTTCTTAGAAAATAATGTGGTGTTGGCTCAGATTAGTTAACTATATTGAATGCTGAGGCAATCATCTGTTTCAACAGTGCCCTTTGTCTGCACACATAAAGAATATGCATGGGGATAATTCAAGGCTCCAGGAGAGGGGCAGATGTGCTTGCATGCAACACAAGGGAAAAAATCCTGGATAATCAGGTGCTGACTTGGTGCTTTTCATCAAGATTAAATCCCTTATAATAATTTAGGAAATACATATATTTTTACACAATACTAATAGAACATCAGCAGTCTGAGGTTAAAATTTGGTGGCACCTGACAAGCAGACAATATGCTAATACAGACAATGGTATAAAAAGAGAAGCTGAACCAGAAGTCACAGTACATCTCTATCAGTTAGAGAGTGATAATCTCAGAGGAGTGTTTAGGTTTTGCTGTCTTCTCAGGTTGTTCTCTGGGTCTGCACAAACAACTCTGCAGTTTTTGCTTTCCTCTTCAGCTTTATTGGAGAGAGGTGCTGTGCTGTGAGTCCCTTCAGCAGGAGGAGGAGGAGGAAAGCTGAGGATGATTTGACAGCTGGAGGAGCCAAAAATTAGATTCTTCTCAGAGCTCCACCTTTCAACATCCTTATTTCAAAAATGTAGGTTACAGCTTCCATGTTGGAAGACCAGCACTCTTATTTTTCTTTACACTGTAGCTCTTCCCACAAGTCCTGGGAGGTGTTTGCATGAAGGGTGTTCGCACCAAAAAGTTTCAAACTGGAAAAATGGGTGTGCTTGTTATTAGGTTCAGCAGACTGGGAATCTGCCAGGCTTTTACAAAACTGCTCATTTTCTGAGCCTTAGCTCTTTCACTAGTGGTTTTTTTTTAAATTTTTTTTTTTTTTTAACTGAGCACAGGACAAGCTCTATCTTATTAAGTGAAAACAATAGGGTAAGAAGTTGGAAATTGCCAGGAAGCCTGGGAAAGACCGACACTCAGCCGAGATTTCATTCCATGTTTTCCTGTTGACCTCACAGGCTCTCTACACAAGAGCTCTGAGTACATTAAAGAAAGGCCACAGTCTCATTTGGTCCTGTGAACATTGGCAATATGTTATGGGGACAATATACAAGCTTGAAAGGGAAAAACTGCAGCAATGTCCCCATGCCCTGGAGGTTTTGTCTGGTGCAATGCTGTTTAACCAGAGCACTGTAAGGTTTTAAATGGCCATATGAGATTTATAGTAGGTCATGACCAGATCTCTTTTCAGGGCAAAGTTTGAAAAGTCCATTTGTCTCAAAATTTAAAAAAAAGAGTCTGGTAATTCTCCAGGGTTTTTCCTCTTCCTTCAGGCAGCTATTTTTGCCTGTCCAGAGTTCCTAAACCCTGCCTAAGAGCCTTTTAATGTGGGAAATATTGTCCTAGTGTCTCCTATCAAAGGAATAATACAGAGGATACAAATATTTACAAACCAACTCTAAGTCCACATGGTCAGTGTCAAGCTTATTAAGTTTTAGAACAAGGCACATCATGATCTTAAAAGAAGTGGCTTCAGGAAATCAGTACTGGAGGGCGCTATAATCAAGGAAGAGCGATGGTTATTGCAGTGAGCTGAATGGCACAGACAGAACCCCCCATGCCTGGCTGATGGTGTGGCCATCCCACTGTGGGGCTGGCAGCCAAGGGGCAGCCCTGGCTGGGAGGGGGCAGTGCTGGCCCCCAGCTGCTGCCCAGCTGGGCTGTGTCCCACCATGTCTCAGCAAAAGGTGGACACCGGTGTCGATGGGGCTCCAAAACAAGGCAGTGGGCTGGCCCCCCAGTACAGCTGTTTTTCTGTTGTCCCCCTTAAATGACGGGGTCCATATGTGGGTGATGCTTGGGTACGCTCTGCTGGACTTCAAGAATGACACTGCAAGCAGAGGGGCTTGGTTCCTGCTGTGTAGCCCTGAGACTGGAGGCAGCTCGGAGACACTGGTAGGGTATGGGGGTTCCAGGGAGGGCTCCAGGTACCTCAGTGGGATCAGGGTGGTTTTGAAGAATGGAGGAAGGGCAAGACTGAGCAAGCAAAACAGCAAGGCTCCATGACATGCAGCCAGAAGGAAAGGAAAATGGGAATGGCAAGCAAAGTCTCATAGGACTGCTAGGACCCAGGGTCTAGCTGCCCTCTCGCCGCTGCCTTTCCCGCCAACAGGCATCACCGTACTGGGTATGAAACAACACAGACCTCCCCGGGTATGCCTGGCGCCAGGGCCAGAGCAGATCCTCGCAAAAGCATATTAAAGTGTCTTAAAGGATCATTGCAAAGCAAGAAATTTACTTGGCAGGTCTCTATGACTTTTCTGGGGGGATTTTTATCTGTTGTGTAAATCAGAATCATGGGATTCTTTAACCCTGCTCCTGTTTTTTTGTTTTTTTTTTTTTTTTTTTTTTGTTTTTTTTTGACAAATTGTTCATTTAGAGCAGTTATGCTTGATTGTGCCAGTAAATAATAAGTGAGAGCTATTTGTGAATTATTTGGCTGCTAGATTTCCACAGAGAAGGGCCTATTCTCTTCTGTGTGAATGTGTGTGTGAGAGGCAGTGCCTCAGCATGAAAAAGAGTTTTGTGCCTGAGTCAAGAATGAAAAAACCCTTTAAAATCTTGATAGCAATCTAACACAGAAGATACACTCCTATGCAAAGTAAATTTCATTAGATATAAAATACTTACCTTTAAAATAAATAACTTTCTTTTTTGCCGAAATGACAGAAGATTGCAGACTATATTTAAGATAGCATGTGTCATGTTTAAATCACCCCATGGAAAAATACTTAATTTAATTTAAGTAATTTCTATTTCTGCCTTTCAAAATGATATAATTTTCAGGTTATAAAAATGTAATGTCTGAACTTAGTTTCTTTACGCCTAGTTTTAACCCAGGCCTAATTTTACTTCTAAGTTAAAAACACATTAGAGCACACAGTCATAATATGATCTGGCCCCTCTCTGACTGCAAAAAGGGCAGCCTACTATAAATAGAATCCTTGAGAGAAGGAAGGCCTTCCATTTTGAGAAGGATTTTGAAATTTCACGCCATTCCAGTTTGGAACACAGCTCTGCAATTCTGAATTTTCCCATGAAACAGAACCTCAAAAGCAAGCAATAATAATGAAAAACAAAGCAGAAAGTGTTTGTTCTGATAATTTGTAAAGAAAAGGTCACCAGACAGACCTCCTGGAAATGCTGAGTGAGAAAAAAAACTTGTAACTTTGGAAAATGAGCCATTTGAGATTTCTGGGTCTCAGTTTACATCAAAAAGCTCCAATGGTTTGGGAGCCTGCAGCCCTACTCATCAGGTTGCCAGCGAGGGTGTTAGGGGAGCTGGTAAATAGTCAGCCTGAGCTGAAGTGGAACCTTAACCAAATCCTCATGTCTAAACCACACACTGGGTGTATTCCTCTAAAGTAATTCACTTGTGCAACCTTTGGAAACACAAATAGGTAGTGATGTGAATTTTAAAAGATGGAAGTATTTCCAGGGTCCTGAGGTACCCTCTGCTGGGCTTCAAGAATGACACTGCAAGCAGAGGGGCTTGGCTCCTGCTGTGTAGTCCTGAGACTGGGGGTAGCTTGGGGACACTGGTAGGGTACAGGGGTTCCAGGGAGGGCTCCAGGCACCTCAGTGGGGTCAGGTGAAGATTGGCATCCTCAGCAGATGAAAATTGGGATAACCCCACCAGAATCAGTAAAGCCGATTTCACGTTGTACTGGTGAAAATCTGGTCACTGAAGTTTAAAACAGACTCCAAAGTGTACAGTCAGTGTAAAGTAAAGATCTTCGCCAGTGTGCGCCAATCAGAGCCACTAAGAGAACTATCATGGGACTCAAAATGTTAAAAACAATTATATGATTTAAGCTGTCATTTCATGTAGAATAAAACATATCTCAATCACACTAAACCAGAAACTTGTAATTTTTCTGTTTACTTTTCACATTTACCATGAAAAAATGCTCCCTACTGCCACAAACTACATGGGTAAATGGAAAGGTTTGCATGCAAAGCCAATCTGTCAGCATTGGCTGAAAAGTGTATAAACATACCTCCTTCTCCTGATGTCTGCATAAAAAGACTTTTCACATGCATGGAAAAAGTATTCCTCCTTAACCAGCTCAAGCCCAACAGCTAGGTATAGCATTCCTTGCTCACCAAAAACTCCCAAAGATTTCAGTTTCACTTCTGGGTATATCAGAAATGTGGGGTCAAGTCCCTACTTTGGCAGCGCTGCAGGGCATAGAAATTCTCCAAAAGTGGCCTTGCTTCAGTATCTGAATTTCAATGCACTGTGCAGAAAGTAAGTAAGCAAGCAAGAAGGGAGGTTTTCATAGAATCATAGAGCAGTTTGTCTTGTAAGGAACCTTTAAAGGTTATCTAGTCCAACCTCCTTGCAGTGAACAGGGATATCTTCAACTACATGAATCTGATAGTTTTCTTAGAAAGTTCTGGATCTGAGTCTTTCCCACGGCTTTCATAGCCAAGAATTTCTGCAGAGGTACTACCAAACATGCCTGAAACCTTTCAGCTATGATATTCAGCTGATAAAGCATTGGTATGAGATTTTATGGATCACACTGAGCTATAGGACCCTACTGGATTGCTGGTGTACCTTCACGCCAATGTATGTGGAATAGCTAAGTGGGAAAAAGCTCTTCCATCCTAAGTGCTTCATCTAATTTCACAAATGTTCCAGTTTTTCTCTGGAAGGAAACCCAGGCTGTTCACAGATCACACATTTTCTTTAACTGAAATGCAACAAACCTAGAACACTGTGAACCATTCCTCAATGACAGAAAAAATTCAACTCTTATCCAAGTGGAGAGGAAAGTATAAAAGTTTTCCTTCAACATACATCAAAATCAAGACAGTCATGAAAAAAGGAGGAGATATCTGGATGGGACTGCACAGGGGAGAAAAGTATCTCAGATCAAAACAATGTGATTCCTTGCAGGAGCATTTCAGGCTTGATTCAGCCACAACTATTCCCCATAGTGAAATCACAGGGCACCTCTTTCTTTGTTACAACTCATTTTTTTTTTCCTGCAAAGAAACTGGACACAGTTCTGCATCCATGTAGGATCTTCTCCACCCCTCAGAGAGCAAAGGGCCAGCCAAGGTATAGACTGTGTGTTGTCCCCACTGGGGCCTCATCAAGACTGAGGAGTCCTTTGCCCACCCTGAATGCAAGCACATCTCTTTTGTGGGACTGGCTTCCTGCAGAACATGACTGGTCTCACCCAAGCAAACCAGGCCTCCCATCTCCTTTTTGCCTCCACTGTTGCCAGAGTCAGAACAGAACCAAGAGCATGGAGAAAATGCTATTGAATCTAAAATTAAAAAATACAGAGGGCAGAAGGCAGATAGCCGTACCAGTGACAAAGGCAAACCTTGAAGTTCAGCTGAGATTTCTAAGCTACCTTTGCAGGAAGGCAGGAAAAACCAACTGGAGCAAGCATGTCATCATCCATGGAGCTGATGCCAGAAAACCCTGTTGTGCCTGGCTGAATACTGAATCATTAAAGCTTGAATGGGGGATCTCCTTCCATCTGCTGCATGGACTGCTGCCTCACTAAAAGGGAACTGAAATTTCTCCTTTGCATTGCTGCACCTGCTCTGGAGACTCCCCAAACTACAGCTAGGACATGATTCACAAACGTACAGGGGTCAAAAGCCTCAAGCTAGTGTCATGTAACTGGACCAGGCTGAGGTGTTGCTGATTGCTATGAATTTTCAGCTTTTCTTAAAATAAGATGGTAATGAAAGTGTGGTTATTTGTGTGAACAGTGTGGCTGCTGGTTTCCAGCTCTTGGTGCTGTGTAAACCTGAGTTCTCTTTCATCAGACTGCCAGGAAATAGATACAAATGTATTTATAAGATTTCACTTTTTTCAGCATAGCGCTAAAAATAGCACAATAGTATAGGATTCTCTGTTCTCTTATCCCACTGCTGAAGTAAGAAAGGCATAATGTTATCAACTAACTGTCCTCTTACTTCTTCCAATAAGGCAAGTCTTGGCTACCAGAATTACTATCAAGGTTAAAATCCCTTTTGTTTTACAACACGTTCATTGCCTAGGGGGACTTTCATTGCCCAAAGGGAGAAAAATGTTCAAATCTCATCGAAATATCAAAAGTCATATCAATAATAAGGAAAACAGAATTCATTAACAAACTCACTGCCCATAGCTATGTACTGATGATATATGGGAGTGGTGTTCAGAGTGTCAATTCCATAATACTTTAAGTCAGTGCTCTTTGATCCACACTTATGGAGATGGACAGATAGGTTAGACAAGATTATGCCCCCAAGGGTCATAAAAATGTAGAAGTTTCCCAACTGCAAAGTGATTTTTCTAAGACAATTACCTGCATACTTTAACTGGATGGCCACATATGCCTTCCAGGTTTCATATTGTTAATGTTTGTTTTCTCATGGATTGTTACTGTTTCTCCTACTCTCACACTTTTTATTTTTTGCCTCAGATACACACATTAAAAAAACACTCTTGTCCTATGTGATTTATTCCCAAGAAATTAAATTACATTTTTATAAGCCCGTGTTACCACAAATGATAGCTGAAGATTTGCAGAAAAAATAAATTCCTGGTCTGTTGCTGTGAAGCATCCTCGCTAGCACTGTACTGACTCCGTCTTTCAAAACCAGATGGAAGCAGTCCAACAGTATGATTAACTTCTTAGTCCCTGCAATTTCCTATTGCTCTACTTGCCCTAGATTTCAGGATTGACCTCTTGCTTCCCTGCAAAATGCACAGTTGCTCAGTTTGATAAATCACATGAATACTTTTTTGATCACAGTTATCTACTATTTACTACATACCCAGAGAGGTTAATCATATGCTGAGGCACTTCATATTCTGCACACATATACACTCTTCTTCCCAATAGCACTTTGCATATTCTTCATGCTGCCAGCCAGCAGTGGGACCTGTTTTCTCCTTACTAATATATGAAAGACCACAGACCTACACCTTGCCTCTTTTCCCTTTCACATTCATTCTGTAATTATTCACACACTGATTCTTAAAAGACCAAGGAAGAAAAAAAAAAACAAAACATGAGAAATTACTAGTCAGACCTTTCTTTTAGCAGAGAGATATTTTTCAAAATATAAATGTTTCTGGAAACTAGAACTGTTCGTCTCCCCCCAGATATCTTTGGGGAGCCATTGAGAATGCACGAGGTTGCCCATAGGGAGTTGGGAGATGTTTGGCTGTCATGATAGCAAAACACCATCACTTTCTTGAATAAAAAATACATATTTTCTTTTTCTTTCTTTAAACCTCAAAGGAATTTCAGTATTTAGTAGGGCTTAAAATTGCTACAGTTCCCTGGGACAGCCCTGCTTCACTTGCTCATGCAGCAGTACATCCAAATCACATCTGCGGTGCTATGGTAGAATAATTCTAAATAAACACCAACAACAGCCAAGGTATGGGAAAACATCCAACAGCTAATAGGCGAGTGCTACAGGTCTTGCTTACAAATTAAATAAAAGGAAATGGAGTCCCAGTTTTACAGAGATACCTATTCCTTTTCACTCCAAGCCATCTACACAGCCTTTTCTTCTAAAGCCCCTTTTCACTAATTCACCACATTCTCCAATACTGGAAATAGTATCCTATATACAATATGTGTCACTACTCTTCCACCTTCAAGTTCTGTAACTATCACGACTGAGAAATTCTAGACCATTCCAAGTAGCAGCTACCCTTTGCTACCCTATACTGTGTGAGAGGGCTGCAACTGTGAGACACCAGCATTTCCAACATGCCTCACCTAAGGCATAATTGATAAATCCACGTAGTCCCTGTCACAGGTATTCTTCTTTCCTCTCAAAGATAATCCAGAAAGCTTAAGCAATGTGCTAATGCTGCAAGAGCTGCATGTCTACTTCTGTGGCAGTGAGCACTGTGCACACATGCTCTTCTCCAGCCAAGCTTTTTGACTCCTGTGGAGCCCGTGATCTTAGTTCTGTCATTGTCTGCTGGGACCCAGATCAGCTATCCCAAGCCAAGGCTTCCCCTCGACTGTCACTGGTTGCACAGACCTGTCACATGAAGCCTCTCTGGCCAGCCAGCTAGCTGAGTCGCTGATAAGCCGACCACATAGCTTCTCATGTGGAGAACTCTCACGATGTAAAAGGCTATGTTATCAAAAACACCACTCCAACACAAACATTAGGTATGTGAGTGACATGAAGTACATGAGTCTTTTTGCTAGCTGCCACTGCACTATTTACTTACTTTAGGGTATCACAAGTTTAACTGCTTCGCATAATCGCAGCTCAAGCAGATACTTGAGAACAAGAAAACTTTGGCACCGTCCACCAAAAGTTTTAAGGCTGCTTGGACAGCTGCCTTCCCTGCCTTAAGTGATCTATTAAAAGTCTAAATTGCCTCTTTTTGTTGCCTTAATACTTTACAGGCTGTCCCTCCCCAGGCCTCCTCACCCAAATAGCGTATCTCAATGTGGCTTTGTCTAGAGAAGAGCCATGCTACACATCCCACTGGACTAATCACCAAGCCTGTGGCTGCTTACAATATCAGGGGAAGGGACTGGATTGTCCCAGGTCAACCTTTTCTATTTTCCTTGCAGCTGAGTGCTAAATGGATGCACTCGCCCATAAGAGGCGATGCAGCAGCACCTCTGCTTGCAAATGTGTCTCCCCCCACAGATGTGAGCCTCCCCTGCTTCTCAGCTCCCCAAACCCTTCACCTCTCCAGTAGACAAGGGGGCAAATTTTTAGCTCTTCAGGGTCTTGAGTGCTAGTGACCAGTCTCATTAGGGTAAACCAGCTCATGGCTGGCACAGCCTGCATTTTGGTGTCCTAACCGTGATCAGACATGGACGGATGAGGCCTGGTTACATGGAAATGCAAAGCACTATCCTTTCTGCCTAGGCCGAAACTCAGACAGGCTGTATAGTTCACCAGCCATCATGAAGAGGGCTTGTCTACATTGCCAAATGGATGTTCTGAGATGCCGCCTTCTGTCAACAGCACAAGTAAATCTAAAAGCTTTCATAGCTGGTACTTGAGAGCTGAGGTCTGGACGACATGTATATATGAACCAGGTGCTGAGTGTAAGCTAGCAAGTTGGGCTCTTTACAGGGCTTATCAGCTGGGGAGGGCAGGCCTGTCAGCACAGCCATGTGGCTGCTGGGATGAGCGGGTTCATACCTTACATGCCTGCACTGAGATCCATATGGGCAGAGCTAGTGGGGTCTGTCTGCATCCTCCAGTGTAAGTACACAGAAAGGAGAACAGACTGCGCCTGGGAAGTAAGCACATCTCCAAGTACCACCCAAGCACCACCCAAGCAGTGCAGTGGAGGACCTATCTTTGCCTTGTAAATGCAGTGGTGGTACAACACTTTCCTCTAAGCATTCAAAAGTCTTCAGCAGAACCATTTGGCCTACGCTCCAGCACAGAGAAATAAAAGCAGCCAGAGGAATAAAAATGCCCTAGGACCACTGTAAATCTTTACTTCATGGAAAATCTTATCTTGCACATGAATATGAGCTGTGAGTAAATTTAATGTGTGGATTAAGTACTGTGCGGTCTCCCTCATGGTGGGCTTTTTAGCCTAAAAAGAACAAAAGAATAATAATGAGTGTTATGTTTGGGTATGATTGCAAACAGCTGTAATTTACAGCTGGACATTCTCCACTGCAAATGTATCCAGCAAGCAAGTGGTTCTGGGTTAGTGGAACAGGCTACAAAACACTTAGCTTTTAACTTCAGCCTTAAGGTCAGAGTTCTGGAACCATGGGAGTCAATAATAAAATCTGTTTAGCTCAGCGGGATTAAGCAGGTTTAAGACCTGGCTTAACCACAGTGCTTACTGTTAAATAACAACAGAACACACTGAATATTTTAGCTACAGACATTTTTATTCATTTGAAAGCCATTCAGGCAGTGGGTATGAGAGTCAGACAACTGAAAATATGCCAGCACTATACCATTAAGGTATATGAGTTAAGATCTTGCTCTTCTCTGTCCCAGAAACTGAGTAATTTGTAGAGTTAGACCACTTTCCTGGAGAGCACAATAAAATTAAAACCAAGCTGCGCTGTATAAACACCGAAGGCTTTTCATGAGAAACGAAAAGCTAATGGGGCCAGTGCATCTTTTCTCACAAAATAGTCGGTGCATGTGCAGAGCAACCTGTCTTCTGGAAACAGAAAAGCTGTTTCAGTCAAGCTTCTGGGTCACTAATCTTTGTGTTTGCACATAAATCTGCTGGGGGTTACTGTGTCATTCTGAAAACAAGACTGAGTGTGATACACTACAGAAATCAATGGCTACAAGTTTAAAAACTCTCTCTTTTTTTTTTTTTTTTTTTTTTTTTTTTTTTTTTTTTTTTTTTTTTTTTTTTTTTTTTTTTTTTTTTTTTTTTTCTCCTCTTTTAGTTTAGCTGTTAGCTCGTTAATAGAAACTGAAAGCAGGAACTGCAACAGGAACTGCTGGAGAATATTTTTTTTTTAAAAAATAGTGGGCAAAATTACTGAAAGCTTTATATAAGATGCCATCTCCCTTGGTACTGGGAAGTGTTGGTGTGTGACTGGGAGCTCTCAGTTGCTACTAGGACACAACTAATGAGCAGCGGTATCACAGGCATCTTCCCTTTAGCCAAAAAGAGATAGAAGCTGCTGTCACAGTGTGGGATTTTGGCCTCCTGCCCTTGCTTTTCTTGCTGCAGTGAGGTTAGGGGTGGCAGCAAGGCAACCTCCAGGGTGCACCCCCAGCCTTCCTGGCACCCCCTCCAGAAGCCGGGGGAGAAGGGTGCCCCAGCACCGAACGCTGGCAGAGCACGTGAGAAAGCTGTAGTCCCTGGGCATGCTTCTAGGGGCAGACAGGACATTTATCTGATGATAAATACTGAGGTGTGATGGTTAACACTGAAGCCTTTTTGCCCTGTGGATGAGGGCAGTCTGTGTCCAGCTCCCTCACCACCTTCCATGAGGTAGGGACCATCTGTCCATCACCACCACTTTTCTTCCTAGGGGAGACAGAAAGTGAGCTGCAGGGTTTGGGGCTTGTTAGTTACCTCCAGGGGCAGTTCTGTAGAAATGTTCCTCATTCAGCTCAGGGGAAGGATACTGAGAAAAAAATCCCCGTGTTTCCTTTGGTCATGGTATTGTCCCCACCAAGGGCAAAATCTGCTTTGCCTTAGGGGTGAGTTTGCACACCTCCAGGGAGAGGGGCATAATGCTGACTCCAACTCCTCTTTGTTTCACATTCATTCCAGTTACAGCAAATACTTCTGTGCCCTATAACCGTGCCAGCAATTTCACCAGCATCCCATACATTTCACTGGGGAATTTTTTTTTCCTTAAAGGGGGGCAAAAAATTCTAAACAAAACTGTGTTTGTAAACTTGGGAAGGGAAAGTCGATAATTTTGGCGGTCTTAGCCTCTGAGCAGAGAGAAATGTTATTCATCCATGCACAACATATAATTCAGCCTAAGTGACAGGCTCTGCTCTGGAGAAATCCTGGCCTGAGCTGGCTTCCAGAGTCAATTACCGCTTATTCCCAGGGAGGCGGGGGGCTGGGGGCCAGACGGAGCAGAGGGGGCTGCCAACAAGGCATGGGGAAATTTACTCTGTGTCAGCCTGCATGACACAGTACCTCATTTGTGGAAAAATGTAAATCTGCTAGTTCTTTTTCACAGGCACTAAAATGTACAGTCTCTCCTCCCCCTTCCCTCCTCCATTTCCCAAAACTGGAAAAGAAATCAGGACCGTCTTAGAAAGCTACCTTATGTTTCAATCAATCCTCTTTCATAGAAGTCATTTAAGGTAAATACCTGTGCAGACCTACAGCCCAACTATAACATTTACTATGGCCCAAATCCTGAATTCCTCACTTGGACAAGTTTCCCACTGAAGTTAATGGATTTTTGCTTGAAAAAGAGCTGAGTAAAACCTGAACACTGTCTAAGGATTAGATCCCCTGCTTATCTGCCTGGAGCACTGCTGCGGTTCCAGAAGAAGTGAAAAAATTAATTAAATTCCTCCAAAATACCAATCCCTTAAAACTTAAGGGCTAAAAAAGGGCATTGTTTTTGTGCATAAGCCATATAGAGGATCTCATCAAAAGAAGTGTAATTCCCAAAGAAAGGATTTGGAAAAAGTCAAAAGAGAACATCTCGGAATAAATGAAGTACTTATTGCTGAAAAATGAGCTCAGATATATCTCAGCAAACTCTAAAGCTCAGAATTTACTGCATCATTCATGCCTTCTCCAGTAAGTTTCTTATCTCTTGTTTGGTATCACAACAAGGCATTCTGCATACTCTGTATGAAATACAACAAGACCGTGATTTTTTGCAGTAATAAACTCTACACATGCATGACAAATCCAAGCATGCAAAATGTTTAACATCCCAGTTCACAGATACTTTGGGGACAAAATCCGATTATGAGTTATATGCCACAATAAATAGGGCTCAACGTTTCATAAAGCAATTTATAGTTCATAAAAATGACAAAATGTACCTGTCAGATAGAACGCGGAGAGCAGATCTCTGTGCTGCCTGCTGGAAGAAAGGGCAGAGATGTTTATTTTATATTCTGACTTGAAAATTACGAGCACAATCAACACTTTAAAAAATGCGTTACACACATTTTTGTCATGTGTCCAAAATGTTAAAGTACAAGCAAAGTAGCAGAGAGTCTATAGTCAAATGGGCATTCCAGCCTAGTAAATGTAAGAACACTTTGTTTAAAATGCCAAAACCCAGAAGATTGTCAAAGCACTGCATGGTATTTGAGGTCTGAACTACTCATTTACACAATTTTTTCTGCGGGTCCCTGAAAACTCGCCAGGGCTTGGTTCTCTGCTTTCCCCTCTCCCCGCTTCCGCACTCCCACTCCCTCTCCTTTACCATTAGTCTCCTCCCATTCTTCCACAGAAACAAACATCACATATTTTGTTCCATTTGCGATGAATTATAAGTTTTGCAAAGCTTGCCAGAGCTGCTGCAGACTTCTCCTGAGTGCTGCCATGTTAATCTGCTGGCAGCGTTTGCCTACACAGTACAGGATTGACCTGTTGCTGGTTTGCTCTTCAGTTTTTGCCTAGTACAACTCTTTCGACGGGGTGGGGAAGCATGATGCTTTTTCTTGTGTTAACCAGAAGGTCTGGGAATAGAAATTGTAGCCTCTCAAGTTTAATAGGACTCCCAAGCCTATCCCTGAGCTAGTTTGCCACTTTATTATTATTATTCTTTCCCCTCCTTCAATCACTTCAAGTGATGTGATTCATGGCTTTGGCACAGTAACCAGCTGCTAAGCAAAGACGAAATCCATAACATTTTGAAAATCCACCTTAAAGCCTTCATTCTACTTGGAGCTGTCCAGAGTGTCCTCTTCCCAGCTGTACCTGTCCAGGTTGTGCCTCACATGGCACAGAAGGGACACAGAGCTAAGAATGACTTATGGAGACTCAAGCGGCGGGAAATTAAACATCGATTTTCTCATTGCAGTTACCAGTAAATACATTTTGAAACTGTTCTTCTTGGCTTTCCAGGTTGGGGGCTGCATCCTTATTCCCAAAAGAGGTAGATGGCTTACAGGCATCCTGCTCAGCACTAGAGAGCATGGAGGTAACCTTTCTGGATTGTCAAAATGTTTCTGACAGGTTGCAAAGGAAAACTTGATAGAACCTGATTTGTGGTTGCAGTTATGTTGCACTTCACAAAAAAGGTGTGAAAAGATCCTCAGAACGGATCCCTGAAGATCTGACAGGAGTGGGAAGAGTTTCCAGTTGATTTTTGAATCAGTATTTCTGCTCTGTGAAGTTTCTGGAATAACTTGTGCCTCCTGGGTTCCCTGGGGTGATGTAGTTTGCCATGTGCCACATATCAAATTGTCAGAAGACAGAGTGGCATGGCTTGCAGGAGGGTTTTTCCTTAGTGTTGACCTTCTGCAGTGGGCAGAGAACCTGTGGGAAGGGCTTGGAAGGTCCTACCAGCTCAGCAGGAGTGTGCCCATGGCATGAACACACTGTTTTTAGTGTTAGGAAAATAATATGGTGAGTCTGGTATTTTTCACTGTTTCCAGTAGGTCATACTATTTGCATGCTCTTTAGATACACCATCATCCATGCCATCCGGCCACTGAGTACGGGGCAGTCTTTAAAGAGAGCTGCCACTCTCCAGTCCAATGGGGTGGCATCATTCTTCCTATCTCCTCCCCAAAAGGCCTCATTAGGACAATTTCATCTCACGTCTTGCACACAAGCACAGGAGAGACCCAGATCTTAGATTTCAGAATGACTTATGGCTTAACCTCTTCTTTAACACCCTGGGTCAACACAGGTTCCCCTCCTCCCACACCTAATCTCACCCTCACTAGCAGGAAGCTATGTGCATTTTGAGTTTCAAGTTGCGCAGCTTTGATGCTGAGGCTCGTGCTATGTTACACTTTTGCCTGCAAAACTCAGGAGCCTCCTCGCACTATCAGAGCCCTTTTCCATGGCCAAGTTGTGCAGACACCATTCATTCAGGTCACCTCTCCTTCTCCTCTTCCACCAGCAGCCAGGGCTAGTCTTTCCCTCACGTGCAGCCACTATGTGGCAGTGCTGTTTAAGCCGCTTACCATGTTTCCCACTCTTGGCTCAGGTCACCACAGGTGCTCATGTGGTTGTACAATACAATACGTTGGAAAACTGATCCAGCCAAAAAAGAACAGTTTTCCTAATTTACGCCCCCCCTTCATTTCCCCCTTATTATTTTTAATCTGCATCACTTTTCTGAGCTGCTTCCCCAGGGAGAGGATGTCACATCACAGGGTGCAGTGTGACAATAGGAATGGGATCATGGGGGTAGTGCAGCAGAGACCTTTGCTGCTGATGTATGGTCATGTCCATCAGCAGGGTTGCTTTCACCTGACATGAATTCCACTCCTGTCTGGAGCTGCAGAGCACTCCTGGAGCAAGGCACATGGTGGCTGTGGTAGCCAGAAGGCACTGAAGGAGACAGTTTGCCCTGCAGCCACAGGCTTCATGGACATTGCAGAGACCTCAGGAAAGCAAAAATGGACTTTGATGACACTAAAAGCCCCTAACATGGGATGTAGGGTTCATATCACTGTTCTATTTCCCTAAAATCCCTAATTTTGAGAGGGAGAAGTGCTGGATACTTTCTCTTCCAGGCTTGAGGAAAGCTGCCCTCAAGAGGGAAGAGGAGAAGACTCTTATTGTGCTAATTGAGCCAGGACACATGGTGTGGGACTGCAGCCTCAAGTGCCAATCTTCAGTTTCCAGCTTGGTGCATCCAGTTGCTGACAGCTTTGAAAAGATGATTCCCTTCTGGGCAAGAAAGTGAGTTCAGATGACAGGCAGGGCAGCAGAGAGAAGTGCACAAATGCTTTTCAGTGACATCATTCTACTTTTTCAATTACCCTCTCATTTTAAGTCCTTTAATAAATATCCTTCTTCACCAAGATGCAATGCAGATTGCATGGGGTGCCTCAGTCTTTGCCTGGTGGTCACACATTCTCTAAATGAGACTATTGATTTCTTTCTTACAGTCAAAATACAACCATGTTTGATTGCATATTTGTGTGACTCCCTGAGTTGGTAATGGCCCCATTTCTAAATGATGGGGGAATAAGATCCAGTCACAAGTTTATTCTTCCTCCCTGGAGAAACAGATCTATTGCCTGCAATGAAAGGCAGTTAGCAACTATCCAGCAATTTTAATTCTAGCCTATATTGCTTCCCTCTCCTGGAGAAAGTGAGCTGTTGTAATTAAAGGTAGTTAGCAGTTCCCTAGCAAGTATAAATACTTGCAGCCACTAATTACAGTCTGCTCTCCTGTTCCCCTGCCACAAGACTAGGCTGCTCAACTTAGGGGGAAATATGTGCCCTCACTTCTTGCTAACAGTTTTTTTGTGACCCCATTCAAATTCATTCCTGAATCCCCATGGAGGTAATGACCCATAGTTTGAGAAACTCATGACTATAGAAACAGCTCTTTGTGATTTACTATATTTATAATACGTTGGTATTATCTATCTAACAATGTAAGCAAAAGGATGGTACTTAGTATCATATACTGCCTGCCTATTTTTTTAATAGCTAGATTTTGATTGTGGTATTTAATTCGCATTTTATTTTACACCATTAACAACTTTACTGAGGCCAACTCATCATCCAGCAAGAAAGATGAGAATATGTTCTACAGTCTTTGTTATTCCTGGAAGTAAGTGACTGTACTGGGTACAGAAATCAGGGATAAGAAATAATGTTGAAGTTCAATATTGGTGACAGAATTTAAATATCTCCAAGACTTATCACTGTAAAGTGCTTTATGGGAAGCTTAATATTCTCTTGATAAGTGGCTGAGTGTGTTCACCAGCAATGAATATAAACCTGAATTTTCAATTCTTGGACTCAGAGGGGTCACCAATGGAGGAAGGTTCTCCTCAATATGAAAATGGATGTTGGAGGCCAACTCACCACATAATAACTTTAATGCTGAGTAGGAAGCAGGGAAGGGAAAAAAATAACCACTCAGGTGACTCAGGTATTTGGGCTAGAGAAACCAGCCACAGTAAATGAGATGCATCATGCTGTTTCACTACATCAAGTTGCAAATTACAGGATACTGGCTGGTTAGACTTCTCTGACTCCCATCCAAGTTGGTTCAAATACATTTAGGGCAGACTTTCATCGATCTGCCTATAGTCCATTAATCATTCACTAAAGATTCTAGCTGTACCCCAAGACTGCTGGGACAAAACAAGTTTTCAGCAGGCAGTAATCATGGTCAGGTTCTCGATATCCAGAGGTTTCATCTCCTTTCTCCATCCCTTACTGTAATGAGCCAGAGCTTAGGAACATATTCAGGTTTCAGTGTGTGTTAAATGAGCTACCAAAATTAACTTAAAGTGTCGCAAGTTGCAATCTGTTGTTGAAGGGAAATCAAAGAGGAAATTGAATACTTTTATTGTAATTGGGACTAAGCAGTGAGCAGAACGGGTTGAATACAGCTATTGAGATGGAGATACAGAAGTGTTAAGAGTGGTCCCCAGAAACCCCTCTTTTTTTTATTTATTTGTTATAAAAGGATTGTTTCATAAACTGCTGGGCTCACAGGCATTTTTGGATAAGAAACAAATGAGAGAACCATTGAAGTATGTTCTGCTGGGCTTGGAAGACTGTCTTGGAGGCACTGTAGGCCGACTGTGGATGCATTTTCCTATACTTCACCCATGGCAGCTTTGGCAAATAAAAGCCAATAAATTCACTGTTGGCAGATTCAGAGATTTTGCTTTCCATTTTGCCTGTCCTGTGGATTAACTGCTGTTATCGTGGCACAGCTCTGCTACAGCGATTGTATGGAGTTACACGAACTATACCAGAGACTTCAGTGAGATGGCACAGGGGTACACATGGTGAGAATTTGAACCATTTCTTTGGTGACAGTGTAGCAATATGTGCTGCCTGTTCATGAGTAAATAGCATTACTTCTGGAGGATTTTGTTTTCTTCCTTGGGTGGTAGGTGCTGCTCTGGAACTGTGCAGTGAACCATTTATGCTCTAAGTCATATTATCAACCCCCCAGAGTTTTGGATGTCACCCTGTCTTGGACCACAGCTGGTGAGCTGTAGACATGCTTTTTCCAAGCCAAGGTTAAGGGAAGATGTCATTACTATATACTGCCATTTGGGAACCAGACCAGAAAGAACGCTTTTATATCTGTCTTCTTTCACGTCTCACTCTTCATATGTCTTCCATGTTGATTCTGTTTTAATTTCCTAAGGTTTTGTTTGTTTTAGCTTTAAGTGCAGTTTATTCCTAAGCTGGCAAAGCTGGGAAGAAAATTTTGTGAAGGGCACAACCTCATTCCATGCTGTAACTCGGGCTATAGGATTCTCCAGAGCTTTTTGTCTGCTTCAGATCTGGATGCTGTTGTGGACCCAGAGCAAAACTTCTGGATAATCCTCTTATAGTGAACCCACCTCAGTCCAACCACACGCACAGTTTTTCACCTTCTGTGTTAAGATGTGAGGTTGGTCTAACTCTGTTTATAAACATCTTCTTGTGCTAAAGTTAGACCATTGCCTCTGAGACAGAGCGGCCTTCCAGCCTCATAGCTCCTCTCCCTGTGTAGGTGTTTATAGACTGTGATCAAGTCAGCCACTGGCCCTGCTTCAGACAAGCTCAGCTCATTGCGTGGGTATCTTTCACTCCAAGGCATGTTTTCTGAACATGTTAAGCACCGTTCTCCCTCATCTTGAAACCCTGTCCAGTTTTTGGTGTTCTCCTTGAAGAGTGCAGAGCTGCACAGCGTTGCAATGATGCTCTCTCTCATCAGGGCTGAAAACAGGTTAATGAAAACCTCTTGCACCTACAGACTTGCCCTGTTTAAATGCCCATGACTATCTTGTGGCCACAAGAAGTTGCCTGAGGAGCTCAGGTCAGGCAATTTATCGTGATTCCTAACATGCCCTCTCTCACTGCATTATTCTGTACTACTCACTGTTCCTAGGGGCTTTGTTTGAGGATTGTCTTCCAGTGTGGATTTCTGGGGGATTTACAATCACATATAAACTGCGGCTTGAGTGTTTCTCTGTAAATCTGCAATATAAATGTATGAATGTGATTTTCACTGTCTGGTTCATATTTTCATAAGATTTACAGGCTGTAAGATTTAAAAGGGTCTCCCTTCCCATTTTGGAGTTGGTTATCATCAGAGCCACATCTTTTAAGAAACTGTAAAACTTGTTCTGGATTTCATGATTTCTCTGGGCCTTTCAACACCTCAGTACCCATTTTTCACCCTGGAGTTTTATTATTATATTTTTGGCATACATTGTTCTTTCTCTTCTGCTTTGCTCATTAATCCCTATTAATCTTCAGTGGCAACACAGTCTAGTGACTTGAACATGGCACCTGGGAGTGAGAGACCCAAGCACTAATCCTGATTTTGCAGCTGACTTGCCATGTGGCTTCAAACAAGCTACATCTCAGTCTCAGTCTCCCTTGTCAGTTCTACAGAGACAATAATTCTTGCTTAGCTCTACCTAAATACCTCTCAGGGGCATTGTATTAAGCAGCTAATTCTTGTTAAGTGATTTGGATCTCCAAATTGATGTATAATCAGCATGGGTATTAACCATACAGAGAATTTTTCAGATCTGTAAATGCTGAGTCTTCTGTCCTGCATCTGTTCAGATTTTTCCTGCAGTCTGGCCACAACAACCATGCAGGGTTTCAGTGCAGATGAGTTAACTTTAATCTTTTTCAGTGGAGATGAGCAGAAGAAAAATCCTTGGTATTTTACATTAATAAAATGGTTAATTTCCAGTGCCACTGGAGGAAGGTCTCAGTCATTGCAAACAAAGCAGCAGTTACCTTGGAACACCTCCTCTGTCTTCACAGAAGTAGTCTCCCTATCCAGGAAAAAGTAACTTGGTTGAAGTGCTGCTAGCATTTAGGATATTGCAGACAAAAGTTGCCAGTGTTGTGCCACAGGCTTTACAAGATTTATTGGGAAGTCTGAAAGCTCAGAAATTAAAGCAGTTTTTTTTTTTCCCCACAAAAGTCCATATATGTGAAAACAGGTGAAATACAAGCCTAAATTCCCCAAATAGTGGTAACTCTTCCCAGGGATGTGCTATGTCAACCACCTAAGATGCATTTGCTACTACCCAAGTATCTGCTTGGATTGTGCTAGGAAATAAAAAAGAAAACGGGGGTAACATCCTAGGTTGATTGAAATCAGTGGCTAAACTCTCAAGGACCTCAGAGGAGACAGATTTCATCCTAGGTGCAGGAGAAATTGTGGCAATGGTTCCTTAGCCTCTTTTTCTTAAATGCTAGTTTTGATGGATTGACTGCTGCGTCTTTTTACTTATGTACATCATGTTCTAATATACTTTCTTTTACTTACATCATGTTCTAATATAGCTACTACTTTCTTTTTAATGTCCTTTTCCCCTGCAATTTCTTTTCTTCATTAATTTCTTTTTTATTCCCTTAATCCCTTTCTCCTTTTGTGTTCATTTTGTTTTCTGACATGCTCTCAGATGCCTCTTTCTCTGTGTCTGTTGCCATCCATCTCTGTGCACCACATCTCCTCCACACAGCTTCTCATGCTGACACTACCCCAGCCAGAGCTGAAAGGCCAAGGGGAGTGAAGTGAGCCTGACCTTCTGCCTTGCAGGAAGCAACAGGCAGCTCCTAGAGAGGCTGAAAATGTGTGTTTGTGTGCATGCATGTGCCCATGTGTGAGACATACAAAACAGGGTGCATTCTCCTCTTACACCTTTTAATAGCTGCAATATTACAAATGGCACTAATTTGTGCTCTAAATTATTTGTGACTTCTTGTTATTTAACCGTTCTCTTAAAGGCACACTGGAATGAATTTGCCTGAAGGCAAACAGATGCTCTGCGGCCACGTTTGAGTGGCACGTGGGCTGGAGGGCTCACGAGAGATGGGGACAAGGGAAAGAGCCTGGATATGTGGGATCGAATCCTTTGTTATGCCTCTAGTTAGCCAACAATTCTGAACTGATTGCACTGGGATATGTTCCCACCCCAGTCAAAACAGATGCTCGAACAGCAATTCCAGTTCACAAGGGGGAAAAGTTCTAACCAACGACTTCAAGAAGATGAGGTTAAGGATGTTATGGTAGATACAGAGAGAAACTGTTAGTCTTGGGAAAAGGTGATACCAGTGGAAAAGGGCAAGCTTTGGAGATCTACTAAAACTTAACTTAGTCACAACATTCACACGAAGAGAAAAGGAAGATGCTTGTGTACTTTATTTTCCTGTCTATTTTTAGAGGTTTGCTATTGAGGAGCATGGAGATCAGAGTGCTGTGTTCAAATGTTCCCAAATTTTGGGCACGTCCAAGAGCCAAGTTGATCTCTAACCTTTTTCACTGTCATTCATGGTGGTGGCATTCAAATTTAGAGCTTGATCCTGCCTGCCAGACATTGAATCTGACTTTGTAAGACAGTCAGTGATGTGAGCCAAGTTTGGCAGGACAAGACTGAGCTCTTATTTTGTTTCATCTGACAGTTTCAGTGAGGCAGTCTTGGTCTTCTTGTCATGCCTTGTGGAAGTGCAAATTTAGATGTCACAGAGATTTTAAAATAAGAGCTGGCCAACCACAAAAAAGAATTTGGCTCAGCTGGCTTAAATCTTACTCTGGATTCTAGCGAAGTTGGATACCAAAAGGATTGCTTCTTTAATACATAGGAAATAATAGACTTACTCGAGTTAAGTAAGGCTGTTACAGTGGCTATTCCTCCAGTTTAAAACCACACTCATGTTATAGGGACAGGGGGCTGAACAGAACATTTGGATTAAGTAAAAAACAACCTGAAGTGATGGCTATTCTTTTACCCAAAACTTAATTTTTCCACTTTTGCTTATCTTTGATTTGTGCAGTTTTGGTTGCAGTCAGACTCTTATGTAGCCAGACTTCACGAAATAAGTGTTCTGTGCTCAGTGGAGTGAGAAACTTCTCATCACAGAGATTTTTTTCCTCCAAGTTTATCAGAGCATTTTTTGAGGGAAAAATCATTTGCAGAAATGATGCAGGCTCTGTGCTTTTTCTTTTTTTCCAGGACTGAACGTTCTCATCTCCTTTTTTCACTCATTTTCCCTTCTGATCAAGCATCAAGTATTGCACTGATGAAGAAGGGAATAAAAGGGAGCACAACAATAAAATGACTTAATGTGGTTAAAGTATTTGGACATGGCATATGTGAATGCAATTAGCACTATCTAACAGTAGTTCTAATGATGAACAGGGTTATGCAGTGGTGTGTTACAATTTTTCCAATATAACTCTTCTCTCTAGACATACCTGCCTCGATGCTCTGCTGAGCTGATCTTTGACTTCAGAAAGTGCTGTCCTAACAGAGGTCTTAAAAAAGAAAGCTTTGCTTCTTTTTCAATTTGTTTCAGAATTCATTACAGATGCCTTCACATTAGCTGGAATATCACATTTCATAGGTAGAAGTACTACTTCTAAAGGCTCTACTAAGAATTATTCCTTCTGGAAGAAGGTAGATGCATGACCATTCATTTCAGGATAATTTTCATCTTTCTGTTGACTATCAGTCCATGTCCAGAAGTGACAGGGAAAAGTTCTACATATTAAACAGATTGTCTTAACATACATTCTTACTCACTTGTTTCTGAGTACCACTAAGGAAATGAAACAAGATTTTATGATTTAAAAAAATTAATGATTTCCTAATGCTACTTATGTAGGCACATGGCCACACCAATTGCCACTGACCACATAGATGGACCTTTGTCCTGTTGCAATGGCAGGACAGATTTGGCTTGTCTGAAATGTCTGTGCTGCAGACAGTCCTACCGGAAAGATGCATTTCCAGTGATGAGCCTCAGGGCATACGTGATGGAAAAGAAATGTAGGAAAAGAAATGGGGAGCTGTGGGTGTAACTCAACATCAGTTTTCACGGCTCAACCATGGCCAGGGTGATAATGAAGCATGGACAGGTCTCCCAGGGCCAGCAACCCACCCTCACTGTCCCTAGGCTGCCATGGGGGGCAACCTCAGGATCCTCATGAGGGCACCAGGCTGGGTGGGCTGCCATCACCCTGTGGGGCTTTGGCTGGCCAGCCAGACCAAACTGACAAGACTTTTATGTTACTGTCCTGAAGCTGTGAACTTTCTTGAGGCTGCTCTTCCCCCGAGGTCTCCTGTGAAATCACATGGCTTTCTGTTTGCCTTGGCTTGCCTGTGGAGGGGCTGGTTTTGCTCACACCACTCAGACCCCACAGGGTCAGTCTGTACCTGTCCCTTTTGAGGAGGGCAGCTGCTTGCAGGCAAATGCTGCCTGCTCTCTTCCTTCAGTGCAGGGCACATGAGCAAAATCAAGGAACCTGAGAGGATTGATTGCTGCCTCCCTGTGCACTCTGTGGGGGGGCATTTTTAGCTCCCACATCTACCTGCTCACACAGGAGCATAGTCATACTACTCTTTTTTCTTTGAAAAAAAAAAAAAAAAAGTATTAAAGTTGTGTCTTCCCTTTTGAGATCAGCCAGGGCTGGAGTGCAGAGCCATGTCCCTGGGAGTGTGTTATGATTGCTTCTTCAACTTCTGTTTATACAATTTTACAAAATTTTGGCAGGAATCAAGAGCACATACCAGGGTGTTGGCTTTTATGAATCCCATGGGATGTGAAAGTCAAGCTGACTCGATGAACTTTGGTTACATATTCCACACAAGCACAATGACTCTATTTATTCAGACTTGGCAGCCAGAATGCAGATTGACTCTGTGGGTAATAAATTTTCACAGCCACAAAACTTCAGCAGTAACCAACCTGATCCTGCACAGAAAAAAATGCATACAAGGAAACAGACTTGGGTTGCAAAAATATGTTAGATTATTATTCCATGTATGCGTACCAGTCAGTTAATTTATTTGGCTATTGAGTGACATGAATTGCACAGATGATGCCAGGGATCTTTTTCCCCTTAAAAGAACTACTTTCTACTACAAAATGTTCATGTTGTAAAAGGACAAGTGGGGGGGAAAAAGAGAATTGTTCATATTACAATTGACAATCTCCTTTTAATATTTCACCCAAGACTGATATAAGTTATCCAGTGACCTCTATGGAGAAGAGCAGGGTATATTATAATGGGGACTGTTTCATGTGCTATGCCACACCTCAAAGAACCAAAAGGCAATAACCACTACAATTCAGCACTCTGAACAATCTTAAGTACAATTTTGACACCTTCATGCTACAAAGCTTCAGATGCTTTCTGGGAGAGATGATGATGAAATTATTACTCTATGTGTTATAAATCAAAATGAATTGGCTCTTTAACTTGCAGATTTATGTTAACTACCTTGGTATCTGTTAATTGCATGCTCTTCAGATATTGATTGAGGATTAAAAAGTGTATTTTCTTCAATCTGTGTGGTGTAAAATATGCCAACAGGAAATTTTCTCTCTGCATATTAGATCCTATGATCACTGCCTGTAAAATTGAAATGATCAGATTAAATGGATAAACTATGCTCATTAAAGAGGAAAAATACATTTATGTAATTAAAATTAAGAGACTAATATGTGTGGATAATATAATTACTGTGGGTGCACACATACTCAGCTCAAACCAAGCCTCTTTTTCTTTTCCTGGGTCTGTGAATCTCACTACCTTAATTGCTGGTACAGAGGGAAGGGCTGGGAATGCTTTGCCCACTGCAGTCTTGAAGCACTTAATCATGTCTCTGTCTTGCATTTGGCCTCCCTCATCCATGGCTCACATTCCTTGGGACAGTCACAGCCCTTCAAATGCCAGCCCTGGGAGCACAGAAGCACCTTTGCATTGCTTCAGAAACTTCCTGTCTGCTGCTTGGCAATTTCAGATGTAAATGCAAAATCTCCTCCAAAGCTTTCAAAGTCTTTCCCCTAAACTTCTCATTTATAAATCAGCAAAATGAAAAGTTTCCCAGTTTTTGTACAGCTCACCTTCAGCTCTTTGAGAAACTGGACTACTTGAATGAGTCTGACTGCTCAAAGGTTAACAAATTACATGAGGAATATCTGGGAATGCCTCATGTACTGTTCCTATCCATTTATCTTTGGTTTCTTTCTTTACTGTTCCCAAGCTCAGGAGATAGGAGACTAAAGAGCCTCTGAGTTAGGAAGTAAAAGGAAACAAGTTCTCCTACTGACATTTAAACACAGATCCATGTTCCCATCTGAGCGTTTGATGGCAGAGAGGGTCTGTGTTATTCTTTTTTGGGTCTATTTCCTGCTAGGTGGATGAAAACGTAGTGTTTTGTTTATCCACCAGGCATATTTATTTAGGACTGTTCTTTAAGCAAACCTGCAAGTCTCAGCTGAGGTTCTGCAAAGCATTTCATAGAGCAGGAGCCAGCCTGTGCCTCTGGAAGATTTTTGTCTGTAGGGTCAAGTCAGAAAAAAAAATGTGACTAGGAAAGGGGACCAAATAACTAAGTAATCTCCAAAGGTTGCTCATGCTAAGGCCTGTGATGATTAGAAGTGAGTAATGGGATCTCAGCTCTGCTTTTTGCTGCATGGGTGGCAAGCTCTGTCTTGGCTCTGCGGAGCTTGTTTGAGCACTGAGGTGAAAGACTCAGGCTGTATCAGCTGCAACTTAAAGCCCTGGTTTCCGAGGGGAGACCCTGCGTAGCACACACAACACTGAGCAATCCAAGCACATGGAAGATGTTAAAAATTATAAGTCATAGTACTAAACCAAAGGCACCATGTGCGCATGCCTGAATAGCGCTATTTTCCCACAATCCCTTCTTTGCCTAAACCTACTAATGTTCTTTATGCACAATAAACACTTTCACATGTCCTTTTCTGCTTGCTATGAAGCAAACCAGAATTTCATCTCTCTGGCTCTGCCAGCTTGTTCCACTCTGACATCCATTACTCAGGATCCCATCTCCCTGCCTGAAGGACAAACCATCTCTCCTGGCCACCAGCTCGCCCCTCCCCTCCCACTCAGCCCCTTGCTGGAAGCACCACGGCACATTGGTGTGCTATTGTTATTCTTCAGACATCCCTTCCGTCCCTCACTTTACTTTGCCCTATGCTGTCTATGAGCTGTATTTTAAACTATCTAGACAAGCAGGAAGAGTAATTAAATGTGAAGTGTTTCAGGATGAAATACATTAAACAAAAAGAAATTGTATAAATATGTAAATAATCAAATCTACATGCTGAATCTTCTTAACACCAAGAAGTCTTGCTCAAAATAGATGAAAAAATGGCTTAGTATAAATATTAAAAAGTTTTGATTTACCTGTTGTTTGGAATATATTGTAAAATAGAGACATCTAATAACAAGAATTAAAGAAAACCCTGGAAGAGCTTCATGCCTACATACCTAGAATTATTTGTCTAAGATCCTGAATTTCAAGTCTAGATAACTCTAGTTACCCATGACTGAAATAATCATATTTGAAACTGGCATGATTTAGCTCCAGCCAGCAACGAAGTACCATGCAGCCACTTGCTCACTCCCCCCACCTCAGTGGGATGGGGAGGAGAGGCAGAAAAAATTATAAAGCTCCTGAGTTGATATAAAAACAGTTGCAATAAAATAGAGTTATAATATTATAGTAATAATTGCAATAAAAAGGGAGACAACAAAACCAGAAGAAATAAACCCCACGAAAGGACAAGAGATGCACAGTACTATTACCCAGCATCCAGTGACCAATGCCCAGCCCATCCCCAATCAGCGATTGGTGCCTCCCAGCCAACTCCCTCCAGTTTATGTACTGAACATGATGTTCTGTGGTAAGGGAAATCCCTTTGGCCAGTTCAGGTCAGCTGTCCTGGCCATGATCTCTCACCAGCTCTCCAGCCTTTTGTGCACCTGCTCACTGGGAGAGAACGAGACAATGAAAAGTCCTTGACTTAGGGTAAGCACTGCTCAGCAACTGAGACATCAGTGAGTTATCACCATTATTCTCATACTGAATCCAAGCCACACTGTACCAGCTACTAGGAAGAAAACAAAATCCATCCCAGCCAAAACCAGGACTTGTTATATCCAAGTCTGGATCCATCTGTGAGATGCAACCAGGGGCAGTACTGCTCTCGTGTGGTGAAGGCACAGGACATGCATTTTAGGGCAAGAAGGAACCAAAGTGGCTCTTGGCCTCTCATCCCCAACCAAATCACCCATGCCAGTATACTGAAAAAGAGAGAGCATGGCATAGCACTGCTTGGCATCAAGGCACTCAACTGTTCATGGGAAAGTCAAGATTCAGCCTTATTCTACTGAGTTCTTAATTATTTAGACAAAACACAGCAATAATTTAAGGAAAAACTGGGAGACACCTCCCAACAAAACCCAGCTCTCCTGACACATGGAAAAGTTCAGATGATGTATCTGCTGCCAGTCAGGTAGTCTGGGGTCTTTAAAACACAGGCAATTGCCCTAATTACTGTGTTACGGAGTGAACCAAATGCACAGCCAAGGCTTTTTCTCAGTTCCCTTCAGCTTTCTTAGCAAGCACGGACCATGCAGAGACAGAATCAAAAATACTCAGAGAAGAGGCCAGGGCTGGGGGGATGCCAGAGGCAGGTAAAAGATAAGCAGCCCAGCAGCTAATCCCTGAGGCCATCTCATGATTGCAAAAGTTTGGCTTGAACCCTTAATCCAGAATTCCAGTTTCTCCCCTCCTTGGCTGATCTTTAAAACAAAACAAATTCAAATCAGAAGGAAGCTGATACAAAAACCTTCTGGGTCACATGAAGGTAATAAATCAAGAGCAGTGCAGACTGTTCCCTACCAATCCTGCAGTTAGCACATGGAGGCTGGCTCCGAGAAGCAACATCTGTTACTCCAGTTACAGTACTGCCATGTATTTTGATAACCTCTATGTATGTTTTGAAAAAGCATTAGCAAAATATTTGCAGTAGCTCAGTCTCGACATGAAACATGCTACAAGTGACATGCTAGTTGTCTGGTTCTTACCTGGTCATTCTCTTCTTCATCACTGCTTAACTTGAGGTCATCTTCTAGCATTCTGGAAAGTAAGCAGTAGAATAAATTGTAACTTACCAAAAATGCTTTAGATCTGATGTTTTCTCAGAGCTACTGTAAACATTTAATAATTTAAATAGAAAGGAAATATATTTTATCCCAATAACTCTGTAACTGTGACACTATAATTTTTTCTTATCCAGTTGCTATCAGCTAACTTCTTAATAAATTTCCTACTATTGCTGCCTAAAGGAAAATGTTTACTAGAGTAATAATGGACTTTGCAAAGATTCTTGCTATTACAATCACTGACAAGCAATTTTTATATGCTAAAAATAATATTTTTGATGCTGACAGGTCAGTAATCTTTCTGCAAGGAAAATTTTTCTCCATTTGGCTTTGAGTTTACAAAACAGAAGTAGATGTTTACACTGGCAGTACTGCAGCACAAAATAAGGTTCAGTGATGTTTCCCAAAGGCCACTTTTACTTTATTGCATGTTTGATGCAAAACTGACATTGACTGAAACAATTAAAACTAAAATATATTGTCTCCGCACAAGAGTATCCACAAGGATTTCACTGTCATGTAAACATAGAAAATAATGCATCTTTTCTAATGGGGATTTCATCCTCTCTTCCCATATCCTTTCCTCAACTTGCTTAAACTGGTTCACAAAGAAGAAGAATCTGTTTTTCCCTCCATGCATTTTTTTTTACAAGTTAAGGTTAAGTAACCAGCATTTAAAGGAGTTGAAGAGGTGCAAAGACTTCCCCCAGTGCTTAAAAGGTCTTCAATAATGGGACCTATTTTTGAAAAAATACCTCTGTAATAATAGTAATAATTCAGAAAGTTGCTAATTTTTCTTGCATTCTGGGAAAAAAGAATCTGTAATTTCATCTCGACTCCAGAAGAAAGCTTGGTGAGCAATTCAAACACATCCTGTGACGTGGGTGGTCCCCGGAGTGTAAATATCTCAAGAAGACATATGTAGTAATTTCAAACCACCTCATTGTACTTGTGCCTAGATCTTCCAAGAGTGTGCCTGAAAAGCATGATTCTTACATGGGCAACATGGTGTGATGTGTCTTAAAAGAGTGCTGAGACGAACCACCCTCTCCTCAGCTCCTTGATATACATACAGTCCCTGCTTGTTGCTGCTGTCACAGCTGCTTCCCTATTTCCCCATGGCACCTTTCAGGGAACGTAGGTGTATAAGAACAGGACTGGGGGTCAGAGCAGAAACTCCTGCTAGTTCATCTCATCTTGCTTTCCCCCCCCGCCATTTCCTTCTGCTTGTGCCAAGATTTTTCTTCTGTAAAGTCAACATACTGAATTCAGCAAAATCTTGTTGCAATGCAGACACCTCAAATCTATAGGACACCCACTGAGAGGGACTTGACAATCTCACAGCAGGACTTGCTATGTTTTAGCAAGTATGTCCGTTGTTAGGAAAAAGTTCTCTCTGCCATCTCCCAAGTCAGCAAAAACTCTGATGGCCATATCAATACAGCCACTGACCCAGCTAACAAGCCCTGCTGAGAAGTGGGCAAACAGGATAGGTATGACGACAAAGGATATGGCTCCCAGGAACTAAACTATGTCAGAGAGGCAAAGCTTCCTCTAAACACTGCAAGATCCACACTGGCTTTGGCTCCAACACTTACAGGGATTCAAACAACCTTATAATTGCTCATCTTTTTAGTTAGATCTCAGGGATCTCCCATCCCTGAGAAAACAGAGCTTGAAAACAGAAAGTTCAGATCTGATATTGGGCACTGGGTGACGAAATCTGCACTGATAGCGATTTAACCAGGAAGAGTGTGAAAAGCAGAACAGCCAGGGTGTCACTGTCTGCTCTTCGCTCAACTGTACTTCGTTGCTGGCTGGAGTTAAATCATGCCAGTTTGAGTGCATGAATGTGGTAGTTAAGAACAGTATTTTAGATTTAGCAATTTCGTTCTTCTCCTAAATGGAGGCTGGCAAATCAAAAGCGTATAATGAAATGTTCTAGATAGTTCTATGTATTTATTAGTGTCCTGGATTTTTGTATTAACATTAAAAAAAAGTGTTTTGTGACCCTGTGATTAGAAGCAACTAGGAACATCTTCAAAGCCTTTGGGTTGTGTGGAAGTGTGCACTAAGGTATGCAGTCAGGTACCATCCACACAAAAGGAACAAGAAACCATGGCGCTGGCCCACCAAACTCTCCTTGCTTGTATGTTTTAGTCTGTCTTTATTTTCCCTGTCTGTTTCTCATTTCAGAAGCACTGCTCTCCAAGAAAAGCACTGCCTGCCTGGGGCTCATGGCCCCTTTTGGAACTACCATCAGCCTACAAACAAGCTCCTAACACTGGGGATAGGAAAAAGCAGGTCATCGTAGAATGCTTGCTTGCTTTTTTTTCCCCAGAGTGGGACCTGGTCAGCCTGATCCATGTATTTGTCACAAGGATGTATCAGGTTAAGACAGCTTGCCAGTGTAGGGGTCTACCATGTAAAGGCAGGAGCTGAGCAGATATAACCTCTCTGCCTGAAAGTCTTCACGGCTTCCCAGGCTGCTTTCACTGTCAGGGAGGCCCTCAGCCTTCATCTACAAAGGTACAGCCAGAGCAGGACACACTGTCACCTGGCAGGTAATGCTGAAGTTGTCCTGGAGAGGGACACTCTTCGGACACCAGAGCAGCTCTCACAGCCCAGGCTGAAGCATACCTGGGGTGAGGAGGGCGCATTTGTGTTATAGGGATTCCAGTTTGCAGTAAGAGTCTTAAGTAGGCTAGATCAATTTTGAGTATGGATGGTTTTGAGGAATGTTTCTCCTCAACAGCTTGTGAAAATGATGATGGTTAAAAGAAAAAGCCCACAACTGGACCAGGAGACCCCACCTGAAGAGAGGGAGAACAGTATAGAATAAAAATACTTTAGGTGACAAGAGGTATTGCATTAATTTGTAATTTATCTGAAAAGCTCTTTGGCACAGATTCAGCACCGAATGAGCTTTGGTACACCCTGTGTTAGCAGAGCACTTTAGATCATGTTTAAATCAACCCTTGCTCAGGACAGTATTTTTTTATGTATTCTGGCAAACTAGTACAAGGATGGACAAACATATACAAGCTCATGTGCAAACACAGCCTTTTCAACACAGACTATTTATAGCTATTTTCTATAACACCTTTTTCAGAATACACAAAATCCAGGCCAGTAAGTGACATCATCTATGAGCTTTCAGATTTTTTCAAATGGACCTGGCTTTGATGTACTTGGACACTGGTAAGTAAATATAACTTCATAAACAAAAGCTAGAAAAATGAAGTGGTACTCAGAGCAGCTCTGAAAAACGCACACCACCACTTAGGGCTTCTGCACTTGAAAAGAGTGCATACAGTCAGGAAGTCAGTTTGCAGAACCTAATTACACATTTTTAGAGAAATCTCTGTGAGGTCGTGGAGGTAGCGAGGGGTGGAAGGCTGAGGAGGGAGTGCTTACTGCACTCCAGTTAATGCATTTCTTCCTTTCTCCACAAAGAATGTGACAGGTAGAGGCATAATAAAAGGAAATTAGGATGAGTTTGGGATATTGAGAAATGCTTCAACAAGCCAGCTGGTTTCTGTCTCCAGTAACCAGCTAAGTGGTTGCAGCCTGAGGTGATGGACCACTCGTTTACAGAGGAAAAGAAGGGAGGTATGTGGGCTTACTTACATGAAGTGGAAAATAGTAAGTCATCTAGAGGGCACTGATACCCAACATCTCGCAATTTCAGTGTGACTGTGTGTCCAAATCTCCTGCATAGCTTATTAGAAAGCCTGACCTGTTTTATCTGGGAGCTCATTGGCTCAGTGGCGGAATGGCCATGTGGGGCACTGCAGAGGGACCCTGTGAGACTCCTGCTAATCCCAGCACGCCAAAGGGCCAGGAGTTGCTCCTGGTCAAAAGTACATGGGATGGGAGGTCATCGCAGGCTGCCCGGGAACCGCCTTGCTCAAATGGAGTAGTTAAGACTTGTAGCTTCACTGTTTTGTTTGTCTGTCTTTTTTCCTGATTTGTTGTTGCTGGAAGGTCAAGTCCCAGGCAAACATTATCTGCAGCTCCTGCGAGAGCCCAGGGGATAGCAGGAAGAAAGATAGTTTCCCCTCTGGGAGTCAACATCAGAATAACAAGTTTGAAGTATGAGGTTGGAGCCAGGGCCTAGGTCAAAGGTTTCTGAAAGAGCTGGAAGATTCTCCTTTTGAGAAGAAGGAGCTGCTGAGGAAGGAGATGTCGCTGGTGCAGTGTCTGGGGGAGGTGGTCTTCAACAGCCAGTTGGGAATCCCTTGTCACATCTGGAGCCAGTCTGAGACCCTTCCAGCATAGCCCTACTTAACAAGATATCCATTTTCTTCCAGGGTGAAGACATGCCTCAAGTCGGGAATTATCCTTCATGTCTGCTGGTGAACATGAAAGAAGCAGTAGGCACCACACCTTGTATTTCACTTTAACCTTTGATAAATTTCACATTCCTTGGCCTAATGCATTCTTTCCTTCCTCCCTGCAAATTACTTATTGAGGCATAAAACTCTCAAGAACTGCCTCTGTGGTTTTATTGTTAGAGAGATTCCCTTTTGGCACCTCAAGAGAGGTTATACAAATGAGGGACAAAACTCTCTTCATGCCCCTCTGGTGGTCTAAGCTACTATACAAGATATGGTCTTTATGATAATTTTCATAATTAGAACAACAACAAAAAAAATCAAGATGGGAAAGGAAAAATATTGGTAGTAATTAAATCATTAATACTAGTGCTTTAGGGGAGAATATGCCAAAGGTTTGTAAGCCTGGGGCACAAATATATATATGTTGCAATTGTCATTTAAATAAACTCAGAAGTCACCATCTTTGCAATTTGTGAAAAATCTCATTAATGTGTTAATCTGATCAAGTATATTGTTCCATTTTAATTCTAGGCAGCATCTCAGTCAGAATAACATGTTTATTATGGACTTCTGTGATTTCTGCTCATTATGTAGGAAAGGAACTTCAGTAATGGAAAAATACTTTGATTTTAGCTGAAGAGGAACCCCACTAAGAAAAGAGTTGTGATGAAATACCAAAATAAAATAACTATGTGCTCATTCGAGTTTACGCTACCACGATGTTTCATTCTGAATGCTTTTGGAAAATTATCTTATTTTTCAATGCACTATATTGGCATTTTATTTTCTTTCTTTCCCATAAATGCATAGTGACCTTTCAAGAACCGGACATTAGTTTCGATATTACCAGAAACCCAGAAAGAAAATAGATACTATTCTAAGTAGCAGCATGCTAAAAGGCTTTCAGACTGGCCCCAGATGTTTTATGTCACAACTGATGCGCTGATATAGGAGAAGAAAAGTATTCCTTCACGTTGTAGAAAACCTTCCTGGAGGCACAGCACCATGCAAAACCTTTAGCTCTTGTCCCCAGCAAAATGAAAGAGAATACCAGGTGGGAATATGCTGCTCCTTATGTTACTGGGATTGTTTTACCTATGAGTGCTCACGTACGTAATACGATTTAAGCTCCAACAGGACAAATGTACCTTCGGTTTCTGTCTGTCTTACACTGCTTTCTAAAAGAGAAATGCAAGGAAAAATATGCCTGGTAAGAAGTACAGAGAATTCACAAGAAACAGATGAACATGTTTCTTTTCTTAAAAACAAAAGAGAGAGAAGAAAAGGGAAATGAATGTTCTTGCTATTACCTTGGTTACTGCACATAACAGATGGCCAGTTATACTCACTACTTACCTACAGATATTTCAAATAGCTTTGTTTACTAATCCTAAATATAGGAGTGGCTGGTTTTATACAGTAGTAATTTTTAATTAATTAGATTCTGATTGCTGAAATTATTTTTCACTCTAGTGCTATAATTGATGCCAATGTTTCAACTTGAAAAAGCTCATGCATTTATATTATCCGAAAAGTGTAGTATTTATTTGTATTTTATAAGAAAGTCAAAAGGTTATGGATTGAGGTAAACAGCTAGATCAAGAGGATATTTTATAAATGCTGTGATAGAGCTTTTGGCAGGCTTGTAAGACCTCTGAAAGCACTGCTTGAAACATCTAAAATTCACTCGAAATATACGCTATTTAAGTTGTAAAAATTCCCCAACAAACAGTTTGTGCAAGTTCTGCTCCATAGAAACATGTAGGAAAACACGATTATATAGAATATCGTCAAATCTAATTAAAAACAGAGAGAGAAAGCTAGTAAAATCAGGCTGGTGAAATATTAATGTACTTAATGCTGGAATGAAGCCTATATATCAATGTGAGATTTAATTCCAGAGCGCAGAATTTAAACGCCTGAAAAACGGACTCAGTCTATAGAAATAGAATTAGCAATTCAAATAAAAAATAGATACTCTGAAGGAAAAGTTTTCTGTCCTTGGCTTGAATCCATCTAGGCTAGTCTACACCACTCTCCAAAACCATTTAAACTGGCTAAATGCTCTGCTAAATTCCCATTACACTGATGGTCTCATCAGAAATGCAAGGCAGTCCTCTCCGAGGGATACAGCCGTCACTCTCTCCTATGAGCAGAAGTTGAAATAAGGTTTCTTCTCCAGCAGCTGCCCCAGTGAATGACTGTGTTTGCCCTGGTGATGTTTCCCCCCCTCTAAAGAAAGAGTGAACAAATGCAATTGAATCATACTCTGATTTTTCTAACTCCTTGTCATGGTGGTGAGAAAGTGCCTCACAGACCACAGAACTTTCTGAGAAGGATGTTTGGGCAGAAGGACCCTGAGTACCTCCCTAAAAATGAGAGAAATGCAGAAAAGCAGGGAAACTCCCTGAGCAAGGGAGCCACCTAAAAATGCATGAATACCTCAGAAAGAGGGAAGAGTGATGAGCAACATATGGGCAGCTCACGCCTAAGTAGTCCAATCACTCTGAGGGCTTACCAAAGTTTCATGCTAATCATGCTCTGTGTGACAGGAGGAAACACATTTGGGGAATAAAAGTTTTGAATGGGCTGCTCGTAATTTTCTAATCCATTTCTTGCCTCCCTACCCCTGCTCCCCCCAAGGCTCTACAGGGTGTAATTAGCAGTTATTTACTAATGCTCTCCCTCCAATTTTTGCACAATAGCTGATGCTGCCATCCACAAAATATTAATTTCAAATGCAAAATGAAAGAAGAGTGCATGAACTGCACTTCTGCCTATGTGTCAGCCACTGTGGTAGAAATCTCGGGGAATTTAATGCGTCTGAGACAGAACTGCCACTGCCAAGTCTCCTGGCTGAAGGTGCAGCATCTGATTTTGTACTCAGTGATTATTTCCATACAAATGGTTTCTCACTGCCTAATCCCCAGCACTACAAGCATCTGTCCTCATGCTGGAGTCATCATGAGGATGCCTCCAGAACACACATTTGTATTCTTGTGCTCCCCTGCAGATGAACTCAGTCATCTGTACAACACATTTATCAACGTTCACACCCGAGGCCACGGTGGTGTTTATCCCTATTTTGTTGGTGGGGCAAGGGAAGTAAGATCATTTAGTCTAGTGGTTCTCAAACTTTCCTGCATTGAAATGAAAAGTGTCTTGTATCATCAAAGCAATGGGGAAAGCAGCAGGTCCACATCCCTGTGTGGTCCTCTGGGTCCTGCCTTGCCTAACAGAGCCTCATGATGTATCCCTGTGCCATGGCATCCTGCTGGCACTCACTTCCAGTTCTCTGTTCACTTCCATCTTACAAGCATTTTCAGAGTTGCAGCTTCACAGGGTACAGTCCCCACTTAAAAACAGAGTCAGGGTGACATTCCTTGTTCTGTAATATACAACTTCGTGTTGGTTTCTTTCAAGCCTCCTTTGTTTAAGTGAGGCTGAATTATTAAATTACCAGATTATTTGATAACCTGCTCTATGCCCACTGTTTCTTTCTACGTCATTCTCCAAAAAGTTCCATAGTCTGTGAATATAGGACCTAGGTGCCAACTCCTCACAGAATGAAATGAGCTTCGGTTGATAAGGAGTTGTATTTCTTTCCTTGAAAGTAAAATACTGAACACAAATAATTTTGCTCTTATGTTTCAGTTTCTTAATGGTATTAAAGGAAGCCTGTTTGGGCTCCCCTGAAACTTTGTGTGCTGTAACAGGGGCCAGGTGACCTGTCCTTAAAACTTAAACTTTCTTCCTTAGTCTTTTGGCATATGACACAGCATTAACTGCCTCCTGGGATTTACCCCACATTTCAAGGTACATCAAAACGACCCTAGATTTTGCTAGCCAGTGGTCTTCACATCTTTATGGCAGCATAAGATCTGAGGCTTACAGATACTTCTATCAGGATAACTGATTTTAAATAACTTATTGTCTCTAGACACTGTTCAGCTTCCTGTCTGTCTAGCAAGCAAAAGCAAACCTGTTTTTTCTCATGTAAAAAATGTTTACTGACTCTACTATTGTTACAGCTTTAATATTTTCAGCTAATAAGGGGATATTGCTAGAATTTCTTTATTGTTGTTGTTCTTTATATATCTTAACAAAACCCATATTCTCATTTTCCTTGAACTTTCCTCTAGTATCATCCACTCTTTTTACCCATCTTCAGTATTTTATATTTTCTTTTTTAGACTGATTGTTATGTTTCATGTACATGTATTCATGCTACATATATTTTAAATTTCATGTCCATTGCTTTTCCATTTCTAATTACTACTTTTACTCGGCCACTGAAGATGAACTAGTTTTCAGCAAAACTGTTTTTTCCTTTGATTGTGGAATTGCAGCCTCTTGCTAACTTAACAAACTCTGATTAAAAAATTCCAAACCTCCTTGTTTCTTTTTCTACCCCATTAATTTCTGGTCAACAATTTTTTATGCTTTGGGACACCAGCCTTTCCTTGTTGGGACTGTCCCTTATTTTTCTAACTTGGACATAATAAAAGCATGATCTGGTTCACAGGCAACCATGTGCTTCCCATCCAGTGACTAATTTATCTTTACTCAAAGCAGGGGTGAGAATGTCTGATGAAATGTCCTCAGTGCTAGAAAAGTGCCACAAAGACCATCCACAACCTTCACTTCAATTTTACAGCTGGCTGTAATTTTACAGCTGAAGGTGATACCTTCCAAACTAAGACCTCTGGAATCCACCTGATCCACCCTGCCTTTGTTTTACAGGTTGGTGCTGAGGGAGCAGCTTCGTCCCCTCTTGTAACAGAAGTTGATATTCAGTTGATATTCTGGCTCTGGGATGAAGAAGAAGATTATTCGATACCCCAAGCTGGAGCTTTTCATGTCAAGAAAGGCTAGAGGAAGGGAAGAACAGGCTAATTCGGTTCCTCCCAAAGGCACATGGCTGACTGGCTGACACAGAGAGGCTATTGCAGAATATATACATGGCACAGGAACATATGGGAACTATACCTCCTCCATTCTCTCTCCAACTCCAGCCAGTAGAAGCACATCTGTGAAAGACACACCGGGACCCCCAAAGTTTTCAGCATTTCCTTCCAAATACTTTTCCTAGCCATTTCCTGGAAAGTCACTATATATATTTTACTCAGTCCTGTCTGCAATACTTATAGCTTCATTTAGTTTTAATATAGTTATAAATGGGCTGTAGCGGCCTGCTTTTTTTAATAACTAAGTAAATGAAACCCTGTCTGTAATAATAAATGAACTATCCATCTGGGAGGCCTCCAGTAAAAATTTCAACAGGTATTTATTGCTCCTTTATGTAAACAGTACTCTGGACAATACAAGTGATTATACTCTCTGTCAGCCCTGTCAGGAAGGAGACAGTATAGTTTTGGACGAGGTTCCATAGCGTACACACTGAATTTAGAGGTTTATTTGACTAGATGGAGAAAAAATAATTAAAACAAGCAAACAAACAGACAAGAATCCAGTTGGCTACTGTGAAAGAAAGCATACCATTTCATTTAATGATAGGGTTGTGAGGATAATCTATAGAAAACTGGCAGGTCCATAGTGCTATAGACTTCTTGCAACTCCGGATGCTTCAGAGACACCTCCCTAAACAATCCCACCCCCTCAAAAGTGGAAGAAGTTTCACTATAAAATCAACACTACAGAGGCTTTAAAATATATTGTGCCCCTATAGGAAGAGCAGTGCCTCAGAAGAATCCCCAACTGGAGTTCAAGAGACTTAAAACCGTGCTATCCATCCCTGGCGGTCATCCCTTTCTCTCATGGACACTGTTGTTCACACACTGGAAAGGGCAATAGCACAATGCTTTTCAAGTAATGAAATTTTAATTAAAAAAAATCTCATTGCCAAAATCATCTTCATACCACTATTATATTCTGGCTCCTAATTACACACCATTACATTCCACTATTGTTGAAATAATACAATGTCAGAATATATTGTCAAATAACTAATTCAGCGTGTGGCAAGAGAGGGAAAAAAAAAGAAACAAGGGATAGAAAGACCTAAAAGCTCATATATGGCCAGAGTGATGTGCCATCGCCTGATGCTGAGGAGTGAGCTGTAGAGAGTTCTGCACATTAAGTATGTAGGGGCTGTTGTGATTTTTGCCGAAGTTTCCAGTCCTCAAATTTCTGCAGAAATGGGCTTAAACCTCTCCCATGAGCAGGTTTTTCAGTGCCTTTCATTTTCAGCCAAGCTAGACATAGGGAAAAATGCATTTTTTTCCTTACGAGGCAGACTACAAAAGGCAAGCAAAGCTCTCGGCCTAACGCCAGGATGTATTCTGCCCCATGGGGCAAATGGATTGCTGCTCGTTATGGACACCTGCAGGCTGCAGGCTCAGCTCAGAGCATCGGGTACCACTGCTCCTGAAGGGGCTACATCCATGGCCATGGTGTTTTCAACAGCTTTAGTAAGCTTAGCACGCTAACAAACTTAATAGGAGATGGTGCATTAGTGATAGTATTCCCTTTACTCCTCCCTGCTTTTGATGTATTGCAGGATGCTGAAAGGGGAAAAGATAATCCCAACAAGGCAGATATCTCCAAAGTGATAGCAGTCCCACCAAAATATGGGAGTTTTCAGGTTTGCCTGACAATAGGCTGAGGGAGGGAGGGAAGAGGCTGCTAAGGCAGGGCCAGGACATGGGGCATAGGCTCTGCAGGGACAGGGGAGCTAGAGGCAGGCACTGGCACCTGGGGCGAGCTCATGGCCATGAACTTCACTGATGGGGGAAGAAAATGTGTGCAATCTGCAGTGGTCAGATAATTCCTTTGCTTCTCATGGAGGTGCACTGAGGGATGGTTACTCATGTAGGTTCCCAGTAATTCAAATTGTACCGTGTAGCTCCGGTTGAGGTGTGTGCATGGGGTGGTGTGTGGGGAGGCCCGTGGGCTTTCAGTCACAGACCCTCAGCTACCCTGGGGTCTGATGGCACTGACCAGTTCAGTGCTTGTTTCACTTCAAGATAACCCCTTCTAGGATTCAAAATGGGAAATTCCTCTTCCTTAGCAATAATCTCCTTTGGACATTGCAAGAGTAGAAATAGTCAGCTGAGGGCTGTTCCTTTGGAGAGAAGAGCTTTACTCCCAGCATTCAGATACTGCATGTGCTGTGCAGAAATACACCATCTGGACTTTAATAAATATGTATTAAAAAAAAAAAAGTATTTTTTCTCTAAAAACAGTCTTCGGAAAAAATTATGAAGATAGCTCTCAAACAGTAAACCACACTATATCTCCTTTCTAATGTCTCTTTTTAAATATACACCAGGGAACAACTCTCATAACTCACTCGACACACCCCATCTTATGAGTTATAGGTCAGTCTTCTATGCACAGAGTGTGCGTTGCACTTCCACACAACTTTATGAATTTTCCATCCCTCATCATTCGTATTGTGTCAGAATATCTATTACAAACCCTTGTTTGCAAGAAGGGCTTCTATTTTCTCCTTTCATTTTATCACTGCTATTAAATTTTCTTCTGGGCACCAGCTTGGCACGCTGACAGTACCATGCTGGCAGTTTCTGAGAAAAAGTCATATGCAAAAATCGTATGTCAGGGCTGTAACGTCACTTGCAAAGAAACATCCTTTTTTAACTAATGGGAGTAGTGTATAAAAACGAATTAGACACAATTGTATTCTGATTGACAAATTCTACCACCCAGCTGCTAACTACCACAACCATCTTGTAAAAAATAATCATTTGGAAGTCTAAATGACGTTTGACAATGCTTACTGCCATCCTAAATCTTTAGAAATGTTGAATCATTTTGAGAAAAATGTCAACAATAATTTTTCATGAAGGCTTGAGCATGGACAAGACTTGAGAATCTTGTGTGAGGGATTTAGAGCTGAGGAGAATTTTCTAACAAATAGTTTAGCCTTCAAGAAAAGTGTGAGGACCAGCCAAAATGCTTGGCAATTGCTAGATTTGAGCAATGCTTTCCCCTAAATAACTAAAGAAGTTTGAATGCTATGTAAAATGATTAATTTCAACATTTCTGAAATGCTACACTTCCATTTTCTTCTTTCAAAAACTATACTTTGAAATATGCTTGTATCTAGTACTGTAACAAGGCTGCCCAAGCACCCTAGAGTGAGGTAACCTAAACTAAATGATTAGCCCTGAATGTATTTTTTTTTATTTTGCTGAGAAAATAAACGCAAGTATTTTTATTTTCAGTTAACCCACATGATTTTATTGTATCAAACAAAATATCAATTACCCATGCTGATTCAGAAGTTAATTTTATTCAGTTTGCTAAGTCCTGAACCTAGCCTTGTTTTGAGTTTCAGATGGATCCACATAACTTACTGGCTTCTTTTATTTTTTCCCGCTCATTGGCAGTTAATTGAAGCTTTCAGTGAAATATTTTTTTTCTGTCATGAGCTATCAGACTGCCATCAATAGAAGCAAACATCGATAGCAGCGTTGTGAGCAAGTGTTGGTATGAACCGGATTGTTAAATGACTGAAATGGAAGGATTTATGTTGCTGGATTTTTAGTGGATCTACCTATGGCCTCCACCTTTGAAAAAATGGCTTTAAGTACCACAGAATCACAGAACATGCTGCACTGGAAGGGATCCACAAGGATCATCAAGTCCAACCCTTAGCCCTGCATAGGACCATCCCCAAGAGTCACACCATATGCCTGAGAGTATCATCCAAACACTTCTTGAACTCTGTCAGGCTTGGTGATGTGACCACTTCCCTGGGGACCCTGTTCCAATGTCCAACCACTCCCTGGGTGAGGAATCTTTTTCTAATATCCAACCTAAACCTCCCCTGACACAACCTTCAGGCCATTCCCTCAGGTTCCACAGAGAAGAGATCAGTGTCTGCCCCTCCTCTTCCTCTCATAAGGAATTTATAGGCTTAACTTGTTATTATTTGATCTCAGATTGAGTTCAATCAAAACAATCATTATTTCAGAAGTACTTTTGGGTGTAGAAATAAAATATGCAGGAGTTAACAGTGACAGAGCTGTGGGTAATGGGTAATTATCTGTTTTATATTTAGGTAAGAATAAACCCTATAGATAATAACACGATAATTTAGTACAACTGCAAATAATTTGTGATAAAATATTATGTCTATCTTATGAAATATATATTTAAAAAGTCATATATACAAGAGGTGACAACTTCTAAAGAATTCAATTCAGTAGTTTTAACCACTGTTAATGGTCAAAAGTGGATCGCCTGAGCTAAATGTATTGGGTTAGTTTCATCATCGGTGTCACTGTTATAGTGAAACTGGTTTCATCAGCAATTAATTTATCCCACTCTATTATATTCAAGGAAGATGATTTTTACTGATAAGAGAAAAAACTTCAGATGTACATGTTATATCAGGCACTTAAATATTTTTAGTGCTGACAACAGCAGAGAAGGCTGATAAAAATACAAAATAAAATAGGTAAAATGTAGGAGACTGACAATAAAGACCTTTGAAATATTTAAATAACTTCTCAGAAGTTCTATAAACGTGTAGACTATCTCCAGCAGAGAGTTTATTAGTCTAAAGAAATCATTGTGTATTTTTCAGTGTACTGCAGAAAGGTTTTTCCTGTTCCAAAGATGCAGCAGCAAACAGCCCTCATTACATCTTTTAATAAATATCTCATGCTTCAAGTTTATTTGCAATTGAAAGGAGTGCCAGGGAAGAATAGGGAGTAAAAAAAGAGGTCTGCCTGAATTTTCTTATTGATACTTTTTCCCACTCTTCCTCCTAGCATGAGGACTTACTCTCTTTATTACCAGGATCATTAACTAGTATGAAACATTAAGACAGCTACCAATTTATTGTTGGACTGCCTTCTACTGCACTGTTTTCTAGTTAGAGAGCTCTGTGCAGCTACATTTCCCAAAACCCTATGATGCCAAAAGTAAGCCAACCCATGATAATTCTCATTCAATCAGAGAGATGAAACCAAGGCAAAGATATTCACTGGTTTTTAGCAAAGTCACGCTGTTCAATCAGATTCAGAACTGGGAAGGAAACTCCAGATCCTGATGAGAAGACATAGGCACTGCCTCAGAAGTACCCATGACCCAACATCTTATGCAGTTCAGTCTCCACTTCACTTTTGAAACCTGCTCTAGGAGGAAAGAAAAAAGTGAAAGAAAGCCGAAGACGAGGTGGGAAGATGAAGATGTGCCAAAACAGTCCCCTTCTCCATACAACAATATCTCTTCCATCAGAGGAGCACAGCAGTTACTGGAGAAGAATATGTCAACACTCAAGAGTCTGTAATCCTCTGGCAAACACACATTCCTGCCTGAAATGGGGCAAGTGGGTTTTATGCAAAGAATGCATTTATTCATCTGTAAAATGTTGCAAATACAAAATAAAACTGACCTATTTTGGTATTTTAAATCAAAATTTGATCATTTTAAGCTACATGTGAGAGATCATTCATTCTTAACAGGGATTTGTTATATTGATTGTTTAGAGTAGGATTAAATAAGCTTTTATCACGCTGGGACTGTTAACTCTTGACGTTCTTTACTGTTACCCTCATGTAGTTATTAACTCCTAATAGTCTTCAGTTTGGGCTGTAATTGCTCCTTCCATTAGTTTTTTTGAGACCTGAAACTGCACTCAAAAGTTCTCTTTAAATACGTGGGTTTTGGTGGCATTTTCCCTCCATCTTGTAAAAGCCAGGACAATTCACTGCTAATTATTACCATGAAATAATGGTAATTATTTCAGCAGATCTGTGAAGGAGCAGCAGATATATGCCTTCTGCACCTCGGCCTGCAACCACTGGTGCTGTGCATGGGATGTCAACCACAGCTGGGATGATGGTCCCTGACTGCCTGTAAGCTGCAGGGGGTCTGCTGCCAGCACGACATTCTGTGGGGGGACCGGGTCCGTCCTTGGCTCAGCACTGGTGTGGCTCTGCTACTAAGCAGGCAGGCAAGCCCACCCAAAATCAGCCAAAGCCAAATGCCATACTCAGCGGTGTCCTTTGTCACAGTGAGAAGGCGTAGGTGAAAATTAGCTTGGAGGATGGCCATGTCCTCTGGGGTGCTCTAGGGTCTGGGGCTTGGGAATGAGAGGGAGTGCTGCCCTTAGCTTGCAGCAGCCACCCTTGCACAGGTTCTGGGGCTACTTTGGCTTTTGAAGCAGCTGAAATACCCAGTGTGGAGACTCTGTCCCACAGCCCCAACTCTGAAGCAGACAAAAGGTTAAATGGGGACACAAGATGTTCCCTCCTCCAGCTGCTTGCAGCTCAGGGCCAGTCCCTGAGGAGTTCTGGGATGGTACTCAGGGCTGGGGTGAGGGACACTGTCACACATTGCCCAAGAACCACACTGGGGGCTTGAGAATGTTGAAGACCTGTGTGAAAGCACAAAGGAGTGAGTAACTATTTAACAACAAACATGGATATTTGGGACTGAAACCCAGACCACAGCCCAGTTTTGCGAGTTCAGGCACAACATGAGCCTCCCTCACAGCTTTGCTCCAACACTGCTTGCGAGGTGTGAACACCCTCCGACACCCGACATCAAGATGTCAGGGAGCAGGCACTGGCGCACTCCTCGAGGCATCCATCACTCCTGTGCGCTGGCAGAGAGAGTGACAGTGGCCACACTGGCCCTGAGCTGCTCTCCCTCCTCCGAGGACTGTGCTTCATCCACTGTGTGAAGACTGAAACCGAGGAGGAAAGTACATTAATGAGAATTCACTCTGTGGCTTTAATTATTAGCATCTTTGGGGCTCTTCAGATGGTGATGCTACTGTATAACATTAGCTCCCTGTATAGGTAAAGAATGGGAGCTGTATACTGTGAGCATCAGAGCATCAACCTCAAAGCGATTTAAGGGAAAAAAAAATAATACACACTGAAAAATAAATATATGCAGCTTGGGACATGGAAATATGTCTTTTCTTTAGAATGCTGATTAATGTTGCATCAAATCACAACAAAAATAGCCCCTAGGGCTCATTTTACTATTTGTAAAAGGGTAATAATGATTAGCATTTCCAATGTGAGTAGCAGGCTTTGAGGGGGATTGTATGTTCAAAAGAAATACTAATGACCTGAAGAGGTCATTAGTTTGGGGACATTGTGTTGGACTGGCACCAAATCTCCTCTTACTCTATGTAACAAATCATAGGCAACGAGTGGACTTTCACCTGTGCTAGCTTCAGGCATATTTGAAATTACTTAAATGAATATAATTGCAAAGTAATTTTATTCCACTGTTTTACAGCAGTTGTCCTACTCTGCCAAAGGCAAGACCAGTGAGCCCTTGAAAGACAGGAGGCTGCTGAGAGGGTTATTTTGTCATGTTTCTCTACTTCTCTGCACCAGAGGACTCACCTCATCTCAGCGAACAGCCCATCATGGTAGACAACCACTATGAGCTCCACCATCAGGCAGGGAACCCCTGGCACTTGGTGTGAGCACCTGATGAGGTGCTAACTGTAGCAGGTCTGTGTGACATTACTATTGTCCTAGATGTAATTTCCTACACCTTATTACCATATAATAACGACCTCTTAACAACCAGGCTAATCAAGAATTAATGAGGCACTAAAACACTTTAAGGAACAATGACGAATTTAAAAATTTCTCTTACGTGTTTTATTTAAAAAGAAATTCAGTTAACAGCTACTGCCCTTACCTTGGAGTCTTGGTACTTATTTAATGTATCAATTGAAAGCTTTTATTAATTTATCAGTTATTTACTTATGTGAGGCTGCACATAACCTAAAGAGAGTAAAACAGATTTGGGTTCTGCCTGCCTCCCTCACATCTGTCCACTCGTCTGCTCAGGCACTCCCCTGCTCTCACATGGGAAGCCTGTTTGCCCAACAGTGAAGTACCACACCAAAAATGGAACAAAGTCAGTCCAAATTAACACTACTGCCAAAAAGGCATTTTGCATTATCTCTGGAAGATAGACTGTAATTTCTATGTGGTTTTTTTTTTGTTTTTTTTTTTTTTTCAGGAAGGGAGGGTGCACTTCAATGGGTAGACGTCCTTGATGGAAGTGTTTGAGAAAGTCTGAGTGAAATAAGTGGGGAAAAGAAAGTAGGGGTAATTTACGCTACTAAAGGATTTCATATCAGTGACTCAATGCTGAATTAAAGCCTGAAAATATGTGCCTTTACCATCAGCCCGGAAGGGATAATCAAAACAAAAACATGTTCAAGTTTGATTTATTTTTTAAAACTTCCTTCTGTGGTGAAAGGGTGGGGGATATATATTGGTTTGCTGAGAAAATCCCCAAATAGATCATTCTGTGACAGATAACAGTTATGATTATTAATTCCACTGCTGACATTGAAATTACACTGATTCCCAACATAATGGATGAGTAAATAGCACATCAGAAATTCTCAGATGCTTTCACATTTCCTATGCAATCAAAAAAAATGACTCCCTCATTAAATAATACACTCTCAGAAAAGGCAATTTGATTAAATAAACCTATCTGTCAATCATGCCCAAAGTTATAAACGGAAAACATTTTGTAGCTAAGTAAAACTTTTCTCCATATTAATCTCTCTATCTTATTTTAATTTGTTTTTCTTGTGTATTTCTTAAAAGAGAAGGAATGGAAAACTAAGTCCCTCAAAGGAAGATTGGGGCAACACCTGGGCACCTGACAAAAGAGTTATAAGTTATTCTTTACCGTGAAGCAAAGACGATATGATGGAGAAATCAAAGGAGAAAGAAGAAAGGAGAGAAATGGCGACATGCACTAATCCAGAAACCTGAGCTACTGTGGGTGTATCCCTTGTTACATATATCACTTTATTTCTCTTCTGTTTCTCAGAAAACATGAAGACATGTTTTGTGAGGAAAAAGTGGAAAGGGAAGGGCCAGCAGAATAGAAAGACAGTAAGAAATGAGACTGCAGGTGATGAATCTTTACAAAACCAGGGCTGGGATGGTAGAAGAACAGCAGAGATGGTGCAGCAAGAAAGAAAAAGGAAGGAAAGAAAATCAGGAGTGGTGAATGGCATGGGATGGATAGCAGGTAACAAGACAGGGAAAGACAAATCAGAGATCATCCTGAGCATTGGATCAAAGGTGCCCAAGGATACCTGGAGAGTGGGCAGGGATGTGAGGCTGCAGAAGTGCCCTCCAGGTTTGTGCTACTGGGATCCCCTCTGCCCCATCCACAAAGCACCCACTACCAAAGGAGTAAACATATTCTCCTGTAGCAGGAAATGGCCACACATTACCAAGCTGCATTACAACAACAGCGGGGTTAATTTTTTGTGCTATTTAATTTCATCAATGCTGTGGGCTGGGGAGATGGGAAGAGTTGTGTAACATGGTGTGAGGGGTGGAAAGTCTCTGAACATCACTGTGTCTGGTGGCCAAAGATAGGAAGGGGGTGTGGTGGCTTCCTCTCCTTGTGTCTGGGAGGCAGCAGCTTCTTGGGACATCAAATATTTAATTAACTGAGCTGCAGAATTGTAGGATAAGATTTATGGAAGTGTGTCAGCCTGGACTGCGCTGTTCCTGGTGAGTCTTTAAAGCTAATACAACTTATATAGAAGATATTCTTTGAAAAGAACCAGAGATTTATTTGGATAAAACTCTGAGTGGATGACAAGTGCATGCAAAGAAATAAGATGTGATTTTAATTTCTCTCAAGTAGGAAAACATAAGCGGCTTGAGCAAGAGGTATTTGCTTTCCAGCTAGGCACCAAGGCTTTTATGTTCTTCAGCACGCAGAAAGAGTTGTTCTTATAGTGAATTCATAGCTCTGCAATGTCATTGAGCCAAATGGGATCATGCTAAAGATACACTTGGCCATTTCTGTTAGATAAAAATAAATCAAAATAATTTTAAAAGGAGGGCTGTTGCTTTTTATAATCTTTCCACAATGTCTGGAGATGATGGTTATTAAGTCGTCCACCTACTGTTGTCTGAAGGAAATATATGCAAATTGGGAATAATATCGATATTATAGGTCCTTCTACAAACTTAACTTTTAGCATCTAGCTTCGTGCCCATCTCTCATTGTTCATGTATTATATATGACTTTGTATTTATTTAGTCTTATGTATTACATAGAGTAATGGAGCTCCTAAAATTCTGGCTGACAAGTCTTCTTTTACTATACCACTGATCTTTCGTTTTCTCTCTTTATTCCACTGTTTCCCAGGCTTGAGAGCTGGAAATTTGGTCCTGACTTCTGCCTACTCAGCATTGGTCACAGGAGGCTGCTCTGGGTGCTGCAGGGCTTAACAGTGGCATCAGCCAGCCACTCTTAGACAGTAATGAAACCCACGGAAAAGGCTCAGGGAGAGGTTTCTTTCTCTTGAATACAAAGCCTGAAAGAGTAAACGTCTCCAGGGGAGGAAAGGACATCCCTCCTGAGCTGACTGTTCCTCTCCTGGCCTCGGTGCTGGACTGCTCACTCACTGGAGCTGTGCTGGGATTACTGCGCTGCAGGATGCGATGGTCAGTGTGCTAATGGCAGCTGTGAGGGATGTGGAGAAGAAGCAGACCTCCACCCTGACAAACACAGGTTCTTCTTTTTTTTCCCCTCGGTCTTTCATGTGCAGTCACTTTTTCAACACACGCAAGTCATCCTGCTTTACTGAGACTGCTCACAGTAAAGCATGCTGCTCTTGGGGAAATGTTTTTTAACTGAACTAGAGATGGACAGCACAGCATAAGCACCAATTTAGGCACCTACAGGAATACTTGGTCTTTCAAACAATAATGCTGAAAGAAGTCCTGCTGGAAGGCATCATGCTTGTCTCTAATTATTTATGAGATCAAAACCTTGCTCTGTGACAGAGGAAGACCCAGGATTTTTTAACAGTTTGTGGCAAAAGACTTCATCCTTTTCCTTCCACAGAAGTCTACAGAAACTGCTGTTACGTACAGTGATTGCAAGTATTAGAGTTTGTGTCTCATATTACATTTTTTGTATAAGTTACTGGGAACGTATGTAGATTTTACGTGAGCAGGAACGTTAATTTTTTCTTAAGTCCAACAGTTAAAACCAGTATAGACCAGAGTCATGACAAATTATTTTTGAGTTTACGTTCTGTGATGTTCTGGGGTTCTCAGCCCCAGACCTTCTCCTCGCTCTCTGCTGTATTTCGCCTCCATCTGAACTACATCAAGACGGGTCACGCATCTGGGTTGCCTGCCTCATCTCCCTAAGGGACTTCAGACCAGAAGGCCCCCTCTACCCCCGCATTATAAATGCCACAAAAATTGGTCATCAAACCAGGTACAAAAGGGTAATTTGCTTATCCTTTGTCTTTATCATGCTACTAAATACTTTTAAGAGATTATTTTTGCTGATTTGTCTTTGCTTTGATAGTAGGAAAGCTGATGTGAATGTCTAGGATTTGTACCCATAACTGTACTAAATTCTGATGCAATTAAATACACAGTAAGTCCACATGTTTATCAGGTAACAAATCAGTTCTGTTTTAATTTAGTATGCCTTATCTATCACACCTTCTGGAGTGTATCTCCGAAGAAATATGTTGAGAGATGCCTTCTTTCTGCTTACAGTTTATGTCATGAAAGGTGGAATCAGCACAAATGAATCCTGACAAAATATCTTACAAAACTAATAAAAATCAGCATGCAGAGATGCCAGCTGTAATTGCACTATTTTGCCATAAAAGGTCTGTGGGCCAATCAAACCATGCGGTTGTTTTTTTTTCTTTGGAAAAACTCAGCTTTTATCTTTGTAAGTCAATGGCAGAGTTGCCCTGCTTTTGCAATGATCAATAAATATAACCCTTTTGAATCTCAGGAACAATATACCTAATCCAAACCTTTGTCCTGATTCATCTCCAGCTTTGATAGCTTCAGTGTGTCACCCTGCTTGCTTGTCAAATCTATCATCAATTCTAAATTGCCGATAAATATATTCCACATCTCTTTGGGGAGATGAAGCTTGTCTGCATGCTAAACAAAGAACAGAATGCAAAAAGCCAAGATACATGCTGAGATATAATATTCTCCCTTTTAAAATACCACAGGTGAAATAATAATGTGGAAATATTCTTACCCCGAGGAAGACAGACTCCAGTTGTAGCTTAGCAAATCAAAGACCAGAAAACTTGCTTGCAATAACATCCTAACAAATCCAAAGAGTTATTTTTTCCCCAGTTAAAAAATATCCACACACTGACTTTTAATCCAAATCCAGAGATTAAGGTAGAAGAACTTCAATAATTTGTTTAGTTAGGTATGAAAAGTAATTCGTCATGAAACTGCCAGCCTGCCACTATAAAGGTTAAAAAAAATCATAGTTATTCATGGCTGAAGAGTAGGGCTTTTCCACACAGGAAAATTCATCATCATTTCAGGTTTCAGTATCTTTTTGTATTTTGCATGGCAAATAAAAAGTTGTCCACCAAGTCTGTAAAGTCTCTTTTTTTTGGTCACTCTTTGGGAGAAACAGGCGTTTGTTTAGATTCCCTTAATTTGGTCGTCGTAGTCATAAAATAAGTTAACATCAAAATGAGGGAGCTTCTCATTCAAAATCTCACTTTCTTGTTATTAAAAAAAAATTATCTGTGCATCATCAAAGTAGAAAACTAAGGCACTTCAAATTCCCAAATCTTTCCATTCCTGGACAAGCTTTAGTGTTCAAATGTTAATAGGATGCCTGCATTAAAAAAAAAACAAACAAACACCCAAAACCCACAGAACAAACAAACAAACAAACAAAAACAAACAAAACAACCCAACAAAAAAACCCCTCAAAAAACCAAGAACCAAAACAAAACAATTTCCCCCCCCAAAAAATAACCGTAAAAAAACTTGGCTTGTATTCAGGCTCAAGAGTCTGTGAAACAGACTTTTTCCATACTATGACCTCAGTCTTAGGATTTCTCTTTTGCAAAATATTAGTTATTTTTCTTGGCAGGTGGCCAGAACTCTATATCTCTCTTTCTCCCCCTCTTGCCGTCCTCCTCTCCCCACCCTCCAGGCACACACACTCCTCTCCTCTTCCCATCACCCAGCGGTTCAGCCCTGGGATGAGGCTGACGGGACATAGTGTGGAGAAAAAAATCAGGTTACGACACCCTGGAAGTATCAAATGCTCCCAATTGCTTTTCTCTTCTTTTGGACCCATTTTGTTTTGTTTCCCTCCCCAAGACCCCTGGGGGAAGCCAGCAGCCCCCCCGCATCCAGCAGTGGTGGTGCCCCCGCCAAGCATCAGCCCTGGCAGGTTTCAAGTTGCAGCCGCTTTCGCCCAGGGTAGAGATTTCCAAAATGTGTTACCCTGGCAACCAGGAATTTTAGCCCAGCAAAAAACACCACCATGCACACCACAAACTCAATGTGTGAGACGCTGAGCTTCCATTTATCATTTTCTTCTGAGAAAAAATACAGAGCGGGGTCGGTGGTGTCTGCCTTCCTGAAGGCATTTCCAGTGAAACAGTCTTCTTCCCAGGTATTCGCATCTCCCCATTTTCCTGGCAACCTCTCTTTAACCACTGTATTCTAAGCAAATATATAATAAATATGAAATTCCTAATTAGTCCCTTACAAATGACAAAGTCCAAGGAAAACAGTGCCTAAGAGAAAAATAATATGCTTTTGGTGCAATACAGGAAAACATTTCCTCAATCCTGATGGTATTTTAGCCAGTTAAATTACTCAGCTTTATTCTAAATGATATTAAAGGAACACTGGTGATACGGAAGCATTTTTTGACTTGGTATAAAATTAGAAATAATGCCCATCAATATAGTAAGTTTTCCAATGGGACAAAAGCTGCTGTTTCAGAGTGAAGGTTTCTCTTGTATAAAACCACTTTCCTCTTCAGCTTTGAGCCAAGGGTAGCATCAAAACAAGGACAACTTCCCATGGCTAATTATTTTTCCCTACAGTGTGCAGAGTACAGGCAGATAGTAAAGGTGAAGGTGCACCTGTATCAAGGGTACTTGGTAAAAAAACTCTGAATAGAGCAATAAGGGTGGTTAGCTCAAGCTATTGGCTATATCTGGTAAAAGAGAGGGATAGAATTTAAAAAACAGGACAGTGAAAGCCCTATCTCACCCCATCTAAGTCAAACAAGACTCAGCAGTACTTTTATTTAGCATTCACCTATCCCCATTTCTGTTGACATCTCAGATAATGCTTTTTTTGGTCTGACTTGAAATCAACAGAAGCTAAATTTTGTCCCAGGAAAACCACAGCTGCAATTAAGGTCAGATTGGGCTTCCAGGTGTTTTCTTTCTAAACCAAACAAATCAGCTCCATCTCATCTGCTTTCAGGGAGATCATGTTTTTAAGATATTTTTATATGACTTTAGGCGCTATTTAGAGATTATTTTTTTTTTTACTTGTATCATCTTTGACTGCTATGTGTCCATATTTTTTACATGGCAAAAAAGAAAAGACCAATAATACGAATTTATTCTTCCTCCTTAACTTTGTAAGCTTTAAAGACAGATTCAGTAAAGATCTGTGTGAGCAAATGTCTTCCAAGAAAACGTCTTTATAGCATTTGAAGAAAACAGACATCTTGGTATCAACTTACAATAGGGTTTTTTGTGAACTATCAGCAGCATTGTACACTGTAAACTCAAAAAATCTGTGCTCAGAAAAAGTTAGGAATTGGCAGGAAAGGTTCACATCAGTATTTTGACAATACCACAGTGGCTCTGATGCATCCAACAGGTGAAATCATTTTGTTTCTGGGAGTGGGAAGTTATGGTGGAATTATATTTTTTAACAGTCTATACATTTAATATGCAGAGAAACACCCTATACATGGACTGAAGGTAATTCTTTAGGGGACAGGGCAGAAAAAGGAACTTTTTCATGGGACTTTGAAAGCTGAGGAGAGTGTTTTAAAATTTTAGCTGTTTTCGCTGGACTGGTTGAGCAGAGTGACAGTCTGGCAGTGTTAGGGGTTAGCTCGGCAAGCCAAGGCTCAAGTAAACAGGTGGAATAGTGCAATGAAGCCAGCCTTCTTCTTCTGCCAGCAACTTAGTTGATGGATAAACACCAGACTTTCACTTCTACAGTTTTCAAGACCTCCATCGCTCTGAAAAACACTGCCTTCATTCATCATTCTAAGGAGGTTTTTTCCTTTTTTTTTTTTTTTTGAAATCATGGACTGCACAACTTCTCTCAGAAACATCACAGATGTACGTTCAAAGATATTGACACACTGATGTTTTCAGAAACAACAAATTTCAAAAATTAACATAAAATACACCATTTCATATTGGTTACCATCTCCTGGAAGTTGTGCTTCTCAGCAGAGCAGCATCATCTGTGGCTCATGAGAGGGTTGATATACTCCATGACAGCCCCCGATAAAGCCTGTGGAGTTACTAAAAGAGGTTTCACCAAATCATTGGTTGATGTATCTTCTGGAGATGTTCTTGTCACCTAAAATGTCCACAATCTGAGCCGTGGAAGACTGGGAAGTTGCCCCAGTATCTTAATCTGAGAACTAAAAAGTGGATTACATCCCATGAAAGTTTGGGAACCCCTTTTTTGGGAACCGACTTCCTCACTAGCATGGATTTCACCCTCTCCATTGTCCTCTAAACCCATCTGTTAGCTATTTTCTGGTTCAATTGACTTGAACCATCAGGGTCCTTTTGGCAAAGAGAAGGATATTGAAGATTTACCCACTGGAGGGGTTTTCTCCTCTGCAGCTTGAATGCTTTGTCCCTTCCCCATTTGCCATCTATCCCTCCCTCCAGTTCAGCAAGACAAAAGCCAGATCCTTCTAATTTAAATTGTATGACCCCTCTCCCAAGACTGAAACTCCAGGTGGAGAGGTGATGGGTCAGGAGTTGCCCCTGCACACCAGGTCTGCAGGCACATGGGAGGGGCAGCATCTTCTGCTACAGCTTTCTCCCTACACTCCTCAGGACATTTACCACTTACTACCCAGGTTTGTCTTTGAAAACTTAAACTAGTACTCATTTCCTTTACTGTTTTGGGTGAGTAATCCTCAGCCTTTTTTACAGAACATTACATTTTCAACACCTTGTACAAATATTAGTAAGACAGTCTTCATGGTGGTCTAATTATTTTAGATGGGGGAAAGCCAAGGTTAACTTAAAATAACTTGCACTGGGCCTTTCAGTGAAGTGAGGGGGGATTAAGGCTACTCTTCTTTCCAGTGTTCCACCAGGCTGCAGTTCATATCACAGTAAGACTCCCAAGGTCATATCACACAATATTCTGAGTTGGAAGGGACCCAGAAGGATCACCAGATCCAACTCTTAAGGGAATGGCCCATACAGGGATCAAAACCACAACCTTGGTGTTATTATCACCATGCCCTAATCAACTGAGCTAAGCTGTTGCCTGAGAGACTTAAGGTCAAGATCACACATCAGTTAGATGTGACAGGCCAAGCTCCCTGGGGGCTAAGAGCGGAACAGAGCACTGATGACACTCACTCAAGCTCACTGCCTGCATTTGGGACTGGTTCTCTCTGTTCTCTGCAGGCACTTTGTAACCCCTCTGCCTCAGTCTTCCCACCTGCAGAAGGGGAAACCAGCAGGAGTTTTTGGCTGTTTATCCATGAGTCACTCCGAAGATACAAGGGGCAACACAGAAGGGAGGAAGAAAGAACCAACAGGTGACAGCTTATACCACTACAGATGTGTCACATCAAGCAACAACAACAGCCACTTTCTATTTCCTTCCTGAAGAAGAATCAGGGTGGTGAGAACAATGAGCAGGTGTTGGATAGGCAAGAAATTGTAGCACTAATGTCTGCAAATGGGCAGCTTGGAAGCTGCTGAATTTAGTAGTTAATGAAGATCCCCCTGAGCAAACCATTCTGCAAGTGATGCTGGGGACCAGTGCAGGAAAGGAACAGAGTCAACATCTATTTCTGGCAAAAGCAAACAAGCCAACACACACACAATGTGGTCGTTGTGGTTCTCAGAGAATATTAGCAAAGGATAAAACCTGCATAACTGCCATAAATTCTAAAAGCGTCCCTCAATCTTGGTTAATTCTCTTGTAAAAAGGGAGGGAAAAATCTGGAGCAGCTCAGCATGAAAACAATTGTTGGAGGGTTAATAAAGAGACAGCACTGAGGTATCTAGTTGCTAGCCCTGATATCATTAAGTAAGTGCACTAGAAATGTCGAGGTAAATGCATAACAGTGAATCACAGTCAGGCATGATTAACCTTGGGTAGTCTGAACTGGAAATCATTTACAAACACAAAGGTACTGAAGAACATCTCAACAGACATCGAAAGTCATTCCAAGAGCAGGAGTCATGCTGAGTACTTTGTGTATGCATGCCATTTTTTAATTATTGTCATATTTTGCACGTGGGAGGATGGAAGATCCTAGACCCCTCACTCATGGAGGAGTTTCTGTGACACTGCAAGGTCCTTGGAAACATGTGTACTGGTTGGAATCACTTTGCCTTGCACACAACTTTTATAAAATTAAAAGTTTTAGTTGCAACAATCCAAAGCTTACTGAGAGGACACATTTTCTGCCAAAGAAAGACTAAAATTCTATAAATTCAAATATTAAAGAACCAAAGAGCTCTCTTTCTTTATTCATTCCCCACTCCTTAATACAGTCTGTAGCCCTCCAGACTACAACTGGCAAAACCAGGGGGGAGAAGCATTTTAACAAAAACTAGGTGTTTTTAACAAAAACTGTGGAAGTTCTCTGACCCTTGAAAATTGACCCTCTTGTCATAAAACCAAAAGAACAAAACATTGCTGGATATTTCTGAGCAATCCTAAAAGTTTAGAAATGCTCATTGAAGCTGTAACCATATGACCCTTAAAGAGCTATATATATATTGAGTACAACAACAACAAAATCCCTTCAAATCCACAATTCTCACAGCTTTAAAAGCATTCAATTACAAGGAACATGACAATTACAAGGAACATGAATCAACTGGGGAAGACTCCAGACAGCTTTACACCTTGGTATCTTCTACTGCAATTCTTCAGTGCCAGCTCAGGTGATTATTGTGCACGCCAAAGTGGTGAAGGCCAGAGGAATATTGTGCAAAACAACACAGCTCTGCTCAGATTTCCTTCCTGCTTTCTCATTAGTTTCATTCTCCTAAATCCATCTCAGTTATCCTTAGCATTGTAATAACTGCCCTTATTTAGCTGCCTCATTAGGATGCTGCATCAATTAATGTGCATCATCTAATGCATACTAGTTTTTTAATGTTTAATATTATTATCAGTGGAGAGCTGTATCATACCGAGTCTGTCTAGGGAGTTAATGCATATAGGAAAAAAGCCCCTATGCAGAATGCCATTCTGTATGATTACTGTACCCAAACCCCTCTGAACAGACCACCACATGTCCTGCACTCTACGTTTCTATACTTTGGGAGGTTACATGTTAGCACCTTTGGCCCTAGTGCTGCAGGTCTCAGAATTACATTTGTTTTTGAGGACCTGGAGACCAGTGGACAAGGCATGAGGAATGTCTTGAAGCGGAGACATCATGTACATGCTTGGTGCACAAATGCCTCACTGCCTGATTCAGGAGGGTAATCAACCTGTCCTTTGAAGCTGCATAAATAATGTTTGGGTGGAGGTAGTATATCTACACCAGGGATGAATTAACTGCCATTGAGTCATATAAACTTGGCTTGAGTGTGTGGCTTGTAACATGCCTGAGGAAAATAAAAAAGACATTTTCAAGAAAGAAACATTAATTTACTCCTCCCCATCTTCTCTGTTATTTTCCTCTAGGCAAACATGACTTTCTTTGTGGAATTTTTTTGTTGCTGTTTGTTCCGTTTTCACAGGGAAACACTGATTCACAGTGAAATGAATTCACAGATTTTCCTGGTCAGGCCAGAACGTGCCATCTCTCCAATATCAGTGTTGTTCCTTTTTAGCACCCCTGCCAAGAGGTGCCAACTGGACTCCTTTGACACTCAGGGGAGTGACACTTCACAAGAAGATGCAGGCTTTTCTACTCACAGGGACCCCTGGCAGCATTCATGCCTCCTTGCACACCCCTGCAGCTCCTAGCTGGGCACTGCTGGACCTCTCATCCAGCTGCACAACAGCATAGCCTTCTTCATGTGTGCAAGGGAAGAGTACATCCCATACTGGGGACAAACCGAGCACATACACTCACACATCCATGTGTGTGCCTGCACCGCAGGTCCTTCTGCCTGTGCATTGTGTACACAGGTGAGAGTTGCTACACCATCAAAAGAGCAGAGAAAGTCTGTATCCATGACTGCCTGAGATACCAGGAATAAAAGCCTGTCCTAGAAGAAGACGGAAAAGAGAAGAAACTTGTGGAAGGCCAAGAGCAGGGTAGCATAAAGAGAACTGAGGCATCGGTGTGTGCCTACATATCAACACGAGTTGCATTCCTTCACTATAATGCTTATGGACCCAGTCCTCTACAGACTAACACATACACTTTAGTTTGTTAATAGCTTTTACTTGTATCACTCTCCCTTCTTTCTTGTTTTCAGTGTTTGACCTCTGGTTTTCTCTTCTACTGTTCTCACTTTTGTATCTCTTTCTGAAAACGTGATGTTTGCAATTCTTTTTTCTACTTCTTAGTTGTATCCCCCCTCTCATTTTCTTCCTCCTCTTTTGGCACAGCACTTGCTGGTTCCCTTCCTCTCATCTCCTCTTTTTTCTTCTGCCTCCTTTTCTGCAGAATTTCTTTAACTAGAGGTTCCTCTGCTTCTTGAACGCAGTCATTTATCAACAGTAACCAGTTGTTTCTACCTCTAAAAGTTGTTCTGGGAACCAGTGTACGCTGTGGAATAGCCTTAGAATATAGTAACAATTTAAAGATAAGCATTATAAATATACTATATCTGGTAGACAGCACAGTTTCAGAAGGTTGTACTAAGATCTCTTATTAGGCAAGGAACCTTTCACACCAGACCAGACTCTGAAGTCTGTTCAATCTAACGCAGCCCACCATATGACACAGTATGTAGTCTCAAACCAAATTTGTAACCATACCGAGGTGTATCTCTGAACTCATATTTTGGGTTCAGAGATACCACTGTTGTGGGTTCAGAGATCGTACAGGGTCCGATGAAAGAGCAGAAAGGAACATTCCTCATCAATAAAATACTGTCTAACTAGAGAAAAACACTTTGGAGGACAGCTTACATTTTACATATTGCTAAATATAAGCAAAAATAAATATGTTCATTTCTCCAAAATACCTCCAGATGGCATTAAAACCCTTCTTCTTTTGGTTCTTACTGCAATATTATTTTAAAAAATGATAATTATTGGAATCATTTTTTAACCGTTCCCAGCAATCATACTATCAGAAGGCATAAGGCTGCTAATGCTTAATTCATTTAATAAGTTTGGCTAAATATGCTTGCATACTATAATTACATTCCACAACACAATCTGCAGGACAAGCCATTTCTTACACTGTGTCAAATCTTTTTCTAGATTCATTTCCAGAAGATTTTTTAATGCGTATTTGCAGCAGAAATCAAAACATCTCACAATAAATCACTGTTATTGTACCTCTTTCTGTGAATACTTTTGGCCATGTAACAAATGGTGACACCTTATGAGATTTACATGATATAATGTTCTGAATTTAAATAACAGGAATCACAATACATAAATTATGGACTAGACACATTCTAAAATTCACATGACTGACTGTTACAAGAACTTCCCTCCCTCAAATGGGATTAAAAAGGTGAATGGTTTTGCAGAAATTCATAGTGCTCCTGCCTGGTAGTTATTAAAAGAATTCACTTATCTCGCTCAGTTTGGGAGACTGATGCTTTTTTTTTTTTAACTTGCAGCCTATCTGTTTCATAGACTGGTTTATGTTGGCAAAACAATTTAATCTTTTGTATACTGGAGTTAAAAATGGTAAAGCTTCTATTGTTGCACTAGAGTGAGGGTGAACACTGATATATTACAAGTGCCTGTTCCCATCTATTTCTCGACTTCTTTTGTTAATTCAAAAACATCAACAAAATCGTGAGAGACCAGAGATAACTGTAATTGGATTCCAAGTAATTTGGAGGTGAAGCTGCAGACTGCAGTCTTTTAAAATTACATCAGTACATCAAAGGTATATGTGACATAATGTTTTTTAGCAAGTGTGACAAACTCCAGCAGCATTAAGGTAATGCTGAAGTAAGGTTGTAAAGGCCAGCCTCGCACACCCACAAAAATAATCTCATATCTATTCAGTGTGATATGGAGCCATTTCAATTGCAAAGATCTCTGACTTACTAGCATGCAAAAGTTATAGGAATAATTAATGTTTAGTCATTATCTAAAAAGCTGGTTTAAGAAAAGCATCAGTGAAAGCGATCATCTTAATGAAAACAAACAAATTTTATTTTGCCCACAAATCTGATAAAAACACAGCTGTCTTCTCTAATTTTAAACGCAAATGTGACTTACGATGTATGGGTTGCGCTTTTCTCTGGGCTCTTTGGCTCTACATCACTTTTCCCTTTAAAAAAGAAGAAGAAAATGACATCAGAAATGGGTCAATATGGAAACTGCTCAGATGTGACATGTCAATGCTTTATTCATTGCTAACACTGACCACTCTTGCCACACACACACAAACGGCTGTGGAGGCAACCACAGGGCTGCAGGGGCACTGCTGGAGCATGTGCAAGTAGGGGGTCAATCCTGACTTGACTTTTCTTGTCCCTGATACATATACTCTCTAAATGTCAGGCAGAGAAACTCCACAAGAGAGGCTGCTTAGAGGACACAGCATTTACCAGGGAGAGCAGACCCTAGAGCAAAGGAAAGGATTTCTCTAGGGTCCTACAGTTCTGCTACTGAGAGTGTACTCCATACAACATGCACTTGCTCCAAAACCCTGCTCCAGGAACAATAACTATTTCATACAAAGCAAAACAGCATCAGCAGGAGATAGTAAGGCAGTGATTAGGGCACAATTCTGCCAATGGATATTTTGGTTCATATTCTTTTTGACAGATTAAGGATGTGTTCTTTTGCAATTGTAAATCGGGGGCAGGGGAAGCCCTCTTTGCTATGTTGTACATTTTGGCAAAGGCACTCAGCGTCAGAGAGGTCAGGTATCCAAATGCTTAAGAACTTTCAGAGGCCCAAGGGATGCTTCTTCACATTTCCTTATGACTCACATGGGTCCTGGTATGTTGGCTTGTTACAACCCCCATACTGAGTCCAAAATAATGTATCTGCCCAACACAACTTAGTCACATAGCACAGACAGGGGGAGGCAGACTGCTGGCTCATGAGGCGGTACTGCTTCTGCTAAGTCAGGCCAAATCCTTTGCCCTCCTTTCTACCCCTCACCCCCTATCAAAACACAGGAAGGCTGATGTTGTTTTTTGTATTTAATGTTCTCTGAGTAACCCAAGAAAGCTGCACTTCAGTGTAAGATTTCTGTTTAGCTCTACCATGGATGTACAGGTTATGCCACTCCACTTGAATCACCTTGAATTCTGGACCTAGTGACTGTGCAGCTGCTGCTCCTCGTGTGTCACTGGATGCTAATGGCTGTCTATACATGAGTTTATGTTGCCTAGCAGACAAGGAGTCACAGAGGTTGAATGTGACTGGTTTACTGATGGATTACCTTTTAATGAGCTTTGTTAAACCAAAATCCACCTGTGCCTTCTGAAAAAAAATATGAGAAATGCTTATTTTGGCCAGGCTGTAGTGGTGTTGCCTGATTTTCTGCTCATTGAATTGAGTGGGTTTTGCATCAAGTCCTGGTCGACCACGTCCATGCATGTGAGCATTATGCATCATCCATTTGCTGCTGATAAAGTCCTCACCTTCAGTTTTCATAGAGCAATGGCTGTAAGGGGCACCTCTGGAAAACTTGCTATTGCCTTCAGAAGAGGCAGGATTTTGCTACCAATGTTCCTCCATTGCTGTACAGAAAGAAGCTGAAGGACTCAGCCTAGACAGTGACCTTCTGGAAGTATGTGTCTTGTAGAGGAGGTTCTGAGTATTGCAAACACTTTTAGATCTTGTCCTCCCCCCTCTGGAAGGGTTTGTGTCTACCCAACCAAGGTGCCTAAACTTTATTAAACAGGATGGGGAAAGCTCTGGATGACTTCAAACTCACTGATGCCTCTGCGGGCCTCTAGAGAAGCTAAGCACTTTCTGTAAGAGGACAGCTAAAGGCACCCAAAATTTAGGCATGAGCGGGGCATCCACATAAGACAGAATACATCCACTTCATAATCTCTAGGCTGCTTTTCACTTTTAGCAGAGACCTCAGAAAGTATATCCAAATGATAAACTCGCTGGCTAGAAGGCTGTGGCTACAGTATGTGTTTGTCAGCCTTAGGGTGCCTGGAGCACTGGAGCTCATCTGCATTATGGTAATTTGGAACAAGAAACCAACAGTAACAGTTGGCATATATTCAAAGATTTTCTATTTGTAACTTGGGCTTTTTCTAAGTCATGAATTATTACCATGAACCCTGGTTTGTTTGAGTGTGAGAGGGAATATGGATTCCTGAGTGCTCTGCCAGCAGAGTTCACATTAGTTCTACTTTCAGCAATATATGTTAATGCAGCAACAAGGAAAACAGTATATGTACTGTGAGGAAAGAGGAAATGGAATCTCTGTGATTTAGCCAAACTGGATTAACGAATTACCCTACACTAAGCATTTGTAGCTGCTTTTATGCTAATTGTCACTTAACATACTTCTGTGTGGAGGGCAAGGATGAAGCCTGTACAGATGGTAAAAACTCATCAGTCCAGCCTATCAGAGGAGAAAATCTGGCTATTAATGCTTTATTTTATTCTCACTTGATTGAATCTCAGAAATTTTAAAAATGTATATAGCTTAAGTATAGTTGAATGTCACAGGCATGGTACAGTTTTTGTTTTTGGACAAGCATATGTAAAAGAGAATTACCTGTCACAACAACTTCGTTTTTTTATACTTAGTCTTGACCAGAGTAAGATTTGCTCTTCATTTTTATGTAACCTGCCAAATGCATGCAGGTACCATTGTGGGAGACTGGTATTTGCCAAATTGCTGAATCTTCTCTAGATTCTTCTGACTTCTTTTGGGTCAATTGTGTCATCCTTTGTTTTTCTTAGTCTTTTTGGAATTAACAAAGAATATGCTCCCCACCTTGCTATGCGATTGCTGTTAGCACACCTTATTTCAGGTGCTAAGTGCTGTGTAGGTCTCCTGAAACAGGCGTGTCTGTGTGTTGGTGGGTGTATGTGCACACATGCCTCCAGAAAACACACAGTGGAAATCATCAGTCCACAGATCCTTTCCCACAAAGCTGGGAGTTCTTTGCTAGTTTCTACCTCATCTCACGCAACTTCTTTCCTAACATTTTTAGGTACAAGCAGAAGATATGTGTCCAGATTTCTCGAATTTCAAAATAAATTTCAAATGAACTTCTGTAGGATTTCCCTGCTGAATAGTAGGTGGCCAGAAAAAGACCTCTCTCCTCTGAGTTGGAATTTTGTGAATCACTCAACCTAACCAGGACACGTTTCCCTTTCTGGGTAACAGGGATAAATAATATTTATTGTGATGGAGTTGTATAACTTCAGTCATTATCAGATTTTTAATGCTTTGATTTCCTTGTGGGGCAAGGGTAACAGAAATGCAAATGTTATCCATGAGAAAGACAATGTTGGCAGCTGCAGTAAAACCATTGCAAATGACAGGCTCAAGAGCCACTCCAAAGAAGACACGGCGCAATGGGAAATAACAGCTAATTCAGACTCTGAAGATGTGCATTTGGATAATACAGTACATAGATCATTAGATTTCTTTTCCACAGAGTAATTTGCTAGTATTTCCTCACATCCTGTACTGGGTTTGTGTGGTAAGGTTTTGGTAATGGGGGGGCTGGATACAGGGGAGGCTACTGTAAGAAGCTGTCGGAAGCTTCCCTTGTGTCTGATGGAGACAGTGCCAACCAGCTCCAACACAGACCTGCTGCTGGCCAAGGCCAAGCCCATCAGCGATGGTGGTAGCGCCTCTGGGATAACAGATGTAAGAAGGCGGAAAGATGCTGCACAAAAGCAACTGCAGCCAGAGACAGAAGTGAGATTATGGGAAGAAACAGTTCTGCAGACACTGAGGTCAGTGAAGAAAGAGGGGGAGGAGGTGCTCCAGATGCTGCAGCACAGGTTCCCCTACAGCCCGTGGTGAAGACCATGGTGAGGCAGTCTGGCCCCCTGCAGCCCACGGAGGTTCATGGTAGAGCAGAGATCCACCTGCAACCAATAGGGGACTCCACGCTGAAGCAGGTGGGTGTCCAAAGGAGGCTGTGACAGCATGGGACACCTGCACTGGAGCAGGCTCCTGGAAGGACCTGTGGACCCATGGAGAGAGCAGTGTAGGCCTCTAGAAGGACCTGTGAACCCATGGAGAGAGGAGCCCATGCTGGAGCAGGTTCACTGGCGGGACCTGTGCCCCCACAGGGGGCCCACAGTGGAGCAGTCTGTTCCTGAGGGACTGCACCTCATGAAAGGGACCCACACTGGAGCAGTTCATGAAGAACTGAAGCCTGTGGGAAGGACTCATGTTGGAGGAGTTCATGAAGGATCATCTCCCATGGGAGAGACTCCGTGCTGGAGCAGGGGAAGAGGGTGAGGAGCAAGGAGTGTCAGAGACAAGGTATGATGAATTGATTGCAGCCCCCATTCTCCGTTCCCTTTACACTGGTGGTGAGGAGGAGGCAGAGAGTCTGGGAGTGAAGTTGAGCCCAGGAAGAAGGTGCTTTTAAGATTTATTTCTCATTGTCTTACTCTGATTTCACTGGTAATCAGTTAAATTAATTTCCTTGAGTTGAGTCTGTTTTGCCCATCACGGTAATTGGTGAGTGATCTCTCCCTGCCCTTACCTCTACCCATGAGCCTTTTGTTGTCTTTTCTCTCCTGTGTCCAAGTGAGGAGGAGAACAATAGAGCAGTTTTGGTGGACACCTGGTCCGGGTAAACCCACCATGCATCTGAATAATTTTTTCCCCAAATTTCCTTTGGGCTTGACACACAGGACTGGTAAAATCTATATCTCATTCTAATGTGTTTATTTGATGTCTTATTCCAGCACCTCAACAGGAATCCTCATGAATACAGTCTCAGAGGTAGTCAAACTCTCTTTGTGATGTTAGGAAAAGTGTCTGGGAGTCCGACAGTGACCTGAACTTTTGGTACCAATGAATAAAATGTTTCTGCATTGGTTCAGCTATTCTTTGGTTTGGTTGCCATCAGCCAGTCAGCACCGAGTCTGGCTTCTGCACAGCTGCAAATATATGCTGATTTTGCTAAACACGATGAATGAGGAGATAAACAACTGGAGGTACTATGGTGTGGGAAGGTAGATGGGGGAATTGGAAGTGGAGTCAGAGACTGTTGGAGTAAAGAGCAGGGGAAACTTTTAAGGACGTGGGATCAATTGCATAATCTACAGGAAAGTGAGTTTCATTAAATCTGCAGAAAAACCTATTTTATTCAATTGCTGAAAGAAGGAAATATTCAGCTATGACCAAAGCTGGCCAAGTATTGTGGTCTCTGATGTTACTGCAAAGCCCTCAGCTCAGCTGGTGTGTTTGTCATGCTTGTGCCTCTGCCTGTGTTTGCGTAGCCCTCTCTGTTATGGCTCTTTTGTGCTTCCTTCTCTCATTACTGTATTCATTATTTTCTGACAGAACCTCATCCCCTTTGCCTTTTATTACTTCCTTAGTGCTGGTACTTGAACTGATATCAAACCAACGCCAGCAATTAAGTGACACCACTGCATGTTTCTTCACAACATTGCCTTCCACATGCTGACCTTTCCCCAGTGAAGAGTCACACTGTTATAAATGCCTACATCTCCCAGCCTTGTCTCTCTGGATGTCTTTTCCCTCACACAGTGAGTGACTAGACCCTTTCAAAGCCCTAGCTACCAGCTCAGGGCCCTAGCTACCAGCTCAGGGCACTTTTCGTCTTCAGTCACAGCCCTGCAATTTGCAAACAGGGCTCTGTGGCTGACAGGTCAGGAAGCTAGCAAAATAATTCCTCTGGTTGCAGTCATTTTATGTGGAGAGCAGGATAGGATCATGTATTTTTAATATGCAAGACAACATCAACAACTGTCAGAGGTGTCAGGGGAGAGGATTAATATTTTGTTTTGCAGAACAATTCAATCTTCCCTTTCAATACAGCTGCTAAGTTTGTTACCGTAACTAAATGTAATTAAAATGCTGCTGATCTGCACCATGATTTGTAAACTGGAGTCCACCGAAAAGCCCTGACCAGAAGCTAAACAAGCAAATATCGCTTCCCTACCCACAATGCCAGCCAAAAAGACCCATGGCCAAATGGTCTTCAAAACATTATTTGGTGTTAGTTTGCAAGGATTTATGTAGCTTATTACTGTGCAGTGGCCACAATATACACCGTTGCCTATGAAAGATAAATGATAACAAGTCTTCTCGCAGAATTTTCTTGCAGTCTTGATCTGGGCCTGCAATTAGGTCAGCTCTTTTCTGGCTTTCCAAAAAAAGACACTCTTTTGCCCTTTCAGTCTTTCTCATTTACGTAATGAAATGGCCATAACAAAATTAATACTTTTTATTCTTCCCAGGCCACCAAAAGATCTGACATTTTGATGGTCACTCTTCAGTTTGGTTCTCCACATTCTGCCACATAGCTGAGTACTGCCTGTTGAGGCTCTGCACTATCCCAGTCTGCTACTAGTCCCTTGCTCATCAGTTGCTTCTTTTTCATAGTCATTGTCACCCCCCCCCAATTTAGCTAGAAAATGAGTTGGTACTTACTTGTATTGCTGTGTCCTGTAGATCCCTGTTGTGACTCCTACAATAATAACAGAAAAAAGGTAAGGTGTGTTATTTTACAGCAATTTTTAGCTGCAATACTTGCTTGGACATTACCTTAACAACACAAACAGTATTGATGATTGTTCATTTGGTTTCAAAGTAGTTTTCAATTACAAGAATAAATCCAATATTTCTTGGAAAATCCATTAATTCTAAGGCTTGTAAACTTATTTCACAACAACCTTTTAATGGTGCAATTCCTTGTACAGCAATTACGGCCCTCCTGCTCACTATTCATTTATTGATCAGCCAAAACTTGTCTATTATCTTCTACAAGTTTAGATGAGAAGACAAAGGGAAGACCAATATTGTTTCATGGACCATTGGATTCCTGAGGTGGTAGCACAGCTGGTCTTTCTTTTTCTCATGTTGACACTGACAGCATCAGACAATGGAAATACAGACTAGTTCTGTGTCCCTGAGATTACAAGGTCAACCTTGTATGACAACAGCAATATCTGTGAATATGGTGCAATAAATCAGACCATTGTTTCCTCATGAAATGTTCACTCACTGCATTTTACTCACAGAATTGTTTGCATTCACAAAAACAGAAAAGAAGCCTATAAATAGAAGGGAATACAAATATAAACCATAACAAAAAAATATTTAAATTAAGGGAAAGAAGAATGCTATGGATGACAGCAGGGAAGGTATCCTATATATAACTCTGCTTCTGAATAACCCAGACACACAGAGGAATGACACCTTCTATACATGCTGCAGTTACAACTGCAGCTAAGACTACTCAGAGGCCAGGCATCCACAGCAACACATGTGGTCATTTTTGGTGAGGAAATGGGCTCTAGACCAGATCCCTGGTCCTCAGAGGCCAAGTGATGAGCCAAACACACAGATCATCAAGAAAGGAACTGCAAGTCTCCAGAAAGCTCAAGGATGCTCTGACTTGGCCCAACTGAGATTATACTGCTGAGTCCCTCAGGAGCACACCTCAGGGGCTCGGGTCCCAAGAGCTTCTTGGCCTCTCTAAACAGACATTGGGTGAACTGCAGGATCTGAGGTCTTGAAGGCTCAGCTGATCAAAACCCCTCGATCTGCACGATTTGCTCTGGAGTCAAAGCTCTCCAGACTGCATGACTTTGATCTGTAATTTTAATACTACAATACACATCAGCAACTCACTTCCATCTTACACACCTGTAATGCGAGATGTCAAATTTCTGGGCAAGCCCTAAGAATTTCTACCTTCTACTGCAATATGAGAAAATCTGTACCATGTTTCACATGCCAAGAATAATTTCTCAGTAATGTGAAACTGTGCACTTTTGACAAATTGAGTCAGTTTTTTGTGAATGTTTCTGATGAAGAGAAATTAAAGCTGGTTTTTTCTGAATGTAATCTTAAAAAGTCGAGATTAGTTTGCAGCGGTGATATAATGGTATGTACACTTGAATTTAAATGCTACTCTTGTAGCCTGTCACACTCCCAATAAACGTTGACTATTAGAGCATGTTCACCCTCATATTTGTAAAAGTGTTTGCAACTTCTAAACAAGGATCTTGCTTACTCTTTTATGTTTTCATTAACCTCCTGTTTAATTGCCTAGCACAGTATCTTAACTCTGCCATTGGCTATGCATAGTCTAAAATTTAATATCAGCCAAACATGTAAACTGTACACATTTTCACGTTTCCTTTTAACCAATTCTTTAAAATTTGTTGATTCTCAACAAATTACTCTTAATGATAAAGGCTAATACAAATATCTCATAGACAAATACAGAATGTTCCCACTGAGGTACAAATAAAGTATGGCTTTATGTAACTAAAAAAAAGCTGAAGTCTTCATTTCTGAAGATTATTGTCCAGTGTATTTCCCCCAGCTTGTTTAAATCAACAAGAAAGGAAAAAGTAAATTAATTGAGCATGTAAAGAACAACATCACTATGATAACTTAGCTTCTGCTTAGAATAATCACCCAATAGCTTTGTGACAAGACACCAGTTCACCTGGAGTGGGTAAATTAATTCTCAAATAACAAAATGATGATCCCATAATATCACATATACATAACCAGAAATCAAACACCTGATCAAACTTTCAAGACATGAAATCACAGTAAAAATGAAGAAAGAGAGCAAAGCAGGCAGCAGAATTAAAAGCATTTTTTCCTGCACAAGAGAACTAACACCTGAAGATGAAAGCTCATTTGCACAAGCATCAAGTGAGCTCTTATTTACAAATTTAATTATTCATTTAAAGTTTATTTATTAAGATGCTTTTAATAAAATTACAATCATGAAATGCCTGATCATTTGTGCATAACAAAGTGTGGCAGAGATAGGAGAAAGGAAAGCACACACAGCCCATCACATCACACACTGATTCAATTTTCCTTAAGCTTTGGAAAACAAGAAATAAAGAGACTGTCATTGCCCATTCCTAGTAAATTCAAGAGTACAAATTAATTCCAGAGAGAAAGAAAATTCAAAATTAAGGATGAGAAGTAACTTTATGCCCTCCATTACATAAAGGGCAGTTCCCTAATGGTATTCTTCCAGTAGCACTGTACTTGGAAGACTATTGGGTGCTGCCACATGTGTCAAACCTGACCCAGACTCTCATTCCAGAATGTGAATCAATGCAGATCGCCTACGTTAATGAGGTCTGATTTCATATAGAAGTGCAGCATATGCACATACATACCCTCCATCAAATCAGCATATAGTTATAATGATGGATACATCCACACGTGCAGTTTCTAATGTGCAATTCTGTTATATTTGTGATATATAAATCTCGGTTATTTAGTTTTTATTACTAGACTGATTTAAAAACCAGTCTAGCTACAGTTGCTGTGGCCTTTGCAACTTTAATAGCCTAATTAATAAATTTCAAGTGTCAAGCTGTCAGATCGCTAATTACTTGAGTTGCAGGTTAAAAGCAGTGTGGCAGGTATGCGAACTAATGATGCTGACACTCAGTTCTTATGGACAGAAAAGTAATTATGATTTGCACCCTTGCAACAGGGTATGAGTCCTACAAGCTTCTGTTCTTCCCATTCCCAAAATGATGAGTATCTTTATGCTTGGAAACTGTCTTCTGTTAAAAGGGATTGCAGTCTACTTGCTTCTCTTGCTGGAAGAGTCATTGCAAATGAATTGATCTCTCAATACTGACATCAAGACTGAAAAGGAATTCATGTTACCATGCATGGCTTGGACCTAAGAGATAAAGCATATGCCCCAAATTTAGCCTTGCAGTCTCTTTGTTGGCCTTGGTCAATACTTAACTGACAGGTCCGTTCATCTGAATAATGCGCGATCCACAACAGTTTGGTGTAGTCCTCAAGCTTTAAAAAGTTGGGACAGCTATGTAGTTTACTTACAGGAGAGCTTCTTCAGAGCTACAGAGACATCCCCTACAAAGTCCAATAATGATTTTACACCACACTTTGTGAAAAGCAACAGCTAGCTTATGAAGGTTTAAAAAACACGTTTGAAAAATTAGGAAACCATTCTTTGTATTTTGGAGCCTGAAAAGCAGATGCCTTCTAAAATCCATGACTGCAGATTCAGACTAAGCCACAGACTAACTTTTAATTATTTTAAAATAGAAATGGTGTCTAAAATTAACATAATCTATGGTCAGTAATACAAGATTGTTCCAGGACTGTGATGAGTTTTTTAAGGTACTTCTTCCCCATCTCACACAAAGCACTCTAATTTCTGACCATGCAGACCACTCAGACCACAATACAGTTCTGATGTTATTATATGTATAAAAGTATGCTTATATACTGCTAAATGAAATCTTGTCCATCCTAAGCTTAAAAAAAAAAAAAAAAAAGAAATTCTACTTTGGTAAGAGAAAACACCTTAAAAATGATCTTTAAAAATGAATGGTAGATCTCTGAAATGGCTCTGCAATATAGAAAATTTCCCAGAGAAATGGATGAACTGGTAGACAGAATATGAGAAAGTCAATTATCAAGCATTATTCACATATGTTTGCTCTCTCATCTGTGGTTCTCCTATTCCTATATTTATCACAATACATTTAGTTGTGAGGAAGTGCATTCACGATGGCCACACACATACAGGTACATGTATGCACCTTGCCTATGCACATCTGTATACATGCCATGCAAGCACATAGTGTGGTGGTAATTGTGTCAGAAACTGCAGAGCTGCAAGCACTGCTTCACTTTGTCACCCCTATCTGGCACTTCACCTGCTTGTAAGCTGCTAATCCATCTATCTCCTACTGGACTTATCCTAACCTAACAAGCCTCTAGCCCGCCTACCATCTTTAGTCATCTGTCTGCCTTCAATGAGAAAATTGTGAGCTATTTCCTTCTTTTTCTTCCATAAAATGCCAGACATATTTTGGGTTACACCCCTGATACTTCAAAATTGTGACACTCTCATCCACAGAAAAGCTGTTTTACTGTAGGCAAATGAAGTTTCCTTGGTTTTCTGGTTACAATTATTCCCTGGACTAAATTTTGCAGAATGGACTTAAAAGTTTCCAAAGGAGCTTGCATTAACAGGAGAAAGACTATAAACAGCATCAATATCATCTTTCAAGCTTGAACACTTCATGAAATATGGTTGTGACATCTAAACAGTATATGGTGATACAACGTGAAATTTATTGGCTCTTGCACGGGATAGCCGATTTCATTCCCTCCTGACTTACCATGTATAAATAATGTGGTTTCCCCAAACTCGTGCTGATGAGCTTTATCATGCCGCACTGTATCTTCCCTGGAATACATAACAATAGTGGAACTAGTTTTAAGGGACCATCAGCAGGACCAGTGGCTTTGGTCCCTTGAGGGAATCAAATACTTCCCTGGCAAATGCTTCCATGGCCCCTCTGGGCATCATGGCACTGGGCTGCCTGCCTCTCTAGCAAAGCTGCCCATTGAAGTCAGGTTGGTGGCAGGAGATGTATGCCCAATCCTCAGTCCCCGACTACAGAGGCCAGTGTAAAGGCCACCTCAGACCTCAAAGGCTTCAACAAAAATTTCAGCTAGTGAAGCCAAATGATGCAGGAGCAATGGGTGCAAGGGGGAGCTTCCTGACTCTCCACAGCTGTTGTGCCCTGAGGCAGGAGCTTCAGCAGGTGCCCACAGAAAGCACCACATCTGGACATCCCATCCAAGACACCTGTGGTTTTGCCTTGCGGTGAGGAATCTGTGACCCACACATCAGCATCAGTTCTGCTGCCAAGAGAGATGCAAACAAGACTGTATAGCCTTCCTGAGGCTGTAAGCAGAGAAAAAGCAGGGAATAGTGGCACACACATACAGAGAAGATCATCAGCACAGCATCAACCTCAGCCTAGAGACCTCACACACTCAGTCAGGGCTTGTGTAGGACATATTGTGAGGTGCAGAAGGAATGGTTCTACATGATGCGGTACATCTTACCTTATTTGAGAAGGGAAACTTGCTTTGCTCTGCCTTTCCTGGTGTGTGAATAGCTGACAGTGGTGGAGGCCATGAATGGGTCATCTCCTGAAAAACAGTATAATTCAGCAAACTGTGTTTAGAAAGTCAGTGGAACGGGAGACAATGATAGCATATCAGTAGCAAGAGTGCCTGGGTAGTGCAATATTTAAGTCGTTGCAGCTTCTACGAAATGCCCAGTCTTCACATAATCTAGACACTACATGAGCTACAATGATTTTTACACACTCTTGAGAGTAGTTATTAAGCACCGTTTCATTTTCCCAAATAGATAATGCATCTCAAGTGCAAGAAGTTTGATTTTTCGGACAATCTGCAAACACATTTTAATCACACAATGTATTCTGGTTAGTAAGACTAACATGAAGCATGGGAATAGAAATTTCAGTTCATGACCAAGTAATGGGGTACACACTATGTGCTCACCACAAAATAGATTTCATAGACAAGGTCAGAATAATAAATGCTTAGCACTTGCTCAAAACTCAATTCCTAAAATTGCCTTTATCATTGTGAAGGAGTTGAATAAGTTCCTAACCACAATGTATTTGTGGACATCCTGTATTTCAGGACAGATATGTGGCAAGCCCTAAACTAGGTGTGCTGGACTCCATCTTCGTCTCCTCCCTGTGTTGTCTTGAGGGACATTTTTTAACACCTAAGAGACAGGTCAGCTTGACCTGACTTGTATGCGATCATCCTTGACACAGCTTCAGGCAGCAGGTAGACACATGTTCAATACGGTTATCATTCAAGCCTGAATGAGTTGGTCTCCAAAGCAAGGTCGCTTTTGGGGAGGGGTAAATTAAATATATCAGACAAGAAGTTCGTTAAGAGAGAGGCTTCATATTCCTCTCTAGTGCAGGATGTTAAGGGATGGACATGTTTTTTTTTTGACATGTTCAGCACTAACAGCCATAATATTTGGTACACAGTAACTTAATAGAATTAATATGAGAAGTAGTGCCAAGCGTGACAACCCTGAAGATCTGGCCCATACATTTGAAGAGCTCAAGAGCAAATAACATCCTGCCTAAGCAGGGGGCTTGCTGACACTATCAAGAGTTTGCCTGGCAGATGCTTTACTGGGTTATGCTACCCTTAGCTGACTGTGGAATTGTTTCTCAGTGATATTCCAAGGAGTCATGCAGAGATCCACAATCAGTCCCAAAATAATACTGGAGTTATATTTCTATGACTCATTCTTTTTTAAAGAAAAAATGTTCTTGTTTGAAAAAAAGTGCATGTGAGTCTCTTGCCCATTCCTTTCATTAGCGCTGACGGAACTGCTTCCTGACCCCGCATGGGCTGAGCTGTGGCATTTTTTACATAGTTGAAAGTCTCTGACTGTTCTGCCATAAAAAGGATCAGGCCTTTCAACATGGTTTATTAGTAATAAATGTCACCTTTAAAGCCTTCTTGATAAACAGTTTCTTTCCTAATAAAAACTGCATTCTTTTATTTTATTTGAGGCTAAAAAGTTACATGATTTATTATACGTCTGCAATCTATGTGTGTGCCTCTAATCAGAGCATCATCTGGTTTGCAGTTTCTGTATCAGAATTGCTTTGCTTTTCAGTTCTTTGAGGCAGATCATTCATCTTATGCCTTCCTTATCTGCTAAGTGCCAGCAATAACCGGATATAGTAATTTTTAATCTACAGTAACTTCTTAAAACTCAGGCAACAGAACTCATAGGCACTCAGATTGTTGTTTGCTACAAATAACTGGCACACGTGCTATTGTTTGCAAAATATTACGGAATTACATATCAAGAATTTTTCCAATGGTAAAGGTTTATGACAATAAATTGACCAAAAGGAGATTTGCACTGTGGATATTTAACCCTAAATCTGTGACTAAAAAAAGCTTACTTTTCACAACTGCTTTTCTCTGCTTTTTCTTTATGGGACCATTTGCTTACTTTGTAGAAAATGTAATGTTGCGTATATAGACTAAAGGTGTTTCCACCGGTAAATCCTGTTCCCAAAAAAGAAGGGTTTTTCCCTTCAAGTTCAGGTGCTGAGCCCAACAGAATGCATCGGAATGACTATGGGTCCCTTTCTTCTGAAGGACAATGCTTCACGTGATCTCTGTCAATTGAAGAATGGGAGCAGACCGACTGGGAACATCTGGTAGCTTTGACCTCAAGTTATCCTACTTGTGAAATATTCTACTCAGTACTTATGATTTCCATTTGCTCAAGAAGCAGTTCTTCCAGGTTATATGACTGGTGGACCCCACTGTCACCTTCAGGGAAACATCTTCTGAGAAGTCTGCTATATGCCATGCAGAAACCAATCTGTTACGGCAGCATAGCTCCTTCCTCCCACCTTGCCTGCCTGAGTCTGACAATGATGCCTTCATCCAGGGAAAGGACCAGAGGGTTGATTAAAAATAAGGGTGACCTTTTTTGACATGTCAAAATCTTTCATTTCTTCTTTTCCCCAAGATTATTTCTCATCCACAATTCAATGAAAAATCGCCTTAATGTTTGTCTTCTTCTTTTTTTTTTTTTTTTCTAGCTAGCTTCGCTTCTCCTTTTTTAGTTTGAGTTGTGGTATATAATAATGTTTTCTACATAATTTAAATTTGATGTAACCCTTTCTGACACAACGATTTAGTAAGGACACTGATATCTGTCAGGGTTAATAATTGCCATTATCATGAATAGCTGATGGGAAATTTACTAGCCTAATATATTGAGTTGTGATCATCTGGCATATTTATCACTACACTTTAACATTCAGACAACTAGAAAATTAAATTGAATTAGGAAAAAATAATCCGAAAACTACCATGAAACCTATCCCAAACTATAGGTTGTCACCACTGAGGAGTGGTAAGATTTAAATGTAGTAAAATATTTTTTAAAAAGAGAAACATTAAACTATGTGCACAGTCTTCTTCTGGCTGCCAAGAACAGAATCTCAAAAATCAGGAGAAAGGATTTAGGTATCCAGCAAGTGTCAACACCTTGCATGGCCAAACAGAAACAACCCAGAATATGTTGCTGTGTGCCAAATCTTGGGATCTTAGGATCAATCTGCAGACATTTGCGACAGATTAAACACCGTAGTGGTGACATATGATGAAATCACGATCAATTTTTTCAGTACACTGTGTTAAATGTTTGAAAATGCAAGCCCAACTGGCAACTATTTAATTAACTAAACCGAAAGGACTCAACTTTTAAGGTTCACCTTAACTTTCATGCACAGCTTCTCTTCTCTGCTTAGGTAACTTGCCTGTCTTTGGAGTTTGGGTTTGGCAGTACTGACATAAAGCACCCGCTGGACTGAAAACTGTTTTGAATTGACTGACGAAAATTTAAATGTACTTAAGATCCTCAGAAGCTTCAACTTGGTGTTAGAACATTGATTGACACAAAAGATTTTTGAAATTAGAAAGAGAAAAAAAGCAAATTAAACAAAAAAATAAGTCAGAAACACCTGGCATCAGAAAATGTTCTAGCCACTACAAGATAATGGTCTAATTTAAAACCAATTTAGATCCTTCTTCAAAACTGATTAAACTTAAAGTCCTGAACAATGTTAACTAAAGAAGATACTGACATTTGGGGTCCAGAAGTGGGAAAAACAAAGACTTTTGGATCAAAGAAGGATGCCCTGACTAGACTGCTTAAAAATACATGTGAACGAGCATGTGTGCCCAACTGCAGGACAGCTTGTTTGAGACGACAATGACTGCCCTCCTCCTCCTGCAACCAGATGCACAAGTCCGAGGGGCAACTCTGAGGCACCCTCTTTGTTTTTTAACACACATTTCTCCTTGTGAGGGTTGCAGTGATGTTGTTTTGCACAGACATCTTGGTAGTGGTGGTGGTGGTGGTGATGGCACATCTCATTCACACTCACGCTGTAACTCTACAATTCTGCAACTCTACTCGCCTCTACTTGCAGTAAATCAGTTTTCAGCAGTCCTACATAAATGTCCACTTTTACAAGCTATAAAGGTCCAAGCCTAGTTAATCTTACTCAATGTGCCAACTTGGCTTTTCTTCTTACTGCAGGGAAAACCTTCAAATAAAGAAATCTATAGTATTGTGTATCCTTGCTCCAAATTCAGTTTCCGCAGTAACAATTAAGTAACCAGACATTTCTTGTGGATTAATGACTGCTTGGCAGTGTTTTGTTTGGGGCTTTTAACCCTAGCTTGTAAGTAATTTTTCAGGAAAAGTACCATGCAGAGGTAAATAATAGTATTCACTCTAGACTTAAGACAATGCTATTTATCTAGTGCCATCAATCTTGCTGTGTGGCACATGATACCAGGAATGGTTGAACTGATTAAAAAAAATTTTGATTAATAACAAGTAGGGAGATGGGTATCATCTAGATTTAAAGTCTAGCCATATGTATAAACTTGGTGTTCATTCACTGCCAAAACCAGAAATGATCACTGGGTCATTATGAAAATTGACTGTTTAATCCTCTCTGCTTGTGCTCACCTAGCCAATTTTTGATTAATAATATTTCGTATCTCCACACATGATGATTTAAGAAATATTTGTAGCATCTTATAAAGGACCCTGTCAAATACCTTTTGAAAATTATTTAAGCTGACTCAACTTCATCCACTGCTTTACTGACATGTCACAGAATTATAGGAGATTCATGAGACACAATTTTCCTTTGCAAATATTCTGCTGGTTAGCTCAGGGTGACTGGAGAGGATCTGTCTTTGTAGTTACCTACATTGAAACGCAGATTTTAGGGGAAGCAAAGCTAATGCAGAGCTTTCCAAGACCCTTTAGCAAGTGATCACAAGACACAGTTTGAGAACCTCTAATCCAGTTACTCTTTTGTCTTTCCCTTTTTTTTTTTTTAACACAGGAGACTTTTTAACTGCTGTCAGTTGGCAAATATCCCTTTCGGTTCAGTGAAGCTACATTGCCACTAGCTGACAACATGGCTATAATTTTAGTGTCAAACACCCAAAGCAAAGAGTCTGGCGCTGAAACTTGGAGACTATGTTGAAGTTGACAGCATTTCACTACAGTAAGGTTCCTATCATGTGAAAAGCCAATTTTCTTTTTTAAAAATTGGTTTCTGTAGTATCTGCTTTTGCTGTAACTTTTCTAACCCAAACCTCAAATATACACCTATAAAATGGAAAGATAAAGCTGTTTCCTCGTTTCTCTATGTCACTTATCTATACTCAGAACTCTTCTTCTTCCTCAGAGGCCCTGTAGTTTCTCTTGAGCAATTAACAATTTTCCACTTTCCATTTGAGCAACTTTTTTTTGTCATTATCTTTTTGATAGCATGTTACTGAGAACCACCACCACCCAACAAAATAACTTGCCATTTTCCAGCTTCCATTGTTTCCTGTTTTACTTCCTTTCTGTCCATTTATTTGGGCAGGTTTTAACTTACAGTTAATATTTATGTCATGTATGATGCAAAATGCTTTCTAAACTTGACATAAGAGACATATGTAATTTTACCCACTCGCTAACTGAAGGAGGAAATAAGGGAATGATCATGAGATCCCTGTCAAGGTGCTGAAATCGCAGCAAGGACACTGAGCTGGGTACCAGTTCAGCACTGAACCTCAGTAAGGAGTTCATTGGTTTGCCCTACTCCTGCTAAAATGATTTCAAGGAGTCACTCTTTTCATAGCAATCTACTGCAAACACATTCTACCACATTTCCTCTTTGGCACCATCCCAAGACTCTGCAAACGCCCTGTTGCTTTCTGTAATATGAATTCCTTTCAATAGGCTTCATTGGTATAACATCCAAAAATATATGACAATCCAGGGGACAGTGCTTGTCAATGCTTTGTTTTTTGTTCTAAACAAAGAAATAAAGGTAATTGTACAGCTTGTGATTGTGTCACTTGTGCTGTGCTTGGTTCTTTAGACCTGCACAGATGGTCATCAGCAGAAACTGCTTGATAGAAACAGGATTCTGTGTGTGAGTGTGTGTGCATGTGTGTGCGTGCACTCACATGCCTGTGAGCTGGGAAGAAAGAAAGAAAAAAGAGAAATGAGGTGCGTGGAAAGGGAGAAGGTAAGAGATTTTGCAGACTGCAGCATTAAAGAATGTATTCAGCATTAAATCTCCAGGTATTTTGTATCTACAGAACTAAAGGATTCCAAATCATGAACATTTGCAATGTGAGCTGTGGATCAATTCCCTAAGAAATCAGAAATGTCAGTGGAGTAAGTTTCTGTTTGGAATATGTTATCTCTGCTTTAGTGGAACCACCCTGCAAATAACCTGCAACACTTAGTCAAGGTTCAGCAATCTAGGACAGATAAATGTAAAAGAAGGTTACAGCCGCTTACTTATCAAACTGACTTATTTAGGTCCTTCATTGTACACTTATAATTCTTTACCACAGAGTTTTGCAAATTTTTATTCATTTTTGGGGGGACTAAATGAGCCTGCAAGTCTAGAAAAAGCTATAGATACCCAAAAGAAATGTGGTTTGATTTTAAGAGCAAGTGTTAATTAGTGTATAACCTATGCCTTTCTGTCTCATATCAGAGCTAAGGACAAAAAAATTATCTCTTACTAGGAAAGGAAGAACGTGTCCCTTTACAGGTAAACCATATAACAGCATCTAGAGGACTTCCTTAAAATCTTTTAGTCTTCATTTAAATGCAAAAAAAAAAAAAAAAAGACAAAATTTCTCCTTTAGTCACAACAATGAATATCTGTTCTTTGCTAAGAAGCTATGTTTTTAGATGAATGCATTGAACCATATGATACAACAAACTGTCTGAAAACCAGCCTTGCCCAGGCAAGCTGAGATGATGTGGTTAATCAAGGTACAATCTTTATTAGTGCATTAACCTCCTGCACCCAAGGACTATGGATTCTAATTCCTGAATTGCCATGCAAGACTGATGCAGCTAGTTTTCTACTCTCAGTTGGCAGCAAGCTAACAGAAGTGGCTAATGAAGACGAATAGCTGCCTCTTGGGAGTGCGGGGAGAAGAAAGAGGAAAGGAAAAGACCTAGGATACTTCAAGGTCCAGATCTCTGCACGATTTCAGATAATCATGAAAAAGTACACATAGCCGACATTTTCAGGGACTGTAACAAGCATTTAATTCTGCTAACAAAGCAATGGTAGTGGCCTCAGGGTTGCTCTGAAAACATTTCAGAAGTTAAAACAAAGACTGTTGAAAAAAAAAGACCAGGACATTGGTCATAGTCTTATTCTGGTTTTGATGGATGATTGTATTAATATGGACAAAAGAGCACAGAAAAAAGTGCCCAAAGCTGAAGAACAGACACATTTACTAAGGAAAACATCCGCGGTTTGGAGAAGACAAGAATACCATCACGGTAAATATTTATCAATACTGAAATATCTTTTCCACAAATGCATGCAATGTTCTAATATAAACATCCCTTTAATCCAGGCAAAAATATACTGCTAAATGCATGGAGGTCATTGAAGCAAGTTTTGTGGGCAAAAAAATCTATTATTTTTTGAAACCAGACAAATTTTTGAAGTTTCTTATTTTGTGGGAGGCTGGAAGCTTTCTGCTAGGTACATCAGTAGTCCTGGATCACACCCTGGACAGAAGCTGAAATAGCAGGTCTTTGGTTTGGTCACAGCACCAAGCCTGACAGGACTTTAAGAAGCATTTGGACAATACTCTTGGGCACATGGTGTGACTGTTGGGGATGGTCCTGTGCAGGGCCAGGAGTTGGACTTGATGATCCTGATGGCTCCCTTTCAACTCAGCATATTCTGTGATTCTGTGATTTCTTTCTTAGTTCCAGTCTTTCATACTCCTGAAGCCCTTTTAAGAGGACTGGGGGTACCATAAAGACTTTCTTGGTTCCTGGGAACCTGACGGCTCATACAAAGAGCTCTTTTGTGCATCCACAGTGGAGGTTCACCAGTGGGTATGAATTGGTATTTTTAGCTCAGCTTGCTCAGCCAACTGATTATGTTAAGCTTCATGAACTTAGAGGTAACAGAGTGATGCCTGTGTGCTCTGTACATAAGTTATGGGCAGACATTACGTGAAGTAAATACCTTGTGCTCGGGGTTAAAATTTAAGATGTTACCAGAATGTCTTTTGGCTAACATACCTGTGAAGGCTGCCAACTGTAACAAGAAGCAAGGAAGCTTCTGTTCTCTACTACTACAACAAACTTGGTCAGTGTGAAAAGATGGTAGAGAGGGTAAGAAAAGACCATAGGAAAAAAAAGTCAGAATTAAAGTATTACAGGTTAAAATGCTGTCAAATGTGGTTCTATGAAGTACAGTTCCAAGAGGTTTTGCACTTGTGGCTTCTTAATGAAATTAGATTAAATGTACTCAATTTACAGGTGAAAATTACACCAGGCTGGGACCTCAGACTGCAGAGCTGAGCATCAAGGCAGGGACTCCTCCCTTTTCCCTGTTGTAAAACAGAGAGGTTCTGCAAGGCAAAGCAGTCTGTAAATCCTTCCTGGACAACCTTGCATGGATATGGCTGACTGCAATTAGCAAACAATTTTGTTTATGATGCTCTGACAACGTGGGGAATCTATTCATATGCAAGTCATTTATTCTAAATGAGATTAAGAAATCAGTTTAGCACTGTGTGCTTCAGTGTACGTGAATTCAACCATCTGTTCTCAAGGTTGCGTGTGCCTCCTAGATCTGAATTGACAGGAAGATGTTAAATCTTGATGGTTTGTATTCTAGAAGCAGCACAGTGGCACAAAGTGATGGCTGAAGCCAACAGACAGCAGTTCAAGCTAAGAGTACAGAAGTGTACAGAATTGAACACAGATTCATGTCTGGAAAGGAAGAATACGATATATACCTGTTAGACTGGGACACTGGATCCAGAAAGGTGTTAGGGACTGTCAGAGGACAAGAAACTGAAAACGATCTCCCAACATCTCATACTCTTGTCCAAGGAGCTCAATCCATCAGGGTGCATTTGAAAATGGATAAGCAATTAGCACAGTAAAACTGGTGAAACCAATGCTGGAATAGCCTCTTTCTTTGAAAACATTTCTTCAAAAATGCTGGAAATTCTGAGAAGGTGAAGAAAAGGAACAAAAAGAGATCACAGATCTTTACAGAGATCATCTCTGTTAGACTAAGAGTTACTATGCTTGATTTGCATAAGTGTCTTCATGGGGGGAAAACTTTCTCTAACAAGACTTCTAGAAAACTTATTTGTAGCTAACTGTCAAGTCTCCCAAGGTAAAGGTAGAACCTCTACTCAACTCAAGAGGATGCTTTCAGGATTCTCAAGAGATGACTGAAAAAATCAAGGTTGTTCATGCTTAATAGACTTAATGTATACAAAATTTCCAAATAGGTCTCAGTGGAAACTGTTGTCAGTTCACAATAATAGAAAAAGATGAAAATCACTAACTTCATTAGTGATACAACATACTTACTTCTAGTATCATGAGCCAGTGGAGAGAAGAACAAAAAGGCAAAGTGAAGTTAGGAATAAAGAAAAACTTCTCATGAGCTGGTGGTTTACTCCTAGGACACAGTGCTATGGAAATGCCTGTCTTCATCTCTTTAAGTTGTAAGATAGTGAAAGGATGATTTTCTGAATGATATGCTTCAGCCAAATACAAGATAATGGGTTCAAGACAGGGGAGAGGGGCTGCAGTTATCTGGCTTGTCACACAGTTCAGAATGCTAGTCAGTCTGGATGATAAAATATACCATTCAGATTCACACCTAGAAAATACAGAAACAAAAGTTTCTTCTTTCCTTATGAGTAATCTATGGCCTATAGTTGTCCCCTGCTACTTTTGATTGTACAGGCTCCAGATGCACCACAATTAACCTTGGGGATTTAACGAAGGGATCAACACAATGGAGGTATCTCCCCAACACTCTTGCTATGGTCAGCAGAAAGACAGACTTTAGCATGGGGCCTGGACCTAAGATCTGGAGCATCCTCTGGAAGAGTGGGGAGAGGGCTGGAGGCCAGTCCCTTGTTGCCGTGTAGAAAGCGAGCAGCATGGTGCCTCTGGGAGTCCTTGTGAGGGCTTTATGCCTCTGCTCACCATCATGTTCTCAGAAGCCTGTGCCAGGAGCATGAAACTGCACTTACCATTTCTCCCTGCAACACAAGGGGTGGCCTTTGCAATGCTGTCGGAGGCAGGCAGAGCCCATTTGTTTGCCTCAGATGTCCCTAGGCAATCTGGCATTTCTTGTTAAAACTCATTTCAAGTTGTGCTTCTCTCTAGCTGCAAAAACAGTCATGGAGCAGTGAAGGAGACCATACTGTAGCTGTTCAATTCACACTTGACTAGTGATTATATTAAGTCGGTTCTTCAAAGCCATCATTGTCTCAAGCTCTGTCTGCTTTAAGCCCTGAAATAGTATTTAGTGCTTATTATAACTCATTTCATTTGCAAGGTAGCCTGCAAACCTGAATTAGGCATCCCAGGTACCCTTGTAATCTCTGTAAGTACCATAATATTATTATGAGTTGAAACACATAAAACTGGAACTAAGGTTGAAAGAATCTTGAGTCAGAAAATCCCTTAAGAAAATCCCTGTTTTGGCACAAATGGCACAATGCCAATCTGTGACTCCACTTGGAAAAAACAGAACAGGGTATGAAAATATACACTAAAGCCTTAACTCTACTCTGAAAGCATGTTCTAGCTTCATCCATTATACAATTTATTTCATTAAAAAGCAGAGTAATACTAGTATCTTATTCATTATTGTTGGCATTGTCTGCATAAGAAATTTGCATCTATTTAAAAAAACCCCGATGATTTTAAACCACTTCAACTAAATATATTTAGATTTATCTAAATTGCTTAAAATCAAATTAAGTAAATGGAAAGTAAAATAAATAGATCTTTTAAACAGTTTGTAAGTACACTGGTTATGAAACAACTAAACCTGAACTGCTGAAGCCCCAGTATGCACAGAAAGCATACATGGAACAACATATCTTGCTGCCTCACCATTTCTAGGTATCCTCTGTCAATGTTACACCAGACTCTCCGTAAAAAGACAGTTTGGTTTTACAGCTAGAATGATGTGAAAAAAGATACTAATGAAATTTTTTACAACTCTCTAAAAATTCCTCAATACGTTTGCCAGCAAGCAGTAGGTGATTATAAAATTATAGGTTGCATCGACAGAGGTATGCAAGAAAGTAAGATGGTTACAAACGCTTGTTTATTTTTTGCTCTTAACTACACGATTTACTTATCCACTTTACAACAAAATTAAGATGTTTTTGCTGATGTTTAAAAAATGAGGATGTATGTGTTTTCTTTTTTTTTTAACCTCATAGAAATAATGTGGAAAAATTACAGTAATACATTAAGAAAAAGGGAAGAAGACATACCACTATTACTGTTTAATTATGCTACCTATTTTTAGAGTGCAGGGAATCAAAAATAACTGTCTTAGCATTGGAAATTTAAAATATTAAAAGTCACAAAAGGTTGTTTTGTGGCAGCAAACACTAATTTATTTTGATTTCTCTTCATGAGAAACATCAAATTGCAATTCATTGAAATGAGAAGGTTCAGTTAGCGTCTATGTAGCAATTAACACCCACTTAAGCCTTCAATGACTTTTCTACCCAAGCAAGCCCGGCGTGCACCATGGGCACGTGGCCCCCCTCGGCGTGCACCGTGGGCACCCAGCCCCGAGGCGGCCCCTGGGCATCCGGCCCAGAAGGAGCAGCTTTGCCGGTGAGGACTGCGTCCTCGTGGGAGAGAAGAGGGAGAACCTCGGAGCACACAGAGGTTTGGTGGTCTGGTTTGGGGGAGGGGTGGGATGTTGGGTGGGCCGTGAGGGTCCTCGGGCTGGCGGGAGGCCGGGCAGGGCAGTCCCATATGGAGTGTATGGTGTGTCAGGGGTGAGCAGTGCGTGGGATGATCTGTGGTAACACGGTGGGGGGAGGATAAGATCAGGGTGGATAGTGGGGGGGTTGGGGGGTCTCGGCCAGGCTGGGGCCTTAGGAAGTACCCAAGCCCCGGGTGGGTGCGGGGGCTGGAACAGTTTGTTTTTGGCTCACCTGAGGCTACTGCTCAGGTTCAGTATGTCTTGGATATATTTACTGCGTCCTGAATGGATGGTCAGGACAAAGGGATGTTCCTGGGTATTTCCCTGAGATTGAGTATAGATGGGTGGCAGAAACGTAGGGGGTGAATGGCTTGCCCCAATCCGCTTTAGTGGAAAGAAGCCTGTGTACCCCTTCGCAGTTGCGAGCTATGCTGGCGATGGTACATGCCTTCGGCAGGGTCTCCCATGCCAGACAGATCAAAACCGCAGGGTCAGACACAATATATCCATGGGCAGGATGAGCTCGTTAGCCTTCTGGCAGTCATCCTAGGAGAAGAACAACTCTAACTCCAAACCCAAGCAGATTGAGCTCGTTTAGCCCTGTAAGGCCATCCATCTAAGAGAAGGTCACTCTAATCAAACCTACATCCTGAGGACCTCGCTGCCACTGTCCAAGCTCGCTCGGCCCTGGCAGATGAACTTTAGGATTAAAGGGTGGGTCCAGTTCTGCGCGTGCTGCGTCTCACCTAAAAAATCCACTGCGCAGGCTCAAAGGCTTTACCCACATTCACAAAGCCCTGTAGCAACGGTTGAGGGTCGAAACGGCAAGTGAAAGGTGCACTGGAAGCTGCAGACCCAACCCTGCATGCAGGCGGTTCAGGATATCGGTCATTTGAGACTGACCGGAGATGACAGTCTCTTGGGGCAGCACCCTGAACGACCAAGCAGCCTTTTCAAGGACAGCACTGCTTGCTCCACTCGGAGAGGGGCCTAGAAAAGGTGGCCTAAACAAAGCTCATCTCCACATTTCACCCAGTTGGTTAACTGCGGCCAACGGACATCTTCTACTAATGCGGTCACACAAAGATCAAGAGACAAAGGCATATACCTCCCTCCAAAGGTGTAACCAAACTGACTCTAGCATGCTGGAACATCAGAACCATGCTTGATTCTGTGAATAGTGGACGCCCTGAGAGTTGCTCTGCCCTAATCGCCCACGAACTATCACGTCTCAACATCGACATTGCTGCTCTCAGTGAAGTCCGTCTCCATGAGGAAGGCAGCCTCAGAGAACACGGTGCTGGTTACACACTCTTTTGGTCAGGTAAACCCAGAACTGAAAGGCATCTCTCAGGAGTCGACTTCATGATCAAAAACTCTTTTGTTCCTAAACTCGAAAATCTGCTGACAGGTCATTCTGGCCTCATTATCTCCCTATGCCTTCCACTCCACAACAACCAACACTCTTTAGTATATATGCCCCAACTCTCCAAGCTGACCCTGCCAAAAAAGATAAATTTTACACTGACTGCGTCGCCTTACCCAAAAGGTTCCTGCAGATGATAAGATCATTATCCTTGGTGATTTCAACGCCAGAGTAGGAAAGAACTTTGAAGCCTGGAAAGGAGTATTAAGCAAGCATGGTGTTGGAAACTGCAACAATAATGGTCGGCTTCTGCTAGAATTCTGTGCGGAGTAACAGCTCACCATCACTAATACTATCTTTCAGCAGAAAAATAGTCTGAAGACAACCTGGATGCACCCCAGATCTAAGCATTGGCATCTCATTGATTATTTCTTGGTGTGACGGAGAGATGTTCACGATGTCCACCATACCTGCGTGATGCCTAGTGCAGAATGCCAAACAGACCATCGGCTTGTGCGCTGTAAACTTAACTTTAATCTTAAGTTCAAACCTAAAAGGGGTAGTATCCCAAGGAGGAGATTCCAAGTTAACAATCTCCAATTGGTCACAGTGAGAGACAGATTGCAGGCAAATCTTCAAACTAGGCTCGAAAATCATTCTATAGATTCTATAGACCCCTCTCCTGAAACACTCTGGCACCATATTAAAAACAGTATCCTGCAATCCTCTGAAGAATCCTTAGGGTTCTCCTTCAAAAAGAACAAGGACTGGTTTGATGAAAATAATCAAGAGATCCAGGAATTGTTGAGGAAGAAGAGAAGTGCTCATCAAGCACACCTTGCATTGCCTTCCTGTCACGTAAGAAAAGCAGCCTTTTGTCTCTCATGCAGCAAGCTCCAACAGAAACTCCGTGACATCCAGAACAAGTGGTGGATCGATCTAGCTGAAAAAACTCAATTATGCACAGATACGGGTGATCACAGAGGATTCTATGAGGCCTTGAAAACAGCATACGGGCCCATATACCATATCCAAAGCCCTCTACTCAGCGTTGATGGTCAAACACTTCTGACAGATAAAACCTCCATTCTGAATCGAAGGTCTGAACACTTTCAGACTCTCTTCAGTACTAGCCGTGTAGTTCAAGACTCAGCAATTCAGTCCATCTCACAACAACCAGTGAAGAATGAATTGGATACTGCCCCCACTTTGGGAGAAACTCTTAAGGCCATACAGTAGGTGAAAATTGGCAAGGCAACTAGGGTTGATGGAATTCCACCTGAAATCTGGAAACGTGGGGGCCTTGCACTCCATGCTAAATTTCACAAGTTTGTGGTATGCTGTTGGGAACTAGGTGAACTACCATCAGACCTTCGTGATGCAGTCATCATCACTTTGTATAAGAAGAAAGGAGTTAAATCAGACTGTTCAAATTACTGTGGTATTACGCTGCTCTCCATTGCTGGCAAAATCCTGGCAAGAATACTTTTGAACAGATTAATACCCGCTATAGCAGAAGGAATTCTACCTGAAAGCCAATGTGGTTTCAGAGCCAACAGGAGTACCACAAATATGGTGTTTGTTCTCAAACAACTGCAAGAGAACAAAGGTCTCTATGAACCCTTTGTTGATCTCACCAAGGCGTTTGATACTGTGAGCAGAAAAGGTCTGTGGCAGATTTTGGAATGTTTAGGATGTCCCCCAAGTTCCTTAAAATGATCATCTCACTTCATGAGGATCAGCATGGCCAAGTCAGATATGGTGATGCACTTTCTGAGCCCTTTCTAACTACCAATGGTGTGAAACAAGGTTGCGTTCTTGCACCAACTCTATTCACAGTCTTTTTCAGCATGATGCTCCAAAGGGCCACGGCAGACCTCGATGATCAGGACGGTATCTACATTCGATACCGTACTGATGGAAGCCTATTTAACCTAAGGCAACTGAAGGCCCACACTAAGACCTTAAACCATCTTGTCCGGGAGCTGCTTTATGCTGATGATGCCGCCCTTGTGGTCCATACAGAAGCGTCTCTGCAGTGTTTAACATCCTGCTTTGCAGATGCTGCTGAGCTCTCTGGGCTGGAAGTCAGCTTAAAGAAGACAGAAGTTCTCTATCAACCGGCACCTCAAGAAGTCTTCCATCATCTCCAGAGGAGAGCAACTAGGCTGGTGAAGGGACTCAAGCACAAGTCCTATGAGGAGAGGCTGAGGGAGCTAGGCTATTCAGCCTGGAGAAGAGGAGGCTCAGGGGAGACCTCATCACTCTCTACAACTACCTGACAGGAGGGTGTAGCCAGGTGGGGGTTGGTCTCTTTTCCCAGGCAACTATCAGCAAGACAAGAGGGCATGGTCTTAAGTTGTGCCAGGGGAGGTTTAGGTTAGATATTAGAAAGAATTTTTTACAGAGAGGGTAATCAGACATTGGAATGTGCTGCCCAGGGAATTAGTGGATTCTCCGTCCCTGGAGGTTTTTAAGATGAGACTGGATGTGGCACTTAGCACCATGGTCTAGCAACCACAATGGTAGTGGATCAAGGGTTGGACTTGATGATCTCGGAGGTCCCTTCCAACTCAGCTGATTCTATGATTCTATGATCATCCCCATATCACCATTGGCCAATCAGAGCTCAAATCAGTCCAGCAGTTTAATTACCTAGGTAGCCTCATCTCCTCGGACGGTAAGATTGACAGAGAGATAGACAACAGGTTAGCAAAGGCATATAGAGCTTTCAGAAAACTCCATAAAAGAGTATGGCATAATAAACACTTGAAGAAAAGTACAAAGATCAGTGTTTACAAAGCCATAGTGCTACCTACTCTTTTATACGGTTCTGAATCATGGGTCATCTACCACCACCACCTGCGTCTCTTAGAACGCTTCCATCAACGCTGTCTCCGTACAATCCTAAACATCCACTGGTCAGATTATGTGACCAATACGTCTGTTCTAGAACAGGCAGCAGTCACAAGTATTGAGGCCATGTTGCTGAGAACACAGCTGTGCTGGGTAGGGCACGTCTCCAGGATGAAGGACCACCGCCTCCCTAAGATCTTGCTTTATGGTGAACTTGCCACCTGCTGTTGCTTGAGAGGAGCCTCGAAGAGAAGATACAAGGACTCCCTGAAACAACATCTCAGCCTTGACCATATTGATCACCATAACTGGTCTACTCTGGCCTCAAATCAGGAGGCCTGGAGACACACCGTCTATAACGCTGCTGCTTCCTTTGAGAACGCACGCAGGATCACTCTCGAGGAGAAAAGACAAAGCAGAAAGAACCGTGTCTTGCAGAATATACCACCTAAGGAGTCTTTCGGCTGCGCCTTTTGCAACCAGACTTGTCTATCTCGTATTGGCCTTATTAGCCACCAGCGTGGTTGTAACAAATGTGGATAGAGCCTTTCCCAAATCTTCGTTCGCGAAGCCTAGCCGTGATGATGACCCAAGCAAAGTTTTCACCACTGTTTATTAGAGTTAGTCCTTTAGGTCAATTTTTTTTCATTTTGAAAGAGTTTCTTAGCAAAACAAAGCAGTGGATATATCTTTCAAATCTTTAGCACACAAAGAAGCCCATCAGAAGAAAGATTACAACATGAAGCTTTTTTCCCTACCAGCAATAAAAACACAAATAGGTAAGGCCCTCAGAATTAAATGGAGACTGTTGGAGATTACTATACTGGTAAAAGAGTACTGTAATCGGGAACATTTGGGGATCCTGGAATTAAGGTGGATTAAAATAATCTGCATGGGAAAGGTAACTCTGCATCCAAAGGGTATATGTGGAGAGAAGAAACAGTGATCTAGACTAACTCAACTAATGAAACTCTGTGTTTAGAATACCAGACGTAAAAACTGATACAAAAAACCAGCACAAAACCGGTCCACTCCCACTGATGAATTACATCAACCAAAGGGAACTCACATTACACCAAGGCAAAGCAGACTGGCCTGCTCGGGCGTTTGCCAACTCTTCTGCAAATAGAAACACTCATAATACCTGTGTACCAGACAGACAGAAGTTTTAAGACAGAGTATATTATAAAGTGTGATGAGAAAAGATAAAAACTGTACTTTCAAATTAATCCTTTAATGCCAACTAGCAGTAAAGCTTTTAGTAGAGTCTGTTTGGTTTTATTGATAGGTTCAGTGTGTTGAATCTCCGTCCATATTTTAGCCTCAGTGCCTAGATTCACACTGCCGTTAGTTTGTGATGCTTAATCTCATTAGTGCAGCTATTTGTACTGATATACCTAATAAGGTTGCTAACACTACCTTAGCTAAGTATTATTTATTGTATCTGTATATACAACAATATTAACACAGTCAAGCATCAGCATCAGCACTTGAGGGCACCATTAAATCCAGTGTTCAGCAAGAGATTTATTGATGAATTTAATAGTATTAAATAGGAAAAAATGCCCTTGGCCTTTACATTCTCATTTAAAAACATATAAAAGAGTAGTAATTCGGGCAGTTATACTTCTTTCAAAGATCTGCCTTTAAATCGTGCTCAGCAACATGAGATCAGCTGTATTTTGGCTGTTATTGTATCTTGACCAAAGACAGAAGCTCCTGGCCCATCAGAATCACCAAACTGTTGGCAAATTCAGCTCAAGTTCCTACGACAAATATGTGTGAATTCCTGCTAAAACAACAAAGACTGGTGAAAAATTAGCACCATGATTCTGCCTGTGATCTACACTACAGAGACTTCTGTTAGCAATGAATGTAAGCAGAGCTGTGAAATAAGTGGATATTAGATTTTTATCCATGGAATATAAATAGGTTAGAGTTTTGGGGGGTTTTGTGCAGTAGCATGCCTGCTGATTTTTTTCATAGCTTTTAGCTTCATTTACCTTGTTTTTTTCCCATCTCCAGGTGTCTGTTATAGAATCATAGAATCATAGAATCATAGAATCGACCGGGTTGGAAAAGACCTCCGAGATCATCAAGTCCAACCCTTGGTCCAAATCCAGTCCATTTACTAGATCATGGCACTCAGTGCCACGTCCAATCTGCGTTTAAAAATCTCCAGGGATGGTGAATCCACCACCTCTCTGGGCAGCCCATTCCAATGCCTGATTACTCTCTCTGTAAAGAATTTTCTCCTGATATCCAACTTAAATTTCCCCTGGCGGAGCTTAAGCCCGTGCCCCCTTGTCCTATTGCTGAGTGCCTGAGAGAAGAGACCAACCCCCACCTGGCTAGAACTTCCCTTCAGGTAGTTATAGACGGTGATGAGGTCACCTCTGAGCCTCCTCTTCTCCAGGCTAAACAAGCCCAGCTCCCTCAGCCTCTCCCCATAGGACTTATGCTCCAGTCCCTTCACCAGCCTTGTTGCTCTTCTCTGGACCCGCTCCAGCACCTCAATATCCTTTCTGAACTGAGGGGCCCAGAACTGAACACAATACTCAAGGTGTGGCCTCACCAACGCAGAGTACAGGGGAAGGATCACTTCCCTGCTCCTGCTGGCCACGCTATTTTTGATACAGGACAAGATCCCATTGGCCTTCTTGGCCACCTGGGCACACTGTTGGCTCATGTTGAGCTTCCTGTCAATTAGTACCCCCAGGTCCCTTTCTGCCTGGCTGTTTTCCAGCCACTCTGTGCCCAGCCTGTAGCGCTGCAGGGGGTTGTTGTGGCCAAAGTGCAGGACCCCGCACTTGGCCTTGTTGAACCTCATCCCGCTGGAATCAGCCCAACTCTCCAGTCTGTCCAGGTCCCTCTGCAGAGCCCTCCTGCCTTCCAGCAGGTCGACACTCCCTCCCAATTTGGTGTCATCAGCAAATTTGCTGATGATGGACTCAATCCCCTCATTTAAATCATCAATAAAGATATTAAACAGGACTGGACCCAACACAGACCCCTGGGGAACACCACTGGTGACCGGCCGCCAGCTGGATGCAGCTCCATTCACCAGCACTCTCTGGGCCCGACCCTCCAGCCAGCTCCTAATCCAGGAGAGGGTACACTTGTCCAAGCCATGGGCTACCAGCTTTTCCAGGAGTATATTATGGGAGACAGTGTCAAAGGCCTTGCTGAAGTCTAGATAGACCACATCCACAGCCTTCCCCTCATCCACCAGGTGGGTCACCTGATCGTAAAAAGAGATCAGGTTGGTCAGACAGGACCTGCCCCTCCTAAACCCATGCTGGCTGGGTCTAATCCCTTGTCCATCCTGAAGGTGCTGTGTGATTGCTGTTACTGGATCATAGAATTGTTTAGGTTGGAAAAGACCTCTGAGATCATCATCCAGTCCAACTGTTAATCCAGCACTGCCAAGTCCACCACTAAACCGTGTCCCTAAGTGCCATATCTACACATCTTTTAAATAACTCCAGGAATGGTGACTCAAGCACTTTCCTGGGAAGTTTTTTCTAATGGACCTACTGATGTTCTCTAGTCCATTAACAAGAGAATTTCTTTCAACAAAGGCATGGGAATAGCTTTTTTTTTCTGTCTTTGAAACAAATGAATCCTTCAGGTCAAAGAACGAGGGCTCAATATGAACCAGAAACTTCCTTTATACACTGCCCAGACAAATCTGTGCCCTTACATTCAGTCTGAAACCACCAAGTGGGAGGAAGAAAAATGGTGGAAGAAAAAAATGCTCTCTCTATTACCATTACCAGTGACCAGAGGGTCACCTAAGCACCTGTGAGTTCTTCTCAAGCTTGGAAACATATGTGCAGGTTATCAGTGGCTCCATATGTAGAACCCAATTTATATCACCATGAATGAACAACTGTTCAGTCAAAGGCGTTTTTTAACATATTTTCAGTGTCTGTCATGAAAAGTATCGTACACTTATACTAGCAATATGAATACTGACAATTAAAAGATGACAGTAAAACCATCATATTTGAATTGAAACCAAATTTTACAAGTTTTTAAAGCAATTTTGGCATTAAAGACAATATGGTTCAAATCAAAATTGTACTTCTACACACATGATTAATAACACTTAAGACTAGATCCTTAGCAGCAAATTGTGCAAAAACAACATCAAAAAAATTCCAAGTGACTGCTTATGAGGGAACATTCACATTTTCTTCTGAAATTTCCCTATTGGTGAATAGTTCTACTGACGCAGATACTGGGACATTTTGAACAAACTCACTATATAACATCTCTCAAAATAATGCATCTAGTTTAAAAAATGAGTTATGCAACCAAGAAAGGGACAGGCCATTCTCATTTCCTCACACATCCAGAAGTGCTGGATTACATACAGAGTGTTAAATACATGTGGATGTATTTGATTCCACAGCACTTTCCAAAACAAGGGTAAAATATTGCAGACATTCAGCCATATCACTAATGAGAAAAAGCCATACAGGGTACACAGTTCACTGCACAACAGAAAGGGGACGGGGAGTAGGCTAAAGGAAATATCCAAGGATGAGAAGAAATCCCATTTCTTATCAGATAAGCCCCCAGGTCTCTGATGTCATTTCAGAACATGGGTCTTTGGCAATTACAGATAGAGCTAACATACTCATACAATGAAACATATGCTTCTCAGTTTATTTATTTCAGAAAAATGAACCAATGTTTGTGCCATTAGAGCCAGGACTCCTGAATCCACATTCATACTCTCATTTTGGTGCATGAGACCTTGGGTGGATACACAGCTAGGGCTTAGTTTATACATTTGTGTGTGGTGCATAGTAATACGCATATTTTGCATGTTTACTTTGGATAATGAGGGAGCAAATTTAAAAAAAATATCTTAAGTGGTAAGGTTTGCTGAGAAAATGATAGTACAGGTACCACAGAGCTGTTTTCTCTTGCAATCGAAAATGAGATTTATTTCATTTTTTTATCATCTCTACCAGCACGTATTCCAGTATTAGGCATTTCTGAAATGACTTTGTAGCACTTTGCCATCTTTGGATGAGATACTTGTGGTGGGTCTTTCAGAGGCTCTAAGCTTTACTTCTGTCTGTGGGTGATCACAGACAACTCGCGTTGAAGTCAATGGAAGCTGAATGCCCATAAATAGTAAGAAAAAGTCATTTCACTGGTGGCAGTAAGGCTTTAAAAATGCTTGAGTAAGCAAAATCCCTTCCTCAAGCTGGTTGCTAAAATGATATACTATTAAGAGACTGAAAAGGTTTATCTAGAATTTGCTCTGTTGGTTAAATAATACTTACACAGGTTTTTGCATGCCAATTATGTATCAATTATTGTATAATTGCATCATTACTTTAATTAGATTAAACTGCATAATTGGGATGTCTAATTACAGATTGAGGGGGAAAAAAGGTAACTTACCTGACATTAACTGTGGTTCTTGAGGAGGGGCTTCCACAGATTTTGCTGCAGGGGCAAGCTTCTGGTGCAGGAGACACCAGCTTCCTCTACAGTGTCTAGACCTGAAGTGGCCCCAGGTGCACCAGCTCCATCCAGACCTTTTCAGGAGCACCAGCAGTAAGGTTGTGATGGGGAGGGCATTTGCCACTTGGTACCTCACCAGTGAGGTATGTCAGAGCACTGGGCTCCAAGTCAGCATTGAGGGAACATGGGTCATTGAGTCTGTGTAGAAAACTCTTTGTGAAAAACCACTGTTAGCGTCAAGGAAGTTGCTTCTCTCCTCCAAGTGCCTGTCAACAAAGACCCCTCTTTGGTAACAAACAAGCTGTGTTTTAAATACAGATGTGGGAGGAGAAATCTTACGCAAAGAACAACAGGGGGACAACTTGATCAGCACTGATTTGCCACCTGGAACTTGGGACTTGAAGCAAACAAAGCATTAGGAAGCAGGTATGAGTACCTCAGCAAACAGAGACGAGTGGTCTCGCTCTGGAGGATATTCATGGGAACTAGTCATACAGTAAAAAATTTACATGGACAGGTCTGCATAGGAATAAATTTGCTTCTAATGCTTTCGACTGGACACCTGAGCAGTTTTAGAGGATCACCTAAATGTGTCAATCCCACACATGTTAAACGACTTCTCATCCCCATCTATGAGTTAAATGACTTCTCATCCCCTTCTCGTCCTATGCTATGAGTGAACTGAGATTCTGGGGAAGAAAACAAGTAGAAGGCTAAACTGATGGAGCTGGAGATGGATGTGAGATCTACAGAAGTCTCTAAAACTATCTACAGGCTGTGACATGATCTAAACACAACATTTCCAGTGTTGTACTTATTGTATCTGGTCTTTATTAAAAGCTTTCAGAAGAATGAATGCTATAGGGTGCTGATGTTGGTAACATATCTCTTACAAGTCATAGCTATTTTTTAATCCACAAATCCCTGCAGAGCCCTGAAAAGCTGAGTTGACTGGGTAGGGCATTTTATAGATCATGCCAGCTGGTGGCAGCTAGAAATATGCATCGTCTTGAAAGATGTGTGTCTGCTTGCTCCCCAGGACCCAGATAAAGTGCCTCATGGCTGTAACAGCTCAGGACTAGGTTGCCTGTCATCACCTGAACAGGCAGCGTGCAGTTTCATACCTGCCAGTGAGTTCCAGAGGGAGGCTGTCACTTCACCTCTTGAGCTGATCACTTGCACATGAGCATGAGGGGAGATACTGTGGTAGCTGGAAGATGAGTCAATCCTGCTGCATGTCTGGCCTGCTGATCAGCAAGGACAGCCTTTCTAGAGAAATGGGAAGCAATGGGTCTACACTGCTGTTGGAAACCACAGATTAATTTTTTATAAACCAGTGAAATAATAAACAACACAGGTATGGGGCATAATGTGGTGTGTGAGTTGGAGCCTCACCTTTTCTTTTGTTCTGGAGTGCCTTCCATTTTGTTCTGGAGTTGTCAGGTGAGAAGTAACAGCTTTTTCAGTGCTCACAGGTGTGCTTGTGTTTTCCTGTGGCACTGTCTTGGTTAATTGTTTAATCTGACTGTGGGTTAAGAGAGAATTCTCAGTCTTCTGCACAGAGAAAAACAAGGTGATTAACTGAGCCAACTCAGCTACCTATGTCAGAAATTTCCCATGAATGAAACAATCATCCAGTTAACCTGATTCTAACTGATAACTGAGTTCGCAGGCCATGAGGGAATGCAATCACCTTTGCAGTGGTTTCCATATGAACCAAAGGAGCTAACAAGAGACCAACTGGTAAAACTGTTCAAAAAAAATATGACTTTGTGTATAAACAGATAATAAAAATGACGCTGATTCCGCAAACTCCTTTCTTCTCTGAAATGGATGGAAGGTTCCTCTGGACACTGCCAACACCTCTGCAACTACAGTGAGTTGCATCCATTTTAACAATCTCTTCAAATTGATCAGAGATGGGGGAGGAAAGGAATTAGACCAAGCTAGTCAGGTTGGATATTTATCACTCACTTTTATCAGGGCCAGCCAGGGGTGCAGAGCAGTGGAATTGTTACTGGGAAAACAATGCTGTTTTCACTAATTATGTTGGAGGAACAGAGCTAAAGATGTTGTATGATTCAGGGTCCCAAATATTAATGCAAATTGTGTTGTTAGAAGCAATGGAAGAGTAGTGTGAGGCCACCCTACACCTTCTCTTGCAAATTACAGGGAAGCAGAAAGAGTGCAAATGGAGCCATGTGATTGTTCAGGAATAGCCCAGTGTGTTCCTGGGGAGAAATCCATGGGTAGGCAGTTGTTCCAGAGTGAACAGGTAACTATCAGCTTTAAAATGTTGTCAAAATCATTTGCAGATATTTCTTAGGAAAGTACATTGACTGATTGGGAGTTAGACATTTTGGCCTTGGCAATTTCTTTTCTTCCATTTGCAATTTCATCTATTAAAATTTCACAGAATTGTGAAATTAATTATTTGCACATTTTCCTTAAAAAAGTGGCTTTAGAACACGACAAATTCTTATGTCTGTTTCTAACTATTCTACAGCTAAAAAAAAAAAGAGAATTAACTTCTTTCAAGTTTCTTTCATTCCTCCCCTCTGGAGCACATGCCTTTAGAAATAACTGCCCTGATACCACATGCCAAATTATATCTTCCAAGGGAGATGTTAGACAAAATCCCATTGACTTACTGGTTGTTGTTATGTGGGTGTGTACCAAGGAACAGCATTTATAAAGGCTTTTAGCATGCCAGCTTTTATCCAAAACAGCTTAATTAAAACCTGATACTATAATAGTACTATTTACCCCAAAATGAACAGTAGCAATACTGACTGCCAGTGCATTAAATCTAGTTAATGAAAGGAATTATAATACACTGGTAACAAAGGTATGAGGGATAAGGACAATAAAGAGCCATTTGCTGCATGCAGAGGTCTGTGGGAGCCCCTGGTTCCCCCTTGCCTGGTGTTGGCAGCCCCTCCACGTGCTGTGGATTCATGTGAGCCTGCGAAGGCATCTGGGGATACACGTGCCAGAGCCACCTCTCTGCCTGGGGAGCACATAACGGCCCTGGCAGACAGCTCTCCAAATCAAAGAAGCTTGGGAGGAGTGGTAATGAAGGGAATAAATGCTGGCACTCAGGAAAAAAAATGTTATTTTGTTGTGCGGAAGATATTTGTGAGTGATACTGCCTGTTATTACCAACTGCATTTTTCTGAAATAGATTTGCCTTTTCCAGCTGAGAATGAAGTGAGGTGATGAAGTCAGCTCGGTCCTGTAAAGCGTCAAATCTTGCACAGCCTGACCCAAGCTGAGGCAGAACTGTCCCCAGATTTGGAAACGCTAATATAGTAGAGTTTGCAACAGCACCACACTGAAGCAGGAACTGCAGATTATGTTGAAGAGAGGAAGAAATGAGTTTGAAAGTGAATTTTGTAAGTTTCCCAGAGCATCCTAGGTAGTCCCTGCATTTTGTTGTTGCTGGTTTTTTAAGCCTAGCTGTCATAGGCCATATCTTAAATACACCACCACTCAAATTACTTCTCTGATTTTGAATCTCAAGTGAATGGAAACACATGGCTCCCTGCATAAAAACAAATTGTGATGAAGGGGGAAACTAAAGATTAGCACTAATGAACATGCTTCAGCCCCAAATTCAGTTAATAAAAGATCTATTATATTTCTCCAAAACTTAACGGATGAAACCTCAATCAAGAGAGATCCAAGGAAGCAGAATAGGATCAATAACAGAGCTAATTTTGCAGAATTAAGGAGCAACATGAAGATTTTTAACGAGGAAGCAGACACCTTTGCAATAACTGCACTATGATATGTTGCCTAGCAACAAGATATAAAAATGATGTATAACGCCAGTAACTTCTTTCACATATGAAAACAGCACCCTACCAAGACAGCTTCATAATGTACTCTTACAAACTAAAAATCCATAGAGACCATTAAAGCCTCCATCTTCTGTAATACACTCTGTTAAACAATCATGTGTTTTTGTTAATGCAGTAAAACACTGAATTTATTTAATCATTACCCAATGATACATCAGCAGCAGCAAGCAGGAACATTTCTATTTTAAGCCTGTAGAATCCATCCCAAGATATCACACTCTGACAGAGAACAAATGCAGTGAGCCAGACTCATGCAAGGTCCGGGAGAGGGAGATGCACTTATGGGGGATGAATTAAAATCACCTGCTGCCTGATAAAAAAAATAGCATTATTGGAATGCATGGGAATGCACTTATTGCTTTTTTTTCCCTATGACTTGTAGCTTAACACAATATTGTTCACAGAGTACCTCCTGCTTCCAAGCTCTGGAATGGGAGAGGTGAGGAGGGTGGCAGGGTGTGCCAAAGAGCAGGTCATTACTCAATAATGGCTGCTAAAAGTAGTACTGTGAAGATGGTTCGACAGGACAGGGGGAATGAGGGGACTGTCAGAGGGTGAGGTGCTGGGTGCTGGTGGGGCCATCTGCAGCTCGGGACGCAGGGGGAGCAGCTGGCACCGGCAGCTCCAGCCCCAAGCAGAAGCAGAGGCAGCACTCGCCAGCCCAATTACTAAAAATGGTCCACAGCCAAAATGCAAGCCCTGCAGCCAGAGGACCGTGCCAAGACACTGGGTCCTCATCTCTAAGAGTGTTTGCGGAGGGACAGAGGGAGAGGGGATGTACCCTGTGTCTTGGGGACATTCTCACTTTCCCTCTGAGGCATCGCACTCAACAAAGCGGTGAGAAGAACAGCCTTAGCAAAACATGGCAAGTAAAACCAGATAAATAACTCAAAGTTTAGGACTGGTAATGTGTTACAAGGCTTGTTGAGAAGTCATCTCAGACACATCTGGGAGTAGCTGGCATCTGGCTTATGGGGCAGTTTTGCCCAGTTCAGCATTACACAGAGAGGAAAAGAGAGACTTTGTTTATCTGCTGTGAGCGGGCACTTGTCTCAGGTTATCACCTTGCGTTGTTCCTGAGTATTCATGGGGACAGGCTAGTTGTGAAACAGCCCTGCAACCCAGTAGCAGCATGGCTCCTGGGGAAAAAGGCCCACTGCTCCAGTCCTCCCTTGACATCCCTTCCCAGTCCCTGTTGAGTCTCCCTGCCTCTCCTTTTTTGAAAGTTATGTGCTGAATATTTCCAAACCCTGGAATATTTCCAAACCTGCAGATTAGCTGGGATACATGTTACATATGTCTGGAAATGAAGCAGATGAATACAGTACTTAATCCTTTGATGATCTAATGCCTTAAATTTTAATCTTTGCTCTGCCACTGACTTGCTTTTTTACCTTGAGCAAACTGCAACAGCTCTCTATACCTCAGCCCGCCCATCTGTTCAAACATATCTGGCGATGTGATCCTTTCCAGCTGACCCACATTTTCTGGGAGGGCTGCGAGTCTGCATTAACATGTGATTAGACACTAGGACATTTTCAAATGAAAACAATAACCATGTTATTGCACAAAACCTCCATAAATCATTCTTTCATTGAACTTTTGAAAGTATTAGATATATGTAATGGATCATATATTCCACAAACTCATCAATGCGAACAAGAACCAAAATCCAAATCATCGGGATTTCAGTGCTGGGAGTGTGGTGAATTATAGGATCCCAGGATTTGTTAGGTGCAAATAACAGAGACCAAACAATTGAGCCCAGGTCCTGGGTAACCAGGGAAAGAGTAACACAGAGAGAGGAGAGCACAAGCAGGCACAATTCTGACCTGCTGCCAGGATAATTTCTGCTGCAAGCCTTTGAAGGTGAAGTGTTGAGAAAAATTATAAAGTTCCATTCTTCATCTAGTACTGGGGACCTGCAAAAGTCCAGTGTCAGGAGACAAACGTGATCAAAGAGAAGCTTGTGTGGTTTCCTTTAATCTAAGTGAAGGCCAACTTTTGAGCTGCAACAGAGAATTTCACTGTAAAAGGTCTTATTCTAGGCAGTTATGCAGATTAAAGGTAACTGGAAAGATGGAGACATTGGCAAGATATAGAAAAATATATAAATATGTAAATGCATAAAGGGAAGTCAAGTGTGACTCCCTTTCCTAATTGCCTAACATGATTCCCACTAGATGCATAAATTACAGCTCCTATTAACAGCACTATGAATAATAATCAGTTTACTTTCTGGCTTGTATCTAAATATACTTTCTATATGATTTCATCTTTTATTCAGCTGTTTAAAAGCAGAACGTCTAATTACAGTTCCTATTAGTCTACGTTAATTTTTTTTTTTGCCACAGAGCATGTGTGATGACTGCTTTTCTAAAAACAGGCAGAATTTTTTAGCATATGGAAAAATCATGTTATTATTAATACATTCCCACATGACTCTACATTTCAATTCCCTTAATTATTTAGTCATTGCTGATTATGTCTTTTCACAATTCATTATCCCATTTCCTGCAACGTGGGCATTTTATTCATTAAGTGTCAAAACGAAGGGCCTGACCTCCAGGAAGATAATCAGGAAATAAGTGGCAGACATAAAACGTCTGGGTTTCCCTTAAGTGCTCACTTATTTCGGTAACTGTGCCATGTTTTTAGTAAGCGGTGATAGAATCGAAGTGTTGATGGTAATTGCAGAAGGGCGCGGGGCTGCCAGACTGCGGGAGCTCTGTTTTTCCCCACACGTGCCGCTCACGTCAGCCGACGGTTTCTGCTGCACAGTGACAAGAACGGGGCGGTCTGAGGCGATGTGGTGTCGCTCATTGTGTAACAGCACAGACCAATGCTGCCTTTCAAATATTTAGTGCCAGAGGGGCTGGTTGACACTCTGCTGCTCGGATCAACCTCAAGAGTGGGGACTCTGCAATCTATCACTGGCCTCAGGTGTCTCCTGCTTCTCAGGAGACTTTTAGGCCACACTGAGTTTTGGGGGTAAACACTGCCCACTCCCTCCTGTTGAAGCTGGACCTCTGGTGAAGCAGCAAAGCCCTAGCCAGCAGCCCAAGAGGAACAGTGAAGGGTCTCATTTCCAGCCTAAGTGTTAGACCACGGGGCTGGAGAGGGATAGCCTCAGTGTTTCAGGCCAGGCCTTATACTTTCGCTGGATTAAAAACAGGTCCATGCTGAACCCAGATGCAGAAGCACATGTTTCTGGACTTCTGCACAAGCCTAGCCTCAGCCACTGATGGGTATATCAGTGTCTTAAAAACTGAATGCTGATGGAAAAGCACCTGCCTGTGTAAGCAGTGCTCATCAGCTTCCTGGCTGCTGAGCCGACCCATTCAAAGCTGAAGAAGCTCAGCAGACAGGTGTGTCCCTTCTAGATTTTAAAAGCCAACAATGTAACATGTGAGGAACAGGAATGTGACATCAGCACTCATCTTTTCCCTCTGCCATAGATTTTCGTCAAATTCTGTCACATCAGAAATAGCATCATAACACAGTCAAATAACAATTATTCAGTACATACACACAGTGACAATTACAATAAGAATGTGAAGATGATTAAATTAGTTGCTGATAACGCCTGGTAATTTTGCAAAGTTGTGACTAAATATTTACAGTATTTATAATATATAATGCATACATATGGATATCCCCATATGTGTGCATGAATATATATAAATGGCATATACCATGTTTTATTGATGGGGTTTCCATGAGCAAAAATTAATTTGAAAAGCTTAATTTGAAAAGCTTTAATCAACATCACATTAATAGATAGCAGTTTCTTAAATAGCCTCATAGCTAGACAAATACTTTGCCTAATACCATTTCATTTTCTGCCAGCTGCATGTGATTTGCTTTTGATCTGGCACACACTTCGTTATACATTATTAACGAGCCAAACAGCGTGCCCCTGGAGTTAGCATCCTGCCCCTGCTTATTTTTTAACAAATTTCCTCTTTTATTTCGTCCCACAGTGATTAATAGTTTCAGCTACTGGCGGTACTGTTTATGATCTGAGTCAGTGACTTCAGATCATCTTAATCTCCAGTTAGGCAGGTTTTAATTTGCTTACAAGTTTTTATTTATAGCACAGTACGCTCTCCATTTCATACAACAACAAAACCAAAACCTGCAAATAGCACTCAATTTCTACTTTTAATGTTTCTGATCAACTTTTATGGGAGAGAAAAGCCCAAGCAACCATGAAACAGAAACTACAAAGGCAGTTGATACTCATTTTTCAGAATTGTCTTGGTTTTTATCCAGTTGTCTAGAGAGAACCTGTTGCCTTCCAATGTCTCTCTGCAGCCAGATCATTTCTGGTCTGGATTATTCTGTACCCTATCGTTGCCTGCAACAGTGCTTTTAGATGACTTGCTTATTAAAGCAGAGTCCTCTGGAACTTATAAAGTCCTTACTTGCAGAATCCTTATTTGTGGCATGGCTGGCAGAGAAGCAGCTTTGATTCGTCTGTTAATACTACAAATATTTCCAGCTAACTTTAAGATCCATGCTGAAATGGGTGACCTCTTTTCTGTGTTGTTATAGCAGTTCAAAAGACTCTTCTATTAAGCCAAGTGCCAGACCATTATTGTTTTTTATTGTGCTGTAGTTTTGTCTAATATCAGAGGGAAATGATTTGAGGCAAGAGATAAAACAGCAAATGGATTTAGTTATCAAAAACGTTATGGGATCTTAGCTTGCTGCAGGAGTAGTCTCAATAGGTTTTTTGGGAGGATTTGTATTTTTTTCTAAGCAGAAATTGTATACCCATCACAATGTTATCCATCACATGGGCAGGGCCAAGGACTATGGGATGGAGATCTAAGTCTGCTTAAACAAACATTGAGCAAGTCAGAGACAAGGTGCCCAACCACGATGACGCAGAATTGAGGTTACAGGGTCAGGATCTGCTGAGCCACTTTCCCAGAGCACTCCCTTTCCATGGGGTCAGTCTATGGAATTCTGCATTTCTAATGCCTACAGATTTTCTCTTTTGATTCCCTTTTGCACCGTAATGTAATAAACACCAGACTTTTTTACATGGGAGAAATACAGGGCAATATCTAAACTTTTGCATAAGGGAGGGCACAGCAGTGAAGGTCACATGACCAGTTTAAGAGATTTGTGGTTGATTACACAGGTAGGGAGACAACTCTTCACTGCTCTGGGGAGTGAGAAAATTGAGATCCTGGTCCTCTGGGATGCAGAAAAGATAGGTAAATGACAGGATCCACCTGCTTCCTCCTGCTGGTCGCTTCTCCAATACTGTGCTTGCTTTTGTCTTGCATATATTTTTAACTTAACAACTTTTCACCCTCATTCACCTGTTCCTATTCCTTAAGTCACATTGTGCATCACATTATGGCTCCTGAGCTTGTCTCCCTCATTGCTGTGATTTGGATTTCCATGGCTCACTTTGACAGATACTTTTTCATATTCCTGATCTGTTACCAAAGGCAGATGATCATTGTGGATTCTATGTTTATGTCCTCCAACTATCTTTTAAGCATTGCCAACCAAACAGTTGGTGGGTCAGTTATAACCTCACGATACTATTACTTGTTTCCGGCTTTTTTCCTTGTTGAAAAGTTTCCTATTCATCATTTCCCAACAACAAACCTTTACCCCTCTTAGCTTTAGTAAAAAAAAAATTAACTGTTGATTTTGGCAAAGAGACTGGGATCCCTCTGTAGTCAGTGAGGAGAGAGGCATCTTCAAAAAATAATTTGTCCCATCCTCTCTCCTGTGGCTAGACAGATTGAATTACTGATGTAAATTAGATACCTATCTTCAGATAGGTGAGATAAAGGTGAGATAAATTCCATCTCAACTCACCAAGTGACATTCACACAGTAAAAAATACCTTATTTTTAATGCTCTCATTTACTCTAGACTTTGGTAAATATGTATAATTTTACATGTTATGCTTAGAACAATGAACATGTTAGCAACCTCGCTTTCACAAATCTATTAGTAAACTATCAGCTTGTGTAGAACCAGAGAAATGCATAATAAATGTTGTAAGAACAGTTTTAGGCACTGCATATTAATAGCTGTGGTAGGATTGACTTGCAGAGCCTTGGTTCTATGATCAGCAACAAGATAATTAGTAAAATTATCCTGCAAATTCATTATCTTGATTCCTTCCACTTGTGCATTTTATTCATTACATATCAAAATGAGGAGCCTTGCCTCCAGACAGATAATCAGAATGTGTCAGACACAAAAGGTCTGAACTTTCTTTAAATACATTTTGGTAGGTGTGACCTTAAATAGTCTCCATAATAGCAAGGAATTTACAGTCATTATTCCAAACAGAAGAAACACTGTAATTTTTCAGAGAAGTGCAGTTGTGCATTTTATAGGCTTTCTCACATCTTAATGACAGATAAATGACACAAACATTAAATAGTTCATGAATGTAATGATTTCTTTCTGGCTTAGTCTGAATTCACCTGCAGAGCTGTACATTGCTCCCAATGCTCCTTATTCTCTCACTACCCAGATCCATGAACCAGCTGAGCTACACTGGGACTCCCTTCAACCCATGCACCCAGGGAATTTGGGGCTGAAACTAGGGTGCAGGAAAGTTGTGTGGGCTGATTTACGTAGGTCTGTTGTCCTCCTGTGCAGATAGGACACAACCAGGCGTGAGATCAAAAGTACCTCTTGGCCACCACCAGTTTAGATGGAGTCAGATGGACCAACAGTGCATTCTTACACAAACTATCTCATTTTGCAGATCTATACAACATGTTTCACATTTTACATCTGCCTAGAGGTTCTTGCATTCCTCCTGCTCAGAACTAATGCAAAGCATTTAGCTGTCAGTGCTGTGTCTGTTTTGCAAGGGGTGCTCAAATTGAGCATCTCTGACACTGAACTTGGGGCTGGGTGCCTGCTCCTTCAAGGCCCTCACAGGAGTCAGCAAACGAAGTAGGCAGCAGTACAGAGGTGATTCACGGCAGGAGACTGACTTGTTGCACATCAGAAACATAGTGCAGTGCTTGGCTGGACTGACACTGGATTCAGAAAAGGCAACAGAGCAGTGGAGAAATGAGTGGACGTGAGCTGGAGAAGAATGACTGGGATGGTTGGTGTATTATCAGCTACATTTTCCCTCTTACTTCTGCTGGCTTCAGCACTTGATTCCCCTTATCTTTGTCTCACAGAACGCTCCATTTCCATATACTTTAACACACTTTAAGTTACAGGATTCTTAAAGTGCTTTTATTTTGGGATATGAGCTTTGTAAAAATGCAGTTGCCAAACCAACAATGCTTCAAAATCCTTGTTTTGTATTTTAAAGACACCTAAGTTTTCACTTGTAATACTTGATTTTATCATTGCTGCAGGAAAACTCACGTGTAGAGTGAGGCGTGGCCTTAAAAATTTAGTAAGAGTGGTATCTTTCGTGAAAAAAATTGAGGAAACATTGCAATGGATCATACAATTACGGTAACACCATAACTAGGTACATCTTGCTGGCCACAAATCCTGCATGATTCTCAGGGTGTAGTCTGCCTACCAATACGATGGCTCTTAGCCAAAATACAGACATTTGAACAGACAGAACAAGATGCAATCATGGATCAGCCCATTTCCGCATGTGTTGAGCTTGCTGGTACTTACAGTATTTAGCTGGCATGACTTTTGAATTATCTTTTACCAAGTAAAGTGTGTGAGAAAGGACGCAGAAACCAAAGACCCTAGGTCTGTGTGCTGAAAAATCCCTCCACCTTCCCTCCAAGCTGTGTGGTTTCTGCTGGCGAAGAGGGACAGAGACTGGGGTAAAAAAACAGACTCCTGTTGGTTTGGTTTGTTTTAAATCAGAACTCACTGAAATTACAAAATACCAAACCAAATCAAACCAAACACAAGAAAGAAAAAATTCATGAAAGCATAGATGACAAGATATGGAAAGGTACATACACCACAGAAAAAATAACTGATAAGGAACATCTTTAACAGAAGGGAATGTTTGATGATTTGGGGAATCTGCCTATGTATAATTTATGAATTCCTTATGGCTGTTTTTTACTGTGTAATGCTTTACACTCCATGTGCTAAGAAGGCAAGGAAAAGAAGTTGATGTCTGTCCATGAAAAGGTTGATAGCTAAAGATTATCAGCACCTGAATAGATCTTACCCAAGGAAAACCAAAGGTTAAGGAGCCATGGTTTTTTCCCCACCTCTCCAGAGGGGTCTAGGTTTTGGATAGCGGAAAATCCCACACAAGAGAAAAAAGACAGCAGATACTAATCCTGGGTCTTAAAAAAAATCACAGAGCCTAAGTGATTCCTGTGAGACTCCCAGGGCCCAGAGACAAAGGCAGCTTGTTTAGGAGAAGAGAGCCTGGGGGCAGCTCTCTGCAAAGGGAGACACCAGGGAGGATGAAAGATGCTGCTGTCGGGGAGGGAGAGAGCAAGCCAGGCTGAGCCTGGAAGACAGGGTGGAAATGTCATCTTCAGATGCAAGGGAGCTGCAGAGTGACAGCAAAAACGATGGGGAAATTTAGATGAGGAAAAGCATGCGGCTCTTTTATTGCTTTGTCTAGAGATACACGCTGCTTCTACAGCTAACAGAGAAAAGCCCAGCCACCTATTTTTCTAGAAAGACTGAAGAACCTGCAGTGGTCACAGAGCCTGGACAATGTGATGGATACATCAAATCTGGGTCGCCTGCTTAGACGAAGGAAAGCCTGCATTCCCCTCATCCCTGTGTGGGCCCACGGATAACAGGATGAAGACTGTCCATCTGCTTGGAAAAAGTCTGAAGTGCCTGAAATGAAAAACTGAGTTCATGCCCCTGTTCCTAGAAAAAAAAATTTCTTCAAGCATCACCTTCTTATACTATGAGGTTATTGCAGCTTCGAGCTTCCCCATCTGATGAACATGAGAGAGAACCAGCTGCTGTGACAGTAACTATATTATTTAGCAGTCTATTCTGCTGTTGATGCATACATACCTGGTACCTATTGACTATAATGAGAATTATTCTGACAAACCACAAGGAGAATAGGCCTTTTAGGATTCAGTTCATATTAAACGAAATGTCTAAGGAAAATTACCCTCCTTTTGTCCATGCTAAATTATTCCAGCTTTTCATTAAGTTTTTAAGGGTTGGCATTTTTAGCAAAAAATAGTTTTCAGTGACAGAAAAGAGCCGCCCAGACAAATGAAGAAAATGTTTACTCAATTCAATAGGCATAATTTTCTCTTTTGGTGCTCAATTCAACATCAGGATCTGAAGTCAACAAAGGTTGGATCAGGGTCTACAGTTTTTTTAATTGGGCTTTTCTCATTTACACTAGAGTATGTTGAAAATGCAGCGCTATAATGATCCATTACATATGCGTACATGCAATACCAGAAAAATTAATAATGTCTTGAATTTGCTTGGTATTTATTCAGCATTCATGAGTAAATAACAAATAACTTGATAATATTAATGAAAAGAATCCTGTGGAAAACCCACACAGCGGGAGAGAAACTTTTTTACTGCATGAAGCCCACCTTCTCTCCCACTAAGCTGTTGTCATTACTCTGAATAACTTATTCCCCCTCTGAGGGTAAAGTGACAGGCTTGCAATTTCTATATAAAATTGCGTCGTTTTTAACTGAAGTTTGCGTGTAAGCCCTTATACATAGTGTGGCTTTAAGGACAGTCAATATTCTTGGAAATATATATATATATATTTAATTAAATTAATTCTGTTGGCAAAAATTAGATTGTCAGAAATGTGCTGGTTTATCACCATCTTCATCATAATCTGTACAGTGTACTGTTTGGATGGCTGACTCAGAATCCCATAATTTAAGGCAACATTAATAATTTGTGCATAAAATAACTCCAAGTACCTCACTTTTGCATCACACCTGATAGCATTTTATTTCCTAAGCTACTAAATCCAAAATAACTCTAAGAATGACACGATGTACCATACACGGTAAATGGCATTTAGCACTAACCACGAAGGACAGATACTATGGCATTTTGGTTGGTGAAAACTTGATCAGTATTCAGCCAGTCTCTCTTAAAGTATCCTATTAACAGCACTGCAGAAAAATGGCTGTGTACGTTCTTGAATTTCCTTCAAAAACAAATTTTACCTTTCACATTTTCAAAGAAAAAACTCGACCCAATATCTCCCCAAGAGCAGTGAACTACAATAGCAAAAAGATGCCAGAATTAAAAATGTTAGAGATTTTCAATCACCTTTTTTGCAGTGTGGCTTGTACTGTATTCTCCAAAGTCTTTGAGTTTTTTCACAGAGCCAGAGGAAGCCTAGTGTGCTGTACAGAAAATTAGACTGCATCTCTCCTAACAGTGATGGCCCACAACTGTGTGTATCATTAAATCACTGACACTAGCATGGTTTTGACTGGGGTCAGTTCTTCCAGAGAAAATCCCTGCATGCTTGGGGTCTCTCCCAACAGGCAGTATGGGTGAAGCCACTCTGCTTCATCAGTGGCTGTAAGAGAGTTTAGCTCTTTGGGCATGAGCCATGCAACACCAATTGGCCTCAGGCTAAGAGAACAGTTATTAGTCCATTTTACTTATTAGTTCAGACATTGCAGTGGATTATTCTTGAAAGCAGTTTAATTTCCTTTTATTAGACTCCTCTTTTCTCCCACAATTTCCTTAAAGTCTTTCTGCCAAGCAAAGCTAACTCATGTGTTGCTCCTAAAGATGATTAAATAAGATTAACAAAAGAGTATTTGTCTCAGCCCCCAGATGAGGAAAGCTGCCTCTCTCAGACATAAACTGGGAGCTCATGCATCCTGGGTCAGATGAAAATGTGACAGTGGTGGAAGAGTCCCCACTGATCATCTCCAGTTGTGGAAAGTCGGGCACCAGAGAGGAATTTCCTAGATATAAGAGAATGTCTATTGAAAATATTTGTGTAGGAGACAGGAAAAGGTGCATGGATGAAGTACATCTGTAATGTCGGCCACTGAAACACACATCTTGATCTAATGCAGGTTTTCAGAGACACGATTTACAGTGGGGATGGCAGCAGGTCTGTCCCTCCTTTACACCTATCCCTGGAAACATGGCAAAGAAAATGGGAACATTAACTTGGGTGGAAAATGTATCATGTAGCAGCATCTACTTCTATTCTCTGATCGGTTTGGTTCCTTAGTGCCTATTTAATCAAGGAGGAAAGCACTGTCACCACAGGGTATACTGGAGGATGCTGCTGTCATCTCAAGTTACACTTCCTTTGTAACTTCAATTCTTTTTGAGTGATTTTTATCAAGGGGGTAGAATGTAGATTGTTCTCTAAAGGTGGCAACTGAAGGCATCAAATCTCAGGCTCACAGTAGTGCAGATACTTGCTATTGCCCAAATTTTATTCTTCTTTCATCAGGACTGGTATCACAGATCCTTTCTGGTATGATTATGGTATTAATTCTGTTGGCCTCAGAAGATCAGTAGCAGGGATATACAAAATGAGGATGTCTTTGGCCCTTTGCCATTAATAACAAGGAATCACTTCTCTATATTGGAACAAGACGGTGATTGTGCCTTTTTTACAGCTTTGTAAAACACTCTAAATGGAGGGAAAAATTATTAAGTATTTCACTGTATTTTTTTTTTGTATAGCAGAGAGGCTGGGTAATTCATTCCGGATTCTCTCTTGCTTTGTCAAATAACAGAGTGTATACATTCACTACAAAACAGCAATTTTGAAAATTAATTCCACCACATTAGCACTATAGTGTTTCATCGGGTCTTTTATACTGACCTGCCTTTCCCTAACACAAAGCCTTTGCACATCAGCTACTTGAGTTCTAAAAAGAATACGGGTCTCTTTCCTCTGTACCACCCTATTCAATTCAAAACACATCAGATTTTGCTGTATTTGAAAATGTCAGTGCCAGCATATTGGTAGCTAATGCCACACAATGTGCCTCCATGTCCTGCATTAGAACTTGGAAGACTGAAAGACATTACTTTTGAGTGGCATTAGTTGTAAGTCTTAGTCCCATGCAAGATTTTCTAGCCTGATTTCCTATTTCCACTAAACTATTTAGTTTTTGCCTTTTCAAGGTGGTATTTTTTCATTGATACCAAGATTTGTTATGTTCAACTTTTAAATATACAGCATATTTCAAATCTCAGACTCCTTTGAGACAATATTTTCAACAAAAACAGTGACAGCAGCAAAAATCCAACCATGACAATTTGGGAGGCAGCTGATGTACAACTGATTTATGGTTGGTTGACATCACCACTGTTAGTAGAGTATTTTAGTGCCATTTTACATGGTGTTCTGTACTTCAGACTCTATATGTTAAGGGCCAGGGAAGCTATGTTTACATGTCTGGGCTTAACATGTTGGCTCTGAAGGTTTATTGACAGTTGAAAATCACAATGTGGGAAATAAAAAGGATGTGCCATTCATGGTGCCCAAGCCAGGACCAGTTACTGTTCAGATGAGCTGATAATAATAACAGATCATTAGAAGAGGGACTGTGATGATTTGAGAAAACCCAAAAAGGGCCAAAATCTGTGAAAAGTAAGCAACCTCCCCCCAGCCTTTTGGATGGAGAAAGAGGTAACAGAGAGACCCTAGCTGCAGCAGACACAAAGAGATAGTCCAAGGCACCACATACAGTTGGCGTATCCTGAAAGCTGTCATGATGTGAGGAGTCAAGGGGATAGTGGTGTACAAAGGTATGGGTCCCCTCTAGTCACTGCAGCTTACATGGACAAAGACAAAATATCTTTAGCTCTGGTACTGCTGCTAATTTTGCTCTAGCAGCACAAGGTACTGCATGGAATGCTAATTCTCACTGAGAAGCTGGAGAAGTTCCAGACAGAGCTTGCTGAAGCTTTGTGGTGCTGCCATCCACACCACTAGCTGTACCCAGGCTGGCTGGAGGAAAGCTGACATAGGTACAGTGACTGCAATAGAAAAGATACTGTACAAATGAGCTGGATGTGTGGTGTGGTAAGAAGGGCAATGTTAATAGCTGAGTATTGGAGGTTGTATTAAATGGCTCAAACTATGTCTTAATGTTTCTGGGATTTAACGCTTTGGGTAAAATGATAGATTTTTCAAACACTCTTGGGTATGTATGATTTTTCATTTATTTGAGTAAGAAAGACAAGAAGAATAATATTGAAGAAATGCAATTAACAGTATACATGAGCCAAAATAATGCTTTAATTGCTTGAAATTTAGGATACTAAAAGCAAAGCTGTGCTGTGAAAGTTCTGAAAGACTGCAATGAAAAAAAAGTGATATTTTATGCATCTGATACATTTTTAATACGATTCTGACACTTTGGAGTACTTCTGTATTCAATGAGACTAATCAAGTGTCAGCAAACTGGGGCTGCTTCTAAGTTTCCACACCTTCTGTCTCACCCCCCATCTCTATTTTGCCTGAAGCTGGTGTGTTCCTCCTGCAACTTTTCCAGGAGTTTCCCATCCAGTTCCATCACAACAGCCAATCTGAAATTCTCCATGAAGGTGCTGCCTCCTCCTCTCCTTTCCAGAGTAGCCCAGCAATTTCTTTCCAGCAGTGAGACTGCAATGAAATGCTTTGCTAGTGCAGAGGTAGTTATTGAACCAGCACTGAGCAGCAAAGTGGGTCTCATTCCATGTGTAGGGTTTTCCCTTTGCTTTGGAAAGCAAGAGTAGTGTTTAGAAATATACTGCTGATTACCATATTTGTGTTCTGTAATTCTTCACATGTCCAACTCCACCAGGAGCTTAACTATAGCCAGTGGGATCTTACAGTCATTAACGTTTACAAGGCAGCAGTTCACAGTTGTTGAACTAACAACTTACCTCTAAGAAACTGATTTTTCTCTCCTCTAAGTATTGACACGTGCTCCACTCACTGTGATGCTTATTCACAGTGACAGTGTGTTTGGTAGGATATCATGTTTTCATGGGACATGTCTTGTGCAGACAGTTTATAATTTACCTCTGCTCTTGTTTTAATTCAGTCAGCTGATGGAGTGCAGCTGATCTAAAAGCACATACGGCTGTTCATGTTTGAAAAAAGGCCCTGAATATTTGATAGGTTGATCCTTAATGCCTTCTGCTAAAGAATTAGCAAGACTGGTAATGAGCCAAGGGATTCCAAGTGGGGAAGGGAAAAAATACAGAATGAGATTCTGTTTTTATTCATTTTTTTTTATGTTGCTCAAATAAGAAGTACAGTACTTTACATACTGATTAGACTCACAGGGTAGAGAGATTCAAGCAAATCATTCATCAGATCCATCACACCCAAAGTGTCATGTTTTCATTAAGTGGATGTCCTGTGGCCATGAGGAGTGACATTTGCAAGGTAATTTGCAAAAGGGTGTTCATCCTTGGACAGGAGGTTCATGGCACCACAGAGAGTTGTCCTTCACTGGGACGGATGTTCACAGCTAGAGTTCCTGTCCTTTCACTGCCTCCCCAACCGCTTTTTCCATCTTCCTTGAAAGAAACTTATCTGTTCTCCACCCCACACCCCATCCTGTCTGCCCACTGCTCCATGCCATTTCAAAGGAGGTGGCTTCTTCTGTGTTAACTGCTGAGCTTGGTTTCTCTCCAGAACTTTCTCTGCATTCCTGTTGCTCCATCAGCTTCCTACTGTCTCCTCATCCTGCAGATGAACACTTTGCAGGCTAAACACTCAAAGTATGTTGGTCTCCCACCAGTTCAATGACACCTGTCATGTCAACACAAAAAATCCAGGGAACTCACAAAGAACATCTTCAGTAATTAAAAGCCCAGCTCGCCTGTGGGTTTCCTTTCAACAAAGCTACTGCAACTGTAGGAAATCACAGTTAAGACTGTAAGAATAGCCAGATCAATCTCCAACCACTTACCTTACAAATCAAGAGCTGCCTGCACTCGACACACTCCCTTACTCCTTAAATCCATAGCAAAATATACTCAGAATGCATCCAATATTGGTTGCAACAGTTAACTTAGTAGAGAGGCAGGACTCTTGTTGAAGGTACTACAGCAAAACAAATGTTTACTCCAAACTCCACCAATTGTAACAAAATACATGGTTCCACACACTAATATATTCAAATAGAAATCAGTCAAAATTACTATCATAGAATCACAGAATGGTTTGGGTTGGAAGCAACCTCAAAAGACCTTCTAGTTCCAACCCCCCCTGCCATGGGCAGGGACACCTTCCACTTGACTGGGTTGCTCAGAGCTCCATCCAGCCTGGCCTTGAACACTTTCAGAAATGGGGCATCCACAGCTTCTCTGGACAACCTGTTCCAGGCCTCATCACCCTCAGAGTAAAGAATTTTTTTCTAATATCTAATCTAAACCTAATCTAAATTCATTTTCATTTTGAATCCATTCCCCTTTGTCCTGTCACTACATGCTCTTGTAAAAAATCCCTCTCCATCTTTCTTATAAGCTCCCTTCAGGCACTGGAAGGCTGCAATTAGGCCATCCCTAAGCTGTCTTTTTTCCAGGCTGAACAACCCCAATTCTTTCAGCTCTTCTTCATAGGAGAGGTGCTCCATTCCTCTAATCATCTTGGTGGCATGCCTCTGGACCTTCTCCAACAGGTAGATGTCCTTTCTGTGCTGGGGACCCCAGAACTGAACTAATCTTGCTTAGCAAGCCTGTGTTTTAGCAAGGAAGTGGATAGGTTGGCTTTGACCATGTCTCAGGAACTCGCATAGGAACTGCTCCACGCACGGTAGCATCAAGGATATTTGTGTAGTCTTAACTTTTATTTTCCACTTCAAAGTTTTCTATCATGTCTTCTACAAACAATGCAGAAGCTTACAAGGAATTGCCTTTTACATCTACCAGCAAGTAATGAGGCTTCTATCTCATGTTTTGACATAACATCTGTAACTTGGTCTTAGTAGAGTTATTTACACTGAAGGCTCTCTTGGAAGTTTCTCTATCCTCAATGTGTGTGCCTGCAGTTATACAGAGAAGTCACTGCACTTTGAAGAAGTTGATATAAATTAGTGCATGGGGTTAGATGAGGTTCAGGATTCCTGCAGTGATTATAAACTCAGCAGGAGACCTCACAACAGCTCCAATCTTGACAGTGTGACTGTGTGAACCTCCTTAAGGACTGGAAGCAGTTCTGCAACTCAGTTCTTGGGGGCTTTCTCTGAAAGTTGCAGTTTTGTGCAGAAGGATCTGTCAGTTTACAAAGTCTACAGAGCTTTGATACATTTGGTAAAACAACATCAAAAAAAGGCTAGACTTAAGTTGTGGCACCCTGTGTTGCACCAGACAGCAAAAAGACTATAAATTCTTGTTTCAGTTAGTGCAAAAGAAGATTTGGTGATTTTAAACCCTGACTAAACTGATTTTGCAGCCCAGGTTCAGATGTTAGCTCCGGCCACGGCGATGTTCCGAAAACAGAGGGTGACAAGATCTGTGCACAAACCAGCACTTGCCTTTCCCCACCTGCTGGGCGGAAGGGAATGCAGAGAAGCAGATGGAGCAGATCTGGAGTACACTTTCTACTGCCCTTGGTCTTGACTGAGGAAACATGCACATGCCATGGAAGTATCTGTTCCTTGGAAAAGCCACATCCTGACTTGTCCAAGGAACACACTACCTAGAAAGAGAAGATGTTTTCTGCTTTGTGTTGTGCAAGAGACAGCTAAAACAGGGTGCAATGTTCCCTAAAAAGATGAATTTTAAGCATCTTCTTCCTTTTGCTGATGTTCCATACAGTAGGACTGGTTCTTCCTATAATAAATACATTTCAGCACACCAGCTATCTTTTATTAGGGGAACACAGGTATTGAAGCTCCTGTGGCTTTTGCCTGTCTGCCTTTGGGCACCTGTATATATTCTTCCTATATTCTGTCTGAAAAGAAGCTAAACTTTGCCTTTACTATGTAATAGCATCTCCAACAAAAAACATAGAAATGGCATTCCTTATAAACAGTCTGTTTCAGAAAAGCAGAAAATCTGTGTTACAACTTCATGGATCTGTTCGGGACAAAAAGAGGGCATGGGGAGGGCTGGAAAAATCTCAATGCCAGTAATTTACAAAGTGAATAGCAAAGACTTGTTATTACTGTTGCTGTTTTCACCAATTAGCAGTGACAACCACCACCCACCACCGCTGATCTGGATGTGTATTGTGAGACTACCTAGGCAGTGCTTTTGTACTACACAGCAGTTTCCTGACACAGAAAATCCACTTTTCAGTACAAAAGAGAGCAGAGAGATATATCCGATCTGAGAGAGTACTACAAGGGAAAGTACAAGTGGAGCAGAAATGTGCAGGCATGAGAAACAGTGGTACTGCCCTGACCTCACCACTGTTTTTCCACCATGCTTGGGAAAAAGGAGGCCCTTAAGAAAGGACTGGAAGATAGCTGTGGAACTTATTGGGAGAGTCTTCAAGGCTCTTCCCAGATCTCAGGGGAAGCATGGGAGAAACTCACTGATGTAAAACTTAGCAACATTTTGACAGAGGCTGGTATCACTGGGTAAGTGAAAGTGGGATCTAACATGTTATCATGGACTGGTAGACTTGAGTCCTCAAAACCAGAGACAAATAGCAGTACTTGATGTGATAGAGAAGGAGATGACATTGGTGAAATGTAAAGACAAATGTTTTTGGGCAAGATGTCAAGCTAGGAAAACGATCTGCGCAGCAGCACGAATCGAGGTGGTAACATTGCATTTGTCAAAAACAAGGGAAGGATGCTGCAGCAATCAAAGTGTGTAATGAGAATTTTGGACCTGAGACTTACACCCTTATGAATATAGAGATTCAGGTAGAAATGCTATATAGAGAGTAACAACCTACAAGATTTATGTTTAATCTTAGACACAGAGACATGAGGGAATTTCAGAATAGTAAGCGATATCCAGGTTGCAGACCTGGAGGATGAGCAGATTGGAGAGGCTGCCCATCATCAAACTTGATAAAAATATTTCTTGAGGAACATGCCAAAGGGAAAAAAAGAGAGAGTAGCAGCTGTGTTCACAGGTTTGGAGATACACCTTACCATCTCTAGTCATACAGTGCATTTTTCTTCTCAGCTGGGGTCTCTTACATATCCATCTTTCTCTGTGTGGAAGCAATTGTGTCTCTTCTACGTTTTTCCTAATTGCATGACACAAATTACAGAACCTAAAGTCAGCTTCTCTGACTTTTAATTTTAAAGCCTTGCATAAAAAAGGGGTGTCTGAGCCTCATCAAATCATGAATTCATGATATCTGCTACTAATTTGTGACAAACAAGCAGGACTGTGGCTCAGGCTTGTGGAATATACGTTTCAGTCTTACAAAAGCCTATTTTGTAAATGTTAGCTAAGCAAAAACTCTGCCAGTGAAGCCATAAGCAATATATCATCATCAACTGTCAATAAACTCTTTGTCCAGCTTAAGAATTAAAAGCTGCATTTAAGATATTGAGGGAGAATAGAGAAATGCCTTTAGAAACAGCGGGCGTAATCCACTACTAATCTCTAAACCAAATATTTATAGCCCTGTAGTTTATAAATTGTCAGAAATATTGGGTAGCTGATATCCAAGAGGTGGAAGTGCAGACAGTAATAGGGAGGTTTTATCATTCCATCTACCTTCCTTTGTGTTTCAATCACTATTAGATCAGATTAATAAGCATTATGAATTACTGAATTATCATTTTTGAAAAAGAACCGAAAACCCCATGAGTTAAAATATATGGAAAAGTTTCACTGTCTGGAAATTTGTCTGCCACAGAAAATAATCACTATCAAAGTTGATTCAAGCCAAGACATGTCTGGATGTATGTTAATTTACTCCATGAAAATAAACTAGAAATTACTAAGATAAAAGAAATAATAATGAAATATGGAAATAAGTATGGATTTTGCACACTGTCATTATATAATGGACATAATGAACATAATGACATTACATAATTAAATCCAGGTGGAAAATGACCTTCCTAGACCTCCCTTCAAAATTAAGATTTTTGACAGTCATGATTAATGGAAACATGCACTTTGCATGGTTTGTAAACCTGAAACATCATTGTACATTTCAGTTTATAATTTATCCCATTATCTGCTTCTCCATGTGTGAAGGTCAGCTGTACTGGCATAAAGTAGCAGTGAAATCTACAGGCTTTGAAACGTTGTTCTCACAGATTTTTCAACTATTTTTCATGAGAAAATAATTTTGCCTACTTTTTTCTTAGAAAGATTACAATCTAAAAGAGCAATATTTTAACAGCAGTAACTGCAATATTCTTGTTATTCTCTTGGTTTTTCAGAGTAAACAAAATGGAACTGGAAAAATGTGGTTTTTAAGGATTCCTACCCGTAATATTTCTTCAATGCAGCTGTTATCTCCTGTTCCACTGTCCTGTAAACAAAATGAGAAAACAGTTTGTTTATATTTTTAAAAGAAATAACAAATAGGTCTGAGGACATGGTTGTCACATGAAATATATTTCACCCTCTACTGCAGTTTCAAAATGAGGGCAAGTCCTTCCAGCATCTGAGAAGTTGCACTGTTTAAAATTCTCAAATTATTCCCCATCAGCACAACAGGAAGATGCAATATTTGCAGTCTACATATGATAGCAACATATTTTATAAATTCATAGGATTTTGTTTACACCATTTTTGGGTGCGATTCCTGTTGGTTTGGCTCTATTGCATGAGTATTATATATATGAGCATTTATTTATATCAAATAAATAACATCTCTCCACATCCTTTGTGAAGGAAAGACTCTGCAGTGACACTGCCTATGTGAAATCTGACCTATGCACCTATGTTGTTGAGGGGACACCTGCAGAGATTACAGGCAGCAACACTGATCTTGAGCACAGCTGTCCTGAGGAACTACCATTTCCCAAAATGCCAACCTTAAACCCACCTGTACACTGTGGGTCTGAGGGTGCAGATGAATTCGGCTCTCCCAAATTTGTCTCACTCCAGAGCCACTCTGGAGAGAGGAACTGAGAGATTTGGCAGAGCAGCTATCCTCCCACAGGAACCATCCAGCCAGCGCCTCACCTACATGCTCAGCTTAGTTGTTTGTTAGGACCCAAACTTTTGCCAGCAAGGACAAGGAAGTGTGAGACACCAGCCTCCAACAATTATGCCCTCCCCGCTCTCCTGCCTGCCCTCTGCCCAGTTTGCTTGCGCTGCCCAACACAACTGGGAAGAGAGGGCATACCTCGGATGTGATACTGATGCTGAGGGGATGCCTGTCTCCTGCAGCTCTCCACAAGACACATGTGGCTGCTGCATTCAGCAAGTTTTCTGGGGATTTACTTCACCACCTTAACTCCCTGACAATTCCCCAAAGAAAGGTTTTCTTCCTTTTGCAGAACAGAACTAACTCAGGAGGCAGGGGACTGGGGCTCGAGGTCTTCGCATGTGGGAGGAGGGGACAGAAAAAAAGCCCAACCTGATTAATTACTGTCCCCAAAAAACGAGCAGAGAGGTGAGCTTGGTCTTCTCTCATTTTCAAAAAACACCCGTATGTTCCTAATTTTCAGGTGTCCACCTGGAGATATATCAACGCAATCTGATTTTCCAAACTGCCGAACTCTTCTCATCTGGAAATCAGACTTCTCTATGACATGTGTATTTATGCACCCAAAAAAATCATCAGGGACTTTCAAAAATGAATACCTCTGTGCCTTCTGGTGTCAAATGATCCCACTAGTCAGTCTGTGCAAATCCTGCTCCTAGACACCTTCACCACCACTCCCCAGCCCAAGCTGAGCGACTGAGGAGGTCTGGATCTGCAGCCGCTTGCAGCCCACCAGCTGTAACCAAGGGCGGGAGAACGGCATGGGAACAGTTTCTGGTTTTAAATTTTTTGTGGCTATTATTTCACACTGATTCATAGAAAATCCCAAGTACTTTGTTGTCTTTTCACTCCTGCTAAATCTTTGCTGAATATGGCCCTTGACTGTTAAACAAATGAATTGCATTAACTCTTTTTTGTGCAACACAAGTCCATCAGCTTTACAGTTCACCACGAATTACATTGCTGATTTCAAAGGCAAAGGAACTAAGCATGCAATAAAGTCAGCCTTTGGAGAATTACTCATATCTGATGTACAAATGCAGAAGAGAAGCTGCAGCCTGAGCAGATAGCCCAGTTCAGACCTCAGTCCTGTCCCTGAGGAGCTGCATAGCACCACGTGCAACCTTCCTGCTACTGGAGCAGGGGAACAGTGTTCATGTTGCCAGTGAACCTAACAAGATGGACAGAAACACAAAGATCTTTGGATATTTAATAATTTAAAAATTCATACATAAAAATTCATCAGATTCACTGCTACAGATAATTGCTATTTCTCTCTTCTCTTTTTTCCCTTTCTGTCCCCAAATCCCCTTCTATTAATTTGTTATTCCACTAACAACAATGCTAAGTTCTCTATTCAAGTCCATTGCCATCTTACAGAAGGAGGGATTAGATGACTTACCATCTTATGCTGTATACAATGCATTGAACATACAATAAAATAATGACCTCTATTTCTGTGTGAGGATAAAACCACCGAAGGTAAATTTGGCAACACGCTATTTCAGACTAGGTTTAGAAACAAGCTTCTGTTACAAAATTAAGTAACTCTCCTAGAAGTGTAATTAAATAAGTCTTCAAATATTCATCAGCAAGAAATTTTTCTTCTATCACCACAGAACTAAAACTTTAGCTAGTCTTCCTAGCCTATCATCTCTCTGGGCAGGAAATAAAAAACTTTTCACATCTCTCCCTCAATATCATCACACAGCCTTTCAAAAGATGAACAATGAGCTGGAAACACAAAACCAAAGACAAGATATGCACGACTGAAACATTATTTGGAAAAAAACCCCTAAACTTCTACATTTTCCTCTTAGTTCTTCACCTTTTGAGTGCCAAATATAAATTTTTAAATTTATTTTTGCTCTGAACACTTGTAAGGATCCTAAATTTACTGTTGATATCAAACTTTCTAGAAAACGGTCAAGGCAGTTAAGAGACCATGCTCTACACACATCAAGTGACTTCAATTTGATATGACCTGGGGCCATTGTTGAGGTTTTTTTGTCATGATATCAAATAACACAATGCAGAATATTATCGTGGGACCTAAGGTATGTCTGGAAAGGGTCTGTAGACGTTGGCATGGAAAAAACTCCCCATTCTCACTTTAAAAGCTCTTCCCCACTACATCTCTACTCACATTACAGAGGAATACACACTGCCCGGGAATCTGGCAACCTGAATTAAACTTTGTGGTCATAGTTTAATTAAGAAAATTAAACAAAAGCTGGAAAATGTTTCTTGAAATCTGAATTAAAAGAAGAGATTGTAATAACTGCAGGGAACAAGCACCACAGAGCACTTTGACGTGCTATTTGCTTCAGTGAGCTTGCCTGATCCGAAGGCTATTGCGTCAGTGCTGGCTGTGTGACGTGAGGCTTATGTTGGCAGTGCTGGCAGGCTGTGCAAGGCAGTCCCATCCACCCCCTCAACAGCCACAGCACACTTGTACAATAAATGTTTTAGTTACTTTAAAAAAATGTAAAATCAAAACAAGATAAAGATTTTGAGGCTGCTGTTGCCAACTAAGCTAAGCAGCTGCTCCCCTGTATTTATTCTGACACTGATGAACCTGTCTCATTTGTTTCCCTTTGTGTTTTGCAATATGTCATAACAAACTTGCCTCACTGAACCTCCAGTGGACCATCAGCGAAACAGTGGCAAGTCTTGGGGAGCTGTCAGGGGAAGTGGGCTCCAGCCTCTTCCCCCTCCGATGATGCTGTGCCCATTACCTCCATCCCTCAGTCAGTATGGACTGGGACACCAAACATCTGCACACATGGGTGGGCTGGAGTGCAGGCTAGATGTGAGGAGCTGCTGCTGAGGATGACAGCAGTGGCTGCTGAAGAAATAGCCAGGAGCATCGCACTGCTGATAACACGAGCAGCTAATTACCATGCAAAGCACAGAGAACTGTAAGAAACAAGGCTGACTAAAGGCTACATCAAATTCTTGGGAAACAGGATGTCATTTCAAAAAAAGCTACCTCTGTACAAATTTTATTTCAGAGCATTACTTTTTCTTCCCTTACCAAGAGCTTTCACATGGAGATATATAAAGAAACCTCTCTGAAAGGAATTGCCTATCTTGTGATACTTTCCCCTCCTTTCAAATCTTTGTGTTAGGGAAAGAAAGAAAAATCTTCTGCAAGTATCTATTTCCATTTTAGCCTAAGAGATTTTTATGATGCAAGCCTTTGGTGCTTTTATTATTTGGACTGTACTAGGTGTTTTTACAAAGTATCCAGAAGTTATTGCATTTTTGTCTCCAGTATCAATTAGGCACGATTATAATCTCCAGAAGCCTGAGGTACATACTCATCCTCTTCCACTCACAGTGGGAGCCTGGTTGGCTGTGTCGGTGCTTGAACACCATCGGCAACCATCGGCATGACAGCGGCCAGCGCACGTGGCACCTCTGCCCCAAGGGCAGCTCTTGCCCCTGCTGCACAGGCATGGCACAGCATCGCTCCTGCAGGGCTGCGGAATTTCCCCCAGAGCCTAAAGGGAAGCTTCATGCAGTGAACGCTGGCAGCCAATAACCTAAATCCATGGTGATACTAAATAGGGAAAAAAAGGGGAAAAAAAGCCCATATTGATGGACCTGGATCTGAAAGCATATTAGAAATGCTTCTTTGCCAGGCAAGACACACAAACACATGCACATATGTATATATAATACTTTCTATACAATTCATTTGGCTAGAAAGGAATTTCCAGTAGGAGGAAGATAAATAAACTCCTTATCTTTCTACTTATTCATACGTGCAGCTTCTGCCTGTTGGGTTGTGGAAAACCATTACGCTCACCAAAGTTTCCCTTTGTTTATTTCTCTAAAGAGACCATAATACCTTCAAGTTGTGGAATAAAATGTTGGAATTTAGGTTTCATGCGTGAGATCAGAGATGTGACTTGTGGAGATTCTGTAGAAATACAGCCAGGCTGTATAAAGGAATTTTTTGGGAGGTGTCATTTGCAGATGTCCAGGAAGAGTTTTTAAGACATTCAGAGCTTAACTTGTTGATTTCCTTACATGTACTACATCCTCCAAAATGTTCTTTATGAAGTTGCAGCACTGAACTTGCACAGGTTCAGCACAAAGTCCTGAAAAGGCAGGGCTTTGAACGCCAGGAAAGGTTAAGGTTTAAATTGAAGCTGGTTAAAAGAACAGATCTCAACCAGGTTAAAATCTTACCTTTCTGTCCCTCACAAAATGCACACTTTTTGCAACGTGTTTTCATTCTGAATTGGGGGGTGGAGGGGCAGGCACCTCCATGTAAATTTTATTCCATTGGCTGTGTTCCTATTCAAAATGCAATTGTGTCACATCATTCCCTTAAAAACAAAATTTTAAGAAGCATTCTTCAATTCAGTTGAGAAATCAAAGTTTGATCAGATCGAAATACTTCAATGGTAAATTTTAAGAAATACAAATATAATTTGAGGTCACAGAACAAGATATGGCCTAAATCAAGAAGATACTAAACCAAAATATAAAAATGTTTCTTTCCAAATTTAGTGATTTTTCACTTTAAGAAAAAATTTTCTTCAAAATAGAATGAAAATGGGTTTGGTTAAAATCAACATAGATGCAGACATTTTCAGTTTTAATAACCTGGAACATCTCATAGGAAAATGATGGAACAGGAAAAACCTTTGACCAGAACAGAATTAAAAATGGCATTTATCCTTTCCCACCCCCCCCCAACAAGAATGGCATTTCCATCTTGATGGGTGATGTAAGAACTACCAACAGTGTTTCCATCTACTTTAAGAGGGCTGGACTTCAATGAGCCATAGCATACTGCAGTCACCCTCATTTCACCAGCTGGCATTAGCAATGCTTGTGCCTTAAATGCAGAAGACTCCTCATCTCTCCCTGAGGATGCAGGCAAGCAGGGCTCCATTTTGTAGGGTTACACCAAGGAAAGAGACATGAAGCAAGAGCTCAGGAAACTTGATTTTCTGTTGTTCCTGATATTTGAAAGCTTTACTTTGCACTCGTGCTTTGTCTTACTACTAATTGTAGGGTCAGTGGCCATGATCTGTTGATATAGTAGTTTTCTTCTGCACTTTGCATTGCTGCAAGTAGGACCTGTTTCACTTTAACTATGAGGAACTACTGACACTTGAGACACAGAGAAGTGCAGGAGGGAGATGAGAAAGAACAGCTGAATTCTCTTCAAGGTCTGTGTCAGAAAGTGTTGCACTAATTAAAGTTATTAAATCCATCTAATTTGCAGTGAATGTTAATAAACTGTTACCTTTAATAAACCCATCTCTTTAGAAATGAAGCCTTCATATTTATTATGGGGATTATTTTTTCTACCAAGGGATCTTGCAACACTGTTCTTGGTTCAAAAGGAAAGAGGAGTAAGTTTAACAAAGATTTTATTTCAGGAAAAAAATTAATAAAGAGCAAGTTATGAATGTCATCTAGCTTTACTTTAATGAAAGTATCTGGCTGTATTAACTGGGAGCCTCACTGCAACTGGAATACCATGATGCCCGTCCTGTACTAGGAACAAGAAGACGTTCTGGCTAATCAAAGACAGTGAATCCAGAATTCATCTGTAGATAGAGAGAAATGCCAAATGATCCAAGAGATTTGCCACGCACACTAGAAAAGAGAAGCTAATTGGACAAGAGCACGTTTTGCTCCCCCACGGCCACGGCAGGACAGCAGCTTTTGGAGAGTAAGACCCTCCAGAAGAAAGTTCATAAAGGAGAGGAGATCATAAAGCCATAATCCAGAGTACCACAAGCCTTAGGCTGTGCTGGCCCTTTATGTAGACCTGATGTTAAGGTTGGTGTCTAATTGAAGATGGATTTACTGTGGATGTGAAAGTAAAGGCATTCACCATATTGTAGTTTTTTTAAAATAGTAGGGAAATTATGCATATCCATGACCTGTCCCAGACCTTGAGGCACCTCCTGGTCATGTAGCACCTGACCTGAACTAAGTGTAGGAAACCCAGGGCCACAACGTGAAGTGATGTTGAAGGGTCGCTGTCTGGATGGCTGCTGGGAGCTTCACTAGAGCTTAGACACCTACAGCCCAGTTTGGAGGGGATTTAGAAGAGCTGGGTCAAGTCATGTGTTGAGAGGTCATCTCTGATGAGATGGTCTGAGTCCAAGTCTCAGTGCCCACACAACAAAAAAATCAAGATAATTAAAGGCCAAGAACCCTTCTTAACCCTCTCCACCCTCTCCATCTCTAAGGGCCACTGAACAATCAACGACTGGAGCTGTACCTGTAACATTTCATCTAGTAACAAATGATTGGGAGCCTCAAATGAAACCTACTGGCACAACAGTGGAGTGATTTTACAGGCTTTTACATTATATTAATAAAAATAAAATTCCAAACATGCCAGAATTACACCGTGACCCAGAACAATAAAAGGGAGCGGTAATGGAGAAGAACTGCATTGTTCTATCAATAAAATATAAAGGTTTTATTGTTATTGGGAAAGATTGATTTTATCAAATCAATACCATGTCACAGCATATTAATGTTTTTCTTCGCTAATTAAAAAACAGGGTCTGATGTGATTACACTCTCTTACTACCCATGTGAAAAATATAATGGGTTGGTAATAATGAAGATTCCAACTTGCACTTTTACCTTCTTGCCCCATACTTCATCCTGGGATGTGCTAAGTAAGTGACCTGTGCTTTCAGTAAAGTCAACGAGAGCTGAAGGTAACTGACAGATCTGAAAATGCTGTCAACGACCCCCTGAATGGACTCCACAACCCCTTCCTCCCACCCAAAAATTAGAAAAAGCCAGCACTGCATGCATGCTCTGTAACTGTATTGAGTAACTGCTGCTTGACACAGTGGTCTATTTGTTGGAAACTTTCCATTATAGACACCAGAGTCTTCTGGTTTTGCAGCAAGAAAGGTTCTTTAGTGGAGATATGGGCTCCCCTCACCCTTGCAGTCCTCCAACAGCCCACCCAAGGACCCTGCCCTAGGACCAAGAGATATCAACTTTTCTCCCCATTAGATGCCCGTCCTCCTTGCTGCACAGATGGCCAATTAGTGTCAACTGGAATGCCGTGTTTTTAGTGATGTGGACATTTGTTCACTAGGACCTGGACTGAGAGCAATCGATTGCATTTAATACATTGTCTGTGTTTGTTTGGGGAGGATATATAACATCTCCATAGCAGCAACAGTTGGAAAAACAAGTATTATGGAACTGTTAATATTTTTGTGAATGTTAATGTGAATTTAGCATCAGCTAGTATAATACTCAATAAATTAAATGGATTATTTTGCCAAGAGATCCTTTAAAAGTGTTAATTAACAATAAATCAATAAAAACTATTCAGCATGAAAATCAATTACATCCCTGTTTACATTATTTAACTACAAACATTTCTGTTTTGTGTGCTTGTAATTAGCAAGCTATAAAAGATGCCATAAATAGGCACATAATGAGAGGAACTGTTTATAAATGATAATTGGTATTCGTTCCCACTGAGTTAAAGGGTATGTGATTACAAACCATTGTGCAGAAAGGGTTAAACCTCTTACAGACAGAATGTTTTATAGTACACAACTCCACAGAAATCTCTCCCACAAAAGGCCCCCAATGGAAGAAAGCTCCTGTACATGAGTGTTGATGGAAAGAGTGACATCTACCAGGTGTTCCTTAAAGCGTATTTACATGGATTTAGAAACAGCTCATGGGGGAAAAAAAAATCTACCCTTTGGGCAGTGGTGGAGGGAAAAAGAAATGGAACCTGGCACAAGGAATTCAATATTAATGAAACATAATCATACAAAAAACCATCTCTATGAAGTCTAAAGGGAAGATATTAACACTGAAATGCTACTAAAAATCTGGGTGATGATCCTGTTAACAAAGCTGAGGACAGGACAAAGGACACAGGGGTGCTTTCTGTCATGATTGGTAACAAAGACACTACTCTACCCCATACCTCCCTCAAAGATTAGGGCCAAAAGCTTTCACAGAGGGCTAAAAGAGGATTACAGGAACTTCAAGTGGCAGCCAAGACCCCAAAACACTGAGCAGCAGCCTGTGTCTCCAGAAGTTAACACTGGATTATTTCTCATAACAGGTTGCTACACAGAGACGAAAAAATTTCCTGGGGAGAAACAAACTCTCATTAATCCCTATTGCTGAAAGCGGCCTTCTGAATTTTAGAGACTGACACACGATCTAAACTTACATGGTAAAAAACCCCATTATCTGGAGACCAGAGCAACATTTGGCTTTCTGCTAAAGCCTTTTGCTAGTCTAAGGATGTCACCAGCATCTGACAGTTTTGGCTTTGACAGTGTCTCCTCCCCAGCAAAATAAACCTCAATCTTTCACTATAACTGCTTTCATAAGGGCAACAAGCATCAAGAACCCTTGACAGAGCAGATCTGAAGTACAGGCAGAGCAGAGAGTATCTGGTGATAAAGCCAGTGGAATTAAATAACCTATTTGCAAATTCAGAGCTCAACCTTTTTTCTACCTTGCCTAGGCATAGGTCATGCATATTTCCTTTCTTTTCTGGATCATGACTTAAAAGTGAATTAATTTTGGCCTAAGACACTTACATTGCACTGCTTTCCCTGATTTGCACAGAATATAATTGCTTCATCAAACATATGGACCAGAATTAGGAGTTAGAAAAAAAGAGTCTATTATGTGTAAGGAAGAGAGCATCATATCGTTTTGACAATGATAGCTCAGTCTCATTGCTAAGAATGGCAATCACGGCTTGGACAACTATCTGTCCAAGAGGAATATAATTTGCTATTGAAAACCCAAAGCATTATTGTATGCATCTTCATCTTTAAATCAATCCGTTGATGCCTCTGGTCAGCTCAGGTAGATTCTCTTAAAATCCACATGGAAGATGATAAATAGCACAATTCTACAAGCTGCACTGAAAATCTCTGCAAAGTTTTATTGTGCTTTCAGCATTCCTGAAAGTCAAAAGAAAAATCCAGCTATACTGTAGTCACTGACAGACTGATGGAAACACACTCACTGCAAAGCTACTGAAAACAGTACTCTCTGAAGGTATTGCAGTTAATGGGACACAAAAAATTTCAAATGTCAGTGCTGAATGTCTTAGAGCTCAGGCACGTAAGTTCTTTCCAGTTAAGAATGTACATGACACTGCGTATACATCACAGTATACATACATATACACCAAGGTATGCATATATATGCATGTATGCACATATACATCATACAAAAAAACTTTTGTTTCCTGAAAATGCCCAAACTAATCAAACAAGTGTCAAATCTTATCAACAGTAGCCTTCATGTGGGAATCAATAAATTCAGTAAATGTATAAAGTTGCAGAATAGAGAAATACCTTCTTTATTTTTCCTGTCCTGTCTTTCCTCCACATCTCATCGATTTTTTTTTTTACCACTGATTCACTTCAGGTCCGTATCAGTCCTCTCTGTTGGGAGCTAAGCAGAAGCCAGGCACCATAGCAGACTGCTATGCTGCCTTACCTCCAGAGGTGAGGATACTTTCATACCGTAAAACCATCTGCCCCAAGGAGTGTCAGCTTCCCATCACTTGTCCCTGCTTTCCTCTGGGCTCCATGACAGAACTCTACTCTTTGGGCAATCACAAAGACCAGGAGCAGGATAATAAAGGATGTCCCAGGTTTGGGGAAGGGTTGTAGGTAGCTCCCAAGTAGTTGTACACTACTAGTTAACATTTTTTGATGGAAACCACATTCGTTCTTCGGCTTGGAGGACAAAAGGTTGGCTTAAAATGATCTTAGTTCTTTCTCTTTTGGATTTCACTTTTCTTTCCATATATTCTCAAATTATCCCCTTTTAAAGAGGATATTGCATCTGAACATCGCGAAGTTTTCTGATTTTGTTTTTGCCTGTCACTGTTACAAGTAACAGTGAAATACAGAAAGAAAATATAAAGAAAAACTGGCTTCAGCTTTTCGAGATTTTGCGTCTTTGAAAGACTTTGCTTGTCCTTCCAGTAGAGTACACATTTCCCATCTCCTGGCATTGAGCTCTCCCACACAGGTAATGGCTAATGGAGCATCACTTATAAAACCCAGAAATACAAAACTGTACAGAGAACTACTGGCCATGATACTCAGGGGCTGTAACCACTTTCTACTGTTACATTAACAATTTTCTTTTTAATACAGAAAATGAGCCACAAGTCATTCTATAACAGTGCACTGCCACAGGGGCATAACTGGTTTATGGACTGCAAAGCTTTGGTTGGTGCCTACACAGAACTGCTCTCCCAACAGCCTTAGTGCCAAAAAGTTATTTTAAATCCTGTATGTACCAGGAGTTGTGCACATACAACATACAATACAGTCAGGAAAAATAAAAGGAAGAAACGGACAGTGATACTGGAGTTTAATTTTTTCTCGATTACAGACTAAAACTAGTACTACAATGTATGAGACGGGTTTGTGAGTTTTCTCAGAAAGGTTATGTTGCCCTTCGCTTTGGTTTGGGTTATTTCCAAAACATTCACTGGAAAGCTTCAAAAAGCCTCTTGGACTTCCATATTTATTTTTTGAACATATGAGGTGATCCTTCACTTAAACCCAGGTTATTTTATCTCTGGAGGAAGAAATGTTCAATGTACCCCCATTTCATTTTAAATGGAAGCTACATGGAGAGAAAATCCTTAATACTGCTGACAGACATTTCCATCTAGGTCAAGTACAACAAATCTGCATTTTTAAGCAGCAGAGCCAGCTCTTTGTCCATGTTGAAAATGGCAGGTCTTCTGGTACCCTGAATTATAACAACATATATAGGAAACAAGATTGCAGCTGGAAAGCCTTTGAGCTGAGAAGCCACATGCTTCCCTTTTGTTATGTGATCTTGATGAATTTATTTCTGTGGTTTTTATTCGTGTTTCAGGGTGTTGAATCCTTTAAACTTGTTAGTGTTTTCCCTTTTTATTGTTCTCTGCTGCCTTTCCCTGTTTTATTTTATTCTTTTGTTCCCTGGTGTAACTGAAGGTAATGCAGTCCTGGGCCCACTACTCTCAGTCTCTTTGATCTGGCAGTGGATATCAAAAAAGTTATTTGTTCTCAACACATTAAACCCTTCTTTGTGGCTTTTTAGAAATTCTGTTATGCAACTCTGATAGGGCCTGGAACAAGCTGTCAGGTACCAAAAGGCAGGGGAGCACAAAGACCTCTCCAAAAGCCAAACTACGAACGGTGTCATCTTGCTGTTTCACTTTCAAAGGTGGCTCACAGGGGTTTGCTGAATACGAGTCGTTTGACAGCAGACATCTGAATTTGTATTGCAGATTCTAAGACACTTTTATAAGAACTTTGAATATCTTAGTTGAGTCCTGAGGATCAAAGCATCCTATGTAATAAACCTATCATGGGTTACTCAGGAAGATTTTCAGCATTGGTAACAATGGCAGCTGATTTGTCTCACATAACAACCTACCAATAGAATATAAGGGTTGAGATCAATACTTTAATTAGCGAGATAAAAATCTATCTGAAACTTGGGAATTATATTAAGGACTCATAATTTACTTTATAAACCATCTCCTATAATTTGAAGGCAAGTATGCATCAAGCATTCCTTGAAATACATTAAATTTTGATTTTTCAAATCAGAATACTAGAATAGTAAGTAGAATTGGCAGCATAAATGAATATAATGCATAAAACACAAAAAGCTTTTGGCTGGCTTTTGTATACAGCATTAGAAACAGAGAAACACACATTATTTTACAGTGAACTGCATTAAATATATTTGTTATGGGTTTGAAATACTTCAAATTATTTGTTTTGGATGAGAGAAGATGCTCTGCATTTATGATATATAATACCACATTGTCATCAATTGTCATGCTTTGTTTATAGGACTGAATAATTTGTAATCATCAGATTACTATGTTTAGTTTGCACTCTTTTTTCAGAGAGTGTGTTTTAAACAGATCAAATCCTTGTATCTTTTATTTATTTGTTTGTTTATGAAGAGAATGATGAATGGCTCATTCTCCTGAGAATTAACTATTTGATGAAGGGTTTGGAGTTTCAAGTCCTGGTTGTTCCTGGAGAGGAGGGAAACGCAAAGCTATTCTTGGGCTCTGACTTTTAATTGTGTGCCCATATTGCCATGTAGCGACACCAGGCAATAACACCAGAAAAAAACGAAGATGTAAAAGGCTATGCATATTCTACAGGCTTCCTTTAGCTTTCTGGCTCCCTTTCTCCAACCATACTTCCAGTAGCATTTCATGCATATTTTATGTGCAGATGTCACTTGAAGTCACCTGTGGCCCAGTTAAAATTTTAGGGCAGGTAGAGGATAAGGAAGTATTCCAGAACATGAATTGCTCTGCATTATTTGCAGCAACAGGTATTTTGTGAGGAAAAGAATAAAATGTTCTTGGCAAAACACTCTCTTTTTCGTGATTCTTTTTTTGACAGAGAAATACAACTATGAAACAAGATACTCTAACATGGGTTGCACGCAAAGACTTTTAACTTTCTGTGGCAAGGAATGCACAGCCCTGGCACTCAGAAACTGGCTGGTCACTGTTGCCTCTGCCAGAGGGCTGGTGGAAAAATCCCCACTAAAGAGCAGTCCCTACCTAATTTAAATTTTATATATACTTATACTACAAACACAACAGGATTTTAAATACCTGCAGTCGGCAAATCAGTCAACACGTATGGGCTGAATGCCTTTAACACTTTATCCATGGGGACTGTATAGACACAGCAGTCCATTTGCACAGTTCATCTAGGCAGGTCTCAGGCTTGGCAGGGTAACAGTCACCTCTCACTCACTGCCCAAGATACTTTGTTGACAGCACCTATATATAAACTCAAGATAAAATGGGATTACTCATTCCTGGAAAATAATCGCAAAATCAAACCACTGCCTTTTAAAAAGTGTGATATTGGTTCATTTGCCACCCAGAATATCCATACCTCTAAGCTAAAGAAGAAAAAACCCAGCAAAAATGAGACAGAAGCCAAGTTTACATTTCCATTCTTATCTCTCTGTACTGATACTCTCTCGGAAGTTTCTGCTTGCACAGCAGCTGCTGAATTGCTATAGTTTACTGTCTGGCATATTAAAATAAACTAGCACTGATTTTGGCAATTTGCATAAACAGCTGATGGATCTCTACAGCAGAAGCAGCTCTTCATCTGTGCCCACCTGTGCAACAGACCTCTCAGGCTGTACAAGCAATAACCACAGCAGGGACTGCCATGTGAATATACCCAAAGTCAAACATTGTGTATTAGGGTCCAGAGCTCAATCAAAGCCACCAACATTAAAGACGTGACTTTTGAAAGTGGCATATCCTGCTATTTGATCAGATGGAAAATATTAAATCACAGAATCACAGGCAGCCCTCTGATGATCTTCGTGGTCCTCCTCTGGACTTGCTCTAACAGGTCCATGTCCTTTTCTGCTGAGGACCCCAGAGCTGGATCCAGTACTCCAGGTGGCATCTCATGAAATCAGAGTAGAAAGGGAGAATCACCTCCCTCAGCCTGCTGGTCACACTGCTTTTGATGCGGCCCAGGACACAGTTGGCTTTGTGGGCTGCGAGCACACATTGCCAGGTCATGTTGAACTTCTCGTCAACCAACACCCTCGAGTCCTTCTCCTCAGGGTTGCTTTCAATCCATTCATCTCTCAGCCTGTATTTGTGCTTGGGATTGCCCTGACTCAGGTGCAGGACCTTGCACTTGACCTTGTTGAACTTCATGAGGTTTGCACAGGCCTACCTTTCAGACCTGTCAAGGTCCTTTTGGACGGCATCCCATCCCTCCAGCATGTCAGCACACAGCTTGGTGTTGTCAGCAAACTTGATGAGGGTACACTCAATCCCACTGTCCATGTCACCAACAAAGATGTTAAATAGATGTCTTGACTGAAAATAGTCCGAAATAATCTGCATTTTTCATGCATGCACATTACCATGAAGGCTTGCATAGCACTTCACAATCTAGACATACAGTGGTATTTCTAACTTTAGATACAGAATATGGCTACAGTTCTATATGGGCAACACTATATATTTTTAGAAAAGATAACAAAGAGTACATTGTGCAGCCTAAAGGGTTGGAATCTTTTTAGGTAGGTAGAATGTAATTCCCCCTGAAAATTACAGTACCAACTAAAAAAGGAAAGTTCTAACAAACCCCTGCTTTAAAAACATACAATGGGTATTCTGAAACCAAACAGGCCTGTCCACAAGAACCTAGCTTTTCCAAACCAAGCTTGCAGACATCAAGCTGATTTCTCAGGTTCAGTCCTTCACAAGACAGGAGTCAGGGCATGGTCCACCCTGTAGCTGTATTCCCAGGGCTTTCACTCACAGCAGCTGGACCCAACCACAGAGTGCTACAGAGAGGAGGTTTATAAGAACTCCTTAGGAGCTCTCCAAACAGCTGATGCCCAGAAATACCTCTACCACACCTTGGGACGAGAAGTAGCCAAAAGTTTCTGTCTGCCCATCCATTGCGAGGACATAGTCAGGTCACGGTGTTACGAAATGTTCCTGTAATTTATTTGCCCATATAACATGCAATAGCAAAAATCTGCTAAATATATTGGTGGCTGACAAGCAATTTCTTCAGAAATCAAAAATATAGCTAAAATTGGGATCTCATCTTCCACCTCGCACATGGAAGAATCAGTATGAAACTGCAGAATTAGATGTAAGGAAATGCTTTACTGTCAGCTGGACTTCTTGCAGGGTATGGAGGATGGTTTTGGAAAGCAGAAAGAAAATAAGATCAAACATTCCCATCTCCTATCACAATGAACAAACAAATCTGTACGTCATCTTTTACATGTTCTCACAAAAAGTTAACTGAGCAACTAGTAAACTCCCCCCAGCAAGGTAAATAAAATCTTTGATTTTTTTCACCCTTAAGGTTGGATATCACTGCTGCTGAGCAGATCTACGACACGAAGGGTGGAAGAGAGAAGGTAAGTGAAATGATGGTTTCTGCTCGATAAGGTTCTAAAATCTAATGTTTGATAAAAAAGTAGTATGTCTCCTGAGGCAAACCATAAAAATACAATTATTATAATAATAGTGTGTAATTTACCAAAATATTTTGACATTTTTCCAGATAGTCTGTTTTCTGGAATTTGCATACCTCTGACTCTAGAGTATAGACACGTATAAGCACTGAAGAAGGCAAGACAGCAAGTAATTATTTACTGATTAAGGAGAGGATGGGCTTGAAGTCTGAAACATTAGTATTCCTATTTCACTCTCATCCTTCCAGAGCAGAAAAGAGAAGACATGAAATAGAATGTTCTCAACTCATACAGATTCCTAACTCATGGCATTAATCCCATACATTTCCCCTCTTTGCTCTTTTGACTTACTGCTGTCTCCCAGTATGCCCAGGTCAGCCATACTCAACCCACAGTTACTTTACAGAGGTGGTAAAGGTTACACAACTCAAATTTTTTTCCACTTCTAAGAGAAATGAATCCAAACTCAGCTAATTTGTATACAGCTGCAGGCAATATAAACATGGCTGGTTAGAATCCTTTATATAGTATAAGCCTTTGTACTCCATACTTCATGGAAGTTAATAAGTAGGTGTCAAACTCTGAATTAAAATTCCCTGAAGAGGACACAGCACAAAGGACAATAAAAATGATTTTTAAATAATCATAGGGATAAATAGCATCCACTTCTGACAAATGTAAGTGCTGGCATAAAATGTTATTAGGCTACAGAGATTTTCTTTTGTTCAGGAAGTATGTTTTATTCTCAAGCACTGTCATTCATCATCCTAATGAGCCCTCAAAATGTAAATTAAATAGCAAGGACTGATTCATTCAAAAACATCTTTGTGCTGTGTGTTAAACCTTTTCTCTACTTTTGTCCTTACATATTGGTTCATTCTTTCATTGCAAAATAACCCCTCAGCCCTTGTATACTATAATGGCCAAGTTCAAGCAAAGCATATTTTCAGTAAACACTGTTTATCCATTGCTACTTTTGGTACAATAATTAAAAAAAAAAAAGAAAACAAACCCACAACACTTCATTTAAAAATGTTGTGCCCCTTAAATTATATTTGATCTGGAAAATCTCAGAAACCTGTGCATGCATGTGGTTTTTGTTTTATTCGGCGTCACTTAGTACAGGGAAACCCTCAGTGGAAAAGGATTAGTAGAAATTTCAAGCAGCTCTAATTTACAGGACTGAATACATTAATGATTAAGCAAACACTGTATTTTTGGTAATGGCAGCAAAAATAAAAGGATCCAGGGTCATGAGCTGAATTAGTTCAGATTTCTTGTTATCTGTTGATAAGGACATTACACATTCTCACCTGGAATGCAGAAAAGAGGTTTCATACTTGACCTGAATTTATGCATGAGCACACACTCAACAAGAGCAATGAGGAACAGCGCTTCTCTGGAGTCAATCCAAACAAAAATATAACAGGAATGGAAAAAAACATAGCAAAAGCATGTCTGGTTTTGGTATGATTACTCTTCAGTTATCTTGTTTCCTTCTCCTTCCCTTCCTAATGCTTCTGTGAATCATCTTCAACTTATTTTGGGTGTATATATGTTTCTGTGTGTACAAAATGAAGATAAAAATATTAATACAGAGAGCAAAGGTTGCCTGATGACAAGAATACAGTATTAAACTGCATATGGAAGATTTAAAAGCCACAATCTTCAGAATAAATTACGTAAAATCTCAGCATTCAGTGACATTATGCTTTTATGAGGTCGAAACGTTGGAGCGAGACACCAGGGGTTACAATAAAACCATCCAGCTGTGAAAGAGGTAAGTACACGTATGGTGTCTTGCTGCCAGGGATCCAAAAAGTGGTGCTAGACCAATACTCCTTTTATTGCAAACCCAGGGAGAGATGAGTGATGCATTGGTGTAATTGAGTTAAGAGAGCTTAGAGACAGGGTTAAGTGTTACAACTTTTAGCTAGAATATCTTTGATGACAGGTGACCTTTTGAAGGGGGTCTTCTAAAAAACTTAAAATGGTGATTTATGAAAGTTCAGTGAAGGCTCCATACTGCAACTGTTAAAAAGACCATACATGTAATTAGGTTAAACTCCACTAAGCAGAAAGAAGAATAAAAAACCATCAGGATTACGGTATGAAATATTGTCACTTAAGAAAATTAAGCATCATGAACCCTAGCTGAGAGAATCTAATAGACCATCTATCATCTGTCTTTGAGTGCTGATTCAGAAATCAGACTGGCACAACTACAGTGATTGATTAAAATAAATGCATACAGTATAGTAGTTTATAAATGAAGACAGTAATTTACAAATTAAGTAAAGACTATGCACGCAGAATAAGTTGCTGAAGCTGAAAATATATATGAAGATACTTCAGATATACTCAGCTTGTAGGAAAGAGTCGCACGATGCAGAAGCTGAGTTTATACTTTGCTCAACTAATCTTCAAACACAGACAAGCTACTAGATGAAAAGCCTGCCTTTCACATCCTTGTGCACATACAACACATCTACCTGTATTTTTACTAACCATCCTTTTCATGAACACTGATGTGTTTAGTACCTCTTATTACCTAAGTTTTTTACACTACAGTCAAAACACAGATCCTTGGATCCTATATACTGCTGCAAATTTCCAGTCAGAGTCTTTCCAGTCAGCTGTCCAAAACTAAAGCAAAAAGGAACAGAGATTCCATAAAAATCTTCCTGTTAGACATCAGGACACCCAAGAAGCCAGAAAAGAGAAAATAAAAATGAAAACTCTTTATTCTGACTCTCTGACAACCAGAAAACAGTGCATCTCATTATGGTATTAAAAGAATACTGCAGATTCACTATTTTAAAGATCATCCACAATACCACCATTTTAATGGCATAATTAGAAAGGAACTGGGTGTTGCAGATATTGTTTGTTTCTTTTTGGATTTTGAGTGGGATATTTTGTTTGGGTTTTTTGTTGTTGTTGGTTGGTTGGTTGTTTTTTAATCAGTGTTCATTTGATTTTTAAAATCTAACAGAAATAGCAACAAAGGAAAAGTTAATGGAACTGATCTGCCACTGAGCCTTCTCCCAGAGATCCTGGCTTTCTTCAGCATCACTGAAACCTCAGTGCTTCCTGTAGTGGATGGAGAGGCTACCTGAAGGTTAGCCATCAGTGCTGTACAGAATTTACAACCTCTGCTCTTCCTTGGCACCTGCAGCAATTTAAAACCCCAAAATAGATGCTGTCATTTGGGACCCAGGTATGGTCCTGTTATGCAGGATTCATTTTGCTGACAATGACGACAATGTTGACAACAATGATGGAAATGAAATACATCAAAACACGAAGGAAGTAGAAGAATTAAGCTCATCTGGGGAAAATGTTCTCGTCTCCCCTGAGTACATGCATCCTGTTCCTTGGCCGGTTTCATTTGCTGCTGCTGGCTACATGGGACCTATTTGTAAGTCTGACTCTGGCAGTATTAGCTACGACTCATGCATTCACTTGACAGTTTTCTAGATTGCACAGACTCCAAAAATGACTACTACAGAGGGTATTGGGCAGAAAAGAGAAGGAGTGAAAAGAAAAAAATCCTTTATATAGTGCAGTTTGGCAGCTTTTGCTATACCGGAAGTAACAAACCTCCTCCTAATATCTTTGTAGAGCACAAAGGAGTTAGAAGCAAAACCCATCAAGAATGGGTAAAATGTGAAGGCTGAAGAAGAAAGAGATTTTGAGAGTGCTGAAGGATGTAAATGGACATTGAATATATCAGACCCGTTTTTCCGTACTAGATTTGACACTGCACTCTCCTCATTTTTCCACCATATGCTTGCATTTTTTGAAATGAGTGCTCACAGAATTAAAAACAGGGATTCTGCTTCAAATAAGATGCATGTAGTTAATTCAGTGATAATGTCTGATATTCCTTGAAATAATTTTAATATGCTTTCTGTCTATACATGCCATTTTCAGTGTATCTACACTTTATCGACGACTTTCTGTAAGTCAAGTAATTGTATGAACACATATATGCATGGTCATGCTTGTAAGATATTGCAAATACGTATTTAATAGATCTTAGTTCAGCCAAAAATATATGCTGCATTATTTGAGAAATAGTTCATGACCATATAAAGAAACATCAAATCACAATGCATGGGAAGGAAATTAAGATTGTTATTAAGATTACCATTGCCAAAATTGAGCTACTACTTTAATTCTGAGAGCTTCATGTTCAAGTAATTTTGTTCAAACCAGAGAAGTAAGGAAGCAGAAGGCAAGAAGTAGGTTCTGTCCCCAAAACACTTTGCCATTAAAATAGACACAGGGAACATCATGCAAGGAGAGGAATAAAACATACCAGTGAACTGAATGGACTGGGGACTGGCCTGGATTTGTCAATCTTCTATAGTTTACTTTTAATAAATAAATATCTCCAGTGGATGCTGCAGGCTAGATGAATTCCCCGGAGATCCTGAATAGGGAAAGAGGGGTGATCTTGTGGGTTGTTTCAGCAGAGATGCTCCATTGTCCATGGTGACGGAGAGAAGTGCAGGAGACACAGCGTCCCTGCTGGAGCAGAGCATTCAGCTCATTGGGGACAAGGTTGAAGAAGAGTACAGGAACGGGCTTCTCAGTGGTTTTGAGGGGGAAAAGGAGAAAAGTAAATTTAATCTGGTAGACAAGAAATGGGCTAACATTGCCAAGTGGAAGGTGGTCTTTGTGGGGGGGGTTTGCAAGAGCAGAATGAGACCTTGTCATGAGCCAGGAGAAGAGGAACACCAAGCCAAGAAACTGGCCAAGCTGGACATGCTCTGTGAAGGAAAGATCTACAAAGTATGGATCACAGAGAAGCAGTGCCTGGGCTTGCTCTCAGGGGCACAGGATGAGAGGCAGGGAAGAGTCAGATCTGTGCTGCAACATCTGCTGAAGCACATCAGAAACCTCTTTGTTTTTTCTGGTTGATTTCCACTTACTGCCTGACAGATTGGGCAGGTTTTTGCTAACTAATAAAAAGCATAGTTTCGCCACAGAGCCATTAGCAAACTGAGTCTCTGATATCTCCACCTCTGTTGAGCAGCAGGTCAGGTTTTGAGCAAATTTATTTTCTTCTAGACATGACAGTACATGTGGCAGAATCTGTCCCTTTTTAATGTAACACCGATAAAAGCAGAGGCATTTCTAACTATGGCTGTGACCAAGTCCTACAGTCATGCTCATACGTTCATGCATTTCATTAAAAGGTGATGCATGAAATCACTTGGTGTACTTGACTCCTTTAAATACCTTGACAGAGAGGTAGGTAAATTATTGTTTTCTATATAAGCAAGAGCCATATTTGAGTATACACATCCATGTGTATTCAATTTGTATGTATGCAATTAAGAGTAATTGTTTTTACAAATTTAATTATATGACTCTTGTACTAAATATTTTGCATGGAAAACAGGCAAGGAAATAAACAAAATGGTATTAAATTCCTATTGCCCGAAGGCTGTGAAAAACAATCTATACCAGGGCTTTTAAAAATACAGGCAGTATTTTTGATAAAATTATGTGCTAGTTCAAGGGCCTCTTTTCTTCTTCAGTGCACGCAGTCAAGTCTTCTGGAATTCATGACCACTCAAAACCTTTAATGAAAGTTGAGCACATTAGTCAGACTAACCTAATCGCTCTGTCTTTGAAGATAAGCTCAGCTTTTCTTGCTCATTCCCACATATACAGAAATGCAGAAACACTAGGAATGTCACATCATGTAAGACACTTGCTATTAAATCTATTCTCAATACAAGGCTGACCTGAGGTATGTTTCAGAAATCTTTCTCTTTGTCTGCTTTAATTCATCAGAATCCTTTCAGGTAAAACTACCACATTTATACATCAAAACTGCATTTTTAAAGTAAATCTGTCACTTTTAAGGCATGCATCTTTTCAGGAAAATGTCAGGGATGTTATTCTTGGGTGTCCTTCTGCCCAAGAGGCCAATGGAGCCTGAACAATGAAGCAAACAAGACAGCTAATCAATAGCAGTCACAGCACTATTTTTTATCCTCCAACATCTTCATTTTCAACTTGGTACACATCATTACAATAGGAAAACAGGACAGTCAATCTCCATTAGGTTCAAGCACTGCACGAAAGAATTAATTTGGCCGCCTTAAAAATGATGATACAACTGCATTCCCTTAAACCTTTTAAATTTATTTTAAATTTACAGAAAATATTTGGATAGGCAGATTGGCTAGATACGAAGGCAGGGGCATATTGACTTGTTTTTTCCTGTTGGCAACGTGTATTTCTTACAGTGATAATTTCTCTGAGCACTGGAATACATCCTGTACATTTTTTAAGGCTTTGGTATAAAGCAATTTCACAAGTACCTGTGTAACTAATCAGATTGAAGGTTCACGATGCCAATTTCTCAGAATTATGTCAGTGGCACTGAGTCTTGTTGCTAGCTCTAAAAAATATCCTTTAGATTTGGGATTTTCAAGGAGCCCAGGGATTTAGTTGTTCATAAGCCATTCAAGTATGAGTGACGAGGTCCAAACTCCCTTTGGCTATTTTGACAAATCCATTTCAAGTAACTACTCATTTTCACATTTAATTTGAGTTCAAAGCAGTCCAAGTTATGATTCTCCCCCTCCTCCACACTGACTGCTTTCAGTATCTGGCACCGCACACTGACCTTATGTCATTCGCACATGTATGCATATACGCATATTAATGCACATGCAAACACATACAGGCAAAACCACTGAAATGGTCCAGCATATGGCAAGAACCTTTGCTGGTGCTTCAAACACATATGCTGGCACTTGCCACAGAGGGAAGAGAGTAGAAATGAAAAGCACGCCGAGATTTTTAAGTCTCCCGCCCCACGTCTGTTAACATCCCTTTATTTCCTATACTTACCAGAGAACATGTACAAAACCATTTGGTCCAATACAGCCTTTCAGCACCTGACATGCTAAACTGCAGGGGGAACATTCTTCATGCAGCCAGCACCAAAATAATTTTGTGTCCAGGGCTATTTTGAAGTAAAACTGAATAGTCTTACTAATTATGATGCGATTCTTCTTGGTCAGACATCCTGATTTTAAATGCAAGTGGAGAAATCCATTCATTTATAAATAGTCTCATGTTTTAAAATTTCAGCCAATTTTGGACCTATTGGTAAACAGGTTTTTCTATTGTTTTGGGGTATTAAGTGACCAATAGTCTAAAGGCATGAACTCTCAGAAACAAGACTTAAGAAAAAATGTGAGAAATGTTCCTGTCAGAAAATTTATTCTAGATATGCAATACCTTCTGGTGATACTTAATTTAAAAATTTCAAAATATACTTGATTTTCAGCAGATTTATAACTATGACATTAGGGATATAAGACAGAAAAATAGGTCAGAACTTATCAGTGCTTTGGAGGAGCAGAACACCAGGAAAGGTCTCTGGGAAAGAGTATTGCAACACTTGGAGAGTAAAGCTCCATCACGTAACAGCCATTCTGAACATTTTTTAGTCTATTTTCCTTCTTTTATCCTCTGGCAAGTTTTGTCTCAATATTAGACTCAGCATAACAATACTTGAAGGTTAGCCTCATGTACTCTCCTGCTTATAGCTCCAGGACATAACAATGACTTTCCCAATGTTTTTGAAACTTCTGGAAAGTTATCTGCTCCCAGATCTTTTTTCCATAAGGCAGTTCTATTCTAGCTATACAGCTTGAAATTGGCTTGTGTTTTGGGGTTTTTTTGCTTCCAATATTATATATTCCTGTTATGCAAAGATATTATGGTCGTGATTAACCTGCAGTCTACATGAAGTTTATGGAATGACTAACTTTAAAACCATACTGGTATTTTAGTTCTCATCTGGGTCAGAAATGTTACTTAAAACTTTCTGGTTTTCATAAAAATTCTGAAAATGTATTTTAATTATACTGTCTTTTGAAGGAAAGTGATTTTCTGGTTTACACAGATGTAATGAAGCTATGGAATTCTTTTTCTCGGGGGAAAATAAATCTTTTGGCAGGTCTTATAGAGGAGGAAATGTACAATGAGATAATTCTCTCTGGATGATTTGATGATTATCAAGGGATGTAGCTAGAAAGGAATGAAAAAAACCATAGAAAATGTTGGGGTTTTTTAATATTAGGGTTAGACCTATGCTTTACTGAGACTCACTGTGGTATCTACCAACTGATGGCCAGAGCTTGTGATGGGTTTTCACACCTTTTGGTCTATATCCTAAAGAGATACAGGGCCACTGAGCCTTTTCGTTTTTTGTTCTTAACAGGAGTGTTGGAGAGAAGTACGCTTCCATCAAGGAACCACAGACATATATCATTAGCTCTTGCTGGTGGCAGATTGTGTTTCTGTGTGAACGATGCCAACGGAAATTAGAACAGACTTGTTTGAGATAAGGATTGAACAAAGTGACAGCTGAAGGAGTGACGACCAAGTTAAAGCACTCACGATCAAATATTTTTTTGGTGAAGTTTGGTGAAGAGTGTTCAAGATTTAAATCTAAATGTGGCAACAATAACATTAAGGTTGTTCAAAAATGAGCACATTTATCCCAGGAAGAAAAGGAACTGGCAAGATAGTAACTTTTCAAACTTCAAACTATGGTTTGTTTTTTGCCAGTTTCTAAAATTTTATTCAGGTCTCAAATATTCTGCTACTGGAAAGGTCATTCTTCTTCCAAGATAAGGAGCTTCACTGCATGTTTATATAAAAATATAAACATGCAGATGCAAGCACCCCCTCTATATGCATTTCGAATTTTTTTCTGCACAGCCGAGTAACATGGGTGATGTTCAGCACACGGCCAGGACACGAAACAGCAGGAAAGCTGATTTATACCTTGAGTTGACCACTTAGCCTCCTTATCTGCTCAGAAGGGATAGCAGAGTCTCGTGAAATATTCTAAGATACATAATGTCTGTAAGACCATCTTTGACAAATCCTGGGACAACTATGCCACAACTCAGAGCACATAAGCATAGTATGGCAAGGCTGGTACAGACCTATGACAAACCTGCACTACTCGGCACGTGCGGAATTTAGGCTTTCCTGACCATCTCTGTCCCAAACATTAGATTGGTTTAGTAATACCTGTCTTCCAAATTTTGATACAGTGAGCTCCTGTCAGTTTAGCACAACTGAAAAAAATGAGCTGTACAGCTCTGCTGTACTCTGTCCAAGCATTGTTTCAGTGAGATCCCCCAAACTGGAAACTCCACATTGCCCTCAGTAACTCCCTCGAATCTTACCCTTCTCAGACAGTTTTTATATGTTCAAAGCTTTCAGAGATAAGAGAGAGAAAATTTTCTCCTGTATGTGTGCATAATATTTGTTAAGGCTTGCAGGAATTAGATCTGTTTGTTGGATCAAATATATAACCTGGTGTGCACTATTTTATTTTCTTTCAGGTCACTCATCTCTTCCACCGTTGTATCAAAATAATTGGTAGCATTGCATGCTTCAGAAACATCTTAGCTGTTGCACGAAGTGGATGTCAACAATATCAGTATAAAAGAAATTACATGTTATGCTCTTTCAAATGCAGAGATGGTATGAAAAAGAACACACAGTGATGTGCTATGCATCATTTAAAACCAGACACACTTCTCTGCCAAGATCCTTGTCACTGACAGTGTTAGATGTGTGGTTTTTCTCTTTCTACTTTTCTTAAGGTTTAAACTTAAGGCCTTTTGGTTTTGCTTCTGAGGTTTTTTTTGAAACAAAGGTCACTTACTTAGTGACAGATAAATAAAAATTCAAGCATCCCCAGAAAAATCAATAAAGGTACTAAAAATCTAAGTTGATAATAAATTTTTGTTCCCCTTTCACATAGCTCAGGAATGTCAGTATTTACTGGAACCACTGTAATATCAGATATTTCAGAAGAGTATTGATTTTGCCACTGAAGTGTGACTAAAGGGATAAATAAACTGCTCTTGGGGTCAATCGATTCATTTATCTTTGCTGTTATTTTATAGAAAGTCAAAGTGGCATAAACTTTGATAAATAAATGTTATCGTGAAGAAATACTATCCATACAAAGATTTTGAGAACAATGGGAAAATATCTACTCTGCCAGGACTGAGCTGAAAAATCAGGATTATATTTATGCTGCTTTGAGTACTAACAATGAGGACAAAATATGACATTTCACTGTTGATGCACACTGCCTAGTTTATGATTCTTAATGTGGTTTGGTGAATTAGGATGAGTATTACTGTATGTAGAGTAGAATACTCCACAAGATAGGAAATTCTCACATGATAAGAAAAGGAAAGTGAGAAGAGCCTTTATTTTTGTATTTGCAATGAATCTGAATCACACTTGTACTGATGCATTCTGCTATTTAAAAAAAATAAAAAAATTGGTAACATCTCACATATTCATGTTGGCAAGTAATGAGTGTCGTGGGTTGACCCTGGCTGGAATTTAGGCACCTACAAAAATCGCTAAGGGCTGGGAGGGGTCACACAGGCAAGACAGACTCAATATGGGGATAATACTAAAATTTATTACTAACAGGATAAGAGTTAAAGAGTGAGAAATAAAAGAGTCTTAAACACACTTTCCAACCACCCCTCCTTCCTTCCATGTTCTCCCTCCTCCCCCTGCATCAGTGCAGGGAGAGGAGTCAACCCACAGGGCAACGGGTCTTCCAAGTCTGCTATCCTATGGGTCACCCTTCCATGGGCTGCAGGGGGACAGCCTGCTCCACCACAGCCTTCACCACAGGCTACAGGGGGTGCTAAAGCTCTGAGTCCTTCCCCTGTTCCGTGGAGTCCCTCCCACGGGAAACAGTCCTTGATGAACCTCTCCAATGTGGCTCCACCCTCCGGGCTGCAGGTCTTCCATATGTACCGTCCCAGAGGTCATTCCTCCATGGGGTGCAGGGCGTCTTTACACCCTGATAGGTTTTCACAGGATGCAGTCCTTCACGAAGGGTGAGCTGTACCAATGTGAGTTCCCCACAGGGCCATGAGTCTCTCCCCGGGAATAACCTGCTCCGGCGTGGACTTTCCACAGGCCGTAAATCTCCTGAAGGACTCTGCTCCACCCTGGGCATTCCATGGAGGGCAACCTTCTTCATGCATCCACCCACTCCAGCATGGGCATGGCTGCACTGCGGTAGGGCCGCCCCGGCCTGTCCTGGCTCAGTCTGGATGGGAGGGGGGGAATGCCTGCCGGCAGGGCCGCTCTGCCACCTTGGCCTAGCCCGTGGCCAGGGCGGGCCAGGGGGTGCTGTGGGGCTGCACTCGGTGCTTCAGCCCCGGCCCCTTCGCAGGGGCTGCCGCTGCCTGCTCTGGGCTAGGGGCTCGGGCTGGCGGCCGGGGAGGTGCAGGGCCGCCCGGGAGCTACGGTCAGCTCTCCCCTCGCTGGAATTTTCTTCTGAGCAACAAAACTTCTTAAATATGTTATCACAGAGGTGTTACTAAAACTTCTATTGGCTCTCTTCCTGGTCAGCACCAGGAAGTCTGCCCTAGAACCATCCATCATCAACTCCAGGGGGAGAAAAACCACATACACCCACAAAAATAAGAATGTTCTGAAGTGAGTTTATGCAGCTGTAATTGCAAGCAGGATAATAGCTACTTCAAAAAGTCACAACGATATTATAAAGATTTCAGTGAAAAAGTCATGCAGAGCCTGCTATGATGTTATTATGATGTGCATTTAAGGTACTAAGAGAATATTAAGACAAAAATGAGATTTGTGTAAGACATAAGAAACTGCTGTCACTGGGAGAGACTGAGTGTACTTTTGTAAGCCTATATATGTAAATAAACAGAAAAAATGCAATGGCATCAAGATAAAATGACAGAGAAGGTGTATAACCCTTTTTTATATGATACCTAGGCAATAGGTGAGTGTTATACATCTGAATTGAAGTATTTAGAAACTAGACACCTCAGCTCATAGCTTTGCTCTGCTCACAATCCCTGTGAAGAATCAAATACTTTCTGCAAGCAGTTCCTCTTCCAAGGTCTCTGTATAAGAAAGACCAGATGAATCAGCCTTTGTGGGCACCTGCTTTGGTCTTTTGACTATAAAAAGAGTCTGTGCTAGTCTAGGACATGCAAATTTTAAAAATTCCAAGCGAAGAGAAATGAACCCTACACAACGTATCAGTGATAAGAAAGACATCCTAAATTCACCAGAATGAGAGACCAGTAGGTAGTTGTTCAACAAGTGAAGTTGCCTTTCCCATGGTCATCAAAATAAAATAAAATAAAAATTAAAAAAAAAACCAAAACAAACAAACAAACAAACAAACCAAAACCAACACAAACCAAACCAAAAAACCAACTAAACAACAAAAAAAAAAACAACAAAACCACCCAAACAAAAAACCAGGGACACACACATGGTTTTAAACTTTCAGCAGTTTTAAATGATTGCATGGAGTTCAATGAAAACATCATTGACAAGACTGGAACAAATCTCTCCGAGTCTTTTTTTCTTAAAAACTAGGTTAATGACTTCTCAGTAGCCTCCTAAGAAACCCAGGGAAGAGCACTTGAAGAGACTATCACCCTTTTGCCAGTGGAAAAGCACAAGGTCACTCAGAACAATCAACGTTTCTTAAACTGAGCTAGGTGAAGTTTAGGTTGAACATTAGGAAGAATTTCTTCACAGGGTAATTAGCTGTTGGAATGGACTGCCCAGGGAGGTCGTGGAGTCACCATCCCTGGCGGTGTTTAAGGAAAGATGGGACATGGCACTCAGTGCCATGGTCTAGTTGACATGGTGGTGTTCAGTCATAGGTTGGACTCGATAATCTCAGAAGTCTTTTCCAACCTAATTGATTCTGTGATTTCACCTCAGTTTTAGCATACTAAAACTTGCAAGGCAGTGCCCCACTCTCCCAGAAGAGCAAGGGCTCCTTATCTAAGGTACCGCATTTAGAGTGGAGATGGGGAGAGGAAGAAACAATGAAAGGCAACTTCAGGAAAACTTTACTATGCATGGCCAAACAAGTCTACTGCAAGTGGTAGAGGTGCTTTCTTATGAAAGAAAGAGGTTAGACACAGAGGTTTTTTAAAGTCTGAAAGACTACAAAAGCACAGCTAGCTAAATAAAAGGTTAAAAGGATTGTGTTAAGTGGTTAATGGAAAGAAACTGAAGGGCATGAAGAAAAGGAGAGCTAACAAAAGCTGACAACTTAATAAACAAGCAGGTTTCCTTTTGGTTTAGCATGTAAACTTCTATTGAAAGAAAAACACTGGTACAGTTCAGAGCTGTGCTTTTTGATCTCCATGAAACAAAATCTGATTTGGCATTTCAACTGGGATCTGATAAGTACCACTGTACCTCAGTCTTGCAAGATAGCCCCCGTGGCCCTCCTAGGCCCTTCTAGTCTTGCTGTCTGGAAGTACTGGTCAAAGTAAGGCAGCCCTTATGTATCCTACAATCTTATGTATGCATGCCATGGACAGGTGAGGGCAATGAGAGCTGACCTTCAAGTTTCTTCTGATGACATCAGGGCTCCACACACCCACACAGCTCTTTCCATGACCACCTAAGAGCCAAAGGAGAAGATCCTTGGTGTTGTTCACCAGGCAACTCTAGGTTTTATTTCCATCTTTTATAAGTGAGGCTAAAAATCCTAACATTTTGTAGGCTTTAACAGTGACAGAGCCTTAATGAAATCCAACGAAAGCAGCTACTGCTTTTGGCTACCACGTGGCAAACTTCAGTGGTGTACAGGCAACCTTCCCTTGCAGAGCAGAGATGACTACCACACAACACATGAATTCAGACTGAGAATTCAGGATGGGAAGATGATGCTCTACTTGTCAGTAATGAAGATCAACTGGCTTAAGGGTCCACTCATCAAGATCCTTCTTGGTGAAACATGCTTCAAGAAAACCATTCACGTGTCTGAATCTGGCCAGATGTACATAACGTCAACCTGCTGTATCAACCAGGGCTGGGTGCTAAAGAAAACCAACTACAACCAATCTTTATGTATTCACCTTGTTTGGAGACTAACAAAGAGTAGCTTAATATTGGTCAGAAGCACCTACTAGTATTTTATTTCATTTACACTCATACAAAAGGAGACAGAAATATTGTGCACAGCATATGTGTGTTTTAATGTCTCTCCTGCCAGTAACAGCTGCGAAGTGGTGATTTATTTGCTCCAGCGAACCATTTATTTTCCAACAGTAACCAGAAAAAAACAGTGGAGATATAACATTTCCCATGTTCCAGCAACAATATTCATGTACGATATACAAATATTTTTCAGATATTAAAGTATATATTTAGTATAAATATATTTCAGTATGACTTTCTTTCCCCTTTTTTTTCACTGCCCACTGGTTAATACATGATACAGCATATGTTTCCCCTGGCCTGGGATGCTGTTTTGGCTCACGAACTGGACAACAATAAAACTCTTCCCCTTCTGTAACATTGTTCTGTGAAGATCATACGTATGTTTGGGGAAGGTGGCAGATCAACCACACCTCTGAAAGGAAAAATCAGTCCCACAGGCACTATATGCGATATTACTTCACTGCTGTGCTTTGATATAAACCTGGCTTAACACCAACAGATTGTCAAAACCTTGTTGTTGCAAAGCTTTGAAGCAGCAGCATGTTTGAGCCAAAACACATAGGACAGGGAAGGCAACTGACTCAAAAGAGGATAGAAATTCTATTAGCAGGGGGAGAAAAGAGCCGCTGCTGGTCACAGTTCTGCAGATGTGCCCTGGAATGGTGGTTGAAGGATGGTAGAGTGAGGTAAGGGCACAGGCAGGTTCCAGGGATACTGACCTCTCCCAGCAATGGGAGGTCAACCTCCCTCCTCAGCAAGGCAGATAGCACATCTCTGGTGACTCCCACGGAAGAAGGAGCAAGGACAGTGAAGCTGCCTTGCCTAGGTTGTTTTGACATATGCTATACCCATCAGTTATTTTTAAATCATGTTGTTTGACAAATCTGCTGAATTCATTCACAGTTTCCGATTTGCAATCTGAGTTTCTCTGTTATTTCTAGGAATCTATGCAAATGGCAACATAACGTTTTCTGGTTTGCTCTATATTTAAAAATCTCTACAGGTCATGACTCTTCTTATGTATCTGTTCTATTTGCTGGCAACTGTTTTAGACAGTAATAAACAAACTAAATAATTAACTAATCCACTTTCTTACACTTTAAGTGATGTATTATTTAAGAGTCCAGGCATTAAATTCTCAATCCTAAAAACATGCCCCTGGGATCACTTTATTTGAAGTCATCTGCAAAGTCAGGCAGGTGTACAAATGCTTGAAGGATCAGATCCTAAAAAAAAGTTACCTTTATTGTAATGGTGAGCAATAATCATAATGAATATGTTTGGTATTCTGTCTTATGTTACAATATAGCACCTGTTCAACTGCCATCAGAGAAGTAATTGTATTTCAGTGTTTGTATTCTTTTCATTTGATAAATGAGTTTATTTTATACATTTGCTTTATGCAGTGAAAGAATATTAAAGCAGACCTGGTTAACATCATGTTTGGAAGCATAAGGGAATTGTTCTTTGGGAGGTTTCACTCCTGCCATTATGTATTAGAAAAGCTAGATGAACATATGGTTAAGCCAATTTAAATGCACTTCTAAGGAACAGATGAACACAGCTGTATCACTTAAAAAACAAAAATCCCCCAATCTTCCCTACAAGCATCATAGGTCTGTGTTACCACTACGAACACCATTTATGTTATCGGCTTGAATTCTTATATCCCAAATAGCAGAAAATCAATTAATTGGGAAGCCTGCTGAATAATACATATTGTTTGACCAAATAATAAAAAGTAGGACATCAAGGATCTGGCCTTAGTTACCAGCAGAACAGTACAAGGCAGAATTTTGCTCTTGTATACACAGATTGCAAAAGTCATGGCAAGTGTCCAAGTTATTTAGCAAGGATGAAGTCTGTTCTCAGATCCACTCAACTGGCCACCCAGAGGTAGGACTTATTTTGGCTCTTTCTTTCTTTGATATGGTTGGGACTGGCTTTCTTTTAGTTTGCAGCAATGTAAAGGCTGCTTAACTTCTTCGTAGTACCTCCAGAACCTGAAGAGCTCTTCATTCCTCCTGGCTATTCAGATAAACTCTCCCCTTCCCATCCAAGGAATCACAGTATCAGCACAAATTCAAGATAAAACTTAACTGTTACTGATTCAGTTTCCTGGAAAAAACAGCACATTAAGTGGCAGATGTTATTCCACTGAATGACATCTTGTGTTAAAACGTAAATATTCAGAGCACTATTTCCTCCTGGTCCCAAGTTGATTCTAGGAATCTCCTAAAGCGTCTTTAAAAAGCAATGAAATTCAGTGCCGTGACTTCAAGGATTACAGTGCTTTCCACACGAACATACATAAAACAGACATACAACAAACTCTGGTTGAACAAACCACAGTTAAATATTTTGAGAGAAGAATAAGAGGACAAGCAAAACACTTCCCTCCTCAAAACCCAAACCAGTCCTAAAGAAGCCCATCATGTAAAAATTATTCTGAAATGCATACTTCTTCTGGAGACAAAGTGTATATAAGAAATACAGCAGGAAATTAATCATCTAAAGCCTGCTTTGTTGAGTAAGGGCTGCAGTCCCCTATACCAGCAATCCTTGCTAAAGGGGAATTATCTTATTCCGGCAGAATGTCACTTGCAGGTGGTAAAGACTCACTTACATTGAAACATCCACACTCACATCATCTTGATTCACATGAATCACCAGAGAGAAACATGCATTGAGAACATGTCACTCATCTGGGTTGTTATAGCTGTCTGCGAACTGAGACCGATGAGACCCTGTATCTCTCCTGTGACAGCGAGGAGAGTCTAGACAATTAGCTCAGTGAAATCTGATCAGTTGAATCCCATCTTTACAAACCACAGTGGAAAAGGGGGAATGAGATGGTTCTTTGTGTGGAAAGATTTAGGCAGTAACTTCAAAAAGTTAAAAAATCAATCCCCAGCACCATGTAGGACAAGCTGGCTTACCAATTTACTGGCCACTGTTAATCCAAACCCCACCAAATCAGTATGACATCGCAAGGCATCACATGTTAAATAAATATTATGAATAACTGTAGTTAAAAAAATGGCTGCAAGTACACAAAACAGTATTAAAATACCAGTTTTAAGTGTATTTCCTAAGACCTTGGTGGAAAATGGGAGCTTACTGGGATCCTTAGCTTTGAACGCAGAGGGAAGAGGCTACAGAAGCCTAAGCAGAAGTTCACTTTGGCCAAGAAGTGCAAAGCATATCTATGTAAAACAAGGTTCAAAAGATCTGAATATCACAGCCTGTTTATCTGTCTTTTCTGGAGCATGTACATCCAAACTCTTTGCAAGCTGCAAGCTTTCCCCCTCACCAGCCATGCAAATTCCTGACCTGGCATTGGGTCTTCGGGTCCACTTGTAAATCCACAACTTTCTAGATGCATGTTTGCAGGTGCCAACATTCTATACCCTATACTGCTGTGGACCTGAGGAACTCTGCCTCTCCTCTATGTGTTCTGATCTGTTTAGAAGATGGGCAGAGGAGATAGGAAATGAACTTTATTGATTAATTTAAGTAATCCAAATAATTTACATCAGTTGAGTAGATGCCACTGAAATGATAGTATTTTGCTCAGGCATTTAAGCTGATCAAAGCACACCCAGTTCTCCTCTCCATGAAGAGGAAGACTGGCAGTTCATGAACTATTCATTACCAGGTTGGCTGAACACCTTTTCCAAGTATGTGCAAGTCAGTTGGAGTTAATGGGATAATAATCATACCTTCACCATGTTTGCTGGCCTCAGGTTTTATTCACTCTAGTATTCACAGAATAATAGAATCATTTAGGCTGGATCTAAAGACCTCTAAGATCATAGAGTCCAACTGTTAACCTAGCACTGCCAAGTCCATCTCTAAAGCATGTCCCCAAGTGTCATACCTGCATGTCTTTTAAATACCACCAGGGATGGTGACTCAACCACTTCCCTGGGCAGCCTGTTCCAATGCTTGACAACCCTTCCAAATTTTTTCCTTAACACCCAATCTAAACCTCCCTTGGTGGAACTTGAGGCCATTTCCCCTAATTCTGTCATTTGTTACGTGAGAGATGAGGCCAATCCCCACCTAACCTTCCAGGCAGTTGTAGAAAGCAATAAGGTCCCCTCCCAGGCTCCTTTTCTCCAGGTTAAACAACCCCAGTTCCCTTAGTTGGTCTTCATAGGACTTACTCTCTAGACTCTTTACTAGCTCCGTTACCCTTCTCTGGACATATTCCAGCACCTCAATGTCTTTCTGGAAGTGAGGGGCCCAGAACTGGACACAGAATTCATGGCGTGGCCTTAGCAGTGTTGAGTACAGTCATTGCCCTGGTCCTCCTGGCCGTACTATTTTGGATACAAGCTAGGATGCCACTGGCCTTCTTGGCCACCTGGGAACTCTGCTGGCTCGTGTTCAGCCAGCTGTCAACCAGCACCCCCAGGTCCTTTTCCACTGGGCAGCTTTCCAGCCACTCTTCCCAGGCCTGTAGTGCTGAACTGGAGTTGTTGTGACTGAAGTGTAGGACCTGGCACTCGACCTTGTTGAATCCCATACAACTGGCCTCAGCCCACCAATCCAGCCTGTTCAGATCCCTCTGCAGAGCCCTCCTGCCCTCCAGCAGATCAACACTCCCACACAACTTAGTGTTGTGCATGAACTTTCTGAGGGTGCACTTGATCCCCTCATCCAGATCATTAATAATGAGATTAAACAGAACTGGCTCCAAAACTGAGCCACGGGGAACCCCACTAGTGAATGGATACCAACCAGATATAGCATCCAGTAGGCACTCCTTCATCTTTCTAAGGTCTTTAGTCTCTTTTGCTGCCTTCTCCTCTTCTTTTCTCTTCTGTGCTCTGTTTTCACCTTTGTTTTTTTTGTATTTCAAAGTCCCCCAAAACAGTCTTTCAGGCATAAGTCTAATCTTTACTTATTATAAAAATTGCTGAATCAGAAGTTGTCAGGAAAATTTGATGTAGCTTTTCCACATTCTATGGAACAAGCAGATCTATGTACTGACACCATAGCAGAAATGCCAAAACGATGGTATTTATGCCTCTAGAAGCTATGATTCCATAATTCAGGTTATATTACACTGTGTTTTTATAATACAGTTTGTCTTCAGCAATGACAGTTATAAAGTTTTGAATAATAATAGACATTTTTTAAAGACTATACTAATCTCTTATCTTCTTCCCATTTGTTATTTCCCTGTTATTTCCCTGTCCTGTTACTGTAATATAATAGTCATGCATTATGGACATAAAAGACTCTATTCCATCATGAGATGTGCACTTCAGATAGATTATCTCTACCAACTTTTGCCAAACAAATGAAATAGCACAAATATGTCCAGGCCCATTGTGGTGGGTCTGGCTGAGCTGGAATTTATTTCCCCATAGTAGCTCTGCAGTGGTACCTAGAGGAGTGTTGATAACATACCCATGCTTTGGCTACTGCTGAGCGTAGCACTATAACATTCAATCGAGGGCGAGATCCTGGGAGGGGACACAAGTAGGCCAGCTGACCCACACTGACCAAGGGGATATTCCATACCATATGACGTCAACCCAGATATAAAAGCTGAGGCAAGGAGCAGGACTGGAGGCAGTCATTGTCTCTGATGGCTGCCTGCTGACAACCGTACGTGTGCTGGAGCCCTGCTTCTCGGAGAAGTGGCTGCCCATCGCTGCTTATGGGAAGTAGAGATTAACTGCTGGTTTCTGCTTGGTGCGTGTGCACGCTGCTTTTGCTTTCTTTTTTTGCATAAATATAAACTGCCTTATCGCAACCCACGATTTGTGTTGTTTTCTTTTCCCACCTTACTCTCTCCCTGTCCGGCTGGGAAGGGGAGGGATAGAGCGGCTGGGTGGGCACCTGGCGTTCAGCCAAGGTGAACCCACCACACCTGTTAACCTCCTATGCCTCCCCTTCAAAAGTATAACTGTCCTTCTGAACTGTATGGGACAAGTGGTCCTGGGTGGTATATTGCCCATTGGTGCATACCCCACCCAGACCAAGGAGGGTTGAGAGACTGGAGGAAATGCCCTGGAACTTCAACATGGGCCTTATTCGACACAGATGCCATTTGCCATCTTTCCTTCTTATATCACCTAGGCTTCAGTAAATAGGGTCTGGCAGCCTGAGGCACATTATTTCCGAGGGGCCTTGAAATGGACACTTGTATAGGAGACACACAGGCTCAGATGGTCAAAAGTGATCCAAGCAAATGGAACAGATATGGATTTTAATAGTATTTGTGATCTGGCAACTGGAATGCAAGGACTTGATGTAGGCCTCCCTTATCACAGGTATTCATATTCATACATTCATTCCGTGTCAGTACAATTCACAACTTGGACATCTGGGTCGTCCTGCAGTCCATTGCATAATGTACAATGAGACCCAGAAGTGAATCAGTAGCTAGTGAGGTGGACAGCAAGCTCTTTACCAAGAGAACTGGGTCCTTGCCTGCCAGCTGCACAACCCCTCCTGCCATCAGCTTCACGCATGGCCACATCATCTCTGGTACAAGCACTTTTCCCCTGCCTACTCTGCACTTTGTAACCTCTGCCCTGCCTACATCTCCCCGAATATGCTCCCTCCCACCTGACTGAAATGCCTGAATAATTACATTGTGAGCTACATGGCACAATCCTAATTCTTTGCAGCTGTTTCCAGTCCTTCTTGTTTCTCCCTGTATCATGGCTAATTAATTTTCTATTAAAAACCAGCCACTTCTGAAGGATCTGTGGAGGCTCAGATTAAATGCAAAATTTCATCCTCCTTCATGTGCCCTTGATAAAGCCAATTTTATAGCCCTTATGTCAGATGTTTTGGGCACTAATTGTGCCTTTATTTTACTCAGGTAAATAAATTTGCAACAGTTTAGGTTGTTTTGGATTTTTTCCTCTGTAAAGTAACACATACCAACTGCTGTGATTTTATTTTCTTTCTTACCTTTACTGGACTATATTAGATACAAACAGACTCATTACTGTGAAGTACACAAACTAGAAAAAAAATATTTTTAAGTTTAAGTCCCATTATGAGGATTTTTTGAGCATACCATTAAGCTTAATAGCAGTACCAAAAAAAAAACCATAAAAATGCATAACTTAACGAAGTGTAATAGACCAAAACAAAGCACAGTAACTAGACAAATTAGAATATACAAATGCAGCTGATACAACTAAATGATCCAAAAAGGCCCCCATACCAAAACCAGAGAGAATCCAAACAATCAACAACCCACAAAGTCTAGCACTTAAACGCAGGCACCTCAGTCTCTCTACTACATGAGAGCCTGGGATCTTCAGAGGTAACTTTTTGCACTTCTAAGTTCCCAGTCCCTACACACACTGCACCCTTTTCACCACTGGATGTGCCAAGATGATCAAAATTGGGCTGCTGTGCTCTGCCCTTCCTCCCACCACCTTCGTAAGTATTTCCATGCTCCTTGCCTTGAGGAAAAGGGATGTTCCCCAGTTCAGAAAATGCTGACTTGGTCTGTAACAGGATTTTGGTATCACCTACTGTGGGCACCAGGATTGCACTGAAGTGTCTCAGGCACATTTCACTGAGGCTCTGGAGACATGGCACACACCATACCCCAAAGCAAAGTCCTGTAATGGGCTTCCAAGCCTACTATCACCTATCTGCTGGTGATAGCAACAAATTGCAGGGCTGGTACCACTAAACACATGACCTTCAGGAGAATGGTGCTTCCTTTTAACCAGTGCCTCCACAGCAAGGATGCCTTGCTAACGTTAGGGAACATGATGCCAGCAGTCTGAAGAGCTACTATTGCAGATTAAAAACACCCAGTGGGGACAGAAACAGCCATCTGCCCTTAGGGAAGGAGCGAAGCTGGCAGAGGCTAAGAGCATCTAGCAGACAGACAACATGGACTTGAAAACGCGATAGACTAAGGAGAGACTGGAAAATGAGCTTTCTCTTTTCCAAGTGAGTGCTCTCACTTCTGACCTGTTACTGAAGAGGGAGTGAGTGAAGGGGAAAGATGGTAAAAGGGATCATCTTTGGCAGCTTTTCTTTGGAGGACCTCACCAGGGTCGGTAGTGGATCAAGCAAGTGAATTTGGAGTAACCAGGTGCACCTATCTGCAGCTCAGAGTTAGAGGCACAAGCCTTGAGGAGAAGAACAACCCAAAAATACAGCCCTCTTTGTAAGATTTCCATATGGTCAGCTTTGGTAAGGCTTCTGGACCCTACTCCCAGACACAGGTCTCTCCATGCATTGTGCCATCTAAATGTAATATATTGCTACTACATTGACAAAACACACTATAAAGTAACAGTTATTAGAAATGTAAAGTGCAATGTATAAAAAATGTTGTGTCCTCCTTATTATAGACAAGTAAATTTTAATTAGTGGAAGTGATCGATCTATAAAATTTAACTTGCCATAAAGTTAATACTTAACCTAACAACATGGCATTGTTAAATTTTCAGGGTGGGAACCACTATGACCTGTGGAAAACTATTTGCCAGCAGACATAAAGATAAGTAGTTCTACCTTTAGCTAAAATTTTATGTTTTATGCCAAATACAGTTCATAAATGTCAGTTTTGTAATTTGGAATTGTATGAATTATTAGCAAAGAGTCACACCCCGTCTTGCCACCAAAATACATTAATAGTTGCCTCAGCAGGTTTTCAGATTTACAGTTATCTAAATGATCCTGTGAAAAATACAATAAATAACTTTTTTGTTCTGACAATTTAGAGCCTGTAATTTTTTCAAGCACTGTCCAGTGAGGCAAGTTTAAAACAGACTGGAGTTTTAAACTGTTAGAAACTAAGCTGTCTACAGAAACATACAACAATCAAAATCCATTAGGAGGTCAGCTTTTTAGATATATATGATAGCAGAACGAATCTAAAATGGGATAGACTGAAAATACCAATTTGATTATCTCTAACAGTACTCTCTGAAAAAAGTGCTCATAGTGATATATTGCTATGCATTCAAGACCCCTATTTTAACTATTTTCCTTAATTATACTGATGTTAGACATTTTCAGTCTTCTACACATATATAGTATTCAAGGTAGTAGCATTTGCAAGTTATATGTTGGAGACAGATCTGAACTTCAGACTCCATGGAGCACAGTGAGCACACCTTAACAATTTTAATTGGCCACGATATCACCAAGAGGTCAGCAGTAAAATCTGTATCCCAAAGTTTATGGCTGTCATTTTATAGATTTTGATTTAGGGTTAGTGCTCGCACAGCAATTAATGATCAAACTGTGATATTTAAACTACTGGTCCCAAACACAGGTGCTCTTTCTGAGCAACCGGAGACCGTGACAAAACCAAGCAGAAGGTCACAACCTGCTTTTCCATGCAGTCTTTGTCCTCTCCCTACATTTGGAGGCTGTAATCCTCACGGTGTTTGCACTGGATGTGTGTAAACACAGATCTCTCGTGTCCTCCATCCGCCTGTGGTGGCAAGGACCAGATGCATTGTGACCCAGGCCAGGTGTTAGAAAGGGGGAGAGAGAGGAGCTAAGTAGGAAAACCTTCAAAAGGTTATGTTCATGAAGACAAATGTTGTGCAAAGGGTCATAAATGCACTCTCATGGAAACCCACAGATAGAAAGGACGTTAGTCAGAGCTTCTTGGTATGGTGCATTCCCCATCATCTAACACCTGTAATGGAACAGCATCCTCGTATTTCTCCTGACACTGTTATCCTTCTTAATAGGGATTAACAGCCTTTCATGTTATTTCCTGTCTAGGTTTCTCATGAACTAACATCCCCACATCAGATACTATATTAGCCAATAATAAGAATAAATGACAGACTGTGTAGTTTCTTGCCTGACAAGGGTGCTGCATTATCCCACCACACAAAGAGTACAAAGAAATTTCTGGGGTTTATTTATTGTTTTGGCTATTACATAAAAATATTACAGAAATAAAAACTCTGAAGAACTAGTATGGTGTGGTATTGCTCCAGTCATAATGTGCTAGTACACAATCAATTCTTATAAAAGCTTTTCTCTTTCAGAGTAGTTTAGTTGTCCAAAGGGAATAAATAATTTACTGTTTGTTCTATCTGGTACTTCTCTCCTATTATTTTAAAAAATTTCTTCTACTTTGCATTTACCACATAGAACATTCTTTGTTTACAATCTGACCATTTAAAATCTGTTAACTTTTTGAGCACATAGAGGTATGTGCTCACCCTTGGTCAAGTGAGCTCACCAACAGGACACTGATGGCTTGACAAGAGTTCAGGTATTTATGAAACCAGTAATGGACTGCCTGGATTTATTTGGATGTAAATTTTCACAATTTCCACATTTTCAAATGAAAACCATACACAGCTTATAGACATAGGCATATATTTTTAATATACAAGCAAAGCAAAGCTGGATGGGGCTTTGAGCAACCTGGTCTAGGGGAAGGTGTCCCAGCTCATGCCAGGGGGCTTGAACTAGATTGCCTTTAAAGACCCTTCCAACCCAAACCATTCTGTGATTCTGTAATTCTATGATTCTTAATATAACTAAATAAAAGTTGGTGATGTCAAACTGGTTCACAGCTGGCTAGACACTACCCCACAGTTAACAGAGTTATCAGAATACTCTGCAGAGAAATGCTGGAGCACCTTGCCAACACTAGAGGTGACCATGTCTACAAGAGGGCTGCACAGTGTGGGCCAGCAGATACTAAGATTTCTTGGAGAGGAACAACCATAAATGCTCAAGTACCTCCATTTTTAGCAGAGGAGATTATGCTCTAGGCATTTAGTTAATACTTCCATCGAGAAGATTTTTTCCTATTTTCACAGATTAAGAACTCAGTATTTCTAAGAAAAAATACAGTGTTTCAATTTGAGACAGACCTTAATTTATCATTAAGAAAAAACCTTTGTCTTCCCAAATGTTTGCATATTTAAAGTATTTGAGGAATAATCTTAAAAAGATCAGAATGAAAATTAGTGTATGAAACAGCACAACACTTGCCTGTATTAGTGGAGTCTTCTGTTGAGAAACTCACAATTTAATTCTTACTTTTAAATTGTATTTTTCAAGTCAGTTTACTGGTGTGGGAGAAGCCAGTATTTACTAGCAGAATGAACAGTATTTAGAGGATCAGATTTCCAATTCAAATTTTTCAGTTTCACCTCCTCCCCAAACAGATAGGTAGCAGTGAATCTAACTCCTGAGAAAACTGCATGGCCTGTGTAGCCTTTCCTCAAAATCTTTTAATGACAACATTGAAGTCACTCATTTACTGTCTTTGGCATCACACAGAGATTCTGAATTGCATTCAAATCTTAGATGTCACAGTGTTTTAAAACAGCATGGTTACTTGACGGTAAGAGGGATCTACACTAGTGCATCACTTTGAAATGGGCAAAAGATGCATTAAACTCTCTTCTAAAAATGTTTGCTATGTTGGCCTTGCTGTTGGTGTGATTCCTTTCTAATTTCTGCTCCGGTGATCACTGGTGACTCTCCTGGTCATGGTAAGTGGTCTCTAGGTACATTTGCAGTATGTTCATTGATGTATTTTTCAGCTAAAACTCTGATGAATACACACTGACCTGTGAATAATTTTGAGGGCTGACACTCAACTGTTGACCCTTAAAACTCTGAAATAACTACATAAAATATTTAAAGACAGGAATGAAAGATAACTCTCTCTAAAATACAATTTAATGACTACTGGGAATTAAAAAATAACATATGTGGCCACCCTAAAATAGTGTCATCACTCCAGCTCCAGACTGAATATAGCAAAATCCTACTGCTGGAATGAATACAATACTAGATTTAGATAATTATTTCCCCATGACATTGCAAAATCCTTACTGCAGTGGCTGAAATTCCTGATCAGTTTTATGGCCTGCCTATGAGACCACAGGTCCAAGTCACAGCGCTGGACAGAACCTTCGAACTATTGCTTTGTTTTAATCTGGAGGTTGGCAAAGAGCCATAGAAATGAAGGTTTCATCACCTGAAAAAGTACAATTTTGCTCTCTAAGAATAAAAACCTGGACTTGCTTTCTGCAGCTTACTGACAGGAACATCATGCATGGATCATACCGCCCAAGGCCTTACTTCATGCTGTTTCTGCATGGAAATTCAGTAATTTATCTGTGAAGTCCTAGGAGGCCTGGGTCACATTCTTGAGACAAGAGATTGAAAATTTTAGGGTAGAAATGTTTGACTTAACTAAAAATTCAACCCTGGCCTTCACAGAACTGCTGATAAACTTATTAAATTGTTTAAGGTGAAAAGAAAATCAGGTATACATTTACATTGCTAGCAATCTGTTTACCATCAGCCCCACTTTTAGCACACATTATGTATGAGAACCAGGCTCAAATATACTCACTAACTTGATTGATTGCAAGCAGGGGTTTGAGCCTGGGTCATCATACTTTTCTCTCTCTGGTTCACTGCATGTTTAAGTAGGGTGCAAAAATTGAGTATCTCCCACAGAACTACCTGAGTGAGCCTGGTCCTGCCATGCATGTTGCGTGCTGACTAGATGCTCACCGGGAAGACTGGAGAGCTACATTTAGATCCATCCTGGTCCAAACAGCAGCAAGCTCAAATTCCCATGCCGCAATGTGAAGATGGGACATATGTAATTTCCTCCCAGTAAAGCTGTTCCATTTTTTCCACTGAACACTCAATACTCAAAAAGAGAGGGAACAAGTAAGTAACTCCCTTGCTTTACGGGGAGTTCATTTGCGGCACAGGATGCCCATTCTCCAGAGACCAGTCTGCAATGAGAAAGTAGAACAGTACCAAAAGGAAGGGTGGAAAACCCTTTTCAGTCCTCTCTGAAGTATCCTACAGGTTTGCAGTCACACAGTCTTTCAAATGCTTTTAGGTAAAAGTACCTGTGCCATCTCTTCCTCACCTCATTTTATCAGCAAAATAATTTGTCAGTGCCTTTGCTTTCTCAGCACAAGCGTGTTCTACAGCAGCATTTTACCTTTGGGTTGGAGTAGGATGCTTTGTTCCAGTAGACACAGTTCCCCTAGTTTTTCATTCTGATGAAAAAACCCGTATTTTCAATTTCAGCTAATGTTTAAACAGTTTTTAATATATTTTTATTTGGCTAAAGAACTGAAGCAAAGCACATATAACTTACTCAAGGCCCTGTGCCCCCTTTTTTTCTTTCCTACTGCTGCTGATTGTGATGATAGTGGATCTGAACCTTCTGAACTTTAAGCAAAACAGATAAGTTAATAGTTATTTCCTGAACTGATTCCCTCCAATTCACTACAACAACTGTCTAAAAGTAGCCCAGGAGCATTACAAATTGTACAGGAGTTGGAGGAGGGAAGAAACTGAGACACTGCAGAGAGGTCTGCTTATCACCAGCAGGAGTTAACACTGGTTCCTCTGACAATCAAAAAATAATTTTAAGTTGCTATACATATTCAAAAATGCCTGAGACCACACTTGTAGGCACCCACATGTGCAGGACACTCCTGTCTCCAGGAAAAGCATGCCTTCCTGGAGGTTGATGCCATCTCAACATAAACCTCCCTGGATTTGATATTTCTGTGCTCACTTCTGACTGGATCCCAGCACTGTCAGTGATGCCTGACCTCTCCCAGAGAAAGTGTCTGGTAGTGAGACACTTCCAATGTAGCTCCCTGAATGCAGGACTTTTGTTTGCTTCTGCTTTTTTTTTCTCTTTGTTTTAGGAATTTCAGAAAGATCATCTACCTGACTGTTGTCAAATCCCAAATTCAGCTCTGTGAATTGATACAGGTATGGTAGAAGGGGAACACTTGTGTTTGGGACTGAACAAAATTTCAAAAGATAGACTGAACAGACTGAAACAGAGATACTAATATTAACTATGTCCTCAAAAATGTTATATCCATTTTCTTAGATGATGAAAACTTTTTGTCATCACACAGTGTCCCAGTGTAAAGGTAGGTGCTTACTCAGCAAATTTCTTATAGCAAGACATACAGTATGACAAAGTTAGTATTTAATGACAAGAAAATAATCATATGGCTTGATGGTCATGGCAGTCATCTGGATGAGAAGAATTCCAATTTCTGAATTCCCTTGCAACAAACAGTTAATGAACAGATTATAGGAGAGGATCAAAAGAAGAGAGAGACTCCAAAACCTTTTCTTACTTTTCCTGCGGTATCCTATGTATATACAAGCACATATGGATTGAGAGCAGCCCTAAGGAAAAGGACTTTGGGATATGGAAAGATGAAAATTTAGATAGGAGCTGGCAATGTGCACTCAGGGTCCCGAAAGCCAACTGTATCCTGAGCTTCACCAAAAGCAGCACAGCCAGCAGGCTGAGGGAGGTGATTCTCCCCTGCTACTCTGCCCTGGTGAGACTCCACCTGGAGAACCGTGTCCAGCTCTGGGGTTCCCAGTACAAGAAGGACATGGACCTGCTGGAGTGAGTCCAGAAGAAGGATGCAAAAATGGTCAGAGGGCTGGAGCATCTCTCCTATGAAGACAGGCTGAGAGAGTTGGGGTTGTTCAGCCTGGAAAAGAGGAGGCTCAGGGAGACCTTGTGCAGCCTTTCAATACATAAAGGAGACCTTAGGAAAGATGGAGAAGGACTTTTTACCAGGTCCTGTAGTGACAGAACAAGGGGTAATGGTTTTCAACTGAAAGACAGTAGGTTTTGATTGGATATAAGGAAGATATATTTTCCTGTGAGGGTGAGACACTATGAGGTGGCGAGACACTGGAACAGGTTGCCCAGAGAAGCTGTGGATGCCTCATCCCTGGAAGAGTTCAAGGCCAGGCTGGATGGGGCTTTGAGCAACCTAGTCTAACAGAAGGTGTCCCTGTCCACGACAAGGGGAGGTTAGACTTGATGATCTTTAAGGTCCCTTCCAATCCAAACCACTCTATGTGTCTAGTCATGCACATATGAGAAACATGCATTTACATTCATGTATATATACATATATTTATGCATCCACTTACATGATTTTTGAAGTGACATAGAATGAATCTATTTTTAATTAGATGTGGACATAGAACTCTCTGACAAATTTTGCTGCCTGGGAGTAGAAATCAGAGTTTTAGTCAACTCTGTTCTTTCTAATGCATGTAAGGAACATACCAGCACGTCTCCCACAGATTTCTGTCCTACTGGTGGTCACTGATGTAGTTCCCGAGGATCACATATAGGCATGTCATGATCTCAGAGTCAATACTTGATTTCTTTTTTACAGCACTCATATGGAAAGATTCATCTGAACTATCCCAGGAGAATGATGGCTCACTAAGGCTTCCCATATAACACCACATGGATGCTACTTTATGACTATAACGCTGCAGAGAGGTCCTAACCATCTTTTTTTGTCATCAGATGCTGGCTGTAGCCTTACTGGATGTCCCTTCTGGTACCCAATGAGCATTACTGCCTTGCTGTTGCAGCCGTTTAATTCATCCTGTCACTTTCTCCACTATTACGGCTTTGAGATTTTATTTGCTGCAGGCAACAGAGAGCTTGCACAACAGTGTGACATGAAATGAAGCACTAGGCTGCTCGTACCTACTCTTGGTGTGCTGCTCCAGTCCAGCAGCACGGTCTGCATGTGTTTATCTCTTCAGTTTGCCTTTTCAATATATTTTCTTGGCAATCTTGACAGCTGCTTCTGCTTCACCATTAGGCTGAGGGAGATGCTGAGAAGGTACGATACGGTTGAAGCCTGCTGACGCTGTATACTTCTGACATGCAAACTAAGGTCCACTATCCACAATAACTCTCTCTGCAGCCCTCCTTCTCCCAGTCAAACTCAGCCTTATGGCTGTCAGTGATAGAAATTTGCTGCTTTTTTATGAAAGGGATCAATTTCCAAGCCATCAACAAAAGTACTCTGCATTCATTAGGGCAGGAGGGGGAAAACGAAGACAAGACAAGCTGTGGGGTTTTGTTTAACCTTATTCCTCAGGGACACCAGCCTCCTTACAGCCACCAAACAGTAGACCAAGTGCTAAGTAGCTCAAAGCAGGACAACTCCCTCAGGGAATCAATGGAGTATTTACACAATGAGGCTGCTGACAGCCTGTCTGTATTAATACTGCTTAAAACAAAACTTGAGATGCTCATAGAGCACAGGTTGGTAACTTAGAGGAGTGAGCTAACAGTATTGAAAAATAAAGTGAAAACAGAATAAAAAAGAGATGCTCTCAAAAGCATCCTTTTTGCTGAAACACTGCTAAATATCACTAGATTTCAGGGCCTATGGCAGAGTCAGAAAATGAACTTCTGAAAAACCGCACTTGTTCAAAATACAGCATGGGACCATTTCTTGTGCAAGAAGACCTACATCCCTAACAAAGACCTAATGATTCAGCAGCCATTGCCACTGCTAAAGGAAGGGTCCTTTGCACCTGTCAAGTGACATTAGCCATACCCTCATAAATGACTTCACCAGTGATGACTATGCTGCAGGTGTGGGTGTGCAGGCCCTCCTCTGGCACCCTAACTGGCACTCGAGAACATTCTCCTTTTCAATACTGTGGTCAGCATTATCTTCAGGGGAAGAGGGCTACCTGTCAGAGATGGCAGGGGACACTCTTAGACAAGGTGCATAAGTTAACTGTAATTTTAACAGCTCTGCTAGGAATACAGCAAAACCTCTGTTGTGTAACCTCTGTTGTCCTCTGAAAAAGAGAGAGGCCTTTCCACCAAGACACACCAATAGATGCCATTAGTTCAGGCAAAGAGGTTATCTCTGGGCTTCAGTTTAGTTACCCGAGACTAGAAGAGTGATCTGCTTCAACCGGGTATTTTTACCTGTTGAGCTCCAAAAGCATTAAACGTATACTGAATGTATAAAAGACAGAGCTTTAAGATGCTTTTGTCTCAAATAAGTGACAAATGCTACCGGAAGTATGAAGTACAGCATTCTGAAGGATGATATTACATTTCAATTCCCCTGTCAGTCAGGGTTCCTTCATGATGAGAAGTGGTTTATAAATTTAAGGCAATATGAAAACATTATTTTTCTTTTTTTTATCAAAAAGAAGGAAATACCTAAATTTATTCTCTTTTGCATGGTTACAAGTAAAACCAATATGCATAAATACTGCATGGGCTAAAGGGTTATAACAGTGCCGTGAACTTATCTTTTATTTTGCATGGTGATTTGTTGGGGTTTTCTTCCCCCCAGTTGTTGCAAGTCATTTTATGGTTTTATGTTGCCTAGGCAATCTTACAGTTTTGAACTTTTCATCTTCTGTTCTGCTTTAAAACTGATCTCATCATAATGGCAATTTTTTTTTTTTTACATCTAGGTTATATGTGTCATATGAAATGTGTCGTATCATTAGCTTATTCACTCTCTTCTCTGTACTGCTGAAGACGAGTACTGTACTCTGCTAAATATACCTAAGACAAAGTCACCATGCTGGGAAGACAACAAAATTAGAGCACAAATCTACAACCAGATTTCCTCAGTTTCAGGTAGGAGGACACATCTCACAAGGTACAGGTAAAAGGTCACATCTTGTGAGATCCTTCATCTCTCATACCTTCAATCCCCCCAACCAGAAGAGATGAGGCTGCCTTGCTTGAAACTAGTGACTCACCCTTCCTTGAAATGCGGTGTTTAGTTCATGCTGTCCAACTCTGGGTTGTGTGAGAACTTGTCAACTCTGAGGTCCCAACAGTTGTGTCTTGACTGAAGACCTGCTAATGCCCAGTTGCGTAACATCCTTTGCTTACATTTTTAAGCACCACTAGTGTTTTGATTTCTAGTGGAAAAATAGGTATGTAGGGAGTAAGGAGGCCACAATATGCTCCAGAAATCCCTCTGATAAGTGGCAAATCAGGACTGCGCAGTGCCTTGAGGAGCACAACTGCCCTATAGTTAGGACAGGGACCAAACGAGAACAGAGTGAAGAGTTGAAATAACTGGTAAAAATGATAAAAGGCATGTGTGGACTTCCAGATGAAGACAGATGGAAAAGACTTGAATGGCTTAGCTGAGAGAAGAATGGGTCACAGATTATTGCAGCAAAAGTCAATCGGATGCTGCCATTTGACTTTTCCTACAATACCAACATAAGGGAACAGTTGATGACACTGAAGACAGATTGAACTTTTTCTAGGTGAAACATAATGAAACTGTGGCATTCACTGTCACAAACTAATGAGAAAAGCCTGGAGCATAGCAGGATTAAAGACAGAGAGGATCTTTATATAGGTAACGAGAACACGTTCTGTTACCTTAGTTGGCAAACAAAGTTTTCTTAATGAGAAGTGTGAAGCCTCACATTTCAGTGAATAAAGCAACTAGAAACCTCAAGACTGGGGAGGCAGTGCTCCCCCTTGGCTTATTTTGAGGTCATTTTGAACTTCAGTGCCTTGCCTTGAGTCCAGAGGCAGGATGCTGGACTGGAGGGACAGCTGGTCTTGCCCAGAATGGCAATTCCTACATTTCAGTGTTTATATGTAAAAAGTAACAGCTCGATTATAACCAAAACAAATTGGAGTGAGATAAGTTGATAAAGCAAATCCAATCATAGAGAAGAGAGAAAGTGTTATGTGTATGCAGTAAATTCTTGTACAGAAAGAAAATAAACAAACCCAGTTAAAGTAAATACAGCCCAGTAAAACTGAATAATGTCCACAGTACTCAGATATAATTCTCACAAATGAAGGTGTCTTTCTGTTCCAGCAGCCTGTGCTGAGGCACATAGAGTACAATATTTTCTCCAACAGCAACAAGCAATTGTCACAAGACTATGAGGCATTTTTCTGTTCTTTCTAAAATTCTTAAAGCAGCAGGTCTGGACTGGGTGAAAACACTCTTAGCCACAGAAGACTGCTTCCCCAGCCTGTGCAGATTGCTTCAGAGCCTTTGACGTCAATGGAGCCATACCAATTTATATCAGCTGAGGATATTTATGCTCAGTGATAATCTTCAGTATGATGGTGTGTCTCCTAACTAATTTTATTAATTCTTATAATTATATTCATTCTCAAGCCTGGTGCTAGTGTTTCAATGTAAGAGGGAATCACTGAAATTTAATTTTATAGATCTCAAAAGCAATTTGTTCACATTTTCTGAGTTGCAAAATAGGTTTCACTCTCCTCCCTAATCAGTTCAAACAAATCTGGAAAAGAGAAGAACCATGTGGTGTTATCTATATTTTCCGGCTTACCTTGCTTCTTCTTCTTAATTTATAATTAAAAAATAGCTACATGTCCCCCCACACTCCCTGCTTTAAAGGCAAATCTGCATGTCACTCATACAGGATATAAGCTCAGTGCTCTGGGGATTCTACTTATACTTTTTTAATAATTATAAATATTTATTATTTAATCTTAAAACTAATCAATAGATTTAAATTAACTTAAATTTGTGGATTACTTTTACTGTCCAATTCTTCATCTTGAGACTGCAGACATCATGGCCAAAGGAATCTTCAACACGCTGCTGCTGTACATGTCTGAATAAAATGACATAATCTAAATAATTAAATCTTGGAAAAGAACCTAGAACAAAGTGGTGAAATGATGTAACTGCGTCTCCTTAGTTAGTGATAGGCAACTTTTTCAAGTTGAATTTCCACTGTATTCCCTCATGATCACTCTCCCATGTAGCACTGGATGATTAAAAAAAAGGGCTTTGTACAAAGAATATTGAAAATACTGGTCTATGTCTTCTGACAGCAATCTGCAACTCCTGCTTCTCAGCTCTCACTTTGAGTAAGTGTAACCTTAGCTGTGAACAAATTACACTGCAGATTTGTAAATCCTGAGATAAATAGAGGGCAAGCAGTACCAAAATTAAAGAAAGGCATTACAGTGGTTTGAATGCACAGTGCAATAGCACCACTAATTTCGTCCCACAAACCAGATGTAAATAGAGCAGTCAATGACAAGACCAAAACCAGGCAGTGAAAAGCCTAGGCCAAGCCCAACAGCTTCCACACTCAGAACAAGAAGTCTGGGGTTTTCCAGAACCCTATGCCTGCTGTCTGCCCAAACATGGTGGGAGAGCAACTCTTGCTGACTGCTTTCTTGTCTTCAAAACTGATAAAGGTCAGATTGACTGACAACCTTCCTGGAGTCTAAAAAATGAACAGAACACTGTTTTTTCCCTCCTTCCTCACAAAGGAGATTGGGAAAAGCAAGTGCTTGAGCAATTACTTTTCCAAGAAGCATTCTGTGGCCTTCAATCAGCTGCCAGCCACTCCAGGGTGACTCACTTCACTAAATCGATTTCTTTTCACAGTGACGCAACTCAAGTTTCCATGTTGATGTAGTTCTAATTCACAGGAGCCTTACTGCCACCCATGACATGCAAGGTGGCAAGTGTAGCCCCTGTGAGGAAGCTTTGGAAGTGAGGGACTGCCACATTCCATACACTCCTGTTTGTTAGGATTTCAATGCAGTTATGGATAAAATGTTGGAACCCACCTGCACTGTGTTCTGTGTGTTGGTCCTCTGAATGCTGCATAATATGTGTCAGCTAGCTGGAAGATTGAAACATTTGATCCCTCCAGTCCAGACCTGAGCCAGGAGTACTGATGGATGCTCTTGGGCCCACAGAGCCAGTCAAGAAGCAGTATGGTATCCACTGACACTGTGTGCTTCATCAGGATGGAAGTAAAAGCTCCTCTAGTGTCTCTGTGTCCATTGGACTCAGCAAAAAGAGAGAGGCCAGGAGAGGATTCTGTCTTCTTTCCTTGCATGGGGCTGCTGGGGACACTCAGTACCCTGGTAAAGCCCCCAGAGCCCAGTGCTCTGTTATCAGGGGAGGGACAAGGCTGGGAAGAAAGAGAAGGACATTCTTGTGATCTCCATAGCTGCAAATACTCTTTTCTCATCTCAGTGAGAGATCTTGTTCCCTGTCACAAGGGACCCTGGATGAAGACTGCATTGGAAGGGTGGAAGAAGGCAAGGGAAGGAGAGAGGGAAGAAAGACAGAAAGACACGTCCAGTGCTGAGGGTCTTTGCTCACGGCAAAGATGGGGAAGGAGAGTGCAGGGACTTCTATGGGGGTTCCTCTAGTCACTTCAATGAAGCAGATGAGCATGGACATCTATGCAAAATCAGGTCCCCAGCATCCAACGCCTAACACTGCTGCTTGTCCTGTTAAGCAACTCTTTTATTTGGGCAATTAAATGGAGAATAAAGCTGTTTTATAAAAGATACCAGACATTTTCAGGCAGAAGCAATTAGCCAAACCGTGTCAAAAGTTGGTCTAGATTCAGATACAGATGATCAAGGACAGCACTACTTCACAAGTTCAAAGGCTTTAGTATTTGCAGCTACTATGCAGCTACAATGCAATACAAGTGTAGCCTTAGGGCTTTTGTGTTTCTTTAAAGCATTAGCCATTAATAGGCTAAGTTTACCGCTGGGATACAGAGCACTGGCCCAGCAATGCAGCTTGAATGTATTTATTTTCCAGTCTATGGTTTTCAAGTACAGTGCATCACTTCTACAAGGGTTTAATGAGAGCCAAGAGCTGTACATTATAAGCAACAAATTTCTATTTATAATGGAGCTCAGTTCACATCAGAGAATGATTTATTAGCTTTCTCAGCTTTTACTCGTATTTTTCAACAGAGATCAGAAATTTAGATTTAGGGCTAAAATTCACAGGATAGCATCAAGAGCCCTGTTTTCAAAGTCATGATTTTTTTAATCTTAAATTTACAAATGCTCCATCCAACTTAAGGTCTGTCATTCTGAGGAACAGCTAGTATCTGCCAGATGCTCTGGACTGCTTCATTAAAATGAAAGCATTTAACTTCTAAAAAAAAAATTATCTTTGAGAGCATACCTATTTAGTGAAAAGGGAGAACGAAGGATATTTGTCTAAATAAGTAACTATTGACAAGATATTTATTATCGAATTATTGTCAGTAACAACAGAAATAACAAGAACAATGTCACCAGCCAGTGAAACAAGGTCTTCCCTTAACAGCAGAAGGCACAGACAGTGTCCACTTGTTTGTAACCCATAAGTTGGATGTAAAGTACGACTCATTCTAAGATCCATGAAACTTCCCGAATAAGTCCAGCATGCTTGATCCCAACACAGTCAGCTGGCAAACATCCACAAAAAGCTGTCTGTTAGGGTTAAGAAAAATGGCCTAACATGATCACTGGATCATTCCAAGACTAGCTCATGTGCTGAATGGTATAGGACCAAAAGCTAGGAGAAAATCAGAAAAAAAGATGACAGAACCTAGAAAAAACTGTTTACTATCTGGAAAATTTGCAAGGCAAATGTTTCCCGCAGGTGGAATCATAGAAAGCTTGCCACAGATAACAACATTTGACAATGTTGAATTGGAAGCACTATAAAATAAGTTCCCACTGGAAAAATTTTTTAATAAAACACTTAGAATAACATCAAAAGTTGAATATTAGAAATATAATGCCATGATGTACTGTGAATATTAATTAAGGTTGTTTTAAAAACCCCACACATCCTCTTTCTTACCATCTAACTGAACTGAGTAAGAAAGAAAAATATAGAATGCTAACAAATAGCATATGTTGGTTGTGATAGCAATATTAATGTACTATTTACCAATCATTTATTTTATCCTTGCCCAATCCATTTATTTGTGGTTGTTACGTAAGGCTACACTTTACCATGGAAAAAATAATTGAAAAGTAAAAAGGAGTGGGGCATTTTGAGCTTATGCCTCTTTCTGCAACATCTCCTTGAATCCACTTCTGCTTATTCATGGCTCTCTTCTGTCACATGGGCCTGTTCTTGCTAGAAAATTCTGAGGACAGCAAGAAGAGAGTAACTCGAGTTTACATGATCAGATGAATTTTTTCTTCCTCTAATGGAAAAGACAGACATTAACTCATCCCTCTCTTTACATAGATTTATTATGTTCAATAATTGTCTGTTATTATTGCTGTACATTGTAATCTATTTCTAATGAATCCCCCTTGGTTATGGTGAATGAAGTCTTGCATAATAAATTCTAATCTGCTAGTCATTATCTTTGTTAATATTTTACGGTCTACATTTATTACTAAGATTAAGAAATAGTTTGCACAGTGCTTGGCATTTCCCTGTTTTTAAGTGCTGTCTCTTCTAATCTCTTTGAATTTGCCTTTGCCTACTTAGATTAGTACCAACCACACCAGAAACATCAATGTTTTCAGTCTTTTTTTAAAGTCTTCTGCTGAGAAACACCAGTTACAAAATTCCCACATATTTTTTTTAGAATGGGTGTTTCTTTGTGTGCAGTTTCAGCTCATCTGATTGATGCTGCTTGAGTCCAAGCCTGGAAGCAGATGCATGGGACTGGAGCTGACAGGAGCAAAAGTGGTTGCACACAATCACATCTGGGCATTCTCCAGCGATTTGTCTTTCTCAGTTCTGGAAGACAGGGATTTCTTTAGGGAAAGTAGTAAATCTGCTCAAGCTGTAAAGCTGCTTCCCATCTACTAGTTAGAGAGTTTTGGAGTGCACTCTCCAGTCTCCTATTTGTAATACCTTTTACAGTTACACATCTTGGCATAGAGATAATAACTGGGGAGCTATTATTGGGTCTTGTATTCTCATTACAAAACAGCCATTGCTGGCTTGATATGAGTTAACCACGGAAGAATCCACATTCTGCATTAGAACACTGAGGGATACAGTACTCAGACCCCATTTAATTAGATGCCTGGTAAGAGTTTGTTTAATGTCACGCCCATGAGCATTACTGCAGTGAAGTGAGGAAAGGGGTCACTTCAGTTAGCTGAATAATTCCTGGACAGTTATAATTCCTGTGACTGAAGAACCCCCTTGAGTACTTCATTGCACATCCTTATGTGGTGGTGAACATCTCTGAACAGGCTGTCAACAGGGCTGGTTTTGGTAGAAAGGACCAGCAGTGCCTTTGCCAAAGCTGTTAGTGCCTTCCACAGTCTTGTTCAGGCAAAGGATTAAGGGTCCCCCTACAAATGCTTATTGGCATTCAGCAATTAGATTCGACAATTAGAGCTGGCTGGTAAACTTCTGATGATAAGCAATGGAAAATGCTGATTTGTTCAAGACTTTAATAGGAATGTATTGCATTCAATTAAATGGTTTTGGACAAGCTCCTTAGGGTACAGTGGTAAATGTTAAGGCTCTGCCACAGACAAATAGTTAAGTACTCACCAAAGGCCCCACTCTGATTTATTTGGGCAGAAACTGAACTTTTATATATTGGGCAAATATCTGCTCTGATCTGATAATGTGTATTAGCAAAAACATTCTGCCTGGAGGAAGGTAAGGATCTCTCCATCACAGAAATCTTTAAGAAGTCTCAAAGTAAACCCGTACCATCATCCTGCCTTAGTATCTGTAGGACACCAGGACCACTCTGCCCACTTCTAGAAGCACTTCAATGAGTCATGCAGTCCATACAAGACGTCTCCTGGATGTCTTTCTGAGATGTGATCTGTTTTTCAGAACCCTGTTTTTTTGTGGCATTCGTCAATGCTTTTTATAGTGCTGGAAATATTTTTTGTTTTTTTTCTTTTCCTAATCTCTCAGAAGAGATAATTTTCTTCAGTGTAAAGTAGCTTTTCTTTCAGCAGTTCTAACATGTTCTTTAATATGTGGTCAATATACCATTATTCCTATTACACGCAGTATGTTCTTCATAACTGATGCCCCAAGACATTATTAAACCAGTGTGAGAAGATTATATTCAATAGCTAACTATTCAGCAGCATCTTCCATTACTGGTGTGTTGAGTTTCTGTCCAAGTTTACACACTGCACTGAGAGTGTTCACAGCAAAGTGAAAGGACACAGGAACAGGCAGCAGGCCAGGACAGCTAGGAAACACTGGTTGTCCTTCAACATGCAAAATAGCTATCCCCAAAATTTGACATGTCAACACTAGTTTACCACGGTTATATGAATGAAAAGGAATTAATGAGTGAGATGACTCAGGCTCCTTCCCACACTTCACTGGTGACTCTGATCCCTGATTTATGGGCAAAATTCACTATGTTGAACTCAATCATCACTGAAGGGAACAGAAAACACCTGGCAATGGAATCACAGCCTCCAGAAGTTGTGCACAGTTGCCTTTTACTGCAGTGTGGTATGCGTAAATATGCTAGAAAGGTTAGCTTTGAAAACAGCACACAGCAAAACTCTCATTGCAACCATTTAAGCAGCAGACCCTCCAGATGAAGGAACTTTTTTTCTAGTAATGTATGACACCCAGGTTATGAAGCTCCAAGACTGCTGAGGCCTTTGGATACTCCCATAACATAAATGGTACTCAGAACAAAGTTGGTCACAGTTGCTTCATTGATGGAAAAAGGTCAAATTAGAAACTAGAAAAAATCAAACAAGAAAGACAGAAGATATCAATGTGTGTGGAGCCAACAGATTTTCCCTAACATGGAGCCTTCTCCAGGACTTGAGATTCATCCATAAGGTCACAAGCTCCTGAACTGGCTGGGAAATCATGCTTGGTCAATTACCACAATTCAAGTAGTGGTATCCTCTTTCAAGAATTAAAAAAAAAATCCAGTAAATTATTATCAGTTTTGCGGTGCTATCTTCATTCCACAGGAAATGACAAACATATGAAGTGCATAAAGATTCAATGAAAATCCAGAAAATAAAGAGTATGCATTTTGAAAGAACAAAGTAAACACAACTTGTGTATTCAGGAAAGAGGGGAGAGATGACACAGAGACAAAACTGAGGAGAAAGAGAGAGAGGAGGAGAGAATCACCACCCCAAACAGAAAAAGTGAACCAAAATATAAAATGCTAGAGCTGTTAAACTTCTGAGACAGGGTATACACCAGGTGGAATGTGAGAGTTAGGAGAGAGATTTCAGAGGAAGACAGAAGTTTTCTAGTCCCTTTGGAGTGGGGAAGAAAGACAGAAAAGGGAGAAACATTACAGAAAAAGAAAGAAAAAGAAAGGAAGAGGGATCAGAAATAAAGAGTAACAAAAGTAATTCCCAGGGAAAACAGAAACAAAAGAGGAAGAAGGCAGAAAGCTAACAAAGAGAAAAAGGTGAAAATAAATAATTAAAGAGGAAAAAAGTCACTCATACATGTGCAAACTGAAAGCCATTGAAAATACAGTTCTAAAGTCATGAGAAACATCTACCAGGAGATATCAGAAATATATCTGTGTAGGGGAAAATTGGGAAATTGTCTTGCAGTTGTGAGATGAACATGAGGGATATCATTGACAGTCATGGGAAAGAGGACAGCACATGTGTTTCTACAGTCTTTTGAGATGAGTCTCATATTTCCCCCTCTGTGAGAATAATGCTCTCAAAGGTTGCACATATCAACATAAGAAGAGTATGCAGATGTGTGCACACGTGCACACACAAAGTATAGCATTTAGAAATGCTTGGAGTGGTTCCAAGATAGTTGAACAAAATGAGACTAATAAAATATAATTAAACATTAATTACTGTAACTATCAAAAATAATTGACTTGTACAAAGCACAGCACTCCTATTAAAAAGGGACCTAAGGGTAATAAAAAACATATACTATTCTGTATAATAATTGCTATGAAGCAATTAAATTTATAGGTAACTGTTAAAATTCTTTTGTGACTATTTAAATATGTGAGCACTGGACATATTTGGTCCAAAATTGTCTACTATAGGGCAGTCTTGTTATTAATAAGGAGTAAACATTACCATTTAAAAATAAAACCAAAGGTGCACTGCTGCTTGAGTTAGATTTGAAGTAAAACTGGATGGATCTATCACAAAAATGCTTCTGTGTGTCCCAACAAAGACATCCTCCTTCCATCAGCTTTTCTTTCTAACAATCTTTTGAGCATGACAGAGACAGAACTGGCGGGTGAAAGCAGGAATATTGAGATCTTCAGCTGGCATGAGGCTGTATCACTTCACTCACTTCCTTACGCTTTGCTGATTTTTAACAGTGAAGGAAAGAACTAGCCTCAGAGCAGGCAGAACTGGGGGAGAGACACAGACTGCTTGAACAAAGGTCACAGTAAGTGAATGAGAACCCCTGTAAAGAAGAATATTTCATCGACAAGTGGGGACGAAGTGGAGCAGTAGACCAAATCAGTTTGTGCCGAGGGCCCCCCTACTTGAATTCCTGTGTGTCTGACTTTAGACTAGCATTTAGTCTACTCCTTAGAGTGCCCATTAGTGTCTGGAGTGCATTAGATGTGCTTCTAAAAAAAATTTTTGGGCTGCTTTCATTTGAAGGGAACCTAGTTTGCACACTCTGACACTGCTCTACAAGATGAACCAGAATCCGCTAAGTAAGGATGACCGAGAGATTGACCTCAGATGCAACTCCTGATGCAAAATAGGGCACTAATGCAGATGCCCCTGAAAAACAGCTTTATTTTTATTTTAACTTTTAAGGGCCAGAATAGGTATTTCATTACATTGTGAACAGCTTGTTTTCTTAGGTTGCTTTCAAGAAAATATAAATTGAGTATTTACATGGAACTCGCTCTTCTTGAGTTAGTGGCACTGCCAATGGCAGGGCATAACAGAAGGGGCAATGATAATGATGAAGATTGCATTCGTCTGTTTTTGAAAAAATAAGTGACAACAACACACTGCAGACAGCACTTCTGTCCATCTGTCCTTATTCACTGTGGTGCCTTCTTTCCTCCTTTACTTTGGCTGCAGCCAAAACTTGTTATCTGGCTGTTAATCTCACCTCTCTCATTTAATCTCATATATTCTATTAACTTGGAAAGTTTTCTTCTAGTATACATACAACAAGAGTTGGAACAGAAACAGACAAAATTCAGAGCACAAAAGTTCACTTTCTTGAGCCTATCCTTAATCAAGGAAATTGGGAGTGCTGAAAATCTTAGAAAGAGGAAAAAGAATACATTTCACATATTTCTTAGGCTCCACTCCTTCTCTGCTCCTAGTGTGTTGGCAACAGATTGGTAAATTAGTGACTTCAGTTGTTTTGAGAAAACCTTGGCATTCTTACAGAAAACTACAAAACGGAGTCAAGTTTTTAAGGCAGATGTAATGTATCATTGTGAGTTGGTGGAGATGCCATGGCATGAAGCATATTTGGCATATGGCACCTTCACTTGTTCTACAAGAAAAACAGTAAAAGTAGCAAGGTAAGGTCACTTGAAATTGTGAAGGAATGACACTGCCATTTGAGAAATTGTCATTACTGTGAGACACTAACATTGCTATGTTCAATTTACTACAATCCACCAATCAAACTTAAATCTACCAACCAGTTCTTCTTTTAGAAAATTCATTCATTCATTCATTCATTCATTCAAAGAAAATCTGCCACCCCAAAAACCAACTGAAGGGGCTAAAAGGATCTTGGTTTCAGTTGTGTCTCTTGGTCTCAGCGACAGATCACATCAAATTATCAAATGAAATAGTATACCCTATATATTATAATATAATATCATTAGAATGACAAGAAGGTAAAGACAAGTCTTTTTTATTTCAGCTATTCTCCCCAAATTTTGCATGTCATGCTATGCTTTCTGGATATGCAGCAGGTTGGGCTGCTCCTCAGCTACAAATATTCCTCTTACATAACCAATTAATCAGCTAAAAAGTCAAAGAAAGCAACTATTTTTAGTATAATATTGCTAGTCATGCTTCTGCAGGGTTATTTTTTGCTTTTAAATAAAAGAACTTCTTCATTCTGCAGTTCTTTCCCATCAACGTGTGGGACTGTGCCAATTCAAGCAACATTTCTATATAAAGAACCCTGATTAATGATACAAAATTCCAAGCAAGCTTTATTGTCTCAGTGTTGCTACTCAAACTGCTTGCATAGCTTCTGCTAAAAGATTCAAGTTATTCATATATAATACCTAAAGTGTTTTTCAGGCTTTGGCTGTTTCAGCCCAAAAAGAAAGAATGAATCAAAGAATTCTGAAGAAAAAATATAATGTTATGCAAAACTCCGTGATTTTTCATTAAAAAGTGTTTTTAAAGCAATTTTTTTGCTAGCTTTCATTCCTACTGGATATGGACTTGGCTTTTTAAACATCTTCTGCCAACTAATCAAAGACAGGAACAATTACAAACTGGCCTATGGAGTCAATTCTCAATTACTTCAATCTGGAATGATAGAGTTTAATTCAAACAGAGTCTTTAATTCTTAATTTTGAAAACAATTTTTAACATTTGTATCCCCAAATCCTATATTAAAAGCAAATCAAGGTTGTGAATTATGAAGTTGCAGGAACTGAAGTGCTTTCTTTGTTGATGGAGAGAAGACAGAGTGGTAAAGCAAAATGATTCTGAAAAATCTGAAACCCAGAATGAAAAAATTAATGTTAGATTACTTGAGTTCACATGGTTCACCTAGTTTCAAAGCAGAACACTCCTCCTGAATATATTACGCTTCTACCTTAAAAATGATGTGGTGGCAGTGGCAATTCCTGGATCAGGAATTAGTGCTGGATCTGGTTGACCACTACTGGTGTCTAGTGGGGAACTTGTGACTTTCGTTCCAGACCAGCCTGGGTACCATAGATCATGCCTGTGTCATATTTGACCACCCCTTGAGGAGACTTGGTTGTCTTACACTTCAAATGACTTCAGGGATACCTACATGGGAGCCCATTTTGCCCTCAGTGGATGTGAACTGATGGACCTGTGGATGGAGAGGAGAGATAAGCTCTGGGTGATACAACAGGCTCACTCTGGTCCCCAGAGTACAGGGCTCTGACTCTAAGGTCTTTTTATTACATCAAAAATGTAAGGGTGGTTAATATCTCTGAGGGATGGACACTAACAGGAGTGATGAGAGCACTCCCCCTAGCCTACAAAAGTGCACCAACAAAACCAGCCCTACTTATGAGCACCACCTCGTCATTAATAACATCCACGTGCATAAAACCACCACAAAATAGAACAATTTTTTTTCAACATTTGTTTTGTTTCTCCTCTAGGATACAGATAATTTTTTAATAAAGGTCTGTTTTTCATAGAATGCTGTGGTCAGGAAGGTATTGCAGCTTTTTTTCATTCAACAAATGATTCTCAGATTAAATGTGCACCTGTATCATTCCTAAATGTTTATCTACCACATAACTTTTGTTTTTATTAAACATTATCATACACAAACGAGTGAAGAGAATTTTTCTGGTTTTATTTACATGTAAGCCTGGATTTAGATATAGGAGATTAAGTATGCTAGGGAAGAAAAGAACAATGGATGGCGACAAGGGCAAAACAATTGTTTGAAGCTGCAGCACAGTATTTGAAAAGCAGGACCTCACCAAACACAGCCTGCAGTTTTAAAAGGATCAAATGGCTCCCATTAGGTTAAGGGTAACTTTCACACAAAGCAAGATGTGAGTGGCAATGGATTGTGCTGTCTGGCTGCCAAGATTTATTGAAGATAAAGGCAGCAAGCTAAATCATTTTCAGGGGAAATCCACCTCAGGATCTAGGAAATTCTTGCTGTGTCTGATGTGTATTCTACATCAGAAGCACAAGAGATGAGCTAGTCTTTGAAGAATAGAGCAGTCCGTACAATACCAAAGAAGATGAGCAGCGGGACACTATGATAGCCCTGTCAAAACCAGAATTTTCCTGCTAATACAAATCCCATCTGGCAGGCCAGGCGTGTATGCCCTCCTCATCCTGCCACAACCAATTGAAGCCACAGCTCAAAGACTATCACGCCAGGCAATATGCAATTTTGTAATTAGTGGTGTGGAAAAACCCAACAATCAGAAATTCTCTGTCTTCTCAGTAGCAGTTGTTATTCTTTTCCCAGAGCAACTGGAGACAAATATCACTTTCAGCTACGTTAAATTCTTAAAAGAAGAAGTGAGGAAACTCCACAGAGTGCAATGAAAATGTTTTAAAAATGCAAATAATGACTGACATACAACAGAGAAGAAGGGAAAAGCTTTTTCCCAGGGAATCAACTCCATTATTGAGTGTAATCCCAATACATTTACAATAAACCCATTTCCTCAAACAATTCCTCTTCTTTTGGAATGACCCTTTAAAAATACCTATAGATCACCGTAATGTTATATTAACGGTTTTCTCTATGTGATTAACCTAACTGTATTATTGAAATACGTTTAAAATGTATACACTTCCCACAAGAACAGGGCAATAATAAAAACCCTATAATGTGGGGAAAGTCCTGCATATCTGTCTTAATCTTACCAAATTTAAACCTGCCTAACCCAAGTATTGAAGTATTTTGAAGTCATCATCATCATGGCTAGGCTTCGCGAACGAAGATTTCGGAAGGCTCTATCCACGTTTGTTACAAGCGCTTGTGCACTGCAAACTCAACTTCAATCTTAAATTCAAACCTAAAAGGGGCAGTATCCCAAGGAGAAGACTCCAAGTTAACAATCTCCAATCAGCCACAGTGAGAGACAAATTCCAGGCAAACCTTCAAACTAGGTTCGAAAACCATTCTAAAGATTCTACAGATTCCTCTCCTGAAACAATTTGGCACCATATTAAAAACAGCATCCTGCAATCCTCTGAAGAATCCTTAGGGTTCTCCTTCAAGAAGAAGAAGGACTGGTTTGATGAAAACAATCAAGAGATCCAGGAATTGTTGAGGAAGAAGAGAGCCGCCCACCAAGCACACCTTGCACTGCCATCCTGTCAAGCAAGCCTTTCGTCTTGCATGCAGCAAGCTCCAACAGAAACTCCATGACATCCAGAACAAGTGGTGGATCGATCTAGCTGAAAAAACTCAATTATGCGCAGATTCGGGAGATCACTGAGGATTCTATGAGGCCCTGAAAACAGCATACGAAGTATTTTGAAGTATTTCTCTTCAAAACACACAACATGAACAAGGAAGCTTTTTAAATCCATGATTAACAAAAAAATTATTTCTTCAAAACTAATTTATATTACATTACTGCTTATACTGAGCAAAGATACTCCATGTTAAATTTTGCCAGTGTGCTAAAAGTGATGTCAAGAAAAAATACCATCATCAGGCTCATTTAATGGATAAAACATGGACTGAGCAGCAGCAGAGATAAGCACCCTGAAGGCTGTTTGGTTTGTCACAATGCGCACATGCAGTAATCCCTGACAGTCCTCCTTGGTAAAGAGAGTATGTTTTTTTTCCCTAATGCGGAGCAAAGCTGTGGTGATTGCTGCTTACTAATGCATTAGGCTTTTAACAGTGTAAATATGAAGGCAGTAATTCAGAGAACACTAAACTTGAAAGACGTAGCAAACATGTAAAGTTAATTTGATTTGCAGCATAATCAGGAGCAGAGTTCTCTTGCTTTCCCTTCCAATGTACATCTGAGCCCAGAAAAATCAGATTTCTGACTTCCCACTAATCCAAGCAGATTTCACTCCCTTGTCTTGTATGGAAGTAAGAAGAGCCAAATTTGACCCAGATGTACTTTGGGGGAATCACTAATTTTGCTTCCCAAGTTGTCTACGTTACACAGCCATCACCATTGTCTTCATTTGTTAACTTCAAGAGCATTTCCAATATACCAGGCATTTTCCAAACAAAAGCAGATGCTGTCTGGATTTAAGACTCCTAAACACTGAAGTCAGGAAGACAACAAGAGGTGAGATACCAGGTAATACAAAACCACAGAATGGTTACAGCTCAAAGGGATCACTGGAATTCATCTATCCAACCTCCCTGTAGTATAAGCACGCACTTGAAAAAAACTCCCCAAAAAATAATTTCAGTCATGGTACAGCCACAGCCAGCCATCTCCTCTCCTCACATCAGATGATGCCATTACAACAAACAAGTCTAAGTGTGCTTCTTTCATTACTGTTGGCCAGTTTAAAGCTCAATAGCTCAGCTTCTCCTCCTTTGCTACAAGAGGTGATCTCCATTCCCTATCCCAAGTATTTCATGGTGGGCTCTGGAGATCAAAGTCACTGCAGGTCATTTCTACATTTGCATTTGGCCTCCACAGATGGGCAGGGCCACGTGGGGTGGGATGTCAAGGCTGGATAGAAGAGAAATGCTTGGTGTGGGTAATGGAGACAACTTCTTGTAGCAAAGGAGGAGGGGGCTGGAGCTACCTTGATCTAATCTGAATGGCTGCAGTGAGGCCAAGCACACAGAGCTGCAAGTTAGGGCCAAGACTGAAGCATTTCCAAGGAGAAAGTAACAAAAACACTCATCTTTTTACCATGGGCGTAAACTCTTTCCAGTAGTGTGGAGAGAAAAGCACAGGTGGGATATATGGTGGTACTGTGCATCCACCAATTGGTACCTCAAGCTTGCTGCCCAGGAGGGGCCTCTTATATATGGACTGATCAGAAAATGAGCTAGTACTGCTGATCCTGGACAACATGAAGCCAATGTTGAGGGACAGCTGAAGCTCCTGAAACACAAAAACTGCTGCCTTTCTCATCTTCTGTACCTCCTAGAGCACGTACACTATAGGAAGAAAATGCCTAGAGTTTCTGCTTTTCTCCCTCCACCTTTGCCACAAGTAAATAATTTGATTGCATGAATTTAAGCTTCTGTGAGGCAGATAGCATGTGCACATCCTCTCAATTATTACTGATATGGTTTACAGGGTCAGCCTCCAAAACTTCTGTAGTCAACACTTTGTGATCATTCCCAGTACAAAAATTCACACATCTACCATTGCACCTGATGCAAGACGTACACATAAATAGAAATAAAGCAAAGAAAAATGTACATCTGCACATGTGCCTGCTAATGATTACACAGGTATCAAAAGATAACAGGGCTAAGCCTGGAGAATTTTACCACATTCAGATGCATACAACATGGCACAGACCTTTTCAACAGAAAAACACCAGATAGTGAAGACACTAAAACAGAAGGCTGCAAAACAGAAAATGCAGATAGCTTTGTCTAATTCAGAAGCATCATCAGGGAGGACAATGACACTGCCCCAAGGGGACTGTGAGGAGGACAGTGCTGGGACCATTACCCCAGAGAAACATAAAGCCTATGTGAAGAGACAAGGGTCTCTCCTGAGATGCAAAAATCAAACTGTTCTGTATGCATGCTCTCCATCCTGCTCTATGCAACAGAGATGCGGACCTTTGAGAAAGCTGCCAGGCAAGGACTGAGCCTCTGAAACGAACTGTTTGTGGGTAGTTGAGGAGATGGCATGAGAAATGAGATAATCATGGACAGGATCTGTGTGAAAGAGTCCCTGGAACAGTAATCAGGACGAAGTGTGAACTGCTAGGCATGCTTGCCAGTGAAGGACAAGCATTTGCAAAAGAAACCACATCCTTTAGCCAGAAAGATTTGGTCTGCAATGTGGTGAGATGACATGACAGAACATTCAGGTAGTGCTTTTAAGATGCCATGTGCCAAAGCTGGAGCTGGAGCCTTGCTAAATGAAATGTAGGAGCTATGCTTATTAAGCTGTGATGGTGCTATCAACCTCCCTGCCTCTCTGGGACACCTACAAAACACTCCACTGACCCACTAGGCACATACCACCCACTCCATTAAGCTGTTGGGAGAGCCTAGCCCCCAGGCAGATAGGACCGGTGTGAATAAGCCCTCTGCCCTATACCTGGCTGTGAAGGTAACTCCTTTTGGGTTACCCCTACTCCTCCCTTGCCTGCACTGCCTTGGGTTGTCACAGGATGTACTCCCACCTGGGAGCCACATGCAAACTGCTCTGGAGCTGCATGCAGCTCAGGGGTCACAATCAACTAACTGTGGCATGACACAAAGGAACAGGAATCCAAAACCAAAAGTGGGTATATCCTTTCACCTGTGTAAGTACAGAGAGACTGTACCAATTCCCTCCTACTATCTAGAGCAGGTGGTATCTGGCAAGGCCACAGAGTTTGCTCTGGCAGGGAACGGGTGCTGCTGGGGGAGGGCAGCAGCAAAGTGAGACCACCCCCCCATAGAAACGGGGTGGAAGGCCAGGGATGCGCGTCCCCACTGCCTTGTTGCAAGAGGTGTTAGCAGGCAGCCCTGGCAAAGGCCTGAGCTGCACTGTCTCAGCACAGCTCCCAGGTGGGCACAGCCATCCCAAGCAGAAGTTAGCTGTTTGCATGTGCGCGCATGCACATACACACACACACGCACAATTACGTGACTTCAGCACAATACACATTTTCCAGCCTGAAGAGAAATGAGATCTCCTGCATTGCTGTACATGTGGCATTTCATTCATAAGTTTTTCCAACCAGAAGACTAGTCACATAAACAAAATCAGCGTGTGTATGTCATTCTACTGCTTCTGGATGCCCTGTGAGAGAAACACAGCAGAACACATGCTATTTATCAAAGTCCTGATGGGGAGGAAGGTACATTGCTGGCATCCTCTAAATATACTCCATTCCTGCTACTTTCTCTGCTCAGTGACAGCAAACATCATTTGACAGAGACCAGAACATGCTTGCTGTTTTCCCATTTCCAATCCAGCCTTTTTCTAAAAAAGAAAAAACAAACAACCATGGGTGAGATTTTCAAGAGCACTCTTGTTGAATTCAATCTCCCTTTGCTCACATTTGATTCAGTGGGAATTGAGGTCAGTGCTGAACCTTTTAAAATTCTTACCATGTATTTACATTATTCTTTTACAGGTTTACTTTAAATAATAAATGTGTATAACATATGCTGGATATATGCAAAACACACTTGCCTTTTCTGGCACTGAATTTTACAGATAATGATCCTTCAAAACACTTGCCTTTGTAAGCTGAGAAAATGTCTGATACATAGGGATTGTCTCCATTTCATGAAGAAAGGAAGTGAAGGAAAGGAACAGGACAGAAACCACACTGTACTGTGGAAAAGGTGATCAGGAAATGAAACAGATGGTCTGAATGGTATTGATGAATCTTTGGCTCATCTATAAAATGCAACATTTTTGTAAAACACTACTTGAAATTACATGCATTAGGACTTTCAGTGAAATTATCTCTTTCAACCACAGGTATCTGACACAGACATAAGTATGTTTCAGATTACATTAGTTCACTTAAGAGGAAGCTGTTAGAAGAACATCCATATTTGATAATAACTATGGAGTCAGTTTTATACATACCAGCTGGAACAAGGCAACTTGAATTAATAATGTACATTTCAAGCTTCAGCTACAGTTCAGGGGCTATCTGAAGAGAGAAACTCCTGTTTTCAGAGTGCTGCAGTCTGTCTCACAGTAGTACATTGCTCTTGAAAAACACTGTGAGCCTTAGACACACATGTCCCAAGTGGGGGTCCCTGGGCCCGCTTGAAGCTGGTCTGGTTTCTTACTAGATCACATGGTTCCCCAAAAGCTCTCCAGGATGTGGAATGATGCTACTGGGCAGATGAGCTGGGAGCAATCACTACTGGGCCTCCAGATGAGCCAGGGACTTTGGGAACTGCCTGTTTCTTAGTTGGAGAAGCCAGGATATGCCAATGCAATATCTATATTGTCAAGGATTCTGAATAAAAGCACAACAAATTTTTAAAATGTCAAAACTTACTGCTAACTAGAAACTTCTGGTTTCACCTAGTCCTCTCTTCAACCAGATACCCTTTTGGTACTTTAATAAGGTACACAGAGTCTGATTTGAGATGGGGATTTCTGTTGTGCTCTTGAGGAATGATTTGAGATTTCCATCCCTTTTTCTACTTAGTGGACTTTTAGATACCACCCCTTAAAAGGCCAAGCTGATCACATCAAATGCAATGAACAGAACAAGTGCTGCCACATAAAGAGGCAATAAACCACCTGCAACCACTTTGTTGCAACATATCAGTACACCTTCACCATTATTCACAAGTGGTTATGAGTGTCATACCTGGCCTTAATACCATTACCAAAATACACTCTTACACACGCTGTGAAAAAAAATCACATCAATTCTATGTCTGCCTAGAAAATGACTGAAAGATGTACCGTTAGCAACCCCCTCAAGTTTTTTGACGTACCTTATATATTTTTGAATGCTCTCAAGTTCCTTTGACCTTCAGATTCCATATATTGATTGCTCACTGAAGTTAAACTTGCTCTTCTCAGCATCCTGCACCCACGCTCATCCCTGACAGAACTTCTATCATCTCTTGTCATCAGCTACAAGAGCAACTCTCAAAAGTAAGCCCTTTCCACTGTTTTGCTGCTTATCTCTACATTAGTATTAACTGAATGCAAACATAGATAAAGAAGGGATTTTTATAGATGCCCTAATAACAGAAGCTACTTATTCGCTGAGTGTAAGCTTTCTTAAAACAAGCTCTGAAAGGATCATTTCCTCCATCTCTCTCTGCTGAAGTGCTGCTAATACTGCTAATTCAGACTATGTGATTTTACCCTTGCTGGAATCCAGCACAAGTTTCACATACTCTTGCAGAGGGATTAAACAGGTTTAAAATGATGTTTAAAAAACCTTCTCACAACTCTGTTCAGGGAAGGGTGGATTTTATCCACTTCTCTTTTTTTAGTCCTTGTTTATATGTATATTCATGGGATTTGATCTTGTCAAGGTTGCTAGATAGCCTTTGATAATTTTGTAGCATTCAACATTTTTGGAAAACATTACCTGAGGCAATATATATTGCAAAAACAGACACTCCCTCAATCTTCTTCTCTCTGGTTTAATTTAAAGGAAGTTTTGATGGGGCTGAATTTATGTGTTATTAATTACAAATAAACATTTTGTTTCCTCCTTTGGAAATTTTCTTTTTTGCTTTTCTTTGAAACTAGATGTTTCTTTTGTTTTCTATTTATGAAACCATTTAAAGAAAATTATTACTCCATGTATGGGTCTTTGGTGGCACATAGAGCTTCTACAGATATTATTTTAATTAGATTGCTTGGTTCCATTTCATTTTTAAATATCTGTGGCAAGGACCTTGTGTTGTGATCTGCTGAACGGGAGTGAATGTCTGCTGAGAATTCTTCCCTTCTAGAAGTAGTGTATTAATGAGACATTTTCTTAATAAGAGCCTTGCATCAAGTCCTGTAATCAGAACACAAGAGACATCTAAACCAGCAGAAACATTCATTAATTCCAGAAGTCACCATTTCTGTATTACATTTAAATATTATTCCAAAAGGAATTTAACCTTACCAGTGATTTGGGATAAAAGGATGTTTATGTATTACAGATAGAGATACAGTTAGTCAAAGTTATGGTTTCATATATCAATTGTTTTCCTATCTATAAGTCCAATCTTCTTTAGAAACAAAAATCCAAAACCTGTTAGATATAGGGCTGCAGTGCATTGGGGTAAAGAAGCAATTTAGTACAGGAGCTTAAAATTGTTAACTGATTATTCTTCAGTTTGCCCTAACCAGTACTGAGAAATTAATCGGTGCCTGACTTTATATAATAGATTAAAATAATTCTAATTTAACACCTGTGAACTCATTATGAAGTCTTTCCAAGCTGAGAAATAAGTGTGTTATTCAACACTCCTGACACAGTGGTGCAATATGATCACACCATCTCCATCCAAACTCTCTGGGATGAGAAGTCTAAAACATTAATTAAAGCAAAACCCAGTCATATACCTCATCATATTACTGTAGCTAGAAGATAAAATCCTCCTGGGAGATCAAGAGACTGATCTACAAACCATTAACACAAGTTCTCCTTTCTATGTTCACTAGCCAATTGTATTAACACTCCTTATGGAATTAAAAGCAAGCAAAGATTAGACAACTCAGAAAGGTGAACCCGGGTTTTTTGGATCTACATGCCATTATTTCCAAAGCAAGACGAGCATGATAATGGAAATACGTTACATTAGTGTTATAAATAGCATTGGATTAGGTTACTGTATAGGAAGTTTATATTTTATAACAGGTGCTAGCATACATACAATAGATAAAGTAAAAATTCATTTACCTCAGTATGTAAAGAATTTTTATCACCAGATTTCATAAGGGTTATCTACTTGCATCTAATTCAAAATTGTCTCTATATTAATTTCTTTCTTTTGTCAGCTCACAGCTTTTCAAAATATTTATCATTTGGGCTAGTATGCTTAACATTTGGTATTTTCTGATAACTTGTTTCAGTTAAATCCCTTAAGCCAACTTCAAGCCATGAAGAAAATTGAGCAAATATAGTTTACTGCTGTTTTCTGAATGGGGAGAAAGCCCTTGAAACACTGGTAAACATGGTGAGCACTTTTATTGGTGACAATTACATGCTCCTGACTCAAGGAAACTACAGTGAAAGCGGTTTAGAGATCACACTGAAGAACAAAGTACAGTATTTCCCAAAGTGTATGGATATCCACACAAAAATATTGTCTAATACACACAGTAAAAGAAACTTCCTGAAGTATGGGGTATGTATCTGCAAACCCACCAGTAAAATACATTTCTCAGCTCTCAGCTCTACAGCTTCTTTGATGACCAAGTCAATCAGCTGCAGAGCAAAGACTTATTTTCTGCAAACTTAATACTGCCTGTCAGTCTCTCTTACACTTCTCTATAGTCACCAAGGTTCATTTGAGCAATCTGATTTGTGCATGAGGCATTATAGATCAAATTTGCCAGTGGTACAGAGTCTCCTTTCTTTATTCTTTACAGAATAAAACAACAACTGAAATGACCTAGAAGTTCCCCTTCTCTCACTCAAGAAAAATGAATTTCTTGGGAATAATGGGCCTGATTCTCATTATCACTAAACCATGTCTCTCTTTCTTCATCCTGACAGGGAATCTCTTTACAATGAATGAAGTGGATTTTAAATTGCAATTTCTACACTAATTTTAGGGTTCCTTTATAATGGAGATAAAAAGCAGATAAAGGAACTTTATAATAAATAAAAATAAGGCCATACATAGTTCATATTGATCCACCTACTTCTCACCTTTTGGGTTTTTTTTCAGCACATCGTGCTTAGGAAAATAAAGTCTGAGTCAGGAATTTCAACATTAAACCTTCAAGTATGCAACGTCTGATGGTTTTTGGTTTCCAGGCTGGCCACCCATCATCCTCCTGAGCTCCTCCCCACTTCAGCTGTGGCACTCCTTGGGCCATGCTTCTACAGCGCAGAAAGGAAAGTCTCAGTCTGTGCCCACAGAAACTGTCTTCACCTTAACAGTAACTAAAACAACAGCAAGAGCTGCCAAATCAAAACAAAAAGCAGCAACCCTGTTCCTTGCAAAAACCTCAGAAAGTTTCATTTCACATCAGCAGTGGCCATTGGGTGCATGATGAATTGACAGAAGAACATCAGGTCAATGCCGACAGATGATTATTTAGTTTTCCACTTTTTGAAAAAACGGTCCCAGCCTTCAAATGTTAATATTGTGCAGCAGCAAGCGCTGCCAGTATTCATGTGGGTCCACCACTCTACACACTCTTTTCTCCAGCCTCATGGAAAAGGAAATACAAACCCCCATGAGGGAAGCCAGCTCTCTCCAGCTTTTCCAGCGCTGCTACAGGAGTTGGTACAGAACTAACACCAGGACACTGACACAGTCAGCAGTGCATTGCCTGTGTCTGCAGCCCAGCCACCAGTGAGGACAGAAATAACCATCTGAGTCGGACTGTGGCCAGTCAGTAATGTAGCAGTTAGCTTTTAATCTTCCCTGCTAGTTTGTACTGTTCTTCCCTTCCATCACCCTTTTAACAACACGCAAAGTGAATTGATGGATGCAATTTGTGCAGCCAAAATGCTGTGACTTGATTTACTAAAAAATATTCCAAAGGCCTCTGCTGACTGAAATACAAGTTTTTAAAATGACAATTAAACATCGGTTTTCCCCTAAAGCTTAGCATAGGATTTACTGAAGTGGGACCAAAGGCATACACTTCCCTCAAGTAGCTTGTACCTGTCTTGTCTTCCACAGCTATAGCATTAGGTTTCCTCTGCCTGATGTGGCATTTGGGACTACTGGCTGCAAGAAGCAACACTCCACCTTGGAAGGAGAAGGAAGCCACTCTGATTTAGATGGAGGACTCCAAACACAATGACTTCTGCAGCCCTTCCCTCTGTATTAAAGAAAATGGCAATTACTGTTCACTCCATGTACGGCAAATACTGATGCTCCTGGGAAGGTGCCAGTGAGTTCCCTCACGGCAAAGTTGAGGCCTTTTGTTTTAGCTTGACCTTGATCCAAAACACATCCAAAAATATATTGTGGGTTTACCTCAATGCTTTCTCAGCAAATGTTCAATAAATTAATCACTTTCCAACTTCAATGTTAATTATTTATTTTCATTGTCACTTTTTCTTTAGGAAAAAATGGATGCATTAAAGAAAGGAACGTGTCATCAAATACACACAATGCAAAATTCAAACAGAGACTTATGACTATGAAAGCACATAGATGGGAAATAGTCAATTAGGGTTTAACAATGATACAGTTTAATTCTGCAAGATATCCTAGATTTCTGATGGGAATACTTCACAAATGAAAAAACTTTTCAATTTAAATTAAATTAAATTTCCAATTAAGTCACAGAGAGCTGTACTCCAGCAGGAAAACCTACTAAAAATCACATATTTCTTGGCTATGAATTAAACATTTAGTATAGTTCAGTCTGCAGCGACCCAAGACAGAAGGACAAAAAATACCTTCTGGGTTCCCCCCACTTCTATTTTAAACCATGTGTTTTATAATGAAATGTTTCTGGCATCAGTTTAAGCAAGACTTTCTTCATCATACAGAGATCATACATCTGTAAAGTTTACTTCAGAAAACAAATCTGATAGTCAATCTACTTGTGTCACAGAGTTTGATACATTCATAAATATTTAAGGTATTTCCTGCAATATGCCCATCAAGTGACAGGCCAAAATAGCTCCTAAGACTTTACCATGAATTAAAAATGTGAAAATAATGGATTTTCTGGGTTGGTAGCTGAAGTGAAAATTGTAAGAAAAACTGTTCTCATTTGAGCTGAATATTTTTGGGTTTGGTTTTTTTTCTTCAAAAAGGAAACAAGGAATACTAAATTAATAGTACTACCTTCCTCAAAACAATTTATTTTATTTGAAACCAAATGTTTTGATATCATAATAATTTTATCCCTTGAAAGAGTAAGAAACCAAGGAAAATTTTTATATGAGGAAATTGTTTCACAGTAAAAATCTGAAACATTTTACTTTGAAATTTTGGAATTAACTCTTTTAACATTTCTATTTTTTTTATTTTCCCCAGTTAAAGCAGTTAGTTCTGTTCGTCTCTGCACCAACTGCCTTGAAGAATCTACTATTCACAAACAGAAAATTAACCTAGCTCAATAATAATATGCCAAACATTTTTTTTAAAAACCTCAAAGCTCATGAGAAATTTATGAGAGCCAGGACAATGGAGCCAGGACTTCTCCTTTTGTCTTTATCTACACGATAAAGATATTGTGCTTTTTCTAGAAAGGACTGAGAGCAAACCTGGTAGGACTGAGAACAAACCTGGTATTTTGAATTTTTAACCTACACTGATATAGATTTTATGCATTACGCACTTTTCTATGATCTGTTATTTTTTGAACTTTAGCTCCAGAAGTCACGTAGTTGTGCAAATCATCTGGGAGGAAAAAATTCATGTTATGCAAGGAAAAATAAATCCCTACAAACATCCTGCAGTGGCAACGATGACTAGAAGATAACCAACATTGTAAGAAGATGGAGCAGGATGTTGGAGGTGAGTACTAGGGTGTTTCTGTGTGCATCTCCATCAGGGAGGCAGGGCTGTCTACTTTATCCTCAAATGCGTCTTAATTGTGGGAACATGAGGAGGTAGGGTGGAGAAGTGGAAGTGCATCAAACATCCCACTTTTTCATTCCCAGCCCGGGGTAACTGCTGCCAAGCTGCTACTCAGATCAGCAAGGACTGGGTATGGTTTCTTCTCCAAATTCCTCGCAGAACACATTTCTCAACCATGCAGATTTTGAGGTGTTGAGTATAGGGCATCTTTTTCTCTTACACTGGCTAACAGACTGTAAGTTAGGAGACAGCAGGAGGTGACATCTATAATACATCTTTGCTCCTTCTAGATGACATGATGTGAAAATACAGGAGATGTGGTCTTCTCATTGAGGCAGAGAAAAGGTTTAAAGATTTTGCAGCCTCAAGTGCTTTGAAACGCTATGCATTGATCCAAATGCAGTATCAGACTTCTGTTTTTATATAGAATATATTTGAAAATATTTGCCAACACAAAAGTCAATGTTTTTTATGTAATAAGGAAAAGGCATAAGAAGTCAGAACAGACAGCATCCCCAACAAGATGCCTTTTAAGAAAATTTTGTCACTCTGAAGTGTGATTACTTGAAGTATTACTATAGTGTGATTTCACAGTGTAATTAGTATCATATGCACCTCTTCTACTAAAGTACCCTCTGTAACATATGCTGAAGTCATAAGCCATAATTCACTGTATTCAATTTTGCATTTACTGTGTCAGCAAATTTCAGTGACATAATGCTACAGAGCAACATTTCTGTATATTTATTACTGTAACCATGATAGTAAAGTGCGAAGACACCTTGCTAAAACCTATAACCTCTTGTAAATGGTACTTTTTTGAGAGGAAAAAAATCCACTAAGTGAATAATATGCAATTCACAGCTACAGGCTCAGTGACTACTGTTCAAAACTACAGTAGTTATTTAGGTATGCAATATGCTTGGCACAGCAGCAATAGAAAACAGACAGAGAAAACGAGGCATTTATTTAACTTACCAGACATATACATGTAAGCTAACTGCTCTACATTCCCTTGTTGGTTGATGGAGAGGTTTACGTGCTTTCAAGGATTTATCTTATTCTAAATGGACATTTGGGAAGGTCAGACTAATTGCATCTAAAAGCAGTCTATTTATTGCAACTGAGTACAACTGGAGCCGTGAGTCACTAGTTCACATGGCCACATCTGTATTACAAACATCTAATGGCAGGTCCACACAGAAGACATGAAATGGTTAAAACAAAAAGTCAGAGAAGACAAATTTTAAATTTCCACTTTAGTGGAAAATTGAGACCTTCCTCACTTCTCCAGTAACTTCATTATGACTCTTGCTTTCCTCCCAACTATACTTCTCATGAAAACATGCATGTGATATAGACAAAAGTCCCAAAACTCCTTTTTATATTCCATCAACAACAGCACCTGGGCTTCTTGACAGGAGACGAAATACCTCTCTAAAGAAAGTCATGCTCAAAGAAAAATATGGCAAACCACAGAGATTCATAGCTGCATTCTAACATACAGGCTAATGGGAACAATATATACAGCTCAAAAGGATAAAACTGGCCATGACCAGGCATCTTGGAAAGCTCAGAAAAATAGTAAACTAGGAGTCTGTAAATTCTAAGAGAAGATATTTATTCCAGTGAGGATGCGCTGCTGTCATCCACCATGAAGGTGGCTGCACTGGCAGCAGACAGGCAGTGGTACCACTGGTGAGCCCTACTACAGTATGCTTTGCCCATCACTGGATAAAGCACTGTGTCTTCCTGCCTACCTACTACACATGTATACCATTCCAGTTCCTTACTGGAATTGACTGCATAATCTTCTTTCTGCCTTTTTTTTTTTTTTTTAAGTAAACAACTACTTGTGGACAAGATTTCTGATGATTCTCCCATGGTATCCATGCCCATGTTCTTATTCTGACCATCAATTCTTATTATGACCATCTCCATGACATAGAAGCATATTCTTCTACTGAGAAACAATCTACACTTACAGATGTACTACTTCAGAGAGCTTAACTTTGAGATAACCTTTGTTTGTAAGTAAGGTATAGTTTACCTGCATTGTCTCATTTTCTCATGATCTTGTGTTTCTTTTAGCTATATGCAAGACTCCAAGGTCAAAAGTGAAAGAGGAAAAGTTGAATTGTAGAAAATAAAGGGAGAATCCTTATCTTAAGAGAAGAGCTGTACAATCCGTTGAACTCTTTCTGTTTGTGGAAACAGAAGAAAATTGCTTCTCTCAATAAAGAATGGCAAATTTTGCACATTCTTTCAAGACCTATTCCAGCTCTCACTGTATTCTGGGGCTATTTTCACTGGTTTCAGTCATGCCAGATAAGGCATCAAAAAGTCAACCAAAAGAGGAGCAGGGCTGAAATCTGTTTAAATTTAGTGTTGCCTAGATCAGAAGAAAAACAAGGCATAAAATATCGGTGTGGAAACAATCCAGTGTGAAACAGACTATTAGTCTGTGATTGTAGGGAGACAATAAATGTTGCATTCAGCAGGCTTTTAGCACAGAAGTTTTAGTATCAATAACTTATGTCTTCTCTTTATTCTGTTTTCATTTCCACTGCAATTTTTAGCCAATTTTTCATTATGCTATGAAGCATTCTTGGTCGTTTTCTCTGTTGATTTGCAACAGCATTGCCTCGTTAACAAATTACTGTAAGAGATTGTGTATTCAAAAAGGAGGCTTTTTATCATCCTTTTATAATCTTCACACTCTTTCTCTTCCTTGCTACTACCAAAATATTGAGGAAATAGAGTATTAAACTGTCTGGAATTTACAAACTTCAGTTATGTACTGGGCTCATATATGGAAATGAAATAATTGAGAAAGGAAAAATAAGCTTCCAAAGTGTTTATCAATTCATTATATTAATGCCATCTGTCCCACAGCTATGATGTCAGACTTCTTTTTCCTTCTTCATTAAGGCATAGTTTGTTTACACAAACTGCTGCTTAAGATACTTGCTGGAACACTTAACAGCTCCCTCATTTATTTGGTACTTTTATAGGACTCTTGTGCTGGAGCAGAGGTACAACAGCTTGCAATGCAGGAAAAGAAAAGATAAAACTACCCTGCTGTGCAGATTTAGTCAATTTTCACTGGCTCTCACACAGAAAACAAATTGCAACCCCTCACAAAGAGTTCTCTCTCTGCACTGGCAGCCCTGACAAATGCAGACAAAAATGAGTAAATCAGGCAACTTCACATCAGGAGGAAAAAAATGGCTACTGCTCCAACAGCTGCTATCATAATTAAGAACAGATTTCATCACTAAACTCTTGCTGGTTGTATCTGCAGCAAAACAAATACACAGATGTGGCACATTTGCATACCAAAAAATGTGTGCCATGTAGCTGAAACAAATTTGCTTTTTCAGCTCTTAAATATTCACTTTTTAATATGAAACAATGGGGGTGGTTTGCATGCTAATCCTCTGTCTTTGCTCATCAAACCCATTCAATCAGTATATGAAATATAATGCAACACTAATACCTATTAAGTCCACATTTCAGTCATGCAATCCAATACCAAAACTTCCTATCATGTCCAAGAAGATACAATCTTGAATTGCTTTCTGAACCATCCTCAGGCACTTCTATTTGCAAGTGGCATGCCTTAAAAGGAAGATAAAAAGGGGAAATATGAGAATTACTTCTCCTAATCATGACATGCACAAAATTTATTGCCCTTTCATTTATCCACATATTTTCAAAGGTCACCTAGCATCATCTAGTAGAGAAGAAATGCAACCCTTTCAAACTAAAAAGGGTATAGCATCATGCCCTGTGAAAGCAGAGTGTTATTATTAATGCAACAGTGACCGAACCCCCACAACTTCAGCATGTCCATTAGAAGTTGCATGCAGTATCTCAAGAGCTTCTCTTACAACACAGTGACACTCTAGCTTCTCTTGTCCTCACTCCAAAAATAGATCTTCCTTAGCTATGGCTATTTCATAGCTAAATAACCTAGCTGGTTTTATGCAAACTGTCATAACATTTTTTTAATTGTTTCCTGTCTGTAAATCTGTGATAATTAAGGAAAGAATGTGATTATCAAGGTCCATAGACTGTTTAAAGAGCAAATCTGCAGATCTGCTGGTAACTCAAAGAACAGTTTTGCCTTAGATGTATTTTAAGCCATTCAGTCATGCAACTATGCTTTCCTTAGTGAATACATTTGTTCAATTTAAATCCCTCTGTAGAATTAATTTGTTTATTTTAAGTACTGTGCAGAATTAGATGATTAAGTTGGAGCACAGTTATTTTTCAGACAGACTGATCAAATAAGCCTGAATACAGCTCTTACTGTAGGTACTCAAACCTCCGTGTCCTCAGTCCTCTTCCTCTGGTACTCATTTCAGAAGCTGATTTGCTCTGTATTACAGGCACTGGGATTTCAAATCTGCACGTTTTAGAGATACACACCTTTACATGGAGGGGTTGGGACTTGTAAAGAGTTCCTGCAGATATCTGCGTGGACATCTTCACATGCTTACAAAAGGAGGTTATTGCTTGAGAACCAGTTTCTGGAGAATGGACACCTTTATAAGGCAAATAATTAATGCCACTGCATCATCAGTGCTATTTCACAGAAGTATATAACTAGCTGCAAATGGTAAATGTCAAGATTTTAACAGCAAAACAGCAAGCAAAGAATTCAAATGAAATCTCCATTAATAACGAAGGGGCTACACAGCCAGGAGAGCAGAGTGGTGCTGATATGTACGCTTTTTTACCATGTACATCTTGTTTGTGTTTTGCAGGAAGGGCCTCCAGACAATACAAGAAATTCCCTTTAATCTTCCAGCTGTGTTACCACACTCACCCAGTGTGGCAACACTGATGAGGCAATTTGTGCACCCCCCAGATAGCACCGGAGTGCTTTCTATTGCTGTTCTTTCCGTACAGAGAGCTAGCCATGCTCTTCACAGAGTGTGGGAGATACCCCTGAGGAGGTAACACTACCAGAAACTGAACCCGGGTCTCCTGAACCTAACCAGCACTGCAACTCTTTCCTCTTGCAGGAGGAACCAATCCTTTTCTTTCTTGATTTACGTGTCCATTTAGCAAGGGACATGAGAGGCGCCACTTGGAGACATCTATGATGCCAACACTGGATCTTACATGCTGACAATCTTAGGTACTCTTAAAGTAAGTGGGCATCAAACTTGATGCCCACGTGCACAAGCAGCTGATTCTGCATCTGCAACTTTGCGTGCACAGAAAAAGGAGGCCAAATTAGGACTTCTGCAATCAAGGCTGAATGTGTTCCGTAAGCAAAATTCTTAGGCATATTAGAATAAGTCCTGATTTTGAACCATAAAATACCTTTGCAATGAAACTTGTTGGCCTGATGTCTTAAAAACACAATTTTCCAGATCTGTACAGAACTTTATTATTTGTTCTTTCATAACAATGTTTTCATCTTGAAGAGTAGCTCTTGAAAACTGGTTCTTAAAAAGGAAAAGTTAAGGGTTTTTCCCACCTTAACAGCGAACAACATGTAACAATAAACAAGTGACTCCTGGATTTTGGGGAGAAAACAATATCAAAAAGACCTACTATGTGAATCAACTATGTTTTTGCGTATCTCTTAGCTGTAAATTTGCAGTGAAGCAACATAGGAGTAACAGCAAGAAGCCCATTTTTGTGCACATCTGGATTCTGTTTTGGTTATCGAGTCCTCATTCCTGTTTGTCTGGCAGATGTTGTGTGTACATTTTTAAGATGAGTTTGCAGAAGTTTCCAAGGGAACTCAGGGTCTTGGTTTCTTTTTTTTTTTCCCCTCCTAGTCTGTGGTTCACTTTATCATAAAGGTAATACCAGTCAAATGTTCAACCCTTTTCCAGCTCCTTTTCTTTTTTAGGTAGTAAAAAAGATAAAAGAAGTAGCAAGCAATCAGAAAGTGTAGCAAAGGCTATATAATCAGTGAATTTCCTTTCCTTTATGGATTTAAAATTATTAATTTCTTAGGAACCAGTAATCTCTGCAAAGCTACCTCCTTGCAGCACTTAAGTACAGTGTTTTTCGTTACATTAGAGCAAACAGGACTCACCCAAAATAGTGGATTGGTTTTAATAGCAGAAGTCAGACAACTGAGCACAGCTCCAAGACACTCGTATAAGTATTCCCTGATGCATGCTTCATCAACAGTAGTCAGGGAATTACTTTGTTTTTGAAGGACACAAGCTCGGGGATTTGGGATATGTACAGTATAGATCTATTATTCCAACACTGTTTGCATGGAAGTCAATGAAAGCTTAGTTCACAACTTACTTATAAACTAAAATCCTCAAGTTCTTAAAAATGTTAGTATGTCTAAACTGTTTATCAGTGCCAAGTTTGTTTTGTTTACATGCAAATAATTAAAGACCGAGGTGGAGGTATGGGCTAGTCTAATCTGGACATTTTTGTCAGGTCTCATACTTTATATGCATTTTGAAATCCGAAACAAATATTTGATTGCAAGTTATTGGGTCGGAGGTAGCCTTTAGTCGCCAGGTATTGTTGTTATAATAGAAAAATGATAGCATTAGTTTAATGTATTGTAATAGCACAGGGTAATGATCCTTAGCTCAGTAGTACTGAAATACCTTGACAACAGCAGTTGAAGTCAATGGGAGCATTGCAAGTGCATATAAAAGTGCAGTCTGCAGACCATTAGGCATAATTTCATCATGTCTTTATTGGAATAAAAATTGCACTTAAGCTTCTGCTGTTGTGTTGGCAATTTAGAAACATTCTATTTGCATATGTGAATTTTACAAAGACCCTCTGTTAAAGCAGAGATTAAACTACTGTTAGGGTGTGTGGACCCTGGGAACTTACTTGTGTCTAGTAAGAGACCAGCAAATAAAGAGGTAAATGCCCAGTGTTGGTGGCATGAGATCAATTTATACCTGCAGAGGCCGTGGTCCCCATTACCTAGAAATGAAACATACCTACACTTTGAGGTGACCTAGATGCCATCTCTTCAATCTCAGCACTGACACCCTAACAGAGCAGAGACATTTAAAGAAATCTGCTTCCCCTTGAACAATTCCCCAGGTCTATTAGGGGAGAAAGGAGGCCTACAGACAAACAGCCCCCCTGCAAACCACACCTCTAAGGGTACGCTATGTGCTAACTCACGCATTCATGGGTTTGCACAAGGTTTAAAAACAGGTATAGCTCTGCTAAGAAAAGTCTCCAAACTATCACGTAACAGTTTACCACTGCCTTGACTGCACAGGGAACGTGCCACCTGCTTGTTAACAGCAGAGGTTGCAGACATCCCTGGGAATTCCCAGCTGGACACTGAGAAGCATCCTGACTCATCTCCAAGGGCAGGTTGTGGCTGTCACCGGACAGCCCTGTACAGCCCTCCTTTCCACAGAAACCTGTTTATGTGGCTGTGGACTGATGTAGCCCCTGACCCAACTCTTGGTTTCCAAAAGCAACACAAGCTCTGAAGCTTGTCATCCCTTTCCTGGTGTTTCATTTTTTTGGAAATGCTGTTTTATTTTTTTACTGGAAATAAAAAAAGCCAGAGAAAAATTTAAGTAATTTACCATTTTTCTGAAGCCTAGGGAGAAATAATGGCTGCTAATGTACTAGCTGACTTCTGTGAGAAGTAGGAAAGAGAACACCATCCTAAAAAGTCTTAACAAAAAATGTGGCTTCAGAGAAAAAAATCTTAACAAAATGTTTTGCATTACCAAATGCTAAGAAGGCATAAAAAATTCCTCTGGAAAATAGCCTCATGCCAATGTCAAAATCATGACAAGACAAATAAAAGAAAATTAGGCAAAAGTAAAAAGAAAAGGCTTAGCTTTGTGTGGTCTTTGGAGGATAGAGAAGATAATTGTCAACATCTTTATCATCAGGACACCAGCTATTTCTACCAGGCAAAAAGACAGGCCCAGTGACCCCAGACTGGAATGTAGCACGAGGCCATTATGCATGTCCCCATTACTTGGTGGAACTACTTTCCATTTTTGTCTTTCAGTAACACACTTGGGATTGTTTAACACCTTGTGCCTTGAATCTCAGCCAAATGATGCCAGCAGCTGGGAGTCACCAGAGCCTGGCCAACAATGCACGGCACCTGTAGCATTGCCAGCCTTTGCCGACTTGCTGTAAGTTGTGTTCAGCAAGCAATTACAATTTCCAAGTCTGACATTAGCTTGGGAACAACTGCATGCTTTGTGCAATGGGTCAATTTTATTTAGGGGGAAAAAAAAGATAAACTCACACCACAGCTCTTCCTGGTTGATCTTACCAAAGTAAAAAAAAATCCACCAGGAAAGGGTTGTCCAAGCTCCTGAGCTGGCTGCATAGTGCTACTGCAATTCTCTCATCCCACATATGAGGACAAAACCAACTAAATGCTATCAGAGGGCTGCCAGCTCCATGCACAGAAAGTCAAAAGCAGGCTTGATTACATAGCAAGGCATCAGTTTGTTCTCACATTCACAGTATGTCATAGCAGTGGGGAGAAAATGGTAATTAGTGTGAGCTCCACATCATTTGGTTTAGCACAGCTTACTCAACGCAAGTGTCTTCATTTATTTTCTCCCCCTGTAAGGCCTCCGGCTCACACTGGTGGTGCCCCTCCTGTCTTACTCTGCACAGCTGCTCTATTCCTTTCAACGGATCTCACCAATGTACCCGAGCCATTCAGACAAATTCCTTCAATGTCCTGTCCTTTTCTCAGACAGAAGTGTCCTTTCAGCTCCAAAGAGTGTCCTCCATTATCATTAAAGGAAATGCAGCGAGTCCTAACTACCTCTCGCCCCTTTGGAGCCCTTTTGCCAGTCTGCCTTCTCCAGCATGCAGAGTACCAGACAAATGCCTCCTGTAACAGCCAGGCTGTGCTTTCAGCTTCACCTTCTCCATCCCCTCCTTCTTACCTCACTCTTCCTCCCAAGTGTGGTCTTTGCTCACCCTATTAAGACTTCCTCCTCCCAGACACCATCTATGTTTTTCCATCTGGGTACTTCTCTCAGCATTGTCCCTATCTCCTTTCTTCAGGTGCGATAGGTTAATTTACTTTCCAGGCTTCTGTTAACCTTTCCTCTGCCTTTCCAGGGCTGATAGGCTCTATCACAGGATACCTCTCGCTGTGCGCTTGTACAGCACCTTGCATAATGAATCCCGACCTCAAGCTTTTCAAAAACATTATCAGGAATTCAAGCTTCTTGTTAAACCCAACAAAAAAATCACACCACTGTACATTTGCTGAAGAATAAGCAGGAAAGGAAGAATACACAGACCTGACCTGTCCTCATGGCTCTTTGCACCACCCTGCAGTTTCCCTCTATTCTGTGCATTTAACCCTCAGCTGCAATCATGCACCTCAAAAGCCTACCTTAATCAAGACAGTCTAATTTTTAATCTGAGCATATCACGGTTTAATCAAAAAAATTTTGTGTGTGCCTACTACTTGTTATTTAATCTGTGAAATCCAGCCTGTAAAACCTGTTGGTGTAGAGATAAGCACTTTATTTAATATCCAATTAAATGTGGTCACCAGAGAAATCACAGCTTATGCAACTTTATCAGAAAAAGATTAATCTATTTCAGGCTTAACCCAAAATGTCATAAAAGAACTCATGAATTTAGATAGGAATCCACTTATTATCCAAAGACATTTTCCTATTGAGCAAGAACAGTCTAAATTGCTGCCTATATTTATACTTGGTTAAATCAAATTTCTGTACTCAGTAGCTGTCATTGATTTTTAGGACAATTATCAAACAAAAATGATGAACAAACTGCAGGAACATTGCAGAGTCTTTTTCAACCCCACAGTAATCATTAGAAAAAGCACAGCCTGCTCATTGATAATGCTTTAATGGCTCACAGGGTGACATCACCACATTCAAATGATAGTCACACCCAGAAGGCAGAAAATTTTTTTTTAAGCATTACAATTTACCATTTTAAAGTTAATTGTATTTTACTTGGTGGTTAAAACCACACAGACCATACTGAAGTTACTTTTTTCATATTATGTGATCATTCCCAAAACTATGATTTTAAATAAGGAGGCAAATAGTTGAATTTATTTCTTTAAATTAAGCAGACTTTCTTGCCTGTCTAGAAACTGATATTGTTCAGTTCATTAGCTGAATTTCCCACAGGGCCTGAAAAGGGACATTCCATTTCTATGCTGTTTGATTCATCTAGCTGACTTATTTTTAAAAAGTGTTCTATATTGAAATTATGGAATAATAATTATTTGGTTTCATCTTTCCACATTAATTATTACCTTTAGTAAGATGTGTATTTCATAAATAGTACAAAAAACTTGTTTACAAAAAAAAAAAAAGGTGTACAGGGGTATCAGCAGATGTAGCAGAGCTGCTGTTAGCTGCTGGGGCACAGCTATTTTGATTTTTGTCTGCCAGGTCAGCCTGCAGGCAAAGAGTTCAAGTGCAATGGCTAAAAATCAGTATTAAACAGAGATGCTTAATGGCCTACTTAAAATGAGTTCAGTGATCCAGCCTCACTCCACTGAGTGCAAAAATACCTATCTGTAGTCAGTGCATAAAACGTATCATTTAAAAAAGCTACAAGAGTGTAACTCACACCTGCTTACAGCAAATTTGCTAAACTGTATCTCCCACTCTGCTCTGTAAATTCTTTCATGGTACTCTAGAGATATGGAGTCAATTTGCAAAGTTTGGCATGAATGTCAATTTAGTACAAATTTTGCAAAAAAGGAGAGGATGATTTACATGGACACCATCTTTCTGTCACTGAATGGCAAACCTAACCTTCACAGAAGAGGCAGTGGATGTCCATTAGTCAGCCTTGCTCTGAATACACAAACATTCAGTCTAAAGAAAACAGCAGCTTTATTTTGAGAACCAAGCTCATACACAAGAAAATGGGAGTGCCAAATGCAATCCAGTCCATTTCAAGAGAAATTAATGAGGCCTGCATTTGGGTCTATTTTAGAACAGATGAGAACCCTGCCTGGGCACCACACCTGAGAAGGCAAGAGAAGGTGGGGACTGCTTATTATACTGGTACTTTGCCGACTCCACAGGCCCCTAGATGATGGCAGCAGCTCCCAGAGTCGAGACGTCTGTCCCAGATCTTGTCTGGCCACAGAACCTGCAGGGAGCCACCAGCCCTCCCTGCCCAAGCTCACTCAGCTACAAAGGCTTCGCTCAGCAGAGCTCTGCCAGGAAGTGGCAGCAGAAGGATTTGCTTCTCTGTGGACCTTCAAAGATTTGTGGCAGGTACTTTCTAGTTGAACTTCCTCTGTGTCAGCTCTTCATCCCGTGCTCTTTATATAGCAGCAATTAGCATACTGAGAAATCCCCATTTGGCATGTTTTATGGTCTCTTCTCTGTATTGAGATAGCTCTGTAAGTTATGAGCAGAGATATGCCATAATTCCTAATGTACGACTGTCAGGAAATCACTCACATAGATTTATTCACTGAACAGTTGGTGAAGAAACTGATTCTGAACAGGGAGCTAGAAACTTTAATTACAAGAGAGAAAAAAATTACTCAAACACCTCAGACTGGTCAAGAAGCTCCTCTGATGCTCTAAAGATATGTCCTGAATTTAATAGATTAATGCAGCATAGTGTTTCTGAATTCAAATGCCAACTGCTGCCACCAATTGTTATTCTGTATTACTATTGTTAACTTTCTTCAAAGTAATAATGATTTCAAAAAACAACCACAAGCATGACAGCTGCACTTCTGGAACAAAACAGAGGAAGATTGAAGAAAAAAGACCATCTTCCCTCAAGCAATATTGTCTTGACCAAAGGAAGTTCGTACAATGTAGAAAAACAATATTCCTCCCTGTCAAACCCTGGTCTTGCTGCCACTTAATGCTATGGCAAAACCCCTATTAATTTCTAGTGGAGGATGTGCAGTGAATAACTCAGATGCAGCTGGTAAAACGTAAGTGACATAATCACTCAGAAACTGTCTCTGTCTGAAAGCGACCTAAATGATAGGAAGAAATACAGTGAGAAACATTAATTCAGAATTTAGTAAGAAGCCTTTATTTACGCTTCTGTGTTAACTTCCATTTCCAGCACAAAGTTATGGCAGAGTTTCATGCGCCACTCTGCAATGTGGCAAGTTGTAGCACAAACATCGGAACAAAGAACTGGGGGTTCGGTCTCTGCGGTTTTGCACTCTGCTCTGACATCAATTCACCCGGGCTGCTCTTGCTCTGGGCCTGTGGCCAGCCACAAGTTTGTCCAGCCTCGGTCTGGGGATGGAATAAGGCGTACAATCCGGGTGTGTCATTCCGTCCTCTACCCCAGCCTACCACATTATTTTCCATCTGATCCCTCAACCTATATCAGCAAATGGGGCCAAAAGAAGTTGGCCTGTTCTGCCAGCAGCACCATCATAGAAAGTGACCCCATTCACCTTTACCCCAGCTAATCCCTCTGTAACCAGATTTAAAATATTCTTTTCACAGATGTCATTAATGCTTATAAAGAGCTTTGAAATTCCTGAATGCAATAAATTTCAGTAATAGAAAATAAAAATAATTTTTATTTATTGATGAGAATGCAAGTGGGTGTTATCAGGAGCACTAATCCCTTTGGGGAGGTGGTGGGGGGGAGAGGAAGGACTTGCTGTGTTTCAGAAAATGTCAGTTCTGTGTAGAAGCTGTTCACAGACTTTTAGCACACCCTGTGTGAGTGTGACGTTTCACCTCTTCCACCTCCCACTGAAGCTACATCTACACACAAGCCCAGATTTGTGCCTATTGTGACACTGCTTATGGGGGAAAAGAAGGGTAATGCGCTTTCCTCCTGAGGCAGTGATTCACATATGTGAAGGTGGTGATGCCCACTGTCTAAATTTTTCTTCTCATGGGATAGGATAAGCTTCTTTAGAAACAACCACTGTCATGCAGTTTGACTCTTTTTTCAGGGATGTACTCTGCATGTAGGGCCATTCCTACTTGGGAGCAGGAACAGCATGGGAAGGATGGGTGTTCCCTAAGGCTTCCTCATGGGAACAAACAGACTACAGAAAAACAATAAAGTTTTGGTTCCTGCTTAGCCATCTCTAAGCTACTGGAAGATCTTTCATGCAGACTTTACCATAAATTACGACTGCTACTCATGGTATTTTTCAAACTGTCTCACATTGCACTTGGTCGTCCTATGAGGACAAACATTTAGACCGTGACTAACTCCTTTTTGGTGGGTTTCCCAAATGAATAATTTCATTCTTTCCTCTTCTGACTCCCACATAATTTTTTTCTCAGACTCCTCCACAGTTATGGAGCTCAGTTCATTGTTATGTCCTCTCTATCTACGTATTTTTAACTTTTCCTGCAGGCTAAACACTGGCAATTTGGTGCAGGGAAGACTTCATTTTCTGCTAATGGTATTTTTTCCAACTGTCACATTGCACTTGGTCCTCCATCCCATGTCTTTTTTCTAGACAGCATACTTCTGTTCTGGACTGCTACTTCCATGAAATCAGAAATTACCCAGCTAATATGTTTTACTGTATCAGATGTCTCTGATAATATGTTTTCTTTTATCAGATGTCCCTGGGATTGTAATTAAAATTGGAAAAGGCCTCTTGGAAAATATTGCAGAACTGCCAAATCATGGCCATTTTATATACGTTATATTAATACTGGGTTTGATTGCATTTCTAATCAATAATCTCACAGCTGTCTTCCCCTTTTCTACTTCAGGTCTCAAAGCTGCAGCAGTCACATAAAGTTGTACCTGCCTCTGTATCTGACCGCAGTTGTGCAACTAGCTTTAAATAAATGCAAAATTTGATTAGCATTATGCTGCTGGTATTTGAATACTAATAATGTCTAGCATGTGCAAGAAAAAAAATCACCCACAATAGCGTGGCCAGCAGGAGCAGGGAAGTGATCCTTCCCCTGTACTCTGCGTTGGTGAGGCCACACCTTGAGTATTGTGTTCAGTTCTGGGCCCCTCAGTTCAGAAAGGATATTGAGGTGCTGGAGCGGGTCCAGAGAAGAGCAACAAGGCTGGTGAAGGGACTGGAGCATAAGTCCTCTGGGGAGAGGCTGAGGGAGCTGGGGTTGTTTAGCCTGGAGAAGAGGAGGCTCAGAGGTGACCTCATCACCGTCTATAACTACCTGAAGGGAAGTTCTAGCCAGGTGGGGGTTGGTCTCTTCTCTCAGGCACTCAGCAATAGGACAAGGGGGCACGGGCTTAAGCCTCGCCAGGGGAAATTTAAGTTGGATATCAGGAGAAAATTCTTTACAGAGAGAGTAATCAGGCATTGGAATGGGCTGCCCAGAGAGGTGGTGGATTCACCATCCCTGGAGATTTTTAAGCGCAGATTGGACGTGGCACTGAGTGCCATGATCTAGTAAATGGACTGGATTTGGACCAAGGGTTGGACTCGATGATCTCAGAGGTCTTTTCCAACCCAATCGATTCTATGATTCTATGATTCTATGATTCTATCTCATTTCAAAATAGTTACAAAGAGAGAGAGTGTCTTCCACCCCATCTCTCCTTAAACATCTGTTAGCCATAAGAGTTAACAAGAAATACTCTTGGTTTTCCTTTCTTTCTAGCTATACAAGCTTAGCCTACAGCCACTTGCAGTAAATGCAGAGGAATACAAATAGCAATTTTTGGTTTGGGGGGAAAATGCTGGTTCTCAGTATTCCTGACCGTGCTGCTCACTGGCTTGAATGATTTTTGTGTATTTATCTTCTTAATAAAACATGGTGTAAAGCCACTTCATACTGAGCCTCCACCGCTCAGAGAAACATGCTGGTGGGGAAGGAAGAAAGTGGACATGTATGAGTGAATTTGGGAAAGGAAATGCTTAACCTAAATTGTGTAAGAAACAACCTCAGCCTTTCTGGCATGCTGGTTTTGACACATGAAGTAAAAAAGGTACCATATTTCAGAACATGCGACTGTTATATATAAAATACAATTAAAGAGATTTGGAACTAAATGAATATGTAATGTACACATTTCTTTACAGATGCATTTTTCTCCAGACAGTCCGGTGCCTGCTTTAATTTGGAAGCTATCCATTTTCATATAAAGTTAACCAAGAGTGACAGGAAATCAGACGCCTATGTTATTTATCTTTTCTGAACTTAAAAAAAAAAAAGCCTTCTGTTAATTACTTTTCTAGGAAGCTATTTTGTGATACCACAGGGATAGATCTTCAGATAGATTCAGAAGTGCTACAGAAATGACAACTTTACGACACATAGTGTGAATAAAGTATGTTACATGCAGATATTTAAGGGTATATTTGTCTTCATTTACTGTTAAGTGAATATGTGACCAAAAATAAAGATTTTAACTGCTTCTGGCCTAGCTGGATGCATTTACAACAATTACTGGAGATCTGACCTCTTTGACCTTATACATCAAGTGGCACATATACATTATTTATTTAGCTGGAATTTAACAGTGATCTGTGAAGCTCGCTTTATTTTCCTTTGGTTCTCTTGCTCATCAGTCATACCTGACCCGAGTGAGTATGTTCAGTGGTGACACTTTCATGTCATTCTGATTCATGAAGACCAGGAAACTACAGAACAAAGCAGTTAAATAATTTTCATTGTTGCTTTTTTTTTTTAAATATCCTAAACCACCTTGCAGATTTCTGTGAAGACAAAGAGTAGACAGAAATGCCCTACCTTGCTATAATTAGTGGAAAGGAGAATGTGAGTTGGCATTAATATAACTGCCCTGCAGGAGCAACAAGGGCTTGGACTCCACACCTGACTGCGCACCGATACAATGCTCCAGTGCTGTGCAGTGTGAGGTCTGGGAAACAGAGTGCATCTAAGTATTTCTCCAGTAATCTGAAGTCCACAGCAAGACCACCCTGTCTCTCTCTCTGTACCCTAACCCTAAGTGCTCTTCTGTTCAAGGAGCCATGAAGCAGATGGGGAGAAGATGCTCAGCTGCAACCTTACACTGAGGACAGCTTCTTGTGTTGGCTGGAGTACCATGCCACAGCATGCAGCTCCTGCAGCCGTGTCCAGAAAGGACTGCTTTCTCCAACTGCTGAATACCCTTACAGGCCTGGGAGCAATCCATGCTAATGAGGGCAAAGGTGGAAAAGTGATAACAGTATCTTCTCAGGCACATTTCATAAACAATGTCTGTTAGACTGCTTTGTTTCTGGTTGGGAGGATTTTTATTACATGCAGTTATCATCATAAGGACTACAACGGATTGAAAAAAAATCAGACAAAATGTGCCATTAAAATCTGGTTTTTTTAATTCCAGAAATCTTATTTCCTTCATCAATAACTTTAGTGCTTACTACAAGGAACTAAAAAAGCAATTATACATGGTTGTGGACATTTTTATGCATTCACTCTTGTATCAGCTCCAGAGTTGATTCATAAACCAAACTATCCACTCTGGGGGGTTAAAACAAAAAGGCATGATGAATAAACGTTTCTCACAATGAATCATATTTGTACATCAATCAAGCTATCCTTACCCCAAAAGTGGTTGCTTTTCAACTTTTGAAAAGATGGAAAGGTCAGTTTTATCAAAGGGAGTATCCGACTTATGAAAGATCCCAATGAACTGAATTGAAATATTTTTTCCGTAATTAGAAAGCAGCAACCTCAGAGAAAACTTGCAAAACAGCAGGTGCAAAGATTAAGGAATTCTCTTGACAATCGTAAGTTTACATTCTATTTCAAGATATTTTTCTCTGATCATAGTCATCCTACCAATGAAAAACAAATAGGAATAAGAGATTCACCATAATCAGTCCATACAGAAAAGTTTAGAGGCTATGATTCTATTAAATTCTTTATTTTGAAAAACCTATAGATAAGTTTAGCTAGTGTTTTCCAAGAAAAAAATATACTGACAATTAATTCAAAAGAGAAACTTGTTTCACTGAGGGTAGAAACAGTATGGAGCTCTAAAAGTAAAGGCACCTAAACAGGATTTTCCCTCTACAAGAGCTGCCATGGAAGAATAACCAGAGAGATTAGGCCCACTGTGTTCACTGGAGCTGCCTGCACACAGAGTTGTTGTGTGCCTCAGTGACTGCAGAATGCGAGAAAGGCAAAGGCTTGAGTCACAACTTGAAAACTATACCAAAAAAACATTCCTTCACATTGTGGTCTCCACTGTGTTCGTTAAGAGCGTTTCCAACACTACTCTATTTAATACACTCTTTCTTTGCAGTTCTACTCTGTTGAATTCTCCTACATAAAAACAGGCAGTAATGCACAGCCCTCCTACAGACACACTCGAAGGTCCTGAATAACTCACAACTAGCAGGGATCTTTGCACCACACTGCTCTTGTTATGCAGTTCTTCCTGTTTAGCATGGAAAAACATCCTTTATTTGTGGGGAAGGTCAGTGCTACTATTACAGGGATGAATTGATCTGTTTCTTCTTGTAAACGCAGCTTGCTAACTCGTTCCCATGAACATCTGGGAAAGAAAACATCTACAACTGGCTCATACTTACAAGTACTCGAGTGCTGTGATTGCTAACTGGCTTCTCAAGCACTGCAAGTTCTTCAACGAAGTCGATAAATGGTAGAGAAGTATCAACACACTTAATTCTGAGCTTATGTCTCCAGCCTCTTTGGGCACATCCTGAAACGCTGCCGGAAGAAGTCTGGACCGTTTTGCTAATGCATTCAATCTCTCCCTCCCTTTTTGTCTAAAAGCATCTTCAATTACTTTTACTTTCATTTCTGCCTTTCTGGGACCGAAAAGAACAGCCTGGGAAGTAGAAAAGAAAAACCTGGATTCAGCTCTTAGTCCTGCAACGGTTCAACAGGATCTGTTGGAGCCAGAGGGATGTGGCATTGGGCCTCTGAGGAAAAGCACTTAGTTCTCCTCTAAACCCTTTTCCTTCCTCCTGAGACACTGTTTCACCTCTACTGCCCCATAGATCCAGGTATGTGGTAATTCCAGAGGAAGCATGCACTGATAACGAGTATCTTCCCTCTTTAGTTTACTCTGGACCTTCTGTTATCAAGTAAGATATAGCAGCACTTGTTTTTTTCACACATGAACTTCCACTTTAAATTTTAAACTGGAATGGAACTGCTTATTATATGTGCTATGCACCAAAGCTCTTCTTAAAAGAGACTGATTTTGAACAAATTACCAACATTAAGGCCAAATGTTGAAGACTTTTTTCAGATGGAGGAAAAAGTTGTAGGGTGTCTTTGCTTTCCATTAATATGTGGGGACAGAGCTGAGAGGTAAAAAAAAGATTGCAGATTTAAAGTACACTTGCTAGTGCATGTGCCAGATACTGATAGCTATATATAGCCCCTTGAAGGAGAATGACTGCAGAGAGTATCTTATCCAGGCAAATAGGAATTTGCCTGAGTAAGATCAGGGTAAAAATGAAAAGAAAAAAACAAACTCAACATTTAATCTATTGTGCATTTCTGCTGCAGAAGAAGTTGTGTAAGTACTCCGTGAAGTGAAATAAGAACACGTCCTCACGATGACCTTATCTACATTTCACATAAATGTGCTCCCAAATTTAACAAAACCAAATCTTTCTTTTTTACCATTAGACTGATAGTCATTCCTGAATACAATCTCTATTTCCTTGTTCCATAACCCTTAAGAGAAGTAAGTAAAGGACAATAGGTAAGGTTTCTTCAATGTAATAAAAAAGCAGCACGCAGCCTCTAAAATAAAATTTGAAAACAGAACTCAAATATAAAGAACATGATTTGCCATCCTAGGTTTTTCTTACTGTTTCACTCAAGAACATTTTAGAAAAATGAGGCACTTGATTTCTCTGCCTTTTTTCCTCTATACCCTCATATCAAATTTCTCTTCCCTTTTATCCAATACAGTGGGTACCTAAGCAATGTAATTTATAAGTAGTTTAAAATGTGAAATAGCAGTACTTGAGATGATGAGCTATCATTTCTACAGAGCAGTATGATAATTTTGGAAGGACCAGGAGGTTGGGTATGGATTCTAATTAACACTGATGTACCTTGGTCCTAAAGATTAAATTCCCAAATGAGTAACTGTTACCTTTCTACACACATGTCTATCCAAATTATTCTCATTACAACAATTAAAAAAATTTATAAGCTTCAGCCTGTGTCAAGGTATTGAAGGCCTTCCAAAACTGATTAAAAATATTATATGAGGTATCGAACTGCATTAAAAATCAACCTTTTTCATGTATTGAAAAGTAATGGTCTATAATTTGTATTCAACTGATTTTATTGCCAGTGAATAATAACTGTACTGCAGCCAACTCTGTGCCCTGTTTCTCTGAAAACCTCATGGGATATACATAAGAGGAGTTTGTATCCTGCTGAAGACACACACACTTTTTAGGATACTTCTTATTCTCCAGTTCTTACAGGGAGGCTTAACTTGGTTTCATTATGTATTTATTTTTCCATTGAAGGTTCCTTCAAACTGGGAAACACAAATGAAAGTGCATAGGTATCACAGAATCACAGAATGGTTTGGTTTGGAAGGGACCTTAAAGATCATCTAGAATCATGCCCCTTGCCATGGGTAGGGACTCCTTCCACTAGACCAGGCTGCTCAAAGCCCCATCCAACCTGGCCTTGAACAATTCCAGGGATGGGGCATCCACAGTTTCTCTGGGCGACCTGTTCAAGTGCCTCACCACTCTCACAGTGAAGAATTACTTTCTTATATCTAATCTAATCCTACCCTCTTTCAGCTTAAAGTCATTACCCCTTGTCCTATCACTACATGCCCTTGTACAAAGTCTCTCCAGTTGTCTTGTGGGCTCCCCCTTTAGGCACTGGAAGACGCTAAAAGGTGTCCCCAGATCCTTCTCTTCTCCAGGTTGAACAGCCTCAACTCTCTCAGCCCATCTTCATATGAGAGGTGTTCCAGCCCTGTGATCATGTCTGTGTCGTTTCTGTGGACTTGCTCCAACAGGTTCACATCCTTCTTATGTTGGGGGTCCCAGAGCTGGACACAGTACTCCAGGTGGGTTCTTACAAAAGCAGAGTATAGAGGGAGTATTAGATATACTGACAGATTCTGGAAAGTACTATAAGCTAAACATATGTGCACAGAAACAGAGGACTCAACTTGGATGCATTAGTAAGTGGATTTGTAAACCAGAAGATTTACAACAATATATTGCCCAAAGTCACATGATGTTCAAATTAAAACTGAAACATCACACAGAAGTGCTCATCACTTCATGTGCCCCTACTCTGCAAGAGTTGGGGAAATGGTCACTTCTTTCCATTCACTTCTCTACTTGATCAGGCTCAATAGCTTCTCCCCTGCCCCTTGCCCCCTCCAATTTTTCTTCTTTTTAATCTGCTTCCCCTCTTTGCAACTTTTCTTCTTACAGCCTTCTGCAGCTCAGTTTTCAGTTCAGTTAGGCAGCTGCAGAACTTTTCTAGGCTAAGTTGAAAACCATAGGCTTTGGACCATGGTATCACTATGAACACATTTTAAGAGCTGAAATTAAAAAAAACCTGTGTAATGACAAAATTAGACACGCAGACAGAAAGCAAAGGCTTTATTATAAAAGTGACCCAGAGGGTGGTGATCAGTAGTGCAAACTCCTGCTGGAGCCCAGTCCCCACAGCCAATACTGGGGCCGATACCATTTAACACCTTCAGTAATGACATGTATGATGGAGCAGAGTGTACCCTCAGCATGTCTGGAGATGGTACAAAACTGGGAAGAGTGACTGATAGGACCTTCTGGTGAAGGTTGTGCTGCTTTCCAGAGGGACACTGGTAGGCTGAAGAAATGGGTTGACATCAACTTCAAGAAGTTCAACAAGGGAAAACATAAGTTCCTGAATAGGGGAGGAATAACCCCAGCACCAGTACAGGTCGGGGGCTGACTGGCTGGACATGAACTCTTCAGCAAAGGACCTGGGGGTTCTGGTGGACAACAAGGTGACCAGGAGCCAGAAACACCTCACAGTGCTGCCTACACTAACCCCTAGAGCACACTAACTGCCCTACCTAGCCCATTGCAGCCACTCACTCTTTATTTTAGCAGACAAAAAGCTTCATTTCACCATCGGCATTCCAGATACCCTACCCCCAAGCTCCCTGCCCCTGTCCTTCTTCCTATATTCTCCTGGTTGATCTTAGGCAGCTTTCTGCCACTCTCATTTCTGTCTCCACGTAGCTTCCAGGCGCTGCTGTAGCCTGCTTTCCCTCATGATCATCCTATATGGCATTGCTACTCTTTCCACAGCCACTACGGATACAAGGCCCTTCCTGGTCAACACCCTTAGCCTCACCCTGAAAAACAGAAGCCTCATCTTGCCTGCAAATATTCACAGGATCATGACAGCTTTTGTGCTGAAAGCAGCTTAAAACTTCTCTCCCTAACAGAGGATGGTGAACATTTGAAGAAAATTTATGAGTTTAAAAGCAGAAATTTAAGAGGATGATGGATGAGGCAACATCAACTGAAAAAACTTTCAGTTTTGGTCAATGTATGAGTCAGCAGTGCCCCAGCAGCCAGGAGGGCCAGTCACGTCCTGGGGAGCATCAGGCAAAGCATCACCAGCCGGTTGAGGGAAGTGATTGCCCTGCTCTGCTCTGCACTGGTGCAGCCTCATCTTGAATATTGTGGCAGTTTTAGGTGCCACAATATAAGAAAGACATTAATCTATTAGAGGGTGTACGAAGGAGGGCAATGAAGATGGTGAAGGGTCTTGAGGGCAAGCCGTATGAGGAGCAGCTGAAGTCACTTGGTCTATTCATCCTGGAGAAGAGCAGACTGAGGGGAGACCTCATTGCAGTCTACAACTTCCTTGTGAGGGGAAGAGAGGGGGCAGACACTGATCTCTTCTCTGTGGTGGCTGGTGACAGGACCCAAGGGGAATGGCCTGAAGTTGTGTCAGGGAAGGTTTTGGTTGGATATTAGAAAGAGGATGTCTCTGCTGGAACAGGCTCCCCAGGGAAGCGGTCACAGCACTAGAGTTCAAGAAGTGTTTGGATGATACTCTTGGGCACATGGTGTGACTCTTGGGGATGGTTCTGTGCAGGGCTAAGAGTTGGACTCAATGATCCTTTTGGGTCCCCTCCAACCCAGCATATTCTGTGATATTCTGTGAACATTTCTCCCTGTAGCAATACCAGTGGGTTACCAATTTCAACTTGTGCCACTTGGGATTGAAAAAGGTAGAACAAAGTAAACATCAGGGTAAAGGAAAAAAGCTGGCCAGTTTTATCACCAGGACTCTCAGCTCTCTTGACATTGTCTTGCATTGATCTTGCAGATCTAAATATTGTCTTTCATTAGCTCCAGTTTGAAACCCCAACACCTATAGTACCTACTATTTGTCTTCTTAGTAATTTGTCCATCATTTTTCATAATATTTATTTTTAACCTACTATACAATAGCTGCTGTCCACCTCCTTCAAATTCTGTTGAATGTTTATTTTATGTTATCAAATACTGTTTTATTAATACTGCATCATATAAAATCTGTGAGAAGTTGGCAATACTTTAGTGGTTACTCTGCAGTCCACTCTCTCCTACCATAATCGACATTGCCATCAGTATCTAAACAAGTTTAAAGCTATCTCAAATACGTCTACATGTCTAGAAACTGCAGTATAAACTTACTGTTATGCATCAGCATGGATTACATACAACAAATGAAATCTTTCTTTCCTGAGGTAGGTGAATTTGAATGCAAATGGTAAATCCTGAATTTCAGACAAAAAAATGATTGCCTATCAAAACTACTTTCCAAACTAGTCCTTAGAGCATTGCATACATGTAAAGGGGGAAAATGCAAAAGAGCCAGATATTTGCCACAGGCATCCTTAATTCTAACAATATTTCCCACTTGCACATAGAAGCACAAGCCTGAAAGACGCAATAATAGCTAAATGGATATTAGTATCTGCAATTACTTGATCTATCTGCACAATTACAGCAGTTTGTGAATGCTAAATTTGTGTATGAAATCTGGCTTAAGAGGCTAAACAACCCCTTTTTCCGGAACAACATATCACCTATGTGCTGTTTGGAACTGATGGAATTTTCACTTATAGAAAAACCACAGAAGTAATTGCTTCCAGAGAGATTTCTCTCCCAAACCAAACCAAAGGGGGAATACAAGAGTCAACTCCATTTCTGAAAAATGGGCATTAAGAGGCCAGAGAACTCTTTCAAAAATTAGATTTTCCTCTCCTTTAACAATGCCAGAAACAAAATTTTAAGACTAAAAACATATCAAGACACACCATAGCTGTCAAGTAAGAGTAAACAACCACTGTGTCTTCTCTGAGAAAGTCACAGAGATTCAGTCAAATAGTCTTTTAGTCCTATAAATACTATGAATTTTTAAAGTCATGGGAGTGCTACCAATTTGCATAAGAGTATGATGAGACCATCTTTGAAATGGCATACAGGCCTCTGAATACACCCCTGGAAAAAAAAAACAAACCACCCTTTATTCTGCCAAAATCGATCATTTCCTCCCCATCCAAAAAGACCAAACAGAAAATCACAGTCGAAGTGATAAAGCAAAATGTCCTACTGGCATAAAATGAATGTGAAATAAATGAATGTAAAGCAGAAATCTTTCATATTTACTGCTGGTAACAGAAATGTTGTCTAGAAGTTTCTTCAGACACTTTCTCATACTTGTAGCATGGGTCAACCCACTACACCGGGTTTCTACAGATGGCAATTCCTTAAGAAGCAAACCTCAGTCTTCTCATAGATTGGAATGAAACATAAACTATGAACTAAAAGGAGAGTTTCCTTGCTGTATTCTCATCTATTCCACAAATTTCATAATGTTTTTCACAAATTTCATATTATATAAGTAATTTTTTTAGATTGTGAAACTACTTTGACATCAAGGGTAGCAGAACTACTCCTAATCACATGCACTTCATTTCATCTTTGCCACAGAGAAATAAGTCAATGAACAGTAAGAAGCAATATACCTGCCTAGAAAAAGAAAATCCAGATTTCATATGTGGACACTCAGAAAAAAAATCAGTGAAATAACATATACTACTAGAAAATGTGCCTTTGTAGAAGTGTTATGGTCCTGATGACAGCGAGATCCTGATGACACTGTTGAGATATATTTAAATTACTGTGAGACTTCTACTTGCAATTTACTATGTCTATGTTACCAAAAAATTTCAACATGCAAACTAATATGTTAAAAATGTGTAAAAGAAACAGGTGCAATAAGGCATCATCCATCCATCTACAGGGGTATGTCATAAGAAGTATAAAAACACTTACTTCTTCTTGCTTAGGAATGTTGAACTTGGCTATCTTTGACTTGGGCCTGGCCGAATCAGGTTTGTTGGAAGGCACTCCCCTATATGATTTAGTCGTCTCTGCTGGTAACTTCAGCTTTGGAGACTCATCAGGAGCCTGGTCTTGACCATCCATTGGCCTTACATAAGCTGTTGGTTTCTGCTGACCGAGACTGGGCTTTGAAGCAAGAGAGGGTGGGAAGTTTTGGACGCAGTGCCCACCACCATGCTTTGCTGGCCTCTCTTGTGCTTGAGTTCCTCCTTCTGAGCTACAACTGAGCTTTGCTGGCTGCTGCACTCTACTGATGTTGTCTCCTAACGTGGCCCTCAGTGAGTTTTGCTGGGCAGTATTGGAGGAGGAGGAAGAGGAGGAGGAGGAGGAGGAGGAGGAGGAGGAAGTGGAGGAAGAGGAGGTGGGACTCGATGCATAGCGTTTTAGTTTCTCCAGATTGGATTTTTGGTTCGCCAACTTGAAGTCACCCTTGTGTGACTCCAGCGACCGGTGTCCATGTTTGCTCACTCTCTGCTGGCCATCTGAAGCGGCATTACGCCCAGTCTTCTGCCAGCCCATTGTGGTACTTTTGCTCTGCTGGGCAGCTAGGGATGATGGTTTGGAAGAAGTAGTGCTTGAAATGGGAGGAGGAGGTGGCAGTCTTGAGTCTGCAATAAAATGGTCATCAGGCTTGGGGAGAGACGTCTGAGGAACCCCAGGTTTTGGAACCCCAACGAGATGGCTCTGGTTTGATCGGTCAGTTAACAAGTCTTTCATTTCATCATAGTTGCCCAACGTATTCTGGATGCGATTGGAAAGCTCATCCCCCTTGTTAGTCTGCAAAACAAAAATTGAGTGTTCTGCAACAGTCAATGTAAGAAAACAAAGTTCCCTGCATGATTCTGCTGAAATCCTTACTGAAGTAGCACTGCCTTATTCAGCAGCAGCGTTGAGGGATGAAATCGAAAATCCTTATTGTCTCTGAAGACACTTGTCAACATCTTAAATCTACCCTGAACTGGAAAAGCTATAAAGGGCCTTAGAGTATATAAAAAAAGAAATCTATCACTGATATCATGCCGTACTTAAAGTATATTACCTGGAAACTGGAAAATTTATTATTGCAACTACACAGAATGGTTTGGATTAAATCTGACCATGATAAAACTTTTCCTATAGCTCAACGCAAGCTCTCCTTCAGCCATGAATGAAAACACTGCATTCCCAATTTCCTTCTCTGCCTGCCTAAGTTTTCATAACCATCTGGGAAGCCACACAATGTCCCATGCAAGCACTGAACAAATTCATCAATCTAAGCCAGCCAAATGCTATAAGGTGACTTGAAAACAGTTTGTGGGAAATGAGAAAAGTACAGATGATTATGTCCCTTCTTTGAAAATGCTCTGACAGGATGCTCATTCCAGGGCACTCTCTTCTTTTAAAGAAGAAGTAAACAGAACGCCCACCAAGTTTTTCACATTGCTCAGTGTTTGCTGTGAGTAGCAGAGGGAATACAGACACTCTTCCTACCCTTTAAGATTAATTATTGTCTTAAAAATAACCCATTTACTTCCTGACTGAAAAGGCAGAAGCTTCACAAAGAAATAAAACAAGCAAATAAAACATACTGGAAAAGATTGAAGACTCCTGCTTTAAAAAGCCACTGTAAGCAAAAGAGTGTATCATTAGCATTTATGCAGTAGGGATTTTTCTGAACCCTGCCAAGATTCAGGCGTGTGATGTCCTTTACTTTACATTTTCAGAGGAAGACAGTAATGAGGTAGTGCAATTCTCCTTTCTCTCTTCTAGACATAGAGTCTAAATGGGAAAACTCCTAGTGGTTTCAGAAGGCTAAGCTTTCATCTTGAGACTCTCTGTTTTAGAGGAAAACAGAAAGAAGGAGAAAGAAGGGAGAAAAAGGGACTGGAGAAGATCCCCCTAAAGTTATGTTAAAAAATATGAAAGATGTAGCGAGCACATCAGTTACTCTAGAAAACTGGAATATGTAAGGGAAGGTATGTAAGGGTAACACCCAGTTTGGAACAATGCTTTTTTAGGGTTTCCTAGTAGGAAAGCTAAACCCAAGCAAAAACGCCCCGTAAATGAGTGTTGTGATTGCCAAATGCAAATTTTCAGAGGACTACAGTGGAAGCATTCTTAAGTCAAACAGTAGAAGCAGTCCTGTTTTGCTTGAAACTTTTGCCCTCAAATTTCAAGGACACTACCTTGTAACTATATAAAATATATCCCAGCTAGCTTTCTGATATATATTTGTTACTGTGCTAATAGACCTGAATATATATCAAAAATATATATTGAAGGAGAGTGGGAAGGGAAAAACTCAAAAGTGTTGCATCCAAAACTTTACTTTTCAAACTTGGAATAAGATGGTTCAACCACTACAGCCTGATCTTCCCTCTGCACATACAGCTGTTACTATCATAAAGACAACAACCTGCTACGGAGAGAACTATGAAGCATTAATTCACAGACAGCAAGTGATTTAAAAAGGGGTGTTCCTTCACTTCACAGGAATCACATCAATATCCTAAAGAAGAGGAAACTATTAATGAGGCTTCAAAAGTAGGAAGCATCACATACATCTGAAAATAAAGAAGGTTGGAGATACACTCACATGTCTCCTGGAGTCAATAAAATAACTTCTACATTTGGGCATCTCCTTGGCCAGCAGAATTGTTTTCCAGAAGACAAAGGGAATTTTCCTTTTCCCCAGTGGGTCTCTTCTATGTTTCCTGTGGATTCTCCACCCTGTGCAGATTCCTTGTAGAGAAATATTTTTCCAGCTTCCCTCTATGGAGGGAGATCTGTCCTTGGGCCTGCACTCAGTCTGATTCAGTCAGTGTGTGTATGAGGTTTGTTTCCCTGCCAGAGCATGGCAACAAGGATCACCAAATGGCATGGGGCCCCTGGCATCCACAAGTCTCCTACAGCATGCATAGCTTGTGAGGGCAGTTCTCCACCCCGATGCCGCTAGCTCCATGAGCATAAAAGAATTTGTGTGCAAGTTTTGCCCCTGAAAAATCCAATTTCCCTAAAAGAAGGTTTATTTTTTTTCTAATGGCTGCTATTTGGATGGGAAGGAAATAAAAGCCTCATTGCAGATTATCTGTAGACTATCACTAGCTCAGAAAAGTCATCAGGTTGCCTTTTATATGGATGTGATGTGAAGGTCACACATAGACATCTTGTATTGAGAGATCCCAGATAACCACAAGAATAATTGCAGCAAACTGGTATCACAGCATGTGCTGACAACTGGTCTGTGTTGTTTATTCCTCCAGAACACACTGGGGATAATGTGAGGTGAGATTTTGTTTGGAGCTGATCTCACAAAGAAGAATTCACCTAAATCCTCTTGGGAACATGATGGGATCTGAGGTAACCTGCTACGAGCTTTAGTTTGTCCTACTATTTGCTCTGAAACATTGATGGCCTTATTTAAGCATTCACATAAGGAAAACATGGTCACAAAATGAGTAACTAGGAAAAGCATTTTGTCCAAACATGTCTAACTTAGAGTGCTCTGATATTCTTCTGCAATGCAAGATGAATCCATGCATTTGAAGATGGCAACATCCAGCACTTCTAAAAATAAACCTGATGGCTGCCCAGAAGGCCATCAGAATTTTTTCCTCATTAAAAATACTTACATGGTTAATGGGGCAAGATATTCTGTCCAGAAAATATCCAGAACTAATTTTCTATTTTTCACATCCCCCTCTAAAAGAGATTTTAAGTAAATGATACTGGATTTCCTGTAATCCTTCATAAAGGGTTGCTATGGATACTTTGAACAGGATAAGGGGCAACCCAAAGAGTCAGGATTTTTGAGAAAATTCAATGTTACAGTAGTAGTGATACATGTCAAGGTGAGAGAGGACATAAGATTTAAGAGATTTCCAGTCTGCTTTTGATTTTCAGATATGGCCTTCTGAATGGCATATCCTTTGGCTTTAACTCATGTTTCTCAAGCTGTGCAGAGGAATACTGAATTTGATCAGAGCTTGCAGTGAATGTCTGCTATAATTTCATTCTCCTTTGGAAACACCCAAAAGCTGAACATCTTTAAATGCACTAAGAATGGGTTTCAGTTTTGCTTTTGCAGAAAGGTTTCCTCTTTTGCAGTTAGCCTCTCTCCACAATAAGATCAAAATGCCCAAGTCACAGTTCTGTCCCCCACACTGAAAGTTCACAAATGCTTGGATGAGTTCAGACAGCCCAATGGTCCACTGCCAATGTATACATGACATTCGGAGAACGTCACTGATGAAGTTTTGATGTCTAATATTACCAGAATGACTGGTCGCCCCAAGCAACTGTGGTTGTCACACCAACAGAGCTGTGAGTTATACTGCTGTCCTGGGCTTTGCCTTTCGCCATGTTTCCCGGACAAAGTTAGCTGTAGGATGTATTTCTGCAGCACCTTCTTTACATGATTGTCCAAAAGAGGGACATAGTGTTTAAAGATAAGAAGCAAGGATGGAGCCATTATTCTAATCACCCTGTAGGATATCCACTCAGTATCCTCTCTGCTTCTAGAGTTGGTAATGATTTTTCAGTCATTCCTATTAGAGTTGACAGAATTAAACTGTGGTTGCATAGAGGTGCCTTCAGACATCGTAACTCAGAAACTCTTGGTGTGTCCCTGACATATCACGCCTGTGTCATGATAGTCAGTACACTAGCCCAGAGGTAATAATCAAAGTGCACAAAATATTCCAACTGTACCACTTTTATAAGTAATTTGAGCTTCAGTATTACCAACCTGAGGCACCACAGACAAAACAGTAGTGGGGACCCAGCAAAAGGCCCAGTCCTTTTTGTGAGTGGTCTATTCAACTGGACCTACCAAGTGGAAAATCATTAGGTCTTCACTGAAACAGAGCCCTCAAGAAATACCTAGTCACAGCTGACTTATGCTTTTCAGGCTCTCTTCCATGGATTAGCCCTTGACTGGTCTCACAGTAGACTTTTTCAAGTAGATCCTTGAGGAGTTCAAGACATTTGCCATGGTTTCTAAATGTCTTTGTAATGAATCTGAAATTTGGGCAGCTGGATGTCAGCTTCAAGGCAGATAGAGCTGTGTTCCATCAAGGGACATGGTTTGAAAGTGGCAGATTTTTCTTTTTTATTAGGGACTAAATACAAAAAACAATCTGGAAGAAGAGCAAGCTAAAAGCTGACCCTGAAGCACGAGCAGAAAAATGGAAGCATGGAAGTCAAGTGCAGAAGCCAAGTGCCAGGTCATGGAAAGAGGAACTAAACCACCCAAAGCATCAAGGACAAGTGATGCTGCATGGAGGGAAAGACTTCACAATGTGGTGGTTGTAACAGTAACTTGGACACTACTGGAAAGGCACACCAGACAATACATGATGATGCTTTGATGCATGCTGTCAAAGTCATTGGTTTCACTGGGGAAGAGAAGCAGCCTCTGTGGGATACTGCTCTCTGGTCCTGTTCACAAGGGCTCTGTTTTCAGCCTTCTGTAAAGTGCAGAAGATCCTGCTTGAGCCTTCTAACACGGAGTGAGAAAAGACGTTGTGCCTCATCAAACTAATGTTACCATGAGAAGCAAAACAGGGAGCTGAGACTCCTAAGCTACTTCTGCCTTTGGTGAGGGCAAAACACGTATAGTAGATAAATTTTCTTGGTAATGCTTATAGAAAAAAAAAGAAGCGAACAGCAACATATTTCACTACATTAACCCTGGCCACGGCATAATGCTTACTGTACTGCTTGACCTTCACCCACTATTCTTACACAATTGTTTTCTTCTGAGTGCTGCAGAAACAGGGCACCGTCACCTTCACCTCCTAGCTTTAATTCCGTCTCAAATATTGTTAGGATAGTTCTAGTTTATTTTACTCTTGCTGCTGAATACTATAAGAAGCTCTATACATATGCATATATATATATATATACACACATAAAATCTGATTCTCAATGAATCATGCATATTCTCTGGGAATTTGGTGGGGAGGGTACTGACACCTGGACAATGCCTTCTGCAGACTGTATTTTTGAACTGTGGAATAAATAAATTAAAAAAGAGTCACACAGCTGGGAAGCATCTACCTTGTATGGTTCACTGAAGAGGGAATAGCTCGTGTTAAATGTGCCATCCTCCTGCTGGGCCTCCTGATTTCTCCTTTCCCATTCTTTCCTTCGCAGCACATTTCTATCTGGCTCATAGACACTGCAACAAAAAAAAGGAGAAATAGTTTTTTTAAGAGTTAAAAATTAGACGGCAACATATAAACCAGTGTGCACTTAAAAGTTAAAAACTTTTGCAGACAGATGGCAAAAATAAGCACCAACATGAATCGGATGAATGCCAGTTCAAGTAGGCTGGGGAGGCTCAGGTCTCTGGGAATGCTAGTGCTTTCTTTGCAGAGAATAGATAATTAAATTCTTACAGAAATATAAAAAAGAAATCACAGGGCAGGATCTAGTCTGTGCAGAACTTCTCTGCTTGAAATGTGATAAAGGAAATATCTAAGCAACTTTGACAAAGACTGAAAGTACTCTTAAGGCAGAGGGTAATTACAGCTATGAGTAAATAGAAATTATGAACATATTTCCACTTATGACATATCCTCTGAGTGTTGCATGCTCCTTTTTTTCACATGGATGTGTTTCTGTAGTGATTCTTTCATTAACTAGCTCCCTAAAGAGCTGTTAAAACTATATGCTGTAGTGGTTTCCACAGTTAGGTTGCTTCTTCTGATCTCTGTTAATCAGCCAAGTCGTGAAACTACTACTAAAACAACTCCTCTCTCTGATGGATTTGACACTACCACAACTTCAGAACATGAATAAATGAATACTGGCATGACAGTGCATGTATGGCTGGTAGCGTGTAGCTGGAGAGAGAATAAAATCACTGCATTACACAAAAGAATTAATTTTTAGAAATTAACTACTTTGGCTCCAATTCAGACATTCAGAATAATTTTTCTTTCACCTCCCCCCCCCCCTCCAGATTTCTAGTTTAATGCATGACAACATAAACCAGAGAAACCACACAGGTTTACACATTTCAGTCTGTTATGTTTTATTCTCCTCACAGAGAAAACCAACGTGTCTAAGAAAGTTTATGTGTTATTTCAGGACAATGTGCCAAGTATGCTGATTGCCTGTTTTGCTTAGCTCAGCTAATGCTTTTCTTCTGGCACTGTAAATCTGTAAAGCAGGAATATGTATTAATGTCATGTAAGTGCACAACGTGTTAATAAGAAAAACACTGTCTTACTAACCAACTTCCCAGTTAGTAAAACATATGTTGCATTGGTTACCCACGTGATGCTACCTAGTATGCCTAAGGCAAGGCAGCCAAAAGGCCAACAGTGATCTGATTCTAATTCAAGACTTGAGGGAGCTGAAAATACATAGGATATGTTAGGCACTATTAGCGTTTAAAAACAATGCCTCAGCAGTCACCAAAGGAACACAAAATCTTATGTTTGCTTGTTAATGCTGCTAACTCGAACTGGACTGCACAGTACCCTTCTGATGGGTCTGAGGGCAGATGCCAGGCTCCGAGTAGGGCTCTCAGACACAGGGGCTTATTGTAAAGCAAAGGGTTTCAGGATAGCAGGTTGGAGAAAGCATCCAAATACATATCTGTTTATTCCACTTACAGGTGGTTGAGGGTTTTTTGGGTTTTATACCATATTTTTCATGAGCAATACATGTTATTCGGGCCAACACGCTCTCCTTGGAAAGCAGTGTATGAGGCAGCAATTGTAGGGGTGGAATTTTGGAAAATGCCTTCCTCCAGGAAGAAGGGGATAGCGAAGGCCTCCCCATTGGGTCCCTGCGCACGAGATCATCTGCTACACATGCTGCCAAAGCCAGAGGCAGAGCAGTTGTCATTGACTGCTATGGGAGCAAAGGTCTTCAGTTACTACATCATGCCACTGAGTATACTCCCATCAGCTAAGTCAGTTAGCAACCGCCTCTGTGTCTAAAGCAGACTTTCTGCCACAATGAATAGCTGTTGTTAGGTTGGGTTTTTCTGGAGTTGCAGGGATCGGGTTATAACTTCATCCTCAGCTACATGACCCCATCTGGAATCTCTTCGCTCTTTGAGATGCTTTGCATTTGGACTTTAGCTTGCAATTAAACAGAGAATCGGCAGTTTCCCTGAGATTAATTATAATACTGGTCTCTACCCAATTTCTAAGAAGTAAGCAAGTGCAGCATTCTTCACTAGGTCTCATACAAATTTAAAAATGCACTGGTGTGATACTCCTGAAATGGAAGGACATTTTATCCCTTTACTGGATAGAGACATACTTGATGAAGACGTACAAGTCACCAGGTCTCTGAACCCCCTTCTCAAATGAGCTCACTGCTGGCAATGCAATGCACAACCTGCAATAATTCAGAATGATTATGCAAATGGCAGAACTGTGTGACAATGCCTAACATGCCATCTATAAGCAGTAAGTTAGGAAGAGCTACAAGTTGAGAGTTGTGTTCCTTTGGTAATACCAGATGGCAAAATGTCTAGCATTTGTGAGGCTGTTCCTTATTTGCATGAACATTGTAGCAATCACATTTCCTTGAACGTATGTCACCAAATGTATTTATTTGTTTTGGTTCAAGGAGAATACTGCCAACTGCTATAATTGTCTTTATTGCAAACACTTCAGTTAATGGAAAACAGTTCTTTTTAATAGTTTTCTTCTCTATTTTTTTTTAATTTGCAATTTAAAACAATCCCAAAGGTACATCTACTTGTTAATCGTTTACAGCATGTCTTTTCCACAGCTCAGACATGAAGAACAAGCTCGTGAAAATCTCATGATTTTTTCTTCATTGGGGGATACGTACATATGTGAGTGATATCTACATATATATGTGTAATATCCATGCTTATACATCAGCTTACTGATGAAGAATTTTGCTAGTATGGGCCAAAATGTTGAAGCAGTTTTGTAAGACTTGGAAACTAAAGAAAATGTAAATACTCATCTCTCAGAAGTCACTGTCATTTATATTTGTTTCATACAGGTCAAATTCCAAAAGGGTGAATTTAAATAGTTTTTATATGGTATACCATTAGTTTTAAAATGCTGCATCTGTTTCAAATTCATGCTTAGAGGACACAAACCAAAGCACAGGAAACAAGTCAAATACTTGCAAAAGTTATATATGAATAAAGGTTGTATGATAGAAATTAAACTATCTCAGATTTGGCACGCTGCTTTTTTTGATTTATCTCAACCCTAAGATCTGCCAAGGCACACACTGGATTTACCAATTAATTGGGTCTAAATACCAATGTCTCAATCTCAAAGCACTTTCAGCACACCATCACCACCACATGGTCACAGCTGTCGTACCTTCTCTGATTTTTCCAGGATACTTTGAGTAATTTCACTCTCAGACATTTGATAAAACAGAATTCCAATGGATTTCCAAACTTCTCAGACTACGTATGTTCAATAAGTTTTGATCTGTTGTGATGCCTTTTGGAAGATCACCTTGATGACTACCCACTCTTTGGCTGTGTGCAAGGTGAGCAGCCTGAAGAGAAGAGCCTAGGCACGCTGGTGCCTGATGGGAGAGTGGTAGTGACACAAGTCTCCCCACTGAAATACTCACAGCCTTCTTCACGCTACTCCTGACATCAGAAGGAACCATTTCCTTTAGTCCTTAATTAGAAATAGAGATGGCTCAGGGGACAGCCTAGGAGCAGAGCAATAATTTTACCTGAAAAACCTGCAGCTGGATTTAATCTCCTACAAAGTCCAAAGAGTTATGTTGCCTCAGGCTAGGCTGAAAGTAATCATATAAAAAGCCTAAAGTTTTAAATGTTGAAAAATCTCCTTTTCTTTCTTTCCTTTCTATTTTTTTTTTTAAAGTACACTATTTCTGACTCTATTTACCTCCCTCAGACATCACTTCTTGGAGCAGCTCAAATAAAAAGGTCTAATCTCCATAATGAACTGGGTGGAGACAGTGCACCAATGTATCCTACTGTCCTTCTGTTTTAGGGAATGCCCAAATTTGCATTCAGAGGAAGACGTCCTTTCCCACAAATGAAAGCACTGCACCTTCACTGAGGAATTACACGCCTTTGCAGGCGTATGGTGTGTATTAACGATGCTGCCTGACCTTTTCAGAAACCACAAAATTGCTGCATCACTAAGGAAAGATTCAGGAAGGGTAGTGTTATTTTGTTACAAGATCACTATCCTTATAACAGCCGGCATCTTTGAGGCTGTTAAAGACATGGGTAGGTAAATTGAAAGTGAGATTGCTGGTACTCCCCTTGCCTGGCATCAGTTTATTTTCTGGCTGTGGGGGGCTGTGACCCAGGCAGCCCTACCAGCATGACAGAGGATGGTGTTACCACATGTATATGCAGACCTGGCTGCAGTTTCTGAACTTATCATTTACAGCAACATGAAATCTCGCCTTTGCCTTTCCAGACCTTCCAATATAATTTTCCAGTCCAAAGATTTAGTTCATTATTTCTGAATTGTGAGGGTTTTGCTATACCCACATACACACTCACCTTCCTTCTACCCCCCCAAATACTGTAATATAAATTTAGCTGGTGTAGTTTGTTTATTTGCAGTTAATGTTTACCCAGGAGACTGATGTCCTTCACCCCAGCAGCTACCCATGCCACTTAGAATAAAACTTTCAGAACCTGAAGCCTAGACATACTAATTACAAAAGCAGAGTTGATGCTTCACCATTCAACTATTTCTTAAACTGGCAAACCCTGAGGGCTCCTGGCAGGTCTTTGCTAGCGAAGACATAGTTCCCAGGGCTGAGCCTCTTTACCGGATTTTATCAACCTCCCCATTTGTTCCTAAACTGACCCTTCTTCTTCTGTAATCACATTTAAAGGCTCCATCAAAATGCCATGAGACTACAACACTCACTGCCAGTGTCATGGGAACGACATCATCCCCAACCTGCCAGGTGCAGTCCCTGAATATCCCCTGGGAGCGTACAGTGCTGATCTTGTTCCAAACAAACAAACAAAAATCCATCTCAGAAACACAACTCATACCATAAGTGACTAAAAGATATGTGCACTTCAAGAACAAACCAGACCTGTGAACAAGTTTTCTGCAAGGACACATACATCTTTGAAATTAAACTTTAGCACACAGTCATTTTTGAATTATGAACAAAGTTGGAACTGCTTCAAAGCCATGGAAAACAGACAATATTTCAAGAAAATAAATTTTAAAACAGTCCACTATTATTCTGAACATTTTTCCACAAATTTTAATCTGGCACACAAGTCAATATACTAAATTTCAGGCTGAAGTGAGGACATTTTCTTAAATATTTAATAGTCTAATTCTCCTCCGAATTACTACATTTATGCCAAAGTAGCTAAATAGAGAAAGTCAAAGGAAGAACTTACACAACACAATAAAAAAGCAGTCCAGCCATGATTCAGGACAGTGATTTCAAAACTCAATTCAGAATGGAAAGTGCATTCTGAATTTAAATATACTATCATTCCTGTATCTCTGCCATATTTTAAAACTCGAAACAATTAACCAGCCTGAAACTCTGTAAAGGCAACAGTCCCCGGCATTTTTAGAAAATAGTCTTAACTCTGATGATTTAATTACAACAGGGTTATATTGCTTGCTGAATTGCTGTGCTTAACATGAAAGTGTTAAAACATTTAATGCCTGTTTTCTCTTTCACTGTTCATGTCCAGGGTTTTTGCTGGCCAATTTCTTGGTACCGGTTCCATTTCCAGCTAAGTATAACTGATACCTGTTTGGAAATTTATTGATAATGGGGTAGGGGAGCTTTGAGAGATGGCAACCTTACATTTTTGAGCATTAAATGTTTTTCCTAATCATATTTGAACTATTATTTAAATTATGACAAAGGGGCTGCCTTTGTCAAGTGCCATAATCAATGAAATACCTTCCTAAGTTTCAACTAGACTTTTTAGACTTTTTATCTAGCTTAAACAGCAGAAGTTAATTTGATGATTTTTACAGTATTTTTTCCCATTTACAAACAGGAATGCCATGGGATAAAGCAATTACTCTGATTTACTGTTTTCACTTTGATTGAACATAAAGATGTAGCAGGGTCTCAAAAAAGCAGTAACTTAACAAACTGTGCTCCAATCCACAGACAGATAAAGTACCTATTTTGCTATTTCAAAGAGTTTACCTCCAGGCAGCAGCACAGAGCAAACATCAATCAATGACATGTGTCTAAGATGAGATTGATGTTTACTCTCACAGCTTTTCATCTTACATCCAATAAATTATTTTTCCTTCACCAAAATGCCTGGTTAAATTTCATTTTTCACTTTGCAGTATCAGTTTTAAAACTTTACCTTCCAGCAATTTTAAAGCTAGGATTCATTGATGCTTCAGTTTTTACAGCCTGTTTATGATTTGTATTAGCCATGAAACACTACCGACCAAACATGAATACGATCAGGGGGAGCTGAGCTGGGGTGGTTGCTTGCACGGTGGCAGGTGCAGGCTGGAAGGTGTGAGATTGCTTTAATTATCTGCCTAGAAATTCCACGTCCAAAACGGGGAGCTATATTTTCAGGGGCAGATATATTACATCCACCAAATGAATGAATATATACATATCATATCTGCAAAATCAGCACTGTAGCGTTTGAGTCAGGTCTTCTGAGGGCTAACACTGGGCAACTGGAAGGAACCAAGGAAAGGCTGATTGTGGGTGCAGTTATTAACTTATAGGCACTCACACTGGACATTCAAAAAATGTATGAGTGCTTTGCATGCAACCTGACTGAATTTTAAATATATATTGAAATACTGAGAAAACCCAGGGCTGCAATTGAGACTGGGATCTATGTTTTTGACCCAGAGCATCATAACAGAGGAACGTTAAAAAAAAAAATCCAGTCTAGTTCAACACTATTAAGAGCACCTCTTCCAGCCCTGATACAGATAAAACATGCACATTTTTCCCTCTGTGAAGTTTTGCCCAATGAGAGAAATTGAGACATAATTCTAATTTATTTTTACTTTCAGGAAAAATAACTTTATCACATGATAAAAATCTACCAGTCCATACCTACAGGATACACAGATATCCAAACATATGCCATTCAGTATTAATATGTAATCCTATATTCAACACCTTACTATTGTCTAACACTAAAACTGCTAGCAAAAATGCCTAAGATGGATGAAGATCTAGTAACAACACTGTTACTAGAAACAAAACATTACTATTACTTTTAATGTTGTACTGATCTAACAATACACTCTTCGAAAGTATATTCACAAGTGTAAAATTCACCGCTGTTAACCATCTTACACCTGGAATGACTGTTTCTTTTTCTTCAGAATCCAAAATTATATTTAAAACCTCCAGAAATTAAGTGGAGAGTTTGGCTGCCAAGAAACAGATACCGGAGATATGACAAAGTATTCCTTTTGTATCCTCATCTCTATTTTCCAGGTGGAGATAAAAATGAAATCAAGACTGAAGAGCACAAACCTGACAGACCACAATGAAGCCCTTTTATTTTTGTTAATGTTATTTTTATGTCATAACTAAAAAATACAACAGAATCACAGAATGGTTTGGACTGGAAGGGACCTTAAAGATCATCTAGTTCCAGCTCCCCTACCATGGGCAGGGAGACCTTCCACTAGACCAGGTTGCTCCAAGCCTCATCCAATCTGGCCTCGTACAATTCCAGAGATGGGGCATTCAAGCTTCCCTGAGTAACCTGTTCCACTCTCTTGTCACCCTCATAACAAAGAATTTCTTCCTTATATCTAATCTAAACCCACTCTCTTTTCAGTCTGAAGCCATTCCCCCTTGTCCTGTCACTACATGCCCCTGTACAAAGTCTCTCCCCAGCTCTTGTCAGTCCCCTTTAGGTACTGGAAGGTGCTGTAAGGTCTCCCTGGAGTGTCCTCTTTTCCAGGCTGAACAAATGCAACACTCTCACCCTGTCTTCATAGGAGAGGGGCTCCAGCCCTATGATCATCTTCATGGCCCTCCTCTGGACTCAATCGAACAGGTCCACATCCTTCCTGTCCTGAGGACCCCAGAACTGGATGCGGTACTTCAGATGGGATCTCACCAAAGTGGAATAGAGGGGCAGAATCACCTCCCTTGACCTGGTGGTCACACTGCTTTTGATGCAGCCCAGGACACAGTTGGCTTTCTGGGCTGCAAGTGCACATTGTCAGGCCATGCTGAGCTTCTCATCAACCAACACCCCCAAGTCCTTCTCAGGGCTTCTCTCAGCTGAGGGAATCAATGAGAAACCTTTTTTTTCTGTCTAACCTAACAATGCTGAATTCCCTGGGCTACTACACAAGGCTTTACCTAACTTGGTGATGTCTATATCTGACGCAGTTTCTTCTTACATTCCTTCCCTGCATGAGATGTCAGACACAACTCCCCACTTGTCTGTGTACCTCCAGAATGACTTTTGCTTTTCACTGCATCTTTATGCATGGGAAACCATTCCAGTTACGATCTGACAAGCCTGTGTGGTTTTCTTCCTTGATAATACTTTTTTAGGCTCTTTACAGTCATAATTAGTAAAAAATTATAGCATTTTTTTTATTGCCCCATCTCTGTAGAGGATGTGCACACATATGCAAATTATTCAAACAGTCTTGGTCAGACTGAGTGATGCAATAAACTGAATTTACTCCTATCACTGTGTGATTTCTAGGGATGTTCTGAACTTTTAAAGTGTAATGAAAAAATTCTGGCCTTTTAAAAATCTATTTGACATTTTGCAGTAAGTGTTTAATATTTTATTTAAAATGTTTGTTGAGCTTCCTATTGATGTGTTTGCTGAAAACTGGTTTTCAGTCAATAAAGATTTTCAGTGCTAGTTTCAGTAATAAAAAAATTAAAACTTAAAAAAAATTTAAGCTAACAACACCTAATAAAAATTTAAAAAGTTTCCTGAAACCTAGCAAAATCTAAATGAATTTAAAAGTCTCCTAAAAACTGTGAAAAAATATGTTTTGCCTCTATGATATTTTTCTTTAAAAAAAGGCCTTTTTCAGAAAAGAAACGCCTCCTTGTACCCATTTTTTTTCAAGCAATAAGTAGCCTATTCTTTCCAGGGGGCTCTGTACAGTGGTCCATCCACCCACAGCTAATTGCAGGACTGGTAAATACACCAAGGTATACTTCACATGGCACACACAAATTGAAAGCTTGCAACTGGTAGAAAAATGTTACCGTGCAATTCACCCTGCTGCAATCTGATGTCTAACCTGAACCTCCCCTGGCACAGCTTGAGGGAGGTTCCTCTTGTTCTGTCGCTGGTTGTCTAGGAGAAGAGGCTGACCCCGACCTGGCTACAACCTTCCTTCAGGAAATTGTAGAGGTAAGTGATAAGGTCACCCTCCAGCCTCCCCTTCTCCACATTAAATAACCCCAGCTCACTGCTTCAAAGGACTTGTAGTCCAGACCCTTTACTAGCTCTGTTGCCCTTTTCTGAACATGCTACAGCACCTCCATGTCTTTCTTGTAGGAAGGGGCATTCGAGGTGTGGCCTCACCAGTGCAGAGTACTGAGGAACAATCACTTCCCTAATCCTGCTGGCCACACTATTGCTGATACAGGTCACGATGCCATTGGCCTTCTTGGCCACCTGGGCACACTGCTGGCTCATGTTCAGGGGCTGTCAACCAGCACCACCAGGTCCTTTACTGCTGGGCCGTATTCCAGCCATTCTGTCCCCCGCCTGTAGCACTGTGTAGGGTTGTTGTGACCTAAGTTCAGGACCCATCACTTCACCTTACTGAATCCCATGCAACTGGACTTGGTCAGCCTGTCTAGATGCCTCTGCAGAGCATTCCTGCTCTCTAACAGATCAGCACTCCCATGCAGCTTAGTGTCATCTGTGAACTGACTGAGAGTGCACTCAATCCCCTCTTCCAGATCATTGAAGAAGATATTAAACAGAACTGGCCTCAAAACTGAGCCTGAAGGAACACCATAAATGATCAGCTGCCAACTGGATGTAGTTCTATTCACCACCAGTCTCTGCTGACTCCCTTCCTTACTTCACCAAGAACTGAAAACTCTATAATTTTATGGCCACTATGCCCAAGATGGCTTCTGACCAGCGCACCTCCCAGCAGCCCTTCTCTGTTTATGAACAGCAAGTCAGCAGTTCATAAACAGAGGGGCACCACCCCTGGTAGACTAACTTATCAACTGTGTTGGGAATTTACCTTCCACACACTCCATGAACCTCCTAGACTGCCTCCTCTCCACTATGTTCAGTTTCCAGCAGACATCCAGCACATTAAAGTCTCTCACAAAAACAAGAGCTAGCAATCGTGAAACATTAGCCAGCCTTTTATAGAAGCTTTCATCTGTCTCTTCATCCTCGCTGGGTGGTCTGTAACAGACTCTTATCAGGATGTTTGCCTTGTTAACCTTCTCCCTGACTCTCACCCATAGGCATTCAACCTTATCATCACTATTCTTGAGCTCTGTAGAGTCAAAACACTCCTTAAAGTATGGAGCCACCCCACCACCTCTCCTTCCTTGCCTATCCCCCCTGAAGAGCCTAGAACCATCCATGGCAGCACTCCAGTCATGCGAGTCATCCCATATCATTTCCACGTTGGCGACTACATCATAGTTTCCCTGCTGCACAATGGCTTCCTGCTCCTCCTGTTTGCTACTTACACTTCATGCATTGGCATAGATGCGCTTCAGCTGGGCTATTGATTTCACCCCCAACACTGGCATGCCACCCCTAGGCTCACCTCTACTGAGCCTGGTTTTATGCCCTTCTCCCTTCAAACCTAGTTTAAATCATTAAGGCCAGCTCTAAGAGCACTTGGCCACTACACAGGCAACAGCAGTGTGTATTAGAAAACATTCCTGGCATAGAGGCAAAAGGAACAAAACTTCACAGGCTTCCATGGATGACAAAGATGAGTAGTTTTAAGTTGTTAAATTATTTTGGTGCTGCTAAGAATCCCTACGAAACACGAAAGTGAAAGATACACAGAGATTCAGCACCGAAATGTTCAAGCTGTGAAAACTCTTGATTGTATTATGTTCTGATTTTAAATCAATATTCAAAATTATCTGATGTCCAAAGAGTACCAAAATACAGTCCTGAAGTACAGGACACAGGAGTGCAGCCTTACATAGTATTGTACTTTCATGGAAAGCCAAAGCACAGTATTTCATTATGAATGTGTCAGCTGTTAATAACCATCAAATCTATGACTCATGAAAATGTCTATACATGTTTTATTAACAAAGCAACATTTCCAATTTACTCTTACCATAATGGATAATGACTAAAGGTTCATCAAGGTTAATCAAGAAAATGATGTAAATTTTATATTGCATTATGTTTCACTTGGCTTAAAATGGATCTTCAGCAACAATCTTTTTTATGTGTTTAATCATGATTTACAGCATTATGGAAACTACGCAACAGCCCCATTGTGAAAAAAAGTTATTAACAAGTCAGTGCATAAGTCATCAGATTTTATGTATTCACAGAAAATCACTTCTTGGGATCTTCAGCGGACAGTCACTGAGTTTGCTTTCTGTAAAAATAGAATTGATATGTTTTGAGATGCCTTGTTTTAGTTTATCTTTCCTTCAGATTTTATAGATAGATGGAGACCTTATTATACCATTTTATATATGGCAGAGAAACCATCACTACATACACATAAGGTTGAACCGAGTTTTAAACAGATCTATGTTAGCATGTCTACATGATAAAAATAAATTTGGATGACGTCAATAATTGCACATGCAGATAAAGCAACCAAAGAAGTTAAACCCTATGTCAATCATAGAGATAAAAAAAAAATCAACCTCTGTAAATGCCCAAATAATAAATTCACTAAAATCTGTACTTTTGTTCACATGAACACACAAATGCAGCTCACTATGAGAAGAAACTGTGACTGTTTTTAGCAATAACTTGCTTGTATCAATCTGTAAGCATAAAATCTAATTATGGGGAATTATGAAATTCCATCTTCATTCGGCTCAGTTGAAAACATTTCAATAGAAAATGGAATGAGAGATATATATTTACATATTTACATATAAATATAAATATAAAAAACTTAACTCTAAATCTATCTGTCATATCTTGACATGTAGCCCCAAGGGATACGCAACTAAGATTAGGAAGTTAGTCAAAACCAGTATACCATGCATAAGAGAATATTTTATGTCCATCATGGCTAGGCTTCGCAAACGAAGATTTGGGGAAGGCTCTATCCATGTTTGTCACAAGCATGCTGGTGGCTAAAGAGGCCAATACGAGACAGGCACATCTGGTTGCAAAAGGCACAGCAGAAAGACTCCTTAGATGATATATTCTGCAAGGCACGATTCTTTCTGCGTTGTCTTTTCTCCTCAAGGGTGATCCTGCGTGCTTTCTCAAAAGCATCAGCAGCGTTATAGATGGTGTGTCTCCAGACCTCCCGACTGGAAGCCACAGTAGACCAGTGATGAAGATCAATATGGTCAAGGCTGAGATGTTGTTTCAGGGAGTCCTTGAATCTTCTCTTCGGGGCTCCTCTCATGCGGCAGCCGGTGGCAAGTTCACCATAAAGCAAGATCTTAGCGAGGCAGTGGTCCTTCATCCTGGAGACGTGCCCTGCCCAACACAGCTGTGTTCTCAGCAACATGGCCTCAATACTTGTGACTGCTGCCTGTTCTAGAACAGATGTATTGGTCACATAATCTGACCAGTGGATGTTTAGGATTGTGCGGAGACTGTTGATGGAAGTGTTCTAGGAGTTGCAGGTGGTGGCAGTAGATGACCCATGATTCAGATCCATATAAGAGAGTAGACAACACTATGGCTTTGTAAACACTGATCTTTGTACTTTTCTTCAGGTGTTTATTTCTCCAAACTGTTTTATGAAGCTTTCCAAAGGCACTATATGCCTTTGCTAACCTGTTGTCTATCTCTCCGTCAATCTTACCATCCGAGGAGATGAGGCTACCGAGGTAATTAAACTGCTGGACTGATTTGAGCTCTGATTGGCCAATGGTGATATGGGGATGATGGAAGGCTTCCTGAGGTGCCGGTTGATAGAGAACTTCTGTCTTCTTTAAGCTGACTTCCAGCCCAAAGAGCTCAGCAGCGTCTGCAAAGCAGGATGTTAAACGTTGCAGAGCTGCTTCTGTGTGTGCAACAAGGGCGGCATCATCAGCATAAAGCAGCTCCCGGACAAGATGGTTTAAGGTCTTGGTGTGGGCCTTCAGTCGCCTTAGGTTGAAAAGGCTTCCATCAGTACGGTATCAAATGTAGATACCGTCCTGATCATTGAGGTCTGCAGTGGCCCTTTGGAGCATCATGCTGAAAAAGATTGTGAATAGGGTTGTTTCACACCATTCTTTATTAGAAAGGACTCAGAAAGTGTGTTGCCATATCTGACTTGGGCGTGCTGATCCTCATGGAGTGAGATGATCATTTTAAGGAACTTGGGGGGACAACCTAAGCATTCCAAAATCTGCCACAGACCTTTTCTGCTCACAGTATCGAAAGCATTGGTGAGGTCAACAAAGGTTAAATAGAGATCTTTGTTCTGTTCCCTACACTTCTCTTGAAGTTGTCTGAGAACAAACACCATGTCTGTGGTACTCCTGTTGGCTCGGAAACCACATTGGCCTTCAGGTAGAATTCCTTCTGCTATAGTGGGTATTGCTGCCGGGGCCGGGAGTTTATGTCCATATATGAATAAAAATGCGTACATGTTAAGATAACGAAAAAGTTAAAACTTTCATACCCTGTGACTGGTGTAATGCACATAAGCTTCTAACACATGCTAGTCCCAATTCATTTGCCCACAAAGACAACTGTATCATAACTCATGTGCACCTTCAGAGCTCCACAGAGAAGCACCCATGCGCTTCCCCCCTTAAGTGACACACAATGGGAAGTGAGGTATTTTATCTTCATTATAGAAAAAAACCCCACAACATTTCAAACACAATTTTCAGTTTGTGCCTCCCTTGACACTGTGTTTCTGCTCAAGAAGAGTGGTGGTGACATGTCCATACCACAAACCCAAACCAAAATGTAACATGTCAGGAATACAAAACTCTAAAAGTAACATAAGTGCAAAATAAGCTCCTGTGTTTTAACTTGCAGATACAGTACAACTGTTCAAGTGCCTCACTTTCAAGTAGGTTAAAATGCCTTTAAATACTTCCAAATCTGAAGGAAATGACATAAAAATGACAAAAAAAACCTCTCAGAAGCTTGAATAGTTGCAGTAGATACAGAAACCACTCCATGTCCATGCAGGGATGGTGCCAGAGAGGCAGATGCTGTCTCTTGGGGGGGGATCAGCCTGGTTCCAGTCCAAAGCAGGGAAGTGAGTGACCTGATGAAGTTGGATACATCATTCCCTCTTCTCTCTAACAGCTGCCTCACCCTGACTACTTTTTCTTAGCAAATGCTAGCTTTAGCAAGAACAACAAAAGCTTGAAAGAGAGAAATTTTAATTTTTACTGTAAACTTATTTGGAGCCTGAGTTCATAAATGTATATTTGTATCACAATAAATTATAAGGATATTATTTACCTTTGTAGTGTAAGGTGTAAAATTATTCAGTGTTTCATTTTGAAAGTGTTAAGAGGTATCTAAATTCTATATATTGTTGTAAAAGCGTGAGACAGTATCTAAATTCTATGTATTATTCTAAAAGCATGGGTTTGGGAGACGTACAATAATACATTTTTTTCCCCACCAAAAGCCAGCACATCTCTGCAAGTCAGAGAGGTGATGTTCCTGCAGTGGGCTGTAACACAAGTGAACAGTGGCATTACTCCACCAGTGATACTTGCTTGCAGAAACCTGGTGTAGCACTGAACAGAAAGGCGAAAGAGCTGCTTGCTGTCCCCTCCTAGCCCTGCTGGATGGGCCCACTGTGAGAAAAAATGAGAGTGAGAGAGCATAAAACTAGACATCACCAGTGAACTTGGTTTTTATTTGAACCCAAACAAAGCATGGTAAAATTCACACTTGGTAACTGCAATATCCCAGTGCAAAAAATTAATAGAAGCTGTTATTAGCAAGAGAATATTTAGTTGCTAGCATGCCATGTTAAGCAGAAAACTGCTACTACATTTAGCCTTCCTTAGAATTTCCTAAGCAGCAATGTTGATACAGCTTCTCAGTGACAAAGGGAATGGCAGAGAATTACTTCCTTCTTGAATATGGAAAGCAAAAAACTTTAATAATAATACTCTTTTTTATTTTTTTAATACAACTGAAAGAAAATAAGCTCAGTGAATTTGTTCAGTTTTAAATTTGGGACTGTTTCTTGGAAAGCTGTGAAATAATTGTAATACCCATGTTCTATTTTGCTTTGAACCAAAACATTATCTCAGTAACTCAATGACAAAAGCTTGTCAAAGAGTTCTGAAATTTTTCAGTAATTCTAGACAACATTGTGCTGTTCCTGATGTGTTCCACTAAATTAAAAGGAAATGATTAGTTGGGCAGACATAAGTATCAAGCTGAAGGTAATATTATTTAAAGTTAAGAAAACAAACTTCCTGTGCCCATGTGCTCTAGGATAACTCTGCTTGAGCAGGGAGGTTGGACCAAATGACCAACCTGACCCATCCTGTGATTCTGTGATTCATCCCCAAATGACCCGCAGCTGGGGACCGAGAAAATGCACACGCACTGGCCTGGAGACCTCTGCTGTAGGAAAGAGGAGGTGTAGCCCAGAAAAGAGGAAACAGATGGATAAAAGAGTGAGGTACGAAAAGGGACAAATTGAGTTTGTCTGGTTTAGAAAAGAGAAGACTGGGAGACACGTGATAACGATCTTCCCACCTATAAAAACTTGCTGCAGAGCAGACAGTGATGAATTGTGTTCTCTGTCTGCTAGGTCATGCGACTTAATTTGCAGAAGAGGCGATTTAGATATGATTTCAGAAATGCTATCTAACTTAAAAAGGAGGGCTGCAAGAAGCTGGCTATCGACTCCACAGCCTCCTTCATGGTTTCTTTATCTCAGAACAGGTTGATCAGTCCTCCCCCAACCCTATCCCCAGCAGCAGACAGTTACTGCTAAGTTTGTTCCTTCTCAGACAGGTTCAATACACAAAATCAACAAGAATGGAAAATCTTCCTTCCTGATGAGCAACAGTGCCTCCTCACATTATTATATATATCCTCCTTCCTACATACTTGCCTGTTAGCACTTACCAAAGCAGGACTTGTTCTTTGCAACAATCAAGACACTTCACTGGGAGGAGCTGCATAGGGACTTACAGACATAAGTCCCTATGCAGCTGCTCCACAATCTTAAGGGACCCATGTGTGCCATAAAGGTTATATTCTCACCTGTTAGGCTGGCCTAGGTGCTCTTCTCCTGACTTAGAGCTGAGAGATGGAAGGAAGGTTCTATGCAGCCCAGTATTGGAATAATTTTTATTTGGAATAATTTGTGATATATTTTTTTTTAATATAGGGGCTAAAGGACAGAGATATTTTCCTTTCTTCAGTCACTGAATTCAGAAACTGATCTGCAAGATGTGAGAGCAGGAACATCTTTTCCGGCACCTCCAAATCAACCATGCTTAGCTGCTAGAGACATGCAAGGCAGACAAAAGGAGACAGGCAAACCCCATGATTTTCTAAAATATCTTGCACGGGTGGCCAAGAACTTAAAACGATCTCTGACACTAAAAATTCCAGAAGGTCCTACTCGTGGCAGCTTATGTTTGCTATCAGAAGTTTACTTTTGATCCTTCAAACTCTTGTGGGGCACAAGGGATCTGAATCCTCTTTTATAACAACAGGAAAGGCAAGGGGTGAGCAAGATCACTTAGTGACCAAATGTCACAACTGTTAGCATCCCTTGTTGATAGGCAAGCTGAAAAAAATTATAACTCCCCCTTACCCTCACCAGAACACCTTTTTTACTCTTATGAGCTTTGAAAAAAAAAAATCAAAAAAGAAGAAAACAAATTGTCTGTATGGTGCAGATATATTATACTCGATTTTGGGATCTGATTAAGTATTTTCTGTAATGTGAAAATTATGGCATCTTCTGTCACAAATTATGGTAAAGCCTTTTTTTTTTAACTTATTCGGATACTTTTTTCTTACCTACATGGCATTCTATTATGTCCATCATCAAAAGAAAATCCTGTTGGCCATATTTAGTTGTAGAGACAAATGAATGCTAAGCACTTAGCAGTATGTTACATTTTTTTTGAAGATGCACTTGGGGGAATCAAAGTATTTTATTGCTCAATAGATATTTTTCTGTTTGTAGTTGCATTTCTCCAAACCTGGACCATTTGAAATGTTTTATTTCTGAACACACATAACCAAGAACACTGACTGGGGTGATGTTGTTAAGTATTCAAACAATTCCTGCACATCACTTACAAAAAAATGCCTTTGGGTAAATATCTTTGCTCTCTCTTTTTCTTTGCCTTTCCTTTGACAGTGCCCTTATATGACATGTTCTTAGAAAAAATGAACCACACTTGCTCCATTTACTGCTTAACAAAAATAAAGCATGAAAAAATGTCACAAGCTATAAATAAAATCATCTAGTATTTGTATTGAACTAATTTGTCAGGAGTTGAATAAATGTTAACTATACAGCTTTTTAAAAATCAGACTTGTTAATGTCATTTTTAATTCAGAATGTTACACTGTAGATGTTCTCCATTGTATTAATTTACACCTGTTATTACAGCCTCCATTATTAGGTTTACACTGGAACAGCTACTTTGTGCCACTGAAATTTGCTTAAAATAGCAGAAACAATTACTAATTAGAAGGGCATGTTTACTTTAATTATATTTATTTCCTAGTCTAGTTTTATATGTAGCACACTATGAAAGCGTATGATTCAATTAGCCAAACCCATTTATCTTAGGCAATTCCTCAAATGAGTACTGCTTAGAAAGACAGCAAATTCATTCAGCACTACTTTGCCTCATAAATTTCATATGTGACACTAATAAATACATATGGTGACTGGGTATCACTTTCTAGTGACCTCACTGCTTTCTCCCATTTTTGCTAATGTGTATTCAATAATTGCAGATTACCAGAATGACATTTTATTTAAACAACAAGCACAACTGTTTTAATCAAAGATCTTAAACCAGTGACATGGAGAACTGTCTTTAGCATTCGTAAGCTTGGAATCACCAGAAGATAAGTACTCAGCTCATTCAGTTATCCGCACAATGTGAAACTACTACTGATACTCATCCACTGATATCTAGAGTTAGTCTTATGTATTACACAGTGCTCAATAAATTTGCAAATCAAGTGCAATTTAAACTTCTTGGGAATAAAAAGTTTATGTCTTTATCCCTTACAAATAGGACTCTGAGCTTTTCCAGTGAAAGTTGCATTATCTATCCACTTGCACAGATTAAAAAGGAGGAGAGTCATAAAAATTCTTTACGAATTACTTCCTTGAAGCTCATTCCTAGCATTATGTTTTAAATCTGAAGTGAGGATTAAAAAAAGAGTTATGTTTCTAACTGATAGTTGCTGCTCCTAGTATGACATACTGTTGCTTTCAAATAACATTATTTCAGTACTTACAACAAAATTCAGTACTCTGAAAACTAAAACTGAAAATAGAATTGTACAAGTCGGGGGGGACCCTCAATGAGTTCTATGTCGCAAGGTGCTCTGCTTCATTCAGCCATGAAGGTTAACACATTTACACTATGTCACTGTCACAACATGGGCAGAGCATCTGTACGGCACTCAAACGGGTGCAGTCAATGAGCTGATGCTGTCAAAGTGGCTATGACAGGGCTATAGCTTCCCAAATAGGGGCAACGGTTGCCTGTGGAATGATGTGCAACAGCTGTGAATATCAAATGCTGCCCATAATGATCAAATACATGAATTTAGATCATCATGCTTTGGACTGCTTGGGCTTCATTTTATACCTTCCATCACAAAGAGAATTTGTTCCTAGTTAAATTTCTCTTTAACATATAATGCATAACAAGAATGATGAAATCTAAACAACTAGTAAGAATTAAGCCAGTATCTTCTGTGGCCAAAGATCACAGACCCACCTTCTCCTAATCCACTGCAACAGAGAAAAGAAAACAGTGTATAAATAGAAAGCCTCATGTAACGCAGAAAAAGCTGCTATTAAAAAGTCAGCATTTTAAAAAACTAACAGAGATATATCTCAGCTGAGGCAATTATTTTGTAGGTTAAGAGGAGAGAAATAGTGCCGCAATTGAAGATTCATCTTCACAGGGGTTCTCAGGAAAGTCAACGCAAACTAATTGAGGGAGGGAAGCCAGTTCCCAGTCAAACGAACATATATTATGGCAGCTTATCCTTCCTCCAAAAGGAAAAGGGATCAACTGCACTGATGTAAGATCACTTTGAGGACAGACCAAGAGTGTTCACCCAGAGGTTTAACACACTTTAATGTACACAGGCTGACTTCAAGTATTTAGTGCCTTCTACGTTCTGGTGTCACCTTTATCTACCCCAGGTGGTCACTGGTAGCAAAGGTTGACTTAATGGACCCCATCTCTGACCTTACACTAATAGCATTTTCTCTTTTATTTACATATGGGGCACAGGGAAGGGGAGGCTATCCAAAGTGCACTGACAATTTCTAATAGCTAACTATCTTTAATAATGAAGTGTAAGATAACAAATCTAGTCTGAGTCATAACTAATTAAAAGAAATGGGAATTGAAAACAAATGCAATTAGTCAAAATTTCTGAACGGTGCCTTTATTATAAAGTCAATAATTAAAATTAAGAAATCAGTGTTTTGTAACATAATCAAGCCTTTGTACACAAGCAATTTCTGGCCTTTCCTCAAGTGTCATGGTTTTAATTACCTCCACTTCCAGAAAATTTGGATTACTATAAATGCTGGGTTTTTTTCCAAAGAAGAAACTGATGGAATGGACCTAGTTACCCTTGCTGGGACACGGTCAGGAAAAGCTGACCACGGTATGTTATTGCTGCTTCTACAGTTAGGCTACTCCCTCTGCAACAGCAGGGAAGAGGCATGAGCAATTAAAACTGAAATTATGCTGATTATGTTATTTTGTTGAAGTCAGAAATACACCTAGTTGTATGGTAAGTTGTAATGTATCTGAGTTCTAAAGTGGTAGAATATATACACGCAAAGCAAGTACGTGCCTTTTAAAAAGGGGTCTGTAGTTGCTAAATTAACCAGACTTCAGAAAAATCTGAGTTTATAGGAGAAGCACAGAATATGCTGAGCTGGAAGGGACCCACAAAGGTCTTCAAGTCCAACTCCTGGGCCTGTGCAGGACCATCCCCAAGAGTCACACTATGTGCCCAAGAGTATTGTCCAAACACTTCTTGAACTCTGTCAGGCTTGATGCTGTGACCACTTCTCTGGGGAGCCTATTCCAGTGCCCAAATACATTGATTCACTCTAATATTTTCCCGCTGATACCCTCTAATATTTTACTTTCTTGTAACCATGGGCTGGTTCTTTTGGGGCTCGTTCAGTATGATTTCCCCAACCCCCAAAAGGGGTTTTCTTATCCGCAACAATTGACTGAAAGCAGTGATACTGCTTTTCCGACCAAATATTGACCTTGGTCTAATTCTTTTTGCTCCACCACAGTATATTTTGACACAAAAAAAACCAGAAAAGCCTAACATTTTCTTCAATGCTCGCAATGTTGGCCAAGATCAGAGCTTTTTGATTACTTTTAGCCCACATCCGCCAGGCAATAAGCTCACTGAGTATGAAGCAGCACACCAGCCTCAGCTCTGCCCAGCCAACCAGGGGGGCACTCTGCCTTGCTGGTGCAACTGGGAACCAGCTGGGGATGGACCACTGCATTTATACTCTTCTTGTCCTCCTCCTCCTCTTATCCCTAAAACAAAGATTGAGACGTGACTGTCTTTTCCAAAAGAATAAGGGGATGATCCAAAGATATTGCATCCAGTGGAAACCCACCAGTGCAAACAGAAAGACAATACATGACACAAGTCATATGTTCCTTATTACTCCTAGTAGAAAATAACACTATTTTGATGGATAAGCAATAATTGCATTAAGCCATACCTGTGATCTGACACTATCTAAAAGGCAAGGCTGCTGCCCGGGCAGCCTTCCTGGTGCCCACTCCTGCAGCTGTCGTGCAAAAGGCTTCAATTAGTACTGACCTCAGCATGGGAATATTTCTCCCTAGGCAGGAAAGGAAGTATCACAGACTTAATGCCCTTCTTTCCCCAGTACCGCAGTGAAACTGCACTATGGAGGATTCACCTCCCCCAGAACCGCTTGGAGAATCATGAAGCAGCAAGGTAATACAAAATAAAACAAAGAAACCAATTTCCTGACTATTTGCAATGCACAGGAACTACACCGCAGTGTGTGTGTGCACAAGCACACTCCCCTCTGCAGGCTTGCTAGCTACCTTGAGGCAATGCTGCTTCATACACATGCTCACACACAGACACCTATTCACACATACACAGCTGCACATTATGTACAACATGGGGGAAAAAATACAGAAAACTGGAAATTACGATAGACTGAAAGATATACTCGGGGTCCACAAGGATCCTGAATACCAAAAGAAATCGCAAGGAAAAGAAAAATGGGGGGAGTGGAATATCTGAAAAGTAGCTGTATTCAAATACTCCCTACCCAAACTTTTTTTTCGCTAAAGCTATTACATTACCTTCCAAAGAGCTAACACTTTAAAAACACAGACCCATAGTGATAAAGAAGCTACTGAAATGTAACATTCAGGCTACTCAGTCCACTGGAGTTAAGATTACTTTTATTCCTGATTTATTCAGAAGAAAAAAACAAAACAAAACAAAACCAGATTCTTGCACACAGATGGAGGTCACTTTAAAACAGACATATGTACGCATCTTAAAACCATTAACAAATCTCCTTTCACCATAAGATTCTGGCTACTATGGAAAACTGGGCAAGCACGGCAGACTCAAATGATTAATAAAGCAAGAATTCATCTGAATCAAAAGGTGAAGCAAGCAAAAAATGATGAGCAGAAGGAAAAAGCATCTTAAAAAAATTACAAGAGAGCTAGTTTTGGATTTAAAGGCAACACCAAGCCTGCCAACTTCTCAAAAAGGCTGCCAAGAAGCCAGATGCCATAACTGGAAGGATTTTATCCAGAGTTTTACATCTGAGTCTCATGAGTGCCTTTGAAAAAGGACAAAAAAAGGGATGCTGGCAAGAGCTCAACTCTTTAATTTCTATCCCCACCCTAAATATTTATTTAAAAGTTAAATTGAAACCATTGCAAAAATTAAAGACAGGATGAGTAAATACAATGTTAAGTATTTACAATGACCCACAAGGGCAAACTAGCCCTACTAAAGTACTGGAAAAATCTCTGGGAACATGCATTAAAAAGGTCATCCCAAACTCCCACTGTGAGCTGAGCTTCAGAGAGCACTTGGAACCCTTAAGGAAAGGCTTGTGATGACTGAGTTTATAGAAGTGGTGCCTGCCCTGCAGCCAGGGTGGGCACAGGAGGACTCTGCGTGGCTTCTCTCCCACCACGCAGAGTAGGCACACGGCTGACCCAGATCACATGATGGGTTGAACCTGTGCCATTGTGGGCCCAACCTGTGTCCCAGTGCAAGAAAGCTCAGCCCATTACAGGAGCTGGCACATGGCTGACAAGCAAGAACAATGCTTTTGTTTGGGCTATGCTGGAGGCAGGTTTGATCGTATCAGGGAGGAGATGCTGCCTACCCCTGAGACAGACACCAGCTGTAGACCACCATAACTGTTTAGATGGTCTACAGCTTTCTCAATTCTCATACCCAAAGAAGCCAATGAAATGAGGTAAGCAAGCAGCCTGCAAGTTGCAAGGTGCAAAAAACCCCAAGGAGATGAAGAGTATCTAATCAGTGGACAGACCAAAGGTTGACTACATCTGCTCTGCAGCAATGTCCCCCAAAGTGTAAGGTAGCACTGACAAATTGGATCCAGCCTCTGTAAGTGATCCTATTATCTGGAATTTTACAGTGAGTGAAAGAACATTTACACAGCTCTCTACAGAACCTGAAATCTCAAACTGGTTTTACATCACGTAGCCCCCATTTTGTGAGGACATAAGCACACACATTTAAAATACCTGAAAAATTCCATTTAAATCACTGGAATTCCTCCTGTGCATAGGGTCCATTTAGGTCACAGTCTTGTGCTGTTTATGCAGAAAAAAAATTGGTACCAGACTGATTTGTATATCCTGCCATCGCTTGGCACTGAGCATTTGTATCCCTTGATGCTAACTGGCATCTGTCAAGTACTCTCCTTTAAAAATTATTCAGTTGCATACATTTGTAATATGCAACTGCAAATATTTCTTGGGTAAAGAAAAGGCAGTTATTTTGATTTCTGTCATAAAATACAGCACAAGTGTAAACTATGAACTGCAGAACACAAAAAAATGTAATGACTTTTTCAAATACTGGCCAAGCAAGCAGTATTTTACGAGACAAGAAACAAATGTTCCAGTCAAAACTGCAAATGGAAGTGACCAAGCCTGCACTGGACTTGAAGGAGCACAAGATCCATCCCCAAGACTCTGACACATTAATATCCCATCTCACTAAACATGCTGCCTCTGTCTCTCCTTCTGGACCTTCCACAAGCTCATTAGGATTCAATAGGGCTTTTGAGATTTATTTTCTAAAGAAAACACCAGGTAGTGTGCAAAAAAATAAATTAAATACTGAATTAACCTAAATCCTCCTTTTAGCCAGTTCAAGTCTTGTTTATAATGTGCACACACCACTTTGCATTTACCATGAGGTTCCTCAATTAGTTCATAGCCAAGTTAACCTTCTATCTCCCAGCGAATATAATTCATGCTCATTTTATACAACACAGCATTCTGCTGGCTATTATCCATCATTTACAAGTGTTATTTGTCTATAAAAATGACACTAAAAAGTTGAAAAATGATTCTGTTCTGCCTGCTTCTGGATATATTTTAACAAATGATACCAATGCAAAAGGCTCTAAGTCATGTAAGAAGCAATTAGTCAAGGAAGCCATAAATATTTTTTAAAAAGGATATAAATGATTGCTTGCCAGATAGTAAAAGCTCTAAAGGTTGCTACATAATAAAAGATTGAACCTATACATACATATCTGAGTAACTTTACCCTTGTGTGCAATCCCATTAGGATGAAGAAGGTTACTCAAGCAAGTAACATTATCCAGGTGTTTGTCCTAAAATAGTTAAAATAGCGTTCTTCATTATTTATCATTAATGAAGTTAATCAAATTCAGCAGTACTTACTCACACATGCATTAAATAGAAACCTGAACATGACATGCATATTTATGGAACAGAGATTGAAAGATCATTATCTGCAGGGAAGAAAATCCAGCAAAGAAAAGGATGTGTAAAATGTATCTGTTATCTTATTAGAACATAAACTGTTTTGCTTTAAACATAAATATTTATTTTAATTAATTTGATTAACCTAAATAATAGCTTCCACACATGACAACTACAGCTAATGTATGAATTTCATAATTTCTGATGAAGATGTAGGCCACAATCATAACTAACCAACTGGTCTAATTCCTTGGAAGTCAATGGAGCTCTACAAATTTACACCACTGTGTCTGGCCTGTAGCTTCCCACAAAGTGCATCTCTTACATTGAACTGAAATATAATATACTGCATGTCACCAGAGACCCAAAAGAAAAAAAAATCAACTGTTCTACTTACTTTGCAGTTCACAAATAAGGTGAGCATTCTCCATTTTCATCATAAAATTCTGAAATTGCACCTAAGAGGTGGTTGTGGTTTTTTTTTAATTTAGATACCTGTATACAGATTTAGAGGCCAAACAGATGGGTTTGGTAATCCCAGAGAGAGAAAGAAGGATGAAAAACTTTAAAAGTGCAACTATCAAATATTCATGCCAGTGGCATTCTGTATCTTCAGTGAAGTTCTTGCTCTATATATGGAATAAAACCTATGCTTAAGCACATGAATCCACCAGCTACCAGTTTTGAAAGAGTTCATTATAACGTGAGGGAAAAAAACTCTAGGTTGTTAAATGTACAGCAAAATATATTAAGAAAATAGGGAAAGAAGACATATTTCTGCATGTTCCTTGGCCTTTAAAAAATGACAGATCAATTTTTGTTTTAAAAACAATCTTATTGTTCAAACATCTGAAGAAAAAACAGTACATTACCTTCAATCATATTTTCAAGTTCTAAGGTGATTTTATTAACTCCTTTTTATTGCACAGTTTAAATATTCTAATTGGCACACAGCACACTTGAAGTCACTAGATATCCATTAGACTTTAATGGGTTTGAAATGGTCTACAGTATTACGGGACTGGCAGACCTACTGCAGTCACATTTACAATGATGCAAGGTAAGTGGGGCATAAAAACACAATAGTTAATGCCACTGCAAAAAAAAAAAAAGCTTCCTCAGTTCCTTTGGCGGTTTTCCACAGGCAAGGACCAGTCTCCACAAGTGCTGATAACCAAAATAAGGTCTACAGGAGAGCGTAAGTAGGATGAGAGGAGAGGAGCAGGTCTGTAGAGCAACACAGCTGCTGCCCAGTGTGTGCACTGGGGCTTCCTTCCACTCCATGAGCTGTGTATCCACCATAACGGCTTCCTATATGAGACACCCAACACATACAGTAACTGCCCTCCCTGCAGGAAGTGTGAGCGTTTGCACACACCAACCGCAGAGGTAATCCACCTTCCCTGCACTCCGAGACACCACCACATCTTGTGGGGAAAAAAAAGGAAAGTGATGCACTCTCCACAAGAAGGCCTAGTCTCCTTCTTCCATATCCCCCCAAAATCACAGATAGAGAGCACTTATGTGACTGATACGATTACATATTTATGCCCAATGTTGCAAACCTTGTTTGGCAAGGTAGTTCTTTTCCATAAAAACTGTCCCTGCAATGTCCCACATAGGGACCCAAATTCTGATGAAAATAAGAAATTTATGACTGTGAGAAGCATGAAAGGAAGACAGAGATAGTCTGATATAACTATTCAAGGAAAAAGTGAGAACTGGGCAGCTTTGCTTCTGTAAATGAGAAAGCCCTTCCCACTGACACACTGTAGCTGCGTAAATGAAAAGAAAATCTGAGTTCCATATGATAATTTTAAATTTAATTCATCTCCATGTGAGAGGTTTAAAATAACCCATGTTTTATGATACTTAGGAAATATTAATAAAAGCCCACAGAAATCTGGAGATCTGTCTGCTACTAAATAAATAATTCCCCTGACTCTACTCCCAGGGAAGTGCAAAGGCCAAGTGAAGATTCATCCTCTCTTTCCTTCTTCCCCTACCCAGCTTTTCAGGACAATTCAATGTGCAGGAATAATCATGTTCTTCACCAGATTCCTTTACTGAGTCAAAATAACCGATTCCACACTTTTAATCACAGAATCCTCCTTTTATCCTCTAATTATGAACCAGTGTCTGCTGAATAAAGCAGCATTGCTTGTAAATATTTTCAGGCACAAAGCAAGAAGCAAAGCCAGCTGAGCAATTTGGTAAGAAGGGAGGGGAAAACCTCCTGAATCTTCCATATTCCTGAGTTCCAAGTGATGAGACCATTTTTATTTGGGTGGTTTTACACAATAAATTTTAAACAGTAGTTGCTTAAGTACATCTAAAGGTTAAACCTTCAAGCAGCTAATCTGTATGTAAGAACAAGTAACTGTCAAATACTTAACCTTTTACAGATTAAAACTGTCTGCCTAACAGATGCGAAATTATCATTGTTGTAATTGTCGTAAGTAGATATCTGAGCATTTTCCAGAGATAAGATCTTTTATTTTGAGCAGTAATTTTATGCCTCAGGTCACTTGCGTGTTCATGGCTGTGATAAAACCACTGCTTTCCATAAGAAGTTATACGCCAGGACTTTATAACTGCTGTAGTGGTTTCCAGCACCAAAGTTATTGGTTGTAACGGGCAGTTTTAAATTACTATAAAATGAACTTGTAGGGTGACTGGAAATATTTTATTGTTCAGTTGCTGGAAGTGGTTGTATAACTGAATTTTCACAATAGTATGGTCAGGGCATAGGAGAAGAAAATGCTTCAATTTCTGATAAGCTGTAAATATTACTACAAAATATTGCTCTTTGACAATATTTGATAGAAATACATGCAGTTACTAGAATATGCCTAGAATGACATTACATTATGTTGATCAGTTATAAGTATTACAGATATAAGAGAAAAATGTTTCTAGTATGATAATGGAAATGGAATTTCTTCCCATATGCTGTTTATATATAGCAGAGAAAACCAGCTTGACACCATTCAGCTATCCTGTGCAGACACATATGTTCATACTTGGGTATAGGTTTAGGCCCATGTCCTGCATTTTCAGGACATGGCATTTTCATGTCAAGACCAAGCATTTTCATCTTCAGTCACAGCAAAAGGTAATCATTAGACTATTCAGCAACCAAGTCAGCCTGTAAACCCAGGATGTTACATTTAGACATGCAGGGTTTGTGGATATAGACTTCGGCTTGGCTCTCATCATGCTGCTGAATATGTGTTGGGAAAGGTGGCCTGCCTCAGACTGAGGCCCAGGCTCCACCTTCCTTTTCCCTTCAACTTTTTGTAGTTTTTTATCATTTTAGCTGTAAATACGAGGTATCAGGATTCTTCTGGTGCACGATGCTGCACCAGGTCCAGCGCAGGCACAGCAACTGCCCTTCACGGACTCCTCCAGCTGCCACTCCCCTCACCTCTTCTGAAAGACTCATTTACTCCAGCAGGAAATCTCTTGCAAGCGTGTGTTTGGGGCTCTACACCAGATATTCAATCTTACTTTTTTCCGTCTATCAATTAAATACAGTTTTGAAACAAGAAATACATATCTCTTTTTTTCAACTTCTTGTTAACCCACGTTTGTTTCACAGATTGATATATACTGCATGGTCAGCAGGGCTTCCTTTGGAAGCAAAGTTTCAGACTGTGGTGTCTCCTTGCCATCTACTCTCTCTTCATGGCTGTTACTTTGAACCTGCTAATCGGTTTCAACCAAATCTGACAGAAGTTTCAAAAAAGTCCCACTGAAAATGAGCAGCTGTTTACGCAGTGCTAATAACTTGGTCCTTATCCGTGCCAGCTGATGGCAGCCAGCTGTCCATCAGCACACAAGCCCTGTTGAGTTCAAGCACAGCTCTGAAACTATCCCAGATCTGGGTCACCAAAGAGGAGCATGAGGGAAGATGCCATCTCTGTTAAACAGTTTATGCAGTGGGACTCCTGGGTTACAAGTATGGTGTAGTTTTGGTAATTCCACTGTTCAGGGGAGCTGCTTTTTTTCCTATCTAGATGACTAATAATAATAATAATAACTGAGTTCTAGCAACTGTCAGTCAGACCCTACAAGTATTCAAAGCTCAATCATTAAAGACAGAAAAATGAGGTTTTGAAGAGCAACAAAAACACCACCAATGAGCATTCATCCTCTTGCAAAGTACTCCGCAAATGATCCCCAGCACCCCGACTCGTCTAAAAGGGTGATGCAAAAGGTGCATCACCACCACCTGTATGAGAGGTCATTTCCAGGACAGAGTGAGGCAATATGCACTGCCCTGCACTCTGCATCGATGCAGTTTCCCTACAGGTTTATTTGTGAGCTGAACTTGAGCAGAGAATGCCAGCTGTGCCATATTGTAAAGTGGATGTGTCATGTGGATTTATCCATACTTTGTCCATTAAGTCACCCTTGGGAATGAGCACTAGTTAGAACTCTCTGATAGATGCAAAGGGTTTTTATACAGAGGGAAGGGAAAAAAAGGAATACAGTGATTCCAAGAAACTGGAGGAAAAAAAGAGAGGTATTATTAGCACATTGAAAGGCATCTGAAATACAAATTATTTTAAAGCACATCACTTTATATATCCTGTTAATTACATGGTTAATATTATGGAATCTGACAACTCCCCACAGACACCAGGACTATTGATGAGTTCCATTTTATGTTAGAAATTTCTCTCTTCTTCTGCAGAATTACCTCTTTAACCTCTTTCAGTCCAATAAATTCACATTAAAATGTGACCAGGAGTGACAACCTTGGGAGAGGACTAACCTCTCCCTCCATCATATCATTTTAGCCCCAATCTCAAATTGGTACAGCACTCCCATAGCTATTAGCTCAGCTCTTCTCCTGCCTCCTGAGTAGATGAAGCAGTATGTCTAATTAATTTACAATCCTTAAGCACAAAGGTAGCTATCAGCAAAACTACATTAAAATCAAACTACCAATAAGGCAATTGTAAAATCATAATTTTCTGGGATGTTTTTACTAAATACCATCTTAGCTTTGAGGCTGACTGTTTTCCAAAGTCTAGCCTTACAGCTACATGAAACTCAAATACTTCCTGCATTACAGTATACCTTGCTCTGTACAAAAAAACCCCAAGCCAAACCAAACCAAAACAGATGCTCTTTAATACAGTGAAATGCAATTTAAAGCCAAGTCAATAAGATACTAACCTCTTATCCTCAAATGAGGACTACGCTATTCATCATGGGTTAGAAGTTAAAAATGAAGAGAACAGTTCTTGCCACGCATAATTCAAAGACTGTTGTCAAAAGCTTTCTGTTCATAAAAATGCTATTGGTTTTATTCAGCTGGCAAAAGCTGTACAGTATTCTAAGCAGCTCAGACAGATAGCTTTTTTAGCTATTCAGTTCAGAGCCAAATTTTCCTGAACAGCATAAGGACTTGATTTTGCTAATGTATACATGTTGCAGTGTACCCGGTTCCAGAAATAACCCACGTCCCTGCATGCAGGCTGGGGTCTAGGTAGGACACATGCTAACAGGCAGATTCCCTATTTTTCTTTGCACTCAGAGAGACGAGACACAACCAGCAAAAAACGATTGCTGCACTAAGAAGCCCTCTGACAGCACAAAGCTCTGCTGCTGCCCAGCTCCCTCCCTACTTCTCACTGATGAGAAAATACTGAATATTGTGGGTGGGAGGCAAGGGGCCCACTGCAGCACAGCAGCAATGGGCAAGATTCTCCACTGAGCTCCTGTCATCCTCATGAAATTCTTGTTTTTGCTGGAAACAAAATAGCTGAGGGACATGAGGGGCAACTAACCTTCTGCAGGCAGCCATCCTCTCTTCCCCCTCTTGAGCCTGAGCAGAACAGAGATGAGGTGTGAAATCTGAAGTCCCCTTCACTCCCCCATTTTCTCTGGTTGTCAGACGAGTGATGCTTGACAGCAAACTGAAGGGTGTGGGGAGCCTTTTTTATTTTCTCATTCCCCTGAATAAACCCCTTTCTGTAACCATGCCATTCCTGCATGGTCAGGGGTAGCAGGAGAGGAGCTGAGCTCAATTGCTCTGAGGAGCTGTCAGCATCTTCCTTAAGGAGGGCAGGTTGCCAGCCTCTCAGAGCCAGTTATGAGGTGGCCAGGCCTCAAGCAACCCTCATTTCCCACTGTCACATTCCTGTACACCGTATCCTCCTTTCCCCTATGGCTGCACCTGACCAGCACAACCTAGTCCTAGACTTGGTCCTAGTTCTTCATGGTCAATGCAGCTCATGTAAAAGACAGAGAGAGGAAGTAGCATGCTGGACCAGACAGAGACTTCACTGGGACAGCCTAGAAGTGGCTGCAAAGGCACAGATGAAGCCTTAGGTGTGAAATCCTGTACTGTTTGCTTGGTGTTGTTTGGTGTGAGTGGCCCTAAGGAATGAGCATCTGCAGGAGGAACAGATAGAAATGTTCCTGCTGACAGGAACAGAACAGGATGCTTATTTGTCCCATCTTCCTTCTGGAAAGAAATTATCTGCTAATGCCAAAATCTGTGCACCATGCTTGTGCCTGCACCAGGTTGAGGAGTATCAGAGAAGCTGCCAATTACGGATATAGGCTATCTTCAAAATTTGGATAGAAGCTGTTAATTTTGACTGCTCTACCCTATAGTAGTACTTCTCACTCTTAGAATAAATGCCCAGTATTACAATAGCTGTATTTTAAATCCGTACAAGCAAATTCAGTTAAATAACTGCGCATATGTGTGTAATTTTCCACATATCAATGCCAGCACCCTGCAGACTCTACAGCAGGCTACTCAGTTTACATACTCACGTATTTTGCTTGGTCACATATAGGCAAGCCCATAGTTACTGATATTCTTTCAGAAATCTGACCTGCTGTCTATTGGGAATTATTATAGGTCTCACCAGAAAATGCTGGATAGCGGATAGTTCCTACATGAGAGCATGAGGACACGAATGCCTTTACCCTTATGTACTACACATGCCTGTTCTCCAGGCACATACCTGGCAGGTGCAATCCAGACCTTCATTTGTCACTCAGACACCAGTAATGGGCTCTCCAGAAATACTCTAAATAGATTAGATTAGATGAGAGTTATCTTCTGTCTTTTTAGACCATCTTGGCATTAACAAAAAAAACTGGGTATATTTTCCAGGCAAACATGCTTTCACTGAAAAACTAAAAGATAGGACAAATGTTCCTGTCTCCTCTGAAATAACATTTACCAGCCCTTGCTAGAGAGAAGCAGCTGGCTTCAGTTAATCTGGTGGGGTAACAATAAACTTAATAAATGCAATGACATTAAGATCTAAACCTTCTTTTAAAAGACTTGGGTACAGGGATGAGCTGCACAGCTGGGTGCAGAGTTAGGTACCCAGCTCCCAAAAAGAATGTCACTGTGCTGCACTGGGTACCAAAGCTTCCCACAGGGAAACTGAGGAGAAGCTGGCACCAAAACAGCCAGCTTCTCAACATCCAGAGGCTACATTGGGAGCTAAACCCTACACTGGCCAAAGGAAAACGTCAGAGAGAACTTACTGTTTTTGCTGTGATTAGACTTCACTGTGAAAGCAGGACTCACAGCATGAGTGGTCTCTTGGGTTTTTAGGTCAGGCAAGAGGGGCACACCTCTCTTTGAGAAGAAAACCAAAGGACGCAGCCAAGCACACTGTTTTGCCAACATTCCAACGGTTAAAACACCAGCATAAAAAATGGGAAGCCCAGATCCAAGTATCTCCCCAGCATGGGGTTCACATCCACAGATTCAGTCTGAAGGAACATGCTCGACTTTAGGTCAAAAGCTACTTCTGTAGCCTCCTTCACCACCCTCCCTGAAGCTTGACCCACCCAGTATGGACCTGGGAATGGAGAGATCATGGGACCAAGACTAAAGTGGTCGAAACATTCAGCTGGAAAAGGGGAGTCCTGACTTCCCTGGGTAGTATCATCCCAAAGCTATATAATGTGTGACATGCAAGCAGCACAGACAGTGTGTGGCCATAGCATATCTTGGACTTTTCCAGACTCTTACGTATTAGGCTAGCAAGTCTGCTAATCCCCAAATTGCTTCTAGACACATGTAGTAGCAAAGTTGGATCTAAGTCTAAATGTGCTTCTGCCAGGAAACATCATCATCTTGGGTGCCTGTTTGGGTCATGTGGGGTTTCTCGATCATGTGGTTTGCTATGTTAATTTTCCCTACATATGCACATAAACCACTATGTTGAACCTTCCGTAAAGAGGTAAAACTGAAGTAAGGATCTGCTTTGGTGGCACACCACTAGCTAAATTAATCTCCTGGCATAAACTTGCACTGCTTGGTTCAATGAACAAAATCAAAATCCAACCTCCAAATAACAGAGGAATTTCTGGCTGATGTGTCAGTTGCTAAGCATATTAAATGACACATATAATGAACGTGATTTTTAGTGGTTCGGAGCGATAGGCCACTAGTATGCTAGCACTGCATTCAGCTTCCAACCTAGGTATGTATCCAGCCTGCTAACAAGCATACTTTGTGGATTTCTTGATGTACTTTGATCTTCCAGAACTGCTTGTTTTTTCTTTTTACTGAAGACCTAAGATTCTTCTGTGCTCCCTTAGTTTGTACTTCCCACAAGCAATGTCTCTTGCTTAAACTGACTGCATTTCCCAGTAATCACACACCTTAAATTACAGACTTCAGGTTAAGATGCATCACTCTGTGAAGTACTGTACAATGTGCAATCTACTGACTTCCTATCCTCCTTAGGAAACACAGTCTCACAAAAGCCTGGCTCACCTCTCTCCTTTTGTGGCCCATGACCACAAAAAAGGGGTGGCTTACATCCTCTGGGAAACTTTGGGCATAGGTACACAGCCCAGGCAGGCAGAGATCCCCAAGTTAACAGAAACCAGAGCAGGACTTTCACATATAGCACCATGCAGCCCTATAGGCTCTGGTTTAGAAGCAGCATAGCTGTACTCACATGACGCTGAGCCCAAAATAGTTACTCTTTCCATCTGAAAAAACACAACTATGGACAAAGCTGATCAACTCAGATGTTTTTCTCTGTGAACACAGCTGAACTGCTTACAGACCCACTGACACAATGCTCAGAGCAACTGGTGCCAAGTATCGCAGACCATTACTTGAGGTAAATACAAACCCACTGATAATAATAATAATATATAATTTGTTTTTATCATTACCCACTGTGTTTTTGTAATGCCTTTCAATGCATCCAGTCCATATGAACTGTATGATGTCTTGGCAGTAAAATTATGCAAATTAATTTTGACACCCTTTCTCTGCTCTGCTCTTCTGTGTCCTTGTAATGTAACAGAGATTTTCTTCAGAGAAAATAGCTCTCTAAGCTCCTGTTGCTACGTCTCTACCTGCAATGCCACTGAACATGTCATATCCAGGCTCTACTTCATCCTCTGCTTAAAAAGTCCACAGTTATTTTCAAAGATCCTCTTTTTATCATTATGAGAAGGTCAGTTTCTGTTCACTTGAGTAAAAATATAACTGATACTACTTTTTGAGTGTTAAAACTACGTATCACAGACTAAGAAAAGCATGACGTGTACTCTTTTCCTAACAGGAAAAGACTGATACTACAGGTATCAAAACCTTGACCTGAACACGTCCCATATTTGGTTGCATTACTTTTGCTTGATTGCTGAAACCTAAATCTTTGCTATATCATATTCATGAATGTGTCACGCCTTACTATGTCATTGTGCCAGAGACTCATTAAAGATCTACTCACAACTTCCTTCCTAATTTATATTTCTTCTATGAGTTGCTTTGATTTGAGAAATCTCTTTTGCAAAAGGAAAGATGCCCATTGTTTGGACTCTAAAAGGAAATGTAGGTGTTTAATTGGTGGATGTGGTTTTCATTATACTTTCTCTCTCCACCACAAACCCTTTTCATAAATTGTGACAAGTCTTTTGGCAGCCTGCTGTATCAGACTGTAGGTAGCTGACTTGATAAGCATGTCGCCCAGATGAAGAAAAACATGAATTCCCTCCAACTTTCTCAGAATTGCTAATTAGCTTAAAGGCAGTGTCCTTAATTGGCACAGAAAACCACTGTAAGAAAGTCCTAAGGAGACACAAGACTGTAACTCAATAGTATCTAGTGTCATTTGACATGCTTTCTGGTTTATTTAAATCAAGCTAGCATCTTTGCTCTGAATATAGTCCTTATTTAAACACAAGTGCAGTTGATTTACAGTCCAGTAAAGTCCCCTGCTTCATTTCTGTGCAGCCCATATCATGATGGCAAAGGCGGCTCAAGAGAAAGTAAAGAAGGAGATGTTTTCGTTTTTACAAAATCAGTCACCTACTCTTACAGCACTGAGGTCCTTTCCCCCTCAAATGAATACAGAGGTGGCGATAAAGAAGCACCACTCCGGTCTCTGTTGTGATTCTCTTCCTCCATTTCTCAATGAGGTTTGTTCCTGCTTCCACTTGGACCAAAATAAAATCAAACCCTTGTGTACATGCTTGGCGTTTCCAATAACCAAGTGGCAAGGAAGCATTTATAATACACAAGTTGCATATGGCTACCTTGTTTTACCTTACTAATGTAAAACTTAGTTGACATTGTTTATTAAGGGCAAACCACACCTGACCAATCTGGTGGCCTTCTATGAGGGAGTTACAGCAATGGCCGACATGGAAAGACCGAGAGATGTCATCTATCTAGACTTCTGTAAAGCCTTTGATATGATCCCACATAACATCCTTATTTCCAAACTGGAGAGACATGGATTTCATGGATGGACTATTCAGTGGATAAGGAATTGGCTGGATGTACATAGCCAGAGACTTATGGTCAACGGCTCCATGTGCAGGTGGAGGTAGGTGGAGGTGGGTGAGTGGTATCCCTCAGGGCTCTGCCTTGGGACCCATGCTCTTCAGTATCTCCATCAAAGACGCTGTCGAGTAAGATCGAGTGCGCCTTCAGCAAATTTGCACATGACACAAGCTGAGCAGTGCAGTTGACATAACAGAAAGACGGGATGCCATGAAGAGGGGCCTGGAAAAGCTTGAGAAGTGGGCCCAAGAGAACCTCATGAAGTTCAATAAGTCCAAATGCAAGGTGCATCTGGGTCAGGGCAATCCCAGATATGAGTACAGACTAGGAGAAGAAGTCATTGAGAGCAGCCCTGCAGGCAAGGACTTGGGGGTTCTGGTGGATGAAAAGTCAGACATGAGTCAATAGTGTGTGCCCTCAGCCCAGAAGGCCCAAACACATCCTGCGCTGCATCAAAAGAGGAGTGGCCAGCAGGTCAAGGGAAGCGATACTCTGCCTCTACTCTGCCCTCATGAGACCCCACCTGGAGCACTGCATCCACTCTGGAGTTCTCAACACAGGAAAGATGTGGACCTCTTAGAGAGGGCCCAGAGGAAGGCCATGAAGATAATCAGAGGGATGGAGCATCTCTCCTATGAAAACAGGCTGAGAGAGCTGGGGTTGTTGGAGAAGAGAAGGCTCCAGGGAGACCTCACTGAGGCCTTCCAGTACCTTCAAGGAACTTATAAAAAGGAGGGAGAGGGACTTTTCATATGGGCAGACAGTGACAGAACAAGGAGCAATGCTTTTAAACTGAAAGAAGGTAGGTTTGGATTAGATGTTAGGAAGAATTTCTTTAATCAAAGGGTTGTGAAGCACCGGAGCAGGATGGCCAGAGAAGCTGTGGATGCCCCATCCCTGCAAGTATCCAAGGCCACATTAGATGGGGCCCTGAGCAACCTGACCTAGTGAATAATATCCCTGCCCTGGTAGGTGTGTTGGAACTAAATGATCTTTACGGTCAATTCCAATCCAAACCTTTCTATGATTCTATAATTCCATGATTTTCCAGCACGGGAAGATATTTGGTGCCAAGTCAGTTGGCCTACAGGGCAGGGAGCAATCCCTGGCCCATTTTAGTACCTCTGCTGTAGCCTGGAGTTCACTATGTCTGACCATCCTCAGAGGTGGCAGAACAAAATGCAATCACACCATGGGACTACCAGGCTCCAATCTCTCCCTGCTTGAGATATTCTGACCTCCACAGCCCTCAGGAAGGTCCTCACACATTGACAGCTCTTAAGCTAAAGCTCTCCTTCAAAATCAAATGTTTTGATGGACACTGACAGGGTACTCAGTATGCTGATGACCTGAAGTGGTAAGAGCATTCACCTGACACACACAAAATCTTCATGTAAAGAACTGGAGAATAGATTTGAACTTGTGAGGAAACAGAGGTATAATTTGCAAAAAATGCCTAAGTTAACAGAAAGAGCACCTTTATGGGTGTTGAGTTGTTTATACTTTCAGGGTTGTATCACTGCTTGAATGAGTACAGGCACACTAAAAAATGATGCTTAAGCTTTAGGACCCTATGTGTCCCGCTCCCCCTGGATATGCCCTAGAAATGCTGATATGAAAAGAGAATGTCAGCAGTTTTGCCAGGACTCCCAGGCAAGCCAGTCACGGTGGAAGCCTGACATCCAGAAGACCTGGAAAACTGCCAGTTTGTGCACAGCATGTCCATCCTGTATGCCGGCATTCAGGTGCCTCAGAATTATTATGCATGTGCAGATCACCTGATTTATTGCCAGGGTTTATTACCAGGTGCAGTAAGGCCAGCAGCATATTCAGAAAATGCTGGATTTACTGCACATACACAGGACATCTGTGAGCGCACACAATCACCTTTTCTCCTGAGACTTCCTTGGAGGAAATATGGGAACCATATTCAAACTTCTGGATTCACTTTGGTTCTGTACTTGTCTGCAGACAGAGACAGACTTCTGGGATAAAGTAAATGCAGCTACTTTAGCATACTCTTAGCATGTATTGTTAGAAAACTTGTTTATACTTTCCAATCCTCCAGAGACAACTGTGAGCGGATGAGGGCGAACTAGCAGCATTTCAACAGAGCCAGCCTGCTTCTCTACCAACCAGCAGATACATTAGTGCCTAATGTTATGATGACTTCAGCTTTAATAGAGGACTTTTCTGCCGCCAACCAAAGTACAGTATAAGCAACACTGTAATTTTATTAGCTGTTTTTGCATGTGAATGTGCGTTGAGCAAAGGAAAATACCTGAGTTACTTATTTGTTCAAAAAATCAGAATTCCGTTTTCTTTAAGACTTTCAATGAGAGGTACATTTCCAAGTAATTTCTGAAAGTGGGAATTAGGTATATTTGACTGGCATTCAGGTGTGGGCTCCAAGACTCACTCTGATCCAAAGCAGCAGAACTGGAGTAGTATTCCATAGTAGTACTGTAATAGGTATATTTAATTAGTTCCCATTGGTGCCACATGTAGTCTGATGAGGTGCTGAGTGCCTTAAAGAATACCCAATAGTTATCAGCATGTGTTACTGAGACTTACCTTACCTATCTACTGAATTCTTTGGCTAAGGGCATTTTTCTGCTGCTATACATGCCTCCGTTTGCACAACTGGATTTCACAGATGAGAGCCAGCTCCAGCTGAGGTGCTGCAGCAAGCAGCATATCCCAGGCAGGGTGCTTTGACAATGAGGCCCTTTTCTTCACAGTTCTTCACTGGTTCCCACTTTCCTCAGCATGAAGGACATTTGTGGCCTATCCTCATCATTATGAAACATCAGTACCCGAAGTTATTACAAAAAGGCTGACGCCAGTCTTCTCTTGACCCACTAAGGCAATTCACTCTCCAAGTTTCCAGCTAACCCCTTCAGGGTATTCCTGTGCTGTCACTCATACTTGGGAGGAGTCCTCATAAACACGCTCAAAATCACTTCATTGATCCTTCTGAGGTTCTTAAAAAGAAAGTTCTCGGCTTTCCCATCATGTTTACACTCATGCACTTGGAAGCAGTGTCAGGCTCGTGGCTTGCTGTAACCACTGTCTATTTGGATTATTAAAATACTGCAGTCTTTTTTCGCTGACCAGTTTTGCCTTTATCCATAATTCTCCTTTGCCTGTCACTGTCTGCAAAGTTTTTGGTCCCGCGACTGGCTGTGTGTCCCAAGTCTCCACATCTCTTAGTACAGCAAATCTGGGTCCTTATGTAGATGCAAAGTGCAACGGTAACGCACCTGAATAACAACAGCAACAGGCAGTAGGGTAAAATAACACAGCTGCCACTCTGTTACGGAGTCAGTACAGAGCACTAGCCATTCCAACCCATCAATGAAATACAGTTATGATGGGAACATGAGGAGTTTCATTATTATTTCTATTGGGGTAAAGAGTTAGGATGTTGACTCTTCTGGGAAATCTTCATTGTAATTTATTTTCAAAGCATCAATGCTCCAGAATTAACTGCAACTTTCATTAATTGACTATTTTTCTTCCTCCTTTTAACCCATATAACAATTTATTACTTTTCTTTTTTTTCAGCTATATGTTACTTTGTTCTGTGTGTGTGTGTGTCCTAGAACTCATTTTTCTAGTTACTTTGACAAACCTGACATCTTGCAGCTGTTACACATCTTGTTTCAATTACATCTCTAGATAAAAAGAATTTTTAAAGCCTGAAGGCTGCAGATGGCTTCTCGGTGAGGGGTTAACTCCAGCTTCATAATAAAGCCTTTTGGGGGTCCCTTTTCTTGGGCTGTTCTCCTCAGTCTGCTTCTTTTATGCTCTTCGAATTTTGCTATCTCACTCACTATGTCCCACATTCCTCTCTTGTCACAGGCAAGGAAATGGAGCACAAGTGTCCATCCATCCCTACCTCCTTCCCACCCAAAGGTGCCAGCAGGGATGGGGAGGGGAAGACAAAGAATCTGTCACTTAAACCTTATCTCCACATATCATGCAGGCTGCTTATGGCAGGGCACAGCTGAATGACCACAAATCAGTGGAGTGACAACTCGAACCACCACTAATCCCTAATAAATTCTGGACTGTCCCACATATTTGGGAACCTCCTGACAACTGGTGATGCTCTCAGCATCTGGCAAACCACTTGTGTCTAATTGGGTACCCTGAGGTATTTACACTGTGCTTAATGGTTACAGAAGAGATTGATCGCCCCATTCTTGATATCTATCCAAAAAGGGTATATAAAATCCTTTGATCTTGCTAAGACAGCAAAACATGTCGAACCATCAGTTATGTAAAGGTGGTTGTTATTAATTTGAATACTGCACAGAGAGGAAAGAACAGAAGTACCATATAATGAGATATATTAAGACTACAAAAGAATTAAGTGAAGCCGTTACGTTATGAATCATGATTTTATTGTTTAGCAGTCAGCTCTTGATGTAATTCAGATAATAATGAATGGGCTAATTCCTTCCACTTTTATTCAGGCAAAACTTCCATTGACTTCAAAGAGAAAGTTGTCCAAGTCAGGACTGGAGACTGCCGCATCTATCCCATTATTTGCAAATGCTTTTTTGAATATAAAGTGTTCCTTTATAATGGGCTATTGCCAATAACACTAACATTTACATAATGTAAAACTCTTACATAAGAATCTTTCATGTTCAAAAAAGACTTTTTATTCTTATTGCAAACTGCCACATTAAAAGTTCTTCTGCTAACCCTAGTATTTATTAAAGTATAGGAACATATGGACTTCCTCAGTGCACCATTTCAACCATTTTTCCCTCTGCTCAATATTTTTATTTCATTTTACCAACACTTTTTTTGTCAGGCAAATGCATTATTTATTGATTATTAGCAAAGAGATGATTTATTATTGCAAATATTTCTTTATATCACAGAATAGTGCCAAAAATGGGAAAGTGCGCTAAGCCTTGTTACATTTTAACAGATGCCAGGAGTATTTGAGGAAACGAATTAATAAATAGTCCTACATCACTGTTTCTCTCATTCTATAGTTCTGTTTATAAGTCAGTACCCTATAAATGTTTCAAATTGGCACTTTTAAGTAACTCCTAAAGCAATGACTCAAAACTTGAAAAATGGGCTTAAGCATAATACTTTCTATTTTGATCAGGGCAGGACTCTTCAGGTTTCTGACAAAACCACAAATTTTTTCTCTGATTATAAAGTATGCACTTCCATCTGGAACTTATTTTGATTTTGTGAATCTTAATGCCTCAGAAAAGCACACAGAACAATGGATGGGCACTACTTGATTGTTTTAAATTGAAATTAATTAATTATGAAACAGCTGCAATCATCTAAATTACTTATTTCCCCTTTCAGTGAAAATGAATTTACAGGCATTTGCAAAGCACACAAAAATAAAGAGAGAGACAAGGAAGTCTATAAGAAGGGAGGTCATGTAAAATAGTCTATGATCTGTATTTCAAGAAAGTAAATAATTAATAACTCCAAGGAAGCATATTGGAGGGATTGCTCATTCTATTATACAGACACACTGAGCAGCAAAATGCTTTAAATCTCAAAAACAAATACAGTACAGAACTCTGTAGAGTTTACCTTTCCAGATAATCATTTTTTCAGCTGAAAACAGTGATCTTTTTCACATTACAACCAGACTGTGACTTGAAAGAAGCTTCTCAGTCATTTAGTCAAGACAGATGAGCAATGAGTGTTAGAAAAGCTACCAAGGCATCAAAAGATCTACAGTCAAGGCCATTAAAGAATAGCTAATCTGCTCTAGTTCTAATTCTCTCCTAATGGGTTTCCTTAAATGTGCTTTACATCAGCTGTAATTAGTTCAAGATACTGCTACTTATACCCTTCTAAGAACAACAATAAAAAAAAGTGTTGCATTTATACCACTCGGTATGTAATCATGCTCGTGCAGCCACGCACCCAAGTTGGTAAGTTCTTATACAGTGCAAGGCCTTGAAGAGTGTCATAAGGAGGTAGTTTGCTTGGATCTACAAAAGCCAGTGCAGCTCTAGCAGCAAAAGCATTTAGCTGTGCTTTCCTTTGTTGGGGTTATCTCAATGCCATTTCACCTCAGATGTTGCAAAGTCATCTGTACTAAATAGCCAGGGATACATTAAGCCACATAATCATGGCTAGGCTTCACGAACAAAGATTTGGGAAGAGCTCTACCCACATGTGCTACAAGCACCTTGGTGGCTAAAAAGGCCAATATGAGATAGACAAGTCCAGTTGCAATTAAGCCACATATATTGGTAACATGTACATTTTTCCTATCAATGCTATGGGTTTGGAATAGATTTTCACAGCCAGTGGCAGTGACCAAAAAACAAACAAACAAACTCCAAACCCTTGCCCCTTTTATGATAGAGCATGAGTGGGTTTTGAAGGGATTCACTCCTTCTTAGAAAAAGGAAACATAAGAAATTGTGAGAAGGTTCCAGGGAGACATATTAGCACCTTCCAGCACCTAAAAGGGGGCAACAAGCAAGTTGGACAGGGACTTCTTACAAGGGCATGGAGTGATAGGACAAGGGGTAGTGGCTTTAAACTGAAAGAGGGTGGGTTTAGATTAGGTATTAGGAAGAAATTCTTTACTGTGAGAGTGGTGAGGCACTGGAACAGGTTGCCCAGAGAAGCTGTGGATGCCCCTTCCCTGCAAGGCCTGTTGGATGAGGCTTTGAGCAGCCTGGTCTAGTGGAAGGTGTCCCTGCCCACGCCAGAGGGATTAGAACTAGATGATCTTTAAGGTCCCTTCCAACCCAAACCATTCTATGATTCTACAATACAGGGTGAAAGGGGCAAAACTCCACAAGCTAGCTGCAAACTCGCTGGCAAAACCAGACATAGAAGACAAAGAGGTTATACTATTTCGGATCAGTTGGGATCGTGGTGGTTTTCTTGCAGGAAGCCTGCATAAATGGACTAGCACACAAACACCTTTTGTATTAAGAAATTCCTGACAGTCTTCAGGCCTAACTGCAAACAAAGAACATTGTGATACTGATTTACTCTTTAAACTGGTTACATTTTGTTAACCCAAGGTCATCATCCTGAGAAAATGTTACCCTCTCCTTACCAAACACAGATGAAGAAATGCACGCATAGCTTTTATTGTTACTTTGTCCTTTAAAACAGTTGATGACATGACAGGTCCCCTGCCTGCCTATGTCAGAAACAAAAAACGTAAAACAGTGTCTTCTTTTGAATGCATATCAATATAATTATCTTCTCCAGAGTATCTCTGTCAACAAACTGTTCATTTTTGCTGGACTGAGGTTCAACCACCTACTGCACTTGCTGTTGTAAGACAAAGGAGCACAAAAACATTAAAATTACATCATTCCCTCCTAAAATTGACAGACCTGAGAGACAAACCCTCCTGGTCAATCACAAACAGTCAATGATAGAAAGAATCAATTTTGTCTTGGCGCATCACTAGGAGGTAGACACCATTTAGCATCATCAGAAAAAAAGCTAACCGTCCCCCAAAGGAGGTTTAAGAACATCTGCCAGCACCTGTACATCAGAACAGGCTCCCCAAAACCTTCACAGTGACCAAAACAAAGGCGGCAAGGACAGAAACAGGCAGATAGGTAGCTGGAGAGACCACTGCTGGGATGACTTTTGAATCTGAACCATGCAAATGCATACTTCACCAATGTTTTTTCCTCCTGATCCATCTCGCTGTCATATTTGCATTTTTCTTACCACCACAGGTCATCGTAATACCTGTCACCTAGACTGCACCATCATGGCAATGCATGAGCTAGGGAGGACATGAGTTTCTTCTTAACAGATTTCAACGTGCAATAAGAAGTGATCACAGCTCAAAGCAATCAAAACATACTCAGCATAAGAAGATGCCACCTTTATCCTCTATTTGCCCACTCCTGCCATGTAGTCAAACCAGGCTAAGCCACAAACCACTCTTTCTTTGGTCTAAAACATGTGAAAACAACCACACAGAAAGCCTGGGTTACATTAAGAAGTTGTGCAGCTTTGTCAGATATAACCCTCTTATTTTTAGTTTTAAGTACTTACAGTTGTGGATCATCTTTATTGAGAAACAAAACACAGTAACAAAAAGCTTCTTAGCAAAGATTTCTAGTCCCTTCTGCATAATTTTAAGTGTTTCCTGACTGCTGAGACCACCACTGCTGCATTGGAACTAATTTATTTTTTCAAAAATACACAAAGGATCTCCAAGGATAAGTTTAAATTGCATTCCTACTGTCATATTTCCCAAGGTACATCCATATCCAAGTACTTGGTACATGCATGCAGGTTTAAATCTTCCTAAGAGGATAGAACACAGTCATCTTAAGTCACTAACACTACTTTTTGCTTGCTTAAAGTACTAGAAAAGTTGAGATATCAAGCTGTAAGAGAGGAACACAGGTTATGCATCTTTATTTTTGAAATTATACAGAAGATGTTTAGTACAGAATATTAACAATTGTCATCACGTTCATTTAACTGTCACTACAGTTCATTCGCTCTTTAAGTATAGATCTGTAGTTACCCACAAATTATTCAGAAACTATATAAATACCTGAGTATTCAACTACAAATGTCTATTTTTGCTCTCCTGGGGCCTTAAGCAGCACCAGCAAGTACAACCAATGTCTTAATACTGATTTTAAGAGACAGAAGACTAGTGAGTAGCCCTACTGGTAATGATGTGAACACAGTGGATTTGGCTGGCATGGGGACCACCGGGCTCCCTGGGAGCAGTCAGCAAGCAAATCCAGCTTGCAGCAGCAGCACTGAAACAGCAACTCCCACTCCCCAGCAGGGCAGGGTTTACGAAGAGCTAGTTCTGTTCAAAACCAAAAAAGCTTTCCCTTTTCCTACTTTCAGTTTTTCACAAAGAACTTGGGGGTTTTCCCTGGAATTAGCCTTAATGCTAACCACCCCACGAGTTTCCTAGAAAACATCCTTTTGAAACCTCTTTTCGTGACAAGGCCACTTCACAGTTACAACCTGATCAGTCTGTCAGATGTGACATCATCTCACAGAGAATTTAACCTCCCTGATTTCCAGCTGTATGTGGTATCAGTTTTTCTTCATTACTATAGATTTTAATTTATTACTCCTATTGTTAAAAATGTTATGACCAGACTATAAAGTATCTCTCTTTTTATCCATGCTTTGTTGTTTCCTAGTCATAAATATGATGCAAATGGATTAATCTGTTATATAAGGTTAAAAACCTTGCAATTAAACAGTTGCTGTCTTCAATGAGAGTGTTGTGGAGTTGAGTATGGTGTCATTGCTAATATACAGATGACAAAATGTTCCCACAGCTAGTATTTTTTGGCTTAAAACTTCCACTAGTTTTAAGAAACCTGGTATTTTCCTCAAAATATTCACATAAAATGGGAAATGCTGTATGCATCTCATGCCCTCTTCTGAATCCTTCTCCAATAACCCAGTAAGGTTTTTGCCTCAACTTCTGATGAATGCATCCCCAGAGGAGCACAAATCTACAGGTCTGAGTGTCAAAATGAAAGCCCAAAGGACTGTTCATCTCTAACATCACACAATTGGGCATGGGTGCTCAAACACTCCTCAGGGAAAGAGATGAAAACACATCCACTGTCGTATTGGCATATCAGAATTTTACTTATTACACAAAAACAAAGCAGAAGTTTAGAAAACTAATTATTCTTTAAAAAAAAAAAAAGGTAACTGAGTACTGTGAATCGGGGATGATGGGCCAGATTCTCATCTGATATAAAGTGACAAAGCCTCTGGATTCAGTAGAGACTTAAAGCAAGAGAGGAGGACATGGTACATTACACACAGCAAATGGGCATTCACACGTCACAGCAGATGTGTTTTTAAAATATTATTATTCAGCTGATGCTTATAAAGTATTATGACCATGAAAAGCTTGCTCCTCTTATTATTTATAATGTTTTAGCACATACAATATGTTCAGTGCTGTAAGAAAAAGAAACTTAAACAATAAAAGCAGTTCCTGACCCAAAAGGCTTCCAGCCTAAAAAACAGGCATCAGGAAGAGAGAACATGCTGTGAAAGCAGGAGAAGGGAACAATCTATAGTTATCATTTGTGTTATTGTTTGCTCACAACTTACAATCATCACAGAAAGAACAAATTTTTAGATAGGATCTCAATGAAGGGAAGGTGGTAACTGTGAGGTGAGATTGGGAGGAAGGCAAAAAGGGAAACACCACAGAGAGAAATAAGAAGGGGACAAAGATTATTTCAAGCATTATTGTTTGAAAGAGTCCAAGAGCTAAAGAGAAAGAAATAAGGGGCAAAGTCCAAGACACAGGCTGAAGTAGATGTGTAAAGGAGATGGGAGATAAAAGAAAACACTAACTTAATGGTTTTTTTTTTTGTGAGAGGGAGGTCTTATTGCTGAGTATTGTCTGTAAAAATGTTAAGCTGGTCCAGCCTGTCCCATACTGAGAGAATGGCTGGAGTGACTGTTTTCCCCCAAAGTAACAGTGAGGAGCTATCTGAAAATAAACATCTTGATCTTCTACTTTGACTGAAGAAGCATATGTGGAAGTAGCTTTCTAAAACTGTCTCTAGTAAACACTGTGCAACATACGGAAAAAAAACTTGCCTTACACAAAGTGTAGTGACTAAAAGCTAGACAACCTGGGATCAAGAAGTTACAAAAGGTTCATTTATAAGACTGCTGGATGTCTGACCAGTTTTTGTTAATAGCAACTTCCAAACAAAACTCTCATTGACTTCAAATGGAGCAGGAACAGACCCAAAGATAGCAAATGAACTAATAATTCAATATGTGGTCTGTAAAACACACTGGGCCATCTTATACTGTGGCATTTGATATTGATCTCAGCTTGGAAGCTATACAGCTATACATTTTTTACATGACTATCCAACCCCTACAAAACTGATGCTAACTCAAAACTCACAGAAGTATCAGATAAGTACCAAATAAACCAATTACATACTTGGCTTCTTTTACTTAAACAAACACGGTTTCATTTGTGGCTAACAAATATCTTACATTCAAGATTATTTTCTTGTTTGGTACAACACAGTAAGTGCTTTAATATATCTGCTCATTGCTTTTAATGAATGGGGAACATCTCCGCCTACACGTATTATTTCATCAGCATGCGAGGAGAGCCTTTACTAACTGGTCTTCACCGGGGCTATCGCTGTGCCTGAGCACAGAGTTAAGGAACTGGCTGAATTTTGGTCTAGATTTGTTACATAAGGCAAATAACACAAATGCCTGTATCACAGAACTAGTCCTGGCACTCATGTATAGTATGTCTTCTGCTGCAAAAGAGGCATATAAAACACGTCTGAGATTTTCCATCTCTTTTTGTCCAGTGTAAACAAATGCAAAGCTGTAAGGCACTGGAGAAGCCACATCCTTGAGTCTGGACAAGTAAAACTACCCATGCAGCGCACAAACAAATGCATGGAGAAAGAAAAACAGGAGATGGGGCTGTGGTTTGAAGTCATTAGTGCCTTGTGTTCAGGATAACTGTGTTAGTCAGGAGTAACAACACCTTGAATTAAGTTGGGCTGATCGCCCCAAAGTGTTCCAGAAAAAGCTTACCAATGGGCACAATTTTTGTTTATGCCACAGATTGGCATGTTTTCTTAAAATTTCTATTTGAGTTTGTGCTCAGCTTTCACTATTCGAATTATGGTTGTTTTCTGGGAAGCAGAAGTGTTATTGGCATCAACACAACCTTGAAAAACTACTGTTTAGTAAAATACAGATTACAATATTCTCTCATTGCAGTTTACTAGTTAAATGCTGTCTTATAGCCATTATGTGACATATTACATTTTCTATGCTATAGCAAAATAAAAGACATAGCATGTATTAATTAGAGAAAAAATTCATTAATAGTATAATAGTAACAATCAATGAGAATTGATTAGCATGCTGCTGTTCATTTGGAAACCCCTTCTGATTTTCCAAGAATATCTCAAATCAAAGAAAGCACTTTGGAACAGCACATTAATATTTTATTACTGTACTTTTAAGCAAAATGTTCACCAAATACTGCAAAAAGTGGATTTTCAGTCATAAATTAAGTGCGCAAATTGCCATTATGGCTACATTCAAAAGAAAAGAGGACAACATTCATTCTTGCTGCAGAGAAAATTAAGTCTCTAAGTGTTGCTCTTTGCCATGAAGTACTTTCTATCTATGTAGTATATTTTATTTCCCTTATTGGCAACAACTGCACAACTTTGAAGGCATCCTCACAAGCCTTCAGAGTTTAACATTATCATAACAGCATTGTTTTCCTTAGTGTAGTACCAAATTCAAACCAGGCTTCTGGAGAACGTCCATAACCTGCCCAGTGGTGAGCGGGCAGGACAGCAGGAGGGCAGCGTGCAACAGGCACCTCACCTGCAATGGGAGACTGACCGAGGGCCCCGAGGCACTGATGGCCTTCACAACAGACTTTGGAAGGCCTCACTAAGCAAAAGTAAGTTTTTATTTATTACTGCTTGTACAACTTTTCAAAACTGATTATTTTAAACCATTTGCCAAAACAGCTGCTTCACAATGAACTTCCAGCCCATGATCTCAAATACTCCAAGCTAAAGCCACTCAGCACAACCTAAAAGTGCCTAGTGCCCCAAAAGGACTCAGACACAAAACAGTAAATACCTGCAAACCCCCTGCTCCCCCCTCACTAGGTACTGTTCTGGGCAATTGTGGGGTTCAACTCCTACAAAAGGGTGAAAGTTTAGCAATGAACGTAGGCCTGCCACTATATAATGGCTTTTCACGTACTTTTTGAAGCCCTTCTGATGAACTCAACTTCTAAACTGCAACAACTATAGAGGGAAAAACAATAAGAGCTACAAAACCACAAGATCACCTGCAAGTCAAATACAGGTATTTTTAAGCAGACAATTTAGCTTGAAAACAGTTCATGCCTTTTGGACCTGTATGGGAGCTTCATGGCAACCAAAGTCATTTGAATGTGGCTCCACAACAGTCAAAAAGCATGCTAAAAATGTTATGAGAAGGAGTATTTGCCAGCCTAAAGCCCTAATGTCCCAGAGTTACATCATTAGTTTTTCAAATTCATTATTAACTCAAATAGCCAGCTTGTGGAATAACCTAATGGACAGCCCACTTTTTCTGGAAAAAGGAAATTCCCCCAAAGTTTGTCTTCATTCAAGAAGAAAAGGAAAAGCATTCAAATGTGTAAAAGTATTATTTCTCCCGTTCTCGTTTAGTAGAAAAAACCGTGTAATTTAATCATAAAACCATGCATACAGACTGTAAACTTAAAATCAGGCCAGAGATAAATGTTATCGTTTGGATATAAACTGCATATTAGTATTTATAATTGAAACGAAGATATAATCTTGTGTCATAGGCAGAAATACTATAACTAAAAACTTGTATGGGGTAGTAACTAATTTTGTATTATATGTACTCTTTAAAGTTCCCACAGCAATGTAAAAGCTTTATTAGGCTCGATATTATCAATGTATGCATTTATAAGCACCCATATTATGCAGCGCAAGCTGTTCTCGTCATCCTGAGGTCCTTTTGTAAGAAGCGGCTCAACTAACGGGACGCGCTGGTCCGGCTTATTTCGCTACACCTGCCACCGGGGACGTAAGCCGGCGCTGTCGAACGCGCACCCTACTGACAGAAGCTATAGATCATGTATCAAGGTTTAAAATAAAACGCACACCGGTAACATGTCAGGCAAAAGTAACCTCATCACCCCGCACTCCCGACCCGGCCGGCCGAGCGCGCACTGCGGGCGCTGCCCCGGCGGAGCGCACCCCGCCCCGCCAGGCACACACCGCCTGCCCACGGCGCGGGGGGAGCGGCGGGGCCCCGCTGCATCCCACCTGCGTCCCACCGGGGGCTTCGCCGGCATCGCGTATCACCGCGGGCTCCCATCGCGGCATCGCCCCGGGGGTCCCGGCGCGGCCCGGGGGCTCCTCCCCGCACACCGGGTGGCTCCGGCGGTGAGCGGAGCGCGTCCGCCCCACCCCGCGGACCCTACACGGACCCGACGGGAGCCCACCGCCCCAGGGCCAAGCCGGCGGCGTGGAGCGGCGGCCGCCCGGGGGCAGCGTGCTTCCCGCAGCAAACTCCGGGACTTGGCAGAGGCAGCAGCTCGGGGAGGTGGTGCGGGGGGGAGGGCAGCGCTTCCCACCTCCAGCCGCTAATGACATTTCTAGAAATTGTTTCCCCTCCTCCCTGGCAGCCCCGCACCCGCCGCTGGGACGGGGGTGAGCAGGGGGAGGTCAAGGGCATGCAATGGGGGGGCGCAATAAAGACAGTCCGGGAGGGAGTTGCAGGGAGTAGGGGGCGAGGAGGGGATGGTTTTAAAGGGGTGTGCAGGAAGAATGGGTGATGAGCTACGGGAGTGCAAACCGGGGTACCAGAGGCGGGTGAGCACAAGGTACTATTGGAGGGGGAGGCGGCAGAGGGGCGAGTGCAGGAGACCTCCACCCTCAGCCAAACACCGCACTCACCTCCTGGATCCACTCTGGCAGCCAGGGGATCGGGGTACCCTTCCCTCTGCTCCTGCCGGGCCAGCAATGCTGGGAGAGCAAGTGGCAGGAGAGACACCTCCCGGGGTACTGCACCCTCTGCTAATGCACCCGCTGCCCCAGTTATTGCACCCTCGAGCCAGTGTACTCCCCTTATCACACACCCATTATTACTGCACCCCACATTTATTCCACCTCTCTAGGAAAGTGGACACCCATTCCAAATTATTGCACATCCCCCAGTTATCACAACCCTTTAGTAACCGCGCATCTCCCGCAGCCCCTCTGTCCCCGCGCCTGGGGGGAGCAGGGGCACCACTCACCATAGAGAGTCCAGGTCCCACTCCTGAAGGAGAGCTAAGTCGAAGCTGTCCATGGTGAGCGATGTTAGCGCCGGCGCGCTGCAACCACACGGCGTCCGGGGCGCATCGTAACTGCACCGCGGGCAGGGCGAGGGCGCGGAGCACCCCCGGCGCTGCCGGCGGCCCCTCTCCGCACACGCGCGGGCAGGGACGGACCCCCCACGGCCACCTTCCTCCCGCTTCCCCCTAAAAGGAAAGCAAACACGCTCCCCCCAAAAGCGAGCACACGGTGCCACTGCTCTTGTGCGAGCGGCGCGGCTGGGCTCGACTCGGCTGGGCTCGGCTCGGCTCGGCCGCCGCCGCCGCGCTGCGCTCCCGCCCCGCTCCCCCGCGCCTCCTCCCTCCCACCCGCGCGCCGGGAGCGCGGCCGAGGCGGCGCCCGCCCCGCGCACGCTGCGCCCGCGCAGCACCCGCGCAGCGCCCGCTCAGCGCAGGGGGGGGGGGGGGAGTCGGCGGCACAGCCCGCCGGGCACCGGGAGTTTGCGAGAACTTGCACCCCCAGTGTAGGGTTTGGCCCGCCGGAGTTGGGTTTGGGGTAGGGGCTTTCCCCGTCTTCCTCGTCCTCCTTCTAGCCGGTTGCCCTCGGGTGGGTCCCAGCACCCCGACTGACGAGCCCCTCATGCGTGGTGTGCACCCGGCCGTTCGGCAGCGAAACACTAGGAAGAAACTGTGATATTTATTGTGGGCTGCGGCCGTGGCCCCCCACGGTGCCTCTCCCCCCCCCCCCCCCCCCCCCCCCCCCCCCCGAGCACTCTCCACAATTGAGGTGGCTCAAGGCCTTTATACAACGATTCCTCATTAGATGTGTAATAAACTGCATCTGTGCAAGTCTCCATCTCCACGCAGGTCCACCTAGAGCTGCGTAGCTCATTAAAGGTCCCTGGATTGCATGAAACCTTTAAAAATGAGTGATCTCTAGTTAAAAATACAAGTATCAATCATCAGCGTTTGCCACCCAAAGCAAGTCAGACGCCTCACGCTGTCCATCCAGCCTGCGTGAGGCACTGGCTGTGATATCTGGCTGGCCAAGGGAGGCAGGCGCTCCTTATTTGTAGTTGCTGAATCACATTAGGAGAGGTTAACGCACATTAAATACTTTCCAGAATGTTGAGCTTTTCAGCTAAGCAGTGAGTAGCTGCCAGAGAAGTGCCATGTCATCGCAGACGGGGAGAAGAAATGTGCAAAATCTGTGATGAAAAGAGGGGGCTATTCATGCAACAGCGCCAACGCGAATATCTGCAGAGCAATCCCACACTGGGAGATCCCTGCTCCTGGAGACCAACCCAATCCAGCTGGCAGCTGGTTAGGGACACCCCGATGTGCGTGGCACCCTGGCAGCCCAGAACAAGAAAATACTTGTTCAGGCTCAAGTATTTACGCAGGCTTCTCGTCTGATTTTGTGACTATGTCATTTGTTTCTGAGTTAGTTCGATTTAATTTAGGGTTGGTAATCCTGCATGGGCTGCAGCCGCAGCTTTGGCTGCAGCGTAGGCACGCTGCAAGGGAAAGGTTTGAAAACCCCTACAGTTTGCACGCAGCTTTCGGCAAATCATCTGGAAGTCCCGAGCCACTCCAGAGCTGCTTCCGTTCCCTTGCACAGCCAAGGTGGTGCTGCCTCCTACTGCCAGAAGTCCCCCGACCCCTCTGGATGTGGCTCATCTTTGCCCTGGATTGACACACAGGAGCCGGCTCCTGCCAGGTTTGTCTCCTCACCTTACCCGGGGGAGGCAGAAGGACATGTCCCATTTGAGAAGGCTTGAGGCACTCCCCGTCTAACCAGAGCAAATGAAGATGAAAATGAGAAAAACTCAGGCCAATTCAGATGCCAGGCTTGGTCCAATACTAAATGGACATGTAAACCCATCTGAAAACAGATTTTTCTGTCCGCTGAAGTAAAGCTTACCATGGCTGAAAGGTTGAGCTTGCAAAGCAGATAACAATCTCAATAAATATATTAGTTATGTGTGAAGGAGCGAAGGGTAGCATATTTACTCTGACCTTTTCAAGACACAGCCTGTGCTGCCTCACTGTTCTTATTTTAAGGGAAGTTGTGCAACCCATATTGTAGCATGGCACAGATTCTTTCCCTGGCACTCAGCTTGCACAATGATTTGCAGAAGAGCTTAAATCACCCCTGAAATAGTACGTATGGCGGGGCAGGCTTAGGCTGTCTTTATGGACTAAATTGCTAGAGGTAGACTCCCTTTACATCAGCACTGGAGCAGATCAAAGGTCATTCTGTAAAGCACAAGGCGGACTGCAATGCTCACAAGTGGTAGCTCACAAACACGTGGAAACTTGGAAGCAAAATTCTGTAGTCTAAATTCATCATCCAAACTGAGATCAATAGAAAAAGTAAACAAACAGCATGAATAGCACTGAGTGAATTAAATTTCAAACAGTAATACATAATGATAGCGACATAGGCAGTATGTTTTATGTTTTTAATATGTTTTAACACAAAAAATTATTATTTTTCTTTTACATTTCTTGCATGTATATTATTATTGTGGTTTTCTTTTCTTTCCCATCATGGCCGTGATTCTCTTCTCATGCGGAGCAGAGAACATCAAGACTAATTGCATTGAAATTAATGTCAATTGAAAATCTCGACTGCTTTGGTTAGCTGCCAGATGCTGGATGTTTCCCCTTTTTTCCTCTGACCCTGGTGGCATTTTGGAAATTCCATGTATGTGCGACCTTTAACCTTCTCCCCCTAATTTTGCTTCCTGGCTGGGCAGGCTCGGGACTTTGCTGTGCTCCTCTGCTGACTCCTCAGCATAACACTGTGGTTGGTTCCTGTGGCTGGAGCATTCTCTGTACTCCATGGTCTCATTCACTCAAATGCTTTCCGCTTGCCAGCCGCAGAACAGTAACCTCACCTGCTACTGTCTTACTTAAAAATGTCCCGTCTATCTCCAATGCATTCCATGATCAGAACACTAACATACAATAAATTAACGCAGACTGTTTAAAAGGACTTCAGGATTGTGCCTGAAGGAACTCCTTCCACACTGCCTGTTGCAACCCACAGCTTCCCCACAGCTATCAGCTCTCCCCTGTCATCCCTTGCTGTGTGACTTGTCAACATATTTTCAGCTCCTGTAGGGAGTGAATCCTGCCTCTTTATGAAAGCCTGGTGTTATATATAAATAAAAGTATTCCGTGTGCTATCTAATCCTGCTTGTTGTACATATATTTTTAATGATTCATGTAGACATTACTTGCCCCCTCATTGTGCTCTTTCCTCTGTTAACAACTTTTCATTAAGAATAAGCAAGCAACTGTGCCCAGTCAAGCAGACTTTGTAAGAGCTGAAGGCCTAGGAACAATGTGTAATTCAAATACCTTACATAAAGATTGCATGTATCAGTAAAGCTGAACATCGTCTTAAAAGTTGGTATCTCCCACTTCTCAGACTCTCTGTCATGAGTGTGGTATAGCAACATAGCCTGAGGAAGAGTTAAGATAATTTTAATGCAACATAAAATAAGAGGGAGGTGAGAAATACTATATTCTTTGTCAACATCCTCTATGCAAAATATCGCCATAGTATCTCTTTGGTATGACCTACCTTTAAAACGTGTACCCAAGAAATTAATTGCCAGAGAATTCATAAGACCTTAGCTGAATGCTTTCAAAGAAGAGGAGAGGAGTTCTAGAGGTGACCAGTGTAGGAAATACTTTAGCATCAGTACAGTGAATCTCAAAAATGTGATTTTCTACATCTTACCCCACTTGTGACACACCAATGCATTCATGGTGGGACATGGGCAGTACCTTTTTTTTTGCCTGTGAATTTCAGCAGTTGCTGGGGCAGCCTCACAGCCATGTACACAGAGTGTGGTCCAGGATTACACAGTGCATCTTGCAGTTTCAGGGACAAAGTGAGGGCTGTTACCTCTCACCATGTCTCTCCAGTAAATCCATGCCTGCTCTTGTCTGAACATTCTAATCCATCAGCAATTCCTTCAGAGGCCAGACTGCTGCATTGCTCGAGGAGAGGGCTACTAAGCCTAGTCACACATTTCTTGGTGTGCAATGCACTTCTAGCTCTCATTGCAAGGCAGTCCTCCCATGGCAGCTCCATTAACTGCTCTGAGCTCTTGTATAGGCTGGCACAGGACATATGTGGTTCCTCAGTGTGTGTTTACACAATGCCTCGACGCAAATCTCTTCCAAGGGATGAAAAAGCCAAGAAGCATTATTTAGTCTTGCTGCTTCAGCATTTCATTACCATTCTGAGTAGTACCTACTTCAGATGGGCACCTGCTCCACAGGGGCAAAGAATCCTAAACTAGTGCTGGTTTTGCAGAGTCAGTGTCTCAGTGCTTTAGAATGTGTTTTGTTTGTCCGGGAATCTCTAAAGTAGTCTAATGACTATAGTTTATAATAGGTTTGCTATTTAAATTCAAATAGAGTGTTCCATTATAATTATATACTTATAGGCTTAATTGTAAAGAGTCTTAAATGTAGTAGTTTTTCATAACCTAGTAGTTTACAACAAGGCAAACCCACTGGATTATTTACTGTAACCACCTGTATATCACAGCCTATCCAGTTTCACTGTTTTTCTCATACTGAGCTCAGTAACTTGCAGTTTGAGCAGTTGCACAGTCCACAGTTTAGTACTCTTAACATAATAAGATGTACATTTGTGAACAATTTTTTACTCTCTAAATAGCTTTACTTTCCTCCTGTATCTGTATGTCTTTAAGCTGATAATATTTCAATAAGTCAGTGCTAAGTTCCAGCACTATGGCTGGTTTTGCTTCAGCAGAGAGTGAAATGAGCTCTGAATTGGGTTTCCCTATTTATTTAAGCTTGCAATCTGCTTTGAAATTCCTTAGGATGAAAGTTGTGTTTATGTCTGATTGCTAACGTATGCCTAACCTTAACTCTGACTCGGCAGGTGTAAGTACTCCTTGATTCTACGCTCTTATACACCCCTTTATTGGATTATTATATGCTGTATTCGTTGGGTGGCTCTTCTGTAGTCACTACAGAAGATGCCAAAAATATTGTGAGTGATTTCTCTCCTGCAAATATCATCACATTCTATTTATACACTGTAGCTTCTGAGATTTGATAAGATCAGAGTGTAATATGGCATGGATACAGATGCTGTCAAAGTTAAGTTAACGCAACATATTTCATCACTCTCCCACTTAACATGCATAATACACAAATGGTTGCAAGCTATCGCTCTTTTAAAGAAGCAAAATATATGGATTTAATTTTTAATGATTTAACTTGGTAATTAATCCAAATTATTAGTTAACAATAGCTAAATCAGAGAACTATAACGGATTCTCTGGATAATGGAAATATTTATTATTTTAATAAGTTGCATGGCTGGAAGTCTAAGTCAAGTCTTAGTCTACTGGCCACATATTGCTCTTGATTCACACATAGGACCCCTGTGGAGGTAGGTGGATGGCTGTGTCCCCAAACAAAGAAATATAAATTGCTGCTTCTGAGTACTGATGACATCATCTATCTTGTCAGCTGCAGAATTGATCCATCTTGAATTATAAGCCAGGGCTGAAGGAATTATGCCAATTAGAAAGACAGAGATTTTTTTTTTCTGTTGTTTTTCTCTTTCCTCTATTTTTTTACCCCCACAAAAGGTTTTGAGACCTATTTATATTATTAAAGTCTTTTTGTCACCTGAGCCCCAAAGAAAGATTTAAAAAGAAAATGTAATTGCTGAACGGAAGTGCTGTGAGGGCTGTTTCAGGCTCAGGGGAGGGGAAGGTCAAGTTTTTAACCTGGAAACAAAAGGACTGAACCCAGTGCTATGAGTGGGTTTTCCCTGGGGTCTGGGTTGAACAAAGCCCTTTTGCTGGATGGTAGCTTTCTCCGCGATGGGGAGGGCACGACCTGCTGGCAATGAGCACGACAGGTACACGCCATCCTCCAAAGCAGAGCCCATTGAGGGGTCTTCAGGTTGGGGTCAGGCATGTGGGGCAGCGAACAGGGTGTCCCCAGTGACAGCTCCCTATTACACATGCCTGCCAGTCACCCCCCAACAGATGTCAGGGGCCATCACACAAAGTGGCCAAAGGATCAGTGGATGGAGGCTCAAGCTGGTCACCACTGCCAGCAGCACACAATGCCCCTTGGACCTGAAAGAGAAAGGTTATTAACATGTCCCTCATCTTTCCTCCAAAAATTTCTGAATTTGTGAGAGATGTCAGATTCTGTTAAGCGATTACTACGTACTTCCTTTTGTCTGACATTCCCACCTTGTAAACAGCTTTAATAAATGCCATAATTACAATTCTCAGTGACTGCACCAGTTTAAGATTGCATCGTTTCAGAGCATGTCTTGGAGCAGTAGGTCCCTGAAGAAAACCTCCGCGTGACCAAGGTTGCTGCCTGGCAGCCTTCGTTGAACAGGCAGAGGCAAGCTGGAGACAAAGGCAGTGGTGCACAGCACAATCCCTGCCTGCCTCCACATCGTGCCAGACATTGTGCGTGTTCCCCATCTCAAGCCACTGCCTGCAGCTCACAGACAAACCCTGAGTAATGCCAGCGCTGAGAAATTAGCACTGAGGAAAGATTACATTAAGATAGATAGATAGATAGATAGATAGATAGATAGATAGATAGATAGATAGATAGATAGATAGATAGATAGATAGATAATTTGGGATAATTACATTTACAAACCAAAACAAGGAGGAGGCAGGTGATCCTTGCTGAACCATCACCTGTGTGCTTTCTGGGGGTCTCGAGTGCTGCTGTGAGCTGGGATTAGTTACCAGCAGTCAGGACCTGCTGTGGGGCATGAGGTGGGAATGGAATTAGAGCCAGCATGCCAATCCCATTCTGGCCAGCTGTGGTCCCCAGGTCATCTTCTCCAGGATCTGAAACGGGCTGTCCCCGCTTGCTGTCCCAGGCAAATCATTCAAACTGGGCTTGGAGGTTGCTACCTACTCTTCTCCAAACCTAAGCAAAGGTGCTCAGCTCAGGATACAGGTCCTTTGCTTCCTGCTTCTTGCCTTTCATGGCAAAGGTTTATTAGATTCAAGGAAATAGTTCAGCATGGTCATCTGGCAGGTGTGGATGTGGACTTCTCAGGGGAGTTACTCCTAGAAAGGGGCATCTGATGGTGAGGAACAGGAGATGAGAGTGGTAACGATCTGCCTGGGTGACAAGAGGACTGTACAGAAATAGCAGACACTTAAAAGAAAACTCCACAGTTTAGGGTGGGATCCTTTCATCACTGGTAACATCTCAGAAGCTGACAAAGGACTTGCCATGGGTGCAAGTTAACCTATCATTGTCATGTTGAAATGTGTTCTCTGCCTTCCGCTAACAGCTGGAGGCGCTGGTCAGTTCCTGGGCTTGCAGGATTGCTGTTTGGATCCAGGATGGCCCGTCCAACCTTCCCTCACTAATTTGAAACTTAATGAACTGTATGATCAGCAAAGCCCCAGAAAATGTCTCTCAGCTGAAGCCCTCATTTCTAGGCTACCAGGACCACCATGCAGGAGAATGTTTTGTTTCATGAGGGAAAAAGAGGACCTTTTCAAAAGGCAGTAAGGTGTTTAAAGCATTATTTCTGGATGTCTTAGTGGGTTTTAATGTAGAAAAGATTGTATATCAAAGTTAAAGGTCATGGACCTTAGAGAAATTCAAAGGATTTTTCAAGGAGAGGTTAAATATATTTAAAATTTATGAGTGTGCACCCATGCAAATTGGAAAAGGAAATTAAACTGTATCTGCAGAAAAGGAAAAATAAATCTACTTACATATGATGTAATTTAGAAAGTCAACTGTAGCTTTGAATGATGTCTGAACGAAAGGATAAGGTAATGCTGAGGAAAGCTTTATATTTGGGCTTAAAAAGCCACGTGGGGCCATAGCGAAAAAGGGGTTGCAATAAATGTGTATGCTCATTATAAAGAGTTTCCAGTAGAATGAAAACTATATTGAGCTGACTTTCAGCTAAGAGAGAAAGATGCACAAACAGAGAGACCAAGCATAGCTTTTTCAATCTCATCAGTGTTTTCCGCACCACACTGTTTTCTGTGCTCCACATAACTGATTTGAAAACTTACACACTGATATTTTTTCCTAAGTCTGGTTAGTACTTGGGGATCTCTATTTCTGCAAAATAAACTTCTAGTCAAAATAACTAGACTGAGAACAAAGGGGAAAATGATGAGAGATGTAAAGCAGAAGGAAACAGTTTCTGTGGATATTTCAGGGAGACACTTATAGCAAGCAACAAGAGTAATTCACAATATTTTCCTTTAAACTAAAGGTGAAAGCTGTCTGTGTTTCAAGCCTGGCATGGCACAGTGTGTTACAATCTGTGTGCCACATTAAAAGAGCTGGTGATTTCAGCTCAATTCCTCATGAGGAGGCACTCACTGAGCAGTGCCGAACAATTGGGTCCCTGGGTAATAATTTTATTGGCGAGGCCAAGAAGGGAACGGCCGTGGAATTAATATTGCTGCACTGTGCTGTTCCAATTCTGAGGGCGAGAGAGGACTTTGCTTTATAATGCTGACACCACAAATCCCTTAATGAGCACTAAATTCACTTAACAAAATTCTAACCCCCTCAGATTTCTGATGTAGCTTAGCATGTCAGCTTTACCTTGGGGTTTTCTGTGTTTCTGTGTTTCTATGCCATCAACCCGAGCATCCATAAAGCCCATATTCCTTTTTTTATTCACTCTACCTGTTTATTCCTTGGTATATTTACCCTTTTATTAAGAGCTTCCACTTGGTTAAGACTTGTTCGAGTATAAGCTCAACAGGAAACATTTTCCTTTATACTGTAATAACTCTATATTGTTGCCTAGAGGGTGACAGAAAGTAACGTAAGATTCATAAAAATATAACTGTCTGAGCCAAGTAGATAGAATTATGGTAAGCATTAACCAAAGTGTATTTCTCTGTCCTATAGGGTAAAATCAGAACATCTTAATGTTTTCTTTCTTGGGTCACATAATTCTGCAAAAGTACACCAAGAGAAATGCCAGACTGCTTCTGCTTGATCATTACGTTCTGTACCAGCCTTTCAAATAGGTTTGCAAATAAAATTACTTTATTTCATTATGTGTCATTTTACATTTTGCCCATGCATCACCCCACTGAGACCATTTGGTTTAAGGCTTTTTTTTTAAACTATAAGCAACTGGAATTTTAAACTCATTTAAGCTGTAATTCAGGATGCTTCTAGTAGCCCCTTTTTGTGTTTAACCATTAAAGAAGTACATTGATAGAAAAAGAAAAATGCATGTCTTATCTTTATTCATTTTTTTATCCAAGTAATAGTAAAAAATTCCAAACCTCCAAAAGGCACACTGCTGGAGAAACTTTAACCCTGTTGGAATCAGCATGGTGGTTTCTGAACACAACTTTTTTGTTTTGTTTTCTTTAAATTGGATGAGGGAAGTTTAGGCATGCTAACTTTCCCTTCCAAGTCAAGGAGGGTGAAACAGCCCATACATCTCTCACTCTCCTACAGTGAGGAGGTGGCTGAGCCACATCCTCCAGATAACCATACTCCTTCCTCCTGAAAGAGAGGGTCAGCATTTTGGAACTGAAATCCAGTAACGCCATATGTTCTGTGTCAGCAGCTAGACCAGCTCCATTAGCATCAGCAATAAGCTTTCTGATAATGTCTTACCATGCTGCAGAAGAGCTACTCATGTAGAGCAGCTGTCTCCTGCAAAGAGGAAGCAAAATTATAGTAGCAGCAGGATAAACACCGCAGGCAAAGTCATGAGGTGATATTTGTTAGCAGTTGCAGGCTGAGAAAGAAATCTCACACCTTAGAGACTGAAAGAATAAAGGATGAGACGGTCTGTTATAGTATTTTCATTATTTCCTTTCCTAATTTAGTCAAATTAGCAAGTCTTAAATAAGATGGAACCAGGTATGGTTGTGTTGAGAAGGTACAGCAGAGTTGAAAAGTCTAGGCTATTTTTCACATCTCTAGAGTTGAGGATTCTGATGTTTTCTTTGTTCTGGTTGCCTAGTAATAATTTAATATTTTTATTTCTATATTTATTTTATTTCTTAAAAAGCCAAGAGGTGGAGGTATGTTGACAGACTGGAAAAGGAAGCTATCATTAATTAAAATTATTTTAAGTCTAAGATTAAAATAGTGCTCCTGCATATAAATTTGCTTCAATGAGCTGGACTTGCTGTAATGTTAAATCACTGTATAAATTAGGAAATGTATCAAACACACTGACTGGGGACTAGATGGTGCCACCAGTTTAGACGGTGCAGATTCTGTTTTCCCTGTATCCTTCCTGTGTGCACATGCAGCTTAGATGCCATTAAGTAATTATTCATTTCTGGTATAAATTACCTTTTTTCTCTGAAAAGGGACTAGTCTAAAGTCCATGAAAATGAGTGAAAATTTCTGAACTAGCTTGAGTACAAGTTGGACCAGGCCCAGAAGGAATCAGAGTATGGAAATTTGGGAGGCAGCTGTTATCTCTGTTGTTTGCTGGTAGAGTTGGAAGGGAAATCTTACAAAGTACTATGCAGCATGCAGTTCATAATGTCTAATATGTGCATTCACTATCAGTGAGCCTCTGAACAAATGTATTTTCATCTGAAAAATCAAGCAAGGAGGGAAAAATGTTGCTATGGAAGACAGTGAGATATTAATGAAGTTTTGCTTGTTTATATCACTACTGTATAATCACAGTGAGTGGTGGCAGACTTATATCCCCAAGTATTCAAATTAAATTGTAATACTGACCCCTATCAACCTGGCTTATCAAAAACCATGCTCTTCCATCTACTTGGTGACCTGCAGTAGGGAGAACCATGACAATCTCTGCAACAACAAGCAGACCCCTTGCATGGAATGCAACAGACAAGGAGGGGGGTTCCCACTGGGATCTTTATATATCCCACTGCAGCAGCAGTCCAAAAGACACTCTCCATTCCTCTCCAGAGCCAGAGTGGAGGGCTATGCCTGGCCCATGCTCTGCTGAGATAGAGGTCAGCAGAGGAACCATTATGGCTAATCCTGAGGCCAGAGTCTGCTGATTTACAACAAAGACTGCCATGACTTATGTCATCTGTACATGATGCCCAAGTGACCACCCAGGTCTTTGGAAGAAGTGATCTATGACTTCTCCATCTTGCTCTCTTACTTATAATAAAACACTGTCTGCACGGAGGTGAGGTAACTGTTCCTCTTCCCTCGCCCGTAAATGAACATCATGCTCTGAGGCAGAGCTTGTCTGTGGGAGGGGAAATCAGAGGGCAGGAGGGAATATGAGCAGTAGGATTCTGGATCTTACTTCTGCACATCCAGCAGTTCAGATACAGAAAACTAGAGGCAACACACAGTCTGCCAGACCCTATAGAGTACGGCTTCAGAGGCCTAAGGCTCACGAGGCATCTGCAGTGTGAGCTTCTCAAAGAGCAAATGGAGAAGAGAAAGCTATCCTTGTTCCTGGTGTGACATCCCTCATGACTACGTTTTTCAGCAGAAGTGATCTGCATTCCCACGTGGTCTGCAGGGCAAGCTATAATATAAGCTGGAAAAAATCCGAACGAGACAGCAGAGCAGCAGAAAACACTGACAAATGTACCATAGCAGAGCTGTCAGCAAGAGCTTCACCTGCTGTTGCAGGATTGCCTTTTTCTCCAGCATGACATGGAGATTCCCAGCCAAGATTAAAAAACCAGGAAAAACATTACATCCTGACAATACTGATAAAATGAAGGAGTTAATATTGAGTAGCACAGGGACTCAGTTCATGCAGGAGCACACTAAGTAGTTCAACTAAGCTACACCAGAATATTCCTGCATTTCTTGTACAGACAGGAGCTGATGAAGACCTCACAGAAATGCGTATAGACATTACAGTTATGTAGATCTAGTTTTATGCATAACCTTTATATTAGTGTTCTGACTACAGGGGCAGCCTGTTTTGCCCTGGGTCTTTCTGTCCCGGCTACCTGTAGAGCAAGGACTGCGTGCTGTCCCGTGACAGAGAGGTGTGAGATGGCAGTGTGAATTCTTACATTTGTGGCCACGATGTCATGAGGTAAGGCAAGGACAAAAGACTTTGCTGCTCCCCTCCCTCTGTTCTGTGGAGGACAGTTGGGAGAAGGGACTTGATGAGATCTCTAACAGCCTCTGGGACTGGCTATCATGTTGTAAGCAGGGACATATATTCTCTAAAACGTTTATTTGCATGACTGCAGAGAAAGAAGAGGATTTGCCCCAAATGCCTCCTTATTTATGTTCTCTTCTAACTGTTTTATTATGCCTAATTTGTCTTCCTTAGAGAATGCCTCTTATCATGTGCAAATTCTTTTAAAATTATTATACTGACACAGAAATAATAGATACCTGATTTACATTGTAATCTTCGGTAAGAGGGATGTTTGTATTTTTGAAAGTGTTATGATTTTAGTTGCTTCTCAGTGGATTTTTTTGTCTCCTGTTATTGCAACATACAGAAAGGAAGGGAAGTTCTGGCATTCATTAGAGACACCTCACGATGAAATCCCAAAACCTAGTCCCTGCCTAGGACACTGCAGTCATCAGTACAGACAGCAAAACATTAAAAAGCTCTTAAGTAAATAATGACTGCGATGATGATATAGTGGGAAAAGGAGTAAATTTTCAATTCACTAGGGTTAATAGTGGTAGGCTCTGTTTTCTAAACAAAGATTACTACCCATTCTCTGGAGCACACATACACTTAATACACAAATGCAACATTAAAGCTGAGATAAAGAGGCAGATAATACTGACAGCGGGAAGCTCTGTCCAATGTAGCGTAGACAAGCTTCCACCACAGTGTTTAAACCCTGGGCTTTGGCACTACTGTGTTTAAGCCAAGAAAGCAAATCAGCCACCTCCACCTCCTAAGCCAACCTCAGCCCACTTCACACAGCAGAGTTCTGACTCTGAGGATCACCTCTCCTGGAACAAACCCAGCTAATGGCTGCTCAGAAAAGCACTTTTTTTATTTAGCTCTTAAAAGACCTTGATGTGTAGCAGTTTTTATCTCACAGTAACATTCAAAATGTGTCTTTTCCAGGTGAGGTTGCCTATGTGAATTTGCAAAGGAAGGTATCAATGCCCTACACAACTCCATATGCTGCCAAGATCAGTATTGGGAGGGAGGACCTGTATTCTTCTTTATGACATTCAATGTCATTCTGTGTGCTGAGCCCTTTTTTCACCTTAGTGAAAAAGAAATGTACTCGAGGAAATGAAACTCATTTAGAAACACCTTTGTTTTTACCATGGGATCCACTCTTTTCCTGACAGAAAATGCATCCTCTCCCTACAAGTGAAAACAAAAATACTCAAGAGCAAGGGCCAGAATTGAACCAAAGAGTAATTTAAGATCAAATGAAAGGGCAAGTGGTAAAATTTCATTAATACTCCTCCCACTAACCACCGACCCTGCTGTGCCTCTCCTTCTTCATGAGAGAACAGTATGGAATGCCAAGGGCAGGAAACCCATCTCTTTTTCTCCAAAAGAAGATGCATTAAATGCAAAACCATCAGCAGTTTCATTTTCACTAAACAGAAAAAAAATCTCTTTCTATCTTTCGTAGTTAATGTCCCTCCTTTATAGGTCAGCCTTCAGAATCATGGCACAAATAATTTTACTGACTATCTGACTGTCATTCACTTTAATACAGTCTATGGTTTGCTAGTTGATGATAGCTTAAGCGGAATTTAATTGGTAACATATTGTCAGTTGAATTAGAGGCCATATGATACAGATTTAAACCTTGGTAATTTTTGCATAAAGAACAATCTGTCAACAAATCACAGCAAGAAAAACATCCATAAATCAGTTTGTCAGGTTTATTAGTAAATGCAGAAGTTTTTTCGTCTGGTTCGACTAGAGCCTCTCTTTCCTAGCAGACAGAAAATGTTTCTCTAAATCCAGGTTACTTTGCAGGTGTGCAGATTTTATGATTCCCGTGCACAGGGATGTACATAAACATATACAGGGATGTATGCAATTGCAGAGCACTGCAGCTAATGACCTAGACAGCTCTTCCAGCCCTGTCTTCCCCTTATTTTTTGGTAGATACCCCCTATCAGGTACACATATACACCCCAATCCGCTCCCCCACTGTACATCTACTGATAGTAGTTGTCCTCTGACAGTAGCCTACATGTACTAAGTGGAAGCTGTCCTCTACCATGCAGGTGCACAGGCGTCTCTGTGTTGATTTGTGTCTAACAGGATTAATTTTTCTTAATGGTCAAGAATCTGTGAAGTAAGGCACCAATTGAACAGATATCCAATGGGCATCATTATGAAAAAGATGGGAAATCACCAAAAAAGTGTCCCATGAATATTTTATTTAAATGGATGCCTTATGTATTGCAATTACCCTTGGGTGACAGAGCCTGACAGAGCATGTCTATCAGTCACAATAAAAATTGCAGGATGGTCTGCAGCACCATTCGTAAGCATGATATAAGGTACCGTAGTTGTTACAGCAGCATAATGTTCCTGTGCAGTAACAAATATACTACACACAGACATGCACATAATTAAAACGATGCTCGCTGGCTTGCTAGCACCGTTTGCCAAAGAATAAGTTGCAGGCAAGTGGATTTGCATACAAATGAGATACTGTCAGAACAATAATGGGACTTTGATAAGACCACATACTCATGTCATTAAGTCACTTCAGTAGCTAAGGAATATTTAGTTGGCATTAAATGAGGATAAAAGTTGATCATTTTCCCTTCCCCCAAAATTAAAATAAAAGCCAACAAGGTACATCCACTTAAAAATATGAGGACATTTTTAAATTGAAAAGTATTGCTGTTAATGCTATCTTTTAAAAGTTTTATGATGCACTGTGGAGTTAAAATTGTAATTTTAACACAGAAATGAAACCTATTTATTGTTATAAGCTATTGTCACTGAGATTCCATGTCACCTGCTTGCTTGGTAAGCACGGCTTCAGTATGGGGTGTGATTTTAAAAAAATAAATAGAACTTTTAAACAAAGACATTTAAATTCATGCTTGTATTTAGTTTTATGCTTAAGTTTAATAAAATCAGCATAGATTAAATACCTACTGAAATCTTCCAGTGAACCAAGAGCCTCTGAATCCTCCAATTTTTTGCTGCACTCAGAGACCTCTTGTAAATGTCTGAACTTTGGACTTGATCCAGGCATGCTGAAATCAATGGGAATTTTTCCATTTACTTCAGTGAGAACAGGTCCTTTGGGAACAGTCTGAACTGAGATGCAATGCTCTACTTAGCTGCTAAAAAAAACCCCAAACCCAGACCTTTTGGAAGACCATCTTATGGCAATCTCAAGGTCTGTACATCTATGTGTTTTAGAAGTCAACAGGCTTACAGTCATTTAAATGGTTTTGTCTGTATATAAGCAGAGGAAAAGTTAAACACTGTGGTAAGAAGTTTTCAAAGGAGAAGCCAAGACATTAAAATAGTCTTTTGATGGTGGGGGGAGACCAACTACCCCTTTATTGCAGGAAATGGTCTTGCAAATTTGCTAACTTCTCTCCTAACTTGAAAAATGGTGTAGGAGTCACTCAGAGGAGGGTAAAAATTAATATTAATGATTTCATTTTGACAGGAATGAACTCATTACCATGCACATTTCCAACGTTTTTCAACAGTTAATTTTAGCTGCAGAAAAAGACCTCTCCTGCTAACAGAAAATATGGTAATTTCACATTAAAAACTGTGTATTAAGAAGTCTTTCTTTGCCAAAGTTACAAGCGCTTGACAGGGTTTTATAAACCACACTGAGCATCTCATAAACTTTCAATCACACATTATGAGAGGACTAAATAATCCAAAATTAAAATCAGTTGTCTGATTTAGTTTCTGTAACATGTAATTTTTTTTAGGTACTGCTATTATGACAAAACAACTAAGACCTATAGAAGAAATACATTGACCCATAAGACACCCTAGATTTTTCTAAGAAAGAAAATACAGCATTGCAGTATAATAACTGTTACTCTCAGCGATAGAAGGTATACTATTTGATTTACAGGTAGAAGAATTAGCAGTTATAAAAACTAAAAAGTAGCTGATGTAAGACAAACTTACATTAATATAAATGTGCTCGTTTAATCTCTAGCATGTTGAGTCTTGGGCACTACCTTTACACTTTGCCAGCAAAACCTGTATGTGGCTGCTGGTGGGCTTAAGGAGTCCTGAGAAGCTGTAGGTGATGCATGAGATGTAGCTCTCTCGTTTTTGCTCGAGAGACAAACTCACCTGACAGTTTCGAAGATTTTGAAAGAGTACCACTAACAAACTGGCTATTTTAATCTGGAATATCTTCCAAAGGAGTTTTCAACACTTTTGAAAGGCACAGGATGAAGTCTTCCCCTGTTCGCTCTGCTTTCACCAGGGCAGCTTGAAGGGATGGAAAAACACACCAAATGGTGGGGTTCACTCTTCCATCCGAAGTTGCTCCCTCTCCCCGGCCCTGATGACCATCCTCCTCTGGCTTTGCCTTTCCAAAAGCAGTGCTGTGTAACTCTTCACTTACAGAGCCTTGGGCAAGTGGTGCAGGAGCCCTCTTGGTGCTGTGTGTGAGCTATGTGCTGATAAAACAAGGCAAATAACTCCCTCCCAGTGCTGTCAAACCCACAAAATACACAGCCTGCAAAACAACGGAGATTGCCTCTATTTCCTTCCATTCTAATCTTCTTTAGGGCTATTTGTAACAATAGTAGGCATAACAGTGCCAAACGCAAATGTGATTTCCAAGTTGGAGTTCCTTTCAGGAAATGGATTAGTTCAATTTTCCAGATGTCAGACAGGTGTGCAGTTAAGTATACACTGGAATTCACTTCTGGTGATTAACACTCATAATGACTATATGGCTATGACAATCAGATCTGTATTTTCAAAACCTACCATTTATTTTTCTAGTACATTTACTTCACTTATAGCCACCAGCTGAATCCAGGATCAGCTAGAAGGAAATTAAGAACCAATTTATTATGCTTGCACTGTTTGTACAATATTCATCATCACTAGAAGAAAGTGACTGTGAAAAGGAAGAGTAAAGAGGTTTTACACCAATACAGAAAGAAATGAAAATGTGTCATTCAATTCCCTGTGGGATTGTCAGGAAAAAGTTGAAAGAAAATGCAATCAAAATTTCCCCTTATTACTTGCACCCCTTGACCCTTTGCTTTGCAGAAGTCATTCACTTCTAGAGCAATCTTACCTCCAACGCTACAAAAATGCCCTTCCCAATCACCCTCCCAAAAAAACCTCAGCATCTGCCAGTGGTTTGGACTTGGAGTTATACAGGTCAGTACCTTTGAAAGGCTACTCTTGCAATGAAAAGTAAAAACAGTAAAAAAAATTTCTGTACCAGTTTCTCTGATAGAGCAACCCTTGCTCGTGCTGGCTTCTCACTCTACGTTTTGAATGGGCTGAAACTGGGCAGAGAAATTATGGGCCAGGACTCTACTCCTCTCTCAGGGAGAGCTGATCATGGAAATAAAAAGTTTGCTACCGTATCTGGATTCAACTCAAAGGGTTCATCTTCTAAGCATTTCCCTATACCTTCATAATACTGGATAGAGTTACCACATAGTCAAAACTCTTCAAGAAATTAATTCATCTATATGAGCTAAAAGCAAATAATATGGAAAAGCAGTTCTTTGTGGCCTTGATGCAGCAATAGATTTGGTTTCAAAGGTGCTGCTGGTGTGCTTGAAGTCATGTAAATGCTATGTCATATGTGTGAGTGACTAGTGCTGTGGTTTATCTGTGCTGGTATAGATCCCAAAAGTATTGTTCACTAATTGCTGGTTAATTAGGTGCCGTTAACAAATCTATAAACTGCTTTGATCCTGATTTGGTTTTCCTGCAGCAGACATAATCTATCTTTAGTCATTGTGGATAGGCAACAAGGTTGTGACCGCTCTATGCAGCCAGATAGAAGAACTGTGCTATAGTCACTGCTGAGAAGTTTCAGTGTAGCAAAGCATGTGTTCATCCTAACAGGGAAGTGAGGGGGAAAAACTCAGATCTTATAAGCAGACCCAAGAAGGAACCAGAAATTAATAGAGGTCAATTTGGCTTGGTAAGTATGGTAAGTATTTTTCTGAGCTTATTAAGACTACTGAGATCCTGCCGAGTCTGTCAAACAGTTTTATATCTGCTTCCAGTTCCAGGCAAGCAAGTCTTCCTTGGGCACTTTCTTGCATGCTTCTCTCTTTCACAAACACACCTACACAACATCTTGCTGGTTGTCAGGCTTCAACAGCCTTTTTTGAGCTTTTAGAGTACTGTTCTATTTTGTGGATGCCAAAATACCTTAACTTGACCCAGTCCCTCAGTTGGTTCTTTTAAAATCATACTACTGACACTTTAACAAGGACCTTTGTATCAAGACCAAGTAAAGACTGCTGGATGTGGTTGTTCCACTCCACAAATTTTGTGCCCACATACTGCAGTATTATACTTTTTTTTTCAATGGACAGTCTTAAGACTTACCTGACAAAATACCAGAGAGAGTTAAAAGAAAAAAAGCAAAGACATTTCCTTTTCAAATTTAAAGTAGACATTAGAAAATAACCTCTTCAGCTATTTTTCACTCGTTTTTGTTAATTTTTAGGATAGCGTCAGATGAAACATGGACTAGTTCTTCTCTGAGTCAGGCTCCGTGAGAATGAATTAGTGTAGGTGGAACCAATAATAACTCCAGGGAACACTGTGAAAACAACATCATATAAAGGTGCCTCGACACCTTTAAAGATACATTACAGGTCAGATCTCCTTCATTATTGTTGCTTCCTTGAATTACATGAGCAGAACTGTGCATGGAGTGGGCTCTCATGTCTCAGCATCAGCCCACCTTAACTCAATGTATTGCCTTGTTGCATGAGCACAGCATGGGGGACACTCGCAGGCCTAGATCTCAATGGCTGCTCCAGATTGGCACAATTGACTCAGGGGTACCAGAACAATCCAAAACCTAACAAATGCAAGGCTCACAGAGAAAGGGGATTCCCTCTGTTGAACATGGGCTCTCACTGGAAAAGGTGGACAAAGTTCTCAGAGATCTTGAGAGAGACTGGAAACTTGACCACTTTTCCCAACCATATTGAGAGGTGCACTTAAAGGCAGCAACTCTCCCTATGACCTTTCCTTGCATGATATGCCATCAACCCTACACCTGCAGTGTCACCACTAAGGTTACCATACGAATTCAGCTGCTTTCCAAACAAAATGCTTTACTGGGTTGAGCTTGCCTCCAGTGAAGCACAGGAAGGCCTAGCAAACCAAACTGTGGCTCCAAAGAAACCTTCTATGAGCATGTTGAATGTTACATTGGCTTTTAGACTGTTTTGCAGTCTGTGAACATACACAGTAGTATAAACAGTTGTACTCAATGATCTTAAGTGTCTTTTCCAACCTACATGATTCTGTGTGTGAGGGGAAGGAGAAGAAGGTGAGTAGGAAAGATGGAAAGGGAAAGCAAGGCTATGGAATAAATTTGTTTAGCATTTAAATAGCACAGTGATGAATATAGCCTAGACAGGAGAAGCCCATGGGGCTCTTCAAGTATTTTAAGGTGTGAACCCACTTAAATGGTTCACTAGAACACATTCCCAAATGTATTTTTCTCTTTAGCAAAGAAAAACAATGTTAAATACTGAGGGTTTCTTATGAAGTCAAAAATTTAAAAAAAGGGTTCATTGTGCAAGTTGAACCAATTATAATCTTAAAGCAGAATGGTAATGCCAGTGATAATTAGCCAGAGAAGGGAGTCATCAGGTCAAATTGACATCTCAAGCAAACGAACAAAAAATCTTACAAGTTTTGCAAGGTTCTGAAATAATCAGGATTTGGTAGTTTGGGTTTGTTGTTTTGGTTTGGTTGTTGTTTTTTTTTTTTAAATTGGGCTAACTTCCTCTCATTAAATCAATTTTTTCACAGACTTTCCTGGAAGTATAATCTTGACAGTTACAATTCTTGTGAAAGTGTTGGAAAATAATTCATCTATGAGGTAGCAAGGCACAAAAAGAGACTATGAAAACATAACTGTTCTGTGCTACACTTTCCTACTCTTTGGTAAATAACTTCCAAAGATACAGGAAATGCTTTAAGTGTTTCCAGTTGAAATTGAAAGCCATCAACTGAGGAAGATAATATATATATTTATTTAAAAATGGTGCATACATATATATATTTAAAAATTAGATGAATGGACAGACTGATAGATATAGATGTAGATATGATTCCCCTTCTAAAGTAAGTAAACAATAGCATGATTCTGTTTGGTAGGCTGATTATTCAAATTCAGGCATGCTTTTCCAATGCTACCTATGGTTTGGAATAGTCTTATTTAGCTACAGATCTGATTTGCAAAATATTTATTATACTCTTTTGCATCAATGATTTTTTAAAAATAAAAGCCCCCCTACTGAACTATGATCAAACGAATATTATCAATATTGGTGTTGCCATTCAAAGTTGTTCTGTCTTAGAAAGTGCAACTGCTTTTCCCTCCATTTTTTCATCAGGGAAGCTGTTTTTGTAAGATCTCACATTCATTCAAAATCATAGTTCAGACACACTGGCTGGCTGACCCAACACCCCATTCACTTTAAAAAAAAATGCTTTCATGTTTGCTTCTGTAGCTTGGATCTAAGTCTTTATCACTTTGCTCCCTTTATCCTAGTGGTTTATTTAACCTGACAAACCGTCAGGGTTTCTTTTTTCCTTTTATTCAGTACAGTTGAGAAAACCCTCTTACAGTGTGTCAATTTTAATATTTGCTTACTTCACCAATACACAAACGAGTACATCAAGGTCTGCCTTTGGGGAAGCAGCAAATACAGTTGTTGATGCTGTACCACACAGTGCTTGTAGCAGCCTCTGGGTAGATGGGCTCAGGCTAATAAACTTACCTGCTCCCTCAGGCTACTCATTTCTCTCTCTTCTTCATCATCCTCATCATCTTCATCTTCCTGGCAAGACTTGACACTCCTGGCTTAGTAAGCTGGACTCATTCTAGTCTCACAGAAAGGTTTATAGATCAGTAAATGGGATACTTTCTGAAATCCTTTTCCACCAATCTCCAAAGTGAACTAACATTGCACTGGATAGAAGGCCTCAAAAAATTAATATTAAAAAAAGAGGGCTCACTGTATTTCTTTTCACTACGTATTGTTTCTAGTAATTGACTAGAGTTGGAATTTTTCTTAGTTCTATCTTCTAAAACTGAATTTTAGAAGTGCTGAACTTGCCATTTCCCATGGGTGGAAAGGGGTGGAGTTGCAAGACTATGCCTCGGAACATAGGGGCTTGTCCAGCTTCAGCTGGGTTCCCAGAAAACAAAGTTTAAACTTTCCAATGAGCCCTCAAAAATTTCCACTAAATAGATAGGGACAACAAGACTTAGCACCCAAGGGGAGGATACATTAAGCAGCACTTTTTTTTTTCCCTTGAAACTGTGATGTGGAAAGCACTGTAGAAATGCAAAGTGTCACAGTCACAGCTCTTCGCAGAAGCAACAGGGTCACCTACCTTTCTGCTTTGAGGCAAAACACACAGCTACGATTTATGCAGGGCCAGGAGCTGAACTCGATGATCCTTGTGAGTCCCTTCCAGCTTGGCATACTCTGTGATTTGCTTTTTCTCTGTGGCTCCTGCAAAGACTGTTGTCATATTTTATACACAGAACAGACATGAACATTTATAAATTGGCCGTGTAATCAGATGAAAATTTAGTACCTAGTCATAACTTTACGTGGTCCATATTACTGATTATTGCCATAAAGACAAAAATTCAAGAAATCACTAAAGGTTTTATTTTTGAGATATATTTTTGATATTCCACTCATGAATTTTCCACTCTATTAAATGTGTAGCTTTCATTATTCACTTTTCTTATCTAGTAGTGTAAAATTTGTGGAAGTGTTTCTTTAACAGAAACCTAAGTGAGCTATAGTTTCAAGACATTCTTTAGTGGAGAGCATTTCAGGGTTTTTACTGGTTTATTATTTGCCCCTTTATCTCATCATATCAAAATTACAAAACTGATCCACATTACATCAGGCAACAGGATCTAATGATTTTTAAGAATATTTATGTTTTGCAAAAACGGCTTTGGTTATAGCAAGAAAAATATTTACAAAAATAAAGGTACATGCAAGTCAAGTATGAGGTTTTGTAAGTGATTACTAGCTAGAATAATGCTATCACCATCTGCAGAGACTCACAATTCTTAGAAAACTTCTGAACTGACATTGTGGAGCAAATGTGTTACAAGCGACTCTGCAGTCAGTGGAGAAGCAATTACACACACACATAGTTGTGTGTTGTGCATGAGCACCAATAAACACTTGTGTATTTAGGAGATCTGGAACTGCATTTATATAAATACTTGTAAATTATCCTTGCTTGTAAGCCTATCTTTTTTAAGAGATTAGGATGAAACTGCTATAATGGTTTTGTTTTGTCATCAGAAATTCTATGACATGCATAAAATAATAATTTATGAAATTTTACCTTGATTGAGAAAATTTCTGGTTTTGAAACCTGGATTATGTAGAAGTAATTAATTTAGCTCAATTGGATTTTTTAAAAAATGCTTTTTTTGATTGCAATAGTATGAGATGTTGATGTAATTTAACTGTGGATTTCTAAGGGGGGTTTTACTGTCTGAGGTAGAGTTGCCTATTCTTGAGCAAGCAGACTATTATACAATGTTATGTTTTGTGCTACTGTGTGATGAAATGCTATAATTGATATAGGGCTTTACCATACTGACTGTCATACAGTACAATATAAAATAAATTACCAGAAAAGAACAGCATTTTTCTAATCCTAAATGCTTATATAAGGCATTTTGAATTGTTGCATTTTAAGGAAGTAACAATTACTCTTTCCATATTCACTTGATTCATGAATAGTGCAGTTTTCAAGCATTTGTATTTGGTTAACAGTGCTCAGAGAAAAAGTCCCATAACAAATAGTCAAGTGGCTATAAACCAGATCCTTCCATTCTGACAGACTAATTAATCTGGTCAGTCTTGAATACCAGTGTTTGCCGTGTGAGCGAGGCAGCACTCAGCAGCCTCCAGCTTCAGTGGTCACCTATAAATACTCCCCAGTTGCCCCAGGGCTTCATGCTGCTCTCACCAAAGCCAAAGGCAAAATCTTTAGTGATCCCAGCTTTTAGAAAATCAAGTAGCATTGCCTCAGTACCTGCTGCTTTCCCACAAAAAAAAAAATATAAGATGGGAATTTGCTCCTCAAAATCTGAATTACTGAGTTCCTAATGACGAGTGCATGCGATTTTGTCTGGCAGCAACCTGCCTTCCATAGAGTGGTTTGGGAACCAGAGTGGGAACCTGACCTCCTCATGACTCACTTGGCATGAACGAAATGGGCTGTGCAGAACCTTCCATCCTCCTGGGGCCATACCATACTATATCATATCAATTGTATGCATAGATGTTAAGTGATTGGGATTGAATGGTCATGCTGTAGTGTGCTGAGGTCATGTAGTGTGTTAACAGCTCAGGTTTTTAAGAAAATCTACAAGAAAATCACATCCAATACAATTAAAAACCAACCAACCAAACAAACAAACAAAAAGGGGCAGACAAAAATGCCACTTATGAAACAACTACTGTAAATACTGGGGATCTGGGATTTTCAAGAATTTTTTTATTTTCTCCAGTTCACAAACAATCTTTCTCAAAATTCATGCTGCAGGTCACAGCAACAGGCTGGTAATGTTTTCCCATTTGAACAAAGCATCATGTACTAAGGCAAAGGAAGCTTGTATTAAATTCCTATCATCCATAGAACACAGCAAATTTCTAGCAATATGCTACCAGGAATTATACAAAAAAAAAAAAAAAAACCACATAAAATCAAGCTATAACTTTTGCATTTATTTATTTATTTTCACAAAATTATCATAAAATTTCATATCACATTATGAACAGCAATTCCTGCTGTAGGAAAGTAACCTAGAGCACCAGATATTCTCTGGTGGATCTTTCAGACCCAAACTTGCTTAGCTTTTACGATTAGACAAGATCAAGACTACTTAGACAAGGAAGGCCATCTGTTTTCAAGGATCCAGTTGCTATCCCTTCAAACACAACTGTGGACTCCTGCAATTTATTAATCCCAGGATAAACCTGTAAGTCTGCAATATCATTATTTAACTTCTTTATACCATTAGCTTGAACATTTTATCAACTGCTGTGCAGGTAACGGTCAAAAAGCTAAGGAGATTTGTCAACCTCCATAATTAATATCTCCTTTCTTTTAAGTTACTGGGAATCCAGTCTCCAGTTTAGCACAGACTTAAGCACTTTCTGTCAGTGGGCAATTTGGAGGATAAGATTAAACACTGGCATGTGTTTTGACCCTTTCGATACCTGGGACTCGTGTTGAAGATGTTACCTGTGCCAGTTTGTTTTTTAAATTGGTCCATACATTCACTCACATATGCACACACACATGCATGAGCACAAACACACATGTTGCTATTTTGTTATTTTTAAGTTTGTGATTTCTTTTTCAGAAAGGGGACAGATGAAGACTCCATTCAAGTCAGGTGAAATTGGTTTCAGTTTGTTGGGTTTTTTCTTTTAAACCAAACAAGTCTGGAGTTATCTCAGCCCTCAGAATTTATGTGCTGGTTTTAAAAGTGAAAAAGGTTTTTTCTCAGTCAGACAACTCCAAATTGGCTAAGTAACTGGATGGATGTTAATAAAATTTCCCTTTCATTGGCAAAATGATGGTGTTTGGTCCCAAGTGGAGCATGATAAATCAATGCAAAAGCTACTTTTCTGAGAAAGTTATAAGTAACTAAAAATAAGGGTTTAGAGTGTAAGTGCCATGTTAGTTGTGGTTTCAGAGTGTTACTGTTAGCAATCCCCCTGCTAAAAGCATATTTAACAAGATAAATAAATAAACCTTTTTATATATGCACAAGTATATAGTTGACAATTCCAGCACTATTAGTCCTTACAGTGTACCTTCCTGAGAAGCTCTGAAATAGTCTCTCATTCAGGTTTCTCACATAATTATGTGAGTTATCAAAACTTTTTGCATGAGCAGAGCTGGGGTTTGTGCTCTGCCATGTTTTCTGCCTAAGAAGACAACAGGAGAAAAAGGTGATTTGGGGATTTCAATTTTCAGGCTTTTCATTTCTGTGTCTTCCCAGATGTCTTTTTAAAGAAATGGGAAGTGAGCATTCAATAGGGGAACTTCTGTCTAATTCCTTCAGCCTCCCTGGCCTGTATATGGGTGAAGCACTCAATCTCATGTAGCTGCTCTTACTGCCACACTCTTAGCTATCCCCTCTCTGATAGCCCATCCTCCTCCCCCCCCCCCCCCTTTTTAACATGGTCAGAACTCATCACGTATTCAGGATGAGAAAGGCAGGGCACTCTCAGTGTCTACAAGAGGGGCCATGGCTGAATCTTTAATTAACAGCAGATGGTAGCTGCACCTTTGCAGGGAGCTGATCATCTTTGCTTTTAGATCATCTAAGCTGCTGCCACTAAGTGCTTGGTTCTCTGAAGTAATCACAGAATCATTAAGGTTGGACGAGACCTCCAAGATCATTGAGTCCAACATTTGACCAAACATCACTATGCCAACTAAACCATAGCACTAAGTGCCATGTCCAGTTGTTTCTTGAACACTTCCAGGGATGGTGACTCCACCACCTCAGTGGGCAGCCCATTCCAATGCTTAACTACCCTTTCAGTGAAAAATTTCTTCCGGATGTCCAACCTGAACCTCCCCTGGCACAGCTTTAGGGAGGTTCCTCTTGTCCTGTTGCTGCTTGCCTGGGAGAAGAGGCTGACCCCCACCTGGCTACAACCTTCTGAAAGGAGGTTATAAAGAGCAGTAAAGTACCCCCTGAGCTTCCTTTTCTCTGAAAACAGAGAAAACAACCTCAGCTCCCTCAGCTGCTCCTCACAGGACTTACTCTTCAGACACTTCACCAGCTCCATAGCCCCTCTTTGGACTTGCTCAAGCACCTCAATGTCCATCTTGAATTGAGGAGCCCAGAACTAGACACAGGTTTTGAGATGTGGCTTCACCGCTACAGAGTACAGAGGGACAATCACTGCCCTGGCCCTGCTGGCCACACTATTGCTGATACAGGTCATGATGCCATTGGCCTTCTTGGCCACCTGGGCACATTGCTGGCTCATGGTTAGCTGCTATCATCCAGCACCTCCAAGTCCTTTTCCACTGGGCAGTTTTTCAGCCTCTCTGCCCCCAGCCTGTAGCACTGCATTGGGGTTGTTGTGACCCAAGTGCAGGACCTGGCACTTTGCCTTTTTGAACCTCATAAAACTGGCCTCAGCACATCGATCCAGTCTGTCCAGATCCCTCTGCAGAGCCTTCCTACTCTCCAGCAGATCAACAATCCACCCAATTTACTGTCATCTGTGACCTTACCGAGGGTGCACTTGATTCCCCCATCCAAATTATCAAGATATTAAACAGGACTGTCCCCAGTACTGAGCCCAGTAGTGACCAGATGCCAATTGGATGTAGCTCCACTCACCACCACTCTCCAGGCCTGGCCATGCAGATAGTTTTTAACATAGTGAAGAGTGCACTTGTCCAAGCCATGGGCTGCCAGCTTCTCCAGGAGAACAGTATCAAAGGCTTTACTGAAGTCCAGGCAGACAGCATCCACAGCCTTTCCCTCATCTGCTAGACAGGTCACCTTGTCATAAGAAAGAAGATCAGATTGGTCAAGCAGGACCTTCCTTTCCTAAACCCATGTGTGCTGGGCCTGATCCCCAGTGGTATGTCCCCTAATGATATAATACCCTAATGGTATATCACGCAGCATTGCAAACAGTAAGGGTTAAAAATCTTATATTTTTGTTTGATTCCATTAAGGACTCTACCTACTTGGTTTGGAACTATCAATTATATATTCAACTTACTCCTGAAACAGTAAGTGCTAGAATTCTTTCTCCTGTTCTCTCTCTTTCTCTCTTTTTCTTTGACTGTCATGCGGGATTTTACAAGAGTCCATGATTCTTGGAACTAATGTTTTGGATGAACTTAAAATGCTGAAGAACTGACTGTAAAAAAAGAATAAAAATCTATATTGATAGTTAAGAATCCTTCCAAATCCATAGAAAAATCATTTAATTTGTGGTTAGTTCACATTGCTTCATGTCCAGTTTAATACAGGGCAACACGCAGCAATTGCCATAGATTATGCTGTAAATCCTTATTAGCAGCAGGGAAGCAGCCTTCATACTTTTATATGTAATTTCCTGACATCAAATGTTCTAAAAGGTTTTCAGGTAAACTCAGTGAGATTCAACAGATGTACTGTGATGCAAGAACACCTTACAAACCATAGTGCATAATCTGTGTTATTCTAATAATTTTGGACACTTTAATTTGTCTGTTTAACTCGTTATCAAAATATAGTGAAAAAGAAAACAACCCCTGAAGACATTTAAACTAGAACCTAATTCACTTTGATACAAAGGGTTAATTTTAAGGGATACACAAACTGGCCATGATTGAAATGATAGGAACACTGCTGCTGCCCGAGTGCCTGGATACTAAGAATGCCTGACTTGGAGATGTCTGAACCACCCCTGAACACTAGCCAGATAATCATATATGACTATCCATTGATATAGTCATATGGGAACATGGAGAAACACAGCCCCAGAGCACCTATCAGTGGTCTGACAACTCTGAAAGGGTTTGGTAATACCCAGACTGGACTAAAGAACATGTCCAGCTTAGAGAAAAAATAACTATGGTGGAAGGATGCCTGAAGAAGACGACTTCACCTCTACAATCTGAGTTGGTAGACTAAATGTGCTTCTTGCAGAATGCAGTGAAGTAAGTCATAACATATACAAGGAGGAATACCAGTAATGTTCATTTAGTACCACAACCTCCATTTAAAACCATCTGAAAAGCAGGGAGAGGAGCTGGTCTTTGTACAGAGACATTACAAAGATGATGTCCAGATCCTCAGCACAGACGATAGGTTTTGAGGACTACAGGAGAGTCTTGTGCCTGTATGGTGATTAATCACACTTTTTCATGTCCTTTTCAAAATACCACTGGATCATGTTGCTGTGAGAATTGCAATCTGTCAATGACTGCTTTAAACTTTCTCTCCAAAGTGGCTCCAATGGGTTCAGTATTACAGAGGTGATCTTCAATGGGTGCAAAACCAAAAATTTTTCTGGTGCTCAGAGCACCTTAATAGTACCTTTATATTTATCAACCCAGTATCTTATACATATACCTTAGAAGGTGTTGGTCAGCGTAGCTCCACTGGCTTGCCAAAGCAGTGTTGATTTACTCCACAGAAGCATCTGACTTGGGAGTCGAAAGAGCAGAGGTACAGTCAAGCAATCTTGTTCCCAGGTAGGTGTTTTCTGCTACCACCCAGTAAAAGTGCTAAAAAAGCACTAGGAAAGCTTATTTGTTTTATCATTTGGTGATTATTTTGCCTAGTAATTGCAAACATCCTGTGTTAAGTCTGACAAGAATTAATTTACGCTTTGGCAAATATTGGTGCTTTCCTTCATGTTCCCCTCGATAAAGGTAGTCTGACTTTGATATTGCTTAAAGTAGTCATAGTCTTTGTTCTTCAGAAATGATAAAGCATTTCTAATTCTGAGTTTTATAATACTACAATATGGAAAGACAGATTTTATCTTAATAATGTCTATATTATGATAAAGAACCAGCTACATGACAGGAAAGTGAACATTTCAGTTCATCTACAATTCTCCATCACATCAAAAGACACTATATGTGAGAATGATATGCAGAAACTTCCCATTATGCAGTTTGGAAACACATATATTTATTCCAAAGGAATCAGTATTGTTAAGAGTAACCTCGGTGGTTGATCTAGATAATGTTTCACAGCCTGAACTGATACTTTAATTACAGTGTAATAAGATACTGATCTTATTTCTGTACATCTTCAAAGATATTTCTGTGAGGTAGATGCTGGATATAAAGAGCTGTTCCTGATACAAATAATAACACAAACACTATCCCTCCCAACTATGTTGGGGCATCTAAACTGTTGTTAGTATTAAATGGAACCAGTGACAAAATAGGATAAACTCAACAAGAATTCTATCTGCAGAAAAAGGTAATAATTTCTGTGAAGAAACAACAAATCAAGCTGAACCATTCCTCACCCCAAAGAGAGAATTAGTCATTCATCTGCATAGAACAACGTAATAACCAAAGTTCACCACACTTTCCTGTACTAGATGTGAAAATACAGAGAATAGACCATATTCCTGCTTTTGCTTAATATGCACATTGGTAACTGCATACTCATATTTTATATATCCCACTCTCTCGCATTCGTTCATATAGGTGAAATATATACTCATACGTATTTATGATGGGCCCGATTCTGCCTACCTTGCTCATAATGGGAGGCATCTTACCCTGCAGTAGTCCTACTGAAGTCAAGCAGAGATAATGCTCTTTAATCTGAGTATGGGTGGTAGATTCCACCTATATATAGCACATCTATATTTATCTCCATTTTAAGTGGTTAATTTTGCTCTGTATTGCTGAATTAAATATAAATTATCTGCTAGCACAAAAGCAGCTTGGGAGCAATTACAGCCCTCTGTCTCCCCCCACCCCAAATACGCTAAATATCAATGTGCAATATGCAAATCCTAGGGTTTTTTTTACACTAACCAAGTCAAATTCTTAATACCAGACAAGAAGAAAATCATAGCTTAACATATTCCAGTAGATGTAATAAATAATGAACAGCACTAACAGCTTAACATCATAAGGAAACAGATGGAAAACTTCCCTCCAGAGATCATTGCATCTAGTATTAGAGAATGAGTTTCTGGACGTGCACAGGGTGAACAGTTCAAGTCTGAATTACAATGAGGTTGGTAACACTTTTTTATCATAAATGTAGGAATTTCATGTCTTCCTTTTAGAAAGTACTGCTATTATAGCACTCATCTGTTTCACTGAAGACATGAAAAGCAAAAGGCAAAATCTTAAGCTGCTAAAGCGTGCACAGCACAATCAAATCAAGATCTCACTCTGGGAGTACCTTGACTGGGTTTGCAGAATACAGCAGGGCTGCAATGCCATCATCTGTCCAGGAAACGAAACAGAACCCAACGTGGAAGCCAACTATTCACCTGCAGTGTTTATCTACACTACTGAAAAATGTTATTGAGGCAATAGCTATTGTATTTGTAGGTCAACGTCTACTATATGTTTAGAGAATTGTAATGAAACAATGTCCAATCTGTTTCTCTGATAGCATTTCCTTTTCTGCATCAAGTGGCTTGGCTGTATGTTCAAAGTACCTGCATAAACAAGGAATGGAGATTTCTCTGGAAAATCAGGCACATCTGTTTAGTTTGAGTAGACCATTCTAGAGAAGTGAACCAATTATCATATTTTTCATGGGGGTTTTTTTTGGGTTTGGTTGTTTGGGTTTTTTTCATAAGTGGTGTCCAAATAACATACACACACTAAATCACTGGAAGCAGCTCAACTAAAGCAAGATTTCATGCTTGAATCCTTTAGCTACATGGTCCTCAATGGGTATTTGAGCCCATGGTGTGGTTTACCTAACTTTCTAATAAGAATCTGTGCACGTCTGTACTGCATGGATTACAACTGATCCTGCCTCTCTCATCTGCCATCAGGAAGGTCTCCAACTATGGTGCAAAACTCTGCCCCTAGGCAGATCCTCTTTCAAGTGTCTATTATAGCAGCATCTATTTGCCGTGTGTGCAACTATGCCTCATACAGAGTTTTCTGCAAACTAATGAAGCTTTTCAAGAAGAAATTTTTCTCACTGCTTCCTTCCTCCATCCTCTTAACATCCACCTTGACCATTTTATAGACCACAAAAGAAGCCCAAAAACTAAATGCTTTGTTCCAGGTCTCAAAATCCATTTCAGCGGAGTGTGCCCAAGCCAGCCCAACTCCCGTCTGCTCTCTCAGCTATTAGACAACATTGCTTCCAGGATCAGATGGATGCAGAGACCACTGCTTTCTACTATGGCTGAAGATATACAAACATCATTGAAACTTGTATTGATTTTGAAGCCAAAACCTTTAGATGACTAAAACTCTGGGGCAACTGTAGGGTCAGCCAGAACACCTTTGGTAATAGGGTGAGGAGCGGAAGCTGATATTCTCCTGACAAACTAGCTAAGCTTATAAATGGTCTAGCACTCATTACGTTATACACAAGGTTAGCCAATAATTTCAGGTTGCTGTTCCAAGACACAAATTGCTTCCAAATGCAGGACTATACGGAAATAAATGGAAGAGGTCCAATATTGGAATGTAACAGACACCCAAGAGTTATTTCAATAACAAGACTACTCAATAATTTTATACTGCACAGTTTGATACCCAGTCAAATAACTCTGCAGCACCACAGTCCATTGCAAATGGAGAGCTAGTGATGTACTCACAGAGCCTGGTTATAAAACAATGAAATAAGGAGTGGAAAAACAACTTTCCAAAATAATAATAAAAAATCTCCACAACCCAAAGATCTTCTGGAATGTTGGGACAGCTGAAAAATCTCTCCTCTGTGTACACGCCTGAGCAGCATCTGAAGAGATGCAATATGCAGGGCTGTGAAACACGTAAGCTGCTTGCAGGCAGAGTTTAGCATTTCCCTCCTGCCCCATCATGGGAACCTGCAATTGGCAGCTGCAGGTATGGGCACAGGGTAGGAAGCTGCCGAGGACAGGAAACCTGCTGTGAGCTCCCACAACCCACCACCTCTCCTGCTCCAAGTGCTGGACAAGGAGACACATTGTGGATAGGAGGGAAAAGGGGCCAAAACTGGAATTTTGCCAATAGAGTTGAAAACAGGCATCCAACAAAAGAAGTTGCCCAATTTCTCCATGCCATCTCACTGGCAAGAACAAGACTAACAAGCCCTCGTTCAGGCTTTCACCCTTGCTTTCCAGCTTGTGTTACCCCATCTCCTTCTGTTAAAGAAGTGTCCTGGCCAAGTGTAGCTCCACCTGGGGATAAAAGTCCACCTCAGTGCCTGGGAAGCTTAGAGCCACACCTCCTAAAGGAATGAGAGATTTATAGCACAAATTTCACATAAAACTGAATGCAGTCAGTGAGCTTTGTATTAAACCCTGGCATGAACTTCATGATCATGTCCAAAATCTTGCATAATGAGGTAATTGATTAGGATCTTCTTAAGGTCCTATCTTGCTTTTGACCTTCACGAGGTTAAACTAGCATCTTTTCTGTGCTCTTCACTGAAGGCCCCAGAGTGGCTCCAGGTCACCATTTTCACCACATGCCATGCTTTTTGGTGCATCAGCTAACTTAGAATTGCAGAAAATTTCTTTCCAGTTTTCCCTGGTATAACCAGCTTTGTCTGCCAAGCAAATTCTGTGTGGGATTGCTGCTGAAAACTAGGATGATAACCAAATAAGTTAATATGAGGGGAAAAAATGTGGAATGTGGTGAGAAGTAGCATGCCACTTTGATGCTGGCAGCACAGATTTGCTTCTTCCTCACGCTTCCCCTGCATTTGCCTCCATTTGGTACTATCTCTGTCCCTCTCATTGCTTTTGTGCAAAGATTTCCTCACATCCTTGGTAGTTTTGAACAAGAAATTAAAAAACAAATCTCAGAGGCTTTTTCTTTACCCTTCCCCTTACAGTTACTTTAATTTTCTTTCTCTTGCAAATTCAGAGGCTAGCTAAATTTTTTAAGTGCCAGTTTGGGGACTTTGCAGGAGATCCACAAGAAAGTCATGCTCGGGAACTTGTCCAGAAACCTTGCTTGGCACAAGAAGAAAAATTTCTCCCGATGCATTTGAGGCTTTTCAAGGAAACCACATATTTTGTGTCTGAGGTTTGTTCATGATCTTTCTCTTTTCCTTAAGCTATGACACATTACCTGCAAGTGGCTGTATTTGTCATTTATTAACTTAAACCCTTTAAAAGTGAGGTACTTTCTCTACAGCTTTGGGAAACCCTGGAAGATGAGGAACAGGGGTGACAAGCGGGAATGCCAGGCTGAAGGTTGAAACAGAAGACTGCATCTGTTATGAGAGGGATCTTGGTCCTAAGCAGAGCCTTGTATCACCTGACTTACTGAGAAAGTGAGGTTTAAACCACTAACCAGGTACATTTACATCCTCCAGCACACATTACTTTAGTCAAATGTGCACGCTGTTAGGTTGTGGCCACAGGGACTGAAAAAGTCAGGGCAAGGGCCAAAGTCAGAGGTCATCCTCATGTGAACAGTTTCTCTGTGCCCGAGCGCTTGGACTGGTTCCTTCATTATTTTGCAAAAAGATGTCAAGAGGCACAAAATGTTGAAAAAAGCAAAAGAGAAGCCAGTAACACTAACACATATTTTTCTTTAAAGAAGACCAAATCCAAATAAATTGAGACACTAAGCTGTGAGCCTTCATCATGTGCTCAGGTTGGCTTCATAAACTCAAATCAATTGAAAGTATTTGGCAGTCAGTAAGTCACAAATAGTCCATACTCCTATTAATAAAAATAACTGCCTACAGAGTTCTCCATTTTCAAAGCTCTTTACTATTACTATCATTAATATTAAATATTTATGTTACCATACGGGCCAGAGGGAATAGTCAGAATCAGCTCCATATAGCACTAGGCTTTCCACAAGTGTGCAAGATGTAAATATTAGTTCATATATGTATTTACCAGTTGTGTTACTTTCCAGCATGTCTTCCTGACCCCTCTTGTTGCTTCCACACAGTCGATGAACACTGCAAGAAATGCCCAACTGGAGAAGGCTAAGCACTACAGCCCTCCATCCACGCTGTCAGCACTGTTGCTCACCCATCTCCTCTCATCCTCTCCCACACCCCCTCGGTGACAGCCTTAATAATGTCACTGCTTTCCAGTCACACCTCTGCCATTACAGTCTGCCACACTCCCGCAAACCCCCACCCTCCACGTCTTGCTGGAGACTCTGCTACCATATGCCACAATTGATTTATTAGTCCAAAGTTCCCAAGGGAGCATGGCGTACCCATCTGATGCCCCTCATTTGGGCCTCTGAGTCACAGGTAGTGGAGCAATGTGTGAAAAAAAACCCATCGCGTATTCTGTCGGCAAAGCGTTTCCCGTGGTGCATGCCACGTAAGTTTCTCACATTCACTACTTACCCCACTATGCCTATGGAATAAATTATGCTCCAGAAATTTGCTGTCAATGGCGTCTTTCAGATAGTAGCAATGAGTAAGATAAAACCTGCCACCTTATGTCAAGTTGCACTCATCGAATACAGATTTAGTAACAGTAATACTTATCTTTTATGTAGCACTTTACATTTTCCAGTTGCTGCTCAGAGATTAATTAATCTCTTAGACGTATATAAGCCAGGTCTGAAGCACATATTGGAGGATTGACAGATGCCTGCTCTGCTGGGAAAGCACAAAGGTGACTGCCTGGCCTGCACAGGTATGTTTAGTCGGAGTAAGACACTGTGATCTGTTCGGATTTAAGTAGAACCACAGGGACTCCGAAACTTTGCATGTCCCCCTTCACCTGCTGAGAAAAATAAGTGTAAGCAAACACCAACCATTCTGCCACACATCCTGCAAACTCTTTCTTGCAATTAGAGCAGTTACTGTCTCCAAGGCTGGGAAATGTGAAACAACAATGGATGGGTTTGCATCCCACTTTTCATTAATGCTCGCTGCCTGTGATGCCCCATTGAGAGCTCCCTTTGCCATGGTTTAGATGTCCTTTCCCCTGTGCCCTCTCAACCCTTGCTGTGCATGTTCTGAAATCCCTCCTTGTGGTGGAGAGGAAGGTGATGTGTATGACAGGGATGTGGGAGAAGGGCCTCACCACACAGCCATGCTATTGACTGACAGCACTCTTCCAGCATGGCTGCCCAGCTGCTGTTACTGCTGTTGGTGAAGCGCTTCAGACATACTTTCTGAATTAAGCCAAGCCTGGATAATTGGGAGTTGGAACCAACTCAAAACATGAGCCAGCAGATGAGGGATCATGTTGTTCTCTGAATTGCTCGTTGACAGTGAAGAAAAGCACTTGTGGTGGAGTGCTGCTGCCATCCGGACGGAAGCGTTGGCCAGCAGAGCCACTCGCAGTTTTGTGAGAGCATCAGTTTTCATTCCAAACTGGTTTTGTGTGGCTCTCCTTGCCCCAGACTATCCCTAAGGCTACACAAAGGCATCTTGGGGACTAACAATGAGGACGTGACCAGCGCTACATCTTAGCTTGTCATAAAGTAAAAAAAAATCCACCACCAAACAACCAACCTGTACAAGAAGCCACTGACATTTTTATACTTAGGGACTTTCTTTTTTGACATCCACATTCCTGGTATCTTCAGAAAATGTAGGGAGGCATTAATATGCGCATATGGGATTACTCCTACCTTTATGCCTGTCATACACTTGCTATGTGGAGAAAAATCTTACACTGAGCATGCGGAAGATGCTCAGATGAGCTAAAATTGAAGCTTTCATGAAACTGCAGTGCAGGCCTTGAAAGCATCATTTGAATTAAGAGTCAAAAGAATTTTAAAATTAATAAATACAGAACTTCTTTTATTTGTCTTTTAGTTTCTGAATCCCTAAGCCATAATTTCAGGATATTTATACTCAGCCAAAAGGACTGGCAGTCCAACTGGTATTTGAAGTGAAAGATGAGATTCTTCCACAATCAAAAGACTCCAGCAACTTAGATTTTTTTTTAAAAGTCTCAATTAGCCAGAAACTAGTAAAAAGACCTGGCAACACTGCTATGAGACATTAATTTTTCAAATTTTTGAAACACTGTGCTTGTTTACATTTGTATTCATATAACTTTTCTTACATTTAATTACAATGGCACTTCTGTCATCCACAAGTGCTTTCCCATCTTACATTTACTGTCACCAAAACCTCTCCTGGGCTAGAGACCATGGAAATGCCCCACGGTCTTAGTGGTGGCCAGTGATGCTGGTGGTGAAAACTGGTGATTTTGCACCGAAACCAATGTTTCGGTACCCTAGACTGTGCTCTAAAGAGACCCTCCAGTGCTCCAAGCACCCTGAGGTACCCTGTCGTCTCTGTCTCCTTTGGTTGCCACTGAAGAGATGTATCTCCTCCTCTTTGCTGAGGCTCAGACAGACCTGCTGTGCAAGTCAAAAATGTGAGTCACTGAGCTGGCACATTGCTTCTGTCTTGGTATGTCTCCCTCATCTTTGGAGCAAGGTGATGAGTGTATGCTGCTGCAACATTAAAAATGAAAAGTTAGGTGCCCAAAAACCACCAAAGAAAAATGCTAGATTGTAAACATAAAGCAAAGTCAGCCTCGCTGTGCCTTGAGTCTCTCCTTCTGTTTGCTTAGCCCTGACGAGGTGTGATTTAACGCTGAGACATGGAGCCTGGCTGTGACCTGACCTGTGGGCATCTGCCTGTGCTTTCCAGGGCGGGAAACACTGGTGACCATATCCCAGTTCATCCCCTGTGGCTCTCAGGAAGGCACCTGAGGCATTGCTTTGTTCTGTGAAGGTGAGCAGCTCCTGAAGCCCTAGGAGGTTATGCACCAGTGCAAGTCCACCATGCTTCACCTGTGTATGCTGGCTGATGCTTAGCTCCTGATGTCTTGCAGGAAGCACAAAGGGCCTGATCTGGGACACACTGCACTTGCAGAAGCTGGTCTATAGTATTGTCAAACTATCAGATAGCCAGTTTTGTTTTTTTATCGTGTAACTTATCCTTTGTTGTATCTGGGCTTTCAGAGGAAAAGCAATTATTTTTTATGAACTTGCTTTAATCACAAGTGTTATTGTGGATGGGGAATTAAAGTGTGCATGCAGTCTTGTGATGTGACAGTTTTCAGAGTCAGAGCTCTAAATCAAAACCCCTTAGCTTATATTCAGAAATGACCATGTTGTGAACCTTTTTTCATGTACAAGAAACAACCAACCCCAAAAAAATCCCGCAAAAAGCATAAAAAATCAGAGGGTCACTTTTAAGAATATCTCTGTGTTTCAACTGTGTTTAGCAGAAGCAAATGTTTCTTCCATCTTTTTCTCCCCATGATGAATATCCCCCCAAGACTGACAGATTTTGTAAAGTCCTTATTATCACACTTCACTACATATCAGGATGAATGAAGAGAGCTGTGCAAACACTGCAGATATCTTTTCTTTATTACAGCTGCAGCCACTCCCCAGAGACATTATTAATGTCCATGGCTCTCATAGAGAAGCGGTGTATGCTGGCATCTGATTGCTATTCAGATCAGCATCCTCCCTCTGTCTGTCTGTGAACCAGCACATTAGTAGGTACATAAAGGGCTCTCGCTGTGGGCTGGACAAGTTCCTAGGGCCTCCGTCATGAAAAGATAATGGCAGCGTGATTGCCAAAATTTTGTGGAAATTGTGCTAAGCCAAAGCAAAATAAAACCCAAGGTAGGGGATGCATTTTTCCTGGGCAATTTATTATTTATCACTGCTTAGCAAACCCCTTTGTTCTTGCTTATGGCAGTTACTCTCTGTTTATAGCTCACTTGGGTGTATAAGTCAAAAAAAAGATATACGATGTTTTTTAAGAATGTAGGGGTAAGTCTCGTTCCCTGGACCAAATCCAAGCTTGACAAGGGGCTGTTACATGAGAAATGAAGGTTAAAAAAAAGGCAACCCACAAAACACACATCCACTGCTGCCTTGAGCTTTCTGCAGGGAGAAACCTGATGTGCGACATCAACAGCCAGAAGTATTTCATGGATCAGAGAAGGCTGCTGTCCTGCCAAGAGCAGAGCTGCCGGTTTTGAATTACACATTGGATTGTGGGAGGAGCAATTAAGCAGCCAATAAGGGCAGCACCCATGAAGGGCGCGGGTGAGAGCTGTGAGTCTGCCTTGCCTGCGGCCAAGGAGCCCTGTGTGGAGGACAAGCACCCACCACTCCAGCCTCATGCCATCTGCTTAAACTCATGATAAATGAATCTCTAGTAAATCAAACCCCATAAAATCCTACTCACAAGCCTATACTGTTTGAGCATGAAGCAGGCAGCATGCCCACTAAGTGTCCATTCCACCAGGAAACCTACTAAATACCTATCCTCTGACACTTGGCACAGTGTTGGAGATGAAAGGAAAAAGATGTTTAGCAGTGAAGACCTGAGCTAGGATATTTGATTAAAGCAGGAAAACTAGTGTTCACACAAGAGAATCAGGAAGAGACAGCTGCTTAAGGAAAGAGAAGAAGAATGTAAATGCCCTGCTATCTTGTTCTGAACCACATCACAGGTAGATGGGGCTCCATCACAAGAGCAAACCTCCAGAATAACCTACTTCATGTAGATATTGACAGATAAAAGTAGTCCATGGCTATGTACAGGCCTCCTATGGGCATGGAAATGCAAAAAGTGACCAAAATTGTCATCTAGTGACAGAGCCCACAGTGATCAACCCTGAAAATTGATTTTTCAGAGAAATCTGTCCATATACATGGGACATGCAGAACTGTAATGTGAACATACAGCCGTGGTCCTTATAGGATGCAGGAGAAGCCCATATCCATACCCCTGCAAGAATACATTCAAAATGAAACCAGGTACTGCAACTGCAGCAGACAGGAGGAAATATTTCATCGTCTCTATTGACTGATGCCACATGCTCATTGTTTAATAGTTTTTACAACAGGCCTTCAGTCTGCACATACATCAAGAATGAGAAAAACTGTAGTATCTTCTCTTTTACAGAGCCCCCATGGTAAGTACTAACCATGAATATCACCCTAGACCTGCTTTGTCTCATTAATGTACATAGGAGAAAGCCAATTTCTGGAACTGGTTGGCAGAACAGTATCTTTGCCCAGCTCTGTGCATCCTGACACCAGGGTTTCACAGTGTAAAAAACTCCCTGTCTTAACACGAGCGCTGCCTTTCCCCTTTGCCTGCATCCATGGCCTGGAAAGCTCTGCCAGCCTCAGTGGAGGTTACCTGATATATTGCCAATGCTCCTGCTTTAAGAACTTGTCAGTGCCTGGGGCTGCCACCTCCTGAGCCCTGTACAGATGTGACTTCCCCTTTTGTTTGCTTTCCTTCCGAAGGAGGATAGGGAGGCACGTTGCTGTGAAGATTTCTTTCTAGCTGTTCTAGACATTTTGCAGCAAGAGGCACTGTCTCTCATTAAAACAAATCTGAAGGCTGCAATGAGCTGTGGCAATGGTCTGATTCTCTGTAACGTTGTGGGCTGTCAGGGCAGAGATGTAGACAGCAGCTGCTTCAGAAGAGGGACTCTTGACTCACGTGGAATATCCAAGATAGGTATCTTCAGTGACTTTTTTTCCATGAATCACCACGAACCTGACCCATTTTGCACCAGTATAAAACTGCTTCTTCCTCCCCTCAGCATAAGGAAATACGGTCCTCATGGGAATACTATGAAGATGTTCAGGAAATCTGAAAAACCTATTTTGTCTGCTTCATGACAAAGATACATTGCCTCTGGATGCTACCAAGAAGAGGACAGAAAATCAAATTAAGGATATTTTCATTTGCATATCCACATCATGGAGGAAGAACTGCTTTACTGTGCGGGTGACTGTGCACTGGAACAGGTTGCCCAGAGAGATTGTGGAGTCTCCCTCACCAGGGATATTCAAGAACCATCTGGATGAAATTCTGTGCAATTCTGTGCAATGTGCTCTAGGATGACCCTGTTCGAGCAGGGAGGTTGGACCAGCTGACCCATTGTGGCACCTTCCAACCTGACCCATTCTGTAATTCTGTGATTCTGTGATTTGCTTTTAAAGGCCTTGTGAATCTTTCCTTCTGGCAGGAAGCACAGATGTACAAATGTGACCTCACACCTGAAGATGACAGGTTTTGACAGAGTTCCTCTTATTGTAAGTAAAGACCTATCCCGGTTTCCAAACAGCAACAAGCAACACAGAGATCCAGGTGTTATTTGCTCATAATATAAATGTAAAAAAAAAAAAAAAAAACAAACACTGAGCCCTCTTGGAAAATTATTTTATTCAGAGGACATGCATTTTCATGGAAAAGTTTTATTCGCTAGGCACTTCAGTACAATTACTTGACCATGTACAGTGAGAATGAGTTGCACTGAAAATTGATACTTTCCATAACGGTATCTCATTACCGCTGATTCATTGGAGAGGTGCTGCTGTGATAATTAGTGTTTTATGGGTGAATGGGCCACACATTATTTAGGTAGTCCAATTCCCTAACAATGATTTATTTAAGTGTTTGGTTTCTGATAGTCATATAAATAAATACATGGTAATGGAACATAGCGACAGCGCTTCAGTTGACAGGTTTCTGTGTCTTACCATAAAACAGCTGAAGAACCAAATCTGCATATACAAATCCATAATGGTTAGGGGCTTTTATGTGGTTTTGCAGGAGCAGTTTTGACTGAATGCACAAAAAGATGCAAATTTCTCATCTCCTTCAATTTTTACCTCCCAGGCTGGCTTCAAAGCTTACTTTTTAACTTAGATATTTGGAGAGGCTGATGTTGGATGAATGAGGACTGCGATGCATCTTTTGACAGCCTGTGCTGTTTTGGAGGCTGGCTTCCCCCTCCCATTCCATTAACGCACTTTGTCTGTGAAGATGCTGTGCTAGATGCTTTGAGCAATGCCCTACCAAACCAATCCTGTGCGGTCAGTAAAAGCAGGGATTTTAACACTGGCTGTAGTGGGCAGTGGGGCACAGGATGCGGCACATCCTATCCTGGCTGCTTCTGCTCCAGTGGCAAAGGTCACCAGCCCCAAGAACTTGTCGCTACTGCTTTGCTGAAATTACTACCCCCTGCATTTACCAGGTGAGCTACCCCATGTGAAGATGAGCCAGAAATGGTAGGTCTCTGCTAAGTCATCCTTTGAGGTGGAGAGGGGTTAGGGGTTGTTCACAGCAGCAGAGAGCTGGCAGGTCCAAGGGCAGCCAAACCTGGGAAATTTTTTGTGCAGAACTGCTGCAGGCAGGAAAAAATAAAAATAAAAACAAACAAAAATCAGCTGAACCAGCAGCTTGGCAGGTTTTACTTCCCTGGCCTGAGAGCCCCCACCTTGGGAGCCCCTGTTGGATCAAAACCTGTCTGAAGGCTCATGGGACAGGGTGCAGTGAGAGAAGCTGGCACAGCTCTTCCACTCTGTCATTCTCTGATCACCATGAGACAGCCAAAATAAGGGCTCACAAGCAGTCTCATTCAATCAGCTCCAGAAAAAAAATGCAAATAAGCTGAACAACAACAACAGCAAAAAACCCTGGAATTTTTCTGGTGCAGTTATGGTGCCTATAAACACAACTTGGGCTTCAGTCTCACAGTTTATATAGCTTCTGGAAACTCCTGAGACATGCGTAATCTCATTGAGCAAAATCCTAGCCCCACATAAGTAATTAGCAAAACTCCTATCCATTTTGATGAGCAGAATTTTGAGCACCATGAGCAGTTTTTGCTTAAATCCAGAATTCAAGCATGAATACATAAAATTAAGACAGATTATTATAGCTGTAATAAAAAATATATACAAGTACATTCATATACTTAGAAAAAGGAAATAAAGGAAGGATATTTGCTAATAGAATGCATAACAGTTTACATCTGCTAGTATAGTTGCAGGGAATTAGACCAGATGTTGAAAGTCTGTCATCTTTTATTTTGAAAGATTTTCTTTCAGTGTATATTATCTGGTGTGTCAATTAAAATATGTTCGAGAGTAAATTTCTTCCTCAGCATTATAAACTTACTGTGACAGGGTGGCTGAGTCATGCTTGTCTGATTCACTTCAGATTTTCAGTGTTCCTTCAGCCAGCCTTAATTCCCTGCGGACATGAAGAGAGCCAGTTCCTTGGTCGTGCCAGCTGGGAGGGCATGATATGGCTTTCAAAAGCTGGCAGGCAGTGTGGGATGTCCTTTCCCTGAGTTTGTCATCAGAAACCTGTGTGCTCCCCAGGGACAGAAAGCTGTTTCTTCTTGAGGTGAGACCGGTAGCAGGCTCTTTTCATTGCTTTCCATTTTCATTTTCATTTCCATTTCTTTTCATTTTCTTTTAAAGCATAAGATGTCTGGTGAATGTGCCATGCCCTCTGACTAGATGGAGGAAAGGGAACAAAGCAGGAGACTACCTATTTTAAGAAAGGTTAGATGTTAGTGCCCTGCACCTCAGCTCATGATACCTGCGTATCTTTGAGAGTTTCAAACTGTGGGACTCCACACAGCCCACTACTTGGTTTCTCCCAAAGACTCAATACTTTAAATGGCACTTTCTTGTGAAAAACAACCTTATAACTGTGCTATTAGAGCAACATACAGATAAATCTTACAGAAACTTGAAGAGAGGTGCTGACCCAAACACAGATTATTGTCATACAGACCTCAAGGTAGAAGCATGCATGTGCAGACATGCAAGACAGGCAGCACAGCAAGGTCACTGCTTGCATATACTTCCTAGGTGCCAAGTACAACTTTATCCCTTTCAATAGCATTTTCCATTATTTTTCTCATCACTTAGCAGGGGAAGCAAGTGGTGTTTAAGAGCTGGAAGAAGGGTGGCTGTCCTGACCACCAGTCTCAGCAAAAATGCGGATGTCTTTAAACCTGTGCATGGGTGCTGGCAGCTGGTGGGTGGCTCCAGCAGAACTGGCTGCCCTCCTTGCAGGGTCACCTACTATGGGTCTGCTGTGTGGGGCTGCTACATGCCTAAGATTTCCTTCAGCCACCAGTAATGAGGCCTGACAATCTCTCCCAATAGCCCCTGACCCAGCAAGGGAGGGCTTGTGTTATATCTAACCTCACCATTTTTGCTGAAACATTGGTCCATTCCTAGTTGTCTCCTCACTAATAGGCATGAAGGGCAGATTAGCTGTCTCTCCTAAGGCTAAACTGCACTGATGTCTTTCAGACTTGGCTAATGGATCCTGCTTTCTTGGCTCTGCCTTTTCCAGTGGTCTCTTCTGAGTTGTCTCCAGATAGGTTTCACCTTTCTTCAAGTGCAGTACCCCATAACCTTCCAGCTGAGACCACATCGGGGATGAACAGAACTAAAGTGTTGCTTTACATGTTCTTACATACGTGTAGGAATATGAAGTTTATTTTTCTCATTACAGCACGACACAGTAGACTCCTGTTCAGTATCTCAGATTTATTTATTTGCAGAGCTGATCCCTCTCTGGCATTTGCCATTAGTACTTTAGACATTTCCCTGTTAAATTGCATTTTTTTTCTTTTTCATTTTTTAGGTGGCCATGTCTTACACACATCAAGCCTCTTGAAGCCTGCTCCCAGCACCACAGAGGGTGCTCACTCCTTGCTGCTGTCTGTAAATGCACCAGGCTCATTCTCGAGTCCATCATCGGCACCGTTGGCTGCACTGCCAAAGACACTGAGCAATCACAGGGCCACAGCAGCCTCCCGCAGAGCCTTCTTGATCAAAACTTCCATTTTGATAATGAGTTAATCACCGTTACTCTCCGAGTAGTATTTTTCCAGCCTGGTTGTGCCCACTACGCAGCAGATCTGTCTAGACCACACACTTGCTCCACTTGCCTGTGAGCGCTCTGCGGGAGACGTCGTGACCAGACATGCATTTGCTTCCGTCAGCGAGATCTGTCACCCTGTCACATAAAGAAATAAGACTGGCTTGACAAGTCCACGTTGGCAGCTACTCCTTCCCTGCTCCCTTCCAGGTGTCAGATTATTTGTTTCAGTATTTTTTGAAGGAACTGGTGTTGCACTGATGGGGGTACATTTCTCCAGAGGCTGCTGCCCTTGCCTTCAATGACAGGAGCCCTTCTCTCCTTTTACAGTCCTTCAGAAGATGTGGCAAGAGCTCAGCATTTGCAAATTCTTACAGAAAATCCCCAATGGCTCTGAAATTTTAGCGCAGTCTCCCTCCTCTCTTCCCTAGTTCTTTTGAGCATCTGAAGATTTAGATCGTGAGGTCTGGACGAGCTTGAAAGCACCATATTTATTTAGAAAGTACGTGTTAACCTGCTGCTTTGAACTTGGTTGGAGGGCTTGTTTGTTTTCAATGTTATATTAGTTACATAAATCTCTTTTTTATGTTTCTACATGAAAACTTTGCTGTCAACCAAGACTGTATACAAAGACTGAGTCACTTCCTTTGAGGCATACTATGTTAAAACATGGGATGAGTGTCTGAGATCTCCATTTTGTGGTGAAGAGCTAAAATAAAGAAATCTTCCAAGAGCAGCTGGCAGAAAATATTTGTAATGAGAGCTGCCAACTACTACAGGAAAGTGGCTTATTTATGCAGGGGCACCACTGAGACAGACTGAAGAGACAGACTGCATTGGATTTAGAAAATGAAAATCACCCAAGTGGACAAGGCTGTAAAAACTATATAATATAAAAAATGAGTCTTGTAACGCAGCAGCACCTGCATCTGGCAGTCTTATTCATGCCTTTTGCAGGAGATAAACCTTCTTGCTCTATCAAATAAACCCCATAATTACATTGCTTAAGTAGGATATTAAGTGGCATCATATTAAGTCATTACATGACCCTTGTCATCATCAGCCCTGCCAGGCGGTGAGGAAAACTGTTGCTCCCTGCTGATTTCTCTGGGTATCTATTTAAACATACTGTGGTAATTAGAAACATCTAAATAAAGCCCTGCCCAGGATTACAAGAGCTGAATTGAAGAAACCTTTCTTTCTGGTGGCTGCAATGCCCTTACCTGCTGTTGTTGTGTGTGCACATGCATCCTCAGCAATGTCCCTCATTTGATATGATCCAAAGCTCTACGGGGTAAGAAAGCAAAGAGGTTCAAAGGCAGCATCCTTTTCCTCTTCCGATTAATAGAGCCTTTGCCACTGGCAAAGAGGATCTTTCCACAGGGCTTGAAAGCCAAATGTGCTATTTCCCCCTGCTTTATTCCTTTATGCCTTTCTCTGAAGGGAAACCTGCAGGTTTCAGATCCCAGCTTCATTCTAGGCGTCCTTCCTAATTACCTGAACTGCCATCATTAAATGCAGCACATATATTGATCACTATCATGAATGTTGCCTTTCTAATATTCAGCGACTGTGAATCAAACTGTGTCGCAGATGTGGATTTCAATGACAAGCTATATCTGAGTGCATCCCACAGCTTTCCCTTCCTTGTAATAACTATAACTGAATCAGGAAAAAAAAAAAAATCACTCAAGTTCCTGTCCTTTAGTTATTATCTAAGGTAATATGATTAGCTCAGGAACACTACTGGGCATCTAGTTCTGGGAAAAATTTCAGCTTCAGGTGGGAGAAACCCCTTGCTGATTATGAAAGGTGTTTGGGAACACACTTCCAGACTGGATTGCTTCCCAGATTTAGGAAACAGATGGCCTAGAAAGGTTTATGTTCATTTTTCAAAGCACCGGTTTTAGCATTTGCCTTTCACTTAATTGTGTGTCAAGAGAACATTTCTTCACTTCCCACAGGAAAACCACCACAAAAGGATTTCCAGCTCTGTGCTATGCTGCCATCCCTGCTTTGCTCTCACTCACAGGATTTACCCTTCCGATGCCTGGGCTCAGATGCTGCTGTGCTTTCCATCAACTGCAAAAATTGTTCACGAGCAAGCTCACAAACAAGCCGTACTTCAAGCCACTGTTAGGTAATTATAGTGGTAGACACAGTTTGTAAAAGTGTCTTAATGAAATGAAAAATTCAGATATATTAATGCTCTTTGTCAAAAGGGAGATTTAAAGATTTTAAGATACTTAAGGAGAAATTGAAGTTGTCCATTTCAATCTCAAAGGCAACCTTACATTTTACAGCCAAGGGCCAAAGCATCATGCATTGAGATATGACATTAATGCAAATAATTTTGCCTGAACAATTTGACACAGTTATGTGAAAAGGGCTTGTCTGAGAATTATTTTGGTCTATTTAATGCATTGCCTGTTAACGACCTATTCCCTTGTTTCCCTCTTTCATGACTGGGTTGTATCCCAGGTTGGGAGGATCCAGTTCTAGCCATGAGGTGGTCCAAACCTTATATTGCCAGGTCCTGCACTTGGATTAAAACAACTCCATGCAAGTGCTACAGGCTGGGGGCAGAGTGGCTGGAAAATGCCCAGCAGTAAAGGACCTGTGAGTGCTGGCAGACAGCAGTTGAACATGAGCCGGCAGTGTGCCCAGGTGGCCAAGAAGGCCAATGGCATCCTGGCTTGTATCAGCAATAGTGCAGCCAACGGGATCAGGGCAGTGATTGTCCCTCTGTACTCAGCACTGGTGAGGCCACACTTTGAGTCCTGTGTCCAGTTTTGTGTCCCTTACTACAAGAATGACATGGAGGTGCTGGAGCATGTCCAGAGAAGGGCAGTGGATCTGGTGAAGGGTCTGGAGCAGAAGTCTTATGAGGAACAGTTGAGGGAGTTGGGGTTGTTTAGCCTGGAGAAAAGGAGGCTCAGGGGAACCTTACTGATCTCTACAACTACCTGAAAGTATATTGTGCAAGGTGGGGGTCAGCCTCTCTCCCAAGTAACAAGTGACAGGACAAGAGGAAATGGCCTCAAGTTGCACCAGACAAGGTTTATATTGGATAGTAGGAAAAATTTCTTAACAAAAAGGGTTTCCAGGCATTGGAACAGGCTGTCTAGGGAAGTGGTGGAATCACCCTCCCTGGAAGTGTTCAAAAACTATGTGGATGTGGCACTCAGGGACATGGTTTAGTAGTGAATAAGGCAGTGTAAGGGTAATGGTTTGACTTGATGATCTTAAAGACATTTTCCAACCTTAACAATTCTATGATTCTATGACACAAACAACTACGACACTTGGCCAACACCTCCCCCTGCATACAGAGGACATCTTCTGTGATCGAGAAGGGCCACACACCACTAAAACTTCTCAGTGTCTGGGCATGTAATTTTTCCACATAATTGCCTAGATAGGTGCACAACTGTAGACTCCCAGCCAGCTGGGGTGGATGTGTGTCTGTGTGTCTGTGTGTGTGTCTGTACATTAGGTTATCTGGTAATCCTCCAGCCTTTTTAGACCAGAATAACTGTTCCAAAACAAACATGCTCCAATTGCTGTTCCAGAATAGCTCATCAGGTGGCTTTGCTTTCCTGAAAAAGATTATTTCTCATGAATAATCACTGACCTCTGGAAATACAGTGGCTTTTCTTCAACTAGCATGCCCTAGTTAGAACTACTCCCAAGCAACTACTGGGAGATGATGTATTCTGTGGTAGTTATTATAGCAAATTTGCTCAGGTGGAGAAGGTCAGGAGAGGTGTTGACTAGAAATGCTCTTTGACCAACTTACCCAGAGGTTAAGGAGCAATAAGGAGCAGAGTGGAAGATTTTACCTAAGCACTTGCCACTGGCACAAAATTGATGCTGAAAAAAAGCAAAGTCTATTTTTGTCTCTTGTCGTCTGCACCTCAGTCACAGTATAGAATTACTCTGGTCCAGCGATGCCTGCTCGGAGAAGGGCCCATATTCATTCCACCTCCAGGGTTTCCTTTAACACAGCAGTTACACTGTCATTTGGGCAGAAGGCCCTAGTCAAAGCACTGCTTCATTTGATCTGCATCTGTCCTAAAGTAATATCCCTCTGCCCTTTCCATTCTGTTTCCCTGTGAGGAAGCGGACTGCTGTTTCTGTGAGGAATGACTGCCTCCATTTGACAGCAGAATATTTTGGAGCAATCACACTGAGCAGGCACGCTGCTGCTATGAATTACTGTCTACAGCACATTATGGTGACCTCCCTACTTTCCTTTTCCATTTCATATGAGGATGTAGAAAGGAAAGGCACCCTTGTGTGCATCTTAATCATTCAAATATGGTGCTTTTCAATGATTCTTTCAAGGTAACAGAAAGCAATTTTGTTGAAAAAAGAATGTTCAAATAACACGGATCCTACTCTCCCCTTGTGTTTGTCATGGTGGAATTTACAGGCAGCCCCTTTATTTCAACGGTGTTGAAAATTTGGTATTCCAAAGGTCCCAGTTCAAAATTTTCCCTTTTTTTAACCATCAAATTTTACTGTCAGGGTATCAAGTTACCATTTCATATAACCTCTCCCTAAGGAAATGTATGGATCTGATATTGTAATGGATGCTTTTACTTCTACTGTCATTTTCCCCAGTCTCTGTGTCTTTTAAGATAAGAAAAGGCCCCAGCTAGGAAAGGAACCTATAACACAGGGAGTTTGCAATCCTCTGCCAACCTAAGAAAGACAAAATTTTGAGGCTTATTTATTTATATTTTTTGCTGTAGTACCCTGGGAAACCATGAACCAAACCATGCACACATCCCCAGAAAACCTTCTAATTAAAACATCTGGATTTGCAAAGGTCATTCTTTGACAGGAAAATGTTGAATAGTCTTAGCATCTTTAAAATCTAGGATTCTTATAACTAATTTAGGAATGAAAAACTTATCTCAGGGGTTTTCTTTTGTAAGATAGATGAGAGAGATATTATGTAGGGAACATTTATTCTGAACGACCTTATGTTTTCTCTAAGGGACAAAGGATGCTCAGCTCTCAAGTTCTGTTTAGCTATTGTTAATGATAACAGTGACCTCTTGTGGATATTTCTAAAACCTTTTCTAATTCAAGTTATTTTAACCTGGTGGTAGTTTTGGACCTGCTTTTTTTGGGCATTTCTAATAAATTTGTTACTGTCAATAAAAGAATAAACAATTTCTCCCTTGTCCAAGTTTATGACTAGACCCCTAATTTCAGTGTACCAAATCTTTAAATTACAAAGGAAAATAGTACATATATCGAAGAAGAAGAGAGTTGTTTTAAAAAAGAAATGGATGGTCTTCAGGTTTATTAATTAAGCATGATACTGTGTCCAGAAGTCACAAACAGATTTCGGTATTTCCAATTAAAGCTGTTGCATCTGTTTGAGCAAAACAAACAGATTGCTTGCTTGTTTTTCCGTAATTAAAAATGCCACTGACCATTAAATTGGCTTCTAATGAGTCAGTAATAACTGCACCTGGGCTAAAAAATTTGTCTTGTGACTTTGGACACAAAAGATATATTCAGACTACTGTCACAGGGTATTCTGTACCATACATCTCTTTTTGGTTTCCACTTTAGACATGGGTTTAGCCATGCTATGGCTTCTCAAAGTCATAGACAGACACTTGGTCTGCAATTAGCATTCATCAGTGTTTTAACTCAAGAGCCTGAGGTTTATACCAAAGCAGCTGAGTCTCATCTACACTTAACTTAAGTGACTCGTAGGTTTTTGCAGAAAAACGGGATGAATAAACACAGGATACCAACATCTCTTTCATTGAATTACAAAATGGTTTGTGTTGGAAGACAGCTTAAAGATCATCTAGTTCCAACACCCCCGCTATGGGCAGGAACACCTTCCACTAGACCAGGTTGCTCAAAGCCCCATCCAGCCTGGCCTTGAACACTTCCAGCGATGGGGATCCACAGCTTCACCAGCAACCTGTTCCAGTGCCTCACCACCCTCACAGTAAAGAATTTCTTCTAGATTAGTGTCTAACCTAAATGCACTCTCTTTGCCGCTCTTGTAAAAAGTCCTTCTCCATCTTTCTTGTAGGCTCCCTTCAGGTACTAGAAGGCTGCAATTAGGTCACCCCAAAGCCTTCTCTTTTTTAGGCTGAACAAACCCAATTCTCTCAGCCTTTCCTCATAGGAGAGGTGCTCCATCTATCAGGTTGAAAAGTAATTATGTGGCTGGAGATGGGAAAAAATACCTAGTGGTTTTTCCTAAGGACCAGTCTTGGGAGAAGCCCCTCCTGTTTAATAACTCCTGAGGTTTACATAACTATACAAGTGTTTTAAAAAGCTGAAAGACATCAGCACAGAGGGGACAAGAATAATGTGTATGAAGACCCACAGGACTGAAGTGAATGGAAATGAAATTCAGTCATGCAAAATATCTTTTGGAAGTAGCAATGAAAAGTTATTTGGAAGATAGGAACACAAACTTGGAAATGATGAAAGGAGAGAAAGAAAGAGTGAGCTTATGATGATCCATCAGTGGCACTGGAATCCATTAAAAAGATTCAGTCTTGAGGGAGGTATGTCCTATCCAGGTGGGGAAATATTGGAATATAATATAGTGTGCATTTCTAGGCATCAGGTTACCTGAAGTCACAGGAATTCAAAAGAGGATCTAAAGCAGGGATGGGTTTTACTCTGACCATCAGGGAAGAGGAGGAAGCTATCCTATTCCTGCCAGCAAAAGGAGGGCTGATGAAAGTTATGGTTACTCTGCACAGTTCCAGTTGGGCTGGAGGGCATGGAAGGGAAAATATGCAGATCATACAACAACCACTGAGTCTACAGGCTTTTGCAGCCTTTGCTTTGACCAGTCGGTGTTTGCAGTAGGGGAAGGATCAAAGTCCCACCATCGTGTGAGTAGCCTGAAGGGACCACAAACAGAATGATATGTAGCAAACGGAAGAATGGACACACCTTCCATATATATCATTGGATAGACATAAGCAAAAATTTATATTGATGTAAAAAAGCAATCTGTTTCATGAACAGCAACTAAAAGGAGCATGCACTTGGCTGAAACAAGCAGTCATTTGAAATGTGAACCAGGATTTGCTAGTGGACTTTTGGCACATGCTGTCAATCGCAGTTATTAGCAGTGAATGATGCCAATTGTACACAATCATCTCATATTCAGAGGACTTACAGCAGAGAATACATAGCAAGTTTTACAAAGTGCCACTGTAGTTGCTTCCTTTATCCAGGCACCACTTATTAACACAAATAACAATTTTCCCCCCCACCCTGGCAAAAAAAAAAAGTCATACTCTAAAAAGAAAAGGGAAAAAAAAGCATAAATTTGTCTTCCTGACATTGACTGTCCTCTGTAGCTTTTTTCAGGATCCTGTGAAGTTTAACTGACTGGTAATGAATTTTTCCTTTTCTTTACTTATACAGTTAATTCACAGTGAAAATACCATATATATATAAATATATATTCAGTAAAGCAGATAGCTGATAAACAGCCTAACCACAACATACTCATATTATTTTTTGTACACATCGTACTGAGCATTGTGAAACTGGGACACACAGTACTTAAAGCATTACATTACAATAGGAAACCATATTCCATTACCATTTCACATGGGGAAGGAAGGGAAAAAATACACTGTTCATTTTTTTTGTTTTTCTTTTTCTGTAATTACTTCTTAACATTCATCACTTAATATGATTTCAAAATTTCCACAGGTCTCAAAACCTCTCTCTCAAGTTTCAGAAACAGCAGCAGCCAGGTGATCACCGTTTCACGTAGGCAGTATCACTGCCCCACAGCTTTTGGTTGAGCCTTCTTGTCATTAAACCAAGTCTCTGGCCTTCAGATGTTTAATTACCTTTCTTCCAAGTGATGCATGGTCATTTACAATAATGTAATTGTTCTCCTGGCCAATGTCTGAGACGTGAAGTTCTCCTTGAGAGAAGAGGCTGAGGCAGAGCATCCCTGTGATTCCTGGGCTAAACTGCTCCACCAGTGTAGGACCAGCATCAGGGTGCTGCACCCCCAGGCAACCAACACTCACTTATCAGAGGAGCATCACTGCGTCCCACAGTTCAGCAAAAGGGTAAGGGGAAAACTGTGATAGTCCAGGTGAGGGGGCAGGAGGGATATAATGGCAGGATCTCCAGGTTCCTGCCTGGGAGCCTACAAAGATAGAAGCAGTGATGAATACTGCTGTGGTCACACTGGGTCAGAGCAACATCCAGACCCTTGCAGTGTACTGTAGGGATTAGTCATGCTCTGAGGGTAAAAGACAACACAGAAGATTTAATACTAAAACAAGTAGTTCCCAGGGCTATCAGAACCATCCCAGCCTCATTTTCTCAATATTTATTTCTCCTTCTTGATCAATAGCCTCTAAAAATACAGATTTTTCCTTAGCAGGAACAGTAATTGGAATTAATGTCTCTCTCCTCTGCTTGGTCAACAATTTTCATCAAAGTTACAAGAACTGAGACTTCTCTATCACTGAGAAATCTTGCTGAAATCACCAAGCAACCTAAAATTTTGTGGTGGGAAGAGCTGTCCCTCCAGCTGTGAGGCCTTATGAAGTCCCACTGTTGTCACTGCTGGCAGGAACATTTGGAGCCCTCTAGAAAGATGGGAAGGATTATTTCATGTTTTACATGCTCTGGGTATATTTTAACCACAAAAATAACTAGTGATTGCAACATCACACTGTCTCTGTCAGTGGTTGTTATGGTTCAGTCCCAGCAGTTTGCAGGGGCAGAATAATGTATTTACCTCTCAGGAGCTGTAGGGAGAAGAAGCTGGTTTCAGTCATCTGGCATTGGGTGGCTGAAAGCAGAGGCACAGCCTTACACCCAGGCAGGGTTTCCTATCTAAAACTCTAGCAAGAGAAATGAAGCATTAAAAGGAGCCCCAGTGTCTCTTTCCAGAAGCAATAGGGATCTGAGTTTCTCTGTTGGCTGCTAAGCAGGATGTGTTGATGCAGTCAGGTTCACAGGGCTCTTTCTAAGCTTCTTTTGGGAATCCACAGGGGACTCATGGCTCCAAGGAGAAGGGATGAATTTTCCCAAAGTACAAATATTATACTAAAACTCCCAGAGGAACGCAGAACATACAGGCAATAACTGTCTGCACAAATGTGCCTAGGAAAAATACTTGCATATGTACAGCCCTCAAAGGCATAAAGTTACAGACAGGAACAGAAGTCAGTGGGACACAGCACAGTGTGGAGGATCACTGTGGGGCCCTTCTCCCAGGTGTCTGGGAAGGTGGCAGGGTAGGGTCAGGGTGAAGCCCTTGGACTGGCTTGGTGCAGAACAGGCAGCTGCCTTTTTGCCTGTGCCTTTTTGCAAAAGGCAAGAGCTAAGCAGAGGTGAGAGAAGAGAGGGTGACAAGTCACCTGGTGTTCCTGTTAGTTGTTATGCAATGAGGGGAACTGGGTAACCAGTGGTAACCAAAGTAAAGGCTTCATGTGCTGGCTGTATGTCATGGTTCAATCCCAGCTGACAACTAAGCACCACACAGCCTCTCACTGCCCTCTCCCCAGTGGGATGGAGGTGAGAATTGCAGGGGTAAAAGTGAGAAAACTTGTGGGTTCAGATAAAGATAGTTTAATAGGTAAAGCAAAAGCCATGCATGCCAGCAAAGCAAAAGAAGGAATTTTTTTCACCCCTTCCCGTGAACAGGCAGGTGTTCAGTCACTTCTAGAAAAGCCAGGCTCCAGCATGTGTAATGCTGACTTGGGAAGACAAAGCCATCACTCTGAATGTCCCCTCATTCTCCTTCTTCCTCCAGCTTTATATGCTGAGCATGATACCATATGGTATTGGGATATCCCTGTGGTCAATTGGGGTCAGCTGTCCTGGCTGTGTCCTCTCCCTACTCCTTGTGCACTCCCAGCCTGCCTGTGGGTCTCGTGGGGTGAGGGGCAGAACAGGCCTTGACTTTGCCTGAGAACTGCTCAGCAGTTGCTAAAGCATCCCAGTGTTATCAACACTGTTTCCTGCACAAATCCAAAGTACAGCCCCACACTAGCTACTGTGAAGAAAATTAACTCTACCCAAGCCAAAACCAGCACACCATAACAACAGCTACACACAGCTCTGCGACTGCCTGTGTTGTTCAGGAGGGGCTGGAGTGAGTGAGGAGTGCAGTGACTCAGGCTGGGATAGCAATGAGATGGCTTAGCAAAACCACCCAAGTTCTGGCTTTTTTTCAGACTCCCCCTGCTCCTCTCCTTACCCTCAAGTTCCTTTGTATCACAGTACAGGAAAGAGAAAGAGAGACAGAAAAGGTGTAGGGAAAGAAGAGCAGGGAAACTTGTCAAGGTTTTGCTAGATTTGGAAGATTTCAGAAGGAAAACATTTTTATAAATCATAGACTAATAGCATCATTTAGGCTGAAAAGACCCTTTAGGTCAACACATCCAACCATTATCCCAGCACTGCCAAGTCCACCACTAAAACAGGTCCTTAACTGCCATATCTGCACGTCTTTTAAATATCTCTATCACTTCCCTGGGCAGCCTATTCCAATGCCTGACAATCCTTTTGGTGAAAAAATTTTTCCTAATACACCGTATAAATCTTGGTGTAAACTGAGGCTGTTTTTTCTTGTCCTCTTGCTTATTACTTGTGAGAAGAGACGAACCACCACCTTGCCACAGTCTTCTTTCAGGTGGTTGTGGAGCACGAGAAGGTCTCCTCCTGAGCCTCCTTTTCTCCAGGCTAAACAACCCCAGTTCCCTCAGATGCTCCTCATAAGACTTTGTTCCACTGCCCTTCTCTGGACATGCTCCAGCACCTCCATGTCTTTCCTGTAGTGAGGGGCCCAAAACTGAACACAGGATTTGAGGTGCAGCCTCACCAGTACCGAGTACAAGAGGATGATCACTGCCCTGGTCCTACTGGCCACACTATTTCTGATCCAAGCCAGGATGCCACTGGCCTTCTTGGCCACCTGGGCACACCGCTGGTTTGTGTTCAACTGCTGTCAACCAGCACCCCCCAGGTCCTTTTCCACTGGGCAGCTTTGCAGCCACTTTGCCCCTAGCCTGCAGCTCTGCATGGGGTTATTGTGACCCAGGTACAGGACCTGGCACTTGGACTTGTTAAACCTCATACAACTGGTCTTGGCCCATTGATCCAGCCTGTGCAGAGCCTTTCTGCCCTCCAGTAGGTCAACACTCCCACACAACTTGGTGTTGTCTTTGAACTGACTGAGGATGCACTCAATCCTCCTGTCCAGATCATTGATAAAGATATTAGACAGGACTGGCCCCAAAACTGAGCCATGGGGAACCCCACTAGTGGCTGGGAACTAACTGGATGTAACACCATTCACCACCACTCCCTGGCCTCAGCCATCCAGCCAGTTTTTATCTAGTGGAGTATGCCCATCCAAGCCACGAGCAGCTAATTAGTCCAGGAGAATGCTTTGGGAAACAGTGTCAAAGGCTTTACAAGAGCCCACAGCCTTTGCATCACCACTAAGAGGGTCACTTTGTCATAGAAGGAGATCAGGTTAGTAAAACTAATGAAGAATACTTTGACTAGACCTTGTTCTGCTGAGGTTTCCCTCTTATCCTCAAAGGCATGGCTGTACTTGAGGAAGAAAATGGGAAGCAGCCTCAGCTGCAAGACTCACGGTCCCTCTGGCACAGTGTGATCACACAGGTCTCTCCTGCCAGCCCTCGTCCCCAGCTGGTACTGCATCCAGCTCATAGCAGAATCAGCACTACTTACAGCAGTCAAACCACACCAGAAAGTCTCCAGAATCAGTTCTCTTTTCCTTGTCTTGTGAATAGCTCTCTCACTGACATGCTTTGGATAGGCTGGGAGAGAGGGGAAGAAACATATCAAGCTGCAACTGGTGACAGAAATGTGGGATCCAGAGGAAGGGCTGAAGAAGCAGCCAGCAGGCAGGATGGGCCCAGCTCTGGACCAGAACAAAGCTGCCTTGTGCAGAATGCAGATGCTGAGAGCATCTCTGACTCTCCCAAGTATGAGGTAACAGCCAAGTATTCCCACAGTGCCTAACTCATAACTCTAGCATGGTCTGCTGTGAGCTGATGCTTATAAAGCTCAGAGGTGACCTCTCAGCTTCCATCTTTCAATGGCGAATTGAAGCATTTGAGATGCATGGTTTTAGTCTGATTAGCATCTGTATTTTGTGGCCACTTCCCTCACAGACAGCAGAAACATCTACTTCCTGTGAATGCTGCAGGCTGATTTCTATCTACCATGTGTTCTGCGTTGCTGTTTGGCTTTCTAAAGCTGTGGGCAGAGGAAATGGCAAAATTACCTGTTGAATAGAAAAAAAAAAACAACAAAAACAAAAACAAAAAAAGGCTAAAAATATTTTTCTATCACATCATGGAAACTCTGCTGCCAGTACAAACATCTCTAACTCATTCTGGCAAAGACCATCGATCCAGCTGCCTTTGGGGTTGCCTGGCTGCTTGCTCACTTGGGCCTCCATGAACCCACCACAGACCTTGTGTGGAGATGTCTCTTTTCTCTCGATAATGCTGAGTCATTTAAGGCTATACAGGTGAAGGCTGATCATGAGGAATTACAGAAAGGGTCTGAGTGAGAGGCCAACCCTGGACTCTCTGGTCTGACAAAGGTCTATGCCAGCCCTAGAAGTGCAACAAAACTGGAAAACACAAAGAGAGATTGTGGCTTAGAGGAAGAATCCCTTTTCTTGTTCAGCTCCTGGTGCCTCCTGTTGGTGCCTGTTGTATCTTCCAATACAAGAGCTAGGGAGAAGCTGGTAAGATCCTAGTCCAAAATGAAAAGCAGTCCTTTACACACCCTCCAGACACCCCATGGACATCCGCACCAAACAAAGGTGTGGGTTCAAAAAGGTGTTCATAAAAATACAGAACTGAGATCTACTGAGGGCTCTGAAACACACAGACATCACATCTGGCTTAGGAAGTCTCTTCATTCTGGAGGCTGAGAGATGAAGTATTAGTATTACTCTGTACTCCTCTGGGTTTTGGCTACTGCTGAAAACAGAGCACTGAGTCAGACAGGCTTTTATTCCAGTACAGACTGGTGGCCTTATGCTCCTTTATGGTGCAGTGTACTCCAGGCCCTTTGGTTGTCATCAGCCCTGTATGCAAGAGCCAGGGATTGTATGCTGTCCTCATTCAGTGGGAAACATGACAGAGGCAATTCCCTTAGGACACTTTCCTGTGATTTCTTCCAAAATTTATCACTTCTCCAGTCCTCTACTCCTTCCCCTTCACACACACCTAGCAGACCAAGACCTTATATTCCACTTAGGGAGATCAAGCCAAAACACTGTAAAGCCCTGCATATGTGCTTCTCTAGGAGATGCCTGCTAGGGTTCCCTATGCTAGCCACCAGTGTCCTATCCAAAGCCAGCTGGAGCCAAACTGCTCCTCTCGCAGTCCTACCCCCAGCTGTGCTCACCCCCCACACACCCAGGGCCCCTCATTGCGAAACTTCTCATTACCTAGAAAAACAATCCTCAAGGCTATGCCTATACAAGCAAATTAAGAAGAGCTGAGGAAAGCTTTAGGCTCCTGCCAGATAATGTTACACCCCCTTTCTCCTCACCTCCTTAAATTTGCACAATGCAGGACCCATTCCCAACAGGTTGTTTGTGTGAAGTTGCACATTTTGGATGGGAAAGAGGATTTAACACTGTGGACACACACAGCTGCTCTGTGCCAAGAGCGCCTGTGTCAGAGTGATTCAAAGAAACTTCTGCCAATCTGAAAAGCACTTTTATTACGGCCGGGGAAATGCAAAAGGGGCAGGTGTTCTCCCCTAGAGCGCTCCGCCGAGCCAAGAAATAACATAGCTTTTTATACAGTTTGAAAGTAGTAAGTTCAAAATTATCTTTACACACACTCTTTTTGCAGTCTGTCTTATCTAAATAGACATTTAGTTTTACCCTCTATTCTTACCATTATAGAGTAGTTACATAAAGTTTTATCATTTCAAGCAGTTTCAGGTTCCCCACCCCTCTCTACGTGCTAAAAAAAACCTTCCCTATTTTCTAAGCTATTTTATCTCAATTGCCCACAGTTTGGGCAGAAACTTTTAAGCAGTTTTACATTTTGCAAAGTCACACTTACATTGCTGAATAGCTAAATTTTATTTCATTTTCTATTTCAAGAGAACAGTCTCACGCACAGCTTATGAACAGAGGCAGAGCCAAAAACGTCTGGTTTCCCTGTGTTCCTTCTTCCACCTTGAATGAATGCAGGCAAAGCAATAGCACCACTGGCTAATCCTTTCCTGAGTCTTGTGCTTCGCCCCCCCATCCCCCCGATGTGTTTTGATTTGCAGTGGCTGTTGCTCGGTTTCTGCCCAGGCGGGTGCATGTCGGACGTGAGCCGTGCACTCCTGTTCCAGGACCAGCTCCAAACCAATACGTGCCTGCAAGCAAACCCACTCCCCATTTGGGGACATATGACTCAAACAAGAGCACAGAAATATTTAACTCCTCCATGCCAAGAGATTTTCCAGCACTACACACAAAAGGAACAGAGTGCTGAGCAAAAGGTAGACTGCAATCAGCAGCTGTCTGTCTAAAGGGGAACAGATATCACTGCTAAAAAAAAGATGTACACCCAGACTGTCTTACAACTGGAAGAACATGAACTCTTACCAATGTTTTAGTACACATTCTCCAAGAGAAATTACCTGTTATTACTCATAAAGATAAAATGAAGAAGCCTTTGCACTGTATAATTAGCACATATTGACAATATTTGAAAGGATCTGGCCAAAGCTGACACTTATGCAGAGTCAATTGCTGCTAAGTAAACATGAAAATTACTTGCTTGAAAGGACCATCTGGTAAAGAGGCACCTCTGTGAAACGAGAAGCCTGCAATTCAGACACACTGTTCTGAACACAACCCTGTAACTGTCTATGCAGCAAACAAAACATTCAAGAGCGTGAAGAGTGGGAGGCACATTTTTTTTACAATTCCTTTATTTAGAAAAGTGTGATCGATTTGGGCCTCTCCAGCAGCAGAAAGCATACCAGAAATAATAGTAGTTCTGAGATTGGATAAAACAATACAAAAACAAAAATGAGGGGAAATTGTAAGATCTTTGTGTACAATTAATTTGAGGAATGTGTTAGTACACTGTGGTGCTGAGGCCACAATATTGCAGGATTGAAGAAGGAAAAAGATGCCATGATTATACCACATTACTTGCTCAAAGTCAGAGCCTCCCTCAAATTCGGTATACAAATTTGAAAAAGAAAAAGCTTTCCAGGACATATAGAAGACTCAAATTAATGTTTGTAAGTACATCTGGTGTGGGGGCAGAGGTGACAGAGAACTGATTCATAACAACAGTGAACAAAAGAATAAAAACTTACTCTATCTTCCAAAGTTTTTCCACACATACACTTAACCTTTGGGAATGGTGCACCTTAAGCAAATGAGACTGGATACTTCAATATTAGCCATTCATCTGGAATTGCTCTGGTCCCACCACAGAGCACAGTGCTTGAGCTTTGGGTGTTCCCCGCACATGCTCCCCTGCACTCCAGTTCCAGCAGAGATCAAGGAATGAAAGAATCAAGAGGAGGGGAAGGAGGCTGGGATGGAAACGCACACGGCACACATACTCATTGATTTCTGGTTCAGGGTAAGTATCTTCTGTTCTCTTTGAATACCTCTATTTGAACCACAGTTTCCACTGGCAATGAAATTTTAGGGTGTACATCCTTTGGGTCTTACATCCACGTAAGACCTCGCAGGTTTACTTAAAACGAAGTTACTCTGAGAGTGCTCCAGTGAAGAAGCACCCGTTGATGTGCCTGTAGAGAACAGTATCCTTTCCAGATGCTACAGCATGTTTTCTGAAAGTATGGGCGGGGGCTCCTCCTACCTGAGGGTGTCAGGAATGAAGTCACCCTTTAGCAAAGCCCGTGATGCAGCTTAGGCTCTGGTGACACGTACTTGAGAGACAGAAACCAAATTTACTTTAATAGCCTTGTTATAGTTCTTGATATAGAACCTGTTCTCTGTAAAAAGAGACTCAAGACTGCTAGTTTAACTGGAACTGCTGAAAGACGTTGTTGGTGCCAGGTTCAGATCTCCATCCAACCTCATGGCAATAGATCTCATCTGAACACTACAAAACAGAGAGAATGGGGAAATCTCATTGGTCCTCGGGTCCTTGCTAAGTAGACTTCCATTCCAGCAACGGATGATCTTTCTCCTTCTGCCCAAACCAAGTAATTTCAGCTAAGAGAAAATAAAGCTGGCATGGAGCATTTAGGCATTTTTCTGACACTGACGCCTTAGCAACAGCAAGTCCATTTTCTGTTAGCCAACAAGGGCAACGAGCCAGCACTGTGAGGTGCCTCAGCCACCAGCAGAAAACGGAAGGTACTTGCTCCAGGGCAGAGCTGAGCTCAAAGTTGGATATCTCTCCTCTTATGATGAAGGACACCATATTACATATTCCTCCCTCTTTTACTCTAAAAGTAGCTTTGTTTCCCTGTTAGATCTGCTCTGACATGAGTCCTGCTGCCTGAACCTGCTCTCTTACTGCAGCTTTGGCCAAAGAACTGGCAACTGCAGCCACCAGTCAGCAAAACCTTCCTGGGTGTTCGGTTTATTTACCTTTTCTCTCTTTTCTCGCTTGAAAAGAAAACCAGTGGGTCAGCAAGGGAAGAACAAGATCTTGTGATGAGAAGGGGCTGGGAATCAGAAGAAATACCTAGGACAATGAGCAGGGTGTCTCCTGTGGGCTTCATGAGCTGAAGTGAGGGTGGGAGGATTTAATGCTGTGGTGAACATGAATAGGTTGATGGGCTGAAGGGGCTACGGCCACTTTCCATATACCATCCTGAAGATGCCATTCTCAGGTTTGCACAGACACAAGACTGTAACCTGAGAAGTTTCAGCTCCGCCTCTGGAGCATCCTGTGTAGGAGAAAAGGGACCAGAGTTGTTTCTCTAACTTCATCTGTGGTGAGGTTAACCGGCCTGACCTCAGCACCAGTTTCTGTGCAGAAAACCCAGGTCCTCCCAGGAGCAGGGCTCCAACGTGGCTGTTGCACAAAAAGAGCAGCAGATGTTTATGAGAAAAAATGTAAGCAACATTTACAAGTAAAGACATTTCTTCCATGTATGCAGGAAGTCCCAAATTTAGCAGACAAGGCAGAACCCCACATATGGCAGAACAGAGCTATAAAAGTTGTCAGCAAGTGATATTCATCTCGATTTAGAAACAACTTGTTCCTACCAAGTAATGTAAATGCGACTGAAAACATGCTTGTCTTTTAGCTGCAAGTGCAGTATGCACATTTGTTAGAGGAACTAAGGAAAGTGCTGGCATGGATTCACTTTTTTGCACCTCACTTGATAGTATCAGATTTTTTGCTCCAGATTACTCATCTTTCTTATTCTATGATTCAATAGCCAACAGCTTCCAGCAAGTGCTGCTGGACAGAATTAAGCAACATTATTTTGGTTCCTGGTTTGATGAAGCAGAGCGATACATATAGCACAACAGACCACTAGGGTCTCCACACTCTAAGAATGGCATTACTCAGGGAAGTAGGCACTGAGATGCTGTCTTTCCACGGCTCAACATCTACTAACACAGGACATGCAGGTTGAGGAAAAAAACTATTTATTAACTTCATGCAGTTACTTTACTCTATTTACTTTTGTTCTCAAGTCTCAGGGTGCACAAGGATCTGGGTTATAAAAAGGAAACCTTGATCAGTCGTCTTTCCCCACCTCCTTCCTTTGGTGAACGATGTTTCAAAAATGCTGTTGTCCAGTGTACCAAAGCAGCTCAAGCAGCATTTACACACACTTGCAAGCAAAAGAGCAGTCCTGTAACTGATGTTTGTTTGCTCAGACATTCAGTGAATACAGGCGCAAAGGCCAAAGTCAATCCAATGCCGAAAGAAAAAAAAAAGGCTAGTATTTACAAAAAATACCTTCACAATGGTTTTGCTCAGCAGCTTGCTGGCAGCAAGACGTAACTGAGAGATGGGATATTCCCTGCACAATCTGGCTCAACTTTGCCCTCACACAACTCCATTTTAGAATAGAACAGCCTGAGTTGGAAGGAACCCACAAGGAGGATCATCAAAGCTTTGCTGCTGCTGCAGCGTGACCAGTGTCCCACCACCCCCTACAGTGGTGCCAGCCATGGTCAGTGTCTCACTCTGAAACATTGCCTCTACCTTGCAACACCCTGAAGGCATTTTAATTCACTGGGCTTAGACAAAAAAGCATTTTTTGTTCTTCATTGTAACCACATATTTTTTTTGCATTTATTCTATGGGGCCAGTCAGGTCATGCTTAGGGCTAAAAAATAACCAAGAAGCTACAAAAGGAAAAGCCCACTTCATGATCCTACCCCATCTTTGTCACAACTCACTTCTGAGGAAGCTAAAGGTTCATCTCCTCCATCCTACCTACTCCAAGGGCCTCTTCCTCTTCCCCCTCACCCTGTATTTCGGGGACCTCCAGCTCCCCTTCAAATCCACCCCTAACATTCACACCCAGTGCCACAGGCTGCCCTGGGTCCCCAGCAAACCCCATTGTGCCACCATCTCTACAGCCTCCCCCACTTTTCTCATACTGGGGCTAAAACCATTGCCATGCAACTTATGAGCCCCAACATCCAACCACTGCTTCTCAGATGCCATTTGCTTCTTAAAACCTGAGGCCAATGCTCAGCCCTTGGGCTCCCATAAGGGAAATCAAACTATCATCCCCCTTCTGACAGCAGCACATCAGTGGTTTGTTTCTGCTCAGACCATATTTACGACAGCTCTAGCTCTTAATCCTCCAGTGATAAAGCTTTCTCCACGAGCTCACACGCTTATAAATTCAACCTGGTTTATTCCAAATATCACATAAATTAAATACATTTCCCATGAATATTGCAAATATACATGAAATGAACATTGCAATCTTTAAAAAAAGTTTTGGCTTTGTTTATGCAACAAAAAGTGCCAAATGTGGTTAGAACATGAACTTCTCCTGTATTTACTAGATACAAAAAGGTGCAGATTAATAATTTATATTTATACATATGTACACACTCCATTTAATTTCTAGCTTTAAAACAGTAAAAAATGGTTTCAAGTTTATCTACATTAAACATACTCGTTTACATCTGGTCAGAAGCCCCAGATAAGAGTTGATACAATCATTTCACAACTGCAAAATTAAGGCGCTACCAAAATACCAGTTCCACTGTGTAAAATGTAACAGGAATAGAGAGTGTACAGCTTTCTATTTATCAATTTAAAAGTGGACTGGAGAACAGGGAAAAAAGAGCAGTAAGAAACATGACAAGTTCTACAGGTTAGAAGTACAAAGAGATCTTGATGACTATCAAATGAACATATTAAAATACAGTAGATAAAAGGCCTCAGTGGCAAACAATTAGTATGCTTCTGAAAGACAAAAAAGGTTAAAATATATATATCATTTTGTAGCTTGAAATTTTACAGGTGAACAACAGGTGTAGAGGTAGAGGGATTTTTTTTTTCTTTTTGGCCTCTTTACGATGTATAAAGAAGGGCCACATTCACCACAGTGAAAAGACTCATCATATATCCCAGCATCCTTGCTTGGATAGCAAGCAAGAAAAGTGTAATGAGCTAGAAAGGCAACAAATCCTGTCTATCTCTTCCAGGAGCTCAGCTCCAATGCTTTCACATGTACCTTGGCGACAAGTTACACCTAAGCATAGACTGGTTGTAACATGGACATCTCCTCTAGAGAGCAATAAGATAGCTAGCTTTTCCTGTGAGGTACTACTGGATGCTGTAGATATTATATGGCAGAGGTGATTTGGTAAAAATGAAACTGGTACTTTCCCTTAGAAAGCAAGTACCACAGGGCAGTGGTGATTTCATTTATTTATTAAAGCTTTGCTATTTGATCAGCATTCAATGTTTTGGAGGAAAAGTCAGCTTTGGGCTGCTAATATGATTATTTGCATCCATACACAGACAATTCCCTTGTTATTATCATTTATCCAAAACATCAGTCACTGAAATATTCACAGACCGCTTTAAACCTTGACTAAAAAAAAATCCCTCTACAGGGAAAAGAAAGTTCCGCTTTCTTTTCAATATCAATCACTCCATTAACTATGCAGGCCTTCATGAACACAGTAATGTCACTTCCTATGTAGAATGTCTTTACACATTACAGAACAGCAGTAAACAACCTCTCTTTTTCCATAGGGTTTTCTCTCAGAAGTACCTCAAAAGTAGGTATCTTGAACAAATCACTTTTGCAAAGAAGAATATTAACATTAACGTTTACTGAGGCAAAGCCAAGAAGACACTAACTAGCACCTTGATATTTTTTTTCTTAAATGCACTCCTATCTGTAAAATTAAGCACATATAAGATCGGGACCAGCAATATACAAATACAATTGGCGTCCTCTTTCAGCTAAGCTAGTAATACTCAAAACTAGGCAGACACACAAACAAGCAAGATGAGTGAGTCTCGAAGAAATACACAGCATGGAAAGGAATGGGAAGAACAGGAAGCTGAACAGAAAGGATTGCAAGATCAAATACAGTCCATCTTCTGGTCCGAGAATTAGTTTGTGAAATCACCTTTCAGTAGCTCAGCTGACAGCGGGCTGAAGACCTACTGACTTCTGACATTTCCTCCCCCACGTATGTAACCAGTCCTTTACACTTCAGTGAATTCCTCTTCCTCATCTTCAAATCCTGGAGGAAATGCATTTAACTTGAATTTTGAGTATTTTGGTGGTGGTAGCAGAACTTGCAGAAGGCTACTGTAGAGGTTATGACATCATTGGTTGTACATTATGCACTTCACAATTCAGAGGATATACTTACAAACTACTTAAATAGAAAAGGCGTGTTCAAGGTAGAGGCAGTTACAGTACATTCAGGGTATGTTACAGAAACCATTTGTGGTAGCCATTTGCTGAAAGGAAAAAAAACTCTCAATTTTTGTTTCCCAGACCACACAGGTTATAACTACAATACCCAAAGAGAGCAGGTAATATATCTCAATCACGGCATTTTAATGCAGTCTTCTTCCAGAATTCATGTGCAAAGTGGAAAAAAAAAAGTTTAAATACCTCTTCATTGACAAATAAGGACAAAAGAACTAAAAAAGAAACCAGGCACTTTGACCATGTAGGTAAGCAGCCATTTCTTCTTACCAGACTTCTGCACATGAACAAGTCTTTACATTGGTCTTGCTATGCTTGCAGCACATGGAGATTCAAGTCAATTTTTTTTCCCTGTTGGTAGTATCAGTTCTAGTTATAGGAAACTGTGCCAACTGAATTGGTAACACTGAGTTATTTCATTGGCAGTTGAGCTAATATTGATCATTTGACTGACAAGCGATCAATTTAATAGCTATCAAAATTAGATAATAACAAAATAATACATAAAAAATAATCAAAGAGACAAATGAAGGTTAACACCTGACTTAAGCTTGCATTGAGACTTGCCTTTATAGGTTCGGTTTGTGACTCCTTTCACGGTGTTACTGTGGACTGATTCCCATCACATACAGCAACTGGTACTAAACTACAATACTTTCGGTTTGAAACACGTTCAGTAGAGATCACCTCAATGTAACGGGAGGCTGGCATGACACTGCAGGAAGGAGGGAGATGGAAACCTCCCCATCTTTCATCCTCGCTGGTCCCACTCGCAGAGCAGGTGCTCAGAGTAAACTGCAGCATGCCTCCCTCCTACTTGGGGTGAAATCATTATTTCACAGCAGTGTTTATCATACTTTAGGGAGCGGCTTGATTTGAATTTAGCGGTAAGACCAGCTAGGATTACTTTGGTTTTTCTTTTCAAAGAAACCAAAGTACACCTTTCCAAACATTTTGTACATACTCATTCTGCTACAACACATAAATCACAAAGGAGGGATTACCTAAGGCTACTTAATAGTGTACTTATTCAGTAGCTATTATTCTTTCATCCAAACATCCTCAGATGCCTTGACCACAAATGCTTAACTTGTTTTTTCCTCAGACTACTATTTGCTGAAGAGAGAGAGAGAGAGAGAGAGAGAGAGAGAGAGAGAGAGAGAGAGAGAGAGAGAGAGAGAGAGAGAGAGAGAGAGAGAGAGAGAGAGCGAGATGTGGGTTTATGACAGAGTGCCTTCCGATTCACTGACAGACAGTAGTGTCAGTTATAGTCTTCATGCATACTTCTGCTGGGTAGCAACAACTCCTCTTCTGCTCACTACAAGTCTAGGAAACACCTCTTCAATCCATTGTTCAGTTTCCTTTTCCTACCAAGTGAAAATCCAAATCACATGCAGGCCAATGGTGCTACTCTAGTACTTAACTCTCTTGCAGGCTAGAAACATCAACTCTATCGCAGTACTTTGAAGCAATTATCCACATCCATCAGCTACACTCTAAATGTAGCACAGCTTTGTTGAGGCTCAGTTTTCATCAGGATAACAGGAGAGTGTGCAAGGTTTGGTGAATACCCAGGATAACAAACTGATGCAATCGATGGATGCAGGACATAGTCAGAAAGGGCTGCTTTTTTTTGAAGGAATCTTTGAAAAATACAAAAACAACCCCTCCCCTTTGCCCTCCCCTAGAACGACCTATCATGAGATGTTTTTTCAGTGCCCACTCAACTGAAGTCCATGTTATCTGGGTCTTTTGCGAGTCACAAATATCAATACGCGTCTGATGGCAATAAGACGATCTTTAAGGGAGGTCATAGCCAATATAGCCAGCTGAGCTCTGTTTTCCAGAGGCAGCACTGCCAAGAGCCACCAGTACCAGGCAGGACCACTGGGGTTGCTCTGCAAAAGAATAGAAAGATGTATTCACCAATTATGTATTCACCAGCACTGCCCCATTAAGAACATCGCCTTCCTTCTCACCTTGTATTTGCTAAAAAAGTTACCACAAAACGGTTCAAGCAACAATTAAATACTTAATTGCAGATGGTTCTCTTTTTTTATATATACCACTAAGAACTTATTCCTTCAGCTATCAAGTTACATAGATACGCTGTTTTCCATGCTTCATGCCAACGGACAAAAACTGGGTAAATAAGATTTAGAATGTACAAAACCACAGCAAAAATCTGTCAGAAAACAGTCTACTGTAAAAATTTGGTATAGAATAAGGCTGTTTAAGTAGGAAGGTTCTATTACCTGTGGCTCTGGTTCTTTTCCTGGCATGGACCCAAAATGATTGAGAATTTGCACTTTCATATTGTCTTTAAGAGAAGTAAACCAGGCAACAGCTTGATCATAAACTGAATCATGAAGACGGACAAGTTCTTCATATTCTGGTCCTTCAACCTTATTGTTAAAAGAAGGGAGATGGAACAAAAACAGGTTTGATACCGTGGAGCCCATATGCTTCCCCAGAAGCAAACGAAGCAAAATAATGCAGTGACTACAGCTGTTCAAATGCCCTTATCTAAACCAACTGTGCCTAAGTCTCAGATTTCAAACCTGTGATGCTGGAGTTTTTCTACCCTCCCCTAGGTGTTCTGAAGTGACATTTCTTGGAGCAGTAACTGCCCTGCTAATATCCATTCCTAAACACTGGCACAACAGAAGATTCCGCTCTAATCCTAGGACATCATATTAATCATCTCAAACCCACAGCCTCAAGTCCCTGTCACAGAACAACCCTTAACAGTGGTATATTGTCTGGCAAGACAAAACAAGCACTACTGCCACCGAGCACAGAGAGGGGGAGATCTATGGCCCTTAAGAGACCAGCAGTATTCCATAGAAGTGTTAAGGCCATGGTAGGACAGCCAAGGAGAAGGAGGAGGACAGACACCGGAGCAGGCAGGAAACAGGGAAAGTGGATGCTTTCCCAATACCAGAAACAGCCATGAAGAAACACACCCTCATTGAAGCAAAGAGTGTTTTAGTTGCACAGCCCTAACTATTAGCTATTAAGGGGGGAAAAAAAGCATAGGCAAAACCCACTACCAAATGGTGATTTGTGGGGGCTTTTTGAGTTTTGATTTTTGTGGTTTGTTTTTTGTTTGGTTTGTTTTGGTTTTTTGGGGGGGGTTGTTTGGGTTTCTTTCCCCTTTAACATGTACATATCAATGGTGTGATTTCAGCTATGCTACTCAGATGCACATCTGATGTAGCTGCTGTGGATGCCTTTCACAGTTCAGGAGAAACAGCTCTAGAGGGCAATTCATCTCATCTTAAGGTAGGTATCTAAGAGCAGATAAAACAGGCATCTTTGGACTGAGTTTTCTCACCATCTGATATAACATGAATGTAGGGTGCTGAACACAGACACCAGTCTCTCACTGGAGACAAGGTAAATCTCACTGATTAGGAAGAGGTGGGTCTCTGGCGCCATCTACAAACACTGCCTTGATACCTGTGTTCCACCACTCTTCACTGGGGATTTAAACACAGCAGAGCCCTCACTCTGAGAAGACCACCTACTCCAGCCTTTCACAGGCAGAGACACCTCCATGAGATCTACCCTTCATGCCCTGACAAACAACTGCATCATTCTGCACAGGTTAGAAAAGCCCTACTAAGACTTTACAGACTTTCACTTCAACTATGAGAGTGAGCTAAAGAGCTGTATGACCCAACCAACTCCATCAACTGGCATGAGATTACTACTAAACTCGATGTTAAGAGCTACCAGGGTTTTACAAACATGGTCTGAAGATGATCCAGGAAGCTATTAAGCATGGCCAAAAATTCACCCTTTGGCCAACATCCATCATAAGCACCTCACACTCGATGCAGGTTTTCTAAGAGGACCTGTTTTTAAAAGCTATTCCCCTCTCTGAGTTTCTCTGCTCTCAGTCAGCTCTGACAGAGGTTTGTACATGGCACAGTTAACTACATGTCACTCAGAACTCATTCTAAGAGCGGACCCTCACATTTACTTGAGGACCAGTTCTGTAAATGAGAGTCTGGAGGACATAGGAAGTGTGCCAATTGTCTGTTCAGTGCAAGAGAACAGTCAGTTCTCTACCAACAGGAGCATGTGCTTTTAGAAGACTTTAAATTCTGTACCAGTTTTAAAATGTTACTCCGACCTCACCTACACATTCATGACAGACCTCAGCATCTCAGAAGCTACTCTGAGATCCATGAAGGGAGTGTAACACTTTAAGCAGAGATAATTATAAGGGCAGAAAGGAAGAAAGGGAAAGAAGAGACAAAGTTTGTTCCACGGTTTTTAAAATAGAGCTTTAGTGTATTTGTAATGATACTGGTTTAAAAATAATGCACAGCTAGCTTGAAATGCAACAAGGAAAGGCTATTTAAGTGAATCCAGCAATACATGGGTATGAATAACTTTGCACCATAGATCACCTTTTTATCTTCAAGATACTCGATGTTTGCTGTGTTATATCCATCTCGTTGGCCATGGCTTAAGACCCTAAAACGACGGACACCAACTGTATCAACAACTGAGCGTCCATCAGGAAAAAACTTTACGTCCCTGATCTCTAATATACAGCCATGATCTGCAAATCTGAAATGACAGAAGGGCATAAAAGTGGAAGTCATCAACACGTGTTTACAGACATCAGGACAAATACTGGGCCTAATTGAGCACTTCTTATTTGAAAGAGGATCCTGCTTTGGTGACAATACATTTCTGCTTATTCCCATAAGCCACACAACCCCCACCCTTTCTGCCTTCCCTCAGAGGACCTGGACAGCAGTATTTTCAGGGCATGTTTGTGGGGTGGGATGGTTGGAAAGGGACAGGAAACTAAATAAAGCATGTTTCATTCTGGGAGTTGTCAGATATTTGCTGGTGGCAAATTCACCTGGTTTGCAAAGAAAACAAGATGGGTAAAGATACCATAAGGAAGCCCAGAAACTGAGGAAAAATGTGAGGGCTATCCCCCTACTCCAACGTGTAAGCAGAGGATTGCAGGCTTTAGAAGAAAAAGGCTTCTATATAGCAAGATTTTTGTTGCATCTGTTTCCTTAAAAAAAAAAATCAAAACAAACCCAAAATACTCTTTACAAAAGCACATTTGTATCCACTATATTAAAGTAGGCACAGGTTTTAATCACACCCTGGAAACCAGCATGCAATAAATTTTTACTTTATCAAGATTACCTACTCTACCTTTGTGCTGTAGTGATTTCACTAGAGAGGCTGATTGTACAATGACTCTTCACCACAATACATTTGCAGCTCTACACCTCAGCCTACTGCTAGGCAGGAGAAAGTACTGCATGTATCTAGTCTCATCTCAAGACACCAAATCCCTGCAGGGTGTGATAAATTCTTTATCAGGGAAACACTTGTTTTACCAGGGCTTGGTCATTTCTTACAGTGGAGTGATGAAGAAATTACTTCTGTTTCTGCTTTACCAGAAATTGTGGGTTTGTGAGAGGCAGAGGGGAAGCTCACCACTGCGGACAACTGTTCTCTTCCAGCCACTCCACAGGAAAAAAATCAGGACAAGCAAGAAGAGTACAGCTGCAAACAGCTAAGCCTTGCTGCTTTACCAGTAGGATTGATTTTAAAAAAAAGTGAGTTTATTAGTTTATTACAGTAGCATTACACTAAACACTATTTAAACAGCTACATGACAATTGCTTTTAATTAAGGATTTTAGTGACATTCATACTGGATTTAGAAAATAATACAGAAGTGATGATTTTTTTCTTTTCTGTTGTTCTTTGAGAAGTTACTTTTGACTAGAAAGTGACCTTAAACAAAGAGCTCAAGAAAGCACCTGGAGACGGGTATAAAATGTACTGACACATTAAAAGTTTATATTCTTCTCCCAGCTTTAACTTAAAATGGAGAAATAAAACAGAGGAAGGTAACGAACTGAACATGTTTTGTCACTGTGTTTTTCAAGGGAGTTACGTATCCATGTCTTAGTAGATGAGGCAAAACAAGTTTCCCCACTTGTATTCCCAAGTTGATTTCGCAATTTTGAATAAACAAAAGAACTTCTTTACTTGTGTAAGAAGCTGCAACAGCCTGCTAGGTGTCTACAGCTACAGGCTTTCTTTGCTTCAGTGTTTGATTTAAATTATCATGCTCAAAAAATTTAATTATTTTAGTAACTTAAAACAGACCACACACAGAAACCTAATCACACTGATTGCATTTTAAAATATCCTTCATAATGTTTTCTAACAAACCAATTATTGTGTTTTGGGGATTGTAAGCCCTTGGCCCTCTGTATTATACCTGACTCCAAGTAAGTTTGGCTCTTCCAGAAGCCTTCATGGATATAAGGAGAGTTTCACTAATGTCCTAGGGTCATTCTGTCCTCACTCTTACAAGTATTTGCTTCCATGAAATTGGTAACAGACCTGAAAGGAACTGTGGAGCATCAGCTGCTTAACTCCAGAACCTTAACTCCAGAGTGCAGCACTGACAACATGCCAAATGGCATTGCAGCACAGCCACAGCTGACTGGAAGCTGTAGCATCTCCTGTATTCCTATAGCCACCTTACTGTCCAGTCAGGGAGAAAAATAAAAAATCCTCCCCAAGAAAACATGAAGTGGACAAAGCAAGGCTGCCAAGCCTCAGTATGACTGCCCTCCTCTCACCTCCAATGATGATCACTATAAAAATGCTGCTCCTGAGGATGCCTGTTTAACGTGTTCTTAAGGATTCCCGTGCCTGTCATCTATTCTACAGCCTGCATCATGCCAACATATCTTCTGAAGTCAGTAACTATCACATCTCAAAAGGCAGACCTCTCAAGACCACCTCGTATTTCTGCAATGAGCATAGTCTTATCACCTTCACCCAAAAGCCTATATCTGTAAAGTACGTAAAACTTGAAGGTTTTCATAGGATCATAGAATAGTTTTGTGTTGTAAGGGACCTTTAACTGTCATCTAGTCAGTCTCTGCATAGGAAGCTGGAAACACATCAATGTCAGAATTCACAAAAATGAATTAAAGGTAAAATCATATAGAAAGACAATGTAACTCACTCGCTCACTGCAGATAGTTTAGACATTGCAACACAGAGGTAAAGACAAACGTCAAAATTCAACATTCAGCAGCAAAACAGACTTCTCAGCCAAAGGTATACTTTGTCTCATTAAAATGATACAACTCATGCGGGAAACCTATGGAAGGTCTGGATTTTTTCCCTTATTTTTGTTTTGTTTTGTTTTTTTAAACTGAGCAGACAGAGGAGGAACCTTATACAGACAGTCAGCTTTCACTGGAACAAACAGGCCAGCAAGCTTTCCAACCACACAGCCAATTAAGTGCTATTTTTGGAGCCTGCAGTAGCAGGATGAGTTGCATTCTTGCTATCCATCCAACAGGGGAGCAGTAAAATTACATCTTTGTGTCAAAAGGAATGTTTAAAGTACAGAACTAAGAAGTAAGCAACTTTAGTATTGGTTCACATAGGACTGGAAGGAAACACAGTGGTTTGGGGAGACAAGTATACTGTGCTGTAGTATTTCCTTATCATCACAACAGCCTCTGCAACAACAGGACATTCTTAGCTCATCTCCTTACCCTTTTAATTCATCAGCTAAGCACATGCCAAACTGCTTGGTACCAGTTTCCATGCATCTTCTTATCATTAGGCGATAACGAGGTTCAAAGACATGTAGCGGACAAGGGATGGTAGGAAAGGCCATGGTACATACGAAGATGGGAACATCTTTATTCAAACTGCAAGATAATTGTTTAAAAAAATTCACTTTGTTTTCCGGCTACTGCTATATTCAGCATGAACCCTTAATACAAGACTGATTCCAGTGGTTTCCTTAAACTCATTCTTCATAAATGTATGTCTGTTAAAGGTTTGTAATTTTTACAAGACAAATATATTTCAGACTCTTTCAGTTTATACATGGCATAAGAGTCACAAGTCACTGACAAAAACTAGATCCTTGAACTTTTCCTGACCTTATCCATTCATAATTTGAATTCTACTCCCAGAAAAACCCTATTATAACTTTTAAAGCTATTATATTGTTTCAGAGGAAAAGGCAATTATCTTTATTTTAAGAATATTGTTGTGCCTCTCCAACATCCGTGGATATGTTACTTGTTTATCTGCAATAAATATGTCAAAAATACAAAACATCTGACAGGTTTGTTTATGAATTCATTCCTTTTACGCATTTTCATAAGCAAATGAAGTTTCTTCAGTAATTTAGATTGAAAAATACAGTTTTATAACAGCTGTCAGTAGTATAAAGAGAGCCTACTTTGACAATTCCTTCATTTCTTCCTCATAGACTTTCTTTCTTTCAGATAACTCCTCCGGCAGGTAACGGACTATCAGTTCTTCTGTAAGGACGGTCTTCTTGTAAGTTCTGCTTGCCAGAAACTGCAAGGAAGAGTCAACTCTTAAGTCTGACAACAAGAAGACAGGTAACATCTCTTCCTCCCAAGCCATCCTTTCCTAAGGCCAAAGAACACATTAGTTAGGACCATACTGATTTCTCATCCTTTTCAGCCTTAGGCATTGAAACTTCCACTTCAGGATATGTGGTTCACTCCACTGTCCTTTTACCTGTAACCCCCCATACCCTTTTTTTGGCAGAAGTTGTACTACCAGGAAAAAAAGGCAGTCCTTCCTCACTTTTGCAGAAGATACATATATTTTTTTCACCTAGAGCTGTCAAGTTACTGGCAAGAAATACTCTAAGAAATAATCATGTCTGCAGAAGCAGAAATGTTCACCAAGGAGTGACCATTCCTCATTCACCACAGGCAGATATACAGTCTGGAGATGTGGTATGAACAGGACTATGGCTGGCACTCCCCAGGCATGAGCCTGACATGATACTGGAAGCCTCTATTTCTTTAAGAACCAGCAAAACCCCTTGTCTTTCAAGAAATACCAAATATATCTTGGAGAAAATGAGGTCTGTGCACAGTTTGATGCTGTTGGTAATACTGTTTTGTTCTGGTTTCACAGAATCATAGAATAGTTTGGCTTGGAAGAGATCTTTAAAGGTCAGCTAGTTCAACCCCCCCTGCAGTGAGCAGGGACAACTTCAACTAGATCAGGTTGCTTGGAGCCCCATCCAGCCTGACCTTGAATGTTTCCAGGGATGGAGTATCTACCACCTCTCCAAGCAATCTATTTCATTGTTTTACCACCCTTCAAGGTAAAAAATTTCTGCCTCATATCTAGTCTAAATTGACCCTCCTTTAGTTTAAAACTACGACCAGCAACAGGCCCCACTAAAAAGTCTGTCCCCATATTTCTTATAAGCCCTCTTGAAGTACTGAAAGGCTGCAGTCAGGTCTCCCTGGAGCCTCCTCTTCACCAGGCTGAACAACCTCAATGCTCAGCCTGTCCTCATGCTCCACCTTCAGATCATGTTCGTGGCCCTCCTCTAGACCTACCCCAACAGCTCCATGTCCTTCCTGTGCTGAGGACCCCAGATCTTGACACAGTACTTCCAGCTGGGGTGTCACCAGAGTGGAGCAGAGGGGTAGAATCATCTCCCTTGACCTGCTGCTGAGGCTCACAAGTAGAGCACAAAAGATCCCCACACAGATGTTTTCAGAAGAACACAACTTTGTCATGGCTAGGCTTCGCGAACGAAGATTTAGGAAGGCTCTATCCACATTTGTTACGAACACAACTTTGTGCAGTTTTGTTAATTGGGTCAAGGACATACTTACTTCTGACAGCTTTTCTTTGCAGAGTGGGCAAAGTGGATTATGGTCAAGGCAACGCTCAAGGCATTTGAGGCAAAAGGTGTGTCCACAGGGTGTGGTAACAGGTTCGTAGAACAACCTTAACATGAAAACATGGAACAGAGAAGCTAAGCTGCCAACAAAAACAATGCAGATTCCCAAAGAGTGAAAGGAGTGACTACTCCTAGCCCTCTCTTTCTTTCCTGCTTTTGTATAAAGTATGGGTGACAATTTTATCTAAGGATATAAAAGATTTTCATTTTTAGAAGTGGTAAACAATGGAGAACACCATGCATAATGGAGAAAACTGAATCTGTAAAGATTCACCAGATGTAAGTTTCAGCAAAAAGGAACAGAGTAATGATTTAGATATTCTCTCACAGGTTTCTCTTCTGACACCATGAAAACTTTTTTCAGAAGCTAGAAAGGCTTTCTAATATTAATTCCAGGTCAGCGCAGTCATACCTCATGCAGAGGGAACACTCAAAGTCTGATGCATCCACCAGAGTTGTTGGTATCTCACTTGAAGTGTCGGTGGTGTTTTCAGGTAAAACATCTGCATCTAAGTAGTTTAGAAAATTATTAGAGTAAATATTTAAGTATTGTTACATTTTCAGATGGGGTTTAGGCTGTTTTTTCATAAAGAAAAGAACCTGATTTATGTCTTTTACTTTTTAAGTTTTATTCCAAACAAACATATTTCCCATCTGAGTTTTAGGTTTTTTGACAGAAGATCTTTTGGAGAACAGAGGATGACGTCTATAGCCAGAGAATAGAACACCCATTATTTAGAGCTGAACACCCATTATTTGCTTCTCTAAAAATGATTGTGTTATGTGTTTTTTTTAGTCTAGTTTTTAAAATACTCTGCTATTGCTTTCCTACTACTATCACCACCTCCACATCAGCCAGGCCAGATGTTTTAAAGTACATTAAGTCCAGAATTTAATTTGTATACATCCAGTCAACATATTTCATCAGTGTTTATCACAGATTTCTCAGCAGGGTTATTTTTTCTTACAAGTAGAAAAAGCTTACATACTTCTAGACTAGGCTGCTGTGCAAATCCCACATTTCAGACAGCTTAAAGTTAAAGGACTACTGGAGTTGCATTAGCTAATACTGATTCTACTAGCTCAGCAATCTGCAAACACAGAGGCAAACACTTCACTTAAAATTCTGCCCAGACTGATGTTTTGGGGGTGCTTTATAGCCCTGTGGTGTTAGGGTATGAGCTTTAAGCTTTACATCAGCATTATTTAAGCTCTGAAGCTCTCAGCTCCAGCTTTGGATGACATTTACATAGGCAATTTCTGCAACTTCTTTTACAATTCATATCTTTGTTGCTCAGTGACAGTTGCAACAGAACCATGAATGGTGCCCTCACACTCTGTTCTGTTAAACAAATTTTTGACCATTTAAAAAAACCCCAAAAAGTTCAGCTTTTTATGTTAAGTTAAACCGCTAGGAGATTTTGTTAAATGATAGCTTATGCTCAGCATCTGATTTACCTCAAGCACAGACAGGGTAGATGTCGTGTGGCCTACAAAGAAAAACAGCACTATCTTTAACCTACATCTCACCTGTTAGCATTTAGTAATAGCAAGAACTAACTGTATTAATTCTGCAAAAAGTAACATGGCACTGGGACCTAGCACAGACAAGAAATTAGTGGTTATGGGTAAAAGGCAATCTCTGGCCTTTGCTGGGAAGATACAGGTGGGTCAGATTTCACAATCTATTTACTGAGTCTGCAGTTCACAAGCAAGTACACGGTTTTCCCTTCACAGCAACATGATCAGAAAATGGCTATATATTGATCATTTGTAGAGGTGGCGGACAGACAGCAGCACTCAAAGACTCTTAATATTTCAAGACAGAAGTCAAACTAATCAAGGTGCGGGTTGTTTTTCTTTTCTTTAAGGGAAAAAATGCAAACTAGTACAGAAGCATTTTTAAAGTTTCTTTTAACCAATCATTCCACTACTGGGAAATACTGCCTTCAGCATTTTTAGCCCTGAGTACTAAAACCACTCTGGAGGTCTTTGTTAGAAGCTTGAGTAGCGTATCAATTGTAAGCACAGTTATCAAGTAACAGAAAACTGGGTGGGCTTATTACCCTTTAAAAGGCTTCTTTGTTTGCTTGGAAAATTTCATGTAAAGTTGCATGTGACCGTTTCTGATGCCAGCTAAAGATCAGTTTCCAGGCTTACTGCATCTTTCAATCATAAAGACAGACAATGAAGTTCAGCTATAGCTGAGACCTAGAAAATGGAAACGGCACTAGCAACACAAAGACTAAACTGTGAGTGGGCTACACGTTGGAAATGGCCCATTTGAGAAAGAAAAATACAATTTTCATTCAATGAACTGAAACTGCTCTGAAATAAGGTAAATAGGCTGTTACACAGACACAGAGAACAAAATATCATTCCAATTCCAATAGGGAATATTTCATTGACACCTATATAAAGGGAGGAGTAAAAAAGTTTATAGTTTTTCAGTATGTGCAAGAGAAATTGCCTTTCTAAGCCACAACACAAACCTTTTTTAGGAATCTTATTGGGGACATCCAAACTCTGTAAATCCCTCATATCACTGGACAGCTTTCTTTTTAAGCCAACCCCAGGTAAACTGGAGAGAATAGCTCCCAAAGACTTCTTGTTGTCTTCAAAATAGAGATCCAGAACATGATGGGAAACAGGAGAATCAGTGCTTCTGAATACATCAGATTCTTGGGACGGGGTTTTTGTTAACCTGAATACAGCATCCTAAAACAATTAAGAACAGTTATATACAGCATGAGACAATTTTGCTTTGCTTTTTTCTATTAGTTTTATCAACAATAAATCACTCTCCAGTTGCATGAAATAGGGCCATTTCTCTCCCTACAGCTCTTGTCTCTAGAAATTATGTTCCTGTTATACTAAAATCCTTAGTGGAAAAAACTTGCCCAAAAATACAACTGACCCCCACATGAAGGTATCACATTGCTTTCTGAAGAAAAAGTTTCATTCTCTTATTCTTCTGAGAAAGTACATCCCAATAAGAGATACAACAGCAATGGAGAAAACAGGCTTACCATGAAAGTAAATGCCTACATGAGTGCAGACAAAGACAACGTCACACAGATCAGACAGATCCTTGAGTTACTTTTGGTATTTTTATGTTGAAAACTTTTTGTTTTACCTTTGAGGACCCAGCAACAGAGTTATCTTCCACAGCTGACTGTGTATTTATGCTACTCAGAAATGCAGGTTTCAATCTTGTATGGGATGTTCGACTAGAGAAAGGTGCTGTTAGACTATCATGCACATTTTCAAAGGCTGGGAAAAACATCTCACACATTATCTAGTCAATTAAGAGAAAAAAAAAGAAAAAGAAATAATTACAACATAGATATTTATGTTTGTATGAACACAGATGCAAAAACTTCACAGTTTCTAGATGCCAAGAAGCTTGCAACAACCAGGACACCCTGCATTTCCCAATGCCCATGGGAAACCTGAACGGCAGTCCCCACCACAACCACAGTCACATTCCAAGGTGTCTTCAGGTGCCCACCTCATTCTCCAAAGGCTTCTGCTCTCCAGGAGCATCCAGGGCAGCAAACAGGCTGTTGCATCCTTCTCCTATCTCTATTCTGACCCTCAGACCCTGCCTTCAGAAGTCTTCAGACCATGCTCTCCCAGCTGGTTAACAAAGATGTGTTTAAACATTCCTCATGCCCTGCATCCATGTTCTCTATCCTCAAGCAGATTTAACCCCTAGCTAAAAGCTGTGTAGAGCCTGTTACCCCTCTCACCAGTCCCCACCAAGTTTGCCAAATCCTCACTGCATTTTTATAAGAAGCTGCCTGTATCGACTTTCACAGAATACCTGATGGTGGTTGGTTAGCACTAAGTGTGTCTAACTTCTCATAAGGGACAAACTGCTACAAATACCACAGGATTTTTCCAGGAAGGGCAGCACAAAGCTTCCCCTTCTCAACTCTCTGCCACTCCCCACATAAAAGTGATTTTCTGATGGTACTAAAAGTAGGAGCCTCAAGCCTGTGCAATCCAGGTGCTTGCGTACCAACCTACTCAAATTTGGCTGACACACTACAAGCATAATTTACAAATTACAGCAGCCAAACCTACAGATTTGCGGTGTAATTCACAAACATACAATTCCTCTAGTTGAAGAATCAAACCAAACCGGAGGGGTGCTTCACATAGCATAATGCTAGAAAGATTCTCTAGGGAATCTACTGAATCAAATTATCATTTGGCTGTTTACTGTCACTTGAAATAACATGAATTTTACTTGGCTGTAGGAGTAAAAGAAGCATGATGGCCAAGTAGCCAGTAAATATTTTTCTATACCTTTTGGGCTTCTTTCTTCATTGAGCTCCATTCAGGATTTAAGGCAACACAATAAAGAAACTCCTTCAATGCTTCCTCAGTCCTTTCCAATCCAGAAAGAGCTTTTGCTTTCACATAATGGCCCTGTTCACACAAAGGAAACGTACAAATCTAGAGATCATTTCTGAACTAGCAGCAAGACACCAGAAACAAACTTGAAAGTTCACATCATTCTGCAGGTAAGAACAAGATGCTTTTTGGGTAACAAAAACGCACATGACTGAAGGAAATTCAGTCCCTTCTGCTGAAAAAAGATTCCCCAGGAACCCACTGCTGCATCATCCCCTGCCAAAGGCATTGCTCTTTTCCTCAGAGGAGACCTGAAAATGAGAAAGTATATTTGTCTCCCCAAAGACAAAGTCTACTACACATCCCACTGGGCTTGGATACACCAGAGAACAGTTTCACATACCAAGGCAAACTTAACAGTAATTCAGCTGCATGGAAAAGGCAGTGATATGAGGAAGGCTGGAGGTGGTAGCTGAGGGAGTTCAGGACACTCACTCCTCCTGGGTGTCTTACCAGGACAGAGGTGATTTTTCACATATTTTATTTGGCTACAGAAGACCACAACATTATGAATTTAGGGCAATTTACCAATGCTTAATCTAAACTTTTTAGCCCATCCTACCTCTCCCATGTCCTGGGAGAGGACACGCCAACAGGCATGGTAGCCAGCTTGGGAACAAGTCCCACTTTACTCGCTACTAATAACAAGAGAAGAATGTCTCACCTCTGAATTTCCCTGTGGACATCAAACTGCAGTTCAAATCTGACTACGGAAATTACTTCCTTCACAATGAAAACAAAGTGTGCATTTAAACATTTGCCTCTCACTTATTAGATAGAAGTGTGCTCTGGAAGTCCACCTCTGACCCACACGAACATCTACTGAAAGTACAGCTTTTCTCATCTAAGGGACTGGCTAGATAAGCAGATACACTTTTCTGTCCTTCATTCTAATGCCAAAAGATCCAGTACCGCATAATCTTCCTGAGCGGGTAACTCCCTCATTCTTTCAATACTGCCCTCCAAGCTGAGACCTGTTAAGATCTTTACCTTTACACTGTTGGGTAGGAGGCTCGTACCAAAAGGAAGTAACAGGCACTGCCTAGGCCAGAATAATTAGTTAATATCATTTGTTGACATGAACAAAAAGCCTCAGTACACACCAGCCTCTCCAGGTGACATAATTTTTCTTTTCCTCAATGCAGTAAGAGAGGTACTGTGAGACCTGACCCTGACCTTCTTACCTTGATGCTTGCACAGCCCCTGTAAAACCTTAAGAGAGGTCTTAACACGCCTGCCATCTCTGTCAGCATTACTTTCCTGCACTGGGGAGCCGACAAGCTTTTTTGGCCTCATCCTTTGGAGCCGTAAGAGCACTGTCCTTATCCAACCTGCAAGGGAGGACTGACCTGGGCTGTCTACAGACAAAGTACCTAAAGATCCAACACTGGAAGTTAGGCCGAGGGACTAGAGGTCCCTTATACTTCAGAGACTACTGCTGTCACCTTCCCTTTCTTATTTTCACACAGCCCTGCAACTGAAAACTCCTCCCTGCCTCAGAGAGTCTATGGACCTGGTTTTCATAGCAACTGAAAAGAAACCAACTTATCTATGCTGCAGTGACTACAGCATACCAAAGAGCTTCACAGTAACTTGGCAAGTCTTTAAATTTCAACTGTCAATAAGCCAAAAGGTACTGGTAGGTGAATGCTTGCATCCCAGGAGCTACTCCTAGAATTACTTTAATTGTTTGGTTTTGGTTTGTTGGTTTTTGGGGTTTTTGTAACTACACAGCAAATGTTTGAGCTAATCTCTGTCACTGGATGAGATTTTGCAAGATACAAAACAAAGCAGATGCCCAGGACTCCTGGAGAACACAGATTCTGGATCAGCACAACTTACATGGATGTCCTCACAAACACAAAAGCATAAGTGAAGTACGTGTGAGACACTGCTTGTTATGCCATGATGACAAATTTCATTTTCAATTAACATTCTTCAGAGGTGGGATTAATAAAACCTTTATCTGCCTACGACTGACACACATCACATTTCCACAGATTCAGGCAAACAGAGAAGACACTTCAAGAAAACATTTGAACATGTGTAATTCATCTTTCTGCCCCAGCACAGAAGCACAGCCAACGCCACCTAAGATGGGATTCCTGACTTCATGAGAAATTATCCTAGACAGAAAGGCAAACTGGATGTGGGGTAAGATTATGAACTGCCTTCCAACATTAAAGATTTTAATGGGTGACAAGACACACAGCCTTCAGAGACTCAGTGCTTCTGAAAGCACCTCTCTGCTTGCCCCGCGTCATCCCTGGCTGGAAATGAGCACTAGCTGCAGCCCCCTTTGCTGAGGCAGGTAGCCAAGGCGTTTATGCAACTCCTCCTTAGTCTCCACAGGAAGCCAAGGTTTGCCCTCCCCAATCCCCCATGTCACCCTCTTTCCAGAAAGCACCCAGAGGCTTTATTTGGTCTAACTTGTGCTGCAGTTTTGCTGCTGAAGGGAGAGGGACTGACTGAAGGTGTAATCCTAGGTGGGGTGAGTTGCTGGACATCTAGTCTAGCCTCAGGCAACCAATGGTAATGATGGGCATTTCTGATGCTTGCTTCAGACTGCCCACAAACCAGTGCTCTTTGTAGCACTTCCCTTCATTATGAAAAAATCCCAACCCCTCTATGAGTCACCATGACAGAGGTGGAAATCACAGATATGAAATCTTAGGATTAAAGAAGGGGTTAAAACAATCCTGAAATACAGTCTGAGGTACTCCTCGGAAAGACACATTGGCCAACAGCCTGTCAAGACCATCCACTGCCTTGGAACATCATCCCAGAGGGACCTGCAGGGCCATCCTGGGCTGCTGGTGCCTTATAGATCTAATTCTGCTTCCAAGCTGCAGTACCATCTGTAACAGATAACAGGTGCCAGCACAAACAAAACCACATCGCTGCCTGCTCACTACGAAAATACCACCAGCTGGAGAGATGCTAAGGACTTTCCAGACTTGTCCTATGAAGAACTGGCTCTTGGTAGACATTTTCAGCCCTCTTACTGCCACAGTGTTTTTCTGACAACACCCTCAGCAGCCACGCTGTTCCCAGCACAGAGAAAAGCCCAAGAAAAAGGAGTTTTCACTTTGTTCTTTACAGCATGCAAATACCGTACCGCAGGCCAGTGGGGTTTGTTTCGGCAGAGGACATCTGCGTCGTGAAGAGCTTGCTGGTAGTTTTTCATCAACGTACAGAGTTCTGCCCGCTGTGCTATTAGTGAACACTTGCAAGGAGCTGGAAAACAAAAATGATTGCACGGAACTTCATTAAAAGAAGCACTAGGACATGCTAAATACAGTAACCTTATATCCAGCCACAGTAACTTAAAAAGCATTACTGCACAACGATTACATTTATACTCTCCTGTAAAGGAAAGAAAGGTCAATTCCTTCATTCTTTCCTTCTCAAAATATATTCCTCTCAGCCTGGAAGCAACCTCTGTGTTTTATCTAGCAAGACAGCTTTCATATTCACATACAGGATGCCACCTGCTCTTTCCCTCACCTTGCTTACAGGACATTTCAGAAAGCAAAAAGTGTTTCTCCCAAACACTCTTCAAGTGTTTCTCCCCTCAGTGAGAAATCACCAGTGAAAGACTTGAAAGAAATCACAAATGCAGGACTTCAGCTAAAACGTTCCTGGAAGCCATTCATTAAGAAAAATGCATGCAGCCTTCACACTTCATATCCACTTGCCTTCCTCGGGGCAGGCAAACCTTTCATGATCACACACCTTGCTTCTGTATCCACAAATTCATGAATCATTCAGTTTGCATGGATTATGAACTTCTCAAGCATTATTATTTTGTTCTTTTCTCAGGCCTCTAGAACACATTTTAAGCTGGAAATCTTCCTCCAGCATAAAATTTCATAGAATCACAGAAAAAAACGGGCTAATCCGCATTCAGTTGGTCCACCGGGACCTCCAGCTCTTTTCTGCAGATCTGCTGTCTAGCCCAGCTCATCCTGTTGCACAGGGTTATTCTTTCCCATGTTCACCTGCATTTGCAATAGGCAAGGCTGATCAGCCCATGCCCAAGGTTGTTGGTCTGAATGGCAGCCCTGCCCTCCAGCACATCAACCTCCCTCAGCTTGGTGTCATGGACAAACTAGCTGACAGCGCACTCTTGGCTGCTGATGGAGGTTGTTAATAAGGTGCTGAGCTTCGTCAACCCCACTACCAACACCTGAGCAATGCCACTGGTCGTCCAGCAGCTCTGAAGCCACGAGACACCACCTCATGCCTCTGATGGTCCAGTAGATTCTCCACCTCCCTGCCACTACCTCCCCAGCTTGGCAAGAAGGACATTGCAGGAGGCTGCAGTAGCAGCCTTGCAAAACACACGCTAAGTCCCAAACAACACTCTGCTTTTGTCCACTAAAACAGTTACCTCATCTTAGGAAATATAATTTATTCCTGGTCACTCTTGACCTTCATGTGCTGGGAAAGGCCTCCAGAGGGCTGGAAGCTGGCTGCTGGCAGCTAAGTACAGTAACTCTTACCAAAATGTGAGCTGGTTAAAACTGTCAGAACTAGTAATAAACTTTACAAAGGCTCCAAGGTGCTGAGAGATGGTATTGCATTTTTACATATTTTAAACTTCACCTCCAAGCTAGCTCTCTCAAGATTTTTCCATCAAATGTCACCTTTTGCACATCCTCACGCAGGGTTTCTGTCTCCGTACCTTTCCTGTTCTCTCCAGCCTGCTTTGCTTCACCGTTTGCATCTCACTTCAGCCAGAGCATCCTAAACACGTGCTCAATAAGACCACATTGCCAATACGAAGCCTGGGCACATGCACACGTGTGCATGGACAGAGAGTAAGCACAACTGCTGCAGGTGTCACCACTCATTAAGTTCAAGCACCTACCAGGATGGATGGCCCAATATCACATCCCTCTCCCACCTCCTGCCCTCCCTTGTGCTGGTGCAGCAAACCAGGCTCGCATGGTTGCGCTGAGAACCAGAGCAAAGAATCAATTGACCGAATGCTAATTCAATAAAAACAAATAAATAAAAAGGTTTAAGAGGATCAGTTTCCCCTCAGCTAGTTCACTGCACAGCCACACAAACGTGAGTGCCGGGACAAGGGATGAGAAGGAAAGTAACAGCAAGGAGTGCTGCTGCCTTTTTTGGCTGTAGCATGGACTGACACCAGATATACTAACGGCAGAATGACATATCAGGGGTGATGCTGCTCCACTGGTCTCAGATGGTGACAGTTAGAGAAAACACTTAAAATAAGGAGGTCTGCAAAAGCTAGTTCAAACTGGGGTTCTGTGTGGTTTTTTTGTCTGATTGGTTTTGTCTTGGTTTGCTAGGGTTTTTTCAACTACTACACTTGCAAGCTTCTGCAGTGATCCACATTTCTAGCTCATAATTCTTAAAGACTACAAGTTGAATGCAATTGAAAGTAATTAACCGAAGATCTTCAGAAGCGAGTTTTTTGTTTCTTTTAGCAGATGTTCAAACAGGAAATTATTTAACTTAGCTACATTTGAACAGTGTAAAGTAAGAATGCATAGTCTGTATTTCCATCGTTGTATCTGCTGTACGGTACGTGTGAAGAGTATGTTGAGGGGGATAGGGGCAGTAAGCAGAGGTAGGCAGCTCAGCAGGCAGACAGGGCCCTGGGTGGGGCATTTTCTGGCACCATAGGGAAAGGAAGTAGTGTGAGATTAAGGGGCAAGGCAAATCAGCTTCCTGCTTCTGTTTACTACCACACGTTTTGAGCACGCTGATGCTTCCCTGCACACTGTTCAACACAGTTCATACATTCAGCAGACCCAGAGAGAGAACAGCTTCATCAGCTCTTTTTCAGGATCTTGTCTCTGCTGCAAGACTTCTAAGCAAAAAAATGCCAGCACACAGCACAACAGTGTAGCAAAGGCTGCAGGTCCTCCAGAAGCAAAGGGTCTCACAATATGAAAGGAAACAAGCTACTGAAAAAGAAAAAAGAGAACCACCCCAGGCAAACCAGAAAAGCTATGTGTGTATTCAGAGCTTGTGCCTCTTGTTCACTGAAGACTCATTCAGAAAGTGTAAGGTGTGGCCTATCTTAATGAGTAATCGGTAACTGGCAAGGAATGTTTAGTTAACTGAGAGAAAGGATAAAAAACCCCAACAAACCAAACAGCATCGCTGAAGAGAGCAGTATTTATGAGACTATAGCATAACAGGTCTTCTAAAATGAAGCATCTAGACAAGATGCCACAGCTGGAGCGCTGCCCAGCCACCTCCATTCAGGTTCCCCCACTCCCAGAGCGGGCAGTGCAGCCTGAAATCTTGCCAGCTCTGCACCCAATCCATGCATCCCTCATTCCCAGTCTCCTGCTGTCAGCAAGACTGTCCTGGGAAGATCTTTGGGGGGGTCCACAACTGGTCAGGGCAACGCTAGATGGACTGAAACCTCATGTTCTTTGTCAGTGGAAGTGTGGCGTCAGCTGGCTGACTCCAACTTAGGGTACATGTGGAAGTGTACACCACAGCAAGGATTGTGGTGATTATAATTAGTCACAGAAGGTGGACGGAGAGGGCTTGAGGACATACAGAGTTTGTGAACACTGCTAGATGCCAGTATACAAGTATGCCTGTATTCAAGGCCAGGTTGGAAAATGCCTTGAGCAACCTGGTCTAATGGGAGGTATCCCAGCCCATGGCAGGGGGGCATTGGGACTGAATGATCTCTAAGGTCCCTTCCAACCCATAACATTCTATGATTCTATACTATAACAACTGTCAAGTTTATTTGGTTAAAACAAATAAACAAAAAAACCCAACACACAATAAATAAACACAAATAAAAATATTGCACAATAGCCAAGTTTGTTTTAAAATAATGTACCCACTCTTTCTTCTGGAGGTAAAGGAAGGGGGAAAAAGATTTTTTTTTTAATGAAACAATTTATTATTTCAGGCCAAATTAAAAAAGAAAAGCGTAGAAAATGTTACTGTTTCCAAAATACCAACAGATGGCATTTCCTGAATCAAACTCCTTCTGGGAGTCTGCAGCTGCACAGCAAAATTTATGTCCTTGTCAGAATCAGGGATGCACTGCTGAGGCTCCCAGGATCTGTGGCTCCGGGCAGCTGGGACACAGAGACTTCCTCCCAGCCACAGGTCCTGGGAGCCTTCCCACGCTTCTCCCTCCCTCCCTCTCAGCCTCCCAGCATAATCCCACTGCACCACACAAAACTGGCCCATGTAGGGCCCAGAGCCGAGGGAGCTGAGTGGGTCTTTGCCTCTTGAAATTTCCTTTGGACTGCCAAATATTGCCTGCCCAAAGTGTGGTTGTCAGCTTGGATTTCTCCAAAATGGTTAACTTTCCACTCACACCACCTTTGTGCTCATCTGCAGACGTTTGTTACATTGTGCTTTTACTTATGCAGAAGCTAACACTCAAAATTACTTTTACAGATATGCCCGAGCATTCAAGTTTTTAAAAAAATTATGCTGTTGAGTTCGAGAGGCTGGCAGGAGAACATGGCTCCCCAAAATCTCCTTGGGCCAGGAAGGGAATTAGAGTAACTAAGAGAATTTTGCCCAACTGATCAGAGATGATAATAGAAGTTTTATTGTAATAAACTACCACTGAGATTTCTTCCACGAACTCAGCAGAGAAAGAACAAGCTTACAGTTACTAGAACTCCCTAATCCTCCTTATCTGACATTTCTTCCTAGAAAATCACATCTTGTTCAAACCTATTTCAATCCTAAGCGTATTTCCTGAAGGCATGAGCAGAACTGAAACAGTGTCATCACAAACACCTTTCAGTCTTGCTTATAAGAGTAAGTCTGCACAGTACTTCAGGGGAAATTTTTCCTACATTTTGAAGAAACTTCTGCCCTAGAGAGATAAAGAAATCTGGCTTGCTCTGTTATGTTATGCATTCAGTTCTGAACAATTCAGTATTGAAAGCCTTTTCATAAGCTTGGAAAATAATAGGAAACATATATTTTCATTTCAATGAGAAATTAGCAAGGTTTAGTAATTAACTGAACAGAAACTAGTTTTTCTCCCCCAAACTTTATGGAAGCATAACAAGTCCACACACAAAAACTGGATGCACAGGGTTGTTTGGTAGAGGGTGAGGGTGGCACAGAGAAAGGGCCACATTTGATAGAATTAACAGAAGCAGTAAAGACATTCAAATAAAACTTTATTTCACAGCGAAGACAAAAACCAGGATCAGCTTCCCAAACCTGATTAAGGGGGACAGTGAAGATGACCACATACTTGCAATCAGCAGGCCTGTTTTCTCAATAATCAGTCTACCTTAATTGAATTAGCAACTGGATTTAAAAAAAAAGCTATGTATTTTCTGAATATCATGGCTTTTCCTCCTTGCATTTACATCACTGTCAGTCTTCAGGAAGTGAAGTAACCAAAGATCACAGAGGAAATGTGCAAGAGCTGTTAGTCCACAGAGGATGCAATAAAAGACACCTTTTCCTCTCTAAGTCCACTTCTGCAACCAAGCATCTTTCCACTGCAATTATGAAGCAGGCACTTGCAGACAGTACTCTGCAAGCAAATATAAAACCCATTTCCGCCGGATGACCAACACTGGCAGACAGCAGTGTATGACCTTAGGAGCTCCTGAAATAGGCTGTGATGAGGACACGGAGCACAGAGCCCCACCATTCTCGGAGACTCTGACACTAGGCAGCAGCTGGTTTGTGCATGCAAAGGCCTCCCTCCTCATCCACACTCACACTGCCCACAACCAGTGTAATAAAACAGACTCTGTCAGAGGAGGCAATGTATATCCCATCAAGCTCTACTTCAAAATATTTTAATTTCTTTTACCTTCATGCAGATATGAAGAATTCTTCATGTCTTTCTTCCTTCAGAAGTGCCCATTATGAATTTAAAAAAGCCTCCCTGAGCCAAAGTTTTCTCTCCTGTTACCTCCATGGGAAAGCTGATTCAGACATCACCAGAAAGCCCCCATATAACTCATCTGCACTGTGCAGCTACAGAGCTGGTCTATGCCTGACTGGGATTTCACCTCTGCACCCAACCTAAGCACAGAGCACTCCAAAATGAAAGAGGAGAGCAGACCTTTTTCAACTGGAGTGGACAAACTGCAGTCACCACTTAATTAGCAGAACTGAAATGGCAATGCTCTCCTCTTGCCCTCCCACCAAAAGATAGAGGACATCAACCCACTTGCTGCTTTGCCCTGCAGTATGCTTATCCGTGTGCTCGGTGGTCTGGGGCACAGGAGACAAAGTAACTCCCTTGTATTATTACTCTGACTCAAAGAAAAGGCACTGGCAATAGATGAGCTAGATTATTTTTAGGAAGATATAATTTTAAGATTGAACTAACTTCTCTCCTGGCCTCTGTATTTTGCTGTTCAAAAGCCCAGGCTGAAGAACACAGATCTTTCTGTGCGCTGAACAAAATGCTGTAGATTCCCAGCAGTTTTATTTCAGGCTCAGTAAGTCCTCAGTTACATTATTGAAAGCTGGACTGTCATTACCACTAAGCACAGCTAATCAACTATTCCCATCATTACTCGGCAGAAACACTGTAATGGAAATTATATGCTACCTAGAAGAAGAGCTGCTACAGAGACAATGCAACTAGCTTTGTAGCCTTGATTTTGTGTTGTACCTCTAGCCTCAGGAGGCAGAAGCATGCCAGACCTACACTAACCTACAGTTTAGTCTGCATTTCTGCAAAGCCGATGATAACCTTCTTCCCAGAGCAATTAAAAGATGAATTGCAGCAGCAGAAGTCCTGAATTCAAGAATGTCCCAGCATACAGTTAAATGTAATGCATTAGATCATTGCCCCCTCCTATCCAAGTTCTAATGTTTCAACACTCTGCTAGATGCATGCTACTCTTTTCAGATAAGATAGCGTGAAACAACACCCCCTCCTTGTATTTCCAGTTCCCGCTCTACCCTTTGGACATTTGGGCACAGCTTCGCATGATGTACCCCAAGTCCATCTGTGGCCACTTGGCACTGGCATAACAAAAACAGTAAGTACACAAATGCGTCTTGCTTTATGGTGAACTTGCCACCAGCTACCGCAAGAGAGGAGCCCCAAAGAAAAGATACAAGGACTCCCTGAAACAACATCTCAGCCTTGGCCGTATTGATCAACATAACTGGTCGGCTCTGGCCTCCAATCGGGAGGCCTGGAGACACACCATCTATAACGCTGCTGATGCCTTTGAGATCACATGCAGGATCACTCTCGAGGAGAAAAGACAATGCAGAAAGAATCGTGTCTTGCTGAATATACCACCTAAGGAGTCTTTCTGCTGTGTCTTTTGCAATCGGACATGTCTATCTCATATTGGCCTCATAAGCCACCAGCATGCTTGTAACAAACATGTGTAGAGCCTTCCTAAATCTTCGTTCACAAAGCCTAGCCATGATGATGATGACACAAATATGACTCATTTTCGATGCTTACTAGTTCACTCAGCATTTAGTTTAAGGCTGGGAAAGGTTTCCGACCAAAGCCTCAGTCAGAATGGAACTATTATCTCCAACAGCAGGTACAGAAACTGCCCCAATCAAGATACCTACGGACTGAAGTATGATATAACGAGCAAGATTCAAAACCAAAACAAAACACCTCATGAGGTCAACCCCCTTGCCAGATCTCCAAAGCACCCAAAGAAAATTCCTGACCCTCCCACAGAAACAGGGAACTATGCTAGATGCACATGAACCTGTGATTGCAAGGAGACTCCAAAGAAAAACTGTGCTTCGAGACAGGCAGGACCAGTCAAGTAGGTCTCCCATGATCACAGTTTAACAAGATCAATTTACAGGCAGATATTCCATCATAAAATTACTTTAACAGTGACAACCTACTTGCTTTCTTTGACACAATTAGTACGTAAGCAACCATACCTACTAGTTACTTTTCAGGTCTTTATAACCTTTGCTTTTTCCAGTTAAAGCTTGTTTCAGAACTTCTGACTTTTGCAAAAAGGGCCTTCTTGTTTCTCAGTGACTACCTTACTGCTTCTGTCCTCATATAGAGCTGATCATGTAATACACTTGTGGAAAATAGAGAGTACCGCAATACCCTACTAATTTTGAGAGAAGGAAGCACAAATCAGTTCTATAAATGTCTTCTATCAAAAACAAAAGACATTCTGTTATGCTTCATCAAAGAGAAAAAAAAAAGAGTATGCTGTTTGAAGAGACTTCAAAAATTCCTCAGACTTTCTGATATGTATGTATAGTTCACTCCCTAGGATTGCTGAAATAGTTCAATTATTAATAGGAAGTTACATCTGGGTTACATACATGAAGGGGGAAGGGAAAATACAGTTATATACCACTTAAGATACAGTAAGTTACATGAGCAATGTAATCACTTCAAAAAAAAAAAACAAAACCAAAAACAAAACAACACAAAGACTGTCTATAATACAGCATGATGCCTCCTTCCCTTTGCCAGTGATGTATAAGCCTCCTGACCACCTTGGATGTGGTCTTGTAGCCCTGTAGTGCCTCTGTCTACAGCAGATCCCCTGGAAGCAGCCAAAACCTTCCAGAGATACAACTACAGGATCTGATCAGTCAACCGCAAGCTCTATACAAACCAAGAGTAACATGAGCTTCTGCTCCAAAGGACTTGACACATTTCCAGTTGTGTCATATATGAAGTATTTACTACTATTTTTCAAGCACTATTTCAGTAAAAGAGGAGGGGCAACTACGGGACAGAACTCTGCAAAATATTTTAAGTTTAAAAATAGTACCACTAGGATTACTGCAACAGTCAAACTCCTACTTTTACACATTTTTCTGTCCATGTAAAACAGAACTAAGGAGTTTTGGAGATACACTTTAAGTGGATTCCAAGACATGATTTTACAGAGGGATAGGAAAGTTCCTTTTTTAGCACAAATCCTCTAAGCAGCAAGCATCTACTGTTTTTTGTAGCAGGTAACTTCAGAAACACTACCTCTCATTCTTCTCCTAAAGTCACCTTCCTTTAGGAGCTACAAAATTAAATATTCTTCTGATAAATTATTAAAATGATTGAACCATTTGCTGTTGCAGGAGTCATGACAGTTGTCTACCATGGCTTTTTTGTGGTTTTTGTTAAATGGCTGGTACAGTATCAAAGACTTACTTCTTTACTACTGCAAACTGGAAAGCGTACCCAAGACCCTGTGAGGAAGGAAAATTTGATCAACCTCTTTTCTACCACATCAGAAGATGATCTTATCTTTTATTAGCAACCTTCTAGAAATGGTATACAAAATAAGAAACCTCTAAAGTGCACTAAACACACATAATTCAAATATAGGTGCACGTGGAAGCTCTCTAGCAGTTTTCTTTGAACAACGCAACTTTGGTGTGCAAGTGCACCATTAACGAGTGCAAGACCTTTGAAAACAGCAGAATTAATAAAATGTATACTATGGCATCAGTCACCTCCATAAAAATTTAAGCACAACTCTCTAAAGATTAGAGTTCAGCAGCTTCCCTTTACAGACTCTTCTTTGCTTCTTCTGATCTTGACCCACGACTAACACAGAAATCTATCACCTCTCAGGGCTGCAGTAGGAAGTCACCAGGAGGCTGTTCCACCAGCCCACAAAGAAATTCTTATCATCCTTTCACCCGTTACCTGAAACAACTCAGAAGCAGGCTTGGAAGAAAAACGCCCGAACAAGTAATTTTTGAGGCATGGCAAAGTGCTCGCCCATACCTACTTTACTCATGGCTGTAAGCACTCAGTGCAACTCTAACAATGCGTGGCTGGAAGTTTACCTATCCATGCTCTTCAGGAAGTAGCGCAACCCCACAACCTGGCATTTACATAGCAGGACAATTTACAGTCGTCTCACCTGAATCACTGGAGGTCTGTAGCTCCCTTTATACCTATTTTCTACTGCCTCTTGGCCTGCCCCGCCCCCTTCATTCAATTCTTACACAGGGAGAATTTGGAAGGCATCAGATAAGTTTCCATTAATTGCTTGATCACAAAATAAATTAGTGCTGTCTTGCCACATTAAGCTTTCTTTTGGATCAGATCAATTTATGGTGAACATGCACTGGGATTAAAAGGGAGAGGTTTCTTCAAGGTCCGGCCAAGAAAGGCAGATTCTCCTCTTTCCACCAAAGCTCAGGAAAGCTCCTATATTTTGTTTCTAGAAATGCCCTAACCACCACCTCGCAGGCTAGAGCTCAGTGTGCAGCTCTCCATCCCAGGAGACTAGAGATGGAGCATCTCCAGTGCCCAGGCAGAAGCATCTCCCTTGCTTGCCCTGCAGTGTGCTACCTCTGACACTATGGGCCTGGTACAAACTTGCCTTCTCTCCTTGGCCTTTCCTGCACCATTCTTTATCCTCTGGAAACAGAGATCCATGTAAAGGACTTAAGAAGAAAAGACCTCCTTCACATATATATCTATTCTTCGCTGTGTTTTAAAACTCTGATACAGTTGAGCTTTATTTCCTACATGCTCATTCTGAAACCCTTGGCCGGGGGGGGAATTAAAATGCTGAGCAATTTGAGCAGCTGCATGCATTGGCTATACCCCCTCCCAGGACAAATCTATTTCTGCTCAGAAAGAGCCCATCACATCAGAAAGTAAACACAATCACTTTGAGGGTTCGCTGAGCTCTCACAGCTCTCTGGAAACAGCGAACTTCTCAGGCTTGATAAACTTTGCAGCAGCAGGTAATTACATACTGGACCCAACACGTCTCATGCAGAAACGGGGTGTCCTGAAACACCACTGTCCAGATACAATGTGTGCCACCCTGTTGGGAGCCAGCCACAACTGCACAGCACAGAGCAGGCAAACAAGCAGCTACTTCATCACACCACAGGCACCAGGGCACAGTCATCCCTTCCACCAAAAGAAGCTTGTTTGGGATTAGGGTCAGGTGGGCACAGCAGGGACACAGCCCTTTCCAGCAGAGCTGCAGCTCTAATTCAGGCTTTAGAGACCACCCAAGACTGGCAACTGCAGACACAACCCAGGAACCAGCACTGCTACAAAACAACAGCAGCAACAGGAGCCACAGGACTACACCACCGGGCTTTGTATCTCTGAGCAAACATCCTCAGGCTTATTTACAGGAAAGGCGCAGGATGCTAACAGGCTTTCTCAGTGCAAAGAAGGGCACAGAGAAATGCTGGCTGAAGACATGAGCCACTACCATCCCAACCCTCTGACACTCTGCATATGTGTTGGCTTACAAGTGCACCCTCATCCTGAGGAGAGCTTGGTCTCCTTTAGAGCTCTGTTCTTGGGAAAAGCTCTATTCGCAAACTCCCTATGAAGCAATAGCCACCTGCTACCACCTCTGTAACTGGGAACTGCTTTGCAGAAACAAAAACAGAACTAAAACACATTACCAAAAGGACATCCTCAAAATACATTAATTTATCTGAAATCTAACTTTGTTTAGTTTCAGGCACACAGCTTAAAGGATCTGTACGCCTGGATACACAGAAACAACTGCACTCCTCGCAGGCACATGCCCTTCAGAGAGCATCTCCATCAGAGAGCAGCAGGTGAGAGAAAAGAGCGTGCAGAAAGCACTTACTGCACAAAAAGGCTCCAAATCCAAACAAAACAAAAACAAATGCAAAATCCAAAACACCAAACCCAAATAAACTAATTCTGCACACATATGTAATATATTTCAGTTTAACTGACTTAATAGTTCATATAATCAAAAGACAAGTTAAAAGAGAAGGGATCTCAGAGAGGAGGCCCACCTCTGATCCCCACACAAATGAAATTCAGAAAGCTGGGGTAACAGCCAGGAGAACAACATTTGGACGATATTTGATATTATGATGGCTGAACAGCATAAAGCTTGGCACAAAAAATGATCCAGCTGGAAACAAATGTTTCTTTTCAAGCAACCTGACATGTGTTTGCTTTGAAGCTGTCGTAATTAGATGCCTTTCAATAATGAGCGATCTATTCCAACATCTATAGCAGCAAAAGAAAAGCCAGCAACTTTGTATAAAACATATAAAGCATAGATCACCAAGCTGTGGCCAATTCACCAGGACTAAAAGGATCAAATAGCAAAGCTGATTTTCTTAAGAACAAAAAACCCCATACAACCACACCTGAAACCATAGCAGACTATCCAGAGAACACGGGAGCAACAGTGATGGTGTAGGTCCGGTAGTGAAGGACAAAAGAGGAACATACTTGTTAAGAGTACGCTTTTGTAACAGTAACTAGCTGAATCAGAAAAAGTTGACAACTTGAAGGACAAAGACCTCTTCCCAGACCTGAAACTAGCAGATATTCCAGATCACACCAGAAATAAGCGTACATAACAGGAGTCTTTTGTATTTAGAACTGAAGCACCCTGAGAACTAAAATGTAAATTGGAAGACAGGAGGTCACAGTCATAGCAAGAACTAAAATGCAAACCAGAAGAGAGAAGATCACAATCAGAATGAAAGAAGTCATAGGTAACTGGAAAACTTGCTTTAATATTGCATCACGCAAAGCCAGTTGTGGCAGATGGAGCAAGAAAGTACTCCACAAAAAAACACCAGTAAAAAACTGAACTGTGTGTCCTGCCAAGAAACCTGGAGTTTTACCTAACTTTATACCACAATTGTATAATCAATGTGTTCATGTGCCTTCAGTCTCTAAAATGAAATTTTAAGGACACCCAGGCCCTTGACACTTAATAGTAGTACATTAATATTTGGAGGTTTTAAAAAGTAGTTATTTTCTCACACATTAGAAGTCTGCTCAGCCTGGAGAAGATGAGACTGAGGGGATGTTACCACCCGCCCCAGAAAAAGGGAGGGGGGTAACCCAGGTTTTTATCAATAATTCCCTTGGAGTGGATTAGAGTAAAACAACACTGAATAATCGGTGTCTGAAAACATATACTGGCAAGGTTTATTTTAACAATTCTGTATCAACAGGCATGCTAGCATTTCTCTGTTGTCATATAACAATGTGGCATAGAGATACCCTTCGGCGGGGGGGAGGAAATGCATAGGGGACAATTTTGCATCAACAGGTATGCTAGAATTTTAGGTGCTGTCATATAACAATGTGACATAGAGATAACCTTTGGGTGGGGGGGAGAAAATGCATAGAGGAGAGAAAGGCAGGATAAGAGTAAGGGAAAGAAAAGCTGAGAGTGGACAGATGTATATAGTCACCGCTCACGGGGTCCAGCAATGAAACTTAGTAGTTGCAGCTTCCACGTCTGTCAGTCGAAGTGGTGGCCTTGATCGGCTGGGGGTGAAGGAGGGAAGCCCCCACACTCCAAGAAGTTATGAGTTATTATATCCATGGTCAGTGTCAGGGGCCATGCCTCGAGCCTCCAACCTCTCCCTGGGCCCTGCGCAAGAGTTACTGTGTCTGGCCCGGTTCCCACCCTTTTCCCGACTGGCAGAGGGGAGCGATGGGCTCCTATGGGCCATCAGAGGTACAATGCAACAGTCAAAAGCCAGCAAGCTTGGCTCTTGCCTTTTCAGGGCTTCAAACCTTCAGCACTGGAGGGAGGGAGGGGCCGGATTGCTCATCAGAGGTATAATGCAAGTCAAAAGCCTGCAAAAGTCTCCTAGAATGCATAAGTCATCAAACATTTCAGTCTCTGACAGGGGAAACCTCATCATGGTCTACAGTTTCCTCATGAGGGGAAGCAGCGGGGCAGGCACTGATCTCTGCAGTGACCAGTGAGAGGATCCAAAGGAATGGCCTGAAGTTGTGTCAGAGGTTTAGGCTGGATATTAGGAAAAGGTGCTTCACCCAAAGGGTGGTCAGGCACTAGAACAGGCTCCCCAAGGAAGCGGTCATGGCCCCAAGCCTAACAGAGTTAAAGAAGCGCTGGGACAATGCTCTCAGGAATGGTGTGTTTCTTGGGGTTGTTGTGTGCATTTTAAGTCGCCCATATGCTAACACAACTACCAAAAAGGCATGTGTTTCTTTTTTTTTCCTTCTTATTTACCCTGATATTTGACTAGAAAACAAGAAGGCAACTCCAGCATGCCAAAAATCAGTACCTGATAAATATGTGGGAAGAATTTCAGAACATGAGGCTCATACAGCAGTTTAGCCTGTGAGAACTGGCATAGGCACACACAAAACATCAAAAAAGGTGAAGGGCTGGCAGGCGGGCTGCCCTTCAGCAGCAGGAATTTGGATCCACTACTGGGAAGTTACAACATGTAAGCCTGTGAGTTTTGGATTTCAAAAGCTAGCAAGATACCTACTATTATTTTATTTTTAAAAAGTCTTATTAAGCAATTTTAGTGCCGCTGACGGAGCGAGGACTTTCTGAACAGATTCCTAGCATGCTGTGAAATCACAGAAGACAGAAATAAGGACACTGCAAAGGAGTTATCTTGAGACCCTGATGCATAGCAGCCATAGCTGGAGACTGTGCTCCAGGGACAGGAAGGGGACGGACATGCTGTGTGAGAGCACCAGCAGCACACTACAGTCTTCCCTCTCCTTTCACCCCCATGCAGACACAGCAAAAAGCACAGGCAACAGTGAGAACTAGTTCTTTAAAAACCACTTCAAACACTAATTTAATTGATGAGATGCTACTTTCCCCTGCAGTAGGACCCTGAACCCAAAATATCAGGAGGCTCCACTACTGAAAACTCACTGTAACCACCAGTGACCTACATAAAGCCTCTCCCCTCCCTCTGCTTCACCTTCCTTCTTGGACTCTCCGTCCTGCCCTACTTTAATAGATTATTACTTCAGCTAAACCGTGTAACAGTTTTACAGGGACACTCGGCTAGGACTGAAAACTTGCACATCTAGTTGCAGCAGTGGAAGAAACAGCAGAAGTAATGGTTTCTGCAGCCAGGATCAGCTGTGAGGTGATAGTATGCCATATTATCCCATCTCAAACTCTTATTTCTTCAATGCCTATCATGCAACCCTCGCAAAAAAAGAGTGAGTCAACGACTAACAAAACAGCGTGTTTCTCTACACGACAAAATAAATTAAGAAAAAAAAAAAAACAAACCAGAGCCATTTATGTAACAACTAGGAACAAGGAAAGCAATTTTACTCAATGCAGGGAAGGAGCTCATTCACAGGGGAAGCACATTTTTTTTTTACACATCTCTTTCGAAGATATTTACCCGCAGGATTTCGTCTCTGTTAACACGATGGAGGCTTTCTGCTCCCTTCCTCCTCGATTAAATCGGACATCCATCACGCTCAGACCAGAGGACTGGCAGATCCCGGGAATTTGTCGAGATACCGGCTCTCCCCAGCTCCACGCCCCTCTCCAGGCGCTTCAGACATTCCCGGTGTTGTACCACCCCCTGCGCTCGCAGGGCAAACAAGCCGGGCGCGCGCACGCACACAACCACTACTACACGGCTACAACCGAGCGAACAGGATCCACCTACTACTCGGCGCAGAGCCTGAAAACAACCTACTTTTCATAAACTAAGGCTGCCATCGGTTTGGCAGAGGAGGAAGGCAGACAGTGCCATTTTTATTTAAAGCCAAGCTCCTCAGAGAACACTGCACGCAGAAATCCTTCGTGCCAACAAAGAGGCTACGCTCTAAACATGGGTGGACTATCTCCTCGAGGCAAAACGCAGGTTTATCTTAAGTATTTTGCGCAGTGTAAGATAAAGGAAATTTTCTGAGCCTTTACGCCTACTGATACCTCATTAGGTGTTTTCAAAGACTATATCTTGCTGAAGCTGCAGCTGCACGTAGGTGAATGAATCCGATCCACACACTCATTTCTTCCATGAAGCCGCGGTGGGGCTCAACATGACCACTACTGCGTATCCCGCACTTAATGATGGCTTCCCCATAAATAGAAAAGCGGGTTTTCTAGAAATACTGCATCATGAGTCATCAGCTACGAGCAGCTAAACACCAGGCACCTTGAGAGCAAGGACAGAAATACCAGTGGAACAAAAATAGGGAGGGGGCGGGCGAGAGGAGACCCGCTGGCAGGATTCCTGCTCGTAACCTCCACACCCCCCCCCCCCGGGTGCCTTCTCCCACCATTCACCGCAAACCCCCTCCCCGCACGGCTGCGAGGGCCGAGGTCAGCGCTGCCCCTGCCTCGCCCCCTCCTCCTCCTCCCCGCCGGTGCCACTCACCCATGTCCAGGGCCTGGTTGTACTTCTCCAGGGCGGCCGGCAGCTCCTGGCGCTCCCGCAGCGCGTCGCCCTCGGCGCGGAGGCGCCGCGCCCGGCTCTCGGCGCCGAACCACTTGTGCAGCAGGTTGCCCAGCACCACGTTGACCCGCGGGCGGGCGGCGGCAGACGGCGAGGGCGGCGCGGCGGCGGCGGGGGTCGGCTCGGCGGAGCGGCGCGGGCGGTGGCAGCGGCCGCAGTCACCGGGCTCGGCGCAGCGGCGGCAGTGGGTGTGCCCGCAGTGCAGGGTCACCGGCTCGCACAGCAGCTGCCGGCACAGCGGGCAGGCGAACAGCTCAGGCGGGCGGCAGCACGCCGGGTCGCCCAGACCCTCGCCCTCTGCCCCGCCGCCGGCCGCGTCGCTCCCCCAGGGCGGCAGGCGCAGCTCCTTGTCGCGGATGCTGAGGGCGACGCTCTCCGCCAGCTCCCGCAGCTCCTCGGGCCGCAACCGCGCCAGCCGCGCCGCCGCGCCGTAGGCGTCCAGCGCCTCGGCCATGCGGCCGGCCCTGGCCAGAGCATCGGCGCGGCGGAGGCACAGGCCCCGCTCGGGCTGCGGCAGCCCCGCCAGCTCCGAGCCGTAGATCTCGGCCGCCAGCTCGAAGTTGCCGCCGCGGAAGGCCTCCTCCGCCACCTGCAGCATCTCGGCGCAGGGTCCCCCCGCCGCCGCCCTGGCCCCGGCGGCGGGGGGCAGCGCGCAGGGCCCCGGGCCCAGTTCCATGCCCGCGCGGCGCCGCCAGCCCCGGGCCGCCCTACTCCATGCTGGGCCCGCGGCGCTGCCGACTCCGGCTCCTTCCTGGGAGGGGACGGCGACGGAAGGGAGGGAGGGAGGAAGGGATGGAGAGGGGGCGTGTCACATCGCTGCAGCAGGGGGGCGGCTCCGGGAGGGGGAAGGGGGAACAGCAGAAGGGATGGGGGGCGGACTCGCTCCCGACTTATGTAAGGGGCGAACGGCCGGGTAAAACCGCCCCCATCCGGCAGCCCGGGCGCCCTGCCCCGGGGTGGCGGGAGCGCCGCTTCCCTCCCTTCTCCGCTCCCTCCGGCGGCTGCTGCCGCCGCACGTGCCCGCCCCGCACGTGCCCGCGCGCCGCCGCGCCCGCACGTGCGCCCGGTCCGGCGGCTGCTGCGGCCCTGAGGGAGCGGGGCCGGGGGGGCTTCCGCTGTGCGGCTCCTGCTGAGCTCAGCCTCTTCCTTCCCGTTTCCTGGTGCCCGGCATCAACTGCTTCCTCGCAGGCACTGCCGGACCCTGCCCTCCCGCGGTGTGCCGGGACCCCCTCGGCGCTGCCCGCCCGCCGGGCGCGGCCTCTCGGCCAGCAGCACCTCACGGGGCGGGTCGGGACACGTCCAGCGGCTGCTGTTTGTTTTTATTTCCCCAGTCCCCGAGAAAGCAGGCAGGTGCTGTCAAATAAATAAATAAATGAGAAAAAACAAATTCCCAAACCCCACAACTCTCAGGAAAAATCCTTTTCTGTAAGTGGCAGCCTCGCCGGCGCAGCTTGGGATCCGCGAGTCATGCTGAGCGCTGGCTTGTGCATCGGCAACAACAATAAAGATAATGCAGCTGGAAGTTAGTTAATCATGCGTGAGTCAGAAAGGAATCCAACTCGCTCCGCAGGGATAACAGGAGTAAAAAAAAAAAAAAAAGGCAACGTTTATTTTAGACACAGCTGTAAACAAACCGCTTGGAGAAGCGGAGAGCCTGTCAGTCCAACTGGAAGGTACCCACATCCAGCTGCTTTTTAGACTGCAGCTAGACAGTGGAGGGTATTTTCAGCTTAGCCTCTCTCCTGCTAGGCCTCCAGCCCCCAAATGTTGGCCTCGTAGCCCACGTCAGGAAAATCTCATTCATTAACTATTGTACCAAATAGTCTTTATCCTATGAAAGGATATTATTTTTGATAGAATATTATTGATTTTCTAAATAGTATGACATTATCTTTCTTTAGATATATGTAGTTTATGTCATATACTGCACAGTCAGGCATAACTAAGGATCAGTATTCACGGTGAAATAAGCATGACCAAAGGACCCAGCTCACGGCAAGGAGCAGGACCTTTGTTTCTCAGATCCTCAAAGCCATCCATGATGGATAAAGGATACCTCCGGACTACCAAAGTCGTGCCAGCCATCCTAACCCCTCCGATACCTCTGTGAAACTCTCCCCTTATCTGGCATAATAGATTAGAAACTCTAGCAAGACTGATTCCAGGGATGTTCAGATCAATAAAGAAGCAGGTGGATGATGTCTGTAGAAGTATTGTTGTTTTCCGGAATGGTGATATGTTTGTGGTAAGTTGCTGCGTGACTTACCCATTTTTCACTGTTTGTGTTTCTAGCAGTTGATTCTTTGAGCAATGCTCACTGCTCTAACACTTGTACTGTCTTCTTTGGCTCACAGTTTCTATCCAGAAGGTGACCTCAGCAGCCTGTCACTATTTCATCATTCTCTTTCTTGACATGTTCACTTGGAATTAGGATGGAATCCCATTACCATTTTACCAAAGTCACCTGGGGACATGATTCATAGGTTAGAGGACAGAAACGGTGCAGCCAGTTCTACTCTGAGGTATCAAGGACAAGGCATGGCATCTTGGACAGATGATGAAAATGTGGACTCACTGCTTAAGCCACCCTACAGCGTTATTTTCTGGTTCCTATAACCCTGACAAGGAGCAATGGCATTTTTGCTGATTGCTCCCATCCCACTCACTTGGCCATTAGGCTCTTTGGCTGGGAACTCCCCAGCAGCCCTCCTTGCTTTCCTGCACGAGACAGCAAGGAAGTCCGTCCTGGTGTGCTGCTTTTCCCCATGTGTCTTGGGATTGCTGCATGATGGTCCTTCAGCTCTAGCTGTCCCTTCTGATGGGTGACTCGGGAGGCAACGGCTCAGATGGTGGTATTGAACATTGCCTGTCAGCCCCTCCATTTGCTGCTGTGCTTGTGTCAGCTCATGCTGTGCTGGCATGCTGGAATGGCTGCAGTCCTTTCCTCATCAATGCTTAGCAGGTGCTTCTAGAAGAACCTACTGTGAAGCAAGGCTACTACTTTATTTAGCAACGTGATCAATAGCCTCTTGGCACACAGCATCTATTTTTTCCCAAGACATCTATTTGCAAGGAACAAAATTACCTCACTGCTGTTCAAACCGACTCAGTGTGCCATCTTTTCCCTGTTTCCCATGTGCAGAATTGCTTGCCACCTGCGTCTGAACGCACCTGCGTCACTCTTCTCCTCAATGTCTATTTTGGGGCCCGTGTTCTTTCACAAGTTTTCTTGCTCCAGAGCATGGTTCGTTTGTACATCTGTCTGCACTTTGTTGTTTCCCTATCTGAGCGACAAAGCCACTTTAATACAATTGCCTTTTGCAAAATCGATAAGAATTCACTGAGCTGCAGATCTTGGAGGGATGATGAAAACGTGGACTCACCACTTGAGCCACCCCAAAGTATTCCTAATTTTCAGGAAAGATGAAAGGATTAAGAAACAGCAAGAACCAGGGTTAAAGAAACCAAAGTAAAATTATTAATAATCTATACTTAAGAAGCTCATGCTTCTCACTGAAATTATCAGTATTATGACTACCCCACTGAATGTGACATAGGAGACTCCTGCCAAGAAATTCCAGTGGAACAGGTACTCCATGACATGGTCATGTGGTTTATGGCTTCTTGCTGGATAAACTACAAGCAAAAAATTGCAACAGCCACAAAACAGAATGAATTGGCCATAAAGGACCTGAAAGCTGACACCAAAAGAAACACCAAAGTTGGTTTATAACTTTTATTAGAAGAAAAGCTGTAGCTACTGCATAGGACTGAAATGTTGTCTACCACAGGAGATAAAGGACCTTCTCTTGTTCTCACCAAAACCATGGCAAAACTTCTGCTGGCTTCATCAACTTAAAAAAACCCCATGCAAACCTGTTACCCAAAATTAGCTCCTGTGTAGAAGGCTGTTAAGAGGTGCTCCCCGTTATCAGTACTATTTTCCTGTTAATAGTACACTTCCCCTTAGGAGTGGCCTCATCACGCTCTCTCAAGCAACGTGTAGAAGTCCATCTGCTTTCCAAGGGGAGAATTATAGGTACTTACTCCACTGAGTCACTGTTACACAGTTCAAAGTTGTCATGAGGTTTCCTTTAAGTTCATAGCCTAATTTTCAACTTCCTCCTGAGGCCCAGCTTCCACAGGGTTTTCCCCAGGGTAGAATTTACTTGAAGCTTGAAGGGGAAAGGAGAAGATGAAGCAACTTTGAAATGACAGCATTTACATATTTGGAGGGCATTTTTAATTTCTCTAACACTTTTCTAATCCAAGGTAGTTTGAAGTATTAAACTCCATTTTGTTTTGATGATTTTTTTGAGGAAATCTGTCTTTTATTGTTTCAAGATGAGTTAATTAGGATATAATCAGTCCACAGGGTCACATACAGGTACCGTGCTAAAATGTTACAGAAATTGTAAAGTCAAAGACACAAAAATTAGGGTACATAATAATTAAGGCTGTATATGCTTATTTAATATAGCCTTCGTGCATTAACCTGATACGATTTTAATTAATGACATACTATTTTCTCAGCAGGATGCATGTCTGTTGTGGTTTAACCACAGGAAAGAAGATAATTAATGGGCATCCAAATTGTAATGTTCTCTCTGGTCACTGTGCAGCCCCCTTACACCTTTTGATTTGTATTAGTCATACTTTGCTGTGGTAGCACAATTACAGATTTCCTTGTGTGCTTTTCTATAAAATTCAGGGTACAGCACTGGAATATTCCCAAATATGCACATATTTATATTTGCAGCAAGAGCGTGAGTCAAAAGGAATAATAATTTGCCCTTTAGCAGCTGGGAACTTGAGGTAAGTCCAGAGTGGCCACTAACTTGGGGCACTGGATTTAGGGGATGAAATTTCAGAATATGATTTTTCAGATGTGCAGATTATTTCAGAAGTACATCTTCCTTCTGCTGAGCAGCAACTGGACGGAGGTGCTGAGACTTCAGCCTGAGTTTGGGCTTCAGCTAGAGCACTCTGCAAACAAGAGCTATGCAAAATATAGACACCACCACCACCACCCAACACACGATGTAAATGCCTCACACTTCGGCAGAGAGGAAACTCACAGCAGAGTGCCAAATGCAGTCCTTCCAGCCAGCACTCAACCTGCTTTTCTCTTTCTTTAATCACTGACTCATTTATTACAAGCTTTCCAGCTTTTAAAAGAAAAGGTCACTGTATGATTATTACTACTAAAGTCTTTGCCAGTTTAATGAATTTGCCCCAACTGAAAATGCAAAAATGTATTTTTTTTTCAAGAAAGCCTTTTTTTTCAGAAGTATTTTATAAGAAAGTTGCAGGATAGTGCCAATGATGAAAAAGTTGCAAAGGTGCTACTTAAAATCTACCAATGTTAAACACAACAAAGATATTTCCTCCCCCCTGAAGAAATACAATATGTTAATCCAGCTGCTGTGAATCGCAGGAGCTAGGATTATTTCTGGAGATTCTCTTGGTTTTTTGCAACATTCCAAAGAGAGAGATGGGTATTGTCTTTTCAGAGTGACACATGTATATTGTGTACAAAAGGTGTTATTCATAACTACACCCTTCATGGGCTGACGGGAAGATTAAACAGCTTAATAATTGTCCAACAAATCATTAACACATCCTATGATGCAAAAGGAGCCAATTAAAGTGTACTACCATATTCTCTTTCAATAGCTTCTGAGATAAGCACTGCAAAGAAAATCCCCTTCCCTAACTATGATAACAATCAGTCTTTATAGAATGAGAATGTATTAGCTTTTGTAATTTATGTATTAGTTCACATTATACACTGTAATGTAATGAGGTGGTATTGTTCATTCTTAAGTAAAACAAACTAAAGGACAGCCCAGTCCCAGTGGCTGTGCTACTTCCTAGCATAGAATCAGGGAATTTTTCAGTCTCATTCAGTAAACATCAGCTTGGATTTTTTGGAATAATACACAAATATTTCCCACTGTGGTGATTCACATACCTGAATAAATATCAAGACTTGTGTTTCTTTCTGTTGCTGGTGCCACCAGGGCTGTTGTCAGGCACAGAGCTGAAGGAGGATGCCCTCGGGTTGAGTGCTGATCTCCATCCACCTCTGGTTACACAGGGTCAGTTTGCCCACTGAGTGGGAGGGGGTTCTGCAAGCAAATCCATGGTGAAACTGGGTGAAGTTACACCTCTATGCAATCCCTGTTTAAACTGTGGCTTAGCAAAGCAGCACTTGCACTACTCTGGACTCCTGTACATGCTTAAGTGCAGCAGCACCTGGCCCAGGCTGAAAGCTAGCAGCCCAAGCATTTACCCTGCATGGGTGGAAAGCGCTGTTGCCCATGCTCATGTCACACCAGGGTGTCCTGGAGTTCAGTGAGATGACACACACTCTGGCAAGGGACTCTCCTGGCATCTGGTAATGAGCTCACTTTAAAAAGCAGGATAGCACACTGCAGTTCATGACATCACAAATCCCTTCTGGTGCCAGCCACCCACATGGGTGGTCATCCAGCTGGATGGTGGCACAGCAGTGGCATCTCCATGGGTACAGCAGACATCTATTGGCATCTGAGGACCTCTCCCATTTCTGGAGCCGTGCACAAATATTTTTCAGGGAGATGGCCTGCCTTGGAAATATGGATGGGGAGAAGCTTTTCTCGAGGTATGATCTCTCCCAGTCCTGCTAGGCCACCATTTTCTTCTCAGATGTTTTATCTCCTTCATGGTATGCTTGACTTTTGAAACATCATTAATCTTACATCTCTCTTTTTACATGGCATTTTTTTCATCCTGTTTTCTGGCTAGTGTTACCAGCGGGAAAAGGACCCATTGAAATGCAGCACCTTGATCCAATTCATAAGGGGTTTCCCTATAGTTTTACAGTGTTGGTGTGACACCACCAGCAAGTCTTCCCTGAGAATGTGTTTGGGAACAAATTTTCTAGAAGCCTGGAGAAGGACATCCTGGTGTTGTGTTCGAGCATCTTATCCTTGGTCAAAGCTTCTCATGCCTTACGGGCTGTGGCCCAGGTACTACCCTTATTGATAGAGGTGTGAGGGCTTTCATTTCAGGAGTGCTGCCTGGGATTCACCAAAGGGAAAGCTGGACCTCAGGCATGAACTTCTTTCCCAAATTTAAAATTCTTGGTTGGTGGCAATCTAGCATGAGAAAGGCAAATGACATCAGTTAGATGCACACATGAAATACTGTTTTGCCTGAAATTTTCTTGTTCTGTTTCAATCAATTCTTTACTGTGAGTCAGCCTATGACACATTTTCAAAAAAACTCCCAGTCATTATGCTAACAAAATTAAATGTGGGTCAAATGGGAAAAACATTGCAAAGAGCTGACAGTGTTAGGGCAGAAGAGAAATCACGTTCTTACAGGTAGAGAGCACTGCCATGTCTTGTCCCCCCTGTAAACTGCTGATTGCTGTCTTCATGACCCTGCTCAAGGAATACACTCTGGGAGTCTCTGCTGCAGCTATCAGTGATTCCTGGTAAGGTGTTTAGCGTGGGTCCCTTACAGACCACCCATCACCTTGAGCCTCATTGCTGTCATCAGCTCAAGCACCAGAAACCTCCTGATGACATCCCTGGCCCTAGAAGTCGAGCAGCCTACAAAACGCATAGGCAGGTTGGACAATAAAATCTGGAGACAATACAGCAAAATAAAAATACATCTGCTGATCTTTTCCAGCCAAGCCCAAACAGGACAAGGCAAGTTTCCACCTTCTAAACAAAAGTATCTTTTTTTTTTTTTTTTTTTTTGTCAGAGTCAATTATTGAAAGAAGAGTATAGTGTTTTTTCATATTTTGATTAAACACTGATTTTGGGTCACCACAGCAGAGCAGGCTGCTACAGTGGAAAGGTCAGCCATCCTGTTCTACAGGGTGCAGCTGAGGGGGTGAATTTCATCAGCTGCCCAAATCAGGGCATCGCTATTTCCGAGTCAGAACCTCCAAAATTTCTACTGAGTGGGCTGGGCTGTGGAAACATGGGCTCAGAGAAGATCACTGGATGGTCACTGGGTGACTTAGAGAAGGAGCTGGCTCCAAGCACCCAGGCCAAGAAGGCAAACTGGATGTTTGCTACTCCAAGAAATGAAAACCCATGTGCTGAGACTCTCCTGCAGCACGAGGAGGATGCTGAGCCATGAAGAAGAGTGAGGTTACATGGCGGGGATCAGCACGGATGACAGCTTTAGGATGGTGTCACCAAGCCAGTAGGTTTGGTTGCACACATCTCCCCAAACTCAGCCATCAGGACACAGGCAGGACCATCTGCCTCCTTTGCCAGGCATTGGGGAGGGCAGCAGCACCACAGCCACGTTATCCTTCAGCAAGGGAGCGGCCATTACCTCAGAAGCCAAAAAGCCAGGCAAGCAGGGCTGAACAAAGCTACAGAAGAGTCTGAGGGGATTTCTGCTCACACAGAAGTGAGGCAATAAGATGACCTGAAGAAGGAATAAGAGAGTAACAAACAGGGAGGGAAGAAGGTTTGAAGAACTGATTAGTAAATGGCTACCATCAGAAAATAGGCCAACTCAGTTGTGGGAACAGCATGACTGAGACCAGGAAAATGCTACAAGAGTGTGAAGAGACAGGATATCTTGTTTGGAAAACGCAGTGCAGACAGGAATAAAAATATTTAGACAAAACCAGAACATTAGGGCCAAACTGTAGGAAACCAAGATTACAGGTCTGAGTAACAAGAAATACAATGATACAGATGGTTCTGATCAAACAGGTTAGCCAAGGCTAGGTACCCACCAAGGACTGTAATGAGCATGCATCATGACTTATTTTAGCTGTGGGGAGAAAGAAGCTAATAGCTGAAGCTGTGTTTGGGCTGACATCACTCAGAGGGGCATTGAAGAGAAAAGCTCCAAGGGACAGCATCCTTCTGCCTTAGGACATGAAAGAAAGGGAATCAGGAGACAACGGCCAGAACACTTCCATGGAGGACAGGATGTAACTGCAAAACACATTGGGTAGGACAAAAAAAACAGACTGGGATGACCTATAGTAGAATTAAGAGTAGCACATTGATAGCATTTGGAGGTGAAGGGGCAGGCAGGCAGGAAGGGCAGTGTTATGTGACAGCTGCAAAAAATGACGTTTACCACATAGGCTGGTAAGAAGCTGAGGGGAAGAACAAGGTAAAGGGTAAGAGAAGGCAGGAGGTGAGAGGCTGCAGTCTCTGGGGAAGGAGAGGCTGAAGATGGCAAGCACTTTTAAGCTTCTATAGCAGCAGTGCCATGGGGAGATGAAACACAACAGGTTCCTTCAGACACCTGGGATGTCTTCTCAAATGTCTTTTAGCTTTGAAGAAATTAGCCAGATTCCAAGTTGGAGAGCATTTTGAGCAAAAAACACTGGATTCAGCCACAGGACCAGAAAGACGGAAGAACAGAAGTAGAAAAAGATAAAATCCTTGCTTTGTTTGATTGATTATTTTTTTAACCTATGTCCACTGGACTCATGTATTAATTACTGAAGAAAAACAAGATCACGTAAAGGAGTTCACAGCCAAAAATAAGGTTATGTGCATGTAGATTGGCTCAGTCACAACAAAGATAATCCTTTATTCTGCTTTATTCACCATCCAGATTCATCGGGTGTTATCCAGCTAAGAATTATTAGTTTTAAAACTAATCCAGATTTAAGGAAGCCAATAGTAAAACTTCAAAGGATTAGATCAGCCCCTTTAATGAAATATCTGAATGCAACCCTATCAAAAGAACTGAAAAAGCAAAATATAGGTATTGACTCCACCATAAACAAGTGGCTATTTTGTGAATCACCCTGTTAGGGAACAAAAGAAGAACACTGGGAAGTGAATGCCTGTGTAATAATCACCATTGCCCCAGTTAAAACTAATTATTTGGAAAGAAGTTAAGACAAGAAGGGAAAAACACTTCTGTGATTAATTGCATTTGCAGTGTGTTAGCTAGCATACAAGCAAAAACCTTTTGTACATGGAAAGTACAAAAATAAGTGTAGGACGTTTGTAGCCATTTTGATTCAAAATACTTTTTAATGAATGCAGCAGTGACTAAAATGAGTAAGAACACAAGAGTGTCTTCCATTAAGATATTTAGAATGAGATCTCTTAAAGCTGTTAAGGTTTCCAGTGAAATGTAGTCTGAACAGCTAGCAGGGTCATGCAGAACCAGATACGGCTTTCAAATGTGTGTGAAGTTCATACATAAAGCTCATTCTTCTATTCATGCAACAACATAAGTAAAAAATTTGTAGTCTCTCAGTCATGGAAATACATGGTACTTACTTCTAAGGGCTATAGGTGCATTTTAAATGGTCATTCTTATAAAGTCCTATTATGGAATATCCATAGCTGACTGCTAAAGCTGACCATTCATTTACTGATTATCACATGAATAAATCCTTTTCCAGCCTACTCTCAAGCAAACCATGCACAATACGTAGTCTTAATCCTCCCTGCATACATACACACACCTACCTTCTGGTTTTATTAAACTAGTAATCAGCAGACTACACACCACTCTGATCTGTTATAGCAGTCTCTTCTCCCCAGACTGCTTGGCTCAAATCCTCTGTAAACATTATTTAGATGGTGTCTTTCAATGTCTTTATTTTTCTAGGTGGGGCAGCAAACCCAATCCTTTAATAAAGTCAGCAGATTTCATGGACCACAGAGTCAGTGTCAGCTAACCAGGTAAAGTAATACAGGCAGGTGTCACTGATGACTTACAACTATATTCAAGGCTAAAAAGGTGTGCCATATCTCACTAGGCGGTCAACTGGCTCACTTCCACCTGAAATTCAAATTGGTCACTAAGAAAAAAGACTCACGGTGTCTGGAAACTTAATCCTCATGTCTCTGGTTTGTCAGGTCAAAGAGAACAAACAACAGTGTAATTAAGTGTGAATCGATGCAAGTGATTTGCAGAAAGATACAGACTGCTGCTACATAGCCGCAAAATTAAATGTCTTCTGGATATCATGCCAGGGGTTTAGATTTACACCACAAAGGAATAAAAGACATCCTAGTGCTTCTCTCTTGAATTCCCTGCTAGGTCAGCTTGATTTGATTTTTAAAACAAATTTCTGGAAACAGGGATTGATAAACAAAACAATGCAATTTTTTTTCTTTTAATTTATCCCTTTCCATTTCTCTTCAGCCCACATATCATGGGACTGACATACAAGGTCGAAGAAGTTGAAAAGCTGACTGTTTCTTCAGTGCATGCCAAGAACAGAGCTTTATTCCATGAGGATTACTAGAGTGGTGATGTACATGAGAGTACTAGGACATAAACCCCACTGCTACAAGTCAGTCCCAGTTCTTCCCACCTCTGATGATTGTTGTGGTAAGGCGCAGGATCCTCCACCAGCATCTATGCCAGAACAGACATCACATCTGATCTCCTGGCTGTAGTGAACTGAAGCATCCCACATTTGATCAGATGAAGCTTGAAGAAAGTTTAGAGTGCAAATGAATAATAAATATTTAACTGTGATGATAATGGAAGGTAAGTACCTGTCAAGGTAATTAAAACTAAGACCTTTTACCAAGAGCTGTGATGACTTCTCTGGTAATGGACCTTTGTAAATTCAGGTCAGGTTCCTTTCTCCTCCCCTTTCCTAAATGTACACCTGTGGTCAAAATAGAGTCAATTCAGGAGTACAGTTTAATGGCTGTGTGATGTAGAAAGTCAGAAAAGATGACTACAGAGTCTCTGTACAACCTGTGAATCAGTCCAGGACAGAGATCCCTAACACAACTTTTCCCTAGCTTCTCTGTGGTCGTTCTGGTTCACAAGTCTCTCTTGGAGTTGTTTGCCCATGTTTGGGTGAAGTTTCACTCAGAGCTTGCACAGCAGCATTAATATTGTCCTGTCTTCACCAGAAACCCCGAAGTACATGCCTAAATAACAAATACTAGGCACAGGAGTGGAGGAGTGGTGACAATGCTTGACTCGCTGCCAGGAGATCTGTGTAAAAGCATTCGCAGCAGGGCAGCTTAAGGGTATTCTGATTTAATTTAGAACTCAAGCATAATTTTTCTTAATTAACTAAAAATACTCTCTTTGTTTCCAAAGTCTGATCCTGGCCCTCATCCTAACCCATAAAATGACCAAAAACCCCCACTTTAGGCCAAATAAGCAATAGTGATGTAAGCTAGTCATTACCCATTTACAAGGATTTTCTCCATGCACATTTCATTACCTTCACACAAATACCTTATGGCTTCTGCAACTGTAAAAGGATTACTAACAGTGGCTTCCCTTCCTACCATACACTGAACATCCCAGTTTCTATGTGCGTGTCAATCAAGGCAATGAGTAGCAGCCATCAAGCACTTACTGTGTTTCTTTGAAAGGCACAGCACAGCACACGCACAGTGCCATTCAGGTGTTCCAGAGGCACTGTCCTCCAGTAAAACTGGGTCCCATAGCAGTAGTGCTCCAGGTTAAAAACCTCCCAGTGAGTCAACAGCATGAGCTGTCAGGCCAAAGGAACTCCCTGACAAGTGAAATTGCTGTTTGTGTTCTGCTCAGCACACCACACCCAGTCTTATGTTACTTGGAAAAGAGCGTGTGAGCAGGAGATCACATTGCCTGGGTACGAAGGTGGTGGTGGAAAACAAGGTAAGAAGGTCAAGAGTACAGCCAAGCAAATGTTGCTTTCTTTGTGTCTCAAAAAGGGGGGTTTGAATGCAAGGAATTCTACAAAGAGCCTTGCTTGCATGCCAAGAGGTTGGAGAGAGTAATGTTAATCAGATGGAGAAAAAAAGGTAGCAGCAGATAGGATCACTAAATGTTCCTTTCTAGCCCACTTACACTGACCGGCACTTGGCAAGCATTTCACCTTCTGCACAGGTCACTTCATGGAACTACATGTTCCATGGGCTCATCCTCCATATAACTTCTGTTTTCAAGAGAAAAAGGACAGAAAGGTAAAGTTAAGCAGTAAGTTGAGGAGAACTATGCTTGCTGCCTCCCTAGACCATAGTAACAGAACAATGTGGATTGTGAAGGATCTCTGGAGATCATCTGCTACAAACCCTGTTCAACACAGGGAAAAACGCAGAGTTAGATGAAGGCACTCCCTGGAGAAGGTTGCTGTGTACAACTGAGTTTCACCTCCAAGGATGGCAATTTTTCAGCTGTCCTGGGCACATGCTCCAGCACTGACCCACCATTGCTACCTGTTTGGTAGTTTAAGAACACAGTCTGTACAGCTGAGGAAAATACAGTGTATAAAAGGGATGGGGGGGTAAGTTTATATACAGTGTGCTCCCCAGCAGGTTGGTCTCCAGCCTGTGCTGATGCCTGGATTGTTCTAACCCAGGTGCTGAACTCTGCACTTCTTGGTGAGTTTCAAGAGGTTTCCACTGGCCCAGACCTCAGGTTTTTCGCTGCTGCTCTACCATCCACAGCATAGCCTTCTCCTGCCCAGCACACAATTTAGTGCCATCCTCAAAAATGGCTGAAGGTGCGCTCTGGCTCATCATCTGAGATCAGTGATGAACATATGAAATAATACTGACCCTTTGCATTGACCTTAGGACACTCTTTTTACTATGCTTTGCCACCTGGACATTGAGTCATTGATTATTACCTTTGAGTCTGGCAATCTGGACAACTTCTAATCCATCTTCCCACTCCCTCACCCACCCTGCATTTCATTAGGAGAGTCCTGTGGGACACCACATCAAAAGACATTTTAGAGAGAAGATAAATGATACCCACCGCTGTCCCCATGTTTCCAGAGCCAGCTGTTCCTGCACATCCAGGCTGACCAGGAGTGACATGCATGTGGTGAAACCATGCTGACTGGTCCTGACTGGCCACCCCGTACTTCATGAGTCTGAAAATGGATTCCCAGGGCATGTGCTGTGTGATTCTTGCCACCCAATGGACGGAGAGAGGCTGCTCACCCTGCTGCTCCCTAGATCCTAATTCACTAGTATTAGTCTTTTTCCCCATCATCAGAGAGATCTCCATGATTTTCCACTGATGATCAGCAGCAGTCTTATACTCACACCACCCTCCAGCCCCAAGTATTTGTGAGGAAAACTCATGCAGTGTATGAAGACTTGTGGAGTGCATTAATGCACGTACCATAAGAGACTCACAGAGACAAATCCTTCCTGGAATTCAGATTGAGATGAATGGCAGCCCTGGCATCCTTCATAGGTTCTTAATGCCAGTCTTCTTGCACAGTCAGTCCCTTGCTTCTCCTCCATCTCCCACCCTGTTGGATTTCAGTCCTGTTATTTTTCTCTCCCAAGCTTTCCTGAAGTGGTCAGTCTCCTTATCTATGCCTATATCCCAGATTCTGTACTGTGGCTCTGGTGCATGCCTTTCACATATTCACCACCAGAGCAAACTGGTGTGACTGGCCCTTAAGAAATACCCTGAGCCCATGCCCATTGGTATACATCCTTATTCATACCAACCCCCTTTCCCCCAAAACCCGAGTATCAAGGGTGCAAAGCCAAGGTCAAAAGTTCAGTAGCACTGAAGTTAGAGTGGCCTGAACAGGTGGGAATTTACTAAGAGAGATCCTAGGAGCTGATCTGCAGAGCCAAGGGTGCTGAGGTCACTACATCCATACTCAAGGGGTTTCTGTTCAGCATGGTATGTTAGATGCTTACATGCATCTGAGGAGCCCACTTCTTGTGCCCCAGGAACAAGACATTTGAACCACAGCATCAAAGGAATGGCCAGTCAGAGGTTTATTTCACAGGAATGCTCCTGACCCACACTGTAACTTCTATCACAAAGTGATAGATAGTCTGTGGATAGATAGCTCTGGATAGTCTGTGATTTCATAGCCAACATTAATACCAGCAACTCTGGGCTCCAGGGAAATGTGCCTGCTAGTCCTGGCTCCCTTTCACCTTACAGCTATGCATTATGCTTGTTTCTCCTCCTTCATGGCTGAGCAGCTTTCCTCTGATTAGTTTTGTCCTTTCAGGGCATGTTTATATGACACTGCCCAGAGCAGGACTGAGAAACTCCCCATCTTTTCTTTTTCCAGCCAGTAATTATTTTTCCAAAATGCCTGTTACCTACTGCACAGAAGGCCTTAAGAAAGAAAACCCACCCATTTTGGAGTGTCAGCTGACGTACCTAAACCTAAGTGTCTTATTCAGACTCCAGCCTTGTCTGACTTCAGTTGCAGCTGTGAACAAACAGGGCTCATACATGTCATATCTGAAGGTTTGCAGTTAAAGAATGAGGAACCTGTAACCAGTGACATGATTAGTGAGAGTCGGGGTTTGGTGACATAATAAGCATCATGCAAAACTTTTGCAGCAACTGCTGGCAGATTGTAAGATCATAATTTTTCTTCATGCAGTTCTCCCCTCTCTTAGTATCCACCTTCTATTTTCTGAGAGAGGTAACAAAGCAGAACCACAGGCATTTTAATTGTCTTCAAGACCTGCTCAAGCGAAGAGCTCCATTTCTCCAGTACAATGAATGAGACATGAATTCTGTGGAAAATATTGTAACGTGACAATAGAATGAAAATAACTTCTATGCTAAGAAGTGTGGGCAAGAGGGGCACAGGGGAAGCCCCTAATATTGGCATTTCCTGGCCTTTTGTACCAGCTTGTTGCAAACTCATCACTTCCTGAATGTAAATTTCTAGACATAGGCCAAACAAACAAACAAACAAACAAAACAACCACACAAACCACCACCACCAAAAAACCAAGCAGACAAATAAAAAATAAAACAACCTCTCCCCCCCAAAAAAAAATCCACAACAGAAAAAGCAAAGCAAATCCAATCAGCTTTAGTGTCATTCATAGGTTCTTAGTGCAAGTCTTCTTGCACAGTCAATCCCTTACTTCTCGTCCACCTCCCGCTCTGTGGAATTTCAGGCTGATTTGTTTTACGTCAAGTAACAGGTGTTAAACAAAGCAAACTCAAGTAACTGCACAGAAGTCCAGGTTCCCTGACTCTCTCTCAGGTAGAGCAGACTACACTAAATCTTTCTGTTCCTTTAGCTCAAGTAAAGTGCCTAGCAAACTCAGTACGTTTCAGAATAAAACTTTACAAAGAAAGCCCTCAACTACATCTTAGAAGTTTCAGATGGCAAATGAAAGTACCATTTGCGGTCTGGAGCATTAGGTTGCTGCACCGATGGCAAACACATACACCTCTGATGGTTTGTGTGTCAGGAAAAACTAAAACAATGCATCAAATTAAGCTCCTGACAGTATTTGGTGTACCCTGTGTTAGCTCTAAGCACTGGCAGCCTACATGCTAAGTTCACTCTGCATGACTGAACCCAGAGGTTACAATTCTCTTTTAAGGGTATCTGCTGATAATAAAGCCATAAATATTTTAGTCCTGCTCTGTCTCCTACAGGAACTTTTCACCTTTTCTAAACATGTTACAAATACCTTCAGTACTCTTACCCTTATAGCACAAGTTTTGTTTACGGGATTCAGTCATCAATAAAACTTATTTAATATGCTGTCCCTCCAGCGACAGCTTCTTCATGTCTGATGATGGCAGTTCCACTCTGCAGAAAGTGCTCCTTATTCTCCCCTTCAGGGATGGGAAAGAGGAGGTGGATTGAAGCTTCATGATTCATTTTCTGGAGGGGATACCTGTTTGAGTGGGATCAGAAGAGCCTACAGCAGTGATGCCTTGTAGAGGTCCTTCCAAGCTATGACATCTGCCTGTACTGTGCCATGCTGACATTCAAGTCAGTCTGGCCAGTTAGAGAGGGCATATCTGGACTTGGAGCAGAAGTCTAGTTTTAACACACTGTCCAGCCTCTCCCTTGGATTAGGAAGGGAGAGAGACTAGGGATCCCAAAAATGAAGAAGTTACTTCCATGAGACTCTTTACCTTCTGTCTTGTTTCCTACCAAGTCACTTCGGTTTGTGTCAGACATCAACTCAAGACACGGACAGGGGGAAGCACTGTAAGCTTTCCACAAAAACCATAAACTTTTCACTAAAAACAAAGTCAGGGAATTGACTCTGTGCTCCTGGGTCCTTTCAAAATTTGACATTTCTTTCATCATTTCCAAATGTGATGAACAAGAGCTAAAGATGATGAGGCAGGAGATGGCAACATCTCTTCATATATATATATCTCCAGATATATAACCCATCCCTTGGCATACAAGACTGAACTGAATGTACATGGCTGTGTGAGATTGGCACTACGTGCCTCTGCTGATCCTTTTCCTCTCAGCTGGATCACCCAGCACACACACCAACCCTGCTTTGCTGTCCTCTCACAGCCAAAGATCACTGGGCCTCACTCTGCAACTACATGAAAGGAGGCTGTAGTGAGGTATTGGTCTCTTCTCCCAAGTAACAAGTGACAGGACAAGAGGAAGTGGCCTCAATTTGTGCCAGGGGATGTTTAAAATGAATACTAGGAAAAAAATTCTTCACTGAAAGGGTTGTCAAGCATGGGAACAGACTGCCCAGGGAAGTACTGGAGTTACCATCCCTGCAGGTATTTAAAAGCCATGTAGATGTGGCACTCATGGGCATGGTTTAGTAATGACCTGGCAGTGTTAGGTTAATGGCTGGACATGACCTTAGAGGTCTTTTCCAACCTAAATGATTCTACGATTCTATGAAGTCAAGGCCTCTGCTGCTTGAACACAGTGGCGCAGCAGCCTGTTATTATTTTGCTTCCTTTGTATACACCAAAATGACAACACAGAGCCTCAGGATAGGAAATCTCCTCCCATTTTCCAGCTTCAGCTGGCTCCTGGCCAACTCAGACTGGTTTGTCTGTGACTGCATTGTCTTCTGGCTCCCCTCCTTCTCTGGATGTGAGCTTCTCCCACTGCTTCATTTGTCCCAGTACAGATTTAGACAGGAATCATACCCCCTCTCCTTTCTTAGGCTGGAACAGTTTCTGGTTGTTCTGCTCAAATGCCAGCAGCTCTGCATCTCTGCTAATTCCCCCTGGTCACACCTGATGAGAACTGGAAATGAGGTCAAGGCAAGGCCTCTCCACAGCCTTAGTCACCTTATTCATATTTACTGACCACTACTGGAATTATTTATCTGGATGCATGCAGAATTGAGTTGTAGCTTTCTCACAGCCATGTTACACTGTAGTGTAACATGTGGCTTGTAGTTCTTCACGAAAGCCTTCACAGTGCCCTTCTGGTGTACCTATAGTCCAGTTACATACTTTCCAATGCAAAGTGTTTAAACCTGAAACAGCTCCAACTAGAAGCTGAAGAAAGAGGCCCCAAAATAACAGAGGTATGAAATCTCTGCCAACATTACTTTAGAACAGGAGAAGACTGCACAAGACAAATCTACCATGCTCTATCTTAAAGACTCAAATCCACAAGTAAGAGGATTACAATAAAAAAATATCACTATCTAATGAAGTAATTTTTTTGTGACCGGCAAGCAATCATATGACAGACCCTTACATGGAGATAGTAGCAATGCAATTAAGTTGTTTTCCATCAGAATGGCATTTCCAGTGATCTACTAAGTCAACTCTAAACCCACAAAAACCAATTGCAATTTACTGCAGTACCTTGCTGTCACATAGAGATAGATGTATTTAAACAGTGTGCTGAAATTAAAACCTGATTAAAATACTGCTGTTATCACTGGTCATCTTCCAAAAAAGCAAAATTATGTTTATGCTGTCTAGTAGTCAAGAGAAGTAAAACAACACACTGGTACTGCTCAGAAAGTGAGGAAACAACACCTTTGCTCCATCTTTGCTATGCAGTGCTGTAATATTTGATGGGACAAAGGTCTCACCTATGAGAACCTATCCGGCTTCTACCAGAGAAAAGCAAGCGTGTGCATGTGTGCCACTAAGACACCAATGGGAAACCCACCTACACTATCCACTACACTTGACCATAAGGCCAAGAACCCAGGTCCTAAAAGCAGTCAAACAAGATGGAGCAAAAGGTATGTGAAAAAAAAACAACTGTGAAAGGGAGTGTGGAAGCCCCTTACTCCTGCTACTTCTTTCTTGCTGCAACTCTGTTCCTAATCCCTTTCCTCTCATGCATTTCTAAATCTGTAATCTTAACCACAGATATATACCCAATGGGTTTTACAGCAAAGAGCTAAACTGAAAAGATAATGAAAGGAAAGCAGATGCTGGCAGACGAAAGCAGCATACAAATAAAAGTCCACTTTGGAATCCTGTTCTCTCCAGAGTATTTGCTGAGCCTTCTTACTTTTCACAAGTACAAATGCTACAGCATTGCAAAGAACAGTCGGAAATCAAGAGTAAGTGCAGAGTCAACTCTTACTCTACAAAATGCTTAAAGTAGAATGAGACCAAAATAAGTGGATCCAAAGCAAAGATTTGTGATGGCAGACTTCAAATTTTACTTGCTGTAAAACCTTACTGGGAGCTATTCAAAACATAAGAACAAAGATTCCAAATATAGAACAGAACAGTGATAATTTTTCCATAAGTGAACTCCTTCCCAACTCATGAAACATCTAAGAAGTAGGTCATACAATCTTGATGTTCCACAGTCACCACAGGTCATTCATGATTGATAACAACTCCCTCAATTTTCTCTTTGTGTTCCTCAAAATTATGGAGGACATTTTGTATTTCCTACAGCCTCTTCCGCCCTTCTGACAAGAGAAAAATTACGTGTCATACTGTGCTATCATCCAAAGACCTCTCTGGGAAAGAAAACTGAATAAAACAGAAAGGCTGTAGACAAGAGGAAAAAAAAAAAAAGATGTACAAGACAAAATGTTCCTATGTCTTAAATCACAGCAAGTGCATAACACTTAGTTGTTGAGAGAGCCAGTTGTCCCACAAGAGCTTTTTCTTCTCTCTTTGTATGCTTCCAGCATAGCTATACATTTTTCCTAGATGAGATCCACTTACTTAGGCACAATTGGGAGTCTTGGCCAGGTTCAGTATTAAATCACTTTCCAGAGCATGTACAGATGCCCTGTGATCCATATTTACTCTCCCATTTGCAGATTTGCATTTGTCCCTCAAACTGCTCAGAAATTATTTGTACACATTCAGGGCAGGGTGTTTCTGGCAGTTAGTAGTGGGTACTGTATTTCCATGGGTGCAACCTTCAGGAATATTTTTTCCTTACTTCCTTCCCACCCTCTTTTTTTAATCCTTTCTGTGATTTCAAACAGACACCCATAGCAGATGCTTCATGCTTTCAGCCTGCCATGTGCATGCTGTTCCATCAGCATCTGCTCCTCCGGCATGCACACATATCATATGGGGGAGCACACTTGCTCCTCTGACACCTCCCATAAAGCTTCAGCAACCTTCCTTCAGCATGGAGTCCAGCATTTCTGGGGGCTTTGAAACAACTGCCCATGGCTTTTGTCAGCATTGCTCTCCCAGACATCATGGCCTTGCCTGGGTTTTCCAGTCTGGAATTTCTATCAGCATGGCTCTTTTTTATGACTCAAAGCAAACACACATCTTTCTTTCCCTTTCACTCCTGCCTGGATTAAAAGGGAAAATGATGATTTTACAGCAGGAAGCCCCAAACAGCACCATTTTGTGCTTTCACCAGCCAGCTGCCACCAGCTGCATGGCTGCAGGCTTAATGCTGCTCACTTCATAAGGGAAACGTCTCCTGCTGCACAGCAAAACAGGCTGCAGGCCTATCAAAGCTGCTCTGGTGGCGATGAGACACCTCAGGCTACTGCTACACACAGGAAACCAAGCTGACAGCTCAGCTGCACACAATTGCATTAAAAGCACAAAAATAGAGATTTATACAAGGCCGCACCAAAGCTGGCTGCTGCACACATTAACGGGAGCCCAACTCACTCCTCCTCCAGGAGGGAGGCACTCCACTCACCAGCCCAAGCACTGCAGGCTTTGCTGCTAATAGGATCATTTCCTTCTAAAACCTTCCCCAAGGCAGCAGCCCAGGAACATGCACAGCTAACTTGGGCTGAAAGGGAATTTTCCACCACCCACAAGCCTGTTTCTACCTTCCATAAATCTTCTAAAGCACAGGCCACAAAGAATCCACATCAGCCTCTGCAGATGACACATAACAAGTAATTGGACGCGCTAAATATTCAGGAACCAACTCCCACGTCAAGTTTCCTTTACACCTTCATGTTTAAAATAAGCACACATTGAATTTACACCTCCTTCCAGATCCCTTCACGTTTCCGTAATAACAGGATGGGGGCTTAGCGTAAATCACTACAGGGCCATTAAGCAGAAAGATCATTCACACTCTCTCTGTCAATTAAGAGATATCAGATACAGGCAGATATACTGACAAGACATGCCTTTTCATCTGAGAAAATAAGCTTAAGCAATCCCTATACAATCACTGTTTTTCTCAGCAAACTTTCTGGAGCACAGATAAGATCAAAGGCGGCTTTCCCAACCAACAAAGTTATTAAGACCTCAAGGAAAAAGTAATGTTGCAGAAAATCCAGAGCTGTCTGATGGCTTCCTTGATCTGAGGATGGAGACACATGGAGCAGCAGGTAGCCGCTACCCCAGTACAAAGAGGGCAGCAGCTGCGCATGAATCAGAAAATAACATTTTTTTGGTGAGAAATATGTATTTTCAGGACATTTTTTAATTATTACTTGTTCGGCAGAATGGTTGCCAAACTTAAAAAATGCATATATATTTTTAACTACAGAAAAACATCTTCACAGCATGCAACCAGAACGCACATCAGTGGTAATGCACTGTGTGCTGAAGTTAAAAGAAAAGGGGACAGGCATGGCCATAAAGTTGTTTTACAAGCAAGTGAACTCTGGATCCATTTTCACAAGGAAGACAAACCCCCACCACCAAGATACCAAAAAACCCCCCAATCAGTTCAATTTTATTAGGAATGTCAAGATAACAGACCTATGGAATACATTTTAATTTAATGTTTGTCTTTGTTAGCTGATATAAGGCCAAACTGAGCACTAGCGAAGGAAGTCCATTAGAAACAAGGAGCTCCATATGAGCAGACACAGTAAAACTGTTTCCTGTCTATATTTTACCTAGAGGTAACATATAGCATGGATTCCGTAATGTACAAAGAATTTTCAAGAATATTGCTGCAACTCACTATCCTTCGACTTTCCTCTGTAAAATGTGGTTAAAATGGGCCAAAGGATTCAAAAGCTGCTCAGGAGAGACAACAAAGAGACAGAGATGCACAAAGTCAGGATATGAATTTGTTTTCTGAAGCAGTAACAATAAAAAAAGAGAAGGAACGATCTGGGCCAGCAGTTCAAACAATATGACATAAATATCATCTGAAAGTGGTATGCGAATGGCATCTGAACAGGCAAAAGACATTCATGCATGCCACTGAGACTACATTTGTAAAAGCCTTATGTAGAGTACAGTCAAGCTAAAACAAACCACAAGGACCTAATTCATCATAACTATCACGGCAAGAGCCTCTTCCCCAGCACAGTGTGCTCTGACCACCCTACCTGCACTGGAACGACTTAAGGAGAACTCTACCATACCTTGGCAAGGACCTTCGTGGTATCCAAGTTTCCTTAAGAGTCACACCAAAATTGTGCCGTTGTTACTTCAGCCATGTAAGGAAAAAAGCTCCACACTTCTAGAAAGAAAACACAGCTCAGGAAGGTATCATTGAAAGGAGAAAGTCTGCATTTGAATTGAAGAAACAATAAGAAGCATTACAGCCTGAAAAGTGTGGGAACACAGAGAAGGAAGAGCAGTACACACCTCTGCCTAGGTCAGTCCATAGCTCTCTTCATAGATGTCCAAGAGAACTCAATGCAGAGAAAGCTATTAGTAAAAAATATTATTACTTAATATTTATGTAGCACTTTCCACCTGGCAATTTTTAAGCAAGTAATTTACCAAGAAAAATAAAAACATACACTGGCATTCTGTGTGATCAGTAGCTTAGGCTTTCAAAGGAAAACAAGTCTATTTTATCTTTATTAGAATTAAACTTTAAGGCCTGAATTTACTATACATTATTTACTGTTACATTTTAAATTGGCAGCGAGGTAATCAGTCAGGTCATTAGCTCCAAAATGCGTTTAACAGTGCATTTTGCTAAGTTCCCATATTAAGAAAACCACAGAAAAACCTGGAGATGTTAACATCTTTTTTTATCATTGGTTAAGAACTAACAAGTTAGGGCACTGTAATTGTTGCTTTTTTCTTTTTTTTTTAAATCCTCCTGAAAAATATCCTGCCTGCCAGCTTTGCCACCCTGGACTATTCTCATGCTGATGATGCCCAGTTAATGATTCTCCCTTATTTCAATTTGTCTTTTGAGATCTTTCTTAAATCATTTCCAGCTCCAACAGGGCTTCCTTTTTGTGGGTAGCAGCACATGTCAGCTTGGCACAGCTTTCCTTTTACACAAGTGCAAGATGTTTCCTTGTGTTAATACAGGAAGCTATCAAAGACATACTGTGGCTGGATATAAAAGCAGATTCCATAGCACTGGCCATCATTAGCATTTCTAGCCACCAACATTATGCTGATCTGCAAATAACTCTATTGGGACTATGATTTCAAAAATACAGTTCACATGCTCACTGTGACAGAGCAATTCCTGTATTTCAGATACGTGGTCTCTCTCTCATGGCCTGCAGGATGAGGGGGCAGCACACCAATTTTTCTTGCTGGTGAATTCAAACAAGAATCTGCTCTTTATGAGACACAGTGCAAACACAGGCAAATATGATGGCTGCATCCACTCAGTTCTGGGGGTTTTTTTTAACACATAAAATGGGTACACAAATTTAAGTGACATTCAGACTCCTGGCAAGTACCCAACCCACCGCACTGGTAACACAGATGTTGGGCATTTTTGAGTTGGGACATCATGGCAGTGAATCACTGAAAAAAAATCAGTGATTCATCCTGTCTTCTTTTCTCCCTTAGCAGTAGGGAGATGGATTTTCAGAGAGGGATAAACTTTCTATTCTCTGAGGTACTGAACATTGAGCAAGGTTGGATATAAGAAAAAGGTAGATGGTTAATCCAAGTAACTCTAGCAGCTCTTTAATATGACATCTTGCTTTTGTGACTTCTTTATTAATCTTAACTGTTAGAAATAAAAACAAGTTATATTGTGTGAGAGCATCTCGTGATTACTATATGTGCTCCCACAAATACAGTGGATACTTTATTTTTCCTTGAAGTTTCCCTTGCAGTTTCATATTTCCTCTGTGTTCCATTTGCATCTGGTGTTCTCAGATAACTTACACAGCCAGGAATTAAATAATATCTCGAAAATCAAAAGCAGAATTATGAGGCTCAATAGATCAGTAGTAAGTACAGTAAACACTTGACAAAAATACGGAGACAACTGGGGTCTGGAACCAGTCCCATTTTTAACACCTCTAAAGCGTCTGTCTAATTAGGTTCATTTTTTGACAAACAAGAGTGGGATTAGATCAGCATTACAGTTATAGCAGCCACATGACAGAACCTAGACAATTTTTGTCAATTTTTAGTCCTATACTGGCCTCTCATTTACAAAGCTCATGGGAGACTACACTACTTCCTCATGAGTATGAATCATCACGTTTACCCACATGTCAGAGTTAACCTACAGCGAAACTGCCATCTTTATAAATATTTCACAACATTTCAAAAATGGCATTCTGTCTGGGAGAAGGAGAGCAAGATCACAGCCCATTTATTCTCCCTCTTTTTTTCCTGGAGGGGAGAAGGGCAAAGTGAAATTCTGTATTTCAGATAACAGAGACACCATTCCTAACATATTGCAATGTCATATACTGAAAACATGGTCGGTAAACAACTGTAAGCCCCTACTTGTTCATATGACAAATATTTCACTGAAAAATGGAGCAACATCAAAAAGCTAGAAAACAAATGGTCATTCTCTGTCAACATTGCAGCTGGTATTCACGCAGGTTTAGATGAATCCACGAGACACTTCTTCAGAGCTTATCCCAGGTGTCAGTTCAGCAAGAAATCTGGCTCCCGATAACCAAAGAGTTTAAAATCACCTTCAAATCGTGCATAGAGGCGTCTTATGTCTCTCTTGCTAATTCCTGAAAAATACCGCTCTACTTTTGTTCTGTTGTACACTGTTATGCCTGGTGGAATGGTGGGGTATGATACCAGGTGGTCTATGCCGGCTGCTTTCAAGATATACGGAGCATCGTCCTCCAGGGTTTCATGGTGTCCAATCACACTGTACGTGATTTCACAGGGAGCGCAAAGTTCCACATATGTTACCCAATGAATGATGTGGTCACCAAACTGAACATCCAACCATCGGTGATTGGGATCACCGAGGTAGCGCACAAAATCCTCAAACTGCAGCCCTTTGGTCTCTGTGCGGTTCTTTCTGTATTTACGAATGATGCCGGGAGCAATTTCATGCCGGTACCAAGGTTCAAACCGAGGATTGTGCACAAACTTGTCTTTAAATGCAGAAATAAGTCTTTCAAATGGATCTCTAACAATAAAAAACTTGAAGTATAAATTCAGTCTAAACAGAGGAAGAAAAAAAAGAAATTAAATAATTAAGGAACGTGTTTAGCTAAGTGTTTAAATTCTTTTTAGCATATACTTACAAAACATACATAAACTGACCACACACATGGCAATGTGAATCCTACACTACTGGGATAGTCTAGCAATATTATAATCAATAGGACTAGAAATACAATTTGTGTCTTCTTACTGGCAGTTTTCGTATATGGTACAAAGACGAAATAGTTTATCCTAGTTTTCACATTTTATTCAACTGGAGGAGATTAGCTTATCTCAGAACATAAACAGGAGATAAAAGATGCTGAAAGCTCCAAATCAAAGGTATTTTTAATGCCATGTGATTAGGCTCAAAAAGCAAAATACATAAAGACAAGGGGAAAAGTCCCTTGGTGCAGCTAAATGCATACAGAGGGGTGCATTTTTCACTGGCAGGCAATAAGACAAATTGCTGCTTAAGTAAAAAAAAAAATCTACCATTTTATTTACTTTTTTGTTATGCTTTCAGTAATGGTTGACAACATCACTGAAATATGAGACTACAGTTTTCAACAGAATTTCACATTATTATTGTGATACTGTAATATGTAATATTCTGTAGTCAGAGATTAAAATAAATTGAAAACAAAGTTTACCTCAGTAAATAGCCGAAAAAGGAGATTGAGAGCCCAGCCCTCACTGAAATAAGTGGATGGACTCTTTTCAGCCTCTACAAGCACTTAAATCAGTCTTCAGGTTCTCCTGACTTACTCCTAGCCAGGCAGGGCTAGAGGTTAGCAAACTAGATCAACAAATCCACACCATCCCCTCTCTGTACACTTAAATTCTCTGATAAATTCAGAATTCCCAACCAATCCCATGTTATGCATCTCCAGCACAGCTTCTGTCATAAGCTGAATGCAACAACCCAAATCATAATGGCATTCAACTTTAAATATCCTAACTATGGCTCATCCTGCAGATGAACAGTTACTTTTATGCAGGGCTATTCACAGGGAGGGAGAACACATCCACGTTCTCAAGAACTTAGTGTCAATATCTTCTCTTGCACAGTATCAACACAAGCGACTCCAATTCCACAGGTACTGCTGTGATAAATGTATTTGTGCCACTGCATGCAACAAACCTTGCACTGAGCTCTACTGGCAGCTGACACATGTATAAGGGGCTGACTCTTCAAAATGGCTTAATACACACAAACCCCCTGTAAGCACATATTTACAAGTGTCCACTGCCATCTTATGTCCTGTTCTCTCCATGTTGCCACCCCTCACAGGGATTATATATGGCATAGGCTCTAGTAGAGATGAGAGCAGAGAGAGTTAAAAATCTAGCCAAAGTAATGTAGAAGGTTCTACTGCAGAGTATTTTTTCGGCTCTGAAAATAACTAGAAGCATCCAAACAGGAAGACAAAGTGGTTCAGCTGAACAGACAATACTCTCAGGCTAAGAGGCACTAACATTTCAAATCTAATTAGTTCAATCCCGGTAAGTCTGCCTGCAGTGACAATCTTGCCTGTAAGCAGTAATCATCCAAGGCATCATCCATCCTTATCATCCAAGGCATCAGGATGGACCTTCCAACTAAACCTTCCCTTCTGAAAGCCAACTATCTAACAATTACGTATGCATTGAACTATGGAAACCCTATATGCAGAGGGAGTTGGTTGGCTCACCTATCTGTATCACAAATTACACTGGTGTTCTCTTTGAAAGCCAGGAGAAAAGTAGACACAGCAACATCTGTGAGGATAATGGAATAGTGCTATAATACAACTGGTGGAGCAGAAATCCTGCTGTCCTCAATTCCAGATGGAGACTTCAGCTGTACCCCTGACTGCTCGTACCACCACTGACTCCAAACTCTGCCCACACCCATTGGAAGCCACCACTTACCGTTTTTTAATTTCAGAGTCACTGAAAGAGGACAAACGTGGAAGGCCGTTCTTCTCATGATCATGTACAATATTTTCTGGGATCTCTTCTATGGAAGAAAATGCCCCTAGACAAACCAAATCGGAGAGCAAGTTATTCTTTCAAGGGAAGAAACAGTGAGTAAAAGTAAGCGTGTGTGCCTTTGGCTGACACATTTATGTCTTTCTCTTTTCTGTATTCTTACCATTTACAGTTACTATGTGTAAAGCTGTTAAATTATGAGAGATTCTGACTGCAAAGCTAGAACCTGTTAAAATTCTTTAGGGTATGTGACATCAAGATCCAAGACCACATCTGCACTTCCCCATCCTGAACCTCCAAATAACTACTTATGTATTTGGATGTAAATTACTCCCCCTCAAGTATCAGTCCTGCCTGCTGAAACCACTCAAAGAGGAGAAAGTTGGGCCAACTGCAGCAGTAGCCTTCATCAGCAGATACTGGTACACTGGCAGCTTAAGGCAGAAGAGACAAGTGTTTATATAGAAACAATTTTCTATCATTATCTGACATGACTGAACTAGGAAGCTCAAGGTGAAAAGTTCCCTGCTGTTAAGACGTGAGTTATCCTCCACTCGGAGTAGCCAATACACCCCTGCCTGTCCTGAGGCATTCTTCGCATGTTATCTCCGACATCTGATAAGAGTAGATACTTCTAATGCACTCACATAATTCCATATTTAGTACTTTCTTTGTGTGTGGCTTTCATAGGTATTATGACATATGCATGCACATATAGGCATATTTCTGCTCAATTTTTACCTCCCATCCATATATCAAAGATGAAACTAATATTAAAGTTTTTAAACACATACTCCTTGCTACAAAGGTCTTGCTGAGGGACACAGTTCATTTGCCAGTTTGTGACTGTTTCCTTCTCTCTGGGTGCACAAACTAGTTCACATAAGGTACAGAAAACAAAAACTCAAGTGCAGAGCTGGCTGTTTGCAGGGCACTTCTAACAAGAAAGCTGGGTTTACAATGTTCAGGTTTTGCCTAGATCTTGGAAAATTATGCCACCTGCAAAACAACAGGAGGACATCAATGACGCAAATATCTGTAGCAAATTCACTGCCCTGGTCCACAGACAGGCAAGATGGTCTCATGTCAAACAAGGGTGTGTTAAATATGATCATGTTAAGTTTACATATACAGATAGTGGTACAGCACAAAACCCTGAGGAAATGTGTTATTTTTATTGGCATACCAGGCTACTAGAAGAGGATGGTAGCCTACATGTAGACAGGGAGTGTTCACCTTGTAGATAATTTTTCAAACACACTAGTCCCTTTACTCCTTTTTTCACAGTCTTTTATAACGTACCTTTGTTGACCAAACTGTTGCCTTAAGCACCTCAGAATCTTCATAATGGTTCACTGATAGAACATACACAAGATTTCAGCCGTACAGACTAACGGCAGCTGCCAAGTTTTAAGTAGCTTTCCTCATGGCTAAAAAACTCTAATTAAAGTCAGTGGCCTTTAGTAGAAATTTCTTATTATTGTTAATTAGGAATTATGACACCTTGTAATACTTTCAAATTTTATAAATTAGTGCCACCCCTTCAAAGATGAGAAACCTGCCTACCACATGCATGTGGGTACTCCATCATGACTCAAATCCCTTTTGAGCCAAGTAATAGCAATATTTATTTTCACAGAAAGAACGGGTCTATCTTATTTTAAAGGGATGTTTTGAAAGGACTAGAAGCAACTGTGATGAATGAAAGGCTGAAATTGAGTATCAGTGTACAGAAATGCAGAAAGAATCCATTTTTGTGTTGCTCCAATTAGACCAATTCCGTTCTCTCTTCCTCCTCCTCAAAGAAACCCACACACCCACAGCAGAGTAGATACCATTTAAAACAATCAAGACTTTTTTCCACTGAGTGTTGCCCACTTTTGGCGTCTGACAAAACAGGATCTTGTGCTTGTCACACACAAATATTCGGTCCAAGACGAATTTGGAAACTGCAGTGTGAGAAAGATCTCTCAATGCAGTGTCTCTGCAGATGTTCCTGAGAAGCTCAAGTCTTTCCATATGAACCAGGGGCTGGCGGATCAGATTTCCAGAAAAAGCTTTTCCAGTTGGCTTTATGAAATGCAGAGGGGAAAGAAAAAACAAAAGCGAAAGAATTTAGTTTTCAGATCAAATTCTAAAAAGCCCCAAGTAGCGCACCCTAATGACCCCCAGATTCACAATTAAAACAGTGCTATGTATTAACTAAAGGAGTAGCCCACAGTTCTTCCTGTCCTTCCTGTGCTACTGCTGTTGGTTCTGTACTCGTTGGTTCTTATCTTAACTCATTAGGTAGTAGGATACAGTAGTAAGAGCTTTTCCATACAATAATTTAAGTCTGCTGCAGAGCAGGAGGGTCTTATCTGTGTGCATAAAACATGCCTTGACCAAATAATGGAACTCCAACAAAGCTTCAACAGCCCCAAGGAAAGCTTCTGAGGAGTTGGGGACAGGAATTTCAACATAAATTATGCTTTAAACTCTGAGGAGTTGTGGCTGACCCATGGTGTGATTCTTGGGGATGTCCTGTGCAGGGCTAAGAGTTGGACTCGGTGAACCTTGTGGGTCCCTTCCAACTCAGAATATTCTGTGATTCTGTGACCCATGTGTCTGGAAAAGAATTTAGGATAAAAGTTCTGTGTTGTTTTCTAGCACCTGTAGGCATTCAGTGTTTCCATTTATCCAAGTTGAAATAAAATTAAGTGGACAATGAGCATCAGTGCTTACTGTGGTAAATAAAATAAGTAGGCAGGATACCTCTCCCCAAAGATGAACGAACTGTTTCATATGTCTCATTTTTCTGAGACTAAGACAGGAACCACAACCACCTCTTGCTGCACAATTAATGGGGAGAGAGGAAAAAGAAGATTCTCTGATTAAGAGGTGATGGGAAATTTTAAATTTCTACTGACAAATTTTCACCTTTCCACTAACTGATATACATAGTTGGCAATCCCCAATATCAATACAGACTAGAGGATGAACTGATTGAGGGCAACCTTGTTGAGAAGGACTTGGGGATACTGATGAATGAAAAATTGGATACGTGCTGGCACTGCATACTTGCAACCTGGAAAGCCAAACGCATCCCAAACCACATAAAAAAGCAGTGTGGCCATCAGGTCAAAGGAGATGATTCTCCCCCTCTGCTCTACTCTACTGCCACCTGGAGTACTGCATCCAGCCCTGGGGCCCCAACACAGGAAAGACATACACCTGTTAGAAAAGGCCCAGAGGAAGGCCATGAAGATGGTCAGAGGGACAGAGCACCTCTCCTATGAAGACAGGCTGTGAGAACTGGGGTTGTTCAGCCTGGAGAAAAGAAGGCTCCAGGGAAACCTCACTGCAGCCTTTCAATGCTTACAAAGGGTTTATAAGAAAGATAAAGAGATACTTTTTTCCAGACCTTTAGTGACAGGACAAGGGATAATGGTTTACAACTAAAAGAAGATAGGTTTAGATTAGACATTTAGAAATTTTTTCCTACAAGGGGGAAGCATTGGAACAGGTTGCTCAGAGAACCTGTGGATGCCTCATCCGTGGAAGTGTTCAAGGCCAGGCTGGATGGGGCTTTGAGCAGCCTGGTCTAGGGAAAGGTGTCCCTGCCCATGGCAGGGGTGTTGGGACTATATGGTCTTCAAAGGTCCCTTCCAACCCAAACCATTCTGTGATTCTATAATTTTAGGCAGTGTCCAAGCTATAGATGAAAAAGAAATGATTTTGCTTTTTGTCCCAATACTCCTTAAGGAAAAAATAATCTCATTCTACTTTTTTGGTTTGTCACTCTTCTCCAAGAATGTAATCTGAACAGTTTGTCAGACTGTTTATCTTTCAAAACAATTCCTTTTGCACGCAACTAGAATTAATGCTGTTATTCTACATTTCATGCTCCCAGGAATTCAAGAGGGAATAGTTTTAGATCCAGGAACCTTATTATCCTCTTCCATACAAGTAAAGGAAGATATTAAAACTGACTATACAGATCTGCCAGCCTTCCACTGAACAAAGTGTTTTTTCCAAACCTCAATTTCATGGGTTTTACATATGAAAACAAAAAGTGTCACATTTATATAGCTAACCTACCTTCTATGCTGCATCACAAAAGTACTTTAAACATAAGATGACTTATGTCATTAAGGTACCAATGCAAAAAAAGTTGGATTTTGCCCACTGTGCAACTGGTCTCAAATTTACATTTGCATAAGGGATTTTCAGAGTTTCCTTGTCAATTAGCAAGTACTACTTTATTGCTGAAGGCACAGAACTATGCATCTAAAGGATCAACTTGTATTGATTACTATTGTGTTCACAATCTACTTTGGAAAAATGCTGAAATGGAAAGCACGAAGAGCATAAAACATGAAAAAGAAATAGAGACTGACAAAAAGAAAGCAGAGAGTTTTGGCAGAGGACTAAGAGAATAGACAAGATAAAGGCTTGCCCTCAACAACCACAAACCTGATGGTTATGGCAAGGCAGAATACAAGTAATCCAAAACTGGGCCATTATATTAAAAAAAATGACAAAAAATTAACAAAAATTACTCTCCTGACTTGATAAAGGAGTACTGTAACAATTTTCTCCTAGAAATGGAAACATGGCAAGTTGAATCATTCAGATGAAACAAAACAGCAGATTACCGAAACAAACTAGCTTTGTGAAGTTAAAATGAATTCTGTCGGCTCTATTAAATAGAACAGTCTCAAAATAATTCATGTCTAGCAATTCATTTTAACAACAGGAAGTCCTTACTTAATCTCTTATTTTCACCTACTCTTTAATACATGTAACCCTTATCTCAGCAGTAAGCACCTGGAATTCTTCAGGCCAATGTTTTTCCTCTGGCGCATGTACCTCCTCCACTTTTGTCACAGCTGTCAGTATCAATGACTCTTGCCTGACACCGTAGCCTAAAGAAGGAAGACAGATAAGAGCATTACAGAAGGTGAGGGGAAGGTAACTACTTCTGCTTTATCGCTAACACAAATGAACATTACTTTCTGTATTAAGCTTACAAAACGTTAGGATTTGTTTCTACATGGAAAGGTATTGGACAACACACAAGACAGACTATGAATATTTTAAAGGATGCACACTGTAGGAATTTTGGATGCAATTTCAGCTGAGTTTTACCAAACATGCCCATTATCTTTTACTTGGGATCTTTTTCTTGTTTGTTTTTTTTTTTTAAAACAAACTGTGCAGAGACATGGTAATCTTGAATTCAAATGTCGCAGGTCACAGACAATTTGGTACAATGATATGGACTTGTGTGTAGCTTTTTATTTTTCAATAAACTTCCCAGAGCATGTCCAAATAAAAAACTTAATCTATAAGGTTTCTCTCTCCCTTATTATTAGTAGATAGGTTTCTTCTGCTGTAAACTCCTAAACTTATCAGAAGAAAAGTGTCATTAAGGACCACCTTTTATTTCTGTGGTGCTCTAAGTAAATACCTCTAACCAGCAATAAAGATCCCCTCTTCCCTTATTACTGGAATGATGGCCTTCCTTAGACAGTACCCTTAATAACAAACTTAGCTGATACTCTTGTGCTCTTTTAGTGATTTTAGGGCAGCTAATATTTTGAGACCAAATTAAAGCATCTAAGGCAAGAACCCTTTTCATCTTTTGCATACGGTATGGTACAGAAAAACTGAAAAATAACACAAGGCTGTAGCTTTAGTCTACACAGTGCAGAAAGATCAAAAATAATTTCAAGCAGATTTCTCTTATTACAAAGCAATAAATTATTTCTCCCTGAAAATTTATGTACATCCACATTGGACTACTTTTCCCTTCATACATCTTCTTCAATGAATAATGTTTCTTCGTCTGCATCCACAGGGGCTTACTGTTTTATGGTTGAGAAAATATGTGTACTCCCTGTGTTCTTTACTTAAGGCAGTACTCTACTCTGCTTACACTGGATTTTAACAAAGGGCACGCATGGAGAAACAAGTTAGAATTGAAAGCAATGTAAGCATGCAGCCAATCAGATACTGTAATTACAGTTGTGTGCAGACTTACTTCATGGTATTCTTTTGTAAAATAATTTGATTCAGTAGAAGAGCAGGTCAGGTATTTTTCATTATCATTGTGTAAAAGCATGCCTACAGATGCTACTAGCGATGGACAGAACATTCCTCTTTCTCATTAAGAAGTTCCTATTGCTCATGCTACCCAAGACGTCGGTAAAAGGCTTAAGCAAAAGAACACTGATTCCTTGATCATCTGCCAGTTTTATTCTATCTGCTAAAAAGATACATCCAAATAAGGAAAATTTCTGACAAGCCATAGTTTATTTAGTCTGGAAGAGTTTCTCCAGGATTTGCCATCCTGTTTGGACTTCCTCCAAAATTCTGTTGGTATATTCAGAGTACATCCCTTTATTAGTTCTATTTCAAGCACTGGTATCTCCAATACATACATACACTTAACCACACTCATGCCTTTGCAGGGCAAGCTTGAGAGTTTATACATTTTCTGCTCAGAGAACTATTCAAAAAGAGAGGAAGATTCAGTATAGAGAAAAAAAAAAGAAAAATGGGCAAGCCAAGGTAATAAAAAGCAAGTAAATGCAGAGGGTATAATCTAAAAATTTATTTTTTAAAAAATACATTTTAATCTTCTTGACAAATTCTGGAGGAAAGGACCACTCAACGAATAAGTGAACTGTGAAACAAGACTTGGTATAGAATGAAATACTGGAAGATACAACTACATAACATAAGGTCAGCTGATTTGCAGATGTGCTAGGGCTCAAAAACAGTTGGGTCCAAGGAAAGCTAAGTTAGCCTACAGTTCTCCTCTGTAAGACTTTCTGAACACATCTCCAAATAGAGGCATGCTGTTTATAAAGGTACACCTGATATATTTATCCAGTTACATAATATGTTATCAAGTTACTGAAACATGGCACCAGTGATGTCAGCGCTTCAAAAATTACAGATTTTTTCACATATCTTAGGAAGATGCAGAAACACAAATCTCTTAAGGCTGTCATATCATCACCTTCACCCAAAACTCTCTGTAGGATGACTTTGTAACAGCAGCTGCTTAGCAGACTGAAAACTGTGCTGTGTGGTGTCATCAAATGGCTTAAATTCCTCATCAGCTTAATAACATCTGGGCTACTTAAGCTAAGCAAAAGCCCGTAAGCTGTTTGTAAGTCAAACAGCAGAGGATAACACTGAATGCAAGAAGCAGGGCAGAGGTGGCTACACAGACTGCACTGCAAAGGAAATAAAACTTTCCACAAGTTTTACATAATACCTCAGTCACAAGACAAGCAGCCACGAAAGGACAGAAACTAATATCACGTGAAATGAACTCTTCAATACCTTGTGAGTCTCCTTTGGGTTTAAGCAGGTAATTGTGCTCTCTTGTTTTGCTCAACATCTACCCCAGTAGATCGTGCTACTGAAACTAAATGTACTTGAAAAAGCTGACCTAAAAGACAGTACTTGCAAACATGATCCCTTCTGTTCTTAAACACCAAAGAAAAGACATGATGTTAGTTTTCCAGAATTATACCAAGAAAAGCAGGAATTGAATATCAGCCGTGTCACTTCTAGAAACTTAGTTGTTCTGTTCTCAGTCCTACTGAAAAGTGGTAAACATGCTAAGAGCTACTTTTCACAGAAAAGAGTATTTGTGTGAAACACTACTCAATTTTCTGTTTCACATCAAAGTTGAACTTACCATCTGGGTCTTTAAAAGTCAACGTGATAAACTTGCTAGCAACCATGAACATGAATATCACCCAAAAGCATGCAGCTAGCAGCAGCCACTGGTGGTGCATGTTGTCAGGCATGAGCCATATAAAGTTGATGTTTCCTGTTTGAAAGAGGAAAGATTGACACATTAATTATTTTTGTCCCAGTTTAGAAAAATACTTTCCATAACCAAAATGCAAAAACCAAAATGTGCATGTGTGTCATAAAACATAGTAGTAGATTTCACTTTTTACTTTTTGCCTATTCAGCTGGGTTTTCAACTAGTGTTAAGGCTGAGGCAATGTAACCACCAGCTGCTATCAAAGGGAGGCTTCGCTCCTCCTTCACCCCTACATACACATTCCCAGCTCCCTCCTTGTACTGGCAATAGCACTGTCTATCTCTCTGGGGAGACAGATCAGCAAAACCCATGATTTTTTTACAGCATGGTTTATTTTTCAATTTAAGTAAGCAAGACAGGTCATTGTAGGAAAGGCAGGGAGAATGAAGAAAGCTGCGCTCTCAGTGTTAGATGTAACATTAACACCGTACTTGGTTATCCCAAGTCACCTCAGGACATATAACACTAAGCACCATCCACGCAAATAATAAAAAGGGTTTCCTTGCAGCAGTGCCTCCTACCTGTAGCTGCATCCCTGCAGGTAAGCCTCACAGATAGGACTTCCCCAGGACAGCAGGAAGAGTTACCCAAACAATTGAGACTGCAGATTTAATGTGCAAAGAAACCACCCACAGGAACTGACAGAATCCAAGCAGAGTGAAGATGAGGATACTGCACAGTATTATGAATGCAGCGTCTACCCTGCCTCGCAGCTTTAAAGTCTGCTGTACTGCTCTTAGCACTTCTATCCTGATTTTTCAAACTGTAACCCTAATAAATTATTTTTTTATTATTAGAAGTTAAGATTAAATATAAGGAAACCCATGACAAAAAAAGTCCCCAGCCATTAAGAGAAACGTATCATTTTAAGCTACATCTTTCACTGCTTCTGATGGGCAATACACACAGGGGCTGCCACCGAGTATCTGTGAAAGCTCCACTGCAAAAAAACTCCAACAACCCACAACAAAAACCTAACAGCAAACATCATCACTTACATACCAAAATCTGAGACTTCTCAGGTTTGAATATTTATCCTGCAAAAATACAGCACCATTGTCTCTATTGTTGCTGGAGAGACAGACACCTGAGGGCCTGAACTCAGGTGCTGGAAAGTTAAAATGTAAGTGAATGCTTCCTTTTGAGGACACATGCAACACAACATCAAAACACTTAACCAAAGGGGATCTAATACAAAAAAATCTCATACAATGACATCCTCACAACAATCCTGTGAGATTTGTGTTTGTAGCCTCAGGAAGAACAAAAATCCAAAATCACGCATGCAACTATCAATAGGATCAAACTCACTCCTAAAGTAGCCACATGCAATTTCAAAGAGAGTCACGTCTGCATGGTTTGTGATCACAATTTCTATACAGCCATTTGAGTGAATTACCAGGGAATAAGCCATATGCCCTCATTCCCATTTAAGATGCTAAAAATGTGCTAATATATACTTCTAAAGAAATTTATATTGAGTTTTTCAGTCATATACCAGTATTCCACCTTCTTTGTTCCCACAAAGCTTCAATAACAGAAGTAAGCCTGGTTTTGACGTTGTTTCAGCATGTCCATCTGCAACATCAGTACTACTGCTACAGGTGCCAATCACTTTTCCAACTACCTTTTGCCTTCCAGCAATGCAAATGTTTCCAGGAAGGGTTCTCACTGTAGCAGACAGAAGTGAAATGTCTTCAGGGTATGTTGAAAGCCTGTGCAGGCAGACAAGCAGATCAAAACAGATTTAGGACCAGAAGGATGTATGCAAAATGGGTAAGAAGAGGAAAAGAACAGAATATCACAAATAAAAAAAAATCATAATTTTTAGCAAGGATGGCAGTGTTCAGGCCTAATTTTATTTTCTCAGCTTGGTTTTTGAAAGATCCTTTTTTTCCTCCTCTTTTATGGTTTCATTCTCCTATAAGCACCACGCTTAGGTAAAAAGATGCATCAACTGTCTTTTGGACAATTACAGGTGCTGTGACTTCCATGAAGACAACATTTGTCATTGCCTATTTTCTGATGCAATTCCCCAACTGCCAGTTGAGCGTGCATGAATTCCAGAGGACTGACCTGTTTCCAGCTAAGCAGTTCAAAAGTTATTCTCTATCTACCATTGCACTTGTACAAAACTTGCCCTAAGATTCATGCTGACAACCACTAGGTCTCAAAGGTCCTCATTTTTCAGTCTGCCATGACATCCACCATCTCCCACTTTAAGCACTGATATTTATCTTTCAGACCTAATGATCATTTGAAAAATTTTCTAACTCTCACAGATGAGGGAAATTTAGATCAGATATCAAGACACAAAAATGTAGTAATGACATTTTTGCTTTTTAGGTAGCTCTGCTAAGCCATAAGAACCATTCAACACTCAAAAAACAACAGAACCTCAGTTCAAGGCAGCAGACTGACAGAAGCTTTAAGAGGACACTCTGCAGGAGGAAATTTCTTTCTAACCATCAGCTATGGGCTTTTCAGACATATAATGAAAGGTCTGGGCCAGACCTTTCTATCCAACTCAGTATATTTGTTCTGCATTAAGAAGGGTAGAAACAGCCTCCAACATTCATAGCATCCCTGCTAGTCTGCCCACTTTTATAATGGTGATGGATACATACCATTCAGTAAGACCTATTGATCTATATCCCCTTATGTAATTTACGTATTGGATTTCTAAGAAATTGCGTTAAATGACATGGGAAAAGCAATTAGCATACACAGGACTGTGCTGCCAGGTCCTGTGCTGTAGGGATAGAACATTTCAGCCAAAATCACCCAGAAGCATCTCCGGACTCAGAGAGCAGAAAGGGAGTAGAATTGCAGTCACATCCATAACCACCACCACTATTACCCTTCAATATGTTCATGCTGAGAGGAAAATGTAAAGCAGCTTTGTCTGCTTTTTTTTTTATGCACGCAGCAACTCTGCAACCATACTTATCAAAGTAATAGTCTTGTCAGAGGATCTCTCATAATGTAACTACAATGCCTGGCACTGTTACTCACTTCCAGCATCCTACACTACATCTGTATCAGCAGCTTACCACCGATCTCAAGAAGCAGGACTATTCAAAATTATATATAGGAGTACCTCAACCATTACACTCACTTAAATGCAATGATCAGTATTTTTTTTTTAAATAATGTGTTTATGTCTCCCTTTCTCTACCTACTTTAATATTTTTATTGTTTTCACATACGGTAATTGCACTTCCTGCTTTATTCTGATATTACTGTATTTCTGTCGCCTCTCCTGTTACTTATTTTCTAGTGAATACATGTACAAGCTACTGTTTTTTCTCTATAATAGTTTTCTTCTGCTTCCAAAAGTGTCTGTTACTTCTTGTTGTCTAAAACATTTTTTTCTTTACAAGTAGAAGAAGCAAAAAATATGTTGAAGGTGTAGTCCATTTGCTCACAATGAAATACACTGTGAGTTTTCCAGTTACTCCTTCTCCCGCTTATTACAATTCTACACTTTTTAGGAGCACAAGATCCCCAAAACTCCTCTCTCCATCCATTCCTCTGTCCTTCCCTCTCAGGGCTACTTAGCACAAACTGTCACATAACCCTCAGGTTAGCCAGATGCCAGTTTTGCAAGAGAAAAAAATGGGACTGCAAACACAAACAAGAACCAAAGATCAAGACACAGAGTTGCAGGCTTGACCCATGGCTCACGAGTAACCTGCTACCTCAAATAAACACTCATACTTTGCCAAAGACTGCTGTCTTCATGGGAATGATGGGATAAAGTGCAGAACATTTAACATTAAAACTCGGTGCACGGACTCTGCTCTGCAGCTTGTGCTGCTTGGACTGGGGCTCCTTGGCAGGACAGTGCCTGGGGGAATCATGACTGGCAGCAGCATGCCAGTAGTCCCAAACTCCCAACTCTTTGCCCATCTGCACGTGATTAATGATGTCATTTCAAATGGAACTGGTAATAAAGGCCAAACAACAGCTAGCTGGGATAACTAATCCATTTTCATCAATGTCTCCTATGTGGTATCTTAGAGGTGAGAGATCTGGCCAATTTATTACACTTTAAAAAAATCTTGGATCAAAATCTGTCACACAGGCTCCTTTGGCAAGTTGTGTGGTGCAACTAAACAATGTTACATTATACTAGGCCTTTCTGGAAACTGGTAATTTCCTAAGGTTTTTCTCCTCCCGACGGCACGAACAGGCCCGTGGCTCTGCTCTTCCAGCTCCTGCTGGAGAGGGGAGCTCTCCCTGCGCACGCACAGGTCACCTGTCAGCGGGATGGGAACCAACTATGGGAGCAGCAGCGCCTGCACCGCTGCGTGACCCACCTCGGCCCGGGGCAGGCTCGGGAACGGGACCCTCCTCCACCCCAGCACGCCGTGCCCTGTCTGACAGACACCAGCTCCCACTCCAGCGGGCACCCCACGCTCTTCACAGCCGGGAACGGCAGCAGCTCCTCTTTCGCCACCGTCGGGGCTTCCTGGGGGCTCCACTCATTCCGTAAACACAGGAGGGTCCCCCCCAGGAAGCCGGGACACGGCCGTGATCTTACAGGCAGGGGACGAAACGAGGCAATGCCCACCCCCAGCCCCGGCTCCGGGCGCAAGGACCTGGGCTGAAGAGGCGTGAACTTTTCCCGTTCCGGAGGAGGAAGCAAGGCGGGCTTCTTCTCACCCCCGGCAGGGATGGATAAGCCATGCCCGCAGCGCCCGCCGCCTTCCTCGGCCGATCCGGGGTGCCGGAGGAGCATCTCCCAGGGACTACCGGCCGCCAGGCCTCCCCCGCCCGGGCCCCTGCCCGGCCCTCCCCGGCTTACCGGCCCTCCAGCGCCGCTCCCCGCAGCGCCGGGGTCCCGCCTCACTCGGCGGCACGGCCGGCCCGCTCGGGCGGCCCCGGCTGCCGACACATCCCCCCCGCCCGGCTGCGGGCGGCGGCGGCGCCTCCCCGGGCCCGCTCAGCCCCTGCTGCCGCCGCCCGGCCCTGCCACCACCGCCTTCATTTCCTCCCGAGGCCGCGGGCAGGCCCCAGCCCCGCCGCCGGGAAGGGGAGGAAGATGAAGGCCGCCACAGGAACGGCGCGGCTCGGCTCGGCTGCGAGAAGACGCAGCGCCGCACCCGGCCGCCCAGAGGCGGGAGGGGGAGGGATGGAGGACGGGCTGGGCGGCTCTGCCCTTCCCTCCCTTGCCCTCCCGTCCCCGCCTCGTCTCGGCCTGGCGGGAGCGGGGCGTGCGAGCCCGACTCGCGTAAATACACGTGTATACGTATGCTTGGTTTGGTTTGGTTTTTTATTTACTGTTCAAAAAACCTTTAATAGGTCCCTAACGCTCGTGTTTAAAAAAAAAAAAAAACAAACCACACAACCCCCCAACAACAACAACAACAAACCTGAAAATGAGAGAATCACAGAATCATTTTTATTGGAAAAGACCTTTAATACCCCTCGTCCTGGCATGGCAGATGCAAGGCGGGTTTAGGCTCCAGGAGGAGAGGAAAGGTGCCGTAAAATGTGGGAAGAACAGCAGTAGTATGAAGGCAGGTGTCTGAGCCCTGCTGTACAGCCCAAAGCCCTGCCCGGGCTCCTTTCCCCCCAAAGACATGATGTAGTAGTGCACACACAGTTGCTGCACACAGCACTCTGATCACTGGACCGGAGAGATGCTCACCTGCAGGACTCTGATACCTGCAAATCCCATCAAAACCGAGTGCTGGTGATGAGTCTCTTTTTAACAACTATTTAAACAAGTCCTCTTGGGCACGTTTTGCAGTCTTACAGTGCACTCTTCCCTTTTAGAGGGGGATTTAGAGCCTCTGATCCATGCATTTTCAGACTTGACTACCATGCTGCACTTTGCTAAAGCCCAACCAAGTCCAAGGATGATGTCATTGGTATGGATGCCACGGTCAACCTATGGAGCAGAACAGGCTAATGCAAATGTCTTAGCGGCCATGTGTTCAGTGCTATGTTGACGGCTGCTAGCCCTCAGTGAGGCAGCAAAAGCATAGCTTTCACTGGGAACCAATGGCCAAAAGCCAGTAATCAGAAAACCAATTCTCTACCTGACTCTATGTTTGTTTGTAACAGCATCTTGGGACACCACATTCTTGTGCCTCCCTTCCTCTACCTGTGAAGTAGAAATTGTGATAAGTGACAGTTACTTTGTTGGCAAAGCATATTGGAAATCTGTGGCTGTCACCAGTTTGAGTCTTGAACAGGCTAGAAAGTTGCTCCTTTCTTCAGGCTTCAAAGCAATGACTACAACCGCAGCCACGCAGATTTATTAATAAGCTGTCTCCAGCTGTGGAACTAATTCCTGCCAGATTATCAGGCTCAGCTCAAGAATTTTAACCTTTCAAGTATGTTGTTACTGACATGTGTAATAATTAATCCAGTACAAAAGAAACCAATTTTCCAAACTAAGCACAGTTAATAAGCTTTGTTGTCAGTAATTGGGCCTGAAAGTGTCTGATGAAGTTGAAGAATGTGTTGCATAGGCAACTGTACTGTTGGATTATGCAGTTGCTAGTTCAGGCCAACAGGATTCTTGCTACTAATAATGTTAAACTGTTAGGTTTAGTACTTTAAATAGGCAGCAAAATCAACAGTTGAGTGTGAGTTCTTTTTAATACTAGAGAACTTTTACATTGTCAGAGCAATGCAAAGGATAGTTGAGTTGGTGAAAAGTCACTCTTCCCCTCTCTGGGACATTCTAGAGTGACTTCTTGAGAGATATGCCTCTGTAGCCAATGGAAGTGATGCATCCATTTTTTCTTTACGAACATGGGCCTAAATCTAAAAAATTCATCTTAATAACATGTTCAGTGTTTATGCCATTAGAAAAAGGTTTGTATGTCCTAATTAAATATGTCTTGTATATCTTCATTCCAGGTTTGACGTTTCTCCTGGAAGAGTCTTACTTGCAAGAGATTAACATTTGCAACTTGGCCAGTCAGGGAGGACTGAGGTGGTACTGGACATTTGAGCTGCAGGAACACATTCAAGCATTATAAGAAGTTATCTGTCAGTGGCAGGCTGTCTTGACTGCTCTTGGTATGAGTTAATTCCAAATAGCATTTAAGCATAGCAAAAATGTTAAAATGAGCCCCTGTCGTGGGCAAGATAAGTAATCATACTGCAGTTTGCATTTGAACACTCCAGCCTAATCACACTGAAAGAATCCTCATTTTCCTTGACCTTCCAAGCTTATCCTATTCAGCAGAAGCCTAGGCTTGCCAATACTGTTCAACTTACACTGTTTATTTTTCACCCTTTGGTGTTATTTCAGGTTTTAATCCCATGCCAGTTACTAGGATTAGTCTTGGTAGCCCTTTTAGTCATGCTTTGTTTCCTTAAGAGCTGACCTTAAGACAAGTCACTTGGTTCTGCATCAAGTACTCAGGAAGAACAAATCTTATTTAAATCAGCAGGAAGACATGCTTTTCCTAGCGCAGTGCCATTATTAGTGAATTCATCAATCTGCTTCATGACTGTATTTCTGAGGCATAACTGATCACTAAAGGAGATCTCTTGTGTACAAGTGTCTTGCTTTGCAGCTGGTCAGACATGGCACCTTTGGTATGTAATACATTTATCAAGATGTGATAGTCACCAGCAGATTCTTTTTCTGGAACATAAGGGAGCTTATTTAAATGTGGTTCTGGTTGATACAAATTAGAACATATAGAATACCTTGTGGCCTCTATAGTCACTAAGAAACACATCAGAAATAAAAAAAAAAATCAGGCCAAGGAATACAAGAATATACAGCCTCATACAGATGTAAGATTTTCTAGTATGGCCTAAATATAATACATAAAGTAGTATGTATTTCCTGGATTATTTTTTATATAAAGCAATTTCAACTAGCAATGACCTATAAAGTGCATATCAAACAGAGCTGGTGCATAGAAATGACTGAGGTGTGTGGAGAGAGTGGGGGGCCTTAGGGCTGATATCTGTAGTAAAATCATACTGGCTGCAGTAGGGGCAAGATTAGATCCGTAAGCAGCAAATCAGATGTGTTCATTTGAAGATTAAGTTCACTTCTTATTTCAGGGTAGAAACAAATTTTACCCCATGATAAGTGCCTTGGAATTGTTAAATCTTTTCATATCATTACACCATTTGTTGCCCTTTGAGAAGGACACAAAAAGTATAGACTGAGGTAAGTAGGTCATTAGCTGAACCATCTAATTTATCTTGCATTCTTCAGACACTATCTCTGAGCTGATAGTTTGAAAAGCAAAAACAGCTTTTCAAAGGTTTGTTAATAGCAATGAACCAAACGTGCTGCTAGGACTGGGCTAGAGGAGCTAAGAACTACATTTAATTATCAAATCAATGTCAATTAAAATTGAACTCAATGATTCAAAATTAATTATATAGGTCACAAAATGAGTGCAGCCAAAAAGCAAATTATCATGTCAATGTATCGAGGTAAGTCAATTCTTTAAATAAAAATCAGAAATAACAATAGAGTTTTAAGTCCCAGTTATGGGTGTTTTCCAAAGTAGAGAAATTAAGAAAATTGACTTAAGCAATTAGTGTTCAAACCAAGTTACTATCCTTCAAAGTAACCTGCTACCCTCTTTTAACCCTCTCCTTTCCCCATGGCCTGAATCAGACGGCTGGATTTACCAATTTTCATTTCTCTCTATAGCTGGCAGAGTCAAACTGGCAAGCAGCTGAGTCTTAAGTTCACCTGCCGCATTCACCAAGGTACAATTTCCAGGTGACAAAGTTGCTGTGATACTGCAGGTACAGTGCTCACTGTTACATCTGTGACTTAGATTCCAATGAGGGCAAGCTGCATGTACTCATGCACTGTTCTGTGCCTCAACAGGAGTTGCGAGATTGGCATTGCACAGACAGAGTGCCAGAACTGCTCTGGCACAGATAAAGAAGCAAACCAGGTTTTTAAGGGGTTTTTTTTTGTCATTGTTTCTCAAAAGAGAGTATTGGGTGGAGACAGCAGTGCTACTCTAAGCCAATATTTTTCTTTGCCAGTGTTTGAGATCACATTCTCAAATGTTGAAAAAACACATGAGGACAACATGGTAAGACGCAACTCCTGACTGACCTGATACCAGTGGTGCTACATTATCAAGAGTTGGGAGAGCTGTTGTCTTCTATTTGATTATCACTGCCTTAGAAAACTGACCAGTTTTGGGGTAAGCAGAAATACCTGAAGGAAGCTGAGGGGTGACTTGGGTCATGGGAGTGTAAGGATAAAAAAAAGAGGTGGACGCAGGTACAAAACCCAGGTCCCATTTGCTAATGAATGCATGTAGGATCAGAGTATTTCACATTAAGTGGAACAGCTTTCACAGGGATATTGAGTGCTTAAAATAATTTATAACTTGCTGGTTGGAGCTGGCTCTTAGGAGATGGCAGTTGTGGTATCTATCAGGAGAAATTTGAACATTTGTTTCCCATATACCAGTAGCTCCATAATTAACTAGGAACAGCACCACTCTCGTGAAGGCAAGAAAAAAATGTTTGTGCTACAGCTACTAGGAGATGCAAGTCTAGAAGTGTTATCCAAACTGAGGAAGGCAAGTCAGAGAGGGCTGGGACTTCATAGCTCTTGGCATGTCCTCCTGGCCAAGGCAGTGCAAAGGCAGACTGTGCTCTGGCATCAGGGAGTCGCTCCCCAGGGAGGGCACATGTCCTCCTCCACGGTGCAGCCTCTGTCCCATGCTCCAGACTATGGTCCTCTGGGAGCATGCTCCTCAACCAAGAATAATTTTGGAGCTATTTATGTCTGACTGTTTTCAGTGGAAATTAAGGGTCTGTCATTTTACAGAATCTGGAGCTTAGTCCATAGTTTCCTTGATTCTTTATTTAAAAATAAAAAGAGAAACACAAAGTGAAAATGCCTTGTGTTTTTAGGGGGTTATTTTGCTGCCTTCCTGAATGAGAGTTAATGATGTTACCATGTGTCCTGTAATTCACCATACATGTTTGCATGACACAATACTAAAAAAAAGAAATGGGAGAAGGAAGTTCCCCAGTCAACATGTAGACAAAAATAGGGATAGGAGGAAGAATTAAGAGAGAGAAGTTGGATTGTTTAGAAGAACACGGCCTTTGGAGTTGCAATACTGAGGTCAACAGAATTCTTCAGTCACTGAAACTTATGTTGAAGTTTCTTGCCCTTGAAAAAAAGACATCAGGCCCACAAGACCTAGCCTTGCCTTGATTATCTCTGGTAAATTTTATTTCCTTCAGCTTAATGTTTCCCAAGATATTAGTCCACAGTCAGTCTGGGGCTGCAACAATAAAATCTTGTTCTCACTAAGATGAGAACACATGGGGGATTGTCTATTTGAAAATTCCTATTTCTAAAATTAGTGTATTTTAACCAGCTTTGGCAACCACCACCAAGAAGAGCCCTGAAAATATGAGGGGCTGGGTAAATAGAAAGTTTTATTGACACAGCTTTCAGCCTTACTACAAGGAAAAGGCTTGAGAGTATAAGATTATTTCAACATGTAATGTGAAGCTTTGACATCCCCCAAAGTATAACTGATGGTTAGCAACCAGCTTCTCCATTTATTCAGCTCACTGGAAGAGCAGTTGATGTTTTGGAACTGTGTGACCATCAGCCATTCATCAAACCTTATGTCAGCACTGGCCATGATAGCTCAACCATGAGAAGCATTATGGCTTATCTCCAGGAGTTTCTTCATCTAAAAAGAGGGAGAATGATTTTACATCTTCTTGCTATGTATTCAACTTAAATGAAAGAAGATTAACAAGATGAAATCTGTGTTCATAGACAATCTCTGAAGAGTATTATAATATACTCAGCTACAAAGTACACAGTTAAATGAATAAGTCACTGTTGCTATTGCAATAGGTATTTGATAAATGGCAATACTGAAGGTGCCAGCTTTATACTTCAAACAAAGTAATTGTTGTTTAATGTTTAATGCTCTATATCCATCACTGTAGCGTTCAAGAAAGTATCATGATGTGTTTTTTCAGGTGATGTTGCTCTAAATTGCAAAATCTACAACTGAGCTCAAAATGATGAAATGAAATAAAAAATGAGCAAGCCAAGGCAAAATGTGTTTTTCAAATGTGAACTAAATATTATCTCAAAAAGCAGATTTTTTTGGTGGTTCAGGATACCATCTCGTAGCAGAGATCCTACTGACAGGACTCTTTTCTCAGTTCCTTTATAAATATTGTGGGTATTCCAGAACAACTGTATTAAGCATTCCTCCCCTTGCCATCTAACATCATAAATTCTTATTCCATACAATCTTTTTTGACCATTCAGAGCCAAACCTTCCCTTTTCTTAGGCTGTCAGTTCTTGTTCAGGGCACTAGGTCCTCTGTTCATCTTCAGGGTCAGCTCACAAGAGTCTCTGAGAATCACTATTTCTTTTTTCAGCAAAAGGGACACCCCAACCCTGCATTTGGAAGCATTGCACCATTTAGGCATGTTTCCACAGCAACACTGTCTATTTTAAGTTGTATCACCAGAAAAGAAGGAGGCTGCCATCTATCCACCCACTTACCATCTCCCTCTAGACATTCTGTCCTTTTGTATTTTACATCATTTAACTAGTGGGCTTTCCCTGGTTTGGAAAAAAAACCCAACAAACCCAACACCAGAGCAGTTAGCATGTACTTTGTTGTGACATCATTCTAGACAAATCCTTGATGAACACTCAACCGCAGGTATTGACTGAGTTATCTCATGGGTTGCCTAAGCAGAAGAACATACTGCTTCCTTGTCCAGCTGGAGCAACACTGAATAAAATTAAGCCAAGTCAGAGTTCTAGGTTGAAGATCTTTTCAAATGTCTTGATCTGTACTAATTATACTGAACTTTCAGCTCAGTGTAGCCCAATGCAGTCCATTGCCACAGTACTACTTCCACACAGCACAACCTGGTAGGTGCAAATTGCTTCATTTCAAAGGATTTTACACTTCTCTGTCTCAATGTTGCAGACATAAAATCATGTTTCTCCAAGAAATTAGCCAAGAAACTACCCAAAAGAGTACAAATGTTGAGATTCCTGCTGTAGTTTCCTAACTTCCCCATTAGTATCCATTCTCCATTTTGATGCCCTTGGTTAACTTCTTGTCTTTGAACTCCTACTCTATGAGACACGTTTTTACTGATCCCCTTCAAATATCTACTTGTTGGTGTACTCAACTTTAAGACTGTGGCTTTATATCTGTAAAGTACAACACACTAAACTCGGCCTTGTATTCAGCATAAGTAGGCACTGTCATGTTTAATAGAAGATGAGTAGTGGGAGATCTCTGCAGGCTTTGTGGCAGGTTTGCCTAATAAACACCCTCTGGTTTCTTCAGCTTTCCTCATCTTTCGAAACGGGTCATGGGTGAGGTATAAAAAGCCCTCAGAGCAGGATAAGGCTTTGTACCAAGCACTGCTGAGCTGCAGAGAGGGAGATGCATGAGAAAGCAGAAGGAGCCAGCTGGAATGCCATTTTACAGGCTCTGTCCTTGCTGTCTGTGATAACTGCTGATTTCATTGCAGAGATCATTTACAAAAAGGAAGAGAGCCCTTCACCCTTTTTGTCCACTGATGCCAAATTTTCTTGTTATTAATTTATCAATCACAGCATGTTTTATACTAAAATTATGGGTGTCATAATATTGCTGCTGCTAAATATATGCCAAGCCTCCTTACCATAAAAAACCCTCATTGACCCCCCACTAAAGCTTAATTTTTAAGTCATTTGTGAATCACTGTGGGCACTGAAACTCACCCTATTTCTCTCTCTTTACGTGGGGAGCCCAGGACCTTAAAGCAGAAATTTTATTTTTGCAGTAAAAGTATGGCTCATTAATGTGGCTTGGTGTTGATATATCCATTGGGAGAGCTGCACCTTAGCTAACACCTTTGAAATGAAATGTACAGCAGCAGAGAAAGTTCTGATTTAAGGAAGCTGAATGTGTTCATAATACGACATGCTCATCTATTTGAAATTTTGGTTTTAAACACTTTTCCCATTCTTCTCTCATACCACACAGACTGTGATAAAATACTACTTTCAGTTTGGTGACAGGTTGTACTGGTTTTTTTTAATGGAACTTGACTGAGTTAATTTTTATCTCATCTTAGCATAAGCCTCATGTGATGCAAATCCACAGGCTTCACTGCACCAACATATAGGCAAAATTTGCTGAAGGAAGACACAGAGTACACATAGGGTACTCCCTGGGAAAGGGTGAATTAAAGCAGCAGATTGTTTATTGTGCATGAGAACGAAGAAGGAAAGGTTCAGGTAGCATCCAGTATTTTATGTCAGGGAGAGGTAGATTTTACCCACCCGACATGATCACACGCCTCTTTCCCTATGCTATTACAAAAAAATCCCACTACTGAACTCAGATATGTTTAAATACTTTGAAAGGGGCTACTATATAACTGGCTGTGTGGGAAAGAAGTGGGAATTTAAGCAGGTAATGAGTTGCCTGAGAAAGAAAGCAACAGACTGTGCCTTTCTTACCAGACGGGGAAAACAGAGAACCACATCCCATTACAGTGAATAATCAGTGGCAATCTTAATCTGGTAATAATTTCATAGTATTCTCTAGAAAAAGGTAGGAAATATTTAGAATTTAAAAGTATTGGTATCTCATATGCTAATACTAAAAAAATAGTAGCAAACAGTGAATCTATAATGACTTTAAGATCCTGCATTTCTGCCGCATGGGAGTGAATTGGATGAAATATCTGTGATAAGCATGGCAAGAGAAACACTGTTGGTGAACAATAATTTTCAGTTTGGTTAAAGTGTCAAAAGACAGAAAGAAGACAGTTAATATGAAAATGTACAGTCCTTCAGAGTATATTCTCTCACTGTCTACCTCTGATGCATTCAGCTCACACTCAGCTCTGCTTTCACATTTCGGTGACTACATTGGCTTAAATGAAATTACACCAAACACGAACCTGCTTCTTGCTGCCGTGAAAAACAAATTGCCATCCTCCTTTCACTCTAGGATTTTATGGGCTTGGACAGAAAGCAGGGTCATTGCAGCATGGAGCTATGGGCTTCTTGGAACCCTGCATCTCCTTGTTACTGAAAGCCTGGGAGGATTTGCTGTGAGAAACCATCATCACAAAACTCACTGCAATCTGCTTAGCTCCCACAGAGGATAAAAATTATACAGTCAGAGGGAATAGTCTTTTCTAATACTATCCTGTCTTGAAACTCCCATTTCCAGTTAAAACAGTGAAAAGCTGACAGCTGAGTGTCTGCTATAGGAATATCTGATCTCTCCTGAGAGCTTCTCGCTCAGATTATTGCCCCCAGAGGGCTGTGATGAGGCGAAGACCTCTGTCTCTCCCAGGAGAAGGAACAAAGGGTGAACTAATGATGCTGGGGTCACTCAGCTCCTCCTACACCTCTTTATGTGCTCAGGACACACAGCTGTGCAGCTGACGAAGTCACATGAAGTCTGGCTCCCCTTTTCTTTGTGAGAAAGCAGGTGCATCTCCTCTCTGACTGCTCTGAAATGTTTCCACCCGGAACAGTCCTGCCGTCATCCTTTTAGTGTGCAGCACAGCCATTGAGGGACATTATGAGATGAGGTGGGCTGCTGTGACAATAATACCTTCTGCAGCTTTTTATGTCTTACATCCTACATTGGAGCCATTGCCTCCCAAGCATCTCTAGCACAGAGAATCATAGAATGATTAGGGTCTTGGAAGGGACCTTAAAGATCATCAAATTTCAGTATGTTAGAAGCTGGAAAACTGACTATGTATTTGCTTTAGCACATCCAAAGTCTATGAAAATAGTGTCTGGGAGGATTCCGCCTTCTCAGACTGTGACCTGTTTAGAAAGCATTACCCTGAGAACTCTCCCAGAGAAAACCAGGAAGTTTTCCATAGTCAAACCCAAGGATTAAATCGGGAAGAACAGAGAATCACTTTCTGTTGTGAGCAGATCTATGTCTTGTCTACAACCACATTCACTATGAAATTAATTAAGAGGTGGATGGCTTTCCTTATTTCACGCGAAGGTAAACATAGTAAGATTGGCCAGGACTTGTTCAATATGAAAGTTCACATCCCTTCTAATTAGAATGAAAACGTTATTTTCCAAACTGTCACGAGGAGAAATACTTTTTAAACACGCAGCAAGCCCTACTACAAAACCGAATTTTTTGCTTAAAATGAAAATCCCAGCAGCTCCGTCGCTTGACCACGCACAGCGTCTTCTTTTCTTCCCTCCCTCCTTCCTCTTTGTCACCTCTTCCAGAAAAGCAGCTCTGACGGAGAGTTCCAGAGGGCAGAGGACGGGATGTCTAATGCTGGACCTTTCGCGGGCGGGCCGGTCCAGAGGGGCGGCAGGGGGTGACAGCGCCGTGTCCGGCAGAGGGAGCGACAGTGGCAGCGGTGCTTGGGACCGCCCCGGCGCCCATTGGCTCGGCGGCTCCATATGGGGCTCGGCGCGGCTCCATAAAGGCAGCCCGTCTGCCCGTCCGTCCGTCTGTCCCCGGCCGGCCATGCCCTCGCCACCGCCCGCCCTGCCCTTGCTCCTGGCTGCCTGCTGCCTCTGCGCCCTCCCGCGGGGCTCAGGTACGTCCCGGCACCGGGAGGCGGGGGCGGAGAGGGGGAACACGGCAGAACCCCGAAACATTGAAAGGGTCGTCTCCCCTTCAGGGGCGCCGTCGGGGCTGGGCTCCGCGGCATCCTAACGCTGCCGTGTCCCTGCAGGGTTCCCGCAGCCTTTCTCGCGCTACTGGGACGGTGTGGAGCTGCCCCAAAAACAGGTACGTCTGTCGCTGCCGTCTGACAGCGATGCGCGGTGGACAGGTAGGGCAGAGACGGTCCAGCCTGGGACGGGCTGACCGGGAGAGGTGGGAAACGAGACTCGCCCGTGGCAGGGAAATGAGGAAGGAAATGGGCAACGGACTGGGAATACCTTATGAAATCCCTGAGGGAGGAGGGAGGCTGGCGCCCTTTGCTGCCCGCAGAGGTATGTGGGACAGGTGTGGGCAGGGGTGTGATGTGCATCAGGGTGCAGAATAGGATACCTGGGTAACCAAAAGCCGGGAAGGCTAATAACCAGCCAGTCCCGACTCCCCCAGTGAAAACACAGATCCTAAGGTATGATAGACACACTGCTAATGTCTAATCTTTACTTTTTAAAGCAACTGGCACTGTGTTTCAGTCAGTGGATGGAAATGTCCAATGAACCCCAGGTAAATTGACTCTGGTAATGTGTTTGATCTCTCTTCCAGACATAGTAATTGTCCTCTATAACCCAGAGCACTGATGTCTGCTGGTGGCAGAGCCTCTGCCAGAGAGCCAGTGGCTCTGGAGAGCAGGGAGAGTTTGCTGGTGTATGTGCTCTCCTCCCTGTGGAGCTAACACAGACCTAGAGAAAGAAAAAAAAAGTGCTTTTCTTGCCATCCCAGTAGTACCTAACACTGAAGCAAGAAGCGCCAGACAGTGCTGCAGGAGTTATAGGTCCTGTCTGGTCCCCTGGGTGCTTGGTGGGTTGATGGGTTTTCTCTGGGGTTCTCAGAGGAGAGGGGAGTGAGAAGATATTTTCACAGCTCATTTCTGCTCTAGTGTCTCTGGCTCAGAACTTGCAAACACTTCGAAAAAAAAAAAATCAGTATCTGAAAGCTCAGCCCCACTGCATTTGATATCGAGCCCAAGGGTCATTTTGAAAGAGGAGAGAAAAATATTTGCAGGATCAGGAAGTATCTGGAAATTTTAAACATTTTGTGCTGGTTTTTTCTTTCTGAAATCTTTCAGGTTTTTAAACCAAAACAGTTTGAGGAAAACAGTTCCCAGAGTCCATTGTTCAGGTGTCTTACACTTCACTTCCTTTGGAGCTGTAGTTTTTTCTCATCTAATGTGATTGCATGCATAAGCAAATCACTCTCCTGTGGCAATGAGTATGGGACAGTGTATTTCAGTATACAGTTAAAGATTATAGAATTGATCTGCTGAAATGCTTGTAGATGAAAATGAGCATAGATTAAAAATGCCAAACCCCAAAACTATTCCTAGAACAATTAGCATAGAAAAATGTATTTTAAATGTAAGAGGTTGATTTAGGTCTCTTTATAGCACAAAACTGTATTGACAATAGTAGTATTGTGTGTATTCTCCTCATACAAAATACTAGTTTTTCAGGTCATAATAGCATCAGTAGATCTTTCCCTGCTCTGAATGGTTTTAGTGAATCTAAATTGTGCTGGGATCAGAATCAAGCCTGGAGAAGAGGAGACTGAGGGGAGACCTCGTTGCAGTCTACAGTTTCCTTGTGAGGGGAAGAAGGAGGGTAGACAGTGATCTCTTCTCTGTGGTGACCAGTGACAGAGCCCGAGGGAATAGCCTAAAGTTGTGTCAGGGGAGGTTTAGGTTGGGTATTAGAAAAAGGTTCTTCACCCAGAGGGTAGTTGGGTACTGAAACAGGCTTCCCAGAGAAGTGGTCACAGCACCAAGCCTGACAGAGTTCAAGAAGCATTTGGACAATTCTCTCAGGCACGTGATGTGATTCTTGAGGTGTCCTGTGCAGGGCCAGGAGTTGGACTCGATGATCCTTGTGGGTCCCTTCCAACTTGGCAGATTCTGTGATTCTGCGAAAACTTGTACACCACATCCTTCCAGTAAATGTATTAAAGTACTGTTTGGTTTTTTTTCAGATCTCCAGCTCTGTTTTGGATCTCTGTTATTCCATATTCAACAGCATGCATAAAAATGAGGTAGGCTGTAATTGCTTTTGTTTCAAAGCACCCGCTCCTTAAAATTAAAAAGCAAGCCCTCCAAACCCAGCTTTTTGACGTTTCTCTCCAAATAAATGTTTTAAGAGACGTAGGAGAGTATATAAAAGATTATTTCTTCTTGTTAGTAGTTTGTATGTAATTCTGAACTACATTAAACTATATATGAAATTGCTGGTTTTCACCAATTCAGAGCTCAAGAACCAAAACATTCTCTTACAGCCAGTCAGTACTTAAACCTGACTTTCACTTTTTAATAATACAGGGTTGACTATGCTACAAATATACGTAAAATTTGATCAATAGCATAACTTAAATCATGCTGAACATGGAGGTGTATGATTTGCTTTACCAATATTAATAGTGTATTTGAGCTTGAGGGTTTTTTTGTGTTTCTGACTCAGATTAAAAAGATTAAATTGAGGAGTTATTGAGTATAGCTTTTTTGCTGGTGCAGTCATATTAGGTCCCAGCTCAATGTCATCTCTGCTTTATATCACTTTTTTATTATCACCACTCTATTAAGAACTTTTTCCATAAAATTCACTCAGCCCCTGGGTATGTTAAAAAGGCAAATTTACTTGTGGAGTTTGAGTTCTCTGTTGTCTCAAAATGGGAGTAGATTGTCCAAGACAAAAATAGAAAGTATTTTGACATGTGTTTCAGTATCTCTTCTTGCCAGTGTCTTTAGCTTATTATAATTCCAAGCATACTTTCCTAAAGCAACCATAAAACTCTATCATATTGAACTTGATTGTATAAAAAATTCTAATATTTCAGTCATAAATGTCTAATAAATGTTTTTGAGTTTGATATTGACTCCTATGCTTCCACAGCTTAGCTAATGAGGGAACATACAGAATCATCTAGTAACTTTGAACAGAGTCCTTTTTACCTTTCAAAGAATTCACCCTCTGTTATGTGCCCTCAAGATTGGGAGCTGAATCTCATAAAATATCCTTTCAAAAATATGACTAATATCAGCTATATATCTGCAATATGATTTTTAGGTGTGGTCTAATTAAAGTGGAAGATTGAATATAAATGTGAAATATGGAAAAAGAACTATGTAAAGTTTTACCCAGCTGATCAAATCTATTACATGAAGTTGTACTTTCTTAGCCCACAAGGAATCTTGTGTCTATGTAAGACTCAAACATGAGTCTATATGTAGTGCACCCAATGAAACAGTTATGAAATCCTACTGATTTCAGCTGAACTTCAGCTTTCACCATCATACTGTATTTATGTGAATTAAAAAAAAATTAGTCAGAGTTATAGATTATGTACAGAATGTAGGTAGTGTTTCAAGAGAAGGAATGAGGCCTAACCACTATGAAAGGCAAAGTCAATGGCAATTTGGGACTTGAACTCCACCTGGGGAACTTAAAATATTTTGTGAGACTAAGACTATTTAACATCAATGTCTAATGACACTTAGAAAGAAAGCAAAAAGAGCTATCTAAACCTAGCTACATCACAATCACCTCACTGAACATTTGCCTAAAGTCAAACCAAGACACTGTTTAGAAGCTCAGTTTTTACCATGTTTCTTCCACATAGTAACCTCTCACTGTTATAAATTAGCTAGGATAGTTGACACTGCAGGTTAAGTCGTGAGTCAGTCTCTATCTTTGCTTGGTATGTAATAATCATATCAGAACAACGGTAGCATTCACACTGTCTCTTTGATGTACTCTCCTTCTTTGCATCCTTAAAGCACCTTGATTAAGCAAACACTTTTTTCTTCCGTAGCGTTTTATAGCCCTGTAAGTTGATGTCAGTTGCTTTATAAATTGTCTTGAGGCTTGAACCAAAGAAATCCTCTTCTCGTACCGTGACTCAATGATCCTTGTGGGTCCCTTCCAACTCAGCATATTCTGTGATTCCGTGAAATGTGATTCCCTCCTTCTTGCTCGTATATTTTGTCTTTTAAAATTCTTCCTCTCCAGTTTCCCATCTGCATGTTTTCCTGTTTTCACCCCCTGTCTTCACGTCCTTGCTCATTTTATGTGCTTGTTTTTCAAGCCCACCCCAAGTAACTAAACCCAACTGTTCCTATGGCACACAAAGCCATCCCATTCCTGGCTGGCTGTGAGCATGCAGCCTGGCAGCCATGTCATGGGCAGGATGGCTCCCAAACCAGGCTGCAAGTTCAGGGCTGTGTTAGATGAGGAGCTTAGTCTGCTCACATAAAGTCATGGGCAAAGTTTCTATTCCTTGATGTAAGGCTGAGTAGAAAAATGAGCAATTTTCTGAAGAATAAAGATTTTAGAGGAAGGCTTAAAACCAGCAATCATTCTTGGGTTAAAACCAAGGGCAGTCTGAAAGGTGAGGAGCAGCCACATTTTAACAAGGTAAGAGCTATCAGTACAATTCAAGCCTGAGGAGTAGAGCTGCTGCATTTGCTCCAGGGTGAGCTCTGCTTCCCCTACCAGAGCATGGCTGCGCTTTGCTGTACAGTGAGGGAAGCATATTGAATGATGGTAATGAATGCAGTAACATTGATTAAGGCAAGGCTTGAAATCAATCTTTAGAAAGATCCATTTGCTGCTGTTCCAATATCTGTGGTAAGTGTAAAGTTATCTCTCTTCTCATGTGGAGTGCACCAGCCTCATCAGTAATAGAGGGTCTGTACCAAACCAAAGAAAAGCTGGCATGTTGATTAACTTACACTATCTGCTTGCAGGAATCACAGATTGCTTCTGCAAAGTTTACAAAGAAGGTATGTAAATGTGAAGACAAGCAAGTAGCAGTGGGCAGGGAAGTATGTCCTTTTCCTTGTTTCTTTTGCTGCTTTTTTAAAGTCAGCTTGGTTTTTTTTTCAGTGGTTGGGAAGTGATCTGTGCAGACCCTGCTTATACCTACCCTATGTGTAAAGATTTCTTTTATACCTTCTCTAAACCCTGTGAATCTTTAATTTTGGTAATTTAGTATATTTACACTAGACAGAATGGATAAGTTCTTGACAATGCCCTTTGGGCATTAATTTTTAATCAGCATTCCAGATGAATGGGCATTGGGGACTATCAACATCTTGTTTGCATGCTGCTGAAAAAGGCATGAATTATCAATATTCTGATAGAATGGTACCAAAATTTGTCAACAGATCTATTGAACTGAGTTTAAAGTACTTTGTTATTATGTTTTATTTTACAGGACAGTCATGGGACTCTGGGACGGCCTTTTTTCCTTTTCAGGGTATCTGAATCTCTTACCTTCTAAAGATTCTGAATCACAGACGATATATGTCCATATAACAGGAAAGCTGTTTCCCTTCACCAATTCTTGCTGCAGTTGTTTTGAGTAGAGGCCAAATATCCCTTGCTTGAAAGCTGAGGGAGCCATTTGCTTAAAAAGCTCTGATTTGACTAAAAAAACCCAAGATAATGAGAACTTGGGTAGTAATGGATTACATGCATTTTTTTGTTTGAAGATATGCTGCTGCAAGTGTTTTATCTTGAGCCAAATCATCCATGTGGCTTGTATCTCCAAGACTGTCAAGGTGCACTGATGGTAAATGCGTTAGATAAAATGTGCCTGAGCTGACTGTCCACTTGGCCTGAAAGGTCTGGCCAGTAAGTGATGTCAACAGAGTGAAAAGCCAAAGCAAAATTATCATAATTTCTCTCATGTCTTTCACCCCTTGGCTTGCTGAGCTATGACATGGTCTAATGCCAAATGAGCTGGTTTGGACACACTCTGATTAACAAAAAACTAACTTCTAGGAATATTTTCAACATATTTAAAAAAATTAAAAATATTATCAGGTAGGTCATATCAGGTAACCAGAGTCCCAATTAACTGTCATTTGCTTACTTCAAGTGTGTCCAGCCAGGTTCTCTCTGTGCTGGTATTTGTATATTCTCTCTTAGGCATGTGCAATTCCCCAAGGGATTGAGACCAAAACCCTGAATGAGAATGATTAAAGCCAGAATTTTAGCTGTTTGGACAGAGGCTGAATGAATATTTCTCAAATTCAAACATACAACCCACCCTGCACGGATCCCCTGATATTTGATATAGGAAATCTTACTGCAGTCTTCTTATACAGTACGCTGTCTGCATGATGGTGATTTATTTTGGTGTGCTTATAAATCTGGTATCTAGTACTTCTGCACAGTCATCTAATTAATATATTTTTCAGCCTCGAAATGGAAGAACAATCAAAGGCAGCGGTAAGTGGACATCCAAAAGTGACAAGAATTTGTTCTGATTTTTTCAATAATGATGATCCTCGTGACAGAAGGAGTTACTGAGAAACATTACAAACCTAGTACAAACCTAGATACACATGTGAATGTTTCATATGGTCACTAGGAGATGTCTTGACAGAAATGTGATTTTTAAGGCTCAGAGCCTTAGAGTGTACGCTCTTGACAAAGGGATTGTTTTCTTGTCTCTTTAAGGTTGAGTAAGAAGGAATTTTCATCCTCTGCAAAATGATAGAAATGGTACAGAAACTGTAAAGTTTAAAGACAGAGGGTGTAGATGGTACTTGAAACAGAAAAGCTAGACTTTTTTGTTCAAAGCCACCTTCAGTCACCTAATCCCACATGAGATCTCCCTAACACTGAATCTGTACATGCAGGTGGTAGTCCTCACATCATAATTAGGACCTTTTTGAGGGCAAACATTCTCTATGAAGAGCAGGGCTGGGGATGTAAGGGAGGAAGAAAATGAGATCTAATAATATCACCTAGCACTTACATATCCATCTTTGAAAGTATCTACTTAAGGTCTAAGTGAGCTTTACTGGGAAATGGACAATATAGTCAATATACCCATGTACCCTTCTTCAGTCTCTTTTCTTCCAATACTTTATCTCACAATAAAAAATCACCATTTTTGTTTGCAATCTAAGAATTATTTCCAGCTGTTGACTGAAAGGGGTTTGGTTGGGTTTTCTTTTTCTTTGTTTATTTTTTTGGGTTTTTTGTTTGTTTGTTTGGGGGGTTGTTGTTGTTGTTGTTTTTTGGGGGGATGTGTTTGTTTGTTTTTTTATGATAAAACCTGCAAAACCCCCCCACAAGTAAAGAATACCCTTGCTGTATATTCAGGATGAAACTATTTTGGAAAGAAAGGAACCAAAGATTTAAGAGAGTGTTGTAGAGCAACATTGCTACTTGCTTGCTCTGGTCTTAGGCACTGCCCTGGGCAATCTGTTGCTTCTCATAGATGAAAGGAACATGAGGAACTCCATGGATCTCTGGTTTGAGCTGATGCAGCTGTTCTTGTTGTTAGGTCCATATGTGTGTGGGAAATGTTTCATAGCTCAGTAGCATGTTGGTGTAGAAGCCACTACTCTATACTCATGCCCTAGCCTAACATACAGCGGTAAATTTTATCCATAGTTCAGCCCCCTGAGCCAACCTGGTTGCAAGATGCATTCCATGATTCCATACTCTAAAAGGTCAGCAGAGTGAGGACATGGAAAAGAGAAGAACTGTGTGGGGAGGGAGGATTAATGTTTGAGTACAAATAACAGATTTGGGCACTTAACTAGATGTACAGAAGTGAAACTAAGTCATATTCATCTCAACATAAAACATGACATTGTTTTAATTTGTTTCAGAATACCATGGAATATGAAGTTCATGAGTTGATTTACCAGCTTGATGACTTGGTTTACGTAAAGAAAGGAGACTTCCCATTGCACTGGTTGTCTATTATGTGACTCAGTTGAATTTGCTGTTCCATGTAATAAATTTGCAATCATTAATTCTTGTTGTCCCTTTCTTACTGAAGCCTGTCCTAGACTTCATTGGGCTATAGTGTAGCATTGCCTGGTGCCAGCTGTAATCAAAGGAAAGCAGTCATCTCAATATCGACAATTTTCAAAACCAACAGTGCATTTTATAACATCTTCTTTAATAGGGTCATAAACTATAAGCTTGTCCTTTTGACTAGATAATGTATTTCCCCAGAATTTCAGAGTATGCATCCTGAACAACACGGTATTAAAATCATCATGGACATTTTAATGATTTATTTCTTATTTTGAATAACTAAGGGCTTCAGTGTGATTATTGATGAATCCAATGCACTTTAAAAGAAGGGGAATAAGTACTGCTGCTACACACAGACATTATTTGATCAAATGATGTTTTTTTTTTCAGCCTTGCCTTATTGGCTGTCATAAAGCACAAATGAGGCACTTTTGAGAGATATTCTGAACATCTGCTCTTTTTCTCTGAAATCATACATTTAAACCTGTGGTGTAGCCAATTGTGCTTGCACTGCATAGAGTGTTTTGGTAGGTGGAGACATTTACAGGCACAAAACTTCAAGTACTAAGCAGTTACTTCCTTAGGAAGAAAAGAGCATAGTAAAAGCCAGAATCTGGGGATACGAACAAGGCTGCAATTCCTGAACACAGCATTGGCTTCCTCAAGCCCTTTGTTATCCTTCTGTCTCCTTTTTGGCTACTCAGTCATAGTACCATGGCATAATACCCTCTCAATTACACTGGCACAGCCACACGTGAACTGGATTGGGAGACACCTTTGTCTTTAAAAACAAACCCTGAGAAACCTGTATTTTGTTGTTTTGTGGGGGTTTTTGGAAGGTTTTTAACCAGATAGGTTCCCAATTTGGGCTGTATTAACACAAGTTTGGCTGGTAGGTAGAGGGAAGTGATGAGTCACTTGGCAATTGTTAGGCCACATCTAGGGTGGATTGTTCAGTTTTGGGCCCCACAATACAGGAAGGGCATGGACAAACTGGAGGGAGCTCATGGAGGGCCTCCAAGGTGATGAGGACTGTATCCCTTACCCCTGAGGAGGGGTGAGGTTCAGCCTGCAGGAGGGATGCCTTCAGGGGTGTCTAATAGACTTTCCAATGCCTATGAGGGTCATCAAGGAGACAGCTGGGCTGCTCAGAGAGTGGAGTGAGAGGACAAGTAGCAACGAGCGTAAGTTGAAGCAAGAGAGGTCGAAGTGTCCAGGCAGTGCAAACAGTTGTCCAGAAAGGTTGTGCAGTCTCCAGTCCTTGAAGATTTTCAAGACCAGAGTAGACAAAACCTGGTCTGAATTTCCGCTTGGGATCAGACTAGAGACCTCCTGAGGTCCCTGCCAGCTTCAGTTATTCTGTGACATGAGTACAATTTTATGCCTCTAACAGGGTCAAGACCTGGCTGTGTTATACCTCCTGTGCCTCCACCTGGGCAGAGGGTGCTGGTGGGGTGGGGTTCCCAGAGAGGCTGGTCAGTTAAGGCCTATTTGTGCTTTCATAGCACCCTATTGCTGTTATTCAGTGTGTTGTCAATTCCTGTTGGAAATTATTAGCCCTGGGAAAGACTACCAAAGGGATGCTTGCTCCTCTGGCTTCTCAGGTATTTGGAGCCAGCTAGGGTATCCCTCTGGAAGAAACAACTAAACCAAATACGAGTGGTGGAGGTGCACTGTGGTAATGCAAATAAATATGAGATAATGATACAAAAGCACAGCAATGGCATTCCTAGCTTATTTCATCTCAGAGGCCAAAGCTGAAGAGTATAACATTTTGCACAGTTCTGCATAAATATTTGTGTTGGTTTTGTCTGGGATAGCGTTTTCTTCATAGCAGTTTTTATGGTGCTATGTTTTGGATCTGTGACCAAAGCGCTGTTGATAACAGAGGGATGTTTTAGCTATTGCCTAGCAGTGCTTGCACAACCTCAAGACCTGTTTCCCACCCCACCAGCCATGAGGCTGGGGATGCACAAGGACTTGGGAGGCGACACAGCTGGGAAAGCTGACCCCAACTGCCAAAGGGATATCCCAGACCATATGGTGCTGTGCTCTGCAATAGACGTTGGGGGAAGGAGAAAGGGACACACACACACACGTTCGGATGGTGTTTGTCTTCCCAAGTCACAGTTAGGAGTGATGGAGCCCAGCTTTCCTGGAGATGGCCATCACTGCTGATGTGAAGAAATGAATGAATTCCATGTTCTGCTTTGCTTTACCTATTGAACTGTCTTTATCTCAGCCCATGACTTTTCTCATTTTTACCCTTTGAATTCTCTCCCCTATCCCGCTGGGGGAAGCAATCAAGACAACTGAAGTTAAACGACAGCAGTACTGTACCACAGGCAACTCATGCTGTGCTCTCACAATCAGCAGTAGCTTTCTCCACCCACAAGAGGTTTCAGGAATAACATCTATTGGGGCATTAAAACTGGTTAATAAGACTGATAATAATGGGTGGCAATTTGTGGGTGAGAACCTATCTTATGTTCCTCAGTCATATTCCTGTAGTAACTGTGACTCCTCTGTAAAAAGCACAGAAGAGCTTTTGTTCACTGCTCAGTGCAAATCTTTGCTCCCTGGAGCACTACAAATGTCACGTGTGAAACGGGAGAGATTAAAAATATTGAAATGTAAAGGTCATCCCTGGCCTGAAACTCTTTATGGGCATCCCACTGCAAAATCCACAGCAGAAATTGAGGAGTGCAGACACAGGTGACAACAACCATTAGAAGCACAGAAATATTTCTGCAAAAAAAAAAAAAGAGGTGAAAGCTCAGTTCCCATTGTCAGCCAGAGAAGAGACAAATCAAGAGTGACATGACAAGGCATACAAAGTAATGAGTGAGTTTAGAAGAGTAAATTGGGTGCTTATCCATTCTCTGGTAATAAAAAGCACCAAGGAGAGACACTCAATTACACTGAGAGGCAACACATTCCAGCTGCACAGGGGAATTTTTTTTTCCAACAATCAACTCTTGAAACCAATTGCTGCAGCTTAGAGCATGTGTTTACAGCTCTGTCGGCTCCTAGGAAGGCAGGCATGTTCAGGAGTGCACACCTTCATGCCACCTAACTTGACTTGAAAATCACTTCATGCTGGCCCAGGACCTTAAAAGCCTGGCCTGGTGGAGCTGGGCTCAGCAAGGCATTGCTCAGCAGAGCGCACAGCAAGGGACCTGGAAATGCAATCACCTGTGGGGGAGCGAGTGCTGCCCGGCCTCACGACATGCCACTCACCAAAGAGCCAGAGCACGAAGCACAAGAGGAAAGCCTTCTTGGTGTTTTATGTCACTCTGTCTGGTCCTTTCATGATCTTCTGCCTTGGACAGCCTCACTCCCTTCTCAGCTCCCACAGGGAAGACTCACTTACTAAATCTTCAGGTGATGGCAAGCTGGGAGGGATGGCAAGCGCTGGAGGACAAAGTCAGCATTCAGAATGGTGTTGGGAAAGACTGATATGGAAAAAAATACGCACAGCTCACTGAGTATGAAAGGAAGTTATTACACATACTGAAGAAAAACCAGTTGCAGCTTTGCAGCAAAGGGAATGGGTAACTGTAGACAGTCAAATATCATAATATTGAGGAGAGCACAGAAATACAATGTGGAATGAATAAGAAGCTGTAGGAACTATCACATGGGAGGTGCTGCACTGCTGACTATAGGTAAGACTTCATGTACAGAGCAATACAGAAGAAGAAAGGGAAACCAACAGCAGAGAGGAAAGGCAGAGGTCAAGGAAAGCTGGCACTGAATAAAGGGAGGTTGCTTTGCAAGAAGGAAAGTGTGAGGAGGGGAATGATAAAATGCTTCATTTTAAGCTCACCACTCCCAGCAGCAGCCATCCATGCCCATGGATGGATACTGCTGGGAGAGGTGAGCTTAAAATGGAAACAGGTTCATATTAAATCTGACAATTGGGAGAATGAAGTGCTGACTGATAGGCAGAGTTATCTTTTCTTGGTCATAAAAATTTTCCTGGGGAACTGACACCTCACTTGAACTCTAAGTTACAAAAGTCCCAGCTCTGAAATAGCTGCAAGCAGCATTTTCTCTCTTCAGTGTTATATCATGGTGCAGTGTTTATTCTTGTGTTTCATTTGATGAAAGATTAGTACCATTGTATTGTTGAGCACAGAATAATAGAATCATTTGGGTTGGAAAAGATCTTAAAGATCATCAAGTCCAACTGTTAATCTAGCACCACCATGTTCACCACTAAATCACATCCCAAAGTGCCACATCTACATGTCTTATAAATACCTCCTGGGATGGTGACTCAACCACTCGCTTGGGCAGCCTGCTCCCATATGTGACAACCCTTTTGATGAAGAAATTTTTTCCTAATGTCTAGCATACTTCAGATAGAAATTGCTCTAGCTGCTTCTGGAGAAGTGTAAGTTTCAACCTTGAAGAGCCCAGCCCTTACACTTTACATACTTTTAATTTATGATAACACCTGTCACACTAACAGCTGTGAGAAGTGACCCAGAGGCAGCCCTGGGAATCTTAGTGTCTTTGCTTCTGAAATGCTTGTGTAAAACAAGAGAAAAAATCCCATCATGGAAAAGGAAGTACATGGATTACAGGATCAATGGAAAAGATCATTTGTGATCTGTGAACTCAGGCTGCGCACAAACTGAAGTCCTTTAAAAACACATTGAGAGGATTCAAATAATTGGCAGTGAGGGCTGACCAACGGCCAGTGAGGTAACTGCCATGTATGCATGACAGGCAACTCTGTCTAGGAACTAAAACCACATCAGCTGACTGCTTGTCTCCACAACTCTCAGCAGGTAATGTGACAGAAGTAGCTGCAGAAATTGAAAAACCCACTGGAGATTAAAAACCATAGCCAGTTGTGCAGAAGATATGTAACTGCCTGACAGGTTGGCCAAAAGCTGCCAGCATCCCATTCGAGTTTCTCTAATGCATGTTAGGCTGTCAAATGAAGTCCAGCTACAAGATGGATATGCTAATTATTCTAAACATAGCAATGAAATGTTTGTTTATTTGCTGGAATCTTAGAGTCGAGCCGTGATCCCAAAATATCTACTGGATGCTTATGTGGAGATCCCTCCAAAGACTTATCTTACTTACCTGTTCCAGACAACTCACACATTGCAATTACCACCCCTCTACCTTATTAAACAGAGTAAAAACATATATTTGACTGGGCTGGACTGTATAAACTGTCTTAATCTATACAACTATCACTCTGACAGATTTCTGCACTGAACAACTAGAAGGAGCTGCTAAGTCTCCTTCTCCAGTCATTTCTGGATCTACTTTTCCCACAGTGTATAAACAAAAATATGACTGATCTTCCACCTGGTTATGATTCACCACCTAAATTTTGAAATTTCTTTGGGGCAAAGAACCTTGTACACCAAACACCATCTATCTATTAGCCTGCAACCTGCTGCAAGATCAATACAGGAAGTCTGAATGTGAACGTAGAGCAAACTTGAAAGAAAAATAATTTGTATATCTTTACCACAAAGCTTCGGCACCCAGGGGTTTCTACACAGCAGTTCAGATAGTACCTACTGGATTACTGCATGGGGGAGATGCATACACATAAATACAGGCTTCTGGATATAGGTCTCCAAACATCAACCATAAAAATACCTAAACATGGACTAAAACTTCCAACAGAAAAGGCAAAAATACAGAATGCACATGAGTGGACCTCAGAGCACAGACAGGCAATCACGTGTGACCCACTGTAAAAGAAGCAAAATCCAGCAGCCTCATTCAGTGTAGCACGAAAGTCATATTTCCTCTCAGGATCCCGGAGTGAATTGACATGCTGCAGCCACTCACCCTGCGGGGCAGCATGACCTCTCCAGGAACTACACCAGAGACTCTGCTACGTGAACAAACACCAAAACCAGCCTTTGATTATAACTTGGTAGTCTCATACCACATCTTTTCCCTCATTTTCACAGCTCTGTATAGTCTGCATAGTTCCACAGCCTGTGTATAATCTCAAATATAACTCAAATTCACTATTTTGTGACTTGCAATAGAGCACGCACTTCCAAGAGAACAAGGGTGTTTAGGAATTGCAATACTGGGACCAGTCAGCAGAGGGAAACACCAAGATCAAATTTGGGATGGTCAAAGCAGAGGCACTCCCAGCCCTACCCCACTGCACTGTGCACTGGGCTTGACCCGCTCCCAGCTCGGGTGATGGATGAGTTCAGCATCCCTTGCACTCACTATGACAAGACTCTCTGAGGCCATAACTTGGGATGGTTCCTCTCCTTACAAAGAAAGTGAAGGTGACAGAAGACAGCAAGCTTATAAACACACAGATTTCAGCTCAAAGTGAACTACAAGCACTCTGCCCAACTGAGACATCTGTCAACAGCACCAAGTCCTCTAGACAGGTAAAAGAACAAGAGCTTTTCCAGGCATCATTCCACCTCCATGCTTCCATCTGCCCACAGCTTCATTGAATTGTGGAGCAGCATGTACGCGCATTTTCTAATGGGTGTTATTGAAAACATCTATTTTCCTTGACAGACAGTTATGCCATGCCATAACTGAGTCAGGAAAGTAATGCTACATCAAGATAAACGTGTTTTGCAGCATCAGTAACAAGAGAGGTGCCAGAGGAGCTATGTTTTGAAATTTTTTTTGCTTTAATTTGCACTAAGTTACATGCCAGCCTCAGCTACAGGTGACTAAGTTGAAACCTGTAGCATGAGATATAAGAGAACTAGTCATGTGCAGAAGTACCATGCAATTAATATCTTGTTTTAAAAGTAAATGAGCACTTTGGTGGTCAACAGGACAAGCAAAATTATTTCTATTAGATTGTACTTTAAGGAGTATTTTGTATTAAATAAAAGGCAGTTTTTGTTACAGTTTCATTAGTATAATTTCATGCTTTGCATTTATTTCAGTCAGGGCATATGTGAGAGCTCTTTCTTTTACAGAGCTACCTATTTCCATGTTACTGGTAGGAATCAGCTCGTGGTTTCAGCTCTCCTTCATATCTGCCTAGAACTGCAGATATGAAGTTAATAGATGAGGACAGGTGGATAAGCAAGAAAATGGTGTCCTGATATAAATACTGTTTTCTTAGGAGAAAGGCCAAAAACTAAAGGGAGTAAGGCAGCTGAGTAGGGAATGTGTAAAATGGGAAATAGGATTTCTGAGCTCTAGTTCTGGCTCTCTTCATATGTAACAGTACCCTTACATTTTAGTGAGTCACCTAAGGGTATGATTTCCATACTTATCAAGTGCTTTATTGAACAGGGGCTTACATGTGGGTATGAAGCTAAGCATATACCCTACTAAGATGGCACTCTTCTACCTTCCTCCTTTGTGAAAAAAGGGTATGGTTACTTAGTCTCAAAGTTTTGCTGTGCATTTCTGTTCACAAATACTTCAAAATCATCCAGAGTACCTATTAGTCAACCTGGATATAGCCTCAACTTTCCAAGGAAGTCAAATGCTGATGATCTCGATATTTTTCTGATTTTGTTCCCAATCCCCATGTTTAGAATAAATAATGACATTAATTACCATAATAGATTAGTAAGATTTGTTCACAGAGTTTACCTTATAATCAACTAAGAGAATTTATGGTCAAATAAAACTTGTTTTCTGCTTACCTTAATGCATCATTATTTATCAGTGCAATCAGTGCTACTCCAGTAAATGTTTAAGTACTCCTCAGTGTACGTTTTGTAAAACTGGTTCAAAATCGAGTTCTGCATTTTTCCCTTTCAGACTGGCAACACCTCTAAAAACAAAAGTAAAAAATAACCCCCAAAACTTTTCTCATTGTTCAATCCCCACGTATCTTGGTATCTATACTTTCTCTGCTGATGTGTTGTAAGGCAGCAGTCAAGTGCCCTAACTCCGTTTCCTCTTCAGCGGAAAAACATTTGATGCCGAGTGAGTTGCATTCACTTTTAAAAAGTGCTGTGGAAGGAAGAACATGTCCAGAAAATATCAGTGATTCTGTTGTGTCAGTGTGACATCAGGTATAAATGCACAGCAAGAATGGCCAGAAAGTATCCTGACATTCCTCTTGCTTGACAAACTTTATAGCATAAATGAAAGAATATCACTCAGTAATTCCTGCCACAAAGGGAATAATTCTTTGCTTTATTCTATTGTGAAATGCTACCTCACACCATAAATTTTATATTCACTTCTTGCTGATATTTATGCTCATCTTGCCTTCATGGTCTATATCTCTCATTCTAGTTTTACAGTATTTTCATCTCCACTGTCATGTTTCAGTTTCACACCCCTTGAGAACTATTTCTCCCAACAACAGCTTCTACTTTACCCTTTCCTCCTCTGGTTGCCGTAGCACAGAGCATCCTGGTGCAGAGGAAGGAGGCAATGCATATGCTCTGAGGAGGAACATGCTATGAAGCAGACACTAGAGTAAATTTCCTTTGAGAGGAACTGTAGCTATTAATACTCTCAAAGTAAGTTAAATGCTCCTGGATAGGGAAAAGTCATTTTACTTTTCTAAAAAGCTGCAAAAGCAACTATTCCTATATGGGCTATTCACTTAAGAGTTAAACTTGATGATCCTTGTGGTCCTTTCCAACCCAGAATATACTGTGAAATTTAAAAAAGTATATGGATTTATAGAGGAAAAAAGATGGATTTGGGGGAGAGGAGGGGTAAGGGGAAGTACACCCCTTCTTAAGTTTTTGATAACTTTCATACTCATTTGTACTATGGACAAAAACTGAATTTGTAATCTGTGTTGAGAGAAGACATGGCTTCACCAGTTTCTGTATCCTTTGCCATAATAGAGACTTAGTGTCATGATGGAGCAGTCTAAAAAGAGTCAGATGTTCACTATAGTTTTATGAGCAATAAGGCTTTAAAACAGAGGGTTACTAACTTCTAAACCAGAGTTAAACAACCTCTGAGGCACTGAACTAATTCCACTATGAATCTGTGATGGAAGAAAAGTTCACACAAACAGCAGTGTGTGTCTTGACTCCCCTGCTTGCTTCACAACTGTTACCTGTAACATTTTCAAAATTAAGCATGTATTTTACTTTGTGAAAAAAAAAAGTTAAAAAGTTAATTGGGTGCTATGCTAGGCTTTTTTTAATCTTTTCTGTTCCTCCATCTCTGAGAAAAGAGAAAATAAGACCAGTGTTGCATTCTAGAAACTGTATTACAAGCTTTAAAAATGTCTTAATATTAGCAGGAAAAATACTTGATGAAGAAGCAAATACATACAAATTAGTGCTACTGAGTCCCATCATCCATAAGTGCACAAACGAGACCAAGAAAAGCAAGTGTCACTGGCTACCATCTCATTCCTGAGAAGGAGCAGCATTTCTGCCAGTTTTCTTGGAAAGGAGCTGGGGAAGGATGTTTGACAGGACCGCGCCTTGAGCAATGGTCACACAGGCACAGAGCTTGTCCAGCTCATTATCAGTTCTCACAGCCACCATAATGTGCCTGGGCATGATCCTTGTTTTCTTGTCACGTGCAGCAACCCCTGCTGCCTCCAGGACGTCTGCTGTCAAGTACTCAATTACTGCAGTCAGGTAGATGGCAGCGCCAGAACTAATCCTTTTAGTGTAATTCCCTCCTCCTCGGAGTCTATGGACACGACCCACAGGAAACAGCAGACCTGCCTTCACTGATTTGCTTCTCCTTGATGCAGTTCCAGGTTTGTCAGCCACTGTTTTTTTCTTTCCCTGTCCAGACATGCTGATGGGTGAAGAGGTCTTGGGCTACAGCTAATGGATAGCAAGAGGAGACAACAGAAGGTCAGTTACCTTTCTCTTCTTCCACATCAAGAAGAAAACTCATTCTTTTCTTGAGGAAAGAGCACACCACAGTTCATCAATGGCAGAGCTAAACTTATAATTATTACTACCCTTTTACAGCCTGCCTTTTAGGGGAAAGACCTCATTGCCAAACCTGTCAAGAAAGGCTTATTGAAGTAGATATGAAGAGCTTAAAAGAAGAGAGGCTTTACCCTGCTACTTAGAATGTATTTGGAATTGAGGCACAAAGTGTCTTCTTCAGTAAGATTTTTTTAAACATTTACCTCAAAACTAACTTGAGGCCAAGCCTGCCTCTTCTTCCAAAAGTAATCTGTATGCTAACTTCTGCTACTATCAAGTTACATCTTCCTTTCATTTTAAATCTAACAACTGAAAAATTCCTGCAGCCCTCAGCATCTTATACCCCAAACACTCAAAGATATTTTCATATAGAGTACTAAATTAAGTCCTCAAGTGGTATTCTACGGCAGCTATGAGAGTACTGCTGGAGGTGTTCTGAACCAGGAAGAGGACAAATTGACTTGGGCAGCACAATGCAGACTGAAGAATAGAAATTACCAGCTGCATCCTCAAGACAAATGAAATTCAGCCCATGAATGAAACTCTTACAACGGGAGGGGAAAAAATACTCATTTAAATAACATGTCTAGTCTGAGTAAATAGGGCAGTTAGCTTCCACCACAGCTGTTTGCAATACACAAGAACATCAGTAGATTATTATGTGGGATTTTTTTGGGTAGTTTTTATAGCAAAGTTTAAATATTTCAGAAAAATCAGAAGAAACTTTGAGTGGAAGGGAAAAACGCAAACCAAAAGCTCTGGCAAACCAAGCCACAACTCCTTAGGCCTATTACCAGACAATTTTCCTACTTGGATTACTCACAGTACAGACATACTGTGCTATAAAAGCAACTAACTTATAAAGTAGCATGAAGTCCACAAGAATCCCCAATATTTCACAGTGCATTATGAATGAAAAGTATACCCTATTACCTTCAAAAATTCTTATTTTGGCCTAGTCTGTGCCTTGCTGCAGCCTGCACTCAACCACAAACAAGTCACATAAGATCACACCCTCTGCCCCCAGAACAAAACCTTTTATATGAAGAACTTTTTCTCCTCATCAGTGGGTCACCCGGATAATGATTGAATCATTTGCACATGTGCTTCATCTTTCTTCGCCTACTCCCCGATTTGGGAGAAAAGGAAGAAATACATTACAGCTGCTCGGAAGCAAATTCTCTGGAGTGAGGAGGAAGGCGGCAGGTTTTTTCCAAGGGCCGAGCCACAGCTATGTTTCAGTCTCACTGTGACACTTCCAGCTCTCACCCATTCTGGCTGGAGTATTTCTGTCTGTACACCATGTGTAAAAATAGTCCTCTCCTTCCTGCTGAAGCTTGATAAAAAGAGTACATAGGGAAAATGGGCTTTATAAATACAATGTATTTTTGGTTGGGTGGAAGGAGGAAACCATGTATTGCTTTATGTGTGTCCTGGGCATAGTTATGCTTGGTTCACACTGTGTCTGAGCCCCACCAAGTGATTGGATGTGGCTGCTCCTCAGATTTAGGCTTCTGCCCCCTCTCCCAGTAACTCACTGTCCCAAATGGGGCTCAGGGTTTACTGTGGGAACAGGGGAGTCCTGGTGCCAAGGGTGCTTGGCTAGTTCCTCTCATTTCACCTGGGCAAAAATCTCACCTAATGCAAAGGAATATTTGCACCTTTTAAAAAATGAGTGCTCACTTTCTGCTCATGCTCTTTTGATGTTTGTTTTCTGGCATTCAAAATAGGTTACAACCAGCAACAAACAAGAGCCATGGGTGTGAACAGTGTTTTAGTCACAGAAGATAACTATTTAAACCAGCAGGTACTCCTGAAAGCCCAGCTCTGGCAAAACATTTGGACAGCAAAACTGGCATTTCAGAAGCAAAACTTCAGTTCTGCGTGCCAGGTACTAACTGTGGGCAAGAACTTCACAGCATCTGTATTTGTGGCTGCATGTGCTGCACTCATCCACTTTTCCCACAAGGATGAGCATTTAGTCCAAGCTGAGTGAGGTTGAGTTTCCCACCACCTCAGGGCACTAAATAAGCAGTAAGGGGCACCCTCTGAGCATCCAAATACTCACTATAAGGACTGATATCCTCTCAAACCACAATTATTTCTTCTAATTCAGAGACATAAAAGTTGGCTGTGCCTTCCCTTCAGTAACCCAGACTTAGCATGGGTTAATGCCCCAGCAGACTTCAGGATATCTGGATGTTAATGGGATGCCTGTGATGTTATAGAGTGCTGCAGTGGGGCTTCTGAATTTTCATTTCAGGCCTTTGTCAGACTCGTTTCTCCACATGTCCAGAGCAAACACACTCTTAGAGTGTGTCTGCTGGCAGATTATGTGAAGTTCTTTTCCAAGAACTCAGAGCTGGGCTCTCCCTTTCTGGGTGAGCATGCCGTCCATTGGGCTAGAGCATAAAAGGAGGGGGAGGGAGGTGGGAGCAGGTCTCTTCCCTCCTCTCCTCTCCTGCTTGTTTTTGAGAAGCTCAAAAGGTCTGCTCAATTCTCTGAAAGGGCAGAAGTGTCCATTTGTGTGGAATGGGGTGTTGATTCCAAGTAGATTGGGGTCACCAAACTCAGTGCACTCTTCAGTGTTTTCTGAGTGATACTTTGTATGGACTCAAAATAAAAGTAACTATCTAGAGACAAATTCCTTGTAATGCTAATTAGCTATGACCCAATCCTAACAATATTTAAAGTACTTCTAATTATGCCTTTTAAGAATAGACAATATAGGCTTGATTGCATATTTTATTTTATTTTATTTTTTAACAGACCAGGGAAAGAAAAATAAGAGAAAAGTCAATGGAAAAATAAACCAGGGTACGAAAAGCAAACAGATAAAAAGAGGCTCAATGAAGTGGAAAGAGAAGAATCACAGAATGGGTAAGGTTGGAAGGGACCACAGTAGATCAGCTGGTCCAACCTCCGTGCTCAAGCAGGGTTGTCCTAGAGCACATTGCACAGGATTGCATCCAGACAGTTCTGGAATATTTCCAGTGAAGGAGACTCCAGAACCTCTCTGGACAACCTGTTACAGTGCACAGTCACCTGCACAGTAAAGTTCTCTCTCATGTTCAGGTGGAACTTCCATGTTCCAGTTTCTGCTCGTTGCCTCTCATCCTATTGCTTGGCACCACTGAGAAGAGCCTGGCTGCATCCTCTTGACACCCTCCCTTCAGATACTAAGAGACATTGATGAGGTCCCCTCTCAGTCATCTCTTCTCAAGGCTGAACAAGCCCAGCTCAGTCTTTCCTCTTATGAGAAATGCTCCAGTTCCCTCATCATCTTTGTAGCCCTCCTGGGCCTGCTCCAGGAGCTCCACGTCTCTCTTGTACTGAGGAGCCCAGAACTGGACACGGCACTCCAGATGTGGCCTCACAGGGCTGCGTAGAGAGGCAGAAACACCCCCCTCGACCTGCTGGCAATGCTCTTCCTAATGCACCCCAGGATCCCACTGGCCTTTTTGGCCCCAAGGGCACACTGCTGGCTCATGGACAGCTTTTGTCCCCAAGGATCCCCAGGTCCTTTTCCACAGAGCTGCTTTACAGCAGGTCAGCTTCCAGTCTGTGCATGGGCTTATTCCTCCCCAGGTGCAGGACCCAGCACTTGCTTTTGCTGTATTTCAGAAGGCTCCTCTCTGCCCATCCCTCCAGCCCGTCAAGGTCCTTCTGAATGGCAGCACAGCACTCTGTGGGGTGGCACGTGGGGATGGCTGCTCACAAGTCCGGGAGCAAGGGGGTTCCCACCATGGCTGCCAGAGGGACTGGAACCCACCAGCCGCGGGATGCCTCATGAGGCACCCACTCCTTTGTGCCTGCAGAGGGACAGGGAGCATCGAGGTCCTGCACAGGGGGAGGCCGGGCAGCCGGGGAAGGAGAGTTTTTAAATACAGCTGCTCTTCACAGTGAGCATGCCAGGGCTCCACTCACGGGAAATGAGGTGTGATCCCAATTAGGAGCAGGACCTGGACTTTTCTGTACTCAAAGGGAACTTATAAAAAAGAGGGAGAGAGATGTTTACACGGGCTGATAGTGATACAACGGCGGGGAACTGTTTTAAACTAGGAGAGCTTTAGTTTAGATGTCAGGAAGAAATTCTTTGCTGTGAGGGTGGTGAGACGCTGGAACAGGTTGCTCAAAGAAGTTGGGGATGCCCTATCCCTGAAACTGTTCAAGGCCAGGTTGGATGGGGCTACGAGCAACCTGTTCTAGTGGAAAGTGTCCCTGCCTACGGCAGGGGAATTTATGATCTTTAAAACCCCTTCCAACGCAAACCACTCTGCGATGCTTTTAAATCCCCAATGACTCCACCCAGCCCCACGCCGCCGGGACCAGCCTTATTAGGCGGTCCGGGGAAGCGGCAGCGGCGCTGAGCCCGCCCCGTCGGGGAGCACCGCCTCCTCCGGCCGCGCCGCGCACGCCGGGACCGGCCCTGCCCGGCCTTGGCCCCGCTGCCCCTCACCGGGCCCGGCCCCGCCGGCAGGATGCAGGTGAGCAGCCGGGGTGCCCCCACAGGCCCGGGTGCGGCCGGTGCTGCGGGGGGAGCCCGGCCCGGCGAAGGGCTGGGGCCGCGCAATGGCCTCGGGCCTCGCCAGCAGCCACGGGCCGCCCTCACCGGTCGAGTGTCTCGGGGTGGGGCACCTCGGTTTCGTCCCCTTTCTAGGGGCGGAGGTGGCGGTCATGGGGCGGTCTTGCTCGGAAGCTCCATGGCTGGTTTTGTGGTGATTTGTTGTTTTTTTGCTGGTGCGGTATCTAATCCGCTACTGTAGTGAGCGGGGGCGCGTTTCAGACAGCGCATCGGTATGTTGGTGAACGATAGTAGATGCAGTGAAATGCCGTGTTGAGGGAAAACTGATCACGTTGATCACGGTCAGAGACAGGAGAAAAAAAAATAGTCTGGTGTTTTGGGGTTTTTTGCGCTACTTTGTTTTCTTCCTTTTATTTTTTTTCCCCCTTTACCCCTCTCCTCTTCCCCACGGCCTGTAGTCCATAAATACTGGGGTTTGGTCTGAGCACAGATGTGGTTATATAGTTGTGAACAGATCTATTGTAAACTATACCCATACAAGTCACAGCAAAGCAGTAGGTGTGTTCAGTTTTCAAAGTGGTTAGGCCAAGACAGTAAGGAACCACAATCAGCCTGTGGATGCTTATCACTGAGATTTCATATATTTAAAAAAAAAATTAAATTACTGCTTACCTTGGAGAAGCTTCTGTTGAGCAGCTCAACAATACTCAGGTCCATATTGGCCTTGTTTTGCAGGATTATTTCAGCTATTTCACAGTGGAGTCTTTCTTTAATTTTCAGGAGTAGCATGGTCATAGATTTAGATCTGATTCCCTAGCAATGGACTTGGCCAGCAGAGACTGTGCTTGCTTCTCTCTAAGCACTTAGGTAGTCACACTGACTTGAATATACCAAGGAGACTTCCCATATACTGAGAATTAGGTCTGGTCCCTGTGTATCTTGTCACTAGTGCTTCCCAATGCAATGACCGTTGATTTGGTGGCCTGTTCTGCTGAGGCTAAGTGAACTTTCTGGCCAGTGTACTTCTCTGTCACTCAGCTGATTTCCTCCCCTTTCATTTCAGTTTGTGAGAGATGGAGCAATGGTTACAATGCTTCAAACTTTGGTACCCTTCCAAGACCTCCTCTATGTGCTGTGAGCAGAATGGAATAAAATAAAGTCACTCTTCGAGGTGACTGGTCTGGGGCTGCAAAAAAGCCTCAGCATCAGGAGGATGTGCACTGTAACTTTCTGGTACCATCCATTCAGTTATCAGTTTTGCAACGTGTTGTGTCTCTCGAAGAGCCTGCCTGTGTTAAGTTCTGAAAGTTCTCCTTGAACAGATGGCATTCATTTGTTGTTCTGTTCTAGGACCCAAATAAAGACACGGAGTGGAATGACATCCTGCGCAAGAAAGGTATCCTTCCTCCAAAGGAAAACGTGGAGGAACAGGAGCGTGCAAAGGAAGAGGAGCAGTTTGCCATCCTTCAGAAGTCTCTAGGTGAGTGACCAGCCAACTCAGGCACCAGCAGCAGTAGGACAAGCCTTGGAATGGCTCGTGGGGGAAGCTTGTACAAAGAAATGGCTGTTAGCAATGTGTCGTTTTCCAAGTCTATAGGGTTACTACAACTTCATCCATCCAGGGTGATCATCTGTTAATGGTATCAAACAAATACATTCCTGAAAACATGGGTTCTTCTAGCACAGGAAAGCTTTGTACTTGATGTCAACTTTGTGTTTTTATAAAAGTCAATGTTTGAAAGCTGAAATAAGAACAGTGCACAGGTAGTCTGCCAGGTGAATGTGCAAGTAAAACTATCTCATGACGTTTCCTGTTCTATGCTTCCTCCATTGTTCAGGCCAGTGAACAACAGATGGGGGGGTTGGTACATCTTTGCTGCGGCTGCCAAACTTGAAAACTCATGCAGGTACTTGTGTGCTAGTCTAAGCAACCTTCAGCTCAGAGGCCTTTACATCATTGTCTTTCCATCCGTATGTCTAAAGTGTGTAACATTTTCTAAAAATCCAGTAGCAATAACGACGACAGGCTGAGAGAGTTGGGGCTGCTCAGACTGGAGAAGAGAAGGCTTCAGGGAGAATTTATGGCACCTTCTAGTACCCAAAGGGGACTGACAAGAGAGGTGGAGAGGGACTTTTTAGAATCGCAGAATAGAACCATAGAATATCCTATGTTAGAAGGGACCCACGTGGATCACTGAACTCTAGCTCCTAAGGGTAACTCCCATTGTACAAGAGCATGCAGTGACAGGACAAGGGGGAATGACCGTAAGATGAAGGAGAGTAGGTTTAGAATAGATATTAGGAAGAAATTCTTTACTGTGAGAGTGGTGAGACACCGGAACAGGTTGCCCAGAGAAGCTGTGGATGCCCCATCCCTGGAAGTGTTCGAGGCCAGCTTGGATGAGGGTTTGAGCAACCTGGTCTAGTGAAAAGTGTTCCTGCCCATGGTGGGGGTGTTGGAACTAGATGATCTTTAAGTCCCTTACAATCCAAACCGTTCTATGATACCTCATATTTCTAATTAATCTATCCTTAAAATAAATAAAATAAATAAATTCTGTTGGACTGATAAGAGCTGATGAGTATTAATCCTGGAATGAGGTTTTGGTGATTTGATGTTTCTTCTATTCTAGTGAAAACTTATGAGGACATGACATTGGAAGAGCTAGAAGAGAATGAAGATGAATTTAATGAGGAAGATGAGAAAGCTATTGAAATGTACAGGTCAGAGCAGCAAGCAGAATTTGGCTTTAATGATAATTGGAGGGTCTTTCTTTTATATGCTTTGAGATATTGTTGAAGAGATAAAGGATGTTTTTAGGCCTGATGATGGAAAAAGGGGGCTGAGTTTCTGGTCTCTTGTAGAGCTTCTAAGTGTCTTTAATAGGATAACAGCATTTGAATTCACTGTCCTTTATCTACAACCTAGTTTTGCAGAGATAATGTGCACCTGCTGAGTGCATGGCTGGGGATTCTGAAAGCTTTGAAAATCACTTCCAAGATTTCCTAATTTTTGTGTGAATGAGATTAAGGTACTGCAGATTTGAATTACAGTGTTGGTTTCCTTCTATCTCTTAACCTCTGTCATGGTTTTTGCCATTTATTTGGGTAGTGTATTATCTGCAGAAGAAATTCTGGTGAGGCCAGAAATGAGGGGAAAAAAGCGTTTCATGAAACTTAGTTGTACTTCTTTTATGTTGGTGGTCTTAAGTTACGGTGCAAATACAAGAACGTCTACTATGTCAGTTTGCTTTTGTTGCTCTGGGATTTGAAGAAGTTGGTAATGTGCCTCTGAACTCTAGGTTTCAAACCAGCTCCTTCAAGTGTTGTTCTGTCAAAAAATCCATCTATTCACAAGATGTCTTTTCCATTCCTTGTTGTTCAGGCAGCAAAGGTTAGCAGAAATGAAAGCAGCTCAAATGAAGAATAAATTTGGGGAAGTTTTGGAGATTTCAGGAAAAGATTATGTTCAAGAGGTTACAAAAGCTGGAAAAGATATATGGGTAGTCCTGCACCTCTACAAACAAGGGTAAGAATTTGTTTTTAACCATTAAACCTTTTACTGTCAGTAGCTGAATATACTTCAAGATACATGTGTAGTTACTGTCGAATTAAGGAACTGATTCTGATGTTCTAAGGAATAAAAAAAAATCAGTAATTTCAGTACTGTTGACTCAAGACTGCTTAACTTATCCACTTCATGGTAACACCATTCTAGAGCTTTTTTATACATCTATATAAGACAGCATGATGTGTACCAACCAGCTGCTATGGAGGTAGCTACTGCCACTGAAATCCCCAAGCTTTGGAAATTATTTTAGATGAAGTGCAAGGGGCTGTGAATGAGAATACACTATGTGTATTTAGCCTGGTTTCTGGTGGCATAAAAATGGAGTGAACAAGGTTTCTAGTCCTGCTATCATGATGAAAAAACTTGTAAAACAGGCCTGTTAAGTTGCTAGAGCTTTCTGGAAAGGGTTATAAATAGTTGCTGTTGTTCATTGTCTCTAACTGATTCACAGGTCATTTGGTTAATTTCTTCCAGGAGCTCCTTTTCTTTTTATTTTGCCCTCGCTCATGCGATTTCTAAATAGCTTAAATTCATAAACAATTTTCTCTGTATGATAGATGGGAAAGTTGCAGTACTAATATAGTAAAACAAAGAAACCACAACCCACCAAAATCTACAGTGATGCTGACCTCCTTTGAATGCTGGAATACCAGACAACAAAAGTATTCAGAAGTTGCTTCTGGTATATTTATCTTTCCAGGAATGCTACTCATCATGCTGATATTTCTGACCTTTCTTCTGGAGCAGTTTACTGTTTAATTTGTCTTTTTATTTTTTTCCTTATGTGTGTTTGTTGCTGTTCTTCACAGAATTCCACTCTGTGCCTTAATAAATCAACATATGAGCGGGCTTGCAAAAAAGTTCAGAGATGTGAAATTCATCAAGGCTATCTCTACCACCTGCATTCCCAATTACCCCGATAAGAACCTGCCTACAATATTTGTCTACCTGGAGGGAGACATAAAAGCTCAGTTCATTGGGCCCTTAGTGTTTGGTGGCATGAACCTGACAAGGGATGGTGAGTGTCTGCATCTCCAGTCTTCCAAAGGAAAAGCAAAACTGCTTTGCTGGGAATGAGAGAAGCGAGGCTTAGGAGGAGAAGGGAGGTACTAAAAATCATATTAGATTTTGTTTTTCACCCTTATGGCTCAACCACATGTGATTAAGGCTATCTTGTAAAACTAGTGAGTTGCTGATAAGCCAACATATAGATATTTATCTTGCATGTGTGCAAGTATTCATGCCCTGTGTTGGGTGAAATAAATTTTGCTGAATATATGAAAGGGTAAACAGTACCCACAGATGTTCTTTGGGGCTGTTGTACATGAACTAGCCTTGCCTACAGTGACATGATAATCTGCACTTGCTAACTGGTGCTTGCCTATTGCATTGTAGGGCTTCTTGTTTCATTTTTAAGACAATGGCATGTTGTTCCTGATTGAGCCAGCTTAATTCAGTCATCACAGAAAGCTGCACACTGAAATTCTGCACTTTATTTTATTTCTTCCTTCCTTCTCCCCTGAGCCCAGGTAACTTCCACTGGAGATTAAGGAAAGTGTGAGGTTGTATTCATTATTCTGCAATATCTGAAGGAAATAAGATTTGATGATAGGGTTGTTAGCAGGAGTAGGAGAAAGGTTTTGACTGAATGTTTTTTACTGACTTTCTGCCACTTCTGGGAAGCAATCCAGTTCAGTTTGGGCCTACTGCTGATGGTGAAGTCTCTCTTTACTGTCTTGTTAAGGAACTAATAACAGTGTGTGATGTAGAGGCAAAGGGGTGAATTCTGTTTGCAGGATACATCCCTGAAAAATACCTATAATTCACACGTGTAATTGAATTTCCACATTTTTTTTGCCCCTCACTAAATTTATTCCCAACCTCTTCTGATTGTGATGAACTCAGTATAGGATGGAAAAAGCTGTAATGTATGAGCAGTATTCCTTCACTGGCAATAGATGTGCAAACATGTCTTTTGTGATTGGAAGGTAGAACTCACTTTCACTGGGATAGTTGCCTCTAAAGCTGCTGCTGTGTATCTTATCACCTCTTTTGCACTGCTGGTTAAAGGGAGCAGAGTGGCACTGGGGATGCCACTGGTGGGCTCCAGAGCAGTACCCTCAGACCTGTGCCAGCACTAGGGACTGTGGAAGGAGGGCTCGACTGGATCAAGTGTGGGTGGCAGGACTGGAGCTGGGAAGAAGGGGAGGAATAGAGCAGGGTCCTGGTTCGGTGGTGGTGATGGTAGGGTGATAAGAGAAGTCAGCTGGGGAAGGAAGAGTGGGCTTTTTCCAGTTAGCTCCCCTGCATTCATTACTTCTTGTTTTGCACTGCACAGAATTGGAGTGGAAGATTTCAGAGTCGGGTGCCATCAAGACAGACCTCGAGGAGAACCCCAGGAAGCAGATCCAAGACCAGCTCATGTCTTCAATCAGGGCATGTGTCCCAGCCAGGGGAGAGAGTGACTCAGAGGATGACTAAATCCTGTGACTGTATCATGATTGATGCAGTACACTTGCAGGCAGTGTTCCCACCTCGAGCACTGGAGACGATCATCAAGGCCTTGCTGAGCCCAAGAAGGGCAGCATTTCAAGACAGTCGTTTATCTAGAAACTTTTAGAAACTAAAAAAGCTTTTGTTTTCTAAAAAAAAATTTATTGCAGCTTCACTTAAGATGCTGAAAGACATTTTGTATTATGAAGCCTGAGTAAATATTACTCAAGTTTTGAAATACAGACATGAGTTGAAACAGAGGTCTCTTGTTATTATTTTCTTAGTAGATGTCTGACTTATTTAAAAATCTGAAATATGAAGTGGCCTTAAGTACACTGTTTCTGACAAGCTTAAATTGTGGAAGTGAAATCTATGTAGCTGATCTTAAATAACTGGTTATAGCACTTTGATGGGCTGTCTCTTAGCTTGTGGTGCATAGACCTCTGATAACCTGGACTTCATGGAAAGGTAGGGGAGGTGACCCATGATATGGGTGCTACTGAAAGTGGTGTGTGGTCCTTCGCAGAGGTGCTGGCAGGAGGGACAACACAAAGCTATGAGCTGGGACTCTAGACATCTTAAGAGAGGCCAGCGTCTTGGTGATGGCCGGCATCTCCTGGGGCGTGCTGAGTCCCCTTTCATTTAGCAGTAGTATTTTACCTTTCACAAGGACTGAACTTCCTGCACCATTTTACCTGATAACTGCAAAAGAAAATTCGAGATGGTGGTGCTCAAGTGTGGAGGAGTTGTCTGTTGGCTGACTTCTTCCACAACCTCAGAACTACCATGTGTTACTACAGTGGTGTCATTGCCAGATGGGAGGGAAGATTATGACTGAAGAACTCGTGTCTTTCTTTATGAAACCCTTCCATCTTCTAGGTACAGTAATATTAGTTGAGGCCTTAGAGGAGAATAAACTGAAATACCATCTTAATTATAGATCTGCTGACACTTGGAACTGCTTGATTATTTTGAGTTGGATTTAATGTCCACCTACACTTTTCAATTTGCCTACACTTGGGCTAACAAGCTCCAAGAGCTTTTGCTAACAAGCCTGCCCCAAGGTCATCTTGTTATATTGCTGATGGATTCTGTGGGTGGATAGTACAGAATGCAACACTCAATAAGCAGAGATATTTATCTTTTTAGTTTTGTATTAGTTCATAGGGAGTTTGAAGCACGCTTCCTGAACCCTGTCTCCTGAGACAAATCAGTGTGTAGTCCAAGCAACAAATTGAAGTTCCTTAAACTTAAGGTGAAGTTGTAAAATCCTAATGGAAAGAGCTTCCTCTCTGAGATCTGAATGGTGATGTCACTTACCTCTTTCCTTTTTCGTATGTTGTTTTTTTTTTTTCAAAATAGCTAAAATAGTAACATTGTGCAAGTGAGCCAAATGCAGCAGAATACAAGCTGCTAACTCCTGAATATTATTACATAGCAACACACTTCTCATGACAGTGGGCTATCCCAAATGCTGTCAGACTTGATGCTTTACTGTACTCACCTACAACTTTGTGCAATGTAGGAAGGTGACAACTCTTCCTCCCCATAGAAGCCTACACTGCATATTTTGCTTATCTTTTGCTTGTTCTCATTTAACTGTGCTTTGGAGTGACCTCTGAGCACACGGATTGTGTTCCTTTTGAAGGAAACTTGAGGAGCAGCCCCTGAAGGAAAAGTTGGTCCAAAGAGCTAGCCTAAAGCTAAACTGAAATAAGACCTTATGGTGTGTTTGGAGAGGATGTTACATCCTCAGTCTCTCCCTCCAGATCTTTTGCAGTTGAGCCATCTGGGTTGGTGATGCAGGCACAGCTGCCCTACTCTTGTTAACTCAGTTTAAAGTTTGTCCAACCTTCTCAGAAGGGGAGATGGAATCTGCAATTCATCTTGTATCATTGCTGTGGCAACTTCAATTTGAAATCTAATTGAAAAGTAGGCAATGCTTTGGATACTTTTTTCCTACTTCTATTATTCCCTCTTTTATTGTCTTCCATTTCAGAACTTCTATAGAGGTAGGAATAATATTACAGCTGCCCTTTCACTGTCTCCTAAATCACTGATGCTTCATGGACAGTAGGAAAGAAGCTCAAAGCAGGGTGACTGCTGCATTTGGATGGGGCTGATGAAGGCTCTGTCCTGGGGCATTTTGGAAATATCTAGGCATGAAGACTCCTTGAATTGTGCTAATGCTTGATTGGTTCCAGGGCAGTTCTCTGTTCTTTGCATCTTGCACAGGCAGCAAGACCTTGAGCTAGAATAACTGCAGACAGAGAAGTCTGTTGGCCAGAGCTTGATCCAAAACTTGTTCAATCAGGAGAACTGGTATTTTGGAGACAGGCATCTATCCTTAGGATACTAACCGTAGATCTGCTAGAGCTAAGCAACAGAGAAAGTCAAAGGATAGAGTGCATTTTGTGACCAGGCCCTACCAACTTGCAGTCTGAGGCTCCCAACTTGGAGTATGTGACTTGAACCCATTCTAGGTTGCTTAAGCCCTCTACTCCAGAAACTCTGCAAGTCGTCTTCAAAAGCTTCCTGCTTGCTGTTGTGCCCCCAGGCAGTGGTTATGTGTTCCCTCCACAAGAAGTGGACCAGGCCTGCCTGGGAGATTAGGTAAGAGAGGGGGAGATGGCTTTCTCTTCTAGCCTGCTCCCTGCTGTCAGGGCTACAGCAGGGGCTGCCTTGCCATTTAATAGTCTGTACATTGGTACAGGAGAAATGGATACAGTTTGACTTGATACTGTCTTTTATCCTATACTGCTTAATCTGTTGACATGTTGGAGGATGCCATGCTGGAAGGGGCAAATGCAAGAATCGTCACAAACCAGAGGAGCTGAATGTCCTGCCCAGCTGACGAGACCCATGTGGAGCATAATTTCAAGTGGTGTCTGTGCTTCTTAGTATTTGGCTGAGTGTGAAAACAGTTTCATGTAACCTTATTCTTTTTCCTGCCAATCATATTGCCCTGCTCAAGGCCTTTTGTAGAAATTAGGTCTCTGCAGGAAATTGATAATGAGGTCTGTTTAACCTTTTGGCAGAGCAGAAGCTATGGAAACACATAGTTAAGGGGAATGAGCTTTAGCTTGAAAGGAAGCTGTCTGCTAAATAGCAAACCAAAACAGCCAATTAATATACATTGCAGAATGGGACAATATAATGAGTGAAAATAACTGGAGAGCGTGAACTCTCATTTGCCAAGGCTTGGGGCACTGTTGCTAAATGCACTATCAATATTTTTGCAGCTTGTCAACAGTTAGTGGTCAGATCAATGCTCACTTCTTATCCATGTGAGAAGGGTCTTTCTGTTAGCTATCATGGGAGAAATCGGAGGCAGCAATCCTGTAAACAGTGCTGAGGATTGTACGAGTTACTGTCCTGTGTACTGCTGTGAGAGCATCCTGACTTGTCCCACACTGCAGCGGTGCTAGCAGATGGTCGGAGGGGAAAAAGTAGCCCTGGGCTATAGACGGAGGCAGATGATTTGCCATTAGTGGACAGTCACTCTGGAGTGTTTTGTGTGAAATGTAAGTGCACAATTAGTAATAAAAAGAATTTTCTTCATGGTCTGAAATCTACTGCTTACCCAGATTATGTGAGGAGTCATTAGTTCATGGCAGGTTGCCCAGATCTGGATAAGTCACCATTCTGATTTTTTCCCACTCCCAATCTGCTTGCATTCACAATATGCACTCACAAAACCCTGTCAAACATGGAGGCTAGTGTTTTGCATCAATTACACATGCAGACGGAGAGCCATGTGTTGTGCAAGCAGGGCAAGGCCATGGTTAAGCTGACATTTCTCCAGGTACTTAATCCGGTCACAGTCAGGGACCTGTAGGTAGGCAGAGGTGTCCACAGGACTGTGACTGCATGAGGTGAAATGAGGGAGTGTTCTTTGAATACCTGTGCTATCCTGTACCTGTTTTGGCCTGGTCCTTCTTTCCCAGGACCCAGCTCAGCCTCTCCTGCCTCTTCTTTGAAGCTGTCCTATCACCTCCCTTCCCAAATGTGGTCAGGTGAGTATTTGGCTGGCCTTAGTGCCAGGAGTAATTTAACTTAGATGAGAAAGCTGGGTGTGTGCTTCCAGCTCTGCTGGATCAGTGTACAGGATAGGCACACGATGCTAAGCCATAACAGCATGACATCTGAACATTAGTATTTGTCTTTATAGAGTTCATGAAGAAAGTAGCTCTGACTTACAGCAATTCTCATGAAAGTTAAGGTGTACTTTTTATTCCTGTGTTATAAACTCAATCATTTGTCATCCTCTGGAAATCTAGGGAAGTTACCTTCTTCACAGGCTGTGTAGCAATCAGAAATGAGACTTCTAATAGAAACCTCAGTAACTTAGTTTGGATGAGCTCTTGTTTTGCAAAGGGCTTTTGCAAAGGCTTTGCTCTTGTTTTGCAAAAGCTACTTTTCCCCCTCCAACCATCTGCTAGCACCGCTGCAGTGTGGGACAAGTCAGGATGCTCTCACAGCAGTACACAGGACAGTAACTCATACAATCCTCAGCACTGTTTACAGGATTGCTGCCTCCAATTTCTCCCATCATTATATGAACCTTTTTCAGCATATTATGTCTAAAGAAATTTTGCTCTCACTGAGATCAAAGGGGAATGCTTTCCCTTCTCTGTTCTTTTAAACCCCTTCATTGCTAAAACTAATATATTCCCTGTCAATTGTTTGAAAGGCAGTTGAACCCATTTTTCATTACAGCCCATTACAAATCACTCCTCATTTCAATCCCATTTAGTGAATTCAGTTGTCAAAGGATCATAGAAGGCATAAAGTATTTTCTTGATGTACTTAGCTCTTCACAGAACTAAAAAGAAGTATTGAACTTCTTAGGTCTCTCTACTTGTAGATGGTTCTTGTGATGCAGGGAAAGGCTTGGTTCCCTCCTGTGGAAGGCAGAACCATTAAAAAAATGAAAATCCAAGCAGCCAAAGACTCTCCAGGCTTGTGTGGGAGACTGATGAACGATCTGACTTGTTTTCATATACTGTGTTAAAAATTTTGTCTCTTGACACTATGCCAAATTTTTCATGACTTCATGAAATTAATTTACTGAGCTGACTGAAGAAACTGAGGTATGATAAAAATGTAACAGGTATTAATGGACAGTTAATGAGATGAATGTAATGATGCATATTTGCAAGCATGTGGTTCAATATGTCTACTATAAGAAGTTGTATTCCAGTATATTGAACAATTCAAACTCAAAGATTATGGCTTTATTAATATAATAAATAATAAACCCACATACACCCAGCTGGTTGAGGTTCCAACCACTAAATCCGTTTAGTGAAAGCAAACACCACCTTTTATGTGCACTTCAAAGCAACGCGTGACTCCCTTAACCAATCACCGAGGGTATCTCACTGCCCATGTCTATTGGAGTACATTTGGGACTACATCTCCCAGGGTGACTACATCTCCCAGCATCCCTAAAACACGCCTCCTACAAAAGATGCTTCTTGTAAAGGCAAAAGTTACATCATTTACTAGCAAAAGCAAGTCTTAGTTCCTCAGAGAGCCTTTGCCTACCCCCACAATGGCAATGACCTCTGTTATTGCACGTGTCATCCTGATCCCACTCCCCTCAATATCGATGGGATATTTCATTTACAAGGAGGGCAGCAGAGCCAGCTATTAAACTCTTTTTGCCTGATTGTAGTTTATCCTTCTGAATTAGTACAGGCTGTACTAATGTGTTGGGAAACTTCATTAATTATCTGTTCATATGCAGATGATTTCTGTTATGTAAAGCTAAAAGTAAGGATGTCCTGGATCTTCCAAACTATCACTTCCTGTGGTTTAGTTGTTCCTGGCTCCAGGTGATTAGAAGAGAAATTGTGAGGGCTGCCTCCATGGCAGAGAAGCCTAAAAACAGACACTTGCAAAGATTGATCTCTGCCACAGCATTAAGGTATTGACTATGTTCTTTAATAAGAAAGTGCTGGTGGTAAAAGGGTGAAAAGTTTGGTGGGATGTAGCAATATGCGAAATGTGGAGTTGGGTTTCCTGTCTGGTTAACATCCCCAAACTTCTTCCGTTGAGGTGCATTCCCTCTGATTATGTCTATCTAGCAAGCTTAATAGTACTGAGAAGTGGGATGTGAACCAGCCCCTGTGGGGTGAACTAAGTCCAAATCAAAGGGGTGATCCTGGAAGAAGTGCTTGAAGAAGTTTCTTGTCTTCTTACTCCCCCTGAGAAGAAAGGGAGAGGGAGAGCCCTTGAGACAGTGGAAGAGATGAAGGGTAACAGGCACAGGCAGGATAAAAGGAGCTCAGATGAGAGGCTTAAAAGAGAAGCCTGACCATTGCTAGAGAAGAAGGGTAAAGGTGAGGAAGTAAAAGTAAAAAGTAAAATTTGAGAGCTTGCATTAAGATGAAGATTCAGGGATATTTGGTGTTGGGATGCACTGTGAGAAGGACTGTTCTTCTCAAAGAATGGACTTCTTGTGTTTAGCTGGAGACTGTGCACTGAGTGGATGACAGCATTAAATCACAGACCAAGAGGAGAACTTTGAAGTCAGGGATGAAGTTTTCATGGGTCTGCACCAGTGTATTGGAAGAAAAACGTCAGGTAAACATGGATGCTCTGATCCATAGAGAAATGTTGGGGGGTAGACTGCGAGTAAGCTCCACTAAGAGCAGTAATCAGGCAGGTTTTCAATAAGTAAAGTTGATTTGTAGAAAAAAATATCATGTGCAATTCAAGTCAGGAAAAGATACTGCTGTATTATTTGCATGCTAATAAGCTGTCTTCAGCGTTAGCTCAGAAAAAGCTATGAATCTTTCAGGTGAAAGGAGCTGTTTATATCCAGTTTTATAAGACACATTAAACGCTAGTGGCATTGTGTCATCTGGCATATGTTACAGATCCAGCCCAGGGGATAGGATGGGTTTTGTCTTTACATTAATATATCAAACGGCACTTTCAATTTAACAGTACTATTTGCTGTCATTTTCAAAGTTAGCTACTGCCCTGTGCATTTGTGTTGTATTATAAAAGAGTTATCAGGGCAATTTTAAAAACAGCTCAATAACAATTCCATCACTGGCTTATCAGTAGCAGTCCCATGTTGAATGCAGACATAGAAAAGGCAGAAGGAGAGATAAAATATCTCTTTATTTTTGCTGACTAATTGCTGACACTTCAGGCTTTTACAACCTCAATCTGCTCCTGGTGAGAAAATGGTTGCACCTCTGTAAAACACACAAACACCTGTTCTCCTGTCCTGGTGGTGGGATAACCAGGAAGCATGTGGACATCTTCCCAGCTAAAATACTGGCATGCTTCCATCAAATCTGCACCAGCTATAACTGTTGCTCCAAGTCATGTGGAGCACATGGGATTTCCTTAAGGAGTTATCCAAGAAACCAGATCCTGCTGTATCCCCTGGGTTGTGCCTCATGCACCAAGTTCTGAAATGCAGATGCCCTGGAGATTGAGGCACTCAGCTGGATACAGGCATTACATTGCTTGAAAAGTGGGCAGAGGGAAAGTGAGAGTTTTCTGTAGTCTCAGCTTCCCTCCATAGAATTCCCCTCAAAAGGCCAAGCAAGCAGTTTTCCCCTGGTGCAAAGGACCCCTTGGAATGGGGAACCTTTGTGCGGTGACACAGGAGATGCCTTTTCCCTGTAAGTGCTGGTAGATTTCACTGCATTACCCCATCAAAGGGGAAGCATATGCAAAACAAAATGAGGATGGGATCCTGACTGAGAGCGAGCAGCTGATGGGGTTACACAGGATGGGTGCTCAGGCCCATCAGGATCCAGGAAGTGCTTGGAATCAGTGTCTCACCCTCCAGCTTTGCTGGCAGCAAGACAAGAAGTTAACCTGGAACAGAGCTCCCCACATGCAAGTGATGACCAAAACAGTATGGATGGAGGCAGCATAATGTGGAAATCTTGAGAATGGTCTGTATGTCCTGGGGGATGGGGTGCCTCCCCTGCAGGAGGACTCCAGGCTGCTGTGATATACATTGCTCTGTGTTTTAGAAAGGACATGGTCATGGATGAGGAATGGAAATGGGATCAGCTTCTCCCTCTACAGCTGTGGCAGCTCTTCCTAGCATAAACAACATGACTTCTCTGGGTCTTATATTCCTCACCAGAAGAATTCATGTTTGTGTTTACTGACCATATAGTGGTGTTTCAAGTTTTTTTGTAATTTACATCTGCAGTGAGCTATGAAGCACTATGTGAGGGTAATTGCTACACTACAGTAGTCATAGGTTTGTCTATTTGTCCATCTATATCAGATTTTCCTGCACAGTAGGTCGCTACTGTTGCTATACTTACTATGTGTCTGCATGGCTGCCAGCACTTGCAGATAGTCTGTGAGTAAATGCTGCTATTCCACTTAAGAAAAAACCCTTTTGTAATACTTTTTCAGCTCTGATTTTCCACTATTCTATTGATTTCATTGTGATACAGCTGGCTTTCTTCATTAAATAGAGTTAATTAAGTGCTTTGCAAGATAAAAAGGGAAAATGCTGCTCAGAAAGCAGTTCAGATTTTGTTATCATTGCTGGAGGACTGGAACAAGCTGATGCTATTTGGGGAGACTTCTTCATTCAAGGGCTTGAATTCTGCTTCAGGCATCGTGGAGTTTTCAAGAGAGACAACTTCTGTAGTATTATCTCTCATCTCTCACAAGGCGGGCAGAAAGTAAATGCAATTGAGCACAAGATGGCAATGTTCTCCATGAAAAGGGCCTTTCCTTCCTTGCTTGCTACAGTCTGTGTACTTTTAGACATAGTGCTGGCCTCAGTGAAATATCAATGGAAGCACTTGAGATGTTCAATTCTTCTGTGTGCAGGATTGAAGTCTCTGTGAATACACAGAGTGAGATATGCACGCCATCTGTATGTTCAAATGAGTCTTACTGCACGTACGTGTAAACCTGTCCAACAGGTTTCTAACAGCTTCAGTGAATGCACCAGGCAACAGCTTGTTTTTTCTGCATTCTCATCTGACTATTATTGCACATAAACGTGGTGTCTCTAGTATTAACTTTGCAAGACTGTTCTTTGGGAAGAATAAATCTGCACCGTGTTAGTCACGATAGCGGACTGTACACATATCTGATTCACCCATCACCACAGCTCCAGACATCTTGTCCATGAAAACATTACATCTACATCAGTCTCCAGAGAGAACTTGGATCCAAATCCAGAAGACTGAGGAATAGGCTTAGCCTGTCTGTAGCAAGGCAGTCCCATCTTAGTGCATGAGATACGTGAAAGTCTTCGCAGGACTGAAGTGTGCCAGTTTCTTGTTGCTGTTCCTGTCTGAGGTAAAATCATTTCCATGTCTTTCTCTAGGATTGTCTACATCTCTCTGGAGAAACGTCGGCATAAATAAATGACTTTCACTGGATGAACTACATGGGTTACACATTAGGACCCACCTGACTTAGAGAGTAGAGAGCACCATGGACCAGGAGTGGACACCCCTAGACTGAGAAAACTGTCTTGACTGAAGACCGAGGGCTAATATCTGTCAGAGGTGTTAAAAAAGACCCAGAAACTTAAAAACAACAACAACAAAAAAGTTTGTATTGGATACTGTTTTGGTTTGAAACAATACTGATAAATTGCAATCCAAATTGATTATGCAAATATGTGAGAATTGCTTCACAGATCTTCAGTTTTCTGATCAGCCTGGGGCTGATCAAGTCTCTAGCTTGGCATTGCAGGTACCAGTCTGGGTGTGTGGCTGCCACCCTGGTGGAAAGACAGCTTGAGAAGAGGCATGAGAACCTCTTCCCAGTCCTTGCAGACATCTGTCCCCTAGGTAGGCACTACTGCAGAGCAGCAGCACTCACTCAGTCTCCTTGTAGCTGAGCCATATGCAAGGATGTTGCCACACAGCTGCCACCACTGCGTATCCTGCTGCAGCTCTGCTCCCTTGAGAAGCTGTGCAGAGGCACTGGAGAGGCCTTTTCAGGAGAGCAGCAAAACCTGCCATCTCCATTAGCAAAAACTAATTTCTAGATTTGGTGAGGGCACATCAAGGCACAGTTCTGTGTGTCACTCAGTAACTGAGAGTCAAGCATCCCCCACCTGCATGAACAGTAGCGCATAATCATTTGAGGACCTTTTCAGTGTCTATCACTCATGAGCAGACTGGGAGGGATTTTAATCCTAATGTGATCCTTCTTATAGGGCTCTTTCCCAACTCTGCTACAGGTGGTGATCCAGCTTATCTTCATGGGTTCACCTTCCTCTGTTCTTCCTGAAGACATGTTTGTGCATAACAGTATTGCTTTGAAACTTTGTTTGCAAAAGAAGAAAATTCCCAGGCTGACCCCCATTTTTCCTGGCCAGTAACCCCTCATCAAGTATGATGATGAGGGAAGCAATAAAACCTGGACAGTTTGTAAATCATAACTGGATTCTGGATGGACACACTAAGAAGTGGCCAAAGAGAACAAACCTTGAACTGCTGGAGCACAGAGCATCCAATAGTAACCATAGTATCCATTAGTAATGAGAGTGACAGGAATGGATATCTCTCCTTATAGTCAAGGAGGATATGTAGTCTTTCAAATTTTAGCATCTAATGGTGTGCCTTGCAAAGCTGTAGTGTTGTTCTGTGAGATTTCAGGATTCTGTGTCTTGGTTGTTTTTTTATTGCTTGGAATGGGGATAGTCGTTCAGAAGAGAACAAAAAAGAATTACCGAGCAGTAAGTGAAGTTCCTTGAGATGGACTGGCCAGTTTGCCCTCTCTTTCAGAGCCCTGCCCAGGTGGGATTCTGCAGTTTAGGTTTCTAAGATTAGTTTTCTAATCTGCAGGCACAATCCACAAAATATGCTGTTCACATGGAGCGGAAGGGGTCTCCAAGGACTCATGAAAGGCGTGTGTGTGCACAGTGGGCCAAGAAATTTCTGGGTTCATATACATGCAGTGCCCATATAAACCTACTGCCTGAGCCCATGGACAGAGCACCCAATACATCTCTATTCCTGTACATGACTGACATTCTGTTATTAGAACCTCCATAGAGCTTTTCAAACCTTAAATAACCCAGCTGCATAATCACTCTGGAAGGTAATTAAGCTGCCTGGCTATCAACAGTAGAACTGTAATGTGGAGTTGGGATCTTGATTTTGGATGAGATATCCTTTTTTTTTGCAGATCATGTCACAAAACATTAATACAAGAGATATGGAGAAGGATTTCTGCTTCTGTCATGGTTCAGCATCAATACTTGAAGTAGATGTTTAGGAAGCTCCAATATCCCAGCCCTGTTCCCAGAACATCTTCCCATAAGGCAGAATCCTAATGTATCTTGTTAGAAAAATGAACAGAACAGAATTTTTTAAAAAATCTAAACCGTACCTAGATCATGGTAATTTGGAGAACATCACAGGCGTGTTTCTCAATGCAATGCCAGTGTCTCTCTTTGTATCAGGTTTTAGCATAATCTGTGATGGACTGAACCTTTTTTTTACCATGGCAACCTCACTATGGTGATTTCAGGGTTAGGGAGTTTTATATTTATCTTGACCAGCATGAAGAAGTCTGAGCCTCATTAACTGAGGAAGGTGGATGGATAGCATATGGAACACGCCACACACGAGACGGTTCTTCCCTTCCCAGGGCAAGTGGGTCATTTGTATTATCTACACGATCTGTGAGTTTCCTTTAGGAAATACTGAGTTGCTAACTGTTCTTTCTGTCCCAAGGGAAGACAATCTAGACAGATGGCTTCAGAAAAACCTTCCATCTTTAAGGGAAGATATCCTCCCGGAACAATAATTAATGCTGGTGGGATTTTTTTTTTTTTTTTTAGAAACTTGGAAAGAATTCAGTATCACCAGAGGGCATTAACACAGAGGCTAGCAGAGGACAGAAAAAGATAAAGAGAAGAAAAAATAGCTAGCACAAAGCAGTGATCCTATTAAAATGACACTGAAGAATTCTATTAGTGCTCTTTGCCCCCTTGCCTGCTGCCTTCGAAGATTCAAGGCAAAACACAAGTGCTTGTCAGTCAGACAAAGCCTACTAATAATCTCTGCTAAAATGTGACATTCACACGCTGCAGAGGGACACATGGGTCTCCAGGCTGACCACATCAGGAGGCTGCTGGCAGAAAAGCTGCATCTGGCTTTGGGTACCAGCACCCCAGGCTGCAGGGAAGGGGATGGCGGGGCAGATGCGGGTTTCGGCCACTCACCACCTGGAGGCTCAGCAGCTCTGCCTGTGTGAGCAGGGCCGAGCAACAGTGATGCCATGGCAGTTTTACCTCTGCAGGGAAGGAGGATGGTGTTATGTAGGCTTTATGTGAGGACCCTGAGGCACTTGGCAAGTGGTGTGAACGTTGTCTTTACTACCCCCCAGATGAAACACCTTCCCATGCTGCTATCCAAGGGTCTCTGGTAAAACCTTGTCCATATTTAAGTAGCACTGTTTGAGCTTTGGCTGTACTGACTCTTACTGTTGATGAGAATCATTAAAAGCACACAAGAATAGGTGAAGAAAAACTAGATCCTAAGCTAGTGTTTTCAAAAAAAGGTAACAACTACCTTGGTTGCACTGCTTCGTTTGATACTGTGTGCTATATTCCAGGGTTCTCTAAAACAGTGGTAACTTTGGGAGCCATGAAAACTGAGACTATGGATTGCTGTCTACACAAGATTACTGGGCAAAGACAAGATCTCATTCCCCACTAGCAGCTAAACCTTCTTATTTTAACTTCCTGAACTTGTTCTGCCAGTACATTTCAGCGAATATCTGTTTATGGAAGAGTATCTGGTGCACCATGCACAGGATTAAGAATGTATTCTTTTCTTAGACACATTCAAAGTAAGTTTTGATTTCTATTAATTTCTCTCTCTCCCAGTTTCTTTAGTAAGAAAGTCTACTTGGATCAGGATCAAAGGGATAGTTTATTGCTCTTTGTAGAAAAGTAGATTCTCTGGAAATTACTAAATGTAGCATGGAAAACTCATACACCATCTTGTCTGTTTTATTCAGCAGAGATAATGTCTCAGCTGGAGTACTTCATGTAGCATTGGGCACTACATCCCAGAGAGATACAGACCAGCTGGAGTGAATCCAGAAGTGAGCTGCAGGAAGGATCAGAGAGCTTGAAATCACGACCTACCAGAAAGAATTACACCATTTGGATTGCTTTTCTTAAAGGAAAGAAGATTAAGAATGAGGGAAGGGAGAATGACAATATTCCTCAAATATGCAAAAGACTGCTGCTGAGAGAAGAGGAAAAATTTCTTCTCCCTTGTGAAAAGCAAAAGAAATAATGGGTTCATATTGCAGCAAGAATAACTTAAGTTAGGCATTATGAAAAAGCTTTCTAAAAGGATGGAAAATGAAGTACTGGACAGGATCATCTGAAGAGACATGGTACAGACCCCATCAGGAGTCTTCAAAACCGAATTAAGCAACTGTTCCTCTTGGGCAAAGGAAAGGAACAGATGACCTTGGGAGTTAAAGGCATTATTATGACATTTCAGAGGAAACTAATCACCTGGAAATTCAGCTACTGGTAAAATGGCAAGTTGAAAAAGAAAGTAATAAAGTTTTTATTAATACTTTTCTACATCTTATAAACTTTAAATATCATAGTCTCCTAAGATTTACAAAGCATATCAGTATTAGAACATTAGAAAGTAGCACAAAAACAACAGAATGTAAAGAGGAGATGTTTGTAGGTTTCAGTACTGGACTTCACTTGGCAGCTCTGAGCCACTGACTTACCCAGAGGCACTTGGAACAGTATTGCTCTCTGGAAAGCTCACCTCTTTCCAGATCTTCCAAGTGAGGAAGGCAGATTTGCCCACTGCCTTCTTCAGGGAGCCTGGCACTGCCAAAGGTGGTTCTGAGAGTATTATCAGGGCAATCCAGAAAGGAGAGTTACACCTGCTCTAGATGGTGGCTGAACACTGAACTGGAATGTAAGAGGATGGAAATGGGAAGAGATGTTAAAAAGATTGCCAAGTTGGCCCCTGCAGCTGAAAACATGCTGGCAAGTGTTCCCTCTTGCTTCTCTGCTGCGACCTCTCAATCACCCTTGGTACAGCCTTCATAATGCTCTGCCAAATAGGATTACACTCCAGCAGAGGGAGAATTTACACATTCCATAGGACTTGATGACATAGCAATTGATAAGGACACGCCACTGTATTAACTGGAAAAAATCCATATCTATTAGAGGCTGGCTGGGTTAGAAAAGGAGAGTTACATCCCCCTGTTTTGTTAGTTTCAAGCCCAAGCAACCTTTGTTTGTGTGCAGGGAGAGTCTTCTTGCAAGCCTTGTGCTTGTTAGAATTTAATTGCTTGCTGATCGTGCTGCTGGCAAACTGATGCAAATAGAGATGATCCCTCATTAATGCAGAAGCTTACATGAGGCCAGCTCCATGGAATAATTGCAGTCATGTCTAAACACTCTCTGGTCCAAGTTTCCTTAAACCAGACTGCCATTTTATTCATGTATCTGAAAAGAAAAATACCCAGCAATAAGTCTGCCTGGTAACTGTTTCCTCACCCTCTAGATACTTTTAAAAGTAGGTCTTGTGAGTTTGTCTTAGAGGGTATTTGTGGCCTGGAACTGCATAGAAATGCTTTTGGAGACGCATCATCAGACAAGAGGTCAAGGGGCCAACAGCCGCTGTTAATTGCCTTGCAGATAGACAGGAGTTGAGACGCTACCTTTCAGCCTCGCTCCGGTGGAGAGAGCGTAGCACAGCTGCAAGGAGCTGTCAGGGAAGGAGAAAGCTACACCTACCTTTTGCTTTTTTAGCCTTCTGTGCAGAAAAAATAAAAAGCAAACGAAAAACTCCACTCACAGGAAGCTACATGTGGATTTCTTCTCTTCTTCTTCTGAAGGCACAGACATCAGTCTTGCACAAGACGCGAGCTGCATGTTGAGACACGTTGTGATTATAAACTCTCCTCAGCGAAATTACTGAGGGTCAAAGAATGTGGGGACTCGCGGGATCATGTGATTGGCAGGACAATTAGGTCCGGACTGTGTTCTTTCATTTCTGCTGGAAACTTGGTGTAATTACAGCTCCTGCCTCTGGCCTGTGTGATGCTGGAGGTCGGATGAGGTGATCAGAATACTCCCTCTGGCCGTAAAAATCTATTAACCTTGCTTTGCACCCCATATGGCTCAGGCATACAGAAATTCAATACCTGTCCACCATCTGAAAGCTCTCTTGTCAAGGAGGGAGAAATAGAAGTACTGAGGTGAGCGAGGTTTCTCTCCAGTTTTTCCATTGAAATTTCTGGAAAGAAGCTCCCAGGTGAGGGAGGCAGGGCTGGATTTTGGAGGCCCTATGACAAGCCTTGGGAGGAGCAGGCTTCTCAGCTGGGGTGCACAGCAGAAATGCTCGGCAAGCGATGGACAGCCGAGGGAGATGTGGGCCATAGGGATCCCTATGCTCACTGAAGGTGCTGCTTTTCTTATTTAAAGGGGATGGAAAAGGAAAAGCCAGTGGAGGCTTGCTACCCTTTCTTATAAACAGAAGGCTCTTGAGTACAGGAAAATAGGCTGCCCCAGAAACGGGCCAGAAAATCACCATACTCCAGAGACTGCAATCTTTATTTTTGTACATATAGGGCAGAGATTTTTTTTTTTTTGAGTGAGGATCCTACTTATTTATTAGCTTTCTTAGGGGCTAGTTTTTGGAGAAAGGGGACTAGTGAAAGTTTCTAATTGATTTGTTAATCTGCCTTCCTGAGTGGGAGATTCATCTGCCTTGAGTTAGGTATCTAAAGGTAAAAGTGTTCAAGTCTGAGCCAGCCAGACTTTTACTCCCTTTGTAATTGTTAGGAAAAACAGAAGACCTAGCGAAGGGAGGTCAGACTACTCACCTTCCGGAGATGCCCATTTCCCTGTGTCATCTATTAGGGAGCTTTGAGTGACCACTTCAGGCTTCAATGCCTAACTTACAGGAATCCAAAGTTAGGTAAGGTACCCAGCAGCCATCGGAGTAAAACTGCCACAATTTTCACAGATGATATTAATGTCATTCTAGAAAAGAAGTGCCACCTAGTAATCAATCATTAGCTTAATTAGCTCCAAGCTATGAAGTCAGACAGTTCCAACTGGAGGCCAAATCCAGCCCGTGGGCTGATTCCATCTGGCTTAGCTGTGCTTCTACTGTGACTGTGTGGTGGGATGGAAGGTGATGGGGAGCAGCTGTTAGCACCCTGGATGAAGTCCAGCAGTTCCTAATGCTTTCTACAGTGCTTAAGTGCAGCCAAACCCTCAGCTTGGGGAGGTGCTGTGTCCACATGGCTCATGAGATTAGTCTCCAAATGGGCATCTGGGCTCTAGGAACACAAAACAAAGCTTGGACCACCCGGTGAATTAAGTCATTCTTCTTGGCCAGAAAGAAACTTAGGAAAGTAAACATCTTGAAGCTTGTATTGCACAGCCCTGTTTTCAAAAGTCCAGATTAAGTGCTTGGATGTGCAGCCTGTGCTGAGAGGTAGCATTTGTGCAGTTTAGGTTCTTGCAATTTCCTTTGGAGGAATTTTCACAAAGAAGACAGGACTTCATGTTTTCTGGCATTTGCTTTAACTAAATGGCATTGTGAGGACTTTTACAGAATACCAATTAGACTTACAGGTTAGCGAGCTAGAGCAATGTACTTCGTGTTGGATGAGGTCACTTCCCAGCAGGAAAAAAAATCAGAGCTATTCACAAACAGCCTATCCCAGAGCTGCAAATTTGATTTCTCCACTTTAGCCAGATGAGGGTTGTTAGCAGAAGTAACATCTTTTCTTACATCCACTGATCCAGTTAGAAAAGAGTAGACTAGCTGTTGGGCTGTGATCAAGGTCTGAAATAGAACCTGGCAACCAGAAGGGCTTCTGCTCCCAGGGGCTCATCTGGGCTTTTTTTTTTTTCTCAACTGCATCAGCCAGTCAAGAAAGAAATATCACTTCACTATTAATGATTACTTACAACTATCTCTGATAATCACAGTTACTGCAACATTGCTCTTAATTCCTATCACTATTCAACAATTGCATGGCTTAAATCCCTCTTCAAATACCCACCCGATGTTCTGTGCTTTTATGTTCGTAAACAGCTTTGTCTATGTGTGTTTGACAGTGGTGCCTGTTAATGCTAGGGCCATTGGTGCCATGAGACACGTTTGTGCTCTCAGGTCACCAGGGAAAACCCACCTGCCCTGTGCTGGCTCAGGGAGAGCTGGGTACTCCAGTAGGTCCCAGTATGGCTCAAAGGTGAGGTTTTCTGGAAGCAAAGCAACCCCAACACACAGCAAGCACGCCTGCCTGGTGGGGGATGGATGCTCACAGCACGAAGTGGGAGGACAAGAGAGATTCCCTGAGGCAGGGCCAGGACTCACTGAAAGACAGACACCACCACTTTGAGCTAGAGGAAAGAACAGACCATCTCCTATAACTATTTTCTGAGTGGGCCAGTGAAAACATGCATGAGGAGGAGCACATTGTAATGTTGTAGCACACCTTTCCAGTGGCGTGGAGTATGAAAAACTCACTTTTCATATGGCAGTAATATACAGTATTTAACAAAATTATATAAAGTGAAGCCAAGGTAAATTGGAACTATTTACTCTCAATTTTTACGCACGTTACCTCTGGTTCAGCAGACAGGGTTTTTTTGCTGTCTCTCTGGTATGGAACAAAGAGAATATCTCTAATAGTGATACAGCCATACAGAACAGAATTTAGCCACCTACACAGCTTTAATCAGAACATCTTTCACTGCTTGAAAGGGGAATTTATCCAAGTAACAGCTTTTAAATTGACCACACTACTGTTTCTGGGATAAGATCTCCATCGTTTCTCAACATTTGTCTCCATCTGTCACATTAACCTTCCTCTGATTTGTCTCTTCTAAATGCCAGTTCACCAGGATCACAGACAGCCACAACATGGTCAGGAGGGCCTTGAAGTAGTGCAGCTCTTTCCTCGTTACCTGATTTGGCACACGTACATGAGGCAACGCTTATGTGGCAGTTGAGACCGATGCCCTGTGAGTCTCCCAATTAGTCTGTCCCTTGAAGAGAAGAAGAGTGAAAAATGTCACTCTTCTTGATGGATATAGTCCTCTCACAGATGATCTAAGTCCCAGTCCTGTAAATCCTCACCAGTCTGTGTCACCACTCTCTTTAACATTTCTATTGCTCTACACCATAACTATGTAGGCAATGTTGGTACTGCAAACAAAAGAGGACTGGATACCAATGCCTTATCCTAAAGCCAAGTGGCTTATTGGATACAGCTTCTATATAAACATATAGTTTCCATGCTGAAAGTCTACTTACCTTCAGTTCACACAAGGAGAGGGTAGCTGCTGTCTTTTCTGAATTTTAGTCCATGTGATTCTCAGCTCAAGTAAATTGTTTGAAGAAGTTGCTCTACTCAGGTTGATATGAAACATAGTGTATAGGTGTAGCATATAGCAGGAAAATTCTCATTGAACTCATTATTAAAAGAGCAGTTTTCAATGCTAGGAAGAATTTACCATCAATTAATGGTAGTGTTGTCTCAAAACAATATTTGGAAAGTACATCCAGGCATGTGCATGTGCATGCATGCACCACCTTGTTCATGACCTGCTCTTTCTTAAGTTCTCCAGACACTACATGTAAAGTGGAATTCTTAATTCTTTAAATAACTCATTTCTTCCTCTTTCAATGAACTTACTCATGCTCTTTGAACTTCAAGGTAGAAAAATCAAAGGCAGTCACTGTGTCTCTTAGGAGTTCTTGACCTACTTCGCACTGATCAGTTCTCATCTCCTACACAAATGTAGAAACTGTGTCAGAAGGATTTACACAATAAGCTGTCAAGAATGTTTCTTCTTTTAACTTTATGCATTTCGAGGAAGGCAACCTGAATGGAATATGCACAAACTTTAGGTACAATTGTAGGAAAAATGTCTGTGCCAATAGATAAGGTAAAAGATACCTATGTGGGCTCAAGAGGCTACTCGAACGAGTTGTTTAGTATAATTCAGAAAAGTGTATCTGAATTCTTTCATGTTGGCAGTGATATCAGAACTATTGCAGAGTGATTTTGTTGGCAGAGAAAGGGGAAATTTGAAAACTTAGGGGAGTGGGGTAAAGCAAAATATTTTCCCACTTGAAGGTAAAGTTCCACTAATCAATTATTGATCAATGACATGAAAGAAAGGCTCATAATAAAAAGCAGTGATACATTATGAACATAGGACTTCATATTTTTTAAATGTTGGCAAATAATCGAAGATCTGATTAGGTACTGGTTACGCCACCCATCCCTCAATCTGTCTAATGCCCATTAATTAAATCAGCAGTCCAGGACACTGCTATGCAGAGATCAGAACAGATTAGGTTTCATTGTGAGATAGCCTTTGAATTCTCCCCCAAAAAATGAAGGAAAACTAGTTACATTCACAACCTTGTTGTCTCTTCTCCTCACCCTCTCCCTGGGACTTCCTTAGCAATGGGGATTTCTCCCCCAGGCAGGCTCTGAGGACCATATCTGGGAATGCAACACAATATGAAGTGACAGTCTTACAGCTTTGGCATGTTGAATAAACAACCTGGTGAAGAAGTGACACCTTGCAAGAATCAGAAAGAGTTTTGGTCACTGTCCTCAGTTAGGGGTCAGCCTCATGTTTTCACTGTGCACTCAGACACAAGTTGGTCACATCAGGTGGTGCTGGTCACTCGTGTAAGACTTGTACAGTTCTGTGCTAAATCATGCAACAAACAACATGTAGTCCATTTATTGCTTGGAAATGCCCTTGTTTCTGTCAGCAAACACGTCTCTACATGGATAGCAGTGTAAGTGTATTGAATAGTGCCATTAAAACACCACCAGCTTTTTTGAATACAAAGGGTTTAGTTTTTGACATGTCCATTAACAGGTTCAGTATCTTTTTGTGCCAGTATCTCTGTGACCTTGTGTGTGCATATATGCACGTGCATATGTGTGCCTTTTCACAAGCCTTTACTGCGGAAACTGAATGCTTGTATCTCTGTGTCTCCGTTAAGCACTTTGTGTGGACAAAAGCAAGGCACACCTGCATCATTGTTGTAATGCCTCCAATACAAGGGCAGAGCTTTTCTCAAACTGCATGGGAGAAACTCTGCCTGTAAGAGAAAAAGGATCCTGATTTAAAGGATGTTGGATCCGTCAGTGACAACCAGCTTAAACCTACAGTGGCACCAGCACTGTCAGACAGTGAGCAGCACCAAACGCAATGCTGATCTTGCATTGCTTCCTGAGCACAGATGGATTTAGCTCCATGTGTTCCATGTGCCACATGGCCAATTGCCAGTGGGATTCTCTGAACAGCTTGGTTTAGCACCCCTATACAGCAGTTGTCCCATGAGAGCACCTGGGTTTGCTCTGACCAGAGCATGTAGCACCCTTGCTCCAGGCTGCATCCTCATGCTCTCCTCAGCCCCTCACCTCTTGTTTCTCATAGCTGCCCCTCACCTCATAGCTGCTGCTGGGGCTCAGTTTGAATCTCGCTCCTTTCTGCAGTGTTCTCCTCCAATTTAGACGTGATATGCAGGGATAAGAGGGTCTACACCATGCTTCCTGAGGCTGTTTGCCATGAGCTCCTTCAGAATGGTGGATCTGGACCCCCATGCTAGGAAAGGAGGTATGTGACCCAGGCCGATCTTCCTCCGAGCTGGTGTGATGCACCCTCCTGCCCTGCAGGCCTTCTGCTCTGCGGTCTCCAGGAAAGACCACGATCTGCTTCTCTGGAAGAAAAATGTATGTGATAGACAACTTCCATTTAAAGCCTACTTGTGGGAATGCATCTCGTCATCATGATGTTCTAAATACAGATGGACATATTCCCTTGCATGAAGATGAATGCATCACACCTGTGTGTTGTTCTGAGCACAGCTATTAAAATGAGGAGAGTTTGATAGATACTCACCACCATACATTAAATCTGTAACCTACTAGAGCCATATCCTCTCAATTTTGCGCATGTACCAGCAGTAACCAGGTAACACTAAACTGATTTACATTCCAGGGAGATTATCCACAGTGATGTGCTCCATTAAATGGGCGGACGGTGGTTTACATTTCATAATCTATAGTGACATATTGGAAATGAAAGTGACAAAAATTATAAATAGTCCTTTGGGTGAAGATGTGAAAGAAAAGGCATGGAGGAGAGAGGCCCAGGGGCTTGCTTTTGCAAAATGCCAAACCAGGCTGTGACGTGACAGCACAAAGGGTTATAGTAAATGGGGTAACATCAGGCTGGTGACTGGTCACTAGTGGGGTTCCACAGGGCTCCATCTTGTACTCTTCAACATCTCCATAAACGATTTGGACTCAGGAATTAAAGGCATACCAAGTAAGTTTGCCTATGATACTAAATTGGGAGGACCTGTTGACACCCTCAAAGGCAGAAGGTCCTGCAGAGAGACCTTGATAAATTAGAGGGCTGGGCAATCACCAATCATGTGAAGTTTAACAAAGACAAGTGCCAGCTTCTGTACCTGGGACAGGGCATTCCTGGATGTTCGTACAGAGTGGGAAATGAGGTGCTGGAAAGCAGTGCGGTGGAAAGGACCTGAGAGTCCTGGTCAGTGGCAAGTTGAATATGAGTCAGCAGTGCCCTGGCAGCCAGGAGGGCCAACCATGTCCTGGGGGCCATCAGGCAAAGCATCGCCAGCTGGTCGAGGGAGGGGATTGCCCTGCTCTGCTCTGCACTGGTGCAGCCTTACCTTGAATATTGTGGTAGTTTTGGATACCACAATATAAGAAAGATATGAAGCTATTAGAGAGAATCCAAAGGAGGGCAATGAAGATGGTGAAGGGTCTGGAGGGAAAGCCTTAGGAGGAGCAGCTCAGGTCACTTGGTCTGTTCAGCCTGGAGAAGAGGAGACTGGGGGGAGACCTCATTGCAGTCTACAACTTCTTCATGAGGGGAAGAAGAGGGGCAGGCACTCTTCTCTGTGGTGACCAGTGACAGAACCTGAGGGAATGGCTGAAGTTGTGTAAGGGGAGGTTTTGGTTGGATATTAGGAAAAGGTTCTTCACCCAGAGGATGGTTGGGCACTGGAACAGGCTCCCTAGGGAAGTGGTCACCGCACCAAGCCTGACAGAGTTCAAGAAGCATTTGGACAACACTCTCATGTACATGGTGTGATGCTTGGGTTTGTCCTGTGCAGGACAAGGAGCTGGACTTTGATGATCCTTGTGGGTCCCTTCCAAGTCAGGATATTCCATGAATCCTCCCATTTCCACTTGAGGAGTGTGAAAGGAGGGCACTAAGCCCCTCAGAGGAGTGCAGGATGGAGAAACTAAATATTCATTTCTTTCCAAATATCATTTTCTGTTGCTCAAAGAACATTAAATTTGTTACTTTTCAAGTACTTTTCTATTTTTTATGAAGGAACATCATGAATGTGTGTATGCCAGTGTGTATTTGAGGATTTAGCTCAACTGTAATGGTTTGAGAGCCCCAAAAATCCAATTCTCGAGTCCAAGCCCCCCTCCCGCATCTTGACCCAGTGTGAGATGGGTTTTTCAGACAACACATGAGACTCAATATGAGGGAAAGGGAAATATATTACAATGACTGTACAAATAAATATTACAATACATCATATACATTCATAACTATCTTTTCTATGATAAAGCAATATTTACAATGGATCAAATCTCTTCTCCCTCCAAATAAAAGTCCAGGAGGGAAGAAGGAAGAGATCCTCTCCACTCTCAGAGCAGCAGTCTCTCTAGGGCACTCAACACAGACTTAGGTTGAAAAATAACCCATTACTGACCCCAAGGCAAGCAATGAAGACTGAGATGGATGGAACTAGTAGAAATTGCTGAAAAGAATCTCAGATGACTGAAATTTGTATTAGACTGAATTTATTTTTTTTAAACCATAGAGCACTTGAATAGAGATAAAGACTCAAACGGGGTCAACTCACAAGCATTCAACAATTCCATGTTTTTCTTTGATGACTGCTTCTTGGGTCGCAGTGTTCTAATGCTACACAGTTAAATAAATAAATAGAGCCATCAGGCCATCATTTGTGTCTCCAAGTTTCTGAGGTCAGTTTTGGGCACTCTGGGGTCTTTGGGGTTTCTGGAAGAGCCATTCAGGCTGAATTCAGGGATGTCTGTAATATTGTTTTATTCAAAGTTAGCATCCTAAAAAAAGAGTTAATCAGTCACATGTCAAGACAGCCTCTAAAAGCAGAAACAAAAAAACAAACCGCTACAGACTTGCCTTAAAAGATAGCTCCTAACTCAACAGCTCCAAAGTCTAATAAGTGCAATATAAACATCTTTCGAGCAAAACATACTGGTGAAATAATGTTTATTGTTTTGCAAAAATCAGTGCAATCTGCAGGGACTGAATCAAATAGCTGTACAGTCTACCCTGTGATTCATTTTGCTTTCATGAGTAAAGGATGCTAGGATGAAATGGAATATGCATGTAGTTGGAATGGCTGGAATATACAGGGTGAGAAAATATAATCACTTTTTTTTTCAGCTTGGGGTCTGACAGTGAGATATGTTTTCCATTGCTTTCATTAATGTATCAAAATGTTTCTGTCATGTGGTGAAAACCACTAATTCATGAAAGTGCAGATTAGATGCCACAACCCCTAAACTAACAGAGAACCTTTTATTTAGGTATAATTATGAAATACTACCATCACCCAGTCTTTTGCTGGCATGCAGAATTTGCTATCATCATTCACACATATATTTTTATGTGAGTTAGGCTTGCAGCTCATATTTTCAAAGTATCTGTGTCACTCTCTGAGCTCTTTTGTTTTAAAGTAAATATATAATTGCATGAAAAAGATTCACAATGTCACCATCATCATTTCTTTACTCTAAAGTGGAGATGAGTCAAGCAGAAATTAAATTATAATCAAGTAATATCTATCTTACATGTAACTATCAGCCCTTTACTTGCCAGGACTGAGATAAGTAACATTAATTGTTTGAGCTCGTGATATGAGAAATGAGTTCACTGAGTATTGTAAGGCCAGTCTTTGCCCCATGAGGTATATTCCTGCTAGGGATATGTCTACAGGAGAGGGCAAGCAAGACCTGAGAGGGCTCTGAGCGTCCTTGGAGCTGCACCGAACATGTGGCTACTCTAGAGCACAGGGAAAGCAAGACTGCCTACAAAACACCGCAGACATATTCTAGTCAATATCTCCTAGTTCTTAAACAAATGAAGTGCACATGCATGGAGAAGAGGGCATGAGAGGGTTGTGGTCATGGCACTGCACTGAATCTGCACATTTTTCTGTGCAGCCTTGGGCTAGTCTTTCCTTTTCCTTCCATCTTAACTCTCCTTCTGACAAACTGCAATAAAGATGCTGGCGTTTACAAGTGCAAGGTTGGCTTTCTATATGGTCATGACAGGTTTGCGTAGGTAGGGTCTTGACGGGCCATACAAGCACCAAACCAGAGGGAGAGGGAGCAAACCAGAAAGGCTGACATGTTAAATGATGTATTGCAATAACAGTGGTATTTGTTTGGGTTTTTTTTCTAACTAGAAGAATTTATAAAAGGACAGTAAAGCAACGGCAATCAACTTGTCACATCACAGCTCTCCTTCTCTTCTGTGCTGTCACTGTGCACCCACTGAATGAATAGGCAAACCCAGCTTCATTTCGGCTTCGGACAAGCACTGTCAGTCACGTCTGACAACAAGCATTTGGTGCCCATTTTTAGAAAGATTTTAACAGATCAGTCTTTATCTGGTGGTTCAAAGAAGCAGTTCCATCTGCGTGCAGCTTCATACTTGCAAATGCTGTGCTTGATCTTTAAACGTATCATTGTTCTGAGTCACTGGCTGCTTCTGTTTTAATGTAGGTGATCTGATTCACCAAAGTAAGTTAATAATATGACTGGGGAAAATTAAGTTCCTATTTCTATGAAAGCATAAATGTTATCTGAGATGGTGACATTTACGATTCATGGAAAAATATGATTTGTTTTATATGCAGTTGTTGAGCTGCCAAGGAGCTTTTTTTATTTTAGCAATTTAAGCTTCTCTATAAAGTAGATGATTTAAGACAGGCAGAAGATGTCTTTTTCTCACTGATCCATTATGCCTGCTTTTCCCTTTACTCCTGCTCTGCAGCAGGTGAAGAAGCAGCAATGGCTAGAAATCATCGGATAAACATACACAGCTCATTTTTCTTTGTAATATGAGGGAGGGAGAAGAAAACCTTATAAAACACAGAGCCATAAAAAAAAAAAGGAACAGACAATTCTATCATGATGGATAACACTTACACAATTAAATAAAAATACACTTGCAATACTAAAGAGCAGAGCACATTTCATTTTTATCTGCAGTGTCACTCTCCTAATGGTTTCTGTCAAAAAACCTAACCAAAACAAATCTGCGAAGCAGACAAAGTCTCAGGTTTCAGAGATGCAGAGTTCTGCCAGGTGGATCTGAAAAGTAGGTCAGTGGGTCATTAATGCAAACCTGACAGGAAATAAACCCCAACCTGCTGAAAAAGAAGAGGTTTAGCACAGTCGTCCATTCGATACACTCCCTGCATATCATTTTCTCTAAACAGGCATTGCAGTTCAAGCACTGCAAGCTAAAATGCAGATCTGAGGACATCTCAGACTGAAATACATTCATCCCCTCATATTGTGTGCAGACCTCACAAATCACGTTACATAGATGGTGGGGTTTTCACACTCAAAGAGCAACATATATTACAATTTCTGTGTGCCTGAGTACACTGCAAATAATTTTCAGAACTCCTCGCAGTCTTATTTCTATTACTGACCAAGTCAGTTAACCCTTAAAATGGTTTTCATCTTCCTATATCCCCCTAAAAGCCTGGAGTATTTTTGACATTTCATTTTCCAAGAAGACTTTATAGATGAAACACTGGCAATTTCCACCTGCAGCCTTGCACCTTTGACTGCTTTGCAGCTTTCCTCTTATACATGGTGGGGAACATGTGGTGGGGAGGGAAAACTAGTCCTGTTCCCTTGGGCATGGAGGGAGGATGCCATTCTGAGCTCCTCAGTACCCTGCAGACAACCCCTCTCCACACCCTGCATCCCTATCTGCTTCTTGTCTGGTTTCTTTTCTACCATCTGCCTTTTCCAGGCCGCCCCAATGGAGACCCACCAGTGGAAGCCTTTGCTTTCAGGCTTTCTGAATCTGTTTCCTCTTACTTAGTTTACCTTACTTGGTATAGAGCTGTGGGTTTTTTGCTGTCAAACAAATCTGGGGTTTTTTACACATTTTTCTCTTCTGATCAAAGAATCAAGCATGGTTGGTTTTGGTTTGTGGGGTTTTTTTCACATTATTGGCTTTATTAGAATTTCTTGAATTTCTTGTTTTGTACTGTTTTAGTATGGCACCTAGTTTTTTCATCTCTCTTACCTTTTTTTTTTATTATTATTTTTTGCATCAGAGTTTTGTATTTCCTCTCACCTTGAAAAGTCCATTTGAGGAAATTCAGAGTCAGTGGTTAAGAAATCTGCTGCACCTTGAAAATCCTTGGAAATCCTTCATGATACATTAGTTCTCAGAAACATCTGACAAACAAAAGGCCTTTGGTGATTAGAGGCATTAAAAAAATACATGTAAGCAAGCATAGAAATTTGGAGCTAAGATTTATTATTTATCATCCATACGATAATTTCCTTGCACTTCTTCAACTTTCCTTTTGGCTGGCATTATATCTTTTCTGGGCAACTCGAGAACCTGAATGCAGATATGGCATCTTAAAAAAAAAAAAAAGAACTACAAGCCAGGCACATCCTATATATTGTCCTGCCTAATTTAGATTAAACTTTTCTGAAATGACAAGATAATCAACCAAATGGTGTGTGCAGCAACAGAGGTCACCGTGTACATTAAATCACTGTAGCACATCCCTACTTAATACCAAGGTGGATCTGGGTGCCTACTAAGATCATGGACCTGAATATCTTGTTCTGGCCAGGACAGCTTGTGGTCCTTTGAAGGGTCAAATAATTGACCTGGCGCAGACAGTAGGTCTACAGTAGGAGGAGGAATGGAGGCCAAGCCTCCTGGTTCCATGCGTGGTCCTCGCTGCTCAATTGATTAGCAGGTAATTGCTTTTATGTGTCTGGAATAGTGTATAATAGACTCATGGATACCTACAGGTTGTAGATACTGATTTGAATCCAAATCATTTAAACAATTGTTTCTAATTATGATTTCACTCATTAACAGAAAATGGCTAATCCTCGTTTGCTGCTTGTTTTAAATTTATACTTCTAGAATATTTCCCCACACGTAGGCCTGTACTAAATAATTGATGTGCATTTATATTTCTTTTTGCACAATTAGAAAGTAAACAAAATCCACATCAAATTATCTGTGTAGCTGTGGTTTACAAATATTTATTCAGACCCTTTATTTGTGAGGCACTTAATTTTGAAATGCCAGACAAAGCATCTCTTATTTATTAGATGATGCCTCCTTCTTACTTCAATTTAAATGAAAATGGAATTAATTAAAATACGTGAAGTCAATGCTTTGTTATTGTTTGAATCCTCTCAGTAAAGCTAACTTAGATGCTCTTTATGTGTGGGACAAAGTGAATGTGCTATAGCACTTTGATCAACTAAAGATTTTAATAAACAGAGGAGGTAACATTTCTCTTTGTCTAATTAAATTGATTATTTATGGTCACCTACCTTTTGCTTATCTTAGAACTAGTACTTTCATCCTTTCACATTAGCTTTTACTCACTAGGGGGTTTTTTTCAGTTTTTAAGTGAGTACTTGGCTTTCAATTTAAATGATCTAGTTCTTGACCAGAGCTACTTGAAAAAAATGTAAATCAGAAAATGTTCCATTTGTACTTACAGTAGAAATTACCTCTGATTAAAAAAAATATTTGTCACAGTACCAAACCCCACTTCCAAGAGTTTACCAAATATCTTCCCCTAGTTGTAGGATGTCTTTCTTCAAAACCATGACTGCAATCATATAGTTTGTTACTTTTACTGTAATTTATATTATTCTAATATATGATAATGAACTTAGACTTTCCCCTATGTTGTCATATTTTACATTTTATTTTTAAGCAATTATTGCTTTAAAGAGAAAAACTGGATTTAATTTCAACTAGAATATCCACATTTTTAATGAAAAGAGTAATAGACTTTCATCAGTACAGCAAAGTGATTACACCAAAAAAACAAATTTAGCAACATTTCTCTCACCATATATGTCAACTTATTTTATACAGTAATATCTTGAAAGTATAATTTTATTAATTATCTCTCTAAGATTTGAAGGTGCTTCAGACATGTTCTATTGATGAAGGAACATACTAAAAGTGCAGTTTAATTTCTACTCAAATCCCATGTGTAAGTCCTTGTGGAAACTGGATTAAAAAAAAGAATTCGCTGGGTGTTTTGTTAAACTGAGGGCCAGAAGAGGGATGCCAAACAATTTAAAGAGATTAAGGATCATTGCAGAAAGTATAAGTATTTATTTGAAATCTCCAAGTGTTATGAAAATAAAAGGCAGAGGAGCAGTCAAAAAAAAAAAAAAAAATCTTTGTTTTAACTAATGGGTTACGATGCAAAACAATGATGATGAAAGAATGACGTGCAATGAGGTCCTGCTATTGAAGTTGTCATCTTGGTTTTAGAGGTCATCTCAGACTGCAGATGCCAATTCACTCTTTCAGTGCCACGCAAAAATAGGTAGGGCTGTGAGGGATTTTTCCAGTGCCCAAGCTCCAGGTTGTCATCCTTCCTTCAGGTATCCACCTGGACCCCCTCCCCTATTGCTCCCCATTTAGGAACTCTTGAGGACAGATCCTCATGGGGTGAAATGGTCCTGTCTTGATGGAGTTACAGTGTTACATCAGCCGAGTACCTGTCCTCAGCACACACCCTACTGGTGAGCCAGCAAATGTGTGTTATACAGCAGGAATTATCTTTGAAATGAATTTCTAAAACAATGCATTTAACATATGAAAGCCTGGGAATCCAAAATGAAAGTTTTTACATACTTGGCATTCATTTGTAAGTTGGCAGTGACAGCTTTCATCCTACAGAAAACATTTTTTATCTCATGAAAGTTGAAAATAGCTTTGTGCAATACCGGTGCCTCTCGCTAAGATGGGGCTTTTCATCCGTGACCTACTTTGCTTTCTGCACAATATACCTAATGAGTAATAATGACTTCGGAAAGGGCAGCACTGAAGTAACGCCTTAAGATGCTGTCTGTGAAAACATCAAACAGAATATTTTTCGTCAGGCTGAATAAAAGAATCTGGTTACAGCACACATAAGTTTAAGACTTAAACAACACTCAGCTGATGGGTGAAGGCTCTCTGCACCAGGCAGCTGTCGCGGCGTGGGGCCGGTGGTCGTGCTGTGACAGCGCGGCAGTGGCGCTGTCAGTGCCCCAGGGGGCCGTGCAGCACACAGGCATCCCTGGGAGCGTTGTGGCACCCTCTGGCACAGCAGCGCAGGAACTTGTCCCCACTTGGCTGTCTCGGGGGTAGCAGGGCACCCGTGAGACTCTGCATCCTGCAGCCTTTCGGGTTGGAGAGAGACCTGGAGGGAGCGAGGACTGGGACTGAGCAGGTGCGAGATGGATTAGGGAGACACAACAGATAAGGGTACAAAGCTCCATCCTCACTTGCAAAGCTGCTCTGTCTTCTACTGGCCAGTCACTCATTGGCATGGCCCACTCCCCATCTAAATTTGCCCATCTGCTCTTCTGTAGCCCTCCTTTACCTGTCACCACTCTCCAACTGAGAGCCAGAGCTATGTGACAGCCACCTCCCTCTTTCCTTTGCCATGGGGCCAATGCACAGGTCCTGCTTCTTCAACCCTCGTTGGGTCCCTGGGTTTGCTTTCCTTTGCAAACCCCCAGCCCATAAGCCACCCCTCCCACTTATGAAGGTTAAAGCTCTGCCCCTTCTCACTCTCCCTGTTCTATTTGTACTCCAACATCCTAGATGATGTTTAGTTTCTTTGCAGTAGTCTTGGTTAGATAAAGAAGGTAAAATATTTCTTTTTTATAGTTATTGATATTAAAATTCTCCTTTTCTTTTTAGTCTGGAGTACTCTGATTTTGCAGAAGTGGAAAAGATATGGTTTTTTCTTCTTGGGTGACTGAACCTTTGTTATTGCAAAGATAATTTATTTTGTTCTTCTCAGGTGAGCTGAGAATACTCTTGACAGCAGGGGTATTCCTTGTGAAACTGTATAGAAGGAAAAGGACTTTATATATCAAAAATGCATGCAAGTCTCCATTTCAAAAATCCACGCAAGCCACAACACTGTATCATTTTTCTTTCTTTCTGTCAGCAGATGTCTTTGAGTTTTCACACCAGGCAAACTTTGAATTGTATTTTGCTTCTTTGCCCATGGAGCATAATCAGAAACCTGAGGATATTGCATGAAAAGCACAAAATGCCTCCCTGAACAATGAAGAGTAAATAGAGCAGGCCAAATGACAGGCAGCTGAGAGGAGAGAGGAGCTGCAGAAGGAAGATGAGTTGCAAGTTTGATGCTGCAGGCGAGGAGAGGACACAGAGGGGAGTTGTGACCTCCTCAGCCTCCAACATTGCCTCGAGAAAAAGTTTCTCGCTTTGGGCACAGCTCAAGATGAAGGTTGTTCTGGGGGATTCAACATACAGGTGATCAGCAGGTCAGACTTGGGAACAAATTCAATTTCATACCAGTTAGTATAAACCAGTCCTGAGGAAAACTGAAAGCCACGAAAGCCATGTGAACAAGAGAAGAACAGCTGACTTCCCTCACAATATGTCTAGTAGTATAAAGGAGCATTAAGATGCTGATATTCTCAACGTTCGCAGTAGCTGCAAGGCCCCTCTATAATACTGACATGATCTGAAGGGGCGTTTGTTTAAGTGAAAACCATATCCAGTGCCTTAAGTAGGTCAAGTTCAAAGCCTAGTCAATATTTGAAAAATCTGTGTAAGTTAAAGAGGCAATGAGAAAAATTAGCATGTGAGCCCACTAGAGCTTTTCTTTACAACTGCACTTTTCATGGGGAAAATGAGGACAGTACACAATGAATCGGTATTTGTGTCCCAAATACCCAACTCCTTCTCTAATTTTTCCATAAGAAAAAAACAAAAATAATTCAGACACACTTTTTCTGAACATTTACTTGATTGTCCTTTTTTCTAAATTAGGAAATGGAAACTTTGATTTTCCATCGTAACTTTGCCAGAAAAATCAAGAGCTAAAAGTGGGCTTTATTTAACTTAATTCCCAAACTTTTACTGTACATCCTAAGTACAGTATATTGCTGTAACTGGGAAAAGCTGGAAACCAGATATACACACCACAAAATATAGACAGTGGATGACAGGAGAAGCCTTTCAAACCAATAACTAAAACTGTTTCTTCATTTACAAAAAGCTGAAATGGAAGAATGATCTAAGTGATGTGGGGGATGACAGGGCAGGGAAGGAAAGGAAGAAAGGAAGGACAGCTCATGTCAGCTCGGGCCGGTGACATTTAGGCATAGTTTCCCTTACGTTCCTCTTTAGCCAGTGTACTTCCAGAGAGCAGCTCAGAGCAGATGTTGTGAGTCATCTTTTGGCAGAGCCTCTTGATGAGCTACAGTGGTATTTCAGTTCAGATTAGGAGTGCGCTTTAGGAGGAACTATCCCAATTGTCCCCACTTACAACACTAGTTTTCATGGCCGAGCAACTCTTGGCTTCCAAAGGAAACCAAACTGGGGGAGGCACTCCAGGAAGGCACTCAAAGTGCTACAGCCACAGGAGTACACATGCTTGGCATGTAGGACTGACCAGGCCGAGTTTGAAATAAAATATGTTAAATTTGGAGAAGTGGACCTCAGCACTGACTGCTTTACTCTGTGGCTCCACAATACTTTTTACCATAGGTGCAATTTCTGTATCTTGGCATGCAGAGAGCCTACGGAGCTCAGTGCACCTTCCAGCTGCAGCTGTTCCAAAAGCCAGCACCATCCATGTGATGCCTGCCAGGATGCTCTCAGAAGGACATGCTGTTGCAGGGACAAGTCCCAGCAAGCTGAGATTGCCTGTAAACTCTGGCAAAAAGTTCAAAAGGTGCATGATGAGCCACAAACACTTTCCCACCTTGGTCACTATTTAAACTTTCCAGTTTGACGAAAATTAATTTATTGAGTCAGTGCAAAAATTTGTGGGTTAGTCTCCTGATCATAGCAAGCATGCTTCTGTGATTCATCTGGGTGCAGAGCTCTTGCTGAGAGGGAGTAACCAAGGGCCTTTGTCAGGAAGGGTTTCTGAAGCAGGTTCAAGATTTTCAGATTAATTAATAGAGAGGAAGATGGAAAGGAAGCAAGATACCACGTGGAAAGAAAGCATAGTTATTTACTGGTTGCTGTTTTGCAAAGCTGCACAAAATTTGGATTCTGTGAGGCTAAATTACAAAATTCCCACTGCTGTTAGTGGGGCCAGAATCTGATCCTTGTGAGTCTGGGATTTTTAGCCCAGAGCTTTTCATCAGTATTTGACCCAAGTAAACCACTAGACTGAAACCAGACCAAAGTAGAGATGCATTTATGCCAACAGAGACTCAGTAAGATGAACATCAAATTCAAACAATATTACAATATTTATTTATTTCAGATTTATTTTATTCTTAAAAGAACTTAATAGGGTTTTTCTGTGTTCAGTTGTAATTCTAGCTGCAACACCAAAGCCATACCTGAGTTTAGCCAAGAAAATGAACCAACCACAAACCATAACAGCAGTTTTCAGCTGACAGTCTTGGTTATGTCTCTAAAAATACTTCAGATATGAGGCATGTTAAATAGTATTTTGTTAAGGTAAAGAGAAGAGAGAGAGCATTACAGAGACACATGATTTTTCTTGTATTTCATATTAACTTTAAAAATATAAGGATTTTTTCAGTACCACAGCATGAACAATGAACTATAGTAAAAGCAGGGACATGGATGACAGTCTTTATTTGAGTCTGAAACACATTTCCTTCTTTCCAAAGAAAAACATGGTGTCAGTACAGTTAAATAATTGTACTGTTTTGAAAAGTTCACTGTAGTTTTCCATAGACAAATACGCACAAGTGCTGTAAGGGAAGAAGTGAATACTAACAAATTGTCTTAGCTACCTCATACTGATTCCTAGGCAACACTGATGTGCTTCAGTTTTACACTTCACTAAGGATAAACAATGTGGCAAAACATTAAAAGCTATGCAAACATGGTTTCAGGATCTCATCTATAAGATCCTTTTGAAAACTATCTTTTTTCTTACCTAATGCCCTCACAAGAGTAAATTTCTCATTACATTTCTGCCAACTGCAGAATTCCAGTCAAGTGAGAAGAAATAATGAGCAACATTACAGGGACCAGAGAAAAAAATACATGAGAAATTCAAAGTATTTCCCACTACCCCTGCTGCATAAATATGCACTTTCCAGGAAGAAGAGAGAAAAGGTAGCAAGGATATTCCTTTGCTCACACCAATCCTGACCCCACAGCCAAGATGCTGAGACTTGTTCATATATACAGCTGCCTGCTGCTTGTAAGCCACTCTGGAATGGTCATGGTAACATCATGTCTCTTCACTGCTTGTTAAATTGAAAAGAGGGACTGAAGATAACAAGAACACTTTGGTCTCATGCAAACGTGAGTGTTTGAGTGGTCTGTCTCTTTCTTTGGAGATGGTAGTGTCCCATGAGCACTCCTTACCTTTGGAGGACCTATAAACCAGCCCCAAATACCTGAGAGCCATGGAGTACAAGCAGGGTATCACCTCTTTATGCTATTTTCCCTAGCAGGTAAAACTTCTGCATTTATTTTTGCACTTAAAAAATCTCTGCAGACCACTTGATGTTTTCCACATCACAGAAAAGGAGTATCCTGTCTGCCTTCAGAGATACACTCCCAGTGTCCCAGGCTGAAATACTTCTATGCCTGATCCATTGAGCCTCCAATACTTTGGGTAAAGGCTAAATCAGACACGAATTTGAGACTGTTAAAGTTGTTTAAGTTATCCACAGAGTATAAGCAGTGTGTACCTTTCATTGCAAAATTCCTTGATTCTTAGTGTCATTACTGGATATGAGTATTGGGCTTAGGTTTATTAAAAGAGCCCTTGGATCTCGACAAACTTCCACATTTGTCTGAGTTTTTATCCTCAGGATGAAATCATAGAATGATTTAGGTTGGAAAAGACCTCTAAGATTATTGAGTCCAACCAAAATGTATTATCTCAGGGAGTTTTGACTAAAGAATGACCCAAGAAACCAGTCAGATGCTTGAGTTTTGAGCAGTTCAGAGAAAGGCTGAGAGACAGGGAGCCTGAAAGGCACAGTTAGCAGTTATCAGTTGGACTCAGATTGGCAAAGTCAGCTCAAATGCAACTGCTGCAGTAGGATTTTGATTTCAAAACTCAGATGTGGGAAAAGAGGACATTAAAATGGAGTTGAATAGTCACATAAAAACCCAAATCAGGATGTTATTTTCTCTTAGCAGATGGTTTGTTTTTTTCACAATACTTCTTGCAGGCAGTTTGACAGTGTACCAGTGCAGAACTAATGCTGTCAGAGCCAACTACGTGTACTGCAGCATACAACAAAGTAAGGCACTACTGTGAGAAAGTTTTCCTCAAGGCTATATTTCTAATAGACATTAAGGCCATAAGATGGAAAAAAAATCTATGAAGAGATGCATTCACACAATGAAAAGAATTAAACTGAGGGCAACATTTTTGGGGCAAGCAAGGGACAGAACCAAATATACTGCACTAAATTAAGTTTCTGGTGATCGTTAGCTTTAGCTAGTAATCTAAGTTTGCTCTGAAATCTTTCTGTGAGTCCATTTTTCTAAACCCACCTGTTTCTTCCTCTCCCTTGCAGGGCAGAACTAAGATCTTCTTGATTTGCTCTTCCCTCCCTTCCCTCTCACCCTTCCCCTCATGTTCATAGGAGATCACGCTTCATTGCTTTGACTTCTTGCAGAATGGCTAGTTTACGGTGGTGACATTATGCTTTTTGGGTTATAGGACAAAATCTCTGCCCCAAGGAGCTCCCAGAGTGTGGAAACACAATGCAAGTAATCATGGGAGAGGGAAAGCCGTGTGAATGCACCCAAAGCGGAAAGGAGAAGAGGAAAGCTCCCCAGGGCCCAGCAGATAGGGCTGTATATTGGTAGGACAGATGCTTATTTCTTCTCTCTCCTCTTCTTTCTCTCACATGCACACAAACATGTTCATTTAATGATTGCAGGCAAACACAAGCATAGGCTTTCTTGTAGGACCAAATAGAAAGAAGAGGCTGATTATGAGGATGCTATTGCTATACCTTCAGCTATAGCAAAGGGAATACTGAGAGCTGCTGGAAAAATAAATTGGTTTTTTGCATCAAAGTTCTGTTGTATTGAAAATGTCCCACTGTGCAAATTCCTCTGTGAAAAGAAAGCAAGAAGAACTGAATTTGGAATTAGTTCTGGTAAACTGTAAAGGACTAAGGCTTTCCAGAATTCAAGTACTGAGACGGATTGCAGACTGAGAAGGATTACATTAAAAAAAAAAGCAAAAACAGCCTAGAAACCCACTTTCAATCTAACACATTTCAATTACTGAAATTATTTAGTATTGGACCTTAATTTCTTTAAGCTTCTTACTTTGACAAGAAGTTACTGAACACTGAAAGATTTAGAGCATATAGAGTTCCTCCTGCAATGACTCTGTGTTCATTGGTATGTAATATAGGGAGGGAGATTTCCATGCTACCTTATCACTGAGAAATCCATTGGAAAAGAATCATTTTTCAGACCTAACTTTCCACAGCAGAAGTGAGATCAGCCTGTATGTACGTATTTTGAGGCTGTAGTTAATGAGTAGAATTAATTGCATTAGTCTTGTAAAGGCCTCATCTTTCCCAACCTTGAATTCACACTTAATGATATTTTATGATGTGAAGTCTTCTGATCTTGAATAGCACTGCACTTGAAAAAAACCCCTCCTATTATCACTCTCTCTGTCAGAGAATAACTAGATGCTCAAAACAGTTTTGCCAGGGATAAGAAATTGGGGAAGTGATGATAAAAATAAATTATCTGTATGGGTGTCACTTTGCCTTCTTGATTAGGTCCCTGTAATGAAAGAGTTGTTGGGATTCTGTGCTCATACAAACCCAGGCAACTTAACACTTCCTTAGGAAGCAGAGCCAAGTATCAAGGGTCAGGATAAACTGTATGGGTTCAAGAAACAAGCCAGATAAGGAAACTACTCATCCCTGGCTGGGGCCCCCCCTGTGAGGATCTTCCCTGTGGTGGTGGGCTGTGGCTGAACAGCAAGCTGACATCTGACTGGTAGGATCCTCACTTAGTGTGAGCCTTTGTTATGCCTTTTCCCTCATCCTGCTTACGAGCAGACAGCAACACCACTGTGCTTAGCAGAAACAACTGGCATGGCAGATCCATCCTGATTGCTCCCAGATTTCTGCCTAAGAGGAAGATGTTTGCTATTATTGTACAGTAATTCAGTCTTTTGAATTCCAGTTCTTTGAGGGTAAAGTGCTTCCAGCTCAGATCTTTGCTCTGACCCTTTTTTGGAAATTACCTACCTAAGGAGCCCTGTCAGGCTCGATGGTTATTAGACCACACTTCAGTGCAGTATTTGGAAAATCCAGCATGTGTACAGCTCTTTGTGCGTAAGTGCTTTGCTAAATAATGGTACCTTTGTGTGGCTCTCTCATTCAAGGCAAGCTGAGCCCCAGAGCTCCAGGTGAAGCCCCAGAAGGAAAAGGAGTTGGTGACAAGGCCATACTGGATGAGGCTTTGAGCAACCTGTTCTGGTTGAAGGTGTCCCTGCCTGTGGCAAGGAGGTTGTAACTAGGTGGTCTTTAAGTTCCCTTGCAACACAAACCATTCTGTGATTCTATGATTCTATGACAAAACAGAGCTCCTTGCTTTCCCTGGTGGCCTTGCAGGACTGCTGAACATCTTTTTTGTTCCAAGGAAAAGGTGTGCAGTCTTTTCAGCCAGCTGACCATTCATTAGAGGATGGCTCCGGGTGGCAGCCCTCTGCCTCACATCATGAGGAGGGGAAAGACAGTGTAGAGCAGTCATTCTGCCCACATCCCACCAAAGGATGGAAGAAGGTGGCTGCGGAGAGCAGACTGCTGCTGTTGCCCCAGTACAACACCGAGTCATCTGCAAGCCAGCCAGGAAGGCGAAGCACGCAGATGGGTGTCCCAGCAGGCTCCTATCCTCATGGCTGCCTAGTGCTCTTCACTGCTTAGCAGGTCTCATCAGCCATCTTTAGGTTGAAGATGGGGAGGCTCCCCTTATCCTTTTGCTTATTAGCTGCTAATTTACTCTGTAAAAAGATATTTCAGGCTTGGACTCACTCTCAGAACTCATCTCGTGGCCAGTCTTCGCAAACGAAGATTTGGGAAAGGTCTTTACCCTTTGAGCCTGCGCAGTGGATTTTTTAGGTGAGACACAGTGTGTGCTGAACTGAGCCCACCCTTTAATCCTAAGGTTCATCTGCCGGGGCCGAGCGAGCTCGGACGGTGGCAGCGAGGTCCTCAGGACGTAGGTTTGCTTAGAGTGACCTTCTCTTAGATGGATGGCCTTACAGGGCTGACGAGCTCCATCTGCCCGGAGGAGTTCCCTGACCGGGAATCGAACCCGGGCCGCGGCGGTGAGAGCGCCACATCCTAACCACTAGACCACCAGGGGTCCTCCTAGGCTTGGACTACAGCCAAGACAAAACACAATTTTCTGGACCTTATGATTTAAGATCAAGCATAGAACAGATAGATCAGATAGATCAAGCATAGAACAGAGCATAGAACAACACATGATGGTCAAGGATGTGGTGAAAGAGGAATGCTGGCAGAGAGCAAGGAAGGGAGTCCACCTGCAGCTTGGGCAAAAGCAAAAAGAAAAAGCATGGCAGGCTCCTGTCATCCAGGCCTGAAGAGCTCCCACTACTTACACCACCAGCAAGGAGAAGAGCATGTTTCACAGCTCTGAAAAACTATGTCCCTTCTGTCTGGAAATATCTGTGCATCTCCTTGCTGCAGCACAGAGATCAATTTCAGAGAGGCATCCCAGCATCTCACATTTTGTTGAGATATTTTTGCTTTTTATGGATTACTGGAGAAGGTAAAATCTTCACCTGAGCTCAAAACCATCTGGAAATAGAGGGGAAAAAAACAAGTGAAGTTCCAGCTGCATTTTTTTCTGTATCTGCAAACCAAGTGTTCCAAGGAAAACGAAGATGTGAGAAAAATTCCTCTCACTACTGACAGTGGAAGCCTCTGAGGCATTTCAGGTGCTTTATTGCTTTCAATTAACTCAAGCAGGGAAAGTTAACAATAAAACTGTAGTATGGAAATGTTAAAAGTGCCAATCCCCACATAAAAATGAGCAGGAGAGAAATCAACACAGCAAGACATATGGGGAACTCACATACGCTTGCTGTTCCTGTTGCAATGCTTGTTGTAACCAGATGAGGATGAAACACAAACATGCCTTGAAACCGTAAACTGGAGACCTGAAATTTATTTGTAATTTACTCACCTAAATCAGTAATCTTCATAAAGATGTCAAATGAACCTAGAGCATGCTGTTAAAAATGACTCAAGATACCAAAGGTGCCAATGGCAGCACTGGGTGCTGTGGTAGTTTGAGACCCCTAAAATCCAATTCCCGAGTCCATGTCCCCCTCCCACATCTCAACCCAGTGTGAGATGGGTTTTCCAGACACAACACAAGGCTCAATATGGGGGGAAAGGGAATTATATTACAATCACTGTACAAATAAATATTACAATACATCATATACATAATCTTAACTATCTCTCCTATGATAAATCAGTATTTACAATGGATCAATCTCTTCTCCCTACAATAAAAGTCCAAAAGGGAAAAGGAAAGATCCTTTCCACTCTCAGGGCAGCAGCCTCTCTTCTTCCATGCAGCAGCTGTAGCTGGACTGTTGTAGCTGGATCTCTTTCCAATAAACACAAGGGGGGTCTCCTCTACCCCTCTCGGCTCTTCGACTCCAACCGAAGGTCTCTCTCTCTTCTGTGGGCTGCGTAGCAGGGACAGAACTCTCTGGATCCCTTTCCCCACCCACGACGTGGGGGAGCCCAGCTCTGGTTCCTTCTCCATCTTGTCATGGTTTGAATCTTGTTTTCCCCAGAGGCTAAGAGAAGTGGTAGACCCCAAGGGGTCTACCATGACAATCTGAAGAACCATTTCCGACGTCTTGGTGGACGGGGAAAGGGGACTCCAGCGACAGGGTTTTTCAGGCCCCGAGCCTGGAGGGGAGAGGTGCCCTCCCCTCCCCCCAGCACCCACGTGGCTCCATGGCAGGCACAGAGACAGCACACCGGGCGTGGAGAGGAGGCAAGAGAGAGTTTATTGTTGGGAAGGGGTTTATAAGGCTTTTAGGAGGGTCAAAGGGGAACCAATCACAAGTTCAGGGTCACACAAAAGAAACCATCAGGTAAAGGGTCAACAGCCAATAGGAAGGGGTTAAACAAAGGACCAATGGGACACGTCGGGACACCTTTCCCAGGACATTCCTGCATAGGAGATAACAGTTGCTGTGGGGGGTGTTGGGAAGAAGAAACACGTGTTTGTAAAGGGACCACAAAGAGCCATTTTAAGACATGTTTAAACAAGTTTCTCATCAGATTCACTGCTACAGAACTCGCTTCACCACATATATCATGGGGTGTAAGACCCCCATGAAGGTCCCCTCCTCAGGGGATTCAAGCTCCCTTAAGTCAGAACGTCTTGGGCAGCTTTCAATTGAAAGCCTTTGCCTCAACCGTTCTATCAGAGCTCCTGTGCTCTGTCTCAGCTGCTGCCAGTTTAGCAGCAGCATTGGGGGGGACCAAGGTCACCCCCTCCGCATTCCGTCTGGCTGCCCCAGTCCAGCTCCAGGACATCTTGAGCTTCTCAGCTCCTCTCTCTCCGGTGCTGCTGTACTCCAAGACTCTTCTCAAATAGGAGTCCATCTCCTCCTCCTCTCTAGGAGGTCTCAGAGGGGTTGGGGGGGTTTGTTTCAGTTCTTACCCCAAAATTCTGTCTCTGTAGAGCTTAGTTCTCTCTCTCTCTTTCTCTCTCTCTCTTTCTCTCTCTCTCTCTCTCTCTCTCTCCATTAGAGATCTCTGTCTCTCTGTTTGGTTGCATGTTTGTTTCTGCTGCTCCTTATCTCCTTCTGGCTCTCTGCCACTGTTCTCCGTCCACTGCTGCTCTGCTGCTGCTTTTCAGTACCTCCTGCTGCCCACTCTCAGTGGAGAAAAACTCCCAGCTTCTCAGTCACAGACCTCAGTCCAGTTTAACACTGTTTCTGAGTTTCTGTAACCCCAGCCAGGGGCTGGGGGGCCATGGCCCCCCAGAGGGGCTCCTGCCCCTTCTCCTCGTGGCTCTACAACATGGCCACTCTCCTCCAACAACAACTACAACACCCTTCTTTTCCAGTCTGGTGTGATATGTTTATATTTTGCAGGAGTGCTCATTGGCTGAACCCCAAGGGACACCACCCCCTCAGGGGTTACCATTTTTTTTAACTCCAGGAGGAAAACTTTTTTTTCCCCCGCCACAGGTGCTCTGAGGTATCAGTGAGAGCAAAGCTGTCTCCACAAACACCTACCTCTCTCTGCTGACTTGACAGGGCTCTTGCATAGTTCAGGGGTGCTTCATGATGCATGTAAAATAAAGTGGTAAATGAGGTGCCTCTGACAAGTGATTAGAACTCTTCCCCAAAAGCAATACATTCAATTTAGGAAGTAGGAATAGGGGTAGTCTGCCTGTATTTATGAGACACATTAGCTGAAAACAGGTACCGGTCTTTACCAGTTACCAACCAAAATGAGGTCCAGAATGTAGATAATAATTTTTTCCAGAACAAACGCAGGATTTGGAAATTGAATGCAAACCTGGAAGAAACAGCGTAGCTGCAAATACACTCTAGAACAGTGTTCCCCATACTTTCAGATGTGCTCCATAAAAATTTGTATATTGCCTCTCCTGCCCATTTAGAAACAATCCTGGAGAACCTTGAAGGAACACTTTGCCCCAGTCCAGGGTGTTGGTTGACAGCTGGCTGAACAGGAGGCAGCAGTGTGCTCAGGTGGCCAAGAAGGCCAATGGCATTCTGGCCTGTATCAGGAATAGTGTGTCAGCAGGACTAGGGCAGTGACTGTCCCCCTGTACTCGGATCTGGTGAGGCCAAATGTCAAGTACTGTGTCCAGTTTTGCGCCCCTCACTGCAAGAAGGACATCAAGGTGCTGGAGCATGTCCAGAGAAGAGCAATGGACCTGGTGAAGAGTCTAGAAAACATGTCTTATGAGGAGCAGCTGAGGGATCTGGGGTTGTTAAATCTGGAGAAAAGGAGGCTCTGGGGGCACCTTATTTCTCTCTACAACTACATGAGAGGAGGTTGTAGTCAGGTGGGGATTGGCTTCTTCTCCCATGTCTCAGGTGAAAGGACAAGAGGAAATGGCCCTGAGATGAGCCAAGGGAGGTTCAGTTTAGAAATTAGGAAAAAACTTCTCACAGAAAGAGTGTTAGGCATTGGAATAAATTATCTGGGGAGGGGGTGAAATCACTGTTTCTGGAAGTGTTCAAGAGGTGTCTGTATGTGGCACTTGGGGATATGGTTTAGGGGTGATTATGGTGGTGCTAGATTGACAGTTGAACTAGATGATCTTGAAGTCCTCTTGCAATCTTGATGATTATGTGACTTGTGACCCACCTGGAACAGGCTGTTCCTGAAGGACTGCACCCTGTGGAAAGGACCCACACTGAAGCAGTTTGTGAAGAACTGCATCCTGTGTGGAGGACTTTTTTTGCAGAAGTTCATGGAGGACTGTCTCCTGTGGGAGACACCCCATGTTGGAGCAGGGGAAGAGTGTGAGGACTCCACCCCCTGAGGAGAAAGGAGCATCAGAGACAATGTGTGATGAACTAACTGTAACCATCATTCTCTGTTCCACTGCACCACTGACAGGATGGAGGCAGACAATTTCAGACAAAAGTTAAGCCTGGAAAGATGGGAGGGTGGGGAGAAGGTGTTTTCAAGATTTGGTTTTATTTCTCATTATCCTATTCTTATTTACTTAGTAATAAATATAATTAATTTTTCCCCAAGCTTTGCCCATGACAGTAATTAATCCCTGTCCTTATTGACTCCCAAGCCTCTCATTATATTTTCTCTCCTGCGTCCAGCTGAGGAGGGGGAGATATAGAATGGCCTTGATGAGTACCTGGCATCTAGCCACAGTCAACCCACCACAGCTCTCTTATTTGGCATGGGAGCAGATGGGTTGAACAAAATCTGGAGCGGAATCAAAGGCTCTGGTCCCTCTTGTCCCCAGAACTGGTGTCGTCAGCACCGCTGTTCCAGCCATACTGGCACAAGTCAGAAGCCTGTTTGTGCTTTCAGACCCTTGAAAATCTTTACAATAGTATTCATTTCTTGTGAGTTTCCTGATAAGATAAAATACCAAGGACAAGTCAAACAGTAAAGCATGAACTATTTTATTTCTCCCCACTTTCTATTACCAAAAGAGCATGAGAAACACTTGAGGGCAGTTTGCAGAGTGCATCTACCATCCAATATGACAAGTAGGTTAATTGGAATGAAGGAAATGTGACCCTTGACTGCAACTGCCCCTTAAGGGTATTGAGTTTAATGTTGTTGTTATTGTGTTCTGCAACATTGTGAGGCAAAACACAGTGACGGGCTCTTTGCAACCACAGGAGCTGTTCTTAACAAATGGAGCTGCACCGAGTGACTTGGATTAAATTTGACTAAATCTTGCCTCAAGAAATCTTTCCCTAGAAAATCCTGTAGCATTCACAAATATTTTAGGAGTGACAATGTTGGGTGTCCAGCTCAGTGGAAAAGCACATGGGCTATAAGGTTGCAATATGATATGCATCTTGCAAGCAGGAGACTGTGCAGATCACCTGCCATTTCTGTTGCTGGCTGTGCATGCAAAGGAATCAGCTCAGTGACACTGTGTGACTGTGGAGAGGGAAAAATAGTTGTCTTTGTTTCCTTCTTTTTTTTTTTTTTTTCAAAGAGGGAGAAGGCATTGCAAGTAAATGTGTGCAAATTAATGTTAAAGAATGGTGATTTTTCTGAATGTTCTGCTCTGTTGAATGCAAGACAGTCTCTATGGAAATTCAGACAGTAAGAGCTGGGGCTATACACATTCAAATTTGAGTTGACCTCCTTACAGTTTGGTGTTAAAAGCTGTTACTAACATGGCTAGAGCTTATTTTCATAAACTGGCCTATAAGTTTCTATGGGACTCTTCCATGGAATCAGATTTTGAAGAAGGAACTGAGTTGTACTCACAGCGCTGGGATTTCCTCCATGCCTAACCGGGAACACGTGGAGATGCCAGCAGGCATGGGGCAGATTTTGCTTCCTGGCTGATGTCTCCTCGTTCCCTCCCTTCTTGCCCCCATGCAGCACCAGACAGAGGAGGGCTGCGCTGGCAGAGGACCTGAAGTTGGCTGGGATGTGTATACCAGCTAGATCTGGAAGTGCTAGCAGGATTTTTTTCTAAGCAAAGGCTATTTTTAGTTGGGGGACGTGAAAGGTAGTAGGGTATGAAATAAAGATTTAAGGTCTCAAGAGTAAGCTGTATGCGAAGTTGAAAAATATGTTGCAAATAGAAATCAATCTACCTTGTCCATCTTTTTATATATTGTACCTGCTATAGTAACCCTTAACTTAAACTGGAAAAAAAATTGCTCATCCCTGCATAGGAGGTACCAGGAAAAAAAGGCAGAAAGGAATTCTCTCTAAAATAAGCATACTCATAAAGACTTGGGAGCTGGACTTCAAAAGGGAAACATTGTCCTTGCTCCCTCTCTTTTTCCCAAAACACATATTCTAACACATCCATTCACATATTAGGTGTATTTCACCTTATATAGAATTTGTTCCGTAGTTTCAGTTGTACATGTGTCACTGAATTCACTGGGAACAGAATTGGTACCTTGCCTTGTACTATCTGAAAAATAAGCAATAAAACCATAAATGTTCCATAGAGATAAATCTGTTCTCTGGCAGCAAAGAAAGGTTTCAAAACTCTTCAAAAGATGAATTATTAAATGAGATGAAAGTACTTTTCCAGCTGTGGTAGAGATTGACCTCTGACCTGGTGAACAGTGATTTGAATATTTTGAATTATCTGAACATTTTTTACATCTTTTTTGCATTTCTTTGGGATTCATAAGCCACTGTGCTGAAGGGTGCAATTGCAGGGGAATATTAGTAAAAGCACCAAGGGCACCCAGACACTTATTGCTTCTTGGGATATTCTAAGAGATGCCTGCCTTACATCTATGTAGATATAGGGAAACAGACCAGTGGTGGTTGGGTTTGACACCTCTACAGAAGACACTGAGTTTAAAAGCACAGTCCAGCAAGCTGTTCCTATTGTTGGTGTGGGTTACCTGTTCTGCCCTGCTGTAGTTGCTCGTTGCTCCTTTCCTGGCTGCTGGTCACCCCTGAGGTACACCAGTTCAGCTCAGCTGATGTGGCTTTGCCAGGTCACTCTCTGCATGAGTGATCTGTTGAATGATCTCTTTTGCCTCTATGAACAACAAAACCTTAAAAACTCCCAGGCTTTTAAAACTGAGGGTTAATGACATCAGAGGAATGATTAAACCAGGAGAATTAATTTGGCAGCAATATTGGACAGTGACTGGAGTAAAATAATGACTGAACTTGGATTGCTAGTGCTTCACTCAGTTTGTCTGTCTGGGACCCTACACATTGTAGATACTACTTCTGAACTAGTTCTTGAACCAGTTTCTGCATGTGCCTTAGCACTGGTTTGTAAATACATCTCTGGGAGCTTTACTATCTTGCTGTTCCAAGAAGCGCTTTTTTGTTGTTGTTGTTTGATATTTGCAGCATACTAAGTGACTGGGGGGAAAAATATGAGCAAAATAAACTGACTTTTTGCTGGTACATGAAGAAAGCAGAAAGGAAAGAAAAGTTATTGTTCTTAGATAGAGCTGAAAGTTATAGCATTGCACAGATAAAGAAATACTTGGAAACACATTAGCACTATGATATTCCAGCTGGGACATGGAAATAACTTGTCTTGTTGGTGTTCATTTTCAGACAACAGAAATGAAATCATGTCTCCAGCATGGAAAGGTCGGCCAACAAGATTTTGCTAAATTCATCAAACTGTGCTCCCCACTGAGTAGCTATCACTGGTGTACACTGAAGTAACATAGGGGCTGATGGTGTTTTCACCCAAACAGCACAATGCGGCCAAAATAGAAGCTGAAAAAAAATGCATTGATCTTTTTATTTCATTTGTACTGAAAAGTAGGATTCCCTGGATGAAACTTAGCACATATCTTTCTTTCCTCCCCCATCTTTTATCTGGCAAAATAGCACTTAATAGCTTTAGAAAGAAAGCACTGTTCCAGCCAGCATCACCTGGCAGCAACAAGATGCAAGAAAGTTCTCCAAGTTTTGAGTTCAATATTTTTACTGAGCAATAACTATAAGTCAATTTGACTGATCTCCTGAAACCAAGAAGAAAAAAATCATTCCGTAGAAAATTGTGTAAGGAGATCCTCACACATTTTGAAACTGGTTCAAAGCTGCAACCGTAATTGTCACAGCATCCACAGATTAGATGACATTTACAACAGTTTTTAATTAAATTTACTTAATTTAGATATTTATCATCCTGAATCCATTGGCACACTTTCTTCCATCTTTTTTAAAGGTTAAATGAGCAATATGTGTAATGAGGTCTTTAAGGGAATACAAATTGTGTCAGCATCAAATTATCACGAAAGCCAGTGCTGCGCTGGAGGATTTGTCGAACACTGGCAGAGGGGAAGGTGCCTCCTGCTCACTCTGCTGACACCAGAGTGCAGTGTATGACCTCCACACTGGCGGCTCCTGCCCAGGTTGGAGCCTGTGGTGTGATCACAGCACAGAGTTATCTGGCTACAGGATCTGTTCACAGCTCCAGCCTCTCATGAATGTCACTCTTATGGCTGCTTCCAGAGGTCTTAAAGACATCATAAGGTAGAGGCTGAGGAATATTTTCTTAAAGATTCATCAGGAGGCACTGAGCTGGGACAAGACCTTCTGAAGTGTGGCACAGTGGCAGGAAAGAAAAAGTAGTGCAAGCCCAGCTGGGAGACCCTTTGCATCTCTGGAAGAGCTGAAATGCTTTGCTGAATTTGGATTTGGGATGAGGAGAGCAAGGAAAATAATGTCTCTCTTCATCTCCAAAATGAACACCCATACCCTTTTCCCTTACATTAGAGGTGCATTCTCCATCTTCATCAACTGTGCTATTCAGCATGGCACTATTGCACCTTTTAAAAAAATCTACGGTGAAGCATGTTTTGGAAAGAACATTATCACAAGCCAGCACAAAGCAGAATGAAACGCACTATGAAAAGGGCAATTACAGTGAAACTACATATGAGAGTTGCAGATGGACGCAATATGTAGTTGAATGACTAACAAGGAAACACAGTAGATGGCCTCCTAACAGCACATGGACCATATGGTAAAGCAAAACTTGGGGAATCATTCTCATCAACGTGGCAGTTTTATAAACGCCAAGGTAAAAAAAACACATAAGCTCTTTTGAAAATCCCAATGAGTATCTCATCTCAAACTGACAGATTTCTTCAAAGCTAGCCTTATGGGCTCAGATAATTCAGTGCTGAATATGGTGAGAATAAGATAGGACAGAGGAGAAGACTCCGGTGGAAGTCCACACAGGATGGTAGAACTCTCTTAAATTCAGCATCACTGAATTCACTAAATCCAGCATTAGCACTGGTTAGATGTTGGTCAAGTTATCCTCGCATTAGTTTTTACTTCTTCAAACAATTTGGTGGTAATAAATTGCATCTAATAACACAGAATACTTAATTACCCTACATGCTAGAAATAATCAGCCTTGATTCTTTCTGTCCAGCGATGTATTGCAATTGTGCAGGAATGGCCTTCACCGTAGGTAACTCATATTTAAATGTACCAGTTTTTGCAAACACTCGGTTAAACTGTGCTGTCAGATACTGGGAAAAATGGAACTGAACATGGGGGAATTAGTGGCAAAGAATGACTGGGGAAAAGGAGCTCAGTGGTGAACTTCCTTTTGCATTATTATCACCATTATTATTGTTGCTGTTGTCATTGTTGTTATTTAACATCAACTGGTGGTTGATCAATTGGTGGTTTATCTCTGTCCTCTAGCACAGAGTATTTAAAGGGATGCTTGGTTGCCTGTCTGATTCAGATGCCTCTACTTGGATTTGCAAGTTAAGTACTTTGGGTCTTGACCCTATGTCTGCCACAGTCTTTCAGTGTTGCTGTCTGATGGTGGAGTTCTCAGGTTGGTAGCTTCTTGTTAAAAATTTTGATTAAAAGATAAAAACTGTATCCTTGTGATGGGTTCAGCAATGGTACCAAGCCTTCAGTCTTTGCTCAGTTTGTCAGTTGTCTTTGGCAGTGTCAAAACCACTGCTCCGAAGTCTGAGGTCCTGAGCTCATCATGCTTGTCTTGTTTGATCCTGATTATTTTAAACAATCTGACAAGACACTGGGAAATGGAAACATGACATTTATTATTTTGCAGAATGAAGGATTTTATATTCTAGCGTGTTTTTGGCAAAATAGAGTAAGGATTTAGCAGACAGCTCTTAAGCAATATGCTAACTTATTTCTTTCTGTCCAAACCGTAAGCTATATGACAGCTGTCTTTCTAATGAGAAAAATGCAGTAATCATTACTTGCATGTAGTGGTTGGCAACAGTTGTTTGAATTTCTGGTGAGCATAACTCTCTAATCTGTTTTTCTTGCAGTAGTTTACATACAGTTTCTAAAGTTTGCTTTGTTAGTCATACCTATATTTAGAACTTTCATTAGTGATGACTCAAGAGAAGCAGAAAAAATAAGGAGAGAAGCTATGACTGTAAAGCTCAGTAGTAGTGAGAATAAAATGATACCCTGAATTTCACTCAGTGGTAAAGTGTGTCTTGAATTCAAATTGAAATTAATTTAGGCAGACAGAAATGTTTTTAAAATAATTGACAGCACAGAAAAGCTAATTTATAAGCAGATTTTTATACACTGACTTTTGCTTTAATTGCTTTAAGTGCTTTCTTTTCCTGATTAAAAAGGTGCTAGGGATAGTTTAAGGCAAACGCATTCAGTTATTTGTTTTAAGAGCTCTGATTGCATTTGCCAGGTAGAAGGGGCAGATGGAATGCTGGTTTAACTTTTCATCAGAGAAGGGATAGTAAGTCATAGAATCATAGAATGGAATCATAGAAGACTGGGAAAGACCTCCCAGATCATATTGAGTCAGGTTGCAGGCAATGTGGCATGGCCAGGGTTGGTTGGCCTGAGGCCCAGCTCCTTGGGTGAAATCGAGTGCCCCCTACAGCAAACTGCCTGTGCTCATTTTTGCCTTCCCTTGCCCAGCTAGGACAGCATGCTGGTCCTAGGGCGTGATGGTCTCCCTGCAGTCACACTGGGTCTCCTCTGAAGAGCTGTGACCCTCACAAATAAGTAAAACACGAATGGCTTAAGAAAAAGGTGCAAAGATCTCTCTTACAGCCTCACAGTCTTCATGTAGCCACCTGTGGTATTTCATATTAATAAAGTGTACAGTGCAGCCTTTTGTGCAGAAACAAACCAAATCTGAAGAGAATAAAAAAATTACTTTGAAAAGACGGGAACAAGTAAGGAGAAGAAAGAAAAATACTTTGAAAAATACTGTGTTTTCTTCATCTGTATCTTAGGAGCATCATAGGTAAGTGCAGTTAGTATGTGGATTATATAAGACATTTGGGCTAATTCTGCCCTCATCTTCATTACAGTGCTGCCCTTTGACTTATTCTGTGAAGGTGAAAATGCAAAGTTTTGACCAATTTCCTAAAAAAGAGTTCCTCAATTTCTGCATTATTTTGAGGGCAAGATACTGCCCAGAATTACTTCAGTGAGTTGGATACTGCAAGGTCACTCCTAGACATATTTCACAAGAAAAGATTAATTTATAGTTGGTGTAAATTAGTGCAGCTTCAGTGAAGTCGATTGAATTACCCTTGTTCAGTTCAGGTCTTGTAGTCAGATTGCCTCTGGAATATGAAGTATATCTTGTCTACTATCAGCTGAGAAGCTAATTTAATCTTTCTAAGTGATAAAGAAGAGGGGCCAAGCCTTCCTTTCAAGAGGTAAGAAAAATGAATATGCATTTTAGAGGAACACTGAGGAACATTTTAAATGGAAGTCCTGCAGAAAGTGTTATGTCACTGATATAAGGAAAAAAGGCATCTACTCAGAGAGTTGATATCCCAGGGACACACAAGAGGGGCTGGAAGTGGTGGCCAGCTGTAGGGTAGCAATATCTGACGCTGGGCTGCAGTCACAGAGAAGAGCTGAAAGAGGGGCCATTGACTCCTCTCTGCACAGAGAACTTCCAACAGTGGGAAGGGGGAGCTCAGCAGATCACTACTGTGATTCTTAATGTGCTGGTACACAATAGTGCAAGATCCATTTACCTAGTTTTGACTCAGGAAAGTATTTTTAGAAGGACGTGCTGCCAGCTTCATTAGTGATTTGCTCATGCAGCTAGGACAGTTTTCAACCACTCTTCTTATAGCTGAGGATGCTGAGTAGACCTGCGAAAATACACAGTTTGGGTGAGGTGTTTGAAAATTAGCCTCTGCAGGTAAGTTACTCTACTGAAATATCTCTGTAGCATATTTATCAAAGCACCTGTTGATAGGAGCAGTCATTATCCACTTACCCATCAAGAAATTCAGCTGATTAAAGGGGGACCAAAAGGCTACATATGTGTGTGCGCGCAAATGCAGACACACATGGATGGTGCATAGCTGGAAAATCCCAGCTTTGGATGTATTTTGATATTCTAATAGAAAAATTATCATTCTGGGGCCCATGAATACTTTCCAGAATATTTTCCTTTTCAGCTCAGATTTCCTGAGTGTTAGGCTTTAGTATAACAACAGAGTTACTCACCAAGTGCTCTTTGGGAGGGCTGTGCGGCAATATCATAGAAGGAAAATATTTTCCCTCACATTAAAAATAAAAATGTTGTCTGGAGATTATGAATTACTTCTGATTTTTTAACGTTTATTTCCCTGAGACAGATGACTGGAAAATGAAATAGCTCCTCATTATAATTTAGCATGTAACTTCAGGGGGGAAAAAAGGAGCATTTTCCTGTATTTTGAAAAGGCTTTAAGACTACCATAGTATGCTGCCTTTTCCAGGAAAGGGTACACAAAATAAAAAATCAAAGAGAAGAAGATGCTAGAAATTATTTCCTAACATCTAACCCATCTGCAGGAAGCACAGAGTGGGCCAAAGTGGTTTTCTGGGTTTTTTTCATGAAGAAAAATCTTGTTATTGTTACCTAGAATCAAATGCCTCTGTTTAGATATGATACATTGCCATTTAACAAAGGAAAGAGTTTAGTGAAATCTGCTCCAAAGAAGTAATTCTGAGCAGGAATTTAATCCCAATATCAAAGTTGCTTCAGAATGCTTATGGTCAGAAGTATTTATTTCTTGTAAAGATGCTGTAGGATGTTGCCAATGTTGATGAATTTCAGATTTTGATATTGAGATCCAAGCACTGACTAATGAAATAGATAACAGCTGTCTGTGTAAGTATGCAGACTACCATTACCATTCGTTCCTTAAAGGTGGAAGTATTTTCCCAGTAAGTTTCAAAAATCTCTGTAAAATACAACTCTACAGAGAAAAAAAATTACTTTTATGCTGACATTCTGGGGTTTCTGCCATCACAATGACAAGTAACTCAAATGCGCTCTGTTTACTGGCAAAAGAAAAAGGTTTCTAACTGCCAGCCTGGGCAGGGAGGAAGCTGGTGGCAGTGGGAGGATGCCTCAGTCACCCCTGGGATCAGTGGCACATTTGGCTGATGTAAAATGTACTTTTGCCCCAGCATAAAGAAAGAAAAAAAAGAATTCTCCACTCATTTTCTGGCAACTTCTCGGATTTCTGCCTTTGTATTTCTGTTCTATGCTGTTTCCATGCAACATAGGATTCAACAACCTGGCAAGTTGTTGCTATAGAAAAAACAAGCAATTTTTCTGCAAAGCCATGGGATCAACGTCTTTTGCTCAGCTATCAGTGACTGGCTGTGTTTTTTCTCAGACATTAAAAAAGAGATCCTTCTTTCGAAGGATCTTTTTCTCATTTAGTGATTTTAAAAAAAGTCTTCTTCATATTTACCTCTATTTCCAATTCACATGACCTGATTTAACCATACACCATGTGCTAAAATGTCACCTTACACTGCCCTGCTAAAATAAAGAGGGTGAAAACTCAAACCTACCCTGCTGAGGTTGTCTGAGTGTATCCTTCTCAATAACATGAAGACCTCCATCGAAGCAAAGCATGCAAAACACAGCAGTGCAACCACTGCTAGACTCGCAGAGTCCATTTAGTCTCCAACTGACAAGACCACCTCAGAGTACACACTAATATGTGACAGGATACTAAAAATGGACTTTGTAGCCAGAAGACTAAAGTGCCCCTCAGGGAAAAAAAAAAAGGACACAAAAAATAGTCTCCCAAGAGACAGAAAAACTCATCACACCTCAAGAAAAATTAAATATTGAAAGAAGCTGTGTCAACCTGTGTGGGCTCCTGAGTGCCTGCTCCTCCTGAGGATGCCTCTAGGACTAGAGCTTCTTTTCTCTTTTCTTTGAAAAAGAAGAAATTAAAACCTGACTTCACAACAAAGTCAAAGCATGGGATGGATGCCTGAGCATTGACTCCCACCCCTCAAGCATTCCCTACAGCCTGTTGCGCAGCCCCCCCTTGCAGCACTGTGCTGGTTGCCAGTCAGCGTGGTGGGGGGGGCTGGAGGCACAGGAGGGGTGGCAGTGGCCAGGGCCAGCACGCAGAGCTACACAGCAGACATGCTGGCTCACAGGGCCCTGCGTGCCAGCCATCTCAGCAGACAGGTACTCACTAGTGGTGCCTCCTCTCCTGCCATCAAGAGTGGGATTTAGCAGGGCATTGTGGAGGGGAAGTGTGAGGAAGTGTGCGTGCATGTGAATACATGCACAGATTTCATCCTCTGTTTCACAGCTCTGGGGTCCCCAACATATGAAGGAGATGTATCTGTTGAAGCGAGCCCAGAGAAGGGTCACAAATATGGTCAGAGGCTGGAGCACCTCTCCTATGAAGAAAAGGCTGAGAGAGTTGGGGTTGTTCAGCCTGCAGAAAAGAAGGCTCTGGGGAAACCTTATCGGGCCCTCCAGTATGTAAAGGGGCCTGTAAGAAAGCTGGAGAGGGACTTTTTACAAGGGCACATAGTGACAGGACAAGGGGGAACACCTTTAAACTGAAAGAGGGCAGGTTTAGATTGGATAGCGGGAGAAAATTCTTTACTGTGAAGGTGGTGAGACACTGGAACACATTACCCAGAGAAGCTGTGGACTCCCCATCCCTGGAAGTGTTGAAGGTCAGGTTGGATGGGGCTTAGAGCAACTTGGTCTAGTGGAAGGTGTCCCTGCCCATGGCAGGGGATTTGTAACTAGATGTCTATAAGTTTCCTTCCAAACCAAACCATTCTGTGTTTCTATGATTTTAACACATGCGGTCAGCTGGGAAGCTGTGGGGTAGGAGACCCAGAAACAGCACTGCTGGGCACCATTACAGTAGCTCTAGAGCTGCTTGCCACTAACCATGTCAGATATAAGTTGGCAAGCAGGGGGATGAGAAATTGGGACTTAAATGTTAGCCAGCTCCAGCATTCAGCTACCCTGTGTTGCAATTAGCATTTCTCTTTAAAATCCAGAGGGCAAGCCACTGTGCTGCAGCACGCAGATGCTGGGGTGGTTTTGGCATGTGTCGTGTCCCAGAGATGAGGTTTGTGGGACACTCCCTTAAAAATCCTTGTGTTTTTTAACACAACAGAGCTGACATTTCAAACCACAAAACAAAGGCTCTGCTGCCATGGCTCACACACTGCTATGACCCTCCTTCAGTGCATTTAGGCTGGTGTTATTCATTTGCACTCTGAGACGGGGGCACATCTGAGTGCATAATCTTTACTCAGTGCCTTGTACAGCTGAATCAAACTGCAATCATGTCTTCCCACTGTGTCTCCACAGGTTGATAGCCCTAGACCTTGATTTCTAATGCAATGAGGCATTGCTAATTAGGATGACTTTCTTCTCTTTAGCTTAATAAAAATATGCTTCATCCACAAATGGCACTGAAAGAAGTTCAGCTCAAGGGAGGAGGAGAGAATTTCCAAACTGAATTTTAGTATCCTAAGTGGAAAAACCCAAACCAGAACAAAATCGACAATGAAAAGATTATATAAAATCCAGGTAATTAAAATCTGCAAATTAAAATATTTTGAAGGGTGTTAATTTCTTATGGAGTTGAACCCTCTTGAGAAACCAAGAGGATAGTATCTCCCATTCTTTCAAACTACTATCCATTTGGCATGTGTTGCCACAAATCCAGGACTGGGCTAATTAAAATTGTTTCGTTGCTAACGACAGTACATCTTCTTTCACTAAAGAGTTCAAACTGCAGCCTTTCTCTTGATCTGCTGTGAGATTTTTTAATCTCTAAATTAGAAGAGAAGCATATGCCCTTTTAATGCCTATAAGAATTTGAGCTCGTTAATGCAAAAAAAAAAAAAAGTAGAATTTCTATTATAGCTGTTCTTTAATTATGGAACAGCATGTGCGAGAAGACTCTTTACTCACAACTGTGTCCTCAATTCTATTACACATTTTAGCAGAGAATGCATGTAAAAGAAAAACAGCAATAGACTGTGGAAATTGTCCAGAGCCCTGCTCTCAAAGGGAAAAGATGCCAATGGTATTTTTGTACTGCTACTCCTCAGCAGCCTCTTTGCACTTTCCTCCGGGTTACATGCACAGCATGACTCACTGCCTGATGGTTTCATTGAAACAGAAAAATATAGACACAGTAATGATTACATTCAATCATAAACTACAATCAATACAGCAGAGTTTAAATGCACTGCGCCCTAACAAGCCAGTACAGGGTCCCCTCCGCCCCACACCATGCTATTCCCCGAAGAAATGATTTTTCATTTCTAAAAGATAACAGTTGTTCCAAGTGTTCTAGTAGATGTAGTTGAGTCTCTCAGAATGAAATATGTAGGTCAGAGCAGGAGGCATTCATTGTTTTCTTTGATGTACCTTCACGTCAGCCCTTCTTTGGATAGAAAAGCCACTTCGCAATACTTACTGACTGCCTTGCGGGAGTCTCACTGGAGACAGCAGTCCTCCACCCCCCAAGTTCGTCTGGGGGCATTGGGTGGCCAGGGGTACAGTGTTCAGACCATAGATTCTGTGGCCCTTTATTTATGGAAACCAGGATATAAATCTCAAATTAGTCCTCAAGTGAAGGCAATTATCTCAAAGAAATCTTTCTTTATGTACATCATACCACCAATGCAGAGTTTGGCAAACTCAGTGGCTCTGATGAGAAGCAGCTCCCAGGAGATTCAGGCGAGACTGAAAGTAGGATGGAGTGGAAAAAGGATGAGGGGAACATAGCCAGGGCAGGATACAGGGAGTCTGTCTCTCCAGGAAAAGAAATAAACATGACTCTTGGCCTCTAGAGACACCATGTGTCCCTGTGCTAATCACAGTTCCCTGAGGGAAATAGCCTGTCTTCAGTGCCAGTAAAAAATCTGTTTTGGTGTTAAGTATTACTTGCTCTTTTGCAATATCTTCAAAGAAGAAGTATCCAAAGGATTCTCTTCTGCCCCACAGTTCTAGCAGTGCTCTAACAGTCACCAGCACTGTTGTATCTCCCATCACAGGTCAGGGGTCACTCCAGCACACATCCCAGCAAGCTCAAATTCCCATCTTCTTAATAACCACCCTGTATTAGGAGCTAACAAAAAAATAATGTCTTCCCTTTTCCTCTTAGCGGTGGTCACTGCCTGAATATGAAAAGTAACTCCCAGAAGGCCAGTATAAAATGAAATCATGCCAACGAACCCTAAATAAAGGTTGCAATTCTAACATGTCTTCTGTTATGCTTGGGATGAGCAATAAGGGACAGCTGAATAAATCGAATCCCTGGAGTTTCATCATAAGTATCAAGTTAAAAGTGTTATCATCTCGCTTAAGCTGTTCATATCTTTTTTTTCTTAAATCTCAGAGATGTCGGATTCTATGCCACTCACATTAGAGCTGGAAAAGGACGAGTGCAAGGCATAGTGCAACTTTCTTAAAAAACAGCCTCCTTTATTTTTTTTTTTTGTCATAAATCCATGTTCCTAGTTTCATTTGACTGCCTGTCTCCCTTTCTTCCTCTCCCTCCCCCCTACACCCCGTTTCCTCCTCCTACTCGTTAGTCTGTTCAGCACCTTCAATGAGTCACACAGAGCAGGCTGACAACTGAAGTCAAGTTCTACTTCATATAGAGTTCCTGCAGAGCCCTTCTACTGTGTGGGGTTTGCTGGGCACTACTCTGGCTCCTTCTACCTCCTCTGAACCTGGGCTGGGCTGGACCTTCACTTCCGAGGATGCACATTTGGGGCCATGAGTCCTCTGCTGCACCTGAAAATCTGAGTTATAGGCATTTCTGTCAGTCAAACAGCTCACGCAGGAGACTGCAGGTGAAAATCTGGAATTTACACCCCTTGCAAAAAGGCTGCAAGCCTGAAATTTAAATTATGTCATGCTAATTTAAGCCCAAGGGAAGGAAGCAGTAGTCTCAGTATTGGCTAACTCCATCTCCTATCTCTCCCCACCACTGAATATGTCACCCTTAAAATTTCTAAAATGGATCTTGCCTTCTCACATGAAGCATCAGCAGAGGCCACAATATTTAGGTCACGATAGCTTACTGTACAACAATTCCTGAAGCAAGGACTGAGAGCTGTATTCTCTGACCCCATTTCAGCAACATCTATAAGCATGTGTCTAACCTTAAACACACAGCACTTTTACTAGTTAAATAGCACTTTCCTCAACCAGATTTTACTGCATGATGTAGATGCTGTACTTTAACTGTCTGGTTGATATTTTGTGATGTCTCAGCAATAGCCGTCTGGCCCCAGGAGAGGCCCGGTTACCAGTTTGACAGATACCAAATTGCCCAGTTTGGTAATGAGCACTTGATTCTGTCAGGGGGGAGAGTGAATGGGGAGGAAGGGCTCTCTGGAAATTTTCTTTGTTAAGGGCAGGGTTGCTGAGACACTAGTGATGATTCAAAGACCCTACTCTATAGCCCGTGGGCCTGATTCTTGACTGATAACCAGCCCCCGTGGCCTTGCAGAACCTGGACCACACAGTTCCTGAAAGTTCTTCTACCTGAAAGGCACTGACAAGCCCTGGTATCATCATGTGCCTCTGAGCAGTACAGTGGTGAGCTTGTGCTCATGAGAAACCTGGGACTTTATGCCTTTTCCTGCCTGAGAAGCTGGTGGGGTGAGTTAAACAGGTATCCAGGGCTGGGCTTTGCAGGCACAGCTGCTCTCCATCATTTTGCATCTTCTAGGAGCTGGGGAAGTGCAATTGCTTATGGCTCTCAGCTGGGAGGTGCTTGTTCTTTCCACCCTTCATGCTTTTGTCATGCAACAGTTACCAGGAAAAATCAGAAATAATCTTGGAAGTGAGTCTGGGACCTTCTTTCTACCCTCCTTTTAATACAGCAACCCTTATACAAGAGTCACCCAGCAGAGCATTTTCCTGCTTGTTTGCTCTGTTTCCTCTTCAGCCTGGTAAGCTTGTGTAGATGGAGTTTAGTGGATTCAAGCCTTTTTCCCGGGGAAGACTTTTTACCTGGTACTATCTCTGGATGTTTATGCAGATGGTGTCCAGGCTACAGCTCTTCATGCTGGACTCTGTGCATGTGCAATGGGCTCAGCTATTAGTGGGACCCCTTGGGTGCCAGCTAGTATCCTATCTATAGCAACAAAGCCAGGTCACAGTAGTGGGCACAAAGTATCCACAGAGGTCCTGGGCCAGCCCGGAGATGGCCGCTAGGATCTGGGGGCTTTCTGAGCAGGTCCTGGAATAGTGCCTCAGTCCCAATACAGATGGCAAGGAAGTGGCTTGGATCTCGCCATTAGCGCTCAACTCTTAAATAAATCTAGCTCTGTTTCTGCTGTTGCAGAAATGGCAGTAAATCCTTATTGCATATTTAGCACTTTTACAAGTCCAACTATTAACAAGGCTTAGAAAACTCTTAAATATACTCCATTTTCTGAAGCCTGGAAAAAGCCTCGTTTGTTACAAGGAGAAGAATTTTTTAAGTCTGGGATTGATTACTGCTTGCTCTTTCATGTACATTTAAGTATTAGGTCAGTTCTGAAAGATGCATAAATTACCGAAACCAAACTGTTGAGTTAGTAAGAATGATATTTTCAAACTCATATGATTCCATTTTAAGTTCCCATGATATCAATGCCAGCAGAATAACTTACTGCAACTGAAATGTCCCGCATTTGGGGCTAAAGTATGCTAAAATAGGTCAAGCAGCAGTGAAGGCAGTTATTTTGACTGAACTGGGGTTAACAAGATGCATGTAACAAATGCCTCAGGAGAACAATCACATGTGCTCGCTGCACATGATACCACAGCAGGATACCCATAGCTTCAGGTTCCAGCTAAATGGCATCATGGTGTGCTCTTTCGGGCAAGAAAATAGTTTTACAATTGTTTGAATATGATCCCCTCAGTTTACGTGATGTAACCTGACAGTTTAAAGGGTCCCATACGTACGTTTTCACTGAAGCCAATGCGACTTCTACATGCTCAACTAGACTGTTTTTAACATAAAGCAGAGGGAGAGCAAAGAAGTAATTAATGAAAGAGCTGATACCTTCTGAGACTTCTGGCATGACAGCATGCCCAGATGCCTTTCCCCGTGTTTCTGAATAAGAAAAAAGTCAGGAGGCAGAAATTAGCCTGAGGTATTAAAATTGTACTGAAGCTGAAGTAGAGCATCTGAACATCCTTGGGCTTTTAGGTAAAAGAGAAGAAATACACTTCCAGAGCTACCCTTCTTTGTAAAAACAACAACAAAGCAAAACCAAAAACTCTAAGGAGTTTTTACCTCAATTTCTTTGATTTTTCAGCAGTTCTATACATCACTTATAGAACAATATGTAATGTTTATCTCTCCTGCATTGCCCCGCCTTGCCTTGCCTCACCTTCCTTTCTCTTTCCATCCCCCTTTTTCCTTTTTCATTTCTTTTCAAAAAGCCTCTATTATGAATTACTGCACTTGCCTTTTGAACACATCCATCACAGCTATATATTAGGGAACAAATACCTTACAGTGAAAAAATGACCCAGAGGAAAACCTATAGACATATTGATCGAGCCAGCTCTCACCAAGCACCTGCGCCCAAATACTTACACACTTTGTGCCTAAACAAATTCTGCATCTAATATGACAGATCCACGTTGTTTTTCAGAAATATAGAATACACAACATAGTAAATTCTGGAATATTTATGAATATGTGTTGGAATTTGCTTATTCAAGAGCACAGGATATCTTCTGTAAAGCTACTTGATCATATTGAGTGCTAAAAATGTTATAAATTTTCCAGTCATTACAGCTGTGTACATTTTTATGACAGGTTTTGAATTTATTATTTACCTGAGCAGACAGAAAAAAATGAGACAGAGCAGGAACAAACGTGTACTATAGGAAAACTACATAAAGAAACTGATTCTGTAAAAAAATAAACTTCCTACTGTAACAAACCCACTCTTTTAGTCGATTTTCTTCACTGAAAGTTTCTATAGTATTTTCACATCTGGCTGGGCTGCACTTAAGGCAATGTAGAGAAAGCTGCTAAAGAGTCATTGATGAATAGTCATCCCACCTCCAACTTCAGGTCAAACAAAGAACTTCTAAAATATAGCACGACAATATTCCAAACGGAAATGCTGATTTCACAAAACCAATAATGTTCTCTAGGGTTGCAATAGTTTTTCAAATCTGTTTAGAGATGATAACTGATTTATTTTTCCCTCAATGCTTGGCAATGATACAGGAAGTTCAATTTCAGTACTATTTAGACTTTTAAGTCAAAACAGAACATATTGAAATGCTTTGATTATTTGTAATATACCAGATTATGTGTAAAAATTACTCATTGTCAATGTTTTAATCTTGTCCTAACTGAAAGCTACATCTAAGTGGGATAGATGGATAAATTTGTAAGAGAACATCCTGTATTATTGTCCTGCACAAAAAATGAGGAAATTCCCATTTTTTCTTCATTTATGAGGCATGTAGACTTTTCAGTATTTCAGAGAAGAGGGGAACTCCAGGTTTTGGACACCGGAAATTCAGGGAGGCTTACTATCTGCTACAGCTTTGATTAATTTTATTGCTGAAATTGGTTTGGAATGAAGATTTTAATACTATCTTCCCATTTCAGTAATTGGGTCTAGCAAAAAACCTTTTTCTTTCTGTTTAGAAACTATTTTAGTCTGCCTTTGACAAACGGAACTGGATCCGCCTACCTTGAGACACATTTCCCTTTACCATAAATGAAATGTGCAAATTATCTATGATAATTAGATCTGACCCAGTTACTGGATTTGGGAACATCCTTCTATCTTGCCTGGAGCTGAATATCCCTACAGAAAGGAAATCTCATGGTTAAGATAGGGTATAATCAGGGTTAAAAACTTTTCATCAGAGACACAAAAAAAGATGTAACTGAACTAGCACTATTACACTGCCTGACATTGTCTGTTATTTTTTTCTGCGCAGCGAGTTATTCATTGCTAATGATTTAGAGTTCTCTGGCTTATCTACATGATGACAGCTCCTCTCCCCTTCTGCCAGGTACACACCCTACCACAACAGGAACACTCACGACAAATAGTGATGTCATATCCTTAAACTTATTTAATAAGTATCTACTATGAATCAAATGCCTCAACTAATCCTTCCTCATCCATTTTACAACTTCGATAAGTCGTGGGGTATCAATGGCTGAGCATTACCACCTTTGCTTGGAGATAAGCCCTATGTACACAGCAGTGTAACAACACCTGATGGGAAACACATGCCTGAGAAAACCCCCAGAGCAAGATTACACTGTGCTAAGAAACTCCGTTTGCTGGCTGGCTGGCTGCAGAAATGTTATTTAACCCTTCTTTGCTCCCAAGTTAAAATGCTGGGGCTTATCTGCTCAGAGCACAATCTTGTACCAAAGAAGCAAGACATTTAGATTCTGTTGAACTCTGTGAGTTGCCATTGTGTTCTTAGCACAGACTTCAGGATTAGCTGACATCTGCTCCCTGAACTTGTTTTTTTGGCCGGTTTCTGGTCAATAGAGGAAAGAAGTTAAACATTTCTATGCAACACTCAATAAGGAATGAAATGCATTTTCTTTTGGTGATGTATTCTCTTGGAGTTGCTGCAAAATGAGAGGATTCTGTCCAAAGCTTGCAACAGTAATGGCTATGAGTATAAATTCCTGTTTAGGGACATCCTTGTGATAAAATATGAAGATAAATAAAATATAAATATCAATAAAAATCATAGAATCATAGAAAATCCTGAGTTGAAAGTGACCCACAAGGATCATCAAGTCCAGCTTCTGGTCCTGCAGGACAACCCCAAATATCACACCATGTGCCCAAGAGTGTTATCCAAACAGTTCTTGAACTCTGTCAGGCTTGGTGCTGTGACTACTTCTCTGGGGAGCCTGTTCCAGTGTCCAACTACCCTCTGGGTGAAGAACCTTCTCCTAATATCCAGCCTAAATCTCCTGACACAGCTTCATGATGTCCCCTCTGGTTCTGCCACTGGTCATCACAGAAAAGAGATCAGTGCCTACCCCTCCAGTTCCCCTCATGATGAAGTTGTAGACTGCAATGAGGTCTCTCCTCAGAGGTTGAACAAACAAAGTGATCTGAGCTGCTCTTCATAAGGCTTCTCCTCTAGACCCTTCACCATTTTCATAGCCCTCCTTTGGACACTCTCTAACATTTTTATATCTTTCTTATATTGTGGTGCCCAAAACTGCCACAATATTCAAGGTGAGGCCACACCAGTGCAGAGCAGAGAGGGACAACTCCCTCCCTCAACCAGCTGGCAATGCTTTGTCTGATGCCCCCCTGGACACGGTTGGCCCTCCCCGCTGCCCGGGCACTGCTGACTCATATTCAACTTGCCGTCCACCAGGACCCCCAGGTCCCTTTCCACAGCACTGCTCTCCAGCCTCTTATTCCCCAGTCTGTACAAACATCTGGGGTTGCCTCATCCCAGTGAAGAATCCAGCATTTGTCTTTGTTAAACTTCACATGGTTGGTGATTGCCCAGTCCTCTAATTTGTCGAGGTCTCTCTGCAGGACCTCTCTGCCTTCAAGGGTGTCAACAGGTCCTCCCAATTTAGTATCATAGGCAAACTTACTTAGTATCCCTTTGAGTCTTGCATCCAAGTTGTTTGTGAAGATGTTGAAGAGAATAGGCCAAGGATGGAGCCCTGCAGAATCCCACTAGTGACCAGTAACCAGCCTGATATACCCCATTTATTATAACCATTTTTGTTCGACTCATGAGCCAGCTGACCCAACTCCTGCTCAATCTACAGCTCCCAGGGGTAAAAATGTGTTTTTCTCAATAGTTTATACCAAATGTCTGTACTTTAAAAAACCCACCCTGGCAAATTCTTTCTGATGTGGACTGAACCTGACCCCAAAACAGACTAAAGAAAGTAAGTGTTGACCCACTTATATGATTTTACAATGAGAATGAGAAAGTGAAATAACTTATCTGAATTTGAAAGGCAGTGGTTAGCCTGAAGTAAGGAAAAAAAGAAGTATGTGGTGAAGCAACTCCTCCTGGCTGGGAAGACGGGATGGGTGCTGGGAAGCTGAGACCATCCCATTTATTCAGCCACCTTTTACACCAGAGGCTTTGCTTTTGTATACTCTCAAAAGCATCTTTTCAGGCTAAAACTCCATTCTGAGGCTGTTGAAGCAAATAAGCCTCTCAAAACTTTTGCATTTATGATTCATGAGGGCAGTTAAGCCCTTGTAATAACTAAAGGATGAATGAGAGAATCTGGAGAGAGGCAGGACCAATGAACTAAGTTTATGATTAAGTGGCAGAAAGCTCCTGAAGCCTAATTCCACGTTTGAAGTAGTGTGCCACTTGACCTAGGGCAAGCTTTTTACCTTATTAAACTTTCTTTCATCTGCTGACAAAATTTGTAAGACTAAGTATGCCAGGGAGTGAGGACACATTCAAGTCTGTCTATAAAATATTTTGAAAATCAAGACCACATTTTATGCATATCATATAAATACTTCAGTTCTTTAGACAGTATTTGAAGAATCATAAATTTATATGACTAAATCAGTCACAGTACCACACTACCATGAATTAGGCCAAGATGGCAGCTTGGAAGTTCTTTTTGGTTACCTGACGTCTTTACAATCAAGTGAAAATACCACAAGCTGATTCATTTACCATCTGGAAGGATTAATGCAGGAACAGAGATGTCAATATGTATTAAATCAGAGTTTAAATCTGAGTTTGTAGGGTCTGAAAACTCTGTTACCACTGCTTCTATTCCTGGTTTTAGGAAGCTGGAAAAATCTAGATTAATTAACCAGACTTTTCCCTATTAAACTTCCTTTGGGGATAGATTCTTGGAAATTAACTAAATGGAGCAAGATTGCTGGAGACGCGTGTTTATTCTATGAGCAATTTGACTGCAAGCCACACAAGAGGCTGATTTTCAAGCTAGCCAGGGCTTGTCTTGTGGACTCCTGCTTTCCCCTCATCTCCCAGAGCAGAAACCAGCTCATATTGGTGACAAGCAATGCCACCCAGCTGCTGATTAATAGTGTTAGATTCAGCACCACCTCACTTGTAGCCAGCTGTCTGAAATGCTTGGGCCATTCTCCTGAACTGCCAGCTGGTGCAAGAGACAACCCAGGGCCCAGGATGAAGTAATAGGCCAAGCCCTTCTCCCACTGATACTTTCATGTTATGAATTGATTGCTTGGACTTTTCAGCTTCTGGCTTTTTTCTTCTGTGAAGTAATCAAAGCACCTCAACATTCTTTATATTGGTGTCGTTTTTACTTATTTCCCCAATCATTTTGAACACCTCAAAGAAGGCATTTCTAGGATTAAAATATCCCTCTCTGGGATAGAGAGGGCATGTGACTGCTAGGAAAGAATAGTCAGTAGAAATATTAGTCCTCACCTTACAAAGGGTCATACCCTTAACTCTCTCCCTCCTGCAAAGCTCAGCTCCTGCTGTGACCCTCCCCCTGACAATGGTCATTTAGCAGTGTACTCCTCCATCTTTGAGACCTTTTTGGTGGTCTCACTCCACTGACTGTCGAGGAATGATAAAAAATGGGTTCTGCTTAAAACCTAGAGAAGAAAAATATTAAACAAAAGATCACTTACTTTTTCATTTAATGTGATTTAAAAAAACCCAAAACTCATAGAAAACATCCAGCAGTCAATTGCATAAAAGCACTTGTCCATGTCTTGAATTTTTTTTAAAACCCATGGCCAACAAAACCCTCTTTGGTCTTAAACTCCTATTACTAGTAGAGGGAAAACGATCGGTTATATAATCTTTATTCTACTATTTAATAGATACTAAATATAGTGCAGTTACTCAAAACAATACAACACATCAAAATATGAGAAACAGAGCTGAAGAGGAGAATGCAGCTATTCTAGACAGATGCATTTTTTTGTATTATGTTCCTCAGGAAGAGCATCAAATATTTTTCTGAGTGACCTAATTTTCTTTGTCTGAGCAAATGTGCCAGATGCTTCCTTATTCAGAGTTGCCATTCCAAGTGAAAAACTGTTTTCTGGCAGCCACTTGCAATCTCGTCTTCAGTTTTCTGTTAGGGATTATTATACAATCATTGCCTGGGCAGACTGAAAGCATATGGTAACTGGGACGACATTATCTTTGCTATTTCAAAGTTCCCCAAGGATGTGTGGGCACAATTACAGTCTGAGGTGTAAACTGACCTCCCTGGTACATACAAAATGCCATCCAAACTCAGCATTGACCAAGTTGTGACAGCTCAGCATCAGGCCACGGAACAAGCGAGCAATCAAGCAGTGTCTGTGACTGAGGATCCAGAGTCCCACTCAGTCCCTGGCTCCCTTAGCTATTGGCACACACTACCCCAGACCCACCTCCCTGCACTCACTGCGGGCACTTACCCACACATACCTTTTTTTAACTAAAGGTGTCAATTTGAATCAGTGCAGCCAAATGAGTAGAAATGTGGACGTTCAATAAACGCTTAAACACCTCAGCCTGCTTGGTTAAGTTGATTAGAAATTGATTTAAGATAAAAGAAATTGAGTTGCTTTGAAACTGTAGTACCTATATAACCAATACATTTCTGTAAGAAAATCAGTAACAGGTTGTACATTGACAAAGCCATCACGGAAATGGAAATTAGGTTTCCAAGCCATTTAGATTTTAGTTTCTTTAAATTAGTTTGATGTAACAACTATTAGTAGTATCTACTGTTTCAACAAAACTAAACATATCAAAATCTTATCTCATTTTGAAAATTCTATGCCCAAATATAACTCAATATATATATTTTTTCCTTTCTGATTTAAATTAGCACCTATATACAGCTCAGGAAGTCCCACAGAATTTTAAACATGTAATATTAAAATAAATAGTTCTGTGACATAATGCATTCTGCAATATTCACAGCTGAGATTGCTCATTTTCTTCTAGACAGTCTGTAATTTTACTGTAACATCATCATGACCCAGACTATAGCATGATTTCTTAACATATTACTACAGGCAAGTTGCCCTATTCATACCCCAAAAGATGAGAAAAACCTAACTAAAATAGCAGCAACCTGGAGCAGATACGCCAGCTGAGGCAGAACTGGCCAGGATCTAGGAGATGGACAAGATGCTAAGAAGCAGTGGTAGTGCCGACTTCAACAAACTATCCCAGGACAGAAACAGTCAGATTTTAATTCCTATAAGCACATTAGAAGAGTTTATTAATAACTCTTCCCAGTCTGTCATGTGTAATAGGAAAGCCCTAATAAATGCTTCCCAACTGTGAATTTACCATTCTGCTCTCCCAAATTCCTTGCTGCTGGAGGCAACTGGATCCCTCTTCTCCCCTCAAAGCTGTCACCTGCTCAGAATCATGGAATCACAGAATATGCTGAGTTGGAAGGGACCCACAAGGATCATCAAGTCTAACTCTTAGCCCTGCACAGGATCATTCCCAGGAGTCACACCATGTGCCTAAGAGAATTGTCCAAATGGTTTTTTGAACTCTGTCAGGCTTGGTGCTGTGACTACTTCTCTGGGGAGCCTGTTCCAGTGTCCAGCTACCCTCTGGGTGAAGAACCTTTTTCTAATATCCAACCTAAACCTCCCTGACACAACTGCAGCCATTCTGTTGGGTCCTGTCACTGGTCACCACAGAGACTAGTGGGTCCTGTCACAGGTCTGCCCCTCTTCTTCCTCTCAAGATGAAGTTGTAGACTGCAGTGAGGTCTCCCCTCAGTCTCCTCCAGGCTGAACAGACCAAGTGACCTGAGCTGCTCCTCATAAGTCTTTTCCTCTAGACCCTTCACCATTTTCATAGCCCTCCTCTGGACACTCTCTAACATTTTTATATCTTTCTTATATCGTGATGCCCAAGACTCCTCACAGTACTCGAGGTGAGGCCACACCTCCCTTGGCCAGCTGGTGATGTTTTGCCTGATGTCCCCCTGGACATGGTTGGCCCTCCTGTCTGCCAGGGCACTGCTGACTCATATTCAACTTGCCGTCCACCAGGACCCCCAGGTCCCTTTCCACAGCACTGCTCTCCAGCCTCTTATTCCCCAGTCTGTACAAACATCTGGGGTTGCCCCATCCCGGTGCAGAATCCAGAGTTTATCTTTGTTAAACTTCACCCGATTGGTGATTGCCCAGTCCTCTAATTTGTCGAGGTCTCTCTGCAGGGCCTCCCTGCTTCCAAGGAGTCAGTGATTTCTCCCAGTTTTTTGTCATCTGCAAACTTACTTAGTATCCCTTCCAGTCCTGCATTCAAGCCATTTATGAAGATGTCAAAGAGCACAGGGCCCAAAATGGAGCCCTGTGAAATCCCAGTAGTGACAGGTCACCAGTCTGATGTCACCCCATTCACTATTATCCCCTGTGCTCGACCTGTGAGCCAATTGCTCATCCACCACATGATGTGTTTATCCAGCTGTGTGATGGACATTTTGTCCAGAAGGATCCTGTGAGAGACAATATTGACAGCTTTACTGATATCCAAAAAGATTACATTACTGGCTTCCCTTGATCATAGAAGGAAATCAGGTTTGATAAGCAGGACTATCCTCCCATGAAGCTGTGCTGGCTGTGACCAATGACAGTGTTGTCTTTCAGGTGTTTTCCAATGCTTCCTAGAACAATCTTCTCCATACCTGCTAGGTGCTTGAAGTACCCTCCTTCAGAAACAGTCAAGCAAACAAAAAAAGGTAAGCTACTCCCAGCTTAAACATTGGTCCAGAACTTTACAAAGTCATTTTCTTCCAAATTATCAGTCATTAAAAGGTACCTGTCAAGTGTTATTCTGATTAGCCAGCTGTGCTGCAGAGGGCCTGTGCCACCCTAGCCCACTTCAGCTGCCTGTTACCCAAGCTGACATTACCTACATGGAAGTCCTAGACAGACTTTCTGTAGTTATAAGTGATTTGTAATGTTATTCTCCATCCAGTGTTTACCTGTGTAAAGCAAGTCAAGGAGGTCTTGGAAGCCTTTTTACCCAGTGATTCTTCTCAAATCATTTATTTACCCATGTTCAGATCCCTAGACAGTAGTTTGGTGTGATTTTTTTCCGTGGTGTTTAAGATACAAATTTAGAGAGGAAACTAGGATATATTTGGTTTCTTCTTGTTCACCCCAATTCCGTAGTCTTGGAAAACTCATATCTTTTTTACCTTACTCACTAAATATTTTTTTGTATTTGTTAAACTGTCACTGTAAAATACAGTATTTTCTGCCTCCTTTTTGCTATGTGCTATGTGCTCTGCCCTGCATTTCATCCCTACTACCTGCTCTTTCCAGCTCCCCTATCAGCTCTGTCATCAATAATCCAGTACTTTACTGGCTTAGAGTTTCCTTCTCTCTCTCTGTCCCGGTCAGATGCCAGATTAGACCCAGCAGAAGCCTGCTACTATCCCTGTTGTATGTATTAATCTTCTTACAAGTATGGTCTGTTCTGTATTTAATCTCTCCTCCCTCCATAGCCAGGTGATACTGAGAGCTCCAGCAAAGTTATTTGCCTTTGCACATTAATGAGTGAAGCATTAGTAACATACAAGTTGAATTTTATATAATAGGTTTAGCTAAAATTGCTCAAAGCACTAATCTCAGATGCTTAATTCTGGCTACCAAGCAGTCTCCTCTTCTCCCAATGGGCATTGATGTTGTAGGGATTTGAGCTATTTGGTATTGTGAAGACAAAATGCATCAGGTGACCAATTCCTTTGTAATCAGTGGGTTACACTGCTTAACAGGGAGTTAAGATTTGCCTCTGTGTCTGTGCTGCAGAGTTGTCTACAGCTGTGTTAGGAGGGGAGATAAATTTTTGATTTTGGATTTTTGTCCCCATGTGGATTACACTGTACATCCAGGGATGTGCCTAGTTGGTAAAAGAACAAGAACAGAAGCTGGGAGTCCTATCTTCTATTCCTGGCTCAACCCCAATTCACTGTGTGACTGTAGGCAAATCACTTAAGCTGTCTCTGGGATAATAATCGACACAGCAGTTTCAGGAGGCTTAATTTTTAAAGTGTCAACTCGTATTTTCTCCAATGTGCCTCAGGAGATGTCCCCTTCCCTTCACTGGGAACAGGAGCAAGGCCTTAGTACTGACAGCAAGATTTGCAACCCCTGACCCACTCTTCCCCAATCTACCATAACTATTTCATACAGAATGTTTAACAATAATGCCAGAAATGCTGTCCCAGAGCTCTGAAAGCCTCTTACCAACTCAGATTCCAACTCTGATTCCTAAAATATAGTGTACAGAATCCTGTGTAATGGTTTTCTTTTCACTACTGCCAATATTAATTCTTCTTTCTTGTTATGCCAGCAGATGTGTAAATCTGCTGTCAGTGCTTTCTTATCTTTCACTGATTGCATGACTTAACTGTGGTGCAAGAAAGTTGGAATTTTTTTTTCCAATGTGTTTTTGTGTGCCTGAAATCCTAAACTTTCAGAAGTGCCTAGTGATGGGCTGTAGTCTTATTGGGATAGGGACTGAAGTTTGCACGTTCTTCATTTGGGAAGAGCTATATTCTGCACGTCCAGTCTTCTGCAAATCCACTGTCTCCAAGTGGAAGTATAGGGAAAACTAATCAGTTATGAATATCCAGCACATGGAAGACTCCTTCCAAACGTTTTCAGCCGGTGGACCACATTCAAAGCAAGATATGTGACAGACCATGTCGTCTCATAAGGACCCTCCTTCTAGTTGTAATAGCATAGGATCCCTTTGGCAACTACAATAAAGCCTCTACTCGCATGGGTAAATGTTATTGGGAAAGTATTTGGTTTCTCTTACTGAAGGCAACCAAGGGAGTAAGATCGTGGGCCAGCACAACTCTGTGCAGTTCACAGCAGTGATCTGCACTTCCAAGCACCCGGAGCAGGACAGACATGGACCAAGTCAATGGGAAAGCAGTCATTCAGACCTCATTAAGGTTTGAGTTAGATCCCATACTTGAACAATGAGAACTTGTATTTATGCAGTTTGCTATATCACAGTATAGTGTCTCAAAATGTCTGCTCACTTTTAAAGCCTATGTATAGTATATATAGTCTTGTAACAGCTGACACCTTTTTTAGAGTGTGCTGCATGAGAGCACTCTGTTGCTGATGAATTCAGCTGTTTTTAGGACTGGCTTACTTCTGAATATTTTGGAGGAGGAAAGTAAAATGTCAACTATTTTTCAATGAACCATCCTCATCCCTATTTTTGAGTAATTCTTCTATCAGAGACTTTTTTATTTAAAAATAGTCATTATAAATATGGTGTAACTAGCCATTCTTCTGAAGTCTTGTAGACTATGAAAAAACCCAAACATTACAGCTAAAAACCTTGGCTGAGGAAAGCATCCTTCATTAGGACATTAACACATGCCAACTCCACCAGGTCCCAGATCAAGGGCAGAAAAGATGAAATGATTTATTACACACCCACTTGCAATGAGTTACAAGCGGTCATCAAGCCCATCTCCTTGCTCCAAGACAGTCCCAGTGACTCCTCTGTCAATCCTGCCAGAAACAGGTTGAGCCTGTTGGTACAGACTCCAATATGCTGGTTTCCCAGAAACATGCCTTGTAAGCAATTCACTCCCCTCCTGATAACAGAGGTGTGCAGGACTCGTCTGCAAAGACATCTGCTCTAGCCATTGGAAGAATTCTAGTTTCAATTATTATAAAAAAAGGAAGGAAAAATACCGCAGGTTATCCGGGTGCTAAACAATTTAGGCACACACTCCTCTCCTGTTGCACAGAAGCACTGTTAGCAGCAGCAAACACAGCATGCGCATTGCAGGAAGAGGTGAGCTAGGCCAAATTCTGCCCTCAGAGGCTTGTGCACACAATTTCCAATGGCATCCATGGGAATTGGGCATGTGGATTGAGGGCACAATCTGGTTCTTTATTTTCAGCTGCTCTATTATGATCATGACATGCTAATTTCTAATTCCTTTAGCAAAAATAACACAGGAAGGCTTAAATATTAATGTTGCCAAATGTCAGAAACACCTCTGCAATATACTCTTGAGCAAATTCATGAAAACGCATTTCAGGAACCACAGCCATGCTCATTATTAGAACCTGACATCCTCAATCAGTTAAAATTCTCCTTATCTTCATTGGGGTTTTGCCAAGCTAAGAACTGAATAAGAGCTGATGGATTTAGCTCCATGGTAGCTGATTTGGACATGGGTCTCCTGACAGCCATGGCCACAGCTTCTCACTTAGAGGGATAGATGCAGAAGCATAGATGTCGTCTTGGGTTTGCCAGATGATTCAAGTAGGTTTACCGTCTCCTCAAAAAACGGGAACTGAAGTCAAACAAACACAAACTGATAGGTAAAAAGAAAACTGCAGGTGGAGATTCACTAGAGGAAGGAAAGAAAATGGAGATTATCCCCTCACCAATCCCCAGCACCACACTCCTTGCCACTGCTCACATTCACGGGGAAATAAAGGACATACTGGAGTCAGCTAAGAGGAAAGCTGGAAACCTCCACAGCTGCATGCATGCCATGTGGGCCTGCCTTTGGCAAGGAACCAGCTGTCGGGCAAGGCCCTGACACCTGCATCCTACCCCCGCCAGCGCTATGGGGGTCCAGTCTTTCCTAAGGAAACATTCAGCAGTGTGTGTCTGCTTGGGCCTCCAGGAGCGGGGTTCATTGTGCTAAAACAGCTACCTTTCCATGCCAGATGCAAGTGGCCATTCAGGTTTGTGGGTGGGGAGATGGGGAAATGATGTACCTGAACCTGATACATTTCTGCATGGAGTTACTCAACTGGTCCAGCAGAGGACCACAGGAAAGAGGGCAAAAAAGATGTAGCATCTTCTTCCAAGGGGAGCCGAGGTGGGTTGCGTAGGCTGCCCCATCATGTGGCAGTTGAGTGGTGAATTATCATCTGCTTAACCTTTTGCTTTGCACTCTGTGGAGAGAGAGCAATAAATCAGTGGTGTCAGGGAAGGCACACAGGGTGTTTAAAGAGGGATACCTGGAAAACACTTGGGCAGTGGACTCCTGAGTCTGTACATTGTTCTGAGTCTCATGAGTCCCACCTGTGAGCTGCCCTTCACCAGGGCACTCAGCAGGGCAGCGACAGCACAGCTGAGGGGGCCATCGATTGCCCACTGCCCAAGTGCCCCAGCACTGGCGCTGGCTCCAGCGTGTCCTCGTTTCGCTCTTAATGTTTCATTTCGTAATGGCAGGGAGCCGCTGGCGGCTGAGTGTGTCTGGAGGCCGGCTGGGGCGGCAGGAGCCCTGCGCCTTCAGCATCGTGCCTGCGCAGGCACCCTGAGCCTGCCATTGTCCTCCAGAAATGCACAGCCTGTCACAACTCGTTGCTTAATGCTAAACCACCCATTATAAATAAACATGGTCCTAATAATAGTTCGCATGACCTGACTCACTGTAGGAAACAGCCTCAGAAATAAAAAAGATGACTTTCAAACAGAAGAGTTATAATTTTACATAAATAAAAAATGAAAAGGGCAGCACAGGACAGGCACGGGGAAAATCGTATCGCAGGGAGCCTAAGTTGCAATCCCAGGGTGTTAATGGAGTTGCCTGGCTGCTAAATCTGACACTGTCTCCACCTGTAAATTTACTGGAGTTTGACAGATGGATGTGGAGAAATACTACTTGAATTGTCAGATAACTGTTAGTCACCCAGATTAAAAACAAATTCCATTGACATTATGTCATACTTTGGGAGCCCAAAACAGATATTGATGTTTTCATCTTGTTGCAGGGAGGAGGGAGATAGGAGTGAGTGAAGTAAGAAATCAAAATCACCCAGATAGAGTAAGGCTTTTGGCTTTGTTTGAAAAATGACACCACAGCATAGTGCACTTAGCTGAGAATGAGAGAGAGCACAGTCTAGCCTATCTCACTCACAAATGAAGGCAGTGTTATCATAAAAAACCCCAGAGCTTCTAAGGCCTGTACAGAATTATAAGTTTAAGTGTAGGAACCAGATTCACTCAGTGGATACCACAAGATCCACCTCTCAAAAACTCCTGACGCTAGTGGGATGTGTGGTGGGCTGAGCTCTACACATCCAGGGAAAGACGAGGTGGTTCTGCTCACCTTTTGGGGACAAAGCAGAGGGAGATGCAATCAGTATGTGGAGCATCAGTATGTTGAGCAGGAGGAGCAGGAGAGATTCGGACTTGCTCAATCTTCAGGAGAGACAGCCTCAAAGGAACCTAACAGCCTGCCAGCATCTAGGAGGGGCCACCAAAAAGACAGAACTGAGCACTTCACAGTGTCACAAGGCAGGAGGATGAGAAACAATCACAGAACCATAGAATTGTTTAGGTTGGAAAAGACCCTTAAAATCATTGAGTCCAACAATTAACACACCACTGACAAGTCCACTACTAAATTGTGTCTGCAAATGTCTTTTAAATACCTCCAGGCATGGTGACTCAACCACTTCCCTGGCAGTCTGTTCCAGTGCTTGACAACCCTTTGCAATGAAGAATTTTTTCTCATATCCAATCTAAACTTCCCCAGGCCATTTCCTCTTATCCTGATGCTTGTTACTTGGGAGAAGAGACCAATCCCCACCTCACTACAGCCTCCTTTCAGGTAGTTGTAGAGAGCAATACAGTCCCCCCTGAGCCTCCTTTTCTATGGCTAAACAACCCCAGCTCTCTCAGCTGCCCCTCATATGACTTATGCTCCAGACCCTTCACAAGCTTTGTTGCACTCTCTGAACATACTCCAGAGCCTCAATGTCCTTCTTGAAGCAAGGGGCTCAAAATTGAACGCAGGATTTCAGGTGAAGCCTCACCAGTGCAGAGTACAGGGGGATTATCACTGCCCTGGTCCTGTTGGCCACACTATTCACGATACAAGCCAGGATGCCATTGGCCTTCTTGGCTGCCTGGGCACACTGCTGACTCATGTTCTGCTGGCTCTTGACCAGCACCCCCAGGTTCTTTTCCACTGAGCAGCTTTCCAGCCACTCTGCCCCAAGCCTGTAGCACTGCATGGCATTGTTGTAATTCAAATGAAGGCCAAGTGGACCAGCAACAGGCATAAGTTCAAAAAAGAGTTTGTATTGGATATAAACAGAAGGTTTTACTCATAAGGCTGTTTTTGACAGCCAGGCAGTGGACCTGGTTGCTCCAAAAGGCTCTGTTTTCTCCCTGTTTGAAGTTTTTTGAAAAAAATCCACAAGCAGCCTGGTCTAACCTCAGAGTTGACCCTGCTTTGAGCAGGAGGTTGGGCTGGAGGCTGGAGATCTCCTGAAGTCCCTTCCAACCTGAATTGTCCTACTATTCCTGTGATAAGTTTATACACTGTTTCTGCTCTGTTGACCTCCATGCTGAGTATGAAGTTTTACATCCACTGAGGATTTGGTGTTAAGTTTGTAGGTAACTGCCTCAGAATCAACAATAAAATGGGGTTGTGTTTTGCATGAATTATTAAGTGGTATGAAGAGGTCCTGAAAGGCCTCTAACAGTGATAAACCAATAACATATACTGGAGACATCTTGAGGCAAGGGAGAGATTTGGAAGGATCTTATCTTTGATCAGTGTTATGTGTATGTACAGAGCTGACTATGTCTTTGATACTATCTTTTGGTTCCTTGATGCAGAACCTTACTAATATTCTTTCTGCAAAGCATGACTAGTTGTGTGCTTTTAATTTCCTAAGTTTATAAAAGAGTCAAAAGAAGAAGACTGAAATTCCATCCTGGGACATCATATTGATTACAACGTGGTTCGTCGCCGCAGTATGAACCGATACCCCACACGGACACTCATCATTTGAGATGGTAGAGAAAAAGATAGCAGGAGTGACCTGTCATCCAAACCAGGCCCTCATTTGCAGATTCACTATATCTTTGAGGAAAGAATGACTTGTTGTTATCCTATTACCTGAAATCACACTTAATCCAAACCAGGTTAAAATAAAAGGCAAATACAGTCATTTATTCATAGCATCCAAAACAGGCAACACAGTTACAAATGTATATAGAATAGGCAAAGGATGAAATTAAATAGGAAATTCTGAGGCTGCATTGGGTAGACATCCTTGAGTTACCAAACCTGGCAATTTCAGTCAGGGCTCCAGGCACTGTGCTCGGCACTGTCAGATGTGTCTTCTGGGAAGCCCCCAAGGGATCTCACTCGGGGTGCACAGCTTCTCTAGGGGAACCCCACCAGAGAGCAGCTCCAAGTGCCTATCTTCCCTGTTCTCCCCTCAAAACACCTCTCCTTCACAATCAGCTCATCTCTCTTCCATAATCATATTAACTTGTGTTCAGGCTTCACTTTGAGCTCTTCAAGGCGTCCAGACTGGTTCCATCTGTCGTCATGCAGCTCACACTACTTCTTCCTTTACCAGAAGACATTTTGGCCGGTCTCTAAAGTAAAATAACAAGCCTTTTCCCCTTAGATATGGAAATGCCTCTGTGTTGGATGAGAATCACCTCCTCCATTTATCTAGTCAGTGAACAACTCTGATTCAGCAGACTCCCCTCCCTAGTTGGCCACTTGGCATTTCTCTGGCCCTTATAGCCTGTAGCACTGTACAGGAGCACATGACACAAGCCTCCAGATCAGGTAGCTGCATACAGCTCACTCCAGGCTCTTGCCTGAGATCAGACACAAACAGTAGTTAATCTTGTTGGGGCACTGACAGGTTTCTCCGAGTTAGGCTGTGATGAGTATGGCGTGATGTGGGGTTTGATTCTCTCACTAGGGAGTGACAGTGCTGGGGAAGGGTGACAAGAATACACAAAGTCTCTCAGCTGAGAAGAGAACAGCAAAGGCTTTTCTCGAGGTGGAATTCAGGTGGCTGTCTCATGCTATCAAGCAGCCAAGAAACAGCCAGAAATACAAAGGCTGGCAGGCAGGTCTAAACCAGGAAAATACAATAGCATTGAAAATAGAATAACTTGTTAAATAATTGAATAGTTCTATTAAATTGGGTGGGGAAAATGTTGCAAACATTTATCTTTCATGTTGCCAAGGACAGTAGTTCTCATTTTCTTTTAGGGCACAAGGCAAATATCAGTGAAAATACTATAACATACCATGTACAACTTCAGCTACAATGCAAAATCCAACAAATTCAGAACTGTTATGCTACACAAATGTGTGTAGCTGAAATGCCTACCTACACCATGACAACTGCTTTTTCAGGCTAAATCCCTGCCTCATTTTTGTCTTGACTTCTTGTTCAAACTGGAACGGAAATATAAAGGCAGGCAGTCTACCTTGCCAGATAGCCTTAACTAATTAACACAGCAAACAGAGCAATTTTGCTTTGCTTTCTTCTGAATCTGCAGCATCCCCTCTGCATTTCTGAAACTAATCGATCCTCAAAAAGTTTGGCATCCATTAGTCCTTTTGAAGTCTTACAGAGATCCAGGCAAATATCATACAATAAATTTGGCAAGAGAAGTCACTCTTACACATCTGGTGCATGTCATATATTTCATCTTTTTTACAGGACCCAGCCTGAAACCTTCTGCTTTGTAAATGGGTGTGAGTATTCTGCCATCAGTGGTATTAGGGGGACATCACAGTCATCACACTCAACTTGGGATGTCTGAAAGATCTAAGATGGAGCTAGTCATGCAGAGCTTATTTTTATAATCATTGCTGAGACACTGTCACTCCGCTGGGGCAGTTTGTCTGACCTCACATTAGACCCCAACGAGAGGAGGAGATGAAGTGCTCTCTGCAGCTGCTTGCCTCTGTCCTTTGACTGTAAAGGGAGTTTGGGTGACTTAAGACAAACTTAGATGTTTGAGTTTCAGATGCCTGAGTTACAACAGATGTATCCTGCCTAGACAGGGTACAATTGGAGTGAAATATATAAAATATGTCAGAAGCTTAATAAAGTTTAATGCATTTCCAAATGTGGAGATTAAAAAGCTGCAATGATATGTGTCTCCCTGCCCCGGTAGCAATTCATCTTGAGGTAATGCAAGTCTTTCTTTTCCATGTTTACATACCTTGTCATTCCATATTCAGGAAAGAACATGTTTGGTTTCTTTCATACAAGGAAAAAAAATATGAAAAATAAGCAGATTTTCCCTTGTAGATGAAGTACAATGGACTTTTTGGAAACAAAATTCCTGACCACTGGAAAATTCACCTTCTCTCCAGGAATTTCAAGGATCACATTTTGTTTTAGACAGAAATTGCTTGGTCAGCTCAGGGAATAATGAAATATATTCTTTACTGTACCATTGATAAAAATATTAACTGTCACACCATACATTCTAAATGCTGACTTTAATGATAAATAAATATTGCTTGAGGGGCATAGGTGAGGCCTTGGGATATGATGAAATGTTCTAAGTAAAAATTGAGGACAAATATTAATAAAATCCAAATTGCTATTATTTGTGTACCTCTGGCAATATGCTATCCAGCTGTAGCTGAAGAAAATATAAATTTCTTTTTATTAAACTGCATGACTCTTAAATATGAGTGTTGTAAATCTTATTTGAAGAGCTCTCCAGCAGGAAAATTTTGACCTGTTCTGGGGAATTTTTAAACTATGTCATTTTTAAGCCAGAAAATAACACGGTTTTGTAACAGGTCACATGAGCCTGGTTCAGCCACAGGAGAAGTGCAGGCAGTAGGTGTGTAAGCAAATGTAGTGCAGTAGACGTGCAGGCGCTGACCATGGTAGCTTTAGGCAGAAGCAATGCTCAGCATGTGGCAATGTGATAGAGGAAGGAGCAAGGCAGTGCAGGGATGAAGAGAGGTGACATCATGCCACCAACATCCTCCCACCACTGAAAGCTGTCCCCTCCATGTCTGGCTTCATCTCCCGAACTGAAAGGTCCTCTTCCCTGTTCAAGTATGGCTGGTGCTTGCATCTCTTCCATCCATCCTTGGATTAGTTACATTAATATACATCCCTGTAGCATTTACAAAGTATGTACTAGGCGGTCTGCAGAAATAACAGTGGAGTTACAGGAAAGAATTTTAAGTTCTCCCAGGGCTTTAAATCCAGGCTTACAATCAGAGTTTGATGAAACAGAAGTTCTACAACAACCAGCCAGAGAGGTAGCATTCCCCACAACTTAGAAATCATTAATTCAACCAAGAATGAAGACAGTACCATCTTTTTCATTATCCCCTAATTTAATTGTCACAGATTAAAGCCTGGCAAATCTGGGCACAGATTCCTGTTGTCAGACTTCAAAGAGAGCTCCTGAAGTCTTCTGCCAGAATCAATGATCATTGCTATATCCTTTTCTCACACAGCATCTGTATCTCCCGTATCGTTAATGAACATTATTTTTGCATGCTTCTAAGCAGACTAAAAAATACACCCTTGAATGGCATTTCCCATGTGAGGGGAAAAATGAACCTTTCTGCATTTGTTATACTCCGCTAACAAGGATTAAACCCAAGTGTGGATATTAACAAGTGACTTGCAGTTGCCCGCCTCTCAGTCCTCAGGAATATTGAAGATGAAATTTCTCTGCTGAAATCACAACACGGTCTATAGATTAAATGCTTCAGAGCTGTTCTTATAACAAATAATCAAGTTGTCAAGATTGCTTGCTATGCAGACTTGCAGACCTCTTGGATCACTGTTGCCAAGAAGTAATTTTGTTTGAAGTCTGTTTTATGAAAAACGGAAATAGTAGGTTTCAAGGAACTTGGTGTGAATGATACACAATCATTTCACATCAATTTGCCTACTCTATGAGGGTTTTTTTCAATATGGACCCTAATTGTTAGTTACGAAGAGAATTAGGCTCCAGAGCTGAATTAAGGTAGAAAATACCTGAAAGAATTTCTGATGGATCTATAATTGACGATAACCTTGCGTCTTGAAGTACGTCCATTTTTGTTCTCATAACCACAAAATAGTGAAAAGTCAATTACTACCATATTATCATTGTCAAGCAGAGGTCACAGAGATGATTTTCCTGTGTGCATATGCGTGTGCGAGTCAGTGTCAGGGAAGTACAAGATAAATTAATATTTTCCCTCTTTACTGCTCTGTTGATAATCCCCCAATACTACAGCAAAACTCATGCATCTTTATTCCTTTTCCATCCACTACAACTTTATTTATGGGGTGGCCCATTTACTACAATACAAAATGCTGCAGATGCTGCAAACTAAGAGACGTGATGCGTTTGACAAGATGTTATATATCCGTCTCCAAGTAACCAACTTCCAAACTAGCATTGGCTAGTTGAAGGACTCAGGCATTCAACATGAATTAACTAAAAAGATCTACTGGATGCAGGTGACTTGTTTCTCACTAAGTGGGGAGAACAGAATTATAACAACTAATACAGAGAAATATAACACCTGGTGTCAGCTATTCTCATGAGATCACTGTCTTTTTGGTCTCCAAACACCAAAACAATCAAATCTCACTTCTTCAGCAATCAGCCTACAGAAGGCAGGAAAACTGCCCAGAAACTGGTCTAGTGGGTGGCATCGCTGCCCATGGCAAGGGGAAGCAGGGGGGAAATTATGGTCATTAAGATCCCTTCCAGCCCAAACCAATCTATGATCATCTTTTGGAGGGCAGGAAGGCTCTGCAGAGGGATCTGGACAGGCTAGATAAATGGGCTAAGACCAATAGCATGAGGTTCAACAAGGCCAAGTGGCAGGTCCTGCACTTGGGTCACAATAACCTCATGCAGTGCTAGAGACTGGAGGAGAGTGGCTGGAAAGCTGCTCAGTGGAAAAGGACTTGGAGGTGCTGGTCAACAGCAGCTGAACACGAGCTAGCAGTGTGCCCAGGTGGCCAAGAAGGCCAATGGCATTCTGGCCTGTATCAGGAATAGTGTGTCAGCAGGACTAGGGCAGTGACTGTCCCCTTGTATTTGGTACTGGTGAGGCCAGACGTCAAGTACTGCGTCCAGTTTTGCGCCCCTCACTGCAAGAAGGACATCAAGGTGCTGGAGTATGTCCAGAGAAGGGCAATGGAGCTGGTGACGAGTCTAGAAAACTGTCTTATGAGGAGCAGTTGAGGGATGTGGGGTTGTTTAATCTGGAGAAAAGGAGGCTCAGGGTAGACCTTATTTCTCTCTACAACCACCTGAAAGGAGGTTGTCGCCAGATGGAGGTTGGCCTCTTCTCCCAGGCAACCAGCAACAGAACAAGAGGACCTAAACCCAAGCTGTGCCAGGGGAAGTTCAGGCTGGAGATCAGGAGGAAGTTCTCCAAAGAATGAGTTGTTAAACATTTGAATGGGCTGCCTAGGGAGATGGTGGAGTCACCATCCCTGGAAATGTTCAAGAAATGACAGGATGTAGGACTTAGTGCCATGGTCTAGTTGACAAGCTGGTGATCAGTCAAAAGTTGGACTTGGCTATCTCAGAGGTCTTTTCCAACCTAAATGATTCTGTGATGATTCTATTATTCTATAAAACTTTTTTAATTTTCCAGGAGAACATCTATAGCAGCAGCAATGAAACTGGAGGAAATCAGTCACCAGGCTGCCAACAGAACAGAGATTGCTGGGCTTCTTTAAAGTCACACTTTTTGGGACAACTTGTTCCTTGTGAAGAAATCAGATCAAAGAGATCAGACAATCTGCTCTCTGGAGTCTACCAGTGTCGGTTTGCCTTTGTAGCATGGTCAAATGACAACTGAGGTCAGATGGCAGAGGAGGCATCCCTGACATTTCTCTGGGAGGGACGGTTCTGGTGTAAGGACATGCTGTTTTCCTTCAGAACTTGCTGAAAGCTGCAAAGACCTGTGATGTAAACAGTTTCAAGAGTTGATTTTTTTCTTGTTTCATACTCTTTGGTTTGGTATAGAAGAAGGGACTTGGGACCAAACTGTAATTTATGTTTCATTTGCTCTCCTAGAAGGGTTATCTACCTGCTGGTTTATGACTTCTTAACAACTTGTTTGCAAGGCAGAGGATGCTGTTAAAGTTCAACTGACCCATGACTTTGTCATAAACTTAGAGAAGTGCTGCCAGGGAGATAGGGCTGTCGGGCCGGAAGAATTCAGGGAGGGTCCGCCTGTAAAAAGGGAGACACCCTGTTTAATTCATCATTAACTCAACAAGGTCAGTACCACGGATTGCTGCAGGCACTGGGAATCTAGCATGATTCAAAAAGGGCAGCAAATATAGACAAGCGTATTTCAAAAGGGATTTAAAGCACAAATAGATAATGGGAATGTCTGCAGTGAAATGGGAAGTGTTCCTATACAAGGAACAGAAACCCTTAAAGTTTACCATCTAAGATAAACACCCATGCTGTGGAGTTAAAGAGAGTTTCGCTATGGTGGATATTCCATAGTGGTCTATTATGGGGATGTTTATATTTCTCAGGTTCAGTTTACCATCAGCCTGACCCCCTGTCATTTTTACATATGAACTAGCAATACTGTAGAGATTTCATACACTCCCGACAGAAGTAGTCATTAAGTTCAGGACCCATTTTTAGTTCTCATTCTTCCTCAGGTGTTCATGGTTCTGCAAGACACAGGTGAAAATAAATAGTAAGCTCATAATGATATTGCAAATGTAAATTAAAAATGCTTACAGTTGAACAGAATATTTAGAAGTGTTAAAAAAGATCGATAATGTTTAAAAAAGAAACAAACAAGTTTTCCCAGTGTCTCAGCTTCTAATGTCCACCTAAAAATTTTTACCCTGACCTACTTTTTCTACAAATAAATATAGTCACTTGCATTTTATCACCAAAACAGACATATTCAGAGATGACAGTAAGTCTGAGTATGATTCAGTTAGATAAGGCAGTCAGTCAAAGCCACGGGAAACCAGCTATTCACTAGAATTACTCACAAAACTGCTTGATAAGGTGAAAAACACAAATAACCAACCCCTGGTAACCCATAGCAGGTGAACAAGAGCTCTATCCTCACCTCTCAATTATCACAATTAAAATACTTGTTTGTAGTAAAAAAAATGTTTCTAAAACGAAGAGACTCCCAAGAGAGGATCCTTTTCAGCCAATTCTGAAGGGAAAAAATGCAAGAAAAATTACAGATATTTTTTTCCAAAATATTTCATGCTTTCCCACTGCAGTCTGTTGAGACTGTGTGAGACCAAGCATCTTGTTACTCGAAACTCAATATTCAGCCCTATGGAAGAGTACATCGTAAGAGCTGCCACATTCCTTGCTTTAGCATGGTTTATTAGCAAATACTATTTTCAAACACAAGAGCATTGCACTTACTTAGGGCTGATGAACTACAAGGTTCTTAAGGAAAAGAAATAAATACATAAAAAAGGCTGGCACAGGATGGAGCCATTGCATGGGGTGTCTCAGGAAAGGAACTGTGGGTACTCCAGAAACTGTTTTCTCTCCATGGTCCCCTGGTTTTCCTTCCCAGTCATCTACTTCATTGTTAACTGTCCCCTTTACAGCTCAGACCAGTGGATGTAGCGGTGGGGATGATTCCCTACCCACTGATTCTGGGATGTGCCTGACAACACTTGCTAGCTGTTAGTTTATGCAAATATAATAGGGAGGAAATGACCTAACCTAGTGCCATCAGAGGGAACTGATCTTTGATCAGAAGGGAGGCAGACAAAAGCTTTCCTTTCTGGATAACCACTGCTGTTAGTAAGGAGATGAAAACCATGTTAGCAAACCTTAATCTCTGTATTAGCTTATTTCTTTTTTTGTTTTCCTGTTGCAAACACAAGTGGAATCTCAGGGTCGTGGTGATCACCAAGGAAACAACTTCCTTGAAAAGAGAAGCTGCAGATTTACAGAGCAAGTGTGGTTCGGCTTAAGGGCTAGCGCAGTGGCTGCCAGACCTACATTGGATGATGTTGAAAACCCACCTTCAATGTCTTTTCTGGAATCTTTAGGTAGTCTTCGTTAGGAGTTGTAGTTGTTATCTAGAAATTCAACAAAGTCACACATCACAGCCCTAGGTGCTGGAGGCGGTGAGTCCTGCTCCCTGGGAACTGACAGCCTCATCTCTCCTACCCAGCACTGTCTGCCTAACGATTTGGGAGAGGGAGTGACTAGAAGGCTATGAGGCAAAGTTGATGTCCAATGTTGGCTGCTAAAAGGTGGTGAAGATGGAGGGAGTTAATGTCACTGAAAACTTTTGCTCTCCTTTTCCCATTGCACATCTTTGAAGAGACTTGCATTTTGAAGTTGAGTCAACTCAGTGGTCTCAGAGCCCATTGCACAGAGCAAGAGCAGTCATGAGCACTGGAGAGTTAGAGTGGCCTTCTCTATTGAAGGAGTCCTTTCTGACCCAGAAAGATGAGCAATTTCTGCTGCAGCATATCCCGATGAGCATACCACGCTTCCTTAAATCTGTTTTTCTGGGTAGAGTCCTGTGGGAAGAATATGCAAGTTCTGTAGTTTCAGCTCTGCAGTTTTATTACAGCTATGTCAAAATGCTGTGGTGCCAATTCCCTTCCATTTTTGCTAATTGTTAAAGGAAATATCTTAATTGTGTAGAAGAACGTGCAAGTATAACATATGACTTATTATCGAGAACCCAATTTTTTTATGCACTGTAAAATTCCATCTGTCCCATCATCTGGAGTTGGCTACTACTCCTCTAACACACAAACATAGACTAAGAATAATAAGTTTCAAATATCCAGTGTATTAACCAAAGCAGGGACTGACTTTATCTAACAGAGAGTATTGGAATAGCAGACTCATTGCTGTCCTGTGGGTATTAATGAGGGTATTATGTAGGAGTTCCTGTTCCTAACATCAGGTAACTTAATTCACAAATTTGTGAAACTGTGGTCTGTTCTTAGGGTTGTGTAAGGAGCTAGGACCGCAGGACCTTTGGAGAGAAAACGGCTTGTTTTTTCCTACCCACTGCAGATAACGCAAGGATGTTTGCACGTCGGATTGCTCTAGCGTACACTGGCAGAAATTGTTTCCACCAGCTTGAGGTTTCTGACCTAATAAGCACCGTGACTTTATGACACTTGGAAAGAGTGCTTTGCACATAGCCAGCCTGTCCTCTGCTTGCTGGCAGGTCATGCCAGGTCTGCAGTGTTCCTCCCTCAGCACTCCTTGCTTCCCACGGCCAGAGCATGGACCTGGCCCATAGTCTGGTGGATTAAAGACAGAGAGTCTCAGTGACTTCTAAGGTTGCATTTTTAGCAACATAAACTCACTTATCATATGCAGAGTTTGATCTGTCAATAAGTGTTAGAATTACTTATATGAGTGAAGGAGCAAAGTGTATGCTGGATAATTTAGGCTGTGACTCAGCAAAACCCCATAACTTTACTCATGTCTGTTCACAATTGAGGCCTAAAACCAGGCATGTGCTTAAATGCTGCCCTGAACAGTTGGACATTGTATGGTTTAGGCCTTTCAAATGGAGAGGAGGGAAGGGGAGGGGAAGGGAGGGAAGAGGAGTGGGAGGGGAGGGGAGGAGAGGAGAAAGGAGAAAGGAGAAAGGAGAAAGGAGAAAGGAGGAAAAAAAGGGGGAAAAAAAGGAAAAAAGGAAAAAGGAAAACTCATTGAAAACTTGACCTCTCCTGTTCTTTCCAGCAACCCTGTGGTGTGGTGATGAGTGTGAGACAGAGGCAGCAACAGCCACAGAAGACAAGTAGGATGATAATAGCAGCCCTTGAAGAAATACAAAACACTTCACTTGTTAATTTTTTACATATTATGTAAATCTCTGGAATAAAGCAATAGTGTTAAACAACAGTCTCTTCTCTTGTTCCCCCCGGCCTGTGGAGTTTGGGTTTGAGTCTCCCACCAGAGGCAGCCCAAGACCTTCTGTTGAGGCAGAAAAACCCATGTAGGTTAGGAATTCTGCTGTCTTGATCATTGAACATCCTTATGCTGCAAAAATAAAAATGAGTGTGAGTGTCGGATACAGTCTATGAACTTTTCCCACTGCATAGAATACACAACCAGGGTTACTTTAGGACAGGCATAGGGGAGGAGGCAGAGGGGATGTCTTGATTTTGGATCTTCCCAGTGCTACTATGCTCACATAGGACAGCTCTGGGCATGCTTGGCAGCAGTGATGGGGGCTGTGAGGGGTAAAAATTACGGAGGTAGGTGATCCAGTCAGCTATGTGTGCTCCTATATAATAAAACAATTATATACAGAACAACAAGCTATCAGGACAGAAGTGATGTAGGTGGTATAAATATTTTTTCCTTGAAGACAAAATATAAAAGATAAATATTTGAAAATGGGCAAGAAGTGCATCAATTTTCCCCCGGATGAAGTTAAGATGCATTGTGCCCAAGAGGTGTGAAATTCCCAGGCAGATCCAAAAAGAAAATAGTATGAAGTCCCACATACCATCAGGTAATTTACTTCAGTGCAGTTCTGCTCCTTGAGACAGTTTCTCCTCCACTGGGAACTACTTGGTGACCAGATATGTGGATTGCATCCTCTCATTTTGTACCAGTGAGTACCAAAAGATGCAGGAAGGACCTTCTAAAGAAGGAAAAGAGGAAAGAACCATCAACGTCCATTAGGATCCAAACTACTTGCTCTGATGAGCAGTGGGGTTTCCCAGGACTAGCCACCCCCCTGAATTTAAAAGCGTTAGAATCAAACTCTCTCAAAATAAGTGGCAAGGATATTACTGCCACACAACAACATAGTGAGGATTTGCAGCAATAAAAGAAAGGCAAAGGGAACTCACGAAGACTGTATAAATAACTGTGTGGGTGCAATGAAGCCATGCATGCAGGCAGTTCCTGCTGCACCGTTGGTCAAATCAGTTGTGGCTGCCCCTGGGTTAAGAGCAGCTGGGATCTGTAATCCAGTGTAACTCTCACAGTCCCTCCCCGCCGGGGTCAGCTGAGGACTGCAGCTGCCGGGGAATCACAGAAGGGATCACCAGGGTAATTCCTCCTTCCTCCTCTCCTTGTTTGCTCTGGCTGGCAGTGCACAGAGCAGGGGCAGGTCTGCAATCCCGCACGATTCCAGCTCTGTTCAGCGGTGCCTGTTTGGGTAAATTAACTCAGGAATCAGAAGTATAGAAGGAATTCAACCGAACTTCAAAGTGCTCCAGAAGTCCTTGCCTAGGTGCAAAAACAGTGACCTGCCACAATCCCTTCCTTTCCCTGCTGTGAGCTTAGCAAGAGCAGGCTGTTCCCTCAGCTGAACTGACACCATTCTGTCAGGTTTGGGGCTGTTTGATGATCTACAGTAGTGTCCTTAGGATGTGCCTAAAGACTGCTCTTTGCTTGTGACTCAGAGGAAAAAGTATGCATTTGAGGGACTATAATGTTCTTGGTATTAAATCTGGGTTATTTTTGATGGAGCGAAAAGCTTGCTATAAATTTGAGCAGAAATTGGATTTGACCGGTTGGTTCACACCACAAACATAAGTATGTGGAAATTCCCAAATGCAGCAGCATCCCTACAGAGGGAAATATAAGCAGCAAAGAAGCAAAACCCCAAAATGCAGTTTCCTAATTTTAAGGCAAGCTCAGTACTAGCCCTGATACAAGAGTTGGCCATAATAGTTTTTTCCCTTATTGAGAAAGCCCTTGAGCACTGTAGTGCCAAATCCCATCTTTCCCCCTAGAGGAACCAATCAGCTCTTATACAACTAACCTAATGGAGAGGGCAAGTTTGCAGTACAGAATCTGCCTTGACTCGTGTGATGTGCTTTTATGTTTTCTTCCTTCTGCCGATACTGCTGTGCTGCACAGAACGAAAGAGGCAATTTAATATGGCGTTAAGCCGTGTGCTGCCTGCAGAGCCTGTAGGGATGGTTTCATAGGGGTGCTTTTGTTGCAGTGAGCCAAAATTAAGGCAAAATATTATACTGCAGCACAGATCTTGCCTGGTACCTGCCCTCCAGCTGCCTCTTGCAGGGTGAATCTGCTGGAATTGTGCAGGTGAGGTGAGATGGAGCTTTCTCCAATGTGTTGGAATAAATTTTCAAGTGTTATTTTCCCAGTCTGCCCTTTCTCCCTTCCAAAAGGAATCAGCAAGCACCAGAGCTGCAGCCTACTGCAACTTGCTCAGCTGCCAGGAGTGGTTTTCCCACAGGCTCAGAACTGTAGGCAACACTTTCATTTTGAGGAAAAACTGATGTGCTTCAGTTTTAGGGAGACATTGGCACTGGCCGCCCAGCTCGACCCTTTGTGGAGTGATGATCCAGCTCTGCTTGGAAAGAGGAAAAGCACAAATGCTTCACCAATATTGGGCCTGCTATGTGTGTTTCAGTTTTCTTACCTTCCCATGGCTGTCCCAAGTCCCGTCTTGGGTAAGTTGCCTTTTTTTTGCAACAGGGAAAAGTATCAGGAATGACTGTCAAAACAAACCAGAGTTTTGCCTGCAGGAAGATGAGTGATGTTGCTGCAACCCACAGTATGAATGCTATGTGAAATGCCTGTTAAAATAGAGATGTTTGCATGAAATAAAGCAAAAGGTTTTCCATGGGGGTTGGAAAAATCCTCCCGAAGAAAACATGGCGCTGCACCACCACTGCTGCCTCCAAACCATTCTTATCTGGGCCACTCATTGGGCTGAGCACCTCAGACTCAGAACCCAAGCTGCCACGAGGGTTAGGGTTAGCGTTAGGGTTTAGAGGACCACACGGCCTACAGCTCTAGGGCACTGGGGCTGGAAAAGGCATGCCAAAGGGAGCACAGCACTATACCAAACATTGCTATGTCCACATAATTTCTAATCTGGGCCATTCATGGTGCTGGGGACTTCAGCCACAGCACCAAGCCGCCACGAGGGTTAGGGTTAGGGATCAGAGAACCACAAAGCCTATACCTCTAGGGATACTGGAGCTGATCTTATTTGCAAATAAATATCCCTGAATTATAAATACTGGGTACATATAATCTGTAAAATGAGGAAAAAAGTCAAATATTCACACAAGCTTATTTTCTACAGCGGATTTTTGGCTTGTTCACTGTCCTGAGTATTAAAGAGCACCTCTGTGTTTCTGAATGTTATCAACAAGTACTGTTTCCTTGACAAAACCATGAGAGAGAAATAAATCTCATAAAGAGATTGCTAGGCAGCTGTTTGCCAATGGCTAAATGCTTGCAAGAGTTACATGGTATTATCTCTATGTTTGTGCAGCTCAGCACTGGACTAGAAATCAGGAATTCTCCAGACCACCTGACTGCCAAGCAAAATGTGGTGTATTTATCAGCATTGGATTCCTTTCTAAATGATTTACAAACCCCAAATCCTTTTGCATCAGTGCAGAAAAAGATCCAGGTTCCTTAACTGTTAATATACATATGCTTTTCTATATAATAAACGAGTATATTCTATTTGGTAGAAAACTCTGCATGCCTACCATGGAAGGCTGCTACACAGTTTCTGCTGTCATGAAGCAGATCTTCCCTCCTACTCCCCAGAAAACACATAGTATGGCCAGTCTTCGCGAACAAAGATTTGGGAAAGGTCATTGCCCTTTGAGCCTGTGCAGTGGATTTTTTAGGTGAGACACAATGTGCGCTGAACTGAGCCCACCCTTTAATCCTGAGGTTCATCTGCCGGGACCGAGCAAGTTTGGACAGTGGCAGTGAGGTCTTCAGGACATAGGTTTGTTTAGAGTGACCTTCTCTTAGATGGATGGCCTTACAGGGCTGACGAGCTCCATCTGCCAGGGGGAGTTTCCCTTGACTGGGAATCGAACCCGGGCCGCGGTGGTGAGAGCGCCGCATCCTAACCACTAGACCACCAGGGGTCCCCTAGAAAACACATAGATACAAGTATAATAGGGTTTCAGTGATTTTTTTTTTTTTGGTAGCACTGGAGAAAAATGCTGGCATAGCTTTGGCAATGCCAGCAGTCCAGCAGCCAGTTGAATGGGGCAGCAGTGCAAGAGTAAATGCAACTGTGCTGCTGCGGTGTCACACAAAAGCAGGGACACAGCAGAGTGCTCAGCTCACCTCTGATGGCCACAACGAGGTGGCCCTGCTAACAGCAGATCAGCCTCACCACGCGGCGTGGAGCAGAACCGTGCCTGCAGGGGACAGCCAGTCTCTGGGGACGCTGGGCAACCGGACCAGCAGCAGCTGCAGCCCCACCGTTGCCTCACTGACCATCACTTGCGACCCATGTGAGGTGAATGTGTTTGTCAAACTGCAGCCGGAGATGCTCCACGGCAGATGATAGCCTGGAGCTCAGCTTCTCCATCCCTCCACACTCACCTAAGCCTGAGATGCTGCTGCCGGTACGCCCCATCCTTCACATCAGCACCAGTGGTCAGGCAGCTGGCACGGTCCTCCGTGCAGAAGCACACACCCTGCTTGTGCAGCCGCCCGTCAGTGGTGAGAGGCACCAGGGAGAGCTAGCGGCCAGTGAAAGCATAATGGTTGCTTTCACACCTTTGTGTGTGGTCCTGAAATTGCCCCTGTTGAATGATAGCTGCTACTCTCATGGTAAAATCCAACGATGGCTGTGGGAGGTCTGAGTCTACAATGGTAGAGGGGGATGGTCTGAATCTCCACCTCCAGCGAATTTAAAGAGCAGACTATACAAACCTCTATTAAAAAGGGATTAGAGTGGAACTGGCCTTGTTTTGGGATCAGAAGTGAGACTGGAAGTCTCTTCCAGACCTGGCTTCTATGCTGGGATTCGCCAGAATGTTCCCATAGGTAGGCAATAAGATCACTGTACAAACAACTACTTTGTGTTACTGTTTCCTTAAAAGCAGAGCTGCAAGAGAAGACTTAAACAAAGCAGATTTGGGTTAATCAAATGAAGCTACGCCAGTCTCATGCTTGACATATGCATGCACTCAGGCATGACTCACCCTTCAAACGATGATTCATCATTAGTTTTTCTTGTGGATTTCTATGTCTTTTGTCCATCCTTGTCTCCTGTCATCATCTCACAAGTGCATTGATGATTAAAACAACATTAAAATTAGACTTTTAATTGGGACCTGCTCTGCAGGTCACGTGGCAAAGGCCACAGAGGTTGTATGCCTTTTGTTCTGATGAGAGGGAAGCAGATTGTAGGTGATGTTTTTGAATGGGAGAAGGAGGGAAGGAAAGAGGCTGAGGCAACTGTGAAAGTGTTGATTCTGGAAGGACAATGTTGCCAAGCAATGTGATCATACATTTGGTTACTGCATAAGGAGCTGCAGCAGTTTGGTGAGCTTGGGAGGAGTGATTAAAACCCACACAACCTGCATAAAGGCATTCTACATTTTTCACTACATTTTCTTTGCATTAGCACAAGTTTAAAGAGCTGAGTTGTGCAGCTGACCTCCAGCCCCACAGCCCAGCCCAGCCCAGCGCTCAGCAAGGACATCACAGTTTTCCGAGGACATTTTCTGCAGGGCAGAGCAGGACACTGCTTAGACCAGGGCTTTGTCTTCTCCTTTTGGGGTTGAGAACTCTCTCCCCCACAGGAGCAAAGACTCTGCAATCTCTGATCACCAGGACTTTCGCCATCACGTGCCCTTGCCCATCTCTTGTAAATGTGTGTATGTGTGTCTGTGCGCGCATGTGTGTGTGCGTGCATGTGTGTGAGTCACACCTTCTGCACGCATGGTGCTCAGATCGTGCCAGATAAGACAACATTGGGTAGCCTGAAGTGCTTGGCTTGTTCACTCCCCTGCACAGCACGGTGTACAGCTCTGGTGCTGTGTATGAAATGGATGAGCAAAGAGCCTTCCAGGAAGCTGTCTGGAAGCTGTACTGGGAAAAAGCAGCTCTTCCACGCCACCTTATCACTTGAAAAAGAAACTACCCTCTGCCAAATTGTTCGGTAATCCTCCACATTCTATACAGTTGTAGTAAACAGAATAGATTACTATATCTCCTAATAGTGGAGATATGAAATAAAACTATTTTCTTTTTAGACAGACCCTGCAGCCCAGCATTTTAACCACTTGTCATTTGAGAAGTGAAATTTGGCCAGAAGACTAATGGCCTCCACATGAAAAGAAAGAAAAAAAAAGTCTCTTATTATTTCAAGCACCCAGGTCTGTTTGTGTAAGCAGAGAGTAAGAGTTTACAGTGGATTACAGGTCATCATTTGTAATGGCATTTGCTCTCAAATGGTCACCAGCTTTATTATCTGTACCCATTAAAAGCAGATTTGAACAGCAATACCAGACTGTACATATGTTTCATTTCATACTCTACAGTTCTAATGAGAGAAATGAGCTCAGCAATAATTTTTTTTAAATCCAACTTCTACATTTAGTAATATTTTAAAACTATGTTACATGCCCTGTTGCCTTTTGTTCCACCTGCTTTCTTTTCCCCCTTTATTTTCTTTTGCTCTCTATTACAGTTTATGTCTCTGCTTTTGTGTGTCAAGCCTGTAATATATTTCTTCAGACTTCAGTACTTTCCCCCCTTAGAATCAGCCTGCTCTCACCTCTCCTTCTCGGCAAGGAAGTCTTCTCTTTCTGATTGTGGCTTTCTTTAGCACCTTGTTCCCTATCTCTTTCCTATTTAATACATTGCTAAGATTTTCTTTTTCTTCCCTTTGTTATATGTCTCTCTTAAGTTAGTGCTCCTCTTCACTTTCTCATCTCAGCTCCCTCATTTACCTGCTTTTTCAAATGCTCAGGGCTTCTCCCTTTTGTTCTCTGCTTTCCATCCCTTCCACTCTTCACCTCTCCTTGTTCTTTCCTCACCATAGTCTCTCCCTCTTCTCATCCTGCTTGTGTCTTCAGCATTGCACACACTTTTTTGCCCATTTCTCTACATTTTTCCCCCTCAAGGAGATGATTAAAGCCTGAGCACTCCTTGTCTGTCTCCCCAAGGGTAGTTGGGGAATTTATCTCTGTTTCCAGAAGACTCAAAAAAAGGAATGTCAGGAGAACTGGTGTGATCTTGCTTTAATTTCCAGGACCCTAGGGGAGGATAAAACCTCATGAGTTACTGAGCAAGTTTCTTCTCTAGGTTTGTGGTCTGTGAGGATGAGTGTGGCCATAGGTTTCTTTGGGATCACTGCATAGCCTCAGCAACTGTCCCTTTCCGCCTGCCAGACAGGGATCCAGCCCTGGCCCTCTCCTCCACACTTCCCACTGGAGAGGTCAGGTGATAGGACACATTAGGGACAGTAATTCCACCATTTGTTTTGTGACTTTTTGTGCAAAGGACACCCTCCCATCCCCTCGGCATGGGCAAGCAGCAAAGCTGTCCTTCATCCCTGGGGAGGCAAAGACTAGGACAGGGTTGGACCCTTTCCTCATGTGCCACCTCCAGGTGACTGTTGATGTCCCAGGTTTGTCACCTGAGGAGACCTCAGTTTGCTTTGTGTTTCTGTAGCTGAGGTTTCAAACTAAAACCAGAAAGTGTCTGGGTGGCAAGGTCCTGGGATACCAGCTCCTGCTGTTTGTGCTGTGCAGCACCACAAACACTCGGGATGAGACCAGGGTTTGGAAACATTTCTGTAAGAATAGTGAGTAGTAATAAACACATCACACTGAAAAAAGGCACAGGATACTGCAGAAGGGTCTCATCGTACTTTGCTCTCCCTGTGAACTGCTGCTTAGGAGGGCATTCCCATTTAGCCAAGGCATATAAGCAAAGGCTGAGCAATTACTGCGGGACTGAGCCAAGTGTGCCATGAAATTTAATTAAGGTCAACAGGCTCTGGTGTCTGGTGGGGCCTGAGGAAAGCCTTTTCACTGCCTGTGCAAACCGGGCTGCCATTATCGTTGTCCCAGGGCAGGCAGCCCATTTAAAGTCACTGGAAATGCTCCTGTCCCCTCAGTGGCTTTCTGTCAGGCCTAGTGTGAATATCACAAATTAAGCAGAAACACGCAACAAGATTCCCTGCAGACTCCTAATTAGCCTTCACACAGTGGCATTTCTCACTGGCAGTTCTGCTAGTTGTGGTGGCAGTGCCTGTGTAGGGGGAGGGGATGCCAAAAAAAGGCTTTTGGCAGGGATCCTCTGCCAGCATGGTCGCATGGCAATTGGGGGACACCAAGCACGATGCTCTAGGGGTGCCAGCAACCACAACACCACCGTGGGCTTCATGGCAATGCAGCATGACGGGCAGCGATAGACCATCGTCCCCACCCTCAAAAAAATCACTTTGGTGCTGCCACCTGGGAGCAGATCCCACAGGAGGGACAGGAGTGGTGTGGGGGACTGGGCTGTCCTACACCTGCAATATTCTTTCTTCACAGGCAGAGCTGCAGTCACAGCTTCTAGAGCCATCAGTTCTGCCTATGGAGGGGCAGGATCTGCTCCCTCGGCTCCTGCTTTGCTGTGCGCACTGCCCCCTTTCAGATTAGGTATGGTGGGCAGCTGGTCCAGCTCTGCAAACAGTACCATGGAGGCAAGCAAACTGCGAGACAGGTCAGAGCACTGAAGGAGAAAAGCCAGGTTCTTCGGAGTCTTTTTAAATTACAGGATCAATATTTGTGTAATATTCATGTCATAGGATTAAATATTTGCTATAGGATTAAGTATTTCTGTGCTGCTTTAGTGACTTCACTAGCCTTCAGTGCCTGAGGCTGCTGGTAATGAGCTGGAGTCACATACCAAACTGAATTGTTATTACTAACACGTTTAGATGCAGCCTCATACCTGATGAATGACACCTGCTGTGAAAAATGAGTGATGCTATTTTTGGAAGGTATTTATCTGGTGTTTAGAGGGTAGCTTTAGACGTATGCAATTCAAATGCATTTCTTTAGGTAGGATAATGATCCTTACATTATCATATCCAATGAAAGTATGTCTACAAGTGCATGTTCTCTATATGCTGTATGTGCATGAAATGTGTATCCTAGATACCTAATGGCAATGACAGATCTGAGCTGTAAATAAATTGATAAGTCTAATGTGCATTACTGGACCCAGATTGCTAAAATCAGTAGGAACTTAGTCTGGAAAGGAGTGCGAGATTGGATGAAACATAGTAAAGACAAACATTATTATTTCATTTTTGAAGATTAAAGCAATATTACAGATTTAAACTTGGATGACATTTTGCACACCACTTGGAAAATCACATTACAGATTTGCCAAGGCACTTATTGCTCAAGACTGCCTTATGGAAAAGTTCTTGATACTTCTTTTGAAAACTGCAGGTACATTCCTCCTCTCTCTCCCTCCTTTTTCAACTGCCCTTGCTTCTTCTAATCATGCTCCACAAGTAAAACAAAACAAACTGATAAAATATTTACACACGATGTTTACACAAGTAGGGGTTTTTTAATTGGTGTTTTTTCACTTTTCCTGACTTACAGGTGAAAGCAGGAATTGATAGAGGGCACAGGTGTGTTTGCACAATTGTCTTGCTTGATCCCTATTGATACAGACATTACCTGGACAGTGCTTAGAGTAGGCTTGAAGTGGGATTATAAATGTGGATTTTACGATTTCTTTTCTCTTGAGATGCCATCTTGTCTCCAGTAGTGTCACTTGGACATTCAAACCAAACCAGTGAAAACCTCTTTCTCTCTTTCTCCTGATAAAAAAACCCCCAACATTTCCAAATGGCCAAGTTTGGATTGTCCCGAGGTTTTTGAACAGGCACGTACATCTCTGTCACTGAAAATATCAACAGTGCTGCCATCAGTGGTGTTCTGCTCAAGGATGGGCCCAGGAAAGAAATCAGACCTGCAGTGTTCAATAAGCACTATCAGGACTGCAGGCTGGCAGGTCTATGAACAAAAGATAGACCAAAACTAAAGACTAGCATGATTCTGAAACCTGCATTTACTGCTTTCTCTCTTGGTCCTGTTGTAGCTCAAAAGCAGGTTATTTCCTGAGCAGGTACCTGTGCACTAGACTGTCACCTAGGAGGAGCCGGAGCTGTGACAAGCCAGGTCTGGATAAAGTACTCGTGCTCCTCTGTCCCTCTGACACTAGGAACACCGGAGCCCCCACCACTGGGGAAAGGAGGGGGGCATCCACACCTTGTCTCGGGGTTCTACAAGAGTAGCTCCCTGCCTTTCTGACTAGAGATGCCTGTTGGCTGCAGTCCCGAGAGCAGGCAGAGTCTCTCTGCCCATAAAGCAGGGTACAGGAGCATGCTTAGATTATCTGCTTGAGCCCAAAGTCCTCACATCTTAATCAAAACCTGTATTTCTGTGTTTGCAGACCATGGGTTTGTTCCCAGTATCTTCCTTGGCAGCCCACTTCGCATGGTTTGGCGTTGTTCATGGGCTGACATTCATCAGCATGCTTTTGAGATGCACATGGTACCCCTGAAAATGTGCCTTAATTTTTTTCCCTCCAAAAGACAGCTATACTCTTATTCCCAGGGTTTTTTTTCATCAGCATAGCTCAACACAATCACTTTTCTCTTCTTAATTAGCAAATTGCTTATCACCAAATAAAAAATTGTTTTGCCCAATTTTATTTCACAATTTCTTCTTCTTACCTTCTAAACTAAATAACTTGCTTCATAAAACTCCTTTTCACAATACCATAATAGCTTACTATGGGATCTCAGACTTCTCTAAACAGCCTTAGGTGCTTAACATATATATTCTTTAAACAGTATAATTTTACTCCTTACAGTGGGAGGCAGACATCATTCATAAAGTTCCTATTTCCTCAGGAGATCAGCACTGACTAATACTCTGCACAATTAAGCATTTTAATTTGACTGTATATGTGAAATGTTGAACCAGGAGTTTTTCCCAGACCAGGCTATGCTTTGAAAAACTGTAAGAAAGGCAGGTGCTTCAGTAAGCTAATTTCTTTAAAATGGTTCATTTCCCCATCCCACTCAAAATTTATCATATAACATACCACATATTCACAGAGCCAGAAGCCATGTGGGATAAACAGATCTTTTATGCCAGCACCCAGAATGTGAGATCCAGAGCTTTAATTCAGAGATGATGAAGAATCTGTGTTCTACAGGAGATTGAGTTGTCTGTAATTTCAGCTGTGTTTATTGGTACTAATTTCTCATGCTCATCTATCAGTTTTCCAATCTTCCTCTCAGTATTATGCACTCAATTTTTCAGTCTATATTCCTGTTAACTATTGAAATTATCTCTTGTAAGTACTGCTCAGTAGATCTATTAAATGCATTAAAAGTATTTACTGTAAAATTCACCTGAAATTTGTCTGGTTTATTTCCCCAGTTTAAGTAATGTGTGAATAATAAAACAATGGAAATAGTCTATCTTATCCTTATTTTATCAATGAATAGCACATTTACTTACCAAAATTACCTAAAATAAGTAGACCTTCCTCAGCACCTGAACATGTACAACCTCTAGAATTGCAAGTTAATGGCAATTAGGATTCTGCGTTTTATTATGGCTGTATTAAAATTTGGTGTTACAGCATGATATGCTGTGGTGACCGAAACTTGTTAGGGCTTTAAGTTAATGTAAATTACATAAGAGCTTTACCTAAACTAGTGGTTTGCAATAGGCATTTACAAATATTTATCATTTCTTTGTCCTTAGAAATGAAAACTAAAGATACCACCAGTTGATGTATTCAGCTTGGATCTCTTGTGAGAACTAAAACAAATGGAGAAACAGACTCCAGTCAACTTCCGTCTTGTTTCACAGGAACCAACAACTCATGTACTAAAAATGTCTGATCAAATCAAAGGACTTTGTTGGGGAAAAATCCAGTATTAGATCTCTGAAGGTGATTTTTTGTTTCCCTAGATATTTTATATTCATTAGGGGTGTCTTTCTACAGTAAGCTCTTGCTTAGGTTCCTAGAACTGATTATCATACAAACTGGTGTCTCTTCAAACATTTGCAGCTATTATAAACAACATTTGTTCTGGCAGAGGCTGATCACAATAGACATCTGTAAAATCTGAAAAGTGATGGAGAAGGTGAGTGGGGAAAGGCAGTTCGTTATTTCACCTGATGTAAGAACAACAGGGCACTGAGAAACATATCTGAAGAAACATATCTGAGAAACATACCCGAAGAAAACCAATGGAATGCCAGTTTCACACAGAGCATATTTAAATTGTGGAGCTTACTGCCACAACAGTAGGTCCTGAATTTTTGTTCTGAAGAAGTGCATGTTGAGGAGTTCCAAGACAGGAGCAGATTTCAAAAGGGTTTGAATGACTTTGTGGAGGAGACAGCCAACAGGGACAGTACAAAAAGTTGTCTGGATGCATTCTCCACTGTATAAAGTGTCTAAGTGGTTGCTGATTGCTGAAGTTGTGATGGCAGAGAAGGGAAGGGATTGCTCTTTTTTGGACTGTCTTCTGATTGTCTGCATTGAAAACTGTGTGTGAGGTTGGATGAATCTTTACTCTGGTCTAGTTCAGCCTCTACGGTAGGTGTTAGTGGCAATCAGCCCCCCTATTTACAGATGGCTGGTTTTGAATGGTGCATTCAGGTGTTATTTCAGACATTTAATTTTAATTCTCAGGAATATGAAAGTTCAAATACATTTCATCTATATAAAACATATTCTGAAACAATTTATTCTGTTTTCAGACCTGTCACTTCAGGTGACATGTTCAGTCTTGATAAATACAAGAAGTTCTGCACTGAAGTAATGCATGTAGAACTGAAGGCCACTCAGCTGCCCAGATGAGTCTAACCTAATAAGCCTTATAGAGAAGGATTTAGCTGCTTGATAGTGATGCCTAAATTTAGTTGAATGCAATACAGATATCTCTATGTGAGCTAAATGTCTAAGGTTCCATTAGAGTCAATGGAAGTTAAGTCAATAAGGAATTCATGTTGTTAGAAGTTAAACTCCATCATTTACTTAACTGAACTACCCCTGGAGAAGTTAAACTCCATCATTTGCTTAACTGAACTACCCCTGGCTCCACTGGCTACAGTCTTCAGATCTCCAGTGCCTAGAGCAGAAGTTTAGACACCCAACTGACACGTAGACACCTAAATTTCGATTAATTGAATGGGGAGATGCTCTCATTCATAATTTCAATTAAAACCCATAGACCTATAATAATTAGTCTATGCTGGATGGATGTGGTATTTTTAGGAGTCTCAGGTCCCCCCACACCAGTCCACAGCTCTTCCTTCTGTGAAAGGAATGACTGCTGATTGCTTCAGGAGAGCTCGGTGCTTTAAGATGTATACAGTTCATTGTATTTCCTTTGTAACATCAGCTAGGAGCTCAGGTTAAACTAGCCCTTCTTGGTACAGACAGGGACCGTACCTTGGCATTAGGAAGCCTGACTAGTAGTTGACAACCAAGTGAGCTCCTGAGGTTGCACATAAGTCTTTTTTTCTCGCTTAAGATTTTTTAAATCCTGGATACTGACTCTCTGAAAGAAGATACACTATGGCTTTGTCTACACAAACAGCTTGCAATTTCCAGATGTTTTGGAGTCATTGTCTGAAAGTCTCTAATGCTGATTAAAACTTGAGTCCTGGCATTGACATCTGTCTCTGAGGGGGCACGGGTGCAGCAGCCAGGACTGGAGTGCTAGTGGTACCATTTGAATGGAGAATGCAGTCAGGATTCAAGGCTCAGACATCAGTGCTTCCTCGCTGTGCTATTCAACTGTTCATACAACACTCAGCCTCTGCAGTCAAGCTTGTGTAAACAAACTAATCCACCAGCGCATGATAAGGCGTATCATCACATACATGAGAACTGAAAACAAACTTGAGTACATCCACGAGGACATAGCCTAGCTGATTTTGATTATTAAAACAAAAAATAAAGCAGCACCAGCACGTTTCTCCTTGAGTACTATTAAAGGATCAGTTTAGCTCATTGTGCTCTGCCCTATCACACAGGAGGGGTTTCTGAATGCCACATCCTTCTTTAGCAGTCAAAGACCAAGAGAGATAGGCCTTATGTAATTTGGCTGTGCTACATTTATCTCTACCTGGCAACGACTTTGTCATGCTGGCTGTATGCTGCATGTTCTGTACCTCACCCCCAGCATCATATCTCTGCATTTAGAGCTGAGAACATAACAATATCAATCTTCTGAAGGGAGCTAATGTTGCCTCATTCCTTTCCCCTAAACCACAACTGTTTAAGTTACAGCACAATTTATACTTCTGTTCCCCTTCTCTTGACAATTTTTTGTGGATGCTGATCTAACGATCGGGAAGAGATGGGGGGAGAATCTGACATGTGGGAAGGTGAAGTGACTTTCCAGAGGCAATAAGGCAGCTCACTGAACTTCAGACTTACACTAAAGTCTACGGTCTCAGCAAAGTGCTCGCATCACCAGGTCACACCTGCAAGTCTTAGTCCATACCTCCCACCAGACCTCTGTGCAACTCATCCCAGCTTCTCGTCCTCTTCTTTTCTCAATGCCCTCACATTTGCCAATGTCCTCTTCACCCTCACTTCACGCCTCGCCAATATACTGTCAATTCCCTTCTCTCTACCTGCCTTTCCAAAAGTCTTCTTTGCCCGGCAGAAATAAATGGCTCCATGCCATCTTTCCATGTCAGTCTCATATTGCTGGAATTGTACAACACACTCAGATTTCTGTTTGAATAGCAAACTGTTACTCAGCTTCCACTGTGAATAGTGGCTGCCTGGGGCAGGCGTGCTCACAGAAAAGATCTTTGCTCTCTATCTTCCTAAAAAAAAATAATCAAAGAAAGGCGAAAGTCAAAAGCTCATCATGCCCCAAAGAAATGTCTGAATCTCTATGGAAGACTTCCAAGTATATAAACCAAGCTAGAGTGGTAAGGGTAGGAAATTTGCAGATCAAAGGTTTTGAAAATATGAAGCTCTGTTTGTGTGATGCAGACCAGAGCTGTTTGCTCTTCTCAGAAGTAGGGAACAGGCCAGCACACTCCTGCCAATACTGCATTAACATCAGCTTTTGAAAGCTGAATGCTACTGTTGATTGTTGCAAGAAGACCTAGAGCAGAGCTTATTTTAATTGAAATGAAGCTCTCAGACCATTTCACTCTTATAAAGAGCTGGAGATACTTAGGCACAACTTTGAAAAGGAATTTTAATTCATGGGTTCAATATTTGTACCCACTGGCACTTGGCTTGAGGTTGTCAGACTAATCCCAGGAGATACAGCAGGCGGTACGGGGCAGTGCTGCAGGAGAAAGTGGAAAACCTGAGGGTGGGCATCAGCTGGGGGCTTTGGTGGTTTTGGTGCTTTGCTTAGTGGAACCAAGTGGAAAATAGGTACCGGTTACCCTGGAAGGAGAAAACATTGGACTGAAACTTGGGTCATCACTGCTGGTTTTCTATAGTGACTGACTTAGTAGTACCAGCACAGAGTAGATTAAATTTTAAGACTTATAGTAATATACCTAGCAAGAACTGTGAAATGAAAAAGGAACTGGATAATTATGATATTTACAACAGCTTTCAAGTAAGGCAAACATCTGACTACATCTTTAAGGGCAAGAAGGATATTTTTAAATAAACAGGCTTCCTTCCTGCAAGTAATAGATTGCAATAGCAAGTGGCAGAAGGATTCATCTTTTTCAGTTGTTTTCATGTTTTCATTGGTTTTACCTCTAACAAAACTATTTAAAAGAAGGGAGTACAATCTATTGCAGGCAAATTGTCAAGAAGGTTTCTTTGTATTATTCAATTCTATCCTGTTATACTTTTATTTTCACAAGTTTAGAACATTTTGAAACATAACGTTTTGCAGTTCAAGTTTTCTCTGGTTGATCATCCTCCTGCCCCCAAGCATGGCTGGTTTTTGTGTACGTAACTTAAATATAGCCCCTCCAGAAATCTTGGAAGTTACAATGAATAAGAATACATTTTCTTTTTAGCAATAATTTTCTATCCATTGGGGTTGGATTCAGCAGGATTATTAAAACAAAAAAGGTAAATGGAAAGAACTGTTCTTGAGCTCATGTAACTGAACTGTACTATGCACCTCAGAAGGTCTTAAAGACACAAGAGCCACTGCACATATCATCTATTATTAGGGAAAGAAATCGAGAACACCATCATGCACCTAAACAGATTTAGTGTGTGTGCACTTGAATTGCCTGTTAAATATTGCATGCAGTCCTGGTCCTCATCTTAAAGGAAATATAGTGGAAAACATTCAGAGAAGAGCCACAGGGATGATCAAAACCATGGAGCAGTTTCCATACTAGATTTTTTCAACTTGGAAAAGTGATGACTGAGAGGGAATATGGCACATATCTATAAAATCACAAATAGCATAAAGAGGGTGGAGAGAAACTGATTGTTCTCCTTCTCTTCCGATTCAAAAATGAAAAGGTACCAAATAATGCCTGCAGATTCAAAATGAGCAAAACCAGATGGCTCTTCATAAAGTGTATAGTTAAGCTGTGGGGTTCCCCGCAGGAAGATGTTGCCTATCGTGCTTACATGGCCATACAGGGAGCTGCTGAGCATAAGCTATTGACAGCTGAGAAAGCACTCCAGGGAGGTGCATGCCTGTGCTATTCACTTCCTCAGACTTCTCCTTCTGGCCACAGTTAGAGGCAGCATACTTTGGTCTGGCCCTGCATTTCTGCTCTTAAATTCTTAACTGCTTCCTAATAAAACCACCTGAGTCCCTTCCTTTGCCCCAGATACATCCCCAAACTCAGGTAGCAATGGAACTGTCATTGCAGATATGTCTGTAAAGAAGTGCTGAAGTAAATGATTTACTGAAATACATGCAAATCTAATCAGCAAACTATGTTGGCAACAAGAACAGGAAAAGATGATAAGAGTGTCAAGAATGAAGGAGTAATTCAGTTATTTTAGGGTCTTGCACAACTGGCACTACAACAACACAGCCTGTGAAACTCTCTTTTAAAAGAAAAAGTGTTTTTCCATGTGAAGTGACAGCCATTGCACTATAGATGATGGAATGCTGTCATCTTCAATCCAGCCTGGCAGAAGTATATGCTTGACCATTGTTAGCATTAAGAAGGCTGAGACTCACTCCTCACCCAAATCACAAAGGTGCAAACTTCCCCTTGGAGACATACTTCCCACACAGAGCCTATGAATAGCTCTTTGGGAAATATTTTGCTCTATTTAGCATTTTATTAAAAGCATTGTGTAAAATGAATTCTCCATTACTCTGCACTGTTCATCTGCATGTAATACCAGTGGTAATTGATTTTCTGATGGTGCACGAACTGCTAATGTAAAACGTCTGCAGAAGGCTTAAAGGTGAAATCTATTTTCACTGCAGAAAGCCTATATAATCTGGTTTTACTCAGGAGAAGTACACCTTAAAGGAACCAGAGGGCAATGCAGTTCCTGCATCCCTGTTACTGCTCCAACCTGTGGCTGCAGATGTGGCAGTATCAGCTGACACTGGTGATTAAACACCTTTTACTCAGTCTTAAATTGCTAACACAATTTGCACCATCAGCTCCATTAAATACATATTCTTGCATTTAAGTTGTGTGTTTGCATCCACACGCGCTACGGTGTATTTGTCTGCACACCCACCACTTCCATTCCCTGCAAACCTTCTGGCCGATTCCAGTGGCATGTAAAGGGAGGACATCAGCTGCCTCAATGGGCTCATGTCTGTGTGCAGTCAGTGCCCCCATGTCAAGATCAGGCCCTGCAGGGTGAAACAACTCTCCTTCTCTGCAAACAGAGCTGAGGGCAAATATTGCCTACAGTATCTGCTGATGCTGGAACACTGGAATTACTTCTCAAATCTAACCTACAGTTGCTGAAGAATTCTTCTCCATCCTGTTTGGCTCATTTACAGTTCTTCCACTTTCTCCTTTATCTCTCCTTTCTTTGAGCCAACATTTACCTTTTTAACCCTTTTTCTTCCTCTGCTTCCTTTCCTCCTGCAATGCTCTGTGTAAGCAGAATATCACAGTGTCTGCTAGCAGCTGCATCTGTGTACAGCCTGTCCTGGTGACAGAAGCCAAATGCACCTTCCAAGTTCTTACAGCCAAAGCTCTGACTTTGCAAAAGCAACAGAACACCTCATCTGATTTAGCATTAGTGAAATTGTTTTCAAGGGTCTTGTTTTTATTCGATGCTCTCCCAGGGCAGTAACAAAGAAATCAGAACCATATTTGCATCAGTATTAGGGCGAAGAGTTGACAGCCACAAAAGAGGAGAGCAGTCCATGAAGTAGCCCATTTTCATTGACAAGACAGCAAGGAAATAATCTAGCTCAAAGCAAAAAAGTTTTCCGAACTTTTTTTTTTAACTGTATGACTGTGCTCAAACTAAGAGTTTAAAACAGCAAGGTAATTTTTTTTTAAATGCATGATTTAACTTAGTAGTGGGGGTTTTATTGTTACCAGGAATTTTGTATCTGTTTGCACAGGGATGAGCATATGGCAGAACATTCCTAGGGCATCATTGACATCTAGTGCCTACGGACTGCTGCAGTATAAAAAAGATTGAAAGACACAATGAAGAGATGAATCTCATAACAGCAGATAAATTCAGACTTTCACATTGTCTTGATATTGATAGTTGCTTACTGCTTTGGAAATCATATGTGGCAGAGCTGAATATGTGTGGATAGATCCACATACCCCTGAGTTTGAACATTTTTTTTTATATTTCTTTTGTTATTTACTTAACTTTCACATTTAAATTCTCCATATTTCTACTAGCAAGTGTTATGAGTAATAATGGCATCATAAGCTTAAGGCAGGTGCAAGAGCAGAATGTTGCACAGAATCAAAGCCAGCTGAGAAGAATTTGAAAGACCAAGTGTGTGGTGGTGAGTAGTGTAACTGCAAAGATGTGAGCAAGAAGGGAGAGCAATTAGCAAAGAATTTGGAAAATTGTGGAATCCTGACAGTGATGATGAACTCCAGGCCTAACCCATCTCCTGCTGAAGTCAGTGGAGAGGGGGTCAGGCTGTCTCTTCTAAGGAGAGAGGCAATGGTTCACTACACCTTCCTGCTGCTCATCAAGAGCTTCTGGAAGAGGTAGAAGGTCTCTGTAAAACCTGCCAGGACTTAAAATATTTGTACAGATCCATAGGGATATGTTCCATAGGGATATATGCCAAAAAAGTACTACCACAGTGCAATAGTAACATAAAACATAAAATGTAATAACAATTAATAATAGCCTTTTTTCTCAGTAAAGGTAGAGACAAAGATGCTGCATCTGCATTCAGACTTCTCCCAGCTGTTCATAATTCAGTTGTGGCACTACAATGCCTTATTATCTTCCGTTTCACTGGGACTTCTAGAGAAAAAATAGCAGATTCCTTGCTCCTGGGTTTGAGTTTGAGCTTCATTTTCTTGAACAGCTCTCAAATCTGAACAAGCTCCATCAGCCTGATTTCAGACCAGAGCCTTTTTACCAGGTACAGACATGCCATAGTTCCTTACTTCTATTAACCAGTGCAGTCCCACTGAAACTGGATTTTGCCATGAGATGTATTCCCATCCTGCTGCAAGTGAACGAAAGGTCTTGTGTGAGTCAAGCGGCGTACTGGCACAAAGACCACTGTCAGCCAGAGGATAAGTGGATCATCTCTTTCCCATATGAGAAGGAATTATTTCCACAACCTTGAGCTTTAGCTGGCCAGACTGACACGCACACATACAGTACGCTCCGTGGCAATTGAGTGCATACGTACAGCTCATGCTGCAGAAGTTTTATTTCTCAGAAAAGCTGTAAATCCTCAGCCACAAGATTGCAAGGCTGCAAAGCTTTAGGGCTTTCTGGGCACCCAGCAGCAATTCCAGCCCTTCCAGACATTAAGTCTATTCAATGTTTGATAACTAATTTTTCAACCCATGCCTTCTTCCTCCCCACTCTGTGCATTAACCGCTTACAGGAAACCAACAAACACTTTTTTGAATAAGCTGGGAAAGTCAAGTCCTCAGGTAGGTTCCATGCCTGGCTAAGTGCTTCCATGAAAACCCTGGCAATGAAATTTTTTTTTCTTCAAACCAGATAAGACTAGAGCAAGTTCAAATCAGCAAATTGGCTCTTCTCTTGTAATACACATGCAGAAAAACAAGGAGTCTGGTTTTCTAGGTGAAGAGATCCTGAAGACCCTAAGCCATCCTACTCCAGTGCTTGGAGCAGCACCAGTAGGATGTATCTGAACTCCATTTCATTGCGGCATCTCTCTGCCTTCCCCTGATTTGGAGGCTGTGCTGCTGGTTGATAAGTATGCACCACCCCTCCCTCCCTCAGGAAACTGCAAGCCACAGAATGAAAAATAATGCTGATCCCCAGAGGACCATTCCTCTCTGCAGAAATTTCTGACAAAATTGGTTACAGAAGTGTGTTACCCAAAGAAGGATATCCTCACATCTGTCCTCGTGCTCCCATGCCCACCTGCCCCAGCCAGCAGACACAGCTGGTGTGACTCCTGCAACTAACATGAGCCACTAGATTTATTTGTCATTTGTCTCTGTTGTTCTTGCTTTCAACATGGAAGATAGGAAAACAAGTGGTGCAAGGTCTGTCCTGCCCCTTAATTAATATTAATGAAATTAATTCCTGTCTGTCTTCTTACTTTCTTGAAAACTAAAGAGAACAGTTTAATATTCAGTGCAATTTTATTGGTTCTTTGAGGGTCCTTTATTTTTTTCCATTATGCTCATCTCTCCCACAGATTGATCCCTGACTTTTGCCACTGTAGACATTTATGTTGATTTATGACTATTTGGGGGAGCCCTTTTTACTTCAACACAAATGCTAATCCAAATGTAGGGTTCGCTTTTAAATTAAGGGCTGCACATGGCATCTTATTTATACAATATGTACTGGTGTCTGCTAAATGTTAAAAGCATTTCTATAGCACAGGTAATCATAGAATCATTATCACAAAATATTTGGGGTTGGGAAGGACCTTAAAGACCATCTAGCTCCAGCCCCTCTGCCATGGGCAGGGACACCTTCCACTAGACCAGGTTGATCAAAACCCAATCCAGCCTGCCTTGTACACTTTCACGAATGGGGCACCCACAACTTCTCTGGGCAACCTGTTCCAGTGCCTCAACACCCTCGCAGTAAAAAATTTCACCTAATATCTAATCTAAACCTACTCTATTTCAGTTTAAAGCCTTGTCCTATCACTACATGCCCTTGTAAAAAGTCCCTCTCCAGCTCTCCTGTATGCCCTTTTTAGGTACTTGGAAGGCCTGTGCTTCCAGGTTGCGGTGGCCAGGCTCTGGCAGCAAGGCTCTGGCTCTGGAGCCAAAAGACATCCAAGGTAGCTCCTTTGCCAAGGGTTATGTCTTGCAGCAGTGGTGGCACTTCATAATACAAATCCCTGGAAGCAAGAGGAAGCAAACCAGCAGAGTTACATGCAGTATGTCTGGGTTGAACTCACACTCAACCCCATATCCCTCCCATGGTCTTGTCACAAAGGAGCAGCAGGGTCCCTGGGGAGCCACTGTTCTCTCCCACTCCTCCCCTTGGTCCTCCGCTCTGGAAGACACCTAGCCTGTGGTTCATGGCCCATTGAAAACCCGCTGTGTCATTTCTGGGCCACAAAGGCTGGCCAGCCTATTCTAGTTGAAACGAAAGGGATTGTGGCTTTGGATCACAGGCTCCTGGTGTCTGAAAAGTTGCTTACTAATACTTTATTATTATAAAAAGATTTAATTCTTCAAATTTGAACACTGGGCTCCTTGCCTAATGTTCTTACATGTAACATCTAGCGTAACTCTTTGGTTAATTTCCAAACCCAACTCAGTATTGACAGTATTTGGTAATTTTCCATGTGTCACTAGTCTGAGAGAAAGGCTGTGTGTTTTGAATGGCTGGTGTTTCACAACGGGATTCAGGTATGGGCTGGATAAAGCCTGCCTCACCCTCAGCCGCTCTGCTCTTTGTTAGCCTAATTAAAGTTTACAGCAGTAACCTAGGGAATGAATTAAGAAACAAACCTCAACCAGTCTCACTTGTTCACTTGTGCAATGGAGTCCTTTAAAATTCACAGGGAAAATGTTAACATATAGTAGAGATGTAATTTTGTAAATGCGCCCCTGTGTCTCTCTGATTGCCTTTCTCAATGTGGTATTTTCCTCCAGGTACTTGGTTTCCCAGCTTCTGAAAGCACACGGTTGGATTCAGGGCAGGATTTTGGTAGGCTTTCAAAAGGACTGGAATATCAAATCATGTGGTGTATATAATCATGGGAAGTTCCTTTTCTCTAACCTTACAAGGCTTGAAAATTTTATGTTATACTTCATTGTGCAACACAAGAAAAGTACCTCAGGAACAGAAATGTCTTTTATTCCATTCCCCATGTATCTGATGCTTTATTCCCTCAGGCACTACTTGTTTGCCAAAGGATTGTTTAACCACTGTTTGACAATTTCCAAATGGGAAAGAAATGCTGGGTTTCATCCAAAGGAAGGGAGGAGCTTTACAAAGTTTTGTATTTAATCTTGGTTGAAAGTAAACAACTTTACCCTTTCAACATTAGTCATGCCTGTTGTATAAAGTATGGTGTAAAAGTGCTCAGCAAAGGAGCGCAACATTTTTCCATAACTTTGTAGTTATTAACATTTGCATAGGGGACTGAATCAGATCAAATAACTGTCTGGATGTAGTGTATGGGGGAGCTGGACATCACAGTGGGATAACTAGGTGGTGGGAGTAGTGGAAGAAGCAGCAGCACAGCTCCTTGCTGGAGCCAGGTAGCTGGAGCACCCATCAGTCCATACACTGTGACCACACATGCATGCCCGGTGTGGGCAGAGGTCTCTGCTGGCGGGTATTTCGCGAGGATTAACGTGCCTTTTAAAAAAGGAGGCAGGATGTACCGGGGGAGATGGGGAAACAGCCCCTGGCCCACCACACAAATTTTGCTGCCACAGGTATGGCTGTGCAGTCAGGCCTTTTGGTGGGAACAGAGCTTGCACAAGCTACCGCAACAAATCCCTCCTCTGAGCAAAAAACCACAACTGTTCTGAAAACAAATACTGTATCTCGGGGGGAGATCCCTTCTGCGGGTGGAAGAGGTGCCTGCCAGCAGCGCCAGCAAGCCCCAGGTGCAGAGGCGGTGCGAGGGCGACAGGAGGCAGGGGGCAATAGTCGGCGGCGCCCGGGGGAGGAGGAGCCCGGGGCTTCCGCCGGCGTGAGACCTGGGGAGAGCAGCGGGCAGCGCCCGAGCCGTGGCCTCACTACCTGGCCATCGCTGCCCTCCTTGGGGAGGAAGAGCAACGCCAGACCCTGCTGGAGCCGCCGCCAGAAGCCGGCAGGAGTGCCCGTCGAGTAGAGAGCAAGGCTCCGATCACCAGCTTCTCCCCGGCTCCAGCACACCGCTTTCTCTCTAACCGGCCACTTTGCAGGAGGATTAGTAAGAAAAAAAAAAAAGGCAAATTAGAGAATAAAAAGAATGACCTACTTTGAAACAAGAAAAAAAAATAGCGCTCTCTGTCAAGGTTTTGCTCCAATTGCCTGTGCGGCGTTGCATAACCAGATCGGGAGCTCCTGCCTGTGCCCGGCGAGGCCGGGAACCTGCCCCGGGGCAACGCGGTGCCGTGCCCCGCTCCGTCCCGGCTCCCGCCGCCGGGCCAGCGGGCACGGACAGGGCGCAGGGTCACCCCCCGGGCCGGGGCCGAGCAGGGGGACCGTGCCCAGCCCGCCGAGCAGAGCCGTGCTGGGGTCCCGCCGCATCGCCCCGGGAGCCGGCGGCCAGGCACCTGGACGCTTGCCCTGCCCGGCGGGGCCGGCGGCACTGCGGGGGCTCCCGGGCTCAGGTGCTGGACAGGCCGCCGGTGCAGAACGGGGATGTCGCTGCAGACATATATAAACGTGGGCACGCCGGGGTTTGCTCGCGGCGGCGGAGTGGAACCATCCTTGATGCGGGGCTGCCTTTTTGGTTGAGGTTTTTATTTTTTTTCCCTGCTTCCCCTTTCGTTCTCTTTCCAGCTTCTCCTTTTCTTGGATCCTCGCCTGTCTCCTCCCACAGAACGAGAGAGAGAGAAAAAAAAAGGTCACGTATGTTTGGAAAAATATGTAGGTCAGTGGAACATTCCCTGCACTTGTGCACAGGCAGCCGGGGCGGGAGAGCTCCTCCGCAGCCCTCTCGCTTCCCACCGCCCCAGCCCGACCCTCCCGGAGCCAACCGCGGGGAGGGGGGCGCCGAACGCCGGGGTCCCTTTCCCCCTCCCTGACCCATTTTGAGCACCAGCCTCGGGTCTGATCTCCCCCTCTGTCCACCCCCACCCTCCCGCTCCTTGCCGGAGAAGGGAGCGGCGAAAGGAACCGGCGCCGGCGATCGCTGCCGCCGGGGCCGCGACTGCGCCCATGGGCACGGGACGTGGGGCGCGCCCCCGCAGCGCCGCCGGCTGAGGGCGCGGGGCGGTGGCCCGGCGGCGGGGGCAGGCGAGGGGAGGCGGCGGCGGGCGGCGATGAAGGGCCGGCGGAGAGGATGCCCCCACCTCGCCCCCCGGGCTCCAACTTCGCGGAGAACTATCGGCCTCGCAGCCCCCGCCCCCGCCCTGCCTCTCCCGGCCGCGCGTCCAACTTAATGCCCCAGCGGGAGCCCCAGCCAGCAGCCCCCCCGCCCCCCGGCCTCCGCCTCCCCCCCCAGCAGCCCGGGTTCCCGGCGGCCTCCCGGTGCCGGCGGAGCCCCTGGCCCCGGCGCGCGTGGGTCCCGCGGCGCCCGGGGCGGCGGCAGCGCGGCATGCGGCGGCCCCGCGCACCATGAGACACGGCACCGGCGGCAGGCAGGAGGCGGGCAGCGTCCCCGGTTCCTCGTCGGCGAGGAAGAGTTTGCCGGCTTCCGAGGCCGGCCTCCTGCGCGGCTGGAGCAGGGGCGGCCGCTGCCGCAGCGGCACCGGCAGGCACCGGAAAAGCGGCGGCATCCAGCTCGGCGGCACCGGCACCAGTACCGGCGGCGATTCCCGCGCCCAGGTGGCCACCGCGGACAGCAGCAGCAGCAGCAGCAGCGGCGGCGGCGGCGGCGGCTGGGGCTTCCCCGCCGCGCTCCCGCAGCACCGGCACCCCAGGTAACGGCGGCCCTGTGGCCCTGACCCTCCCTCCGCCCCGCGGGGCGCCCACCCGCGACACTCGCCCCGGGCACCCACGCGGGATGCTCGCCCACGCGTGACCCCCCGCGGCGGCGGCCGGGGTCAGCTCCCCTCCGCTCCACGCACCGCGGCGGTGACGGACGCGCCCGGTGGTGCGGGGTGGCATCGTCTCTGCCACGGGAAAGTTTACGTTGGGAGCACAGTATGTGCGCCGTGTCTCTCCCGGCCGGGCTGGCGGGGTCCGGCCAGCTGGGCCCTTCCTTTTGGAAAAATAACTTACCCCCCCCCCCCCCCCCAGCTGTTCTTCTCCCTGTCTCATCTTGGTGTTGTTGGAGGTGTTCTTGACTTCGAGGGTTCATATAGGCTAGAGTGGAATAGGGTCTGCGATGCGATCGGGCAGTGATCAAACAAAACTTCCAGTAAGACCAGTGAGGTTTTTGAATGGGCGAAGGCTCCTGGTGGGAGCAGAGGCTGTGTCATGTGCTGGGAGAGCCTTGCTGCTGCAGCAGCTCTGAGCTGGGCTCCTGTGTGTTTCCTTCCGTGTATGCAAGGGGGTAAATATTAAATCCACGGCTGAACGGCTACACTTGGAGTCACTCAGAGTTGTGCTGTAGTGTTTTCCTTTATGGTCACTAGCCTGATTGGTCAATTAACAAGCACGCTCATCCAGAAACTTTACTCCGTAGTCCTTAACTGTCTACAGGATGGCAGCTTACTTTCACTCAAGTGACTCAGAAATAATTAGTGGTTATAAGCGTTGCAGCCAGCAGAGGAACTTGGATCTTTTCATGGCGCTAAATCTCCAGAAGGGCTGTAGGGATCCCTCAGGTGGGCACAGCTAACCTGAGCCTTCAGTTCAACAAGTGGCTGCCTCTTGAAGTGGAAAATTATATCTCTCTTACCCTGGTGTGAGATGTTAATGCGCCAAACTGTGGTTTTAGTTTTTTTCCTGGTACTAAATAATTAGCGTTCACAGTGTCCAGGCGTAGCCAGCTCATCCGCTGATCTGTATCTGATTCTGAGAGCTGTCAGCTGGTTGAGGGCCCAATCCTGCATACATTTCTATAGATGAATATAGACACATAGTTGCTCTGCAGAGATGGCCTGGGAGCAGGAATATTTGGAGAACATAATTGCCAAGCTGTGCACCATCTCACTGAACATGTGAAAATGGAGGGCTTTCCTGAAGCAGGTATGTGACAGTGGGGTGATTCCCCAAGCTGAAAGCACTTCTGTGCCCTGCTCCAAAGCCTAGAGACAGTAGGCTTGCCTAAAATTTCTTTCCCTCAGTAATAAAGGTGTTGCCTTGCATGTTGAACCCACAGACTATACTTTGCAGAATTATGATTTTTGCCCAAATCTCTACCCTGGAACATGCTAGAGCATTTGAAGGAGTTGTTATTTTATCATATGCAGGAACGTTGTCTGCTCTTAAAATTACCTTGTGCTTTCTAGTACAATGCTGTGCTATCAGGTGCTTATGCATTTGCTAAGCTTAAACCTAGGCTGACATTTTCCAGGTTGAGTACCTGCTGAAGACAAACTGTCTTTGGGAAGCTTCATTTGAAATGGTTCAGCTATTTCTGTGAACATGGTTAGAGGAAAGTGTATTCTTTGGCCATATATCTGATGAAGATAGTTCAGGTGTACATCATCCCGCATTAGGAGACCTTGATCTTTTCTGTGAATCTGCGTTCTTTGGCTATGTTGAGAAACGCTTTCATTGAGACTGTTGAATTCTTGTGGCTTCGTGTTTTGGAGCAAGGAAAAGATACTTGGCATGAGATCAGTCTTGTGATGGGGGTGTGCCTTATGTTTAGCCTCCAGAAGCTTCCAGAATTTTTCTTAGTTTTAATTTTGTCACAAGGCTCAGGTTGCATGCTCCTGGTAGAGGGGTTGTTGAGGGCTTGGCCATTGCACTCGCTGAAAATGCTCTCAGCATAAGGCATGCTGAACACCCAGCGTTGTTAGGAGCTGATCACTGCTTGTCTCCCTGGGAAGGATGAGAGCACTCCAGTTGGTGGCTGAAGGGCTGAGTGGACTTTCCCCCACAGTTATTCTTCCCAGATGTTGCTGCTACAGTGAACACCATAAGGAGGGAGCATTGAAGACTCTGTCTTTGGTGGCAGAGTGTGCGAGGGATGCCAAGGCAGGGTGGAAAAGGAAATTGCTTAGTTCACATGCATGGTGACAAGAAATTGTGGGACTAGAACTGAGAATAAGTATTGATGATGGAGACATGGAGAAATTGAAGATCAGAGACTTTGAATTAAGACAAAGGATTTGGTGGTGTCATAGATGACAAAGCTTGGGAACAAGGTGCAAGGAACTGTGGATAGAGGTGCTAAACCAAGAGGTGCTAAACCAAGGTGCTAGACCAAGAGAAGCAATGGTGGGAAGAAAAAAGTTGACACTTGTAGTGTACAGGGACGGGATATCTGAGCAAAAGCAGTGGTTTCCAGTCTTTCAGTGGTTGGGGCATGGTACTACTGCTTTTTCATCCTTCTCATCTTCGTCCCAATACTGCCTGCTGTGTTTTTCAGTACCTGCCTCTGCTTTGCCCTTCTCCTCGATTGGTAAATGTCATACTGATAAAAAAAACCAGTTAAATATACATCTTCTGTGCATTTAATTGCTTTTCTTTCTGTCTTAGATGAATTTAAGGAACTTCCATTTGTGTTTATAGTTTTGTTTTCAGGCTCTTAGGGCAGATGCACTTGGGTTGCAGATTTTGTAGAGGGATTATTATCTGTATAAAAAAAGTTTTTCTAGATTTGGCTTAACTTTCTGGTGATCACTGATCTTATTCAAACTTGTTATTGGAAAAGTAGACTAAGGTCATGCAAATATTTGTATTTTAGCTAGTTTAATTCAGTCAGAAATCAGCATCGTCTGATAGAATAATTTTATGAGTCTGACTACTGAAGTTTGAAAAGGAAACATCATGTAATAGCATTTAAGTAGAATGCATAGAGGCTGGTGGATTTGTAGTGATGCTTTTGGTATTGCACATTTTTTTGTGAGGGACTAAAGCCATTACTCTTTATTGTGATATGCTATGGGCCACAATATATATGCCAGTATATTGCCAGCTGAATTCAGAAATACAAGAGTTGCAGGGCAGAAAAGACAAGGGGGTGAAAAGGGATGTGATCGTGTAGGCTCATGTTCTGAATAAGGAGCTGAGAAAACTGCAGATGTGGTTCATTCTCCACTCCTTGCATTTATCTTGTGGTGGCTCAGGGATGTTGGCAGATTAGACTGAGGGATATGGAGGCACAGCTTTCTTGGCCTTGTACACATAAATTCGATGTACATTTTGGGGATAGAGGGGTAAGTACCATTTTCTGTGCTTCTCTTCCTGTGTTTCTTCCCCCTGAAGGCAAACCATGAAGCACAGCTCAGTCCAGCCAAAATGTTTTTAATTACACTTTGGTAAAGACATTTCTGTTCCTTTATCCAAGGACCATGGCAGAAATCAGCATTTCTTGCATGCTACCTGCCATATTTGGGAGGAATAGTCTTAGGCATCCCCAATGCTAAGTGTTTCAATCCTGCTTCAGTCTGAAAATTCACCTGTGACTTCAGAAAAATAAAACTCTCACAAAAGTTAGATAAGCTTAGACCTTTGTCACTAGAAAATAGTATTGCCACACACTGTACCCAGTACCCTGTCAGTACCTGCCAGCTCTTCCTTCTCCCCTCCTTTACCTACAAGCTTTCTGAGGCAATGCCATCTCTTTTTCCTGTGTCTGTGTGGTAGGTAGCATGCCTAGAGCTGCGAGATACTCCAAAATTGACCACGTTAAGTGGTGGGAACAGGGTGGTTATCTAACCTTCTCTTGCTTGGGCACAAGTTTGTGCAAAACAGCTAGTCTGCTACTGGCCTGATAATGACAGAAGGTGTTTTTCAGCTGTTTTACCACTGTTCTTAGGGAGCAAAGTGAAACAATGATATGGGAAAAAATCTAGAGGATGTGTATGTACGTTTGAGATCAGAATGGAAATTTGGAAGTTCAGGTATGAAACCTCTGTCATTCCAAAATACGCAAGAAGTGCTGGCATGACAGAGCATCATGTACTGGGACGTTTCAATCACCCTTTCTCTTTGAGTATCTTCATATGAGATAAATGTACTATGCATGTCACGCTGAAAATTAATGGGAAAAGTGCATCTGTAATCATAGAAATTAATTGCTGTAGGTCATGGTAGGTGCAGAAGCTTTGATAAAGTCTTCCACGGACAACTCGGAAAAAAAAATCAATGCAACGTGCAGATGTGAATTAAAAACCAAAGGGAAATAGAACATTAAGATTATTTTTAACAGGATGGAAAATAATAAAAAAGAATCCTCATTGTTTCACTGTAGAAGCTATGGTGTGCCCACATCTTCAGTATCTTGGGCTGTCGATTTCCCCGCCTCAAAGATGTATAATGGCGGGGGAGGAGGTTCAGAGGGATGTAACAAAGGTGATCAGAGGAACGGAGTAATTCCTGTCTGAGGACTGACAGCACTGATAAAGTGATGCAACAGAAATCTGTAAAATTAAGCAAAACATGGAGAAGGCAAACTGGGAATTACTGATCATGGCAACAGCAGCAGAAGGACTGGGTGCTGGCATGAACACAGAGGGAGATGGCTCTTCACATGGAGTGGTCAGACTGCTGAACTGCTCACCACAGGATGTGGATGCTGAGAGGTTACATCAGCTGATGAGGTGACTGGATGAGTTCATGGAAGAGAAATCCATCAAGGGCTATTAAACTTAAAACCACTGCCTCTGGCTTAGGAAGTTTTGAGCTGCACATTCTTAGAAGCTTGGTGAGTGTGCTGAAGAAATATCACCATTGTTTTGCCTTGTTCTTGTAACTCATTCCTCTGCACTTGGGTCTGGCCATGGCTTGAGAGAGGGTGCTAAGCCACGTGGTCTCCCAGTGTCTGCTCTGCAAAATGAAGTGGCCAAGCAAGTGGGGTCCCTCCTCGGCTCCTGAGGCCAAAAGGCTCCTGGTGGTTTGTACCTTCGCTGTTCAGGGCTGGCTCTGTTATGACACATCAGCCATGGAACAGGCTAGTGTGAGAAGCTAGGCGAAGTGCTCCAAAGAAGAGCAAAGGTGTGAGCCAAAACTGTATGTTGAAAATTGCAATGAGGTCTCCCCTCAACCTTTTCTTCCCCCTCCAGACCCTTCACCATGCTCATGGTCCTCCTTTGGACACTCTCTAATAGCTTAATTATAATCTAAGACTAACTGTAGTCTTTCTTATATTGTGGCTCCCACTGCACACGATATTCAAGGTGGGGCTGCACCAGTGTGGAGCAGAGCAGGACAATCACCTCCCTCAGCTGGCTGGTGATGCTTTGCCTGATGCCCCCCAGGACACAGTTGGCCCTTCTGGCTGCCCGGGCACTGCTGACTCAGATTCAATTTGCCATCGACCAGGACCCCCAGGTCCCATTCTGCAGTGCTTCTATCCAGCCTCTCATTCCCTAGTCTATACACCCCACCAGGGTTGCCCTGTCCCGGGTGCAGAATCCGGCACTTGCCCTTGTTAAATTTCATATGTTTGGCGATTGCCCATGCTAGGCTAAGAGATGGACTTGATGATCCTTGTGGGTCCCTTCCAACTCAGGATATTCTATGATTATGTGATTCTGTGTACCCCAAAAGGCAGCGTACAGTGCTCGAACTCACTCCCTGGTGTCCTATTATGGAGCTGTGCAGTCATGGCAAGGATAGACAGCCTTATCTTCTTGAGTTCAAGTAGGTTCAGAAAGCAGTTCATTCAGGGAAGCAATCCCACCAAAAGGGATTGAATACTGAGATAAAACGCCTGGCTGAAGAAGTCTCCGCTGGGAGACTAATTGCTACATGCCTGCCCCGCTGATGCAGGCTTCCCCAGCCTTCACTGCTGCCTCATGTGAGGGAGAGGATTTGGGCCAAGGCAGTCATCTTCCTTGACATGATATTGCTGTGGCTACAGTTTTATCTATCTGTACAAGACCAGGCTTTGAAATTTTGAACTGAGAATGAGAGGATTGGAAATTAAATTTCTTCAGCTATCCACTGCATTTAAGCACTATGGTTAAAACAATAATGTTGTGTTGACTGCTGTTTACTAAACCAGACAATTTGCTTAATCATCTGAAAGGCAGATTTTGAAGCCATGGATTGCACTTACTACGGCTGTGCTAAGCCAGAGACTGTGTATTGCTGTTCACTAAGCAATGGTCAAAGCACAATGTATTCAAACACAGCTCATGCTGATGGTATTTGCTGGCTTTTGGATGAGATCTATTGCTATTAAAACACCAGCACCAATCTCAAACTCAGCAATGTCCTAAGTCCTTCTGATCATTTCTTCAAACTTCCAGATGCTAACTGACACAGAAACTCCAGTGCAGCAGTTAATGGAGCTCACAACTGCCTAGCTGTATATTTTTGGGCTACCTTATGTAATAAAATGGCAGGCCCTTGCACTGTCTGCGCAAACAAGGTTGCATAAGCAGCCTGGGGAAACAACTGGAGCTCCAAGAGCCCTCCTGAATCCTGCACGTCTTGTTTGATCTCATTTAACATTATTTAATAAGCAATATTAACCTTTTCCCCTCCTTCCCCTCGAGTTATCTGGTCCCAGTTATACTGATTTAATTTCATGCACAGACCTCACTTTTTAGAGAAGTCATCAAACTTTTCAGTCGATTGAGCAGCCTGATGTCCGGGTAGCCTTGAGTTTTCTGTAATCAGCACTCAATCTAGTTAAAAATAAAAACACATTAAAAACAAAGCCTTGAACAGGAAAGTACTTGTTTTTCACTCTCAATTCTAATTTGGGAACCATTCTTAAAGTTCATCACTATGGTTTGTTCTTACATGGGATAAACAATTTATTATTCAAGCAGCTTTGGGTTTTTTTCCTTTAAAAATAGACAATAATGTTCAACCATTGGGAAGAAAACCAGCACAAGAAGATTGTAATCAGCTTTAACAGGCTTACAGATGGCAATGAATATCTTTAAGCATAATTTTAGCCCTGTAAACAATAATAATTAAGTTTGATTATTTATTATCCTTTTATCATTGATGTGCAGACCAGACTTTTTCTCTCAATTCCTTTGTTAGGTGTGTCAAATTTTTAAACTGCAGAACTGTTTTAATAAGGCAGGTCCCACCTGTAATCTCTAAATCAACAGGTGGATGTAACCGTGCAAAACCTGAGAATTACTGATTATCTGATTGAGTCAGCGGCTGAATAAATCTGACTTTGAGCATGTCCTAGACTTATTGGTTTGGGTGGGACACCCCTCATTAATACTTCATGGAGAACTGACATATTTCCCTTATCATGGGTTAGAATGGTCTACTTGCAAAAGCTAGTCAATAATAAATACTGTGTGCAATGTGATCAGCTGGAGATGGTATATTTTTCAATTATTCCTGGATTTCACCCAAAATATCTACCCCAGTGTTTTTATTGGTAATTTTCTGCATTTTACTTGTGATATTTTGTCTGTTCCCGATTTTGACATCTAAAACAGTAAAAGGTTTTAAATTCGAGACTTTGCATTAGACATATCCACATTCCAGTGAGGGTTCCTTTAATTTATGATTTATAAAGGGCAAAACACCTTATGATTTTTACATGGACCATTAAGACCACTCCTTGATTAGGCAGAATCTTCATCCTTCATTAGATAAACATGGAGTTGTTTTGATTTGTTTTATCTTTGGCTACCAAGATAAGAAGAATATTTTATTCTTCAGTCTATTTATTTTATACTTTCTTTTCAGTATGTTAAAGACAATTTCATGTAAACAGCCTAATCAAACAATGGTTCTGTTAACCAGCTGGATGCATTTCCAACAATTTCAGCAAGAGCACAACTAATGAAAAATAAATAGGTCATTCATAGTCAGGCATGTATTTAAATTTTTTTATGAGAAGGACTAAGGAATCTTGCTTGTTTATGGGCTGTCACTGAAACCAATAAAAACTTTTCTGGAATAATTCTGGACCTTTAATTTGATTGTTTGTAGGGTGACACAAGTCAATTTTTTCATCTTTTTCTTTCTTTCCAGGACAAAGGACTTTATTGTCAGCTGATGCACACTGGTATAACTTAGCTCATTGTAGCAATTACATTTATACTGCCTGGCCTCTAATATTCATGTTTCTTCAAAAGTGTGTCGTCTTTTTCAACAACAGAATATCTTGCTAGATCTTGCTGTTATTGAAGTATAAGAAATAAAGCTGCATTTGGTGCCTATCCTGCTGTCCTCATTAAGGCAGAACTCCCACTGAAATCAAGGAGTGTTTACCTGACAAAGAATTACTGACTTGAATTTCTGAGAGGTCTAAACTTTCTCGGTCACTTTTTGGGTTTGTTTTTTTTTTTTAATTTAATTTTTTTTAATCTCACCTTGTTTTCTCACCTTTTATATTTCTGGTTTTGAATCTTTAGCTTCCTTCAATAGGATCTTTTTTCTTTTTACTTCAGTCAGGTCTTAGGACCTTCTGCTTTCTACCTTGCCCTCTCTTCCTTTCTTCTCTCCTCTTACTGTCTCACACTCTCTTTCAGTTATCCTTCTGTTATCATCACCTTCACTGACTACAGCACTGTAAAAACTTGATATACATCATGCATGTTTCCAGGAATTTAATTTAGCTTGTTTAGACCGTTTATATGTACAGGTGCTTATTTGAAGGTACTTGCCTTAGGGCGAAGCAGCAGTTTGTAAGATTGGTGATGCAGGCAGAGATTTGTTTACACAATATTTCTGTCTGTAATCTTTCCTCCTCTTCTTGGTAGAATCTTAGAATTTCCTCTGAAATATTGATGCAAGATTTCAGCAGTAAATTAAGATTTGGACTGATAAAATAAATATTTTGCATAGTATTTCAGTCAGAAAAAAATATGGATTTTGAAGTCTGTGTAAAATGGGTTTTGTTGAGGGTGACAAAACTGAAAATCTCCAGAGAAATGGGTTTTATTTGTAATTCTTCTACTGTGCAATGTTATGAGCTTAGAACACATACATAGTGCTTTTTTGTGCATCACTTCTCTGATCCATAAACTAGGGCAGCTTTGCAGAGTATTGTAGCATATGATCAATTCTGGGTGCCATTCATAACTAGGTATCAGAGGGGGGCACAAAGCAGAGTGCTCCGGGCTGCTAAATATACCATTGACAGTAAGAGGAGCTACAGTGATGGCTTTTTTTGGGCGTTGATCCATCTCTGTGGTTAGATTACATCAGGCAGTACCTTATCGCTGCAGGCACTTTGCTTCCAGCTGTGCAACACCTGATGGCGTTGGAGCTTTCCCTGGATGTCCTGGCTCCGTTTGTGTCCTGCACAATGGCTCAGTTCACCCCTGCTACCTCTTAATTGTTTGCATTTTTCAAATGGAAAGCATTTTGAGAATGCCAAGTATTGTTATATTTTTGCAAGTCTGACTGAAATGTGTGTTCTTTTTCAGAAGACCTAATTCATGCATGGTAAATAAATAGTAGGTGTATGGCTTAATGTATAGTGTAGCATTTCAAACTAAAGCCATCAGCTTACTGTTTCTCAGCATCTGGATCCCTGCAGACATACTTCTTAAAGTAAAAGACATAACACTAAACTTTCTTATTCTCCCTTAAACAAGAGGACACATTTTCTCTTCTTGTAATGGTTACAAATAATTTTTCGCAGGGTCCAATTGCATGTTACTCTGGCAAACCTAAAATGAATGAAAAACTGCAGGCTATATATACAGAGTAATGACAGTTAAAGAAGCATTTCTTCTTTAATGCAATTTCTATTTGATTTTCTCAAAACCCTCCTCTTCCAAAGACCCATTTAAACCACATCTGAACAATAGATTTATTGTTGTTGACTGAATGAGAAATTTGATAAAGATAGCTTTTCTAGCTCCATTAAAAATAGATTATTTTTCTGAGGACTGAAGGATATAAGTTCAGTTTTTAACTTGGAATTTCACGTTCCATTTGACCAGTCTGTAATATATATATTTCCAAAGTCCTAATTGCTATTAGACTTGTCATATTTCTCTGCATGATTTTTCTCTGCATATTTTTTCTCAGTGTGAAACTATTAGAGGGTCATTGCACTGGTTAATGAAAGAGGGTTGACTTTTTTGGTAAGTTGTGAGTATTTAAATATTCTGCTATGCAAATTTTCCCTTTTTATGGAAAAAAGCTTAAAGAGACAGCTTAAAAAAATTTCTTTAGAGGTGTTGAAGCATGCAGGTTACATTCATTCAAAATCTATGATATCCAGTGGTGGGAGGTGATGACACATTCCAAGTTTGCTACTGTATAATTGAGAGGGGATTCTATGTAGGACATGTAAGCATAAAAATTTGGTATGTCTCTTCACAATGCTGCTGGTTTAGCCACTGAATTCTTCAGTAGTTTTCTTAGAGTGTATAATCAGTTACGCTTGTGCTGATTTAATCAATTATCCTTGTGCACAAACAAACAAACACAAACAAAACCCAGCTAATTTCAGACTGTCTTTGAAACATCAGAACTAGAGATTTCACTTACAATGAAAGAAGTATTATTTTCAAGCCTTTAGAATGATTTTAAAAATGGCAAAGATATATTTGGGAACTCTCATACTTTTGGGTACCAGCAGCTGTGTATCCTTATGCAAAAGTGGATTTGGCTGAAAGACCAATTCATAAATATTGTATCTGAAGATTGCAGCAAGCTTTCATATTTGCAAGAGATAATGTAAAGTGTGCAACATTTTTTTCTTCACTCCAAGAAGTTTGAGCTTAAACAGCTTGATCTCCCAAATCTAATGAATGATAGCCAACGAACAAAAGTATCCATGGTGTCTTGAATCACGGGGGCTGGAGACCATTCTGTCTGTGGAAGCAGAAAGGTCAGCCTGCTGTGGTGAATCTGAACACCCTCCTGCGCACTGCCAGGCTGTGAAATGGCTTGGAGTCAGGAGGTGTCAATAAATAACTTTCTGACACTGGCACTCCACGACTTCCTATCTCGCAGCAAGCAACAGCCTGCTCCTAGCTGTATTGCTTGGAGAAACCAAGTAGGAGTTCGGGGAACCTCTCATTTCTCTGTTAAGAAAAAAAAAAGATCTATTTTTTTCCCTTTATTTAGCCCTCCTCCACCTTGATCTGCTGTTTGGGGAAGTGAGGGCTGTAGCGAGGGAGGTAAGACTTATCTTTGATCTGATGGTTCCTTTCGTTCTGGGCTCTTCTCCAGGAAAAACCTTTTCCCCCTTTGGGACATAGCATTTTTCATGACAGAGGCTCTGCAAACAGGAGCACTGCTGAAGATCCTGAGTTTACCTGACGTGCGCTTGACATTTTAGCACAGATTCAGCAGAGCGGCTTTATTCAGGTAAACAATTAGGTACATGCTTTTAATTACATTTCATATGAGTTTCTTTCCTGAATATGGAAAGACTTAAGCACATATTTAGAGGCTGAATAGGTCTCCAGTCTGACTCATGTGTAGAGTGAGGATGGGTTGGAAGGAAAGGAAGCAATCATCATGGTAGCACAGCAGCTGTGAAACTGAAAATCAACATGCTGCAAAAGGACCTTGTTCTTCTGGGAGACAGTTTTTTGTCTATATGGTCTCAAGAAGAGGAACAGGCCTAGACTTTTTACTTTCATCCACGCATTTGTCCTCCTGTTTCTCCTTATTTTGAATTACTCTGCATATGGCTTGGATGATCTGAAGTAGGTTTATAATTAAAATTAGTTTGGTTACTCTGCGGCCTCACGTTTGGCAGTTTTATGATTCACCCATCTGGCACTGCAAAAAGAGGACAGTGTTCTTTTGCAGAATACTTTTGGCTGTCTGTAAGTGAAGATGGTGCTGTATGCTAAGTTCTCTGAGGATTTCTCACATCACATTAGCCACTGAAGGTTTCTGAAATTAATAAAAGTATTTGTCAGCAGTGAACACACACCCAAACCTTTTGGCTCCTTCTAGCTACTTCATTCATGAAAAAATGTTGGTTCACGATTCTATGTGCAAAACTTATTCAGGCACTGATGTAACCTTTTTTCTTCTTTTGAGTATCTGTATTATGAATCTAGATCAATATTTTGCAACACAGAGAAGGAAAAAGAAAGGCACTGCAGAGCGAACTCACAAATGACAGGAAGGTCATTTTGGTGAGCCAGGTCTTTTCTGTGCTTAAAGGTCTTTGCTGACAAAAGCACATGTAAGGGCATGGTGGTAACTTTAACAGATGTGTGACGTGTGCAGTTACTTTACTGGCAGAACTAAACTGTTTCCCTGAAAAGAATAAGCCATCCCAGCAAAAAGACTTTTCAGGGCCATCTTGTAGAGTTGGCAGAAAGATGTTTCCAACATAGGGTTCATTGAAGGTTCTTCCACATTCCATACTGACAATGTCACCCAAAATTTGAAATACAGGCTACACCTAAATAGAATACGGATAATGGGTTCCAGAACCTCATCTGATGAATAGCCTTAATTGTTGCATTGCTTCTTGCACTTGACCAGGAGCGTGACTACTGTGGAAGTCGCGTGTTTTTCAGGTATTATAACATAGGAAGTTCTCACTTCAGGCTAGCATTTTTTCCTGCCTGTTATTCTGAAGTTAATAACTTTTTAGGTGTTTCTCCCTAGTCTTGTTTCCCAGGTAATCTACAGGTTTCTTTTGGAGAAGTTTGTTTGATGTGAAACTCCTCTCACTCTGCCAAAGCATGGCACCTCTTGCAAGACAACTGTCTTAAAGAACAAAGCAAAAACTGGGGAGTAGTGAGATGGTCCTGGCATGAGCTCAGGCAGCCCTGCCCCCACAGTGTATTCTTCCATTTAAGACTGATTCCTCATCACTTCCTCAAATCTTACCCATTTTTGCTAAAGCCATAGTTGCAAGACTGCTTTAGTGCACTGTATTGGGTTTGTCTGTCGTGGTTCTGGTAAGAGTGGGGGCTATAGAAGTGGCTTCTCTCAGAAGTTGCCAGAAGCTTCCCCCATATCTGACAGAGCCAATGCCAGCCAGCTCCAGGACAGACCCACCGCCAGCCAAGACTGAGCCCATCAGCAACAGTAGTAATGACTCTGGTATAACACATTTAAGAAGGTAAAAAAAATTATGGGCCAAAATAATTGTGGCCAGGGAAGAGAGGAGTGAAAATACATGACAGAAAAAACCGTGCAAACACCAAAGTCAGTGGAGAAGGAGGAGGAGGAAGGGCTTCAGGCACCCGAGCTAAGATTCCTCTGCAGCCTGTCGTGAAAACTGTGGTGAGGCAGCTGGGCCCCTGCAGCCCATGGAGGTCAGTAGGGGAGTAGATATTCACCTGCATCCTGTGGAGGACCCCACGCTGGAGCAGATGGATGCCTAAAGAAGGCTGTGACCCCTGTGGGAAACCTGCACTGGAGCAGGCTTCTGGCAGGACCCATGGAGAGAGGAGCCCACACTGGAGCAGGTTTGCTAGCAGGACTTGTGACCCTACAGGGGACCCACACTGGAGCAGTGTGATCCTGAGGGACTTCACTCTGTGGAAAAAGAACCTATGTTGGAGTGGTTTGTGAAGAACTGTAGCCCATGGAAAGGGCTCACATTAGAGTCCTCCACAAACTGTCTCCTGTGGAAGGAACCCATGCTGGAGCAGGGGAAGGACTCTTCTCCCTGAGGAAGAAGCAGTGGAAGAAACAACATGTGATGAACTTACCACAGCCCCCATTCCCTGTCTCCCTGCACCACTGGCGGGTAGAAGGTAGAGAATTTGGAATAAAGTTTAGCCCAGGAAGGAGGGAGGAGCATGGGGAAGGTGTTTTTAAGATTTGTTTTGCTTATTAGTATCCTACTCTGATTTGACTACCAGTGAGTTCAATTAATTTCCCCAAGTCTAATCTGTTTTGCCTGTGACAGCAAATGGGGAGTCATCTCTCCTCGCTCTTAACTCATGAGCCTTTTGTTATATTTTCTCTCCACTGTCCAGCTGAGGAAGGGAGTGATAGAGTGGCTTTTGTGGGCATCTGGCATCCAGGTCAAACCACGACATCCATGTAAGTCTTTGCTGCTGGTGCAAAGGATGATTTTGCCTTAGTCCCGACTCTGGACTTTCATCAAGATGCCAGAGCAGGAAGCCAATCGTGCTGAAATTTAACCTTTTCTTTGTGTTGATTTTCAGTTGTTGCATTTTCCTAAGCTCGGTTACTGTGCAGCCACATAGGTTTCAGGGGTGAGAGGGAGTTGAAGGAGGAAAACAGGATATCCTTTGGAACCAGTGTGAGTTTAAGCCACTTTACAGTGACTGATAAACTTTCCGTTTCTGGATGAGAAGTGGCACTGGGGGTTTTATTGAGGGGAACCGGTGAGTGAAGAAATAGAAGCAAGGCTGAGACTGACTGAAGGAAGTTGTACAGGTCAGGCAAGGAGATAGTGCGTGGGGTGAAAAATGGGGCAGCAGGAGAGTGAACACCGAGAGTGGGTGGAGTCAGAAATGATGACCAGTATATGAGGAGCAAAGGAGACAAGGAAATTTGAACTGTAATCCATGGCAATGAGAAAAAGAAGAGATGGAAAAGAAACTCCTAGTACAAGCTATGATAAGGAGGGGGTGATGTGGAGAACTGGAAAAAGAAGGTGTCATGAAGGGAGTGGGCATGAAGCTGAGCCTGGAACAGGGAGATCAGGATGACAACATGGGAGAAAGAGAATGGAGGAGAAGCCAGGCAGGTCTTCAGGCTGTAAAAAGTCTGCAAGTGGGGTTGGAAAATGGGGTGATGCTCAGAGTTTCTTGGGAAGTAGCTGCGACTTGTAAAGCCAGAAATAGAGGTGAGCACATGCTCGTCTGAAGTGTGGAACTGGAGTGAGGAGTCTGAGGTACAGAAAGAGGCACCAAGCTGGAGGTCAGGGGGGACAGGCAGGGACAGCTGGTTCATGTGAGCATCTGGGAGGGCATCCTGGTGCTTGCAAACTTGGTGCTCCTCTGCTGCCTCAAAGCCCAACAGGAGAGCATCTTATCCCTACTTCTCACTGCTGCCCATTGTCCCTGCCTACAGCAGGACCCTGTGACCACTCCAGCTGACACAGCTTGTTAGCTGAAGTGACTAGAAGGCTGCTGATATTTTGGAGATGTCACAACAATGCTAAGTAGTGAGGTTTTCAGTTTTTTGAAATATCTTGCAAAGTCACACGCTCACAGAAACTGCATTAAATGCTAACTGCTATGGATGAAAAGTTGAGCACTCAAAAATGAGGAAATGATATGATTAAATCTGCCTGTGTAATTTTGATTTACTCACTTCCTGCATATTCATTATTGTTCAGTACTTAATGGTTTAGTACTCACACTATGATCAGATGCGACCACTACTGTGCCAGCAATGCTTAGCTTATCCTGGTCCAAACTAATTCTGAAATGACAACATTACTCTCCATGTAGTAGGGTAAAAGCTTCAGTTTTATTAAAACATTGGCAAATCCAGGAAGATTTTAAATGGGGACATCCTTGTTGCAAGAAGCCCACATACCTGCAAAGCAAAGACTAACTTTTCTCAGGAATGTATCTTCTCTACTTCTTAAATCTTTTGGCTGAAAACAGGAATAATTAAAATTTCCAGGCAGACACCAGACTGCAAAATTTCAACCCAAGTGGTTTGATCATGGAAATGTTCTGTGTAACTAAGAAAGGTTCTTGAAATTGGAAAACCAAGCAAGGCTTCCTGGCAGGTGCTGTCCCCAGACCACTCCCTAGAAAAGGCAAGAGCTGAGGGAGCTCCTGATGAGGCTAGCCTTGAGTAAAATCCATATTTCCTGCAAACTTCCTTGTTTGTTTTCATGTCTTTCTGCTGATATGGCATTTGTTTTGGTATGATTAAATCAGTTTTTTGAGATTTTAAATTAAAAATTCTATTTGGTTTAAATACATTATTAAAGAATTTTTTTTACTAATAGCTATTCATTTTTATGACTATTTTAGTGATAAAATTTTCATTTTAAAGAACTATGCACCATTTTTATATCTTGGAAAATACCTGTTGTATAACTATATAAAGCTTCAACTGTTCTTTCTGATACAGATTATTTCAAAATTGTCAGTATGTAAACAAGCTCTTGAGATCAAACAGACTTTCTAACTAGTTTTTTTATCTTCTAATTACATCTTTTAGAAGCACATTGACAAGCATTAGTGAAATTTTTAATGTATATTTATAATTTACTCTCTCTACAAAACCTTGTGCAAAAGTGCTTTCATTGTCTCTTTGGGTACTCCTTAAGCTAAAGAAACACAGACTTTAAGAATCTTGCTGTAATCTTGCTTGCTGAGCTGGAATTGCATGTGCTGTTTTGTATTATACCTTTGATTCAACAAGATATTAACACTTGTGCTTAAGTTTGAAGTTATATTTATTGTTGAAGTGACTTGATTATTCTCATGCATCAATGTCTTCAGGACAGTAATAGGTCTTTTTTCTATTAAATATTTTTATGCTTCAAGCCTATAAGTATGCAAAATAGCATCCTTTAGTTGTGAGCTGTTTAAGAACAAAGCTTTACACATTTCTCTTCTGCTGTGCAAGGCTGAAAAGCTCTGAAAAGTAGAATAATATAAACAGTAAAAGTAATAATATAAACAGTAACAATAAAAGCCTTTGTGGTGTCCATACGTCACATCCTGTCAGATTGATGCATTAGCTTGCCAGATTACCGGCTTCAGTCAGCAAAAAGCAAGGCAAAGTGGTGAATAAAAGTTTGACCTGGTTTTCCGTATAATTAAAATAGTAGATTTAAACTGATGGAAGGCAGTGGCCTTGGCTGAAACAGCAGGCAGACATTGAAAGCAAATGTAAGTTACCTGTTAGGTAGCTCTTCAGAAGAGAGTCATTCTTTCATTTATCCTGGTATATGGAGACCAAAAGCTCCCCCATGGACTTCTGAGGGATCCAGTTAACATCTGAAGTCCGTCTATTACAGCTACAGTAAATACATTGTTGTCATAGTAATGCAGTGCTCAAAATCTGAGAGAAAAACTCCAGCATTTCTTTGGTTCATAGCATGAGGTGAAAGGAAGACTTGACAAGAAATAAAAGAAGATTTGACAAGAAATAAAATTGATTTTATTTTTGTTTTGATAGGTAATTAGTTTAAGTTGATTTTGCAACCTAGAATCATAGTATCACAGAACGTTTTGAGTTGAAAGGGACCTTAAAGGTCATCTAGTGTTAACCTCTTTGTCATGGGCAGAGACACCTTCCACTAGACGAGGCTGAGCAAAGCCCCATCCAGCCTGGCCTTTAACAGTTACAGGGACAGGGCAGCCACAGCTTCTCTGGACAACCTGTTCCAGGTCTGGGAGCGTTTGGGACCCCTTCTTCATCTTCATCTTCTTCACAGCATGTACAGTCCTTGGAGTTCCTCCAAAGATATGGGCTTGAAGGTCGCTGTGTCTGTGTGGTATCTTCTGATCCAGGCCTTAAGGTGTTTTTCTACAATGCTACCTTGAAAAGAAGACTAAACACGCTAATGGAATTTTGAGGGATTGATATTGAGATGGGGTAGTAAGGTTGGGTATGTGTAAACATTATGCTCCAGGGTAAGTGATATAATACAGCTGCATTAAAATGTACATTCACTACACATCTACTTCTAAAATCTATAAGAATTTAAAAATCAGAAAAAAGCTCTGAGGCATCACCTGGGAAGGGTGATGGTTTTCTTCTCGAGTTCAGTTTCTAATTTTTCATGGCAAAATTGGCACAAATTGACCCGATTGAATCATAGAATCATCAGGGTTGGAAGAGACCTTTAAGACCATCAAGTTCAACTGTCAACCCAGCATTATCACTGTAACCCCTAAACCACTAAACCATCCAGGTCAGACACCTCTCGAACACCTCCAGGGATGGTGACTCCACCATCTCCCTGGGCAACCTATTCCAATGCCTGACCACCCTAACTGCAAAAAACTTTTTTCTAATGTCTAATCTGAATCTCCCTTGTCTCAGCCTAAGGCCGTTTCCCCTGGTCCTTTCAGTAAAGGCACAGTACCAGAGACCAGCCCCTACACTACAGCCTCTTTTCAGGTCGTTGTATAGATCTCAGAGACCTCCCTGAGCGTCCTCTTCTCAAGACTAAACAAACCCAAATTGGGCCCCCTGCAAGACTATGCAGGGAAGTTCCTATGATCAACTGAGAGGATTCACTGTCAGGTCTACTGAAGCTTGAAAGATGAGGTTTCACAACAGACTGCAACTTAAATAAGTTCACCCTACCACCAAGTGCACTTTAGTGGTGGATGACCGGTCCCATTTACGAATGCCAGCTCTCCAGCCGTTGTTCCCTGCCCGTAGCTGTGCACTTCTGCCAGTTGCCTTTTGCTATCCAACCTCGTGAGGCTTCTGCTGAAGTCCTGTCAGTTCTCTACATCAGAAAATAAAAGAAAAAAAGGAAAGGATGGCTGTGTTTTTTGCCAGATTACAGAATTGAGCCAGCTCACACAAGGAGCACAGTCCAGCAGTAAGGATAAACGGCACAGGAAAAGCTGGATGATCGACCTCCTCTGTTTGGTGGCCATAAGCCACTTGCTGGCCCACTCTTCACGGCCTTGAGCATTCAAGATGCAGAGCCTGAACTGCTTGTTCACCAAGAAGGTGAAATCCACATCCCCAAGGAAGTGCAGGGTAGAAGGGAGGCTTGAAACCCTACCTTCCTCTGCTACTTTAGTGCCTTACTGTGAGCCATGCTTAAGGCCATCTCTAAGACAGGAATATAAAGTCCAAGTCCCTTGTGGATTTATGCAACAGGTCTTTTCCTCTGGGTTGTAACTTCTAGAGAAAATTACCCACCTCAGATTACTTTTCAGAGAATTGTCTCCTTTGCCAGCATGCTCGCAGTGTGTTTCTAGCCCCAGTCTCACATTCCTTGCTTACAGTGAATACCTCATTATTCCAAAGCAGTGTCCTTCACTTCAGTGGTGTAGCCTAATGGGGTATACATATGCATGGACATAAATCCTAAAAGATCAGTCTGTGGAAGATTAGTCCCAGTGAAAGGGGATGACTCACCTGATGAAGTGCTCACTAGTCAAAGCAAAAGCAGCACAAAGGAAACCTTAAGTGTTAAAATAATCTTTTGTCGACAGGGACAGATTCTGACGTCTTTAATCACAGTGATTGCATATTACAAGTAGACCCAAGGAATGAACTGAAACTATGTGCAGAGTAATAAAGTAGCTCTCCTAGGAGAAAGGGCACTGAATTCCAACTCTAGGTCATCAAACTTGTGTTAAACTCTCAGTCTATTTTGTTGATGTCTCATGGTTAATGTTCTGTGACTGCTCTTTAATACAAAAGAAAACAGCTTAATTTGAGAGTGCCCTCCTGGCATGTTATAGATTTCATCAGTATTTACAGGACCATTGAAATTACAATTAGAAAAAAAGATGTGAAATGTCACAGGGCATGGTGATGATCAAATGATGAACAGTTCCCCAGCTTATTTCCTGGACACTGGAGTAGGCCAGCAGCCCATTGCCCAAGATCCTGAGACGAAGGCATAAATATGGAGGGAAAGGCAAACACAAGGGGAAATTCAAAGGAAAAAGTGCAAAAAGGAAAATAATAAATGAAAATGTCACTTCCAAAGTGCTTGATTGTCTGAACAGAATTGATGAGAATGTGGAAACCACAAGGGTGGTCTTCATGCAGGATTGAGACTGTATTTTTTAAACACAAGCAGTACAAAAAATGGAGTGCATGCGAGCCATCATTCATAAAATCTGTAAACACTGTGACAACTAATCTGGAGCCATCCATTGATTTTTAAGAAAATCCTTGCCAGAAAAGGACTGGTGACCTTAATATTATTTTATTCAATAGTTACTGTGTCAAAAAACAATTTAACTTTGCTGACCTAAATAATGAGAAAATACTTGTCTTGAGGATCTTACTGCCTCATGCAGTTTTCAACCTAAACGAAGTAAATAGAAAAGTAGTTTTGTCTGAGTAAGGACTTTATGATACACCCCAGCGGAATTAAAACTCCTGGAAAGGAAACAGAAAAATCTAGCAAATTGAGGGAAAAAAGCACTACGGTCTAATAGCATATACTTATTTTAGAACATCGCCTCAACATCTTTCCTTACTGGGTTTTTTAAATGTACAAGTAAGTACCAGATGATGCACGTTATTAAATCACAATGCAAAAATCAATAAACATATCTGCAAAACTTTCATTTTTCCTGGACTCCAGCCTGGATATGAAAAAAAATTAGAATAGGACAAGGAAATGAAAGTATTAAATGCACTTTTTTACCTCCAGATAGACTGTAAATCACCCTACATAGTTTTCATTGGTCTTAAGGCAGCACTTAGCTGTATAGAATATCAACTCTCTAAAGAAAGACCACCACTTCTGAGATGCACTCACTGTTCTCATTTGTAGTTTATACTGTAAATACACAGCAGTAGAATGCTAAAGCTCTTTGGTTAGGTTTTTAAAATGCAAGAAAAGTCAAAGGGACATGCTCAGTCTGACAGTCTGATAATTTTTGAAGAGTGAACTCAAAGTGATTTCAGACACTTCCTTACTCCTGAGTCCCCCCCCATCTTGTGCTTTTGTAGTTCTGGTCCTGAGTGTTTAATGCATTATTTTTCTCCCTGTGTCTGATAGGGCCATCCAAGCAGAGGACAAGCTAAATGCCAGGCCATATGTCTGAAAGAATAATAAAATAATGGGTTATTGTATAAACAAATTAAGGGTTTTTTAAACAAGACAAAGTCTTCTTTTTTTTCCTTCAGATCATAGCATCATAGAGTGGTTTCAGCTGGAATGGACCTTCAGGATCATCTAGTTCCAACCCCCCCCCATGAGCAGGGACACCTTCCACTAGACCAGGCTGCTCAAAATACCATCCAAGTTGACCTTGAACACTTCCAGAAATGGGGTATCGACAGCTTCTCTGGGCAACCTGTTCCAGTGCCTCACCACCTTCATAGTAAAGAATTTCTTTTGAATATCTGATCTAAACCTGCCCTCTTTCAGTTTAAAGCCATTTCTGCTCGTACCATCACTTCATGCCCTTGTGAAAAGTCGTACCCTCTTGTCACTGGAAGGTGCTATAAGGTCTCCCTGGAGCCTTCTAGAGGCTGAACAACCCCAGCTCTCTAAACCTTCATCACTCTGATCATCTTCATGGCTTCCTCTTGACTCGCTCCAACAGGTCCATATCCTTCTTATGTTGGGGGCCCCAGGCCTTGACACAGTACTTCTCTCTGGTGGGGTTTCACTAGAGTGGAGTAGAAGGACAGACTCACCTCTCTTGAACTGCTGATCAGAGATGGTTGTCCTGGTACAGTTTTGAAGGGGAAGAGAAGACTTGCTAGCCCAGGTGAAGAGTCTGAGGCCTGAAAAAGGAAAGAAGAGAAATTTGATTTGTTTAGGAAGGCAATGAAAAGTGAATGTGAACAGGAGTAATGGGGCCTTCTGAGATCCTGGGGAACTAGAGAAAGGAAGAGGGGGGCTAGCCTGAAGCTTTACTGTCAGCCGGCACATCTCAAGCAAAAAGTATTTGTTTACTTTTGATAACTCTTAAAATGAGGTTACTTGTGTTCTAAGAGTTCCTCTTACTCTACAAAGGCAGTTCTGACAGTTCCCATGGCTGCCAGCATCGGTATGGTAAAGACTTGACATTAGGTGAGATGAATCACAATCCAGATTGTGATTAAGAAAAGTTATGAGTTAGACACTATTATCTCTACCTTACTGTTTTGTTAATCCTTACAGGATACAGTCCTTGCAACCTGGCCGGTTTGGGTATTGACATAGCAACGATTTTCTTGGGGAAATAAGGATTATTTGGTCATGTTGTCTATGTGTCTGTGTGTCTGTGTGGTGGTGTGTGCAGACCTGTCTGTCTTTTGAACCTGCTGACCAATCTGTCAAGTTTGAGAGAAAGGTAAAGATCTCAAAATTGCTGAATTTCTTCAACTTTTGTGACAATAGATACCTGTTCCTGCAGACACCAGATAACCTACACAAGAGCTTTCTTACAGAAACCAGTAGGACATCAGCTGGTATTGGTTTCACTGCTCACAAAATTTCTTTTATTATCTGCAAATGCTTCCTTTTGAATCTGGATGCAGTGGAGGATTAAATGGCTCACATCCGAAGTGAGCTGGTTTTGGTTTTAAAAAATAAACATTTTAAAAAGAAAAAGTCAGCAACCAATAAAGGAGAAAAGTAGGAACTACTCATAAATTGGGAAAGGTGGAGGGGCTAAGGGCCAAGGTTCTTGAATTCATCATGGTAGCAGTTTTGACAGGCGATATTGTAGTAGTGGTTGTTCTGGAGAGGTTTTCGTGCAGTGACTGCACACTTTGTCTCCTCTGGCCACAAAAAGAGAAATCACAAGTCAGAAGGAAATGCTGTAGTATTTTCATAGGTCTAATAGATGATGTGAAAAAGCGAATTGTCAGGGAAAACCAAAATCACTCTGAACACTGCAGCATTTAGACCAGCTCTTGGCTAATTGCTATTCTAGAGAGGTACAAAATAAAAAAGCTAGAAGGCATGGTGCTGTTGATTACATCCGTAGGATCTACTGGTCTAAGTATTCTCACACAGCCAGTTGGCTCCTCTTTGAAATTTCTGAGGCCAGCCTTGCCTGTGGCACGTGAGCTTGGTGCAACAGGAGAGAAAGGCAATCGCCATGGAAAGTGAGGGGATAAAGAAACTGCCCACTGAGCACCGAGCTTGCTGCTCACAGAGCTGCTGATAAATATCGCAGGTTTTATCTGGAAGGTCTGAGGTCCTCCTCATCGTGAATTTGTAATTTTTCTCCTCCTCCGCTCCTTAACATTTCAGAGCAAGGAGGAGCAGGCTACTCTGCTTGCCCTAGATGAGTCACTCCTCCAGATAAGCCTGACTGACTTCAAAACTCAAGTTACTCTGCATCAAGTCGAGAGAGAAAAAAGCAGACTGCAAATGTGGGAATGCTCCTGCCAAATTCCAGTCCCCGTCACATAAAGTAATGCTATTTCATGTGTGAGGTGATGTGCTGTTTTGAACTGTCTTCAGCTGATTATAAAACAAAAATGATGTTGCAATTGTCACACAAAGGCTCTTGACATAGCAGGGGAGAAGACTTCAATCTGTCACAGCCTGTTCTTTTTGAGGGAGAAAAGGTGACTGAGAAAGTGTTATTTGGCACAGTGAATCAGAAGCAGAAATATAGTCTTCCTTCATTTTTTTGGATGCGTTTACACTTGCTAATATGCCACTCAGTACTCTTAAAAATTCAAATATTCGTTCCTACCTGGCAGCAAACTGAGAATCTACTTTCCTAGGTACGTGCCAGAAAAATACAGCTTCTTCAAAACCAGAAGCTTCAGTCAAATGTGCAATACAACAGTTAGAGAATGTTTCACTGACCTGCAGACAGGCTGCTCTCTGTTTCGGATGTCTCAGCCGGGGAATTCCGGCACAGCCCCAAGGCAGGAAGATTGCCTTTGTGCTTTCCCATCTTCTGAAAGTACCCAGCTCACTTCTAGAAAACTTGTTAGTGTGGAGACAGAGCTCAAGCAAGTTATAAAAGTGGCTATTCAGACCCTCAGACTTTGGTTGGAACACCTTCTTTATCACAAAAGAGGCTGAGGGAACTGGGGGAATGTCAGTGTATGACTGACAGTGAACCTGCCTCCATATGAGCCTCCTGAAGCAGAGCAGTAGTGCTTTATGGCAGTGCAGTCGGGCAGCCACCTTGCCATAAAGAATATGAGCCAGGGCTTTTTCAAAGGAATTCTCCAATGAGTCAAAAACTATCAAAAAACATTTACTTGATATTTTTGTAGAGAAGGGAGAGAAAGGTTCTGTATAAAAGTGTTGAAAAAGTCCTTAATATTCTGATAAGCTTAGCCATGTCCAGATAACAGTCTGTCATCCTGGAACAGAACAACTTGCAGGGCATAGTAGTAAATTTAGCTCTTCAGTCTTTGCTTTTCCTAATCCTGACCATGGGCACACCTGATTGATGCACTAAATGGCCCCCATACAGCTGAGGCTGTAATACCCTCATCATGCGTGTCTTACAGAACCCATCAGTGAACATAACCCCCCGGACCCAAACAGTAATGGTAAGATAGACCCAAGTCAGTAAGAAATACCATGCTCAGAGCTACTCTCGGGCCTTTACTCAATGTAGATCAGCTGCTTCTGCTTGGCCTTGAGGTAGAGAAAATTAAGATTAACATTCAGGTTATTGCTAGCAATCACAGGGGCAGGAGAATTCAGTTTATTACTACAAGAGATCACTGGGATCACTTCAATACTAGATGATGAGGGGAAAACCTGGGTTATTGCCGGCTGAAGTCCAGCTCTCAGAGCTGTAGTTGCAGAGACTGACAACCAGCTGTGGAGGAAAGGAGGAGATATTGGGCAACTATTACACAGTGTTAGAGATAAGAGATACGGTTACATTTTAGATGTGGAAATACTGAACAAGGAGAAATAATCCTGGATTGCACAAGACCAGAAAGCTGGTATGAAGTGACAGCTGACAGGACCAAATGCTCTAAGTTAAATTTTGGCCCCATGAGGGTTCATGCAGGACAGGTAAGGGGGGTATACGTGAAGTGGGGCTTTAGGGGTGGGCTATTGAGTTTGCTGCTGGATCCTGCAACATCTGTGGGGGGAGCAGCAGGTAAGTCAAGAGTCAAACAGCTTAAATTTACTTTTTTAACTGTTAGGACCTGTCTCAAGTGATAGTTAAAAATAGAATTTGGCTTAGGGTGGTGATTACAGTCAAAATCAGGCAGGAGTGAGCTACTCAGTCTTCTGGGCTAGCAGGAACTGTTGGGCTGTAGTGAGGGTTTGGGACCTCTGCTGAGAGGCTCATGCTTTGCCAAGTTTACTGGCTTAATTTTGGTTTGGGTTAGGGGAAAGAGGATCTGAAAAGTTTAATTTTTGGATTGTCTAAGGCCCAGGGAAGTATGATGGCAGCAGGTTCTCCCAAGGAGCTTAGGGAAGATGAGTTTTCATCTTGGGTTAGGAGGGACTGCATAAACTAAAGCACCCCAGATTTAGAGCCACAATTAATCCTCAGTCATTGGCTCATTCTTCTCCAGGTCTTGTCCCAGCCCTACAGAGCCAGGGAGATATGAAACTCTCTCAGTCTCATCCCTAAACCCAACTGGCACATCAAAAGAATTTCACATGCCTTTACTCACAGAACAAATAAGTAACTGCTCTTCAGCCCCCACACCAGCTGCCCTCATCCAGACACACTAAATTTGCAGGGTCAATGCACTTAACGCTCCTGAAACCAATGCTACCCAGTACCCTATCCTTTAAACCTAGCTCTAACACTAACCCTCATTCTTTGCTATACTCGAACAGCCCATATCTGAGTTATACACAAGCCAATTGCTCTGCTGGCATTTGTGCTCAGTCCATCTCAGTGGGTCTTCGACACTGTCTAACATTGCTCAAAGTCATTCTTACTGCAACATGGAGACTTGTGCATGACCCAAGACAAGAAAGGGTTTTTCCTAGCATTGTGATGTTCCAGCCAGAGGGTTTGTTTATAGTGGAATTAAAACAATGGCAGAAGACAGGCAAGAACCCTAAAAATCTTTGCTGATGACCATGTCACATATAAACATAGCAAAGCATACAAAGCTGTAAGCTGCTTGATTCTCAAATCACTGATTGATGATCCTGCTTTCTCATTTACTCAGAAGGAACAAGTCACTGACCAGATACTTCTTCTCAGCAACAGAGACAGGGTCTCAAGAAGTGGGTCCTCTTTAAGCTTTCTTAAGGTGGGCCTGCTGCCTTTAATGGTATTATTTGCAAGCTACCTGCATGTGATTCCTCATTAGCTTCTACATGCACACAGCCGGTGCATGATAGACCTTGACAGAATGTGTATATTTGGCAAGATCGTGAAACCATACTTATGTCCAGGTCACTTTGTCCTGGTTTTATATCAAAGCTTTTCATATCAACAGCAGTTTCATTTCGGTAAGCTAATAATAGCCCTCAAAAAATTCAATGTATCAGCATAAAGGCTTCTCACGGCTGAAAATTTAATTTGGAAGTTTATGGTGCACAAAGGTGGAGCAATGAGGAAGCTGACATGTTAGCTTAGGCTAAGGCACAGCCTTGCGTTTGCATAGGGAGGCCTGTGGCAAGGTTTTGCTGTTGTCTTTAGCTGGATCATCAGTTAAGCCCTGTGAGATCCAGTAATTATAACTCGGTTCTTTGGGTCCAAACTTTAGTTCTACTCCAAGCCATTAAACCCCAGACCAACATAAACTAAAGTATATTATCCCTACCCAGCCCTACAGCTGGTCATGCTTTACTGCATTTATGCTCTTCTGAGCTTTTATTAGCTTTGGTCTTCCCAGCAATAGCACCTGTTTTTTGTCTCCGTCAGTCCTTAGCCCCAACCTCAGCTCTAGCCAGACCAGTAAGAAACTTGAGCAACTCAAATCTCCAGAATTAATAAATATCAATATAGATCAAAACACAGCCTTGCAGTCTGGAGGAGCCAGCCAGAAATACTCAGCTCCAGCTTTTCCAGAGCCAGACACCAGCTGATGCCATTCCTAAACCTGTATTAGTGGCCATGCAGAACAGCCTGTGCCGTCTTTGAGCTATTAACCCCTAAGCAGAACGATGCTCTGGAAAGCAGCTCAGCAGCAGAAACAAGCTTTGTTATGGTATCAGACTTGTCCTTTGAAAATGCCAGTGTGAAGTGCGTTTTAGTTTTCCTTTTAACTATAGCCCAAGCACAGGCCCTGAACAGTGTTATTTTCTGTTTTTCTTTACGCAGAAGTACAGCAGTAACTGCACATATGAGTGAAGAAATATTTGTAGATAAAGATTGCTTTTCTCAATGCCTCATTGTAAAATGAACACCTCAAAAAACAGTCATCTATGTCATGCTATTGTTGCTATTTTGGCACTGCTTTTGAGAAAGCCGTAGTGCAGTTAGTTTAGTCAAGGTCATGAGAGCAGTTCCACCAGGATGATGCACATTTTCCTGGATGAATAATCATAGTACTTATGATTATCTCCAAGCTATGTTTTCATAATAGAGTGGAATCGATGTATCTGATTCCAGTTCACATACATTCATTTTGCTTACCAGTGAAAACTGGTATTACCAGTCTTTGATAAGCACTTAAATTAATTCCTTCTAGACATTTCATTTAATGCCTTTCAGCCTGATGGAGTTAAATTAGCAGAACTAACTACTTAGGAGTACTGAGAAAGAAAGTAAAACATTTTTAGGATTAGATATTTGAGACAGGTTTACACATTAGCATATTAAATCCATACAGTGCAGGTGTTAAAGAGGGCTTTAATTACTCCCTAATTAGAAGCAAACCTTTGATAAAAGCAGTGTGTGTGTATCTGAAGACATGGGCTTCCCTGTGGGTGGGAGAACAGCATCGCTATGCAGCTGCGCACTACACTGCCACTATGTGTTTTAAACAGCACTGTGATATCACTTCTTTAGAGAAGGTTGCATTCTCAATGTAAGTGGTAATGTAAAGGTATTATTTTCCTCAGTTTGTTTAAGAGTAGTATTCAGATCTGCAGTGCTGCTTTCACTTGGGAGAACCAGATTCTTGCCAGAAACCTGGGGTCGAGCACTCGCAGGTCTCCAGTCGTGCCGGGGAGGTCAGGTGTGAAGCTGCACCACTATATGGCTTTATCTTGTCTCTCTTACTGGAAATTACAGATCTGTTGGCACCTTGGCATCTGCTACTACTTTGAGGGAGAAGGCCCACAAATGCTTTCTAATGGAAAGGCATGAACCACCATCCTTTGCTGGTCTGACAGAATGGGAAACCTGTGTGGGCAGTTCATGTTATGCCCACATGGTCTTGTGGATCAGAGTCTCCCGGTGATGATCACCCAGTGTGGAAGGGAGAAAGCAATAGGTCATTTCAGAGTTTTTATTGTGAAAAACACGTACACCTGTGGACGCTGCCTGCATATGAGTTAATGTGCAGATGAGACACTTCTAATAAGAAATTCTGGAATATATAAGTATCTTCCTGGTAGTTACTTTTTACTGAAAAGGTCTGAAAATCTGGATTATTACAGTAAAGAGAAGATGTATGCCAGCTTGCCATATAACCAGTGTCCCAAGTGTGGTTTATTTCATTAAAACATGCCATTTTTCAGATAGAAAGTGCTATCACTTGTTTGGCAGTCTTCTCCTTGATTCTTATTTCATAAATAACACTTTACACTCACCTTTAAATGTGTAAGGCATAGATATGTGGGGATCTGGCAATAGTTATTGAAACCTTCAATAAAAACATTCATCTCTACTCTCCATTCTCTCCTCCTCTTTCTTTCTTTTGCCCCAGTACAAAGCAGGAAAGAAAAGATTGGAAAATATGGACGAAGCTTGAATTGAATGTGTTTGAGAAATACCGCTTGTCAGAATAAGCAGAGAAATGCACTGTTTAAAATAAGTTCTGAAATGTCACCCTTCAGAATATGGATGTTTATTTTCTAAATATTTCTTCTAGGAATATGAGTTTGTGCTGTATGGCTTTGTGCGTTATAGCCTTAAGTCTGCTTACATCGCATCTCTGAGTCTTATGGAACCCTCTTGTTAATGGCTCAGTAATCGTGGAACTCTGAATTTCCATCTTTCTCGTTATTTACTTAGTCATTTTACTGCTTGAGAGATATGTCAACTGGCAAAAAATGTCAATAAGTACTTTGTGTGCATTACATCTCTGTCTGTTATATTGGGCATTTTTGGTGGCTTTCACAAGCCGGGATTTTTTTCCTTTTTCTCAGAGATAAATTTGGCAGAAGTCCATACGTGCTAACAAAATTTGGCATAATAGAGTTTTTATTCATAAACAAGTAAATAAAAATTAGTTCTCAAGTGAAACTGCAGATATTTGAGTTTTCCCCCAATGGGAAAAAAAAAAGGCAAAATCTGTTACGTTTTATATTTACAGAACATTACCAGAACATTTAAATCTCTGGTTAGGCTACACTATTAGCAGAAGTCAGTGAGATATCCTTGACTCAGGACCACAGGTGTAAAGTAAGTGTGAAATAAGGAAGGGAAGTTTGTGAACGCAGTGTTGCTTCTGTCTTTCACTTGTTTTACTCCTTGTGCCAAGAGCCAAAAAAATGAGGGTAAAAAATGAGGGTATGGAAGGTCAGAGGGAGGAGACTGAGAAAGTGAGTTTCAAGGTTTCTTTAGCTTTTTCTGTTGCTCTAGAAAAACCTTTTGCAATTCAAAGAGCACACATTCAAGCAAAGAGGCAGACCACCACTTGCCCAAGCTCATTTCTCAGCTCTAAAAGGTGCTGCCATAGGTGTGTGCCATCATGTAACTGTCCTCGTTTTAGTAATGCCAATGTGAAAGTTCCTATATGGGATCAAAGGCCAACCTCTTTGTGTGCATGTGAAGAGCTGGATGGTGACAATAAGGCTGGACGTAGCTGGTGTGGGAGCGCTCATTTGGACTGGGCAGTGGCGGACGCCATGGTGGATAGAGAAGAAGGAAATGAAGCACTTCTGGAAACATTTTGGTTTGGAAGCATTTGTTTGGTTTGGAAGCATTTTGGCCAGTTGTTCAAGATAACATTATTTCTTTTAAAAAAACCCACAAAACCAAACAGAAGACCTTTGCATTTGTGTGACTTGAGTTAGGTCTTAATACAATACTGTGTTCCCGTAAGTATGTATCTCTGCTACCCTGCAGAAACAAAATGTATGTATTTGAGCTCTTTGTTGTGTTCTCTCTTTCTTGACATGTCTGTTGAGAGTAATTCTCCCTAATCTTCTAAAGTGTGATGAATGCACGTTAGCATTGCCATAGCAGGCTAAGGGAAATTTAGGGGTAAAGGGAAAATAATTGCTTCTGTGACACCTTTGTCGTGCAGGAACCCGAAATTAAACAAATGTAAAATCCAGGGGAGGTGTGGGGAAGTGGTACAATGTCAAAGCACTTAGTTTCCTATTCCTTCTTGAGCTTTTTACTCTTCTGCTCTTTCTGTTAAGAACAAGTCATCTCTCAGATTTGTTTCTTTCTGAGAAGAGTCACATCTGCATTTATTTGTAGCTAAGGAGCATCCGTCTTGGCTTAATCAGAGGATCTTAGAGTAATTCAAGTGTTACTTGGTCTCTGGTGCACAGATCACCTGTTTCAAATAGGCTTTTACCCCAGAGACAGACATCCAGAAGGAACTCAGGCCATGCTGCTTCTACCCTGGCTTTGTTGTCTTTGTGTGCCCTTGGTGGCTGGCACAGAAGCCACAGGCTGCTCTGAAATCCAAGGGCTTCCTTGCTCACCCTGCTGTGACACAGCCTTGTGATGGCAAGCAGGAGCAACATCTCCATAAGGTCCACACCCATGAATCACAGGCCTCTGAAAGCAGGACAGGCAAAGGGGGCTCACTCTTTCTTGTTTTGCTGTTTTCCTTAAAACTTCACAGTCCTCCAAAATGGGACAAAATACCTCATAATTCCGCAGCTCTCCTGAGGTTGCATGTTCCAGTGATGGATGGCATTTGCCACCCGTGACAGAGAAGATACAGGCAAGGGATGCAGTGCTTGGATTAGCTATTGCAGCAACCAAAGTGCGGAAGTTGCTTGTGCATGCTTAAATAATGACAATGCTGAGGATAGTGGAGAAGAGTCCCCCAGGAACAGAGCATGAACATTAATTATAGGGGGGAAAATATATTATTAACATCAGACAGCACACTACAGGAGATCCCAGTGTGACTATTAAAGGAAATTAATTACCACCTCTCTTTACCTTTCAGATCACCGCTTCTTTATAATGAGAATAATTCCTTCATGTTACCACTAGTATTATCAACTGTAAGAGAATAATTTTTCCTGGTATTCCATTCACTGCTATTGTGCATCTGTATGTTTTGAAAATAAATACCTCCAATGGATGCATTGCATCCCCTTCAGGGGGAAGTTCTTCAGACTAGGCTCAGGCTCTGTAAAACAGAGAGATATGCTAAAACACTCATTCTTCTGCACTGATAAATGTGAAATAGCATTTTCTGTTTAAATTATTTTCCACGTAACCCACTCTTCTAAAATAGAGCATAAGGAGATACTCCTTTTTAGACTTCACAATCACTGTTTCCATATCCCAGCGTATTTTCCAAATATGTATTGCGTGAACTCGCATGAGAAATTTTTGCTGGTAAAGTCAGAATTGAGGTCAAAACTGGACTCAAAGAAAGCTCATTACAACTTTAACATCTGTAATCCACCCTGAGGAGAGAAATGAATGCAGCGAGCAGGCTATGGATGCATTGTTTCCATTGTACTCTTGATTAACTTATAATTCACAAGTGAGGGAGTGTGAAGGAGACTACTGACTGATGGAAGGTCACCAATTCCAAGAGGAAATAAATGATATATAGGCATCCCATTCATCACTTTATTTGTGTAACAACATTTGGGATTCTGTCTCTCTAGAGTAAAGTCTATTTAAAATCTTTTAATATTTTTGCAAAGGCAAGTCTGGGGAGTTTGTGTAATCTTAGTAACAAAAGAACCGTATATAAAATCCACGTCATCCCAGGGCAACTAGTGACTTTTTCCTTGAAGAGGGTGCTAATTCCCCAAATTCCTCATGATTGTCCTTGGATAGAGGCCAGTAATTATCATGATTCTTTCATTCCCGTATGAAGATCTGCCATCACCCTATTATTTCTAGTGTAATAACAATCCTAAGCTTTGCTGTAAGGTTCACCTTTGCATTACAAGCAATACCTGCTTCTTGGAAAATCCTTTATTACAGCTATGGATATAATTACTGTCAGGTTCCCAAATTCTGGTATACAGTGAAGATACGGCATCCATTGCTCCCTTTCTTTGTAGAAAAGCAGATAGCCAAATATCTGCAAACATGCATCAGGCTCCAGAACCACTATCTCAGTTTACCACATTGAAATGGATGCAGTGAAACAGTAGCCAGTCTAAGCCTGGAAGCAGTAGGAAGAAATCAACATACTCCCCTTGTAAAGACCGTAGAGAGTTTGATTTAAATAAGACTCAAAACTAGGAAGTGGTGGCTAATAAAGACATCAGGACTAGATGGAGAAAAGCCCTCTGCATATATCCCTATTTGTACATCAGCTAAGTAATACCGTGGCAATAAGGCAGCCAGATATGAATGAAATGGCACTTCATTTTCTTCTACAGTTTATTGCAGAAATAATAAATACTGTGTTGCCCAGAGTCAAATTGATGTGTGTGATCTTCTGTGTTTTTGGTGGCTAATAAGATTGCTTTGGAGCAGGTCAGTGCACATTCATACTTTCAATTGCTTGGGACAAAAGCAAACTAAGTGTACCATGAAAAATGTCATCATATAACATGGCATCCAAAAGATGATGTATGTCATTACTGTGATATTTTTATTATGCCTCAGAGAAAACCCATTTTAATGCACAGTTGCAAAAAGAACCACAGTTCTTAGGGCAAAAAAGACACACTAAACAGTGTGGACTAGTATTTTCTATCACATAAACTGGCAGAACTGCAAAAATGCAGGAGATGGGACATAAGCTGCATCTTTCTGAGTGTTTTGGGTTGTTTGTTTGTTTGTTTTTTAGTGGTAAATTTGAATTGAATTAAGTCCTAATGCTGGATTTTGTAATAATGCATATTTAGAAAGACTGAATTACTAGATAAGGAAACAAGAGAAAGCTATGTCATGTCTGCAGAAGGAGTGTGGAGGAATCAAGACACAATATTAAAATAAATTCTTAAACTGCAGAGATTTCCTTTGTTCATCCTACTACACAACAAATATGACGCTCAGTATGACAGAAAAATGTCTTTGGCCAAATTCTGTCCTACAGCATGCAGTGTGACTGGAGCTGTGCTGAGTGGGCAGACTCCACATTAGCAGGAAACTTTTTTATAAAAAAAGCAACTGCTGTGCTTCGTCATTACAGCTCCACTTCGTTGACTGTGTGTAGTGCTGGATCACAATTCCAGGTCAGTTTTACAGAGTTTTAGCTCCACAGATTTCTAAGATCTTACTGTCGTTTCTCACCGATGTGAGTGAGAACAGAGCCTGGCCTCATTAACCATTCCAGCTGACATACTGGAGGATACCATAGGAAAGTGGTATTTCCCCCATACCACACCTGGATGGGGCAATGCTGCTGGAGGAGGTGGAATACAGCAGGTGTCTTTGAACGCATGTTAAGAACAACGGGTCAAAGATTTGGTTTGTGGTGATTAGGTTTTGAGAGAGAAGGAGAAGCAGCCTGTCTTCTGAAACATGACACAAATCTTCAGTCTTTATTTGAACATCTCTTTGGGATGACAACCTATGATCCTGCTTTCTGTTTTTTAGGGTTGCTTTTTTTTTCCTTCCTATGGTTTCCGCATGACAGCATCTGCTTCAGTCTGTGGTTTAATTCCTCGGGAGTAGACTAGTGAAGCAAAAGTGCCTGCATCTGTGAAAAGGATAATAGAGGAGAAGGGGTCAGAGAACCTCTGTTTCCCAGGGAGCTTTCTTAATGTACCTCACCACTGACTCAAAGATACATTGCGATCCATGGCATAATCAGGGCAATTCCTAGCACCACCTGGATTTTCTTTCAAGGTTTCTTATCCAAGCTTTACCCAGTCTACTATTGCTTATCTGTACAATTGAAAATCATCCTAGCAGCCAGGGTATTTGAATGCAACACAAAATAGTTGAAAGCTAGCTATGAATTTAGAAGCTGTGCTAGCTGTTGAGAGATTTATTAACTTTTTTTTCTGGGTAATGGGCAAGTTAGAACCTTTCAATATTTCAGAAAGAGAGCAGAAAATACCCCTGAGGACAGGCTGCCTAAGCTCTGATCCTGTATCTGAAGTCCAGTATCAATGTTTCTTCTCAAGAACAAAGTAATTCATTCAGCTAAAAGAGAGTGTTTGACTTTGAAAATTAAAATCAATGCTTTAATTCAATACACATACAATTACCAGCTGTCAAATGGCATGTAATGCACTTTTACTGAAAAAAACAACAGCACAAAAGACCAGAAAGGAGGCTTTGACAAATGTTAGGATTCTCATAATGATTTTTTGTGTTTGTTTTTGAAAGCAAGACTGCAAAGTTAAGCGCTGTAGATGATAGGGCATTACACAGAGGATGTAAAAGGACCAATGGTGTTTTTCAGAACACATATCACTGCTGTCTGTAATGCTCTGTGTCACAAATATATGGTGATTAGCTATTTATCAGTATGAAAGCACATCATAAAACATTCTACATATCATTGAGTTTCTAATAGTCTGTGTCACTGTGAAGATTAATACATTAAGTCAGTCCACACAAATTCATGAAATACATTTCTTAGCCAAGATTTGTGTTGGGTTTGGCAAATGGAGGATGAAACACTGATGAAACGGGAATATCTACTTTTGTTGACTAGTCTGTGGAATAACACATTTGTTTTTCCACTCAGGGGGTAATAAGAATGCCCCTGGTACTGCTGTCAGCTTCCAAAATACCTCACCGTCCTGTTCTACTACTACAGCCCTCCTTAGTCTATATTTTGGGCCATGGCTTACCTATATTGAACCCCTCCAGATCTTTATGCCATGTGAAGGCATGCTAAAGACCAGCACTGCATATTAAGGTCAGTATTTTCAATTTTGGATGTCAAGTTAAATCTATATTTACCCATCTGACTAACTACCCTTCCAAGCATCCTTCAATTCCAGTGATTTATCACTACCTGTGTTTCTACTTGTACTTCTCCAGAGCTCCACTGTGTCTAAGGATACCCTGAAAATCCTATTTTATCTAAAAGATAACGAATGCGATTGTTTCTGAAAACAAAGAAACAAATCAACCTTAACATTACAAAAGGAGAATTGTTTGAAATCACATAAGACCTCTGAAAATCCATCCACATAATAAGACATCTTAATATACTGCCGTCGCTAGTTCAAAACCCTGTGTTTGAAAATGTTGCCCTGAACCCACTCAGAAATACATGTTTTAGAATTAGACGAATGATGAATCCAAGGGAAATATAACCTTCTCAGGATAGAAAGTGACTGATGACACCCATCCCCAGTTTAGGGGGGAAGGTGGAAGTTCATTTAGATTGATTTATTAATGTTTTGTCCGGAATCAGTAAGATACTTGATAATTAATGGCACAGAAATATGAGTTCAGCTGAAATCCTTCATAAATTAAAAGTATTTAATTTAATAGTAATTTAGAGGATTTTGCAAAGTGCCGGAGCAAGACAACTGCATTTGCAGAGGAAGCAAGATTGAGAGAACTGTCTCCTGGACTGATGCAAGTAATGTATCTTTATAGCCATGCGGATCAGAATTCAGTACAAGTATTACTATCCTTCACACCAATATTTCCATGAACAGAGAGAAAAAAAATATATCAGGAAAACTGTTCTCTCACACTTTACTCCTCGCTCTTTAGCTGCCTAAAAATTTACTGCGTGCTTCAGATTATAGTTTAAGACTTCTCATTTTTTCAGGAAAATGTCCATTTTAAAATAGCTTAGAACAAGACAGTGGACCGACTGAAGCACAGCTGCAACGGTGTTGCAGTTAATTCCTGTAAAATATTTCTGAGTGATAAAGAGATAAGAGCAAATCTAAGGAACGCCAGCTTTTTATGGCTTTCAGTTCCAGCTTACCGCGACTGACAGTAGCTTAAACCCTTTTGGATACCCAAGCAGTGGCAGTCAGATGCCAATTCCTCATGGCCAACGCGTACATCAGGCTTTAGCTCTTGTAGCAGCACTCACATGCTTCCAGATATCCAGCTCCAAAGCACAAGACATTATTTAAGGCAATACAGAGCCTCTGACTGAGGCACTGGATCCAGTACAACAGAGGGGAGTGGGAATGGTGTATGCTTGTGTGGGAGGAAGGCAGCAGAGTGCCATGATCCCCAGAGTGGTTTCACTTGAGAGGAGAAGGTACCGGCCGAGAGTGCCATGAACAGAGGGGGAAGCAGGACAGGGAGAGGCTATTCCTGCCCAAGGGACAGAAAACCTATAACTGGGTCCCCAAAATGTACCTCTTAGCCCTATCGCCTTCCAGATTTTGGACCAAGATAGCTTTTTTCAAAAAAAACAGGTCAGTTGGACATTAATGGAGCAACATTGAAAAGGGTGGGTGACCTAGACAGACCCCACTGTGCACTGCAAAAGTGCTTTTTGAATTTTCTGTGCAATTTTCCCAGGTAATAATTTTTTTCGGTAATATGGAGCATTTCACTTAGGAAAGGTAGATTTTATTTTTTCGTACCCCATGTCCTTGAGAGTGAGGTGGTTAGAAACAGCAAGGTGATAATTTTCAAAGAGAGAGCTAAAGGGCTGGGGCTGAGATTTGGATGAGGATCTCCCTTTTTTCTCATGCCCATTTGAAAAGTCCTTCTCTGCTTTGGGGGATTTGAGCGACTCCCTGCTGCAGAGTTTAGGACTGGAACATGTTCAGTCGTGGTCAGAGGGGATAAAGTGTACTTAACTCTCTGCTCTTTAGGTGTTTTAGATTGGCACAGGCTGAAAGGTTTAGAATTCTGAAGTTTACACATTCACAAAGTCTTGGTGTTCCAATTTAACATTATGTACTTTTTTCACTTCAAGTAGGAAACAATAGGAACAAGTAGAATAGTTTTCTCAGGATCTTGCCTTTTGAAGTATCCAGAGGGAGTAGGATGGGGGGGGAATCACCCACAGGGAACCTAATATTTTTCTGTTTAAAAGCAAAAATTTCCAGATGCGAATGTCCCCAAAATAGTGTGGCAGTAGGATAAGGTATAAATTTTTCAAAGTGAAGTGCCACGACATCAAATTTTTTACTACCTTTGGCACAGTTTCTATAAATTAATGCCTTTCTGTGGACACTAAATTTGCTACAATTTCTATAGCCACCCTTGAGACTGCTTTAAACCCACTGAACAAGGAGCAGCAATAGCATTTCTGCAACCAAACATCCCAATCCATCCAGTGACAACAGAATTTTTCCTAGGGTCCCCAAAACTGCATTTGGGATCCCTCTTTTTGTGTGGATACTAGAAATAGGGCATGAGGCTTTCCCTTTTCTCCTCGTCTCAAGCCATAGCCCTGCGATTTACCTCTCCCAGCTGCTTCACATGAGGCTGTGAGCCAGAGGACCCCGCCCGACCCCAGTCTCAGCTCCCTGCGAATTGCTTCTATTTCTTTCCTCTTTCACTTTTTCCTTTCCCCCCGCCTAAATTGAGCTGCCCTACATAAACTTTTTTTGGTGACACTGGGTAAATATGTAAACCAGCAGACCTATAGTGAGCTGCATTGATGCTTAGCTACTTCTCTACGGTCAGATTAGATAATACTTAAAGAGCTGCAGTCACAGTACTGGCTACAGAATAGATAGGATGTAAAATACCTTACTTTCTGCAGGATGGTTAATCCAAATTTTTTAGATTAACTTCAAAATTCATGGTGCATTGAGGGTTCAAGTCCTGTTTTTCCATATGTGGTGCTCCAGTAATGGCCATGGCACTGTGAAATAAAATGTGATTCAGCATGAGTTGAGGTCTAGAATTATGTCAGGTTTCTTCCTCTCCTAGGGTTTTACACTGGTAATTACGAAAGATAGGTAACAGTGCGCCACAACTGATGCCCTTTGGAACACAGACACACACTTAGTGTGCGTGTATGAATATTTGACACAGATGGCAAATAAAATAGCAAGTTAACTTGACATTCTGACAGCAAATTTTCTTTCAAGTGGAAAAGGAAAATGCACATTCAGAATGGAAAGCAGCACCCATCACAACCAAAAGGTGCTTTCCTACCAATATCATTTGGCACAGAAGAGAGATTATTTTGCAGTCCTAACTCGTGCAGTACATAACCACAGAGTGAATCAGCACATCAGTATTTCACTGTGGTTTTCAGACTGTCTCTATTCCTTTTCAAAGTTAATATCTGGCAGAGGCATAATTTCATCTTTCGCTGTGGGGCTTTTAGTGACTTCTCTGTTTCTAAAATGCCACAGTTGAGTGAATATGCTAAAATCTCAGTGCACTTTATACTCTGTGGACTGTATCCTTCATTTAGCCCGTGTTCAAGAGGACATTAGCCTGACACTTCGTAAAATCTCTGCTTCTTTTCGGTCAATAGGGAGAGTTTAATGTACAATATGAAATAGAAAGATGTTGGTGTATGAATAAAAATATAAACAAAAGCAGTTATAGTTCTCTCATTCCCCCATTTCATCAGTTTAAAGCTGTCTTTATGCTAGTCAGAGACGGATCACTGGAATGCACTATGGATTAAAAAATGGAGTTTTTCAATTTATTTCCTTGTGTATCATCCTTAGGAGGATATCTGAATTTTGGAGCAAGATCAGTTCTAATTGATTTGAAATAATCGAATTCCAGACCGACTGTGTATTGATTAATTATTTCAGACTGCATTTAAATTGAACGTACAGCTTACACTGTAAACTTGTGTTCTTCGGGATCCCACTTTTCAAGTCACAGCTACATAAAGGGATGGCTGAATTGGGGTTTATACCCAGAGGACCCAGGGAGAGCAAGGCTAGCTGCCTCGCAAGCTCGCCACGCAGCACCGCCACACACGTCATGTAAGACAGCAGTGTTTCACCACAAAAATAGAACATCTATCAATTACGGTTGAGGAGGCAAAAACCTCCCTATAAAATTCAGACAAAATCCCCTGAGAATGTTGAAGCCAATAGCAGAAAAGGGGACATGAGGTATAGTAAGAACTGACGAGTTAAAGAATTTCCCATGCAGGAAAGTGATATCGCCCCTTAAAGCTGGCCTTCTACTGGAGAACGACTATGCAGAGATTTTTCTTGCTTTGGTACTGGTTTGGGGTTTGTTGCTCCATATCTTATTTTTTAGTCATGCTGACTCATAATAGTTACCATTACCTAAAATAAAGAACAGGAAATGCTATTGGCTCGGTACAGTACATGTTTGAACTTCCATAACATTTTGTTTCTCAAATCACTGTATTCCCAGTAGCACAGCAAAAATCATTTGCTTTAATGCAATTGCTAATAATGATGATATCAACACAAACCTCTGTTTGTTCATGTGTTAAGCTCATTGAATAAAGAAGCTTATCATTTATCTGTGTAGAAGCTTTTAATTAGTTTTCTGAATTTACTCCAGAGATTAATGGGTAGATGATATTCAATATATGCTTTATTGTTTTAATTTCTTTATTGAGATATCTGAATTTGTATGCTCTTCTCTCTTTGATCCTTTCTCTCTCTCTCTCTCTCTCTCTCTCTCTCTCTGTTAGTAACTGTAAAATATTTGGCTGCAAACAGACTCATAAAAAAAATTCCACTAGGCCATTGCGTCTGGGTGGTGGTGGGTGATTTATAATTTAGGACGCAGCAGCAAAATCCACTCTATCAAGGATTATAAACTGTACTCAGAAAACACCATTTATACTGGTGTCACTTGCTGGCACTTTTCAAGATTTCCAGTAGTCATTTGGGGAGGTGCCTTTTCCTGCTCAGATGGGATTAATAGTTTGTGAACTCAGGCGTATCTTTTTTATTGAGATTTCTTTTGACCTTTTCCCCCAGCTACCACCTTTTCCCCTGGCCCTAGCCATCAACCACTGTTGGCCACCACAGCATGGCTCCTGCCACCCCTCAGTCTCCTGCTCGCCCGTGGACTGCTCTAGTATGACAGAGCCATCCTGTACAACTACCTGGTCTCCTCCATCTGACAGGTCTCTGTTTCATGTGGGTCTCATCCTCTGCCTCTTTGCAAGGTCACATGGTCTTGTTGAAGTCCACATGGGGACCTAGAATGGATAAAGCTAAGCCCTTGAGCTGTTTAGGAAAAGAACTTTAAATCTGTACTTCCAAGGGAGCAGTGGTGTCAGTGACTTCCCTGATGGCAGCCAATATCCACAGACAACTGCCATTCTGGTGCAGGGTCTGTGCCCTCTTGTTGCCAAGAAGGGAAATTGAGCCCAAGCTGCATCATTCATCTTTGCTCTTCCTAATTTCCTGTGTCTTGGGAGAAGGTGCACCTTCAAAGTGCAGTAAAAGGGAATGGAAACCCTAAGTAAACAGTGTGTCATTTTTATTAAAAATAGTGCCCTGTGTAAATATAAAGTTCAACATTATGGTTTTGTTGGCCCAGTAGGAGAAGGATTAAAAATGCTCATTAATGGGATTTAAAAGTAGGAGTTCAGTTATATTAGCTACAAAAATATAATTGTCATAATTAAGATTGCAAAGCACTAACGAAGCTCTTTAATAATTATCCTTTTTCCTTAGAGATTCATTTTGTAAAACCTGATTTGAATTTTACATTGCGCTGGAGGAACTTTGTCATTGTAAAAATGGGAACCACTGGTAGCATGGAGGGGCTGAGAACAGCAGTACTTTGCACATGGGTGGGGATGTGCCAGCACCACAGCTGGGGCATGGCTGCTCACTCTGAGACAGGAGGGACTCAAGGACATGAACATTCTAGATGGCGCAAAATACAGGTGCAGCCTTGGTCTGATGCTGTCTGAACTCTTAGCAGGTTTATGGACTCAGACACGAAACTAGGGGGCGGCAAGAGTATTCGTCCCCAAAGTGTCATGCAACCAGGCAGGTTGGGTGTCTCTAGCCTTACTATGTCTTTAGCCTTAGTGATGTCCAGGCAGACCCTGATCTGACTGCAGCCTCCTGCCTTGTTCTGGTGAGAAACAACCTTAAAACTCCATAGGCTACATTACCTGCAAGGGAGTCAGAAAGCCATACAGAGCAATAGTCTGTAGGGTTACAGGCTTGCAGGGTCCTTTCTGAGAAGAGAGAGACAGCAAGTTCTCAAAACTAAATGACAACAAATTGTCCATTTAAAAATATCTCCCCCAAACAGCTTTTCATGATTCATCTCCCCAGATGATTAAATATTTAGTTCTGCTGACAGGGGTATGGTAGTTACTATAGAACAGAAAATTTAGTGCGATGTGTGAGTTATAAGCAGATATGTTATCAAGCTGTTAACACAAAAGTGATGGGATTATTGGTGTTGATATTCTGTAATATTGTATAGGGATTTTTTTTCCTGTACAGCAGCAGATTTAGGCCACAGCTTTGTTTCTTGCACGGGGCAGGGAAGTTGTTGCTTCTTGCAGTCTCTCTGCAGGGACATTTTCTCCCACGACTCCCATCTCCAGCCCCCATTAATGGCAGAGTAGCTGAGCACGCATGGGTGTCACCATGCTGCGATGGTCATGAGGATGAGGAAGGCCAAGGAGAGCACTCACTGCCTGGCTCAAGTTGTGATCTGCTCCTTGGAGCTTGGCACTCCAGTTCTTGTTCGTTAAAGAAGCAAACAAATCCCACCCAGTCAGGGAGAAGGCAAGGACTCTGAGAGAGGACGGTCCTTCACCCTAAGTCCTGTTTAATGGAGAAGGAGATGCCACATCAGGATAGGAGCCTAAAACTAGAAGGAAATTTGGCTTCATGTTTAGTTTCTGCTTTCCTGCTGAAATCTTCCCAGAAGCATGTAGCCTCTTATTTCAGCATCTTATGTATGGAGGGGATGATCCAGCTGGTGTAAAATTATGACAGTTAATTGACTTGTATTGTCAAAAATTTAGAATTTCTTTCTGGAGCAAAATTTTCTGCTGTTAACAAAATTACTCCCAGACCCAGAGCTTTTAAAAAAAAGAGTAATTTGGTTATTTGAGAGCCGAGCATAAACACTTAACAAACAAACAAGTGGGGGGAATGAGACCAACCTATGTCAGCTCCTGGACATCTTGCTTTACATTCCAGTGCGACCACAGCCTGTTTAATTGTATGGAAAGAATTAAAACGATCTTGTCAAGACTGTTGCTGCCAGAAAACAAAGAGAACGACTGACAACAGTCCCATTGAAAAAGACTGATTTTCTGCTTGTGTTGATGATTCCCAGGTAGTTCATGCCAAACAAAATAACAATCCTGTGGTTTTGACAAATAAATCTTTATAGTATTATACTTGCATATTCTGCCAGTTTTCCTGTATCAGCTGAACATTTGACCATTAGAAGATCATAGGTCAGATGTTATGTTATTCTACTTATTTGTAGAAGCAAATTAACAGATTCTTACAGCTGAGAATACTTTATAACTGAGACCCTTTTCAAAGGAAGATTTCAGAGCTAATATTTGCAAAATAATCTGTGCAGCTCTACCTCCACATTTAGACCTGGATTTTGCAAAGATATACATACATGAGGGGCTTTTTATAGCAGCATAGAGTTAAGCACATGTTAAAGTCTTTGTAGATTCAGGACTTCTGATACTATGAGGATTAAAGTTTTATAAATACCTAAAACAGATTAAGAACATGAGAAGTAAAGAGAGAAGAAAAACAGGTTTAACAGTCAAGGGCTGTTCTGATGAGAGGCATTTTTCTTCCTTTTTTTTTTTTTTTTTTCTAATTCTATCATAAAGTGAGTATTTTTTAAAATCAATATCTATAAATGGTGTGACAAACACCTGACATCCAGACAAAGTTAAGATATGTGTCTCACATTCTTTTTTCCTAGAGAGCAAGTTTATAAAGTAGGAGGGATGTCAGTGTAGGGGAGACAGTGCACAAGCTATTTCCAGCATAGAGACGAAAAGCGTAACAAAGTAGATTTCAAGAACATATATCATTTAGGAGCTAATTCAGGGGCACTGATTTGTTTAGGATATTTCCAGTGGTAGCCAGCTCAGTAGATCTAGAATCACAGTACAATTCAGGTTGGAAAGGACTTCAGAGGTTTCTAGTCCAACCTCCTGCTCAAAGCAGGGCCAGCTTTGAGGTTAGACCAGGCTGCTCAGGGTTTTGCCAAGTCAGGTCTTGAAAGCCTGCAAGGATGGGGATGGCACAGCCCCTCCAGGCAGCCTGCTCCACTGCCTTGCTGTCCACATGGAGGAAAGTTTCTCCCTCTTCTTTAAACATATGGCCATTATTTCTGACCCTCCCATCCTGTACCACTATGAGAAGTCTGGCTCTGGTTCCTCATTGACCCCTTCTAGGCAATGAGGGGGCCATTAGGTGTCCCCAAAGCCATTTCTTGTCCAAACTAAGCCGTCCCAGCTTCACCAGCCCCTTCGCATGAGGCAAGTTCTCCAGCCTCCACCACACTGCAGAGCTTTCTTCTGTTAATCTATCTCTTCTGTCCTAGAAAACCCCAAACCAGTCACATTACTCTACATGTGGTATAACAAGTGCTGAGTGAAGGAACGTAATCCCTTCCCTTGATCAGGGTCTGTTCCTCTCCATGCAGCCAGGGTGCTGTTGGCCATCCTTGTCCCCAAGGCACACCACTGGCTCACGTACAACATGCTGCTTGCTGCCTGCCAGGACTCTCAGAGCCTTTCCTGCTCCCTGGTCAGTCCATCCTTAGCGTGTATCAGAGTGCAAGGCTCTTCATTCCCAGGTGCAGGACTGGGCAGTTGTCCCCATTGAATTTCATGAGGATTCTTGTCTGTCCTTTACTCCAGCCTCTTAGTCTCCCCCATGATGACAGCCTTGCCTTTGAGCATGAAGCCAGGGTGAATGTTATCCACTGCTCTCTCCCCATCCACAGATCCTGTCATTTCATCATAGTAGGCAGTCAGGTTACTTTTGGTAAATCCACGTTGGCTGTTTCTGATCACCTTCTCCTCCATGTGCCCAGAGATGTGCTCTAACTGGACTCGCTCCATGACTTGTTAGGGACTAAAGTGAGGCTGGCTGGCCTGTTGCTCCCCACAACACTCTTATGGCCTTTTTTGAAGGCCAGAATTTACCTTTCTCCAGGCATAAGGGACCTCCCGCATCTCCACAACCTCTCAAAGATGAGAGAGATCAGCCTAGCAAGGACACCAGCAAGTCCCCCAGCACCCAAAGAGGCAGGTAGTCAATCCCCATTGACTTATATGGGTCATCTTCCCTCAAGCTTCCTCAAGTTCCCTGAGTTGATCCTCACCTGTTGCTGCTGCTTCTGCTCCTCCCTGCCCCTGCCTCCAACACAGAGGTCTGGGAGACCTTGCTGGTGAAGACTGCTGCAAAGAAGGCATCAGTACGTCAGCCTTCTCTGTTTTTCTGTCACTAATTTACCTCCCCATGCACCCCCAGTACTGCAGCAGTCCCACAGTGTCCTTATTCAACCTTTTCCTACTGATGTAGCAGCAGAAGCTCTTCTTGTTGCCCTTGACATGCCTTGCAGGCGTCAACTTTAGGTGAGCTTTGGCTTTCCTGCCACCATCTCTACATACCCTGTAAAGTCAATACAGAAAGACAATACCTCCGCCAGGTGATCTACCATCCCTTGCCACTTTGCTTATGCATAAGCTTTGACAAATGTTTGCTGTGCACAAGCTAGTAATAACTAAGCATTTAGCTGCCCTGTGCCTCAGTTTTGTTGACAAATGTCAGGTGCTGTCATGCAGGGATGCAGGGGTCTGAGCCACCTCGTGCACTCCATGACAAGCCCAGATGCTTCGTCTCCATGGCTCATACAGAAGGCGAGAGGACTGCCAGCAGACCACTGCAGTCACATCCTCCTCTGTTCATCACACGCAGAGATGTTACCAAACTGACCTACTTTCCCCATCCGCCCACGGAAGGCTAATCCTGTTTAGCATTGCTGGAAGGGGACGGGCACGCGGAGAAGGGCTCTGAGTTATACAGATGGCAGTCTTTGCTGATTAATGTTAGTTTAATTTGTTTGCCTTTCTGTTTCCAGCCGTGCGAGGGGAGAGCAGAGCAGCGGTTGAACACGGGGATTCACTTAACCTGTTCACTGAAGTCTGAATAGCTTTAGTCATTCAGTAGTAATAGTAGCAATAAGGGGGATAATGAGCATTCATATACTGGTCTTCATCAGAGATCCCAAGCACTGCACAAACTTTACATGTTGCTCACAAGAAAGAGGCCTCTCACTTAGCCCAGTTGCTCTCCAGCATGGTGCTGCCAACGTCAGCCGTCTCGCTCCTCACTTAAACTGATGTGAACTACAGCACTTCTACACAGGGATTGCAGGCTGCACACCCCAAAATTCAGCCAGCACCAGGGGGAAGCTGAGGGGGAAAGCTGTCTAATACCACAGGCCATAGGTGCAAGGTTTCTGACATGCAGAAAATAATGCCTCTTCCCACTAAACAGAAATACTGTAAAGAATAAAACCAGAATATGCTCTGAGCCCGTACTTCTATTCATCATAATCTCGTAATACTCAGCTCCATTACCTGTGAGCGTCTTCCTGTCATCCCCAGTTCAGAAGAATGGAGCATTAATTTATGTCAAATTCCATTATTTTCATTGTCCGCATGTGGATTATTTTTAATGTCTGTTTTGCTTTAAGCCTGTTACTATCTAAAGATTCATTGTACACATGTGTACATATGTAAAACATGGAGCAGTCCATGAGGTTCATGAAGTCCAATATTTTCTCAAAAAGTTTTCTTCTTTTTTTTTTTGGGAAGCCTCTAAACAACGTCTTCCTTAGTGTAAACAAATGTAGTAACCTATTAAATGCAGGAAGACTGCACTACACACTGTCAGGCCAGAATAGGTAAGTCTAAAGGTATATAGGTAGCTCTAAAGCTGAAGACTTACGATGCTACTGGATTTTTCCTTTACTCCTAAACCCAGTAATTCCCATAACAATCTCAGCATTACATGACCCATGGTAACTTCAGACTGTCATTTCCCCACTGAAAAGTCACATAACTTTCTGAAATAACAATGTTTATCATCAGGAAAGTGATTTTTCACTATCTTTCTGAAGTTTTCTTAAGGCTACTCTGTTTACATTTTGATAAATTATTTTTATTGATATGGGTGGGGATGCGCTGTACTATGGACTCCAGCATGTTCTTGTAACAGTTGGTAGGAATCTGTTGATTCGTTCTGATTTGTGTTTATACAGATTCTTCTGCTGTGTGTTCATGCCATGGCCTTCATGGTGGGATATCCAAGTGCTTCATCCACATCACAGAAACTTGGAACAAGGCATTTAAAATGGTCAGCTAGTCACTTCTTGCCTGTCACCATATGACCTTTCCTACAGCTTCCCATTTGCTAATCTTTCTCTTTGCCTCCCAACAAGGCTTGGAAGGGAAATACTTTACTTGCTAGCATGGTTCATTTCAGAGCTCTGCTTAGCTGAGACAAAGCAGGTAGAGCTGCTGTCCACAGAGGTGCTTCCCAGCATGAACACCCATGGGACACCACCACTGACCAACCACGGTGCCTATCAGACCTTGTTCATCGTGCCAGGCTGGCAGTGGTGCCAGCACAGTGACCAAGCCACATTGTCCCCTATGCTACTGTGTGTCCAGAAACTGTGCCCCTGGCTCATGTCCAGAGACTGTACTCCCTTTTGGTGCCTTCTTACTATGTCTTGGAACCTATTCACTATACACAGGATGCCATGCATGGCTGCATCTGGCCTTTAACTCCTGAACCCCACCAAACATACCCATGTGTCTCCTTTATAATGCTGAGCTCTTCGCTGGCCTCATTCCTCGCCTTCGAAGAGGGGACAGGAGTAGTTCCCTGTTGAGGCAGCACAGAAGCAACACTGAGCAGAGATGGGCCCTGGCAGCTGAGCAATGTGTCTGGAAGGTATGGGAGCATGTCTGCCCTACACTCTGTTGCTCTTTTCCTTCAGCTTTTACAAGGGCGACAGTTGTTGCGAAGGTCAGAAGGTAATTCAAGATGTTTCATGCCAGTTTTTCATCCAATTTTCCATACAACCCTTGCCCATCCTCTGTATTTGAGAGGGTTGTTCTCCAAGAGCAATATTATCGTCTTCACTTAGGATGGTTGTATTGTACCAGCATCCTAAGTGGTCTAAGGGTGAGGCCTAAGGTCTAAAGCTCAGGTACATCTGTAGTGGGTGGGAAGCAGCAGCAGGGTATGGTGGGAACCCCCCTTCTCCCCAGGGCTGAGCATACCCTGTACAGGACAAGTGGTTGAATACCCAAGCAGGCCGATGGTGTGATGGAGGCAAACACCCCACCCTGCCAGAGAGGGAAGGGGACAAAAAGCCTATTTTTTTGTTTGGGCTGCCTGACATAAGGGCCAGAGGAGCACAAGCACTGTGATTTCTCACCAGGCTTCCCCAGGCACATCCCAGGACCTCTGAGAGAAATTTACATCTCTGATTTAATTCAGCTGAGTTGAACAACTATGATTAAAAATTCTCATTAAATATCAGGTTGATTTGTAGGAACTATTAGTTGGCCTTGTGGCAAGTTAGTGGGAAATCAACAGCTGATTACTTACATTTGAGTGTGTATAGCATATCCTTATGAGCAGTAGGACAGAAAGGAGAGAAACCAACCTCACCAGCACAGAAGAGTAGTAGTTTAGCTCACTAAAATAAATGTTTGTAGCACAGGATAAGGTGATCAGTGCTAGATGAATTTTTATAGTGCAAGCCCTGTGTCCACTGGGAATAGACTGTATCAAAATAAACATGTGCAACCTTTCTTCTGAAGCAGGCTGGTGCTCTGCCTGAACTACTTTTTTCCCAAGCAACTATTCATTGTATGAATGTGGTGGGGATGTTTGTGCTATAATTCTCCTTCTAATAACTAAGCCAGAGGTACATGGTTAACAGTTTTAGCCAGTCTTTTGTTTCCAGAATGCCACTCTTCCCCACTTGTAGGTATGCATCTTTCTGTATGTTTGTCTGAGTACCCCCCTGATGGGAGTATGTGAGCTTTCTCCTCCTTTTTCCAGGTGGTTTCCATCTTTTTGAGCTATCGTCACTCCTTGACGATAACGATGTTACAGTGAAGCTCCAATATAACTGTCACTGTTAAATACTCTGTCAGCAGGAGTTGCATCATGTGATGTTGTTACCCATAGGTTTACAAATTGTCTTTGTTAGCATGAAAGAATTATTCAAATTTTGAGAAATCCTTAGGCCACTTGTTTTTTTTATGTCACCTCTCTGAAGGGGAGCTCTGGCACAGAGCCATGGTGTTTACTGCCTGCCTCCATCATTGCCGTGAGGTGGAATTTCCTCCTAAACCAGGCACTGACAGGGATGAGACAGTAGATTTCTGGTTTGCAATTAGGGACCTTCCCAGCTGAGGGACTAGGAGGATAACATAAAGCAAGCAGGTTCCACTAAGCACATATTTAAGCTCTGTGCCATGGGTTTCTCCATCAAGGTGTAAGCCAGCTTCTGGTGGGGCTCAGGAGAAGGATGGCAATATCAGTTCACAACACTAGTATACTCTGATGTATCTATTTTATTGAGAACAGTTTTAATCTCATATGGTAAATATGTACTGGCAAACCCTGTTAGCAATGCTTATGATGCTCTTGAAATTTTGCCATGTGAGCAAACAGAAGCAAAATGACAATTAGAAATTGTCTCACACTAGCAACAGCACAGCAGGTCCAGAATTTCATGTCAGTCAGTGAGAAACCTTGTTTAATGGAAGCTGGCCATGAGTTACTTTACAGATCTAGCCATATCCTTGGCAGAACAGACCACTTAGATCTGTTGCTCTCTCTCAAGAGAAGAGGCTTCCTGGCAGTGTAATTTCTTGATGGTTTACAGGGTACAGCTGTAGGAAGACCCTTTCCATTAGGTACATTGTGCTTCTCCTAAACAGCCAGAGCTGAGCAACACTGATGCTGACTGCCTCACCCATTCCCATCCTTCCTCACAGCCACTCAGGGCTCTTGTCCCCGTATTTCTGCTTTCTGTTGGGAAACCAGAGGAGGCCGCAGCGCAGCAGAGGAAGACCTTTAAGGACTCAGGGAGAGCAACTTCTTTTGCTGGCACTGCCCATTTTGCTTGTAATACCCTAGATTCAACAGGGGTGCATGCTACAGGACATTTTGTGCTGTGCTGTGAGGGTGGTGAGGCACTGAAACAGGTTGCCCAGTGAGGTTGTGGACGCCCCAGCCCTGGCAGTGTTCAAGGCCAGATGGTAAGACCTTGAGCAACCTGGTCTAGTGCGAGGTGTACCCCCCCACCCCGTTGGAACTAGGGGATCTTTAAGGTCCCTTCCTTTAAAGAAGTGACCGTAACATTCTATGATCTTGAGCGAAGGTTTAGCAATGAAAGACTGCAAAATCCTAAATGCTAACCCTTGCCATATTAGCGATGCCTTCTGTATTCTTGAATAGTGTGTGTGAACATTTCAGTTGCAATAAACGATCAAATAACAACAAAACTGAATATTGTTGCTACATTTTAGCCTGAATTAGTTGAAAACACACTTGTTGGGATAGCAGTCATTACGGAACTGAACAAATAAGCACCTAAAGTATTTGTTAAACACTGATAAATAAAATTTAGCTGGGCCTATAATTTTTCCTGTTCCAAAATATAGATTATGACATGGCTGACTTGGCTGTTTTGCAAGTCCAAATAAATAGCTGAAAAAAAAAAAATCTAAAAACTACATGATATTTGTTATTTTGTTCTGTATAACAGAATTCAGCAACTTAAATTTGCCAGTTATTACTAAAAAAACTAGTCCTTTGGCCTTCATATTTCCTCTTTATGCTTGTCCATCAATGAGCTGAATGTCGTGAAGTAGTAGCTTTATCCTCCAATCAGTGACCCCCAGCTTTAATTCCTCATAACTCATTTGATAAAAAGTTACAGGGTAGTTTTGTTTTCTTAGCTAACTCTTGAGTAACGACCAGGCAGAATATTGCTTTAAGAGAACTAGTAGCAGAAGGAAGGAATTTATCCACTATTCTTGCTATCAATAAGTTTTCACTCCTGTTTCTTCATAAAATATTCTTTAAACAGGCAAATTTATCTGTGACTCATATGTGGAAAATAACATGGGCTTAAATAAAGCCAAGCAATTAAATTCCCTCCTCCCCCCTCCAGTTTTATTCATGTCTTATGTGTTGAGGACTCATTAAATGAGAAACATTGATTGCTGAAAAGGAGTGTTATCATTGCCTGTCATTACGCTGCTGCTTTGAAAATGACGCTTTGACAATATCCAGGGTTTGTACCAGCATTTTGCTGCTGTTACAGAAAATATTTTTGTGGGATGCAGCACCATGTGGCTTTTGTACCCAACATGGGTGCCATGAGAGGCTGCAGCAGCAGAGAGCTTCTTTCTCAACCTGAAGTGGTTACAGCTGAAGCATCACTTTTTTTATAAGGCCCTGGAGCAAAGGAGAGTGGGCAGTGTACTGGTGACAAGTGTTTCTGAGGCACTCAGCCTTTAGCAGGACCACTCTTGTATTTTTCCCTTTGCCTTGCCTACACAAATTTACTTAATTTACCATTTTTTACTCTGTGGCTTTATGGACATACCTTGTGCTCAGAGTACTTTCTCTTTACAGCTCAAACTGGTGGAGCAATTGGACTACAAAACTGACCGCAGGTCACCACATTCTGGTGGGATTTATGAGGAGACTTTGAATTTTGGGTGTAATTCAGTAGAGTTACTACCATCCCTTTTGGCTTTGGTAAAGGGCCCGCAGAGGAGGACGAAGAGCCTCCCAGTAGGAAGATCTCCCTTGACAGTCAAAGGCATCAGTGATGCTGACTCTTGCAGTGGAGATTGTTTTGGGGGGAATGTGGGAACACTGAAAATGCCTTTTCAATTTGGACAGGCCCCAGGGTTCATTCAGCCTACAGGTTTGCAGAGAGTTACCTCCATATGAAAAAATCCCAAAGAAGTGGCTGGTTTTGTACTGTGCTGATGCACTCTGTGGTGCCTGGGAGCCTTGATCCCTGACTAAAGCCCCTAAGGCAAGCGTAATGCTCAGGAATAACATTACCCACAATGGATGTTTCCTAAAATCAGGGACTGTGGCATAAAGCACTGCTGACACATTTATCTGACCTGGATATCATCACTCTGTTATTAAAATGAAATAGAGCGACTGTGAGATTAACCTGCAAGTAGAGCTAACAAAATGACAATTCATAATGATTCTCACATTCCTTCAACAGAAAAAACTGCTTAGACAATCTAATGGATGAAGATGAGAAGGACAGAGCAAAGAGGTGAGCACCTTTTCTTTTATAATTCTCTGTGATGAGCTTTATACTATTTGTTGCTGCAGAAGCTGTTTTATCCATAATCAATTAATCAAAGAGAGAGAGAGTAAAATACAGTCAAGCACAACTTGAAAAACTGCCATCTCACAGACTCCTACTCTTGGCTGCCCTGTAAGAAGAAAATAATGTAGCAGTGTTTCCTGTGGAAAATTTAAAAAAGCCAAGGCATTGATCGTTTTCTTCACATTACTGCAGAACATCAGAACTGAAGCACCAACAACGTACTCCTGCCTCTATAATACATCATCTGAGCTTTCCAAGTGTAAAAAAATGTGTTGGGTTTTTTTTAATACATTTTGCAAAAGAAAAAGAACTGAAAGAGTGGGGGTTTTTTTTCCTATTAGGATGGTCCTTTATTCATCAGTGCCTATCTCACAGTAATGAAAACACCCAGAAGTTACCTTCAGAGCAGAAAAAGACCATGAAAAGTCAGCCCTAAACTGGCACAAACCTATATTCACACACATCCTGCACTCAGTCAAGTCCTGGTTGGCGGGAATTTGTTGTAAACCCTTTGTGGGGAGAGAAAAGGGGTGTTTCAAGGCAGAAGACCTGTGGCAATAAAACTCTTAATAACTGTCAGAGCTGACTGACATCTGCAGAAAAGCGGTTTGGAAGCATTCGAGGTTATCAATGCCGCAGCCTGCAGTTTAATTACTTTAGAGAGGGCTGTGGGTTGCCCACATTTTTCCCCTTGGTTCCCTCTAATGAGAGTATTTCCAGTCCAGGCACAAGCAGTTGATCCAGTTTCATCTCTTTTGATTCCTTCTCCGCTTCTTTCCCTCCCTGCAGCTTTTTCTCACCAATATAGGTCAGCACGGGCTGCAGCCAAGCTCAGCTGTTCCCCTTTGCTCCCATTTGGAGAGGGTGCAGAAGGGAGCCCACCTTGCAGCACCGCTTCACCTGCTTAAGGCCTGATTATCTTCAAGATATTGTGTGTTAATTGTTTAATAAAAAAAAAAATGCATTAAACGAGTGAATATATGAAAAAAATAGGATAACACGTATCCTCACTATCAGTGATTGTCATCACCATCTGGTATGGTTTTCATGCTGTTTGTTTCCAGAGGGAAATTTTTGTCATACCTTGGGGCAGGCCTCTATCAGGGTGCATAAAACAAATGATAACTTTGAAAACGAAGAAAGGAAATTGCTTCTTTAAAATGTAATTTAAGTACATGTAGCTTTTTAGAAATAAAGCTAGATTTGAAATGAAATTTGAAATCATAAGAGGCTTCATGAAGGTCTAAAGTTAATACATTATATTAAAACCGTTCAGATTCATTTAAAAGCTACAGGTTTTCTTCCAAAGCTTTAAAGAAAGTCAAACTCTGGAGAAGCCATTTGATGGGCATTTTGCTGCCATGTGTTGAAAACTGAGGACTCTCACCTGTCCCATGCCATAGGAGAAATGCTTTTTTGTTTTCTTCTATTCAGTGTAAGGACTGGGTGTCTCAGTGTTGAGAAACACGAGAGAGGATAAAAAAAGCCAAGAAAATTGTTCTCTCCTTTCATTTTCTCAGTTAAAAGTAGGTGAGACTGAAAATTTTTGAATCTTATGTCTATGGGGGTGGACTCAAGCCAGGAGCTGGGTTTCTCAGGTTAGAAATACACAGACACACCATTTATATCTGCTGCAATGTATTAGGCACATACGGTTTGTATTATACAGACATGAGAAGAGGATCCATCCTCTCCTGAGAAGAGGCACTTGCACTCCCACCCTTGTGCCAACTGTTAGTATTTGGCCAAGATATATAGCTCTTCCTTTAGGACACTGGTTAAATTGAGACCTATTGTGCATCATCTGACTCCCGAAGGCAGAACTCCACTCCAAAGACTTGAGAACTAAAATGTGGATATGTGGCACCACACTTGGGAGCACTGAAGACCTATGTGAGGTCTTCTGAGCTTCTGGAGATCAGAAACCATAATTTCATTTTCAGTTCTTTGATGTTAGGTGAGGTTTATTTTATTTTATGGATTTATTAATTCTAAACAAAAAGCGTGCTTTGTGCACTTTTTTCTCTATTTGCTTTTCTTTCGGTTTGCTTTAATAGTAAATAATTTTAAATACTTTTTTTGCAATTCAGTTGAATTCCAAATTCCAACCAAAACCAGCTTGAAGTGAACCATGAGAAAGTGCTTAATCATGAAGACTACCACCTGCCATTTTCCACTGAAATAAAAAGTAAATTTAAGAATCTGAATGAAGGTATGTGGTACAGTTACTTGCATTAATGCATATATAACATACTACACTGGACAGTAAAAAGAAATACAAAATTTAATGTACAGTCACATTTCATTGTAAATCAGCAAAATGTAGTGGCTCCTAGTCAGTCATATCCGTCTCTCTTTAAGAGAACAAGTAGCAAATATGTAAGAGAACAAAAATGGCTGTTTATAACACATGTTAAATTGGTGATTTTGACCATTCTGAATTCAGGCTGTCCTGTATTGCCTTTAGCTGTATTACTGAAAGTCCTGATTTTATTCATACTGTGGCTCCTTCTTCCTCTTGAATATGCTGTAATCTTTTTGGAGTAGCAAGGAAGAAGGAAAACTGGGACAAATAGTATGGAATTAAGACAGAGGTTGTTTGAGCTTACTGTAATTGTATGCCCTAGCAGTGAAGTAAGCAAGTCTAGGAAATAATCTTCAAAGGGAAGTGATGAAAATGGTCTTATTTAATACATTTATAACTATACTAAACAAAATATTTTCAACTGTGCAGGGATAGTTTTTATCTTTTTTTTCCCCAATTTTTATTTTTTTTTTCTTTTCAAAATTTTACTGTAATCATCGATTCAGATCTTGGTAGAGTTATTTCCACTAGAGAAGTTTTTATATTTCCTTTGTGAATAAAATGTCAAGTCTTAAAAATAGATACTTTATATTTTTGTCAAGGCATTTTTTATTTTTTTTAAAGCACCACTTTCCCTATCGAGAGTTGGTGGTTTATTTTATTTTCAGGGAAATCTGGACTCTTTAAGCTTAAAATGAACTGGGGATTGAATTATGAGGAACTAAAGTGTTGATATTCTTAACGTCCTCTTGAACTGTAGAGAAATAGGATAAGACTGGAGGTTTTCACATCTTGTTCTGACAGCCTTTTGCACTGTAATAAGAACAGGCTGAAATCAGTCAGGCAGTATCCACCCAATCTCTTGTGTTCAAAGCTGTAAAATAATCAAGCGTTGGCTTCTATCCAGTGTATCTCCGAGTGTGTTCAGGGTTGAGAGCAAGACAAACAAAAATTACCCTTCTGTCAGTAGTAACATCCAGAAGCCTCTGTAGTGATTTCTCTGTAGAAAATGTTTATTGCCATTCTGGTCCTTGGAGGGGATGTAGATGCTGGGCTAAATTCTTCTCTGATTTTCAGCAGTGTGCATCCAGAGCTGCTTATGAGGCACAGCAGAGTTAGCTGGGACCGAGAAATCCAGAGAACCAGCCTCTTGGCTTTTCTTTCCTGTCTACATGTAACCAGATTTTTAGATCTTTACGTAATTGACAAGGCAAATCTTGTCTGCTTGAGGACCTTTCAGAAAAACAAACAAACCTTCTGGGTTATATTTATTTCTATTTTCACATGGTCAGAGAAGTCCAGGTGATAACCTCCAAGTCAGACTATTGTGGTATTCATGGGAACAATTCAGAAAACACTTGTTTGTGTATAGAGTGACATGTAATTAAAAAAAACCCCTAAGTGTACATGCTGAAAAGATTATCAACGGCCTTAATGATAGTATTATGATGGTGCCAAAACACCTCAAATGAAATCAGATCCTTTTTTTCCTGTGAGCTTTTCAAATGCAGCAGTAGAAACAGGCTCTCTTTGAGGAGTCTGTGAGTTAAACAGACAAGACTGGTGAAGAAAGCTGTAGAGTCTTTGTTTTACACCTAAAGACTGAGGGCACCATGGTATTAAGTGATTTTCCTAGTGGCACACAGAGATTAAGAGCAAGCACTTCTGGCACTTCTGAGACCCCAGGTCTGGGAAGACATCCTAGCCTCAGCTCTAGTCCTTGCTGGGATGAGCCATGCTGATGCTCTCTGTCCTGCTTACCCATATGACCTTGGAAAGGAGAATGAACAAGGTGGCATATGAACTAGATGGGAGCTGCAGCAACTTCTAGTCAGGTCCTTGATCTTAATGACTGGAACACAACAACCTGATTCTTCTCTGTCAGCCTGGAGGTAGGCAGACCACCTGTGACCGAAGCGGGAGGTCCCTCTAGGTGAATCCAGCTCCAGTGCAATGACTGCAGGACTGGGGTCCCTCTCTTCGGTTAAGACTGCACAGATGGCTATGATCCAGTCCCCAGTCTTCTTTATGAACAAGTTTACTGTTGTTACAGTATTCTTATTTCTTCTCATTCTGAGTGCCTCTTCAGAGGCTGCGTGAACTTTCAAGATCCTACATATATCTAGGAGATGTGCAGAGCTCCTTCAACTACAGGCTCAATGCTAATCTGACAGGCTCAACCAGAGTGTCCAGAGGCAGCACAGAAGGGTGAGCAGAGCCTCCATCTCCCCAGTGGATACCAAAGGTGGCTCAAAGGCAAGAACAGGAGGTGGGAACTTCCGTTTCCTACTTTCCTCTGCAATTTTGCTGGAATCCAGTGTCAGTCTTCACATGCTGAGGGATGCAGCAAGCTAATTTCTTTGTGTCTACATTACAAAGAGCAGGTACATGATCATTTTTCCTCTTGGTCTGCTCATCCTTTTTTTTCTTTTCCCCTGTCTACAGGGCTTCACGTAACAAGTCTGAGAAGAAGAGGCGCGATCAGTTCAATGTTCTCATCAAAGAACTCAGCTCCATGCTTCCAGGCAACACTCGCAAAATGGACAAAACTACTGTGCTGGAAAAAGTCATTGGCTTTCTGCAGAAACACAATGGTAAGGTTTACTGCAGCTCTTCATGCATTTGCTAGACAGTTACTATAATATCCTGTTTCCTTCAGTGATTATCAGAATGGCTTGAGTGACCTAAAAGTGCCAACATAAGGTGTTTGGGTTTTTTTCTGTCGCATCAAGAAAGATAATTTCTAAACACTGTGCTGCCCAAATCCATCTTCTTGTTTGCTCTTTAGTTGAAGATGATTCTCAACCTGCTAGAGAAGGGGGTGAATGGCAGGCACCGAGGGGAAGAGGGTAGCAGTGCCCTGCAGCACATATGAAGAAGAGAGATGCTTTGAGCAAGAGAGATTTGAGGTCAGAGGGAAGATTCTCTTCCTTGAAATTTGCAATATTCTGAGCAGAAGAACAAAGCATTCACCCCAGCTTCTCTGCCGACAAATGCAGGGAAGCAATCTGTTCAGCACCCCTGCTCCTCAGTGGACTGTGTAGGACTCAATTTTCCACATTGAGCAGAAAACTCAGAACAGAAAGCACCTCAGTTTTTGAAGTTGGCTTCAGCAAATTGCATCCACAGACAGCTGACGTGCTTCACCCTGTTTGCACAAGCAGAAGCTACATCACATTTGCACAGCATCCAGTTGCAGCAGTAAAGCTCAGCCTCGGAAAGCCAGGAGTTTACTTTTTAAATTGCTCCAGCATTGACAGGTCCCTTAGAAATGTACCTTCACAGAGGGCAGAGGAGATTTCTGACCTTGCTGATCTAGTCTGTTTGGTCCATTTTCTACTCAGTGAGAGGAATGTGCACTGTGGCCTTCCAGATGTATGGACATCCACCAGCAGCAGTCAGTTGAAACAGTTCTCCCTTATAAATCAGGGCACTGGTTTAAAACGGGGCTCTCTTGCTATGCCCCTGTGAGGAAGAGTCTTCAATGTGTGACTGTGAGGAATGGCCTGGGCCCCACAAAGCAGAAAGGGCTCTCACGAGCTGATGCACCACATCACCTGACTCACCTTTGCTCATGCAGCACCTCCCTCCTGCACTCCCTGGAGAACTCTGGGTGAAACAGAAAACACTATAAAAACTCCTATAATCATGACTCCCAACATAATGAAGTCACAAATGTCAATATTACTGAGGAAATAATTATAATGATTCTGTTGTTAGAGTGCAGTTTGTCCTGAAATGAATTTTTGCCACAGACAAGATAAAATTTTTTTGAGGTTGGAAAAGACCTTTAAGACCATTGAGTCCAACCATTACCCTATGGTTTTATACAGGAAGGGCCAACTAGGACAAAGTTTAATAATTGTATATAATTTTTTTTAAATGACAGTAATAATATATCTTCTCTTTTTAGCTGCCGAAGGCAGAGTAAAGGAGGATGTGCATATGTCCAAATATAAAGCCAAGCAAAGAACAATCACACAAGGTTTGAATAAGTGTAGATAGATGTAGCTGATAGCCCAAATAATTTACTCCAAAAGGCACTTCTTCTTGAAGAACAACTAGGTAAAAGAAAGCTAACAGTCACAAATCCTTCCACAGCAATTGGGTCAAAATGTGACTGTTTTTTGTGCACTTGCTAAAAAAAGCAAATGTTATCTATTTTTAAACCAGATTAGTAGTCACACAATATAATACAAAGCATCAGCATTTAAAAATGTTGATTATCTTCCATGTACTTTGGATCTGGTTTATTCAATCGTATTTCCCTTTCATTTAGTGGGCTAAACCAAGATTTTAGTCATAATGGAGGAGGAGGTCAATTTTCAGATTTTTCCCTTCATAAACAGTCTCCTTCTTCATAATCCACAGAATCTCCCAAATCTCAAGTAATTCTTCCAACAGTCGCCGTTTCATGTACATTAGCTTTTCCAAGCTACAGATCTGCTGAAAGTATCCTATATTCTGAAACTATCTAATAAAAATCTGATGGACTCTTTTTCCTTCGTCTGGTTTTCAAACCTCTGTGTAAAACCGTGGGAGCTGTGGAGAGCTGCTGTGCTACCAGTGACAGCCCCCAGCAGTGCAGAAAGTGAGTCAAACGAGCTGGTAAAAGCAGGCGTCTGCATCTCCACTAATACAGCCTGAACGGAGGTTTTGATTTCTTTCGAGGTGACAAAATGCACAGGCACTCATATAAATGTACTGTCTTTAGTATCATTTATCCATTTGCATTTCTCTGGCCAGTTTGCCTATGTGCTCTGAATATGGAGCATTGGGTGTTACATGCTCTGGAAGTGTTAATCAGTGGGATTAATTAGCAGGCAGTGCTGAAAGGAGAAGACAGTCTGTGCTCACTGTTCCCTCACTACTAGAGCTGAGTGAGGAAGCACTCTTAGAGAAGCAGAGCAAGCAGCTAACTAAACCAGCTCTAGTCCCTCTAAATTCTAAGATCTGTCCCCCATAACCCTGTCTTACTAAGGCAGAGCTAACATGAGTGACTGTTTTCCAAAGGAAACAGCTACCCCCAGTATGGTCTCCAGTTTCAGCGCTAAGTTGTGACTTGTTACCCCAGTGTGCCTGCACCCCTTCACAGAAAGCCCTCAGGGAGCGAGCCCTCTGCAGGCTGCTGTGGGGTCAGGATTGGCCAACAATGGGGCAGACCACCCTTTGGTGTCTCACGGGCTGACAGCACAGGAGACCCTGCCCTCCAGACAGGATTTGGGATGAGAGGCTGGTGCTCCGTTCCCTCTCCTGGGCTGCCCTGCACAGTGGGGCTGGAGGTAGCACAAGAGGCAGTGGTGGCAGTAGCAACAGTGTAAAGCTGCTGCAAATGCTTATGTTTCTCTCACATTTTGGAAAACAAAGTAAGAGCTCTGCTGTTTGGGGTCATCCCCCTTTGGGGCTCCTCTGAAGAAGTTTTCTTGCTGCTCCCTCTTTGTCACAGAAGCTGTAGGCTGAACCCTCTCCAGAATCCTAATTTTGAAACTGGAAAATTGTAAATAGCAATTTGACACGTGTTAATACTTGCCTTGATTTTAATTTCATGCAAAGTGGTTTTATCTTTTGATTAATACCCCAGTAATGATGCTTGAGGCCAATGGCCTTGTGAATACAGACTCCCACTGAAGTCAGTAGAAGTTGACCTGAGTAAAAAATGAGGAAAACATTTCAAGATTTGGGCCAGTTTAGATAGTCATTACTGTCTCCGTATGCAAAACCCATGCTTGAAAACTGCAATTTTTGAATGTAAAGGTGATTTCTCTCTTTTCATAGCAATTCATATTTGTTATTGCAAGATAGAAGTTAATTTAAATTTTAAAGATGTAAATGTTTTATTTGTCTAGAAGTCTCAGCACAGACGGAGATTTCTGAAATTCAGCAGGACTGGAAGCCTTCATTTCTCAGCAATGAAGAATTCACCCAGCTGATGTTGGAGGTGAACATGAATATATACCTTTCCTAATTTTGTCTAACAGTCATGGAAACACCCATGCATCTAGAATAAACTGTCATCTGCAGTTCCAAAAGAGGAGGTTTCAGGTACTGCTGTATTTGACCATCAAGCAGAGCTATCACCAGGACAAGGGATTAAAGTCCTCACTTGTTGCTCTTCACTCTCAGCGGTGCCATTGCACTGCACTGCCACAGCCTGCTAAGCTGTGTAGCAACTCTCAAGAAGTGCAATCCAGGGGAAAGATTCAAATTACAGCTTATATTTTATTTTTACAAGCAGAGGTGAGGTGAAGAGCATGTGGCAATTTTTCTCCTGTTCTTGGAAGGCATTATTATTACCTAATATTTATGCAAGGCTAGCACCTAAAAAGCAACAGTGCCACATCCCCCTAGTGCTAGATGCTATACTAGCAGATAAAGCCCAACAGCTACTCTTGGTTTGATACAGTTGATGCTTCCACTCTGATTTGCAACGCCCTTATCAAACAATTTTTATTCTAACAGTTTGCAATGATAGTTTTTAAATTATACCATAGGTCCTTTTAATGCTAGCTGGGATTTGAAGGGACATAACCGAATGGTGATTATGTAGGTTCAAAATGAAATGCAAATGAGCTGCTAAAATGTATTTTTCTCTCTCAGTAACAGCTAGAATCATCTTTAGCGAGGATCTTTTCCTGTACTAAACACCTGGAGGTTTCATGGCCCCACGGTGTCCTTTGAGAACAAGCTTTTCTTCTTCCCACAAATGATATGAATATGGGACATGATCCAGGCTCTGGCAGTGGGGAGGGAAGGATATTGGGAAGCATCTTCACCCACCCAGGGGTTGCATAAAGCTGGGGCACATTGCTGCTCCCGGGGGCTGGAAGTCCCTTGGCCATTGCAGTTTGTTGTGATGAGACTCCCCTGGTCTAGTTTTATAAGGCACTTTGCTCCCCTTGCTCTGACAACCACCCATTCCCATCTCAGTGCACAGGAACTTAACATACATTCCTTCAGTCTGCACTGAAATATGTCCCTCAGATAGCAATAAATTGGCAGTTGTTTTGACGGGCAGGGCCTTTGTTGATTCTACTTGTATGCTACGAAATTTTAGATTAAACAATCACTTTTGGTTTCCCAGCTTATAAATCACCTTCTTGCTACTGTGATTTTCCATGCCCTTCAAGATAACATTGGGTGTTGGGATGTCCTGTTGTGCCAGATGTTCATCATTCCCTGCTATTTTGTCTTTCTACTAATCTAATTTTATTAGCTTTTGGACAAGACTTCTTGAAGTTTTTCCCATCCTGTTATTAAAAGATGGGAAGGGTTTTTTCCAAGCACTAATTCAAAATAATCAGAGCATAATTGACTGCAGTAATACACCAGCTTTCCTGAAAGTGGCTTTTTCTTACCCCATTGAAAAGGCTGTCATCAAATTACAGAAGAGTGGGCACTGGGCTCTGTTTGTCCATCTAGGACTATTGCAGCAGTGAAATCTTTGAAGAGGGATATGCTCTCGTAATGTTGGAAGATCCAGTCGTGAATAAATAAAAATAGAATTATGTATGCATACACTAAGTTGATTTTACCACAAAATTCTGATATGAGTCACTGTGTATAATTTGCATTGGATATGAAATAAAGACTTGACTTTTTAAAAACTAACAACCTTCACCATAGTAACATGCACAATCCAACTGTCGTGTAAAATCATTGCTCTCTTCTACAGGTTAACACCTATCATGCTTTTTTAGAAAACAGCTTGAATGTACCACACTAAAGAAAAACATATTCTCTGTACTTAGATTAACAAAATGAAACTAACTATAGCAGCTGGAGGGTTTTCAGAGATGCTAAACACACACTCTTCTACTGGGGTATAAGTTATTGACTTGCTTTTCAAAGGATTGAAGCACCAGCAGATTCCCATTGACTTAAATAGTTGTGGGTGCTCAGCATTCTCTGGAAAAAGGAACATATGTTTGTGTGTCTATTCAAGGCTTTGTGTTTTCTTTTTTTTTTTTTTTAAACAATTAGCATTTTCCAGTGTTCTCAGAATTCTTTCCCTTATTGAAGTCAGCAGGGAGGAGGGGAGAAAGGAAGGATGTGCTGCAGCTTTACAAGATCAACTGCTAGTCTGGCTCGGGGTCAGGCCTGGATTTGCAGTATGGTTTTGTAATGCTGTGGCACCCTGATCAGGCTGTTTGCAGTACACCTGTCTCCAGAGCAGATATTGCTACTGGAGTACAGCTGAACTCTGCTCTGATTCAGTCATGCTTGCAGTGCCTTTGCTGCTCAAGTACTGTTGGCAGCACCGACTCCAGAACACCAGGGAACTGACAGAAAGGCCCCAGACTTGCTCCACTTGAACGATTGGAAGCCTCATCAGTGACTCCCTAATGACAATGGGAAGGTTTTAATATATTCTCTGAACACCTATTATGGAGTCTTAATTTTTTGGGGTGTCCTCCTCCGAGTGATCTAGAGCTCATCTTGCTTTAGTTCACTCTGAGGAGAATCCCCCTCCCAAAATTAAGTTAATCTTGCTTTAGATCTCAAAATGTACATGAATTTAACTTTGAACAACACCGAGCTCAAAACTTAGCAGCTCAGACTAAAGAAAAGCCTAATTTTGAAAGTGAAATTGCTGCTGTACAGAGGGTGGGGATAAGGCTGACATTTCCCTTCAGTCCTAGGAATGAAGGGGCTTACTGCAAGGTGGGACTGAAGTGAGGAAGAAACTCTGCAGAAGGGTGAATTTCTCTTGGAACGAGTAATCTAATACCATGACCTTTAAAATAAATCACTCAATTAAAACTCAGGCTAAGGATTATTTGATCATTTGCATTGCTTTTACTTACATGAAAGCCCAGTAATATACAACATTACATTAATACAAACCAAGATTTATGGGGTTTGCAGAGAAGTACCATTTTGAGATAGGACTGCATCCTTTCATCGTCCTTTGATATTTACACAGAGCTCAAATGTTCATTTTAATAACTTCCAAGGGATCCAGTCTTAGTCATTTTGCATTATTAAAATGTGTGATTAATTTAAAAACTGAGACATGAAATGTTCCTGTGAGCCCTTTGTTACTTCAATAGTAGGTTTTACTAGACTACAAAGAACCTTGTAAAAGTTAAATCAGACTGTAAAATCAGAGAATTACTGTTCTGCAACTTGAGATAACGTTCCTACAACTTGATAACAATATGGTGCTGAAATGAAACTGTTTTGATCAACACACGGTGAGATGTCTGTTTATACCAGTCATTCCTGTTAAAGCACTCTCCACTTGTCTGTTTTCCTTAGGCATTAGATGGCTTCATTATAGCAGTAACTACAGGTGGAAGCATCATCTATGTGTCTGACAGCATCACACCTCTTCTAGGGCATTTACCGGTGAGTAATTCTGGCATTGTTTTTTCTACTACACATCATAGAATCAGGCCCTGCATTTTTAGAAACAGATGCAAAAGGGTGCTGGGGGTGGAGTTTTCCTGGAAATGCGGTGAGGGAGTTTTTCCCTGTGGCTGCTGCTGTTGCTCAGCTCTACTCTCTGATTCATATCCTTCAGGTTTTTGTTGCTATGAGGCACTTCAGCTTGAATGGAAAAAGCTCTGCAGGAATAGTTTTGCCAGGGGAGGGACAGGGTGACCTGGCTGATCTTTTCCATCTCTGATTTCTAAACTAGGAGAGAATAGCACCAGTGGTGCTGGCAGCCCAGCAAGGAGCTTGTTAAGGGCCTTATTCTGCTCCCAGGGAGGTAAAGGACAAAAACCCCGTTGAATTCAGAGTTATCTGGAGGCTGCTGACAAGCTCTCCCTGCAGCTCAGCTGTGCTTTCCCAAGGGGAACACACCCTGCTCCCAGGAGGTGCTGGTGGAGCCAATGCTGAGTGCATGGTGCACCTATACCTTGGTTAAACTGGTGCTCAGTCCAACATGAGCAGCTTGTTTTATCCGTGGGCTGCTGGGTGCTGCTGTGGGAGACACTTGCATGCACTGGCTTGGGCTGGAGGAGCAGATGAGAGGGACTGCTCCCTGTTGCTAAGACTGCTCTAGGAGAAATGACATAATAATTATGGATTAATCTTCATGCTCATTTTTTATATCCTAGTCTCAAATAAATACATGCCCAGAAGAAAAAAAATAGCTGCCAAATTATTGTTGTACTACCCCCTGCCATGTTCTTAAGAAAATTAGAATTTTTTCTCTTGTTTATTTTTCACCAAATATGTGTTACGTTTTCCACCCAGACAAATGTATTTCACACACACTACCTTGCTGTAATATGAACAAAAATTACTTTCTTCTGAGACAAAAGGAACTTGATGAAAGGCAACAGCTCCTGGTAAATGTAAGAATATTGCTATGCAACAACATGTTGAACTGAATCTATCTATTTCAGTTTTCTTTCATCCTCAGCAGTTGAGAAGACCAGTAGTTGACTATTTTCTGACATTTGCCTTCACTTCAAAGGTGGGGAGAGCTCTGTCCTGCATACAGGCTGCGGGGTCTTCATGCACTTACTGATTTCCATGAAATGTGCTTGTCTTTCATCATTTGGTGGTTTCATTGGTATCCCTTCCAAATACTGATTCTTACAGGAGACGATAGATCTGCTGTGGGAAAGCATTCCTCTTTAGGAAGATGCATTTCCAACCCTGTGCCTAAAATCTTAAGCCCTGACTGAAAATGGATAGATTCAGGTTCATAATTCCTGAGTTGGACCATCAGAAACTATATCAATTTTCTCTCCCAAAGACATGCCTTGTGTGATAACCTTACATGGTATCCAGCCAAAAATAAGGATGAAGATGGACATTACTTTTTATTTGCCTAAAAGCAGCACATGGCAGCCCAAGTCAGGAACCAACCTGACAGACTGCAACTGAAGAAGCAAGAAAGGCTTCTGCCTGCCTCAGGTCTGCAGATCACCATGGCCATGGGCAGGTGCCCAGCTGAGGGTGCAGTTAGGTGCACACTGGATATTTGAATCCTCTGTTGCCCTTTCCATATGTTTTTTTTTTTAAGTTTTATAACTGATACGAGTGCTATCTGGAAAATCTATGTGGCTTATTTTGTTTACCTCCAGGATCTGTTTGTAAGCTAAATTCAGTCACTGTTTGAGGAACAAAATACCAATTCTTCTCTGTGACAACAGGGAAAAAAATACTCTGCAAATCTTCTACTTTAAGCAATAAAAAAAAAAAAAAAGCAAAACTGGACAGTATGCAAAGCAGGGCTCTCTGAGGGCCCCTATCAAGAAATCTGATGTATCTCCTTTCATTAAAATCATATAAGTCTCTGATGCTGACAGCAAATATATCCAATTCTCTTTAATACAGCTTCCATAAGTTCCATGGAGCATTTTCAAACACAAACTTTCCCTGTTGTAATTCTAAATAATTTGTTTCAACAAGATCTGGTATTACTCCTAGTGCTGGTTGAGGTAGAGAGATGTAGCTCACATGGTAAGGTTGACTCTAGTTGAAGTGTACTCTTGGAAATATAGTCACAACTCATAGCATTCGCCAGCCAGAGGGTACCCTGTGACTCCAAAAATACGCAGTTTCTTGAGAAGAGTCCTCCCTGTCCCTTCTTGCCTGCTTTACCAGGACATCCCTGACAGGGTTTCTTCACTAAAGGAATATTCAAGTAATGAGCACATGTAATAAATACTTAATACTGAATCATCTAAAGTGAAATACTGTCACATCAAGGTAAGTATATAAATCGTAGCACTCTAATTTTTAAAGCACACTTGATGAATTTCACTACACTAAATGGGAATTCTACCCAGAACAGCAGTTATGGATAGAAAGCAGAGGGAAACCGAAGTGCAATCTTACATAAATAAATGATGATGATTAATAACTTGCCAGTCTCATACAGAGCTTACATGTTTTCAGTATGACTATACAGTCTGATATCAACTGCTCTGATGACACACGAAGCTGTGTCAGTGTGCCAGCTCAGCCTGAGGTGGTCTCAAGTGGGATGAATTTAAGTCAATGTTATTAGAGGGTCACTTCATCTCAGGCTTCCTTTCAGATACACTTTTCTAGTGTTAGGTTAGTCACCATGTTGAGCGCAGTGAGACCCTCCTCTTGGCAGCCCTGTGACAGACTCTTTGTCTTCTCCAGCGTGGGCCTTTTGCACAAATCCATTTCCTCTTTCCATTCTCAAATCTCAGCAGCTAGGTTTTGAAGGAATTTCAGGTTCATGCCAGATGATAGTGGGGCTGGAGACACATGGACATTCAGCCCATGGCTGTCCAGAGGGCTTGTCCCAGTGGCACCGTGAATTCCCCCTCTCTGGGGACTAACTGCTGCTGCTGTAAAGTGATGTCCAGACTGGGGGGTCCCCTTCTCCCTGCTCCCACCTGCCAGGATGCAGGAAGTGGGGAGCAAGGCCTGTCACCCCAAGGGCACCTCCCAGGAGCTGAGGAGATACCCCAAGGAAGGGGCTGGATCTAGGACCGACCCAGCTCATGGAACCGGTGGCTCAGGATGACTCCCAGCCTCACTGCTTCTGCCAGTCAGGGTCTGGCAGGGAGAGAACAAGCTCCAATGATCCACAGCAGGCCTGTGCATGGAGTTGGTGAGCAGTATGGGGAGCCAGGCAGCCATTTTCCAACTCACTCTCAGGTCTCATCATTTAATGGCATGGACATACCTGACGCATCTCATGGTCTCTGAGAAACATTAAATATCGCTCAGTGCTGAGAATTAACCTGACAACCAGCCTACAGAGAAGTGGCCACTCGGTTTGCCCAGCAGTTTTCCTCATTTTAGACTTTGTCAGGAGTCCCTGGAAATCAGTGGGGAAACTCCCATTGAATGCCACAGGCGTTGTATCCACCTTGTTGCGCATCTCTGCAAGTGTTGCTTGTGATATTTCTGTTTGTCTCAAAAGTTCTTTTCCTTGCAGTGTGATGTCTTGGATCAGAATTTGTTGAATTTCCTCCCAGAACAAGAACATTCAGAAATTTATAAGATGTTATCTTCTTGTATGCTTATGACAGATTCTGCCTCACCGGATTACCTAAAAAGTAAGTTTTATTTTATCTTCTCTAGTAAATGAAAAAGCATGGGCAGGATAAAAATTTTCTCTCAGAAAGAATTTTTTATGTGATGTGCAATAAAAAAATTAGGTTCATAGCCTTTTAAAAAGATCTTGCCACCTGGAATGACCCTTTGGTTCTATTTTTAAATGAAACTCATTGCCTTTATTTTACTGGGCTAAGACTACTTGCAGTTATGTTAATTATTAAATATCATATCTTTTGAGACAGCTAAGGAAAATAGGTTAGCCCATGGAAAGTGAGAGTTCGCATGAGACAAATCACATCTTAATTGATATTTCAGCCTGTTCAAATGAGATGCTGTTCAGAGATATGCTAATGTTGCATACCTTTGTTTTGCCTTATAGTTGAAACATATTTCTAAAATAATTGTAATTCCTTTTCAATTTGAATTTTTTTTTCTTAAAAATGTTTTTACTGCCTCATCCTTATTCACTCTGGGAGGTAAGATGTAGGAAACCAAAAAACACACAATAATGTAAGATGTACAGCTGCTTAATCTACTGTATTGTACAAAACCTACAGCTGATAGCTAATACACCGAAGTTAATGTAATAGATATTTTGAGGTAATTAGGTGTAGTTTTCCAACACAAGATGTAGAACAGCTGCGAATTGTGAAAAGCCTAAGCAGAAAAAAAGCAGTAAGTGAAGGATCCAGTTCTCTCTTTTGCTACACTGATGCTATGGCTGTGTAACTCCTGTGATGAAGGTAGTGTCAGAGAAGGGCAAGTTAATCTCCAGAGCTGTCCCTGAGCTGCAGGCAGGCCCATGCACAGTGCTGAACAACCTGCATCCCTGCAAGGCGCTTCCTTGCAGAGGCTCTGATCCTGCAATGTATAGCACATTGGTGTTTAGGACTCCTGAGTGGTAACAAGCTGCTCTTGTGCTGCCAGTTGCAAGATTGGGGTTGGAAGACACCATTGGTTGTGTTTAGCTTAATTAGTATATTTATTTCTTCTTCTTCTTCTTTTAACAATCCAGCTGACAATGAACTAGAGTTTTATTGTCATCTTCTGAGAGGAAGTTTGAACCCAAAGGAATTTCCAACATATGAATACATAAAATTTGTAGGAAATTTTCGGTCTTACAGCAATGGTAAGCTTTAATTGTTGTATAAATGTTACTGTAGCTGTGTAAAATAAAATATAAGTATTGCTCCATTGAACAAGACAGGCTTTTAACTGAAAGAACTATTTTTAATATTGGGGTAAATTTTGCTTCACACGGATCTCATGGCTGAGTTGCAATAGCTGGATGAATACATGTGACGATTGAAACTGTGTTAGTTGCTTTTGTTATTGCCCTTCACTTGCAGTGATCCTGGTGTCTGGGTAAGTTTGCAAATAATGACAGGTTTAGAGAAGGATTTGTTTGTGCTCGCTAAGACTGTGTGCTAAGACCCCACCTATTAGCAAAATAATAAGCTTGCTACCTAGCATCTGCTGGTTTGCATTAAGCACAGAATCTGTGCCAGAACTGATAATCTGCCAAACCTGCCCTCTCACCCTTCTCTGCAAAACCTTGGAGAAAGGCGGTGGTGCCATGTGGCATTGGAACAGCTGAGGATACTGCCATCCATCCACTGCCCTCCCCAGCTGCCATTTTATATTCCTCTTGAGCACTGCAGAACCCAACACTCTCCACAAAAAGGAAAAAAGTACAGTCAGCATAGTTGCTAATGCACCACAGTCAGTCTAGGGAAACCATCTTTCAAGGGATGAAGAGCAGATTTCCACCTTACCATTCCCTAACAAAGAGATTGCTGCATGGCCATTAGTATCAGAAATTAAATACTCTTTTATTGCTTTCCCTTCTCTTGCCTGCCCAAGTTTGCTTTAGTTACTTGCCTGACTGAACTCCAGAGTGGCATGTCCAGCGTTGCTGGTATTGTTCCAAATAGGTCATCCTCTGCAAAAAAATTCCCCACCGTGCTTTCCAAAAACTGCACGCCACACTGCGAAAAAAATGTCCCTGTCCCCATTTAACTTTCTGCTCTTGCTCCACATGACTAGAATAGAAACCTACATGCAGGATGGAGATATGTGTTTCTTGTTTTGTGCCATCTGATTCGAGGCTCTATTTGTATAAAAAATTGTAACTGCCTGTATGCTTTCTAGTTTGAATGAAGTGAAATGCGCCTGCCTGACAGACGCACACAGCAAGCTGTTCTGTTTTCTAGAGCAGAAACCAGATTTCAGGTGCTGACTCATAAGGATACATTTTTACCAGGGGAATTTCTGATCCATTTTCTTCAAGGATTTTTAGCCTTTTATTTTGGCATGACCTTAATATTGCCCCCTTACCCATTAGGATTTCATATCCCAACATTTGTATAGTGGCTTTTTCTCAGAAGAAAGATAAAACTTGCAATATAGATATCTTCCCTAGCTTAATGCATATAAACTAAATGGGAACATAATGATTTCAGAAGGCACCAAGTCATTTTCCAAAGATCCCATCTTCTAGCTTTCAAATAAGATATGTGCTTTCTGCCTCAAATTCTTTTTTTCCCCTTTGTGCCACTTTTTCTAAAACTTCCATTTTTTTTGTCTCTTCCACTTTCTTTCCATCTTTGCTGCAGCCTGACTCTCCAGCTGACAGGGAGGGGACAGCCCTCACCCTGGCTCTGTGAGATGGTGCCTCCTGGCTCCCTTGCCATCTGACTTCAGTTTTGCCAGTTCAGTGCAGAGCCTGATGAAAATGCTTGCTTCACCAGTGTGTCCGCAGCACTGCTCCCCCTAGACTGGGAGTTGCCCCTGTGGCTGCCTCTGTGTTGTCCCCTCTTAGCTCCTAATCCAGCCACAAAACCACCCCTCAGCAAAGGTGGAAGCAAGGGCACCAGACTCATGATGTAGCAGCAGCAAACTCTCTTTGCTTGGGAGCTGATAACCCTGGGCCAAGGACAGAGTGAGCAGCCAGAGGAGGGTGCAAACCTCCGAGGCAGTTGTCAATGGATCCACTGGGCTCCTTGCATCAGCCAGATGCACCTGAGCAAGACATGGAAGACGTCAGCTCAAGCGAGCACCGTATGAACGCAGCTGTGCATTGGGCAGCTTTCCAGCCCCAGGGCTGGAGGCAAGCACCTCTTTTGATACAGGGGCTTTGGCACAGGAACCTGTGGTACAGGCACCTTTGAGCATCTGGTGGGTGCACTGGTGGGCTGGGTTCCTACCCCTGCTTGGCCCACACACACCCCAGGATGCCCCACTATCAGGCACTATCTCACCCAGCCCATGCACCTCAGGGGTGTCACCTGCTGGACCTGACAGAGATTGCCCTCTTCTTCCTCCTGTTAAATAAATACCCATTCTCCAGTCATCCCTCCTCCTGCTGTGAACCAAGTGGGTGAGAAAGACAGTGGTGGGAAGGGTGGTAGGAGAGAGACATATCACTCAGGGCAGCACTCATCCTATGTGCACAGGATCAGCTGGCCCCAAATCCTGCTTTTTGGAGGTGTTTGTGAAGGAAGGAGGCTAAGCTAAAGATAAGAAAAGAGTTAGCTGGGGGAGAATGAAGGAAATTGCAAATTAAGATTAATTAGCAGGAGACATTCCTTATGAATGTATTCAAGAATGTTTTTCCCTATAGCTTTTCAGAGCAGTGGAAGTGTGAGCATGTTTTTACACATGGGAGACTGATACAGAATGTTCTCTAAACACAAATCTCTGCTGTTCCTTTTTAGCCGCCCAATGCCAAATCCCACCTTTGTTTTCAATGGTTTGCTGAGCATGCTCTGAGTCCACCCTGCCTGCATGTTCCTGCTGCAGGGACACCAGAGACTCTGTGGCCAGGGAAGTTCTTTTATCCCTGGGCAGGCTGTATCCCATCAGGATACTTAGCTATTCCATTGTCATTAATGTAGGGTCGTGGCAGTAACAGCCCTAGCAAATCTTTCACCTTTCCTTCTCACTTAACCTTTGCTAATGTTTTTAAGAACTGTAGGTCCTCTTTTGCCCTCTTTAACAGAAATGTCACTAGCTTTATTCCACTTCCACATAACCTTTTATATAACCTCCCTTGAATTATCATCTTCTTAGGCTCATTATATTATTGTTCATTGCTCATATAGTGGTGGTGCTTGGGGGAAAGGGGTCATGCTCATGGGTTCCCAGTCACCTTTCCCCCTCCTTCCTCCCTCATACCTTCTCCTTTAATCGCATTGTGACTTATGGCTGAGAACATCATATAGGGATGGGTTTGAATGGATTAATTTGAAGGACTGCGGCTTAGAAAGCCAGTTAGGGGCTTAGCTGCTCTCACTAACTTTAATGGGAGCTCTGGGGCTTTAAAGGCCATTGTACTGAGATGCCAAAGATAATTTTTTTCATGCTGAACTAGAACAAATACCTGATATCTGCCAAGGTGACTTGTTACCAGAATTGCTGTCAGGGAGCCAGAGCACACACAGCCTAGATCGAACTCATGCTACTCCCACAGAGGAGCAGTCACTGGCATCTTCCCTGATCCTGGAAGAACCAGAGACATGCATGTAGAGACCCTAGAAATTGCCCAGGAAAGTTCACATAGTTCACAGCATGTTTTCAGTCTTTCAGAAGATCACTATTCCCAGAGCTCCAGGTCTCAGCTGTAGCTGGGAGCTAGAGGAGGTGCACAGTCCAGTGCCAGGGTTAGCAAGAAGGTCCACACTTGGCCTAGTCCTGGGGAAGCTGTACTCTGTAACCCCTGCTGCAGAACACCAGGGATGTGACATGAGCTGCCTGCACGAGTGAATCCCCCTTGAATTAGCTGTGCCCGAGCGAGAGCAGCCGACCAACGAAACAGCAATGCGAGCTGAGCAGAGTGACTGCATGAGTCACTGGCTGCGCTAAATCAAATACAAGAGATTTGATTTTCCATTTGGGAGGATTATATAACCATCATTAATTAAGCTTCAATGAGAAAAGCAGGACTGTAACCTGATGTGAAGATTCAGGAGTCCCTTGAGAAGAGAGGAGGTGGTCCATGGGCCAGTGGAGTTCCTTCTTGCTTCTGTGCTTGCTCTCAGATCATAGGGGTTGCTTTTGTTTTATTTGCAAATAGAAACTCTTTCCAATATTTTTATATATTTCAGGTACTGGTTCTGTAGCCTACATTTTAACAAGAGACATGAATGTATGCAAACATCTGAGGAGCCAAGTGCCATCACTGTACCTATTGACTAGTAGTACCTGATACGGGAGAGAGTCATATCAGCATCACCAGTGAATAATGCAGTGGCTCATATCCAGTTTTGCCTGAGGGCTGAGGGGGAAGGCAAGTAAAAAAGATAACCCTCCCCAAAAATCCAAGGAAATGCTTAGCTTCCGGTATAAGATGTCAGATTTAGTGAGAATAAATTTTACAAAGCCGCTTAATAGCTTACTCTGATAAGAAATGATAAAACGGGCTGGATTTATCCCTCCTGTGAAAATTGTTTATACGTTTGTAAACAGACAAAGATCTTTCATAATTATATATCCAAATATTGGCATTAGTATCCTATTTCTGAGGTGACATACTTGCTTCAAAATTCCTGAAAGGGACAAAGATGGAGTCCTTCCTTTCAAGGAGTTCACTAATACAAAAAAGGACCACCAGCATCTTTAAAGTGATGGATCTGTCCTTTTGTCCAAAATGCTTGAAGTTTTTCTCTTGAAGGAGGAGATAACCATTATGTAAAAAAGGTTCCTAATAAGTAATATAATTAAATATTATAGTGGAATTTAAAATTGTGCATTTTTGTTCCCAGTTACATGGAAACTCAAGACGTATCTGGTACTGAATGCTAATAATAGCAGATACTCTACTGTGAGCTGATATATTTCTCAGATATAAGAATAAACATCAAGATAATTATTATGCGGAGGAGAAAAGAAATCTTGTAAGTCCCAGAACAATTAATTCAATCTGAATTCCTTTTTAAAAGAAATAAACAGATTTATACAGGAGATACATTGATCTTGAACCCTCAAAGTATGTGCAGAAACATCTAAAACAAGAATAGCTCAATCTAAAATGAATGTTTTGATCAGAACCGACAGCTGCGTATTTGCTATTAATGATATCATAGAAGCTGCAACTAACAATATGCAGCACTCATGCTGGAGTCTCTGTGGGTATTTAAGAAAAAGACACCATTCCTGTCCTAAAGAATTTACTTGGGATTCATATCAACACACAATGGCAAGGGGAGAAACAGGAGGAGGAAAGTGGAGAGAGGAGATCAAAGTAGACAGGTGATGTATGGACACTGTCACTGTTATTCATCCAAAGCTACTGTGGGCAATCTGGCTTGCCACCAGCACTTTAGATTTCTTCATTATATATATTAATTGATGGATATTCTGTTTATATGTGGTCTGAATTTATTTATATGAAACAATCTTGATTTCTGGTCTGTTTGGCTTGAATTTTTTGAAATCGCTGTTGAGTTTGTTTGATAGTCACTAAAACTGGTTCTTTAAAGATTAACATCTACTGACAAAAATAGGAAGGAGGGATTTCTTCTTTCAAATGGCAAAAATGGGAGGCTTGCTATCTTAGGAAGAATTATGTTTTACACATTCTATGTTAAAATAAGATGACCAAGCAACTGACTGCTGCACCATTATTAACTGAATAAAGTGGCATGTGGGGTTTTCTAAACATGTTTTCATTCATTTCAGGTGGCATGATTTGTATCCCTAAGGATAAAAATCTTTTTGTCTGTGCTAGTTAAGGGTTTGGTTCCTTGTATATCTTATTTATTTTTAACATTCTGTCCTCAGTGTCCCGGTCTTTAAAAACAAAACAGCAACAATTAAAAACAAATTATATAGGCATATCAGCTTCTTTCTATCTTATGAGATATTTGTGGATATTTAATACTTCTATGAAAGATTCTGTAGTAGCTCTAGGAGCAGCGGGTGTGATAGGTAACGGCAAAAACTATTAAAATTCATGCTAAGGAGCATCAGCTAACTGATATATTTGAGACAACTGTTTCACCTTTTTGATAATGTATTTAGCTTTGTCACACTACCTACTAATTCTCTACTCAAGATATTTTCTCCAGATCATTTAATTGTGAAACACATATGCCCTCATTTACCCAAGCCAACCTGCTTATAGCCAGTTTAACATCTTCATCAGGCATCTTCTGACGGAAGCACTCCAAGCCCTATATTGGACTTAAAAATGTTAATATCATCATAGTCTCAGGCTTGATCGTGTACTTTTCACTCCACTCTTTTTCTGTGGTGCTCTCAGAAAGTTTGCTACTGAACTTCGCTACCTCAAGATGTTGTGTTTCTTTTAAAGAGACTTGGAGAATTATAAAGTATGATTTTTCAGAAGGCATGCTTAAAAGGTTTATATTTTTATTATGATATTATTTTATTATTGTTAGTTATCAATATATTATTGTTATTATAATATTCGTTACTAATATTTTATTATTATTAGGATTATAATTTTTAATTATTGCAATTATCTCTTTTTTTAACTACACTTCAAAACTTATCAACAAAAAAAAGTTGAAATTTGCTGACCAGCTGCAAAAGCAGAGCAAAACAGGCTGTGCAGATAGAGCTGAGGAAAGAACAGATACAAAAAAAAATAATCAGAAGCAAACATGAATGGGTTTTTTTCTTTCGGTTATTGTAGTTGTCATTTTCAGATGGAGATGTACTTTGCAAGGTGGTGGCTACCTGCCTGCATCATTGAGGCTTTTAATGCTCTGGGTTTTGTCAAAGGCAGCTGAGTATGGAGATGGCACAGGAGCTGTTCAAACACAGGATGACTTCCAACCAGGCCAGCTCTGTCTCATCTCCTTGGGCTTATTAATTCACTGCTGCTTAAGTTCACCATTCTCAAAAGTTGTGATGAAATCCCAAATTCACTACCTAGCTGTCCTACACAATAATTATTACCCTTTTAGTACTGCATTTACCTGTTGGAAATATAATCCTATTTTTTAAATGCCACAGTCAAGGATGTATTCTGCTTGTCTCAGGCTCCTGGCTGTTTACATCCAACAGCTGACATTAAAAATTATCTGCTCTCTTTGGTGACTTAGTTTCCACTCAGTCTCCACTTTCTCCTACAGCTGGTGTCATTTGCAAGCCCATGGTTTGCTAACTGGTTTAACTTATCATACCCGTGCTTCAGAGGCTGAATGTGCTTATCTTATTTTCATATTTAAGAGCCCAGCCTGCAAGCATTTGGTACTGAACTTGGCTGTTACAGAGAGAAACAACCCCCTTGACTTCAGATGTGACAACATCCTACATAGTAAGCTCGGAAGTAACTTTTTACAATGCCCATAGTGTGGGTTTATAGCATTCCCATTTATTATTAAAGAGGACCGACTACAGAAATGAACAGACTTGCACAAAATGATAATATCAGAGATGGACCAATAGCTCTTTACTCAGGCTTCTCCTGTTTCCTGCAGCTCCTAACTCTTCCTTTTATCCACCTCTTGTATTAATAATCCCATAGAAATCCACATATATACACATAACCCCAGGATCAAAATGGGAATACATATTCCTAGGAAGTCCCCAGAGCAAGTGTGCTTTGCTGGTGAAAAGAGGAGAATTTTGCCCATGTTTTTTATCTCAATATCCAGTCAGCCATGCCCTCCAGACTCAACTACAAGAGAGGGCTATAATCTCTGTGGATGTTCACATCTGTGCTGTCTTCTCAGATAAGGAATCTTTCTTTCCCTTTTTGGTGCACTATATGTTGTGCACACAGTGGCCTAAATCCGTTAATCATAGGTGTGAATTCGCCTTAGAGTACTTATTTTTCCATCTCCTACCCTGTTATCCTTGTTACCAGTAATGTATCAGTATTCCAAGGCTTTTAATAGGTTGAACTGGGTTCCAAAAACAAATGTGATAAATTGAGACTTCTTCCATCTCTACAGTTTATGCTCGTGAACTAAAGCCCAGTGCAGAAGCACCCCAGGATAAAAGTTGCTATTTATATCCTCCCCAGATAGCTACAGAACTCTTCAGTTTCACAGTAATGCTTTGTCCTGTGCAGAAGAGACAAACTGTAGGAAACTTCATAAAGTTGGATAAAGGGGCCTAATAGTAAGGAAAGATAATTTCATATTAGCATTAATTTCTATTAGCATTAGATTAACTTACATTGGTGAACTCTGGTTGCTAGATAGGACCTTCTCTGCCCCCATGGGAGATAGTTGGCTGAGCAGGGCAAGAGCCATTTCCCATTGCAGCTTGGCACACAGTTTTCTTTCACAGCTGTGGGAGTGGGATTACCATCTCTAAACAGCTTGAATTTGGAGGAATAATTTGCTTTATGTCATTCTAATATGGGACTGTGGGCTGGCTTAAGGCAACACGTTCTTTTGGCAGCACATCTCTGTGGCAGGAGGAGCCATGCAATCATGAAATACACAAATAAAAAAACATACACAAAGTGTGTAGCCACATCACGTCCACCTTTTCCTTCCACCCATTGTCTCAGGAGACAGCAGGCCACCTGCAGACTTGCCAAATATGCCCATCTCTGGAAGCCATGCACAGGGTCCCTTTTCGTCTTCTTTAAAACAAGTAGAACTTGAGCACTCTGGGGACAGTTCTTCTTAGATTCAGGAGGGGAAGGCACTCTTCAGCAGCCAAGAATCACAAGCAACCTCTTACTAGCTCGATGAAGCCTTGCTGGCTGTGGGCCCTAGTGTTTTGCCACTGATGACTTGATGAACTCTCTTCAGCTACCTCCCTTGCCAGCACATTTTTTCACTGCCTTGTGGAAGTTATGGTGCTAGGCATCCTGCAGCATATATTTTTTTCTTGTGAGTGGTGAAAAAGAGCAATTGGATGCATGGGGTTTCTTTCCAGAAAACTGCTTTGTGCTCTGTAATAAGGTTTGGCCTTATTTTTATCAGGATTAACCTGTAAAATTCATACTTGAAGTTAAGCTCTGATGTCTTGCTGACTAACATGACTGACTTGGATTTAAATATATGCATATCAGCTTTAAAAGCTTTTAGAACACTTCTCTGAATAAAAATAGTATTAGTAGGCTTCAAGCGTGCAAAATATTCAGGGAGAGAAAATCTTATATGAGGCATGATTCCTGGTCCCATTTTTTCCCCTACCTAGTGCCTAACTCCACTTGCAATGGCTTTGACGAGGCTGTCCCGAGGGCTTACAGAACGTCCCTGGGAAAGCAGATCTGCTTCGTTGCGACTGTTCGTTTGGCAACGCCTCAGTTTTTAAAGGTAAGTCCGTGCCCTCGGTCCCATTCGTTTCAGAACTTCTCGTAACACTTTCAGATGAGGTGACATAGAAGGTTCTTAGTTTTGCTAATTGAATGGATTACAGATATCACATTTCATGCATAAAAATCCAGTGAAGCGGATTATCAGTGCAAGCCAGGATCTGCGGAAGCAGTGTCACTTCTGCCCCTATCACATGGTAAATGGAAACCCTCCTTGCATTAGGAATTACAAAGTCACTTTGAAATTGGGTTCTTCCTTGCTGCTTTCTGTTCCTGCAGTGGGACAATGTACAGGTGGCCACCAACACTTTAATTTGTGCCCTCAGTGTCTTTGGTTGACTGCTGCTAGTTTCCCTCCTCCCAAATCCTGGTAGTAAGATACATGATTGTGGTTATAAGGATAGACAATCCAACCTTGTGCCTGACACTGCTGTTCCCTAATTAACAGCTGTGAACTACTGCATCAGATGCCCCATCCTCAGGGGTTAAGAGATTTTTTTAATGTAATTTAGACCTGGCCAATATGAAATCACTGCTTCCTTGGCCTGGCTCTGTTACTGCTCTGGGATTTGCAGGGCACTCTTGACTGATTCATGGCCCTGGCAGGCAAGTAGAGTCCTTTCTGGGTAAGTGAGGACACTTCCCATAAATCTTAACCACAGTAATCATAGTAAGAGTAGGGTTGGAGTTAAGGTACTCTGGGAAACCTAAAAGCAAATTCCCTTGTCTTTGGATAGCTAACACCTCAAAATAAACAGGGAAACTAAATGGGCTGCACATGGCAATGAGCTGCGTGGTACTAGGGAGGAAGCAGCTGCTGAAGAGCCCAGAAAAGCTTTTAACTGCCACAAAGTCCTAAACACTCATCTCTTTGGTTCTCCTTTGGGTGACTCAACCCCCAGTCTTCCTCCTCTAAAAAGAAGGTAAAAATGTTTATGTGACTAGCTAAGGAAGGCAGAATCAGCAATTTGGTTGCACACAGCAATGTTTGTATGTTGCACCTTGAATTTTAGTGTATGTTCTTGGCATCAGCATGGATTTTGGCCTAAACTGGAAAGAGGGGGAGAGAGGAATTTAAAGTGTTCATGAAGCCTTTTGCCTCTGCACAGCCAGAGACTTTAAACAACTTTGTCAGCATTGATATGTATGACAGAAATGCTTGATGACAGTGCACCTCAACTTGTCCTCTGGTCCCAGGAGTGTTTAAAACATTAGTGGTCTTGAAAGTCTTCTCTCCCCAAGAAGGACAGCAGAGAGAGAAGCAGCAATGGAGATGATGGGAGAGTGTCACTGAGCCCACAGCACAGGGGGATGTGCCATCAGGGAGCTGGAGAATAGCAGCATTGGGAACTAGTGGACAGGCTGTCCTTATCAGCGATGATGGAGACCTTCCTGCAGGAGAGACATGAAGGACACAGTAACCCTGGATGCCACCAAATCTGAAGTGCTGACACTGGCAAGACCCAGCCCAGTTGCCCCTCCTCTAGTGGGAGAGGAGAGGTTGGCAGAGAAGAGCCATGAGCAGGAGGCAAGTTGGCCGTGGGACATGCAGCCAGCCCTGGCCCATGCACAAGTGTGCACCATGGTGCCATCCTTCCCTCTGCCTCCCACCTCTCCACAACAAATAATCACTGCCTCCTGATCCTCATCCCTCTGGGGATGTCCTGCCTCACAGACAGCCCTGTACCCTGCCTCCTGTAATTCGCTCATTAGTTATCAGTCTTGTGAGCACTGAGGGCTGCTGTGAGTCTTCAGAGCCAGCTTCTTCGCTGCAGCAGTGAAGTACAATGCAAAACTGCTGCCTTTTACCTACCTGACAGGTCCCATGCATGGAAAGGCATTTACTCCTTTGCAGCTATTGAGTGAGGAGAGTATTCCCCTTTCTCAAAAAGAGCTTGGGGGGCAGATGTCCAAAAGGACCAGGCAAGCGTGGTGGGTATCTTTAGTAACATAAGGAGAGTGAAGCAAGACATGACAAACCCTAGTGGGATCAGGCATAGGCTGGATGCTGGAAAAGGGCATTGCTCCTTGGGGCTGTGGACAGCACAGCCATTACACCGCCGGCACTGCTTCAAAGCCATAAAAGTTTTGGCACCCTGAGGCAGTGTCTCAGCTCTTAAGTTCATGCGCATCACCAGTTCTTCTCCCCAGCTCCTGCAAAAATGTTGGCATTGCTAAATACAATAGATCCCTCTCTGGAATTGCCAGAAAATAGGTGAATCCTCTGTTTTCTCCCTTTATGCACCATGTATTTATAGCTAACAAAAGCTAGATGAAGCAGAGGGGTGAAGCTGCAACTCTCAGTAAGTCAGTTTTCTCCATTGGACAGGAGATGTGCATTGTGGAAGAACATCTAGAGGAATTCACATCAAGACACAGTCTGGAGTGGAAATTTTTATTCCTGGATCACAGGTTGGTGGCAAGAAAAGCTGGTTGTGTTTGGTGCTTGTGTACTGCTATTTCGTTAAGTACAATTATCTCAAATAGTGTTCCATTTCACATCTAAATCTCCTGAACAGGAGGGCTGCACTGAAATTCCTACAAAAGTTTACTATTTTACATTTATTTTTGCATTTATTTTTAATGGGCTTTTAAAACAAAAGTACTCTGTTTGTCAGGCCAAATTTCTGATTAGCTTGTTCTTCTTTCCTTTAAAATTATCAACAGACCAAAGTCGGTCACATTGCAAAATTATCTAATTATTATACAGCTGCAGAAATCCTTCTTTCCAAATCCAATCACTGATTGTGTGTGTGCAATTCCCACCGAGTTATGGAGTGAAAGTCTGTGCTGGCCTGAGGCATCTGTGCTGGCAAAGGTACAAAGCAAGTGCTTCAACACACCACAGATGAGCTCTCCAGGCACCCAGAGGGAAGCAGCACAGACAATTTCCCCTCCTATCCCCCTAGTCCCAGCAAATGATGGTTTCCTTTCACCTTGCTATGCATTTTCCCCTGCAAGGACTGCAGGAGCTGCCACAGAGCCCCTGACCAAGGAACAGCCAGGGAATGGCTCCTCACCACAGGTTCCTGTGTGAAGGTCCCTGAGAAGCTGAATTGCTTTCCATAGCCACATTTTCCCTGGAAAAAAGGGGTTGTCATAGCCTTGTCCTAGTTGGATGGTGCTGCCAGTATTGCTCTGCTCAGCTGGGCATCCCAGGCAAAAGGTGGGGGAAAGTCAGGATCCAGTCCCCTAGGATGAACAACTGTACACCGAGGAGTGAAAGCAGATCTGGGCTTTTTGCATATCCATGTCAACATGCAGAACTGCTTGTTTTATGGTTTATGAACTCTCTTATGTTGTGCCTAACCACAGAGCACCGCCAATTATAGGATACTTGCCTTTTGAAGTGCTGGGTACTTCTGGCTATGACTATTACCACATAGATGACCTGGAGCTGCTAGCAAGGTGCCATGAACACTGTAAGTATCTCATGGCCCAGGTTCCTGGGAAGTCACTGGGACACCTCTTTTCAGTGGAATGTTGTTGCAGTTAAACTTGGAAGGGGAAGTTTGACTCTTGCCTCAGCCTGTGTACCTTAGAAGAGTTGTAGCAGGTTGGAGGCCTTGCAGCTGATTGGCATCTGGGACAAACTTACCAAGCTTTGGAAAATACAGTTTTACCTTCTGTATCCCCAAAAGTAGTCAACAAGACTAACTGAATGGATAAAATGTGCTAGTGAAGACTATGCAGGAATAGTTCAAGAAATTCTTGTAGATTATTTCCCCACTGTGTATTTGGGATTACCTGTGATTATTTAAATAGTGTCTGTTAAAGTTTAATTGGAAAACTTTTTAAGTAAAGGAAATGAGGCAATGCTTTTCAAATATTTGCTTACAGAACTGTCTGTAGCATCTCAGCTTACCACTTCTGCCTGTTCTGGAAGTATGCTGTCAACAGTAGTTTTTATATGTTGACATTCAAAATATAGAAAGGCTAAAAATGGGGGTGCTTGGGAACCCCTTGAAATCACCAGGGAAAAAACGCAGAGGTGAATTTTTTTTGTGAATCTTTCAAACCTTCAATACATCCCTATTTAGTGTAGTTTGAATTCCTGTTGGTCTAAAAACTTCCTTTCAGTTCCTTTTGTTGTCTTTGCACAGTGTTATCTCTTATGCTCACTTCATTCTGAGTCCATCAGCACACAATACTCATCTTTACAAGCATTTTTATCCTGTATTTTCTGCTTTAGAACTTAAGATGATCACTCTTAGAAATTAATCCCAGATGCCTAATTAAGCAGTATGTGATCAGTACATAAAGCAGGGCAAGGTCTCTGTTTAAATTGTAGCAGACACTAATGCATTAGTGTCCAAACTTAAGGTTAATAGTACTGTGTAGGAACGTACCATTTAAAGTGTCAGAAGAAGATACCTGCTCATCTTTGTGATTTTTGCTCTATCATAAGGCTGAGGGAGCACTTACTCAAAATTGGTGCTTAGACTCCTGTCTGCCTTGGGAATCGTCGGGGAGACACAGATATTTTTGTGACTTTTATGCACATTTCATGTCATTTTCACATGGGAAATTGTGTTACAAGCTGCATGTGTTTTCTGCTGACAGTGATGCAGTTCGGCAAGGGGAAGTCGTGCTGCTATCGGTTTCTGACCAAAGGACAGCAGTGGATCTGGCTCCAGACCCATTACTATATCACCTACCACCAGTGGAACTCCAAGCCAGAGTTTATTGTGTGCACACACATGGTGGTAAGGTATGGAAAATAATATCAACCAGCAGGGACATAAAGGACAGTAAGATAAGGGCATCCTCATGTCTGCCAACATATTCTCCTAAAAACATAATGTCTTTTAAATAAGAAAAAGTTAAGCCTGAATTCTCTGAAGGAAATACATTAATTATAGAAAAATTGTCAGACTAAATCTTAGTATATAAAATAGAGAATAGACAGATCTCTTAAATGTTCACTTCCTCTAATCCTTATGTTGTTTTTAAAGAGCTGTGTGGAAGCTTTCCAGTGAAGTCATAAAGAAGTTGTAGGATGTGAACTTGACCTTTATATATTCTTCCTTAATATGCTTCTTGACTTCAAGAAGATAGGAATAGACCAAAACCTGAAAATTAAAACAGTTTCTCACGTTATTCAGTAGCATTTGACTTAAATGATTTTTCAGCTGTTCATTTAACCTGTAAAACGGTACAGTAATTTAATGTTCCTCTACTTTCTTAAAGCACATTTAATGAAACATAAGAATTCCATGTTGATACATAGAATTATATTTTCCATTCAGTTATGCAGATGTTCGGGTGGAGAGGAGACAGGAGATGGGCTTGGAAGAAGTGTCCTCAGAGGTTGTGTCCTCAGCACTTAAGGTACAACGAGAAAAGCTTTTTTTCATGAATTTATGTAGTAATCACAACTCGTTCCTATGTTAATGTCACCGGAGACCCCGGCATTGTCTTTCTGGGTGGATTCACTCAACTTCAGAATTCATTGCTCACTTGAATAATTTTAACGCAAATTGGGTTATGAGTACGAAAGGATAAACCTGGAGATCAGTAACAGCCAGAAATAAAGTAGAACATGGGCAGGGGCAGTGTGAGATATCTCCACTTTTCCTTGGCAAAATACTACAGTTTAAAGATGAATTTGGACAAGTTCTGGCAATCAGCCCTCTTGGCTATATCTCAGTGATCTGATGAGGGAACACAGCAAAGCTCCTCCTCAATGCATGGCTGAGTGTCTCACAGAGGTTGCAGTTGCTGTCACATCCAACTGAACATGAAAGGTTCAGAAAAACATCTGAAGGCACAAAATGAGTATGGCATAGCTTGCTATTTATTTCTAACTCAGTGACAGTTGTTTGTAAAATGCATTACTTAGATGCTATTTGGAAGGGACATTGACGCCTGTGTCCAGGTCTTCTGCTGGTCTACCTGGGATTAGTTCTGCTCAAGTCATTTTAGGCCTGCCAAAGAACTGGTGTGCAACCATTACTAAATGCATTTCAAAATGCTTTAACCTTGACAGATGCAATAGCTATTCCCTTTTTCTGGTTTGTTTTAGGACAATGGTGCCAGCTTGGATCCTGAACAGCACTTTAATGTACTTGATGTTGGTGCCTCAATCCTCAGCGCCAGTCGGACACCCTCAGTATCATCTAGAAGCTCACCAAAATCTTCCCACACACCCAAGTCAGACCCAGCATGTGAGTGGCATTCCTAGGTTACTGCATTATTTTTAATTTAACAAAGTTACAGAATGTGTGCCTATATACCACTGCTGATAATTTAACAGTTATTTATGAGTTATCAATGATATGCACTGACCATGAAGTGCATAATCTGAAATGGTAACATACAAGAGGGAAGGCTGTAGTGCAGCCACCTAAGTTCTGGGAAATGAGTAGTGGGATTAGCAGTGAGACCTGCTGCTTCAATCTGTTACAAAAATGAGGACTTCTGTCTTCAGATTTGAGGGCATGAGTATGAACAATATGAGACCTCTCTAGACTTACATGAGTAATAACGGCCTGTGGGTGATTCTTTTCTGACCAAGATTCAGGATGCTTCAGTGTTGACTTGGGTATACTCTTTCTGCTCCCTGGTCTGAAAGAAAAGCCAGTGAGCTAACCTAAATTTGCAGTTCTTTGGCCCATATAAAGGGAGTTCCAGCTGTTTTAGAACAGTTCCTGGGTCCTTTTGCTCTGTTCATTGGAGCACAAAATCATAATCTGTCTCATTTACTTTTATCTTTGCCGAGACCCTCCTTATCAGTTTAATTTTACTGCCATTTAAGTCAACAAGAACGGCCTTGACTCCCACTGAAATTTAGTGAGGCTGTAATAATTTCTGCCTAGGTCTTGTCGTAATAACCACTTCAAAGAGGGTTGATTTCCAGCATGTGAGAACTCACCAGTACTTTTCTTGCAGCTACACCAACAAAGCTGATTGCAGAGTCTAACACTCCCTTGCCAAGAACACCAAGCGCGCAGCAGGATCTATCTCTGCATAGACTCAGTCAACCTACTGCTCTTCAGGTAACTTCCCAAGGAATGATAGAAATAGGCAGAGGGTATACAGCATGTGCCACATATGCAGCTTAGCAATTAAAAATTACTTACACAAAAGCCATGGCATTAGAAGAAACCTAACATTTAAAGGAGCCAAACTTATAAATAAAGTTTTGGTTTGTTTTGTTTTTAATCTAGGTTTCTTTGCCTTCTCAGCCTCCATGTGAGCTTCTCCCACAGCAGTTGCTGCCTCAAGCAACTCTGCAAAATCAGCCTGCACCTCTGGCACAGGTTAGTTGGGGATTTGGAAGTGGAATAGGTCACTTGCTTATCTCCTGATATTTTCTCATTTTGGGGCTTTTCGGTTACCTCTCTAGGAACTAAAATCCCCAAATCCACCAGCTCTCAAACACGTAAAATATTGTGGGAAAGTGATCTGAGTTGTACACTTGCATGTTTAAACATATAACTGCGTGCAGGTGTTCAGAAGCCCAGGTGCACGTAGATTCAGGTGCACACATACATCTATTTCACAGGAGGACGAAAAACAGATGGAAAAAGAGTTTTCAGCTTTGCTTTTACAGAACCAGGTCCCATCAAGATCAAAACTACAGTGAGAATTAAAACTAAAAAAGACACACAATCCTCCTAAAAACACCTATTTGGCTGTGCTGATGCAGAACTAACAAGCAGTAAAGGATACGCAAGTTCAACAACACCCATTTTGTGAGTGTGCCAGTAATGGTGAGGATGGAGATAAAGTTCAAATTCCTTCAATCTATTAATCCATATCTCAAAAGTGGTTGATTGCCCAAAAAGTCACCTCAGTATTTCATTTGCAAAGGATATTGAAGCAAATTTGAGTACCATGTTCTCCACACATTGTTTTTCTCCTGTGCTGCTGCTGTGATGGTATACCCCATCATTCTCTGATTTTAGGAATGGCAGAGTATTCCTGGACCTAGACTGCTTCTACCACTGGCACCCTGTACTCCCTCACAAGATCCCAGAGTTTCTTCCTGTAGCATATAAAACATATAAAGTCCTGAGGATCCTGGCTTTAAAATAACAAATTCTCATTTATCTTCTATGTTTAGTATTCTTTTCACGACTCCATACTAGCGTGCAGCAAAGAAACAGCATATCAATTATCTGCTCTGAGCATTCATTTTCTTTTACAGATACTTCTCTCCGTTATTTATTAATGCACTTTCAAACATCAATTAGTTTATGGATTATAAACCTGTATGTGAATTGTTTGACTTTTTTCTACCCCCCTTTCTTCCTCATCAAAGCTCTTTGTGAAAAGGAGCTTTCCAGTCGTTTTACCAAGACATTCACTGACCTGTTTCTTCCCTGTAAAATGCTCTTACTGGCACACCAGCTCCATTTCTTTTCCGCCAAATTGGAGCACCATCCGGTCACTGGTTAAGTCTCTTTGAGCCAGCTAAATCTTGGTGAAAGGAAGAGGGCTGATCAAGTCTGCCTACACAGGCAGCCCTCTGGCAGCCTTCTTTTCAATTGTCAGCAAAGTCACAGCAGTGCTCCTGGCGAAGCTCAAAATGAAGCTTGATGTGGAGCAGGGAAATAACACCAGGACATTGCAGCTCGGGTTGCTAATGCTCACACACTCCATAGTGATACTCCTGCGAAGAGTACCAGATCTCCACACACTTGGGAGATTTTCATAAACTATCATGAAAATTATGAGAGTACTCTGTACTTCACACTTTAAAATAATTAACATGTCAGCCTGCAGCAAGATAATTAATTATTTAAAAGACAAGGTGCCTGCAGCACTAGACGAGTGAGGGACGAAACACCGGTACACATGCTTCTCGCCGTGAACATTTCCTCGGCTTCCTAGTTGACCATTTCACAGCAGTTTAAACGCCTCAACAGGCTCATTGCCTGTAGAAGTAGCATGGCCAGGTGCCCCACTGCCAGCCCACAAGGAGGAGCTGCGCAGGTTGCTCCCTGGTGCCTTTCTGCCTCTTGCCTTTAGCTAAGGGTGACTCATGGCAGGAGCTGAAAGGCAGCGTGCCCAGCCTGGCCACACAGGGAGCCAGGTGTCCTTGCAGCTAACATTTGACTACAGAGTGGCAGCAGCGAGGACAAACATTTTAAGTGGCCACAACTGCATCTGCAGCAAGCAGCTAGCTGCTGCCTCAGGCAACATCTGCTTGAACTTTGATTAGTTTTATTTCGAGCAAAGGCTGTGATGGTTTTGTCTCCAATGAAATGCCATTTTAGCTTCTGCCTTGCTTGTGTGAATGAACAGACAGCACAGTGCTAGATGTCACCTGAATGTGAATGGTTTACTTTAAACCAAGTGCTCCCTATTAGAATATCTGTTTGTTTGCCTTTCTCATTGTCATAAATTAAAATCCCCTACAACACAGCGGATGTTGATGACTGAATAATAATTAACACTAATAATCCATTTGGGATTGAGCAGGTGTTATTCAGATGACAGAAAGAACGAACAAGTTGTTCAGTGAGCTGCAAAACTAATGAAACCCAGTTTCCCAGGGGTTGTGCATTGCAAGGCTGGTGCATGGAGCCAGCCTTTCCAGCAGGAGGAGGGGACAAGTGGATCCCTCTCTCCCTTGCTTAGCTAAAGCTTTCATGAAGTCTAGTATTTTTGATACTATAGCAGCTCTGTTGCATGTCTCTGGCAAGAAATACGGCTCATCTCCTGGGCCAGAAGGATTGAAACAAAGTTGGAAGGTAGGCAGAAAAGAAAGATTTAAAGGAAACTGAGCTAAAAAATAAATAGGGTCTCTTTTCTTTACCCAACTACCTATTGTCATGAAACTTGTGGGAACAGAATGTCTTTGAGGTGTCCATCTTCCTGTTCATCACATCTGAAATGGGGGACCATCCTGACAGACACTGGGGCCATAGTTCCCCTTCCCTGGCTGCAGTTTCCCAGCACCTAGAGAGAGGGAGTAACCCTGGCAGCCTGGGGTGGCACTCAATGGAGAGAAACACCTCTCCTCGGGCATGGTCCAGCTGGTATCTTTCAGATGCCCATGCTGGAGGAGAGGAGTCACAGCCCAGAAGTGCCAGTCCCTTTCCCCAGCCTGTACAGCCTGTCTGGACCATCAGCAGCACGAGTGCATCAAGCCCATTCCTATCAGAACATCTGCTGATAGGATCCCAAATGCATGGCTTTATTTCTTTTTTTTTCTAAGAAATCACACTAAAATTACTGCTGTGGCTTTTGGTTGGTGGGTTTTTTGGTTTTTTTTTTCTGCATTAACAAACCTTGATTAAACTGTTGCAATTATAGACATCTCAGAGGTTTAGTCTTCCATGTTTGACTTTATCTGGAAAGATGGCACTTTTCTGTGTATTACATGCACTTTTCTGAGGATTCTGTAAACATTTGTAAATACCTAAGTGAGACGAAGAGCAACTTCATCTGATGCCAATGGCAGAGTTAAAGCTGGGCAGTGTTTTCTGTGGAACATTTTGAGTTAAGCTCTTTTAATTTATTATACAATTACAGATTCTTCCCTTAATTAGTAGAGCAGTTAATGATCTTGAGATAAATACTCTCTGGTGCAGGTCAATTGCTGTTAGTGTCTCATTGTACAAAAACAGTAGAAGCTCTGTAAGCACAAGGGGTCATGGCTAGAGTTATCAACAGTTTGGGGGTTGGAGTGGGAAAGGGAAAAAAGCAAAAGAGAAAGTTCCTTGTCTTCTTCTGTAATGGCTTTCACTCCAGTATACCAGCTAATTGTTGTTGTTAAGTGTATTAGTACAAAAAGCATGTGAAAAAGAGAACAAAAAGACCGTATAAGATGAATATGCTAAATATAAGAACCTGACCCCAAAAATGAAGGAATAATAACTTAAAATCAGCAGCAATATATTCTTGTGTGCAACTTTGCAAAGCAAATTCAAATTTAAAAGTAAGGCCTGGAAATGGATTTCGTTTCTTGTTGAAGTATAAAATGATTATAAAATTACCTGTTACAAAATTCCTTAATGTTTATCAATTGAAGAAAATCAGGTTCCTTTCCCAAAGTGTCTTCAAGGAGTTTGCACATTAATGAAAAGACTGTCATCAGCAAGCCAGGCAGTTAAAATGAAGTTTTTGGCTGCAACTGTTTTTAATTCCTTTCTGATAAGCATCCTTTTAAAAAATTGTGAGTAGTCAGTCCTCACTAAAAGAGTTCATATAGAGATAGTTAGATTATGAGACTTGTCTCTTTAAAAAATCCTTCTGTACAGACCCAGGTTAAAGCAGCAATTAGCTGCATCTCATCTAAGCAAGTCATTGCTACATAGCATCATTCCACTCCTAAAATCAGAGTACCTGGGACTTTTCAGAAACATGGGGTCGGGCTGCAAGAAGCAGCACCAGATGCCCCTTTTAGTCACTTTTCCTTATTCCCAAACATCTGAGGTTTTGCCTCAACCATTCCTTGGGTTAATAGTTTATACATAGACTAGAGAGACCCTGCTATGGCTTCTCCCCTTTAACTCCAATTAGAAGTAACGTAAACTTCCCTTTGTGAGCTTTGACTCTGTTTTTCTGCCCTGGGAGAGGACTGGGTTGCACATGATGGCACTGCTGTTTGAAGGCAAAAGCATCGTGAATCACAGCACAGGCCCAGGGCTCACGTCCCTCCTTGGGCAGACAGTGCAAGCTGCGAGTACTCACAGGTACCTCTGGCAGCAAAGTGGGCTCTGAAGGCCTCTGCCACCAGCAACTGCAGGGGCCACCATAGCAGCCCTCATTCCCCCTATACAGGGTTGGCCGTGAAACTCACCTCCACCTTGACACCTCACAGATTGTGTGGAAAAGCTACTCTCTGCCTAGTAAATAGAAGTAAACTCTCTGAAATTCTCATTCTTTCTCTCCTAAGGGCCATTTACTTGGAGATTTCAGCTTTGCTAGAGGGAATATAAAGGTACTTTCACATATTTTACTGGTTTAAGGTGAAGTAGTTAGCTAATACAAATCTGACCTGTCACATTTAGATTTCTCTCAGTAGCCAAAAATTTCGTTTAACTGTATAGTGTTGCTATCACCAAAGTACTCCTTAATTCCCATCTTGTTTCCATTTTTGTTTTCCTGTTAAAAAGCCAGAAACAGTGTAAGCCAATGCATCGTGGAGCAGAAAGGTTCCAGCAGCATGCATCAGTTCACCAACTAGCACAGAGCCAGTGGAACAACTACAGGAACAGGGCACCATTTTCAAGTCACATCAAAATTATTATATTTCTTTTGCCTGGACACTCCCAGCATCACATGCTTTCAGATAGATTTTGGATGTCTTGATTACGGAAAAGCTTACAGATTTTTTGAAGTTGTTTTTTTTTTATTTTTTTCAAAGACTGTTTTTTTTTTCTTTTGGAATTATGAGCTCATGCAAAGCAAGTATTCCAAAGCCTCTTAAGGTTATAATTAACTTTGGTGAACTTTGAGTTATACCTGAAAACACCAAATAAAATAGGAATTTATTGCTGTGTTAGTCCCCTCCACAGTTCTTGAATAATTCCAGTTTGTGCCAGGTATTGCTGCTATTGGGAGTTGCACGTCCTTCTTGACCTTGATTAGCGATCTCTATTTTATACTATTACTTAGAACAGCCTTTCTCCCACTGAGCTGAGCTATTCAGTTTACATCACATATAAAAATAACGAGTATTTCTTGTAGCTTGAGTACTACTCAGCTGTACAAATGTAGAAAATGCTTATTGTGGTCTGTTATGTGATGCCTTACTAAGTCATCAGCAGAATAAACCATTGAAGAACTACTATTTCTGTGCAGAAAAAGAAAAGCATTAGTGAAACACATCTGGAATAAACAGTTATGCCAAACTAAGGGCTCCAGACTACAAGCTAATAAAAATAATGCACTAACTTACCATCTAGTTAAGATGCTCTTGATATTTTAAAGTAGCGTAGTCTCAAAAGCAGTTCTTGTAACAGAACAGGGTCAGTTGTAAGCAGATCATTCTAACTGAGGCAATATAATATATGTGCATAAAATTGAAAATAGACAAGATTTATCTCTGCTTAGATGTTAGTATATCACAAACAGTTTTTTTATTCTGTGGCTGTGCTTTACAATCAAGAAACCAATACCTTCATAGAGAACAGTGTTCTGTTGAGGCCTGTTTGTGTTATAATGACTGATTTTTCCCCCTTTTTTTTCTTTCAGTTCTCAGCACAGTTCAGCATGTTCCAGACAATCAAGGACCAGCTAGAGCAGCGGACACGGATCCTGCAGGCCAACATCCGGTGGCAGCAGGAGGAGCTCCAGAAGATACAGGAGCAGCTCTGCCTGGTCCAAGACTCCAGCGTACAGGTGTGTAACTGCTGGAAGGGGCAGAGTCAAGCATCCTCTCTCACATGGCCATTGATACAGTTGGCAACTTATAATTGCTCCAGAGTCCAGGAAATCTGGACAAGTAGAAACCAGCTCATCTGAATGAGGATGTTGCCCTCGGAAAGCCTCTTGAATAACCTATGTCAAGAAAGATTTAAGAGCTCTCTGGAAGAAGAGAAGGAAGAAAGACCTCAACCATAAGAGGAGGAGAATAATTTGGGTCACTTACAGTAGCATTTTATTACTTTATCTATTGAGTCTTCAGATCAAGCAGCTGTAGTAGAAAAATGTTCAGTTTCAGACTTGCCAATGATCGTGTCTCTGATTCATTAGCTTCCATCCAGTCACTGCTTGCTTCATGTTGACATCACTTATGCTCAGTATCTTCCCTGTCCAGCTATTCCTCCAAATAGTGTTCATCTCTTACAGTCGCTCCCTGTTTTCCTGACCCAGCCTGGCTCAGATAGAGAGCACAAGAGATTAATTTCCTTGTCATGTTAAAACCCCTGAACCTCTGCTGATGTTCATTTGTTCACACCTGGGAGATGTCGGAGTTTGTTCTTCACTGGACCAGCTTAAGCCTTTAGGGCAAATCTGACTGAGGCTGCTCTTCTTCTGGCTTTGATACCTCCTACACAGAGCTAGAATTCTCTAGTACAGTATCTGCTTTTTACTACCCCTTATGTCTACCAAACCTCAGAAATAATAGCAAATGCAGTTTAGTACATCACAAATTTCCCTTAACAACAAATAGACCAATCATGCAATTTTATGGAAGTTTTCTGAATGTGGGGTGATTACTGCTGTGTTCCTCATAATTTAACTATAAATGCCAGATTAAATGACCCTTGTTAGAAATGTTGCATTGGGCACCCTCTGTGAGTATTATACTAGCAAGATTATTTTAGAAGACAAGCTCTGTCACAGAAACGAACATCTCAAAGAACGTTTTAAGCACAGGATGAAAACCTGGGAACTACTGAAGTCAGCAGGAATTTTGCTTGTGACTTCCACACAGAAATAGACTCTCACCCATCATCAGCATCTGTGAAATGCAGTTTCACATATTAAAACAAATTGGGATTGTATGTTTAGGCAATTAAGGGATCCGTGAAGCCAAATTAGAAACCTTGCCACCTAAGTTGCTGCATGTGCACTGTTGTAAGACGGTGCAACTGTGGGTCCCAAACCCAGGATTCCCTGTTCCTGGTGCCATATAAGCATATAGGTAGACCAGGTTTAGCTTCAGTGCATTTCTTCTATTGATTCTCTACTGACTTTGATTAATGGGAAGGGAAAGTCTCTCTGCAATTAAGTGGCCTTCAGTTCAGAATTATGTCATATGTCTGAAAGCTATTACTGCTATTATGAGTATCAAGAGATGTGATATTCTCACTTCCTCTCTTTTTAATTGGGTGACAACCATTACTGTCTCCTGGTGAAGTCTTCAATAGTCATATACACTCTTTTTTTTTTTTTTATAACTGAGGCAAAAGTAGAAGTTTAGAGCACATCCTTATATGCAGGAAACAGATTTTATTTTTAGAAAACTGTCTCCTATATGCACTAGGGGGCATTTAACAACCCAAAGACCATGGGACAGATTCTCAGATGTGCTCAGAGGAAGCTCAAGCAAAGAGAAGAGGAGGCACAGTGGGTAAATGGTGGGTAGTTCTGTCCTGCCCACCCCATACCAATTTGTTGCTCTGAGTGATACCATTTTGGTGATCCCTTCTCTCATGAAGACTGTTGGACCAAGTATTTTCAGACCATTGCAAGTTCTCTGGTGTCAGTACCAACCATTTCTCAGCTTACTGCAGATGCAGAAGTGAGAAGCAGGGAGAACAGATGGCAGCTTGGAAATGCAGGGGCTGCATATCTGCTTGAAGGGGCAGTGCTGGATGGGGAGGGTCATCCTCTGTGTTTTAGGTGCCTTTTGGTCTCCTTAGAGCAAACAAATAAGGCAATGAGATGCGAGCAGTCACACTGACTCCTGGCCAGGCCTTTTTCTTCTCCCACTTTCTCTAAGTAAAAAAACAAAAAACATACAAAGAAATTACTGTGCTGTTGCAGGGATAGATTGAGACCAGGAATTAGTTTTGTTTTACTTGCCTGTTACCTTGTGATTTCAAAGAAAGCCTTATACTTCTGCATGCAGCTCTTTTGTGACTCATAAGCAGCAAGGAGTAAACTGTTAAATCAGAAATTCAGCCATGTGCTTTGCCACAGATTTCATCATTCAGGGAGCTGGATGTCTGCAGACATTGATCTGTGTCTATTATCAGAGCTACAAAGCGTAGTAGCAAACAGGTGAGCGTTACTATCAAGCACGTTTCTGGTCTCTTTAATACTCTGTGAAGAACAGCTGTAAGCATGGGGGAGTGCCGAAGGCTGTCTGAAAAGGGGGAAGTGTTCCCTGCTTTTCCCTCATTAGCTGATTTATTAGCATATCATCCCCACCGGTTCATTCCATTCCTCACAGAAGTGTATAGGTAGCTCTGTGGAGAATTAAGCCCGATTTTCATTTCCTTCAAAGATCTTCAAAACTGCAGTACAGCAGTCCACCAGGAAATGCTTTCCCAGATGGACAGATGTTAAGCACGGTAGTCTGCATTAGAAACTATTTGCAAGAGCCTGGTGCAGTGAAAGATTAAACCATTGGGAGGGTTACAGGCCCTGAATAAAGGTGTTCAAAACCCCATTAAATCCTTGTTACTGCTTTTCCTGACTAACGGGACAAGAGCAGCAAGAGTAACCTCAGAAGTCTGAAGGATGCTGTGTCTGCTCCAGAACTGAACAGTCTAGCTAATGATTTGTAGATAGGGAGGAAGGCAGAAGGGCTGAGCCTCACCAGCTTGCAAGAACTACAGTCGAGACTATCCACAGCTACCCGTCATTTGCAAATCGGGCTCCCTTCGAAGTCAGTGAATCTCAGCTTCCCAGTGCTGTGCTTCTCATCTTTACATATTTTACATAAAGAGTCTTGATGCCTGTAATGATGAGCCCAAAAGCTATAATCCCCTGATTATTCAAACGACAGGTAGAGTCAAAGAGATGTCTTCCTCATGATTCTTGTCAGTGTGATTCACCCATTAGCTGTAGGGACCATCTGTCCTGGAATGAAGGGGCAGCAGTGTCAGAGGGTCTCTCCCTTCCCTCGCTGCTTTGCTGTGTATGTTAACAATCTGGCCAATTAAAAAATATTTGTAAGATGCTTCACTGACCTTGCAGTCTACAAAATCACCAACAAGACATGTCATTAGCAGCAGTACAGTTAGGAGGCTGCTAATTTATATACTTAGACTGGGAAAGAATTCATTTTTTATTAGGAGGTTTCTGCTGTTATTTAAAGCTGCCATATTTCAGTGTTTCAGGGGAATTCAGGCAGGACTATCATAAAAGAGGCACATTATGAAAAAACACCATTAGGTTTTGTACAAATTAAGCTTTTAGGTTTAACTAGCAGGTAGGAATTCCACGCTTTGATCCTCTCTCAGATTAACTCTTGTTTTGATAAGGCATCTTGAGTCTTCAGTTCTGCAGGGACACAGTCACCATTGCTTCCTGCTCTGAGCTTAATTTTTTCCAGGCCATTTATGTTCAGAGGGTAACAATGCTGCTTTGGCCATTATAATGGCAACAGAGAGTCCCTAGGTATGAACTACTAGGAGCCCTCTCAAGGTACGAACACGTGAACAAATGAAATGGGTTTAGTGGGATAAACTTGATTCTAAATTTATAGCGCGTTAGCTGCCAACCATTTACTGTGCACATTCCTACCCAGTGGCAAACTCTGGTAATTGCAAAGTAGGTTACTCTGCTTTCTTTCGAGGATAAGCTCCTTGGCCTTCATCTTGAAGTGAGGCATGCACACAGGGAGGCCCCTGCTAAGTAAGTAGTTTGCTGCAAGTTCACAGCCTGCCTGACATTCACCTTGATAGATGTTGACTTTATATTGGGTGAACTTAGTATTCTTCTGGTGTTGTGTGCCACGAACAGGGAAGACACTAAACTAATCCTCCTAAAGGTCTTAATTTGCAGTGATCTGTCCAGTACCACTGGGCCCACAGTCCCTCTGACATTTTTGAAATGCACTATTTGCTTCACCTGTTCTGAATTTTATGTCAAATTCTTTATATCAAATTTTGTATCAGTGGTGACCAATTTCATTGCTAGAGCTAATCAAGTGACTTCATTTACTAAACACGTCTAAAGCTTAGCTTCTATGTACAGAAAATAAACAAGAAAATGAATTTTCATAATTTCTGTCTTTGATTTATTCATAATAAGACCTGTTTACTTGGCAGAACTTGTGAGGCCATCTGTCTTTCTGATATGTAATGGCTCCAAACTCAGTGAACAGTGTTTTTTAAAATAAAACACTCAGAGGTAGTTTCAGACCTGCTTTGAGCAGCCTCAGCTCTGTCACTTGACCCATTTATTTCTATCAGACATCTTTGAGATGTGGTTAGCCTACAGCACCTGAAACAAGCTGTTGCTTTTCCTTAATTGCCCCCCCTCTCCCAGCTGATTAATGTAAGTTTGTACCTTTTTTCTGAGTAAAATCTTGGCACACAGAAATTCATTAAAAATTTATCATATTTAAATAAAAATTGTGTTCTAAAAGCTAGATAAATAAGTACAAACATGATGGGTCAAGCCACACTTCCGCAGAGAAAAGCAGTGCATTGTGCCAGGCCTTTGGAGAAAGGTATGGGCTTTTTCCAAGAAAAATTAGAGGGACGTGATAGTTTAGGGAATTGTTAATACAGCAATAAGCTGCAGAAAGGTGTACTAATTACTGTGTGTACCTCAGACATACTGCTACGCATGAGACTGATGGATGAATAATGAAGAGAGTAATTGTGATTCTCATTTCATTTAAAACCTAAGTAGCTCCACTTAAATTAATGGAGTTCCATGAATGTAACAGTTGCATGGAATCAGAGTCAGCTCCAAAAATGACTTCAACTGCATGGGAACTTCAACTGTATCTCCATACAGTCCTTGGTGGCAGGAGGCTAGGTTTAAAATACTGCAAAGAGGGCTTGTAGCATTAATAATGCGTAGTTTTAAAAGATTACTTTTTCCTCTTTGCAGTTATAATAAAAGAAGTAGCCTCTAGAAAAGCAAAAATTCCCAAGTCCTATAACTTTTAAAGAAGAAAGCCCCATCTTGCATTGCAGGAAAAAAGAGAACATCATTTACAGAAACTCTAACAGAGGAAGGGCTAGCTCTTTTGCACAAGTCAAATGCATGGCACAGTTAGGAAGAACACCAGGCGACAGTTACCTGATGGGAAATCAGATAAATGACAGCGATTGTCTGTTTACACATCCTCTCAATGATAAGGACACAGCCATTCAGCATGGAGAGCTCTGGCTTGACTGTGGCCTCATTAAAAACATTTGAAGACTCAGCTGGATGTCAGGTGTTGAATTTCCAGAGACAAATTCAAAAGCAGTCCTGTCTGAAAGGCAGGCAGATTATTGTTGAAAGGAAAAAGAAAAGGACTGAAAAGACATGGAGTTACTCTTTGGTCAGGATGCCCCAGAACACAGTGAATGTACTGGGAACTGCTCTTACGAGGGCTGTGCCTGCCCCACGGAGAGAGAACTTTTACCTTCAGGACACATTTCACTAGTAATGGGTGCACTTGCAGAAGAAGAAATGAAGAAACTAGACAGCAAAACTGCTAATGTAGGAATGAGAGGTGATTTCCAACTAACAGTAAATGCATAATGAATCCAGAAATGTGCTAACTTTATTTTATAATATATTTCTGGATTTAATTCTGTCACTTTCGTTATTCAAGACAGCTGGGATATGTAAAAAAACCCTCCCCTCTTCTTTTCCAGATGTTCTTACAGCAGCCAACGGTGTCCCTGAGCTTTAGCAATACTCAGCAGCTGGACCCACAACAGCTACAGCAGAGGTCAGAGGCCATTTCTCAGCAGCAGCTTGTATCCAGTCCTCAACTCCAAGGGCAAATCACATCTTCACAAACAACAAACCAGCAGGCACTGAGAGAAGCAAGCGTGATATTGAGTCAGGTAATAATTTCTTTGAATAGAGAAGTGTTTAGGTGGAAAGAAGACACCAAGCTGTTATTAAGCAAGGAAGTAAAATCATGTCAATCCTGTAAGTATGCCTTTGCCTTCCCTTCCTTATTCTTCTCTATAAGGGAGTCTATATAAAGGGTTTCCCTATAGCATTTACTTTAGCTTAAATCTCTTTTTTAAGACCTCAGCCAGGAGGATTACTTGAGCAGCTGTTTCAACTCGAAAACAGAGCAAGGGGAGCATGCAAAAGGTGTGGGTAACTTTAACTTAATTGTTCTTTGGGTGGTCCTGAAAGAAACCTGGAAACTGCTAGCTTCCAGTCCCCAAGTGGACTGGAAACTAGCAGTAGTGGTGCCAGCAGTGAGACCTCGCAGAATACTTGCTCCCCAAGTCCAGTGGGACACAACTAACACAACAAAGCCTGTGTCTGCTGTGATGGCACACAGAATATACATTGAGATTTGTGTGAGACCCTCAGGTTATGAGCGTTAACAGGTTCCTGCACAGCAATATAAAGTTCAACCTGAGTAGTAACTGAGATCTGTGAAAGCTAGTAGGTCTGGCATGGTATTTTTTTCTCACTGCCGTTTTCTCAGCATTTCCAGTGTTTGCTCTTCCACCCACCTGTTCTACCTGCCTTCATAGAAAACCGAGCTATTTCAGTGTGTGGGAAACATAGCTGCATTATTATCTTCAGAGCCCTCAGCTTTTCACTTCCAACATACCTGTATTATCATGATTCTATTAAAATAAAGAGTGTATCTGTATTGTAAATACAGATTTCTGCTGGTGGGCAGAAACCAATGCACAGGAAGTTCCACCTGAATATGGGGAAGAACTTCTTTACTGTGTGGGTGACTGAACACTGGAACAGGTTGTCTGTCCAGAGGCGTTGTGGAGTCTCGCTCAATGGAGATATCCCAGAACCGTCTGGATGCAGTCCTGTGTCATGTGCTCTGGGATGCTTGAGCAGGGAGGTTGGACCAGGTCCCTTCCAACCTGTGGTCCCTTCCAACCTGACCCATTCTGTGATTCTGTGAAATAGGAAAAAAAAAAAACAAACACCACAAATTTTAGCTTTAATAAGGTTTGTTCCCATCATGGCCCTTGGCGGCAGCTCCTCACACCTAACTTTGCTCGTGTCTTCATGGGGGGGTCGCTTGGGCGTTGCTTTCCCAGCGCCGCCGGGCGTGGGGCAGCAGCGGGTGTCACAGTCGTTCCGCGTATCGCGAGAGCAGCCGGGTGGCGGCATCGCCGGGTGCTATTGCTGGCGTCTGGCTCTCTCACCTTCCTCTTCTCCTCCAGGGCCCGAAGGCAGCGCGGAGCTCGGAGCTGGCGCCGGGCGGCCGCGCCCCCCCCCGCGCCGCGCCCCCGCCCTTCGCCGCAGCCCCCGCCGGCGGCGGCCCCGCCGCGCCCCCTGGCGGCACCCCCGGCGCGCCCGCCCCCGGCTGCAACCACGACCAGCAGCTCAGGTACGGCCCGGCCGTGTGTCCGACCTGCCCCCGCCGCCTCGGGACCCCCCGCCCTTGGTACCCAGCTAGGCACTGAACCAAAACAGCTGCGCTCCGACACCCTGAAGGCTCAACGACAAGCCATCCCCACTAGCAGGAGCAAAAGTAATGTCGCTGCCCTGAAACCCCACGCTCGTGGGGAAATTATAAATGTGGGTTGTATTACTGTACTAATCAGATCATAAATTTGGAAATAGTTAATGCTTTAGTTTTGCTGAGTGAAAATAGCAGTCAAATCGCAGATCAGATCTTGTAACTGGAGTAATGCAGTGGTGAATTAAAACCTCCTGAGTATAGGTGTCTGATCCCTTAGCATTATGAAAAATGGAAATCTTGCTACTGGCTTTAAAGAGCACAAGGTGAATTTAACCGAAGTTGTAAAATATTACTCAAGCAGCCAGATACTTGGCAGATAATAATAAAAAAACATGATTTATTAGTCGTGTGCCAGGCACCCACATCATCCCAGAGGGCAAGCACTGCCCCAGCCTCCTCCTCCAAGTGTCCAGGATGTGCCTGCCACAGCTAGAAGCTGAGGTCAGACCTCCTAACACTCAGCCTAGTGCCATGCCTGTGAAAATGTCCTGTTTCTGTTTGCAAAATGTGTGGTCCTTCTGTTCTCGCAATGTCATTCTTTCTTTTTTCCCATGCATCAGACTGTTGCTCAGCCAGCCTATTCAGCCCATGATGCCTGGGTCCTGTAATGCAAGACACTCTTCAGACCTCAGCATGGCAGGATCCCAGGCTAAGTATGTGACTTGTCAAAGATAAAACATCAAAGTTGCTTTTGAGGGGAAATGGCCTTCTTTCGTAAGATGACAAAGTAGTTATAAATATCATGAATGTGTTACTGTGCCAAGCCTGCCTTCCAGTGTCAGGCTCAGCCTTACTCTGCCTGGTTACATCAGGAAGGATGACAGAGAGAAATACAATGTGCCAGTGGCATCTTAACAAGCCATGGCTGGGGAAATTTTTGCCCCTCACATGCTGCTTGCTTCAGCACTGGAACTTCTGACCCATCACAATAAATGTGAGAGAGAAAGTCAGCACTGACCTGGTTGAAATGACTGGTGCCATGAAAACCCCTGCTCTCTAGGCACTGAGCCACTGGTGTTATGCCAGTGGAGCTGTGCCTGATCTACAACAGCAGAACTGAAGAACCAACAGGCCCCTGCCCTCGTAAAAGGTGCTGAACAAACCACTTCAGTTGTTTGTCTCCTCAAAACTTAGAGGAAGGAAGCAGAACACCAGTCAGACTCTGACTTTTTTTTTTTTAGCTGTGTTTTGTCACTGAACTGTACTTAATTGGGAATTGCGAGAATAATAGGCAGCTCTTTGTACCTCATTACTTTAAAAGTAATTCTGTATGTTACCTCAGGAATGTAGGTATTCAGTACTTCTTTTTTTTAAACATTGATTATTGCTGTTTAAGATTGTCTTGAGTTATATTTGTCAAATTTAAATATTGTAAATCTGCTTTTATGCCTCTGAATAAAAGAGGCCTTATTTGCAAAGATGGATCTCCCAGTTCACATAGACTTCCTGACTCATGGGACTCTTTTATAGGAGCTCACAAGTACCCAGACTGTAGCATTCCTGACTAACCCCTAATGTTGAACAGCTGTTGAGTGAACACAAGCCACACTATGATCTCATCACCCATTACAGGATAAACAGAATTAGGCTGGGTTGGCAATAATTCCATTGTGGTTTTGCCCACAGCCTTCCACTAAAAAACACATATTAAAGCTTTGCTATGCAAAAACAGAATGGCAAGAGGAGGTGACTATTTTGTTTCTGTCCCATCCCTCACTCCAGAGGGTTTCTAGAGGCTTCTTCTATTCCTACAATGGGGCTCATGGTGATGGGAACTGCTGACCGTACTTGGCAATATGTGTATGAGCAGCTTAAGAAGTAATCAACCCCAGCCATGTTTCTGCAGGAGATCACCACCCCACAGGCAGTCACAGGGGAGCACAGGCAGCAGGACAGGAGGTGCATTTACTTCTCTCTTGCTGCAGTTCAGAGCTCAGCATATTAAAACAGAATCAAAGGCCATTTGGTTTAATGAACTTGGAATGTGAATGCTGTGGCTGAAGAGAAGACATACATAAACCAGAATCTTTAATGAACCTAAAATGTGATCTGGATTTTGAGGTGAGATACATTCTTCCCTCCAAGCCCAGCTCATGCACACAGTAAGGGAAAACAGTGCTGCCAATGGTGCTGTCATTCATATTAGCAGGTCCCATGCATGAGAATCCTTTATTGGGAATTATTTGGGGTTTTTCAGCCTGGAGAAGAGAAGGTCAGGGTAGATCTGACAGCAGCTTTCCAGTACCTAAAATGGGCTACAAGAGAGCTGGGGAGAAACTTTGTACAAGTGTACGTAGTGATAAGACAAAATGGGTTTAAACTGAGAGTCGGTTTAGATCATATATTATGAAGAAATTCCTACTGTGAGCATGGGAGGCACTGGAACAGGTTGCCCAGAGAGGCTGTGGATACCCTATCCCTGGAAGTGTTCAAAGCTAGGTTGGATGGGGCTTTGAGCAACCTGGTCCAGTGGAAAGTGTCCCTGTCCATGGCGTGGGGGCTTGGCACTAGATGATCTATAGGTTTCCTTCCAACCCAAACCATTCTGTGATTCAATGAATTATTAAGACTAGGGACTGCCATCCCTATCCTAAGAGAACACCTTTGCTTCCAACAGTTTGTTCTTGATTGGTAGGTATTCTCAAACCCAACAAATGTTTCAAAGTTTGGAAGTGCAGACTTCCAGCAGCAGCTCTCCAATCATACTGATGGGACAAGCAGTGTTAAACCAAGGGTTCACCACTACACCTCCTTCCCAGCCATCTTCTCTGCCACCTATGCAACTCCAGCACCAACAGCATCAGCAACAACGCTACCTGCAGGTAGGACAATGAGGGTGATGTATAAAATGTACATGCAGAGTAATAATGTGAATGGGCTGTGCAAATGGGGCTCCATGTGTCTACTGGAACGTGATCCTGGCAGAAATGTCCATTTTAGAGATAGCAACATATATGAGACACTGATACAGTGTCATGTAGCACTATAGCAAGGGAGCAGTGAGAACAGTCAGAATATTTAAAAGGAAATTACTAATTCTGTACATTGGAAGCATAATCAGATTATCCTGGATATATTTAAAGTTTATTTCTAGCTGGAGAAAATTGCTGCCTTAGGATTTATTCTGTACTCTTTATTCAGTATAAAATTTGCTTATTTTACAAGTCAAAAGATGATTTTTAATTACTAGCATCAACATAAAATGAGATCTGGATCAGATATCTGGATCCCTTCAGTAAATTAACATACTTTCTCAACTCCACAAGGCAAAGAAGATAAAGTGGAGCTCATTGCCTGGAAGAACCAGGTGATTTGAAGATGTAAAAATATTTATTTTTTGACCCAATTCAACACATACTACAGTAAAGGGGAAGGGGGGAAAGGAGGTGTCTGTTCGTTAACTCAACAGGCACTGAACTGAGTCTATAAAAGCTGGTCATGTATCCACTGGCATCACTGAAAGAGTATCACCAACCTCAAATGATTAAGCTGTTGTTATTGAAATTAAATCCTTATCATAGCTGAGAATTAATGAAAAAAAGTATGACAGATACTGTTTCCAGTAAAAGCATCTGCAAAATTCACATTGACTTTACCACTGCAAGGTCACACCCTACTGTAAACTCACAAAAAGGAAGAGCTAGAAGGGACAGCATGAAGCACATTGGGATCCCTGTTTCATTTTTGTTTCATTTCTGTCATCCATCTGTATCATTTCTGACGTTTGCCCACCCTGCTCCTAAACAGGCTTTTCAGAATAACCTGCAAATCTCAGGCAGTGCAATCCTAAGAGAAAACTTTTCTCAGTGCCTAGTTGGAATGTTGTTTGTTGCAATCTATGTCCATTCCTTCTAGCGTTGGTTAAGCTAACCTCATGCCAAACAGCTCCAGAAATTAAAGCCAACACCCTAGTAGTATTTTTAAGCATCCTGTACATTGAGGATGTACATTAAACATGGGAAAGAATCAAACACCACAATAAATTTTATTTTATCTGTAGGTGCAAACACCAAGTTCTTTGCACAATGAACAACCCGATTCTTTGCTCCTGCCATCTTACTCACCACAGCAAGGAAATATGGGGTATCATCAGACACAACAGCAGCAGCAGCAACAGCAACAACTAACATCAAGAAGAAGGAATAGCTTATCAGAATCATCAAATTTACCACAGCCACTGCGATAGAGTCCCACCAGCACAATCAATGCACGATTAGCTTTAACCAATGGGCACATGGGGCAGAAGAGAATGACTTTGTACTTACTGTTCTGGCTTTTGCACAAGCATTTCTTTCAAAGCTCTGTGACAGAAGTACGCCACAGAGTGCAGACTGCAACTGACAGCGCATTTACAGCACGCTGGATTCAGTTTGCACTATCTCGTGAGCACAGTATGTACTGACAGAGTAAAACAAAGAGGAACCCTACCCTGTGCAGCCTCTATCACCAATGAGTGCACAGGAGAAGGCGTTCAATCTCAGCATGTCATTCTGAAAGCTATCTGGCAATTCCAAAAGACTGTTGGCAGACTCGTGAGGTATTTGGCCTTCACTGTTTCAGTTCTTCTTTTGTGTATGAAAAGCACTGCGTCAAAGGTCTATTGAGGAGAGAACAAGAGATTATTTTTATTATGATTATTGTTATTATTTTGCACAACTGCACAGAGGACAAAACCTAGGCACTTTCTGTAAAGAGAAGTTTGTTTCTTCATTCTTGTGGCCAAACTAGCACATCCAATGGAGGAGAAAGCCCAGCCATTGGTGAAGATGGTCTACAGCTCATAACCCTTGATTTAGAATCTGAAAAGTATTATGCAGCTTACCCTAACTGTTCTTCATTATGAAACAACCAACCAAAAAAACAAACCCACAACCCACTCTAGACTGTTTCCTACATGAATTGTGATTGCAAAAGAGAACTCAAATTGTAAGCACAATCATGCAGCTCTCCAGTAGTACAACATGAATCCTTCTTCAACCTAACTCGCCCACTCCAAGTCTCTGAGAAATATGCACTGTGTTTTGGCCCAGTGACTCGGGATGCTGCAGACTATTACATATCTCTTTCATTGTAACATTTAGGATTAAATTTTCCTTTGGAGGAAAAAAAAAAGAAATGCACTTTTCGCTTTTTTTGTATGTTTTCCGTTGATATGTTTCTAAGAAAGATTTTATGTAATTATTAAATAAAAAGTAGTGTATTGTACAGCTGTTGTAATAATGACCTATTTCTATATAAAATAAAATTATATGGAATTATGTGGAAATTATTTTGTATATGAAATATCAACTCATTTCACAAGTATAAAGATTGTGCTTGTGCTTTTTTGTGAGTGGGTATTTTGTAATAAACTAATTAATTAGAAATGTTTTTGTGAAGGGAACTGCTGTTTCATGCTATATACAACTCAAACTATTATTTTTTCCATTTAATGATGGACAGTTGTCTTTATTTGTAGAATAAAATAAAATAGCCAAAAGGCTTTATTGCAGGACTTGCACACATTTTCCTGTGACTGTTCAACTATGTGATTCAGTTTAGACTTTTTATCTTAGCCATAGCCTTGCATGGTGTTTGGCACGTGGTTAGCAAAAACAAGTATTATCCTATGGGATTTTTGTCATGGCATAGACTCTGAGAATGATACCTCAGGAAGTTATATTAGCTGCTAGCGAAGACAGTTCATTTTAAGCACCTTTAAAACTTTAAAGACCTCAGGCAGCTCTGTACTTCCAACCAAACAGTTTTATATTAAGACAAAACGGATGATTTAAAGAACAGTTTGACCCAGCACACACAAGGGCTTTGAATCATGTCCAGCTTTAGTGTTTTAAGATATTGCTGTCCTGAGTTTTGTGACACATCTCTTCTGGAATGTTCACGCTGTAGACAGTCTGGTTTCCACTTTAGCATCCTTGTGCAGACTCTTTTTAATGTTAAATTCAAATTGACTACAGGATGGAGCAGATAGGGTATAGGTCTGCTTTCCCTCTGCTGACTCTGCTGCAGGAGCAGCAGCCTCCAACACAGATTGAGGTGGATAACTGAGCATAGTAATGTCTTCATTTGCCACAGCAGGACTGAAAGGGGATGGCCCTCAGGGCAGCTTGCAGCCACTGGAGCCAGCATTAGCTTCAAGAAAGTGCAGTCATGCCCTTCCCACCCTTCAGTACCAGCGATCACATCACCAGAGACCAGCGTGTTCTGGTTTCTGTGCCATAGAGGAACAATGGAGGTAATCGGACTGGCAACTGGAAATAGTGAAAGAAAACTTTTCAAGAAATGAAAATGTTCATTTGCCCTGAGTTCTGAAAAAGTTAAAAATCTCCTGAAGAAAACCCACTGGCAAAATGACCTTGTTGCTTTGACAGAAAACTGGGTGGTAGCACTGATCAGTGCATATGTATTTCAGTCCATACAACTCCGCAGGTTTATTTCATTGAAAGAAGATAAGGGAATCAAGTCTAGTCTCTAGGAAGTGTTTAGCTAATAGATCTGGTCTGTAAGAAAGTGTTTTTACTGCCATCTTTAGGTACCTGTGTGAGTTAGCCGACTCATCTCTTTAAATTCTTGTGTTCAGTGAAGCAAGAGTGACCCCACCAGATGAAGATTAGAAAGCTAAATCCAGAGGTTTCACTTAATGTCTGAAGGAACCTCCCTCTTTCCATAAACTATAGACAAACCTAAGTGAAGCCCAGTTGGCTAAGTTGGAGGCTAACTTTATAAATTCCAGCCGCTCCTGTAAGGCCTTATCCTGGGAAAGGGGAGGAGAAATCTGTAAGTTCAGGCAGGAAGAGGTAACAAAGGAACATGTACCTCGTAAGAAAAACGTGGAAGCAGCAGTTGATGGATCTCAACCAGTGACAGAAGTCCCAGAAAGGGAACATTCCTTTGTTTTACTCTCAGAGATAATACACCCACATCTCTCTCTCCCAACTGCCAGTGGTATGTCCAAACCATGCTCAGCCTTGAAGCACTTATCTTTTCTAAAACTAGCAGCACTGTAAGCTGTTAACAGAGAGAAGCTGCAAATACTGTTGGGTTGCCTTCTTTTAAGTTGGCTTATTACACTGTTTGGAAGGATACAAAGTGGTTGCAAGAGCAGATTTATGTCAAGACCCAGTTTTTCATGATCTGTCTCATTTCTTCCCTGTACACACACATTCTGGTTTGGGATTACTGTACTTGTTCCCTGTTGCACACACAAAGCAATGCTAGTTCTCTTCACAGAGCTGGGCTGTTGTTTTAGTTCATTATAGCCGAGATCCAGCTTGTTCCAATATAATCCCTCAGTTTGGGCCGGTTTTCCGGGCAGGTGGCCAAGCGGGGTGCTTACAGCAGGCCACTGCTCCATGCCGAGATGCTTCGCTTCTGTCTCGGGAACAGGAGCTACAGATCTGAAAGGGGAAAAACGTTTGCTAGAAGCACAACTGCGCCAAGCTGAGCCCACCACACAACTCACATGAGAGAGGCTAAAGAGGGCGCGGGCACCAAACACCGCCGTTACCGGCACACAGACTGAACATCCCCGGTACGGACACACACAGACACACACGGACAGACGGCCCCACCGAACCCCCCCAGCACCGGCACACGCAGCCCCCGCCCCCTCAGGCCAGCCCCGCCCCGCCGAGCCGCTCCCGGCGCCGGCGCAGTTTGTTCCACCCTCGTCCCGGAAGGGCTCCTGTTTCCCGGAGTGCCTCGCGCGCTCCTTTCCGGCCTGTGCCCGGGCAGGGTGAGTGCTGGTGGGGCTCCGTCCCGCCGAATCCGCCTCCATCCTCCCCGCAGACCCCGCGGCGCGGGGGGTCCCTGACCCGGCTCGGCGCGGGGGGCGGTCCGGTGCGAGGGGCACTGGCTGGGAGCTCCCGGCGGGCCCCCGTTCGACGGGAATGGGGCCCATCTCCTACCCTCCCCCCCCGTCTCTCAGGCCCGGGGAGGCCTGCGGGACAGATGGGAGGTGGATACGGCCCGTGCTGTCAGTCCCTGGAAGGAACCGCTTAGGCATCGTCATGTTCATTCCGGGCCGGGCTGAGCTGCCCTGCCGGGTCTCCTTGAGGAAAGAGGGCTTTGGACACACAGAATCAGGATGGGGCCATCGTAGGAGCGCTTGGGGCTGGCCGGGAGCCCGCTCTTCATGTGAGGTGGTCATAGTATCGGGTGTGCTTCCTGCGCCTCTCAGGCAGATAGAAGTAAAACACTTGTGATACTGGAAAGCTGCTGCGTGTAGCCTGCGACTGGTGCGACCCGGGGGTTAATTAGGTTTAGGTTTACAGTTCCGAATGTGGGAGTTGTGTGGTTCGTAAGGGTCTGGGGAGGACGGGAGGGAAGGGGACGGGAAAAGTCCCGAGGGAAGTTGGTTTGACGCGTGTACGGATGTTTTTCAGCGTTGCTCAGATGGCTCCTGCAAAGAAAGGCGGCGAGAAGAAGAAGGGGCGCTCTGCCATCAACGAGGTGGTAACGAGGGAATACACCATCAACATTCACAAGCGGATCCATGGCGTGTAAGTTGTTGTTATCCCTTATGTTAAGTGGCATTTGGATGCGGCTTCGATAGGTTTTAAAGGGCAAAGGAGGACTGTCCTTATTGCATGTTGTTTGCGGTCTCTTGTGCCTCGGTTGTGTCCCGAGGAAGTAGCTCTGTACCTGTGCAGCGCCACACTTTGTATGTGGCTTTCTTTGCTGGTGAGTGTTCCAGGACTTGAATTTGAAGTTAGATCTATTTACTTCTGTGCACAGGTTGTCATTCTTTCCCAGGCAAATGTTTAAAGTTTAGCCCACTGATTAAGTTTTAGAAATTATATAGTGCTGTAGTCAAATGATTGGCTTTGTGCTTGTCGTGAAGTCATGTGAGGTGTAAATTCGGGTATGATTTGAGTTAAAAGGATATTTGTTGTACGTAGATGGAATTTTACCTGATAAAATGTTGAACCTCATAAAACCGTGTAGTAGTGAAGTATTTGAGAGGAAACTGCATCACCCTTACATTCTGTGTATGGCTGCAGTCATGTGGAAGACACAAGCTGAATCAAAATGATTGGGGAAATGGCTGAAGTTAACTTGGAGAGAAATGAGGCAGTGAAATATTGTAAAACCATGGGTGAGAAGGGGAGGCAGTGGTATTTTTTAATTGGCGGTAAGATGTTCTGGCCTTGCCTGTTGATTGGCAGTTCAGTCTGTTTTAAGGCAGATGATCCTGCTATCCACTTTTCTTTTTGTGTTATCCACTTTTTGTGCATGGTGTGTGCTAGGGCTGCAATGCTTTTTGTTTAATGCTTGTCTCACTTGTAATCATGCACCCACTTCCCATTTCTAACACTAAATATCAACAGCGATGTGCAAATAATACTAAATATAACCCACTGTGGGACCTCAGGCACTACTGATACAGCTTCATGTCACAGTGTGAGTATAACATATATGGCAAAACACTCACAGTGCAGCTCTAACTTCTGTTGTGAATGCCCAGTCCTGCAGGATCTATCCATAATGGGCATGAGACAAGCTATACTGGTAAAAAAAAACCAGTTCTGATGGTGGTACTGGTGCCATCCTGCTAGCATGAGAGAAAGTAAGTACTTTGTAGGAGAAGCTGTTATTCAGAATAATGTCAGTTTTATTCTTCTGCAGTTTATTTTAATACTGTTACAGTTCTGTCAAGTTTGTATTACTGTTGTTGCACTGCTTTTCTCATAGGCCTTCTATTCAGTGTCTGAAACCTCTGATCTCTCCAGTAATGTTGTGATCTTCCAGCACACTGACATTAAAACTGAAGGCTTAAGATTCAGGAGATCTTGGGGTTGCATAGTTTTACTGAAATTATTCTCCCTAAGTATACGAGGTTTCTGTTAGGCACAAGGTTAGTAGCTGCCTACCAGGGTAAAAGTGTAGTCATGCTGTGATGCAGCTGTTTGTCTGCTGTTGAACACAATTCTTTAGGTTGTATGTTTAGAGAACACCAGCAAATGCTGCAACATGCAACATTGAATGCTGACAGTGTCCTGAAGTTAAAGAAATGGCTCTTGTGTTTGTCCTAGGGGCTTCAAGAAACGGGCACCACGCGCTCTCAAGGAAATCCGTAAGTTTGCGATGAAAGAGATGGGTACTCCCGACGTTCGCATTGACACCAGACTGAACAAAGCAGTCTGGGCTAAAGGAATAAGGTGGGTTTCTGCAGCTTTCCTTACTGGGTATGGAAGGACTTGGAGGGGTAGAAACATTTGTATGCTTCTTGCAGTGTTTGCATTTTCTTTGCAGATGTGTTTTTTCTTACAGCATACATACCAAGCTAATCTTTCTGTCAGCTCTGTATTCTGGTCAGTTCTCCCAGCATATATGTAGCAAAGCTTTGGCAAACTCTGGGACTGAAAGAGCTTCCTTCTACTTCTAATAAGAATAAAGTGAAGAAAAGAAGGAATGTGGGTTTAGGGGTGGAGGGTGGGGGAAGAGAAAGGATTGGGGTATTGTAATACTGAAGTACCCTGACCCCTATCACAGCAGACACTTTTTATGGCCTTTTAGTGATACCTTTGGTCCCAAGATAGGTGCCTGGGATTTGTGTAGTGTGTCTGAACAGGATTAGATTTTAAAGCCTGCTGAAATGATAAGTGCTATGCGACGTGGTAAGTAGGTGTGTTTTAGATAGGGCCATTAATCTTTTCTTCAAAGGACAAATGATAAGTAGTTTGAGGGTCAAAAACTCCAGCTTCCATTAAATCACTGCTACAGAGGCAGCTGATTTGGCATTTGACACGTGTAAAGATGGTCCGAAAGAACTGCTGTGAGGAGTGGAACTTCTTAAACCATAATAAAAGGTTAATTGGGATTGATGTTTTGAGTGATGCACTGGATACACAGAGTTTTAAACCATGTCTTTTGGGAGTTGGATTCCTGAGTCATATTTACAGTGGTTTACCTGGTATTGTGTGACCAAACCTTCCTTCAAAAACAGCGTGGGACTAAGTTATTGGGTCTTGTGGACAGGGGTTTTCTGTCTTTCCTGTTAAACTTTACAGTTCATACCAATGAAGAAGTAGCAGTGGAAGCAGGACACAGCATAACTTCAGAGGTTTGTAGTGAGGCTACTAACCAAGACTTCCTTATATTAACTGGTAGCAGTGTGGCCTGTGGAGCAAGAAGTCACCATATCTGTCTTTCCAGTTTGAGCTTGCAGTTTTTACTGATTAGAATACATAATGTATGCAAAGTAAGATATCATGCTCTGGAAGGATCAGGAGTGGCTAAAATCACCCATGTCAGCTCCTATGATAGTGAGTGACTTACATAAAGTATGAAAATGCTTTTGACTTGTGTCAGGAAGGGAGTAAAGCAAAGCAAGTTCCTGTGTCTTGATTACTGTGTACTGCTACACTGTGACTTCCTTGTTACAAACAAAATCATCTGTGTAATTTAGTTTTGATTTCAGGGGCTTAGTGAGGAAGCAATGTTGATCAGTTGTGTGCCTCTAAGTAAGATCTTCGTTCAGGTTAGACGCTCACTAGAATTTCCACGTGACTTCTGGCATACAGATTGGGCAGTACTTTAACTCTGGACAGGGGCCTTGGGCTTTCACAGCAGATTGGTGGGTTTTTCCTCACCATTTTCTATTGTGGTAAGAAATGCTTGTTAGTAACAGCTGCTTGCTGATCATGTTCATGGGCGTTCATGTTCACATTCATGATGATCGTGTTCACTTCATGATCACCTTCGCAGCTGATGATGAAGTGACAATTTCCTGGATCGGTAGTGGACAGATGATGCACTTCTGACTTAATGCACCTACTGGATTATGGATTCATCTTATTCAAGGCTCGCTTCAATCCTACCTCCTCCCTTTATTAAAACTAAACAAAAAAAACCCTAAAAATCTCTTTTAAGGCAAACGGTACAATCTCTTAAAGGTACAGGATTTTTCTCTTACTATGAGGGTGAGATAGAAAGAGAATTGACTCATCATGTCTTTGCACAAATAGGCAGACCTTAAGAATTTGGGGGGGGAGTAATTATGGAAAAAAGAACTTTTCAATGAATTCACAGGTTTCAGTACATAGTTTACTAAAAATTAATCTGCCATCTTCATTTTAGGAACGTTCCTTACCGTATCCGTGTACGTTTGTCCAGAAAGCGCAATGAGGATGAAGATTCACCAAACAAACTGTACACACTGGTCACCTATGTACCAGTGACAACATTCAAAGGTGAGGAAGGTTGCATGCCACCTCTCATGCCATGTTTCTCTGCACAAGTAGCAAAGCAGGACAGCTCCTCCTGCAGTACAAAATTCAGATGAAAAGCATGCTGAAGGGCCAAAATGCTTGCTTAAACTATGTCTGCTGTAGAAACCAGGGCTGCTAGCTTGCCTGATCTGCATTAAAATGAATACAGAATTTTGTGAAATAGTCATGTAAATTTTGAGAGATCAAGAAACACTGGCCAGAGTTGTTAGGGTAGTTTTAAGGTTTGTTTTCCCATATAAAGCCCATCCTCTGATGTCAAAAGCTCAGGCAGGTTGAGCCCTTTCTGCTTGTCATCTGAGAAAAATCAATTCTGCATATAAAAAAACCAACTTCATGTTGTATCGTACTTGCCTATATAGTTTGCTCTTCCAGAAGTAGATCAACTAACTAGCTTTGAAACAGCTTCACATTTTCTCGTGAAGACTTCCATATACTTTAAGGGAACTGTCTTAGTAACATGTGGTGATACAATTTCTTGTTTTGCAGGTCTACAGACAGTCAATGTGGATGAAAATTAATCAGATTTGTATTACAATAAAAGGATAAAAAGAAAGTTTATCCCTAAGTTGTTGTTTTTATTGTCCAGTCTCTTCAAGCTGTCAGCTGTGAAACATTGAGTTGAACAGGTACCAACATATTAAAGTATCTTGTTTTCTTTAGACTTGTACATAATGGTGTAATTTGCTTAATTAAAGATACTGTAGACTTCTGTTACATGTGAATGGAATAAGGAGAAGATGTGAATGTTCTTTGTGGATGGCAAAGTCCTAGTGCTTTTGTTCTGTTCCTGGGGCAGTAAAGAGACACTACACAGGTATTTTAAGTTAAGGCCAAGTTTGTTTAAAAAACCGAAAACAAGGAAAACCCAACCAAAACTGATGTCTCATATATTTCATACATGTAATCTCTTGTGGATGACATAAATTCCCTGTATTTAGTCCCCTGCTGGCCTCGTAGGCAGACTCAGTAGGCTTCTCCCAAAGCAGCTCTGTATGCTACATGGAAACAGCTTTCTGACTAGTGAAGTAACTGTGATCATGCTAGCTCAGGGAATCTGTGTAATGAAGTAAGGATTAAAAGTACTTACCTTCCATAAATCAGTAAATACTGTCAATGCCAGTCTTGTACAAAAAGGGTTTATTGAAAAGTGCATGTTTTTACAGACAAACATCAGAAGCACAGTCCATGTACATTTATCATTTGAGCAAGACATACAAATTGGAATACAATCAAATATATTAAAATAGTTTCAATTACCAGCATTGAAACAGGTTTCAGTATTAGTGCAAAAAAAGGCAACCCAAACTGCAGACAGCAGATGAGAAGTGTTTTCCCCTGTTTAAAAAAAAAAAAAAAAAAAGGACAACTGGAGCCAGCCTCTGGTCTCCCAGCACGGAAGAGGGCTTCAGTGTCTTCACACTGTAGACAGATGTTTCCTTTTACATTCAAAACAAGAACATAATAAATCAATGGCACAAAACAAACCTACGCACCCTTTAGCTTTTAAAGCTCTTAAACTGAAAACCACAGACCAACAAATTATCAGAAGTCCACTGCTAACTGAAAGCCTTTTACAGTATGTGCTTTGGCATAATTTCAGTGCATTTCAATTTTTACATGTTTGCTGCTACTGCGTGTTTGGTTTTGTATGTTCATTCCGTGGTGAGCAGCTCACTCCATTTGTTTTGAGACTATATTGATTTAGCTTTGCATTCTCAAGTTTTGGTTTCAGTTCTAAGGGTTTTTCAAAGAAGTTAACTAATGATTGTTCAGTCAGGAGGGATGCTAAAATATGTTCAAAAGAGACAGTCCAGTCCCCTTCAGTCACAGGAGAAGGTTGAGAGTCTTTGTGAGGGGTCTTCACAGTGTCAGTAAAAACAGCATCCTGGTCTGAAGCAGAGGCCTCGGGCTGTAAGTCCTCAGTGAACTCATCTGATCCACTCCCCAGGCTGATGCTTCTTTGTCCTACTTCTCCAATCTGAAGTAACAGTGTGGTCACAGTGGCAATGGCTTGATACAAATCATTCTCCTCTGGATCTTCATGAAACATGCTGTACAACGTCTTGCAGAACTGAATAAACTCTCTCTGTAAAGGATGAAAAACCAACATCAAAGCACTGAACAGCCATGTTATGGGATCAGTGCAGGAGTCAGGGGAGGGCACGGTACTGCAAAGGCAGGCAGAATGCTGTGTACATTTATATGCTCATTTATAGCTTCTGCCTGCTTTTAAAAAATGCTAGTGAAGGGATTTCAACCCCCACTGGTGCTAGGAATCCTTGTGCTGAAATCAAAGAGGGTACAGAGCAGTGAAGTATTTTGATGCTTTGATGAAGATCTGGACCCGCCAGGTGGCCAGAGGGCAAGTGAGATATAAGGCAAGGGATAGTCCCTTACTGGTGGCTGTTACACAGAGTGAGTTATAACCAGTCATCCACAGGCCTGCAAGCCACCTCCCTTCTGTTTCTCTCCCATCTTTCCCCAGATCTTTTTCTTCTGCCAGCAAAATTCAGACATCTTCCCAGCCTCTTTCCCTCCCTCACTCACCCATCACAGGTGATTATCAGACTAGAGAGGATGTTTCCATATCCTCAGTGTGATGCCTTTAGGAGAGCTCATGTGTCCCTGCTGAGCTGACAGGTGAGATACATGCCACCCATTTAAAACTTTATGTACCAACACCAGTTTGTTTGACTAATATGGGACCCTTTTCCCTCCAGTAGATTTCCTTATGCCAGCAACATAATAAAAAGCTACTGGCATTAGGGAGGAGATAGTAAGATGACAACAGCCTTCAGCTGTTTTACTTCATGCAGTTTTAGTCAGTGTTTGGCTATGACAGGGCAAGTCCCAGTTGGTGGTGGACTAAGAAGTCACTGGTTTGGTGCAGAGGAGGTATGGGAAGACAGAACAGCGATATGCGTTCCCGGGAATTCTTGGGCTTAGGAGGAGGGCTTTATCCTGCCTGCATAAGCCTGTTTGCTTGCCTGTTCTGCTGCAGGTGAGTGTAAATCTGAAATTCTATTCACCAGACAGTCTGAGTAGAGGGAACTGCTAAAAAGGTAGCTGAGAGTTTTTAAACACATGCTCCATGGATCAGAGGACCCCAGTCCTTGATGCATGAAGGACTGAATCTAAGTACAGGCTGAAGTCACACTTTCTCAGAAAGAGGCAAACTGTTGTATTCAGTCGTTGCATTTTAAGTACACTTACACTTAAAAACAGATTACAATCTCTAAGGTACATACCTGGCTCATTTTTGGCAATTCTTTTTCAGTTTTAGTATCTTTTTCTTTGGCTAGATCCTTCAGCATCTGCTTCAATTGCTTTTGGTAATCTACTGCATCACCTTTTTTTGGAGCAGACATAAAAAGGAGAATTAATTTTCAAGTCACTGGAGTAAGTTTACATTTCAAAATAAACCCCAGAGAGCAGAGGTAACATGGTAGGGATCACAAGTGGGTTATCTCATATGCACACGCATTAGAGAACCATTTTGGACATACCATTTGATTTTCCAATCACTAGTGGTCTTGATGTTGACAGCAAAGGATTCTTTAATGGTGACTGGCTGTCTCGCTCATTTTCTGTGAGAGCTATCCAAAAAAAAGTGACAAATGTAATCCTTCGAATTCTGCATAATGGTTATTTATGTTTCTAGAACTTAGATATTTGAAGAAAGCAAAATAATGGGGCAAATAAGTTTTTTAATACTTTTAAGTATTTAAAATTATGTTACTGTAAGTAAGACTTATTCCGCAGCTGGAAGTTTGCCAAGAATGGCACATTTAATTAAAATCTCTGAACAGAGGAACTACCACAGAATTTTGTCACCTGATCAAAACTGGATCAAGATATGATAAGGAGATCTCTACTGTACATGGCGTACAAGCCATTCAAAAATGTTATTTCAGTTCATATTTTGTCTGGAAGTAACCATGTAATTGGTTGCAAAAGATCTCTGAATGCAGCAGATGTGTGAGCTTTGACATTGTAATCTATAAATTTCATCCAAAAAAGGTTTGACTGGAGTAATTTGTAAAATGTGGTGAGCGTAACTACAAATGTACATCCTATACGCTCCCAGTTGGAAGGAAGCAAGATTAAGATTTTTATTAAGCAGCTTTTTCCCAAAAGCAAGAGATTTTTTTTTGGAAACAGAGGTATTCATTCTCTTTCAGATTTCTTACCTGGTGGGATATGCAGCTTATATAGTAACTTTATCTTTTCATTCATTTCTCCATTATACATAATATCTGCAAGGCAAAAAAAGAACAAGAAGGAAGTGAACCAAAGCACAACACTTCCACAGTTTAAAATAAATCAGGCTTCTCTCTGTGCACAGAGGATAATTGTTTACATGGACAATAAACATATGGCCAGTGTATTACTTTAAGTTGTGCCTGTCAATGAGGAACAGCAGGTGACAGCCATCTGTTTGGTCTTTGTTCTTGTAAAGTAGATTGGGAGTACCTAAGCCTATGGAGCTTCAGCATTGTTTAAAAATATCATGGAGGATGGCAGGGAATCTAGCAAAGGCTGTTTGCTGCCACAGATTAACAGGAATGTGAGGGGGGAGAGACAGAAAACTCTGGGGACACGATATTCTTAGTATTTCTCCCCTTCAGTTCTTACTGCTGTTCTATAGAGTAAGCCCAAAGGAGATACCTATTTAACGTGTAATATAATTCACACTTTCAATGACCACTAAAAATAAGATTCTAAACTTTCAAATGCACTGAAATACTGTGAAGAACTTTTTTAATTTAAAGTTATATCCATCTAAGAATCAAATAACAATATAATACAGAATGCCTTAAGGTTCACATAAAAAAATTCTAAAAATCTTAAGTGGCAAGAACAAAAATTTATGGATTTTTACTGAAGCTCTGAATGTTGATTCAGTTTTTCCCGCTTGAGATCAGGCAACAGTTGAGATATGGCACTTTCTCTTCAGCCAGATTTTGGGACAGGCAGCTTCATCTCATTAGGACAGCTGGTGGCCTCAAGACCAACCCAAGCACAGCCCTCAGTCCCTGCTGGCCAGATTTTTTTTGTTCTGCTTGAAGTCAACATGTAAGGCAAGCAGCAGTGTTTAAGTCTTTAACAAGTGGTTACAAAGAGATATACTGAGATTTCAAAGATATACTGACAGCAGCCATCGAGTAGAGAGGATTTCCTAGCATTCCATACAGACCCAAGTACAATTTTAATTCATACAAGATTTTAAACAAAATTACTATTGTCTAAGATATCAATTTTTTAATACAAGATTCAGTCATCTCCTTAGGCTGTCTTTTAAATCAAATTGACTTTGGGTGATTGGAACACAAAAAATCAGTAAAGGTCACTGATTAGGATAATGACAAGCCCTAAAAAAACGTCCTCCCCTGCCAGTCATACGGCATTTTAACATTCACATCTCTCACACATGCCATCCCCTTCTCTGCCCACCTTCCACCCTGCAGGTGAGCTGATACCTAAGCAGCTGGCGAGCCCCTTAAATTCGATGAGCCGGTCCATGTTCTCATCCAGGAGCCGGAAGGTCCTTTGGGCGAGGATATCAGTGTGCTCCCCGCAGGTCCAGGGCGACACCAGCCTGTACAGGTTGGTGAACTGCTGGGCATCGATGCGGTACTGCTCAGCGTACGGCCGGCTGGGGTCGTGCCGCTCTGCCACCGGGCTCGTCATTTCCCAGTAACACCTTATCAAATGTTCCCTCTAGGAGAAAGCGGAGGCGGGAGAGGGGTTATTGCACTGCACAGTGTCAGAGAGCACCACCAGCAGTAAAAGGCATTCACATCAGACTGCTGTAAAATGCTCGAAATTCTCTTTGCGTGAGGTGTCACACTGACCATTTCTGCGTGAAAAAGCAAATCTTCAATCAGAGCAGCCAACCGCTCTCACAATTTGTAATGGATAATTAATACATTTGAAGGGAGACCGTGCAAATTCTTGGAATAAATTCACTGTGGGCTACTGAAACTCTATTAGCCACATCTGGCCCAGGATGTTCCTAACCAGCCAAAGGTACAGAGGGTCACAAAAAACACAGAGTAAGCATTATACAGGCTTGACCTGCTCATTTATTCTCTCTCAGACATCTCCATTTGGATACTGTACCTATTAGTCTTCCCTTAGGGAGAGGCAAAACAAAGAGTCCTAACGAAGCAAGCTGTCCTCAGGGAAGCAAGGAAAATAAAGAAAAAGGAACTGCCACCAAGAAATTAAATAAGAGGAGTGTGAGCCAGTTAAAGCTCAAAACCTGCGCAGTGAGCAGCAGGGGCGAAGCACTGAAAAACAAGCTCCAGCAGCATCATCTTACAACCACTAATGGAAGGAGGAGCTGCTCTTAGTGACAAAACTGTGTAAAACTAACAACATACCACAGTCATATTCTCAGTATTTATGGCTGTGGACAATACACAAAAGAAATAGCCCATTAAGGACACTGATTACAAGCTTGGGCCTCTAAATCAAGTACAGTTATCTAAGCTTAGATGTCCCTGTCTCCAAATAACTTTACTACCAAGTTTTGTCAAATATCAGCTTGACAGAAAGGAACCGAAGTAGAAACTCCTTTCAGTTTAAAAAAAAAATAAAAAAATAAAACTGTTAGAAATTAGGAACAAATAGCAAGGACACATGTTTGTGGAGTTTTCTTTCCCTTATGGAAAATAGTCTGCCTTTAAACAGCATTAAGAAAGCAGGACTCAAAAGCACTGCCAAGATCACAGTGAGCAGAGCTACATATTATTTAATTTATTCTGCATGTGAAAGTTACCAGAACCTCACTTGTCAGGGACCACTTCCAAGCAGCAAGTTATAAAGGAAACTCTGGAGCAGTCCTCCTCTGAAGGATCTGTGCATTACTTACTACTCCTCTTTAACAACTGCGCAACCACGGAAAGCACAAAATGGCATGATCCCATCCAAACAGCACCGCCCAGGCACAGGACATGAGGTCCAGGGCAGCAATGCAAAGTAACAGCTGGAAGTTACACCCAAAGAAGCCTCAAATAGTGCACTGCCCGCTTTTAAGGGAGACTGACCTTGAACAAGTCATACAATTCCTCTAAATCTTCAGGAAGAATTGAAACATCTGGGATGACAACTCTGAGCTTAAAAAGAAAGAAAATCATGTTAGTGACAGTCTCTACTGCCTTCATCGCTGACAGGGGCAGGCCCACGAGCCCTGCAGGGACTGTACTGACATGCTACAGCTGAAACCACAGTATTGAAAAATCTTTGCAATGTTTCCCCCTTCTTTAGGTTCGCCAGTTGGACAGGTCCATTGAAAGAGAAATCCCTCAAGGGCTATTACAAACAAAGACAGGAAGTCCCTAAGCTACAGGTCACAGGAGGCCAGGGAAGCATCGCATCGTGCTCTGTCTCTTCTTACACTCTTCCCCAGGCATCTGCCCGGGGCCAGCCATGGTCAGAGACAAGGCACTGGGCTGGTTGGCCCTGCAGTTGTTCTTAACTGTAAAGCCACCCTAGAAAATAATGCACACGGCTGCAAAAGAAAAATCCTCAGCATCCTAGGAAAAAACTTTTTCCAGAAACAGTAATGATTCTCCCTTGTTTCAAGGCCTGATGGCACCTTTTTAAAAACTAAACCGGTGTGCCCCCAGAGAGGCAATGTTAAGCTACCTCGGTCAAAGTAATACCCTACTTACCACATTTTGCTTGGTTGTATCTTCGTGGCTCTGCAGGACACGGATTCGGTGTTTGTAGCGCATGTGCTCTATCTGTGCCACAGAGTGGTCTCCAAATTTCTACAAAAGAGGAAAAAATGTTTATTATTTGTGTAGTATTTTGTGATATTTGTATTTCTCATTTACTGGAAATAAAACTTTTAAAGTACAGCAGGACCTTGAAGAAAAAGCATACCCAGTCTCTAACTGATCTCTCAGTGTAGGTATTCATAATACACCTAGTCTTGTGCATTTGAGCACTTTAGCTAAGGAATCTGTAAACGTGTATTAACTTCCAGAGCATCCATGTTAAATTTAACCTTTTTCTTCTTTAAAATTCTAACTTAACTGACCAGTAGATACAGAGCAGTATTTTACCTCATAGGAGTCGTGAATCAGGTTTGCTATTTCAGTCACTGGAGAGGCTTCCTGGTCATCACTAAAGAATGCATGGTGATTACCAATAGGTGGTAGAGGGCTTTCCTCATTTTTGACATGCTCTAAAAACCTGAAGAGGAGAAATACATAAGAACACAGATCACACTGCACTATGCTCTTCTCAATTCAAATAAGCAAACAAGTCTTATAGCTCAGACTTAGAAATAAATTGGGTTTTGGGCAAGCTTAGCTTTTTAGAAGTGGCTTTGTGATTACTCATCTGAGGAACAGCAAGCCAGCCAAATGACTAAATGCTGCCCAAGGAAGAAAACTCCTGTCTCCTTGAAGTCTGGAGCAGGAAGCCTGTCACTCCAGGGAAGGCACGAAGAGCAGCAGTAAATATTGCACGTTGACGCAGTCAATGCATGTCTCAGCGCTGCCAGGAAATTTCACAGGACATCTCGTCCCATGTACAAAGCCCATTGTTTAAGGCAGACACTGCAAAAGCAGCAACAGCAGCAAGGCAACATGGAGGGTCCTGCTGGTGCCTACCTAGATGGAAGGAGCACTCCTGCATGGCCCATACCTGCTCAGGATCATCAAGGCCTGCCCATCGTCCTTGCTGTTACACAGATCCACAGCGTTGGCCTCCAGGATGGCCAAGCCCAGCTGGAAAATGGCTTTGATGCCATCATAGAAGAAGCAGTCTACAACATTCACAGCACTTTCCAGGGGCATGATACTAAGGAAAAGGGTAAGGAACCAGGAAAGAGAGATGGAAGCTAAGGCTGTCAGATCCTTCATATGTTCAGCCAGCTCCGGAAGTTGCTCTTTTATAAGCTCTTCAAACACCGATTGGTCTACCTGAGCACCTGCAAGTCACAAAAAAACAGTATTAGCCAGGACTGATAAAGAAAAAAATATTCTTTGAAGGTAATCATTGCTGTCAACTATCAACTGCAAGAGTTTCTTAAAATTTAAACTGACAAGATACACATGCAGGTACAAAGAAAAATCCCATCATCCTCCAGCTGTGAGCTCAGCCCAACCCTCATGTCCATAATCCTTACTGTACAACTTTCTGCAGAAAGAGTGTGTTGATTCTCCTAAGTGTCTTTAGGGTGCAATGAAATAGTAATAGCAGCAGCTGTTGGTTTTGGCTACCAGAGCAAATAGAAATTAAGTGCTAGCAAAAGCAATCTTAAAGCATTTTACTGTTCGATTTGGGATCTATGCAGTGAAAATAAGACCGTACACATTCCTCTCCAGTGTATGTACTCAAGCAAGTGGGCAGTAAAGCTTTCATTCTAAGTGAGGAAATGTAAGATGGAAATCCAGATATGGCTTACACACACTAAGCAGGAAAAAAGTATTTATACATAAATACATGCACAGATATAAATATATACTTACATGCATAATTATATATATATAAAGAACAAAGGATTTCTGTAATGCCCAGATAAAAGCTTTCCTAACTGTCCCAACCAGTCTTTCCAAAAGAGCAGATCCAGGCTATGCTTTAGCTACTAGCTCAGTTCTGCCTTGTCAGCAGCTATTGTAGAATCAATATAGTTTCTTATCACTGAAGTGGCCTGTGTCTACAAACCAGATCTGCCACATCAGGGCTTTAACCAAAGACACTACAAGTTAAAAATATTCCTGAGTACAAAATGCAGTTGGCTTTTCAAGTATTTTCTCTTTCCTTTCAAGTTATTTCATTTCTTTCTCATAGTCCATATTCTGTTAATATTAGCAGACTATTTTAATTGCTATGAAATTTCTGAGACATATATATCCCTAGCACTCAAAACTTCTGTTATTCAAAAGCAGAATATAACCTGGACAATCTGTGGCAGAGCGGCAGCATCTTTTGGCTTTGCATCCAAATCATGGAGAAAACAAAACCAGCTCTGACATTTTGCTGTCTTAGAACTTTTCACATCAAGCCACAGAGAGCTTCTAATGGTGACTGAACAAACATTACAGGACCACAAATCAAAAGTAAGTGCCCAGGGGCATGCAAAGAGCTTTTGAGAAACACATCAAGCATGGTGCTTTGAAGAGAAAGCCTTCTCACATCAGATGGTCATAAGCAAGAAGGGTAAAGAAAACAGGAGAAAACAGACTGGGGTTACTCAATAGAGGGCAATTTTTGTGTTTTGTTTTGTTTTTTTAATAAGCTTAATGCAAACAATTTAATAGCCATAGTTAACACACACACAAAAATTGACTTGGTTTTAGAGGTTTTTTAAGGAAGCCAGAGACTGATAGGCAGATACATATAAAAAGATCATTCCAGACTCACTGGCAAAAGTGAATGTTTAAAAGGAACATGCAATGCTGCCTAGATATTTCACAGATCTTTTTATAAAAAGTGTTGACATTACAAATGAAAGTCGAGTAGATGTATTCAAAGGGACTTTTCTGCCCACCTATTCATTGGGCTCCCAGAAATCATGAAATCTGAGCAACTGAATCTCTAATGTACTACAGCATGAGACCATGATGAGGTGGGAAAATACCAGGGCATCCATTTAAAAAATGATGACCCGAGATGCAAGCTAAATGATATCTCCAGGACTGAAAAGGCAAATCAGAGAAATGAAATAAGGTTTTCAGTGTTTCAATAGTTACAGTATCAAGATGATGACAGCCTAACTAAGATAAAGCAGGGTAAGATGGCCTGCTGGTTTATGCAGAGGATAGAAAAGTCATGGTAATACGAGAATAGGATATTCATGACCCTTGCCATCACTCTTGACCCAAGAACAACTTGTTTCTATCTTGCAGCTATCTGCTTATAATTTCCTCTATGCATTGCAGAGGGGAGAAGGAGAGAGGGAATTCCTGAAGGAGGAGCCCTGCCTGCAGGCCTTTCACATTTGCAAGCAGTGAAATGAAAATGCTTGTGAAAGGACAGAGTGGTCACAGATGGAAAGGCTGAAGGAGGGAGCTGGTCATGTTATGCAAGTAAAAAGGTCGAGTAAGACTGAATTGCCTAAGCAATTTTGAAAACAAAAATTATAAATAAATAAACACACAGATAAATAAATAGAAGATTTTGAAAGTCATAAAGAAAAGGCCCAAGAGAAGGCCTGCTATAACCAAGGTCATTAATTCAGTAGCTGTTTTGACTGTAGAGATTACTGGCTGACACTGAAGAGGAAAAGCACAGTGACAGGTAGCAAGGTCAGAGGTCATCAAAGTTACAGAGAGATCAAAATTTGGACAACAGTGTTGGCAGTACAGACAGAGGAAAAGTTGGGTCTTGGAAGTGCTATACAGGAAGAAACAATACAAAGTTTAGACAAGGGCTGGTTGCAAATCAAAAAAGAAGGTCGACTGAAATGCGAAGCCAAGAACACTAACTCGGGCAACAGGAACCAGAGGTGGGGCAGGGTGGAGAAGATCAGTAGCACCGATTTGGGCACATTAAGTTCTAGGGTAAACCAAAGTTGCAGAAGTAACTGCTCAGTGAAGCAACCATGCTGAAAAACTAGACCTCTGCCATTCAGAGGGAGCAGGGGAACTTCCGAGCTGAAGCTCCCGGCTCTGCACCGTAGTGAGCCATGGCAGTATATCTTCTAGAGTCACAGCACTCTTTCCTTGGGGTACAGAGGACAGGAAAACAGAGAGACAGGACAATTAAGACTCTCAGCAGTCAAACAATGTACACTGCAGCCGTGGCAACTGACAGGCAAGATACAAACCCAAATTAAGCATAACTCAAGGCAGCGATATGGCTGGCCAAGTGACACAACTCATTAGTTTGGTTGTGGAGAATGCTACTTAGGGGCAATAACCCAGCAAGCATCAAAGTTATCAGTAACTCAAGGCACGCTGATGATACCTAGAAATGCACAAGGACAGATAAAGCTGTTTCTCTTTTAATCAAGGAAGGAGGCAGACAAACATGGAAGTCAGTCATCAAAATAGCAGTTTAAAGTCACGTGGGAGACAAGAACCAAAATTCTGACAAGTGGGACAGTTACAATGCCCAGTCCACTAGTTGAAAATATCAGTGGCATTCAAAGCACCACAAAACATCCTAAGCATCCAGCTAACTTTGGAATAACTCTGCTTGAACTTACTTCCTGCCAGTTCAGTGACAAGACAATAACTGTCCAGCAAGACAGTATCAGAAGGGAGGTATGACAATCCCATCCTTCAAGGAAAAGACTGGAAATACTCTCAAATATCTCCTTCCACTCCCCAGACATCATAAGAGTGCCCAGACCATTTCTACCTCCCAGAACCACTACCACCAGGGATTTCCTCCTATCCCCATTTGCTCCCAAGTGACCCTGATCCCTCCCTTTGCCACAGCAATGGTGTAACACCAGACGGTGTAGCTAACGACTAAGGTTAGCATAAAAGAGGAAAAAACTATCAAACATTTCTGCAAGGGGAGGAATTCACTGCAAAGAACAAATACTCTTCTTGTATGCATTCCTGCACTTACTGTGTGGAGCTGCTCAGCCCCTCTCTGTGCTTGAGGCAGATGTTTGCACAACAGTTTTAAAAATAATTGCACTGCAAAGAGCAGGAGACACAGCACACGCAGTGCATGGCATGCTCTGCAGAGTGACAGGGCTTACTTCCTAAATGCATCTCACATTCAGAGGGTTTTGTATAAGCCCTCATTACAAATAGCTAATTTAGGTGCAAACCTGCATTGCTCCAGCAGCCAGGCAATTCAGACAGCTCAGATCACAAATACCTACTCTAGCAGATCTTTCCTAGGTTCAACTTAAACAGCTCAAGTCTCTAACCAAGACCTGTAAGCTTTTTTATTTTTACCTAACAGGCAAAAGTGTCACCGCCTTCTGATCAACAGGAAAGAAAAAGACAAGCCGTAAAGTTGAGCATATATTTATAGATCTTGCAATTCAAACCCTTCAAACCAAAACCAACTCTGGCTGGAACTGCTGTCCCTGCACACCACACAAGTAGATGGACCACCTCATCTGTGGGGTCTGGATCTCAGCAGACCCTGAGCATTTTACTCACCCCTGTGCAGTGTGGCTGCCCCTTCCCTGTCTGCAAGAAGACAGACACGAACTCACCTATCACTCGGTGGTTGAAGTAATCCGGCAGCATTCGCTCACACACAGCAACCAGCAGCCAAAAGGCTTCCTCCTCTTTGGCATACAACAGCAACACGGAGGTCAAAATATTCATAGACTTACAAGGGCAAAGAAGAAAAAGGGATTTGTTAGTGACAAAAGCTCAATTGTGGTAACTTTTATAGAAAAAAAAGTAGCGCAACATGATGTAAACAACTAAAAAAAAAAAAAAAACAGGAAGAAAAAGAGACATAGACAGCAAATACATAATTGCAACCCAAAGGCGTAACAAGTTTTTCAAGCCTTTGTATACTGTTTTTCATAAGAGCAACAGGAAACAATGGAGAAAAGCAGAGTACAGGATTTGCCTAAATAAAAAGCAGGTAACTGACAGTGCAAGATGTTTTGGGGCTGCTTTTGCCCCCCCACTTTCTGTATCAGGACTGGTCGGATGTTAATGAGAATTCAGGGAGCTGCACAGAAATTAAAGTTATTTTAGCTGGCCAGCTGGACAAAGTATTTTCACCATTTATCATCAGTTTTGAAAGACAGTGGCAGAAAGGTTCATGAAGCCTCTGCCCCAGTGTACTACATGAACCTCACCTCTGCAGGCCAATTTGCTCTGTACTGCCTCCAAGTGCAAGAAATGCACTTTTGAACAAACAAAAGCATCAGAAACATTTTTTCCCTCCTGTAACTCTAAATGCAGTTTGCAAGACACTGAAGGAGTATTTTTATAAAGGCAAAGCCTTTTGTAAAGCCTACTTGTTTTCTGGGGTGAATGACATTTAATAACTAAAATTGTGCATTGTTACTAACTAAAGGGACCTTATTTACCAAAAGCACCATTAAAAATACTCCCGGCAGAACAATAAAGCAGAGAGTGGAGAGAAGGAGAAAAAAAAAAAGCAGTGAGTGTTATACCCCTGGGAATTTCTCACCTGGCAGTATCCTATTTTGGGGTTCCTGTGTGCGTATGCCGTGAGCACCCTTCTGAGGGCAGCGATCCCCGTCTCGCTCTGGAAGGCGGGGTGCTCCGGCAGCGAGCGGTAGAGGTCACGCTCGATCTCCTCTGTCGCCATACAGCACTTGCCCATGGATGCCTCCACCAAATGTATGTAGTACCCAGGATGGGAGGCAAGATCCGTCTCGGCATCTGAGAGCAGCGGGGAGAGAGACAGAGGAAGACAGGAGTGGATTAGGACAATGCTAAACTTAGTGTTGTGGGAATTATTGCTCAAAAGGATCTAAGTAAGATGGTTTTCCCCAAGGCGAATTTACTGAAATTTCCAGGGGGTAAAATCCTAGCAGAATACATGTCTTGAAAACAAAATAAGCATTAGCAAACCTTACATGACAAAACATCATACAAAACACCTTGAAGTGAGCAAGAGTTGTCCAGCAGAAAGTATTACAGAATCAAAGAATGGTTTGCATTGGAAGGGACCTTAAAGATCATGTTCCAACCCCTCTGATGTGGGCAGGGACACCTTCCACAAGACAAGGCTGCTTAAAGCCCCATCCAGCCTTGCCCTGAACAATTCCAGGGACAGGGCATCCACAATTTCCCTGGACAACCTGTTCCAGTGCCTCACCAGACACACATATTACTGGGAGAAATGTATTCAGCAGTGTTCACATCCTCCAAGGAGGAAAAGCTCCACTTTTTACAAATGTCTGAACATGTCATATGACTAAACTTGAGATCATATTGTAAGCACATTCTGGCTCTGCCAGATCTGTCAATGAAATGAGTTGTTTTTTCCATCTCCAGTTTCTGTAAGCCCTGCCAACATTCAACAAGAAGCAGGAGCAGGACTGTCAACTTAAAGATGTCGTTATTTTGCAGTAATTTGATTTCTCTAGGGTTAAATCAATATTTATACTACAATCTAATTACTGCTTGAAGATGAACACTGTTTTATGAAAAAATTTTAAATTACATAGATTACAAAGATGTTATTTTGATTCTTCTGCACATCATATGATGTCATCCTGAGACAAAATTTTTACATATTTACCTAGGTACTTCCTTGCATTTATTACTTCAGTTCAGATCATCTCTCTTCTGTAAGTAGTATCACAAGATCCATGTAAAGGACATTTAACTGCCCTTGGGAGATTTCCTGCCTAAATGTTTTGCCATGTCCAGAATCAGATGATGCCTACAGCCAACATATCTAAGCATGCCCACCTGAGAAAAGCAGCCAGAGTTTGCCTCTTAAGGATTCAGGAATTCCCATAGCAACAAGTTTTCTGATCTTCTCTGTGCGAAACATGCACACAGTTCTGCCGTATTCTACAAAATGATCATCCCACAGGCTTTCTTTGATTTGCTCCCTAGACTGGGAACAAGAAGATATATTTTAAAAGAACAAATTGTGCATGTGAGAACTGGTAAACAAAAACATTTTACGTATTAGAAATTCTGCAAGGTATTTCCATTACCAATGGAAATGGGAAGGCTGCCCTAGGGACTACAACTTTCCCCATTTTGCATATCCAATTCACCACACAGAGAGAAAAATTATAAATATTCACCAGAACAAAATGGGGGCGGAGTGAGAAGAAAAAAATTCAAGCAAATAAAAAGCTGTTATCTCATATCTAACTTCTCCAACCAATACAGAGTGCATTTTACTAAAAATGTGTATATTTCTGAACATAACCTCAGCTTTTTTAAAAACAAAAAACTCCCTAAGACACCTACAGCTTCCCCCAAATGTTACATACCTTTCCAAAATCAAGGCCTGATATTCCTGACTGATGAAAGTCTGACCTTAGTGCTTCTGCATTGAGCAAGTAACTGTTCTCCTTTTCACATTCACTTCTCTCCTTCATTTGTGAAGCCTCTGTTCCCAGATGTGCAGGCTCACCATCCCTCAGCACACACATGGATCCAAAAGCAAGACTGTTCTGCAATGTAGAATCAAAGCGGTAATGACTGAAAAGAGGCTAAGAACTACATCCTCAACTGTCCTCAAGACACAGAGCTGGGTTACTCTTCGCCTTTTGCATTAAAACCTTTCACACCTTTTAGGAGGAAAGGTCTTACTCAAGACTTTATACAAATTATTGTTCATTTGCATGTTAGGAAAAGGGTTGGTACTTTAAACCAAAAGTTGTTAGCAAATGTTAAATGTCCTTCATGACAAGCTACCAAACAGTCTTTTACTATTAGGATTTGAAAGACAGAATCAGAGAACAATTTAGGTTGGAGAGGACCATCTTTTTCAATCCCCGGCTCAAAGCAGGAGCTCTCAGACCTGATTGCTGGGGTCTGTGCTCAGTCAAGGTGAGTAGCTCCAAGAAAGTAGAGTCCACAGCCCTCTGGGCAGCCTGGTCCAACTCTGTCCACCCCTGAGGGGAAATCTTTCTCTTTTTATCTATTTAGATTTTCCCTTGCTGCATCTTGAGGCTGTGGCTGTTCATCTTTCAGCTGGTGCATCCAAGATGAGTCTGCCTCCATCTTCTAATTCCCCACTATCTAGCGGTAGACTGGCTGAAGAAGTCCTGCTCCCTCGACCTCTCCTAGTAAAGCATGTACTCCATCCTGTCTTGTAGCCCTTCACTATACTCCAATTTGTCAGTGCTTTTCTTGTGCAGTGGACACAGTACTCCAGATCAGCTTCAGAAGTGCTGAATAAAAGGGAATAGTGACATCCTGTGACCTTCTGGTTACAACCCTCCTAGTACAACCTGATATAGTGCTGACCCTCAGTACTGTAAGAGCACACTGCTGACTTATAAGCTCAACTTGTTGTCCACCATGAGCCCCTCACCTTTTCCACATGGCTGTTCTCCAGCCAGCCAGTCCCCAGCCCCTCCTGTCACATAGGGCTACTTTGTCAAGTTTCACATCTGCTTCTGTTGAACTTCACAAGGTCTCTATCAGCCCATTCCTCCCTATTGCTGAGGTCTCTGTGAAGGGCAGCCCTGCTGCCCACCATATTCACTGCTTGTGTGTCAATCACAACCTTGCTGAGGGTGTGCTCCATCCCATCAGACAGGTCTTTAAAGAAGGCATCAGATATCACTGGCTCAAGATCAATCCCCCAAGGAAGGCAGGATAATGAACTAATGGAAAGGAGAAAAAGGGGGAAAGGGATGAGAGGGGGGAGAGGTGGGAGAGGAAAAGGAAGAGGAAAGATCAGTACCTGATTGTTATTTTGCAAGTTGTTGCAGTGCACTGGGTTGATGGAATTCACTTCTTTTAGCCTCTGCAGCAGGTTCTCCACCAAAGTATCCCGGTCCTTCAGCTCAATGAACTGAAATGCTGTCTTGCTCCTTATGCTAACAATGATGGGGTTAGGGAGAAGGCTTGTGTCCTCCATCTTCTCTATACTGATTACCTTTTCCAGAAACATTATAGAAAAAACACATTTGGCACCACATCCACAGAAACACCTTCAAATATTCTACATGTACCAAAACGTACAAACACAGCATTCATAAGCATGTATGCTTTAAATGTGGTTATTCATACTGGTTTTCCTTGATCAAACACATCCTACCACCTGAAGTTCATGGTCTCTTTAGATGCTCAAAGCAGATACCAAAAAGTATCCCAGATGCCTTTTTTTAATAAATGACTTTGCAGCCCAATTCTGGACAGTAGACTGAGGGGAAAGATAAGAAAGAGGGGTATGATTAAAAAAAGATCTATAAAAGGATCAACTTGATCAAATTCTGGGGGATGAAGGAAGAAATTTACTTTCACACTTTTGAAGATAGGGAGAAACAGCTGTTTTATTATTTCTGATTAAGTATATAACACTGTTCTCTTATTGTTTTCTGTTTTTATAACAGAAGGTAAGTTGCTACAACTAGGATATGATTTGGATGTTACTCTGTTATTACTCGAGAATGAAAGGAAAGCTTTAATTAGGAGATCATAACAACATTGTATCCACAGCAGATCAGGCAGATGTTAGCCAACAGCTTCTGTCTTCTCTTCTACTCCCACCACCTTCCCATGCGCTCTCCCCTCCACTTAAATACATCTTTGATTTCATGTAAATTTGTTAGCTCATTACTGCATCCAGAACGTCCCCTTTTTCTCTCTGGCCTACAGCTTTGAAAAGTTTGTTAGAGGTTGTCTATGGAAGGAGAGTTTCAACACTTTTAAGTGTTGAACCCAGGCAAGGATGCTTTTACATTGCTGGAATGGTCCAAGCTGGTCTCCATCAACATCAAGCTGGACATATGTGTTTGTGGAGCTGGGAGGGGGAGCCCTGTCCAAGTCCTGGGCCGAGCAGACTCTGCTTTTGCAAGTCCTCTGTCCTGCTGCATGACCCGTCCATACTTCACTTTGAGGATCGTGTTGAATCACCCGTATTTCTAATGAGACACAGAACAAGCTGTACCACAATCCTGTAGGCATGATACACACAAGCATCCTACTCTTTTTCATCAAACAATACTTTGCAGATAAGTCAAGTGACAGTGGAGGCCTAGGGAAGAAAAAGGGAGATAAAGACCCAAAATGAAACAAACAAATAACTCTACCTCTCTAAGTGGGATGATAACAGTGCAGCAGCCATTTTCTTTGCTAGCAAAACAGATATAACTGTCGGAAGTGTACATCCTTCCCGCTGTGTGACAGCGACTAAACGGCGTCCAGAGAGAACAGTCTACAACTTCATGCAGCTTCTCCTTCCTGGGTAATCTGAAGAAGGCCCGAAAGAATTCATTCTGTGCTCTGGCTTCAAGATCCCTGAAGAAAAAGCAGTAAGAATGAATCACAAGATCTTGAAAGGCAGAACATACAGTGCAAAGTTCGCTTTTCTTGTTGGCCTCATCAAGAGCGAGGGATACAGAATAAAAACACTGTGCACAGCAATCTTCAGTGCCTATGTGAACAGACTGCTAAAAGACCAACTTTGAAATACTAAAGAAAAACATTATCAGTAATTGCTTGTTTAACAATAAGGTCAAAACCAACTAGTGTAGTAACTAGGAAAGGACATTAATTTAAATCAGTTGTTTTGTTCGTTTGGGGTTTTTTTTTAAATTATTATTTAACCATGCATTTTCTGTGGCTGCTGTATGACTTTCCAGGCTCAAAGAGTTACAAATTTCAATGCCCAGGAGATAATTAAATCTTTCATCTGATGAGCATACATCAAGCAAGGGAGATTAGCCTAATGTTCCTTGTTTCCCTTCCCAGTAGCATCACCAACATCACCCCAGGGACTTGCACCTGCACCCAAAAGTAATACATTTGCTCTGTGAGTACTTCCAAAGTGGTCAATAATAGAAGAAGTAATGGTGGTGGCAGTTACATCATGGAAACCTTGACTTGCAGAGGTATCAGCCTCTGAGAGCCCTCAGAACAGTTGCAAAATGGAAAACAGTTTCAGGTCACTTACAGACTCTGTTGTGAATAACAGCACCAACCACACTCCATTTGAATGTGACTTCCTTCCACTCACCCATCCACATTTATTTGGGAAAAAAAGTTTACGTAACTGAAAGTTTCATTACTGAGCTATAGTTATACAGATTTGGGTTTGGAGATTTTTTTTTCTTCTCCTTTTTTAAGGAAGAAGCCTGCAGTAATTTACAGAGCTATGCAATTGCATTATAAACAGGCCATGGCTATTAGCTCACCACCAGCAGCTCCAGAAACGTTAGGGCTTAAATTTTATCATTTTCTTTACTACATTTTTTCCAAACATGATTCACCTTAGGGAAAAGAAAAGGGAAAAAAAAAAAAAGCTTGACTTTGTGCCATTGAAAGAATTTAAAACATGGGCTGAAGCATAACAGGGAGTGGTACCTTAGTGCTGTAAATCCCCTCTCCACTCTTTCCTTCACCCTCCTCTTCTGCAGACACCTTCCCCCTACCCCAACCCTGGTGTTAAAAAATGAGCTGAGACAAATGAAGCCTCTGCTTCAGGAAGTAAATCAATTGTTTGTTTGGTTTTTTTTTTCATTTTAGTTTAATCCACAGAAAAAAACAAAGCCATGTGAATCAGGGAGGAAGACAACCCAGAACAAACTGAGACCTGAGAAGGGAGGATCTGTATCTACAAGCAACAGAAAAGACAGAATGAGCTCAACCAGTGTTCAGCTGCTGTTTCCTTCTCAAGCATTATCTTCCTTAATAATATTATCCAAAGAAAACAGACAAACAGTCTCCTGTTTTTTCACAGAGAACAAAGAGAAACTCTCTTTGTGAAGGAAGACAAAAAGGTTGCTCCTGAGTTAAAATTCCACAGCAAGAGCAACTCTGATAAGTGCCCGCAGCGATCTGCTATTGTGACAAAGCTGGATCAGGATATGCCTCCTAGTTAACTCACCACTAAAATATTTTCCATTTCTGCACCGCACAGATGAATGCTGCTGATAGCATCTGCAGTCAGGTCTGGGTAGAGCTGTGCTCTCCTGCTATTGTGCTGAGAAGGTAAGACCCTCCCTGCATCTACTTGGCTGTGAAGATTTCTAGACTTCTATATGAAAAGAGGCATTATACAGAAGAGTGAGACTTCTGCTGAGGCACAGGTTGTCTGCTATTTAAGAGATGACTGTTTCTAATGCTCCAAAATCTGAACCTTCTGAGTTTTCAAGACTTTGCTGCATCTCTCGGGGATGCAGGCTCCACGTGCAATGCCTTTCACACAACGAGCCAGAGGATTTTAAGTTGAAGAAGAATGACATTCCCCACATCTACATCAAAGTAAATTCACCAGGACTGCATCCACCCCCTACTCACCCTGTACCAGGGTAAGGCTGCCAACCTCAGTATCCCTGGAACTGCCTGTCCCCCCACAACTCAGACACTGGCCTACAGAGGGTCAGCACCCAGAAACAAGTGCTAAAACAGGGGCCAGCCTGTCCTCCAGAGGAGGGATCCTGGATTGAAAAATGGTAGCACAGGAATGACATGCTGTCAGCACCTACCACTGTGGGCTCAAGCAAGACGTTTTATTGGAAAGTTGCACACTGCGATATATTTCCTGTTAGGCAGGCAAATTCTAGGGCTTAAAGGCTTCCCTTTGTAAACACAGCCAAACAAAATTAGAGTTGGTTAAAAAAATCCCAAAAACCCACAAACAAAATTAGCTCCTAAAATGCAACAGGCAATTGTTTAAATATGATGCAGTGGCTGGCCCACATTACCAGGTCCCACAGCTTCCATTTTGAGTTTCACAACACCTCCCACACCAAACGGAAATGCAACTCTCTACTTGCACCCCATCTGTTTGAAAATTTCTACTCTCACTTAACAATTTCCATGTTGATTTGGTTTTTAAGCAAATGCAGCATACTGAGCAGTACCTAAGAAAAAAAAAAAGGAAAGCTATCGTTTTGTAAAAATAATGTTTACCAAGTATTTACACAAGCATCAGGAGAATAAAAGGTGAGAAGATGCAACTGCCTTGTTCCCTACTTTTCAGAAAACTCAGCAGTTCTTTCCAAGTGCAGCTCCCAGCTTGCATGTTATGTGATCCTGGACTGCCTCCAACTCCAGCACTTCAAAGTGAACGGCAAGCCTGAACTGTGATAACTGTGCATGACCCCTAGGTTACCTTCCAAGAGTTTTAAATTAAAGGAAATAACACACAAGACTAACAAAATGCCTAAAAGTATCAGGACACTTAAAATGCTGTCCTCACTGTCAAATGTTTTTCTGTGCTTTAAATTCAGCAGAAGCCAACTTGGCAAGATTTCAGCTCTGCTGAGTCAGTTGCTGCCTATCTAAAATCTAAACGGGTTGACCTCCTGCTTTTAGAGACCAATTACTAGATTCTTCATACCATTCAGACTCCAGAAAGTTAGATATTTTGGAAATAACACATCCAATGATATACGTCTTGTTTATTGGAAGAACTGCTTCTTATAAGCAAGCCAGGAGAAGTTATCTGAGAAGAGCCAACATGGATTTGTCAGGACACATGTAAACTAAATATCATTCCCTTACACAGCAGGAACACTAGACTTGTAGATGGAGGAGACGCAATGAATGTTTTAGCCAGAATTTATAAAAGTCTTGATATATCCTCTCATGGAACTAATAAAACTAGAAGTGAAAAACTGTTGTACCAAGCCAGTTGAAAAAAAGAGTACCCCAAAAAGCAACCCCGGATTGTATTAAGAGGAATTCCTTGGGAATCCGTCCTGGACTAGCTTCTGTTCAACATCTTCATCAGCAATCTGCATGATGGATCAAGAACTTGTTGTTACTAAACTTGCACACAATGTGAGGCTGGTAGAGGCTAATGAATGAAAGAACAGGATCATATTCAGATTGATACTCATAAATTTAAGGGATGTTGTGGAAAAAAGTATTACAAGTATTTTCAGCTGTACATCATAAGCTGCACAAACGCAGGATGGAGATCAACTCTACAGGGAGCCATTCAGCAAAAAGAACAGACCTTGGGGTTACATGGGATCACAAGATGAACAAGACCGAACAGCCTCGCACTCACAGGACGAAGAGGAGCGCTGGGCTGGGCTGCAGAAGTGCACAGCCACCAGGGTGTAGCACGGCAGTCCCAGAGCTGTTGCAGAGAGTCACGCTGCTCCTGCCCTGGTCAGCACTGGTGGGGTTTCTTGGGCAATTCTGTACCCTGCCATCCCACACCCGCCACCTCATGGCATAAGTGACGAATGTCCAGAGAAGAGTGACCACAATGGTTAAAATCTGGACTGACAGGGTAGTGCAGTTTAAAGAAAAAAAAGAGAAAGGAGATGCACATCAACCTCCAAATACACAAGCGATTGCTCCAAAGAAAGAAAGCACATCTGTTCTCTTCAACAGTACTGGGTAGAATAAGAAGTGACAGACTCAAAAAGCAACGCTAAAGATTCAAGTTAGACCTCAGACTGTTAAATGACAGAACAGTAGAGTACCAGTATGGATCCTAATACTCTCATTACTGCAAATCCTTAAAAAACACATTATTCTCTATCATGACTGACACACAGAAATAACCCAAACCCCACCTTTTGCCAGGAGATGCAACAAAAACATGTTCTTTCTAGTCACATTCTCCTTGTTGCTCAAGATTTAGAGCATTCTCAGACTCCTTCTCTGAAGGAATTAATGCAGACTGAAGTGACATTTACAACTCAGGGTACTTCAACCAGTTTCTGTTCAGCTTAGATCAGCGTTAACAACCTTCTCTGCCTTTCTCACTGGTAATTCAGAGTTAGACAGAAGAAAAGAAACTGATGTGGTTAGAGCCTGGAGAAATATATCATACTTTTGAAACCTTACTGACACAAGCAGTAAAGCTTTTAAATTGCAGGTTCTGCTCTGCAGAATTTCCTCACTACGTTTGAGGAATGCAATGGATATTCTTGCATGCTGAAAGAGATGGAAATTAGAAGTACAAGAAATCTATACCAGAGATTTTAGCAACTTTCCTATTAAAAAAGAAAAAATAGTTACCATATGTTCCAGTAAAATTGTATGGCACATAACTGTGGCTGCAAGACACGGCATTTGTAGTTATCAGACACCTGACCTTTACTTTGCTTTTTATGGCAATTATCTTAATTGCCATTAATCCCTTCGTAATCCATTGTTCTGAGTCTTATTTCATAAAACAGCAAGGAAAATTGCATACTAACTTGTTTGACTCTGGCCATAATATAATTTGTGTCACAGACTGTGGGCCTAATCACACAGCCTCTCTGAGTCCCATCTCTCCACTGCTCAGCAAGATGACCCCAGGAGCCTCAGGAACGGCAACAAAGGTTTCTGGGTTTCAGAATGTAGAATGTACAGACCCTGATGACATTAAAAATGGATTTTTTTAAAATAAAGATATTGAGACAAGCCTCTCACAAAAGAAAGCCAAGCAACTTCATTGATTTGACAGAGCTGGAATAGTTCTAATGACGTGTGGATTATTGCTTTCATTTTCATAGACTATTATTTGCTTCCAAATCATGCACAAGAATTAACAATGACAATTATTAAGGGGAAAGTGTTGAGAGGAGTCGTTCTTGTAGTACTACAATGATTTCAAGAAAAAAAGCAGCAACAAAAACTTCACACACCAAAAAAAGTAAAACCCCCCAAAACATGTCAGCACAAAAACCAGTTTATCCACTATTCAAAAGCTAGGTCTTGCTTAATCACCCTATATTAAAGCAGTTGCAAAAGTGTGACAAAGGGCACCAGAAGCAGCAACTTATCCAACCACTACCTAATTCATGCAGAGGAAATGGGATTTCAGAATCTTCCATGTTTCCCTTTCTGCCACCCCAAGTCACAGAACAGGTTAGAGAACAATCTTGCCCAGGAACTCTCCATTAAATGTATTTTTGTCCTTCCTTCTCCTTTGTCCCTCAACTTTTTTTTTCTTCTTGGGTTGGAAGGAATGAGAGGAGAAAACCTGTTTGAATAAATTTGTGGGATGGTTTCTGTCACTTGATTGCAACACACTACTTTTCAAAAATGCCACAAGGTACTTACAAGTTGATTTCCTGAAAGCCCCTTATTATAGCATATTACTAAGCTTATACTTTTCTTTGCAACTGTAATTTTACTTTGTTTGTAGTCTTCCACTCAGTTAGTACCCTTGATTCAAAGACTCTTTTGGGAAGTGACAACAACGACTTAAAAATCAGTAGATGCTGAAAATACCTCACCCCAGGTTTTTGTCACATCTCCTCTATATTTCCTTTCTTTGCTTCATGCATCTGACTTTTCAGTCCAAAAGCAGTAGAAGGGTGGAACGGTAAAGCATGGAAAGGGGCTGAAATACAACTTATTACAGCCATATCCTACATCAGCTAAAGTACATACCCTACACTTCTTGGGCCAAAAGCCTACAATGTTAACAAGATCCAGTTACACGTATAGTGTAAAAACAACGGTAGCCCTTGTATTCCAAGGAACCGTGGCTATTAGAAATAAGGGCTGCAAAGATGTTCATGGCTGCTCACCACTGTGTTACCTCAAGTTAATTCCTTCATGACATCATGGATGAAATCTTGGTGTCAGTGATTTTCCTTACTGAGTGTACATATGAAATTGTAAAGAAAGTCCATTTTTTCAAACTTCATTAGGAAATTTGGTAGAAGTGTTCAGCTGAGATGTATACCCAGCACCACCGTAAAACTGCCCCTCAGAAACAATAAAAAGTGCTACTGGACATGTGACTCTTTTTTGGGAAATGATACCATGCATTCCTTATATTTTAGCTGGGAAGCAATACTTGGGTGATTCCCTTCATACCTCTGGCAGAGGGAGAGGAAGGAAGAGCAGGAAAGGGCATGACTCAAGAGGAGATAAGCGCTCACATCCCATTCAGAAAAGAAGTATTTTAAATCAGCACCTTAACCTTGATGCCTCAGGCAAATTCCAGTTTGCCTATTCCATCCTGCCCACCAAAAACTCCTCTGGGCACTTTCCCTTCCCCTTTCTTACAGCAACAAATAAAACACAGAGTTGTGCATTGCACTACTGGTAGAAAAATAGCTATCAATCTTTTCCAGAGAGCCCAATGCATTCTGTAGTGGGAGAGGAATGCAGAGGTGCATTTCAGGGATGCATGGAGTAGAGCTGACAATAGCACATTAATCTGTTGCAATTGCCTGGGGGTTTTTTAAGTCCTATAACTGCTCGCTAAATTAGCTATGGCAACCAACTAGTGAGAATTCCATATTTCAGATATGATCAAAAGCAGTAATTCTAGAGAACTGATGAGACTAGGAAAGCCTACACACTGCCCAAATTGTAAGCATAATAATGTTGTTCTTCAGGGAAGACGGAAAATACCCCTTGCTGCAATCTCGCATTCTAGAGGGAATGGTACTTTTAAAACAAACAAAAAACTATGTGCTGTTTAGGGGAAGAATATAAAATGGAAAAAGGTGTCTTGCACACAAGTTGAAATGCACCTATTGGATACACCATAATACATTATAAAATCTCTTTTGCGTCCAATCAACCCAGCTAACACACTAAACCGTGAAGCCCACTATCAAACCTCTGCTCATATAACAACTTAGCTTTTTACCTCTTGGTTATCTGAGTAGGATCCTGTAGACCTGGATCCAGTTCAAAGATCTCATTATCCAGTAGCCTTCGGAGCGTCACATCTGCCAGTTGCTCCATGATCCTGAAAGCCTCCGCGATGTTGAGGAACGTGGAGAAGTCACGCTCCTTATTTGCAGTAGTGACACGGACTGTGTCCGTCATGAAGACATTAGAGGTTCTTTCCAGTTTCTGGACCTCAACCCAAGGAATGATAAGTTTCACTGCAATCAGAGAGAAAAGCAAAAGTGGGTTGAAAACTCTGCTTACATTTTTCAGATTTGGGAAATAAGCAAATTCAGAATGAAATGCATACAACCAAAGAGGAGAGAGAGAGGCATTTTGGCAAGACCAAGCACATGCTGAAATGCCTGTTATGACCCTACATTCAATCTCCCCCACTCTAAAAGTCTTTTTCAGATCTCTCCCTCAAAATTTTAACTATTTTCATAAGAAATGCTGGACTGGGGAGTTGTGCCTTTGCAGAACACCTGCCATACACAGGTGCTCCTAACTCGTTCACAAGTCATTTCTGCAGCCTGCTTCCTTACTACCAGAAGAAACAGTTCAAGAGTACAAAAATAATAGGAAAAGGCTTAGTAATCTCCCAGAAACAAAATCACAGGCAGGTGGAAAACCAACTACATGCACAGTTACTTTAGCTTTTAAAATAAAGCTAACCCCCCCATCCAAAGGGAAGCTTTGGCACATGGAGATTTCTATAAAGTGTAATTACTACTATAAACAGGACATTTTTAAAAAAGCTGCCTAGGCATTGGGATCTTGCCATTTTGGTTACTTTATACTGAAAAGGTGCACAAGCAAATCTTGCCCTAAACATTAACTGCAGTCAGACTTATTTACAGAAAACAAAAAGTGCAGGACTCTGTTTTCTATACTTAAACACTGCCAAATCATATAAATACAAGTGGTAAACAGAATCAGCTTATTTTAGATAACTGCTGAGGGATGTTACTTGCCTCTCATACAAATCTCTGGGTAGAAATTAGGCTGAAAAGGACTTTAAAATAGATTAAATTTGTTCTTAACAACTGTTGGAAGCTTCCCAGGATTCTCAGTGCCAATAACACCAAGACTACACCCCCTAACATCCCCAGCTGGTCTCCTGATGCCAATAAAGCAATAAAAAGGCAGTAGTAACAAACATTGTCATATATATATATATGACACTTATCTGTGATCATTAATTACCTAAGGAGCTACCTTCAGCAACTTTTCTGTACTACATGAACCACAGCTGTCGAGATTATTTGCAGATTACATTTTTTCTTACTTAAATAAAGCACAGCTGCGTCAACACACACAGATTGTTGTGAATGGTCATAAAATCATCTGTATCGGCACAGCCAAGGGAAGAAAGATTAAATAACGCTGCAGCAATAGCACTGTTGTTCAGGCAGGTCAGAATCACACAGGCTCTACAGTGTTGGTTGTAGACACAGCACAGCAGACTGTAAGGGGCCCAGACTACTGATAAAGGGTACTAAGTCTTCAAAGTTTTAGAAAAAACACAAGTTTAATTAAAAAATGTGAAGAAACCTTGGCACACCCTTTCAAGATATCTGACCATCTTAGCCTCCGAAATCCTGCAAATACTTTGAGGCTTAGATAAAAGGGTACTTGTCCTGGAAGAAATGTTTCATAGAGTTCATAGTCACATAAGCCATAAGTTAATTTTATGAGAAGCTGAAAACAGGCTCTGATATTGCATTCCAGGTCCTTTCAACACCAAATAAAACAAGAAGGGAACAGACTTGCCAGAAGCAGATGATTTAACACTTTGTAAAGAGATTTCAGTCTACAATTTGGGGGGACTTTTACAGAGGTAAAAACACAATTGAGAACCATTTTTATTGCAACTCATATATTGTTTTTTCCCTGTGCTGTCCTGAAGAACACAATAATTGTGATTTCTTGGCAATATTTTCAAGACCAGATTTGACCAGATTTGTGATTTCTACCTGAAAAAAAAGACAATTAATCACTTGTCCTACATGTAATCACTGTCAGCTTCTCAAATAGTAACAACCAGAACTATAATGAATCTGGATTACACCATGCAACACAAAGATTTCAAAAACATGACAAAACACTAGCCTAGAAACAGAACTAATCTGCTTTAACAGAATCAAGGAAGTGGGAATCATTTCAGCATATATAATGCTTCCCACTGAGTTAGGGAAGTTTGTTTAGCCAAAAGAAAATTCAGGTTTTTATTTCACATTTCCATGCAAATGCATGGGAACACAAAGGCAATGCAACAGACTACAACAGTGAACGAAGAGTGTATTTTCCGTGGTCAAAATAAAAAGTGAAAACATGTAATTGTTTGTAGTTTTCTTCTATATTTTCATAATGAATATTATTAGAGATATGAGAAGAAATCTCTTCTTAAACAATACAGCGTGATGTGGTACTTCCAGTATCACTTTATTATCTGTGGTATTGCATAAAAAAATTTTTGGAACAATATAAAGGGTTTTTCTCTCTCCCTCCTTCTTCCTCTATTATCTATCATTAATAAGTACCATTTTTGCTTTGTGTGCTTTGGCAGACTGGCTATCTCAGATTTAATGACAGAATGCTCACCATCATAGCAGGAAGAAATGACTGCCAAAGGATATTATTTAATACTTATTTTAAACAGAAATATATATATAATACTAATTTTAAACAGAAATATACTTATATATATATAATACTTATTTTAAACAGAAAACAACGAGATTAAACAAGAATTCAGATATTTAGTATGTATCAAGAGACTCCATTCTACTCTTCCCAGCAAAAATTGACTTTTGTTTTTATAATGAATAACAAACTTACCCACATTTTAAATCTAACTCTTCCACCTTTTGCTGATATGACAAAATAATTGGCCTGAAATAATATAAGGGAAGAAAGGACTTCCAACTCTAAGCATGTCTTTGTATGTTTTAAGTCCTGGAAATTACCATATACTATCTTTCTTATCTTTACATTAACACTTCATCTACAGCTACATCACAATATCAAATCCAGATGGAATATGGCAAAGTTTTCCTAATTGTTATAACTGAAAATTGTTGCTATATTTATAGCAGTATAGGTTTCTATTGCTGTCCTTGCTGAAGTTTCCAGCAGGATAAACAGGATTTAAAATGTTAGCAGTTCATGCACATTCTTACTAAACAGACAAATGCTATAGAGTTTATATGGCTACATTCATTTTTACTATCTTATGTCCATTACTTTCATTTTTACCTTCTAATACCTATTCTGACAGACTTTTCATAATCACACAACCCTTCCTCTGTAGCAGAACACCATGACCAAATTCTTACAACTTGTTGAACCATCTGAAAGTCTAAAAACCGCAAGACACATTTACTGTGACCCTTCTGCACTTCAGAAACACAAATCCCTAAATTGCTGTTGTTTTTCCTTAAAAGCTCTGAATTTTCACCTGGTTCTCCATGGCACAGCCCTTTTATGTTTCCTGGGCTATTTTCAGGCAGGCAGCTGGACTCGGGCATCCCTGGCCCCACCAACCCCTTCCCCTGCTGGCCTGCAGCAATGCAATGATTCTGCTTCCTCACATGCAGGAGGGACCTAACCTTACTCACCCTTTTCAGCACTGAAAGTCTCTATTTCAGAACCCGTAGGAGGTCTGTTGCTACTTTGCCATGGCATTAAAAATAAAAAAGAAAGAATCAGATAGCAACTATGTGTGCTCTTACAGTGTCATTTTTATTACTGGATTCAAAATATAAAGACTGAAGTAAAAACTTAAACAGGATCTTTCAGCTGAACAAGAAAAAATTCAGAAACTAAACTTCAGAGGTGAAGTAGGCTTTTCATAACAATTCTGGCCATTCTTGTTTTTAAATGTAGTTATATTTATATCTCTCCCCAACATTAGGTGTCTTACGCATTTACACTTACATTCTTTGCCCAGGAAGAAGGAATAAAAACAGAGATGATTGATGCTCAAATAAAGCCAGCCTTGCCGAGGAACTTTTCCTTTCCAACAGCAACAGGAATAATAGGTGATCAACTTCTCTGCTTCAGGAAAATTAAATCTGGATTCAAATTTCACCAGGGCTTCTCGGAACTTCTCAGGGTCTTCCTCCTGCTCAGCGAGCTTGCTGCTTGTTTCCTCTGCAATCAGTGCCTGAGTCCATAGCAAGACAATGTATTAGGATAAAGCTATAGCATTCACCATCAGGCAAGTTGCTACAAGCTACCCATTCAAATTTTAATAATGCAAACCTTTCTCACAAAGAAATTCAAGTTAATTTGCAATTTTCACATATGGAGAAATTTCTGGTGCTTGCATCTCATACATTTTTAATGCTTCCAAAGCAAGACTTCTGGGGCCATTTTTAGATATAACATTTTTTTCAATGAGTCTAGCAGAACCATATATTTATACTTCTACTATGGCTTACGATTGCTCTTATTTGGTATATACAGAGCAGAAGTAGAGTAACAGTTGTGTACACCGACCAGTACTATATACATATGAAGAAGCAATGCAGTCATATCTGTCATTAACTTGAGAGATGCTTGGAACCATTAAAAATACGGTTTCAAGAACACCTACATAAATATAATTAAGATTTCAGATTTTTAATAGTGGTATTACAACAAAGGAGTTGCGATTACCAAGCAGTCCTAATACACCAAAAGACTACAGCAGGTACAAGGGTCCAAAACCTGGACTTAATATTAACTAATGAAACCTTAAGAATTTTAAACACGTGCTATGTTAGGTAACAGGCTGCCACAGTGTTATGAAGAGAGATTAATTGTACTTGGTCCTTTCAGTGTGTCTAAGACAAAATGCCTTTTTTTAAAGAAAACAGGATAAAAACTAGGATTTGTACAGTGATGTTTTGCCTCTGTACCCTTCTTCCCCAGATTCTGAGCCCACTGAGATCACAGCAGCAGGGTTGAAATTCACCAAAAGCATTATCTTCCTACGAAGTTCCAAACCAGAAAAGGGGCTATGGGGGGAAGAGCACCCCACTAAAAACTCTTAGCGAGGAAACGCTAGCAGCGGGACCTGAGGCACAGCAGTCACCAGTGAATCCATAACCCCACCAGCCATCACCATGCTGCTCTTGGAGCTCATATTTCACTAAAAGCAGAGCTCAGAACACCAGGCTAAGTTTTACCCACATGTTGTTATTATTTTAAATCTGGTCTACGATCACAAAATTCCTTTACTTTTAAAATTCTTTAGCCGTCCAAATGAATGCTCATTTCTCCAACCCTGGGGCCAGCCAGCAGCTTCATGTGCCTGGCCACGACCTCAGCATTCTGCAAAGCCAGTGGCAGTTTCTGTGCCAGATCCTGACGATGCAGGTGCTGTTGTGCAAGGGCCTTTTCTCCTGTCCCTGTGCTGCAGGGACTGAGGTGGCACCCACACGAGGGTGCAGATTCAGGCCCCGTGGCTATCACCTGATGTCACCATTGAGCCCCATCAAGAGGGACAGATGTGTGTAAACAGGCAGGAGAAACTGATGGGTTAAAGTGAGGAAAAACACGTGGGATAGGAGGAGAAACACAGTAAGGAGGAAAAGCTGAGATACAGGAAGGGAAAGTATTTAACATAATGTTTTGGAGAGATGGAGGAACTGAAAACAGATGCTGAAGACAGCTCGGCTGCATATCACAGGGGAGAGAACAGTGAAGCTGGAAAGGGACAAGTGGGATAAAGATTAAATTAGATACTTTGGTTTTGAGCTGTGTCCAAAAAAACACGAGTACAGATTCACAGACACTGGCCACATCAGTTGCAAGAGCCACACAGAAAACTAATAATGTTTAGATGGTCAAAATCAATTATGAATGGCAACAACTTCATGACATTACTTCTAATAGACGATATGTAATTGGGCAGGGAATGGTGAAAGTGAGACAGTTTCCTTACCTTCACCTTCCCTTTGACAAAACTAACAATATCTTCTTTATTGTCAAACACAGACAAAGTATGGAGCAAGTTTTGTTCCAGCCATTCCCAGTGCTGGTTTATTTCCTCTGCAGTGGCACCTAGAAAAGAGAAAAATAGTGTACTGAAACTAATCCTACAAAATAAAATTGCAAGGAAGAAAAAAAATAATAAAATGCACTATTTCATAAATTCATTACAAGAAACTGAACTTTCAACCTCAGAATTCTTAGTAGCAAACAGGTCAAAAAGGCCTCACTCATGGCAATATAGTTAGAGAAAAAACAAAACCCTCTTTGTTTTAGAGAATTAGTTTTAGTACTTTAAGTTTTATCTTCTCAAATGCTCTCAGCCAGCAAATGCTGCATTAAAAGTCAGAGCAGAAAAAACAGCAGAACTTCATCCTGAGCTGCTAAACTGCAGCTTATTCTGACACGATGTTCCTTAAGCGGCCACTGGAAACCTTTGATTTATGCCCTGTTCCCAAAAGTTCCTGATCTTCCTGTCTCCCTCCCTCAATATGCACATGCATATACGCATCCCACACAGACATGCACACCCTTTGAGAGGAACACATATAATCTACATTTTATTTCAAAAGCTCTCTATAATCAATAAAGTACTTTTAAATAAAAGAGTTTGGTTCAGCAACACCTAATAAAGGTTCTACAAGAGCACATTTCTGCCGCTTGGGGAAGAAATAAAGCAAATAGAAATCTTTGAAAAATACAGATTTTCAAATCTTTAAAGCTTCTTTCTCTAAAGATTTATGTGAGAGTTTTGTTGTTCTTTTAAATGTAATGTGTTCACACTAACTCCAGAAATAATATTTCACTCACTAACTATTCGCTTTGGCTCTTTCCACTTGAAACAGAATTGTCTATGCATGACACAATGACAGAAAACTTAGAACAAGACAGGCAACACACAGGGCCATCAGGGGAAAAGCTGGCCCCTCCAGATCTTACTGGTCAGTGACTAAACGTTACAGGTAAAAAAGTAAAGGCAGCAATAGTTTCCTCTCCTAGTGCCTTGCTAGTGGAAGAAAGAAGAGAAGTTGTTGGATGTAAGAGACACACAAATTACAGATGAATATAATAATAATATTAATTTCAAATAGAAGACCCATTTTCTCAATATTTGTTTTGTGTATAAATCAGAGATACATCACATTGCCTCACAACAACAACAATAAAAAAGACAAATCTAAGTAAGGATTTTCCAGTTTCCTCTGCTCTGTTTTCCATGCAGAATGCCAACTGGCAGGGAAACTTTCCAAGTTTTAACGTCCCTGGCAGGAAGGTCTTGTAATGGAACTTCATAAATATCATTAATCAAGGTCAAATTAAAAAAAAACAATCATGAAAGAAAAGACACTTAAATGTCCTTTAGGTAAAGAAAACAAATTATATCTATAACAGTAATTTTATACTGAAATGGCTGCAAAAAGCAAATACTGAGTCGAATTTTTATTTCTGAGCAATCTAAAAGATACCAACTCTATGGGAGAGCTGTCAGGCTGCCTCTGGTGAAATAAGCCGTGAGCAAGACGCCTTTCAGAGCAGCATCCACACTGCTGGGACTGCTCTGAACCTGGGTGCTGGCAGTGGTTATATCCTGTGGGGGCTACTGCAATCTTTCCTTCCTGCCTCCAGGGATTCCGCTCAAATACACAAAGATCTTTTTGCCCCTTTCATTTGGTCAGGCCAGCTCCTCAGCTTCTTGGGTCCTTTCTTCATTTCTGATTTCCATTTCATGCTTTAAAGTTGTCCTGTGATTAGACCCAAGCATTGCCAATATCTTCCTTATTTCTCTTCCTTATTCCTCTTCCTGTGCTGCTCCTCAGTATTTTATTCCACCTTTTACCCACCTTCTTCATCTGCCTGTGCCAAGTGTTTTGTCTAACCACTGCCTCATTCCTCATAATCTCTTCTTTAAACCCACTTCTCACCAATCCCTTTGCTTTCCCTCTCCTAAAACCTACTTCACTTGACTGAGACTGGAGTTTCTGTTTTGCCCATGAGCCTCCTGAAAGGAATATTGTAACTGGCTCTACATTAGGGCCGAGGTCAGCATTTTTTTTTCTTGTTCTGGTATAACATGACTAACCATATGGATTGAAACATCTCTGCCAGAACAGTCATGCTTGGATTAGACTTCCTAGCAGCCCTCCGAGATTTGCAAAAGTCTGTAACACAGATCTGACCATTATGTATATATTATCATTTAAGCCCACAGCTCCTGCAATAGAGGACTGCCAACACACGATTAAAAAAGGTCATTTTATTTAACTGCCTACTGACATGATGGCTATCTGTAATGAAGTTACAGTGGGAGACTGGAAAGAGTTGCTGGAGCTGCTCCTTGCCCGTTCTATAGAGCACCAGGAACCTTAATTTGACTCACTGCTCCCTCCAAAGCCTGTAGCAGACTCTTAACTTCATGTTTGCATGAAGCACCTCGCTCAGACAGGGCAGAGCCAGGTGAGCAGTGACAGCCTCTCCTGTGTGGGGAAGGTCCTCCTCCAGCTTCCCAAGAAAGGGATTGGGTGATATTCCTCTGACTCCTATTGCCAGCACCAGCTCTCCCTTGGACACTCATATCAGGGTTTCACAGCAGCAATATTATTCAGAAACAAATTCTGCTTCCAAGGTTCTTCATTTCTGTGCAACTCTAGCAACCATGCATGTCCTACCCACACAGCATACAAAACAGACCTCTCTGCTTTCCCTCTGTAACTGTAAATCTCATTTTCTCAAGGATGAGCATCCATTCATAAGAGCCAAAGAGAATTTTAAAAAACATTAATCGAATAAGTTTATCTCAGCAAAGTCATTCCAACCAAGCTAGTTTTTGATTTGTAGGTTTTTTTAATGTGAAAAAAAATAAACCAAATTCTGTGTACAGTAAAAGTGCCGATAGGGCAAGATAAGCCCCAGAAAGGAGTACTGCATATGTTCAAATAATCAAGAAGCCCCATGACAGCAACACTGAGCTTACTTTTCCAATGAAAGCTACCTGCCTTCATCAGAGGACTGTAACAGCATGAAGCTCTTAAATTTCTCCATGAGATGGCATTATTTAAATATAAAAAGGAGGGAGGTAGGGATAGAAAGCACAGAGAAATTGCAAAACAAAGAAAACGCAGCCAAAACAAAAATAGCATAAATAGACTTTACACAAGCTTCTTCACACACATCTGGGCCAGGGAAAAATTCCCAATATTAATGGAGAACATGCAGAGGGCTCACTGCTGAAGTAAGGAAAAATTGCTGAACGAGCTTGTACAGAGGAAAAGGATGAATATATAGACTGCCTTTTCCATTTAAAGGACTACTATGTCAAATGCCATCAACAACATGCCAACATTTACATTAGCTAACTATTTCATGGCTTGATTGGTATAAGAAAGAATAGAATAGAATAGAATAGAATAGAATAGAATAGAATAGAATAGAATAGAATAGAATAGAATAGAATAGAATAGAATAGAATAGTTTTCAGTTGGAAGGGACCTACAACAATCACTGAATGGGTCAGGTTGGAAGAGATCACAGTGGGTCATCTGGTCCAACCTCCCTGCTCGACAGTTCTTGAATATTTCCAGTGAGGGAGACTCCACAGCCTCTCTGGGCAATCTCTTCCAGTGCTCAGTCACCTCCACAGCAAAGACGCACCTCAGGATACCATCGCCCTTCTTGGCCCCAAGGGCACATTGCTTGCTCATAAACAGCTAGTTGTCCACGAGGATCTCCAGGTCCTTCTCCAAAGAGCTGATTTCCAGCAGGTCAGCCCCCAAGCCTGGAGTTATTCCTCCCCAGGTGCAGACCCTGCACTTGCTTTTGTTGTATTTTAGACAGTTCTTCTCTGCTCATCTCTCCAACCTGTCGAGGTCCTTCTGAACGGCTGTAGAGCCCTCTGGGTATCAGCCACTCCTCCCAGCTTTGTGTCATCAGTGAACCTGTTGAGGAGGTATCTGCCCCTCCACAACCAAATCACTGATGAATAAGGTAAACACTGGGCCCAGTATTGAACCCCGGGGGACACCACTAGTGACAGGCCTCTAACTAGATCCTGTGCCACTGATTACAACCTTTTAGGACCTGCCATTAAACCAGTTCTCAACCCAGCTCACTGTCCACTCATCCTGCCCACACCTCCAGAGTTTGCCTATGAGGATGTTGTGAGAGACAAGGTCAAAAACCTTGCTGAAGTACAGGCAGACAATATCCACTGCTCTCCCCTCATCCATCCAGGAAGGATTTTCATCGTAGAAGGCAATTAGGTCTGTGACACATTATTTTCCTCTAGTGAATCCATGCTGACTACTTCTGATCACCTTCTTGTCTTCCATGTGGACAGCGATGGCCTCCAGAATGAGGTGCTCCATCACCTTTCCAGGGATTGAGCTGAGGCTGACTGGCTGGTAGTTCCCTGGGTCCTCCTTCTTGCTCTTTTTGAAGACCGGGGTCTCTTCCAATCCTCAGGGACCTCTCCTGATCACCACAACCTTCCAAAGTTGATCATGAGTAGCCTCGCTATGATGTTCACCAGCTCTCTCAGCACTCATGGATGCATCCTGTCAGGACCCATGGATCTGTGAATGTCAGGTTTGCCAAGGTGTTCTCTAACCCAATCCTCCTTGACTGAGGGAAGTCTTCCCTCCAACACTCCTCTACCCCGGTCATCTGGGTCAGAGATTCCCAAGAGCTGGACTGGTCAGCAAAGACTGATACAAAGAAGATGTTCAGTACCTCTGCCTCCTCTGCATCCTCTATTACTATTACTAGTATCTTACTAGGGTCTCCCCTCCATTTAGTAACGGGCCCACATTATACTTTGTTTTCATTTTGTTATTGATTTATTTGAAGAAGCTCTTCTTGTTGTCCTTGAAATTCTGGGACTCATCTAGTCCAACTGCCTGACCACTTCAGGGCTGACCAAAAGTTAGTTAAAGCCTGTTATTACCAACATTGTCCAAATGCCTCTTAAACACTGAGAGATTCAGTGGGACATCAACCACGGCTCAGAAGGAAGCCTGTTCCAAATTTAACCACTTCCTCAGTAAAGAAATGCTTCCTAATGTCAAGTCTAAAGCTCACTGGTCGCAGCTTTGAACCATTCCCAAAGAAAAACTGCTGTAAATTTCAGTGCGAGGATTTTATAGATAGGAACAGAAGGGATAAGAACAGCCCTGCAGATTGGCCTAGCAAGAACAGGATGAATGGAACAAATGCATTCAGATGGCCTTTACTGTGCCATGGCAAGGTTGCTGCCACTCATGTCGACATCACTTTCCTGAAGATGAGCTCCACCTTCAGAGGTTGCAGAAACACTGCAAAAGGGATTAGTGCACAACAGACCAGGCAATTAGACACTCCTCACTGCAACAACCTCCTAAGTCACTACCATCTTCCAAATGTTCCAGTTATGTTTCATTATATCCAAGTGTGCTAAGACATTTCACAGTGAGCAAGCAGAACACTTTAGCAGTGAAAGCCTAAACTAAGTTTCTTGCTGTAAGGGACTATTACTGCTCTGCAAGAGATAAAAACTTAACACAGCAAAACATTCTTAGCTACACAAGTTTTCTATAGAAATTTAATGTTCCTAGGAAACACCTTTTCATAAGTCCTATCTGGGTTTTTAACCAGAAGTTAATTTGGTTGTTAAACAAGCTATAGGCAATAGCTTTCCACACACACACAACTAGCTGGGGTTACCTCGAGCATCCTGGACATGCAGACACTGACCATGCTCAGAACCAGTTTGGGGTTTTCTGTCTTTGACTCACCAATAGCTATGGCCCAGTAAACTTCTGATCCGTTCAATAACTCACCACATGCAATGGCAGAGTAAACCTGTGAGCCTGGAACTTGCAGTAAAATTCGAAATGGAGCGACGCGTGCGTTAGAGTCTAACACGGCGTCCAGGGCACCAACCAAGCGACCTGCAGAGAAAGAGGGGGGAAAAGAGGATTACCACTAGTTTTCACTTCCGTAGCCTACAAGTCATTTCACATCTGAAGACGTAAAATTAAAACACAGAACGTAACGATAACGATTCCTCCCCAATTTTATGCTGTGATTTATAGGTGCTCAGAATGCAAAAGGCAAAGCAGATTAGAAGATCAAAAGCATACAGAGTTATTTCCACTTCAGGTTTTGCCTCATATATATGTATATAACCACAGAATCAAAGTGGAAAGACCTGAGGGCACCTTAAGAAGTTACCATTCCAGCCCCACTCTGAAGTTGGATAAATACACCTATGCCATAAGCGGTGTTTGTCTAACCCGTTCTTCAAAACCTCCAACAACCAAGATGCAACAACTTCCCCAGCTAGCCTCTTCCGCTGTTTTCATTAAGTATTCTTACCAAAGAAAAAACCAAACCAAACGAAAACTACCCCAAACAAACAAGCCACCCACCAAAATCTTAAACTTTCCTGCTAAAAACTAATCTTCCCCTGGAACATGGAGAGTAGTTGGCCACAGGCACTTCTGATGTTAATGCCTGACATAATGAAAAAGTATCATCATAGTTTCCTATCCTTTAATGATTTCTCTTTTTCTAAAGAAACCCCAATCAGCTCATCTCTTCCTTATGGGTCATATTTTTCAAAAAGTTCATTGTTCTTAAGCTTAAACTGGAATCTCTCCAGCTTATCTTTAAGCATGACACTCTACACTGGACCTGATGCTCACTGCTACTGAAGTCTCAGCCACAAGCAGAATGGGAGGTCACTTCCTGGACTTTGCATACATGCCACTGTATCCAAGAGAGCTTGGGGCAGTATCCCACTGTAAATCAGCACTTGATATCAATACAGGCAAACTCATTTTGAAGAACTGGAGCAATTGCTGCCTCCAAAAAAGACTTTCCAGTCTGGAGGTCACCCGGAGTTGCTGGCCTTTCTTGCTACCCATTCCCTCAAGCAAGCAAAATCAAGCTATCCATGAAAGTTATCTGAATGCCATGATTTGCATATTAAAGTAACTCAGATTTGGTTTATGGTGCTTACAGATAGCAATTCAGGAGTAACTTTATATTCAGTTCCCCTGTGCATCCTGCAGAGACACAACCTCTTAGCAAGTAATGGCTTTACCATGTGTGCTTATGTCACTAGGGTATCCAGGAAGTTCTCTGCAATATTATGTTTTCCCTTAGCACATGTAATCTTTCCAACCTGTTGTATTTTTGTTCCTTCAACATTAACCCAACACAAAAGGAACTACTCTCAGCCTCCAAAACGTTTGCCAGCCCTTAGCACCACATGCCATTTTAAAAATGGCATTCTCCAGTCCATCACCCAAGTGATTAATGGAAACCATGGAGACCTACAAAGTCCTCATCCTAATTGCCTTCCTACTTGGACCACAAACCATGGCTAATTAATTTGAGTATAGTACAACAAAACAGCATTGTAACCGCTTTCTGGCCTAAAGGTGTAAGAAGCTCACATGGAACAGCATCAAAAACCCTCTGAGAGCGACCTTGCATCCACACTCACTGTTGATGATGTTTTCAAAGCCAAGCAGAAATTGGGCAAAATATGTCTTAAAACTGTACAGGGAAATATACTTCACCAGCAGTTTTCTTGTCAGCTAAATATGTGACTAGATGTTACACCCATCTATTTAAAATGGAGATCTGAATTTGGAGACCAATAATACATAAAATAGCTGAAATTGCTAAATGCTGTCCTGTAATTAAAAGAAAAAGACATAAAAATTCATCCTAGTATAAAAGGTAGTAAATTACCTGTGCTGACAGAAATCAAAACACCAACTTCGGCGTGCAGTCTTAAAAACAGCTGGACTAAAGCCAGTAAGAGAGCATCAAATGATGTAGAGACAAAAATACGGTTTAACTTTCAAAAGACTTGATCCACCACAAGAAAGAAAAAGAAGAAGAAACTTATGAAGCCCTGTGCACGTTTCTTCCTGATGACAGACCTAGGAGAAAGATTTCCTTTCATTTCACTGAAGCCAGAAAAAAGCCAATGAACAGCAAGTGCTACCAAAATTCCTAGAGAACACTTAAAGAACATCTAATTTGTGAAATACCTTTTTTTTTTTCAGAAACCATGGAAAAACATATGAAAGCACAGAAGTAGCTGCAAAATTTTGGTTTACTTCTTAGCCTGTGCAAAATTAATTCCTTTTTCTCTTCCTGAATAACAGACCAGAAATACCAATTCCTCTTCTCACTGTTTACTTCTGCTTACAATTTCCATTTTGCTTACAAACTATCAAAAAGAAACCCATTCCTCCTTTGACTGTACAAAGAAATAACCACCTCCCTTGTCTAAACTACCCATAGCTAAAATATTAACTAAAGATGACAAAGAGGAGCCAGAACTAAGAATCAAAGAGAAAAAAAAAAGAAAAGAGTATGGGCTGGCTCCACTACAAAGGCTTTGCAAGGGCTCAGGAACCCCACACCTAAATCAATCTAAGCCATCGCTGTGGCTGACAGGGGGTCCTGTCACATCTCACCTCTGCCAGAAAGTTCTGTGGTGGGGTTGCTCCAGAGGGAACATAAGGGGCGGTAGGGGAAAATAAAAGCAAGCACTGCTGAAGTTGAGCAAGCACAAAGAGTGGGTCCCATCCCCATGTTTTGGTCTCATCCAAAAATAAAGAAGAGACTGACAGAGGCAGAGAACGGAGGAAAAGGGAATTACTAAGAGTGCATTTGCAGGAGCATGAAAAGGAGTCAACATTAATATATACACTCAAGCCTAACACGATCATTTAGTTGAAACTGTCGTAGCATGAAAATCACAAAAACTAGAGGCAAAATTTTTCCAGTGCAAGTTGCCTCATACTCATTTGGGGTAACATAACATCAGAAAATAAACAACCTAAAAATCCCTAAACAAACAAAAAACCAAGAAACTTTATGCAGTATGCTGATTTTGAAATCTGCTTTGAAAAATACCGAGCTTGTGAGCAAGCACCGTTGTAATAATATGTCCTAACAGTTTGTTCCATGTAAGGGTCTTCTATAAAATGAATCTGTTTATAAAATAAAAGGGTCTCTGTCTTGCAAGTACATATAAATGATATAAAGGGTCCTCTGGCTCACATGTTCATGCATCAGCTTGCCTTCGGTCAGGATGATGCAGACCTCTTCTGCATCACAGGCAACAGCAAAACCCTTTATACTACAGGACAGTAAAAAGTGAAAGGAAACAGAAGAAGAAGGGGAAAAGGCAGAAGAATTGCTACACAGGTTTTCTTCCCAAAACTCCCACTGCTTTTTTATTTTTACTCTATATGGGACAAGACTTTTGGGAGGAACGTAAAATTCAGAGTACCTCTTCCCCTTTTACGAGCCACTTCACCAACTTCTTGTCCGCTTTTTGACCTCCCAAGACTCAGAAGTATTTCAGGAAAAGCAATTAACCATACAGTAACTGTACTAAGGAAAGCTGCAGACGTAGGTTTAGATAGCCTTCTACTACAGACCACTGACAGAACATTGCAGGTTCCTCAAAAGGTACAAGTTTCTTCATGCAAAAAGACTATTTCCAGGATAAAGGTCACATGCAAATGTCCAGTGTAGTATGTACACTTTTGACAAATATGGAGGAAAAGACAGGAGAAGTGGAAAAAGACCCTTTTCTACTGAAATTATATGCTTTTCCTCAACAAATCTGATCACTTTAGCTGGAACCTGGGTTTCAGGTAGGGCAACACCTACCTGTACTTTTTTAGAAAGTTTATAAAACACATCTGGAAAACTCACTACAAATCCCACACTTTACTTGGTAGTTCTTATTTCACTGAAACATCTACTTTCATGCATACTTTGTTGTTTGAATACTGGAAACTGGATACCTCCAAGTAAAACAAGACTGTTGTACTTCCAATTGCAAATCCATTTCTATCAAGTGTACATGCACACTGTGGATAAAATACAGCAAATAAACTGGAGTATAAAAATTACCAAGGAACGATTTCAAATTCTACAACAGGTAGGGACTGTCTTTCCTTTACAGAGATCAACCTGTAACCAAGTACGACACAAACAGGACATTGTGCAGCATGAACTTGTTGAGAATTTCTTCACACACATACACACAAAGCAAGGATTATAAGGATCAGGTTCTCAAATGAACTATCACAAGTGCACCACTCTTCATCTTTGAAGACATGGTTCCTTATACCCCACAGAAAGATAAAAAATCCCATTACAACTTATCTTGTGTCATGTTCATAACTAATCCAGGAACAGGAACATGTTTACAGTAAGTTAACTTAACACCAAGTTAAGTTAACATACCATATCTTTCAAACTAAAGAATGCAGGCTCCTTTTCCAAATCGTTGTTAATTATCTACATGGTATTTCAAAAATCCTTTCAAACTTCCAAGATTCTGGGCAGAGGGTGATTAAAGCTGAACTCAAACTAAAAACTTGGGCCGAAAAACTATCTATCATTTCCATCTTTTAGGATAACATTCAAGAGGCAGTCTAAGATACCCTCTACATACAGCAAGATGATTTCTACTTACCTCCATCATATTCTAAAGGCCTTAAAGGGAAGTTTTTGAGAACTACTCAAATGCCTTCCCATAAAAGGGGTGGTCACTTTGGCAGCTGTAAGGCAGAGGAACTTGAACTGATCACTTAGAAGTCTGGGACCAATAAGTTAATAAAATCCTACCAAAAAATAAAATGAAAAGGCAAAAGGTCAAAGCTGCCATTGCCTTTTTTTTTTTTTTCTGGGAGGGCCGGTGGGGGAAGAAAAAAATAAAAAAAAAAAGAAGAGTTAAATCTAAGCCTAAGTGACAAGGAAGCCTGAAGTACGACAACACTCAGCAATGCTACCCTTTCAGTTTTACTTTGTTTTTAAATAAGACATCTGGTCACCACAGCCAGGATCTTTTGTTTAACATGAACTCATAAATTCATTACAAAGCGGAGAGTGAAAGCAAATGTAGTTCAAAGAAGCAATTATATGTGGTATCTGCAATTAGTTAATAAGAAATTCTGATGGCACTTTTAAAATCTGAGGAACAGCAGGTCAGATGCACACACAGGGGCACCTCTTCCCACCCATCTGCCATAGCCCTGAACCCCCCAAATGAAGCACTTACACCCCCTCTTCCAAAATCAAAGGGGTGACATAGAAGACAGAGTCCAGCCTGTGTCTCCAGCATCCTAGGCAACAGCTTTAGTCACTGTACAAGCAAATTGACCGCTGCAGAAATTTGAAGAAGAGAGAAAATTGTCCTTTCACTTCTCTTAAGTCTACTTGGAAAAAAAAAAAAAGACTTGAGATTTCCATTGCACCTGAGACCAGCATGGCAGGACAGATGTGCAACAAGGCCCGACTTAAAAGTATTTCCCAATTCCAGTCCTTCCAAGAAAACAGGCAGAGGACCACCACCGTACAAGGACGCAAACCAGATTGCCAAGATGCTTAGTGACTCCAAGGCTGAGGCTTCTCTCAGCCACAGGCACCTGGTACTTCCAAAATAGGAAAGTGATGGCACCACGCGGCTGCTCCGCAGGGACGTGGAAAAGAGCAATTGGTGGTTACACTCACTCATATTGTGCCAAAGCCATGTTTTAAATAGTCATACCCCTCTTTCTTTTTTTCAATCAGACTAGGTTACTTTTGTGAGACAAAACCACCAAATTGAGGCATTTACGATTACAGTCACAGCACAGCATCCTTCCATGCTATCGCTCCAGTACAAAGTCATGAAGTGGAAAGTATGTCTTCCATTTCATCCTTGGGAGCTTACTGTGGCTTGCTACATCTGCCCCACCACAGAAAGCTGGGGGCAGAAAGAAAAATAAGCCCAGCTGTCTGACAAAAGCTATACTTTATCCAAAACGAGAAAGTTCTTCCCAGGAAGAGGAAGAAGCTAACAGCACAGGTTGCTTCCCAGTGGTTGCAGTTTTGTAAGGAGAGTTAATCGCTGCAAGAAGCACTCTAAGCTGTTCAAGCACATGAATTGGGAGAAAAGAGCAAATCAAACAATTCAGACAATCATAAAAATAAAGTTGGGTTTTTTTTAAGGACAGTGAAATTGAACTAACAGCTTCAATAAAGCAGAATTAATCTCGGCTTTCTGAGGTAGAAAGCACTCCATACCCTGAATCCTAATTACACTTCTTCACATAGCTTCCTCTATCCCGCAATGATTTGCAAACAACTAGTCTCACAATAGCCATGGTGGGCAGCAATTAGCCACGCTAGAGGAGGTAAGCAAACTGGAAGAGCCCACCATCAGGCAGAACACAGGGAGGAAAACATGGATGTACCCATTCCCTAGTCCCTGCCATCCCTGTGCTCCAGCTGATGGAGCAGAAAGCTGCTTTTCACACCAACCAGGATAAGCTCAGCCTGACAAAAGGGCATTCCTGGGACAGCACCAAAGAGCAGGGACTGATGCCTGGCTCTGCAATGCATCTTAGAAGCTCTCTCTAGGACCAATGTCCTTGCTGCAAGAGAGATGGGGGGGGGTTATGAAGCTGACTCCCACTGGGCCTCAACCACCTTAACATGCAGGAGCCCTAACCAGTGACCACAACCCCATGGGTGGTCCAAGGCAAGACCCATAGCTGAGATGCACTGAGGATCCACTGCTGCCTCCTCTTACAGCCCAGCCAGAGAGTGCCACACATCCCAAAGGCACTAAGCATTATAGGCTAAGGTGGAGATTTTTGAGCTGCACCCCAGGACATGGCCCAGGACAGTGGGCACAAAGCTACTGTTGGCCAGTGGTGGCCCCCAGCATAAATATTTGGGGACACCTTTCATACTACCTTGATTTGATTTCTCTAAAAGTTCCAAACTCAGATGTCAAGCAGGTTGTTACTTTCACTCAGGCCTCCCTAAAATATATGTTTTTTATGGACAGGAACACCATCTTGGCTTTACAACAGCCACGCTGTCTTCATTTGCAAAATTATATCAAAAGGTTTTGATACAATACAGCACCCATTAGAAAGTATTTCTTATTATGCTTCTAACACCAGAAAAAAAGTTGCAGAACATATTTGAGTAAGTAATACAAAAAAAGACGAAGAAGGACTCCTCCAACAGCTGTAGGAAGGCTGTGTTTCCTTTGTAATGATAAGGGCTCACCACACTCAAAGATAAGCACAGACAACATTAGATTTCAGCATAAAGACCTAATGCTCCAAGCATTTATTCACCCAGGGAAATACTCAACATCCAAACTCTTACAATACTTCCAAGGCAGGCTTTGCTAGATCAAACACTGCCACTAGGTAAATTGCTTTCTGCTGAGCTGGGACTTCTTTAAATCTGGCAAATAACGGTAACAAATTACTTAATTATTATTCCTAGGTCCCAGTGCTCCAGGGAAGGTGGACATGTTCCTGGATGTGACGCTGAGCTCTTGCACTGGACCACCACCTAGAGAGGGAAAGACCATGCACCCTCTCTCCTGGCATGGTGGAAATGGCATCACTGCCCTGGGGCACTGGTTATTTCTCCTCAGCCCTGCTTCCCCGTGGGCTGCTTCCCCAGGCAGGAATGCTGCCATGGCAGAGCACTCACAGCTGCTTATCTCAGTCCTCTGCCATCAGTCCAGGTCACGCCAAGCCTATTTTTATAGCCCTGAAGGCCACTGAGCCAAATGCTTTGATTCTCACATTACAAGTGAAAATACCTGAAACTGTTTTCCACCTGAAAATGGACAAGAAGATGGGATATACAAGCTGCTGCTGCAGCCCTGTACATTATTCAAACACAGGGTACTAATTGGGGCAATATAAAAAAGTCTTTCGCTTTTTCTGGTGTGTGCTGTAAATAACACTGAACAGACCGAACTAGTGCTACCTAAACTCTGCCACCACAGACATTCTTAATTATTTTACAGAGAAGACATTTTTTCCTATGAGGGGAGTGAGACACTGAAATACATTGCCCAGAAGTTGGGGATGCCCCATCTCTTGAAGTGTTGAAGGCAAGGCTGGATGGGGCTTTAAGCATCCTGGTCTAGTGGAAGATGACCCTGCCACATGGCAGGGGAGTTGGAACTAGATGGTCCTCTAAGGTCCCTTCCAGTCCCCATGTTCTATGATTCTCCTGCCTTTTCCTGCGCCACTTGGCCTCCACAGCATGAAAATAAAAAGACACCATAGCTGTTTACTGGATTAGTCTTGCACAAGTTGGTGGTCAATCGCTAAGCAGACACAACCCCACAGTCCCTCCTTTCGAACCAAAGGTACTTCCTCACCTTTAATATTAGCATTTAACACAATGGTAATATTTCAACACAACCATCTGCATTTCACCTTACACATCTGTGCCTTAGGATTAGGAAATACCCCAGAAAGCCAAGCAGAGGGGGCCAGAGAAGCACACAGAGATCAAGGAGGCACAGGGATCAGGAATCTGAGTGCCCAGTTTTGCAGGTAGTAGCCTGGCCCCCTGCTCCTATCCTTCCTTCCAGCTCAAACACTGTAGCAAAGAAGCCATCCTCTTAGGAAAGAGTTCACAAGTATGCACGCTCCTTAAAAAAATGTTTCAGTAAAATAGAGAGATTAAAAAGGGGGAAAAAAACCTGCCCATCTGAATTCCAGTTGTGGGCAAGGCTAGATAACATTTTGACAAGAGTCCAAGCATTTAATAAAGTATGCAGATTTCTCTCTCTCCTGTGCAAGGCTTCAGAGAGCTGTTCTTTAAGAAAACAAAACACGAATGCAGACAGTGAGCATACCAATATCCTTTATTAATATCAGCATTGTGGCATCTTCCTCTCCTCAAACTGCTGCATTTGAAATAAAAGTGTTTTGTTTGGGTGGTTTTTTTCCCATCAGCACTCAGGTTGAGCATTTATCCATCCGTAACTTGTTTTGGTATCCTGAACATATTCTAAGACAAAAAGACAAGCTGTTTTGAAGACTGTATTGGGATGCATCTTTTAATATGATTCTAAGAATATGCTATTCATTTTGCCTTCCCACTCTCCAGAAGGAAAAAAAATTTATTTGCTTTCTTTAGTAAAAATCCAAGTCTTCATGGTATTTTTGCCCCTCTCCCTGTAATGAACAGGGGCCATCTAAATGGATTCCCTGTCTGAGTTGAAAGAATCCTCAACCACTGTGGTCCCCTTGCTTCCCTTCCCTGAAATTGACTCTATTATAAAAATTATTTACTTCAGGCCTTGGGAGGTGCCCAGGGCTACTAAAAGCTGAGGTATTAACAATGGTTACAGGACCGCTTGAACAGAACAGTATGAAAGAGCAGCAAAAGATATTTTGCTTTTTTAATATCCAGGAAAAAGACACAGAGCTTACCAACAGCCCATTTTCTGTATGCATTAAAAAAATTAAAATCCAGGCAAACGGAAAATAAGAAAGAAAGGTCTTATCACATAACTAGTCAAATCTCCATTCACAACCAAGAGGTACTCTGTAGATCAGTTGAAAGCTATCACCCTGTAAGAATTTTATTTAAAAGAAAAAATTAAATCCTAAAATGGGACTTTATTTCAGTTGCTGGCATATAGCTCATGGAAGTCTATTTCTCATTCCCACCACATTTGTTTTTACTAAAGTAATAATAAGGTTCAGATTCACATACAGAAGATGCTTCTTTTTTCCAGTGTATTATCTTATATTTAGAGTTGTGAACCGTAAAGGTTTATATGAGCGGAAGAAGAAATGAATTTCCTTTCAAAATGTTCATCCTCTGCGATTTGCAAACAATGTAAGACCATATCCAGTTTGGAAAGTGCCCTGAGCTGAAAATGGAGGCTGGAAAAATAGTAGGGCAAGATATCATAACTAAATTAAAAACATGGATAAAACGGGAACAAAACATAATCTTTTACTGATCTACTTCAAGCATGAAGTTTAAGCAGCACTGTATCTCAACAAGACAAAAAGCTACTTGAAATAAGAGTTCATACTAAAGTCTTACTTAATCTCATTTATAAAAGGGAGGATTCACAAGTGTTTAAAAGAATCCTGAGAGGGGTTTTATATGCTAAGAGTGTGCAATATGAAGCACTGTATAAACAGCAACTGCAACACTAGCTGCTTGGTAAGAATGAAAAACTTCTCTCAGTCCAGCACTCTTGATGAAATTGTTCCCAACACCTCCCAGAACAAGCAGTTTTACTGTCAAAATGCACAAAACTAATCTAATCAAACAGAAAAGTGCATGAAGCTTTCAACATCATCTAATAAAAATGAAAGTAGTGGTTCACTTAAAGACTAAATCATCTTGTAGTATTTACCATAAGGCATTTGACAGTATTTTTGACTAATGGCATCTCAAGCTTATCCTTAATATGTAACTCCAGAACCAAAGATATTAGCAAGTATGAAATCCAACTAACTTTGACCTGTCAGTCATAGCTACATCACAAGCCTTTTTTGTAGGGATCACTAAAAGGCTCTCCAATTAGGCTAAGAAAACCCCAGAACAAACAGAAACTGATGAGCTAAATAATTTTTTTTAAATCTATAACTTAAAAATAGTTTTTAAATTAGTTATTAGTTAAAAAATAATTCATGTTTTGTAAAGTATTTCTAAAACATTATCATTTTCCTTCCTAACAGAGCTGTCAAGTAGAGATCCAGGTGAAGTGGCAAGCTAAACATTTATGAGCAAAAGAATCTCTCTTGGGAAGACAGAACACAAAATGTCACTGGTCAGGTAAGGAAGAGTTAAATACAGCCTCCATCATTTTTTGTGCCAACTGCTTGCAAGCCCAGTGCGCATTTGGTAACTGCCCTAGGACACAAATTAAATAACAGTAGGAAATACAGTCTCTCACTTACAAACATCTGCTCAGAGGCTGACTAAAACACAGTACATGAAGAGACACAGATACAGAAGAAACGCATTTGTGCAAGAGATCTTCTCTAGTCCGTCCTTCAGAAATTAAATCCACATAAAATATACCCTCCAGCTGTGCTAACCTACTCCCTAAAAGACAAAATGCCTTGGTAAGGAAGAAGTGGTGTCCTAGAAGAAAAAGAGACATGTAAATATGAGAATTGGGCCATAAAACAGATGTCCCTTCATAGGTTCAGTGCAAATAGCATTTTGCAGCAACACGCACAAGGACAGCTCAGGTGTTGCACCCTTCCACCTTGTTTAAAGCAAATTACATCTCGAGTGGTCTGCTGCCCCGTCTACACTCTTATGAAATCTAGTCTTCTGGGGATTTTGTTCTTCTGATCCCACATGGGTCTAACATGGCCTGAGGATACACAGCCTCCTCCTCACCGTAGGAGTTATAAAATTCTCTTTTACCATGGCACCTGCCTTCACGTACAGGATCTTCACATCTTTGAAACTTTCACCTTTTCATCAAATTTAACTGCAACTGGTCAGGGTTTATGTTATTAAAGGGAAGAGAAAACAGACATGGATACTGCTCTCATTTAAGTTTTGTTTCCCCAGTGAAACAAACATAACTTTTGGCTCCACTGCTTGGTAGACCATCCTCTGAAATACAGCAGTGCTTTACTGCCCTTTGTATCTGCCAGTTTGGAAATGCCAGGTACTAACAAAGTGTCTCTATAGTCATGTAAAGCAAGAATCGGGAGGTAAGCTTTGCATTGAAAGCAAACAGTTACCAGCAAAGCCCAGCTGTTTCTCAGTACAGGTCTCCATTTTGTTCATTCCAAGTGAAAACTGTGAAAAAAAATTACACTATCTGTCTAACTCCAGCTAGGCTTAATGCTCCATAACTCTTGCATTTTGGTTGTAGGACTCAAATTTCTAAGCCCTTTTAAATACAAACATTTCCAAATGGTTTAAGAGACTGTCAGAATCTACAGTTCCCTTGCAAAATGTGTGAGACCGGAGCAGCTTTCCCTTGCCAGTCAAAAGAGATTTGAGCAAGCCTATGCAATGTAGATTCAGTAAGATGATTCACATAAAACTTAACCAGAGAGAAAAGCAGTTTGTTTGGTTTAAGCTTGCAAATTTCTATAGTGAAAAGCTCAGGCACGAGGCATTAACATTTGTGAAACTGAACCTCATGATTGTCCTGGACATAGATCAAGCAGCTGTAAATAGCTATTTTTAACTCCGAAAATTAATCCACATCGTCCCTACTGTCACAGAAGAGTGGTTTGACTTCCATACAGGGGGCAGGGGAAAACACTGAGGGTAAGCATTTAACGCGCTGGGAAAACTTCCATTTCATTAGTAATACATGGATAGCATGGGACCTACCAAGCCACAGTTAACTTTTGTGCACTTTATGCACAGACAGGAGGATAAGTTCTGATTTAAAAAAAATAAAAAAATTGCAGAAAGCAGTATTATGCAATGGCAAGGGTCAAGGGTTCAGGAACAAAAGGTTTTAATAAAATAAATATCAAACGTGGTAATGCAGTTTCTTAAACACCGTAGAAAACACTGACTCTGAAAATACCAGACCATCCTTTCAAATATATAAGCCACCATTAAAAATTCTCATTTTGGTAAGGTACAAAACAGCCTCAACTGCTTTTAAGTAAGAGCTAAATTGTTAAACTATATTGTTTCTCCAAACCACTGTTTGTTTGAATTCAGCTGCTGATGTCTTTGAATCAAAAGTTTGGCCCGAATTCCTCACTCTACAACGTCAGTGCAGCCTAACGCAGCGTTCTCGCCGGAATTATTCACGGATCCATACTGTTGCGAGAGTACAGCGTGATCCTTCTTCTCCGAATATATCCTTCACTACACGTACCTGGAGTGCCACATGGATACAACGTGCCTGCTTTACAGCCACATAAGCCGTAGTATAATTAACGCCAAAAAAAAGTGGCAATCCACTTTTCCACAACACTGAATTAACAACCCCTTCCCCCTAATGTCATGTACCGTCCAAAAGCCAAGTCCTATACGTATTTATACAGCTCTCGTTATCGAAAGGGTAGGTGAGCCGCAGGTCGCGGCCGGTCCGGGGGGGGAGCACGGGTGGCACAGCCGAACGCGGTGCCACCGACAGCCGCCGGCATCCCTCCACTCCCGCCGCCGTCCCCCGGGAGCCCCCCGATAGCGCTCCCCAGCCGTCTGCTGCGGCCGCAGGCACCGCCGCGGCTCCTCCTGACTCGCTCCGCGGCCGCCCTTAGTCACGCTGAAGAAACCGTCGGGAGAGGAGCGCGGGGAAGTAACAATAAAAGTGGCTTCAGCGCCGCTCAAGGCTACGAAAGGGCGAAGCTGCTCCCCAGGCAACTCGGGGAGAGCCGGGGCCGCCCATACCGCCCGGCCGGCGGCAGCCTGCGCACCGCCCGCGGCCGGGGACCCGCGGCGCCCCCGCCCTCTCCGCGCTATCGCCGAGCGGAGCCGAGGCCAGCCGTGCCGTGCCGTGCCGTGCCGTGCCGTGCCGTGCCGTGCCGTGCCGTGCCGTGCCGAGCCGAACAAAGAGGCCGCTCCTGGCTCCCCCAGCCCGACCCGCCGGCGGCTCCCCCGCGCGGCCGAGCTCCGGAGGGGCAGATGCGGGGGGGACCCGCCTCCCGGCCCGGCCGGGCGCCCCGCCGACCCCCGCGCCACCAGGTACCCGTGAAGCGGCCACCGCCGTCTCCGTGGCCCCGACGCCGCTGCAGGATGAAGTAGCCGCTGCTCTTCTGAGTGACCCACAGCTTGAGGGCGTTCTTCAGCAGCACCTCCTCGGGCTTCAGCCACATCTTTCCCCGGCTCGGCGTCTCGCTCTCCGTCCCCTCCGAGCCCGCGCCGCACCCCAGCCGCCCGAGTCACATCGCCCCCCGCGGGCTGCGCGGCGCCGGCTCCGGCTCCCTCGGCGCGGACCCAGCCGCCGGGGAGGAGCCGAAGGCGGAGCCCTAGAACGGACCGCCCTTCCCGCGGAGTTCGGGGCTTTGTGCCGCAGCCGAGCGGGTCCGCGCCGCCGGGTAGATGCGGCTGGGGGCTCCGGCTGCAATTGAGGGGAGCAGGAGGGAGGTCCAGGCTCTTCCTCTCGGGGGTCTCATGGCGCCCCGAGCCCCACACAGAGCACAGTGGGGTTCCTGCGGCACCCCGGGGTCCCGGAGGATCCCCGGCGGTGACTCCCGCCGTGCATTTTACGGAGGTTGGTGTCCTGTCCCCGCACCCCCAGTATGTGTCCACCAGCTCCTGCACCTGCGAGCCTGTCCCACGGTCCCCGCCGTGGGAACCGCCAGGACTGCGGGAAGGAAAGGGTGCCCTGGCCTTGGGAAGAGGTGGGGAGGGTTGGGGGACTCTGCTTTCCTGTTTCCTTCTATATCTCAGCCTAAAGTGTGAGCCTGCAGCTGCTTACTTTGATGTTTGAAGGCCAATGCTTGAAGCCTCGCCCCTCAACTGAAAAGTCTGAATCTAAATTTTACAGGGTTGGTTTTTTCTCTCATTTTAGGAAATAATCTGGCACAGCTTGCGATTAAGTTGTTAGCAGGATCGTTTGTGAACCTGCACAAGTGGTTACTGCTGCAGCACCTTATGTTGGTAATCCTCTGACACTGTATTTTACAATTTTATTAACACAGATGGCCATTAATGAGGGTGGTGAGGCACTGGAACAGGTTGCCCAGAGAAGCTGAAGATGCTGCATCTCTGGAAGTGTTCAAGGCCGGGTTGGATGGACCTCTGAGCAACCTGGTCTAGTGGAAGGTGTCCCTGCCCATGGCAGGGCGGTTGGAAATAGATGATCTTTAAGGTCCCTCCGAACCCAACCCTTTCTATGATTGAAACATGACCAATGTACTTTCAGTCACAGTCCATTTCCAGGTAACATAAAATAATAAATAAGTAGCCAGCTGCTAAACCTCACTCAATCACTCTTCTAGATTAAAGACCCCAGTCACTGTGGGTTAAATCATATATAAATTTCAGTAAAGATCCCTCTAAATAGAGAATTCTGACTAGGGAAAAAGATCTGAGCTTTGCTTTACCAACCTCAGCCTATTGTTACATGAGTTGTGAACTTCCTAACTCTTTGAAAGGGACCAGTGCTGCAGTGTGCTACTTAGCAAAGCCAGCAGTAATTCTCAGTAATTAACTGGGAATTGGAAGATGCCCATGTGGACTGGTTTCCATGTGCCAGTCAAAATTCTGTATTCAGCTGCAGTCTGCTAAACACTGTGTGATCTGTGTTCTTTACAATTTCTGTGTGCAGCAATGATTTCATTTCCATACATAGAATTGCAAGCAAGCACTTTGAACATACTACTTGTCTGATATAAAAATAAAAGCTGTTAAAAGGAGAAGAGGAACATACACATAATAATGTATTAAAAATTAATGAGCGTAAGGAGAAGTTGCTTTAAATGCTCTTGCAGGATAAGAATAGCTCAGAGGTTTTCCCTGCCCCCTAGAACTATCCTGAAGATATGTAAGTCTTGAAAGTTTAAATGCTTGGTGAAGTGTGATGGTGAATATTCACTGTGCAGATATTTGAATATTCATTTCTGTTATTGTTTTGAGAGTGTTTTTTACATTCAACCTTGGGGTTTAGGCAAGCTGATCTGAGACATAATTGAGAAGAGGACCAAGCAAGTTGTTGACCTTTGATGTGCTTTTGAGCTTGAGAATTAGCAAAAGAGTAAAGCAGTTGGTTTCAGGATCCAGCATCATGCACACCTGCTCTGGTAATTACATCCTGAGACAGGCTTCTGTTGAACCTCACCAACAGTACTCCTTCAGAGTCACCACATCCAAGTTATCCCAACAACCATTCAATCAAAATGGGATTCTTCATGTTTTTTGAGTAGCTTTTCCAACACATGGAACTGGTTGAAGGTAATTAAAAAAGAAGCTCTAAGAAATGGCTTCAGAGGGGCAAGAGGGGGATGGATGAGATGAGGAAAGTCTCAACCAGGATGACAGAGTAAACCAAAACACTTTCTAGTATATATTGTAATAAACACATCTACTGAAAGCAGGAGCATCCTTCTTTCTCAATGTGGCATTGCATGCACATCTGACATCCTGAGGCACCGCTTCTGCCTGAAAACTAGATAGTCTTTGGCAACAGCTAACAAGAGGTTTATGTAGGACTGGTTATTTTCACAGCAGGTATTTGAACAGGATTTCGATGATGTGAGAATCTTCTGAAGTCTCCTGTGAGGCAATAGTTTTAAAATGCTTGTGTCTGAAGAGGTAAATAAAACCAGGGAGGATGACAATCTAGTAGATTATTAAATGAAAAACAGAGTGCTGTGAGAAGTTACACATCTTTTTATTTATTCTCTGATGTAGTCTAGAAAAGATGGGACTATCTTACTCAATCGCTTGAAGGTACTTAAGGTTAGTAGGCCAGAGAAAAATAGCTTTAAAAAATGAAGATGTATTTGAAAGCAAAGAACTGAAAAATAATGTTTCTGGCCTTATGCCACCCTTAGCATGTACTCTGAAATGACTGTGTTTGTGTTATTTATGATGCTATGTATCTTTTCTGAATTTCAGTATCAATAGCACATGGCAAGGAGTCTGTCATTCAGCCTACATTAGAGCATCAGTCATACCCAGAACAAATTGCAGAGATAGTGAGCATCCATGAAATAGAGTACAGATGGCACAGGGAACAATCACAAGGAAAACTTTGCTTTCCCTTATTGCCTTTGTAACTGACTGCCTTCCCAGCCCTAGTCAGGCCCTTTAACTTCACACAACTTCATCTTTTTTCATCCATCAAACTGATATATAATTTTTATTCTGGATGTCACTGAGGTGCTCGGGGAAGGCAGATTCCTCCTGTGCATAAAATGAATAATGCTTTCATTGACAGGAAAGAGGCAGCCATGGTGCTCTGGGCCTCCTGCCTGGGTCAGCCTACATCAGAGGGGAGCTGGCAATACTTGAACAAACTTAGGGGAGTGTGATTGTGCTCTAGAATAGGCTCCAGGACTTGAAGGTGCATCGTTGAAGCTGATGCACGTATCGGCTGCCACAAAAAGAGGTTGTCTATGCTCCCTCCCTGCCCCTGTCAGACCTTCTGTAGTGAATTGCATTAACTAAACTAGTTGAAAACTGACTGAAATCAGCCTGAAAACAGGCTGATTTTTCAGGCAGGAGACTGTAGGGAGATTCATTTGCATTTATCATGAAATGAAAGCCTAAAGATGGAGATTATTTATACTTTAAAAAAAAATGAGCTGGAATTTGGCTAGCATTCTGTAGGTGCACAGTCCAATCATCTCCATGTTTCCAGTTTTGATTTTTTACCTTGTGTCTTTATTAGTGTCTGAAAAAGCCCGTATCAGTGAGCTGATTCAATTCCTGACACACAGTTGCTGAAACTCTCAGATGATCCTGAGTTTGGACTTACTGGATGCTGCAGTGAGTGCAGTGTAGGGTGGTAGGGAAATAATTCAGTGAATATAACATTGGAAATTCAAACTGCTAGCTAATACATCTAGGGAAAAATAACTAAAACATACTTATTCTAGGACACACACACACACAAAAAACCCTCACAGAGATTAATCAACAGCTGCTGTTTTCAACCCTTTATTTTCTGCAGCCCCAAATTTTTCCACTATGGCTTCAGCCTCCTGTAGACCAGTTGCCAGCAGGCATCGATACATTTACTTTTCTTAGTGGCATGTCCCCTTCAAGTCTGGCATGTCACCCTAAAGCCATCCAGCAATGCAGAGGTCCACAGCCCCCTGGCAGGAAACCATTGAGCACTCTGAGAGCAGGGAAGGGATTTTTCTGAGGAGATGAAGCCACAGATCTTCAGATTCACCATATTGATATGTGGCTTGATTTTGAAAAGACCTTATCTCCTACCTACACTGAACTAAGGAGCAGATATAGTGACACACGTTGTCAGCACCCAGCAGCAGCCTTAAGCCCTCAGGACACTGCTCCAAGCACTGGGTCACCCTTGAAAGAACTCTCAAGATCCAAAATCCCCCACTGCTAAGACTGCCAGGCTTTTCCATGTAACGTAGGATTATATTTCTTGCATTGTGGAGACAATCCCCAACACAGACGAGGTAGATAACAGTCCTCTCCAGAAGACTGAGGGGATATATCATATCATTCTTGATATATCATATTAATTTCAGAGTACTTCAGTATTTGAGCAATGTAGATCTAGCGGAGACAGTTTAAGAAAAGATCAACAGAAATTATTAAGGGTTTTAAGTTGATTTGTGAGCTCACATTGAATGGATCTGATATACGTGTAGCTCGTCTGAAAGTGATAACTGAAGTAGAACACAAAATAGCTGCCTACAAGGATCAGTGTTAAACAAAACATAATGTATTTATTGCATTAAAAAAAAGTAATTCACTAAATGCAATAAGATATTAAAAAAAAGAGGAAAGTTTATTAAATACTAAGCCTACTAAGCAAATCAAATTGTTCAGAGAAGTTTTTACCATGAATAGTGCACCAAGGGACTAGACACATTTTGAAAATAGTATAAGATAAATAATTTCATTTAAGATGGAATTACTTTCTAATGTAACTCTGCGATCACAAAGATAAGGCAACCAAGCAAGATACCCTCTGCTTCCTATGACCAGGTAATGACTTTTTTTCACTATAAGAAATCCCCTACAAGAGGGGATTTTTTAAGATGCTTTGAAAGGCTCCTCTGCAAGGTTTTTTCCTGTCAGACACCCTCACAGACATTGTGCTGTTGGAAAGGGGCCACGTTTCCTTCTCACTCACAGAAAGTCCACTTCAAATTTGGCAGAAACAAGACGGGCCAAAGGGAAATCACGGGAATTCACACGCAGATCCCAACTGCTGGCAACATGCCTCCATTGAAACAACACTGCAAAGACCCCTCCTTCCAGATAGATCAGATCCCAGGAATCTGCAAAAGCAGTTCTTAAATTTAGATCTGTGAAATAGATTCAAACGCAAGATACATTTGAGCTTGAAAGGATCCCAGAAATGTAGTAGTCAAGGTCATCCCACCGAGAACTGCTGAGTTTCAGAAACACCAAAAACTGCCTGAGCATTCTCAGCTACATCTCCAAGTAATTTAATCTTCATTGTCTTTCTCCTGTAATGGCTGGATTGCAAAAGCTAGTTAATGTTTATGGGTCCATATGTTTTTGTCTTCCTGCCTGTTCTAGTAAAGTAACAAAACTGTTACGACCTGTAATTAATTCCAGAGGTTTCATTCATTATCTCTGATTAAATTAATGCCTGTGCAATAATGAAGATGTAAGAAGATATAATACACTGTCAGGAGCAAGTGTAATTAAGGTATAGGCAACACCGTAAAAACACATTAGAGGTCCTGACTCACAGTTTTATGCAATAACATTTCATGGCTTTTTCCCTGTCAACAACATTATAGTGTGCATTTTTATATTTAAAGTACCAGGTCTTTTGATGAAGTATTTAGAAAAGCAATATCCAAAATGATTGTACTGCTGATTCCACTTCTTATTTTACTTGCAGCATCACTCCCTCGCTTCCAGTTGCAAAACCCACTTCTGCAATTTAGGACTGTAAAACCTCTTCTGGGAACCACACAGTTACTGTGACACTGGAAAGGTTATCACATTTCAAGGTGTTTAACAAACATTTCCTAAGAAAACAGCCTCTCTTGGGACATGTGATTAAAATAATGTATACAGTGGTTTAAGGCAGTAAACTCCAGCTTTTTTCTTGTCTCACTAAACTTCCAGTTCTCCAAAACGCTGGAGGAAAAACCCCAGTCCCTTAGCTCTTAACGCACATACAGCAGATCCCTGCAGAGCACACAGGTGATAGAGAGGAAACCCAGACGGGGCCTTCATGGTCACTGTTTCTGCAAAGAACAGCAGAGGAGCGTGACCACAACTTGCCCTGTTCACTTGACACCCTCCCCACCAGTGCTTAATGATGCTTCTGCACTTTGCCAGAGCTGAATTACACCGGCTTTCCTCTCCATCTTCAGTAGGTGCAGAAGACTCCTGTTCACGGCAGCTTGCTCAATCCCATTAGTACTGACCCTGGGAAGCTGAGAGAAGATGCTGTTGATTGCTTCTGTTAGGATGGAAGGAAGACATTACTCATGTCAACACCCAGGATACCCTCCCTGTCCATCCTCTAGGGATCTGACCCCTCACCTAAGATGTATTTTCATTCTCAAAGACATAACTATGGGTAGACCACAACTTCTTGGGATTTTTATACATTACCCAGTCTGACATTGAGATAAGACACTAAAATCATTCTGATACAAAACAAGAGGAATTCCCCACCTTCTATAAGAAACTGCATTCCAAAAATATCATTTATTTTTGGCTTGGCATAGTTGCTATATTGTAGTGGGAATGGAAGAGTTGGCATCCCAAAATACATTGGCACTCTTTAAGGAGAATGAATCAAACAGTGATTTTTATACCTTTTGGAATGTAATGAATTCTTGTATCTTGGTGATACAAGATCTTGAACAACAGAGCAAATTAGTGGGGCCAAGAACAAAAGGGGCAGAGTCAGAAGTAAAGGTGCAAAAGCCCCATAACCTGTGACAAGGTGAAAAGCCCAGAGCAGAAAAGACAAAACTTCCTAAACAGAGGTTGTGACCTGCCCATTTTCTAATTGTAATTTTCTGTAGAGCAGTGGTGTTTCAGCAGGAAAAGCAAATGACCTTGATAGGAAAAAGGTATTGCTGCACTACACGCTACTGAAAATAGAGCTGCTGGCATTGACTTGTCCTAGGCAGTCTCAAAGGAAGCCTGAAGTGGAGTGGCCACTGTTAGCTGCTGTTAGCAGCGGCTTCCTCCGGGGCTATTTCCTGATCCAAAATCCCCATCCTAATTCATCTTCCAAGATCAAAAAGCCTTCATGAGTTCGGCAATACTTAGGTGATTTGGGAAAAAAAAAAAACAAACCAAACCCAAACCACCTCCAAATGTATGCCAGTATTGTTTATAGCGGCCCATCTTGTTTCTGTATGAAGATGAGCAGTGGTATTTCTACCATCTGCCTTAGCTAAAAATATGTCCTAGGAAGCAGGAAGAATTTCCATTTTGCTTTGCTGCACTTGGAGCCAGAGGTTCTTGTTGTTTTAAAAATTTTTTTAGGTGCTTACCCTGTTTTTCCTTTGAGCAACCGTTCCCTGGAATATCATCTCATGTAGACAGTAAGACCTTTTAAAACTGTGAATTAACCATGCCTTTTGCTCAGTCAGAGATGACTCAGGGCACATGAGGGTTGCAGAACAGAAACACGTGAAAGTATGTTATGTTCCCTTTAAGTTGTTATGGTCTGCATCCTGCCTGTATACCACAGGGTCTGATGCTGTTCCATGGGATTTGTCATAACCCTGTGCGCTCGGGGATCCTACCACCAGCTTGAAGCCACATAAAACTCTATTCTCTCCCATTTTTGCGAATCCTGCCCACCTGTTTGGCAGCTGCAGAGAGTCGGCATCTCCCACCACAGGGCTCAGCACCATGTTACCACCCAAGTGGCACCAGAGTGACCACGCTGGGACTGCCGGTGCTGCCGGTGCCGCCAGTGGTGCCGCCAGTGGTGCCAGGGTGCATCAGAATGTGTAAGGAGGAACCACACTCCTGCTTACCTCCTGAGGATTTCAAACTGCCTGTGGGGAGCTGCAGCTGTAAGAGTGGCAAAACTGTGTCACAGCACAAGCCTGGTTGTCACAGAATTGTCAGCGTTTTGAGACAAGTTTTAAAATGTGTGAGTGCCTTTGAGGGACTCTTTTAAGATATTTTTTTCTGGCAACTTTTTACTCTTTTTTATGCACTGGGGATCCCCAAAGGAGCATTTCTGTTGTGATTCTTACATCTTCCCACTGATCTGATATGACACTTATGGTTATGCTGAGACTGTGCTTGACACATTGCTGATATTGCTGGGTAGGAGTTGTGCTGCAGATGCCTAGGACTGGGTTTGAACCTGCTCCCTCTGATCAGCACTACATTTCTGCTTCTAGCTGACTGCTATATTCTCTCCTATGATCCTCATAAGCTCTGTGATCTCCTCCTGTTTTGGCTGCTGGCTAATTTAAATGTGACACCTGCCATTTCAACAGAATTTGAAGGCTTTTTCTGCACCTATGTTTCTGCAGCTAGGCAAACAAGATGTCCATCTTTTCACGGCCACAGAACAATTAAAATTAGAAGGCATAATTCCAAAGAAAATATCTATAACTGTCTCTTCTCTTTTTTTTTTTATTATACTACCATAAAATTATTTTTTTTTCTTTTCTGGACTACCAATTCACATGGTTTCTAATGAAGTCCTGTGTTGTTTCTCCCTCACTTCAGTGAAGCTGGTGACTACATACACATTCATGTTTTGTATTCCTTTCAGGAATAAAATATTCATCAGACACTTACAGAAATGCACCTAAACCATCTGCCTAGTCTTTATGGGAGATGTAGAAAGATTTGGAAACATGCTCTGCTTCCCTTCCCATTTGCACAGATGAATGGGTGTACTTGGAAGTCTTTTTTTAAAATCTTTGTTTTACTTTGCCCTTTCTGTAAGTGTTTTAAGCCCGCAAAGTCTTTGTTTCCATTCTTGTCATGGTCCAGTAGTAAAAAATGTAAATGTTTTTACATATCTATTTCTCTCATAAACTAGTTTCTCTTATATACTTTGGGAAAACAACAAGGCAACAGAGCCTGAATTTCCAGAAGCTAATGCTCCTTTTGAGTGTGCATGTTTAGACTTAGCTTTGCAGAAGTAATCAGGATACAGCTGACAGTGATGGCAACTGTGAAATCAATCCTTTTGGAGTTCTGGTGCTGAATGTCAAGGGGAGCTCTTAAAAGTAGTTTCTGCTTTTGAAAACTTTGGACTTGAGCCAGAGCTTTCATCTCCTTATCTGTGAAAATGGAATACGGCTTAAATACCTCTCTAACAGCTCATGAAGGTTCATTAACGTTTATAAAACCCTTGGAATTGAAAAGCACTGATTATTTATTAATTCCTGTTGTCTTGCACCTTCGCATTCCTTTCACATGTCAAATAAGGATGTAGCAGGCAGCAAAACCAGCAAAACCTGTAACAGCCTCCGCTCTCCTCTCTGCATTCCCTTACTATAATAGTCTCCCTGTACCCTCTCTCCATGTCCCCTATTGCCTTTATATCTTCAAACCCTTCTTCCTTCAATGCCTGCTGTCCCCCCTCCTTCCAGTGTAGCTTGGACTCCCTTCCAAGGCCTCCCTGCTGGGGCCTGCTTGTCTGACACAGCTGCAGAGTGGCCAAGAAGTGAGAACATGAAACTTGGTTAGAGTTGAGAGACCCAGGAGTGAAAATGAGGCCAGACTTCACAGCAAAGCCCTTCTGCTCTGCCAGGCCTCCAGCTGATGGAGATTGTACTGCTCCATCTCTACTAGGTCTCTGGATGAAAATAGCCATTGGTTTGAGAATTACTGGGAAAGGGGAGGTTGGTACAAGACCGTGCAAATACAGAGTGGTTTCTTCTTTTGTTGATCAAGTAGACGCTTGTAATGCTCTCAAATGTTCAGATCGTAAATAAACCGCACTGAGCAAACTTACTTTTTCTAGTTGAAACCACTTATCTAAACACACTCTTGACATTTCTCCATGCTCCTTTTTACAAGGTTATACTCACAGTAGTACATGTATAAGAGTTGCTCTGTTCATGGTACAGATTAAGTCTTCTGAGGGACACACTGGCTTGCCTCATAAGTGTCTATGTTGTCCAGCAACAAGACTCAGGACCTTAACAAAATAGCATTTTCAGAAGCATTGCCATGCTTTCAGACTATCCTAGAGTGGCTTTCAGCCCATCTTCCTTATGCCAATGGGACATAAAGTTTACTCTGCCCTGGCATGGCCTGTGGAAGCTGCAGCAACTCCTTCTGGCCAGATGAAGGACATTGTAAACCGAAGACATGCCATCTTGGGCATGCCATCTTTTAAAGAAAAAACCCATACCTACAAAAATACGGGAACGTGTACATCCATACAGGCACTTTGTATACCTACAAGGCAAAAGCAGCGGGCTAATGGGGAAACTGAAATCAAGCTAGTGGTGTTATTACTTTGCCCTTTTCTGACTGCAAAGCAGCTCTGGGACTCGGGAAACCTGCTGCTTTGCTTTCAGTTCTGCCACACATTTGCAGCTCTGCCAAGTTATACTTCTGCCCATTTCTCACTGTAGGATTTACCCTGGCTTACATAATGTGGGTGTGGATACCCAGACAAACCAAACTTGCCCAAAAGCACACATTTGATTCACAGTTCTAGATGCAAGTCCACATGAGGAGTTTTGGGAAAGTGGCTAGGACTTCAAAGCATCATCAGTATGAAGTACCTAAGGAACTGTTTCACTGTGTGCTGTGGAAAGACATGTTTGTCTGTCCTCAACTCTAGCTCACAGACATTCCTAGTCCATTATTAAACTACCAAAAATAAAATGCTTCTGATTCAGCTCTGTCCTCAACTCTAGCTCACAGACATTCCTAGTCCATTATTAAACTACCAAAAATAAAATGCTTCTGATTCAGCTTTTTCTCTCGTGTCCTCTCCAGCTGCTACCCAAGGATCCTGCACCAGTGAATGAGCTGTTCCTGTTTTGGACTGTGATGTTATTTCAGAAGGATGCACGCAGAAGGCTCTGGCCATGAAGGGCATTTCAGTAGAGGTCTTTTTTAACCCTTACTTGACGGTGATAGGTCCTGGGAAAGAAATGTTGCTGCTGACATAGCTGAATGGAGACAGCTGTTGTTTGCCTCAGCCCTTGCCAGTTGAAGTCTCTGGTGCCACAGGGTTGTGAAATTGCATCAAGATCTAGAGTAGAGGTGATGAGCAGCTACAGAGTTATTGCATAGGGAATGAGGCCTGCATGGAGCCCACTGAAGAGCTTGCTCTGACCAATAATGTATAGTAAACCAGAGAGGGGCCCAGTGCATGAACTGGCCCTGTGCCAAGCTTAGGTAACCATTTTCATGTTGATTAGACAACTGCTAATGCTGTGTATAGGAGGAAGTTTGTGCTGTGGCTGCTGATGCCAAACCACAGGCTCCGGTGGCTAATACATGTGAAATAGTAGCTGGCTGAGGGAAAGTGCACTTTTCCAACTACACTTACTGCATGTGCCTGTCCTTGGTGTGATCTCCGCAAGAAATGCAGGAATGACTGGCAGTCAGGGACACAGATCTGCAAATGGTGGCTGATCACAAGGAAACATTTATGGACACAAGTGTGAGATGCAGAGTGCGTGAAACAAGGATCCCGAAGAAAGCTAGGGTTTCCCCTTTGGAGAAGGGACTCAGTTTTTTTTTTACAGTATACTTACAATTAGAATGTTTCTGACCATTATTACATTACTTGACCCACCTCACCATCTTCAGTCCTGGCATGTAAAGTCATATTCTGAGGTCAGATCACCTGATGGGAAAAGAAGGTTTAATTATATATTAAATACTTGCAAAATGGTTTCAGTGTCTGAAGGCAAAGCGGCTCAGCCTCCAGACTTATTTGGATGTTGGTGTGCTCCATGTCATTTCTGTTAACAGCACTCTGCACCTTCACACCTTCTGTGAGGGTGTCAGTTAAGAATGTCAGTCTGATGATAGGCAGGGACAGCAAGAGAAATTAGGGATGCCACAGGGTCTCATATCCCTGCACTGATTGTGTGCATCACACTTTGTGTACGTGAGAGGTTCATGCTGTAGGTATATCTTGGGTCTTCTTTGCCATGCACTCCCAGGCTAACTGCATTTTAAAAAATTTGGACCTGTGTCCAAAATCAGTAAGCACTTGCAGGAGAACCAGAAAGCTTTGTCCCCTCCCTTTCTCCCCCTCTTTCCCACCCTGCTGCAACAGACTCACCTTGTCATCTTACTTAAGAAGACTATAGTATTTTCCTTTTTTTTTTTAGTGAGTGGGGGAGGGGAGAAGAGTATTTTCTTATTTACATTGTTCATCAGAACAGGGACACTGCTTTTTTTATCTCTTTTATCTCATCTTTACCCATTAGCATGTTCTGAATCCCTTGCAAGACAGTAGTTTCCAGACACTCAGACACTTCAGATTTAAGCTTGAAAGAATTTGGGAAACAAGTAGCTTGGGTTTAGTGAGGAACGTTAGGATGCCTGAAGAAAAGGCATGTTACCAACACTGGTTTAAATGCATTTTTAGGGTATTGATTTGTTGGAATTCCCTATCAGAAGAAGCTGCTTCCCAGATCTGTGACAAGAGACCTTATCTCTTTGCTAAAAAGATGTTTAAACCTCATCTGCTGACCAGCATATTAGCAAATAGGGAGGAAGTTAAGGAAGCTTAGTCTCTTAAATGATATTACCAATTTCTCCATTGAAAAAAACTCTCAAACATCACATTCAGGATGTTAGGAAGGCATTAGCAGATGTCAGACTACGTTGGAGAAGTGGTCTGAAAACCAAAAACGCTTTTCCTTTTACCTGTGTCCCCTTCTCCCATAATGTGGCATCATGTTGCATATCTCCAAGGTGTTTACACACTTCCATTCCCACTTAGACTTAAAATATAGGTCACTGGGGACAATGTTGTGATGCTGAAATATAAGAGAATATATGTCAAAATGGAAATATGAACTCACGTTTGCTAGGGTTATAATCTTAGCCTTATCTTGAGACTTCTTGCAGGCATATGGACTATCTTCCAGACATCTCTGGAAACACAGTCGAGTAAATAAATAATTCTGCTACATACTTCCCTCCAACACAGAAACATACATGCACTGCTCAGAACTATATCTTACAGTGGAACAGGCAGCTGGTCAGGCAGCAAGGGGACAGGCTGGCCTTCTGCTTTGGTCTGAATATACTTGGTATGTTTGGTAGGTAAAAGTATCTCAACAGTGACACTGGAAAAAGCCAGAGACTGGCCACAACTTAATCTGCACTCTTTGTTTGAGGCAGCACATGCACTTGCAATAGGGTTATCAACTGACCGATTAGATGTGAACCTTTCCCCATTTCACCAGTGAGTTTGATTTTCCATTATAAGAATTACCTGGGAAATACTTGAACACTTGTCAGGTAATGGCAAAGACAGTGATGACCACTTCTCTAGCACTGGCTTTGCATTTATTTTCTACCATGTTCCTTGAGCCACCACTGAGAAGCTCCCCAGAATGACCTTAACATTCAGCCCCTTTGCGATATAAAGAAAAACCCCAAGAGTGCTCTGACTTCTGCATCCCACATGTCCCACAACGCCACTACTTCCCTTCCCTGTGCCACCACCTCTCTCTCCCCACCCCTGAAATACTGGCAAGTACACAGGAGAGCCTTTCCAGAAGTACCTGTGAACTCCCCCAGTGCCTCTTGTTCTTCCACCTTCAGGAGACCACATGCATCACAGCAGTACTGCAGCTATGCCCAGGGTGACAGGCAAGCCTGTGGCTGCCCACCTGCTGAGTTCAACCAGTACTGACTTACTCCTATGAGGGAACCGATCAGATCTCTCCTCTGGCCCAGACACTGATTTCATAAAACTAATGTGCATTTAACACTTTTGAGAGAATTTTGCCTTTCTTTCAGATCTGGGTGGAAAGGATTAAAGGTTGATGGGGGGAGGGAAGAGGGGAAGGGGGCTGATTTGATAGACAGACAAATAGACAATGTGATTGCATCAGTGTCATTTCCTTAGGAAACTGAGCTAAAAATAAATGGCTTTATTCACCTCTGGGAATAAAGCAGAATGTCTCTCACATCTTTACAAAACATTTGTTTCTATGTATACTTATAAATAGTCATGATGAGAGAGGAAGTTTGCACTGGATTTTGAGCAAAGAATTAAAAGGAAGAGCAGGAGGTGCATGAATTTCCAAATCTGGGATCCTTTTAGGAATATGGAGGAATGAATGCAGGGCCTTGTACACCAATGCCCCATTACCCATGTGTATATGTTGCTGCCCTGCAAACCAGCTGCCCATTGGGCAATTTTTCACACCCTCACAGAATGAATGCCCTTTTACTGCACCGGTGGTGAATGATGTGCTTTAGACCAAAACCTTCCAGCACTTTGAGGTCAGCATGCTCTCTCAGGTGTAAGTGAGCAACATGGAAATTGCTGTATTTGTTCAGGTTTATCATCTAGAAATTCCTGTCCGATGGTGACCAAGACAAGATACGACAGAGGAAATAATCCCCAAAATGGTCTCATCTATCATTAAGAGATTGTATAAGCCTTCTAAATTTTACTTTCCTGCATTTACTTTAGATATTTCGTTATCTTTGGAAATGTCACAGGCCTCCTTACAACCTTGGCCTTGATGACAGCCTGTAGCAGTAAGTTCATTTTATGCACACTGTATATAAAATGCTTTTTGTTTATGATATTTAAATTTACTACCCTTCGTTGAACCAGTAGCACTGGGAATTTGGACTTTTATTGTCATGCTAAACAGATAGGGAACAAACTAGTTCCACATCCTCTAGAAACTTCTGATTATTGTAAGACACAAGTGATGACGTAACATCAAAAGAACAGTTTTTACAGCAGGGAATTCCCTCGTGGCAGATGGGCAGAACAGAAGCAGTTGTATTGTACATCTCCTTTGCTTGTGCACTACCTGTTAGCTTTTGTTTCAATCACCTATGCACAGAAGCCCCTTCTTCTGGAGACATACTAGAATATCCATTACAGGAATATTTCCCAGTCCCAGAAAACGCTGTACTGAGGACTGTCACTAGAGGCAGTCCTTGTCCTGAAGAATTTAAGTTTAAAATATGAAAGACCAGCACAGTATGGGAAAAAGGGTTGCAACACACCACTGGAAGATTAGAAAAAGAACAAATATCTTGCCTGCAGGTATGACTGGGGCTCTTACCAGGAGTTAACCTTAACTCAATGTCAAACTTGATCTTGTTTCCCCAGGGGATGGGATTGATCCATCCTAACTTAAAAGTCAAAAATGAGATGTCTGAGCTCATGATTCTACAATCCCTACACAATCACCAAAAGAATTAGGCACTTCCAGGAGACCATTCATGGGACCTATCTTAAACAAAAAGTAACAGTAATTTCTTCTGTTTTCGACTATATGCATTTGAGATTTCTTCTCAGACTGGTTTAATATCCATGCCCTGCTCTACTGCTTTTATCAGAGTTACTCTTACTATCACCATCTATTCAAGATAGACTAAGACAGTCTTCTTGCTCATCTCTGATAGATGTGTCTCTGGTATGAGCAGAAATAGACCTTTACTTACATTTTAATAACAAAACATATGCCTATGCCTGCCTTAGGTACCTTATTTGATAAACAGTTTTGAACTTCTCAGGTAACCTCTGAAAGTTGTGTGAAAATTTAAGCCTAAATACTGGGAACTAATAATAATTCAAAAAGCATCTCAGACTTCACAATCATTTGCATATTCTCAGAAATTTTGCTCCTGACCTTACTTGTATAATGTTCTTGAAAGAAAACCACAGAGGTTGAAAAAACATCTGAACAAAATGGCAATGAAAGCAGCTGGGTTTTTTTAAGCTCGGTAGCAAACACCCTGTCTAATTATATGCAACTGCAATGAAGTCTGAGTCATGACTTGTCAGATGATCCTCTTGATGTGGCTACAAACTAACAGCTCTACACCGGGAAAGCAAGTGAACTGAAGACCTTACAAAAGCACAAGTCTTCCTTGTTTCCCTGGTCCCTTGCTTTTCTCTCTTTTTCTATGTATTACCTGATGTTCAATCAACCCATAGGGCAGAAAATGTATTTCCTAATATCTCGATAGTGTCACGCACATTTATGTTGCTGTACAGATGATTGATGTGCAAAGAATATGAGTGATGCTGTGAAAAGACAGAAGGGCAAAGTTAATATCCCATGTAAACTTGACTTGTATTCACTTTTTATAAACACTCTCTGAAAAAACATGTTGCAGCACATGTTGAAAAAGCAGGTCTTTGCTCATAACACTAGCAAAATATATGGCTGGTACAGCCTGGCAATTCTGCTGATAGTTTTATGTCCAAGTAGCCACACAGGCAGGCCAGTCAGGGCACTGTATGGCTGCTTCACATCTTGCTCATTGACTTCTCAGAAACCTCCCTTGAAAACAAAATTCTCCATAGGATGCAACTACTGAGTTATTCATCGAAAGGGATGTGTATGTTTGCTGATGTGATTTTATTTTTTGTATTTCTTTGTCCATCCACTTAGCCTGAATAAGGCTGTCCCATAACTCAGGTATCTCCTGTCTAGAGGGCATCCTTGGGCAGTTTACTTCACTTCGGAGCTAACATGTTCTATTCTCTGACAGCACTGACTGCATGGGGATCATTAAAATCTTTACTGGGACCAGAGCAGATAAGCAAAGCTGTATCTGGATACTGTGATTTTGTGTTTTTCCCTTGTATTTCCTTGTACAAAGTATTATGGTATTATGGCTTGCTGTTTTTAAGAGATAGAAAATTATATACTTCCAATGCGGCTGCTTGCAACAAACAGATTGTGGGCCAGGGGGAGAGACATTCAGTAGATAGAGGCTGTGAACTTTTTTTAGTAGAGAGACATTGGGTTGCATTTGCCTTGTCTTTGAGTCACATTAAATATACACACTCTTAAAAGGCTATTGAAATGTTCAAATGTCAGTGTTTCAAATGAAAATCAATAGCGTGCTATTAGGCTAATTATATTGCTGTTATGCATCATTAAAATGTATTTAAAAGCTTTCAGCAGAAATCGAGAGATGGGATGAATAACAAGACAGTTTGAGGACGTGCAGCATACTTAGAAGGCAATAAAGAGTCAGGCACAAAAGAAACTTTGTAGGCAATTGGAAAGAAAGCCCTGCAAAAAGCTCACTGGGTGTTTCAAATGTATGGGAACATGAGAAAACAAATGATACAGAACTCAGCTTACAGAGAAATGAGTGGAGCTGAACCACTGCTAGAGGGAAAAAAAATTGTCAAATATTTTTAAAGATACTTTTATAAATGGGTCCTTGTGGTTTGAGGTTTTCTCTTTGCCTGGTCTATATAGATTGCTGTACCACAATGCTCAGTGATGTCCCTAAAAATACTGCTGACATTTTGCCTTCTTACACAAAAGGATTATATTAGGTCCTAAAAGCACATTTATAAATTTAGCTTTTTCAAGCATCTTTCAGGTCAAATGTCATGTCAAAAAGTGTCACATCATCAGATACTCTAACATACGTCTTTTCTATCTGATATAGATTTCTAATGAGAAAATTTTTATTCACTATTTAAATATGGAGGGGGTGTTTATACATGAGTAACTACTTACATACACATACATACATATATATATATAAGACTAAGAGAGATTTCTTACTAAGTTTATGAAATTTTCTTTCTAAAGGGAAAGAATGGGAAGAAGTGACCCTCCCAGTGGCTGGGAGTTCAAATGGGTAAGAAGGACAACAAATTTCTAGCACTACACAGATGTAGTCCTATCCTTTTATACCTGATTGCCATTGAGCACATGTTTGCATTGTTCCTGGAGCAGAACACAGACCACCCACCACGCTGCATGTCACCAAACACACAATCACTGAAACCATCAGGCCTCGCTTTTGCTTCCTTCCCCTTGCAGTGAATCTTCAATCTCTGTAATTACACAAGGTAACGTCAGCCAGAGGAGATGAAGAGTCCCCTCTGCTCCCAATAGCCATAGCCTGTGCTGGTGTTTAAAACCCTGTAGGCAGAGGAAGAAGGAGAACCTGAATCTCCCACTTCCTCGACAAGAGTTCCGTAATCAACTCAGAATTACTGAATATTCTTTCAGAAGGTGGATTTCAAATTTGCAGCTTAAACATAAAGTACTTCCTCCTGCAATGTTGTCTGCATAGCTAAAGATTCAACTGAAATTGATTTCGGATTAAAACAGAACCATAAAGCACAAATCAAGTCATGGAGCCAGGGAACGGAAATAGTTCCATTTGAGTCAGATGTGCAATTGCACAGCTCAAATTAAAAACGCTGAGTGCTCAAATTAAAGTTCACGGTGAAGAGCTCCCGAGTGATGCACAGACTGAATGTTTTCACACAAAACATATGCTCAGTTATTTTAAAATTACAAATGGATTAAAAAAAAAAATCCCGTCTGAATAAAGAGCCACAAAAGAAAGGACAAATGAAAATATTATTTTGCTTCAAATAGTTTTTGGAGGAAAAAGTGTTTCTGAGTTATCAAGGAAGGGTTTCCTCATCACAAGAAGAGTCTATGCAAAGATACATGTGCAAATAGCCATACCTTATGCTGCTTTTATGTGCCAATACGACCCTGCTGGAGTTTCACCATTATTTAAATCAGGCCAATTCCATCTCTTCTGGAAGTGTCCAACACTCAAGAAAACATTAATTTACATGTGTGAGCATCTGCCATGTGAATACTGGCTTAAAAAAAACAGAATTACCACTAAACTCACAGTAGTTAAAGGAATTCAGCAACAAACATATTTATTTCAAGTGTTCAGCACTTATGAAGCCATTCATGCAAGTGATATTTTTGGTGTTTCTTAAGTACTTTTCAAGCTGTATCCAAGATGCCTTGGCAGCTTTGAGGGCTGACTAATAAGTGAAGATGTGTTCTCATGCAGTTATTCAGGAAGACTTTTAGGCATTGTTAGCATGCCAATACTGTTGATTACTCTAGGAATAACAAAATCTGTTTCTGCATTGGTGGTCCTATCTTGTGTTTTGAGTTGAAGAGATGAACTAGTAAGAAAAACATGCAATTGTCACTAGAAAGACACACATGAAGAAATGCATACAAAATGCTTCTATTCCTTCCTCTCTCTGATATGTTGCTACTTAAAATACACTGTAGACAGGATGGGTCACTTAAACTCCTATGGAAAGGAATTTGTGTACAAGAGAGAATTCTCATGAGAATAAACAGAACAATCTGGAAGTGCTTTAATTTACCCTTTGAGGTGTGATTTAATTCCTTCCTACTGTGTCCTTCCCAAATGAAAGGTGGAATAAAAGATACGCTGGTGGGAGTTGTTTCCTAGGTATTCAGCCTCTTTGCTAGAAGAAACTCAAATACTTGCTGCACAGCAAGTCAATACGTCTTTTTAACACGTTTTTTTCTCCTTTTAAATGTTGTCTTTTTGTATTGATCCTTCATTAGTAGTTTTTTTTCCTATTGCCTGCAATGCAGTTTGTGTTCCTTATGCATCATCTAAAATACAATAACAAACAATAATATAATCAATTTTAACAAAGAAAGAAGGAAAAACAACTTCTATGGTCAAATGACACAGCCTCTCCCTTAGCTCAGGAAATCTCAATGTTCTCCCTTGGTTGTGAATCTAATTTTCCAGTAGCAATTACTATTTATCAGAGGCTGATGTTCTTTTAAATACTAAAGCAATAGCATACTAACGGTCAAATAATTAGTAAAGCTGTATTTGTACTTGGAAAGGCTTACCTTCCAAACTAGATTGTCTGTCATTTTTCATCTGGAATCTCTGCATTTCTATCAACATTTATGAGCCAACAGGACAGAGTTACACAAGTAAACTCAGAGTCAGTAATTTAAGTATAACCCCAATCCCTTCAACCCTCTTTAGGAACTCAAAACCATGATTTTACTGAGGTTCTTATTCAAACCCAAACGTAAAGAATGACAGGTATATTTTATGCTTGTATTGACTATTTAATAGCCATTTTATAAGCCATCTAAAAGAAATGGAATAGCTCAGCCTGCTCCCAGAGGAGTCATTCTGCAAAGGGATAAAAATGAACTGTTCCCTTTACAACGTGAGACTGTGCTGCAGTGAGGTATCTCCTCCAGAATCCGACCCCCCTGACCCACTGAGGTAGCAGGGGGCCCCAAGCCTCCTCCTTGAGTGCAATGTGATCCATTTCAGAAAACAAATCTGGCTGAGAACTCATTTTATTTGAGTCTGCACTAGTATCACATACTCTTGCTTCTTCATTACACGTTTTGAGCCTAAGAATATCCAACACACTCACGTGTCCAAAAAATACAGTGCCCTGCGCAGTCACAGAAACATTCTTCTGCAGTACGCTTCATACCCCAAGAGTATTTTACCCCCATCTTTTCCTTAGATTAAGGATTTTCCTGCCCTGAAATGGTAATCTATTTTAAAATCATTCTGACTTCAAAATTGCCTTTGTCAATTAATGCTTGTATCCATCCCACTTCCTATAAAGTATTCCCTCTTCTAAACTGTTAGCTTTCCTGCTCTGACCAGAAACCTTTTAATTTGGATAGAATAATTTTAGATGGCTGCATTAGTGAGCACATGAGTCACACAACTTCTTTGCTATCTTAGTCATTGGGGAAACTTTCTATTGCTCCAAAGTCCATTTCTGCAGTTCTGCTTACATTATTCCAGTAAGCACAACATCAGAGTGGCTTATGTTTCTGAAATTTACAGGAAAAGAAGAGGCAGCTTTCACTTTCCAAACATGTTTCTTCTTTTTGCTCTGATGTCTTCAGCAGAGCTTGTTATTGGGAGCAGGCTGTACAAAAAAGACAACCCGGACAGAAGCGCCACAGGTTTGTTCAGGCGGATTGCTGGGTGATTAGCACCCAGCAAACTGTCCTCAATTTAAGGCACAATTTTAGACGTGATCATTTCTAACCATAAACTTCATCCCCAAAATGAATAAATACAACTTTTGCCAGCACATCGGAAACAGAAAATCTGCTGGTCAGTCTGAGGTCCATGCTTTCCCAAGTTCTCCAGCTCACCCTAGCACACACATACACAGTTTACTTCCTCAGCAATTTGCAATACTTTGATCTTCTTCCCAAATCTTACAATTGAAGTCCTTGCTGCAGTGTTGTAAATTCTAAATTGGCCTAAACTTCCAAGTAATCCTTTGTGTCCTTGAATATGCTGGCCATGTAAGGCAGCTCACTGGCATCCTCTTCCATCTACTTTACTATTCTAGCAGTGTATCTTGCAAGCAGACCTCTCAGTGTGATCCAGTCCACTAGTGAGTAGCTGCTTTATCAACAAGGCTTTCAGCTCATGCCTCACCTGGCTGTAGACCCTGTTTTTTCTCCCCAAACCATAATTTTTTTAACAGCTGTATATGTACCCTTTACACCTTTGGTATCTGGGTTTCCTTCCCATCAGTAATGTGAATCAGGGATCACCTCTGTTATTTGATCTATATGAAGAACATGAGCTTTCAATTTATTTTAGAAACTGAATCCCACCTCTTACATCAGTATGGCTAACTGGAAAGCCAAGGTCTTCTGGGCTGGGTGACTTGGGTGGAGTACTGATACTACAAGAATCAGTGCCTGCTCTCAGAACTTCTCAAGCCCTTCTCCTCTCAGCACATTCCACAGAAAGCCCTTTGTCCAGGCCATGACCTCAGCACTTATTCAGGCTGCGCCTGTGAGTTGCTGTCCTGTCAGATGACCTTCCACAGGATAAACCAGTGAAAGAGATCATCCCACTTAACAGAGATGGGATTCCATCCCCAGCTCCCAGACACTGATGCTCACCATCCTTCAGCTCCACTGAGAGCCCCACTAGCAAAGTGGATATTCTCAACTGAACTGGACCATGGAAGAAACGGATGAACACCAGCCCTCCAGGATGCACTTTGGGCAAGACGGAGATGGGCAGCAGGAGCAGGTTAACACAGCCTTCCCTTTGAACACCAGAGGCAAGGCAAGGCAAGACTGCCACGGCTGCTGGCTGGAACACAGCCCTGGCGTCTCTTTCCTGTCCCTCTCCCAGGGACACACAGAGCCTCTGAGTGTATGGAACGTGCCTTCACGCCCATTCAGCGTGGTGACAGGGGAAGGTGCCAGCGGTGAGGCTTCCCTTCCTACAGTGGGATATCGCACAGCGCTCCACCACCTCCTTGGGCAGCCCATTCCAATGTCACATCACCCTTTCTGTGAAGAAATTCCTCCTAATGTCCAACCTAAACCACCCCTAGCGCAGCTTGAGCCTATGTCCTCTTGTCCTGTCACTGGTTGCCCGGGAGAAGGAGCCGATCCCCACATGGCTACAACCTCCTGCCAGGGTACCCCGAGCCTCCTCTTCTCCAGACTCAACAGCCGCAGCTCTCTCAGCCGCTCCTCGTGGGAGTTGTGCTCCAGACCCTTCAGTGGACCCAATCCATGGTGTAACCGTTCCGCCGTTAAACGGCACGGTCACGAGGTGTTCCTCGGCCAGCGAAAACCCCCGGACGCACAGCCGGGCAGGGCGAGGGAAGCAGCGACGGCGGCTCGAGGAGGCGGGGCCCCGCTGCAGCCCGGGAGCATCCCCACAGCGCCCCTCCCGCCCGGCCCCGCCGCTGACACGCGCCCCCTGCCGGCGCCCCCTGCCGGCTCCCCGCGGGACCGCGCGGGCCAACGCCCCGCCCCCGTGGGGCCGCCCGGGCCAATCCCGGTGCGACCCGGCCGCGCGCGCCGCCCCGCCGCCGCCACCGGAACGCCCCGATAGCCTTTACGGCAGCGCCGTAAAGCGCAGGTAGTGGGGCGGGTGGTGCAGTCGGGGCGGCGGTCGGGGTCGGATGCCCGGGGGCGGCGGGAGCCCCGCGCTCGGCACGCAGGTGGGAGCGGAGGCGGGCGAGGCGGCGGCGGGCGGCAGGATGAGCCTGTCGCCGAAGGAGCTGTCGAGCCTGCTGAGCATCGTGTCGGAGGAGGCGGGCGGCAGCACCTTCGAGGGGCTCTCCAGCGCCTTCCACCACTATTTCGGGAAGGCCGAGCACTTCCGGCTGGGCTCGGTGCTCGTCCTGCTGCTGCAGCAGCCCGACCTGCTGCCCAGCCCCGCGCAGCGGCTCACCGCGCTGTACCTGCTGTGGGAGATGTACCGCACCGAGCCCCTCGCCGCCAACCCCTTCGCCGCCGTCTTCGCGCACCTGCTCAACCCCGCGCCCGAGCGCGGCGGCGACGAGGCGGAGCGCACCCCGCTCTCAGGTGTGTCCCATCGCCGGGGCCGCGGGCGGCACGGGGGCCCTCCCGGGAAAAGCCGTGGGAGTTCTGCATGGCCGGCGGCTCCAGGCTCGGTGTCAGACAGGCCGCCTACAGGGACCTCGCCGCGCTCTGCATCTGTCTGAGGGAGCTGGAGCTGTTTGGCCTGGAGAGGAGGAGGATCAGGGGAGACCTTATTCCTCTCTACCTGAAAGGAGGTTGTAGCCAGGTGGGGGTTGGTGATGTGACATTGGAACAGACTTTCCAGGGAAGTGGTAGAGTCGCCGTCCCTGGAGGTGTTTAAGGAATGACTGGACATGGCACTTGGTGCCATGGTCTAATTGTCGTGGTGGTGTTTGGTCGTTGTTTGGACTTGATGATCTCAGAGGTCTTTTCTAACTTAACTGATTCTGTGATAACACAGAATTTTTTTGAAGAAAGCCATTACAAAAACCTGGAGGTGATAAGAGGCTTCTGACAGCTTTGAAGCTGTGAAACAAACCTCTTAGAGACAAGTACGTGAAACACTTTCCCCCTCTTCAGTAAATACAAGTATGACAGCATTGTGTAAATCGGTTTCTAAAAAAAATATCCTGTTGGAGGGAGTTCTGAGGAGGGCCACCAAGTTAATTAGGAGAATGGAGCACCTCTCAGCACCAGGAAATGCTGAGAGAATTGGATTTGTTCAGCCTGGAGAAGAGAAGACTTCAGGGTGACCTTATTGCAGCCTTCCAGTCCCTGAAGGGAGACTATAAGAAAAACGGAGATGGACCTTTTTACAAGGACCTGTAGTGACAGAACAAGGGGGAATGGCTTCAAACTGAGACTAGGTTTAGATTAGATATTAGTAAAAAGTTCTTTACTGTGCAGGTGGTGAGACAGTGGAACAGGTTGCCCAGAGAAGCTGTGGATGCCCCATCCCTGGAAGTGTTCAAGACCAGGCTAGATGGAGTTCTGAGCAACCCGGTCTAATGGAAGGTATTCCTGCCTGTGGCAGAGGGATTGGAACAAGATGGTCTTTAAGGTTCCTTCCGACCCAAACCATTCTCTGATTCTGTGAATTGCAATGTAAGGTCATACTTAGTAGCTCACTGGTTGTCTGGATTGTAAAGTGTGTGAATAAACCACTGTGAGTGACTTAGCCTCAGATTTGGATGTCAAGATGCATAACAGTGATCAGTGTAGTGCTGCATTTTGCATTGCTTTAGGAACTGAGTAGGTAACAATTTTCTGTGTGCACACAGACTCTCCAGCTGCACTGACCTTGCCATAAATAATACATCAGTTTGCATTTTAGTTTTGCTTGTTATACAAGAAGCACATGGAAACTGTTAATGCTCCTGCATTAAAAACCAGGAATTGTTTTTCACTGTGTGTCCACAGGCTTCTTACCTCCCATAACTCCTCCAGAAAAATTCTTTCTTTCTCAACTGATGTTGGCCCCTCCTAGAGAGCTGTTCAAGAAGACTCCTCGGCAGATTGCTGCAATGGATGTGGGGAACATGGCCCAGTCAGTGGATATAAGCGGGCTTCAGCTGGCATTAGCAGGTAAGGAAGGTTTGTGGCTGTGGTTCTCTTATGAATGGAAACTGTGATCGTACCATGACTGTGAGTTACCTGAGAAACACTCTCATCTGTCCTATATATGGAAAAGTTTGAACTGTGCTGTAGTGTCTTCAAGCCCTTGTTCCAGCACATGGAGAAACTTCAAGCAGATGTTACACCTTAGCTCTTATCCTCCTTAACAGTAGCTTTTTAAGCATGTTTGCCACTGCCTTAAATATGAGAGCATTTTGCAAGTATAGGAAGGTGTTAATCTAAAGCTTTGTGGTTTGTTGGGTTTTTTTAAGGGTGGAAGTTTTTTGTTTTAATTTGTGGGTGTTTTTTCTGTATTTTTATCCCTTTTCACCCTTTGCAATATTTCTAGTGTGAGAGAAAAAGCATAGCTGTCACACTGCTGTCTTGTACCAGTACTTCAGCTGTACCTGGCAAATTGACTATTACTTATTACAATTATATTAGCAGTTTATTATAAAGTTACATCTTGCAGCATTAGCTCAAGAGTGGGAAAGTGATCCACTTTTGCTAGATTGAAAAGAAAAGCAATGTGATGCTTATCCTTTGACAGGAGAACATGAGGAGGAATGTGATTGTTCAGGTCACATTGACTGATGAGTCACATCTGGAGCTAATCTGAAATATATTGTTGGGAAGAAGGTGCCGGTTTGAACACCAAAAAATACTGGGTTTTTTTCTCTAGGTATGTGCAAATAGATCTGCTTGCTTGAAAACTGACCATCCCACTTCTGTATCAGTACAGTGTGGTTTATTGCACTATTTAGACTTTCTCTGTCCTGCAGTAGTATCTCGGTATTGTAATTTTTTTCTCTAGACTCTGACATTGACTTGTGATGCTGTGGTACACTGTCCCTCATTGACAGCATACAAATGTCCTCTGGTGTCCTCCTTAGCTGCTATTTCCAGACTGTGGGATCTTTTGAAAATGCAGATTCAACACCCTAACATACCATCATGGGCAAGACAAACCCTTCTGGTTCTTGTTCTGTTCATCCTGTCTGTATTTTCCAGAATACTTTTGCAAATTCAGATTTTGTGAAACTTCAGGTAACTTGATTTTTACCATAAGACAGATGTGATGCCTTAAGTAGCCTGGAGGTGATTTTTTCCTTTGTTTTTATTTGTTTTGCCCTTGGTATTGTGTTTGCCTTCTGAAGAGTTTGTTCATATTACAAATGAAATCATAGGATAAGAGAATGGTTTGGGTTGGGAGGGACCTTAAAGATCATCTAGTTCCAACCGCCCTGCCATGGGTAGAGAGAGCTTCCACTAGACCAGGTTGTTCAAAGCCCTGTCCAACGTGGTCTTGAACACTTCCCAGGGATGGGGCATCCACAGCTTCTCTGGGCAACCTCAAAATGGTAGTTGGATGAAGGGGTACTCCAGGCCACATATTTTAATTTGCTCTTTTTTAAAATACAAGTCAATGGTGGCTGAAAGTACAATACAAAGTCGTTGATGGTGCCTTGCAAAATTAAACCCTGTGAGATGTGCATGTATAATTGTTTAAATAATCCAGTAAACATGCACAACTAATTGCTTATGAGCAGTAGTAGGAGTTATGTAAAAAATCAGCTGCATCTGAAAAAGTTTATGCTGTTTTACTCAGGCTTCTTGCTGGAGCTCCCTAGAACTGCCTAGAACTCCCTAGAGTCTGCTCTCTAGTCACTTTCTTAGAAGATAAATATTTTGCTTGTTTTGGAAAGTGTGATTTCTTTCACAAGTGCTCAGTATATTTCTCCTAATGACTGAGTATGCAGGATGAAGCTGGTGTAGGATGATGGCACAGTAGATGCAATGTTTGTGGTGTTGTGTTTACACTTCCCCCCTCCATATTTCACAGAATGTAACAACTGGAAGACTTGGTAGCCCTTCAAAATTGTGGTCCCTGAGATGAATTGAGGGGTATTTAGAGCAGGATGATTTTGACTTGCTTTAGCATATACCTGCAAAATCAACTGAAATAACTTAAAAAGCATTAACTTTTTTCAATCGGTTTATCTTTTCCAATCCTTGTGTTTTTTAAAGGGAGGAAAAACGCTTGTCTTCTGAACTTGAACTCACTGTGACAATTGTAGCTGTATGGTAGTATTTCTATTTTTGATTTTCTTTTTTATTTCTAGTGTTTATCTGCCTCCCATCTCCCCTTCCCAGGAAAAAAAATTAGAATGCTGGATAGAGCATTTTGGGAATGAGTATTAAGACTTGCTCTGTTCTCTTCTCCCTTTGATCTACGGAGAACTAATTCAAGCTTTGGTATTGCCCTATAATGATGTGGTGTGTTATCCTATCAAAAATGTAATATTCTCCTAGTTGAAGGGATGGGTCTTCTGGCAAAGTACTCCTAAGTGACTGCTAACCCTTGTTTGATCTGGGAGTAACTGACCTGTATTAAAGTTTTTAATACATTGTAGAGCTTTCTTTAAGAATCAAAGGAAATTTCTTTTTACCTGTAAAAAGAACAAGAAAAAGCTCCATAGAGGAACCTCAGGGTTTGTTTTCAGTTTAAATTTTTAAAATTTAAATGTCTTAGTTATATTATTTTCTGTTAAATACCTTGTTCTAATTCTTACTTCTGCTTACCTGAAACTATTGATTCAGCCCTAATTCTCAAAGCAGTGAGAGTGAACTGAGCTTCAATGCAAATAACTAAGGGCTTGGGCAGACTTCTGAAATCTGTGAATTGAAATATTTCTAGTTAAGCATCAGTAATAATTTCAGATTATGAGGTTACAAACAAATTAGTGACTTACTGACTGGCGAATTTAAGTTCTAGAGTACAAATGAAAAAACAGAAAAAACCCACCCAATGTCTCCCCTTCACTCCTGCACTTCATTTGTTAAATCAGCCCTTCTGTCCAGTGGCTAAGTGAAAGTACTCAGGAGATGGAGTTTGAAACAATTTATTAAGTAGAAGACATGTTTTATTAACCAGCTCATTTGGACTTTGCCTTTAAAATGGTTTTTTGTTTAAATAACTGAAAAGTATGCTAGTTGTTGCCTTTAACAGAAAAACATACCCTAGTGTGCTGCTTTGGTGAGTATATATGCAAATATTTGCATTATCTGAAATAGTTGGGTAAAGTAGGACAGAAAGGCACTGGGTGGTACTTTGTTTTGATGATCCTTTTGTTACTCACAGTTTTGGCATCTCTTGCAGATTTGGTTGGAGTCATATGAAATAGTTCATGTGCGTGGGAAGCTGGGAAGCATCAACATGGTTGCACAGAAAGAAGCAAGCACACTTTGCTTAGAAGTGTTAGGGCACACAAAATATGACAGCACTACACTCAATTAGCTAGGAAAAGGAGTGGTGTTTAGTTTCATGTAGAACTTCTTCAAGGGATTTCTTGTGTAGTACCAACAATTTTGGACTTCAGATTGCTTAAGGCTTAATCTGCTTCCTGGTGTTCTGTGTTAATGGGCTGGGAGGGAGGAGTGTCAGGTAGTGTTTCTGTAGTGGGGATTTTTCTGGTTTTTGTTCTTTGGAGTTTTTTTGCCAAAGCAATGGAAAACATGATCTCTCCAAATAGTACATAGAAGATTAGCCATCAAGTCTTCAGATACAGAAGAGTGATAGATTGTGACAGAAGAGCACGTAAAAATCTGACAATGCGAGCGAGTATTGAGCCTCCATATTTTCTTTATGGCCACTTTTTCTTCAAGTCTTTGGCTGTATATACTAACCTTAATATTATTTTTATGTAACTTGTTTATGTTCCATGGTTTGGCCTTCAAAGGGACATTTTCAGCTCCTTTCAGGTTTGCTTTGATGACAATCTCTCTAGAGTCACATAACAGTTAAAACTCCATTGTTTTCCATAGGAGCATTGACTGTGGCTTGACAGTGAATGCACCAGTAGGTTAGGCAATGCCACGGAAATGCATTGGGTGAATTTGAATAGCTGACTTCAGGTCTAGTATGACCATTGTCTTCTGTGAATGGATCCATGTAGATTTCTCACTTTCCTGCTCTGAGAGTAAGTGATTACAAAATTAGATACACCATGTGAACTCTTTCAGGAGTAGCATGGGAACCTAATAATGTGCTTTTGGATGCACATTACATCAGTTACCTACCTTTTCTAGAGCAAAGACTAAGTTTAAGATTAATTTCTGTTTCTTCTTTATCCTTGCTGCATACTTCAGTCCTTGCCTGTCAGCTGGCACTCTCACTACTAGCTGCCTGATGCTGTACTAAATTGCATGTTGATGTTATCTGGTTTTTTTTTTAACCTTGTTTTTTTTTTTTAAAGCTGCTTGTTTTTCTCTACCTTTAGTATTCAAGGCACCTCTGTTTCAATTTTATGCTTTAATATTCTTTCAGAACGCCAGTCCGAGTTGCCAACACAGAGCAAGGCCAGCTTCCCCAGCATTCTCAGTGATCCTGACCCAGATTCTTCCAACTCTGGTTTTGACAGCTCTGTTGCTTCCCAGATCACAGAAGCCTTAGTGAGTGGACCAAAACCTCCTATAGAAAGTATGTGCATTTTCACATCTTTGTTTCTGTAACGTAACATGCTGTGTTATTCCACTTCTTCAGATAAAATATAATGGAATTGAAAAGTATGAAATGGGAGTTAAGATGAAGGAAACAGCACAAAACTGCACTGTCAGGCTATCTGTAGATCAGATTCCACAGCGTTCACATTTTCAGACTTTGAAAAATCTGGAGTCTGTCTTCAAGCTCTTCCCCACGTCGTCTGTTGGCTAACAGATCTTAGACCCTGCACTAAGATCTGCATTGGCTGGTAACACCTCCCAAGGAAGCATGAGGGGGAAAAGACCATGGGATCAGTAACTTAGTGATCTGAATCAAGAGGAAAAACAGACTGATGTGTAATGGTATCACTAAAAATCATAAATAAATGTTTTTCTGGGAGGCAAATAGGATTGTAATGCTGTTCTCAGTGTTATAGTGGCTTAAAGACATAGGGGCTTTGGGCATTCTTTTTGTACTGATGTAAAACCAAACACCCACAGCCCAAGAAAACATTTCACTTTGTTGCCATTTTAGGTCACTTCCGACCAGAGTTTATTCGACCACCGCCTCCACTCCATATATGTGAGGATGAATTGGCATGGTTAAATCCCATCGAGCCAGATCACACAATTCAGTGGGATAAATCAATGTGTGTTAAGAACAGCACTGGAGTGGAGATAAAAAGAATCATGGCAAAAGCTTTTAAAAGTCCTTTGACTTCCCCACAGCAAACACAGGTAAGTATGATGCACTTTGCTGTCTAAAATGATTCCCTAACAAGCTGTCTAACTCATGTATTTTAGAAAACTTTGAGCACTTTAAATGATCTATGTTTGGATTCAGGAAACTCCAAGTACTTCAAATTGTAAAAACCCAAGAATTTTGACTTGGGTTTGTATTATTTAAGAAGAAATCCTTAAACTCCTAGCAGTGACTGGATGTAGTTACAGTTGATCAATAAGTGACACTGATATTTTTCTGCATGGAAAAATCTTCATATAACTCAGTTATTCATGCTTCTGTGGAAGCTGTTGATAAATAATTATTTCAGAAATACCAACACCAAATTATTTATTTTTTCTCAATTTGATAATATTACCCCTGATTTCAGTGGGCTTTTCTTCATAATCATTATGCTAACACTATAAAATAACCCTTATTTGCAGAACTCTTTCTGACAACAGTGAACCTGAAATTGAGATTTTCTTCTGCTGGACAGGAAACTAAAGAAGGCTGAAACTTTTCATGTGGTTTTTTTCTCTCTTCTTTACCACCCACTGCTGAAAGACTGCTAAATGCCTTATTAAAGGTTTTATGGCCACCGTTGTCTGTACATGGAAATTTTAAAGTAGACCTCCGGTGTTCTTTCAATTGAGAAGCCTCTATCTAAAGGGTTATCATTCTCCTGTATCTTAGATGTATTATAGTAGTTTCTTCAAACAGTAACATGAACAGTTGAGGAAAAACAAACCGAGAGTTTTTGGGTTTTTTTGTTTGTTTTTTTTTTTTCTTCGCAGCTCCTTGGAGAATTGGAAAAGGATCCCAAGCTTGTTTACCATATTGGTCTCACTCCTGCCAAATTGCCAGACCTGGTTGAAAACAATCCTTTAGTAGCTATAGAAATGTTGCTGAAACTAATGCAATCTAGTCAAATAACAGAGTATTTTTCTGTCTTGGTCAACATGGACATGTCCTTACATTCAATGGAAGTTGTAAATCGGTGAGTATGATCTTAAATATACCAAGGTTTTGCTAAGTATGTAAAACAAATAAATGAACAGTTACTAAGTGATTGTGAGGCTGGCCACAGGGCTATATTTAGATGCATTCCAAACACTACCAAAAGTAACAGGAACGGAAGAAATAGCTAGTCAGATTACAGTGTAGGAAAAGAGTATCAACCTGTCATTCTCTTTTCAATTCCTTTATGGTGTTTTTGTTGGATTTTTTTTTCATACGGTTTTAATAATAAGTCTCAGCGTTCTCCAATTAATCCTGAAAGGAAGAGTGTGCTGTGGATTTGTTGCTTTTTATGACTACTGGACTGTCTAATGCTGTTTCTTTCATAAAGGCTTTACTTCCTTTCCTGTAGTTCCTTATTGGTGGTGCCTGTAGTTTAAGGAAAAAAACCTCTTATTTTAGTCCAGACTAAGTTTATAAAGTTAGTTGAGGGTGGGTATTAAAGAATTGGACCTCTCAAACATCTTCAGTGCTGAGTTGAGAGAACACTGCCAGTTTTTAAGTTCCTTTTTACAGCCTTGCTATTTTAAAATATAACTGTAATGTTAACAGCTTCCTATTAGCAGCAGCAAAATTGCAACAGGAAAAAACCCTCACAATTTCCCAGGAGAAAGATGTGATATTGGAGGTATATATTACACTTTATTTTAATTATAATTTTATATAATTGTTTAAATTAAAATAATTTTATATTAATTATTCATAACATACCATATTAGGTATGGTAAAAAGCTAATTTCTTGCACAGGTGCTTTGCTAGTTAATCTTTCAGTCCCTGCTCCAAGAATGGAGAGTCTTATTTTCTTTAGAAAACACTGTATTACTCTCTAATATTAGCAAAGTGTTTCTCCTTTGAAAAGAATAGGGAAATACATGTCCTGTTGTACATAACTTCAGCTGGAGTTGATGTCTGCTAGAAGATTATTTTATCAAACTGATACATTGAGCTCAAAACAGTATTTAAAATGGTGTCACTTAAGAGAGTCTGTCACTGCAATCTATAATATGTCTGAATGTTTCCTTCAGACCTCAGGTTCTGGTTAATATATAAATTTCCCTAGCAAGTAGATATCCTATGTCCCAGGAAGCTGCAGGTTTAGTTCCTGCCTTGCAAAATGACCAGTTACCGAATGCGTTTGTTTTTGAACTGTAGTGATTGACACCTCCTCTAATGGGTCACAAGAATTCATGTTCTTTTTCTCATACCTAAAAGTTTAGCCTCACCTCTAGCTTCCGTCTTTTCTTCCGACTGAGGGAGCATTGTGTTTAATTAGGACATCTGGAAATGTTCATTTTGATCCTTCTTGAGGCATGCCTGTGTAGGAGATAGAGGAGTACAGTGGGACAAAGGGCAGCTATTGCGAGAATCCTCCACAAACAGTTAATTCCACGTGGCTAATCTGCCTAATCCCAATTTGCATTCTTGATGCAGTTTAAGTGAACAAAAGGTGTTATTGTTAAATGGTGGCCCTGCTTTAGGTTCATGCCCTGTTTTCATTGAGAACTTTTGCATATTGATACAACCCCTTTTCTTAACAGAATGCTAGCCCCTTAAATAGGAAAACTTCTCAGACAGCTAATCCCCACAAACTACAGAAGTACATCTGTCTTACATTCTTCCATTTCTGAATGGCAATTACTGAATGTGAACTACCAAGTCAGCCTTCTTCAACAGTCTTTTTGCAGCAGGGTCAAATTGCACTTAAATATCATTTGAGGAAAGAAACATACCTGAAACAAATCCCTCCCTACTGGTGCAGACTGACAGCAGTTACTGCCCTGAATGCCCAGGATAGCTACACCGCCAGGCATGCTGGTTCTCCCACAGCACAGCTACCATAGGAACAGCTATCAAGCTGACAAATGACTGTCAGTGCAAACAGTGAAATAAGTGAAATAAGACAAAAAATTGAAACTGCACTTGAAACTAAAACATGCACCTTTTTCTCTATTGCCCCCTCTTCACTACTTGAGATAGGACTGATTGGATTTACTTGGGTCAAAATCTGTTGTGACCTTATGGCAGTTCTACATTTAGCGTATGTTGTTATCTTAAAAGAGCTGTACTGCTCTTTCAGTTAAGAAACAGTGGCAACTCAAATACATTGGTAGTCAGTATTGTTAAAACACAAATAGGTGTGCTTTGCTGTTAACCCTTAAAAATACACCAGTACCATTCTTTGATGCAATAGTTCTCCAATTCTTCTGTAGTAAGAAGCTTCTGAGATTGTCGTGCATCATCAATCTTTAGTTAACTTTTTCATCTAGTCAGGGTCTCTTATTTTAACTGTAGAGATTCATACTGCTCCAGATACTAGGACTGAAACTTACAACTGAAGGAACTAAAGAACTGATATTTTGCAGTAACAAAGGAGTTATTCCAGTTGTATACATAAGGAAGGATTTCAGCATCTAGAATCAGTACATGAAATTCAAATATGAATAAGCAAAACGGTATTGCAGTGCTTATTGCAAAGAGCCTTGGTACTCAAGACAGCTAGAGGGCCTCGTTGTAAATTGGAAAGTAGTGTCACTGACTCATTTGTGTAATGTTTGTAGCTGTGTCAGATATACTAGAAACCAATCTAACTCAGCTTCTGTGTCAGAGTTAAAATAAAATATTTTGGACTCTTAATGAAGAAATTTAAATATGTAAAAATGTCTGTGGAAGCTGTCAAAAATCAGCTCTGTATGACAGGACTGGGAATAAACTAATATCACAGGTCTAACTTACTTGTTTTGCAAGAGAATCACTAGAATTATGGTTTCATAAACCACTGGATATTTTTTATTTGAACAGACTTACTACTGCAGTTGATCTCCCACCTGAATTTATTCATCTTTATATCTCCAATTGTATCTCCACCTGTGAACAGATTAAAGACAAATATATGCAGGTGAGTACTTGAATAAATTGGTTTGGAAAAAGTGTCCCATATATTGCTCTGTTTAATATGTGCTGTGATTTTATAAGGCTGATAAGCACCAAGTTATTCTGTCTTACTGTTTCTTTATTTCAAAGGCACATTTTCTTTCCTAACACAGTTAACATAGTGTTTAACAGATGGTTCTTCACTTTTTTATAAGACTTCACAGGTAATTACTGTTCCCTGTTTTTCTGTAGACATCGTACATTTCTTCCTGGCAAAACTGCAGTTTTATGTGACTGGGGTTCTTACATCCAAAAGGTTTATCTGTTACTCACCCTTTTTTTTTCTCCCCCAGTATTAGTTTGCCTTCTGCTTAGTTTTAAGCTTCAAGCTTGTTTTCTATACAAGTGTGCCCAACACTTCAGACCTCTGAGATGATGTTACAAAACTCACATGGAAGTCTCGCTTTTCAATAGTGACCTGTAACAGCTTGCAAGTCTTTTGTCTTCCTAAGACCATACTCTACTTCACAAGCCTGTCATACTCCTTCAGTACCAGCATGCAAGTCGTAGCCATTTTAAGGATCCCTGACTGGGGAGGATCAGGGGTAACCTGGGGAGGTTTCCACACCTTCAGCATGCAGGGTTGTCTGTGTGCTGTGTGAGGTACTTCCTTCTCTCCTGATCTGTTGGTTTCACCAAGTGACCAGTAGAACTTGTTTTCTTGGGTACGTCATTGGAGAAAAATAGTTCCATGTTTAGTTTATCCAAGGCTTTGTGAATCTTGACCAAATCCTGCCTCAGATTTTTCCTCTCAATACTGAAGAACTGCAGCCTCGTTATTCTCTTGCAACAAGGCAGCTGTTCCTTAAGCTTTTTTGGTGTCCTTCCCTAGTGCTTTCTCCAGCTCTGCTATACCCTTAAGCTACAGAGATGAAAAGTGTGCGTGGTACAGAGAGTGGGGTTGCAGTGGGGCTTGAGATAGCAGCAACCCTCCTTCTGTCTTGTTCTTGGCACCCTTCCAGATGGTGACTAACCATTTGTTATCTTCTGGTGGTTTCTGATGCTTCTCTGCTTTGAGACTCGGCCAAACACACGAGTGACTTGACCTGTGACCTGCTGAGTAGCAGCTGTGCCTATTACATTTGGTAGTGGAACAGGAAAATAGCAGCAGACCTGGACTGCAGCTGAGAATACGCCCAGAGTGGGACACTGTGCTCAAAGGGGCTCGTGCTCAAAGAGACCATGTAGGAGCTGTGCTTCAGGCACACATGGGACAAAAGAATAGAGGGTCAAGGAACACATACTGATCCCTAAGCAGCATGCAGAGCTTGGGAGATCTAACACTTTCTTAATGTGTATCAGGCCTCACAGACATAAGATGTTTTGTTTGAAAAGTATGGTACAAAACTACTATTGGAAATGATCCTCAAAGACTGGGAGTCAGCCAGTATCTTGCATTTGTTCTTTTGCTCTGAGTTTCATGTTCCTCAATTATTAAAGTTACTCTTGTAACTAACTTGTATTGCAGAGAAAGCATGATGCCTTTTGATTGCAGTGAAGGAAATCGGTTGTTCAGTTTCTGAATTCTCTTGTTACAGGTAGCAAATTTTGCAGTAGTAAACTCAGTTCCTGAAAAAAAAAAAGCTGATATCTTATAGTGTCAAATAATCTTAAATGCTGTGGACACTTAATCTATCAAGCCCTTCAGTTCTGTCTGATAAACATCATGCATGTATACAGTTGCTTTTAGAGAAAGGTTTGGGTTCAGCTTTCTCGTAATATGAAGTAGTATGAGACCACTTAACGATAAAGATCTGCTTTTGTCCTCGGGGAAGAATGTGCTCTGTGTAAAGCAGAGAGTAGTGACTGGATCTGTGTATGACAAATTGTAGGTGCTAGTTCCTGGGCCTTCACTTCCCAGCTCCTAGCATGCTCTTCAAGGTGTTACCTAAGCAGCTCTTAAGGAGGAACACTTCCAAGATCCCCTCTTTTCATTGGATCAGGCAGGAAGTGAGCCATAAATTCTGAGGCATATTCTTGGATTAGGTGTCCCTGGAACTGTCTTTCCTTCTAAGATAGAGCAAGAGGGTCATCTGCTAATTCAGTAGCAGAGCACTTTCCATGAAGGAAGTTTGGAATCAGTTCCGTTTCTGTCACTTCCCATCTGGAGTGCCTTGATAATGTGATGGGAATTTTGAGATAGAAGCTTGTTCATTTTTTTTTTTTATAGTGTTATTGTAGAAAGTAAAACTAAGCAAGACCCAAATGATGACATCATCTTCAACTATTATGCTTTCTTTCTGCCTTTATTCAGAGATTACATAACAAATTAAGTGCAGTGCATAGGTGGGTCTGGTGCTTCATATATACATGGGATTAATCTTGAGAAAGCTCCTGTATCCAGAAGTACAGAACTATAAAGCAGAGGATTCAATTTTTTCATTGAAAAAGCTGAAGCAGCAGATAGCTGATGAAGCTAAACTGCTCCTGAAATGCCTCACTTGCACTGCTGAGGGCCAACAGTCCTTTATCTGACTAGGCTGCAGACATTTATTTGGATTATGAAACTATGTCTCTTTTGTTTCAGAACCGCCTGGTACGTCTTGTTTGTGTCTTTCTTCAGTCTTTAATCAGAAACAAAATTATTAATGTACAGGACTTGTTTATAGAAGTGCAAGCATTCTGTATTGAGTTCAGTCGGATACGAGAAGCAGCTGGCCTCTTCAGATTGCTGAAGACACTAGACACGGGGGAAAATCCATCAGAAATGAAAACGTCAAAATAAAGTGGCAAAAAACCCCTTGTGCCAGCGTTCTATACTAATTGTCTATTTTAAACTTAAATCTCTGGATTATGTAATACATTATAAATAGCATTTTATGCATTTAAACAATAAATAAGGATTTTTCTGATACACGTGTTGAAGTTTGTGAAATGTGTTACATGTTACACTATTTATGACTATGGTTAAACTTTGTATGTTTTATGTATGTCCTGAGATTCAGGCTCTAATTCCAGAGAGAATATAAATAATACCTAGCATTTCACAGCAAATTTAAGTATTAATCTGCCACTCGCAGTTTTGTGCCCAAAACTTTTTGTGTATAACTCAAGTGAACTTGTATCAAGGTAAGTAACTTCCTTGTTTTGCCCTTTGTTCACTGTGTAAGACCTCCTAGGAGCTGGATACAACTCCTAAAAACGCATGGCAGTTTTAGTGAGTAAGAAAAAGTCTGTCTTGATGTCTAGAAACTGCTAAAGGCTTATCGTTACATGGCAGAAATGAAGTGTTGGGTGCTGTAGGCTCAGAGTGGTACTCTCTCTTTTCAAGATCACTGAATATTTCCAGAATCATGCCATCAGTAGCTGAAATACCACACCTATTTCATGCTTGTGAGAAAATTTCACAGAGGAAAGATGGTGCCATTGCTTCCATAAAAATCCAAGGCATGAGCCTCTAACTACTTCCAAACTTGCATAGGCAGTTGCTCTGTGGCTGCCAAAGTTAAAATAGTGTCTTCCTTCTAAAGCATAGAGGGGTAGTACCATTCACATGGTTAAATGCCTGGTGCTGGGGAAACTGGGGAAGGAGTCCACATAACTATTATTTTAAGCTGATAGCAGAATAGCTGCTCTCAGCCTTGAGACTGAAAAGGAAAGTAACTGGAAAACTGACTAGTTCCAATTTAATGCTGATTGATAAATTAAAGCTGTTTTAAATCTGCTTCTCAAATTTTTAGGAAGTACAAGATCAGTAATGCAAGGTTAAGACTGTCTTTTGGCTCTTTCCAACTGATTTAAATTGCAGAATTGCTTGGATTGAAAATCCCATCGATTACTCATCTCACACAGCATAATCTTTTGGTAAGAAGTCCTGTGAGAAGTGTTCTCTCCTCACTAGGGGTTAGACTTGTGTAGCTTCCCAGAGTTAGGATGTATCAAGTCAACTAATGTAACACTTATTTAAGGTCTGTCCAATTGCAGACATTCCTTCTAAAACCCAAGACATTTGCTATGTTTTTAGCAGCAACAGTTAACTGAGCTTGTATCTTAATGTTTTAAGAGAGGCCAAGGCTGGCCTGTGCGAGAAGCGGGTCCGACAAGCTGGCACAGCCAAGCCCCTCAGCCAAGCTGGTGGCAGCTCTGTGATAACCCAGCAGTGGTCTATACCTAATGGAGAGGATCCACATTGGAGCAATTGTTTAAGAAATGCAGCCCCTATGAGGGAGGTCATGATGGAGCAGGGGAAAAGGGTGACCAGGGGACAGCAGAGACCAACTGTTACAGGCTGACCACACCCTTTCTTCACCATCCCCCTGCCACCATGCACATGAAAGGGAGAAGAGTGAGGGGGGAGTCAAGTTGAGCCTAGCAAGAAGGGTAGTTTTAGTTTTCTATTTCTCACTATCTTACTCTAAAATTAATTTATTGCCATTTAAAAGTAATCTTTGTCTACTCAAGTCTGTTTTGCCTGTGATGGTAACTTGTAACTTTCTTATCTTGACCCATGAGTTCTTCCATCTTACTTTCCCCCTCTTCAACAGGACAGCGGCCAGCCAAGGTTAACACACCCCCCCAGGTATTGGTTACAGGGGTAAAGTGGCACAGGCTGAAGGGATGTCCCCCTTAGATACCTACCATGAAGTTAAGCTTGTTTTGTGCTGTGCTAGTGCTGAATCTCTCAGTGTATCAAAGAAAAACCCCTCAAGCTTCTCAGACATTGCTTTTTAAAAGGTCTGTATAATTTATTAAGGAATTTCAGCTTTTAGCCATTAAGTTACAACAACAATGCATAACTTGACATTCTTACAATTGTACATACACAATGGAAAAGACACAAGTGCTTAATCCAAACAATGCAACCGAGTCAGTACAAGGTTACAATAAAAGACAGTCGGTTGTGAATAGTTGTTGACAGACTAGCAAATTCAAATGGTTCTCTGCAGGTATGTTTATAATAGAAGTGACTTCAAAGTTTTGGACCTAAGCTTCTGACTAACAAAATTATGAAAAGTCAAATTATTTTCCTCTTCTGAATTAAGGATATGCTAATTTTAAAATGCAGTATCATTACCATGTTTGACAGTGAAAAGTAGCTTCAGGTCCAATGGAAGTATAATGGACAGTCCCAGGCAATGCACTCTTCACACAAACACATGCAATTATAGAGACATTCTACTTTGAAAACTTTCTCAAATCAAGTTTTGCAATACAGCAGGATAGCTGAGGAGAGAGATCAGGACCCATACTGAAAAAACCCAAAAGCCTTCAGCTTGATTTGTGCATGTTTAATCTACAATTCCAATTCCCAAATCTTCACATATCACCTGTGAGAGAAAAGAATACACCCGGTAAAGAACAGTCTCATATATGTGTTACAATTTTTTACAAGCATTTCCATTTAAAAAATTGGAGTTGCCATATTCGACTAATTTACTACGGCCCTATTACAAAATTGCATCTCTTCAACTTAACCAAGGGGAGCCCTTCTCTCCCCTCTTCCACCCCAACTCCTCCTCCCTTTAGCCCTGCTCTAAAACTCATATAAGTGCACAGTAAGGATATTCAGTTTTTTACAGCCTTGACAGATTTAATTTTCTGCCAGTTAAAGAGTATGTGATAAACTAATTCAGCTTTATCTAAATGTGAGACACAGCAAAGTTAAAAGCAGAAAAGGAAAACCAGAAAGGACCACTCTTATCTCTTCTTGCAACAGCAAGCTACTAAATCAGTCCAAGCCTTTGTGTGAAGTCTCACCCAGCCTGGTGACTGAATGGAGACACACACAACAGAACAGTCAAGCTGCCAGCACAATCTGGCACCCACCAGTCAACACCAACAACTCCATTCCCTCCATGTTAACCTCAGGAGATACTTCCAGCTGACTCCTCTACTAGATTTCAGTTCCAGCTCTCTTTGTAAAGCTGCAGAGTCAGTACGTTCTTACTGATCTCAGTATCCTCATCCAGCACAGAAACACTACATTCAGTGCCAAGGGCTGTAAACCAAACCAATGAAAACTGTATATGAAACCTCTCCACTCAAAAAAACCCCAAACAAACAAAACCCCCCAGGCCTTACCCCCACAAAAATCCCAAACAAACTAAACTCCAAAGAGCTAATCCCCCCCTCCCTCCCCAAACCCAACCTATCACATTATCAATATTACTCGGTCATGGTGCTAAAGGCTCTGCTGAGCAACAGTTCCCGGTTCAACATGCCTGATACTGATGTGTAACAAAACACATGGTTTTATTACATGTTATGGCAACAACTAAAAAATGTTCCACAAATTCAGAATGCAGTCTTTAACCTAGTGGTGTGTACTTCAAAGTACAGTTGGTGTTGCTAAGAGTACTTGAACGTCTACACTTGTCTAGACAGAAGTCTGCTTTTATGACACAGCTAAATTATCAGTCCAACCTACTGTGTTCTATCTGTTGTCACTGGAATGTGAAACCAACACCTTTCACTTCTCATTGACCTCATGAAAACCTGCAAGTGCCACTGCCTCTGTCTCATCCCCAGGGCTTAGGACGTGGGGAACCAGCACTGCACACTTGTTGGACTCCTCTCTGCACAACTACAACTGGCTGGTCTTAGAGAAAGCTTAGAGGATAGGCTGAAAACCTGAATGACCATTCCCAAACCAGTTAGTAATTAAAAAACCAGCTTGCACATTTGACAAGCTGTTGCAATGGCATTTCTCTGTGCCAGTTACACCCTGCACAGGACTGGAATTCCCAAAGTGTAACAGCCCAGCTTTGGCAGGAATAGACTGGACTACATTCAGATCCAAAGTGGGGTTGAGGGGCAGAGGAAAGGAGTTACTGATATCCTATCAAACTTCTCCAGTACCTGCAAAGCATCTCCTCTAAGCATTGCTTAGAGCCAAAGAAGAATCCACTCGAGGGGTCATTAGAAAAACAAAATCCGAATTTTCTAGTTAAATTGGTACTGTAAGCAATAAAAATCACTACTAACACACTTTTAGATCTGAAATGTCTATGGTTCATTTTTGCTTGCTGAAAGCCAGTTTAAATGGTTGTTTACTGTATTTTTTTTATAATTTGTCAATTGTAGACTATAATTAATAAACTAAAATTTCTGAACAAAGAGGGGCCTCTAGTTTTGCTTTAAGACACCAGCTTATTTTGACATGTTCATAGCTCCTTAAAAAAAAAAACAAACAACAAAACCAATCACTTAACAAATTTTCTCCCTAACAGAGACACCAGAACTAACAAAGCCATATCAATTAACACAACACTAATAAAACTTATCCCCAAACAAATAGCATCACCTAGTCCTGCTAGGGGTTTTTCCCCAATGATTTATTCAGCATCGCCATTGAGGGGCTTCAGACCTCATGTGGGTACTGGGCTTTAGCTTTTTGTATAATCATACCACATGAATACCTCTAGTAAGAAATCCTCTGCCCGATTACAGCAAAGTCTGACAAAGGGACAGATGTCTCCAAGACAAGTTCCTGCATGTTTTATGAAAAATGTGCAGCTAGGAAGAGAAAGAGATCAGGGCACAGGAAGGCAGCAGGAACCCACAACACACACACAGCTCCCACACCAGGCAGGACACAGCCTAAGCCAAAGAGGCAGAATATAGATTCCCCAAATGGTAAAGAAGGGAGTCAGAAAGCACCTGGTCTACAAAAAGCATTCATGGGGGGATGAAAAAAAGACTCTAGTTCTGACCTGCATATAAGCTTTTGGTAGGTAAAGTGCTAGAAACTAGAAACATCAATTTGATCCAACACAGTGGAGGTCCAGATAGCAAAGTCTGTGAACCTGTACTTACCTACAGCTGCCTACACCTGTTTACTTTAAAAGTTTCAGATGAGCTGTAACAGCAGCTCACATGGTTCACGCTTCTAATCCTATCTTGCTACTGTTTTAAACTCCCTAGATTGTCTCTTTCCTGCCCTGTACTTTTTATCCTACCTCTCTTTTTGCTAATGGATGTCAGCTTTTTGAACTGAGGTCAGACTAATGATTCGCTTCAGGTGATTTTTGTCATCGTGCTTCCAAGGAGAGCAAACTGCTTGCTGGAGGCACTGCAATTCGGCCTTTTATTGTCATCATTCCTCAGCAGCACAGCTGGCCTCATAAGACCTAACTGTATCGAAGATCAACTGTGCACAAACCAATTTGATAGAAACAACTGTAACTACTCTCCTGAAAGGCTGAAGTGAAACAGGTGCAGTTCCGGCATCAGAAACAGACCCCAGGACTCTCCGTACTTGGGTATTTTTCCAAATCAGCACACTTCAGATTTTATAAGCACTCTTTTCAGTTTGCAGGTCCTTTAGCTTTTCTCCCAGCTTTCTGTCAGATCTCAGATTTGATTCTTAAGAAAAGCTTTTGGTTTTATAGGTATTACATAAAGGCTCAAGTACTTACCACATTTCTTCTCTCCAGAATGAATACTGTGCAGTAGTTATCAGCAAGACACAATCCACAGACTGACAACACTTCTCTTGATAACTTCTCTTTTGGTTCCTCCTTGAGCTAGAGTTTAAACCCTCTCAACATACACTATATCAATGTTCAGTTTTGTGTTTAAGAAGAGGGAGAAGACTTAAGTTTTTAAAAGTGAAGAGACAGTTAAAAAGGCAGTTCTGGAAATGTTGATAAAATTCTTTTGGAGACATAAACGTCCTTATACATTGCTTGGTTTAGTTATGGGCTGGTTTTTTATTTGTTCAGTTTTGGAGATGGTGGGTAAGTCATATTCCATTCTCATGTGCTTCTCATAAGATAAAGGCATCACAAAAACTTGCACCTGCTGGTGACATCAGAACTACAACCTGACAGTTTTCCAGTAAACCTAAAAGTTACACTCCTACAAGGAAGAGGCAAATTTTTTTTTAAGTAGGCATTAAGAGGAATTTTTTGAAGGAAATTTAGGGTGAAATATCTGCTCTGCAAAGTAGAAGTTCAGATTATATTTCCCCATCTGAAGCCTCTGTCATTTCTGGAACATTCATTCTAAAATTAAAAAAAGTTATTGCTTCTACTGAAGCTCAATATAAGTTAGAAAAAGAATTGCATATTTTCTTAAAAACATTCCAAATATACATTTTAAAAACAAAATGCACTCTAAAACAAATGTCTGGTGAAAGACACTGTTTTAAGCAACCTGTAGCAAGAGCTTTACAAAAGAAAATCGAGGAATGTAGCATATTATAACATGACAATGCTAAAATCCTAAACAACTCACTTAACACTCTTAAGTAGTGTTTTAAATATACATATTTCTTTACAAAACAGTTTAGCAATTCCTTATACCACTTACAGTATATAAATATTTGGATAAGAGGTCATAATGGGAGATGCCAGGGTTTATATTTATTCTCAGATGCTTCAGATTTCTTAAGTGTTTTACTATAAGGCACAATACTGCTAATCTAACAGAAAGGAATAAAAGCTAATGGCAAACCCAGTCAAAACTCCTAATGTGGAATATCCAAGAGAAGAATTCCAGCATCTCTATGCAAAGGAAAAGAAAAAACAAAACAAAACAAAACCAAACTTTGTATTTCTTAAGAAACAGTTTCAATTTGTACATAAAGTGGATCAGGATGGGAACAGGAGCAAGAAGGAATTAAGTAAATTCTTATAAATAGACTAATAAATATATCTTAGCCATAATTAGCCCTTTACCTCTGTTCTACTGAGTTTAAGACTGAAAGAGGTAACCAATGTGCATATACCTAAATAAGTCTACATGCTCAGCACGTGAAGACCACCTAGCACAACTTATTACTGCCAAATTCAGTATAAAAAGCTTGCAAGATGGAGAAAGTCTCCTTTTCTTAGCATCCACTCCGAGTAGAACACCTTACAAGATCAAATTAGTATTTGTTACATGTAACAAAAGTTGCAACTAGCAATTTTTCCATCACAAAAAAAAGAATACACAACATATCCATGAAGTTATTTGATTCCTTCAAGGTTAGATCGCTTTTTTTCCTAAGAATATCCATCTCCAATTACAACAGATCAGAACTTTCAGAACATTTTAACAGTTGTAGTCTTGTAAGTGTTCTCCATGTGTACATACTGAATGTAAATAGTGCATCCAATGTATTTCACTGTTACATATTGTACATTGTTTTCACTGCCTAGTCTTCATCTTTGTTACAGCCCTCTGGAACACAATGACATTGCAACAATGCTTACAGAAAAAGGGTTATTGCATCTTTTTTTTAGGATGAGACATCCAGAGGAGATTTTATAAAATCCTCCTGTGTACAAAATTCTTAGTTATTAGCCCTTTTGGAACACCAGCTAGAAAAGTTTGAAAGGTAAAATAATTTACATTGTTATTTTTTCTGTTCACTAGACAAGAGTCCATACTAATTAAATAAAAAATAATAGTTCTTCAACAGTCCATTCAAGATATCTTCCATGACGCAGTTCAGTGGGAATTTCCATTAGATAGATGTTCTCCATGCCGGTTACTACTGACATCCACATCTAAAAATTAGGAATTAAAAGGAAAATTGTTTGTTGATTTACCATTTTAATATGTCTTCTCTGTTACCTTAATGCAGACTCTGGCAACAAATTTCATATTCATATATACTTAAAGTTCTCAACATTCTCTGGGTAAGTAATCCTTCTATGACACTTTACATCTTTTTTTTGCCCCCCCTCATGTCCAGTTTTCTCCAGCTTGATCAAATTCTATGAAAATCTACCTGCCTTTATTTTTTGAACGCCAGTAGTAACTGGCACCACTCAGTCTGGGCTGCACCATAATACTAACACCAGCTGGAGAAGAGCTTCTTCTAATGCAATGCATGGTGTTAAGGACTGTCCAACAATAAACTAAGTGACTTACCAAGCAATGCTGTGGTTTCACCCGCGTCCTCTTTTAAACTGGTACACTGCAATACAGATTCATTCGTGGAGGAAGCTGACAATTCGCTGACCTCATTTCTATCATCATCTTGCAAAGCAATACTCAGACTTCCAACTGAAACACTGCCACTTATGGATTCAGGTATTGGAACTTCAAGTACATCTTCAGGGTCCCCCTTCAAAATTAAACATATTTAACTGACACTTTAGTCTCCCATCAGGTATCAACATTCCTCCATGTTACCACTTTGTAATCTCACATTATTGGAAAAAAAAATCATTTTTTTAGCTATTATCTGTGCACTCCTGGAAACAGTGTTGAACATTGTCCACTTGCAATGTTGTTGTCTGAACGTAAAGAAACAAAGCCAACCAAAAGAAAAGCCATTTTCAAAGCCACCTCAAAGCCAAGAGCAGCAACAGGAGTCCACCCAGTCAGCCTTTTGGATGGAATATTTTAACACTGTAGCAACAGTATTGCTGCAGTCTAGTTAGGAGCAGGCTCCACTGAGGAAATTTATTGATCCTTTGAATTTGCAGAAACCTCTATTTTTCATGACAGTAGTTGGGCAAGCTAAGACTTTTTTTTACTGGGGTGAGCAAACATTTGACATCAGAACAAACTTCTCTCCTTGTCTACCTCCAGCCTAACTTTAAGTCCGTTCCAAAAATGCAAATATGCTGGCTTGTCACTTTGCAGGAACAAAACATCTACAGCACATGCAAAGGGATTTATTTTGCCTACTGTATAGCATGGCTATTTCTGATCCATTCTGAAACTTAACTCAAAGTCCTACATGTACATTTCTGTTCCTAAAATTAAGCAGACTACCCTCATTGCCATAGCTATACTGATATTATTTATACATAAGCAAGTATATTGCAGTATAAGTAGCTATTCTGTGAGTCTCCTAACAAGTATTTTTCCCTTCCTCAAACAACTAGCAAGGGCCCATCTTAAGATTTAAGAAATTCTAGTCTGATTCTTTATCATCAAATCATCACATTTTAAAATGTACTGAATTTTAATAAGCTACAGAACTGCTACAATTGAACACAAGACACATATGATGCTAATCTTTACGTACGTGGGTGGGGGACATTAATGATTTTCCAAAACTTAGACAGTTAAATAAGCTGAAACTACAAAATTCAGCAATGCTCTACAAAATCAGTCAGACATGCTGAACTGCAGTTCTTTCTCTCTTAAGAAATAGTATAATGAAGAACTAAACCACTTAAGTCCGTCCTTTAAAAAAGCCAGGTAATAGGACTTAGTACCTTCTTTCTACTTTGAGCCTTTAAAATTTTTGAAGTATCTCAAGTACTTGTCTATAGAACTGAACTGATCCTTGAACCTCTTTGCAGAAGGTTTAATATATTTCTATAATAAGGCTGCACATTCTTTTCTGCAGGTATGTCACTCAGCAAGTGCACTGCTAAGAGAAGCTGCTTTGCTTTTTGCACTTTTTTTCTTCGTATCAGTAAAAAAATTCAAGTAATCACTCTACAGACTAGATTGGGCAACCTGGATCAGGCTGAAAACTAAGATAGTTGTGGTGGGGGAAAAACGTTTTCCCCCAGGAGTTATAAAATGGTAACCCCCCAAGGGGGTGGTGACCCTGGGGATTGACCCAATCAGCGCTCCTGCAAAATATAAACATATGACAAGCAGACCGGAAAAGAAGGTGATGTGGTTGTTGTTGTTGGAGAGGTGGCCATGTTCTGAGGCCACGAGGAAAGAGGGGCCTGGAGCCCCACTGGGGGCTGGGCCCTCCCCAGCTGGGGGGCTACAGGGACTTGGAACAGTGTTAGATTGGGCTAAGTATCTGTAGCTAAGAGCTGGGGGATGTTTCTCCACTGTAAGCAGCAGCAGAAGCAGCGACAGAAACAGCAGTGAACGGAGGCTATGGCTGAAAGCCAAGAGATAAGAACTGAAGAAGCAGCAAAGCCGGCATTGCAGCTAAGGAAGAGAGATACAGAGAAATGTCTGATGGAGACAGAGCAGGACTAAGCTCTACAGAGAGAGAGAGTTTGGGTAAGAACTGAAACAAACTCCCCAAACTCCTTGGAGACCTCTCCTAGAGAGGAGGGGTGGTGGACTCCCAAATGAGAGGAGTCCTAAAATGCAGCACCAGAGAGACAGAGAAGAGCTAAGAAGCTCAGGCGTCCTGGAAAGCTGGACCGGGACCACCAGAAGAAAAAAAATCCTGAATGATTTTCCACATTATTAGTGTCAGTAAGACTTGAATGATTGATGACTAAGCAGGATATATTTGCTCTATTTCATTAGAAAAATGAACTGGGCTTCTCTAATTAATATAATCCCATTCCATCTGCTTTCCAAAAGTCATTTTGGCCAACAAGCAGAGGAGGTATTACTCCTCCTGGTTGGGCTTGGTATCAGTATCCACTGCAACAGCATGAATTCAGCAAATATAACTATTCTGAAGGTTTAAGTATTTTGGTTTTCAGCCTGTATTCAAAAGGGTAAGTCCTTCTGCATATAACACAAGATACATCACCTCCAAGCATTGCAAGTGAGAAAAAACAAGCTGCTAACACAACAATATTAAAGTAACAATGGCTCTTTCACATGACAAACATATTGCAACTCTTAGGTAAAGCCTGACTTAATACGCTGAAGCACCAAAATCTGGTATATACATATTACATAGCAAGAGTATTGCCACCTTTGACAAAACAAAACAGTAATTCACAAAGCTCTTCCACAGATCTGCTAAGTCTCTGCAACGAAATAAGAGAAAAGGTAGTCAAAATGCAGACCTAGTCTGTGAAAGGAAAGTCCCTGAAACCAAAGAACACCCCTATTTTTTAAAGATCTCTGTAGATCAGTAGGAGATGAGAGAGGTACATTCATGTCTATGGCATTTTAGTGGAACTCAAGACTATTTATCAACAGTGATCAAGTAACCTACCGCATGTGTCTTCATCTCTCTTTTCTGGTGCTGTCAGAAAGAAATGAGAGCACATCATTTTCTCTACTTAACCGATTTCTGGTGAATGAATTTAGGAAGGTTTTAAGTACCAGCTCATTTACAGGGATGAAAGGCAGGGCATGTGTGAAAGTACACAAACACTATGTAGAAAAACTGGTTCTTTTTCCTTTGAATCGCAGTTCTCAACATCAAATATATGCTCTAGATTTACTGAATTCAGTTATATGTTTGTAGCTTGGACAAACTATCTCACCTCTGATTCAATTTCCTTACTATCACCAGCTGGAGACAGAAAAAATTGGTTATCACAGATTCATAAGATGCTTGATACACTATTTAAGCTCTTACCCATAAAATTCCCTTATTTTTCTGTTTCTCAATTAGTCTTGTATCTTTGCTTAGCTTCTTGAGTCTTGTCAAGTTACAGCTGTTCTCATTCTGAACAGTTACATGAAGTCTTGCCTCCTACAGTGTACTTCTACCTTGAAGATTAAAGTAAGTGTGCAACATACCCAGTATCCCAAAGCTTTGATAACGTCTAGTTTACACATTGGACAAGTTCGGTGGTCCAAAAGCCAAGGATCAATGCACGTTCTATGGAAGATGTGCCTAAAGAAAAGAAATGCCCTTTAGAACTTATCATGAAAGCCACACACTACTCCTTCACACAGTGTGCAAGTTAACAACACATTAGACATAAACTCTTCCTTGGTAACACTGACAATTAGATGTTGCTCAATTTACTAGTACAAACAGTTCTAGAAGCCTTGTCTTTCATGTTTTCTGATGTAAGAGATGTTACTAACCACAAAGACACCCCAGAGTTACCAGTTCAAGAGTGTACCATTCTAATTTAAGCAAGCTCTATTTCACTCCTGCAGTCCTCCCAATTGCTCCCTTGCACCTGCATAGGTGTGAAGCACTACGTGGTCTCGCAGTGCCCTTCAACATCTAACAGGCCAACAAATGGCAGCTTCAGCTCTGCCCCAGAGGTTAAGAAGGGTTTACAGAAAACTCACTCTATTTCTTCAGAAAAACATGCTAAAGAGTAAAGAAGAATTACAGCAACTTACTTGCATGGCAGAATTCGGACAGTGTCTTTCAGTTTGTAGTTCTCGATGCACACAGCACAGTTTTCCACATCAACATCTAAACCCTAAATGTGATAACATGTTTAAGTGTATTACGTCTATATTCCATTACAGAACAACCTTTGTGTAATAGCTTCACAGAGTGCAAAATGTATTAAATGGTATAGCAAATAAAAATATCTCCCTCACTTAATTCAAGATTCTATCAACAGGTGATTTGATCAAGTGTTACCAAACGCTAAAAGCAGCCAAACCTGGATTTCCTACTTTAAATAGCTATACATGGTATCTTAGGTAATATGTTACATCTCGAACATTGGTTTTTATCATGGGAGCTTAGGAACATGTCAGTTTAAAGTAACTATCCAATGAAATAATTTTAAGAGCTCAGCACAGATCAAAGTGCACAATCTAATTCTGAACTAGCAGTCCCAAAGATTTTCAAGTGCTTGAGCAGGAAAAGATTCTCAGGGTAGAATACTGCAAACATCTTGTCCACTTTTTTCTACCACATCCTAACAGATATTCCTTTATAGCTTCATAGTAAAGTATGCAACTTGGGATGGTTTAAAACTTTTCTCCAAGCTCACACTAGGCAGAACACCAAATGCAGTGTTTCTCCACCTCTATTTCTTTCTAAAGGTTAGTATCTTTTCTAACAGGTCTTACTGTCTTTTTGATGCCATGCTTATAGCTGCAGTGCAAATATGATGGGTATCTCCAAATGCAAGAAAAATAATCCAACATTAACTGGGCTGTATAAAACCTAAGTATTAGAATAACAGACAGTGGACAAACTTCTTTATTTTTATCCCCATAAAATAAGTATTTTTGGTGTACCACTTACTGAAGCACTTCAATTTCATTACCACAGACACTCGAATTAGTTCTGCAAGCAAACTTTCAAGTTCAAGGCAACTATTTCCTTCCTCTGCATGCTATCAATTTACATAATTAATGCCTTAAATTCCTAAATAAATCACATTAAGACTGTTTTTTTTTTACATAAGCAAAGTTAAGACAAGTACTTATTGTGTAACAAGTTATTTTTCATTCAGTACAAGAGGCAAAATCCAAGCACACCATATGTAGCACATACTCAAATGAGTGTCCATTTTACAATAATCCCATAAGCTCCTCAGGAAAAATCTACATGATAGCAAAACCACTTTTAATATATTGACCTATTTTTAGTTAAATACCTCAACCTCAAAAAAAGGGATAACGAAAGACTGTACTGTGTCACAACAAAAGAAACAGACTCTTTTTAAATGGCTGAAAATACATGAAGAAAAAAATGTACATTTACAGAGTAGACAGGACTATATTTCCAGACAAATTTACATTAGTTCATGAAAATACCTCTACATCAATAATTTAAATACATTTGCTGATAGCAGGCTAATTCAAATCAAATTAGAAGTGATTTACTAAGCAGAAAGACTATTTTAATAGAGAGATTTTAACTTCTTCTTCTACTGCGCTTATCTAACATGGCATTCATAGGTACCACCAGCACACTGTATAACAACTTAAACTCCTCCATTTTATTTCGTCAAGGGTCTATCTATGGGAAGGAACTCCCTGGTACACTGCAAGAATCACATGATACAAATTATTTTTAGAAGTTTACTGAAAATATTTAAAAGCCGTTAACATATTGCATGTGATTTTCACCATGAGTTTCATCCTGAACCTTTTACATCCTTTTTTTCCTATGCTGATGTTATGCTTTGATATTGCTTTACACATGTTTTGGTTCAATTCCTTCTTTCTTGATCTTGTATGAACAGAAGTATGAATATCTCTCTGTTCACAGCTTGAAATATATGCTAAATTCCATCAAAAAGGAATCTAAATAAAAGTAAGAAACACTCGTAAAACACTACTTAAACATGCTGAATGCATAAAAGGAAAAAGGCAAGGAAGTTCAAAGACAGCTTTGGGTTTAAGTTTCAAAACCGATTTACTAAATGAAGGATATTCTGTGTAGCACAAGATCTTCGCTGAACAGCTTCTGCTGAACCACAGCTTTTAAAGTTTTTACACATCAATGTCCTTTCTCACTTCAATTTTATTACAGGTTTAAAAACAACCTAATCCTTGTTTTTCATCTCTGAGCAAAAGTAAAAAGTAATCAAATAATAAATACTTTCATTTAAGTAAAAAGTAATCAAATAAGACAAGAGTTGGGGGAAAAAGTGTCTATGTAGTAGCAAGAATCTAGTCAGAAGCTAATTTTGCATCTAGCATCAGTGCTGCCTGAAACTCCAACTAAAATATTTTCTTTCAAAACCTTGGCTTTTTCTACATTGCTTATTCTAATACAGCTTAGTTTTTGGCTGTATGCTGTCAAAGCCAACTTTCTGAAAGCTGCTTTACTTTTTAGAACAGATTTCATAACATAAGAAAGGTACTTCAAAAAATTTACATTTCAAGGTAAGTCTACACAGCTCCTTAATGTATTGTATGTCAAAAGACAAAACAAGTGTTTTATTTTTCAAATATATTTATATTTTAAGGCCTTCTGATCAATAAAAAGATTAATGTTCTTTGAAGAAAACAGAACATTACATCACTTAAGAACTGTGCAATCAGTAGATCCCAGGAAGTATTTTGCAATCCACTTGTTGATGTTTTCAAGTGTTGAAAACATAACAATGTTTTCCCATCTTTACAGTACCAGCCTTGTATACATTCTGTATAATCAGATATTATTTGCAACAAAACAGCCTTACATTTCATAAGTAGTTCAAATTTGACTCTTCAGTTTTAAATTCTGCCTTTTAAACAAAGGCCCTAAAATAAGCCTAAAATTGTATGTCACACTGCAATTACGTTGCGAGAGGTTAAGTTTAAATTCTATGAAGACTTTACAACCATTTTTAAAACTTATAACAATAACCAGAGACACTGAATTACCTTTTCTCCACGTCTCACAGTATGCAGCTGAAGCTGGCTGATCGCTCTCTTGGTTTCTTTCCTATGTCCCTTGAAAAAAGATTTTAAGTATTAGTACAGACATTAGTTTCAGGACATTATATTTCAAAGTTTTTAAATACTTTTCATGCAGATTACTAAGTCTTCTGAATGCATCTAAAAAAAAAAAATCTCTGGCTAATTAATTTGTTTACAAATTATTTCCAGCCAGTAGATGTTCAAGAAGAGCAGGTTTTGCACTCCTGGGGCCCGGCAGCACACGTTATCTGTACAATGACCCCAAGCAGTACCAAAGTGAGCAGACCACACCGACACATCCAGCCTTGCATCCTCACTGCTGGCATTAAGGGTCTTTCCGCACATGAAAACTGAAACCTGTGTAGGCTTTAGACGCAATCAGAGCTGAAACAGCACCCGCATAACCAGACCTTCCAGTTAGTCAAGCCCATGAGCAAGCAGACCGTACGTTTTGCACCAGCCTGAGAGCAGGTGGAATCCTGCCAGGCAGCCTACAGCTGGCCACCAGGTCAAAAGGCTGCTTGTAGCTATTAATACTTCCCCTCAGTTAAACACTGTCTCCTACGTTAGACAAAGCTTTGCACTGAAAGGACACATTATGCGAAGGAGATGACAAGAAAGGCTTTACAGACATGATGCACCATACTGGACTTCTGTACAGGAACTCCTAATTATGCTTAGAGGGGAAGCAAGAAAAGAAAGCAGTACTGTATTCCAAGACAAAGTGCCAGCTACTGCAAGAAACTGAGAAACTCAACACTCCCAATTAACAGATGCTGACTTGTCTAGCAGCAACACTCACTAAAGAAATGCCATAAAGGAATAAAAAAAACCCCTATAATGGCAGCTTTTCTCTGTAATAATTACAATTATGTATATAATTTTACAAATGTATAGTGTTGAAAACTGTGATTTTTAAATTTTTATGGTGTTAAAAATAATTAGTCTGAAAGTTCTCCCAGAAATGGACAGACAACCAGCAGCAGAAGCCTATTCCACCTTCTGCAGCACTGCAGGGTTTTCTGCACAGTCTTGTTTCATATTCAGTAGCAAGGAGGTCTTCCAAAGTTTTACTGCTGAACTGGTGTTAGAATAAACCTGAAGATAACCATCCTCACCTTCACTTAGCAGCTACACAGCACCTTGCTTTAAAGCATAACATATTTAACTCCTGAATTTTAATTGTATTGGAGTCCATAAGCCAACAAAAATAAGATTTGGGTTAGAAAAGTGGCTTTTTGTCTCAAAAATTCTTTTAAGATTCCTAACCATATATCTTGACAAATATCTTCACAACATTTTCCGACCTTGCATTGGTTTTGTTTTCAACGGCCATTTAGAAGAGAGAGAATTGAGAAAATGGTATAACCTTTTATTGCTAGACAGTTTCATTTAATTAAGAAGTATTTGGATGACAAGACCAATGACATAATCTATTAAGACTGTGGTACATATTTCTGAGAAACATCACATTCACACTAAAGAAACCCAAAACACCTTAAAACTAAAGCACGTTATATGATATGATGCTTAATAAAGCATGTGAACTTTCCTTAGTGTGAACTACCCAAAAGGCAACAGGAAGAAGCAACTTTCTTCAACAAACAACTGTTGCAACACAGAAATACATCCCTTTTTCTACAACATTTCTTAAACATTTTGTTTTCTTGAAAGTATTCTCATAATATAAGTTCTAAGACTTAAAGCTTAGCAAAAAAGACTCTACGGAACCAACATTTCAGGGAGACCACAAGTTCAACCAATACAGAAGTCCTGTGTGTTATCCTCAGTTATTAAAAAGAGAAATTAAATATCTTCCTAGAAGAGTCCTCTAAGTCCCATACAGAGCTCAGACTCCTGAAGGCAAACAAAAATCCATTCCCTCCTCCCCCAAAATCTACATCTTCAAACAGAAGGAAGGGGAAGTCCACATACAAAGTAGTGACTGAAACAACATTCTTTCCTGGACTGAGGATAAAACAAGAACCATTTGCAAATATAAATAAATGCAACTTTATTTTTCACTATTAGTAGAAAACTATGGTAGAGCTACTGATGACCACAGTAAGAACCTAACCTATTTACAGGAGTTGAAAAGCAGAGGGAAGTGCTATTCTAAGGTATTTTCAAAACTCAGCTGGACTTAGGTCCTCAGTAATTCCATGGAAGTTGCTCTCTTGGTCACAGGAGTCCAGAGGTCCCTTCCAACCTAAATTGTTCTATGATGTAGCACTTCCTTCAGGGAAAAAAAGTAAAGCTGACTTTTTTTTATTCTATCAAAGTACAGGAATATGAAAAGAGCACATGTGGAGCAAAGTTATTCTTTCTTAACCTTCCCAGAACTCTCAGTGCCCTCAACATTTCAGGCAGCCTAAGAGAGGTGAATCTCACCACACATGCACCTTCTAGTCTGCTGCAATTCAGTAACTCTACAGTGGAGTGGTGCAATTACAAGTATCAAAAGCAGTTTTCATAAAGCTTTAGAACCAAAAATTTTACCTTGAACAACTTGTGGGTTTTATTAAGGAAAGAAAAAAACTTACCGTGGTGTCTTTCTGTTAAAAAAAGTCTGGGATGGGAAGTTAATACTTTCAGAATGAAAATTACTGAAGAATGAAAATAACTTCTAATGCCAAAAGGAAGGAAGTTCAGTTAGGTGACAAATCACACAAGAAGCTGCCCTTACTCTGTTGTTGACAAGTGGCTAAATGTATTTCTCACTACTTCATATGAGCATCTAATAATTATAACTAGTCAAACTTCCGATGCCAATCAGCACACTGCTTATTAGCCTCACTAACTACTACTGAGCAGCTTTCACAGTTAGCAAAATAGGAAGGCACAGATCTTCAAGAATGCATCAATAAACAATCAAAGTTAGGCAACTGATTTGACAAAAGGAGGAGGTAAATACTCTTATGCATCATCAGATCCATTTACCTGGTTTCCAAACTGTGATCCTGTATACAGGAAACGTTGTATATAGTAAAATATGAGCCAAGCAAGCGATATAATCATCATGGTGATGAAGGCGATGGCTACAAACACAACTGATTGACCACTAATATATTCCTGCACATGTCGTGTGCCAACAACAATAGTCATTTTTACTGGAATCCCTCTTCGTACTGGCTCCAATATCTCTATGCCTTTTGGATAGCCAACCATTATCACCACTGTATTTCCTGTTCCTGTTGGAGGGGGAAAATAAAGAAAAAAAGTCAGTCATCACAGTAAAACTGTAGGCATTCTTGCTTGATGGTAATTTGGCCTCTTCAGTTTAAGATCAGGAAACAAAGTTACAGGAAAACCTCCAATGCTTTTTTCCCAGGCATAGCAGACTTGATAGAAAGTTTACTAGTAAAGAATCCCTTATTTATTTTCAGAAACTCTCAAACATGACATAAACTACAACAGATGCATCTCTACTGTTCAAGGCCCTATATAGTCATCCTTCCACACACTGAGGTGAAATGTGGATGCCATGCAAAAAAGCTAGACAAGTTATACACATCTCATCTTGAAGCTGCTTAAGTTCTAACTTGCAACTCAGGAACAGCTGGTTTTTTATTTGTCAGCATGGGAATTTTAGCTGCAGATGGAGACAGTATGTGAATATCACAAAAAGAGACACATTCAATTTAGTTTGAATCTGAATCCATAGCACAATGACACTGGATATGTAAACAAAAAGAAAAGATGATTCAGATATTTAATAATAAATTACATTAAACACTGAAATACTTAAAAATTCTTTAATACTAAATATGCAAAATGTAATGAGACTTCACAACAAGGACTTGTCAAGAAATACTCTGGGACTCTTTTGGGAGCATTGGACCAAAGGATTTTTCTTATACATTAGAACTCTAAAGCACTCAATCTGTATGAAAAAAACACCTAATTTCAAAAAACCCCAAAACCTTTAGGCATCATGTTGCCACCAAAACCAGTAAGGATACTGTCAAGACCAACTAGCCAAAACTAAAGACTCTCTGTGACTAGAGTTTTACTCTGTTTTTTTCTGGAAGCATCTCCAGTATTGTCTCAGAAACATCTAACCTAAGTATTAAAAAAAATTACAAACAAATGTACCTGTTAAAAATGTCACATTTTCACCGGTCTATGTTATTTTTATTTGAATGGCTCTTACTTTGTAGGTACCAACACTGCTACAACCCTTGGTAAGTCATGGCTTTATAGTTTACTTTGCTCTCCTACCTCTGAGAAAAAGTGAAACTAATCTTAATTCAGAGAGAAAGGAAGAAAAAGAGGGATTTTCCTAGCTGAAAAACTACAGCTGTAATGTCACAGTTACCTTTTTAGATTCACAAGATTACCTACCTGCAGCAAGACCTTCCACTGAAGGCTTAAAGCCTTTTTCCCCTCCCAGCTGCGTTAGATTCCCTACTGAGAAGCTATGTCAAAAGAAAGTGTTTCCTAATTTATAACATTACATCAAATGGGGACTTTCAAAATCCAAAGCTGCATTCTGGACTCACATACCTCTCTGCCTACTAAGACAAAGAGTTATTTGCCTAAACTATTTACCCCAAATCCCTTTAGTTGAGACAGCTGTGGCTGTGACACCTTGTCAACCTGGCCACTCTGCTAACAAGCCAAGGGGAATTTGCAGAAGTTTCACTTCTGTATGTAGCAGCTCCTCCCTCCATAAGGTGCAGACGGCTTGCTTTGGATGAAACACTAAAGATGAGTAACCCTCCTATCTCAATGCCAGTTACCCTTTCTCAGCTTCACCTTGTGCACCTCTGATTCAACCTCTGATCACCTACTATAAGAATTGTTATACCCCTGTCTGCCAGATCCAGACCCAGCAAAAGAGCAGATTTTCTGAAGAGAGTTATGTTTCTGGAAGTTGTGAGGATGGTGCAGAGATACACACACAAAAAGAAAATATGCTAATGGAGAAAGGCCCAACTTGTGCCTCCCCTCAGGCACCCCACTCTGCTGACCAGAGCTCCTGCTGCCTTGCCTGGTGGGTATGCTTGGAGACACAAAGCAGAAAAGCTGAAGACAAACAGGACAGGCTCCACTAATGAGTTCTGCTCACCAACAACATGCCAATCCAAGTTATCACCTGTTATCACAAGTCCAAGCATATTAAGAATTGGTTAATCAATATTGTTCTCCTCTCTGAATCAGCATGAAAGCATTACCAGAGAGAATCATGAATTTCAGAGAAGACTGTGTGAAGCACTCTTTGCTCTCTGACCCTGCACAGGGAGTTAACAAGAAAAGAACACCTAAAAGTAAGAATTTATTTCACATTGCTGAGAACTGCTATCCCCATACCTAAATCAAGAGATTAGGTCCAATGTCCTTACTCAACTGTAAGAGTTACAAGTAATGGCAGAGGTGCCTAAGGATGGCCAGGGAAGGGTACAGACGTGTTGGAAAGATTTATGTGGTTTCATTCAAGCTTGGAGAAGAAAAGGAAGTTTCAAGATTAGAGACAGCCTGGATTTTTCAATCAATAAACATTTCCACCTCAGTCCTGAAATCTCAAGTCAGTTTAATCTTGCTATCTAATCCTCCATGCGATTTCTAACAAAGAATTATTCTAAACCCCCACAACAATAAGTAATGCCTTTCTCTGTTTTGCCACTAGCATGCCCAACTACCAGGCAGTTTTTTCCTTGAAATCAGGCTACTTTTACATAATGGTTGCTAGATACTGTGGCACCTTCCACTTTTAGAATTAACACAAGCATGCCATAGATTTTTAAATAAATGTCCATTAACAGTTTTAAAGACTTGGTGATGAACCTGCCATTAAAAATACATGCAACTGAACACAGTGGCCTTGAAGGTCATGAGACAGAAGGGGGGAAAGAAAAAAATAATTGCAATCAACGATTACAAAAGGAACAAGAGCAGTCTCAGAGAAGCAGTTGCCCTGAGCAGCATGTAAGACTAAGGGCTTTAACTCATTCCTTACTAATTTTAGCCTTCTGTTCTGAAACACGTTATTCAAAGACTGAAATGATGTTGAATCATTCCATCAGCTTCTTCAACTGCAACAAAACCCAGAGATCTCAATTCACATTTATAAAGAAAACTCCAAGTGTCACATATATGTACCTACTGAAAGTAAGTTTTGTTGGCTTTGCCTTTCTACGACTTTCTAATTTTACAATAAATAATCTACGTTTTTACTCTGCTAGAGTAAACTTGTTTTCTCATCTAGGTTTGATTGATGCTTCAGTGAAACTGGGTAGATTTAAAATTTGGTCTGTGCTTTTTAACATTATCATGGCTGGCAGATCCTTAGGATACTTGCAAAAAAAGGCAAATCTGGAACTCTGAAGATGAAGGCATGTTTCCTGCCAGCGCACAAAGGTCAGTTTTACTGCTAGCATTGCTAGTCTTTTCTTGGAAGAGGAAACCAGCACTCACCTGATGAGGAAAAAGTAGGACAGATACAGATTCCAGGCATCCCAAATTACAACATTTATTCCCATTCATGCACTTAGAGACAAAAAAGATAATTTTCTGTCATCTGGAAAACGATGGCAGAAACACTCTAGTTTTTGTCCTCCTGAGAAACATCAGAAAGCTCCCAGAGTTTGACCATGTTAGTAAAAATGTTTAAGGTCAGTCCATTGATTTATTTAAGCGTAAGCATCCTACTAATACTGCCACAATTAACACCGAATGTTCTCTTGAGCTCCTGGTCCAAACAAATGGCTGTTACCAGCACACTAACAATCCACTGACAACCATCTACCCCAACCTCATCTCATCAAATCCCTGGTGCATGTTGTGTTTTCACCTGATGCAAGAAGCAGGATGCATAACCACTGGTACACATACTTTTTTCCACATGAGTTTCCAACACATATGCACTTTTAAGTATAACACAGATTATACACAACATATACTCCTGCTTCTTCAGAACAACATTAGCAGCTCAACATCATACAGTCACTAAGTTAAGCAAGCCACTAATTTCAGTTCTGTCCTTTCAGTATTTACAGTACCACAAACTTTCAGTAGAAAACAGCAGTAATACAGAAATCATGCACCACTTGAGAATCCTGAGTGGTGCTGCAAGCAATGTAGCAAACAGTTGAACTACATGCCAAAATAACCCTAACTGCTGCTTTGGAGATGGCAAGAGCTTATAGAATTATGAGTACAAAGTAATTTGCATCTGTTTTGTTCAATATACATCCATAAAAAAAAAATGACAATGAAGTAAAGAACTAGTTGGATGTATTTTGGTAAATCAAAGACCCTTTTCTTTATGTAGCTAGAGTCATAATCTCAAATTAAGTCTCAAGCTTCCCTTAAATCCACAGGCCATGAACCAAAGCCCTACCTCAGACTATGAAAGACCTACCTCAAACTATGAAAGCCAGTCCCTCCCACTCCTGTGTGTCAAGCACAATCATATTTTAATTCCACCAGTCTTCAAGGTAACTTATGTTCTAATTAGAATCACCAAATCCTAGTTTGAGGGGGGATTCAGAGATGGCTGGATGTGTGAACTACAATAGAAAAAAATATAGAACCAGAAGACCCTGTTTTCTTTCCACTGCAATACACCTCTGCCTCCCCCTAATTTCTCAACCAGAACTGAGCCTCTGACTCTCCTTAGTCTGGTCTCCACAATACCTCACACCTTGTCTCTCCAGACTCTTCTCCAGCCTGCTTCCAGCTAATATTTACATGCAATACTTGTTTTGGTTTTGGAAATTAATTTGAAGCTTTTGTTTAAAGTTTGCCACCATCACAAAAATGAACAGATTTAAGATTGCCTGCAAAGTCTGTAAAACTGAAGTTTATGTTATTGAGATACAATAAGTGAAAAATACCTTGAGTCATTTGGGTAAAATGAGTGTTTTCCATTAGAAAAAATGTCCTCAACCACACATGAAGTTGTGTCACTATTACTTTGCTAGAGGAGGGAAGTCATTCAGCATTTTGAACAATGTAATTCAGACAGAGAGCAAAGGCCTGAAACACATGAGACACACCAGTTAAGTCACAATTGAAGAATCTTCTTTTAGAAGGAGGGACAGGATTGCAAGGCTACATATTTAAATTCTCGACTCCCTTGTTTCAAAACCGTAATTAAGGGCCCTACTCACTGCACTCATGAAGCTTACAAGGTATCCAAGAAAAATACAGACTATTTAGAATATTTGCCCTTTATCAAATGCTTTGACATCAGCTACAACAAATGATTTCTTCACCTACTCAAGAACTTCTCTTTCTATTCAAGCTGAAAGGTGTCAAAAACCACCAAAAATCCTACAACAACAATAGCACACATGCATCACACACATCCCAGAAAATTCAAAGGCCGGGTTTTTCAGAAGGAGAATGAAAAGATGACACTGGAATCAGAAAAGCCACCTGTTTATCATCTTCACATAATTTAGGCTGCACCTCTACCAGCCATAAGCACTGTTCCACCTCACACCATTTTCAGGGCCACTAATTGCAAACTCATTAAGTGGATTTTACTCATGCATATAACTCCACTCCTTAGTTACTGCACTGTAGATTTCCCAGAGTATATATCCTCAGCACCTTCCCAGAAGCAAAGTTTGCTTCCTCATGTATCAATTCACAAATCCCTTCACAGGAATGGAAAACCTTAATTGTGTAAAATACAGCTTTACCTTCCACGTTCTTCCCTGCCATTCTTCCACAGACTCTTTTTTCTCACTTCAAAAAGCCTAATATTTAAAATACCAGCAGTAGTTCTTCCATATATTCCCAAAGTACACTAAAAATATTTGAACATTTACATGTCTGAAAGTTTCGACCATGAAACAAACATCTATGACTGCATCAGAGCTTGTATATATTGGGATATATTATTATATTCCCATTCAAACCATTCTAAAGTCCAACCTGCACTTGTGAAATCAGTATAAGTACAAGTACACTATTGTATATATGCACTATACTAAATCATACTCTTTATATAGGCAGAACTTTTATCAGCAACATTCTGCCAGCTTAAGACAAAAAACCCCAAACAGCAGTCAGAGAACACTTCTCTTTATGCCACTGACAGATAACAAGTCCAAACCTGAGCAGTAAGCTCAAGAAGGTCTTCTGTAGCCAGAGACAACAGCAGAAAAGAGGAAACTTAAAAAAAAAAAATAAAATAAGCAAGATGAGAAAAGGAGGAAAAGATTCAACAAGAGAGCAAACAGTATTTGTGAGAGAATTCCATGCTACAATGGGCAATGGAGAAGAATGCGGAAAAAAAATTTGTACTGATTGGCCAATACAGAGCGACAGCAAGAAATAGAAGCTGGTAAAGAGGAAAGAATTATTACACAACAACGCATCTTAATTGCCACATGGGATCAAAATCATAGGTCTATTGTACCTGCATCTCATCTCCACTTTCACAGTAGATTAAGAACATGAGATGGGCCAGGCTGATCCCAAGCAACCAGCAGGCTAAGAGTAACAGTAATCAATCCCCAAATTGGTGCCCCTTGATATTCCAAGGAGGGACTTGTTTTCCAAATGATAAATGACATGTGTGATAGAGCAACAGCTCCCTAACTTAGTTTTTCAGCTCACTACACTAGGAAAATACGTTTGTTTCCTTTAGAAAGGCATTATGGTTCTATTTCAACCAGGTCCCTGGTCTTTCCCTTCCTCATGACCGAGGATGAGGATGAAACCGTGAGCATTACCAAACTCATTCTATCAAAAAGCCATGTGAAGCACACATCTGCAGAATTTTTTACTTAGTTTGCTTTGTCTTTGCATCCTCCTTTGAGGACCTCCCAGTTTCTCAAAAATCTACAAAAGCAAACATGGATTTTATTACTGAATTTCGAGGCTCTTTTCCCCCTTTGATTTAAGCATTTGATGTCGTCATGACCATAAAAATTCAGCAAGGCTTTAGTGTCATAGCCCAAGCCGGGACTGCGGTGACAGAACACGTGGATTCCTATCTTGGCAAAAATCACAGAACCCTTCACAGAACCCAGGCTACATAGCAGCAGCATGCTCAAACAAGCCAACATCCTTCTTCAGGATTCAGTTTTCCTACTCCATTCGCAAGCGTTTAAGGATTACCTGATGCTTACACCCCTCTCCCACCCTTCACAGACCTGCGCAGGAAGGACGATGAAGCTATTACAACAAAGCCTGTACCAAAAGCTATCTCTAATAGCTACGGCTATGCCTTCAAAGACACCTGAAGGCATCTTCGGGATACCTGGTGTGTTTCCACACGGTCTGCAGAAAGCGGCCTACCTGCGACCGCTGCAGCCACTCTGCCAGAGGGTGCCAGGCAAAAAGGTATCCCTAAAGAAAACCCAAGGCTCCCACCGCAGTCTGTCACACGCTGCCCAACCTGAAGGCTCCGCCGCATCTCCCCCTCGACACCTGGGCCGTAACTTGGGAGACAGAACACGGTCCCGGCATTTTCCCTAGCGTGGCTTACAGAAAGATAAAACAAACCCCCCCCTGTACCATTTTTACAGGGATTTCTGCCTTCCCGCATCCCCATCCCTCACCGCGCAGAGCCGCAGCACCGATGCGGACCGGCGCTAGACAAAGCCATCCTCCCAGAAACATCCCCCCGAACCCTCGGCGAGCGCCCGGCGCCCTCCCCGCTCACCCAGGTGGGACATGGACACGGTGCTGTTGCCGAAACGGGCCTCGTTGTAGATGACCACGGCGGCCGCCCGCTTCCGCGCCGCGTTGGTGACCTTGTCCTTGAAGGTGCAGCCGCCGCGGGCCACCAGGGCGATCCAGGGCTGCGGGTCGACCTCGGGGGGCCCGCGGCCGCCGGGCGGCAGCGGCACGTCGTAGTCGGTGTCGGCGGCGCAGCCCTCCATGTGACGGGGCGAGGCGCCGCGGGGGATGCCCACCAGGCCCTGGGCGCTCTCCTTGGGCGAGCTGTCCCCGTAGCGGCCGCTCTCCGTGTTGCCGCGCACGGTGCGGTTGCTGAGCGGCTCCACGTAGGCCGTGCTCACCCACGCCGTGTACCACTCCAGCGCCCGGGCGCCCGCGCACGGCGGCGGCGGCACCCCCAGCGCCACCAGCGCCGCCGCCACCAGCGCCAGCCGGGCGCGCCGCACCATGGCCCGGCCGCCCCCGCCACGGACACGAGGAGTGTGAGGAGGTCGCTCCGCCGCCGCCGCCGCCGCGCTCTGCCCCGAGGCCGCCCCGCGCCGCGCAGGTACCAGCAGTGCCGCCCCAGGCGGAGCCCGCCCGCCACCGCGGCTGATGGCGAGCAGGGGGCCGGGCCGCCCCGCCCCGCGGCATGACGGGAGAGCGGGGGGGGCCGGGCCGGGCGGGCGAGCGCGGCGTGGGGACTGAGGCGGCCGGGGCGTTGCGACACCCAGAGAGTCGATTACCTTGGAAAAGACCTTCGAGATCATCGACTCCAATCTATGACCGAACCACCCTGTCAACCAGACCATGGCACTAAGTGCCACGTCCATTCTTTCCCTAAACAACTCCAGAGACGGTGACTCCACCGGTTCCCTGGGTAGCCCATTCTGATGCTTAATCACGCTTTCTGTGGAGCAATTACTCCTATCCTCCTATTGTCCAACCTAAACCTCGCCTGGCACAGCTTGAGGCCATGTTCCTCTTGTCCTGTCACTGGTTGCCTCGTAGAAGAGGCTGCCCCCCACCTGGCTGTAGAGATAAGTGATAAGGTCTCCCCTGAGCCTCCTTTTCTCCAGGCTAAACAACCCCAGCTCCCTCAGCCACTCCTCATAAGACTTGTGTTCCAAACCCTTCACCAGCTTTGTTGCCCTTCTTTGGACACTCTCCAGCCACCTTCAATGTCCCTCCTGAATAGAGGAGCCTGGAACCGTACACAGTACTTGAGACGCAGTCTCATCAGTGCCGAGTACAGGGGGAGAATCACTTTCCTGGTCCTGCTGGCCACACTGGTCCTGATACAAGAAGATGCCATTGCTCCCGGTCAGACTGGGGCTGGTCTGGGGGCGCAGCTCAGCCCCCTGCGCGAAACCAGTGCCTGAAGCGCCTCCTGCACAGAGAGTGTCCGCTGCAGCCAACTTGGGGCTGCTTGGCCTTGGACCCTGGGATGGGCGTCAGTCCCGAGTCCTGTCTATCAGCCTGAGCAGTGACATATGTGTGAAGTTAAATGAGTCACTACTGAACACTCCAGGGCACACCTCGCCCTCATTTGAGGGTGAAGTATGACCTCCTGAGGAGTGGAAGGAGGCTGAAGCGCCAGAAGCAAGGACAGACAGAAAGAAGGAGTGGTCAGAAGCCAGGAACAGAGCGGTGCACAGCCATGCAGGGGAAAGGGGTCGGAGCTATGCACATTCAGATATAAATGGTACCTGTGCTGTTGTGCTGAGGGGAGCTCACTTCAGAAGGATGAAAATGGTGAAAGAGTCAGTACTGTGTCTGGAGGAAAACGTATTTAAATAAAAAATGAAGGTACTGAAAAAACATGATCATTCTATGGATTCATTTTCCATTAGAAGTATTTGACATATATCTCTTCTTAAATAAATACATTTAAAGTCTTACCTATTCTTTCACAGAAGACATCTGCACCTTTTCCCAGCTTCTGAAATAAATTGCTTGTTTTCATGAGCCTTTTTTAAATAGTCTCATATACGCGTTTTCCTTCGGAAGTCAACAACTGTGTGATTCTATACTGTTACCTATGCTGTCAAACAACATTGTCAAACTTTGTCAATGTCCTTCCTAATCATGATTATATGTTGGGGCTGCTGAGGCAGATAGGGTCTAGTAGAGCCTGGAATAGTTTGTGCAGAAGATATTGTCAGCAAAAGCCATGAGCTCAGTGAACTGCCCTATTCTGTGTCAACATCAAGAACAATATGTTCCCATTTCTGTTCCAGAGTAAGTGTTTAAACAAACAAACTAACAAACACCTTCAAACTCAATGTATTCCTTAAAGCAACTCTTTAGCGTTCTACCAAAATAACACTTGGCAATGTTAGGACTCTCTCCAAAGGCACTGAGCATTGTGAAAACAAGTTTAAAGTGGCAAAATCAAGACAACAGACAAGACTGAGCAGACAGAGTAATGTGGAAGGAGCTGTGGAGAAGTTGGAAGTTGAAGGAAGAACACAGTAAAACTAGAGTTAACAAAAAAAATAGGGAAAAGAGGATAAGGAAACTGAGGAGCATATAACAGAATGTTAGAAGGGAGAGGGTGTGTGGAGGTGGTAGCAGAGAAGAGGCAAGTAAAAGGTGAGCTGCACTGAAGTACTACAAGTAACAGGCAATTCAGAAGAAGCACAAATTCAAATTTTGCTTGGCAAAAAAAAACAGATTAAAAAAAAAGTAACAGTACTTTAGTGATTCCAAAAATGTTCAAATTAGATTTTTTTGTAAGTAAGTGAAAGACACTTGGTATAATCAGAACAGACTTCACTCTGGAAATGACACAAAAGTGAAAAGAGTAATTAAAAAGGAAAAGAACAGCTGCAGGAAATGATCTTTTAAAAATATGAGTTACTGGAAATAGGAATTTGATGTTGACTGTGATTTGTACAGGTTAGGGAACTGTTGTCATGGTTCTCACAGTGAATGTAGTCCAACCAGGAGCAAGAGAAAGTCTTAAGGTGTGAATAGGTAACACAGGCTGTTATTCTATTCTAACATATGTTGCTATTCTATTTTATTCTGTTCTATAACCTTTATTGGATATTAAATGGGAATTTTAGTATGAGAGGCTGAATTTTGTTGGAAGGAGATGGTGCAGAAAAGCAAGATGAAAAGGTAAATTGTCATCCTTGGCTTTGAGAAAATATGGGCAGAGGAAATTGGATGGCAGAGAGCAAGCTGTAACAAGAACTTGTAAGAGCAAGGCTGGCAAGGGAAGAAATAGCACTGAGGAAACTTCCAAAACACCATTAATGCACACCCGAGAGATGAGAGCTCAGTCCCTACATGCAGAAAAGAAGAGAGAACTTCAAAAGTTACATTTAACTGTCACAGTGAAAGCTCACGGTAAAGAGATGATGAAGGAATGATAAAAGGTGCTTGGCTAGGCTTTTTTCACTAGAGAAAAGGCAGATCTGAGTCTCAGTTCCCATAAATATTTTGAGAGAAATTAGCTTGGTTCAGGAAAACTTGGGGGAAAAAAGTAGATGTTCAGGTCAGATAGAAATTATAACGGTTGTTAGCAGAAGGTCAGTTACTCTGGCTAATGATGTACTGAAAAATATTCTAATACAGTTTCCACTTTTAAATTTGTTTTATTTGTATTTTTTCTCCATGGGCATTTTGTTAACAACTTTCAATATTTTTAGAAATCAAAATACATTGCAAATGACAATACATATCCAGAAATGAGACAGGTTGCATTTCATCCACTGAAGTGATGAAAATTTCATCAGAAACGGAGCATTCTTTGGTTAAATAAGAACAGCAGTTCAAACTAGCTGTACTTAAATGCTGTACATGCATTACTTTTGCACAAATTAGCAAAAAGTGAGAACCCAACTTTTCAACTTTGTTTTCCTTTTTTCAGCAAGTATACAGAAATGACTAAATACATCTCTTAAATATTGCAAAACCACAGTTAGAGTTTTAAACATGTTGCACAACAAGGTTTTTTGGGGAAGCTACAGAAATAACTAAAAAAGAGAACACTTAGAAATTACACATCAGCTAGTTGAAATGCTTAATGAATTCATAAGAGCTTATCAAGACCTTCTATGAAATGCTTGTTTGATGTAATGATTAAAGCACAACAAATAAATGGTATTTTTATTTTTTGCTTGATCTGAAGCAAGATCAGACTCCACAGTCTTAAGGAACTATGATTTTATTATATTTCAAATAACACTCTTTGGGTTAAAAGCTTTCACAAATAACACCATGTGATGACCAATATCACTTGAGACATTCGTCAGTTTAAAGAAAAACTGGTATTCGCATATAAATAATAATGTAAATCCCAATTAAGCAAACTACTATCACCTCCCCTTTTTTTGGTCTGGAAAATTCCATTCAAAAATCTGCAGGTCATATTTTTGATAAATTTCTACACACTTTCAAGGACTTCTATGGTAGCTATTCCTTGGGTGAAGGAAGCATGAAATGAGAACAGGTGATTTAAGACAGCATTTCTTCACGAAGCTCCTTTTGTCACTTTACATGCCATCACCATTTCATGTTTTGAGGTTCTCTCAAGAGCCTCATGGCTGGTTCATATAGAAAAACTTCTTGATGAATGTGTCACTTTACAATACAGAAGTTACTCCAATTAATCTATGTATCCAGGGAGACAGCGTAAGCAGGTAGGGTGTTGTAAATTCAAAACCTTTTTCAGTACACACTAACTTCTTAAACCATTAAAGCTCTACTGGACATCATTGACACAATGCCTTACTGCTTCAAGGCAAGTTAATAAGTTAATGAATACGACACAAGACTATGTTACTGTTGCCAGGGGACGTAAGTGAAATTGAGAGTATAGTAACAGCAGCATTTCTAAAATTCTTCCTCTCTTCTTCAACTTGTTTAAACATTAACTTTTTACTCTGAATTTGTGTGTATGTGTTTAGGGGTGGGGCACAGAAGAGGCATTTCAGGCTCTGGAAATAGTAGTGAACTGGGATAATGAAACATGTAATTATAGTTTCACGGAAATGTTACACCTGCAGAAATTCCCTTACAAGGTTTAGTACTCTTCCTGTTGAACTCAGATTTAGAAGTCCCATTAATCCTAATGGGTAAAGTTATCAAATCCATAGTGGACAAAGATCTCCGTGGCAAAATGATATGAATCAAGGAGGATTTCACTTGATGATATTCTATACTTGTATAGGATGGGCCATTTTGCTTCAGTACTACACAGTGCAAGATTCAGGGGCAAACTCAAATGGGAAAATGCTACTTATCTGCCAAGAAAAAAAAAAGAAGGAAATAGATTGAGGCAGGATGCTTCCTCCTTTTGTGTAATTACCTCTGCAAAAGATCTGCACTGCCAACAGAGTCTCTGGCAATAAGACAAGGGAAAAAAAAAAGCTTAGTGAGTATCTAAACAATGTTTTCCCCTCTCCTTTGCATTTGATTCTTACAGAATATCAGGAATGATAGTGATGTGTGGAGTCCTGAACTTACCCAAGGGCTAAGTGGCCCCTGGTAGTTAAACCAGCATAGTGCCCAGCACTGTTGTGGGAACGACTCCCTCTCTCTCTGCCCGAACCAAAATAAGCTCAGCTACACTTAATTGGCTTCCAGCTGATCATGGCTCACACAGCTGCCTCTGAGCTCTGCCCAGGGATTAACCTGTACAAGCTCGGGCCACTCGCCCAGGCACCCAAGTTCCTCCCCAGCCCAGATGTGGTGTGGACTGATGTCTAGAGCTCAGGTGCACTCCCAGGGATGCTGGAAGACCTTCCCCACAGGCACAGATACCCCATCTCAATGTATTTCTTTCTTATATGTAACAGGGAGAACAGCTGTATCATTTTCAAACTGTGTAGTGACTTGGCTGGTTAGCCACGGGAACTTTCTGTGATATCCTTAGGAACTGCAGAGTAAATTTTCCAGGAGGACATCTAGAGAAAGGGCTGAAGGTGATTAAAATACCTTTTAACTCTTCTGGTATTATCACATGAGATGCCTATTAATAATGTGTTGCAACAAAGTTTTCACCTTCCACACTAGGAAAATGAGTTTTTTGTGGCCTGAAATACCTAATATATTTTTTAAAAAATAAATTCTTTAAAAATATAAATGCATGAACAAGCCCTTTAAATCTTGGTAAGGAAACAGAGTTAAGGGACTGCTCCACCCCTCAGTGAGTTAGTGAGGGTTTACAGAAAATCAGTTGCACAAACGAGTTAAAAATAAAGCAGTAGCTGGAGAAGGGAGGCAAAAGAAATTGGGACTACAGGCTATTAAAAATACTTTTCCTGCCTCAACAGGAATAGGCTAGCTGGGAACATTTACTTAAATTCTTCTTATGACAGTGTTTATACTTGTATTGAGATAATCCTCGTAGGGCTGATTTGATTTGGCCCTTAATGTGTTTAACCAGCTTTGTGTCAGTGAGAAACGAGTTATGTTGGAGCTGCGTTCTTTGAACTGTTTGCATTTTTTCTACTAAAATGGAGAAGTTCTACTCAATTTCCAAGTGAAATATCAAATTATCTAACTAGGGAAAAGCACACGTAGAAAATACAAGTTAGCAAAAGAGGACAGCTTTAGCATAACATTTTTTAAGAACTTAAATACCTAAATTTGCAGCTATTCAGTTTCTCTTAGAGTATGTACAAATCAAAGGAGACCAAACAGCAGTAATATCTCCACAATGCATAGATGGTTCTGAGTAGGCAATTTGCTTTTTCAGAATATTATATTTAGCACATACTGTAGTTTCCCTGTGGGTGCACAGCAATAGAAGTCAAAACAAACAGATATGAAGCATTTTTAAACAGCATTTAAGATGACGCGTTGCCTGCTTGAAATGACAAGTTTGTACATTGCAGGGTAGGGCTAGTATCCGCCACTCCTTTATAATTTGAAAGTCTGTGTTGATTTATTTTCACTCTGCTCTATGTCAGACAGGGCTATTTTGAAGCCTTTTGGGAAAAGAAAAGAAATATCACTGTAAAGTAACCATCCAGCATGAAATTTTAAAAGTGTTTGGAAAGGAAATTCAGGAGATTTCTATCTCAAAGCACATTCAATCACCCTTTACTTGGAACCGCTTTTAAATACTCTTCTACTGCAATGGCAGAACCTTCTCCATACCAGCTTTGAAGCCAGATGTGCTCAATGTTCATTTTCATGAAGAACCACTCATAGCTACGAGGCCACTTTCTTACCACTGGGTGCCTGGAAAGACAAAGAAAAGGGAAAAAAAATTAAAAGATGTGCCAAAGCATATGCATAGTCTCCTTTTTTCTTCAGTTCAGTGTGTTCAGCCAGAGGGAAACCTGAGATCCGAGAACCACCACTATTCATCTTTTTGGCCCTCCCTTGCTGTAAGGTTTATGATCTTCCACACCCCAGTCCGGGGAGAACTGCAACACAGGCAGCCAGCAAACACCACCTTCCCCATTGCAGAACCCCATCTCTAAAGGCAGATGTTGTTGGTCTCTAACTAAGTGAAAAATAGTTAGAGGAGACTGAATGTGTGTCAGGCTTGTGCTTGTACCTGTTCAAAGGAAACAGTGTTCTGAAAATACTACACCTTTGGTAGCAGTTGTGGTGTGGCGGGAGAGCTAATAAAACTGGGTAGCAGGTAGAGCACAGACTCTGAGCTGTCAGCTCCTACAGCTCCTGCAGTCCCTTGGAGCACCTATGACTGTGGCATTGACAAGTGGTTCCAGATGCTGCTGGCACCGGATAGGGTGTGCCCAGCAGCCCTCACCCTGTTGTTCTGGCTTTTGCACCCCGACAATGGAGCATTCTCTGCGGAGGTGCTGCTGGACTGTGGCACACATAGAAATCTAATTTCTACAAAGTTTGTAAAAAAATGCTCCTGTGCCAAGATGGCCCCGCCTGTCCGCGGCCTCGGTTTTGCTACTGATGGCACCCACTGACAGAGTCCCACCCTAACCCCTTCCCATGGGTCAGAGAGAGTATTGCCTCTGGGCTGTTTTGGATCACAGCTCATCCCAGTTTCCCAGCAATGTTTGATTGACCAGGCAAGGTGTGCCTGGAGGACCATCTCTGGCAGCCTGTGTGGGAGGTGCATGCCCTAGCTAAGGTTCAGGCTTTTCGTGCCTGTAATTCTGGAGACCCACTGGAGGGCATGGAGGCACACCCTCTTTGTGTGTGTACACCTCTGGGTTGTGCTCGCATCTTTCAAAGGAGACTGTTCGGTAAGTACTGTGGCTTTGCAGCAGCTGGTATGTCAGAAGAGGCAATAAAACCCATAAGCTCCACCCTGAAAATATTTGTAAGCCCAAAGGCAGCAGAGCTCTGCTCTGTCCCTGAGTAGGAGGCTGTAGCTGAAGAGCAATACCTGTCCTAAAGTGGGGTAGAATCATTAAAGATAACAAATACACCCTGGATTTATGGAATGTCTCCTTGCAACCAGATGAAATATTTTCATAATCTCCAGATTATAAACTACATGCCTTATGAGAGTCCAATACTAACTAATTGCATTTCCATATTTCGTTTCCTCAAGAGTTAAAAGGAAGTCTGTCATTCCAAACCACACAGGAGCCAACATGCTTCATGGCCCCAAAGTAAAGATCAGGCTTGTTACTTCTCAGATTTTCTGTACCACATTTGTATATTTGTCTCAAACCTGTGGGTTGCACTCTACTGTGTGCCTGTTAGATACAGACCTGGAAAACACTGCTTGCTTGGCAAATTCCACTTCCTCCGGAGGCACCATGACCATCTGTCCCATGAGAGTCAGCCTGGCGCACCTCAGATCCTCTGGATCAATTACATTTTTTCTGTGCACAGAGAAAAATGCTTATGAGTAATAGCTTGATTTCTTTCTTAAGGGTTTTGGAGAAATGTGAACTCCTGCTCACATATAGAAAGCCTTGCAAGTCTTTTCTACACCCAGCTATACCATCTGGTGGAGGGGGGAGATCTTGAAGGAATAGTTGCCTGACACATAGATCTGTGTAGTGTTTGCTTAATCTTAATTTATGCTTACAAAACCTGGATTAATATATGTTGGCTTGTAAAAAGTATGAAAATGGCAGTTTTCCCAGACAGATGTACGGATCTGTATTCAGGATTCTGAGAACTGAGAGATGGTTACTGTGTGCCTATGCCTACAAAAAAAAGTATGAATACATGTATTTGTATGTAAAACATAAGGTCTTTTCCTTATCCTAGAAACTCAATCTTTTTTCATTTTTTATCCATTTTTCAACTACTTTACACCAAATAGACAAGATCTGTTAAAACAAATTCTCCAATTGCCTTCAGATCAAGACAGAGAAGGTACCTGTTGCTTTTTGGCTCTTCGTAAACAGTAATAATAAATAACTCCCATTAGTAGCTGCAGGGCAATTGCTGACTCTGATATATACAATACAAGCATATAAATCATAAGTAAATTGACCAATAGCAAAAACATGTTGTATGCAATGACTGCAAAGACTTGATTCTTGTGAGTGCTGAGTAGCCCCAAGTCCTGTTGCCAGTAGTTTGAGACCGCTCAGCATCTCAGGGAACCATCTCCCCATGTAAGCCCAAAAAGCTGCATTAGGAAATGAAGGCTGCGTTTCTTCTTCTCTGTGTTTAGTCAGAAGCAGCAAATCACAGTAAATTGCATCTCATCTGTGTGCAGTTTTACTTAAAGATCTTGGCTTGAGCCCTTTAGCCTTAACTGTGTGCAATCTGCAATGGCTTCATTTTTGGTTATAATTCTCAATGCGTGTTTAGTGCATGCAGGAAACATATGGACATCCCCCTGCAGCTAATTTAACACCTGCAGATTCTCTACAGATGGTTAGTAAACACTGTGTAGCTCACTGGATAAAGTACTTACTCTTCTAGAGAGGGCCATGAACAGAGATACACAAGGAAGTATAGCAGGCTGGTTGATACTTGGCTATGCCCAGTGAGCACTTGGCACCACCTGTAGCCTGACCTCCAAAAGGCCATTTGCTGTCACATGATCTCTGGGAAGTTTTTTCAGCATCCTGTTCAGTTGTCTGAAGGGGATGTTCAGCTTAACAACCTCCAGACAAACTCCACTTGTACTCTTTTTCCTCTCCCAGATTTACTGTGCAGGAGGAAGGGCAGTGGCCAAAGATCAAGCTCAAACTTTCTGTTCACATCAATGACCATTATAATGGTCTAATTTTCTCTAATAAAATTTTTTTAAACTATTATGAAATAATACACAAGTGGTGTTCTGAGTGTCTGAAAATCTGCATTCCCTACCCTGGCACTGGGTTTATTTCTGTCAGTGTGTATCTGGAACACAAATTTGTCTACATGATCACCTTGGCACTCTGTAGAACCTCAGCACTAACTCACACTGACTGCTGAAGATGTCATTTCACATCTGGCTTTCAGTGGCCTGAGAGCACCCTGTCCCTAAGGAACACAGCTCCATGCCCTAGGGACACCTCTGGCTCCTTGCATTTTTTTTGTGTAGGCTTTGGGTGTTGTGTGGCTGTTCAGCACACGTGGTCCAATGAGACTCATCCACCAAAACATGAATAAATATAGCAATACAGTATATAGAGCTGAAGAAAGAGGAGCCAAGTTCCACATACACAGGGTGTCAGCTGAGGGTCTCTGTGTCCAGCAGCCAGGGCAGTGGAGATTCACACTCTTGGAACTACGGGCCCTGGATAATGGAGTCTAAAAGTCCATTTGAGGTGATCTCCTGATCTATTGTTATCTTTTGTTCTTAACCTTAATACTGTATCAAAACCCTCCACATATGTTTATATATTCAACATATTTTTAACACATATATTGATGACAGAAGGGACTTCGCACTAGCAAAAATTCAGTTCAAAAGATTGCTTTAAAATAACTGTGTGTCCAAAAATATGATACATTTTCCTCTACAGCCTAACAGTATCATAAAACAACTGAAGAGCAAGGAAAAGTAGGAATATTTGCAAGTGTCTCTCTTTGCATAGCTCCTGGGTAAGATGCAGTTATTACTTTCAGAGAGGAATTCAAAAGGATTGCTATTAAAGAATGTCTGCATTTCACAGACTGGATCAAGGTGATGCATTTTGGATGTGATCAGGAACAGCGAGAGGTTTTGGTCTGACCTTCTCAGATTACAATTATGTGGTGGTTTTGTGCAAGTACATGTTTATTCTGAAAGCGTGCTCATTGATTTTGAGTAGGCAATAGACCTGACATTGCTGTGGTTAAGCAGTGAACCCTGCCTGCCTATGCTGAGAAAGTTTTGCCTGATAGGACTAGTGGCAGATGTGACTACTTCCCAATTTACATAAGAAGCTGCTCTCCACGCATTTGGCTGACAATGAAACCCGCACACTATGCATCCATACCTGGAATGGTTTTATTTATGTTTTTTTTACCTCTGGCTTTTTCTTCTGTTTACAGTTTTCTGTACATTACTGTGAGGCAGGGCGCTACACTGACTGACACACACAATACTATATTCAAACTGAATTTTGCACATTGCAATAATATTCTGGAGGGTCAGTTTGTTTTTCTGGGAAATGAGGCAAACAAGTTCTTTGTTGAGATTATGTTAGGTGAAGTTTTGGAAGAGCTGAACAGGACAATGATACATTTCAGTTCAGCACATGTTACTGCTTTGTTGGCTTTGCATTCAGGGCTGCCTCTTATCATAGGTTTTCTGTTTCAGAATAGGAACCTTGTATTCTAACCTTACATTAGCATTAGTATTTTCTTTTTCAAAAGAACCCTTCATATTCTGAAGTAAATCTGTTTCTGCATCTTTTTTTTGGCATAGTATTTCCCTAATGATGTGTGATTATTCATACTTCTTAAACCACCCAAAATCACTAAACTTACAGTTACTACTTCTAAATGTTGTAAACAGGTCTTGAGTTTCCAGTGCTGTTCCCAGCACAACCAACGTAAATGCAGGATTTGCTTCCTAGTAATAAATAAGGAATATATCTCATATTTTTACTAAAGATAATAAAAGGATACCAGGAATAAATAGGTATATTTCATAAAGTATTCCTCCCTTATATCTGTAGAGGTCTATTCAGGCATTCACTAGTCACTTGTTGCCTTCTATCTAAGCGCATATTCAGCTCTCAGTCCTTGGGTTTCTTTTATCTTTGCTGGCACAAGAACAAGTAGATGCGGAGGAGCGGCTTTACATAACATTTATGTGCTGCTGGCTGGGGTTGAGGGGGAGGCAGAGCCAGAGGCAGAGGTGGTGATACTGTTGCTCTGTTGAGGAAACCCAAGGTGGTTTCTCAGGCCCTGTCTTTACCAGATTCAGGTCCTCTGTCTCCCTGGAGAGGATAAAATATGAACTGAGGGGAAGAGAAAGAAGGTAACTGGAAGGAGACCAAGCAGCAGAGGAACACACTTTTCCATGCTTATTTAAAATACATACACTTTGTTGCAGAAAACTAGGAAAACCAGACTAAAAGGGAAAAAGATTCAGTTTATGCATTTTATAAGAAGACAGTGCATTAAGAAGAAGCATCTTAATTATTCATCTGATTTGTGAAGAGAGGAGAATTCATTGTTCCTGTTTCTCTGCTTATAGTGAGAAAACTAGGTACGCAGAGTTTGACCCAGTCCAGCCAGTTCTTTTCCAAGCATGTGAGATGACAACATGAGCCACATTTAGTTACAAAGGTGCCAGCTTTACTGAGAGGTCTGTATACAAGTGCAATATGTTTCCCAACAGAGATGCAATGCTGTGAAGTGCACTGCCAATGAACATGTCCCACTTATTTTACTACGTAACGCTTCCACGCTTTTTGGGTCACAGTTCAAGAGTGGTTCAGAGTAAAGAGTGCCACCTACTCATTAAATTGTTTATTACACTAGCCATCTCTTGTTTAATTAGAGGGTTCTTATACAACAACTATCCAAGTCCAAATGTGATGAACCCATAGTTCAGGCTGCTGTGGTTATATTGGCACATAATGTAATGATGTTGGCTCTTGGTTAGGACTCCCTTTCACAGTTGAGATCTCTGCTTTGACCGACTCTTTTCTGTCTCCTGGTTTCTGACCAAAGGTATCCCTAAGTATTATCTTCATTCTCAGTCTCTGCAATCCGTTAGTGAGGTGAAACAAAAATAAGAGTTTGGGAGGCACTTGGGAAGGAATGCCAGGTGTCCCCAAGAAGGAACTGGTATGAGAAATGTTCAGTAATGTTCTGGGGTCGGGGGGCAGAAGCAGGCGTCTATGGAGAGGAATATCTCTCTTTTTCTTCTTCTCCAGCCTTCTTTTCCCACAGAGCAGCTGACGTCATTCTCCTCCACCCCCCTGAAGAAACAAGACCTTCCATCTTCCCAGTCATGGTATACAAATCCTTCCCATATCCCTTGAACACAGTTCTCCTTGCCCTGTGAGAAAGCACTACTCTTATCCCTCTACTTCTTGAGCAGAATGGAAGAGGAAGTTTGGAAAGAGCTTTCTCCTATTGCAGAAAAGAAGAGACAGAGGGCCAAGAAGAAAGGCCCAGAGAACAGTTTTCCTACATTTTTTTTCTACTTTAAAGCATACAGCTCACATGTGGCATAAGGGCAGTGACTGCCTCCACACATCCTAACCTCTCCTATAGTGACAGCAGTGGTGCAAAACCGTGTCATTAGGAGGTGGGGATGGGATGCTGACACAGCTCATCCCTGTCCCCTCCCACAGATGCAAGGTAGGCATCCCGTCACACCCTGCACAAGGCTCCTCTTACATAGCCCCAAACTGGGCACAAGGTGAAAAAGCAGAGTTCTTTTCTAGTATATACAATGCATCATAGGATTTTTGTCCTCTAAAATCTACAGAAAGGAAGGAAGGGAATGCTATGTTCTTAGAGAGTTACTGTAAAGTGCATATAATTTTGATTAATAGATGTGATTAATTTTGAAAAGTAAGTTATCCTTCTCATACAAATTATTTGCTCACCACTCACTAACTGCCAGTGTCTCTGAAACAGAAATAATGTATTGGTGCTGCTAATCTGCGTGGCATGAACGTCAAACAAAATCTCTGCTGAAAGCAATTTCATAATCTGAAAAGCTGTTGCTGGCCTTCCACTGGATATGGCTGGGCAGTTCTGCCCTGCTCTGATTTTGACAGGAGTTTCTTTATCAGCCATGTTTAGGAGCTAGCACTTAGACGTCTTTGCTTTTGGAAGATGTCTTCTGGTCTGAATCTGAAGTCAGGCTTGGGAGCTAAACAGTATTGATACTTTTCAGCTATTCTGCATCTAAGTGAGCCTGTATTCATGGTATATCTGTTTTCATGTTTTAAATAATTTCACTCTTTCTAGAAGATAATCCTTCCCAGCATGTTTTAATTACAATGTGAAGCCAGTCTGTGTGCCTGTCCTCATTGACAATAACAGCTCATTTCTTCAGCTGAACTCCATGTTTCAGACAGGAAACTTTTATATAGTTTAACCATAGACAATTCACGGAGAAAAAAAAAGAATCACAGCATCAACTATTTTTGTAAACAGAGTCAGAAGAACACATACTACTTCACTAGAAAGGGATTTTAGGAAATTGGTTATTTAAGAATACAGGAAAAAAATAGTAATTTAGAGCTGTGTTGTGTGCATTGAGTCATGATGATAGTAGGTTTCATGTTTGACTTTCTAATTTGATATCTTCATGATTTTTTTAAATACAGATTTTTCAGGAACAGCTACTGACATCATTATTTGTATATGACTAAAAATGGCCAATATAAATACCAGTACTAGAAATGTGTCAGTGCCACTGAATCAGGAGGTGGATCTCAAAAATTGATGGATATCTGAATTCAGCCTTTGTCTTCTGCATACATCATTTCTCTTTGTGAGAAGGTGCAGTACCAAATTTGTTGTATCAATCCATCCATTAACAAGCATAGACTCCACAAACCCAGGGGTAGCTATATGTTAGCTGGCCATCTCACATCTCAGAGGCTGTGCCTGCCACCCATGGCAGGCTTATTGTCTCAGGATTGCCCAGGGAATGAAGTCAGATGTTTGCATATGCTGCTGATCCACCATGCAGCCAGGACCTTATCCCACCAAATTCCTCTTCTCTCCTCATGACCTGCTGGTATCCAGAAGCACTGGGGTTACTCAGCACCTCCTGTCAGCATTTTCAATGCAGAGTTTAGGAAACCTTACAGAGTTTAGGAGCCAGCTTTTATACACTGAACACATTTGCCTGATTGTGCTGATCTGCTACCTTCAAGCACCAGATGAGCATGGTGGGTAAAATGGCCCTCATGGAGTCACCCCTGATAGAGGTCACAAATAAGGACGGGAATCCGAATTTGAAATACTATCCTCCAAACTAATAGCAAAAGAAAACCAATGGTGGACTGACCCCAAAGCTCACTGCTTTTCTCTTGTGCCAGTTCACAGCAGCTATGTAATGGCTCCTTCTCTAAGGAAGCTGCCGTGAGTCTCTATGAATGTGCTGAACCTGATGTCAAGGAAGTGACACACGTATAAAATTAATTGCCTGTTTTCCAGACTGCAGCTGTAATGAGGCAGACCCAGGAGCCTGCTTGGAAAGAGGGATCCTCGGAGCAGCCTGTGTGTTGGGAAATGTGTTTAGAACAATAGCTGCTCTATTCTTTAATGCTGGGCTTGGTCTTGCTCCCACTGAAAACTGCAAGAATGGGACTCAATCTTTTCAGCTTGTCTGTGGCATAGACATACCAGCTTAGTCTATTTATATCCCTGAACTATTTAATTTCTTTTGCCTCTATTATCCATTTATCAGCCTTCAGATAGGATGCTGTGTAGTTGCTAACAAATGCTGTCTCTATCCTGGCCATCAGAGAGTCTTCTCAGAGAGGGGCAGCCCATATCCCCCTGGGAAATGGTAATCTCTAGGTCAGAGATGAGGAATCCAGACTGTAGCTGCAACACTAAAATGTCTTGCAATTAGTGCTAGTCAGATGCATCACAGATGTCTTTCTTTTATTATTAAATGTTATTTCTCTTATTAGTTTAGGGTTTTCAAATTTTCTCTCCAGCTGATTAAATATTAAGGCTGGAGCACCAAAAAGGCCAGTCTGTACTCCTCACAACCTTGAAAATGAAAATATTTATTGTCAAGGTTTGGAACTTGAGTCTGTTCTAAAACAAAACAAATGAAATTTGCTACTAAATAAATTTAATATCAAATTGGTGTGCACAAGTCACTTGAAACTCATTAGATAGAAGAAGACTATCGAAATGTCAGCTATGTTTTCTTTCTAAAGGCCAGAGATTTCTTTTGCGTTCAGTAAGTCAGAAGCATGTTTCAGGAGAGTGCCAAATACTCCCAGGAGCATTGACTACAGGCACTGATTATTAGCTTTCACATTTATTTTCATTCTTGCAAGTCATAGTGGGTTAATAATGGAATTCTAATAAAGTTCCACATGAAAACAAGCTATAAATGCATTGCTGGCATACAAGGACATGAACTTTCTCACGTAGAACATGATTCATTCAGATATTTTACATAATTATTTTGAAACCTAAACAATAAATAATGCACTTGAGGAAGAGAACATCTGACACTTTCCTTTGCAAAGAAAACCTCACAAATACCATTTTAATACTGACCAGAGGTCTCTCAGAGTAAAAGGTCTTGCCTCTAATATAGTGTGGGTAAAGACGACTTTTGCTATACAAAACTTGAGCCACCACATAAAGCTCTGGACTAAGGATGCTGTGTGCCTGTTTGCAACCTGGCTATCTCAGCAGGTCAAGTGCACCCTGAAGCTGGGGACAGGTCACCCCAAGCACTGGGCAGCAGGGCCCAGATACACTTGTTGTTTCCTTCACTGTTGTGCTGCTGGCAGAAGCCTTTTCTGTGGGGTAACAGTAGGATGGTGTGCAGGGCTGGAATTTTAGATGTTGCTGCTTTTAAGTGTAAAAATCACTCACAGATTGATAGTTTAAAAATAAAAATTAATTTCTGACCCTAGTTATAGGTGGAAGGAAGAGAAGAAAGTTAAAATCCCAGTGACCACATGCTTCCTGAGTGTGAGACAGCCTCAAAGCTTGCTCACATTTTTGTATCATCAAAATCACAAACTGCACATCACAAATGTCCCAACTTTTCATTGGCCATATTGTTTGTTCTTTGCACTAATGCCAAACAATATCTGTTCCAGATGAGAAGTCCAGAAATAATGAAAAACAAACTGGTTTTGTTTTTGTAAGAACAAAAAAAATAATGCAAGGAGCTCTGATCAAACTCTGAATCTGTGCACTCAATTCAATAGTCAGCTCAATATTTAGAGTATGGTTACATGTTAAAATGAGGATATCTATTTTCCTCCACCTTCTTTTTTCTTTTCCCCTCTCCTTTGCTCTCCTCTGGCTCTTGGGGAGCTGATTCAAGTTACTAAGCCAGTAGAAATCTCATCCAGAAAAAAAAAAAAAGAAGAGGTTTCCGCTGGGTTACTGAGCTAAAATAGGCCCACCATATGGTCAGCTGGAAGGAGGGGGTGGGATTGCATGGCCAGGAGCAGCAGTGGCCGCAGGAGGAAAGGAAGAAGGATCGGCAGAAAACCTTAGTCTCACTGTCAGGTTAATGTTCTTCAGATTTATGTTTCAGCTCAGGGTGAGGCACAGACCAGAACCGATGGGGGCCAGGGTGGCACGTCACCGGTGGTAGGGAGGGAGAGTCAGGACGTGGCAACTGGTAATTAGTTTGGCCCAAGCTGTTTTGGAAATCCAGATTTAGCTTCTTGATGGTGCCCAGAAAGCTCTTCTCACCAGAGGGCACAGGCTCTGGCTGCAGAGGGACTAGAGAGCCAGGTGACAGAATCCACGTTGCCCTGGCTGCAAAACAAACAGCAGCAAATATCTGGCATACTGAACAAAGGGGCAGTGGTTTGAAAATTAATAGTCACTTAACAAAAAGACATTGAATAAATATTCTCAAAGGTTTGCGATGTATATGGATTTCATATTTCTATAAATCATGCAGCTTTCTCTTTTGTTGGTAAACTGGACTTCCCAAACTGGTAAATTGGGCAGTGATGTTGCTAAACCATAAAAGACAAAGACTTTCAAGTGTGGCTGTTTAAAGGCAGGGATTAAAGGCCACACTTAAGTGCCTAAATGGGTGTGTAGTTTTCAGAAGTGCTCAGCACCACCACTTATCATCGATGGAAGCTGCTATGAGTCTTGAGCCTCTGAAAATAGGGCACTGGGTAGTAGGACATAGGACTTCAAATACCGTTTTTAAGCCCTTGGTCTAGATATTCAGCTCACTATCTGACTGAATGGGAAAGCTTAGAAAGCAGGATAAATGCCATTAGCATGTAATGAAAGAAGAGATGTATTTATTTTTTTAAATGATAAATCCAAAATATTTAATTAAATAATTAAAAAAGATATTTAAGGAACAAGCAGAACCATTCCAGTGTTAAGTTCACCAGTCTGTTGACCTCCTCAAGCATTCAAAGCTGAATTGCCTTAAGAAATGTGGTGATGGGACAGCATCAGAGGAAGCCATAATTTCTATTCCTTGGGAATAGGATGTCAGCCTGAAATTATCTGTACTGCTTAGGACTAAGAAATATTTCATTTTTCCACTATATAACTCTTCAGAAAACAGCATATTCTGGAGACAAATACAGACAAGTGTTACAGTAATGTTTTATATTTGCCATTCACTGCTTTTCCCAGTGCTGTTCTCAGCTAGCAGGCTTGAGAAGTGGGGTGATACACAAGGCAATCTCCAGATGGGGAAACCTGTTCTTAAGACAAAATCTCTTCTTCCCCGAAGAGGACCTTAAGTTGGGATAAAAACTGTTAGTGCCATTTCTTTCTGAAGGAGCCAGTTCTCTATCTCTCTTTGGAACATCAGTTAAGATCTGCTTTGGTAACAGAGTCCTGTCTGACACAATTTCAGTGTCATGTACCTCGTCACATAAAGAGGCCTTTGTAAATAACACTTCACACAAGGTTGACCCAGCCAAGATTGCCACATGTTTGACTGTAAAAAAACATATGGTAGAGATAAGTCTTTTTCAAGGAGATAAGAATGGAGGGGAAAATTGAATCATCTTTGAGTTTACATACATACATTTTACACAGGTAAAGCTTTGGTGAGCTGACGTTATTCATTATACATACAGAAAGACATGGACCTGCTGGAGCGAGTCCAGAGGAGGCCACAAAGATGAGCATAGGGCTGGAGCACCTCTCCTGTGAAAACAGGCTGAGAAAGTTGGGGTTGTTCAGCCTGGAGAAGGCTCCAGGGAGATCTTACAGCAGACTTCCAGTACCTAAAGGGGCTGACGAGAGCTGGAGAGGGGCTTTTCACAAGGTTGTGTAGTGATAGAACAAGGAGGAATGGCTTTAAACAGAAAAAAGGTAGGTTTAGATTAGATGTTAGAAAGAAATTCTTAACTGTGAGGGTTGTGAGACACTGAAAGAGGTTGCACAGAGAAGCTGTGGATGCTTCATCCCTGGACGTGTTCAAGGTCAGGCTGGATGGGGTTTTGAGCAACCTGATCTAGTGGAAGGTGTCCCTTCCCATGGCAGAGGGGCTGGACTTAGATGGCATTCAAGGTCCCTTCCAACACGAATAATTCTCTGATTCTAAGATTGTATGATATGATTGGAAAGAAGTCAATTCATTGCTATCTCTGGAGAGAAGAACCTGGGACGGGATGTAGATGGGTAAACCTAAGACCTGGCTTTCTTTATTTGTGGAGTCATTTATTGACTGTTTAAGAAATACAGGGTATAAAAAAAAATTTTAAAGATATTCAGTCATATCCTCTGAAGAGGTGGAAATTAGACTGAGTGTCACAGTCCTGGGTGTATAACTTCTGAACTGAGAGATCCCCTTACAGAACCCAGAGAGCTAGATCCCCATGAAGGCAATCAGCAGGGCCTCCAGAGTTGTTCAGCAGAGCAACGGTGCCTGCTTTACCATGAATTAGATAGCCCTTGAAACTCCACGGATCTTATTGACTAGATCACTATAAACTAGAATAGGATCTTGAACACCTAGATTTTATGTAGGCACCTCCAAGAAGAGATTAAAATTTAGGTGTGTTAGTGTGCAAGCTGAAAGCCACTCTAGCTGTTGATGCTACAATATACTTCAGTGACATCTCTGTTTTTCTCTACTCTGCTTTACCAGGGCAATTTACTGCAAAACAAACCTAGGAAGGAGCATGTAGCTGATGGTGAGAGCCAAAAATAAAAGCAGGACATTGAAGGTCGGGATCCACCATTTTGTTCTGAGGTCTCTGTTCTCACTAAAGGTGGTAGTAGGCAGATAAAATTATTACCTGCAGAAATTTCCATCTGTTTCTGGCAGGGTCAGAGAAGCCATGGGATTCTTCAGGAGATCTGTCACAGTGTTATCCTTCGGTGTTACGTAAAAGAAAGGGATTCCAGTGCTGTTATTGATGGGACCATCGCTGAGAAGTAAACAGTTCCCATAGGGCATACCTTGGATCTGCAAAATCCAAATAAGCAACTGGTTATATCTTTGCACACAGAGGGTTTACAATGTGGGGCATTCCCTCAAGGGCTCTAGCAGAAAGGACAGCCAGCCCCATTGCTCCCACTCTCAGTTGTCATGAGACAGCACTTCTAAATTAATCTATCTCCTCTAAATTAGTTCTATCATGCTTTTATGAAAACGGATCTCTCCTCTATTTTTTCTTTCCAGCCCTGTCCATGGCACTATAGAGTACATTTTCTCTTCCACGACCTTAAAGGCACTACCAAATTAAAAATGTTTAAGTGCATTAAAAGCAATGCCATCAGTATCAAGAAATGTTTACTTTAAACCAGCGCTGATACCTTTCCTCAAACCCAAAGGAATACAGAGCCTAATTTAGCCTTGATTCAGCCTGCTTTTTACACTAATTTTGCCTGCCCTTTTGGCTTTGACTTGCAATGTCATTGCATCGGTTTGCCAAGACAGAGAAAAAAGCATTTTAGCGAGAATTGTTTGAAGACAAACTGGACATCAGCTCAACTTCCTAGGTAGGAACATCAGGTCTGGAGGGGTCTCAGCCACCAAGCCAGCCAGAGTAAAACCTCCTCCCATGGCAGAGGAGGGACGCCAAAGAGCCAAGTTTTCAAAACGTTTTCTCCCATACACTGACCTGTGTATACACAAAGGATATAACACATACAAAAATGTCCTTGCCCAGTAGTGACACCCATTAATATTCTCCATAATAATTTATATTCCTACTTTGCTTTTCATGCCATTATAAATAGCAGGGACAGATACTTAATGAGCTACTGGGGGTTTTTCATGTTTTCAGATCCTTCTTTCCTCATGGTCTATTAGACATTAAATAGTAAAATTATCAGTCAATATATTAATTCAATGTAAGTGGTAAATCTTTTCCAGCAAAATCAAATTAAATATTAATAGTTAATAAGAAAACCCTGGATAATGTTGTTACCTGGGTTGCATGCTTTCTGATTTTGAATGTTTATATGCCTTTAAAATTTTAATGCTTATAGTGCTTATAAGTGGTATTTGTTGGTATTCCTTAGAAGTAATACTTTAATGATGCTACATAACTTACAAGCTAAAGATACTTGTTTATTATTAAGAGTTATAATGAAAAAAAAAATAGCTGTCAGTAACATTGCAGGACATGTTCCCATTGCTTAAAATGCTCAGTCTGTCATGCAAGGTTAATGTTACACTGGATTCTCAAAAAGAATTGTGATCACAGGCAGCATAGCTTAGCATTCACAGCAGCAATCACCACCCCATGAATTCCAAATTTTATTATGAATCACATTTTTCTATATTACTTCTGTGTTCTAACTAGAGGCAGCTAACTGCAGACTACATTATGTCTGTAATTCCACTGAGGGTTTCTGGCAGGAGCATAAACCAGAAGAGTTAAGATCATACTATTTGATAGGATTTCCAACAAGCTGATGTAGAATTACAGGTCTCTTGTGACCATGTATAGATTTGTTTAATGGTATCTTTTTTCAACTTGTTACTTTGTATTTCAGAATAACATAAACTGCCACTAACTCTGCCAAGCTTTCTGAAGATTTATGTGCTTCTAATTTTGTCTATTTTTTAAATTGTAAATTAATTAATCTGTGAATACTTTCAACAGAAAGTTATGGATGTCTTTTTTTTTTTTTTAATTTCTTTCCCCCCCCCCCCTTTTATCTGAGTTGTATTGGATGCTGTGTCTGTCTCATCCAAACCTTTCACTTTAAAAAGGGAAATATTTTAAAGCTGGAAAAAATAATGACCCCGACTCTCTGGTGCAGCCCAGCTATTTTGTTTAATGCTCCTGACAGGGAAATCGTCCTTCAAGCTTGACGGGCGGACAGATTTTGTGGTAGCCCAGCGGGGTCTCCTCCTCCTTTTCCTCCTCCTCCTGAAACAGGCCCTCTCCAAACCCAACGTTGCAGCTCTGCTTTCTAGCCTAGAGATTTTGGGTTTTTGGTGCCCCTCTGGTGCGATTTTTAGCGTGCCTCCTCCCTCGCCGTGCTCCAAGCACGATTTCTCTTCCAGAAAGAGTTTCCGCTGTCACCTCCGCGACGCGGGCGCTGCCGGCGGCGGGACGGCGCGGCCGCGGGGGCTGGCGCTCGTCCGGCAGGAACCGCGTGGCGTGGGCACCGTGGGCACCGTACCTTTCCTCGGGCGGCCCGCGTCGCCACGAAGCCCCAGGTGTTGTGGCGGGCGAGGAAGCGGGCGGTCCCGGCGCGTCCCGGCGCCCCGCCGCCCTCCCGCCGGTAGGAGAACATCCTGGAGGGGGCGGCCCCCGGCCCCGGGCGCCGCGCCGCCGGCCCGGAGCCCAGCGCCGCATCCTCCCGGTACGCTGAGGCCGGGTAGCTCTGCTTCCAGAGGCCGCCCGCCTCCTCCAGCAGCGCGGGCAGCGCTTCCTCGGTGGAGGAGCTGTGCAGCTCGTCCGCCGCCGCCCCCGCCTCGGGCAGCGGCCACGACACCGAGCTGACCACCACGTACCCCCCCGCGCCGCCCCACAGCAGCGCCGGCAGCAGCCACCACGGCCACCACGGCCACCGCCGCCCCGCCGACATCTTCTGCGGCAGCTCCGGCCGCGCCGCTCCCGCCGCGCCCTCCTGCGGCCGACGCCTGCCCCGCACCGCCCCCTCCCCGGTGCCGAATGTTCGCAGCAGCCCCCGGTCGATCGGGCGGCAGGTCGCGCCTCGGCGGCCTGCCCCCGCCCCAGCCCCGTACGGTGCGGGAGCCGCTGCCCGCACCTGCCCGGGACGCCCGTGGGACACCCGCCTGCGGCGTGTGGGGGCCCCTCGGGGGGCTCCGTGCTGGGTTACCTGTCGTTTGTGGGGCGCCTGTGACACTTGGAGCCCCTGGGTCAGGTGCGCAGCCCAGTAGGTATCTCACGAAAATAAGTTCTCTACATGCACCACAAACCTCGGATGGACAGGTGGAGCTGTCCAGGCAGAGGCAGTGCGACCTCTCCGTTTATTAGAAAAGAGAGAATCCACGAGGCAGCGTGTTCATATGAATATTCCCGTTGCAGGGAAAGCTTCATTTGGGGTTAAGTAACAGCAAGACCCCAAGTCCGAGATGTCAGGCAGCACTAGTTTGGTGTTTGCAGGATGTGTATTGATACATAAGTACATGGAGTTGCTATTAAATGATATGTTTCCCAGGTGAGGTTTTAATTAGGCAAAGATTCGGATGTATATTTGTGTTTATATTAGCGGCCCGATTTAGTAAAGGCACTTTTTCATCCAGCTCCTTTTCTATTCTTGGCAGTAGACCCCTTCAATATGACAATGCAAACTTGTAATTCTTTGAAACGTATGCTTGTAAACTTTCGTTGTGTTCGTGCAAATTACCTAAGGAGCACAGGTTCAATAGGAGACAGGGAGCAATGAATCTCACAGGAGCCTTTGCCTGTCTGAAGGTTCTCAGGTACATCTCACAGATCTTACCTTTCCATAGCTGCGAAGAACATATTGCAATGTCAGTCTATTCACACAACTTCTGCTTAATTGTACCACAAGAACATGTTGTATATCTAATCTAGAATCTAAACTCTTATAAATATAAATTGACTGGAAAATATTGAGTATTTTTAGCTTATATTTTTCCTAGACCCCCTATTCTGTTTTTTTATCTTCACCATAAAAACCTGAAGGATAGTGGAAATGGGTACAACAGGTCTTAAAGCCCAAATGAATTTTTCTGACTGTGAAGATACTTCCTGAGTATGTAATTTTGGCACCAAACTCTTAATCTTATCTGCAGAATACACTATTTCCTTTCCCTTTAGCACATGGGCCTGTCTGCATCTGCTGTAATACCACACTTTTGAATATTGATTCCCACTTCATTGCTTGAGCTGAGACAGAGGGATAGAGATGCAAGTAGAAAATAAATGTAGATTTACAAACCCAAAATAAGTGAAAGCTTCCTAAGCTCCTGACAAGTGCTTTTCTCTGATTCAGGATATGTCCTTTCTCAAAATAATGAAGCGGTTGTCGCTTCTTGAAATAGCAACCAGGCCCAGACAACTCACTGCAGGCATGCTCTTAAAAAATATTTAACCCTCCCATTTCCCTGGTGTTTCAGGGAATTTCCTCACATAATCTGATGCATGCAAGATACAAATTTCATAGTCATATTTACTATTTCATACAAATTTATGCCAGGGTTTCTCTTTATAAACTTCTTTACTTGTACTTTGCTTACAGAACAAGTCCAAACAAACTAGTTTCTAACATAAACAAGTCAATAACATTATATACAACTTATTTCGGTTGACATAATTATATGTGAGATATTGATTCCTGTATCCTGCAGAAATGGGAAACAAAGCAGGAATTTCTAAAGACATGAGTGCTAAGTTCTATATGCAATAAATATAAATTTTAAATTATGCACGGTAGACACAAAAAAGCATTGACGCAGAGCACAGAGTCATTAATTGCTTCTGTCTTCAACACAGATGACCAAGGGGGTCTCAGTGCCCTGAGCTGGAGGACCACGACTGAGAGAATGATGAACTCCCAGTCAACCCTGAAACTGTACAGGATCTGCTGCTCCAGCTGAATCCCTACAAATCTGATGGGATTCCCCCAAGAATCCTCAAAGAGCTGGTTGATGTCATCACAAAACCTCTCTTGATGATTTTTGAGCAGTCTTGAGAATATAGAGAGGTCCCAGCCGACTGGAAGCTGGTGGACATTGTCCTGATTTTCAAGACGGGCAAGAAGGAGGACCTGGAAACGACAAGCCTGTCAGTCTCACTTCAACGCCTGGTAAAATTACGGAGAAAATTATTCTATGAAGTATTTAAAAACATCTGAAAGACAACACTGTCATTGTTGACAGCCAGCACAGCTTTATGAGAGGAAAGTCCTGCTTATCAAACCTGATTTCCTTCTATGAGAAGGTAACCCACCTAGCTGATCAAGGGAAGCCAGTTGATGTAACTTTTTTTGCATTTCAGAAAAGCTTTCAATATTGTCTCTCACAGTATCCTTCTGAACAAACTGTCCAGCGTACAGCTGGATGAACACATAATGCCATGGATAAGCAATTGGCTAAGGAGTTGAGCACGGAGGGTAATAGTGAATGGGGTGACATCAGACTGGTGATCTGTCACTAGTGGGGTTACAAAGGACTCCATCTTAGGCCCTGTGCTCTTCAACGTCTTCAGAAATGACTTGGATGCAGGACTGGTAGGGATACTAAGCAAGTTTGCAGATGACACAAAACTCAGAGGAGCTGTTGGCTCCCTCTCTGCAGGGAGGCCCAACTAATTAGAGGACTGGGCAATCACCAACCATATGAAGTTCAACAAGGGGAAGTGTTGGATTCTGCACCTGGGATGGGGCAACCCCGGATGTACAGACAGACTGAGGAATGAGATGCTGGAAAGCAGTGCTGCGGAAAGGGAGCTGGGGGTGATGGTTGATGGCAAGCTGGATATGAGTCAGCAGTGCCCTGGCAGCCAGGAGGGCCAACCGTGTCCGGAGGGGCATCAGGCAAAGCATCGCCAGCCAGTCGAGGAGGTGATTGTCCTGCTCTGCTCCATGCTGGTGCCGCCTCACCTTGAATATTGTGGCAGTTTTGGGCATCATGATATAAGAAAGATATTAAGCTATTAGAGAGTGTCCAAAGGAGGGCAACGAAGGTGGTGAAGGGCCTTGAGGGGAAGCCGTATGAGGAACAGCTGAGGCCACTTGGGCTGTTCACACTGGAGAAGAGGAAACTGAGGGGAGACCTCTTTGCAGTTACAACTTCCTTGTGAGGGGAAGATGAGGGGCAGGCACTGATCTCTTCTCTGTGGTGACCAGTGACAGAATCCGAGGGAATGGCTTGAAGTTGTGTCAGGGGAGGTTTAGGTTGGATATTAGAAATAGGTTCTTCACCCAGAGGGTGGTCGGGCACTGGAACAGGCTCCCCAGGGAAGTGGTCACAGCACCAAGGCTGACAGAGTTCAAGAAGCATTTGGACAATGCTCTCAGGCACATGGTGTGACTCTTGGTGATGATCCTGTGCAGGGCCAGGAGATGGACTTGATGATCCTTGTGGATCCCTTCCAACTTGGTATATTCTGTGATTCTATGATCTATGCTGTAGCTTCCAGATAAATTTACCACAGTTACCTCAGGTAGGTCTTCAGCTTTACTGACAACAGAAAAATACAGGAAATACATAAAAGCAAGCCACAAATAGTTCACCTTTTTTTTCTGAAGATTTATTCAAATAATACAAATCACATAACAACTTAAAATAACTGCATTCCTAGCCCAGTTTTGCGTTTAGTATTTCCAGGGAAAAAAAAAAATCTTAAATTTAAGAGAATGAAAACAATATGCCTTAAAGTTGTATCAAAAAGTAAGAATGGTGGAGCATAAAGAATTTTCAAGTTTGGATGGTTTTCTCTGAAGATTTGCTGTTCATTGGAGGCAAAGAAGTGTCTGTCCATCTTTTTGAGTAAGAAGTGTTTCCCTTCCAACTTGAAGATCCAATTTAATACACATTATAATAAATCTCTCTTCCAAAATTACTTGGATGCGCTAAAAATTAGAAAAGAAACATGGAAATGTTTTGGCAATAGGAACTGTAAATCGTAAGTTTCTCCCTTCATCAAATAAAAAACAACTTCTCTATTCTTTCCAGTTTAACCCAAGGGATTTTATAGATGCCAAGCCTTATTTTACATCAATAAATCCAACAAGAGAAGGCGCACATTGGGGTTCCTCATAGGTAGGCAAAGGTCTGACAGGAGGCCACATTCACTTCTAATATGTCATTCACACTTTGCTTTTCTGCTATGAGCCCTTCTATTCACTTTCAAAACAAATAGTTTCAGCCTGTCTCTGTCCTGACAGGACCTGCTTTTTCATGCTGAAATTCTGGCTTTCTTAAAATCTGCGGAAGTTTTGACACTGAATTCAATTAGGGTCATGTTTTTGCCCTAGTTTTTTGATCATTTTAGTTAATGATTTCGCTTGATCTCTGTATCCTGGCTTATACAGACCACTCAGATGAACACTTACCGTTCCTATATGTCAAATAGTTAACTATGTCCTATTTTTTCTCCCTTTTTAACAAATCAAAGTGTTTGATTTGCTCTCTGCTAACAGAGCTAGGAATAGCATACCCTCGGTCTCCTCGTGCCCTGATTTGCAGTATATTGTATGTTACGAAGGTGTGGAATTGGATTAAAAGCTACAGCACAGTGCTCTGCAGATAAACCCGCTGCAGGTGTGAAGTTTAATAGGATTTTAATTTGGTAACAAGTGAACAAAGTGCAGAAACCTAGAATGGGATTTTCTAGATGAAAAAATGTTATTCGTGCTGAAAGAAAGCAACTGCAAGCTCTGTGATAAGGAATAAAGATCAGGCCAATGCTCTCTGAGCTGCAGTTTTATAGATTATGGCTCGCTCAAAACATCTTCGTTACTGCCACTGGTTTCATCAATTCTTAGTTCATACTATGTGTGTTTGGCTATATAGCATTTCATCTGCCACACTTCCCTCTAAGCCAGTGTGTACAAATCTTCTGTTGTCTCACTCCCTGCCCTCTACATTTTTTCATATAAACCCAATGTTTTCGTTGGGAGATGCCACCAACTTCGAATGTATTCTCTCTTCAAAATTATTAACAATTATTTTCATGCTTCAAACTATATTTAAAAATAAGATTCAGAAATGTGCTGCACTATTCAAAATAAATGGAAAAATATAGTCTCTCTGCTGAGGAGTGCAATTTATATTCAGCATGAACTAGGAAAGGAAAACCAAAAACAGATGGGGAAGGAAGAAAAGAATTAAGGTGACAAGTAAAAGATCATGAAGTGAGCTGCTAATCCACAGACACATATTGGTGCTGCTGATAACAGGGTAAGGTTGGGAGATTCTTTTCTGATTTCTGTAACCAGTCCTCCCTCTTGTTTTTCCAGGGTTTTATAGCACAACTAAGTGGTTAGCACTAATTTCAATGAGGTGAGGGTGGAGGTGCAATGAGCAGACTGGTTTTTTTCCCCCAGCACGACAGACTGTAGAGATGGCATAGAAATGCCTTGTGGGACAAGATTAAAATGCTATGGAGGTTGGTGTTGTTGGCAGTGAATGGAGTAGAGGATGGGAACTGACCAGTGGGTCACAGAGAGCTGCTGAGGCTGTATGAGGTGAAGGAAAAATTATGAAGTAAACCCACGATGCACAGAGCAATATGTTAGGCAGCAGAAATGCAGTCCAGGAAACAACAGTGTGTCTAGTGGATGCTGCTAAGGCTGCTGAGGCTTTAGATACCCAACAGAATGGGCTGTGGCCGAAGGGAGCAGGGATGCTTGGGAGATGGTTGCTTGGGAGCATGATGATGATAGTGATCAAAAGTCACAGAACAAAAATTCTCGTGTAATGGGAATCTACTCAGAGGATCTACAGAGGTGGCCATGCAAATAAAGTGGTGGGTGATGGAGATGCTTTTGGCAGCTGTGTTTTTTATCAACCTATAGAATTAGTATTGACACACAAAAAGAAGGAATCTGCAATGGTTGAGGTGGGAGCTACACCTGTCTGAAGAACCCAAGTGGGCAGAAATGCTCACTCACTCTATCACAGACCCTGAAGCTCTTTTGAACTGCAGCTTGAAGTTTTTCAGCTCCCTCAAAAAGTTGAACCACAACATCAACAAGCTCTTACCAGAATCTCTTTTTCATCCCACCATTATCAGCATCTTGCATGTGGACTGGTAGAATGCATCATCTGTTGGCTTCTTTAATCTCTAAACATTTTTTACACTCAATCCTTCACTGTGTCCTTTCCTCATCCATAACTTCTCTCAAGTTGTCCTACTCCTCATTTCACATTTTATACCCTTCCTCTCTTATTCTGACACCTCTCATCCCTCATTCTAATCAACCTCGCTCTGTTCTTGCAATCAGCTATGAAACATGCAAAGCTGATAGGCATATTTATAGGCACATCACTTACACAGACCAAACCTGGGTCAAACCTTTGTCTGTGTCTTGGTCAAATACCTGCAAAAAGCATTGAAATGGCCATAGGAGGCCATACAAAAGCCCATGTGGGCAGCACAGTGAAGAGCATAGGAAGCAGGGCAGATATTGAATGAGATTTCTAGTGGTTTATTTCCTCATTTCTGATCATCAGTGATTTAGAGCTCTCCTGCTAATAGCTGGCACTCAGCTCAGTTTGGTTTTTGACTATAAGGTGGTATGACAGGATGGGTTATTATTTTACATTTGAAAAATAACAAAATCTGTCAAACATGCCCATCACATGTATAAATCATTCTTAGTTTGTCCCCTTCGTACCTGCTTTCTCCCCTCCAACTTTTATTGCTGAGCTAGTCTTAGCATATCCTATGTTTAAGAAATTAGGGTCCCCTAAGGGTTGTTATAACTAATAAAGATGTTTTTAAAACAGTCAGTTTCCACTCCTGGTCCTAGTATATGGAAACTGAATACCTCTTAGGATTAAAATAACTGTAGCAGGGTCGCCCCAAAAATGTAATTTTCTTTGTGAGTCTTGGTGCCATTAACATTTGTCCTTCACAGTTTTCTGGAAAACACAGTGTTCTCTGAGATTTAAGATAGTGTCTTAAATTTAATTTCTCTTCCATGTTACTGCATGGAAGACAAATCTGAAAACCTGGAAACCTAAGGAGAGATCAGGGAACTGTGGTACTGAAGAGGTGGGTGGTGTGGAGATTACAATCCCTTGATAGGATTGTGGGATGGGTGTGAGGTGTGAAGGATGCTTTATGACTACAGTTTTCAGTGACATTGGACACAGCTCCATGAAAACCTGGATTTCATTAGTTCTACTTTACACAGATAAAACCCCCCAACCAAACACAGCCCTCCCAATCTCTCCTAATCTACCCAATTTATAATTGGGTTTTTGTCATAGTTTTCTTTTAAGTTAATGTTAATTTCACCTTGCTGACAGTGGCTGTGTTCACCAAACAACTCAGAACTCTGGAAAATATTGCTTAATCCAAAGTTATTCTGGTTCTGCATCACGAGAGCTGTCTGTGGAGCATTGGCTTGAGGCTGATCCTCTGCAAAACAGGCTGAGAGATGGCTGGGCTCATAAACACACAGAACAGGGACCTCATTTTGCTTTGCAACCAAGGAATTTCCATCTTCTTTCTCCTCCTCTATATAGGTCTGGAAAACGTGAGCCGCAAAATCAACGAGTAGCAAATTCAACAAAAGCCAGGATCCTAGTTTTAAAGAAAAATAAAGATAATTATGACAACCTTTTAATTTGCTTATCTTTACGACATGTTCTTTTTTTAAGGGCTTTGTTATAGTAATGGGCTAGATAAAGTAGCAGATCAGCACTCATTTAACAGGACTTACAAAATTACGTACTTTCAGATATCACGGCAAAAGAGGCACCAAGTGCAGATTTTAAACATGAGCAAAAGCTTTTTCCCTTATTTAACTTAGCGAGGAAAGTGTATTTGTGTTCATTTACTTTCCCGTTCAAGTTTTTCCCCCACATTCACTTCTATTACAAGGCTTATCAATAACAAGGTATCATTCCCATTCTTCCCTCAGACAGATAAATCATTCCACCTCTTCCCAAGCAAAACCTCCTACAGACATTTGTATGTCTTGTATTTATGACATTAAATGGCCTACGCCTACCTTGCAGCCTGAGCCATAACTGCTAAAAACCAAGAGAGACTCACTGAGGCCATTGACATTTGAATCATACCTTGACTGGAAGCCCTTACAGTAAAAATTAGATCTTCTTCCATGCCATAAATCTGTGTAGGAATTCATGAAGTAATTCATAACCTCTGCATCCCACAAACAAGTTTATATGGACATCAACAAGGAAGTACCACAATATATATGAACAACCAAGGTTTATAGAGCTTTAAAAATGAAAAATTTGAAATATGTGTCTGAGAAGCTGCTGCTTCTGCTGTTCATCCTTTTGGGGGTCTTTAAACTATAGCAAAGTAGGTGGAAGCACTTGTTTACCTATGGAAAGGGATTTTTATAGTTGGAGTTGAAAGTATACAGACCTGACACTAGTAGTCCAAGAGTGTTTCTATCAGTCTTTCAGGTGTTTTCAACATATTCAATAAGAGTAAGCATGAAACCAAAGCTACCGCTCCAGTTGTCCCTTGGGATAATACAGAGGGACACAGTTTTCAAGAGGGACTAGGTTGAAGCAGCTTGCTGCAAAGGAGGAATGCATAGGTCACTACCCAGACCTCGTGGCTTGGAATGCCTTGGAAGGTAGACCAGTAAGGAAACAGAGGTGTGTGAGCTGACATGAAACTCTGAGAGGGAAGTATGTAGAGGCACAATTGTTGGAGAGGAGGTGGAGCTGAAGAAGCTGTAGAGGTCCCAGTATCCCTGACTGCGGCTCCACACTTGCTCTGTGCTGCCTTTCAGCAGGGGTAAGTGCACAGTTCCTCCAACTGAGCTTAGGCATCACCCATGTGGAGGCTGGGCTGGGCTGGAAAAGGGTAAAAGTCAATTCTAAATTCTGAGGTGTAAGTATGTCAGTATATTATGTGTGCTGGATGTGGCAAACTCCAAGGCAAGAGGTTGAGTCAGAAGTAAGTTTGGTTTTGGTTACTAGTATGTGGTTTATTTTGGGTGTGAGACACACTGCATTTGGCCAGACACACTGGCACTCACACATTTCCCTAAATAATTGTGTGTCCTCAGTGTGGATGCTACATAGTTTGACTTGCAGGATGCCCACCATTCCTGCAAGAAATGCTGAGATTTAAGAAATTTTTGAAAAGCAATGACCCTGAGAACTTTTACACCAGATGGCTTGTTAACAGAACTGCTTCAGCCTGTCTGCTAAAACTCAATATCCTAATGGAATAGAAACATGTGAAAGAAGGGACATCATTATATCAAATAACCCAACATCTTAAAGAACTGGGGTTATTAAGAAAGAGGATAATAATGACCAAATTATTGGAGCATCACAGCGAAAGATTAAAAAACATTTTTAACTCTCTCTTATATGAGAATAAATTATATCTTAGTGTTATTTAAGTATAGTAGGAAGACTGTTGTAAGTGAGGTGAAAATATAAATTGTAACTACTTCAAGAAAGGCTCTGCAGAGGAAGACATGCACTTCATCTGTTGCATCCCATCCTTTGACAACGGTAGAACAAGGAGCCAATTCATGAAACTCTTCTTGCAGTGGAAGGAGGGAAGAGGATGTCATCATCATGGGGAATTTCAATAAATATTATGCTTCCAGTACAGCTCTTGGAATTAATTCCCAGCTTCCTCATTGCCAAGAATATTGCATGTAACATCAGAGAGTTTTGTGCAGAACTCCTCTGGAGATGAAGAAATGACTCATTATTTTATTATTATTGTAATACAGCAGCTGATGGACAAGGGACCCTACTGTGCTCTGTGTTCCTTGCAGACACAGAACAAAACTCTGATCCTGCTCAAGACAGTTTATAATCTAAACATAAGGCAAAAGGTAGCAAGCAGCTTGATGCAGAAGAAGGGTGTGTTCATAGACGCACAAACACAGGCATTATTGGGGTAAGAATACCGAAGAACACATAATGCAACAACCTTAACAATACCCCTTTATTATGTCTTTGCAGGAAACACATGAAAGTACAGTGTTGAAGGGGCATTTCAAATAAGATAATGAGATTTTCTTTGGCTATTTATGTGAAGCCCCATCCAAAAGAAGAGTTAAAAATAGGAAGGTGCTGCTTTGAAATTCTAAATGGCGGTTCATAGAGCTTGGGATTAGATGCTTCTCGCAGGAGATGGTGCATTTCTGCAGAATGAATAATAGAGAGGAGCCTCTGAAAGGTGTTACAAATTACAGGAAAGGCAGTTAGGGTAGAGACTGAACTGATTTAAGACATGGTTGTATCACTTCAAATCACTTCAAGTGAACATGACTGCACAGTTCCTTCACTTCTCCTGCCTTGCACTGGTGTGTTATGGATTTGATGTTTGACAGCTCAGAGCCCTAAAACAGAGAGAAAACTAAGCCAGCTAAAGGAGTGACTATTTTCAGTCAATTTAACCTTCAATAGGTGTGCTGCTGGCTAGGCAAACATTCAGGTCAGTGTAAGGCATAAGGAAAAAGAGCATTTGGAAGGAGCTGTTGTCAGATGACCTAACTACCTTTTTGGCAAGTAGTTATCACAGTGACCTACTCTAGCAGAGCAGCTCTTTCTGTAATATATAGAAAGAACTCGAAGGACTTGGAGCTATCACTTGAGAGACCTGGCATGTTTATGGTTTTGGGATATTAGTGACCCCAGCTCTCCATCACACCCTTCTGCTGTGGTGTGCAGCTCTGGTATGGAGAGAGAGCAGAGGCTCTCACTTCAGGCTGCTGTTCTTCATTTCCCCACAGACAAACTATGACTTCTGCCAAAAGAGGGAGTCCTGCCCTTCCTGCCGTCTCCAGCTGCATGCTCCTACTCTCCTCCCTTCTGCTACTCCTAGAGTTTTGCTCAGACAACTGGTCTCGTTAAAAACTAATAATTTAATTTCCCTGACCTGTCTATAGCTACATCACCAGGAGAATGGGGATTGAAGGAAGGGAGTAGAAAGAAGGGATGACTTTATTAAGTAGCATGAATTTATGTCAGTTAAAATCATGGAGTCACAGAAACAGAGAATAGTTTGGGCTGGAAGGTATCTTAAAGACCATCTGGTGCCAACCCCTCTGCCCCACACCTTTCACTGGATCAGGTTGCTCAAACTCCCATCCAGCCTGGCCTTGAGCTTCCAGGGATGGAGTATCCACAGCTTCTCTGGGCAATCTGTTCCACTGTCTGACCACCCTAACAGTAAAGAATTTCTTCCTAATATCTAATTTAATACTACTCTCCATTTAAAGCCAATCCCCATTGTCCTGTCACTACATGCCCTTATGAAAAGGCCCTCTCCAGGTTTCTTGTCAGCCCCTTTAGGTACTTTTAGATCTATTGCCTCTGTTATCTCAGGTCAGAAAGGGGCATATGAAGTGAGACTCACAAAGATCCTACTTACCAAAACTGTCTGTCCTGTTGATGGTCAGAATCTTGCCTACAGTGCTCAGTAGGAGGTTCCATTTCAACATAAAATCTGATGCCTGCTTTTTAAATGTCTCTTTACTCCTGCTTGGCTGTAGATAAAGAAAATAATTGGTTTATGATAAAGTTGATTAAAAGAATTCCTTACTGTGTGGCAGACTGTACAAACTGGGAAATAGTTTCGGGTTTTTCAGGTTTTTTCAAGGTGGAAAAAGCAACAAATATTTCTTTCTGTTAGAATCCTAAAATAGCTGAGGTTGAAAGAGATCTTTGGATATTACCTAATCTGATCTCTTGTCCAAAGCATAGCCAGCTTAGTTCAGGACTTGTCCAACCAAATTCTAAATATTTCCTTTCCAGGCAATCTCTTCCTATGCTTAATTACTCTCATAGTACATTTTTTTCCTTTCTATTGCCTTATAACTTATAACTGTGAAACCCCAGGAAAAGTCCTGCTCTTTCTTCTCTATACCATCCCATGAGGTAGCTGAGGGTTCTATGAGATGAATGCACCACAGAACTGCAAAGTATCTTTCTTAATTTAAAAAAGAAAAAAAGTCAAATAAGTACAGTTTACTTTGTTTCTTCAGAAAGGGAAAAAAATTACCCCAACTCTAAGTGTCACCCAGACCCAAGTTAACTGGCCTGGCAACCAACCCAATGCAGCATACAAGCTACTACTAATTCTGAATCAGGGAAGGAAGAGGGATGGTAGAATGGGTAATCTATCAAAAGGTACATATGTGAGGATGTTCATATTTGAATATTTCACAAGAGCTAGAGACTTTGTACTAGAAGTTGTCACTCTCCTACTACCTGCTAAAAGCCAACAGTTTAGTGAATCAAGGATTTCAGGATTAGGAAGGATTCTTTTCAATTTTAATAACATATTACTTTTGAATTTTGGTTTATTAGCAACTGCAATAATACGTGTCTATGAAATGAGAGCAGATACTGAAACCACTTGAGTGGATATATGTGCAGAAATATGCTTGTAGTTGTTTGCACAGATGGAATTTTTGTATGCCAATTAATTTTCCATTTTCTGCAGCATGCATAAATTGTATCTATGCAAATCTGCAGTCTGTTCAGGCTGCTAGTGTGCAATGTAGCTCCTGCAGACTAGTGACAGTCAGCATGTAGCAAGATAAATGATGTGATCACTCTTTCTTTACTGAAATTATTAATTTTATACCTTAATGACAAAAGTCTGAAGATCTGAAGAGAAACAACTCAGGAGGTCTCGAATATCTGTGGAAGATGTCAGCGAAGAAATTAAGTTTTTCAAACCTGTGAAATATAGAAGAGAGATCATTACATGAAGTGATTGGCTTGCCTTTTGGTTTGTTTCTGCACTTTTTAGGTTTCTTTTTCTTTTATCTTTTCCTTAAAATAGATTAAGACATCTGTTTCTAGTATTTTGATTAATCTATAGTACCCTACTTGGACATGAATGTGAATTCTGACTGATTTCAATTTCCACCATAACTCCACTGACCTAGTCATCATGGCAAAGGTGACAAGAAAAAGCACTTCTAATGAAAAAGCTGGAATTTGGTTATAGGTAATACTAACATATGCATCTGAGACTTTTTGTGGTTGAGAAAAAAAAATAGTCTTGATTTATCTCTTGAAGGGAGAAAACAGTTTTAAAACAATAACATTAAGTGCAGAATATTCTATAGGCCAACAGAATTACAGATAATGTTGCCACATATCAGTGCAGCTGTTCCCTCAAAAGATTGGAACCTACTACCCAATGCCAAAAGGGAAACTGCATCTCTCTGAGCTTATACCCTTCTAACTGAGATATCTTCCTTCAAGAAATCACATGTATAGAGTCTGTGAAACCTTGCTTATTATAAATAACAGTTTGCAAAAGCAATGAAAACAGAGAATGCAATAAATCCACCTTGGAAAGAGTAAGATCATGATAATATAATGGAAAAATGTAATAAGAGTGTTCTGTGCAGTGGTTTTGATTTTAACATGTATACAAATATTATTGAAATGGTTCTGCTGATTGTTCTGTGAAGAAGGCAAATTATTATTCCTGCTGAAAGCAGTCACAGAAAGTCTGTGGCATATCCCTTGTCAGTGCACAAGTCAGTGACGGAGCAGGAACAAAGAGCTGAGGTTTCCCCCGTCAGTTCTGTACACAGCCTAGTCCAACTTGCTAACATTTTAAATGGTAGACCATTAATTAAAAATTAACTTGCCATTATGTTTCTCTTCCTTTTCATTAAGCTGGCAAATACATTATGTCACGGCTGCATATAAACTGAGTATTTTATTGTTTACAGCACAACGTTGATCCCACAGGCCACAATACAGCAAAATGACATGAAAGCTGAAAGGCTTTGTCCAGTTCAGCATACAGTATTTTAAAACCTAGCTATAAGAAATGATTTTATGTGTTTTGATTAATAACAGAGAAAAATGTAAAATGCGATGATTGAAAACATCTTTTCTGTCAAAGGAAAGAAAAAATTAATATCCCTCCTTGCCAACCTTCTTCTAGAAGATAAATAACTCAGTAACACAAATCCCACTCCTACTGCCACAAAAAGCTTTCAGAGAGAGTCAGAACGGACAGCCTTTAATTCTTAACCTTTAGAGTTAGGGGGATAACACCATGTGATCCATTCTCAATTTTATTGGCTTTTTTCCAGCTCTTTGGGTTACAGCAAGACAGTAATTCCCATTAGGGCAGATGCCATGAATGAGCAAGAGGAAATACTGGAGCTTTAACAATGGCAAACAAGGGCTTAAGTGGATAGACAAAATATACCCCCAAAAAATATTACATTTGAATTGTATGTTTTTCTGCCGCTTCTTTGGATTCCTAAACTTCTCTTGAAAGAGGTTTTTAGTCACATCCAGAGATCGCTCGTTGAAGACAGCGTGCAAGCCTGATCGCAGAACAGTGACTGTGCTGTTGTTGTTCAAGAGTGCTCTTACTGTCTGTAGAGAATAAAAAAACAGTTAGTGCCTTTCATTCTCTCAAGCCCTTAAGTCAGCCAAATAAGGAAATTGAAAAAGGGGAGCTTCCCTTACTCAACACTAGACTTCATATGAGCAGACTCCAAACTGGGAGTCAGGGGGTATAGGATCAAAGGAGATAAGAAGTTGTCTTCAAGAGATTTTTGTTCTTTCCAATGACACTCTGTGTTGTCTGCGATGAAGCAGACAAGGCTAACATGCTTGAATTATCTGGGCAATTGCCTGGGCAGTTGGTTTTGCCTAGAGTTACTATAATTACACCAAATAACAGTATTTTGTCTAAAGCATGGAATGGTGTATCAGGGACAGCTTTCCCTCGATGTTACCTGTCCTTAATACATGTTTCAATTAAATTCAAAGGCAAATTCAATTCAATTGTCCAGTTGTCCAAACCTTTGAGAGAGTAAAAATGACATTAGAAATATGTTTATTAGTTAAAATAGTATCAGTTGGGATTTTATCCCATTTATCTGCTTATGAGTCACTTGTGAATGAATCTGTCTTCATATTTGTCCCAAAAAGTATTATTCACATAGATATCACAAACAATTTTCAGACTAACATCTGATCCTCATCTCTTCATCTTTTTTTAGTTAATTGCTTACATCACATAGTATTCCTTAAAATTCTTGATGAAATGATGAAAACAGTCAAGGACACTAAATCCAAATCCATTAAATTTTGTTAACCCATACATTTGGTCTCTCACTTCCGTACTGAAATCAGTAAGATCCTAAAGCCTTTGTTGGATTTTGGGCTTTTATATGAATAATCCTTGTCCAGTTGTGCCTTCCAGAGGAAAAAAAAAAGTTTTGTAAAATTCAGGAAAACTTCACGATTCATAAACATTTTAACAAATCCCATTTACCAGGTGCTTACCATGACCCCACAAGCAGCAGTGAATGCAGTTTGTTTGCAAATACAATTTCCAATCTTGTCATTCTGCTAACTTTTTTGAAACACTAAAAATATTCTGATTCTCACTCAGTAATCCCCTTCATCTAAGTTAAAGACAAAGGCATTTTTCTTATTTGACTTGGAGTTTTCAGTGTCAGAAGAAGAGCCTGCAACAAGAACACATGATCCAAAGGCTGGGAACTACCAGGGGCAGCTTCTTCAGTACCCTGCTAGCACCTGACTCCATGCCCCAACACTGCAGACTTATCACTTTAGCCGTTGGACTATACTAGATATAATTTTCTAAATGACAGCACTTAAATACAGCTTACCAGAGGCAGGAATCAGCTCCAGGAAATGACAAGCATCTTATTCACATTCCTTTTTCAAAGGGAATTTACACCTTTTTATGCTCTAATTACTTTTGCATGTCCAGGTGGTAGCAGCTGTCAGCCTGTTTTATCTACACATGATGGGAAATTTACTTTTTTTCTTTTGAATGCTGACCCTGACAAAATTGTTCACATTTTCTCACCAGATGGCTAAATTATTGCAAAGTACTCTACAAGGGATGGCGTGGTTACACTGTTTGCAGGCTGCAGCTGCACTGTGCCTCTGTAGTACTTCTCACCACAAGCACTCTCACCTGCTTTGACCATAAGTCTCTAGCTGAAATCCCAGGTGCATTTTAGACAGGGTAATTAGAAATATCATATTACTCCTATGTGAGAAGAGGAGATAAACTTCAGATTTGGATAGAAATAACTGAGGAAGGATGTGATGGAGATTTGCAGAGAGAATTGCATGAAGAAGAGTAGAAATTTTTTAAATAATAAAGTATTTTTTCACACAACAAATAATCAAATCCTGGAACTCACTACCCCAAGATGTTGTGATGTCAAAAATCAAGCTATTTAATACTATGATGTGGATATTAGCTGTCATCTCAGATTGCTGGAAGCCAGGAGAGTACAGTGGAAGAGGAGGAAGTTATTGCTTGCTCTACTCACACCCACTTCACATGAGCATCTGAGGAGGGCAACAGTGTGAAACAGGATACGAGTCCACACAAGCCTAGGATGGGTCTGACTGACTAAACCACTCAGCAGTCTTTCTAAGGGACATCCACTTGCCCATGAACCACTTGCATATTTTTCACAAGCTGAAAAGTCTAAACACCTGTGGTGTTCATCTCACCATCTTGTGCCTTGGACAGGGTGACACAATTTGCAGGAGAATATTAACTGGTATTTCTTTCCTACCCTGTTTCACTGGAGCCCAGCACCCATGGCTTTGGCAAGATCTATAACAGAAATTATAATCAAGGCTATGTGACTGCTGAAGGACTACAGAGATGCTCATTTACAAGACTTACACAGTCTCACTTATTGAAATTACTGGTTTTAAATTGATGATGGAACTAATAATCAAGTACAGTGGAACTCCTTTGCTTTTCTCTTGTATTTTGAAGAAGCTCTAGAGAAGGTGATCAGCAGACCCTGATTCTTGGGTCTGCTGTGCTCACTTTGTGCTGATTAAACAGTGTAAAGGGGATGTAGAGCAGCCAGAAGCTGCTGCTAGAGAATTTCCCCAACTAGCTGCAATTCTCTTGCCCTAAATCTTGAGGGCATAAATCTAATTTTGGCTCTCTGCAGCTTTTCTGCACATTAGGAATAGGGAGGGAAGACTCAAAAGCTACAACCAGCCCCTTACCATTACAAGAAGGATGATGTGAATTCTGAGCATGCAAATCAAATGCAAATGGCTGGGAATAGTTGACACTTGTGATCTTGCTGGATCATGTTCTTCAATGCATAAGAATCCCTGTTTAGAAGCACATAAAGCTAAACTTTTTGGGTATTACTATCTCCAAGGGCTGCTGCAGTAGATGGAAACTCTGAGTGCTTAGCACTTTACAGAAGTCAACTTGTTGCCTGTGTTAGCACACCTATGCATATTTGTGCATTATTAATTTTTTTTTAAAGTAAGAGGGGTGTGTGTTTTCTATTCTGCTGGTGATGAAGCCTTCCTTCATTCCTTCATTCCTTCCTTCCTTCTTCCTTCCTACCTCCCTTCCCCCTTCCCCCTCCCCCCCCTTTCTCTCTCTCTCCTTCCCTCCTTCCCTCTGTTTATCGTGGGGAGACAACACAGTGATTCAAGTCAGGTGGCATGTTGGGGAAATCTTGTCCTTGTTGTTTGAAGGAGAGAATATACCACCTGTTCTCTTTTGCTTTCTTCCCTATTTCTGAACTACCTCTTCTGCCATGGCCTGGACCGCCTCAAAACCCAAGGGTTTGGAAGGATCCAAGGACACCAATGGAAGAAATATTGCAGAAAGGGTACAGGCCTGCATAATAATGCAGCACTGAATGAAACTATTTACTTTGCCATGTTCAGAGGTTTAAAAATGCAGCTTCTGAAGGCACCTCTGTAGCTGAGAAGAATGATACTGCAGAACAAAAAGCAGGCAGAAATATTAATTGTTAGAGAGGTTCTTCTCTTTTTCTTCACAAGGAAAAAAGCCAATCTGAGTGACCGGACCCTGAGGAGGAAAGGGTAGAGGAGGCTACTCTGCATCCCTCTTTTCTAACACTGTTAAAGCAGAGGATGGAAAAGATTTTTCCAGCTGAACGCTGGGATCCTGAGCCCTTAGACACTTCATGGCCTACTCCCTGACCACGCAGCTTCTCCACAGCCAGTGTGTTAGTGATCTCCCTTGTGCAGGCTGCTGCAGCACTTGTCAGAGAGAGTGGTCAGGATGTTGCACAAAACCAACTTTAGAATACCTCCAGCATGTGCTGTCTGACTGACTTTGTCATGGATGAGTGACAATTGTCATCATTTCCAGTCATCATTTCCAGTCACAATGAGTGACTGGAAATTGTCATCTGATCCTTCCAGCTACTGTGTTCTCCTCTCCATGGGGGACCACTGACCACATCTCAGAGGCTTTTGCAGAATCCAGAGGGAGGAAAAGGTCCTGTCAGCATATTCATCTCAGGGAAGAGATGAGTAGGAGGGTGAGCATGATTTAGACCATGGTCAGTTAAGAACACCCATGCTGCTGCTGCTATTGTCTTATAGTGGAGCATCTGAAAATTAGTCCAAACTGCTTGTGTGAATGAGATGCCCAGCTTTTTTGCTTCACGGGTTCTGCAACATACCTTGGCCATGTTACAAAGGTCTGTCTGTCTCCTGAGTCTTTTTACAAACTCTTTAACTTCTGTTAAAGAAGAAGAGGCATATGTTTCACATCATTAATATTTTACAGTCTAAAATACAATAATGAAGACAGATCTTTTAAGTTAGAAAGTAGATCCCTAGGGGAGCTTTGGAGGGTAACAGAGAGCACAGTGGGGGCTCTGAGCCAGCATTATAGGCTGGGCTGGGGACCCTTGCAGTCAAAGCTTGCAAGGAGAAGCTGCCTGGGTCACCATTCTTCCTTCACTGTGAATCTATTAACCCATGATGTACAGGAAAGATACTTTCAATATTTTTTTACATTTAATACTTCCTAATTAAGACTAATGCTCTTTTACCTGTATGGTTTCAAGTGAATGAAAGCAACTGTAAATCTAAACCTCCTGTGTTTTGTTTAGACAGTTTACATTTCCACCTTTATGCATCTATAATTCTGCAGCACTGTGAATAGGAGTTGGTTTTTTGGTTCTACTTTTGTCCTGTTTATGTGTTATATATTATGTATAATTATTATATATATATATAATATATATATTAATATATATATTATGTCATAATATAATTATGAAAAGGTCCAAGAATACACTTCTTAAGAATAAAATATAAAATAACTAATTTTCAGTTGCAGGGAAATCAAGTATAAAGCAACTTCTGTAGACAGACAATGATTTTCAGTGAAAATTTCTGTTTCTATGATGTTTGTACAAAGAAGAAAGACCAGGATGCATATACAAAGGGTCATAGGTGATTATTGACATATATGTCCATGCACACACATGTTAAAAATACATTACTAAGCTTGCTCTGTCAAGCATTCGAATGTAAGAAATGCCAGAATTAAGTTTGTCTGAAAGTCTTTGTTAGGCATACGAATCCTAATACAAACTTTTGTCTACACAGGAGCCCTGCTTTACCACTATGGAGCTGGTCTTCAGTCAAGGAACAACTGAGCAACATGATGTTTTAGTCAGAATCTTCAGCATCATATATATAAATATACACGTGTGTGTATGTACATATTTACAAATGTAAACATATACACACAGAGTATATATATGTATATATACTCTATATATGTAGAGTACAGACTTTTTCCAATCATCCTCAATTCCTCTAATGGAAGTCATAGTTTCCCTATAGGAGTGTGGCTTTTTTCCCCTCCCTTTATATTGAACTGTGCTATAGCCATTAATTAATTTATCGGCATAAAACCAATTGCAAGGTGAAGAAACAGAATAATATCTAAATTTCAGAGGGCAGGCTGCTTATTGTTTGGTTATCTATACAGCCAAAGCAATCATGACAAAAGACAGATCTTTAAAAAGGTTTAAGTACACTTCAATTTACCATAAATTGGGAATAATTTTGTTTTAAATTTGTTCTCACACATTATCTGAGACTATTTATTTTTAACTGTATCCCAGTTAACTCTAGTTGTTGCTACTATTGAAGTTACATTAGCTAAACAAGTTTTTAAAATAATTTAAGAGTCTTGTAATACAATCTTTTCTACAGTTTAATGAGGAGTTATTTTTGAAAATTTCTCTTACTCAAACCTACCATTAGATTTGGATGTCTGGAGCATTAGTGGAAATCCTCCCAAAGGACTAAGCATCCAACATTTAACATTTTCACTGAACAATCTGATTGAGTCGATGTGTTGTGCAGGCACCTCCTCTAGGAAATCAGGAAGTAGGATGTTCTCCAGTTCCTAGAATGCAAATTCATGGCGCTGCAACAGATGGGTGTACTACAGATATTTGCAGCATCACCAAATAAAATTGTATTGATAGTTTAAATGTAAAGAAGCCCATTTTTTTTCTTCCAATTAAGCAAGAGCTAAGCTACCTTTATTAGCAGAAGAAAAAGATTTTAAGACTAAATATTGTTTCCTGAATTAATTACTAGACACTACTTAATGACCTGTTGCAAGTAAGAAGTAAATTATTTTTATCAGAAAACTGCATATTTCTATGTGGAATGTCACTGACAAGTGCAGTAGTGTTCTCAAAGGAAGAGTAACTCTCATAATCTGGAAAACAGTTATCAGTTGAAATTTCAGTCACATAACCTCATGCCAGAACCATAGACCACATTAATAACAGCACATTCCATTGATATCGGGGACTTTCAAATTAATACATAGGAGGAAAATGGAAGCTATCTCAGATTCCACTGGCTCCTTTCAAAACACGTACTATTCTCTCTCAGAAGAAGCCAAAGAACAGAGATGAGTAAGAACGAAAATCCCATTTGTACAGCACACAAGAAACAGTCGATCTTTCTCCTTATATAGAATTACTGAAAAGACATAAACACGTAGTAGCATAATTACGACAAGCAAATGTGGCTACAATACCTTGAATAGATACCTATCATAGCTTTTTAACAGCTGGCACACATCTGGTAAGCACATCAGTTCTATTCTTTCAGGCTGCAGAGACCTCCAGAACGACATGATACAGTCTTCTACCTGTCACACAAAGCCCTTTATGAATTTTCACTGATTTTGCACTTGTGAAATCCGAAACGTATTTCAGTAAAACAACATACAAGCACAGAAGCAAAGGAATGACTGTGGAGATGGGTCTTTACCTGGGCCCATCCTGGCTGGGCTCCAGTGTAAGTGGAAGCGTCCTGGGGAGGTGGCAACAACCTGAACCTCATAAGGTAGTGTAGGAAAGAGGGGAGAAACAAAGAATTGTGCCATAGACATGAGGATATAATGAAAGATATGTGTCCGTGGCTGTGTGTTATGTGCTGGGCTCAGACCTTTTGATGTGCCAGGCGGGTTCAGGATGTGTTGCAAACTCAGATTCTTGGAGCATGTTGTGTTAATTCAGAATTTCAAAATAACTCGACTGAATGTTCCTTTAGTCCGTAAATGATCATCTACCGTAGATCAAATAATGAAGTAAATACACTACACAGACACAATTTTTTTCTTATAATTGTTTGCTGTTATCAGTATAAGTGTTATTAAAGCAAAGGCGTACCTTGTCAAGCTTGTTCTCTCTCACCATTTGTAAAATAACTTGACAATAGTTGTAGTAGTCATTGGCAAGCAGTGCAATCTGTGACCAAAAAGAGAGTACAAAATGATCTCACAGCAAAAGAGCTAACTTGCCTTATGATAAGATACTTTGAACGTACCATTTCGTAGGGGTCTGTCTCACTTTGCACTTGCTCTCCAAGGAAGAACTGGTTGAATTCAGGAAAAAGGTATTGAAATGTCTCTTTCTCAGCCTTTAGATAAATGACAGATGGATAATACTCCAAATTCTTACTCTTGATGCATCAGAATTTATTTTGAACAATAAAAAGAAAAAAGATTGCAATTATTTTGTCAGTTTGGTTAGAGGTATGAAGTATTTTCAGTATTTTCTTGAAATTGTAAAGCACGATTTTTTAATAAGATTTATTTCTTCAGAGAAATGCTTGTCCTTTTTTTTCCTTTTTTTTTTTTAGAAAATTGGGATGGATGAAAGAAACAAGCAGGGCTGCCTAAACATTTAAATCCTAAACCATACATGAATTTCTTTTTAAAACCAGTGAATATTTAATGCAATACATATCTTCCACATATATTTTCTATAGCACTCATGTCACACTTGTAACCTTCTGCATAAGGCTGAAGATAGTTGTCAGGGTGACAGCACACCTCTCATTGGCCACCATTACATCCATTTCAGAGCACTCATTATGGCACCCGAGCACTCCATAAAAGTAAGACAGACATCCAGTCTCTCATTTTTTCCTCACTTTGATTCACATAAGTTTGTTGCTCATGCTCTGCTGGCTGGTATTCAACAAGCCATTCCATGACAGCTCACTGAGGAGAGAACTGCCATAGGTTACCTGTACATTCATCCTTTTCAGTGAGCAGGGGTTATGCTCTTTTTTCTTAATTGTTTCCTAGTATTTAAACACTTATCATGCCATCTGAGTATGTTGAAAAGACACTGTCTCACCAGCATGAGGGCCTGGTACCATGGGCCTCAGGCAAGGAAGGCTGTACCCCACTAACTCCCCTAATATTCAAAACCTGGGCTGTCAGCCGCAATTTCCGCTCTCAGTACAGACAAAATTATTTGAGCTGACATTAAGACTACAAAAATATTTAGCTAATGGATGAGATAGGAGTGGGGGAAGTAAGCACGTAGTGAGATTACACAGACAAAGATTATTTTGAAGAAGATGGGCTAACTGTATTTCATCAGAACATATTAGATAGCAGTTCTAACTAAACACACAGATTGACATTTTGTTATGTCTAATGTATCTGAAACTCACTGTTCCTTTTTTTTGTCTGTTCTTCTTGTAATCATCTGCATTTTCAGAACTCCAGGAATTATTACTGTGATAAAATATACAACAGAAAAAACCAAACTTTTAAAAGCTCACCAATTTATTCTGTATTTAGTAAGAAAATGAGCTCAAACTGGATAGAGTACACTAGGCTGGAGCATTGTGTTTGGGAAACAAACCCTGCTCTCTTTCCTGTCATTCAGTGGTCCCATGATTTTCTAACAAATCTGAAGACGACTTTCTTAATTTTAAGATAAAGCTGAAGTATTCATTATAAAGACAACAAGGTATTGGTCATTTAGCAGTGCCATGACTTTAAACTTCTTGCACCAGAATCACGGGTTTGTATTTGTAGCTGCAGTTTGTTTGGAATTATATAGTAATTATTATAAACATGAACATAACAAAAGCATAATCATCCTTGTGCTTAGATTTCACAGTTATGACGTTTTCTGCACTGTACATCAGTTTAAATAGCATTTTGTTTCTGACTTTCACCCATCTACTCTGCAAAGCTGGCCATGATGTTCCATACAGTCAGAATTTACTTGGTCCTGCACAGGCTTGATCAGTGACTTTTAGCTGGAAAGCCAGGGATGAAGGCACAACAGGCTGCTTTATTGCTGGACTATACTATCTCCTACCTGCCTCCCTGCCTGTTTTGCTGAGGCTAAGGCTAGTGGAGGGAGAGACAATGTTGCTAGTAAAAGGGGAGCACTGTGAGAGTTGGATGCCTCCAGTCAAGCCTCCATTTGCTGCTGGCGTGCTCACTGTCTATGAAGGCATTTCAAACTCCAGGGACCTTTGGGACTCGGCTGTTTTGAAGGGTGACAGACAGGGGCATTGTAGAAAATGTGATTCCACTGGTGATTGCCAACATTCAGGTTATCTAATCAGAACTTGGCTGCTGGGTTTCACTGCTGTGATGTATTATAAACCAGGGTACCACCATATGTCCTGAAGGGGCATAGGATAAAATGAATTGCTGTCTGAAAATTGCTGCCTGAAAACTCTGGCCACTGAAAATGCTTCCTCTCACTTCTCTGCTCCTCACAGGACTGACTCTTGCCACCTTTCCCTCTGCCACTACTCTGTGCCATGAAGGCTGTGCTCCAAAGAAACAACCAAACTGGCTGCCAAGACAGGGAACAACATTTATGCTGGGCATGTTTGGTAGTGCTGGTGACTCTTTCTCCCAGACATTTTAGAGGTGGTGGCTGGACAAAGGGAAACACATGTAAGTAGAGACATTTTATAACGCTTCTTTCAAATGAATCCTTCCTGCAGATTTCTAAAGCCTGTGAAACAAAATTAATGAATATTTTCCAGCTCCTGCTCTCCCTGAGAAGGCGGCCAGCTGTATTTTTTTGCTGCCGCTACTATGGCAACGTGTATCAGCACTGCTCGCCTCCAGTGGGTTGGCTCCCACGGCAGGCTGGCTCCCGCTCCCCCCGCACAGGGACATCGAAGGGTGAGAAGGGGTGCTGCGTGCGTTCTTCTGTGCCCCGGCAGCTAGCCAGGAGCTCAGGGGACATTAAATGGAATATCTATGGAATGCTAACATCTATATGCCCCCACTGTCAGCAAAGGGGATTGGGATTCACCTGGTGCCTGCAGAGGTGCTTGGCTGTACGTCAGAGATGCTCACTTCCCCTGGCGAGCAGTGCCTGGGTAAAGACAAAACACACAAAAGAGGAGGTGGGTGGGAGAAGGGGAAAATGGGTGACAGCAAAATCACAAGGAGATTCACCATCTCTCTTGCAGAGTTTGGATGATGCTGTGGAGTGGGAACTAGAGCTAAAATGGGAAATACAAGATTGGGGAGGACAAAAATATTAACAGAGACAAATGGGAAGGACAAAAGAAAAATGAAAGGAGGAAAGGTGGTGAATGTGCATGCTGTTGACTGTTAGATTACACTGAGATTAGAAAGTTAATTTGCTAGAATCATATCAGATTTTTTTAATGAAAAAATCATGGGTTTGCTTCACTACACAGTCAGGAGCCCAAACCTTCCCTATAAAGCAACTCTTACAAAACCAAAATTCAATTACTTTTTTTTTTAACATTGCTGTAGTCTGAGCCACAGAAAGTACCATCTTAGGGAGTGCTTGTCCTCAAAGCTCCCATTCCTAGAGGGAACGTATTCCTATTATAATGAAAATTGGTAATTAACATATTCCTTTAATGTCTGTAATGCATTTGGAATCTTCATGGATTACAGTTGTGCTTATTTGCACTATTTTCATAACATCATCATCAAATCTGTGGTACACGGATCTTCAAAGATTCAAAGATTTCTAAACGAACCAGCTCACAGGTGGTTCTTATTGCTCCTTGTGTGAACATGTTCCAATCCTGACACATTCGAGGCCCCACTGACTATCAACATGCAAATGCCTTCTTTGTATTCAGAGGCACACCATCTTACTGCCATTTCTATGACATCAACAAGCATAGCTCCCAAGCTGCCAGATCCTTCAGAGGCCTAGTTCCTCACTACCAGCACCATATCAATTGCTGACTATTTCATCATGGTCAAGAAATATCCTTTTCAGTAATTAGAAAGAATGGTTCATAGTTTTGAAACAATCATTTTCTTCACCAACCCGCAGGGTGGATGGATGCCTTGATCTCTAAACTGGGCCCTGGGGTCCACCTTCCCCTGCAGTAGGTGCAGCAGAAAAAGGATGTGCATGTTGGACTTTATTTATGGATGGGAGGGCACAATAGTAATTTAGGACACATTGACTACTGAAACAGATATCTTCTGTCCCTTCTGGATGGAAGTGGCAACAAGCCAGAGAAATATATCCCATTACAGGAGTCTGGCCCACAGACCAGCATTTGAACTGCACTGAAATGGTATATTAAAAATCTTTTTCACTCTAATTTGGAAATTTCCACACCAACACACTCTCAAAAACTGAGATGTTATGTGTCAAATACCTGTGGCATGGGTATACATATGATTACCTATGTGAGAACAAAATTTCTTCTTGCAGGTAGAAAAGTCTACAAGTTTTAATTATTCTTTTTTTAAATTTCAATTTTAAAATTAAAAAACAATCTAGAATTTGCCATTGCTATTTTACCAGCTTTGTTGGATCATAAAAAATTAACTGTTATTTCAAAAAGTACTGAACTTGATGAGGTATTTCCTTGATGTATTCCTACTTAAATGCAAAGAATGTACAAAACTCCATACAAATGAAAACTGATTTATTTGGTTGAAGCTGATGCTTATTTTGTATGTGACCTAATTATTTCTTTCAAAGTTGTGCTACTCATGCTTCTCTGGCTGTGTCTTGTGCTTTTTTTACTGCTTTCTCTCTGTTTTTTCCTGCTATGCTCCATGAGACACTAAGAAGTAATTGTGACACCCGGCTGCCCAGGTTTTGTGGGGCTGTATGTTGGCTTGGGACAGAGACCTGTGGCTGCATTTAGAGTGGAAGCTGTTCTGATTTCAGCTGTCTGGCTTCACTCAACAGCTTAGTGTCTTCTTATTTCTGTCTGAAATGAAGGAAGCATCAGACAAGATAATTTTGTAGTTAAGGGACTTTTCTATTGCAACTAGAAAGATGGCCTTTATCTAAATAAAATCTGTATATTTTGATTTATTTTTTTTAATACGAAAAGTTATAGAATCATAGAACAGTTTGGTTTGGAAGCGACTTTCAAAGATTATCCAGTTCAACTCCTCTGCCATGGGTAGGGCACCTTTCCTTAGACCAGAGTGCTCAAAGCCTCATCCAACCCGGCCTTGAACACTTCTCGGGATGGGCATCCAAAATTTCTCTGGGCAACCTGTGCTAGTGCCTCACCACCTTCACAGTAAAGAATTTCTTCCTAACACCCAATCTAAACCGACCTTCTTTCTGCTTGAAGCCATTCCCCCTTCTTCTATCACCACATGCCCTGTATAAAATCCCTCTCCAGCTCTCTTGTAGGTCCCCTTTAGATGCTATAAGGTCTCCCTGAAGCCTTCTCTTCTCACGGCTGAAGAAACCCAACTCTCTCAGCCTTTCTACAATAGGACAGCTGTTTATGTTAAGAAACAGTATCAAGATCAGTAGCTAGCTAGTTTATTTTAGCCCTTTCCCTGGAATACCTTCCCTTTTCCTTTGTTTGACCAAATTAAATATAGGTTTTTAGGAGTAGGAGTCTGGGCAGGCACCTCTGCTGGTGGAGAAGGAGACGGAGGTCTGCAGCTAGTGCATCAGCTCCCCTGTGGTTAAGCATGGGCTGCAGCGTGTTCCCCAGCCCATTGGAGAAGATGGCTCATTTCCATGAGGAAGGCCAAGAACAGAAGCTATGCTGGCATATGTGATACATCTGTCTCCCAGTTGTAGCTAAAGTCCTTCTTTTTGCACCTGGCCCAAACTTAGTCAGCAGTGGTTCTTTGGTTCCTCCCGCTTTTTCTAATTTTTCCTCATGTTTTTATGCTGAGAGGAAAAAAGAGCAACAATTCAAATTGTTTTGTTCTCTCTCATCTCTCCTGTGACCAGAACGATCAGCTCCGACTTTACCCATCAAGATTGCTGTTTTCAAGTGATGCTGCAGGAAAACTTTCTTTCCCTGAAGAAGAAAGACCAGCATAGACTTAGCCAGAGACCTTTAATGTTTCTTGAACAGTGGACAAGACCTTTCCTAATTGTGGATATCAGTTCTTATATCAAATCTCAGGCTGGTTCTGGTCATACTGGGTGCAGCGGATACGAAGACTATCACTTCAGTAAAGGGTGTCATGAGAAACCAGCCTATGAATAATTTGTTTGGTCTCACAACAACTGACTGCCACTTGATTATCTGCAGAACCTGATCCTCTGCACTATCCCATCATTTACTGTTGTCCTTCTATGGACTTCTGCAACATTTCTCTGCTATAAAACCCGTAGAGAAAGCCAACAAACCTATGGGTATATTTTTTCACGCTCCTGCAGAGCATGCACTCAAGTAATTGAATATTATATAAAATATCACAGACACTGAGAGTTTCATCATTACCAGATATCTCGGTGCTTAATAGGCTGACTTGTATTACCCTAACATTCATGCTGTAGAATAATGCTATATCTGCATATTAAAGAATAGAAACCAAAGTACAGAATTTACCCATATACACACCAAAGTAGTGTACAATAATATAAGACAGTGAGGATACAAGACTGGTCTTCAAAGTCCAAGGCATATCATAATTTTCTTCTCCTGTGCATTAAAAAGAAGCGTAAAACTGTTACAGACTGGCAGCATTTTCCTTCCTTTTTTTCTGGGGAGAAAGGCAAGCCTGTGTTTTTTTTATTGGAACTATGAGCTTGACCATGAGAATTCATCCTCTCCTGCCTACAATTGGAGCATGCTCCTTCCTACACTCTAATCTGCCAAAGTATTTTACATTCATCAATTATTTTTAGGCTTTTAAGTTTTGCAATCAATTTATACTTGTCTTACACTGTCTTCTCTTACAAGAGGTGATTTTTAAAATCTGATCTTTTAAAATTAAGTAAAGGAAGCATTTTTGAAATAATATGCCTCAAGTAGTAAAAAAACCCAGATAAAATGACTGTGTGTAGGACTCTTCAAAACAGCGCAGTCATTTATACCTCAATACAGGTCTCTTCAGCCTACTATTCAATAAGGAAGGTGATACAATGTCATGAAGGCATTTCAATATGGTTTTTTTGACCTCCCATTTTGAGTCTCAATATATTAAGCTCTTCTTTTAGGTTTGGCACGAGTTCTTGCTCTTAAGATTTACATGGCTAAAATGTCCAATTCAAGGAAGTCCAGCTAGGCAAGGTCTGTTTCCAAAATGCAATTTCTCCATTAGGGTGCAGCACCTAATGGCACAGGACTTTTATAGTGTGCATAATGAGAAGAAAAATATAATGCTGTTGTCAATATTCAACAGATGATTTACAGACTTTTATGTACAGACTATATATATACTGTCATGTGACATTTTTTGATTAAAAAATTTTAAAAAACAAACCTGAGATAATTTTGTTCATACAGAAGACAGCAAAAACGTGCATAAAAGGAAGAGTTCTTCTTGATAGCTATTCCATCATAATGATATCTAGAAAATTAAAAAAAAATCAACTGACCATATGATTTTCATCGTCATTAAATAATTCATAATCCTCCTTTGAAAGCAGATCATTCTATTTAACCAAAGACAAAGTAAAAAAACCCTTATGTTTGTTTTTTAAATTATGTTGAATATTTATTTTCCCCACCAGAAAAAAAATTACGTAAACTATTTACAAACTCTTTTTAACAGTTTTTGCCCTGGAATGATACCTTCTTCTAAATGAAAAAAAAATAAGCCAGTGAATAGGGTGCAACAGATTTGTACAGGACAGTTGGTGAAGTCAGGGACCAGAGTCTCAGCAGACAGAGGTCTTCATATACTCATGGACGTTGAAGGACTTAGTGCAGCTGTTTCCTGGCTGTTCGCAGTAGTTTGAGGACTGGATGGCCCATCAGTGGTCATGGTGAGCTAAAACTCAATAAACCTGCCAGACCTTCTCTAAGGTTTATCCCGAGCTCAGTGAGCAATGCAGTCACCACCTCTGCTACCAAGGTGTCTTGAGCTGGCTCTTCCCAGATTGGGCCACGATGAAGCCAAGGGAGCGGTGACGTGGTTTGCGGCCACCAGCAGCCAGCAAAGGGTAACCTGCTGCTGATGGAGAGAGCATGGAGGCTGGGGGCTACCAAACACCATCCCAAATACTTCCTACTATGAGGAGAAGCCTGGGAGTGTCTGCAGGGAGGCACTCCCAAATTAAAGGATCTTGTGGTTCAAGCTGATAGCAAGTCCAGACTAGTGGAGAAAAGCCACAGATCAAGTAAGGGCATGTTGTTCTCAGAGCCCGTACTTGACAGCTTCACAAAATGCTTGTAAAATTTCTCTGTCTCACTGTCCTTAAAACATCCCCTTTCCCAGTCTGGATGTTCAGAATATGATTATAATTTTGGATACAAAAGAGCATCAAACTCTCTGTGCTCTAGAAGAAGAGAGGAAAGGGAAAAGAAAGGAGAGGTAGGAGGAGGGTCTGAAGTCTGATTTAAATGGTTTGAAACTGCTTACAGCATTTCCATTGACCATCAGTATGTGCTGGGTCACTCCATGGATATGTGCAAGGATGAAAAACACAAGACAGACATCAATCATGGCTTTTCTGGCCTTGAGACCCAGTGTCTCAGGAGCTCCGAGTAAGGTTGCGATGTCTAGCAGATACCTCATGCAAACCATGGTGTTAATAGCCAACACAAATCAGAGCAATAATTTTTTTCAAAGCAGTCTGACCTGGAATTCGTGCCCTACCAAAGCAGATCCAATATGGTGGTTTTCATGGAATTTACTCTATTTTAACATCCTTGGTGACACCATGAATCACTCTGGATATTGTGATGTGTTACAGACTTGCAACCAACAATTCAGCTGCTATATTGCAGTGCTGGGGCTGAAAAGTCAGCCACTTTAAAATTTTATTAGAATAGTTAGAAATAACATTTTCAAAGAAAGGACATAAAACCAATACCTGATACTCCCTGCTGTGGTCCGCTTTCTTGTCACCAGACCCGGGAAAACTAACTGAATAAGCTGTAAAGACAAACACAAAATTACAGATACTTCGCAAATTCATTCTAAAATGCAAAACTGTATCTGCCTCCATTTTTTGTCTTTATCACTTTGTTTGCCTTCCATCATTTGCAGGCTAATACCTGTTCTTACATACCTCTCAAATGGTAACTGTTGAACAGAACTCAATGAGGCTTTTGTGGATCAAAGGCTAAGTAATTTAAGGGATTACTTCCCTAAGGTAGGAAATTTTTTGTAGAGTAGTCTGTTTTACCTTGCACTGAAAAACAGTCAGTGCTCACACCAGTAGACCCCCCATGATCAGGGGGTCAATCAGCTGGGGGAACTTGAGGGCACTGTGATGCCCCCTTACTCTGCCAGACCTGCAAGCCTTATTCAATTAAGTAGGACTTACACAAGGGGCTTCACCAACCCACTTACACTTGCAAGGTTACTGACAGGATAGGGCCCGACTTATCTGTTTTAAAAGGACCTGAATCATCAAGCTGCAAAGCAACCTTTTGACCACCATGGTGGTAAGTGCAAACTGAGGTCATGCAGCATCTGTCAAGGTCAGGCTCTACAGTGTAATTAGTTATTGTCAGGTTAATAATCCACTCCACTATGATTGTTCTGCATGAGCTGTGTTGTGAAGACAGAAACTAACCCAGGACACCTGGAACTAACATTCTCTATATAGCAGCAACAGAGGATCGAGTACTCCATGTCAGTGAGGAGTAAGAAGTGTCCACTCAGCAGCACACAGCTTGGACTCTATGCAGAGTTGCTGGTCCAAAGGCCTGATAAAGAACAGATTTCTCAAACTCACACTAATATGCACCTCCAGTTTTAACAGTGGTCTTGTTCTCTGCTTGTTTCTGCATGCATCCACACCAGCTGCTCCCTTTCTCAAGCTGATAGTTTAGCATAATCTTATTTTCCTCAAAGGCAGCCAATGAAACTGGTGCTTCTGTGGTACAAGACACACACTTCCTCCCACTGTCTCTTCTACAGAGACAGCACTATATTTAAGTAGAGGGACAGGGCAGATGAGATTAGCAGTGTCTTCAATCACCACAGTTTGATTCACATGAGGCTTGACTGCAAAAGCCCTCACAGTCCACATATATGTAGTGCAGTCAGGTTACTACAGCTTGGTGAATTATTAATAGCTCAGCCCATTAGCAAGGCTGGAGTAACTATTACATGTGCACCTTCAGTTTAAATCAGGTCTGCTGCAGTTCCTGCCCTCCTCAGCTTCTTGCTGCATGGTCCTTTCTCCTGCTGCAGAAGGACAGCCTATTTCAAGCCACTAGGGAGATGCACCCCAGTTTGCTCATTTGGGTTGTGTTGACTTGCACCGCAATGCACTGGGCCAGGTAAGGCTGTGAGCAAACAGTTGCAAGTACCAACCCATAGCAGCTCTGGCTCATCAGCTAAGCTCTCCTGCGTGACCAGACTCATGCTTCATCTGTGCCTGTCCCAACTTAAAAATAAAATGCATTAATGTAAACCACAAGAAGGCTGGTAATCAGTCATGCCGGAATACCTGAAAGTGTATAGGCAGAATGAGATTAATCTTGCCTACGTGGCTACAAGGCAGAGATATCTAAGCTCGTCACTATAGACTTGGTAGTCAATGGAGAAAAACAGGCAGTTCTGAGGCACATTTCATCTGAGCGGACTGAGATGACTGCTTTTGTGTGAAAGGGAACATACGTAACTGCCGCGGCCCGAAGGGGGGATGGGACCTTGGCACCGCACGGGTCCGGGACACGAGGGAGGGTGCAAGTTGAATCCCTTATTCACGCGTGTACGCAGTCTTTTATCAGCTCGGGAGGGGAGAGGGCCAGAACACAGGGCGGAGCATGAGACAGACAAGCAGGGGGACAAACCAGGATAGGGACACGGGCAAAAGGGGGAGAAGTGAGGGAAGCAGGGAGCAGGCAAACTCGTGGCAAGCCTGGGCATGTCCAGGCTGTGCATTGTGTAGTGTGAATACAATGAAACCACATAATAACAGTAAAGTCCATATAATAACTGTAAGGTCCATATAATAAAATCCTGTCAATTGCTGTATGTTTTTCTCCACGCCTGGAACTGTTCCCATCACATGTAACTACTTTTTTCTCTCCATTGGCTACCAAGAGATTTTTAAGGTGACCAGCTTCATGGCAGATGTCTACACTGAGCCAGGCAAATTCTACCCATGGTCTTAGCTGATGATCCATTCAGCTATGGTAATAAATCACACTGGATCACTCACTCAAATCTTAATTTTCAGTAAAAGTGATTTAAATTATCCAGTAAAAAAATTAGATTCAACTGAATTGAGATAAATGATTCCTAAAATGAGGTTATCCACATAAATGAAATTGATTTCAGTTATAACTTGTACTTATGTTATTTTGGGCTTGTATTAAAACAGTGCTTAGTAGCTCAGTGTGGGAACTAATAGAATATTATCAGTTAAAAAGAAAGTACTGAACAAGAAGCCTTGAGCTTTTTGAGGTTTTCTATCTTCCTTACTTAGATAAAAAATGTTGAATAGCTACAGGTGTTTGTTGCAACTGAGATTTCTAACAGGTAATTGCTCTGTGGGTTGCATCAACCTCCATATAGTAGAAGAGTGGAACTGTTAGAAGGAAATTCAGTTTTACATCTGCATTTGTTTTGCTTGGATGTATCTGTGACAACTTTTTAGGGTATGTTTGGAGCAAAATCTCCGCAAGTATAATTTAGGGGGAAGTATAAAATTATGTAACAATGGAAGGTGTCTTTTAAAGAGAGAAGAATCAACTCCTTGGGATGAGTTGTTTAACCTTCTGTTAAAAGCAGAAAGCTGGTAAAACTTTCTAAAATACATTGGCAAAAGAAGTCTTTGCTAGTGTAACATATACCAGTTCCCGGAAGAAAATAAACTCCACCACAGACAACCCTCATTTCTCTAGTATAACTGCATCTACACGAGGGCTTACCAGAAATACATTAGAAAACACACAAGCATAATACGTTACATATTCATTCTTCTCTGTTACTTAATATCATTTGATATGCAGTGTGTATATTTGATGATCAAATTTTCTGTTTAGGCATCCCTGCTTATCTTATGTATCCTGTCTACGCTGTACCTTTCCAAAGGTGGATGGATGTATTTGAATCTTGAAATCTGGATTGCAGGTTTCAATATACAGTTCATGTAGTAGCCGACAGGGTACAGTGCATCCTCCACACAAGTAGAAATTATCAGCTAGCCTTTAAAACAAAAACATCAATTGGTTTGTATCAGAATTAGAAGAAAGAGTTGTTAGATTTTCAAGTTCTATTTTCCTTGTTTCCAAGGTATAAGAGAGGTCATGTGAGACTCTGCTATGAAATTAATTTGTTCTCATAATAACATTTCTCATATGCATATCTGAAGATCTAACTTTGGTCTTCTAAACAGAAAGGTCTCCGCTATACCAAAGACAAGAATAGGAGAATTTTTCCACCTGAAATGTGCGATATGGTGATTTGAAATAGAGAGTACACAAACTGTAAAGGACAAAATTCTGTTTTCATACAACCTCACTGATTTTAGGACAAGTTTATTAAGAGAACAGAATTTTAATTTACAGTTACTATGTAACAGAACTGTCAGGACTGAAACAGGTTTAGATGTTTAAATACTCATCCTTTAGCCAAAGCCCTGACTCATCTTACTTATCAGAATGGCCATAGTCAAGTAAATGCAACTACTTGTGTAAATAAGGTGAGGAAGACGTAAACTTGGTTACTTATTAGCCTAAGGTATTACCTTCACTGGGAAAAAAATGACTTTTAATTATGAGATAATGCCAATGGTTTTGATGTCAGAAGATAATAGCCTGCAGTACAAATACAGGAGCAAAGCTGAAAGGAGCAGAGAGATTAATTTTCAAAGCATAACACATTGCTCGTATGACAGTGGTTTCTTACTCTAACTGTGCTTCCATTCTACCAAGTGATTTATGCATATTTAATTAATTTATCAGCTGAATGCTAGTGCAGCACAGTGCCAGTTACTCACTGTGTCTTTACTGATAATCCAGTTGGTTGGGAAAGAAGACTTTTCATATTCACTGGGTGAGATAAGCCAGTTGGATTTTAAATCAGCATCCTCTGTTTTATCAGTAGCTTGACTTCAGACAACCTAGTGTTTATCTTTCTGAACTAGCTGTATTGGCAGTAGATAGCAGATAAGGTCTTCAGCAAACTGGCCTGAGCAAGAAGATGGTCACTGTGCTGCCTGACAATGTCTACCTCACCTTTTATTCACGTCTCCTGCCCTTCTTCCACTGAAGAAGGCTTTCTGTCTCCCCTAGACTTTCTTCTCCCCAGTAAAAGATCCCCAAATGCCTCACTTATACCTCCTTGGAAACCACCTTCTCACCCACCAACCCAGGAGCCTGGTACTGTTAAGCACCAGGGCTGAGCTGCACTGGGCTCCCTGCCAGCTCCCAACCACCTCCAGCCCCACCACCCAACAGAAAAGGTTTCACCAATAGACCTGAGCAGGAACCTGCATCCAAAGATAGGGGATCTGCTGCGTTACTGGGGTATTTCCCATCATCAGGCTCAAAGGTAAATGAAATTTATTCTAGATAAGAGTCCTGACTGAGCCCTGCCTCCCAGCAGGCAGAAATGTTGTTTCTTCTAAAGCAACCATCTAAAACCCTTCACAATTAAGCAGTCCCATGGGAGATTAAAGCTTAGTCCAAATTCATCCTTAATATAACACCAAAAGAGTCACTGGAAGTGCATCATAAATTAATTCATGCTTCAGTAGCTGGTTTGTGCCAATAGTTTTTCTTTAGCATTTAACTACTTAGCGACAAAATATTTTGGAATTTCCTTTTGTGAATTTATCATCTATTAAACTGCCAGTCTTTTTCAAATAATAAGTTAAACATGTTCTTAGTGCTGACACATAATACAAGAATACTGTCTATTAAAATCCACACAGAAAAGAGCATCGTGCTCATCTTCTTGCCTATTAGCCCTGAGGTTTTCAAAACTTGAGTTTTTATGACATCATCAAACCAAAACTGCTAATAGAGACAAAAAAAAATCAAAAGAAAAAAGTGATAAGGGAGAAAGACTGAGGTTAAACAAAAAGCACACAGCAAAAGACCTCCTCCATTTATCTACTATTTATCCACACTTCGTGTGTGATTTATTATCTGACTGATTTTAGGACCTCACATGGACTCCAGGTTTTTGGGGTTTGCCACCTGTTCTATTCGAACCCTTGGCAGTCAGGCCATTATACAGGTTGGCGAGTCTGCTGTTAAATCATTTCTGGACCAAAATCTAGTTTGCTGTTGACAATGCACCAACTGTAAAATGAAGCTGAGCATTTAAAATTTTTCAAAACATGAAAAGGGGATTCAGAAGGTTGTCATGATGAAAAAAAAATCATCAGTTCATCATTTCAAGGATTGTTTATGATTCAGTTTTATGCTGTGTCTCAAACCTGTTGGATGAATGACCTTGGATGAATCTCTTCCTTCTGTCCTTTTAAAATAGGAATGCTGGCATCTATATCACAGTAAAAACACAGATGAGCTCCCACTGCTCAGGTATTACTGAGAGGGAGAATAAAATGTTTTAGGATTACTCGCTGACAAGTTAAAAGTTTGTTTGTATTTGTTATTACTGTTTCACACAAAGCTTCAACACTACTAGCTGGACTCATCTGTGATTGGGGAAAGTAGGAAAGTATCCCTGGTTTCTCTTTGGCCATCACATGGCAGGTGATGCTCTTCTCAAAGCACAAGAAAATGATGATGACAACCTTACTCCACCACAGAAAGTGTCTCACTAAGGAGTTCAACCATTACCTTCGTCTCAAGAAAGCATAACCTCGGAGAATGTCTAATGCTCAGCATCACACTGAGTGAGTGCCAGTGTCCCACCAGCTGTGCAGCCTCGCAATCGCTCGTGGCACGCTGTAAGAGCCCACCAGTCAGGAGTGGTGCAGCCAGGGAGAGCTCTTGCCAGCTGCCCTGCAGCATCACACCAAGTGGGTGGCAGCCCCGGGGCCAGGTCCCGGCCAGTGGTCAGGCCGTTTCCCCCGTGTCAAACCACCTTTATATCAGAAAGGCTTGTGGCAGATGGGACTTTCAGGGAAGTTTCCTTGCTTTCTCGGCATCGCTTATGCACCACAGCGATGACGGGTCTTTGCAGCAAACCAGACTCTTGCCCCACGGAACCGCGAGAAACGCTAAAAGCAGGACTCCCGCGCTCCCCGTGGCAAGCCCACCCGGTGGGTCCTGCGAGCCCCCCGGTAAGGGGAGAGCCCAGTCGCGCCACCTCCCCACTCCATCCCCAGCCACGGCCCGCCCCCGGGAGCGGGGCAGGGGGCAACACCCACCACTGGAGGACGGGCAGGTACGTGAGGGAAGTGGGGCCGCAGTAAGCCATCTCGGCGGGCTCCGGGGCGGGCTGTGGCGGGGTATCGGCCATTGGTGCGGGGCCGGCGGGGCCGGCGGGTAACGGACGGCGGGTAACGCCCGGCCCGCGCCACCCCCGCGCCCGCCCCGCGCCCGCCCCGCCGGCAGCGCGGGCCCTCCGCGCATCCCCCCCGGGGAGGGCTGCCCTCAGTGCCACCGCCAGCATCCCCGGCATTCGCCGGCATTCCTGGCGCCCGCCCCTTTGCCGCCAAATGGGAATTACACAGGAACTGCAGGTGAGAAAAGGAATTATATGCAAATCGGAAAGAAGTGAGAACGGCCGGTTGTGCGGCTCTGCATCTGAATATCACGTAGTGACAGGAGAAGGGGTAATGGCTTCAAACTGACTACGTATTAGGAAAAAATATTAGGAAAAAAATATTTTTCCTTTCTTTACTATGAGGGTGGCAAAGCACTGAAACAGGTTGCACAGAGAAGTTGTGGATGCCCTATCCATGGAAGGGGCCAATGGATGCCCCATTGTTGGATGGGGCTCGTGTCAGGGGTGTTGGAACTACGTGATCTTTAGGATCCCTCCCAACTCCAGCCATTCTGTGATTCCATGATTCTGTGATCACAAGTGCCATCTTATAGGTTTTGCATGCCTTTAAAATGTTACTTTCAGAGTTTTCAACAAGAATACCATAACCTCCCATAATTCATAGAATCATAGAATCAACTGGGTTGGAAAAGACCTCCGAGATCACCAAGTCCAACCCTTGGATCCAACACCACTGTGGTTACTTGATCATGGCACTAGGTGCCACATCCAGTCTCACCTTAAAAATCTCCAGGGACCATGAATCCATCACCTCCTTAGGCAGCCCATTCCAATGTCTGATTACTGTAAAAATTTATTCCTGATATCCAACCTAAACCTCCCCTGGCAGAGCTTGAGACCGTGCCCTCTTGTCCTACTGCTGGTTGCCTGGGAGAAGAGACCAACACCCATCTGGCTACAACCTTCTTTCAGGTAGCTGTAGAGAGTGATGAGGTCTCCTCTGAGCCTCCTTTTCTCCAGGCTGAACAACCCCAGCTCCCTCAGCCTCTCCTCATAGGACTTGTGCTCAAGTCCCTTCACCAGCCTCGTTGCTCTTCTCTGGACCTGCTCCAGCCCCTCAATATCCTTTCTGAACTGAGGGGCCCAGAACTGGACACAGTACTTGAGGTGTGGCCTCACCAGGGCTGAGTACAGAGGAAGAATCACTTCCCCGGTCCTGCTGGCCACACTGTTCCTGATATAGGCCAGGATGCCGTTGGCCTTCTTGGCCACCTGGGCACACTGCTGGCTCATGTTCAGCTTCCTGTGTATCCAAACTCCCAGGTCCCTTTCTGCCTGGCTGCTCTCCAGCCACTCTGTGCCCAGCCTGTAGCACTGCAGGGGGTTGTTGTGGCCACAGTGCAGGACCCGGCACCTGGCCTTGTTGCACCTCATCCCGTTGGAATCAGACCATCTCTCCAGCTTGTCCAGGTCTCTCTGAAGAAAATAGTTTAATTTCTCTTTGATGCAGATAGATGAAAGGTCTGTCTGCTCTGCTGAAACCCTGTAAGCACTTTTCCATTGCAAGTATCCACTATGCAAAATGAGCTTTGCTGCCATGTGACTGATGAACATAAATTATGTATGGCTGGAGCATCTAAAAGCTTACTAGTGGATGGCTTTGGGTTACATCAGAGCTCAGCTTCTCAGAAACTCCCACGGCTCCCTCCTGTTAATTAACTTCCTGAAAGCCCGCATATGAGACAGACTGGCTTGCTTGCTTTGTAATGACGAGATGACCAAAGCCAACACGTCAGTAGGCAGCAGTATTAAAGCGGGAAGGAGGGGATGGACACGGACTTGGGGTCACAACACCAGGAAAGGGAATTTAGGGAAGAAGATTGCTGGTTTTCTAGTGCCTCAAAGTAGCTTGCTTTTGAGGAGCAGTGCACACAGATATCATGTATAATACATGTTGCTCTTAATCTGTGAAGCCTCATGCTGTGTTGAAAACCATATGGGAAGATGCTGTTCACTCAAGGGCCCCTGAACCAAAGCCTTTAAAATTATTTCTGCCCAAAGCACAGGTTAGTATACGCACTGTAACCAATACAATCTGTCACCAATAATTGTACTTAATAACCGATTGTGTAAGCTTCCCTCAGGAGATGCAGTTCTTGTTCTTTTATGTCCATGGTCTACTGATCCCCTCTGTGGGACATTTAACTTACACAGCAGATACTCCTGCAAATACTGTAAAGTGAAAGCTTTCTCAGGTTAAACTAGCTATTGTAAGAATGGGCAGCAGTGATATTGCAGCAACTGTAAGACTTGTGTGGTGTTGTCATCCAAGTACTCACAGAGCTTCTGTGCTAGGGCTTGCAGTAGATACTGCCTGACACGCTCATGTCCAATTCGGGTGTACCTGTCCATACTGCACTGAGAGCAGTCTCCTCCACTTAATCCACCTTAGGAACAGGAAAACTCAGCTCCAGTTTCCAATAACTGGATTGCTTATGTTTGCATGTGCTTCTGAGTCCTGGTCATAGTTCTCAGGGGTCATGACCAACAACTGACTTTTTGGGACTATCTGAAACTCTACAAAGTTAGTGAAGCTCCCTAGGCCTGATGCCTGAGCAGGAAAAAAAGACCCAAAAAACATTTACAACTTATCTAAAACTGAAAAATGATAAATGGACTATTTCTGTGGTAACAGATTAAAACAAAGGAAGTCACACAGATTAGAAATTCTCTGGACTACACCTAATACTCAGAAAGGTCTTGATGAGAGGAAGCAAAAGATGCACAAAAAACCTGTCCAGTTACTGTCGATGGCTTGAGAGATATAAGGTCACAGAACTTCTCTTGCCCAATTTCCGGATAATGAGATGGATAGATCTGTGTACCGTTCAAATCTTGACACTACTTCTATTTGATTAGGCTCTTCCCATTTTTTTCAGAAAATAACTCTTTAACCTTTCAGATAATTTTAACACTTGCTTTTTTGAGGGGGGTGGGGAGGGAAGAGGGCAGGGATGGAAGGGAGATTCTGACTTGAAATGCTAGACTGCTAGTAGAATTTGACTGAAAACCTGAAATCTGCTTCTTCAATTTAATCCAGTCAGATTGGGCTGGGTGGATGTACATTAGGTCAAGTTGTAGAAAGTCTTTATTCTTGCATAAGTTGAAAGTTGCAAAGCTCTTTATTGCTGTCAAGGACATACTCCTTGTGCAAAATTAAAGAGTATTTAATGAACATGCACTTTGACTGAAAAAAAGTTGGACCTAAAATTAGAAGTATGGTTGAACTGACTAAAGAGGTGCTAAAGAAGCTCCCTTCCTCTGACTTTTATCCATAACTAGCACAAATTTAAACCAAACTCTGAGGTAACAAACATCTCCAAAACATTGTAAGGAGTGTCTTTAGCATAAAATTGCCTCTTCAGATTACTGCCTCTGCTCAGCCCCCCATTCAAGAGAGGATTTGGATACCTTGTGAGAGTTGGATGGCTTGTGAGGTAAACAGATCATGTAAGAGCTTTTGCTGCTAACAGCTGTTCTGTAAAGGTAAGTGCTGATGTCTCTCAGATATTTACAGTTTTTTAAAATAAGTGCTTTGTAAGATTTTTAATGCTTAAGCTAAAGTATGTATAAAACAGTCACGAAGGCAAGTGAATCCACTACAGCTTCCACTACCAGCAGCAATGAAAATATGTGACTGTAGTAAATTGTATGTTCCTCTAGAGTTGAAAAGAACTCTGTGGTATTTATTTCATTTATTCTCATGTAGAAAGGAATGGGTAAAAGAGGTTGAAAAGTCAAATCAAAAAACCAAATCTTTCCCTGACACCACCAAACCAAGGTCCTGGAGAAGCATACCATTATATTTTCAATATGAAAAGTTAAAAGAATTGGGTCAGTGTTAGTTTAAGAGTCCTGGTGGACCAAGGTAAACACCCCTATTTGGGAAATGAACCAGTACATTTTGTTGGTTTGGCTTTTGTTTGGTTTTTTTTTGTCTCTACTAGTTGACCTACCAGGGACAAAATTGCATATGTGCAAAGGTTTACTCTTTTTTCTTTCTTCAAGATCTGAATAATGCCAATGACCAGGCATTACCTCAAACCAATCAGCTTACTGTGAGCAGAGATGTTCAGAGTCCTAGTTATCTTTCAAACTTTAGTTTAAAATATATCACTTGAAAGAATTAAAAAAATACGAAAGGTTATATACGGTTGTGTCACAACGTTTGAAGCAGCAGCAAAACCAAAACAGGATTGCAACCACCTTCTCCTTGAATATAGTGCTTTGACATTATAGGAAACTGTCTTTCACAAGCCACACTCTTTGACATGAATGCACATGAGGAAGAAGAAGGCTCCTCTCCTAAGTGCCTATGGCATGTGAACTCTTTTGCAGATGAAAATCCAGTTCAGCAAAGCTTGTCAGCATGTGTGTAAGACTGCTTCATTTCAGCAAAGCATTTATGAATGCACTTACATTTAAACATGTACTTAGCTGAATTGTTTTGGTGAGTGGCGATTGATGGCTGAATTGAGGCATTAAACATTAATGATGGAGCTGGAAACACAAAATAGTATGTAAATTGGGATGTGTCATGTTGGGACTAGAATAAACTGATTCAAACACTGCAATCATTGCATGATTAAGATCTCTTGAAAGATGTGAAGCCATTAGAAAGTCTTAGAACCTGGTGATTTGAGAAGGGGCACAATCACTGCCAATCATTCAGTCCTCACCTCATCTTATCTCAAATCACTTGGTTTTGGAGTGTTTGGTGGGGAGACTGGGTGGAAATCTCTTCCGCTTAGAAACTGAAACACTTAAATTTCTGTTGGTACAACATTAATTTTAGATGTTGCCCAGGACTCTGTCATCTATTGATCTCCTTTTAATCAGGATGAAAAATGAATTCTTTGACTTCTTTTGGTCCAGTCACAAGTGGTAGCAGGGTCTATCTGAGCAGCTCTGTCCCTCTAGTCTGTAGAGATTCTGATGTGAACACTTCCCATGGAGCCCTGCTGGTCACCCTTTGTGCTCCTGTACAGGCAGTGCCTCTAGGAAGGTGACCATGGAGCTGAGGACTGACCATATGCTGATGATACCTGCTCTTTATATTTCCCTCCCTTTAGACCTGCTCAGGGCATCCAAACACTTTAGACAGTGAGTTGTGAAGATGGAGATATGGATAAAAGCCTATCTGTCCAGAAGACACTGAGCTAATGCTTGCAGAAGAAAGAAACTGCTTTATTTCTGCTTGGCAGAAGATGCTGTATTTGCTCCTCCAAGTATAAGTAGTAATATATTAGGCTTCCCAGATACATTCTTTTTGTGGTTTTGTTTTCTAATTTTGGATGCACGCTTTCTGTTAAGTTATCTTTCTGTTTATTGGACAATCTGTTATTATAGCTGTGCTATAAACTCTGAAACACTGATGCTAGTTTTGCATGTTACAGCAATTTGAACAGAAACAAAATATTTTTTTCTGTACAATAAAAGCAGTGGTGCATCATAGAGAGAAGCTCTCCCTATCTCAGGAGCTAGTGGATCAAACAGCAGCTCTGACATGAGGTCCTGTGCCTGATTTGCAGACCACATGCAAATACCCCTGGACTGTATTTGAGCATCAGGAATGTTTTCACAGTGGATCAATTAGTTTTGTAGGAAGGAAAGGCACTAAGGGCAGCTTTGAAATACGCTCAAGGTAAAGTCCAGCCACAAAACTTTTGAAAAGAGAGAAAACATCTCCCTCTTCCACCAGCATAAATACAAACTTTACAGTGAAAAGAGATGCTTGCTTTTTGGGGCTTTTTTTAATTAAAATAACAGGTAAAAATGTTTCACTTAAATAGCTACATTAACCAATAATTTTCTTGAAATTATTTGTTGAAAGATTCAGCATAAGGTTGACATAAGTAAATGACAATGCAGTTAACAATCTCCTCTGAAAGTAACTTTTATTGTAACAAATAGAAATCCTGTCTCTATAGTTCTTTGAAGGTAAAGTGTGTGTTACATGAGTGATGTAGTTTTATTTATGTAGTTTTACTTTTTGTTTATTTCCAACCTTTTGAATATCTTAGACCAAAGCGGCACGTGAAAGAAATATTTTCTGCGTATACTGTCAGGGGTGAGATAATTAAAACTGTATACAGTCCTGTATTCCTATTATTCTTTTAAAAATCTTGTTTTATCCTTCAGTCTAGAAAATGAAGCAGGAGATAGCATGATTTATGCCTTGCTTATAGTTACATAACTGATATTCTCATATAATATTTTATCTCAGATTACCAATAGATTCAAGAGAGAGAGAAAACACCCTAACAGACTTAATAAGCCTTACCCTATAATCACTGTAGGAACAACGAAACCTGAAGTACCAGGACCCACCAGAGTTGTTCAGATCCACCAGGACCCTGCTTTGAGCAGGGAAGTGAACTAGACAACCTCCAGACATTTCTGACAACCTAATTTATTCCATGATTGCTGCATGGTCTCTTTCTTAATTGAATCTGAAGCATTTACGACTTGTCTATGTTTGGCTTTTGTTCAAATAAGTATAACATTCATTTATGTTGCTAACAGTAGCATTGCTCTAGCTGCAGCAGTGTAATATATAGCCAAGACAAAAATTTTATAAAAAATATTATCTTTTTCTTGGGCGAGTTGATGCAGCTAGATTACATATAGATACTGTGGGCCCACACAGATTGTGTTGGATCTGAAGCTAGCAGCAAACACGTGCCTGATAGAGGTTGGGAATGATTACTCTGGTAGAATGAAATTGTGTTTCTTTTTCCCAATTTAGCAAATTAGAGTAGACTGGTATGGTTTATAAGGACAAGATGTCTGCTATATCAATTGACACACCCTGTTTCCATTGGAATAAATTACAAAATCAACCTTTGTGAAACCTTGGATACAAATTTCCCCTCTGAGGCGCTTGAGTGTTTATACTCTGACCTCACATCTTTGCATTGACACGAAGGAACTCTGGGGTGGTTGGATTATGGGTTTCTGGACTGATCAACATCCTTGATTTATGGTCCTGATTTGCGATCCTGATTTTGAACTACACTCCATCATTTCTGACACTTACAAATACATTCCTTCCTGCTAAGTGCTCCTCAGATGGCTTACAGAAGTATTTCCACCACTGCATACTTCTTATTTTGACTCTGTGCTATTTGTAACATGGGACTGGCCCTCTGGTTGGTACTGTTGGGAGTTTTGCACGAGCGAGGACTAGAGCTGAGTGAATACATACCCTAAATATTTATTTGCATTCAAAAGGGAGCTTATATTTAACTGTGGTTGTAAGCCTTTCATATTTATTTTCTATGAATATGCGATCAAGCGACCTTTACTAGCATAATACTTGTCTGAGAATTTCTATGTGATTTACTCATGGGAGGCAAACATTTAATTCAAATGTTGGGTCACCAAAAGGCAGATCAGAATTTTCTATTGACATTGTTTTGATTACTTATTAAAATTAAATGTTATGATCCTTGTGGATAAAGGAAAGAAAAATTATGCAATATTATAGTCAGTGGCACAATAAACACATTCTACTTGTTAATTTAAAAAACTGTATCAATATAGGTCAAAAGATATATGGGGCATAAATTAATTTTGCTTGACTTATTGCAGAAGATACATTTGCAGTTGAAAATTTCAATCAGATCACAAAGTTCAGAAATGCGATGATCTGCAGACCTACAATTATTCACTGAAGTATTTCATTAACAATTTTATAACAAGCACATTTTAAATATGATCTGCAGATCTACAAGTGATTCAACGTAAAATATGCCAAAGAAAATCTTCTAGTAAGAACAGCATGTGTGAGTTAGAGATACAGGATGTGGTTGCTTAGTTACTAATCAGGAGTCCACCTGGAGAGCACAGAGCCTCTGCACTTCAGAGTATGGAGATAGGTTTTGCCCTTTGTTTTTGTCTGGCACTACTGCTGAATGTTAAAATCTAAAATGTGTAACCAGGCAACTTTAATGGACAGTGACTCCACTCTGGCGACCTCATTGCTACTGCAGCCAGTGGCAGTGTGACCTTCCTTCCATCAGGGAAGATAGAACCATGGCAAAAATTATAGCCAAAACTTCATTTTAAGAGACATTTTAGAGAATGTACCTTGGATATTTTTCTCTCAAATGCCATCCTACTGCACTCAGATAGACAAATCACAAAGCTTTGTTATCTGTTTTAGTATTTTCAATATATCCTTGGATTATTTTTAATAATAATAGGGTTCATAAAACCCTAAAAAATCATTAACCAATAGTATTTAAAATTATTTTTCCCTTGAATCTCATTCTTGACAGAAATGGTGTTTAACAAGATTCTGCAAGGTTTCTGCAGTTTGCCAAAATTTGTTTTTAAAAGAAAATATACTTTCTACTGCTGCTTTTGAGTTCAGACAAGCTTAGTAACTTCCAGAAGATATGAAAATGGAAAGCTGTCAGACTAATCATAATAAAATTTCTTTGTGAGTGGGGATGGTTCTTGAGAATTTCTTAGTCTACAATGTTCCTCATGCAAGTGACAGAGGTTCAGCTTTCTGCATGTTTCAAACTTGCAGTAATACTTACTGTCTCCCCAAAATGCAGTCTTATTTTGAAAATGTAACTGAATTATTTTTGCCAAAAATGTGGAGATAAATTATTAATAGCAAATGCATATTGCTGATTTTTTTTTCTGTTTAGCCAAAATGCATTTTTACACAACTACACTTATGACCAAATAATTTCTCTCATTACTTGTTGTAATATACCTTTTTGTGAATATAGAAATGTTGTAAAATTCAACCCGCACAAAATAATTTGGTTCTGAATTTAAAACTTTTTTAAACTTTTGGAACTGATTATAAGAAACTTTAAGAATTCAGTGCAAGACAAATCGTTCCTCTTCATCATCCTCATATTTGTCTGTTTAACAAGTTTAAAATTCCAAATGGGGATTCCTAACCTGCTGTACAAAAGAAACTTATTTTTCCAAACATGCTGTATAATAAGGAAAACCTAGGCAAAATTTAAAGATTTGCTCACTTTTAAGGTACAGTCCTGTATCTTGCAGGTATGTCTTACTATTTCAGTGCATTCAAATATGATAAAATAACATCTGTATTACAATTCTGAAATGTTTTTGACAGATGACAAAAATTAGTTGAAAAAGTTGAAGAATCAGTTGAAGAATTTCAGCTATACAGCTTTCAAGATTCTTAATTTTATCTGAGTTCTTCTTTATGTTATGCAATGAGCTGGGCAATTACTCATCCGTTAGAGTTCCTATTATTGAATAGCATAGCCTCAAAATTAAAATTCATAAATTATGCTATATTTTTAAAATTCAAATGTTCAATTTTACTGTATATTTTAAATTTTCAAATATTTATAATGTATTTTCACCGCTGTCTTGAAAATAATCAGGAATACAATAGATTATTCCCCTTTTCAACTGTGCAAGAATAATTTCCATGATTTGAAGCCTTAGGGGCCATAGGGAAAAATATTTTTAAATCAAATCTTTAATGGTTTTCATGATTGAAAGAAATGCTAACATATTGTTGGGAATGCATAAAATTTTTGTTTTGGAAGATACACAGTTTTGACTAAGAGTGTATCTTGGAAAACAGCATGATTTAATTTGCCATTACAGTCAAGTGATCTACATGAATGACTTAGATAATCTTATGATATACTTTTTTATGCTTCTGCAGCTGTCATCTTGTCTTTTTCCAATTTTCATATTTCTTAGCTACAAAGCAGATCTCAAACACTTTGTAGAAGTTACTGTGGAATTATTTTATCACTCGCACCATTTATATGCATTAGTGTACTGAAGGATGCAACTAGTTAACAAACCTGTGCACAAATTGCAGTAAGTGTTGTATCGAGCTATGTACAGTAATTTCTTAACAAATTCTAGAAAGTACAGAACATCTTTTTTGAGTTTGCATCTTAATGGCAGGTCACTGTCACAGTTACAGCCACAGTTTGTAGAAATGTAGCTTGATCAAGTAAAAATACATAAATAATACATAAAGCCCACCTTACTGTGGCATTACTTGCCTATGTAATACCAATTTTTCATGCCTAAAACTCAGATGCTGTTTTCCTTACAGTTAATATTTACCTATGTGAAAATGCACGGGAAGGACCTCTGGCCATAATCTGACTCCCTACTGACATGGGAGCTGGAGGTATGCATCTGCATCCCCTTGTTTTCTTCCCCATTGCGTGGAGGCACAGAAGGCAGACTGGCCAGGATAGGGTCACTCCAGCAGCTGAACAATTAAGGGACCATGAAGTACCTGGCAGGTGAGCCTCAGCTGCTCCAGAGAAGTGAATCTTCATAAGTCTTTCTTCTCTGACCTTTGGCTTACTCTCATGGGTTCTTTCATTTCAATTTTAATTAGAGCCTATGGTAAAGGGGCATATCCACCCCAGTTTTTCTGAAGGAATCTTCCAGTCTTGAAACCCTCAACCACCTGTTGCCATCCAAATTACTTTTCCCTCACCTCTCTCCTATTTCATCTTGGGGCTTCCTTCAGCTGCCCTCTTTCATTAGCAGTTCCTAGCATACAAGCAGCATAATACAACAAAACCATATCAAGATGAAACCTCCTTTCATGCAGGCTGCTGAATCCTGGCTGGGAATTAACAAGAACATACAGTAAGGGTTCTCCTGAGCAAAACCTGCAAACAGCGGGCTACCCTGATCAGTCGAAACACTGAAAAATTGGAGTGAAACACACCCGAAGCCATTGGCAGTAGTGTTATTTCTTGTACATCTTCACCTTAGCTGGGTTAAAAGAGTTCAAGCGATGGTCAGAGCAATGTCATATTTTAACAGTCAAAAAACAAAGCCACATTTACAGTTCTTACTTCAGGTGAGCACAGTCTTAGAATTACATAAAAAGACAAATGTTTGGAGTTTTTTAATGCTGTGATTAATTATTGTTGAAATGTTAATTTTCTTTTGGCCAAATTCTACTTTTAAAATGAGATTTAATCAAGAGTTACTGTGGTTAGTGTTACTCTGTACAGGTTTGGTTGATTGCTTCAGTTTTCTTCTTGCTCATGCAAAAATTAATGCAATAAGACATGACTCTTAAATTAAAGAGTGGATTATCACCTTCAGGGAGAAGTCAAAGGATTTAGGAAGAACTTCAAATAAGGAATGGATGAACACATTAATGACAAAGGGGTTAGCATTCACTGTCTGCTCGGTTGAAAGAGAGGAAGATCATTTGAGTGTGTGTACGACAAAGCTTTTTCGGTTTCCTGAAACCAAATTTATTAACTATTAGTCTATGCTAAAAACCCTTAACCCTTTGATAAAAGGTTGGGAAATAAAATGTGCATGTTAAATGTAAAGTAATTTTTCATTATTAGTAGTATTATTAAATGTGGTATTTTGCCCTGTTTGTTTTTGTTGGGTAGGTAGCTGCTCGTGTTCTGCCAGTTAATCCTGTTCTTTTGTGTATTTTAATTATAAAGCACCGAATAAGGTGGTGACTGCTTCTAATAAATTAAAAATACCTAAATAAATAGAGAGGTGGTGTTGTCTATTAGGCACAATATGCAGGTTTGGTTAAAAACAGTCAAGTCTGAGCTATCAAAGGAGCTTCTGCAGTTTAACAGAGATATAAGACATTTGCTTTCAGCTCTAGTAGAAATACCTGAAGCATACGGACCTGGGAAGTTCTGTTCATGGACAGAAATAATCACCTCACACAACATCAGATTTTGTCTGTTCAGCCAGCATAAATACTGTTGTGAATTCTACATGTGACAGTGAAAAGCATTTTGCAGACTTGTGAAATTTTTACCTTTTCAGCTCAGTGTGGTTTAACCACACTCGTCGTAGCTCGGAAAAGAACAAGCTACTTGGGCATTTCCCCAGAAGCAGTTGGTTCATATGCCTCTGAAACAGAGAGGATAAAATGCTGGGGCTGTGGCCAGTTTCAATGCTTGCCTCATCAGTGGTGCACCAGTCACCCTGCAAAGCCAATGCAATGTAGCTTTTAGTCACAGGTGCTTACACTAACTTCTGATAGTCTGAAACAGCTGGAACTTGCCCTGATTTTTTAAGCAGGCCCTTATAATAGTCCTTATGTTAGTACACAGAGCTCAGCAACTCTTAGAGGCTGGGTTTAACCAGCACTTCTGGGTAAGATCTCAGCAAAATTTGGATTGTTTCATGTATGAGCCCATATGGAAACTGAGATCTTTAGAAACACTTGTCATCATTATCTAAGTGGGACTTTATCATTCTACATCAGTGTAACCTTTCTGGGGACCTCATCATCGGTGAAAGTACTGAGCAGGGGAGAAAAAAAGGATCAGGAGATGTACTACAGTAACCCCTTACTAGTGAATGAATGCACACTCATGCATACTTCAGCTATCTGCTTTGATATCCAAATACAATAGAGCTATAGACTAGGCTCAGAATTTGACCTTCAATATCTTACTGCCACGGCATTTATTCGTCAACTGGTTTCTTTAGTCTTAGGCTCTTTTTGTGCTAAGTACTGAAGGAATCTGGTAACCCCTGCTGTGCCGGAGGAGATTGTCCCTGTAGAGTGACAATGGTGTAAAACTGGCAAACCTGAGCCTGACATGTAATGACATTGCCTGCTAATCCTTCTTCATCAACAGAATCCAAGCTTTACTAAACTGCTTTAGTGATGGGATAATGTTTACTTCTGTCTGTCAAGGCCTCCTTTTCAATGGAGGTATAAAAGGGATCTTATAAAATCTATTCCCTCTTGGTCATGAAATATTTTATTATGTTGTGGCGCACAGGTTGTACAGCTGAGAGCATAACAATTTGTGCACAGAACTACGTCAGAAAAAACATTTCTGCTGCTCTTCTGCACATTCCTATCTGCCTTTTATATCACTGTTTATATTTGATATTATGAAATACATCCTTCTGCATGCTGGTTGTAGTTCAAAGATTATTTGAAGGGAGTATCTCTTGAGGGTCATTTTGCTTGCTCAAGCCTTTGTAGTACTTGAAATGCAAAGATTTATGGTTTTTTTTGCTCTGTCCCTCACGTACATATATATACATATATGTATCTATTTCAAATTGGCTGACTAAAGTAACCAGTACAGAGGAATCCCCATCCTAAGAACAGTATCTTCAGCTGTATTCATAGCTTCAGTCAACACTTTTGTTTTGAGACCAGAATATAAACACAAAATTAAGGAGCAGGAAGTATTTTTTTTTCTTGCTTTCAAAAAACTATACTGACCTGTGTTCCTTTGCTGCATACTGAAAGCCCAGCCACCTATAGAACATGATACCACAGCTTTGAGCACAAGAAATTAATTCAGCAAAAACGAGGCCCTGATGACTCTATGATCAATTCTCTTGATCCCTTCCCCTTTAACAGTAGCGATAAAATGAGGATGTATTTTGGGAGCCTGCATAGAACTGGACCAGATACCCAGGGTTTTAAAAAGAGAAAAGAGCACTCCCCTTTTACGTAACAATCTAAAACTGTTTTAACATCTCTGAATGGTTTCTCCGTCCTCTGCCAAACGATTTTCAGATTGCAAGTGGTTACCTTTTCTTGTGCCTTTTGGTCACACCTGCATTGACATTATACAGCAGCACATGTGAAAAAAACTTTGTCACCATACCTTAACATTACATGTATTTGAGCACAGCACTGGCTGTGCTCTTTAGTGTGTTTTATTGAAATCCATGCACTGAACATCATGACAACTGTGCCATGAGTGATGTGCTTTCTCTCCCATCCCTTCCCCAAGCTGCAAGTCACACCTACAGTGTACTTCTTTGTTTTGGCAGAAGTTTCATTTTAAATGCACATGCTGCTATTTATATACAGTAGAAAAAGTGAGGGTTAAAGCAGAGGTCTTGGACGTGACACAAGAGATGCAGGCTTGTAATGTTCATAGTCTCTAGGGGAGTTCATTCCCCATAAGATGAGGTTTGCCACTATAAGAAGTTCTCTTCCAAGTGAGGAGCAAAGCTGGTCATCACAGTCTTTGCACAGGAACTTGAAATTAATTTGGGACCCACACCACTGCATTGGAGACAATAGACTTGGGCTGGACGCAACATTGTATGAAAACACTAAGAAGGTACTTGTCCTAATCTGTTCTGGTAAGAAGGAATGTTGCAGCCTTGTACTTGCTGGAATTTCCTACAGGCTCATGACTTCTTGCTCCTATACATGGCACTGTTTTAGTCTAGACAAGAGTTGACAAAAGCTTGTATAATGGGGAACAGGTCATCATCTGTTAGAATAGGGAGGAAGTGTCCTGGAACTGAAAATGGTGGGGTGTGGTAGGAAGCAAGAGCTTCTCATCTGTCAGGAGCCCTGGAGCTCTGCAAGTAGCTGACCCACTGTGCCAGTTGTGGTTTGGTAATTTCAACCAAAGTCTACAGGAAAGTCCCTGGAGCTCTTCCCTTCACACAATACTGTAACATCTTTCTATTATAGGTCTCACTTGTAACTAACTCCATTTGCTCTGCTCAAGACTTGGGAATAAGCTGATGGCAACGATACTGTTGTGGAGAACTATAATAATTTTATGTAAATGACATACTGCTGACATACAAGTCCAGTTTGGTAGTGTCCACATATGGAACTGGATAAAGCTGTAAAGTGCACTGGCTTTTGGGGGAACGCAAAAAAAAAAAAATAGGGCCAAATGACAGAGGTGCAGTTTCACACCAATACACAGATGACGCATCTTGCAGGGAACAGCTTATACTATTTTGGTGCAACCAGGACTCTTGTTACTTCCCTAAGTTAGAGTAACAGCATCTCATTGCTGACAGTATCAGCACAGACTCACAGAGGAGAGGAATGGTTGTCTGCTTAAAAGGTACTGATGGAAACCGGTTTAACTACACAAGGGTGGCCATTCTGTGACTCTTGTGAACAGCCTGACACTGTTCCTATGCTGGGTTATATCATATGACAGACTTCAAGGCTGTGCCAACATAAGGATGCTGAGTAATTGGCTTCTCGGTTGCAGGAGGAATGCTGCCAGCTGAGGTTCCCTAGGTTAGGCTGACTTAGAATCTAAACTGTTTCTATCCTATGTGTTGTCTTGAATCCAGACTAGGGCAAAGTTAGGACCCAATTTCTGTTAGATGAGCCTGTAGATGACTTCTGACTAACTTCTTTCATTTGTTTAGGTGTGAAAATCTTGATGCTCTGCATTAGCTGGATAGAAAGGATGTACCCGAATTGACTACATTACTCTGTGCTTGAAGAGCAAAGGCAAGATTTCTTCTTCAACACTGCATTGCCAGTCCTGGTTGCCAGTGGTGCCAGTTCTCCTTCACCCATGGGAAGAAGAGACAGGGAGAAGGACCAAAGTTTTGCAAAACTACAAGGATTCACTACTGCCTCCAGTGGGGATGGTGGTATGTAGGTTGGCCTGGCTAGAATCAATTACCGTAGCTCCAGTATCACAAGGAGCATGGGAAGAGAAAAACTGGCCTTAAAAACCAGTCGCACAAAGAAGCAAATCTGTAGAAGACACTGCTAAGGAGTGAAAGCAAACCTCAGCAGGCTTGTTGTGCCTGGGAGTTGTCCTTGAGGAAAAAAAATGTATTCATACATCATATTGGACATTTTCAAGCTGGATTTGTCATTGCCCCCATGAAGTGGCTCTACTTGTCAAATAGGTCCCTCCCCTTCCCCACTCATATGAAATATAATGGATAAGCAATCAAAACTCATGTGGCATACAGAGAAATGCATTAGTTAAGTTGTGCTTTCTGAAGGAATCAAATGACCATGTGGTCACGTCATGAGGGTGTAATCAAAGGGGTACAGTGATGGTACTGCTCCACAGCCATCTTCAAAGGGAGCTTTTTTGGCTGGGATTTCTACCTCAGTCTCAACTTACTTTTTCCTAAAAGGGATGACAGCTCTGCAGAATGCTGAGAGATTCCTATGACCATTAAATGACATTTTTCCAGACAGTTATCATAAATAACATTTACTGTTAAAACACACGACAAAAACACTATTACATTTTCTGCTGTGTTTTGAAATACATGCCTTTCTACAGTTCATGATCAAATCTGGCTAAAAGACCCTAGAATGAAGCTTTTGTGATCAGACTGCTATGCTGTAAACTGAAATAAAAAGAAGCACCTTCTTTGTCAAGGTGGTTTAAAGTTGCCACAGTCAAAAGTCAAAACTTCCACATAATCTGAGATGACCAAGAGTATTTGTACAATGTAATGCTTGGTGACAAAAAACCCTTCAGAAAAGTTATCAGTCAAAATTAATTCAAAAGTGATCACATAATATTTTTTCTTTAATTCTAGATGTCAGGATCTCTCATAAATAATCAGATAGGTGACTTGCTGGATGAATAGATCAAGTTCTGCATATTCAGAAAATAGGCAGTAATTCAGTCAAGATTTCTTTTAAGAAAAGCACAATATTTGGCTGACCCTGTGAAATTTGCCTCTCAGCTTAGGCCCTCACCTGCACCAGCACACTTCAGCTTACAGTCCTCTCAGTGTGTGCCATCACACGTGCTGATTTTGATCAGTGCTGGCCAGTGAAATGATCCAATTAATCCTCAAAGTTAGCAAGTGAGTTGGTACAGAGGAAAAGGCACTAACCTCTAAGGAAGGGATAAGAACAAGCCCTGCGTACATGTAGAACGTCCTAGCCCGGTGCACAGTTGAGGCTAGAATTTTGCAGAATTCCCCCTCCTGCTGTATTTATTAGTTAGATGGTGGCAGGAACTCCCCCGGCTGCTGAGCCTTGGTCATCAACACTGCTCATTTGTTGAATGGTGCCTGGCCTGAGGGTTTGGCCTGCAGTGACTAATGCTATTCCAAGTGATTTGGCAGCTAGCGCAATCAAGGACCGCTTCCCAGTAGATACCCTGTTTTAGAAGTTAAGAGAATTGAATGCAACAGGCACGGGCTAAACTCCATCCCAGCTGCCCTTACTGACAGAGAGTGGTCCTGGGCGATGTACATTTGAGAAGACATCCACCTACATACTTGTTCATCCATCTTGCCTGTACCACATGATTTATAAAGACAAAATTATTATCCACTGTCCCTCTGCAAACTGTCACTGGAGATTGATCAGATCTAGAGAGAACATGGAGGCCCTTGGCAGTCCTAACAGATCATAGAGCCACAGAATAGTTTGAGTTGGAAGGGACCTTTAAAGGCTGTCTAGTCCCTGCAATAAGAAAGGACATCTTCAACTAGATTAGATTGCCCAGAGCCTCATCCAACTTGACTTTGAATATTTCCACAGATGAGGCATCTGCCACCCCTCTGGACAACCTGTTCCAGTGTTTCAGCACCCTCATTGTAAAAATTTTCTTCCTTATATCTGTATATACCCTCTTTTAGCTTAAAACCATGACCCCTTGTCCTATGCAACAAGTCCTGCTAAAGGGTTTGTCTGCATCTTTCTTATAAGCCCCCTTTACGTACTGAAAGGCTACAATAAGGTCTTGCCAAAGCCTTCTCTTCTCCAGGCTGAACAGCCCCAACTCTCTCAGCATTTCTTTGTAGGAGAGCTGCTCCAGCCCTCTGATCATCTTGGTGGCCTTCCTTTGGACCTGCTCCAATAGTCCACCCATCAAATCCTTCTCTCTCCAATTTAAATGGAAGGATGTTGTGGGGGACCATGTCAAAGGCTGTACACAAGTCCAGACAGATGACATCTGTAGCTCTTCCCTTGTCCACTGGTGTAGTCACTCCATTGTAGAAGGCCGCTAGGTTGGTCAGACAGGACTTGCCCTTGGTTAAGCTGTTGTGGCTGTCCCAAATCACCTCCCTGTCCTCCGCCTTAGCATAGCTTCTAAGAGGGTCTGTTTCATGATCTTCCCAGGTATAGAGATGAGGCTGACAGGTCAGTAGTTCCCAGGGTCCTCCTTTCTACCCTTTTTAAAGATGGGTACAGTGTTTTCCAGTCAGATGGGACTTCATCTGACTGCCATGACTTTTCAGATATTGTGAAGAGTGGCTTGGCAACTACATCAGCCGATTACCTCAGGACTCTGGGATGTATCTCATCAGGTCCCATGGACTCATGTACATTCAGGTGGTCATGAACCTGATCTTTATGTGCGGTGATGGGGCACTTTGCTCCTCCAGTCCCCATCTTGCAGTCCATCCACTCAAGAAGTGTGGAAAGAGAGGTTGCCAGGGCAGTCTGAGGCAAAAAGTTGTTGTCTATCTCAGCCTTCTCCAGTTACCAGTTTGCCAGTCCTGCTCATTGGAGTACATTTTCTTTGATCTTCCTTTTCTGGCTAAAGTATCTGTAGAAGCCCTTCTTGTTATTCTTTTCATTCCTCACCAAGTTCAGCTCCATCTGCACCTTGGCCTTCCTAACCCCATTCCTACACAACTGGACTGCCTATCTCTACCCTTCCCAGGATATCTATCCCTGTTTCCACTGCCTGTGCATTTCCTTCTTGCATTTTAGTTTTACCAGCAGGTCTTGACTCAGCTGTGCCGATCTTTTGCCTTCCTTACCTGATTTCTTACATCAGGGGATCAAGAGCTCTTGTGCTCTTTGGAAAGCATCCTTAAAGATCTGCCAGTTCTGTTCTGCTCCCTTGTCTTTGAGGGCAGTTTCCCAGGGGGTCATATTGACTAACTCCTTGAACAGCTGGAAGTTTGCTTTGGTAACATTCAGGGTCCTGATTTTATTCTTTATCTGACACATATCCCTCTGGACTGCGAACTCCACCAGTGCATGATCACTTCAGACCAGGCTGCCTCCAGTCTTGACATCCTTGATTAGCTCTCTTGCTTTGGTAACCATCAGATCCAGTATCTTATCCCCTCTGGTAGGACTGTCTATTACCTGTCTCATGAAGTTATCTTCCATGCATTCCAGGAATCTCCTGGATTGCTACTCACTGTGCTACTTTTCCGGCAGATGTTGGGGGGGGTTGAAGTCAGCAGGACAAGAGCCTGTGAGCACAGTGCCTCCTGTAGCTAGAGAAGGAAAGCTTCATCAGTAGGCTCCCCTTGGTCAGCTGACCTGTAGCAGACACCGACCATGAGGTTCCTTTTCTTACCTTTGTCTCTGATTCTCACCTGCAGGCTTTCAACTTGCTCATGGATATTCTTCAGAGATAGCTCTTCACGTTCTGTCCATCTCTTGATGCAGAGGGGAACCCCTCTGCCTCTCCTTCCTCTCCTGTCCCTTCTGAACAGCCTGTAGCCATCAGTAGCCACACTTCAGTCATTGGACTCATCCCACCAAGTTTCAGTAATGGCAACTAGGTCGTAGCTTTCTAGCAGCATGGTGGCTTCCAGCTCTTCCTGTTTGTTGCCCACACTGAGTGTGTTGGTGCAGAGACACTTCAGCTGGGCTGTTGGCCACGTCACCTTCTTAGAGGAACACCCCTTAATTCCTCTGAGATATTTCCCTGTTGGTTTCTATCACTCCAGGAGCCCCTGGTTCATCTCGGTAAGGCTTCAAGTCGGCTGCAGTGTAGACAGCACCTTTCAGAGCTGGCTGAGGCCCTTGCTAGCACTCAGTCCTTCTAACCTTGGTGTGTCATCCCACAGCTTGTCACAGGCAAGCCTGACATTATCCACTTCCCACTTCAAGTCTAGTTTAAAGCTCTGTCAAGGAGCCATGCTAGATGGTGAGGAAAGACCTTCTTCCCCCTTAATTATGGAGGGAAAATTTAAGGTTTAAATTTGGTCATTCTTCAGCATCAAACTGAATTTAACCTGCAGCCACTGAATGCCATTGAAATGGAAGCTGCAAAATAATCAGTTCTGGGGCAGGAAGAAGATTTTCTGGGCGATGTTTCTGACTCATTTTGCTGCAGTACTACCATCTTTGTCAGTTAATACTGCTTTTAGCAATGAAACTGCTTTACTTTGGGTAGAACACAGAACTTCTCTGCTTTCTTAGAAAAACAAAATTATGCTGATTTGTATTTTTTCCTCATGCAGGCTGCATTTGTTTGCACACAAGATATGAATAATGAAGGAGTCTATAAAATTCAGCTGGTGAAATTCTATTGGAGTTTGCAAGAAACAAAACACAAAAACAGCCCATCAAGTAAAAATGGCTGATTGATGCAAAAGGCAACACAGATGGAGGTAATGGGGTTTCAAAAAAGGAATTAGAGAAGATCTGAACGGAAGCTCATAAATCTGCAGCAATTCAGCTTTGCCAAGAATTGCAGTGGGAAATCCTCATTATGGGAGATATTTCTGTGCTGTATTCACCCGTGAGAGCAGCTTTGCTAGGGCAACCAGGGGAAAACATGATCTTGTGGTGACAGTGAGACCCAGCCATCAGCATTCCTAAGCCTTGTCAGCCTTCGATGCTGACTCACCAGGCAGCCTTGAGTGAGTCACTTATTGCCAGATGCTTCCACCTGACCTTGTCAGGGTGCTGCAAACAAGGAAGCAAAACAGACTTACCTTTGGCAACTCTGGCAAACAAGTTTTATCATGTTGTATTCCAGCTTCCCCCATGCCGCCAGATGAGTAGTGTGGCTGAGAAAGAAGCCAGGCCAGGCCACTTTTGGTCTGGGGGCTTGGCAGAGACACAAAGGAGTTATTTGTAGCAGAGGAAGACGAGAGAGGCTCTCCACTGTTGCAAAGGAAACACGATGACTGGTAGAAAGCTCTTTGTGCATAGGAAGTGGAGAACCTGGTTGGTGGAAAGCTTTTTGTACGTAGGCAGCAGAGAATCCAGTGGCTCAGCAGATCCCATGGGAAAGACCAGTGAGAGAGGAGAATGCAGAGCCCCAGGGAGGGAGCCACATGAACACAGGAAATAACCTCGTGCCACACCAGCTCACCTGAAGGACTTAGAGGCTGGCCTTACATCTTCCACTAAATGGAAAAAAGATCACTGCTTCTAACAGTGGGCTAATGAATCTTAGAGGGCTGAAAAATCTGGGGATTTTTCTGGTTTATTCCACCAGTTTCTCACCAGAAGGCACACCATGTTGCTAGTCTGGGAAGGGCTGTCCTTGGTATGACAATCTCTGTCTTGAGGCAATTGCTGTGACATGCTTTTTCTCTTCTGTGGGATCAGGTGTGGGCAGCCTGATCTATGTTAGAAAAAGATCATCAGGAGTGTCTGAAACAATTTATTTGGCATTGGGTTTTCCTGAGGGTTTCTCTCTGTAGTGCCTCTCCAGAGCACTTCTTGTACCACCCCCTCTGACCACTAACACTGAGCTGGACTAACATGACTCACAAAGCCTAAAGAAAGAGCTGAGACTAGAGTGGTGCTTGGTCAGATCTACAAGTTCAGGACAGAAGGAGCCATAATCACCCTTCTTCCTGCCTGAACTTCAGCTCCCCTCACCTCCCATTGCTGGCTCTGGACCAAACATCCCTTTTTCATTACAGGAGATAACGTTGTCATTAATCACGTTGCTGCATCCAATATTTATACATAGAAAATTCAACCTGTATTCCAGGTTATTGAAAATCCCTCCTGCGTGCCAGCAGAGGGTTAGTTTTTGGCTGCCCAGATCCTCAGTAACAGCTGTGGGGGCAGATTTTCAAGGAGGGGCAAACGAGAGGCTAGCCATCCTGCAGAGCTGTAATCTGGGGTTTGGAGTTAGCCCACCTCTTGTACATATGTAAGTACCATTAAAGTCAGTCCAGGAGTCCTCACTGCAGTAGGCAGCTTAGACACAAACTCAGGAAACAAACTGTGTCCCGAGCACTCCCTCCACACCCCCTCCCTGCCCAGCTTCCCCTGGGCTCTGTGAGGGCTGTGAAATGCTGGAGGGTTTGGGATGGATCTCAGCTCCGCTGGGCTGAGGTGGGTAAACCAATGTGAGTAAACTATAAATGGTCCCTATTTTCTGTTACTGTGACCCTTCAGTGACACCTGGAAGCTTCAGGGAGCGATTCATAAGACCGCGTTTACAACAGGTTAGCTGCACTAATGGAGCTGTAGGAAGAGGTGTCTAGAAATCTTCATGGGTATGGGCTTAGCCCAGCTACATACCATGGGCAATGCAGAAAGCTGTCCTGAGGTGTTTGTACTAACCCACAAGCCAGGTTGTATTTTAGTAGGTAGTTCTCTACCTGTTTGTAGAGTCTTCTCAGCACTCTGGCAGCTTCCTAGGTAAGTGATGGACATCCCTCTGTGTGAGGTCTCAATCTGACACCACAAAGTACTCCATAGCGAGCAAGCCTTCATTCAGAGAGGGAGATACCTCCATGCAGTAAGTCCATCTCATTTCTGGTCTGTGACTCTGTTGGAAAACTGCGCTAGTGAAACATGTTTGCCAGTCTTAATCCCTGGATAGCACAGTGAAGCCTTATGTCCTTTGTGCTGCATCCAGCTACAGCATTGCTTTGCTAAACATATTAAGTGTTAGAATTTTTGTACTCTCTTGCTAGAAACAGATAAAAATAATACTTATGACGCAGCCGACCAATCTGAGTTAGTGAAACATTGAAAACTCCCAGTTGTCTTTGAATAGATACATTTCAAAGTGTTGCCCAAATACTTTGGAACAATATTCAAACTATGTTTTCTTTGTGAAGTATTTTATTTGATGCTTGAAAGATATTTGATGTCTGCAAGCTATTGAATTTGACTCTCAGCTCATGTTGAGCTCTAAGCAACATGCTTCATGGCTGCAGGACTGAAGTTTCTCTCTTGACAACTGGTGATTTGCACACAATAGTTTTTCTCCTTTTTTGGCTTTTTTGCAGGTAATTTATGCTAAATTCACAAAGCATTTGCAGAATGGCTTCTACCATAGAAAAACCGTTATGTTATCTCAGAAGTTGCAGTAAATGACATTATGTGTTTTATTTGCAGTGCACCTAAATGCTTTATTTGCTCTTTGAAAAGAGCTATAAGCAAATTTTCTCTTTCTGAAACTGTTAATGGGCATATTTTCTGTCACATCCGGAACTTGCATATATTACGTGACCAGCTATCTTGTTAAATTCCTTTGAGCAAATCATTGTTTAGTACTGCAGGTGTAAATTCTTCTGGAGCCAGTGGAAGCAGGAAGTACATATCCAAGAGCTGCATTTCGCCTGTTAATTGAATTGTCCAGACCATCAGATGACCAAAGGGGACAAGGGGAAAAATGGGAGCAATAAATTGCGGTACGCTTGATGTGCTGGTATGCTGGAAGGATATAGAGGGAGATGCCTTTTTGGACACATAACCACTATTCATTGATTAGAAAAGCTGGGGAAAGGGAGGATATTTGAGAGGCTGGGAAAGAGATGTAGCAACTGGAGCCAGTGGGAGAGCATGACTGTACCCACTGTCAGAGTTTCAGTGCACCAAAGCCAGGGTGCCTCACCCCATAATGACACAGCTAAATGGAAAGATTTTGTTTCTTTTGTGTCTCCACCCAGTTAGATAAAGATATGGCTAATGAAAGCCAGGTCACACCTGTCTACTGGCACCTTTTCCTCTCTCATTACGTGTGTTACCTTCCAGATAGATTTATCTTGGCATAGAGAGAAAGCGGGTTCTTTTTGTTTGTTTTCTGTTTTCCTTTTAATTTTAGAGGAAGTGTTTCATACCTGAAAGGTACAGATTACAGATGCTTTTACTTTCTCTAAACTTTACTCTGATGGCAAAATGGAAGCTACTGAATCTTTTGTGTTTGATTCACTAGAGAATAAATATGTAAATAAAAAGTTGGGGCTGCACAGATTATAGCCCTCTGACAATAGCCCATTAAAAAACATGAAGTAAAACCAGGGATATCTTAAGCAATTTCATGAAATGGAAAATATTTATGTGTCTGGTTTTAATATTTTCACATATCTTTTATCTTTTTGCATATTATGATTTGAAGGAATTTTAATTCACCTCAAAATACTTGTTAATGCAATGGAAACACTTCACTGCCTAGTGTAGCTGGTTCTAGCTCTGTATCTTTCATCAATACCTTCTCTGGGGAAATCCTCTTTATTTCTAACAGACAACCCAAATCAGGATAAGAGAGTTTGACCTACAATGAATTAGGGATGCAGACATGGTTTAGCTGAGAAAACAGAGGTTTCTGTTAATTGAGGAATTATCTGTCCTGAAGCAAAACCCCTTTTGAACATACCATGTATTCAGATGAGAGAATATTTTTTCAACTTCAAGCCTCTAGCAGAATGATAAAAGTCTCATGTTGAAACTACAGGTGCTTCATGCAACACTGAGTAAATTACTCTGGAGTGAGTTTGGCTGGAGAGAAGTGACAGTACTGTTATTCATTGCACAAGCACCTCAGTCAGTCTGCTCAGGTTTCTGGAAACCTCTGTAGTCTGATTCACTATTTCCTTACTGTTTGTTCTGGGACTGGGAGTAACTATGCAAACATGATGTTGATGCAATATTGCAGGGAGTATCTAGGCTAATCCCCGCATTCAACTTCTGAACATGTTTGTTGAGAGCAAGGGGTTGGATTCCTTGCTGTCTTTTCTCCTATGTTGTCTGTAAGCCTTTGGAGGTATAGCCACAGGTAGAGTTTTACACTTATTTTCTAACTGTAAACCTCCATGTGCAAGCCAGTGAAAGAAATAATTTCTAGTCTACAGTGAACATGTTCTGACAGTTGGCATAAGGACATAGCTAGCACAAAAATGTATTATCATTTTACAATATTATCTTTTTACAAATTTGCATGAAATCATCTTTGTCTTTAAAATCATCTAAGGTAATCAGGCTAACATCTTGGTTTTGGTTTTGGTATTGATGGCTTGGTGCTGTCAATAAAGAATTAGAATTTTCTTCCCTCTAGATTTGCTTTAATGTGTCCAAAGATTTAGTTGTTCTACCAAGACTCTTCCGATGACTAAGAGTTTAGTTGGGAGGGGACAGTATAGGAACCAGAAGCACACTTTTAGAGATCTGTGTTATTTTTTAATATGCATTTCAGACAGCATCCATCTCAGCTAACACTGAACAGCTTCATCTGCATCTGAGCTAGTCCTGTATGTCCTGTTCCAGTAACTGTGAGAAACATCTGACCTGTTTTAGATATCTGCCTTATGAAGAAAAGTAGGAAAGCCTGCTTCCTTCCATCAGCTGTGAAGGGATCTCTTCAATGCATTCATATGTGGAAGCTTGTAGTCAGTTTGATGACTGGCATTCCACCCTTTGCAACTGACCAAGAAGCAGGATTGGATAAAATAAGTATCCGATCGTACAACAAGTAGGTTATTTACAGTAGCAGAATGTCTGAAGGAAGAAAAAAATCAGCAGACCTTTCAGACCTGCTTTGCAGTTCCTGATTCTCCAGGGAGTGTTGTGTTGGTTTTGGAGATATTTATGAGGGAGGAGGATTTAACGTTTCCTTTAAGGGCTGCAAAGTTTCTAAGGGCAGGGTGGATGGTGGTTGGATGTCTTTTTAGGAAAAAAAACCTTGACTTGTATTTCTCTGCAGACAGTCCTACTTTCAGTTGCAAAGTAGTGGTATGGAGACCAAAAAGGTTTCCTGTTTAATCTCCCAGCCGGAACTACAAACACATGAACAGATTTCTAGAAAAACACAGCTATAAGATTGCATTTCCTGGCACTGGCTGTGGATGTGGTTTGATATTGTAAAGTGTACATGGCCTGCAGACAGGCAGGACAGAAGTCCATGGGACTCGGGATGCATCTGAGGGTGCTGAGAGAGACAGCTATGGCTTTCTGTCATCTTTGGAAGGCTGTGGCCATTGGAGAAGGTCTCTAATACCTGGGAAAATGCAAATATCACATCTGAAGTGTGAGAAAGTATCCAAGGAACTGCAGATTGGTTGGCCTAATCTGAAAAAGATTATGAATATATCTTCTGGAAGCTGTGACTGGACTCGTGAAGACAGACAGATAACTGGGAACAGCCAACATGGGCTTAGCAAGAACAAATCATGCCTACCCACCCTGCCTACCTTCTGTGCTGAGATGATTAGCTCCGTGAAAAAGGGGAAAGCAGTGCTCATTACAAAGATGTTAAGCAGTACTGACCCCTGAGGGAGGCCACTAGAAAGCAGCTGCCAGTGGAACTTTGTGCCTCTGACCACAAACATTTAAGCCCAGTGATCCAGCCAGCTTTCCACCCACCATGCAGTCTGCTCATGCATTTCAGCAACTTGGCTCTAAGGATGCTATGAGAGGCTACAGTGAAGGCCAAGATCAAATCAAGAGGCAACTGGCATAGGTTGCACCAAAGGCAATCCTAATCAGATAAAAGGAAAACCAAACCTTATGGAGGGGGTTGATTCCTACTCTGAAACCCCCATCCTCGAAGATGGTACACAGGTACAAAGGCCCTGAACAACGTCTTCTGAGAGAGCCCCATTCTAGTGAAGGGGTGGACCAGATGGGTGAAAGGCACCCAGACAGGTCCTTTCCAAACTGAATTATTCTATGATCTATACTGTAGGGTATGTGTTTATATGTAGATGTGCAGGAGACTTTCAGCACCATCTCTGGCCTTGTGTGGGAGGCTGTTTTGTACCTTAATTCAAAACAGTCATGTCTGGCTTTCTCCAGGAGAAGAAACAACCTTCTGGGAGCTGATGCTTTTGTTTCCACTTCTGTTATGGAGATGTCAGAATCATGAAAGTTACCACTGCATGCAAGACTAATTACCACCTATTTGAGAAAATGAATATGGGGCTGTATTGCTTTCTTACAAGGTCAGGTGTGGAAGCTGTCTGGGCGATGGGAGGAGGTCTGTCTGTGCTATCCTATAGAGGAAGGGCTGAAGGACAGAGCTGTCACTCTACTGCTTACTGCCCCCAATACCCATCTCTGTTTTGTGTGTGAGTTGGTGTTTGTTCCACCCTGATGCTGCTCTAAAATTAAAGATGATACTAATTCAACATGTTCTTGCCATGTAGAGGCAACTAAAGAGAAATAACGGCAAAGACAGACTCATGGGGAACAGCAGTGAGGGGCAGTATGTACCTTCTCTGTCCTCTGGATAGGAAACGGAATAACCTTTAAGGGCTCAGCCAAAAGTAAACATTTTTGTGACATCATCAGTACTTAACCTAAGCAACCCATGCTAATATTGCTTCCAATATCATGATCTAGATAATGCCTGTGAATGGATAGAAGGCTCCACATTGTGGGGCTACATCCGTGTACATTTTATCTCATATGTGATGATATGAGCACTAGTATCTGTGCTCATTCTTAGAGGTACATCAAGCAGGGTTTCTCTGACCCATTTTAAAGCAAACCCATCTACACTAAGATTCCCTTTGTGGTCAGAGGAGAGATATAGATATTTCCAGGGAGTAATTTCTCTCTTTCTACAGCATATCTTCAGAAGAGATTATATAACTTCCTGGCAGCATCTGTTTCTTTCCAGCTACTGGAAAGGATGTGTGGGTGACAGGCTCAAATGCAGATATCTGCACTGTAAACATCAAGGGTGTGGATTCATCTCACCCTGATTTTAGGGTGTAGAGTAATTGCCCTGACCAGCCTCCCACAGGACCCTCAGACATCTATCCTGTACTCTTTGTAGCAGAGTCTGGTGTGAACTCGGGCCCTGGTGCCCAGCCCTTTTTCCGCTTATACTGTAATTTTGCTATGCCCTGATGATCCTTACTTGCTCTCTTGACTCTCCACATTGACTTCACACCTAGCTCCTTGCCTGCTGCTCGCGTCTGAAGGGCTGGATTCAGTCGCCTCAGGTCCAATGCCATTTGGTGTTGGCTATCCCATTTAGCCTTGAGCTGATGCTCCAGTAGTCTCCCACAGGTCCTACACCAGCCCCACGAGGATGTCACAACAATCCACAGGAATCTGAAATTGTGCCAGACACTGATGGGCAGGCAGCCGGACTGTGCCTCAGGTGTCTAAAGCCTAGGTGTCTGCAGGGGAGCTAGGTGCCTAAGCTCTTGGTACAGTCAGTAAGGATCTAGACCATATGGTTAGTGGAGTCTGGAGAGCAATTTGGCTGACCAGATGTTGGTGTCTACTTCAGAGGGAGAGTAGCTTGCTGGGCTCCACCAACTGTATGGGCTCAGTCTTCCTTGGCTGCCACTGGAGTTTCAGCTGTATATCACATCTAGGCACTATAATTCAGGCTAAATCCCACCCATGGTTACTAGAAAGAGAAGAAATAAATACATTTATCAGAAAAATATGAAAATGATCACTCTTTGTGTGAAACATTATGATTTTCATCTGAAAAGTATAGAAAGGGAAAAGCTTTGTGGATATTTAAGGCTCAATCACTGTGTCTGTACATGCAATCACACACACGGTGTATTATATAAACTCTCACAGAACACATCCTTTGTTTACAGTCATATGGATTTACAAACAGGAACACATTCATTGTATACAATATGTTTTTTGCTTCTGTAAACTGCAAATGTGGAATTATAAATAATAATTTGGGATATTTCCCACATGTTTTTCTGCATTCTTGGTTTCTATCTTTACAAGTAAATGAAAATATCGGTAGTATAAAATAATGATCTCTTTTTGCTCCATCTCCTCTGCTCAGTTCTACAGTATTGTTATATCCTCCTCTGTTGTCATAGAAATGATTGATATGTCCAGTCACAGTGTTCTTGCCATACCCTTGCCTCTACATATTATCCTTTAAACCAGACTCTAAGTTGGCTTTTTGATATTTTGGGTTATGTTCTGAAGAGACCAAAAAAAAAAAAAACCCAACCAAACCAAACCCAAAAACCTTTGGCCTGAGAAGACTGAAACTAATTCAAAAGACAAAGCTACATATATTAATACTGTGAATATCCATGATTTTATTCTAAGCCTTGTGACATTTTTATTAACCCCTGACTTTGGCAAGCGTTGACTTTGTGAGAATCTTAGCATCTTCTCATGCAAAACAAGTATTTGCATTGTTTAAAGCTTCCTAGCTATGAAACTTAAAAACACAAGGGCAAATTTAGAGGAGGGGGCCCTGTTGATCTTAGGGGGAATTAATTGAGATTTTTGCAGATTTGGGTTTCCCTCTCAAGAAAGCAGGAGAAAAAAAGAATTAGTCAAGCTCTTGTTTGACATGATGCAATATTTCAGAACTTAGTAATGCAAGCTGGCTACTTCCAGACTCAGATGTCCATTCCATGGCAGTTTATCATCCTAAGGAATACCCTGGAGCTAGCTGGGCTTCTTTTCCACTGGCTTCCACTTCCCTCCAGCAGTGCCTGCAGGGATATGGCACCAGACACATCTCCCTTTCCTTTCGTCTGGACAATAAGTCTTGGTTTTTTTCCCACCCCCCCACCCCCCAATTCCTCCACCCAGAGCCCCATGAAGGCCTCTACACGGTCCCCCATGCATCCTCTGTGCAGGAGAGAGGGCTTTCTGTTCATCTAAGGCATTTGCAACACTTGAATGCTTTCAGCTCGGAGCAAAGCAACACAAGCCGAGTCTTGGGAAAGGGGGCTGCATGGCTTTGAACCTAGGAACAGGGCGGCCCAGCCAGAAGCAGAAGGGGCTTTCAGTGCAATTGCGGCATGGCACGGACGGACCTCGAAGCTGCCACTAAATCTCTTTTTCAATCTCTCGCCTTTTTTGGGGACTCTGCATCGTGATGCTGCCTGTAATACCGATTTCTAGCAAGTGCCACTAGGTGGCTCGAGATTGAACCTCTGCAGGCATCAGCCTTCAGTGGAATGTGCGTGTGTGGGGGGCAGGAATTTGGGAATTATCCTTGGGCGGTGCACACCACCCTCATTGCTCTGTGATTTTCAGATCTTGGTTACAGATGCTGAAGGAGGGAAAGAGGCATCCCAGCAAACTGTCTGAAATGGGAACGAGCTCATTCTCATTTCTCACGTGAAATGAAACACCGGGAATTCTCTCTTGATTTATTCCTTGAGAACTGGGACTAGTGATAGCCTGGAGTCTAGTAATACTCCTTGGAATACCAGTCATGCCCCGTTCCCCCCACCTGCCTGAAAAAAAAGTGTATTATTCTTCTTCTCTTTTAAGATTTTATCAAAGGCAATTGTTACCATCATCAGGGCTTATTTTGACCCAAGTTTGCCTTGAGAACCCACTATGGATGAGAGGTCTGAGTTTAACCTACTGGAGGAGAGAAGGGCTTTCCCAGGCCCAGCAGATGACAAGGGTGATCACCAAAAGCATTGGTTTTATGCCTGTCACCCTTCTGACCTCTTTCAGGGTATGCCCTGAAGTAATCAATTACTACCCGTTTCTTGCTTCACTCCGTACCAAACCTCTGTGTTTTCTGCCCATTCTTGTTCAGTCTTATTCCAGAGTGCTTCTTGTTTTGTCCTTCCCTCCATGCATGAGGCTTTATGTGTTTGCCTGCAGCAGGAGCTCTGCAGGCATCTATTACTTCTTTTCCAAACAGTGCAATTCCACATCCCAGGAGGGCTGTGACCCTCTTCCCTTTCCCTCACTGATACCTGTCCGGGCATCAGACCTGCGGTTTGGCACACACGCCCTGCGACAGTGGTGGGGCATCTCCCACCTGCCACCCACTCTGAGCTGCCCCAGCTGCCTGGGGTCCATGTGAGAGGATGCTGTGGGGAGGAGCTGGGAGGAGAAAGGAAGGTGGGATGCACTACTTAGCCCTGCCTGGAAAACCTCACCCTGCTGCCTGAGGAAGCCAGGGCTGAGTTAGTCAGGGAGCCAACACCTCAAAGGCAAGGAGGAGGAGGGGGAAAGAGGAGATAGAGGCATTGTTGAGCAAGAAGGTGCAAGTGGGTGCCATCAGCCAGTTGTTTGAACTATAAACAACTGCAGAGATGCCGGGAGCTGTAGCTATGCTAAACAGTTGGCCCATCCCCCTCCTATGGTGTTTCCATTCCCCTTTTCCTCCTCCACACTCAACAGGGCTTTGGCCAGCAATACATTTTGGATTTGATTAGAAAACAACTTATATCCTATGAAATGCAGGCAGGCAAGCACAGCAATGCTGGCAAGTCAAGCATCTGGTCTCACAGGCCCTGACAGCAAGTCAAATATATCCCCCCACTCCCTTACTGGCCTTAAAACTCCTCATTTAGGGCCAGAGGCAGTAAAAGTGAGCAACACCAAACTACTCATCCGGCTCTTCTACAGTAGAGCATGGAGAGATTTCATCTGGTTTCTGTGCAGCAGCTACCAGAGCTCCCAGTATCCATTGAGAATTTAGAGGCTTGTTTTAAAGTGTAAACATACACTTATTCCCAACATTGCTTTTATCAAGAGAAAAGAGATGAAAAAATTAATTCATTAGTCCCACCTAAAGCCCCTTTCCCAGTGTTGGCTCTTGCCTCAGCCTCTGTCCCCACAAACATTACCTACATCCCCCGCAGAGGGCTCCTCCTGTCTTCCTCATTTTTAGGGTGGAGGCTAATAACCTCCCCAACCCTGGTAAGTCAGGATTAATTAACCTGCGCATCCCTGCAGGCTTCCAACACCTGCTAATTGAGAGAATCTAGCCAGGCTCTCACGGTGCGGTTTTTGTTTTTTTTTTTTTTTTTTTTTTTTTTTTTGCACACAGCAAGTTTTAGCACCTGGAATAAGGGAAGGTTATAAGCCCTGCCTTTGCTTGGGTGCTTTACAGTGAAGGAGAGAAAAAAAGTGGGGACGCAAATTATATTTCATAGTGTCTGTTTTAGTTTTATTTTTTCATTTTAATTTAGACCAGCAACCTCTTTCGCATGGGACGGGCATCTGCTAGTAAGCAGCCCTGTTGCATGCCATTACCACCTTTCTGAGGCTGGGGGAGGCACTTCTAGCTGAGTTCTACCTCTCTGCTAATGGGCACCCCCTCTGATGGCTGGTGGCTGCCATCTGTGGCACATGTTGTAGAGCATGTAGTCAATCACTGCGGGATGCAGTTATCTTGTGCAAGAGCTCTCTAGGGACTGATTTAGGACCACTATAGTAAGGACAGTTAGAGCTAATTGGATTTTTTTCCCCCCAACCTGGGTTTCCAGATGTGACAGGGCAGCACTACTTTATTAACCTAGCTGTGTTCATCCATGCTCCCTGTTACAGAGGAAGTGATTTTTTTTTTCTTGGTGTTGAATCACAGCTTAGTGGGGGTTGTTTCCTGCCAGTTCCTGAACAAGAGCCAAGTGGCCTTCCTTGCCTGCTGGAATTTTACAGCATGCACTGAGCAGGGGTGCCACTCTGCTAAATGCTGGCATTTTTTATTTCAGTGAACACTTCTTGTTATCTCCACTAAAAAATGACTCATTTTCAGTGGACTGGGCAAACCAGAAAAAAAAAAAAATCCCTGGCAATATCTTCAGTGACCCATTCAGGTGGATAAACCTTCTACAAATGTCCCCTCACAGCTAACAGGACACTGGCAAATAACTTGTGTGCAGAAGAATGAAGGTGGTGTTTTGCTGGCTCCCCTCCCACAAGAGCCTCGGCCACAGGTGGAGAATTGTCACCACCCAGCCCTTCCCTGCCCAGACGCTCAGCTCTGTCTTGGGACCAGCTTTGGTGCTCTCTGGGTCCTCCTGCAACCAGATGAAAGCTGGATGAAATACAGAGCTGTTTTCTGCTAGCGCTTTGGTCCAACACCTACCAGGCCACAAGGGAGGAGAAATGAGCCCACCTGTTTGGGAAGATGTTTGATCACTGTAGAGCAGCAGCCTCAGTTTGTCTGCCAGTGCCACCCACCAGCCACCAATTCTTTTTCACAGCATCTTTTTGGGAGAGATGAGAAACAAAGGCCCAAGGGGAGCTTAAATAACATGCCAAAGGTCATAGTAAAATAAACCTAGCTTTCCTCACAAGTTTTGCTAGAGTGTTTTTGGGTTTGTGCATTTCTGTGGGTAGGTTTTACTAGTAGGGGTGGGGGCTACAAGGTTGGCTTCTGTTAGACACTGCTAGAAGCTTCCCCTGCCTAGCGGAGCCAATGCCAGCTGACTCCAGGACGGACCTCCTGCCGCTGGCCAAGGCCAAGTCAATCAGGAGTAATGGTAATGCCTCTGTGCTAACATATTTAAGAATAGAGAGGTATTGCGCAGAAAGAATTCCAGCCAGGGAAGAGCGGAGTGAGAACATGGGAACAAGGTAGACACCAATTTCAGTGCAGAAGGAGGGGCAGGAGGTGCTCCAGGCGCTGGAGCTGAGGCCCTGCAGCCCGTGGTGCAGACCATGGTGGAGCAGCTGTGCCCCTGCAGCCCATGGAGGACCATTGGGGTGCAGAGACCCACCTGCAGCCCATGGAGGAGCCCATGCTGGAGCAGGTGGATATCTGAAGGAGGCTGTGACCCAGTGGGAGGCCTAAGATGGAGCAGGGTCCTGCCGGAGACCTGCAGCCCATGGAGAGGGAAGCCCACGCTGAAGCAGGTTTTTCCTGGGTAGGACTTGTGGCCCCTGTGGGGGACCCACACCGGTACAGCTCATCCTTGAAGGACTGCACCCCATGGAGAAGTGATCCAGTTTGGGAAGAACTGTTGCCTGTGGGAAGGACTCACGCTGGAGAGGTTCATCAAGGACTGTCTCCCATGGGAGGGACCCCAAGGGAGCAGGGGAAGGACTCCTCTCTCTGAGCAGCGGCAAAAAAAACAACTGACCATAACCTCCATTCCCCGTCGCCCTGCACTGCTGGGGGGAGGAAGTAGAGCATGGAAGGAAGGAGGGGTGGGGGGAGAGTGTTTTTAAGATTATTTTATTTCTCACTCTTTTGCTCTTATCCTGTTAGTAATAAAGTAATATCCCCACTTTTAGACTGTTTTGCCCATGATGGTGATCAGTAACTGACCTCTCCCAGCTGTTATCTCAACTCATGAATCCTTAGCTGTTATTTTTTTCTCTCCTCTGTCCAGTTGCAGAGGGAGAGTGAGAGAGTGGCTATAGTGGGTACCTGGCATCCGGCCAGGGTCAACCCACTACAGTGTTGCCTCAAAGCAACCAAAAAATGACTTGTATGCTATATTTGTTTGGCTAATCCCGTGCTTTAGATAATGGACAGCTTGGCCCCATTTGCACTGTGACCCACTCCTAGGGCAAAGGAATGTGTTTCAGAGAGCAGAAATTATTTTATATCATGGCCATTGATCCTTTGCATTCTGCAGTTGTTCGCTGAGGATCTCCACAAGAATAAGTGCTCCATCTTTATCTGTCTGAAAGATCTTTAAGAGAGGCTGAAGGCTTGATTGTACTGTGCACAATACCACTTCAGAACCAGAGCAGAGAGCATCCTTCAGATCAGCATGGAAAATCTGTGTTCTTCACAGTCCAGGCAGGGGTGGTGGTGGCTCCTGCCAACCACAGTGGCTCCAGCAGGATACTTAGAGGAATGCTTAAAAGGATGCTCCATCTACCTGCAAACAATTATGACAAAGGCTTTAAGAAATGCAGCTCTGGAGCAAGAAGGACCACAGGCAATACCATCTGCATAAATATCAGAGGCTTCATTCCCTTGGAGACCCTAGACCCATAGATACACCTGCTTGTGCCTGGTTACTCCTTTCTCCTGGCTTCACACATAATCTCCCTCCTTTTTTTTTTTTTTTTCCCCATCTGCCAGCATCAGGGCATCTCCTTTCGTATGGAGAGCAGCTGCCCCTTCCCCACCACCCACCCATCAGCCACAATACCTTTTCCATCCTAAATGTTTCCATGATTCTATATAGCTCTTCTTTCACTAGCAACTGAAGGCTAGTACCAGAGTAGTGGTTCTCCTTATGAAGTCCCTACCTGCCCTCCCACTCACAGTTTCCCCATGAAGCATCATTCCTAGCATCCTGTACTTGGCTTGCCTAAAGGCCGCCGCTCTTTAACTACAAGACATGCTTCTGGCATTCCTGGGAAGCAAATTACAGTCATGCTGGCAGCTGCCCTCTGCCCCTGTCTATTGCAATAGCTCAAGATGATGCCAGCAGGCCCTGGACTGCATTAGGAAGAGAGTCACCAGAAGGTCGAGGGAGGTGATTATTCCCATCTGTTCAGCACTAGTAGACAGACACATCAGGGTGCTGGGTCCAGTACAACACAGACAGGAACTTTCTGCAGTAAGTCAGTGAAGGGCCATGAAGATGATGAAGACACTGGTGCATCTGACATCTGAGGAGAGGTCGAGAGAGCTGGGATTGTGCAGCCTGGAAAAGAGAAGGGTCAGGGGTATATGGCCCTTGTGAATGAATACCCAGTGGGGTAACTAAGGAAGATGAACTCAGACTCTAAGGGGTGTCCAGTTAAAGGACAAGAGACAATTGGCATAAATGGAAATACAAGAAATACCATTTCAACATTAAAAAAATCCCACACTTCTTTACTAAATGGATGACCACCGAGATGGGTTGTGGAGTCTCCATCCTTGGATATACTCAAAATCCGACTGCATCCAGTCCTAAGCAGCCTGCACTAGCTGTCTCTGCTCTGACCAGGCATCTGACTAGACAATTCCCAGAGGTGCCTGCCTCCCAGCCTTCACCATTCTGTGATCCTGCTTGCTGATTCACATGTCCTGTGGTCAAGCCTAGTACCCTTACCCTCAACCATCTTGATGGAATGGTGTTTGGCACTCCAGGGTGAAGGAACAAATTAGCTCTTCTACAGCAGATACTCAAGAGATACCTGAGCAGCTGACAAATGCACATCTGATATGGGAGCAGATGAGGAAAAATCCATAGGGCGTTAAGTCCAGACAAGGCATTTGGGATTCCTCCCATCTAACTCTGGACATTTGCAGTGTAACCATTTATGCATGAGTTATGTATCTCCCTTTTGAGTCAAATAGACTCCCTTTTGGCTCCCTTTTGAGTCAATACAGAGAAATAGGCATTTCTAAAAAGTGATTCATGTGACCTATTTCACATGAGATGAATCATGGCCAAGAACTGCCTTTCTTTCTCTGATGACTATTATAAAGAGAGAGAGACATGAAGAGGTCAAATTTGGACTTCTATATTGTATATATCTTATGGCATTTAGGATGATTCCCACCTCTGATACTTGTGCAGAAGTCTATCTGTTATTGCCTAGAGTAAATTTTTACACACCATAAAATGAAGTCAAAATTGATGAATGTCTCTTCGACTACAAAGAGGACTAAACAAACAGACAACTGAAAAGGACAGGCAAACTCCAGAGCTCTGAAGATTAAAAGTTCATATAAGCAACCTCGGGACTGGATGAAATCCTATTTTATTATTCCAAGAGTGAGTGTATTGGGGTACAGATCAAGGGCACTTTTTAAGTTATGGGACTTCTTCTGGTACATTGGACCAAAGTCAAGGGCCCTAAACCCAACCCTAAAGATTCCTTGTGTGGCTAGGCTCCTCAGAGTCCAGGGGAGTCTAGAGAACTGATCACTTGATCAGTCCATGCTACTGTCTCTGGGGTGGACAGAAGAGAGCTGTGGACAAGACAGCTTGGTAAGGATATATCTTAGATCATTCTTTGCAATTGTTAGTCCATATTTCCTTGCATACATCTATCAACAGGATCTTTTTGGGGCATATCTTCGCCTCATCATGCTGTTGATTGAACTTCCTTACTTATAAACTATCCTTGGCCTGAAATGACAAGCAGCAGTGACAGGCCTTGGGTTGGGTCAAATGCTTGAAGGGCGCTGCAAGAAGACATAACCTGTCTTGTCTTGTCTTTTAAAATATGATGAGGCAACAGAGCATAAAACCGTTTTCCCTTTTTGCACTGTCTGGCACGCATCTGGACAGTATCTGGACAGAAGACTGATCAAACTTGGCAGAGGTGGCTTGGCTATGCAGAGCGATGCCTGCACACACCATAGGAAGCCAGATTGCATAAACACACTATGGTAGTATGGGTGCTGGGGCACAATGTGGTCCTGGGTGCTTTAGATAGTCAGTCTAGGAGCTTGACCTTAATGTTGTTCCAAGGGTTCTGTGAAAAGGCACTATAGCTCCAGATTTCATCAGACAAGTAATATCTTGGCAAGATTCTTAGCCCCAGGATTTTTCAAAGGAAGCCACAATCTTAGAGAGCTGCATCATTTTGGGATGTTAGCAGTGTAGAAAAAGAAAAGGTTGAGAAAGGGTATATAAAGTCAGTTGCTTGGAAAAATAACATATAAAGTGTGAATGAAAATAGTTCATCTCAAATCAGGTATCTCAAATCCCAAACTAGTTCCTGGTATAAAAGAACTTATGACCTCTGATTTCTCAGCATTTTGATAAAGATGGTAATGCTTTTGTTTTTCTCAGAGATGTCACACAACTATATCAGATTTAGGTGTTAAGTGTAGATATTAGCTGTTGTCCTGTAAAACGTAGTGTGCAAACATGTTGGAAACTGTTGTGGGATGCAGGGAGAAGGTTGATATTTAAATATAATTTTACATCTTTCCAGTGTAAAATTCCATCATTAAAAAAATCATACAGTGTTTCTGTCCTATGTTATTATAGTGGTGAGAGGAAAATGACTTACAAAATGCTTGAAATGCTTGATAAGGTAACTGGCTAAGGTAACTGGCTCTTATTTAAAACTCAGTAACTTCACCCATTTGGTATTGCCCTTTCAACAGTATGAAAATATATCTATATGTTTTCTTCCAGCAGAGGTGAGTGAACACCAAGACAGGGCCTTTCTTTCTCTACTGCACACATGTCCACCTTTGCATGATCTCCACCATTTCTTGCACTAGCATGATTCCATCTAGGTCAAGAATAGTCCAGCTGCAGAGGTTTCTATCCCAACCTTGTCAAAATTGAAGTGCAAGGGAAAACTATTTTGGTGACATCACATTCATCCTCAGTAAGATGAATTTCAGACCCCAACATGAGTGTAGATTTAGCCTTTCTCCCCTGGAGGAAATCAAGGACTTGTTCAGGAAGGGAACTGTAGGCAGGGTTCGAGTACATCTGGCAGTGTCCTAGGGAACTCTACAAAGCCTCTTGCCAAGTACTTAGGATCTGATCTGGGGCAACGCCCTTGTTCAGAAGTGTGCATTTGCATGCCATTAATGTCCTACCACCTTTAGTACTTTAGCTGTCTTCTGAACTGGGACTTCCTCCTGTGGTGTATGCCTTCATCTCATAATTTCTCCTTGTGCTTTACACCTAGCTGAAATAACGGCTCCAGTCTGGGCTTGTGAGAGGAGGGAGCAACAATGATCAAAGCAGCAGAAAAAGTTTTCAAATGCTGTTGGGAAATCATGTGCTGTTTTTCTATTCTTTGTATAAATTTTCATGCTTTTTCCATTTCAGGGCTACTTGAGCCAAGGGCAAATTGCCTATTCACCATTGCCTAACAACATCTTTTTTTCTGATGATGACTGTTTACAGTAAGAACACAAGCCTTAAATGTGAGAAGTTGGTCATCAGAGCTTCCATGCAGTTTCAGAAGAAGAGCTGCACTAATTCACAGCAGTTAAAGATCCGTCCCCTGGACTTCACTTTGCTAGTCAAACGGGTAAATAGCTTTCAAAACATGCATGATTGCACAGCTGAAAATCTCAAAAACTGGCATTGCATGAAAAAGCATTGCCTGGCTGCATGGGATTCATCACACCAGTCCAAGATATCTTCAGCACAGGCTTCAGCCTCCAAACTAACCATGCCTTCTTAGTCAGTGCTAAGATACCACTCCTCTTTGCCACTTTATCTGTCTGATTCATGATGAGATGAACATGAAGGTTCATCCTGAAGGTGCTTACTTCTTTCAGTCAACTATTAAAGGAAGCTTAGGTGATCAGCTTAGATATAGGCATGCAAAATGGATGGATGAATCCCATGTTTTAGCCGCAGATAACAGCTCTCTGTAGACACTCTTTATTCAGTGTTTCTGTTATGACCAGAAAGCCCCTAAAAGCTTACACATTTCAGAGGAAAAAATATTTGCATTGATTAGGAATACAAAGGAATAAATTCACTAGAAGTACTTCACAGTTACACTGAGGAGCTTTACCAAACTGCTGTGTCACAGCTGCCCTGATATTTGGCTTACTTAAAATCAGATCACAGAAGGTAAATGCATCATACAGAAGAGCCCTGTTAAATTAGCAAGATCTAGAAAAGGACAGAGGATGCCCTTGCAAGCCAAACTGTAATACAAAGCTAAAACACTTTGCCTCACATCAAAATCCAGCAATGTCCCATAACATTCAATCTTTTACTATATTTTGATGGCAATATTTTGTTTAAAAAAACAATACCTGGAAGATTATTTGTGTCAATGAGCAGCCCTTTTCATTTCAACCATCTATTTTTTCAAATTCTACACTGCATAGTGATATCAGCCTAGAGGCTCTGTCTGTTCCCACAGACCTTTCCCTGGTATTTCTATTGGCATGTCAGCAGCAGCCCCATGAGATCTTGGTTTTGCTGTTGGAGTTAAGAAGCTGCCAATGCCATTTCACCATTTCAGTCTCCCACTTGCTCCTCTTCGCTGTCATGGCCTCCTCGGTGATGCCACTGCCAGGAATCAGAAACGATTTTCTCCTTCTGGGGGAGTGTTATTTTTTGGCCAGTGTGAGGCTTAGTCCTGCAAACTCTTGTTCTGGCAACAGGAGTTGCCCAAGGAGAGGTGTGAAGCCAGGTACAAGGCGCCAGAGAAGGGAGAAGAGGGAACATTTTAAGTTAGCTTCACTGACAAAGCCAGTTTCCTGATATTATGTCCTCTGTGGACCTCATGCTGTATAAAATGAAAGGGAAACTTAAATCAATTAAGCCTATGTATTAACTGTGGAAATCCTTACCTGGTCCTACATTTTCTTCACCAGCACTGGGTTTTAATTTTTCATTTAAAAGGATAGTTAATTTTCACCTAAACTTTTTTTCTCCTTTCTTTTGCATTTTGGTGATAATTCACTCTTCATTTTAAAGTTACTTTCAAAACATAACTCCCTACTCATTGTAAAATATAACACAAAATGAAAATCCCTTCAACATTCAAATAAAAGTGACTTGGAAACTGAAGAAGAAAGCTTTCAAAGGACAGACTTCAGTAGCCTTAATGTTTGTTTAAAATATATGCCTTACACTTTAATTTTGACTTCTATAATTTACCTCACTTAAGTCACAGTCCTCAAAGATTTATGAATTCACAGGGAGTTTTCACAATGCATGAAGTTCAACATGGGGATAAATTTGCAGGTTTAAAGGCAGCTGTACTCAGACCAGGGGCACTGTGGGAATTCAGATTGTCACAGCTTCTTTGCAGAAGCCCACTGTTCATAGAAGTGCATTGGCTTCATTCTGGGGACACGATGACTTCTGTACCAGCTCAGGCCATGGCTAAAGGTTGATTATTACCCCATCTGTGGACTTTTTTGGATCAGCTTGCTCTGCATCAAATACAGACACACAACATCACCTTTCCGTTCAGTTACCCAAGTATAGAGAAATATTTCTGTGATGGCTTTATGCCATTTTTACCAGGTTTAAGCTGGCTACAGTACCTGCTCCATCAGAAAATGTTCTGTGACAAAATTACTTCTTCAGAATTTTTTTAACACATTTGAATTGACAGAATAAGTTCATAAAGGTTAAGTGTTTTGCATCATATTGTTGTGGCATTTCTGACTCAGTACATGGCACATCAAGACTATGTTGAGGGTCATGCCAAAACAAGGCCCAAGTTCCTGAAAAGTGATCTCCACCTATCTCCTCAAGAGCCTGGCACGCTTGCAGACTCAACTTGACATGACAACAACCCCCTGCAGCGCTACAGGCTGGGCACAGAGTGGCTGGAAAGCAGCCAGGCAGAAAGGGACCTGGGGGTACTAATTGACAGGAAGCTCAACATGAGCCAACAGTGTGCCCAGGTGGCCAAGAAGGCCAATGGGATCTTGTCCTGTATCAAAAATAGCGTGGCCAGCAGGAGCAGGGAAGTGATCCTTCCCCTGTACTCTGCGTTGGTGAGGCCACACCTTGAGTATTGTGTTCAGTTCTGGGCCCCTCAGTTCAGAAAGGATATTGAGGTGCTGGAGCGGGTCCAGAGAAGAGCGACAAGGCTGGTGAAGGGACTGGAGCATAAGTCCTATGGGGAGAGGCTGAGGGAGCTGGGGTTGTTTAGCCTGGAGAAGAGGAGGCTCAGAGGTGACCTCATCACCGTCTATAACTACCTGAAGGGAAGTTCTAGCCAGGTGGGGGTTGGTCTCTTCTCTCAGGCACTCAGCAATAGGACAAGGGGGCACGGGCTTAAGCTCCGCCAGGGGAAATTTAAGTTGGATATCAGGAGAAAATTCTTTACAGAGAGAGTAATCAGGCATTGGAATGGGCTGCCCAGAGAGGTGGTGCATTCACCATCCCTGGAGATTTTTAAACGCAGATTGGACGTGGCACTGAGTGCCATGATCTAGTAAATGGACTGGATTTGGACCAAGGGTTGGACTTGATGATCTCGGAGGTCTTTTCCAACCCAATCGATTCCATGATTCTATGATTCTATGATTCTATGTGTTTATATAAGCTAGAGGGCTCTGAAAGAGCAGCACAACCATGTACACACTCAATGCCTTACTTATTTCTGCCTTCACCACACTGTGAGCACAACTGAGTTGGAAAAAACAAAATAAAATCTGAAAAGAGGTGTTATTTCCAACAGTTACCTGTTTGGTCACATGGCTCTTGTAAGGACAATGCAGTGACAGGAGCCAAAAAACAGGAGAAAAAGCATAGGATACATGCCCATTGCTTAGTGGGGAAGGCTTGGGAGATCCTTACACAAGCACTGCCTGTAAATGCCTGCGGAGCCACAGCCACCATCATCTTGGCAAAGCAACTTTTCTTATTCTGGGGAACAAATGTGGTGTGAGCAGGCTGTCTCTCTGTCTTGCTCATCATCCAGAAGGACAGCTCTCAGAAACCCAGAGCATCCCCAGGTGCCACTGGGTGAGATAAAGCAAATCAAGACAAATGTGAGGACAGACACACTCCCTGAGGAGTTCTGACTCAGACAGGGAGGAAAAGAGTTTGCTCATAGCCACTACAGTTACGGCTCAGGGCCCTGTATAAGAGGTGAAATAAGTGGCACAGTTGGGTCATGGGAAGATAACTACAAGGCAGCTTAGCTACAAGCAGAGATAGCCTGTGACAGCCAGTCACATGTGGTAATTGCATGCTTTGCGTGACAGATAGCAGGACAAGAAACAGCTTGTTAAAACTTAGAGCATGGGCAGTCCTGAAAAATATACATGGGATCTTCTCCATTAGCCCAAGCATGCAACAGAATTTTCATATCAAGTTTATGCATTTTTGCCAGGTTTAAGCCTGGCTGCAGGACTGACAATTCACAGCCTGATAGGAAGTGCAAGATCCTGGACTGTGCTGTGAATTCAGTCTGGGTAGATCAGTTAGGGATGTGGAGTCAGAGAAAAGACTATGGTGGCATGAAATCACCCTTCCTTGTGTACAGGAGCAGTCTCTTTATGGAGGCTGTGCTCCATGGATGTAAATCCTGTGTGGGCATGTTCAGAATCAGATTGAAAATGCCCCAGCTAGGTGATGCAAATTATTGAGCTTCACTCTGCTGGTTTAGATTTGTTCACAGATTTCTCTGGAAGCACATTATCCTGGCAAACTTCATACCATTTCAGCCATCAGCTTCCCACATCCTGTGGCTCTAAATGGACCAGGTACTATCCTTCTTCACCACATCCAGCATAAAAGATGACACAAACACTATTATATTATTTTCATAAGACTATTGTCATATGTTCATTTGTGATCTGGATTAAGTTAGAACTGCTGGGTGCTCCAGTACTGCACAGGTGTGATACTAATTATTACAGGACTAAAGTTAACTTTTCTCCTTAGGCTATACTGCAGTTTCTCCCCAAAACAACTTTTAGGACATGGTTTCATGGTACCTAGATCTCTGTGCGACAACAACTTGAGGAATTTCTGCTCTCACATTACTGCCCACCACTTATTTAAAGCAGGGCATTAAAAAGAAGTGAATCAACCCCTGCAAAAAAATAAAGATGGTGTTTTCTTTTTTGCTAAGATCAGTCTAGCTACCTGACCACTACTCAGGGGAGCTGTACTGGCACAGCTGAAAAAACAGCACAGATGTGGAATCTGGCTGGGGATGGGAAAAGGTGGGCACCTCTAAAGTGCTGACAGTGCTGATAGTACTGTGCCTTCCCACCTGGTACCAAGCAGCTGAGGAAAGTGCTCTGACTCACGATGCCACTCTTCCTGCGCTGGTGGGATTGCTATATTTAGGCAGTCCCTGTGTTTCAGTCCTTTCAGTCTAGTCCCCCAAATGCTAACAGAGGAAGCCAGCCAGGTAGTAAACAGTGATGGCCTCAAAGCACACAGCTGGTGGACAGCTGCTCCTTTTTAGCCTTGTGGAACATCGTGTCACCTACAGCAACATCTACCTGTGCTTCCCCAAGCTTGGGGTCTAGCTACCTGCCTGAGCCTTGCCTGCGTGCTGGAACGAGGGTAACCCATCGGTCTGGGAGGCAGTACAGTACCCTGAGGAGGGAGAAGCAGCAGGAAGTCACCAGCAGCAGTGTGTGTGCAACTGGGCAACCAGAGCTGTAGGAACACATCCACCCATATGACATTCAGATGCAGTATGTAAGAACCTGGGTGTGCCAGCAGTGATCACATAGAGCAGCTCTCACATGGAGGTGTGAGATGGTGGTGGAAGCAACAGAGGAGAGGAGCATAAGGTGGAGGAAGCTGTGTGGCATCCTTCTGTAATTGATCTGCTCCCAGGACCTGTTGTAATCACCAGCATGAGAAGAACTCACCAGCATGAGGAGAAAAGCTAGTCTTCCATGTCTCCCAACCACCCTCTGGCCTTGGGATCCCACCAAGATCTCCTGCAGCAGGAGAGCTAGCCTGTGCAAAGTCTCACTCAGCCTCATACACTACTCTGTCCTGTGATATTCCTTACCCTCACAGACTTTTTCAGCCAAGGAGAGAACCATTTTCCTAGAGTATGATGGGTGATATGTCTAACACTTCACACTATCAAGGAGGTCAAAATCACTGTCATATTCTAAACAGAGAACGGGAAGGGAGACAGGAAATGAGATGCCCTAAGGCTATGGAATGAATCAGTAGTAGAAACAAAATGAAAATTCAGAACTTCCTGTCTCTTTACTCATCTCCCTGAATACAGTTGATGATTAAGCTCATAAAAAGTTAGTGCAGTTGATGACCTCTACATCTCTGTCAGTTATTAGGGCCCCAGCACATTAAATGTAGAAAATAATAAAACAAAGACAATTTCAACAAACTGGGAAAAAACTAGAGAGCAAGGAATTTCTTTTGTGGCTAGAACATAACTGTTGGGTTCCCACAGTTCTTCTTCCAGTAAAGAAGGAAGCTTCTCTAGTTCTACCCCTATGGGTCCACCGAGAGTTGAAACTGGCTTAAGCCATAGCCACAACCAAGAGGAAATGCTGTGGTTACACTTCCTTCCCTCATACAGCTTCTGCCCCTCTCTCTTTTGTCAACACAACTGCCCAAGCAGGCACATGATGAAGCAGCCCATAGACCTGATCAACAGTAACATTAAAAGTTGTTTTCCTTTCATGGGCTAGCTTTGCTATGAGTCCTGGCTCACTGCACAGCTGTATGAATGCTTATGCTGACACAAGGGGTGAGGTGCCAGAGAACAGGAATAAATGGCCAGAGAAAGGGAGGCTCAGCACCCCTCTTTCAGGAATGCTGAAACTACTCAGGCAGCTGCAGCTCTTCTGTTCCCTCAACTGCTACAAGCACAACAAGCAGGGATGGGTGCAACTGTGCAATAAGCAGGGAGGGTGATGGAAATCAGTGCACAGGTCCCCAACTCTCTCCTGCTTTGTTCCCAAATGGATGGAGTTGACTCAGATTTTTTGATGCTTCTTCTCTTTTTGTCATTAGAGAACACCGTATGTGCTCTGTGTGTGGCATGACTATCCACAGGGCTGAAATTGCCTTTCCTTGCGTTTCATCTTCATTATGATTTTTGATGGCTGCCTCACTGTCTCCTCAGGGTGCTGGTTTCACTGCGAGGAAGAGTTAAACCAGACCACTCATCCTCTTTCCAGTGGTTTCAGATTTGATCTTTTAACCTTTAGACTTTCCAAAGTGGGTAAGTATACTGTGCTGAAGAGCATGATGAACATGTGAACAGAGTGGTTTTGGCCACAGCCAGAGAGGCTTCTTCCTCAAGAAAGCAAGCCTTTCATCCTGCTGCTTGTGTGGGAAGGAAAACGGAGGGGAGGTGGCATGGTGCTTCACCCTGGGAACTAGCAGGAACCTCTCCTGTGGCATTTACTGCTTTATGAAAACTATTGTTTTCCCTGAAGTTAGGGGATGCGTTACTTTTCAAGGATTCATAATCTTCTTGTTAGCACTTTTCCTTCTTCAGCGGTCTTCTGGTATAACACTAGAACACAACAAAGTACTAAACTCACTGCATTAAAACAAGCTCAGAGCAGAGAGGGGACACTATGGTGGAGCCACATCAGAGCTAGAATAGTGAAAATGTGTATTTGGGCTCAGATCCTCAGCTCTAAAAAACCTGTGCTGTACTTTTCAGGGGCACAAGAAAAGTGTTACATATACTGGGTTTGGAAAACTTTTGGTTCAGACTTTGGGCTTGAAAATCTTTCAGCATCCAGAAACACACAGCAACAGTCTCTAAGGTAGTATTAACATTACAGAAGGGGATTGTGGAGTTATAATAGACATGTTCCACAGAAATGTCTTAGTCATACTCAACAACAGTGAAAAAAGGAAGTATCAAGAGAAGACTAGTAATCAGGACATCACCATGACACTGCATGGTGAACCCATCACAAACATGATATGGAAATCCACTTCCTTGTCTTAAAAAAGAAGGCATTAGAAACAGAAATGGTTCAATGAAGGGCAAATATTGAATAGCTTCCATTCATGGTATCACTAAAAAGACCAGAATTTGCCAGCTGGCAAAAACTGATGGGAAACACAACATAACAGAAGTCTATAAAAAATTAATATAATGGAGAAATTGAATAGGAAATTATTCCAACACAAGAACCAGCAGGTTTTTTTTTTTTCTTTTGCAATCTAGCACATGTTGGTTCAAAGCCAATGAACAAAGGTGGTCTCCACATAACATGCTAGTTCAGCTCTGGAACTCTGAGCCAGAGGACACCGTAAGGGCCAGAAGCATGTATGAATCCACAAAGTAAATGGGCAATCTAATGGAAGGAAAAAATCATCAGAGAATAGGAAATGCAGTGACACCAAATGCTGCTAAAGAACACGCTGAGGTGTAGAGAACCAGCAGGATACCCCAGGGAAGTATCACTGGACGATTAAAGTATCCCTGTGATCTTCCTTCAACATTTAGCACTGGCTACACCTGCAGACAGGACGCTGCGGCAGACAGGCAATGGAGCTGACCTTCCAAGTCTTCTCTTATGCATAAAAAGGCTGAGTTAAATAAGCCACGTAATACAAACCAGGGTGATGACAATAAACCTTCGTGGAAATCCACTTTTCAAAACCTACTGCATCTCTAGACCTGATCTTACTCCTGTGTGCATGCACTCAGGTGGACCCAGTGTCAAACCCATTTGAAATAATTTGCCTTTTTCCAACTATAGGTTGCCGTACAGAGAAAAACAGTTTCCTGGCCTAGGCTGGAGTTTCCTTTCTTTGTATCTACACTTTAAGTGAAAATGATGCACACCATTAAACTGTTATGGTAATTTATGCTTACACTTTCTGCTCAACAGGTTTGCTTTGTTTCAAAAGTATGTTTCTGTGATAGTTATAGCTATGTATATGTAATTTTGTGGTTAAAGTAGAAGAGAGAGGAAAACCTTGGTTCCCACAGGAAATGTAACTCAACCTCTTGCAAGTAGGTAACATTTTTGCCATATCAGTGTGATAAAGAACTTCAGTGAGAAACAAACCCTGCCAAGGTTTACACCTGTGTGCAAATGCCTGATGTATCTAGCTTGAAAGAGGTTAATGAGATTTTTCCACGATTCAGATTCTGCTGGAGGATTCTTCTGGGTGGGAATGGGGCCTGAGACAGTTCGGTTAGAAATGATGTGATAAAACACCATGACAGTTGGGTCTGGTTCTGGGGGCTAGGATTTGACTCTCTTTCTGCAGAGGTCTCTGATGAGGCAGGAATATTTTTCCTGTAGGCCTGGGGTCTCGGGGCAGGGAGAAACTGACATTTTGTTGGTCATCTCACGGGGGATGGGAAGGGAAAATACTCCTACCCCATGGTCAATACCGGCCGCGACAGAACAACGCTGACTGTGCAGTCCCCCAGAGGGGCGGCGGGGGCTGGGGGGCGGCAGGACCCCTTCCCTGTCCTCGCCGCGGGGCAGAGGCAGCGTGGGCTGCCCGCAGCAGCCCGCCAGTGGCGGCCCTGCCGCAGATACGCGTGGGGCTCCCCGCCGGCAGGGCCCAGGCACTGCTGGGGCGGGGAAGGGGCCGCCCTCAGTCGCCCCTGCCCCGCAGGGCTATTGTTGGGCGGCGGGGCGGGCAGGGCTGTGGGGCCGGTTCTCTCCCCGCCCGCCCGCCCGCCCGCCCGCCCGCGCTCCCTCCCTCCGTCCCTCCGTCTCTCTCTCCCTGCGAGTTTACCCAGAAGTGCTCTGGTGCGGGCGCGTTTCCGCCGGTTTTTCCTGTTGGAGAAGGGAAGGGGGAGCTGTTTTCTCTCTCTCTCTTCGCTCTCAGTATATTTTGTATCCCTTTTCTCCTCCTCCTTCTCCTCCTCCTCCTCCTCCTCCTCCTCCTCCTCCTCCTCCCCGGCTATCTTTGTCTGGCTCGCAACACCCCGCTCCAGCCCCGCGCCCCTGCCCCGCCGCCGCCGGGACGCGCAGCCCGTGCCCGCCGGTGCCCGGCGCCGTTGGATGCGAGGGCAGCGCCGCGGGAAGGGCTGGGAGGCGGCGGGGGCTCCGCCGCGCCGCTGGGCGTGAGCCGCCCCCCCATGCGAGAGCGGGGCCGCGGCTGCCACTGCCGGCTCCCGGCGTGAGCGCCGCCGGCCGGGCTGGGCCGAGCCGAGCCGTGCCGTGCCATGCCCGGGCGCGGGGCGCATCGTGAGGCTGCCAGAGGCTGCCGGCCCCGGCGCCGCTCCTGCCGCCGCCGCCGCGACATGGTGTGAGCCCGCTGCCGCCGGGGACGCGCGGGCACCCACCAACCCACCCACTCAGCCACCGACCGGCCGGCCGGGATCCTCGGGAGGATCCAGCCCCGCAGTGCAACGCGGGAGGACAGACGGACAAACCGCAACACCCCCTCTCCTTCCTTCTTCCTTCCTTCACCTCCCTCTCCCCCCTCCTCCTCCCACCATCCATCTATCTATCCATCATCCCCCCCGCCAACCCCTCCCAATGCTGAAGAGTTTCAACCCGGCGGGGCTGGAGTGAAGAAGGGAAGGGCGGAAGGGAGGAGAGGAGAACAGCGGAGCGGAGCTTCGCGCAATTCACAGCTGCTCCAGGGAGGGGGGAGCGGCCTCGCTATTATTTAACAGAGAAGAAAAAAATACTAAAGGAAAAAAAAAAAGAAGAGACGGGAAAATGGCGAACGATTCTCCTGCAAAAAGTCTGGTGGATATCGACCTTTCCTCCCTGCGGGTGAGTGCCGGTGCCGGGGGCCGGGGCGGGGGCCCCCCAGGGCCGGCGCGCCCCTTGCCAGGGCTGCCGGTCCGGCGGGGGTGGGAGCGGCCGGTCTGGGCCTGGGGCCGGTGCCGGGGCGCGGGGGGCCCGCGGCCGCGTGGGGGGAGCCCTCCCGCGGGGGCGGGCGGGGGGAGCGCGGCCCTGGGCTGCTTTTCCTTTGTTTGCATGTATTGGCATGTGCGTGGAAAAGCAGGGCGCAACAGCTGCACGCCGCCAGCAGCCGGGCTCGCTGGCTGGGCTCTGCCAGCAGCCATCGCCTCACAAAAATGTAATAACCCCGCTTCTCTTCTCCCCCTTCTCCCCTCCCCCCCCGACCCCTTTGCCCCTTCCTCCTCCTAGGACCCCGCTGGGATTTTTGAGCTCGTGGAAGTGGTTGGCAATGGCACGTACGGGCAAGTTTACAAGGTTTGTGCAGAATTTTTTCTCCTTTTATTGTTGCCGATTTTCCAGAGGGTTCCCGGTGCCTGCGCCGGGCTGGGCACACGGCTGCAGGCGAGCCACCCGCTGTGGCAAACGGAACGGTGAGGGGTGGTAAAAGTGTTGTCCTTGTCATTGTTGCTGGCCGTGACAAGTTTGTCAGCCTCTTGGCTTCTGCTTTTTCAAAGGGGCACAAATTGCTCTCCTAAGTACCCATCCTGAAATGGTGAAATAGCTCTTTATTGTCCTTGTTCCTCCCTGTGCTCCCTCTAGAGAAATGACCAAACCAAGTGGACGCTGTCAGAATGTGGCCAGGTTATACAAATAGGTCCACAGGCTTATTCTAATTTGCTGCTGGAAATCCTCATGGAAGTTGCTGCTGCTGCAGTGACTTTAGACAAAGACATTGTCCTTAATTAAAATTGTCACCCGGTTTCCTTGTTGGAAAACCTTCAAAGTGCTGAAGCTACAGAGTTGGGGGCGAGTGCATCTGATCCCACTGGGCTGTGCTGTAATGGGGGGTGCAGAGTGACAGTAATAAGTGATTGAAGCAGGAAAAGCTTATTTTGTGAAAACCAGAATTCCCAGAATAACCTGTTTGACAAGTGTATGACTTTAGAAAATAGAAATCGGACAGTGCCCATGTGGGTGTGAAACTAGCCTACTTTTTTTTTTGTTTCTTTTTTCCACTTTAGTGTGCAGTCAGTGGAACAAACAAATCTTGAGATTGCATGACTGCAGTGAGTGTTAGCTACCAGAATGACTAATTATTCACACAGACTTAATACTTGGCTTAAACTGTAAAAATGCAAGATACATTTGGAGAGGGAAGGAGAGAGAACTGAAAGTAGCTGAGAATGCCTAGCTGTTTGTTTGGGTTTTTTAGTTGTTTTTTGTTGTTGTTGGTGTTTTTGTTTTGGTTTGGTTTTTTTGCTTATAAACAAGGCAGTGTAATTGGTGAGTTTCCCTGATGGCAAGATACTGCTGCTTGCAGCTCCAGTAACTAAATAAAGCACTTTGGTGCCTCTTCTGCAAATGAAACGCATGTCAGTATGTTTTGAGGGCGTGAACCTCAGCCTTCCTGATGGAGAAGTAGTCTGCCTGCGCAGTGTGTGAATTGCATTTTAAGACTTGAGGTGGAATAATCAGGCTGCTGCTGTTGGCATAGAGATGGAAAAAAGGATGTGGCTCGAAAAGTCAGAGGAGAGGAGGGAGATGAGTAAGAAGCTGCACTTTGACACAACTATGACCATTTAATTTTTTTCTGCCATTTTTTTTCTGAAAATTGAAATGACACAATTTAATTTTTTTCTGTAATCCTTTTGCTCCCAGAGCTTGCATCAGCTGAACCCTTTTTAAAAAAAAAAAAAAAAGTAGGGCGTGAATGTGTGACTTGAAACTCTCCTGTTAATTATTACAATTTGGTGCATTGTTTCTTGGCTTGATTGTTAATGCTTTGAGTTAATTGGCAAAGTTTTCCGTGGTTTAACAGTCTTGACAATAGAAATTTTAAATTTATTTTTCCTTAGGTACGCTAGAACTCTCCCAGAATAGTTAGCATTAGAAATTAAACTCAAAACATGCATTTATTGACTTGGAAGAGCTGAATGAAGACCTGATGTCTAAGGGCATTGCGTCGGTGTCGCTGATAACAGGGGGAGCAACAGGCACTCTCCTTGCTTGCTATAGAGTCTACCAGACAGTAGTGGATTGACAGTTGTTTAAGGTTGGGTTGGCACTGCTTCTTCTTCTTAGGCATTTGCCCACATTTATATACATAGACTGAAAATCTGGACACCTAACAGAGCCTTACATAAACAAAAAATACTAAACCAAAAGACTTCCTTGCTGTGATAAACATCCTTTGCAGGGCTAAGGGTTGGACTTGATGATCCTTGTGGGTCCCTTCCAACTCAGCACATTCTCTGATTCTGTGATCTTTCTTCTTAAAATAATGAAGTTATGTAAAAAAAATTAATTATTGCAATAGTATTTAACTTTTCTTGGCCACTTTTTTGTTAGGAAAAATGCTCCAGGAACACCCAAAGGTGAAACTCTGTGTGTACATTTTGAGGGCTTTCATAGGAACTGCTTAATTGAGGGAAAAATGAGGTTACGCTGCGTTTGCTTGTTGCTTTCCGCTTTCCTCCTACCCAGCAACCACTTCTTGAAATCCCTCTTCCTGGATGGTTTTATTTCCCTTTTAAGCGGTCTGTCATCCCCAAGGACTGGGGGGTGGGGTGTAGGTTGCCTTTGAGGAGCCGTGCTCCGAGATGTAGTTTGATGTACTTCCACATTCGAGTATAGGCATCAGCGATGATGTCACCCGGGAGCGGGATTGGCTGGCTACCTGCCACTGCGGGGAGGACACGGAGGGAGTGGGAGAGGGCATGACGTTATCTCTTTGTCTAGCTCATAAACCCGGCGATGATGCCGAAGGTCGTTTGCCTTGCTGGGGAGTCTGCTTTCCAGCAGCGGTGGGAAGGGGACTGCGCCGACCTGTTGAAAAGCAGAAAACAGCCCTGTTTTATTCCTCTTTGCCTTAACTGAGCTTGCTGGAAATAGCTGATCTCTCTAGCTAGTGATATTTCTGTAGCTAGTTCTAACTTAGCTTTTTATTTAGCTGTATATAGGTGTCTAGATGTATAAGCAAGGAGGAAATGTGAGGGCAGCACTTGGATATTTGGCACCTAAATACAAGTGGAGTTACTCCCTGTCACAGAGCAGTGTGAACCCTCCTGGGATTTTATGCCATTGAATGGGTTGGTTTATGCGAAGTGTACTGTGGGCCTGAGACCATAGCGGTGAGGTATTAAAAATACTAAGTTTTATTCTGCTGTGCCTAAATTGGGGTAATGAGTTTAAACTGAAAGAGAGCAGGTTTAGATTAGATATTGGGAAGAAATTCTTTACTGTGAGGGTGGTGAACCTGGGAACAGGTTGCCCAGAGAAGTTGTAGATGCCCCATGCTTACCAGTGCTCAAGGCCAGGCTGGAATTGGGCTTTGAGCAACCTGGTGTAGTGGAAGGTGTCTCTGCCTATGACAAAGGGGTTGGCACTACATGACCTTTAAGGTCTTTTCCAACCCAAACCATTGTGTGATCCCATGATTGTGAAGTCTGTAGAGTTTACATTATTTTCATCTTCGTAACCTTGCTTACACCTCTCCCATGTGAAGAAGTCTTGCGTTTCAAGAGGAACTTGTTACAAAATGGTGAACTGGGGGGGGGCAAAAAGAGCCTGAGGTTCCCCAGCCCTGGGTAGCTAAAAGAAAGGGGTGTTTTGAGGAAGCCTTTGCCGAGCGCAGGGCAAAGGGCAGCGGTGGGGGTGGCTCATTTGTCCTGCGGCCAAGCAGAGCTCCTCTACTGCTCCTCTGAAATCCCGGGCAATCAAAGTCCGCATGGAAGTTGTTTGCCCTTTTATAGTTGATGCAGACCCCGAGAACAATGGCGTGGAAGTTGCGTCGCTTAGATTAGTTAGAAAGCAAAGGGTTAAACGCTGCCAAGTACAGCCGGCAGCGTTCCCTCGGAGCCGAGGCAGGAAGGATCGGCCACAGAACCCCCTGGGTCGGCAGTCTTAAAACTTTTAAGGAGCCTCGCGCCTTTGCTGGCGTTGGGAGGGAGGAATTTCCCTTCAGTAGGTCGGAGTCAGCTGGCGGGAGCCGAGCGGCGTGTGCGGGCCGGCCCGGGCAGCGCCCTGTGCCCGCGGCGGGGGCACAGCGGGCAGGAGCTCCCACCGCGGCCCCGCCGCCCCTCCTTCCAGCAGCCTGTGCCACCTTCCGCCAGGGGCAAGCAGGGGAGGATGTGAATGGCACAGGAATCGGCAAGAAATAATGGTGTTAGCATGCAGTTGTGCTTTTTGTGCTTGCTGCTGGCTTGTGGTGCGGTTGGGATGGGGGATGGATGTGCCGCCCCTCTTCTTTCCTCTTGAGTGAGGCCAGTCCTGCTTCGGTGTAACTGGAACTTGTAGCCAGCTCACAAAGTGATCGGCTGCCGTAAGGGTTTTTTTTGATCTTTTACAAGTAGTGGAGAAGCATTTTTAGCATTGCTGCGGTTAGATTTTAGTTTTTCAAATCCAATTGCGAGCTTAATTTGAAGTTTGGCTTGCACCAAATGAAAACTCTTCTGAAATTGGTCTCAAGATAAGGTTCGAACTAGGTGTTTGCTTCCCTTCTGTGTTTTTTTTGTTGTTGTTGTTGTTGTTTTATTGCAGAAATTACCTGTGAACTAAAGGCAACTGGTTAATACTTTTCTACCACCTGATCGTTCATAGAGGCTTCTTAACTGTGCTATTGAGACTAAACTGTGTTACCTTGCTCAGTCACTTCTGGTTTTTTGTATGTGTCTGTGTTTTTTAAGACATCTAACACTTTAAAATAGCTGTTGTGAGTGTGCTGTTACATCTCACAGATAGACATTGTAATTCTCTTGTGGCAGCAGTGACTGGGGGGGAAGGATATTTTTGTGGGAGTTCTGAGACTTAACAGGAGTGCACCAGAAAGATGAGAATTGGGGTTGATACTCCTAATTGCCCTCAACGCAGGCTGGTGTGACTTTCTGAGAGCCTTGTAATAGTTAATTCATAGTGAAGGCTTCTTTTGTTGATTTATGTTGCAGCCTTCCAAAACTGCATGTAAATGATGTGTATTGTCTAACGGCTGACTCGTAAAAGGAAATGATGTAAGATGTGATCGTTTAAATGCTGATTTGAAAATAAATTAAAACTTGTATAAATGTTTTCCCATGCTAAGGATACCCTGTTTTTGTCTTAATGGAGTTTATATCTTAGAAGGTGACTGTGTTGGGGGGTAGGAAGAGAGGACAGTGCTTGGTATTCTCTACTAACTCAGTTAAGGTTTTTTTTTCCCACCTCCCTCTCCCCTTTGTTTCTTTCACTGCTAAAGGGACATCATTGTGGATTCAAGTGATTTTGTTAAACATGAATACAATTCCAGTCTTATCACTATAAAGACAAACTGTACTCAGGATCAGTGAGGTCACTGGCTTTCAGGAACTGGTCCAGACCAGCTCTCTCAAGTATGAACTGCCCTTCTTCCCTTCCTCCTCTGATTTTTTGTGGATTGTGTTGCAAAGTGAGTGTCTGCCATTGGAGAAATTGCAAAGGACCAGGCAGTGGCTGGAATACAGACATTTTTTTTGGGTCCTGCAAAACCTAGATGTTTATCCTCCTGTCCTCTCCCAAACTGGCTGAACTTTTGACCAGTTCTCCATCACCCAAATCCTTCTTAATTAAATATACAAAAGCTAGGCAGGTGGCCAGTGGGGATTACTGATATTTATTTTTATTAAAAAAAAAAAGAAAAAGAGAAAAGAAAGCAATGTGTCAATTGTGGGTAACCACATGTCCCTCTTATTCCTCCTCCCCCAGTCCATCTGTCTGTTTGCAAAATGTGTGGGTTTTTGTATTTTGTCTTAAATCAAATTGCAGGTTCCTGGGGCAGGGATTCATTATTTCTGGAGTAAATAGAAGAGGACCCAGCACTCTGGGACATGGGAACATGAGTGTGTGCAGGGCTTTGAGGTGATGGATGGAAAAAGATCTAGCCCAGAGTTTTATGCTGACTCTTAAGAATTTTTTTTTAGCTTTCTGTAGGAATATATTTCAACTGGTGTGGATAAAATTTCAGTTGAAATCATCTCGTACTCTCTCTTTCCTTTTTGTATGCATGTGCTCTTTCCCCATTGGCAATGGTAGGGGTCATTTCTCTGGGTTTGTATAGGTGGATGGTTTTCCCCATCAAGGTCTCTGCACCTTGCTGCAGGCATGAGGAAGGTGAGCTTTATCGGTAAGGCCCAGAGTAGGGGTTTTTGGTAGTTTTGGGATATTGAAGAAAGACGAGGGGAAAACCAGGGAGCTACACCTTCCATTTCTTGTTTAATTTTTGCTCTCTCCTAGTAATGTTGCCTAGTTTGGTGACATGTTGTAACTTCCAGGCACCAGAGCCTTGACGGTAGTGTGCAGAAATGCACGGTTTGGGCTCTGTGATGATAGCAGATCTGCACCTCCCACCCTAGGGAATGATGTAGAGGAACGTCCCCGAAGGGAATCCAGCATTACAAGAGGTGCTCACCCTTTGCATTTCTCTGCCTTCAGCATATACATTTTTTAGTATAAATTTTTGGACTAGAATTCTAGCTGACTTTTCTCATGTGGTCTAGCGTGTGTTTGTGTATATGCATTATGTTCTAGTCATCTTCTTTTCAAGTGGTACTTTCTGTTGCAAGTGTGATTTCAGCTCAGTAGGTAGTGTACCTACCTTCCTGAGATCTGTTTTCCTTGGAGGAAAGTGGTATTTTTGTTTTTCCCGTTTTACATTTCTGACTGTACACTCTGGCTCCCCAAGATGTTGGATGACGTTGATATTTAAGATCAGTAGCATTGACTTGCAGAATGTGAGCTTGACTATAGTCAAAAGTTACAGTAAGATCCTTATCTGTGTCGTTATTTTAGGTCCCAGCCCACAGAAAGTGGTGGAAAGAATTCAGCTTGCTGAATGAGAGGTGGATTTGGAAGGGGATCTCATAGCTTTGCTCAAGAGTTCTCTCATCAAATACCTTATGTTTGTAGTTATGCGTCCCTGACTATTTCTCAGGTCAGCACGGGCTCAAGAAAAGATACTGTTGGCTATAAAATCGGGCAGCTATGGGAAGGGGGAGGAAAAAATGCACGGCTGAACATACCTCTTGAGAACTTTGAGGTAGCTTTGAATATAGAGGATTTTGACATTGCATCTCAGTATTATTTCCAAAGTGTATTTTCTGCCTTGAATGCGGTGTGGAACACTTTCACAGAGGCACAACAAATATGGCACTGATTACAAACTGTGGAGTGCTGCGGAATGGTCAATATGCTGTTGAGAAGTTCATTGTACCTCCACCTAAGCCTCATTCTTGGTCCCTTGTCGTTTCCTGAGCAAGGTTTGATGTATCTTCTCCCAAGTGGCCACGGGACTCTGCAGTCCTAACTTGTGTGGTGTCTATTTCACTGTTAGAAAAAGGACAGAGCAGCTTTCCGAAAAAGAAGCAAATGCAGACTGTAGTCCTACAGGCAGAGCAGTCCTCTACTCTCTCAGGCTTTGTCGTCCTGCAGCACAATGAAGTCTGCTGTTCTGAGTGTAATGAATAACTACAATATGACCTCAGTGGTGGTGATTTTAATTTTCTGCTGATTGGGAAACCTCCGAAAAGCACCACTAAATAAAGATGAAATCACAGAGACTGGGGAGTGGAGATGCTGACCCTTGCAGAGGACTTGCACTTCTGAGGCACATAAGGATTGGAAAGATGTATGGATGCAGAAGGATTCTTTGTACTTTATTTAGAAATTGGTGCAGCTAACTCCTATCTCTAGTGCCCTGTGCAGCTCAACTGTAGCAGGCATGAAGGGTGTTGACATCTCCCAGGGATTCTCCTGTGTCCTCCTCCTGCTTGACCTTGCATTATAGTTGTAAGTGAAGGATGAAATCTATGGGAAGATTTGGAGTTAGGAAGAGATAGTGGAACAGTTGAGAGAGCAGCAGTCTATTGAAGGTGAATTTACAGAAGAAATCAGAAGGTGAAGAAGAATCTGGCTTACATGTTGAGAATTAATTAGTGGATTGTTCACAGTTGTGGGAAACAAAAAGTTGCGTTGAGTCAGGAAAGTGCTTAATATAAGAAAAAGTAAGGAGCAGCTTAATTGTCAGTAGCACATTAGCATATATAATTTATATTTAAAAACTAATATATATATTATGAAAATTATATTATGGAGTTCATTAGCCAGCCAGGCTGTGGGGCTTATGCACACCAGGGGAATGTTTGTTTACACAGGTTTTTATGCTGATTTTAGCATGGCCCAGGCTGAGGAGACCTCCTTTAGCCCACCTAGCCATGTTGTGACCATATGCCAGAATAAGGAATGTCTTTTGAGGGAAATAGTTTAGCACTAGTGGCAAAATGCTGGTTTCCCACTGGAGCTGCCCCTCCCTGAGTTGCTCTGGCACTGTAGCTGTCATTATTATTATGCAAACAGGACACTACAAGTGCCAACAGGTCCTGATCAGCCTGTCTAGCAATTAAACAGCTAATGTGGTAAAACTCCTAACATGGATGCAGTTATACTGGTATTATAGTGCTTATCTGGTATGTCTCCGTCACCTCCATTTGGAGCTGTCCCATGGCATGTTGATAAGAGCTGTTCTCTGTGCAGGGATCACAGTGACTCATAGGTTTGTACCTGTGGCTAAAGGAGCTGCATGGACTGTAGCCACTCCTCCTGGAGCAAGGTCTGGCCCTGGAGAAGGTCTGCTGTGGGCTGGGGTCAGGGATGTGGCTGCTGGCACTGATGGTGGTGTGCCATGGCCATTTGTCTGCTTTGTCCCCTGCCCCTGTGTGACTTGAGCACCCCAGTAACTCCCTGGCTCTGGGGCTGTTGGTGAGGTCCGCTTGCTTAATGCTCTTCTTACCACCCTGGCCGAGGAAGCCCAAAAGGATCCCTCTGGTCATCTTAGATCTGCAGCTTTGGAGGCATGGATGCTGCCCCACTCTGTACCTGCCTCTGAGGCTTTTTCTTCTTCTAGTGTTGCTTTCCACATGGAAGTGCAAGTCCACATGTCCATTCATGACACCCTTCTGCTTTCTCTGGCTACTCACTCTATGGTGTATTATCCTCCCAAATGACTTCTCTTTTTGGTATGTTCATGGAGTTCCCCTTAGCTTCACTGCATATTTTAGGGTTCTGAAAATCATGCTGGTTTTAGGTATAAATGTTTGGGTTACCATCATTCTGTGTTGGACCAGTCCGTGGTGTGGACTTGTTGGCTCTGGTTCCTGTACCTAGCAACTTCACTGGAGGACAGAGGTGAAATGGGAGAGTGTTACTTAGGTAGGTAAAAAAAATGACAGCAGCTTGAAATAATTAATTGCATCAAATCTGAATTTTATTAACTTCCAGAGGGCTACCAAGGCCATAGTTTACTCCTTCTGGTTTACCTCAAAGCTGATGCACTTTGTTTAGGATTTTTGCATTTGGCACTGTTAAAAATGACTTGAAGTCTTAAAAATACAACAGTCAATTTTAGTTAAGCTCTGGTAATTTCAATTGCTTCTTCGTGGGATTTTGTGAGAGTAGCTGTAGGGGATGACAGTGGGCAAGAGTTCATGATTCTAATTTTAGCTGTAAGCTCAAACCAAAATAAACTGGTCTCAAAACTTGCTCACTAAACTTTGAACTGTCTAATGATATTGGGTTATTTTGTTTTCAAATTCAGGAAAGAAAAGCTTACAGTCCATGGACCTTAATGTGTTATCACAAAGTATACTGTGCCCTACTTGGGTTTATGTATCTTAGAGTCAGGGACCCCCCAGTATTATTTAGGTTTATTATTTTTCTTCATTTTTATACTTCCCAAGGGAAATTCGGTACAGTACCTAACAGGAAGCATAACTGTGCAAAGCTCTTCTCAAGAGGGAATACTTGTAGCTGAGTTATAAATCCTTACATGTAGGATGTACCCACATAAAGAAAAAATGCTGATGGACTCTTAGCTGTAGTCCACTACCATGTGCTAATGCAATAATCAAAATAATGCTTGGGGGAACTGGTGCAGCAGAATTTGCAAATAATGTTGAGGTGTTTGCTGACTGAAAGCCCTGATTAAGTTTCTTTTGTGCTTCCCCAAAAAACTGATAGTGCTGTTTAGCTCCAGTTATTAGTGGCCTGATAGGTGAAAAATGCATTTTGTAGTAAGAGCTGTTGATACACACAGATGCTCAGTAATTTACAGCTTGTTTCTGTACAATGGGCTTGGATGGTACTTTTGAAAGACGCTTAAGTAGGGGTGGGCTGCTTACTGTCCTTGTGCCTTTAATCTGAGCTGTGTGCTCTAGGACTCACCGCGGGGGGGTGGGGGGGGGTGGGGGGGGAGGCAGGGGGAAAGAGGGGAATGGCATCTAAGAATTAACTACCCTAGGATGAGATAAATTGCTCTTTACCTGAGTCTTTGTCTGTTAGTTAAAATGGGAACTTTGGATGAATATCTCAGTTTTATGTCTTCTAGATGTCTTAGGATTGGACAGGTTGACCCCACTCTGTACCATGCATGTAGCAGCTCCTACAGTCCCATCTACTTCGTGGGACATATAGTAGGAGTGAAGATGCCTTTTTAAGTGGAAATATGAAAGTGATTGACATGTGAAAGCCCCCTTGCCCATCGCGGAAGGGAAACATCCATTTTCTCAAAAGACTCATAAGTAAATGGCCTGTTTTTGCGTTTCCCAAGAGGTGAATGTGCTTGCCCTGAATTGGTATTCTTTGCACTCTTATGTGGAGGCTGGGAACTTACCCATAGATAGGTTTATTTCTGCAGAAGTTCTGAGGGATCTGGTTGAGAAGAACTATCAATGTAAAAAGCAGTCAGTGTCTTGAGTCTTTTCTGTGTACCCCAGCAGTAAGCACTGGGGTCTTTCCTGTTCAGGTAAATTAAACTTTTATTGAGCATCCATTTAATCTAGGTTACTGTTTTTCAGGAGAGAATTATGGAAATACTTTAGTTTTTTTGATAGTGTTGATAAGGATTGTAATTAAGTGCCTGACATTCAAACTGGTTTTTCCAAATGTCTGCTTCTCTGGAGGGTATACTTTCCCATCAAACCTGTTTGTTTTTTTTAAGTATTTGTTTTTCCCAGCTGTGTCATTATATTGCTTCTCCCTATCTGTAAGCTCAGCTAGTAGAATTCAGTCTGGTTGCGAATTTTACGTTTAAATCTCAGCCTGTTGTAAATCCAAGTATCTTTTCTCCAATTAACTCTGGGGCTTTTTTTTGGGCAATATCTTGGATCTTCCTTCGGCAGCTACAGTCCTGAGGTACTTGAAGTTTCATATTGCACACTGTTTTTTAAACTTCACTGTCAGTTGCATGGTAATCTCCTGTATAAACATAGAAGGAAGTGGAACTCTTGTGTCATTGTCCTCTGATACTCTAGTTATCCACTGTGCTTTACTTCGGAGTGAGGATGTGGGAGGGAAGTACATGGGGCAACTGATGTAATTTATGCCCAGCCGCTCAGGAAATACATGACAGAGGTATGATCCAAACCTCTGAATGCAAAATGATGTGCTTTAATCAAAAGGTGTGTTTTCTTCTGCTTTAGTGGTAGCTGGGATCAGTTTTCACACTTCCAAGCCAAAGAGAGGGAAGACTTTGCATGCTGACCCTCTGGTCTCTTAAAAACTGTTCAGAGGAAGGGTCTAAATGTCCTTGGGTGACTGGGTGGGTGGATCTCATAGAGTGAGCCTCATGGTACCCCTGCTTCTTTTACTTGTGTTTGTGGTGGAATTATTATGTGCTGTCCTGCAGTTGGCAAGGTTTCTGTTGAAATGAGTTCTGCAGAAAGGCCTGAACTGAATTGCTCACATTTAACTGTGTTGCTGTCTGTAACAGAGGTGAGGAAGGTATTAGGATATTTTACCATGACTAAACAGCAGCTTTAATACCTTTAAAATTGGTATCTTGACGTTTATGAGCAGATATCACATTACAGTGATAGCTTCAGGGGCCTTCTGCTACATATGAGAGCTCTGGGTTGATTTAGGAAGCAAATAAATAGAATTTTAAAGCCACCCTAACCCAATCAAGCATGTTAAATCGAAAATGCAAGGTGATGCTATATCCTTAGATTATCCTGTAAACCGCTGTTGCTTAGCAGATGAAGTTAATGATGTACTGTTACAGAAGAAGGAGCAAAAGGCGCAGTGTTGAGAACCATGGGGGAGTCTGGGATGTGAAGGACCTCTCTCATAGAATCATAGAATCAGCTGGGTTGGAAGGGACCTCCAAGATCATCAAGTCCAACCCTTGATCCACAACCGCTGTGGTTCCCAGACCATGGCACTAAGTGCCACATCCAGTCTCTTTTTAAAAATCTCCAGGGACAGAGAATCCAGCACTTCCCTGGGCAGCCCATTCCAATGTCTGATCACCCTCTCTGTAAAGAAATTCTTTCAAATATCCAACCTAAACCTCCCCTGGCACAACTTGAGACCATACCCTCTTGTCTTGCGGATCTTTTCCTGGGAAAAGACACCAACCCCCACCTGGCTACAACCTCCTTTCAGGTGGTTGTAGAGAGTGATGAGGTCTCTCCTGAGCCTCCTCTTCTCCAGGCTGAACAGCCCCAGCTCCCTCAGCCTCTCCTCACAGGACTTGTGCTTGAGTCCCTTCACCAGCCTAGTTGTCCTCCTCTGGACCTGCTCCAGGACCTCTCATTTCACAGCAGGTGTTTTGTGCACCAGTGCCATACCCTGCACCTGAGGGGTGCATACGCAGGAGTCCCTGTGCCACAGGGTTTGGGGCTTTGACAGAGCTGGCACGTCTCCGGGCTCCCTTAACTTGTCGCCTTTGCCTGTGTTTCTGGTGTGGTCTTGCGGGGGAAGAAAGAATGTCAGCTTATTAATAGTGACAGCGCAGGCTTTCTCCTCTTCATCTGTTTAAAAATCACTGGAATGCTTTGAATAACAAATTAATGAAATTTTTTTTTTTTTCTTTTTAATCCGAGCATTGGGAAAGGTGCACTTTGCTCCTTCTTTTCCCACATGTGAAACACATTGAAATTCTCTGATCTGACTTGTCCTTGGGGACTATGGAAAACATTCCATGCAGCTCCCCCTGTGCCTTTTCACCAATAGTTAAGTTCTGGGGTGATGACAAGTGAATAGGGAGAAAATGTTTCAAGTCATGTGAAAGAAATGTTACTTGTTAAATAACTTGAGTGTTAAAAGAAGGAAAGGGAAAAGCTTTTCTTAGCCTTTGTGCATCTTATATGGCAAGGAATGAAAATCTTTAATATTGACCTAATTTTATTTGTATTTAAGATCAAAGAGCTCTTGTGAATGAGTTGCTTGTCTTATATGTCAGTGACTTTAAGGTTTTCTGAATGGCTTGAGGCAGTAAATCAGTTCTGAGTAATGCTACCTTTCTTTAGGTTTCCTCTGAGGTAATGGAAGTGTGTTCTGGTTTCCTCTTCAGGAATACAGATATATTAGTTAGTGAGCAGACTTCTTTCCAGCTAATTGCTGAGTTTACCTCCTCATGAGGCAAATTGGAGGTGCCTCCTCATGAACCAAGTTTTGTCGCAATGCTTGTGCATTGGTAAGGAATATGTTTTGTATATGTGTGCTATGGTTGCACTGGGCTGTATGGGAAAGGGGAAGATTTTATTTTGTGTTCCCCACCAGAAGGATTTTCTGTTTCAGAAAGGAGAAGGGAAGGTTAGGCAGACAGATGGAACACCTTGGATGTGGTGTCTGATTACTTTATTCCAGCAAGGAGAGGGATCATATGGTACAGAGCTGCGCTGAAAGCACCAGGTCTTGGAGATGCCTGGACTTGCTGGAGAATCTACTGATAATGTGGGTTTTAATCTTTCTCTGTAACTCAGATAGAAGAAGATCAGAAAATGGCATGTGAACAGCATTTCAAATCTGTAAAGACAGAATCAACTTAGTTTGTAGATCCTTTTGAGTTTTGAAACAAAGCCAATAGACTTGTGTATTAAAATGTGTTACTGCTAATATTCATTCACTCTATAGGATCACTATGCTTAGGAAAAGAGGAGGTTCTTCTTAAGGGAAGAATCCTAAATCCTCCTCTTTTTTCTTCAAGAATTCTTTTTGCGGATGCCATTGTTGGTTGATGTGATATGGCACATGTAGATGAAAACTTACTGAAGAGGGTGTGGGTGGTACAGTACCTCCAAGGTGGTAGTTGTGTCTGCTGAGCTTTGCTTGTGTGTCTGCATCAGTGGTGGTGGATGCTGCTGACTAGGCTGTGCCTCTTCTCACCTCCTTGGCTCTGAGGCAGTGCTTGTTGTGAGAGTGAGAGGTGCCCAATAAATGGGAAATCTCATAAAGCCACTTGTGTTGCTTAACTTTACCAAAACCTGGCTCTTTGTCAAGGTTAGCTCAAAAGTTGGGATTATGTTTTCCTTCCAAGAACCCTGGTTTGAAGCACCATTAATTGTGTGTCAGTTACCATATGTGTTATGATAATAACCAAGAGTGGAAAAGACTAGATTTATTTTAGTGAACATTTCACCTGGTAAAAATGTAATAGTTTATCTGCCTTCAAAGGCCATTCCTTTTTCTCTTATGCAAATTGTGCACCCAGAAGCAGTACAGAGTGTTTCCCAGAGAGATATGTTTATAACGTGACCTTGAGATGCTGCTCTTCCTAAGAGGCGGGTGGGGCTGTTCCAAGGATGCTTAGTCCTGAGTTTCTTTGAAAGGCACAGATTGAGTTTGCCTCTGCTATGCTGAATTCTGTGGGTTTCTTTTAATAGTGACTACGGACAGCTTTAAAAGATGATAAAAACCAATATGCTGAAATGACTAGGGACTTGTGTCTGAATCACAGCTGTCAGCAAAACCACCTAGTTTCGGGAACTGTTCTGCGTGATGGCAGAAAGTCTTGTCAGCACCCAAACCAAACTTCTCTTCAACAAATACGTGATTTCATTGTTGGAATGTTTTGAGGGAAATGTTTTGAACATCTTTGCTGTCTTAGGCCTGCAGGATTGCAGACCTTAGCAGATTATGCAGACCGTCTGTGTGTTTATAATTTAAGAGATGTAAATGTCATTTGAGAGACAAAGAAGTGTGGTGGAATAAGAGCATGATAGAGGTAATCCTTCTTCTGCAGAGTTCAGGTGTATATTGGTTTAGTTTAGATTATTTTTTAGATTATTTTGGTAAAGCTAAATGTGCTTTGACTCTCCAGGAACAGACCCTGTCTGCTGAAGTCAGAGGAACTAAACTGAGTGTCAGCCTGGCTCTCTAGCTTGTGATTAGAGCCGTGTGGGCAAAGGCTGGCACAGTTGTGGTTTGAGACAATGCTCACTTGTCACACTTGAGAGAAAAAAGTATTCTTTCTAGTTATAACACTTTTTGGAAGTGCCTCAGGTCTTAAACTTCTTTGACTTATTCTTTAATCTTTTCTCATATAATGAATTTTCTGATTTTGCCCTTTTTCTTAGTGATGGCAGATTTCTCTCCCTTTCTGTGATTTGTTTTGTCCTTCTCACTCTCTTCCCTCATACTCATCTGATGTAGGTGAATTCCTCCTGCTGGCCTCCCTTCCTCTACACTCATCATGCCTTGCATTTCTTCCTCTAGGCTTGCCTGTGGCTTATTTGCTTTTTTTGGTATAAAAGTAACTGACAAATAGAAAGGATATGGTTAAATCTGCATGACCTCTGGTATCGGCTGTAGTTCTGCCAAGGTAAATGAGAGTGAGGTATGTTTGTTTTTACATGAATGTGTTGCTCCACATGCATTCTGTACCTTCTTTAGATCTTTATTTTGTGGTCTCTTTTTGCCCTGGCTTTCTGTCCATTTTATTCTGTCCTCAACACTTTTTTAACCTCAGGGCTGACTTCAGCTGTGTTTGGATTTGTGGTACAGGTCTGAAATCCTTACAAGGTTCATGAAAAAATAGATGACTAGGTAGATGGGAGTGAGAGAGCCCGTTTACTCTTCTTCTCCCCCCTGCTTCTTTGTGGAGAAGGCCTATTAAACCCTCTCTTTATTGGTCATTGGGAAGATGTGTGCCCAAGCTTCAGGCTTACCTCTGCTTGCAGATCTGTCTTTTGTTACACTGGGGTATTTTTTTTACCCCCATCTTTCAGACAAAAGTGTGGTGCAATCTTATGAAGTTAGGGTGTTCCCCACCAGTGGACAGAGGAGCTCTGCGGGGATGCTCTGTGCTCTCCCAGGGCTCTTTCCGCTGGGATTGAAGGTGTGAGGTTTGGATATGCTAATAAAGGATATTGAAAGTCTTTGTCTAGACTAGGCATGCTGCCCTTGACACATGCTATGTTGGTATAGTTAAAACCTCGGGTACTTAGTGTGTGCTAACCTCGGGTGGTAAATCCACGGCTAGACAAGCCCCCTAAGGAGGTAGTGGATGAGGTGGGGATTTCTTTGCATTAGTCTTTGCTGTAACTTCAGCTGGTGCCTGAATGTAAAACTGGTAATAAACAGCCATAAACCCTGGATGATGCTTCTCTTGTCAGCTCCTGTCTGAATAGGGGCTTTTTCATGACACATGCTTGTTTGCTCATGTTTCTCTTTTAAGGAAAGCAGTTAAACTAGGCAATAACCACCAGTAATTCACTGCTCTGTTAAGCATGTAATAAACCAAGCCCCAGATCCCTTGGTCTCGAGCCGTTAGAGACTGCTGCCCTTTGTTTCTCTCCTGGTAGACAGGAGGGAAGAAATGGGCACAACCAGCTTGTTAGGTGTGGGAAGGACGAAAGGGTGGCTGGACAGGGGAGAAGTGTGATGATGTGGTGCTCCTAGGATAGGCATCGCTATCCTTCCCAAAAATTGTGGGATCACATCCCAGCCTTTGCTCTGTCTCTGTGATGGCAAAACATTGTGAAGTCTGCTGCGAATTTGTTTTAAAAAGGAATTGCAGCAGCTTGTGGTTGGTGTTGAATGATGTGCGGATCTCAGCTCATTCTCCTTAGTAAAGCAGGCACCTCTTGTTGACTACAAGGCTTGCTATCATATTCTGACCTTTGTTTAACCCAGGTGCAGCCCACCTGTGGGCTAGCTAGTAGCTGATTTAATTCTGCTCTGCCTTCACTCATTGCTAAATACAGCCTTCTAAATTACCAAGTGGACTTTGTTGCAATTTTTTTGTTTTCTTTTGGTTTGGATTTTTTTTTTTAAACAAAGCTACTCCATGCAAGTGTTGGTGCAGAGTGGAAACAAAGGAAAGGCTTTAACCAGTATGTGGATACATGTTTAGGACAGGTGTCTTACAGAGTTCTGGGAAACTCTTATTGTAAAAACAAAATTAAAGTACCTTCAGATCTCTGAGCTGCCCCCTTAAGCCTCAGATGCAGCCTCTGGAAATCAGTTTGCTCTTTCAGAAAGAGAATGGCTTCATGCTCTTTCTCTGCATGATTCTGCGAAATGCATTTCCAGGGGGGATCTTTCTTACACTTATGCAGAACAAATTTTAGGAAAACGTTCCACTTTCTTCTCTCTTCAGATTTCTAAAAGTGAACTCCATCATGACTTTTCAAAGTGTGGGTTTAAGCAAAAGCTCTCAAGGCATTTCAGTGCTGGTTCTGATGCAGCTGTTAGTTTAAGGAATCTTTTTTAAACTGGAGGTGGTTGTTAATTATATTCAGGAGAGGAAAATGCAGTGTTGAGCTGGATAAACTGTAGTTTAGCTGATACTTATTTTGAGGTTGGGTGTGGCAGGTACAAAAGACGTCCTGTAAGAAACATAAGAGGAGAAAAAGACTGGTTTAAATTTTGATACAACTAATTTTTAACAATCTTTTCTGAAATTTTCTCCTTCTGCAACATATTTTTAGCATCACTGCCATGCAGGAGAGCACCATTGCTCCCTGCCACCCTGCTTCCACTGCTTTGTTGCAATGCTTCTGGCTTTCCAAAATGTGATGTGACTTTTAGATGCTCAGTGCGGTTCACTGTAGGACAGGGAGTATACATGAGTGTTGTTTCTCAGTCCTCTAGGTATAAGAGGTGCCTAGTGGCTCTGTAAATGCTAAATGGCAGTAAGACTGTAAGTGCTAGGTAACTGGTAGAGAGGAAGTGGGGGAATTGAGGGAGGAGATCTGGTTGTCCCTGTGGGTCTCTCTTTAGCTGGTTGGCTTGCAAGTTTCCATGTGGACCGTCACCACATCCCATCTCTGGTTCTGTGGGTTAGCCTGTGTGATTGTCCCCCTGAGACTGTATGGGTATCATGGCCTTAAGAAATGGTTCATTCAATTTGTCAGGATGATAATAACATTTGATGGGGAAAGCTTTATATGTGGAGTGACTGCCCTTGGAGCCTGAAGCTTAGTCACAGTTTTCCTTGCTGATTGTGCTTCTCCTCTCTGAATGCATCCAGGGCCATCCGCTCCATGCACAGGAGTGATGCTCTCCTCTTGGGAGCCATCCACCACTCTGCTTTGATTCAGACTGTGCTGCCCAGGAACTGCTTTCCTGCCCTTACTGGGAGTGGAGTGGGTGGGAGAACAGGGACACACACCAGGCTTACTATACTTGGTTTCCCAACCCGCTGGGTTTACCAGGTGAAGTCCAATTAGTTATTTATTCAGATTTTTGTCACATCGTGGATTAACTGAGGCGTGCCTAAGGGTGTCTGTGACCTTGTGCCATATCGTGAGCAGTGGGGGATGGAGAGACTGATGTGCCTCGCTCCAGCATTAGGCACAGTAATTGCCACTGTATACTTACCCAGTCTTTCGGGTGCTGGACAGGAATACAGTGATCCCTCTGGGAGTGTCAGGCAACAAATTGTAAAGATCCAAACTCTTACTCAGATATCTGCAATTTTGAATATACTCACATAGCCTCTTTTTCCCCAGGAAAACCATGATTGCATCTATTTTTTTTAAGATTCCCTCCCCCCCCCCCTCTTTTGATCTGCAGGGAGGTGACAGTTGTGGGAGGATTGAGCCAAGTCTGTTTTTTTTAGGTATTAGGAGGTACTTAGAGGAGTTTCTGTTCAGACCACCATCTGGACAAAGATTCATTTACTGAGGAGCTGCACTGGTTCCAGGGGAAGCCTGGTCATGTGGAGTGTGTATGGTTATAGCAGGATGACAAGGCCGTAAAGGAAGGTCTAGGCTGCTATATGGTTACTTTAGGGCAGTGTGTTTTTCTGAAATTTTTACTGGATGAAAAAAAAACAGGTAGTTGGTACAGATGGGCAGATCTGTTTTTTAGAGGGTTTGGTGCTGACCTCTGTAATTCATAGGATAGGCAATGTTAATTGTTAATTGTTCCTACGTGGCAAATTCAAAAATAATACAGGTGCTTGAGTACTTGGGAATCACTTTTTCCTTGGATTGGCCTGGACCTGTACCCGCCCCATGCAGGAATTGCTGAAAGCAGCTTAGGTTCTTGGGAGGAGTTTAAATTGCAGCAGATTTCCAACTTGACCGCATGAAGTGTTTGGCTCTTGCCCTTGGACATGGATCCTGTTAGTCCTGCTCTGCTGAATTTAACTGGCTGTGTTTCATGCTCTCTGTGCTGGAATTGATTACCAGGGGAACATGGCACACATGTCCCACTCTGTGGGCATCATACTGGTGGGGCTTTACATTTAGGCACCAGAAGGATTAAAGGGCACACTTTGAAAAGATACTACTTCATCTCGCTGATAAGCGGAGCTGAACAGGCGGAGGGAGAGAGGGGTTAATGCCCCTTTTACCCAAGGTCTTTTTAAAGAAAGGCAGTCATTTAGCTAAAATATACATCCACAGTTCATTCCTGTTTAAACTGAAATTACTGAGTAAAGAAATGCATCCTGGGAATAGATTAAGCCGAATGCTAGGAAAGGAGCACATATCTCTCGAGCTCAGTTGACAGCGATATGCTTCAGGGTTTTCTGTATTAAATATTTGATAAATCTGTAGTAGACTTGAATCCTGCGTGGTTTTAATTACTTTTGATTTTTTAAGCCTGCAGGATTCTGACATTTTTTTTTCATCGTGATCCTGTTTCATCATGGAATGAGCACTTGGGTATAATCAACCATAGCCACATCCTTGTGACGGGCATACCAATCCCTGTGGAGCTGGACATAAGGCTGGGAGGTGAAAGTTCTGGTCCTGAAATTTGTTGCTTCATAAATATTTGATTAACTTTATTATTTTAGCATAAGGTTGGTTTATTGCTATTTACTATATTTTATTAAAATTCTACTATTAAAAGTGCAAGCATATGTATTTGCTTCTAATGAACCCTTTCTTTCTCTGCTGTTGCCAGCAGTTCGCTATAGGGTTGTTAGCAGCCAGTGCTTCCAGGGATTATGGGATGCGAAAGAAGGAATGGTGGGGAAGCATTTCCTCTTCCTATTTACTTTGAAGTATTTTATGTCAGAAAATATTTAGCTTTTTGTTGTTTTTTGTTTTTTGGTTTTTTTTTGACTGGAGAGAGGCTGATTCTCCCTGTGCATTTTAAAGCAGAGTTCTGGATCTTCCTTTGCTGTTGAGTTATATTTGGAGGGTGTTTGCCTGTCTGCGTGCCGTAAGCATGTAGGTGCCACTGGCCTCTGTGCCTCTTTGCTTTTTTCCCCCCACTCCCAGCTGAGCAAACCCAGACCTTTCATCTGTTCCCTGCGTTGCATTTCCAGCCTTTGGATAAACTTGTCTTGCTGGGAGCCACCAACACAGGCAATTCTGCTGAGCAGATGCACCTGTTATCTCCCTGTGTAATTTATGTCAGCTAGTGTGATGGTGTTCTCACAACACTGAATGAAGAGAGAGGTCAAGGGGAATAAAACAAACCAACCCAGCCATAAGCAGTTGTTTGTAGCTGTTTCAGACAGTCTATTCTTGCTGTTGCTTTATCACTGTCATGTTTTGGGCCTGCAGACTCTGGACTGTAGAGAGTAAGGAAAAAAAGTCCATCCCCGGAGAGAACTTTGCTTATTCACAGTGCACATATCTTTCCTAGCAAGAATACACGTTTTTTAAGGGGAAAGCACTGATCCCATGTGAGCAATTGTGATATTTTGTTGTGAGTAATCAATACATCCCTATGCAAAACAGGACTGCTAGAAGTACTTTCACCCAGCCAGAGGTGCAGACCAGTAGCTGACAGTCTTTTCCCATTTCTCCTTATTTTGACCAGGTCTGCAGCTGTTTGTCTTTTGAGAGACCCTTTCTGGAGAAGTTTTTTGTGACTTAATTTTTTTTCCCCTCTCCTTGTGGTATGTTCTTGGTCTCTGAATTTTGCATTCTCCATCCTTCAGAGTTTTTAATACTTGGGAAATTAATCTTTCTTTAGTCTGTTTTCCATAAGGTTGTAGGTATTCAAGAAATGTTGGAGACAGCCAAAACAAAAGACCTTCCAAGACAAAAAATATAATACAAGCCACCTGAGTAGCTTAGTGTTCTTCAGCTGCCCACTAGTGACCCTCCTTTTCCCTCAGTCTCGGGGGCTCTGTGAAGTCTCTCCTCTCTGGATTTGCCAAGTGCTCTTGCCTATAATCACTGGTAATAAAAGCATGCTTAAGATCTGACGAGTGTCTAGGGATATACTTGTCAAGACTGTATGTCTCCTCAGTCTCTGCAACTTTTTCCAACAATGAGTGTGGATGGAGTGCCTCAGACCCCTAAGCTGCAGCTGAGCGAGCGGCTTGCCTGGGGGCACGTGCTTGGCCATTTCCCTCTTAGCCCCTGCCTCGGGCAGAGACAGGTATGGGGCAGATCCTCATTTTTCAGGAAACATCAGGGAGGTTATGTTATATATGGTTGGGTAGAGGATGTGTTTGCTGTGTGCACAACACTGGTGAAACTTCTGCTGAAGGGCAGTGGCTCACCCCACTCCTTTCTCTGAGACTTAATGTGTTTTAAGGGGACTCTGCTACTATGGACAACCATGGAATGATGCTCTCAGCATGGGTATGGGTCACAGGGACACGGTCACATAGCTAATGAAGGTTGGTCTGTATCAGGGCTTATGTTAGCCATGGGTGACTCTCTGGCTGACTGCAGGTTGGAAAGCTTAAGCTCAGGTGGGAGAGCCTGGTTGTGTTGTCTTCCTCTATCACCTGTCTCTGCCGATGCTCATCAGCACCTGGGTGTTGCCCAACGCTGGTTTAACTCCTTGTCAATTCATCTCTGTTATACAAGTCATCTGCTGACAAAACAAAGATCTGGGTCACTGCTCTTAAAATAGATTCAGCATTAGGCAAATTGCTCAAGCAAGCTCTCCTTTCCTCTGAGAAGACAATGTCAACTCAACCTCATAGGGATACCCCTGAGAAGCGGAGCATCCTACTGCAGAGACCCTGTCAATTTAGCACACTTGCCTAATATGCTTTTAAAATGCAATGCCCAGCTGTTTGCACAATGTTTGACTTGTGCATGAGAGAGTAAGGTTTTCTTTCTTTATATTAATGCAGATCTGTGCATCAATATGAATTGTTTTGGGTCTTTTGTTGGGTTTTTTTTGAGTTTGTTTTTTTTTTTTTTGAGGTGGTCTTTGGAAATCTCTTCTTTCTTTGTGCTTTGGTACCTGGAAGTGTGATTGGCATGTTTAACTTTATCCATAACAGCTGTAATAAATGATATCTGTACAAGTTGATTATTTCCCTTGCTTAGGCAGGGTTTAGTGGTGCCACTTTCATCTTGATAATAGTCATCCAGTAACTGCTCTGAACACACTGTGCCAAGCTCACATGTGGGTGCACAACTGGTCAAGGTTGGATTACTCATGAAATTCACTTTTAAGGTCACAGCCGGGCTTCTGCAGACTTTGATCCTGAGTTTATAGGACGGCTTGCTGCACCACATGCCCTTCTGCCAGAATACTGCGGACTTCCTGGGCCTAGGCTGCAAAATGTACTGCCTGGCAGTTTCTTCTGCTTGTCCAGGGGATTTCTTCTACTCTGAAGAGGGCTACTGTCACTGGGAGTGGGACTGGAAAACACTGATTAAAAAAGGGGAATTGGAAAGCAGGATGTTGGTTCTTCTTGCTCATCGGAGTCCACCTCTCTGTTGACGTTATTGTGGGCATGGAAAAGCGTGGTAGGCATTGATTTGATGAATTGGGAAGTCTAGGTAGAATTTCCATTTATGAGGCAAATATGGTTTGGTGTCCCATGACTGTGTTCCCTGCTTGACCCCTTCTCAGTCTGGGTTGGCAGTAGCAGAAAAGTTCCTCTAATGATAGGGGAGCTGGCAGTTTTCTTCTAGTTGTAGAATCATAGAATCATTTAGATTGGAAAAAACCTTTAATGCCATGGAGTGCAACTGTTAACCTAGCACTGCCAAATTATGCCTTAGAAAACATCGTATGTTTTTGAGGGAGAGGTGGGAGGGCAGCATGAGCCCTCATAATTTTTACCCTACCCTAACACTTGCTTCGGTTTTGGGTGATACCCCAAGTAGATGCTAGACAAGGTTGCGGGCAGTGACTTGCTGTTGTGTGAAATCAGCACAAACTGTGCACCCCAACAAGGCTTCGGGGGAGCAGATGCCTTCAAGATGGATCTAACAAAACCAGGCTGCTGACCAGAGGGCTACGTGTGCAGGCAGGTAAAATACTGGTAAGAGTTGTGTGCAGCACCATTGTAAGTGGAGTTTCAGACTTCTGTTTGGGCAACAGCAGATTGCTCTCTGTGTGAGCACTCTGCAGCCCTGAAAAGCAGTGGCATGAGCACTCACTAAATATAGGCAATACTGGCATTGCCTCTGCAGTGTTTTAGCAAGAGCACTTGGCTAGCATGGAGTTCAGATGAAAGCTCTTCCTCTGGGCCGCGATCCTTTATCTCCTTCCCCCTGAAGGCTACTCCAACTATTGTGCTGTAGAAAGTCTTGGTAGAATTGGTCCTGTCCTCTTTTTGAAATTTTAGTACTTGCATGAATAAAGGTTTGATTGGTTTGGGAAGGACATGGTACGATGCTTTTTGTGATATGTCATCACGTGCAGTGTTTCCTAAGTCTTGAGTCTGCACAGTTAAGGATATTGAAATATTGTTCAGATGAAAGGGAGGATGAAGGGTTGGTTTTTAATGGTAGTTCTTCCACTTGGAAGAGGAGAGGTGGGCATGCTAGTACCTACTTCAGCCCCCTCCCGACATTGTACTTTGAGGAAAAACAGAATGTCTCAGTATTTCTGGGGGGTGAGAAGGGAGTGCAGGCTGAACTGAGAAGTGGCTGTTGGCAGGTACCAGTTTTACCCCCAGTGAGGGACTGAGGAACAGAGGGAATCAAATACTTCTGTAGATACTGTGCTCAATGGGAGCAGAAGGCTCCCTCTGTTATCAGGCCTGTATGTCCCCAGTGGATTTTAAGTCCAAACTGTTTCTTGTCTGTTGGCTAAGAACAAACCATTTCTTCTCACAGACTAGAGGAAAAATCAAGGATCACTGTGGCAACTGTTAATAATGTTCTTCTACCCTAATGTTTTTCTCGTGATGAAACGTTGATTGTTTCTTTTTCCTTGATGATGAAAAAGCAGAAGTGCCAGGCAGTGATTTTAAATGGCCCTCTCCAAAGGACATAACTACTTTGGAAATTAACTCCATGCTGCCACTGAGATTAGTCCTGACCTGGAGCCTAGCATTTACCTTTTCATTTTGGGTTCTTCCCAGTCCCAAATCCCAAGTCTAATCAATTTAAACAGAAATTTGAACTGGGAAAAGACTTTGTAACTGTTTTCCTAAAGTAGCAGATGCTCATCCTGTTGTAGCCTTTGTCAGTGATGCGTTGGGAGCAGAAAACTCTGTTACTTGTTTGCCCCAAATCACTGCCAGGAAGATGGACTGAATGAGGGTCAAAAATTGTTTCAGGTGATTGTCAGTCTTTTTATTTCAGCTGTACTGAAGTTTTGCTGTACTGAGCCCAGCACTAAAGCTGAGTGACCTTCAGCTACTGCTGCACCTTCATCTGTGAACTGAGGTCTGGCCTTGATTTTATGCTTTAACATTTTAATCAGAAAGGGTAAGGACTGGGACAGAGAATGGTTGGGTGGCACATGATGGGTCTACTTATGAAATCGGGCCCAAAGTCATGACAAAATCAAAGTACTATGATGCACAGAGTAGGAATTTTCAGCAGAGGCAGTGCTGAGGTGCTGTATGCTTCAGTTGCTTGCTGTATCTTTAAAAAGCAGTTGCCTCTGTCTCTCTCATTTCAGCATTTCTTTTACAAAATTACAGTTAATTTGGCCCAGAACTGGTTTTCTTTTGTTTGTGCGTTTTTGGTTTTTTTCCCCCAAGGGGTGGAATATTCATATGGGCTAGAAAAACAGCAAAAAGTAAATACAAGTTTGCTGGAGTGGTCTTGCTGCTTGTGCTGTACCTTTAGATATTATTCTCTTGGCTGGAAATGTTGAGCTAAATCTTAACTGGGGTTTGAATGGTGAAATCACATGACATGCTAATTTTGGCTCAAAAGGTAAGAAAACAAAAGGAAGATGAATAGAATGGTTGACATAATGCAGAGAGATTGAATTAGTATGTTAAAGCCATATGTGAAATACTCCTATTCAGGCATTTCATGCAGCTTCTAAGAGCTCTCACTGCTGTGTTGTTGCTTGGTCTCTTCTGTGTCGCTACTATGAATTTTTTAGTCTGTGAGAGAAATGTGTGTGTACTGCACATCAGAATAATATAAATCATGCATGTTAACATACTAAAGGGATAACTGTAACTGCTCTGTTAGGCTGATAGTGTCTTTATAATCAGAACTTCTAAATCAATGCTCTCCCCTCAATGTATGAAGCTGTGACAGCTGTTCCTTGGACATTCACGTGCGTGTATTCATTTTTAGTTCCTATATCAATCACTAGCTTTTTATACAAGGCTTGGTCAGGTTGATAAAAGACAAAAAAGGATCCTGTCTAATACAGCTTACAGTGAAAGTGGCACAGTGAGTTCCTTCTGCATGAACAGTGGTCCCCTGATGTATCAAGGAGACCTGATTATACAACAGGACTAATCAGCTCTGGATGCTGCCATGAATTATGGGTTGGCTTAAGTGCTGCGATACACATTTCTGCCTTAAATTGATGTCAGAATCAAAACAGAAAACCAGAGCAGAAAGCCCAAATGTCGTCGAGGCTTATCTTCTTTAGGTCTCTATCAGGGTTAAAGAAGAGGTTTCTTACTGTAATTATAACCTGTCTCTTCTATCCAGGCTAGCAAGAATAAACCAGTTTATATTGGAACTTTACTGCATGATGTTACACAACTATGCTTATTTAAATGTGGCTATTTTTGTAATATGTGCATTGTGCCTCAATGAGAGTAATGGATAAAGAGTGTTGACCCACTGAAATGTAGCTGAATACAGAGGTACAATGTTTATGGAAGTTACAGTGAACACACCATGTTTGCACTTGGGGCAGAAAAAAAGGTGGAAAATAATGAATGTGGAAAAAAATAATATCTGGTGTAAATATATGCCTTTTCATGCTACGGAGAACCAATAAGTTATTTCCCCCTCTCCCTTTCTTTATTTGACTATTTTCCATTTTTATTTAGCTCTTTTCAGTGGTTTAATTTTGGCACCTTATGCGCAGAGCCTCCTCACTTTTTAATTTCAGACGCCAGCAATTAATGTCCAAGGCTTACCCATTTACTCAGACTTAGTTGCATATATGGTTGAGAGAGGAACAGGCATTTCCAAGTGATTCATCTGACCTGTCTTATCGCCTAATCAAAAGGTGACTAGCTGAAACTAGCGGTTAGATGCCCTGAATTAGGACAGATGTGTTCCCTCTCTCCACCCCCATAATTTCCCCAGAACAGATTGCTTTGTGAAGAGGATGAGGAGGGTGACTTTGGTCCATTCCCAGTAATTCCCAAACGAGGTCCAGACCTGTTAGGTGAGTTTGAGGGATAACTGTGCTTGGGAGATGGTGATTCAGACCAAATGGCTTTCAGAAAGGGTTCAATACTGGCTGTGGAGAACTCAGCTGTTTCTTAGATATGCAAATGGACTCCCTCTGGTTTGGCTGGGAGAGCTGGGTGTCTGTGTCTCCTCATGATGAGATTGTTTGTTTGTTTATCTGTATAGGATTTTCAACATTATAAATTCTAAGTATAATTATAATAATAGATGGCATGGTTATTTCACAAACAATGTGCCCTCTGCTGCCATCAACTACTGCATTCAAGAGCCTATGTGCCTGTCTACAGCTTCCTGCCCTCTTACCATCTCTGTATTCCAGTTGTTCTAGGCTTACCCTCATTGAAAACAGCAGGAGTTTTGAAACACTAAGAGAAAAAATAATAAGAATGCTAAAGAAATGCTAAAAATGCTAAGAATGCTTTTGGGGTTTTCCTGTCCAGAACCAGGATTTGGACTCAAAGATTCTTGTGGGTCCCTTCCAACTCAGGATATTCTATGATTCTGTGATTCTAACATGATCTAGTAAGGAGGAAATTGTCAATTCATTGGTAAGAAGCAGCACTCCGTCACCTTATTTTTGTGCTGGCTGGGAGTAGTGACACAGCCCCTGTGACGTACGAGGTGTGCCTGTAGAGGAAAGCTGGCACCTACCTTGCAAATAATTACAGTCTAAGCAAGCTTGGAAAAGGGGTGGGGTGCGGTGAATAACTCAGTTTGTGAGGGATTTGTTGTACAATAAAGTTGACTTCAGTTGGGTTCAGTTCAGTTGGTTTAATTTTTCTTCTAAGTTTTTACCCTTGCAGGGTTCAAGTCACAAAGTGAGGGGACACTGCCATTCGTATGCTTTTTTTGGAAGGGGGGCTCAAAATTTGAACCCCCACAGTTAAACCTGGGTCTTTCTCAGGTGTTTCTTTCAGCAGATACATTGACTGGGAGAGTTTGGCCCTTCCCCACTACCACCCCCTTGGCTGGGCTGATACAGCCCTGGCAGCAGCCTGAATTTCAGTCTCCGGGCAGCTGGCAAAGTGGCTCTGGGTGCCAGAATGGCGGGGAGGGAGAAGGAGGAGGAGGGATGCTGGGCTTGGCCCTGCTATTGAAACAAACGCTTTGGAAACTGTGGTTGGAGACTGGCAGTTTGTGAAAGTTGGTTTTAGGGCTTATTAGTGCTGGATCAGAAGCGTTCTGATCACATCTAAATCCTTGCTGTGTAAACTCTGCTGGTTCAAATCCGCTTGCATTTATTTATTTTTTTTTATTTAAACAGGTTAACTTCCCACTGATGGGGCTTTGTGGAGGTTTGGGTGTCCCTCTCCTCTTGCAGCCAGTGGAAAGCTGGCAGGTTGTCCGAGCTTTTGCTAACACAAGAGTAATGTGGCTGGCTGGCTGGCTGCTGGCTTCTCTCCAGCATTTTGGGGTGGGGAGGTGGTGAGCTTTGCTTGCCCTATGGGCACCTGCTGGCTGGTTGTTGCTGGCAGGCTCGTGGGGAAAGGTATGGTCCCCAGCTGGCAACAGTGTTCTGGAAAAGCCTTGGAAATGTGATGCTGCTTGCACGGCAGCTTGCCTTGGCTGGGGACAGCTACCATGGCGTGTACCCAGCCAAAAGAGGGCTTCATCTGCCCCGGGAACATGTTGGGGTTTCACTGTGCTGGGGGGGGATGCCTTGCAGGATGCTGCTTGTGCAGATGTCGCCCTTACTGGGGTGCCGTGTCAGCTGGAAACGGTTAGCTTGGGAGTCGGAATACTTGCAAATACATAAAACATGGATTGAAAATGTCAGGCTGGAGTGTTGAAGGGAGATCCCTCAAGTCTCACCTATGCTATGAAGATAACCATCTAGGCCTCTTTCCTCAGAGTACAGTGCAGCCTGAGTAAATGGGTCTTAATATTTCTGATGAGGAACACCCCACAGCCATCTTGTCTCCCTCGAAGGGGCTCATGGGCTATGCTCATAGATGCTTTCAGCTTTATCTTGAACAGTTTCACTTGTATGCTACTGCTTCTGAGGGAACATCACGTGGGCCCTGTTGGAGTGAGGCAAAATCCTATTTGATTGATAGCTTCTCCTGCCCCAAAGAGAGGTAGGGAAACCTGTGCCCCTTTGCTTCGCTCCTTCTCCCAGTCACTGTGTCTGTGGGAGAGCGAATATGCTGGCCAGTACAATACCAAATTCATTCTTTTTCATTTATTGTTGTTTCTTGATGGGAGATAAAATCGAGAGGCAAACACCACATCAGAAAACTGGTAGAGCATTTAGTTTTACCTGGAAGTTGTAGTAAGGGTGTGAAACTCTCCTGATAAGATTTCCCCCGAAATTATATTTTGGCTGTGCAGCCCTTGTGTTTGTTTGAACCAGGGGTGTTCCCTCATATTTACTGTTTTTTCCTTTTGCAAGCCAAACATCCCTCAGGTGTGCAGCTGAGCCAGCCGTGGGTGGGTGGGACTGAAGGCAAGAGGAGGACAAGCACATGCAGGAAGAGACATATTCTGGATTCCTGCTGTGGAGATGAGTAATCACTGGTGGTTAAAGCAAAACAGCAGTTACAGATAGAGTTTTATCTTTTCCTCACATCCCTTTTCCCTACTGGAGAGCTGTGTACCTTTTCGCGATTGAGGTCTAAACAGCTGAACCCCAGGGTTGCAGGAAAAATTATGAGCTGTGTTTTTTTTGGCATTGGAAAAAACTTGCAAATTATCTTACTATTTTTTTCTTTTTACTGTGAACTGTGAAATGATGATCTATAGCCACATGCCAAATACTGGGTAATCTGTGAAAGGGATTGTTGCGCAGGAGGTGAGGGTGCTTGTGTGCTGCCTGGTTTTGAGGATATTAAAAAAATGCTGAATTGTTTTTGTAGGACTAAGTTTGACTTTATAGTGTATTGGGGAACACAGGTAGGAACTGGAGCCTACTGGCACAGTTGCTCAGCCTGGCAGTTGTAAAAGTTTTGTGTGTGAGGCCATGAACAATGGCTTGGAATGTGATGCTATTGATTTTTTTTTTCCCTGCAGTGTTTCATAAATACTGTGCAGTTTAACTCAGCTTTTAACCTTGCATGGAGTTTGAAGTGTGAGGCTTCTCACCCGGCATCAGATGGCTCACTCAGTGGAAAAAAAAGCCATCCACCCTACAGCTCAAATCCCATTGGTACGTGAAAACGTGCCCATTCCTCTGTCTGATTCCCAGCCTGGGTGGTGGCAGCCCTCCGGGGTGGTCCCTGGGAGGTCTTGCACAGCTCACTGAGAGAAGCACAAGCACTGCAGGCTGCAGTGCCTGGAGTGTGAGCCTGAAGTCTTAGACGCCTTAGTTTCTCGCCTGGATCACTGTAGCATCTGTTTGGACCTAACAGGGCTTTGTAGTACAGTGTAACTCTGCTTACTGAGTTTTAGACTGCATGTGGTACTCAGTGCTCACCAGGAAAAGGTGACCATAGAGCGCTCTGAAAAAAAAAATCTTACAGCTAACCGAGACTTGTTTTTAACCAGTTACCATTTCACTGAATATTGCATTGCATATTCATTAAAAAAAAAACATAAAAAAGTCCAGTGGGGGAGCTTTATAGCTTTTCCATGTTTTTATAATTTTCCCATGTTTCTGGATGTGCAGGTGTCTCATTTACATTCCTAGAAACACAGCATTCATGTTTCCTTTAAAGTCAAGGTTTCTGATCTGTTGTACTTAGCTTAAGGCATCCTTGGCATTGCTCAGGAACACCTTGGAGAGGGGATCATTTCACAATGCAGTAACTGCAGGTGGTGACGTCGTGGTGATATGAGCAAAAGAAAAACTGTTGGAAGTCTCACCATGTGAGTTGGGTTTCTCGTGCTGTGACACCCATGAATATCTCTTGTGTGTTGAGTTTCTGTCGTAGCATGTCTTGGTTTGTGCCTGTGTGTTGTCCTGTGCCTCTTGTACAGCCAACCCTTTGTACAGGTTATTGTGCAGATTTTGCTCCCAGTTTTGCAGATCTGGATTTAGTTAGTGCTACACTCCCTTGTCTGATTTATTTATTGCTGTTTCACATGGTGGATCAGCAAATACTGTTGAAAGATGTGCTTGATAGCAGTATTAGGAGAAAAGCCAAGTGCCTATCTTGTCTGTAGGTGGAGTGACTACCTCTCGTGAATAAGATGATTAACACACATGTACACACCAGAAAAAAAACCCCAACCAAAAAAAAAAGGCCTTGAAATGTTCACTTTTTCCTTTAGACATCACCCTTGACTTGCTTGGGGCAGTGACCCTGTGTTGTGATTTTCAGACGGGTGACTCAGGAGTGCTGATGACAAAACATCTGCTTGGAGTTTTCTGGTTATGAGAGGAGCATCCCATTTCTGCTCCTCTGCACCTTGCCTGCTTAGCCACCAGGCAGCTGGAGACATTGCTGCATCTGCATTAATAAATGCTCTGAGGTTACCCCAGAAATGAATTATATGCTGGACAAACTGTGGAAATATAAACATATTTTTTGTTTCCTGGAGTAGCCCTCTTTGAACTTTGGTGAAGCATAAAATGTACTGGAGGCTCTCACAGAGGTTTTACAGGAAAGTTTTTTCTGTAGGATCAGCTAAAGGGGAAAAGGTCTGACCTGTAGCTGGTTGAAATGAGTGTTGGCTAAAGTTAATAGAGTAACACAATGTGCAGTTTTGTGTCTTTGTGTTTTACACTTCTGCCTGTTTATGCTTCTGCCTAAACTCAAGTTATCAATGAAACTGTCTAATTCCAAGTGTTGCTGAAATATTTTGATATTGAATGTGGCTTTTAATGTTGGGCTCTTTTGGGAACCAAATTTTGTCATTTTATGATGGAACGATTTTAAACAAGAGCAAGTGCTATGTATCTTTTTTCTTTTTTCTCTTTGTTTTTTTTTTTTTCCCTTTTCTATTTTTTTCTTTTTTCTTTTTCTTTTTTGTTTTTCCCCTTTAGGGAGTGGGATTTTTTAAAAAAATTAAGCTCTATGGTAAGTTAGTTGCAGCTGTTAAGATCCTGGTATGTTGCTCCAGTGCATCCAGACAGTGTAGCCATGATCTAGCCATTGCACTTGAATTCTTTGCATTCTGGGAGCACTTGCAGTTTAGCTACTGGGATCTGTTGGACTGCAGAAATCCCCATGGTGGGAAGGTATGCACATAGGCTCTCTGCGGAGAAATTATTCGATTGACACCGCCCCTCCCCCATGGAAAACATGTGCATGTACTCTCGAAGGCTATTTATTTGCCTTATACTGGGTCAACTGTAAAACCCTTTCTGAAATTATGTTCCCTGAAAGCCTCTTGAAGAATAGTGAGCTCAAGCCAGAAAGGTCCTGTTTTACAGCCCTGCTGTCATGAAAGAAATCTAAGTGTAGAAAAAAATACAGCTTAAATACCTCAGATATTTATTTTGCCCTTTCATTACACAAGCATCTCCTCCCTCCTTAGGTTAGGGGGTCAGGGCATGTGTGTATGTGGGGCTGTGCTTTCGAGGGGAACCCTGCTGCACAGGCACTTGTGGGCCTCCTCTGAGCTCTGGTCCCCTTATTGTTTTAACAATTAATCTTTCACCCATTTATAATTTGAAACACTGATAAGTACATCCTTCTCTCCCCAAATTCTCAAGAATCTCTCCAGTCTCCTGCTTGATTACGTATCTCCAAGCTTGCACAAATAAGTCCTCCAAAGTTATCTAGCCAAATGAAACCTTGGGGGGATGTGTTTGACCTTGGTTTGTGCAGCGACTGTACCTTACCCACTTGTCCTGAAGACAGAAAAGAATGTTGACATTCACAATGTGAAAATAAATATTTGAAGATAGGTTTTGGTCTGTCAACATAAACAAAGTCTGTCTCATGTTTGTGTTTTAAGGGTCTGTATTATAGCCTTCACAATACTAGCCTGTATTATCCAAAAGCCCTTCATAGGAGGCATTTTAAATTGGAAGTTAAAATCAGAAAACAAAGCAGAAGTAAAGCTCCTCTACTCCTATGGTTGCTTATATTCCTTTCTTCCTCCTAAATCTTTTTTTTAATGTATTTTTTTTCTTTTATGTTTTTGCATATCCTCACAACAAATGGGATGTTTGCTACCCCACTTGGTAGCTCAAACCCCTGCCCCAACCCTTGCTTTCATGGGAGGCCTTAATTTGAAAGAAAATTTGAGAATATCTGTAGGCTGCTAAAGAAGAATTGGAAGGCTTACTTCATGTTAAGAGCTCCCACCTTCATTCTTTGCTGTGGAAATAAATAAAAGACTTGTTTTTAAGACTTGGCATATTTGCCCGAATGCCTTCCTTGTCACTAATGGATGGAGGGACCATAGCTCTGTGTAACAATAGGCCATAGGAACACTGCTTCCAAGGACATCTAATGACAGGAAAGGAATAAAAGCCCAAATATCTACTTTGGATTCCGTATGTGTGCATCTGCTCCAGGAAACTTCAAGATGAAAAAAATTAAGATTCAAGGATGCCTACTTGGTAGCTTTGTTGATACATGATCCTATGTGTGAATCCTTTCCTTTCTTTCTCTGTATTGTTGAAAGAGCACAAGCCCTTGTTTTGGACCATTCCCCATTCATTAGGACCTCCTAAGAAAGTAAGGAGTGACATGTTGAATTTGGACTGGGCCAGGTTTGTTTGCGTGAGGCCAAGTAGGGATTTGCACAGTGGGCTCTACAGGAGTAATCTCTTGCAAGGAAAATGGTTCCTTAAAGTGTGGCGCTCATTTCCCAAAGTGCAGCTTGCATGAGACGAGGGCGTCTGTACCACTGAGGTGCACTGTCTCTTGGGCATCCTGAGAGAGATGTGCCAATGGGAATGGGCTGCTACTCATGGAGATGTGACAGTGCCTCTCAAAATTCTCCAACTAATATTGCAAAATTTCTTCTGGAGTTTTGCTTTAAAGACTAAAGGGAACCAGAAGCATTTGGCACTGGTTAAAATGCTGAGTTTATTGTTCTCCTACCTGCTGTGCTTTTGTATTTCTAAAGCCAAGGTGAGATTATTAGTGGCCTACAGTATGTGTTCACTTGATTTTCAGATAATACTTCCAATGTTACTGTGCCTGCTAGCACTGTTTCAGACCATCAGGTTGGCTTCAGAGAAGACTGGAGAAGAGCAATCGTTGGTATCAGTTTCTGCACTGAGAATTCACTGGCAGTCTGTGATGTGCGCAAGGACCAGATCTGGTTTTGATCTGATTAACTTGTTTATAGCTTCAGGTAGAAGAGCTGAAAACTATCTGGAAGCCACTTTGCCATCCTCTGTTTTCCCTGGCTGCTTCAAATGACTATTGCTTTTTCTTGGAGTTTTCCTCCACGTTGGGCAGCCTTTCCCACCCTATTTAAAAGGGACTGCTGCGCTTGGTGCAGTATTTGTAGAAAATCTAATGTTGACAGACAATAATATATTTAAACAACTTTCCTTGAAACCTTTTTGTCATGGTTGGACTATCTGGCAGGCTGATTGTGTTGTGCAGAGCAGAGGCCTGGAGTCAGGTTTCATGTTTTGGTTAATTTGCAGGTCATTTAGAGCTCAGGGTATTGCAAGAAAACAGCAGAGCTGTGTGAAAAACATGGGGTTTATCACTTACCTCTGTCTGGTTTCGGTGTGGGAGGTTTTTTTTGTTTTGTTTGTTTGTTTGTTTGTATCTTATTCAGAGAAATTAGTTTTCCTGTCTTTCCTGCCCTTCCAGTTCATGCCCTAAAAATCTCTGAACTTTCAATGAAGAGATGAACTTGAAGTCAACCAATTGGCTTCCTTGTTTGTGTTTGTTTGAAAGAAAGTTTTAAATTTTTACAGTTTAAGAGATGGAAGTGTAACCAACTAACCCTCACCAGTGGCACTTCCAGCTCCTTACTAGTGGCCTTTGCCTGGTAATGTCCTACTTGGAGATGGTGTCCTGATGGAACTGAGACCTTGGCAGTGGTCCTTAAAATGAATAAAACTCTGTGGACAGCTACATCTGTCCTATAGGTTTTATGGTCTCTGCTATAGCTCTATTCTGGCAATAATAAATGAGAAATGTGGTTCTCGATGGCGTGGGAGGCCAAAGATAGTACCAGCTACTGTCTGTTCAGAGTGCAGATCACCCAGCTCCTGAGACATATACACCTTCAAATGCTAGCTCCTTAAACTCACACCTTGTGTTCTTGCTTATTCTTTTCACTATTGAGGTGTAAGAAAGGCACAAAAAGTAAGCATAGCTTACTTTAGAGTTGCAATTCAGGAGAGGTTCTCTGTCCCTTCCAGTGCAATATTAACCTTGTAATGGTCTTAGGGGTAAACAAGTGCTGGGAATGGTTCAGGAGTCTGAAGTCTGATCACTTTAAACAAATCTGTGGTTGGAAGCAGTGACAGACAAGAGGATGGAGCTGGGGCTTCCTAAGCTGCTTTGCTTTCATGGAGAGTGACGCCTGGTTAATCTGTCACTGCTGTTGGGTGCCTGGCTGTCCCACCAGTGGGACCACAGGTCAAGGCGCAATGAGCTTGGACCCAAAAGCGGGATGGGTCTGAGGTCTCAAGTACGGGCAGCTTCTGAGACAGTGACATCAGTGTATCAGTGCATGGTCAATGCTGTGCCAGTATCTTAGTGATGTGAACATGCTCCCTTTTAGAAGGCACAATGGGAAGCTTATGAGACAGAGCACTAGAGGTAGCTGTTAAGGAAAGGCTGAAAAGTTTGGTATGAGTCACCCAATGTGGGGGTGACTCAGAGAAGCAACTGGTTCTGAACTGTGTCCGTGGAGTAGACCTCTTCTTGGGCACCGTCAGTTTAGCCTGCTGGCACTGTGAGACTGTGTATTGCTTCAACACTGATGGGATGCAATCCGCTTTCCTTCTGCTCTCAGGGTTTTTATTGCTGGGGGAAGTTGAAAACGAGTTGTTGGATATGGTGGCTTGGTGCCCACCAAAGCTGCTCTATCACTCCCCTCCTCAACTGGACAGGGGAGAGAAAACAGAACAAAAGGCTCATGGGTCGAGATAAGGACAGGGAGAGATCCCTCACCATTTAATGTCACATGCAAAACAGACTTGACTTGGGGAAATTAATTAAATTTATTACCAATCAAATCAGAATAGGATAATAAGTAAAACAAATCTTAAAAACACCTTCCCCACAGTCCTCCCTTCTTCCCTGGCCTAACTTTATTCATGATTTTCTATCTCCACACCTCAGTGACGCAGGGAGACAGGGAATAGGGACTGTGGTCAGTTCATCACATGTTGCTTCTGCCCCTGCTTCCCCCTCAAGGAGAGTAGTCCTTCCCTGCTCCAGCATGGGGTCCCTCCCACAGGAGACAGTCCTTCACAAACTCCTCCAATGTGAGTTCTTTATGAACTGCTCCAGTGTGGGTCCCTTTCACGGGCTGCAGTCCTTCAGGAACAGAATGCTCCAGTGTGGGTCTACTGTGGGGGCACAGGTCTTGCCAGCAAACCTGCTCCAGCATTGGTTCCTCTCATCATGGGTACCCAGGTCCTGCCAGGAGCATGCTTTGGTGTGGGCTTCCCCACAAGCTCACAATCTCTTCCAGGCATCCATCTGCTCCAGCATGGGTTCCTCCAGGGGATGTAGGTGGATATCTGCTCCACCATAGACCTCCATGGGCTGCAGGAGGACAGCCTGCCTTACCATGGTCTTCACCATGAGCTGCAGGGGAATCTGCCTTGGCATCTGGAGCCCCTCCTCCCCCTTCTTCTTTACTGACCTGTGTGTCTACATGGTTTTTTCTCTCACATTTTCTCACTCCTCCCTTCTCTGGCCGCAATTACTTCCACACAATATTTTTTTCCCCTGCTTAAATATATTATCCTGAAGTCCTTACTACCATTGCTGCTGAGCTTTGCCTTGACCAGCAGTGGGTCCATTTTGGAGATGACTGGTGTTGGCTCTGTCAGAAGTAGGGGAAGCTTCTAGCAGCTCCCCAGAGAAGACACCTCTATAGGCCCCTCCCTATCCCCCCACCACCAGAACCTTGCCATGCAAACCCAATACTTTGGCCTGTGAGATCTTACTGGTGCCGTTTATACTGGTGGCTTTCATCTGCACAGGCTTTGGGACTTGGATTAAACCTGGGGAAGACAAATTAAATTGGATCACTTCAAGTGCTTTTGTGTGTGCTTCTGATTTGCTTTACTAGAGTATAGTGATGGCCTGAGTTTTCCAGAACTAGTCCACTGAGAGGAGGAAAAAAAAAGATGTGTTTAGGCAAATGAAGGCTTCTGCAGCTTAGTGCTTGTCTACATGGGGAAGTTAGTGCGCAGTAAGCTAGGGTGTGAATTTACAGCACGCTAGCTGCTCTGCACTAACTCCCCCTGTGGATGCTGAGTGTGCACTAAGAGCGCCTGTTGGGCAGGTTAATTTAGTCTGCTGAAAGAAAGTGTGCTGAAAATTCACACTGCCGCTTCCTTCGCCCTGACTTTCCCATGTAGACAAGCCCTTAGTAAGTCTAGGATAAAAAGTCCTTGTTCAGAGGTCTGGCTTAAATTCTTTCCTCCCTGTTCTTTCTTCCTTGTTCTTTCCTCCTTCTCTCTTCTCCCATTTCTGCCTCTCTTTTTTCTCCCTTCTCTCCTCTTTGTTTTCTCTTCACCTTTATTCACTCCAGATTAAATGTAACTGGGACTTTGTCATCCTAGTGAAAACTCTCTGTGCACTTAAATTTGATGGGAAGGAGGGAATAACTTCAGAGGGAGGCCTGAAGGTGCCAGTGTAAAATGCTTTTGGACCAGATGCAGAAAGAGGCATGTCCTCCAAAGCTTAAGGTGGGTTTGACCAGCATAAATGGTATAACTAAAAGCTAGAAGAGCACAGTCATTTGGAGGAAAGTACTTTCCCTTGCTTAGAAGATGAGGTGCTATTTATATATGAAACTATAGGTTTTGTAGACATATTCTTTGATTTGTTTATCCTTCAACAGTTAGGGATCCCATAAAAAAAAAAACTTCTAACAAGTACAGGCAGTAATTCTCTTACTGATTCCTGAGGTATCAGGGCAGATTAGTGTTGGGGAAATTATGGCAGCAAATTAATTTTTTAATAGGTTATACTCACTGATAATTATTTCTCTCAGCACATCTCACTGGCTTTTGCCTCTGTTTATTTCCTCTTGGGAGGTACGAGATGGGAGAGGGAAAATTGTATGTCCTGGTGCAAAATGCGAAGCCATCAGTTCTTTTGGTTTTGGATATGGGTTAGCATATGAAGCTTTCGTCTGTGTCATACTGATTTTTTTTCTATCTAGATTTTGGAGAAATAGGTGGTTCTGGTGACTTACGTGATGGAATGAAAATATGCATTTCTTCTTCTTAATTGGGAGGGTGAGAAGGCATGGTTACATACATGTGTGAAAACAAACAACTCTTACAGCTCATCTTACTGTGCTAAAATAAGCCCAGTCAAATGGGTGAAATAGGTCAGGTACGGTGTTACGCCATACTGGCTCTTCGAATGTGTATCCTGATTCGAGGTGGAGTTTCACAGAGAGCTTTTCCAACTTACCTGCCCCAGCCCTGATGAGGAGGGAGATACAGGCTCTTCCTTCTTCCTTCTCTCCTATATGCATGCACTCACGTACTGTTCATGCATGTGTGGTTATGCTGGATGCAGTCCATTTCATTCAGTGTTTCCAAATGAAAGGAAGTGAAGGAGGAGGAGCAATTTGGGGATAAAAGAGTAATTGCAGGGCTGTCTGATGTGGAGATCTTACTTTAAGGATTTGCACAAACACTCACAGAACTATAGTAAACAGCCTGTGTTCATGGTTTGGTTGGGTGTTCCAGATCCCCCCCATAGGCCTGTCTATGCTGTCTTAATGGTCCACTGCAGTAATGACTTAGAGGTATCGCCACAGGGATTGGAAGCAATTATATCATCCCTCTTTTTTCAACAGAACATGTGTTGTTGTTATGTAGTTTGTCTTTAAAGTACAGAAATGACAGTGGTGGCTTCTGCTTGGTGTCCTGGCTCGTGTGGCCGTGAGTTTGTGAAGTGGACTTTAGCCTCCTGTAGCAGAGACCATGAGCAGTAAATGCAGGTGTGCCACTGCTGTGGGGTGACTGACTTAATTCTTCCTACTGCTGTTTCTTGTCTTCTGTGGTATATCAGCTGGTAGTTTGTCAGCCTGTAAACATATATTTCTTTATTTTATAGAAAGTTTATAAAACACAGGAAAAACTTCCTGTAGGGTTTGAGAAGAATAAATAAACCCCCAATGTATCTGTGCAAAGGAGCAGGAGTTTTTCCTTGTATTATAATTGTAACATATTGTTGATGGATGCCTTTTATATAAACAAGCCTAAAAAAAAAGAGGCAATGTGGTAGGTGCTCTTGCTGCAATTTCCCTTCCAAATTAAACTGATCTATGCCCTTTTTTCTTTCCTGATGTAACCTCGCATAAATTGCTTTTAACAATTTTTTTTATATATATATATATATATATTTCTTTTTTTTTATATCTGTCTGGTCATTTCCTTTCTTTTCTGGCATCTGTGGTGGGAATATGTCTCTGTTTAGCCACTCCTTCCCTCCTTTCCATTTTTGGGAGACCCTTCTCCTGTAAATGTTCCCAGTGCCAGCTTCCCTGGGCTGCTGCTCCTGGCCGTGCCAAGCAGTGAACAAAGCTGAACTTCAGCAGTCTCTTGGCTTTCCAGGCGCCTGCCAGCTTCTGAATAGCAGCCGGGGAGACTGATGAGGCACTGTTCTCCTTCTGCTTTCCTGCGCTTTGGCAAGGCAAGGCTGGCCACTGGGACCATGCCCTTGCGGGCTTATGAAGACATTACTCACTTCTTTTTTGCCTGAGTTTGGGTTTAAGTGATTCCGTAGCTAGTGGGGCACAGAGGTGGGATTGTGCTCTGGTTGAAAGCTTGGGCTCTGCTGAGGTTTGGGAGCTTGCACTGGGGTCCTTCCTGTTTTCTATGGGTGAGACGAGTCTATCAGAGCATTGCTTTTGCCCTTTGAGCATCAAACTCCTAAACACAATTAAGCAGGACAAGAAGGAGAAGGAAAAAGGTACTCTCTCTACTTCCAGTTTTCCTTCCTGGAGCTGGGACGTGCAGGGGACACAGTGTAACAGGAGCAAAGCCTAGTTTTGTGGGGGGTGACTAGTTCTGCACACCGGATGGTGTGCCTGGGAGGACTCAAAGGTGACAGAGATAAGGCTTGGATCCTAGTTACCCGACTAATAAAAGACTTATTCCAGCCTTAATAAGCTCCTTGGACAGATGGATTCTGTTGGACAGATGGATTTAATCTGGGAAAATGATTACATGGCTTTTGTACTCATTAGTATTTTTGGTCTTGGTATTTATATGTTAATATTCTTGCAGTAGGTTGGTGAAAAGACGGCTGTGTAAACCTGTACTGCTTTCTGCTTGCAGCATTGGGGCAAGATGCCTTTATGCTTCCCTTCCCACTGATGTATGTGGTGTACACGTGTGCTTGTCTATATTTTACAGACATATGTCTTTAATGTACATACAGGTATGTATATATATATACATATTTATAGACATATGTCTGTAACATATATGTGGACTGTATGGACTGTATGTTCCCAGGATTCTTGCATGATTGAGGTGCAAGCTTCCATTTTGATAAGCTGTGCAGCCCTGTGTTCCCTGGAGGTGCAGCTGGAAGTGATTTTCTAAGCAGGAATATTCTGTCTCCAGCTTGTGTGCAGCCACCTTTTTGAAGGACACTTGGCAGCTCTTTGAGGTAGTGAGGGAGGTCAAAGTTGGGACTGTTGGGTTGTCCCTCATGTCCTCAATAGCATAATAGACCACATGGTGGACTAAAGAGTAACTAAACAGATTCAGTGTCTTCATATAACAGAGAAAAGCACTTGCACTGGAGTGGGTGCATAATAGAAGATGGTTTGGGAATAAATAATGTTAGAACAGAGGACGATAATAACAATCATGTCTCCGTAAGAGTTGTTCAAAGCAAGCAGCTATAGAAACACAGAGTGAGAAAGAACACGCCAAACATTTTGTGATTGGACTTTTTATTTTCATTGCCCTAAGTGAGAGGTACTTAATTTTAAGCACTTAATTTTCCCATTATGGATGGGTGTCACTTGCAGCTCTGAACTGGCTGGGGATTTTTGAAATGGCTGGAGCATGATGAAGTTTTAAATGAAGTCAGAAATTGAATCTTACAGTGGAAACTTTCTTCATGTGTTTAATTTACTACCTCCAGAGCTAGTGGAAAAGGGCTGGAGGCAGAGAGAAAGGGAAGAATGATATTCATGAATTGTTTGGTGAATGTATGAGTGGGTGTTTTAATGGAAAAAAAAACAAACAAAAAACAAGTTAATTTCACAAGGTTTATCAACTTACTTTGCTATAAACTGAAGCAGTGTTTGACAAATACTTATTTTTTTTCCTCCCCTGCACTTAATTTTCCTATAAATGCTTTACCAATGCTACCTCTTATGAAAGATTAGCTTAGTGGTTTTGCAGGCTTTGAAGGAATGGCCATTTACAGTGGGGAGCAGTGAGTTTTGTGACCTGCCCTGGAAGTCTGGGCTGAGTTGCTGGCAATGTGAGTGTGCAGGGTTGGGCAATCTTTCTGATGCTAGGTTACCCTGCAGGATGGGTAGCCTTCCATTTCTGGGACTGACCAGAAGGAATCCTCTTTGAAATACTTTTCCCAGTGTAGGTGTCTGCACTTTTGGTTTTCACAGGGAATGTGCTAAGGTTGACAGTATTGGTATTTAAAATGTTTCAGTGCTTTCTCAGATATAGTGTGTCCCTTATCTCTTCCCATGAGTAGGCAGGAACAGGTGAGCTGTTTCCTGTAGGTGCCTGGAAACCCCACGTAGGGGGGTTAGAGGTCCCTAGTTCAGCCCTGTAAGCCATCGGGTGTGATGTGGTGTGCACAGATGGGGGTCTGGCAGTACCAGGTGTGTGACCTGGCTGAGCCAGGTGCTCTGTGCCTGAAGCACAGGGTGCAGGTTGTGCTGGTGAGGCTTCTCTGCCCCTCTAATTGTCATACTACTGCGGATCAGTATTAAAATAACACAGACTTCTGGGTGGAAGGTGCTCATATTTGATGTTCTGATTTTTTTTGTGTGTGTGTCTCCGATGACTTGTTCAGCGCTTATATGTCTAGACTTTCTTGATTCTGGAAAGAAAAAACATGAATAAAAGACTCCAGAATGATGTGCTCATGTTTCAGGGACCTCAGGGCTGTTGTGGTGAGATGTTCAAGACATGGTTGCTGTGAAAGGGGGATGGGGTTGTCAAGCAAAGGGCAATTAAAGAGTTCTTCAGGGAACAGATGATCCCAGCTGTGTAATTAAAAATAGTGGCCTGCTGCTGTCAGTGCTGTTGGGTTTGCAGTTAGAAGCAGAGCCAAGGAAGGCAGTAGGCTTCTGCCCCTCCCAGAGCCCGGGTGCAGGATGCAGAGGCCTGTCTGCCTAATCATTTTTCCCTCTGGTACTTTCTTTCCCCCTGCTTTCCGAGCGCACCCGCAAGGAAGCCCCACCCCGGTGAAGGGAGTGCTGGTGCTGACGGCTGTGCATGCTCTGGGATGCTTGTTTCTGTGCAGCTTGCTTCAAAGCACCAGGCATCCCTGTACGTAGAAAAACTGTGTTCTACTGGATGCTGCATGGGTTTCTCTGAAAAAAATTGCTAACGCAAGTCTTTAGTTACAAACTACAACAGCAAAAACAACTGCTGTGGAGTAGCATCATTTATACTGACCAGCAGTGAGTCTTAAAAATTGGTTTTCCTCTAAGTTATGGAGTTTACTTTTCTTTTTTGCCTTTTTTTTGTTTTCCAGTTATGTATTCTGCATTACGTATTGTATTAATAAAGCACCTCCCAGATGAATTCCTTTATTTAGGGAAATATCCCCTTGGCTTTTCTCCTTTATCTTTTTTTAATGATGGGTTCGCTCTGCCTTTTGACTGGTGCCATGAATCATGTGTGTGTTAATAGATCTCTGTCAAGGTCTGCTTGCTCACAGGATTCAGAAGGGGAACAAATGATGAGATGTCTTGTAAATGAAGAACTACTGTAGCCATATTACAGGTTGAAAAACAAAGAAACCCCAAACCCGCTAGCGTGAGGTAATTTTTCTGTGAGAAAAGGTGCTTGAAAAGACAGTAGAAAAGCAGGTCTGACATAACTGCAACTCTCCAATTCTTTTAAGTCTTGTCCAACTGTGTGAAGGAGTACACATGGCATTAGCCTTTTGACCAACCTTTTCTTTGCTTGCTTGTTATCGTTCTTCAAGGATATTTGCATCTTTTGCCTGCAGCAAAACAGAATTTGCTTTTATGATGACATTTGAATGACTCAAGGGAATTTCTCCTGTAGTTTTATTTAAATTCAAAACACCTTTTGATTAATCACATGAAGAGGGGTCATGTGGTCAGTATTGTCTGTTTTGGTAGGAAAAATAGTGTGCTTCCCATATTCAGCTTGCAAAGAGAGTTGCTATTGTGTTGAGTTGCTGGTACTCAGCTGTGATGAATGTCAGTGTTGCTGGATAAAGACCTTAGGACTTCACACTAAATTCCTGCACTCAACTTGCTGGCAAAGCGATTAACTGAGCTAGCATTTGTGAACTATGAGGGGACAGCCAGGCACCTCCTTGAGTGCTTGCAGATGAGCCATGGGGGAGGGTGGTGTGCTGCTGGAAGCAGCAACCGGAATAAGGGGAAGGAGTGTCTGCTCTGCAGTGCTCCAGTTTTAGTATCGCACAGCTGTGGACAGAGGCAGATGCAGCTCAGATGCCACTCCGATTTGGAGCAGACAAAGTGTGCATATGGGTGGATTTCAGTGGGTGAGTTTTGCTGCAGAGGCAGGGATGAGTGGCAGACATCTGGGATGAGGGGGACCTTCAGCTACCAGTGTATGGCCAGCTGCAGCCTGCTGTCTTGGGTCTGTTAAGTATGTTCCTGGAAATAAGAAATTATCCTCCACCCACAAAAATACACGAACCCTAGGGTTGGCGTGTTGAATTTCTTGGCTCAGAAGTTAGGAATCAGTAGATGCACAGTTATTCTTACAGCATCTCCCTTTTTTTATCCTTCATTGTGTAGCCTAAAACATGGGCAAGTGGAGTGTGATGGTACTTTATCATAATGGCAGTTTGTAGGAAAACTGAATCAAAGTTTACACAGATAAAAGAATAATCCCAGCAGGTCCAAAATTTGGGCCTGAGAATTGGATGGCTTTAGCATAAAGGAAAAGATTTCATTGTAGATGTAGGGTAGGGAACAGCGAGGGTTTTTCATTTTTCAGTGATTGAGAAGTATTGTTTTTTAACAGCATAGTTCTCATACGCTTCTGTTGTCTTCTGGTCTTTTAGAAATAATAATTCTTTAGGCTAATCCTGCTCTGGAGGGTAGGTATGCATTTACTATCCAATTCTGCTTTGGACTGCCCTGGCCAAATCTCAAATAATTCCCAGATATAGTGAGATCAGAGTACCAGCCTGGGATTCAGCAGTGTGTTACAGGTTATGTATCCATGAGTGGGAAGCTGCTCTTTTTGAAATGCCTGTTCTTAGTATTGTTAAAGTCTTTGCCCCCTGAACCCTGTTCACTGTTCTGGAGATGACTGTTATCACTCTCCTTGGAGATTATTTACAATGGTTTAAGCTATGTTGATTGGTATAGGGTGAGGCTGTCAGTATTATTTGGGGTGCCTTTGTAGCTAAAAATTAAATAATTTTATTCTAGCCTGTATTCTTAAGAGCTGCATGCACATGTTAACCAGTCCTTGGAAACACCTTGCAGAAGGCACTACTGAGAAAATACTATAATCTCTGTTAAACAGTGGCAATTTTACTCTGTTATTCATTCTCCCTTATATTTCTCCTCCCAGTGTTTATTCCCCTTGATTGCTTGGCAGCCTGCTGTTTTCTGGTGTATGTAGAAGGCTGCAGTACAAAGAGTTACTTTTAGTTTTGGATGAATGTGCTGGGGCATTGATACTGAGGAAAATACAGACGTGCTCTCAAATTTACGTTCACAAATAATTTCATTGACTAGGGGCCTAAAGGGACAAATTATTTCAATTTATTCATTACATTTTTGTAAACCTAGATTTGAAGAGTTTCCTGTTTGAATTAGATGTATCACAAATGGCAGAAGCCTGCCTGGTTTATTCTACGTACTGAAGAGTTTGAAACAGTTAGGTTTGGATTAATTAGAGCTAGCAGCAATAAATTGTTTTACCCATAGCTCTCAGACTTTGTTTTGAAGAGCAGATTCAGCACTGTGATTGAAGGTGACATGAGGACTGAATCATACACTCAACCCCATCCAACATTTGCATATAATACATTTTAATTACTTTTAAATTTGGAATGAAAACCCATCTTATGATGATCTTTATGCTAAGAGCATGCTTTGTGTTTTTATAGTAAGACTGCATTTTGGGTGATTGCTGCATGGCATTTTAATATATTTTTAATGAGGAATTTTTTCTACAGTGGCTTTGCTTTGCATTTTATAAAAAAAATAGTGTCTTTTACTTGTAGACTAAGGTAAAAAATATTGAGCTGAGAGATAATTTGCCTTGTCTTTTTTATGTGGTGTTATGCTCTATCTTGGTTTTGAACAATGTTACATTTCGGTACATGATGAAGTTGATGACAGGTCGCTGAAGTATGACGACAAAGTCAGGCTTAATTTTAGCATATTTTGTACTTGGAAAGTTCACTAAGTCCTTTTACAGTCTGATTTAAATGCATCTGTTAGTCGCTTAACTCATATTTGAAGTGGAAGGACAAACTTTTGAGCGGGCAGAACGTGTAATCACGGAAAGTGAAAAACAGCTTGTGATTAAGGAATTGAAACTACTGGTGAGAATTTTTATAGTGGCATGTAGTTTATATAACTAGCCGAATTAAAATTTAACCATATGTGAATATCTTTCCTCTTACGGAATACGTTTACTTTAAAAAAAAAAAGAAAACAAACCCCAAAGGAATCCAGCAATTACAGGGAGTGCATTGCATTTGATCTCTTACCAGTCTTTTGCTGATAGTATTTTAAAGCATGAATTTAATCTTAATGCATACATAATTCTTTCCTATTTCCACTTGTTTGGTTTGGACTGCGAGAACAGAGCAACAGCTAATATCTGTGTTTATCAATACCCGTTTCCATATCACCACCTCCTTGGGGAGAGAGAGTTTGCTTTCAGAGCAGTGTTTCAAAAGCACTTTCCTAAGCTCAGAGCTGAGCTCTGCTCCCAGAAGCTGTCAGGCTGGCTGGTCCTGAGGGGGATGGAGGACCGTTTTAATTTACCTGCTGCTTCTTCCATAAGGAAGAAAACATCTGAAAAGAGGAGTGGGGTAGGGGGAAAAAACCTTAGTGTTTTCCATTGAGCTGTACAACTCCACTTAGCCATCTTGATATTAAATCCCAATAAAGGGAAAACAGGAACTTTCTCCTTTGCTTAGTTGCTTTATGTCAGCATTACATCTTCTCAACTGCACTTGTCACTCAAGTGCTGAGTCCTACTTTTTAAGATGCCAGTGAGCTGCCACTCTTGATGTAAAAGCCTGTTTCCAAGAACTTAAGCTTTTTCTACACAAAAATCTAAGTGTATTTGGAATAGCCTAAGAGCTTCCATGTGTGATCAGAGTACAGATTTGTACTGCCTAGGCTGCTGTCTAGAGTACTTGGCAGTGATGGAGAAAAGGATTAATATATGTATACAGAGAAAGAGAGAGATCTCTCATAGGATATACCAACCTTTGGCAGCTCATGGCGGGGATGTTGGGTGGGTGCCTTCTTTCTTTTTTTTTTTTTTTTTTTCCTTTGATCAAGGTTGCATCCAGTTCATTCATGCTTAATAGTCCTTATGGTTTAAACCGTGTTTCCACCTTTGGCTTCAGTGTCATCCTGTGGGAAGGAGTCTGGCTGTGTGAAAAAAAGTACTAGTTGAACTTGCTACTCAATAAACAGTGGTAGAAGCACCATGGTGTGTCTTGTCAGGGCTGATGTCTCTGCCTGGGGAGGAGCACTCAAGAGCCGTCTGCAGCTGGCACAGCCTCATCTTTCCTGCCGTTCTTCTCCCCTCATTTCAAGATAGGAAAGTTACACCTACACCTCGGCAGCTTGATGACCTGTGGGTTGCATTGCATGCGCAGCCCACTTCCATCTGCCGAGCATAATTAATGATACGTGTGTGTCCATCTATTAGATTGTCAGGCTAGTGTAAACAGTCCTTTTTCCTTTGGAAACACGGCTACTCAAAAGCATGCTATCACCAAATTGGTATTTGTTTTAATACACAAGTTGGAAAAATATGTTTTTCTCATTTATTAGACTGTCATGAGGGCTCCGTAAGTCAGGCCTATATCTTGCTCTCTCCTGCAATGTCAGCTGGGATTCCCTTCCCATACTGCTATGAATCCCATTTTTGCTGAAACAGTTATATGTGTTGTGCAGTTAGGAGAAGAGCACTTGAGATGAGAAGTTATTTGTTAACAGTAAATTTGGGGCTTAATTAAATAAGTTATTTTGGTTTTAAAAATATTCCTTAACTCTGAAAGAGATTTTGTTCCTGAATTTCTGTAGTTGCTTTCCTGCTTCTCAACAAAGTATAAGATAAGTTTTATGAAGAATCAAAACAAGCTTTAGGTGTTGCTTGCCATATAGTTTTTGTTGGGTATAGTTTCTCAGCTGTAGGGTTTTATTTGATGTAATTTTCTAATTTGGCTCTCCAGGCTGTATTCTAAGTGTATGCATTTTGTTGTTGATCTGCTTTCAAATTTTCATATATGGAATTTGGTGCTTCAAACTATTCTTACCCTTTGTGGAATGAGGGAAGAAGAAAAGCAAAAAATGCACGTATAAACATTTCATGGTATATTCTTATGTACGTAAACTCAGATGTTCATCAGATCAGTAGGGAGCAGAGTTTTTTCTAATTATGGTGTTCACCAAGAAATAGCTCAGCAAATTTGAATAGCCCAGGAAGACAGAACAAAAGGATGTGACTCATGCAGTGTATGTCTTTCAGGGAGACCAATGAAAATGTGAAGAAAGACTGTGAAATTTTGCATATGTTGTTTTTGGCATCTGTTTAGATGTGCAGAAGACTTCAGTTTTTCTAAGGAAAAATGCTTTTGACTATCTGCTTTTATCTTCTGAATATTATCAGCAGCTTCAGAAATCAGCATTTGGCAGAAAAAAAGTTTTGATTATGACAACTTTACTCTTTGTTAGTAAAGAGTATGAATTACTAGGATTTACTGTAGTAAATATTTTCAGAATATAGTAATCTTAAATTAAATGTGGCATGCATTGAAGGTTTCCCAAGATATGGAATACGTTTTTCATATTTTTCAGAGAGTGTGTAATCTTACTTTTTTTCCAGGATGGAGATTATTAAGAAAAATGTTGGGTTTTTTTTTTCCACACCAGCAGTTGGTGACATAGTTTGCCGAGCATGCAATATATAAACAGATGAAAGCTATTTTTGATGTGTCATTGTCTCAGCAAGATGGGAATTGGCAGCACCGATGAAATGACAAGTACTTGGCGCTGTTGACTTTACCACATGGCTGTCAGTCTAGCGATTAAAAAGAACTGGCAGGCGAGGATTGCTGTGGTTTAAGCAGAGGAGCCGATTTTCTACTGTAGAGCCTGATTCTGCACATTTTGACTCATTTTGAGGTTCTGAAATCAGGTGACTTGGCTCAAGTGAGGTGGGGGTTGCTTGAGCATCTTGCAGGATTGAGTCCTCAGAACCAGTCTGCTCCTCCGCAGACCCTCCTGTGGTGCTGCAGGGCTCGCTAGCACACATGGATGCACGGACACACAGACAGACACGCACACGTGCGCAGTCAGGGTGCTGTGTTCTGAGCCAGAAGAATTCAGGCGTTGTATTGATCCTAGGGTGGAAACTTTTCTGTCCCTGTCAGGTTTGAACTCTGGGCTGAAGTTGCATTTGCTTTTTACAGCAGTGTTTCTGGTTAGTGTTGGAATAAAGAGGATAAGTTGATTTTTTTTTTTTTTACTACTTTTTCTGAAATGGGAATCTAAAATAACTGTCCTCTTCAAGATACCATGCAGGAGTGATTTCATCCCTTAAATTAGCAAGTTAGATGAATACCATTAATGAAGAGCTTGATCTCTTGATGGATACAAGTGGGACAGAGAACATGCCTAAATTTAGGAATTTTCTCTCCCTGTGGGTGGGGGACGTATATGCCCCAGCCGTGTCACTTTCTGTGACATGGTGGAGGGGTAACGTGTTGCAGAAAAGCGTTTTCTTTATTTATTTTACTGTCGCTTTTAAAGGCTAATTGGAAGGATATCTTCGGCTCTGCTGAAGTGCTTAAAGGGCTCCTTGTGGATGGTTAAGCAAAGGCCCTTTGTTCCCTCCGCTGCTGGACTCACGTGATGGCAGCGAGGGGATAAATAGGGACAAGACACGTGCAAAGCAAAGGATTGACTTATCTTCACAGCCCCCCCCCCCCCCCCCCCCCCCCCCCCCCGCCATCTCCACCCTCCCACCCTGCTGCAGGCCTTTGGCTGATTTTTTTGTTGAGCACGATCTAGTTTTCTGTAGTTAAATTCAAGATGAGTGGGGGTAGTGGAGAGGGAAATCTCCATCCCAGTTAAGAAGTTGCCAGTGACTTAATGCTGCAGAAAGGGCCGTTCTCCAGACCCTTTAGGATTTTAATGAATGTAGCTGATGGTTTGGTTAGAGCTTTTCTTTCCTTTTGTGACAGATTGCTGATACCCATCCAGGAAACCGAAATGCAAAAGTCATTTGTGGCCACACTGTTTTTCTCCTTCTCCTCCATCTCCCCAGGTCCAGACAAGCTTGCTCTGGCAGCAGCCATGGATGAGCTGTCGGCAAAGGATGGTGGGAGCTGGGTGTTCTGTCCTAGCAAGGTGCTGCACACCAGTCCTGGTCACAGTCCCTCTTTCTGCCCCTTGGGGATCTACCTCTGTCAGCAGATACATGGGTGATCGCTGCTGGTGTCTGGGTTTCGGAGGAACATGCTCCTGCCAACTCTTTGCATGAGCCATCTGTCTTTAACGACCTCTCCATTAGCTCTTTAATAACCTAATGGGTTGGGTGGTTTTGTTTTTTGGTGTTTCTTGTGTTCCCCCTCTCAGCAGACAGGAAATTTTTCAGTATTGTGCCTGGTGGTTTCATGTTACAAATCCTCTCAGCTGGCTTCTCATTTTATTGGCCATTTTTCTAATCACCTTGTACCAGCTGTAGGGAAGGGGAGAGAAGCCACTCTTGGGGTCTGAGGCTGGACTGCTGCCCCTCAATTTTCACCCTTTCCTGCTTCTGTTTCTCAGACTCAGTTTTAAGCCTCAGTTGCCAAATGTATGAAACATTGGCTATATGGCTAGACCTATTCAACTCTGAACTCACTTTAACATTTTAAACTTATCAGAATTGTGTTAAGGGACTTAAAGTCGCATGGCCATTTCAGAAGTGCAACAGGTATTAATTCCCTGAGCTCCATAATTAATTTTTATGGAGAGAACTGGACTACTGCACATTTTTGACGTACCTTCCCTATTTCTGATGAAAGGAAGAGGGGGTAAAATACAACTTAACAGTTAATTTGGTGCAGGTCTTATTTTGCTTTGTTTTGTGGAGGCAACAGGAAAGAGATGGGGGAATAGGGGGATGGAGATGACACAGAGTTACCTGAAGCTTTTGAACTCTTTTGGAGCCTAGGGGCAATATGTGTGTGAAGGGAGTGTGAATTCTTGACATCACTGGTCTCAGTGATCTGCAGAGCTTACAGCGGCTTCAAAAAACTGTGAAAATACATGCTTTATATTAAGCATGGGTATTTGGTTTAAATCCTTTTTTTAGGAGTTTAGGACATTGCTTTGCTTTGTTTTGAGAGAAAAATGAGTAGACATCAGTGCTTAGCTTTTACTGTGTTGCATACTTAACCAGATACTATGTAAAGCTCCTAGTTAGTGTTTTTAATTCACACACAGTATCCAAACACTCCTACCCCTGGCCTACAAGTTTTCCAGACCTCTGAAAGGCAGCACTGTTTCAGGTAGGAGTTAGACTTACGGCTGTGCTCCCTCATGGACTGTTGTTGTTATTTGCTTAGCACATCCGTTTTCTCTGGGTAGCTGGGCTTCAGGGAGGTCCTGAGCTCGCACCACTCTGCAAATGCTCACAACAGATTAGACCTGCCATGAGTTTTGAAGAAAACAGGCCTCTTTCACAGGTTTTTTTATTAAAGTTTAGTCAGAACTTCTTGCGACTTATGTTTTCAAAGTTTCTCGGTTCTTCTGGGAAGGTTTGTGTCTTGGGGAAGAAAGCTGTCTACTGACCCTGGATATTTTACGAGAGTGCCATCAGAAGAGAAAGTCCTCTATGTAATCATTAGCGTTTACATTACCAATTCTTACAAATGCAATATTACACGGTTTTGTCCCTTGATGACCTGTAGTTGTTACTGAAAGTGCCACTGTTTGGTCCCTGACTCTGTGTGGGAGGCTTGAAATAGCTCCTGGTGGTGCTTTCTTCCCCCACCCTTCCATCTATTGCCCTCATCACCCAGCACTGAGTTGCTCAGCGGCTGTCGGCATTTTGCCTGCATCCAGAGGAAGCCTGGAGCGGTGGCTGTGTTCGGGGCTGAACCCTGAGGGGTTAGGAGCAAGCTGTGTCTTCTCCTCCAGCTGCCCGAAACTGGCATTAGGGAAACCTTGGCTTTCAATATGGGTAAATTGAATTAGACGTGCTCTTTTCACTGCTGCTGTCGTGTTGTTAGAGCATATTTGTGCCCAGATAAAATACCTGGGTTGGGGGGGGGGGTAGAGGAGGCAAGTTGAAGGAAGGGGATTTTGTGTGTGTGTGTGTGTGTGTGTGTGCATGGCTTGGACAAGAAATCTTTGAACCTCTCATGTAGTTACTCATTTAATTCCTAGGGAGTGTGGGGCCTGCAGCTCAAACTCTGACGTGAGAAGTGTGACTATTCACATACCTTCGGTTTTTAGGAGGGCTCAAAGAAACTTGTCTTTTCGAGTGTGCACAGTATCTGTCTTCTGTCTTCTGAAAATCCCTGACTACTTTTTTTCTTTTTTTTTTTTTTTCTTAACCTTTGAAGTAACATTGAGTGTTACTATTTAATCTTTCGAAGTGCTGATGCTGACAGAATGCCATGTGATACCATTTCAGAGGCAGTGAGGTTTTGGGGGGTGCTTGAGGGAGGGCAGCAGCTCATTCTATGGTTTCCTGCCCTTTATGCTGTGCTCTTGCAGGGGAACATGGGTCATCCTTGTGGGCTTTACCCTTTCTGCCATGGGGAAGGCCTTTTGATCTGGGCCTTTAGGGAATGAAGCTGGTAGAGATTTTGGGGTGCCCTGAAGGGCAGCAGAAGCCCAGAAAGATGGGTAGCTCAAAGCAGATACATGATTTGTCCCTGGGTAATCCCTAGGCCCTGGTGTCCTGCGATGCTCTGACATCACCCCCAGCGAGGTTGCTGATGCTACTGTAGTGTCAACACATTTCCCATTTCTCTTTCAGTCAGTGCTCTTGAAAATATGAGACTTTTCCTGACTTGAACAAATGTCAGGTCTTATTATTAATCATTTTTTGCCTTCTTTTCCCCACTAATCTTCCTGTGAGGAGTCCGTGTGCTAGCCTTAAGAAGTGGATCAGTGCTTGAATTTTCTCTCTTATAAACATGGTACTCCCGTGCACTGACTTACAAATCCCATTGAAGCTTCTTATGCTCTTATTTGGTTTTGAAATACTTCAAATAGGCTCTCATTGTCTCTGGCCTCATGCTGTTTATTTACTTATTTATCCAAGGTGCCCTTTGGCCGGCTGAAGGGCTTCAGTCATTTTTTGGCTGCACTTTGGTAGGTCTTTTAAGTGTGGTTAGCAAGCATGCTTAAGCATGGTTTAAAATTCTTATGGCTGAACAAAATTACAACATGCTTCTGCCAGCATTACGGTGGGAGCCAACTGGTGTCAGGGCTGTCTGAAAAAACATGCTTCGAAATAAGGGAGAGCTGCAGCAGTCAGGGATGCTGGGCTGGGCTGACCTGTCTTACAACCTGGGGTGGCCACAGCCACATCTGAGCCCTGCTCTGCTCCAGCCTGACGGGCTTCTGTGCCATCAATAGCTGCCCTGCCTCCTTCTGGGGAGAAAGAGGCTTTAGAGGTGAGACACGGAGTTGATGGAGAAGAGGCAGGAGGAAAGAGCAGAGGGGCTTTGGCATTGCAGAGCATATCATGATTCACAGCTGTTGGATGTTAGCTGGGGCAGGAATAACCTCTATTCATCTGTGTCATCCTGTGCTTTCAGTAGGCACTTTGCATAAGTGTTTTTTATAATAGCAGGTTAACCTTTCTGAGGGAAAAAATTGCCAAGCCCTGTTTAAGAGTAAAAGTCTGGCTGTTGTAAAGGAAAATACATTTGCAGCACAAATGGGTAATTATCTCCCAGAGCTTGGTCTTATCTATTCTCTATTTGCAAGGGATCTGATGATACCATCTCGGTGGCATTTCCTCAGGAAAGTTTGTAGGTCAGATCCCCTACCCACCCTGGCCCTGCCCAAGCCACTGGTAAAGGAAGGGGAGGGAGAGAAGGAACGACCATACGGACATGTTTTCCGATGGAGACAGGAAACAAAACAGGATTCGTTGCTCCCTTCACCTCCACTTTGCTCCCGAGTAGCGGTGCAGGCAGAGGTTTGCACACACATTCCCCTCAGTGCCTTTGGCTGGGCTGTTGTGTTATGGGTCTGCAGTGTGCTAATCTCCTGCATGTGATCACGTCTCCTTTCCATGTCTGGCCTAAGTTACTTAACAACCAACAGATTAACCTTAGGAAGATTTCCTCTGGCTTGAGGGGGAAGGAAGCCTGTTCTTTTCTTACTGAACAGGGGACTCTTATGTAAGAGAACCAAAGGTGTTGACTACAATCCTTGGGTATGGGATGCATGGGTCTTGTGTTGCTGGGACTTTTTTATAGTGTAGGTCATTTGAAGGGGGTTTGGACTTTTTTCTGTTTTCCTCCCCGGCAAGATGAGTCAACTGCAAACCTTATTAAGGAAATCACATATGCCATCTTTCCTTGCCCCGAAATCACTAATTTATGTGTACATGCTTGTGTATATGCATGTACAGATATACACTCCATTCATATAAAAGAGTCTCAGGAGACCATCCAGTCCTGTGCCCCAAGACTGGAGTGTTTGGTCTGTTGGGTTGCTGCCTGTGGATATTTTGTGTAGCCTGTGGTCTCATAGTACTGCATCCTCAGACAGCCTATTTCTGGAGATAACCATTATCAATAAGGAGAACTCTGTAGTTTGTAGCATGCCCCCTGATTTCCAGCTGATAAGTGAAAACCATCAGGAGTTTGTGTCTTATCCTCAGGAGAGGCACTGGTTTTGGTAGGAATGCTGTGTCCTTCACTCCCTCTGCCCCAGCTTTTCAGGAAGCTTTGACCCTGAGCACTTGCTGCTGACAGCAGGTGCTCAGCCTCCCAGCGCAGCAGTGCTGGTCTGAGCTGTGGATGTGCATTTTCTTCATGCTCTTCTTGACAAAGAAGCAACTGGAGTTTTCTGCCAGTCTGTCTCTCTGAACCGGTGGTGGCTGCTGCTGCTGCTGCTGTGCCTGAGGCAGGGGGCTGGAGGTGCTGGAAGGGGAGCTGCCAGGCGCCTGCTACTGGTGGCAGTAGCTCACCCTTAGATGGGTTTTTAGCTGAATCCCAGTCACGCCCACAGACATCTGCTCGAGTCTTGTCTGAGTGAGGTGTGAAACCTCTGGTGCACTGGCAGTGAGGTGAAACGTGGGTCCAAGCTGTGATTTGCAGCAGTATGGTCTGATAGGTGGGCTTAATTTGACAGCGAGGGACTCATGAGGTGTTGGTGCACATACGTGGGCTTCCCATTCCCACTGGTTCCACACCCTGCTTTCTGCTTACATTCTCACATGCTTTCTTACCCTTGGTTTTTGCCTATTTTTTGCCTGTTCCCTCTTACTCATGTAGTGGCTTCCCTGCTTTGCCTCATTTACCTCCAAACAAGGACAGGAACTAACTTCATGCAGCTTGGCTGAAGATGAAAACAAAACAACCTTCTCTCAAACACCCACTTTTTTTTTTTGGTGGGCAAGATGGTAAACCTCTTTGAAAGAACATTTTCACCACTCTTATTTTCCTCTTTTGGGGATCAATACTTCCTTATCAAATATGCTTTTGATAATTACTGAAAGTGATCAAATCACCCATGACTTTTTACAAATGAACCTGTACATTAAGAAAAGTAAATCCAAGCAAACTAGACTGTTTGGTTTCTGTAGATATTTAAAAAAGGTGATTTACTCTTCCCATAAACGGTGACAGCCTTTCTGTTTCACCAGCTTTAGCTGAAAGAATGGAGTCAAGCTAGGAGAAATAGTCCTTCATTCATCTGACTGATGTGAGAGAGCATGCTTTCAGAAAGGCATGTTTTGAAAAGGCTTAAGTTACAGTTATGTTGTCCTCAAAAAACCAGAATTCATTTTCATAGCTGAGGATGGAATAAATGGATTTCTTTAAATGACAGTATTTTTAGTAAAAATGTGGGGAGTAGAGTAGTAATAAAATTGTCTGCAGCTGAGATAACATTTTATTTATTTACTTATCTGGTTTTTTTCCTGGTTGAGAGCTAGCACAAGGCACTGTCATTGCATGAACACAGTGAAGAGGTCAGGTGCTAATTTCTGTTCTCCAGGAAAGGGACAAAATCTGGAGGAGCTGCACTTTGCTTGTGAGCTCCTGATTTTTATCAGCAGCCTGTGATCTAATCTGCTTGCTCTTGTTAACATGATTTTCTTCCTCCTTACTGTGTTACAAGATCAGTTGGACAGCCATCCAGCCATCCAACCATCCAACCATCCATCCATCTTTGAAGTCCATAGCTTTGGTAACAGCAGCAAAAGTCATGGGAGGAGGAGTCTGCCTTAGCCTTTTCAAATTACTTATCACTTCCTTGGCACCTCATTGAATACCCTCTTGAGACATGTCTAGAGAAAGGTAGATATTTTTCTCCTCCTGACAGAGTTCATCACAGTTCCAGTCACACAGCATAGTGGTAGTTAATTGTGAAACCATGCTGAAAGTGATGTCCTTGGCAGCGGTACCTTTTTCTTGTTGAACTTTTTGGCATGGTAGTGGCTTTTAGCAACCCAGTACTCATGAACCTACTTCCTTAATTTATAAATATTAAATTAGAAGAATTAAATGTCTTCTGATTTTAGTCTTTAAGCTAATGAAAGTGAAGTAAATCATGGTTATGGATGAACTGCTGTGTAAACTTGCTGCTGTAAAATACCCTGCCAAGTAGAATACTATAACAAAGTAAATCCTATAAGCCTAAAGCTTAATTGTTGATTTGATTTAGGCATATATACAAATGCTAAGAAAATACTATTAATTTGGGTTCTAGTATAAGTTGTAATTCAAGTTGTAAAACAGTTCCATTGTGAGCCTCAGATTGGAGACCCTCAAACTAACTGTTTTTTTCTTCTTCCCTCTTTTGGCTGACAGTTTGCATCTGGCTGGTTCTCCCTGGAGATTGCTTTGAATGTTTGTGCTCTGTGGTTTTGTTTCGGCCTTGGAAATCAGGAGGGTGATAGGAGGAATTAGTTCCCCTCATCTGATTGAATTCTATCCTTTGTTTTACAGTGGTCCGTAGCAAACATTTTAAGCTAGAGGAGAAACTGACATTAGAGAGAGCTTGATAGCTCATGAGATGTGGAAATATACCCGTATGCATAGAGCAGTCCTTCAGTGGAAGAGTGCCCTGAGAAACTGCCTCCATCAGAACCTCGTAATATATTCTTAAAATGGAGACTGTAACTAGTGTCACAGGCCCTATAGGTTAGAACTGTGGCAATTCTAACAAAATCACATTTATAGGGGGACATAGCATGGTTGATAAACATGGTCAAAGCTTGGGCATGGAAAACCTCTGAGCTCTGAAACAGGAGGAGCAAGCTTAGCAAGCTTCAAACTATATGCAAGTTGAGTTGATCAGTATAAATTTCTGTCTAAGAAGGGTTTTTTTTTTTGTTTTGTATATTTTTTGGGAGTATATGTTTTGGTTTTTGTGGATTTTTATACTTTTCTTATTTGCATGGCCTTTTTTGAATACCACAGCTGCATTTGGATCACTTTAGAGAGTATTTTACTAATTCTAAGATTCTTAGGGTTTTCTCTTCCAGCTTACCAAGTGGCTGGGAACTTGCAGGGCCTGAGTGTTGGACATGAGGCAGCCAGAGGAAAGAGCTGAATTTGCAGCAGCATTTGTTCAGGCCAGGCCTTTTCCACGTGGAAAAGTTTGTGCCCTAGCTGGGACAGGATTAAACTCCTGGAGTATTTGCTGTCTGGGATAGCTTGGGTGCACATGCTTTCCTGAAGCAAGGAAGCCAGGTCGTAAGCTCGTTGGACTAAGTGTGGGTGGTTGAATGGTGTGTGACACAGTGCCACTTTGGTCATGATTTGAGGCCACTGAGTGGTACTGCAGTGTAAATAAGAAATAAATTGTCGCTGAGCCGCACTTTCACGCCAAGTCTGTGTAAAACCATTCAGTCCCAACAGGCTGTTGTTCCAACTTTAATTAGTGGTTGGTGTGGGCTTCCCCCAGTACCCAGACCACATCGATAGTGGGTGAAGAGGCTGCAGCCTCATCTTCCCACTTTCTTTGCAGAGGTAGCTCTCTGGTTCCCTTGTGCTCCTAATTGAAGAGTTCCCATTGAGTTCCCATTTGCTGCACATCACTTTATGCCTGTCTGAGCTCTGGGGATGCCCCGAGCTCCTCTAATCTGCCTGGAGTTCAACTCCACAGGGACAGGCTTCTTTGGCTTCCCGTGCTTCATGCCAGGTCAGATTCTCAAAACGTGGCTGGTGGGGAAGTCGTGTGAGCTGCAGGCTTCCTTCTTCCCCCTTCCTGGCTGACACGGTCCCTGTGGAGTTCCTTCAACTGTTTCCCGCTGGGAGCTGGTGACGTTCTGTGTATTTTCAGTGATGCAGAAAAACTACCTGGAAAACCCATCCTCGTTCATTTGTTCCTATGGATGACTAATATTTGAAAAATAACCTGCAAAACACCTGTGTGCGAAGGTGTATTTACTCATGCTACAGATACCTGGTATGAAGTTCCCCCCATCTGTGCCTCTGCTTAGATGGATTAATTTAATTTACAGCTTGCTGTAGCCATAGCTGCACGTGTGGGAGTCTGTTTGTTTTACCTATAGACCCACGGAAGACTCTCACTCAACCTTTGCTCCTTTTTCTAGCATTTTTCTGAGGTTTAGGTTCCTCTTTGATCCTTGACTGACCTAGGAAGGAGTGAACTGTGTAAACCTGAAGGTAATTGGTTGTTCTACTCAGTAAAGAAGGCTCTCTATCTTTTTTTCTTTCCCCTGTAGTAGCTTTATTTTTGCCATGAGTTTCCCCTTTCTTTGCTTTAACTGTTGGTGTTTGGGCATAGTAATATAAAACAGATAACCTTGGGAGTATAAAACAGGTATTTATAAATACTGCACGCGTTACTTCTCCTCGCTCTACAAGTTCTTGCTATAAGCTTTGTCTTTTAAAATGCAGGAAACCTGATAGTTTAAGATAAATGGGATAAAGCAGATTGTTGGTGTCAAATCCAGCATTGGAAAGAGATAGGAGAAGGGGCACAGGGAGGAATTGTATTTGGACTTCACATTTTCACGTAATGTGAGGTCAGGTATGCGTTTGTGCTGGGTGATGCTATGGTGACCTCTTGTCATTGTGTTGAATGACTAATCAACTAGATAGTTAAATGCCTTCCAGTCCAAATTGTTAGTCCTCCTTTCCCAACAAAGAGAAGAATAACACAGTTTTAGCCTACTGTGCTGCTCCCTACTGTGCTATAGTGTGGGCCTCGAAGAGAGCTTTATTTGGAACATGGCGTAGGGAGAAGATGATTGGACTGTTGATCTTTTTTTTTATTGTTCTGTTAAATTCATGATGCACTTCCCTCTAACCAATGCTCATTATATGTAATCTTGTAAACTAGCCTGCTAACGTACCTTAGCAGGATTGTAATGAATCAGAGACACACAAAAGCACCAGGCAGAGGGTGATCTTAGGACCTAATTAAACGATGTCTGCCGCTCCTAGAAGAGGTGGGGAGGAGTGTGACAAGTCCTTCACGCGTGGTGCAGTTTCTTTAAATAGCTGTAACTCTTGCAGCTGAGCGAGGATGGAGGATGAGACAGTGTGCCTGTTGGGGGGTCATGGGAGTGGTGGGCTACACCAAGTGCTTAGTGGTCCTCCATCACAACATTGAATTAATCATGATCCCAGGATTTAAGGATCTTTTGCTTTGGAGCAGTTTCTTGGGGTCCCACCTTGCTCTGCAAAAATTGTCATTTAAGAGGAGGATTTAAACCTGCAGCAAATGCTGGGTGGGTTGTGGGGTACAGAAGAGGGTCCCTGTGGGTGGAGAGTGCTGCACGGCCCCAGGCTGCTCCTTGTTTCTGGAAACTTCTTCCTTGGATTTGCAGAATTTTAAAATAATTTGGCATAGAGTGAGCCATCAGTTGCGAAGTGTGGGAGGAGTTGGCCTGCATTAAAGGCAGTCTTTTCTCACCACCCCTGAAACACAGAGCCTTCAGAGGATCTAGTGACTTTTAATTTTGGAAACAAGAACACCTTAGATCTGAAAGTACACCAGCAACTCCAGCTCTGAGCCAGGCAAGGTGCAGAAGCGACAGTGCTGAAGGAGTAGAATTTTGTCCTGAAGGACAAAATGTCTCTACAGAGAGGGAATTCAGAAATTTATTTCATTTTGCTTTTCTTTCAGGCTTGTAGATAAAGATCTGCATTTCTTCTACATCGGCAAATCTTGTATTCACAGTGTCTTGAAGACACCCAAATGATTCTGTTAATATTTGTTCAACAGATCTTTCTTTACTTAAAAAGGTCTTTTTTCTAAAGGCTGTCTTGACTTGCTCATTCCCTTTTGCTGTACTGAAGAGGAGTGAAAGAATTAAGAATAATCCTTCACAAACCCCTTTCTTCCTTTCCAAATTTAACACGGAAAGCATTAATGCTCAGAAACTGCAAGTTATAATGCATACACTCCTAGAAAAATCACACCACCTCTTCAGGAATAGGGGAATTTTTTTTTTAATGTATGGGTTTAAGAGTGAAAAATTAAAAAAGGTGGAGGGATCTTATCTCACGTGAAGTGGTAGTAAAGAGTAGCCTTTTTGAATAGGCACTCCTTTTCATCCTGTCTGTCAAATTGTGGTGTTGTTTGCAGCATGCCTTTTTATGGAGGCTGAGAAGCTATGCCTGCTGTTAAGCTGCTCATGGGTCCTTTGTTCCAACCATGTCAAGGCAATTCCTCAAAGTCAAAGGGATTCCTCCCACTTTCAGGGGCCACTGCAGCCCTGCTGCCTTCAAAACCAGGGTATACCCAGTTGGGACGCTGCCTTGGAGCTGCTGGACCAGAGGGATTGCTGATGGTGATATTGTACCTCAGGGGCAGTGGGATGGGACCTATACTCTTCAATTCCACACTCTCTTCCCTCTGCTTCTCTCCACCAAGGAAAGGTATGCTGGAACACCTTGTTCTGCCTAGCCCCCAGCATCTGCTCCGAAAGGACATATATCTCTAATTAGATCTCACGCTGTTTTCTGCCTGCCCTGTGATGTCCCACAAGGCATCAATCACCAATATTTAGACCGCACAAATTGAACTGTAGGATGCTGGCAGTCCAGTCTCAGCCTCTTGCTGGAGGAAGAGGAAGTCTGACTCCATTTCCTCGGTTTTCCCTCAGCACCCATGATCTTGGCTTTTGTGGTGTGGTCTGCTCTCCTCCAGATCTGCCGTGGCACTGAATGTGCCTGATGCTTCTGCTGGTCTCAAATGGCTGCTCAGTACAGAGGAACTGCAAATACTTGTGTAGGGCACCAGTCCTGATAATATTTAGCTATTCTTTAATATGTGATCTATCTGTAGTGGCTTTTACCCAGGAACATCAAAGCACTTTTAAAAATAAACATTAATGAATTACGCCTGACAACACAACTATAAAGCTAATATTTTTATGAATTAAAAAAAAAACAACACAGAAAAATAATTAGTTTCATGTTCAAAATTGCACAGGAAATCTACAGCTGAAGTGGAAATGTGTCATCTCCTTCCAGACCTCTCTTCTTGACATGCACTCTCCTATCTCACGCAGTCTCATGGTGACAAACACCCCGGATTTGTGTGTGTGTTTGTGCATCTCCTTCAATGTGCCTTGAATCCTGGCAATGTTCTCGTCTCCATGTTGTCTTCCAACCCCAAACCCACTGTTCATGGAAGGACCTTTCTGATGCTTCTGTGTTCTCTTGTAAGCAGAGTGTTAGAGCTAACTGCTCTAACAGGAAAAAACAAAGGTTAGCATGTTTTTCTCTTTCAGAGTAAACTGAAGATGCAAATATGCGCTCTTTATCTACTGGATGTTTCATCTGAGGAAGTGAAAAGTGGTAAAAGAAACCATTGCTTAATTTTTAAGCAGAATTAGGAGGCTTTGCAGGATGAGGCTTGAAAAGAGTAGAAAGAAACATCTGCAAACTGAGATTTAGGAAAGTGGACATAAGACTAGGAATGCAGATGCCGTTTGGGTCAGACTGCCACTTCATGCATGAACTGTACGAAAAATGATAGCAATGCTAACATTTAAATGTATATAGAAGTTTATTAACAAATAATTTGTGTGTGTAGAGGTCCTCTGGAACAGCTGTTGGTTTCAGAAGTAGTTTGGCTGAGAGTTTATGGTCTGCTAAAGAGTTTTGCAAAAATATTTAATGGATATTTATTCCTTAAGTTTTAAAGTTTTTGTTGCTAGTACCTCTTAGTGGGTCTCAACTATCTCGCTTCTGAAGATTTGAGAAGCACCTTGCATATTTCAGATGTTACAGCAGACAAACAGTACAGAGATTTGCTTTTTTCCCCTGGCTTTGAACATCAGGCCATTTTTTTCTTTTTACCCCACTGAATTTGAACTACCTGTGTTTTCATGAATACCTTCTAGTCACAGCCAAAGTGGTGGGAAGGACAAGTAAAGTCCAGTCCTGGAAGTGTCTCTGTCTAGCTGTGGTGGAGAGAAGCATTGTTAACGCTCATTAACGGCATTTGAGGACCGAAATTATCTTCATCTTGTATTGGCAATAAGTCAACAACACTGTTTATGCAATGGTTTTCTTCCCCATTAGGAATGAACTTTGGTGGTCTGAAGGGAGACTCCTCTGTGCGAAGAGCACGTTGGCAGGTTATGGCAGTAGCTGGGATTACTGAATTCTGGCATTTCCTCATCCTTATAATCTGTTGTGTGCACGCTTGTTTCCTGGGCTTGTCTGTCGTAACGGCCTGTCCTCTTGTGTTGATTTGTCCTTCCTAGTAGTGGCTAGGCAGGGATCCTTTGTAAGGACTAATGGTCCTGGAAGCAACTCCCTTTTTCTTCCATCCCCATCTCCCCCCTGCTTTTTCTTTGACTGTTCCTTCCAGCTTTATGGAGTGGTTGCCACCTCTTTTTGTTATGGTACATCCATAAAACAGATTTCTTTGTCTGAGATTGGATGTTTAAAGTTAGAAAAGAAGCTCCGTTGGGTGTTGCCACCCTTCCCTCCCCTAGCTGATTTTTGATTGCTCGGCACTCTTGCCTGGGCCTACCTGTGAGTGTCACATGCCATCCAGTATCAGGTAATCTTGATTGAAGAAAGAAAGGCTTTGCTAATCATTCACAAGCTGGGGGAAATTAAATCCTAGCAATAGTTGAATTTATTAGGTATTCTCTTTTGAGATACTATTTACTGAGATAAATGGAGTCATCATGGCTGGGAGTGCTGAAGATCTGATGTGGAGGAAGAGATGAAAGATAAAGCTGTACTTGTACCTACATGCTATAGTCTTCAACTCTCTTGCCATTGACCCATCCACCAAACTAACAAGCTTTTGTTTGTTTGCAGTTGTTACCTTCTGTTTCCCAGGGCTCTCCTAAAGCAGTAGAGTGGTGTGGTTCCCCAGTGTGGCTGCGCCAAGCTGGACATGCAGACCTCTGCCCTGCTTCCTCCCTGGGGCTCATCTGTCCTCTCTGCTGTGTTTTGACCCACTCTTTCTCTCAAGTCTCTTCCATAGGGCAGCCTAGAGAAACGTAGCCTGAAGATCTCCTTTCTAAGTGGATTTCCTTAAAAGAATCAGTCTTGATTTAAGTATATAATGTATCTTCTAGTTTGTTTGCTTGGAATATATTGGCACAGGCTTGCCTATGCTTTGAATGATTTCTATCTCGAGACAGAGTTAAAACTTGTCATCAGTAAGTGTGTACTTATCACTGAGTGTGCAACACATTCACAGGAGTCTTAAAAGTAAACCAAATGAATTTCTGCCTGAAATGAAGACTGGAAAGCTGGAGTGATCCAGTTCAAATTCACAGTAGTATGTTTTTCTATTAATTTTCAATTGCTTGTACTGAAGCCAAGGATGGTTCTCGAAGACTTTCATGCAGCAGTAAACTAGATGTTTGCTTTTTCTTGCTTGCAACTTCTTGTTGAATTTCACTCACTGATTTCAATGCTAACTATAAATGCGAATGGCAAACATTATAATTAGGTAGATCTCTTTTAGCTACAGACTTATTCACATAGTAGAGAAATGTTGGTTTTCTTCTATTTTTTTCCTTTTTCTCTGGAATACTGTCTCCTGAAATTCCTAAACTAATGAGCAGACTAAATGGAAACTGTGAGTTATCAGTTTTTAAATGTGTATAGAAGATGATTTTTAAGCTACTGAAGTGGTAGTAAAAGTGAAAACAAAAAGCAGAGTCATCAAAATCTATTAAAGTAAAATCAAGCACTTGCTAGTTTTTGAAATGGAGTGGTGACATTTGCCCGTAACTTGCATCTGCTTATTTTCTCTGCCCCAGCCATTTGGCTGCATACTGAGGAACCCGTGCTCTGTGCTCCCTGCAGAAACTTGGATGTTACATTCCTTAGTTTTAATTTTTTTTTGGATCTCGGATGATTCTACCTCTGGTCCTCTTAGCTTTGCCTCTTTCTTGGTTGCACTTAGAGTTTGTGGCAAAAATCAGAAAAGGAAGCCCCTGTAGCTTTCTGCTGGTGGAAGGTACAAGCTCCTTCCCTTCCTTCTGCTGTATGGGCATCTTACATGCTTCCAGCATTGAATTCTTGTGTTTATTTGAACTCAAGCCCAGCATAATATCAAATTAAGCTTTGGGGGTTTTCTTGATGTTTCAGATGGAAATTAATTGGTGGCTTTGAGCTTTGTTTTGTGTATTTCCTTTCCAGGCATCTCAGTCTGAGATGTACTGTAGCTAGACAAGGAGAGAGCACAAGAACTCTGTTTGTTCGACTTGTTTTTGACTAAAATAGCCTTTCAGGCCCTGATCTAGGTAGAATAAGACCTTTGGGACACACCTGTGTATCTGTGAGGACCTGATTGCCCTCCATCAGGCTGTGTGTAGCTGCAACGGGTGCCCCCGTGATGCCTTTGGGAGGGTCAGAGAGCCACCAGCTTTCCTTTGGAAAGAGCCGGTTGTAGGAGCCTGCCTCCCTGTCATAGATGGTCAGGCAAAGGTGAGTGCTGATGGAAAATGTGTTTTGGAGTGTATGTGTGTTACTTTGTCTGTGTTTTTCACCTGCAGTGATAGGTCAGCAGCATTCCAGCCAGAATTTAACTTTGCCAGAGATGGGGCTGCCAGAGCTGCGCTTTGGTGGCTGCCTCCAACCTTCTTTCCCTTTGTGCCCTGTAGTTTCTGAATGTGGGCAGTTTCCCTGGGTGGTGAAGCACCCTCATCTACTGGGCTGGTGGGTGGGATGGGATTCTGACTTTGATCAGGGTCTTCTCACTCAGAATTGGTGATGCGGGTGGTGAATCAGTCATTGAAGCTCAGGTTTAGAGCATCGTGCCATAGTCAGCCCTTAGTTCAGCTGTGTGTTTGGTGGGGCTGCCCCACACTTGGCATAAATACGCATCTGTGCATGTGTGTGTCTTCAGTCATGGTCCATATTTGACAACACTTCAGTTAAATTTTGTCTTGCATATGCTTCTGGTGATCCATTGGTTCGGTGAAAATGCTTTAAGTGTTAAATATTGCTCGTGCTTGTGTTTTGAAAGACAAGCCCTTGGACTTGTTATGAATGCTACTTTGACAGCAGTTGCAATAGCTATGCACTACATAATTGAGCAATCTATTCCAGCTTTCTATCTTCATGTTTTCAATGCAGACACATGATTATAATAAACTGCAATGCTCTTTCCATAATTAGACAAGTGGCTGTAAATTTATAAGGCAAACTTTAAAAGCATTGGAACTTTTGGAAATCCAGTTTTAGTACAATTTTAAAAAATAGTTACTTTGTTTTAGCTGTCCTCAGAGGGCCCTAATTTGGGACAGGCACATCTGGGGTGTGTAGACCCCTCCCCCGCATCTTGGAAATCCAGTCCTGCTGGTGATACAACATTCAGACTGGTGGAAAGGACCTTGTTGTCTTTCCCTGATGGGAGAAGGGAGTAGAAGTAGTAGGGCAGCATCACAGATAATTTAATTTCGTTTTCAGTGCATGACACTTAATTGGAAGATTGCTTAATTCTAGGAACTGCTGTTCTGCACCACCATACCACATAATGTATTTAGGTCATGGCTTTAGTGTTTGGTCAGAGTATCTGATTGTGATTAACGTGACTATTTTCCAGATTCAGGTGGTGATTTATGTAAATGGTGGGTAGCTTTTGAGGCAGTGTTGCTCAGACTTTCCTCTGTAGGTAGCTTTCTGTACATCCTAGGAAAGTGTGACCGAGCAAATACCTTAAAGCAAGTGGAAGGCTTCTACTTTAAAAAAAATAAATTATTTCCAGTCCCCCTCTCCATTTCTTTTAGTAAGACTGGAAGTGGTGGAAAGTAACAGTTAGAGATTAAATTTGGCTACAGCACTATGTATATATATCTGTATTTGTAGGATTAAAATTTTAAAGTTTAAATCCTCAGTGTGATTAAGCAGTGTTTTCACTTGTGAAACCCTAACCAAAAACTTACTGGAGGATTCTGGGCTGTTCCCTGTCTGGTCAGCCTCTGAGCTGCAGTAGCTGAGGTGACCGGTTATTTTTCAAAGCCCCACGCTGCAGGAGGCCGTGTGCTGGCTCCACCTGGGCTGTGATCCAGATGTGTCTGGGTTCATCCCTGACAGTCAAGCTGCCTCTGCTCTTGGAGACGCCAGAGTATCAGCAGATACATGGGATCTTTCATGGCTGTCTCTTTGGAAAACAGCCAGCTGAGGATGGAAACTTTGGGTGTGTAGGGCGCTCCTGAGTCAGGGCTGGATGATTGCTGGAGAAGTATTTTTTTTTGTTTGCCAGGGGCTGGGTCATCAGTCCAAACTGTTTACAGGCTCTCATCTCCATATCTGTATTTAGAGGAGATGAGCTGGTGGGCCAGGATATGGTCAGCCTGCTGTAGTCATCAGCAGGGCTGGCCCATTTTCTGCTTTCTTTATGTTGTGCATCTGCCCTCAGTGAGATGGAACCCTGTCAAGACACTTGTGTCCCCACTGCCTCTCCCCTTTATGTGAGTGTGGCTGCCAGAATGCTTGCAGCACCAGAGGGACAACCTTGTTGCCCATATGGGGTAGTGTTTGGGGTTGAGATACCCACCACCTCCTTCTTCCTTTCCCTTTGCCACCTGGGAAGTGGTGCAGTATTACAGAGGTTTCATGGTTAAAGTGATGCTGGAATAAGCTCCCCAGATATGTTCAGCTACGAAATGTATGAGTCATCCTCCTTAGCTGAATTTTGATTCTCACTCCTCTTTTGCAGTCTGGGGCAACAGTAAGTTGTCCTATTTGTTCCAGTTTGCCGAATGATTTACAACCAAAAGCTTGGTCTTTCTGACTAGTAGTTTTTATATTACATCTAGTGGCAACTGTGGTCCAGAGTAGTGACTTGTGGTCTACAGGAATGGCTGATGTTGGATCACGAGCTACATAATACTTTCATGTAGCGTCAAAAAGTTCTGCAGTGTATATCCTCCAACCGTCACATCACCCAGCAGTTCTTCTCTGTTCACAATCTGCAGTTCTAGCGGGGCACCTTCTCTAGTTGTCCCCAGTTGACCATCTGTGTCAGGAAGTTATAATCTTCCACACAATCCAAGAGCCACCTGGACTGTTTCCTCTCTGCTATGTTGTATTTCTAGCAGGTGTCTGGTAAGTTTAAGTCCCTTGTGAGAACAAGGGCCAGTGATCATGAAACTGCTACCAGCTGCTTATAGAATATTTCATCTGCCTCTCCATCCTGGTTGGGTGGTCTATAACAGATTTCCACCAGGATATCTGCCTTGGCCTTCCCTCTGATTCTTACCCATAAACACTCTACCCTGTCATCACCCTGTCATTAAGCTCTAGACACTCAAAACACTCCCTAACATACAGTGTTATCCCACCATGTTTCTGTGATGGCAATTATATAATAGTTTTCCTGCTACACGATGACTTCTGTTTGTTGCCCATGCTTTGTGCATCGGGGTAAATTAACTTCAGGTGGTTTATTGATTCTGTCACCTTTTCGGGGGAAGAAGCCCAAATTCCTATGTAACCATTCTCGGATGCTTTTGTGGTTTCTAACACACCAATAACCCACTGTGTCTTCGCTGCTACATGAATCTCCATCCCCAACCTCTACAGCAAACTGAAGGACCTTGGTAGCACACTGTCCCTCAAACACTGGCATGCTTCTCCTAGGGTTATCTCTAGCAATCCTGGTTTTATCCCTTTCCCCCTTCAAAATTAGTTCAAAGCACTTTCAATGAGCCCTGTTAACTGCTGTGCAAAGATCCTTTTGCTGCTTTGAGACAGGTATACCTGTCTGTTGCCAGCAGGACTGCTGTCATGTAGTCTGACTGATCAAAAGCCCTAAAATTCTGCTGGGGGGGACACCAGGCTCACAGCCAGGTATTGATCTGCTGACTTTTCCTGTGGAAAGAAATCTCACAAACCCTTTTGCACCAGAATAACTTTTGTTTAATCTGCATTTTATTTGTACCCTGAGTGCAGAGCAGGGTAGGAGAAGACTGGCTGCAATGGGAGCAGCACTGTGGCCTTGCTTTGCAAGTTCTCCCAAGGAATTTCTTCCATTTTTGTTTGCCACAACTTGATCTGTGAAAGCGTGTAGTATGTTATTCAAGAGTGGTGAACGTGTTTTGACTAGTTTTTGTGAGGCACTTGGTGTGTTCTTGTATACTCGATAAAAAGTCATTACTGGAGAACGTGCAGGCTCCATTTCCTTAATGCTGTTCTTTTCCGTGGATTAACCTGTGAGCTGAATGTGTTGCATAATGGCTTTTCTGTCATGTGGCTCTTTCACATAATAAACATATTTGCCACATGCTTTGGGAATGCATATTAAATACTATCCAGGTAGCAACTGACAGGAATTTGCGTTCATTTTGGTCTTTCTTTTGATAAAGAAAGAAAGAAATAAATGGCTCTGCAACCTCTGAGATTGGGGTTTTGTTGTTACTGAGTCTGGTACACAAAGGGTTGTTAGTACAGGCTTGGTTTTTTGAGTCAAACTCCCATGCTGATAACGCAGAAATAGTTTGAGGTCTGAAAATACTGCCTGAGTATTTGAAAATAGTTTGTGTGGACACAAAGCTGTTTACAGATCACTCGCTGGCCACCAGCCAGTTTCTCAAGGACAAGGTGGTTTGGATTTTTTTTTCCCCTTTAGAATCACAAATGTACTTGGCAGGTTATCAGAAGATAAAAATGCTGGAAATAGTCTCCTGGTACAAGTCCTCATTTAATTAAAATACGTACAACTTTAGGCTAAATGTGTGTTTTGCATCTTGCAAGCAACTTGGTAAAATATTTCTGAATTCGTTCTTACGTATGGAGTTACAATATAAAACATGGTCCCCATTCTTTTTAAGAATGCCTCCTCTTGTAGTACTCCTGCAGCATACCTGGTGCTCTAGAAAATGTATTTTAACTTCAGCAGTTCCTGCCAGGTAAATTATGACTTCTTAGTCTGTAGTAGTGAGAAGATGTGACTAACTGGAAGTCGCATTGATGATGTTTGTAATAGCTAAAGGAAAGATAATAGAATAGAAGAACAGAATATTCTGAGTTGCAAGAGACCACAAGGATCATTGAAGTGCAACTCCTGATGGCAGTCAGTGTCTCCCCTGAGTAGGAAAAGCAAAAAGCTCAAAACCACACAGTTCCAACCCATCTTTGTTGTGTGGTTTAGCACTGGAGGAGTATTGACAGTTGGACTGGAACCTATTTTTTTAATATAAATAAATAAATGTATATTTAGGAGTTCACTAACTTTTCTTCTTTAATGCTAATGTACTGGAATTTTTTAAAGGCTGTCAATATGAAATCTTTAATTGTAACCACGTTGAAATAAAACTTGTTACACAGCCTGACTTCCCTGCTCTGCTCAGCTGTGTTGTTCTACTGGGATGGTATTCATGGAAAAGGTTCTCCTTCCTCTTGCCCCTCATTAATATTAATCTGTCCAGTACTAGCAGATTTTCCCCATGGAGTGTGTTAGCATCTTCTGGTGCACCTAGACAAAAGGTAGGACTTTCCTCATGGGGGCAGCTGAGCATGACATTGTGTGTGTTGGGCTCCTCCGTGTCCAGTGGGCTGTATCAACAGCAGCAAATCTAAAAACATACTAAAAAGGGAAATAAAAAGCAGCGAAGCCAATTGTTCTTCCTTTTCCCTTCCCCTCCTGCTATGTCTTTTACATTTACAATGAGGTTTTATGCCTTCCATTTAGCTAACTTTAAATTCAAGGAAAAGTTGATTTCTATTTATTACCCTGCTTGCTGCTCTCCAGTAGAATGGTGGGAAGTTCAGGATGGTGCCTCAGGCAGCCAGGCCCTGAAGCAGCATAGCTGGACACATGCTGTCTGTGACTGCTGGATGCTGCCCAGTGAGGGACACTGACCTCTCGCTGCTGCTCTTTTTTGTCAGTAGACCGAATTTCGCAGAGCTGCTCTTTTTTGTCAGTAGACTGAATGCAACAAGGCTGGTAGGGTGTGTGTGAACTTGGTTTTCCTTCTGTACGACTTCTGACAATGCCCCCAGGAGAGTGCAGGCTGCTTATAACAGTGGTGGTGCATGGAGGGGCAAGGACTAACTAGGTTTTGATTATTTTTTTCCCCCACAAAGAAAAGTATGACTCTGTGGCACTTCTGTGTGCTCTATGCCTAAATACATAAATTTGTCGGGGGCATCTTGCCTCCTCTTTCAGAAGGGGTGTGCCCAGCACCGAGGTGGTTTCTCAGCAGCTTCTTGGTGGTGAGTGGAGTGAAACAGGTGCAGAGTTGCCTGGGTATGCAGAGGGCCTTGGTCACAGGTTGTCAATTGCTCCTTTCAGTCAGAAAGCTCAGCTCTGCATGTCCGGGGTGATGAGTTAAATGTCGATATTAATCCATTTAAAAACCAGTCAAACAAAAGAGGAGCAGCCCGAGGCTTTTTTTTGTACAGGCTAATTTTGATGTCACTCTGGAGAAGTGATGGTGAGACTCTGCCCTTTATCTACTGTCTCTCTCAGCTGCAGAGGCACCTGCATTGTTTCAAAGCCCCCTTCCACCCATGTGGGGAGCCGTGGTTGTGATGGTGTGTAGCAAGTACAGGGCTTGCTCTGGTGACCTGTGGTGGTCCCCTTCAACCTGATTAACATTGCCCCTGTGACAGGCTGTGTTATTGGCCATGCCACCAAACCGTGCCTGCTGCTCCTTCAGGCAGTGGCCAATATACAACAGAAAGTGTTTGGTGATGGAAGTGCCTCTGTATCTGTAGAACATGTAATTTTGTATCTAGAAGTAGATGATTTATCATTTTGGTCTAAATTCTTCTCTTAGTGTTCTCCATCTGGCTTATTTTTAATTATAGTTGCCAGAAAGAAATTGTTCTGTATGAAAGATATCATTGCAGGCATCCGAGGAGACAAATTGGTGTTAGAAGGGGTGGATTTAGTGACTGGTAAAGCCATTAAGGTAGGGTGAAGAAGTGGTTTGAATGAGAGCCAGACACAGCCGATTCTAGTTGATATTTCCTAAAGGAAGCCAAATGTTCTCCGAGCCAACCGTGTCCATGTGGGAGGTATGCCTCTACTCTGGTTTAATTATTTTCTTTTGTTTTAATTTGGGAGGTTTTTTGGTGTCTTTTAGTACTGTGCCAACTAAATTACCTAGGCAGGTTTAAAAACAGAAAAAAAATGCAAAGATTAGTAAGGTCCTTCTCTTTTTGAAGAGGGCTGAGGGTGCGGACTCTATTATAAGAGAAAACAAGTGATGGTGCTTTTAGTAAAGGTCCCTAAATGTGGGCATACCATGGTGGTGATGGGAAGAATGGTATGGTGACTTCAAAGAAGGCTCTTGAAGATAGTATTTTCCAGGCTGGGGTCTCAAGCCAGTTACATCAAGTGTCCCTTTAGAAGAAGCATCTAATATGGGGCAGGAAGCTCTGGGTGGCCACCTACAGAGCAGCAAAGCTTGATCCAGCACACGGCTGATGACTGGGGTGTCTGACAGAGTGGCAGCACTCAGCACAACGTATCTTTCAAAAAGGCCTGAAGTTGAGGCCTTGTGGAAAAACACATTGCAGCCTTGTTGCCTGTGTTGCTAGCAGGCCCTAGTTTGTCAGCCTTTCCTGCTCAGTATTTGCGAAGAATAAAAAGGAGGGAAATCTGTAGGCTCCACTTGATAAGAGAGTGTTTGGTGCCATCTGAGCCAGGAAATGTGTAGTCCTGAGGAATCCCAGTTGGCTGAATGGACTGAGATTGGTATGACTGGGTGACGAAGGGCCAGCCATAGTCTTAAACTGAACAGCTGCTGGACCCATTACCCTCCCTTTCCCCTGCAACATCCCCTTCTTTTGCTATCTTTTTAAATCTGTTTCCCAGTCAGATGTCTCAGCAGCTGTGAACTGTAATAGGCATAATTGTCAGGCCTCACTTAGGCAAATCTTTCTAAGGTCCTGTGGGAAATTGGTGTTGTTTTCCAGGTGAATGTGAAGAGAACTGTCTGCCGTTGCAATTCTCTTTCTGTCCTTTCCCATCAGACAAAACAATCTCCGGCTGATCAGTGGGGCAAGGTGGACTGCTGGGCAGGGTGCTGGGAGTCAGCAGAGATGCCTTCTAGCTGAGCTCTGCCGTTGACCTGTTGTGATCCTGGGAAAGTTAGATTGTGGCTTGCTGCCACAGTTTTCCCACCATCTGTTTTTTTTTTTTTTTGCCTTTCCCTTCTCCTGTTTGGGCAATGAGCCGTTTGGGAGAAGGAAATGCCTCTGATAATGTATATACCGCATCTTTCAGAGTGGGAAAGCTACCACAAAACTAGCAATCAAAATGAAAAATCAGTGCATAGAACTATCTTTTTTTCTTCCTAGCAGGTGTAACATCTTTTCACTCTGTCCCTGGAAGAACAAGACTGATAATAACTGTGCATTTTTCTGTGCATTATTTCACAGAATGCAGTACTATGCATGAGTAAATTGCCATTATTATGTCTTCACAGACAGCAAGTGAGCCTATGGATAGCTAAAGCAGGATAGAGAGTATGTTGTTTTCTGTTTTGCTTTCCAGGCATTTGATGTCAAGAGTTAGACAGGGGGAAAACTCAGAGCCCTGTCCTGTCTTTGACTTAAAACAGTGCAAGTCTTTAATAGCTCTGGTTGGTTTGGATTTAGAAATCATCTAACAGGATGATTATTTGTCATGTGTTTCTGCAGTGATTTCCCAGGCTTTTGTACTGGGGTTGTTTGCTCGTTTTTATTGTAGAAGTAGTCTTCATGCCATGTAAACATTATATCTTTTTTACGAATTTATCTCCATCGCTGGAGCCTACAGAATGCTGTATCAGCAGGAACAGCATTATTTTGGTAGACTTTTTGCTTAAGAAGACTTTATACTTAATTATTTGGTTTTGACTGGGGAGGTTGCTTTCACTTTGCCATTGTGTCTTTTTGCCTGTCAGAATGTGTTATGTTTCCTCCACAAGCACTACTTCCATTGCTTTTCACAGGGTAGACCTAATCTTTTTGGGGACTGGAAAGAAGCATCATGTTGAGTCCAAGTTTTTACAATGCAGAGTTGGTTGGTCTGCAACTTTCTGTGTTGGCGAGCGACAAAAAGAGCTCATGGTAAACATGACTTGGAATAATAAGTTATCGTTTATTGCACTGATGTGTGCAACCTAATAGCAGAATATTGCTTCATGGCCTGTTGCCTCAGGCTGGTAGGAGTTGAGAGTCAACTGAATGAGAAGCAAATTGGAAAGCTGTTTAGCATGGGGGCATTGAACAGCACTACTAAGAGGTGGTACTGTGGTGAGTTTTCACTCGATAGCATGTCTAAATCTGGTCTGCTGCTTCTCTGTGCATTGTGGCAGTTGAAACTGAATTAGTAGATTTTTTTTTTTTTCAAATCAGTTGTTCTTTCTACAACTGTCATTATAGAATACTGGGAGCTTAGAGAAGTTTTCCAAAAGACTTAATGGTGTACAGTGTACAGGATAATCCAAGCTTCCAAGTCATAGTCACATATGCTGCTTTCCTTCCTTAATGTGTAATGTTGCCCCATATTCTGCTTCTGTGCCATTTAGCTGGGGACCAAGCTTACAGGAACAGTCTCCCAAAGGCACGTTATTACACAGGCCTGAAACTATGTTAGTAGGAGAATTGCATTACTGTGAAATACACATCTTGGATAATTAAGAGGGGTTGGAAGTAAATGAGCTGATAGGATTCCTTTTGCATTTCATTTGCATAGTTCTTTGATAACATTAAGGCACAAGAAAAAAAAAGCACCATGAAAAACAGCACATAACAGCACTTGCCTTTGAACCTTTCCAGAACAAAAATTTTACAGTAATAATGTGTGCCAAGGAAGAAAGAGGCAAGAAGTAGGTGTATTAACTGACTTGGAGAGTGTGGGCAGGCTTGAAATTTATAATGTTCTACAGATCTTGGCAGTTTACCAAGGATTCCCCTTGTCCCCTCTGCCTTTCAACATGCATAAAGCCCGCTGAGATGAGAAATAAACAGCATATTGCTATCAGACATATGGGATATGCTTAAGTAGTGGATGCAGTTGAAGATCCAGTTAAATGCTGCAGTGTTGCTGTGTTCATGAGAAAAGCTGTAACCTTATGTAAATGAACTTTCTGTCATCTGCACAAGAAGAAACAGGACAAAATTTGGGGCTGATGGTCTCAACTCTATTGACTCCATTTAAAAATGCAATGGTGCAAGTAGCAGTCTTAGAAATATTCTTATGCTTCTTCCTTGGGAGGATAACCAAGTTCTTTAATATGAATAGAACCATGAAATGAGGGAAAGAAAGGTGGGAAGAATACATAAGAAATGACAAGTAGTTTGGAAATTTTGATCAATAAAATCTTAACGTGGTCTAAATGAAGGAAGTGTATTGGTGAACTCATTTCTCTGGGGATGAGCTTACAGTGCTGACGTTTTCTTGTGGCCCCCATGCTGAAACCTGGTAAGAGGCAAACTCACTCCCAGCATGATGTAGCCTTTTCTATCTGTTGCTACTACTATGCAGTGAAACCTCTGCAGCTTCCTCAGTCCTTTGGCTCTGGAGACAGTCATCTTATGCTTAGCAAGATGCGTCTTGGTTGCTGCTGCCTCCATTGCATGTTTCATATCCATACTTAACATTCTGGCCATGGGACAGTTATCTTGTGATCCCCAGCCTCTGATATTTGGCATCTAGCAGTATTTTAAGAAACTGCTGTTTTCAGTTAGCATGGGTTGCGTTTTGCAGTCTTGCAGAGCTTTTTAGATATCCAGATGGTAATTGGCAACAATGCGCCTGGAGAAACAAAGCTGCAAGAACCTCTGCCGTGCCATGGGGATGGGAGATCCCATGATGCCACAAGTCCACACTGCACTAAAGCAGGGGCCTCATTCTGCATGAAAAGTGTTTTCTCAATGGAGTGGTGTTGCTGAGATAGGGTGTCTGTATGGAGCCTTAATGTTTACAGCATTTATGAAGTGTCCTGTGAGTTGGATTTGAATAAATTTTAATCCCAGGAGATTGAGTTCAGAGGGTTTCTCCCATCTATGATTTCTGCAGTTCTTTCTTCATGTTCAATCACTTTGCAATTTAATTATTACTCTTTTTAATGCAGAAAATTTTTTCCAAAGCAAAAGCTGGCTATGAAAATCTGAATATTGGTTTCCAAAATGGGAATGCTTAGCCATTTCATATTATGAGCAAAATTATACAAGCATGCTAATAGTTTGACAAGTCTGTTCTTGAACAGAACTGTTAAGCAGATAAACAACAAACCAAAAACTCAGCTCATGCTTATATGCTGTGCTTGTGATATTTGCTTTCTCCTTTCCTCTGAAAATATTTTTAATGAAAAGAATGTGTCTTCAAAATATCCTTTTACTTCTCTCATATAAATTAATGTCATGCAGGCCTGTCCCCTCACGTTGTAGATGCTTAGAATATAGAGTGCTCCATACATTATGAAAAGGGTATTTGGAGTAATTTTAAACAATATTTTGAAGTGACCATGGTTTAAATTTGGCCTGGGATACTGAGCAGCCCACACTTCCCACACTGCAGTTCACTTGCTTTCAGTCCCTTAGGAGCGTTATGTAGAAGCTTTTCTCATCCCAGAAGAAGCAAAGCGAAACATGAGCAATTGCTGTAGCTGGCCCAGGTTTTCGTAGGGACATTTGTGGAAGCACCATCAGGATCCTGTGAAGCTGCTGGGGAAGGATGGTTGGGCTGATGCACATTAGTCATCCTGAGTGGGCCAGTCTCACAGGAGGAACACTGACTTGAGAAAAGCTGTGAAGCTCTGAAAAATTTCAGGTGTCTCTCTGGAAATAGCAAGCCCACCAGTAGTTTGTAGATTTGAAAAGACAAATAGAGCAAAAATTCCATAAAATATGTGGCATCTTATGGATGTCTTGCTACTTTGCTCTTCTGTGTGCCACATTTTCTGCTTGAGTATATTCTGCCACCATTTTAGCATCTCCACCTTGCTGCAGAGCGAATGGTTAACTGCTTTTTTAAAGAAGTTTCTTTCTTCAGAAGTCCTTAGTGTTGTGAGCTTTTTTCCTGTGAGATGTCCTCGTAACTGTCTTATCTTTAGGGTATTCTTTTTGTGTCTCAAACTGATCATCCCACGTCCTTGGGCCTTCAAGTTCCTTTGACAGACCTGTGGAAAATAGGATCAGAGCTGAGGGCAGTAATTTTTCTGCCTTGGTGTAAACCATTTTCCCCTCCTTCCTTGTGGGATGGTAAATTTTGAGGAGAAGATCACAAGCTTCTGTCATTAGGCAGAGGTCCAGGGTGGGAAATTGGAGTTGGAAATCTCCTGGGCTTGCTGAAAGGCTTTGGTTCAAGAAGTAATAAGGTCAAGGTAAGGTCAGTCTTGGCTACTGCACACATGTTATGACCCTAACTTTGTTTCAAAATCGAAACCAGCTTGAGACCAAGCTGTAAAAAGAAATGCCTGCAGTAAAGAGAGTTTACAGAGCAAGCAAAAGCCTGAGAACAGTAATGTATTTATAGAAAGCATGTGGATTGGTTAGTAAGGGGAGAGTGCAGCACAAAAAGAGTTGTGAAAGAAAGCTGAGGCAGCCAATTCTGCAGCATTTCATCCTTTTGGATGCACCAGCAATGCCTGGCCATTACCTCCATGGAGGCCACCGTAAGATGTGAAGGGGTCAAGATTTCTCTGAAGAGACTAGTGGTTTGGGGTGCTTCCATTCTGGGGTGTCAATCTTGAAAGAATCTGTAACAAGATTAATAAATTAGTCCAGGAAAAAAATGCACTGTTGATGTCCATCAGCTAGAGTGGATGCTACATATGAGTTTCTGCCTAGGAAACTTAGAAATAGGTGAGGAGAAGAATAAAGGAACTGTGACTTTAGTGAAATGTTTTGTTGTGTTTTTATCATTACTTGTGATAAAAGTGATGAAATATAGTGGGCATTCCTCTTGCTGGAGAGCTTGACTGATGCAGACAAGACCTTTTGGGGATGGTGCTTGGAAAGTTATTGGGAGACTGGGCTGTTTGACTAGAAGTCTCGAGGCAAACTGCTGGGTGTTAAGTGGAGAGCTGGAAAATACCAATATAGGGACCATTTCTAAATGCCTGTTTAGGAAAAAAAGTACAAACCAGCTAATTGATGTGTCCCCACTTCATGTAAACATATAGAGGAGAGAAAAAGTTTTTTGTTAGAAGTCAGCTGAGGTGAATTGCAGCCCACCTGGAGTAGGCTGTAGTGCTGGAGGGGCCTGTCGTATCTCCTGCCTCCCAGCCCTGTGACATCCTGCCAGCTGTCTCTGTTCCGACTGCAGAACAAACCAGTTTAATTTCCTGGACTGCAATCCCCTGCCCCACCCTGCAGTTTCTTAACTGTGTTAACTTTCTGCCATTTTAGTGATCTCAATCAGTTTGTCGTATGATACAATGAGTGCCAGAAGGAGCTCAGTGCTCCTGGGAGAAATATGTGACAGGAGGCAGAGGAAGGAAGGGTAGGAGCTCCCTGCTGCAGCAGCTGGGGTCTATGAACTCGGTTCCAGCTGTACTGAGAAACTATCCTTATCATGGAGTAGCTGAAGAGAGATGACATCTTGTTCTTCTCTAGCTATTGTGAGACAAATGAAGAGACCTCTTGCAGGTCTGATGCATCACTTGCAAAAACCTCTCATTTTTTTACTAGTGAAAACCAAAACAAAGAGAAATGTCCTAAGCCCTAAGCATGGGCTAACACCCTAAGCATGCTTACATTTATCTAGTAATATGTCACCCAGGTACCAGGCACTGGTCCATAGAAATAAAATATACAACACATGGCGTTTATCTATTCTGACATGTTAATAGACTATCATTAATGACTATAAGCTTTGCTAAAGTAAACAGAAGGGAAGCTGTGAATATCATGTGAATATCATATTATTATTACATCATAATAATCATTTTAATGTGGAGAAAAAGAAATAGGTTCTGAAATTTGTATAAGAACATTTTAAAAAGAATTTTTTTTTTTTTGCCATCTAGAGTATTTGTTGTTTTTTCCTAGGACATATAAGAAGGGTCTAGCACATCTGGGAAAAATCCAGTGACTGGAACTCTTGTCCAGATATTTTGCTCTGTGTATGCTTGAAGGGATGGGTGAAATGCTGGTGTTGACAGTTCTCTCTCTCTTATTCAGGGTCGACATGTCAAAACGGGTCAGCTGGCGGCCATCAAAGTCATGGACGTTACAGAGGTGAGTAGAGGAACCTTCTGCTTTATTAGCAACATGGGTAAAATTTAATATTTGAGAGATGGTATATGGCTTACCTCACATTTCTATTGAAGGGCATGATTTTTACATGTGAATGTTTGCTCTCTGCTTGCACGACCTGACCTCTCAAACCCATCTGCCCTTTACGAGATTTCTGTTGCTGGGGCCTCTGGCCTTTACAAATTGCTTTGGCCAGTGCCAGGGCATATGAGTGCACACAGCACTCCATTTTCAGAAATTTCTTAGAAGAGGGGAAAAAAATCATATTTCTCACTTTTTGTCTCTTAAATGTATCATCTTGCTTTTACTGAAAAAGAAGGTGAGGACGCTGCTTGATACAGAGGACAGTGTTCTCCTTGGTACATTTGCAGCCTGCAAAGGATATATGTTTATTCAAAGGAATGGGTCCAATAAAGTTCCAAGAAGACTGAAAGCAGAAACATCTGCAGGAATGATGCAGGATTGATGAGCAGATTGCTAGCAGAATTCAGCAATGTAAAGTAGTAGTAGTAGTAACTGACCCACAGGGATTTACTTAGATGGGAAAGAAGGGAAATGAACCCAGCCAAAGAAATAAAAAATATGTGCCTATATTTGAATCCTTAGATGTCTTGCAGTTTATGCTGTTCAAAAAGCAATCAGTTTAAGTCATAAAAAAGATCAAGAAAAGCATGGGTTTGTCCCTGTTGATTCCAGTTGTGTTGTATAGAGTTACATCCACTAATTAACAGAGCTTCAGATTTAAAATCGAATGAGAGCCTCCCATGTGCAATGCTTGACTGATACTGCTGTTCTGTAGAGGTATTGTGCCTTTTCAAACTAAGTGTCTTACTCTTCTGAACTCCTCAATCTTACAGGTATTCAGGTGAAAATTTTGTTAATGCGTGTGCATTATACAGAGCAAGGGGTCTTTGGCAAGACTGGTTATATTAAGCAAAACTCCTGGAAGCGTATTGCTGCAAAATATTTTGTAGTTTGGTGTGTATATAGGTGCAACAAGTAAAAGTGGCCTTGGACACAAGGTCCTACATGAGTGGTAGGGTGTAACAGGTAAATAGGCAGGTGAGGAAGAAAACAAGAAGGCAGGGTTAGGTCAACTGATAGGACTTCAGTCTTATCTCTGAATCTCGTAGTGATCGATGGGCAGTGTGACTGCTGCTCTCTAACTTAAGCTGTTGTGTCTGCCAAGAGCTAGATATTCTTGCTTTGTAAGATGGCCTGATAAAGATCAATTTTCAGCTGAAGTTTGTCAAAGTCTGCCTTCAAGAGGAGGCAATGCTTTTTTTGCTGCAGTTAACAAGCAGAGAAACCAGAGAAAAATGAAGGTGTGTTGACACACAGTGAATGTTCTTTGCAGAGCAAGTGTTTCCATTTGTGCAATGGTTTTACACAGGGCAGCTTGCTGGACTGTGCATGACAAAGGATTCTTCCATAATATTAAGATTGGCTCTAATGCACACTCTTTCTGTTTTTAATATCATGTATAAATCACAAACAGTTGTAATGGAGAGGTTGCACGGCAAAAGGAAAACACTTGAAAAATGCTGTCTAGGTATGGCTAAACTCATGTTGCAGGACACGGCTTAAGTTTTGAAACTTTCTGTAATTTTCATCTGGTTTTGAAAAGCAAGTTGTATATTGGCATGGTCTCTCAAAAACGCAATGCTTTTTGAGGGGATGAAGGGCAGTCAGAGGGAAGAGTTTGGAGATGTTAGTTCCATGCAGCTTAAAAAATCATTGTCTTTCCTACTAGTGGAGCCTCATGTGTTTTGCTTCGAAGTAATGAGCCTGCAGGGGCTAAAAATGTGTAAATTCTTCCAAGTCATGCTAAATCAGCTCCACTTTGTAACACTGGGCATGGGTGATATTGTTGCATGGATCATTTTCTCAGTGGCAGATGTGGCCATAGGATGTTCCTGTCCAGTCTTGCTTGCTGGTTCCTTGCCTGTTTCCCAACACTTGTGCCGACACGACTGCCTGGAGGCCAGATGGTGACCTGGATCAGTGAACAGGCTGCGGTTCCAGTTTAAAAATACCATCACTCCTCTCCTTCCTCTGGTTTATTTATAAACTGGATTGGTTCATTGATCACTGATTAGCACATAATGTTACCAACTGTTGTGTGATTTCTATGAAGAAGGTGGCATGAGACCAGAAAAGAGCTACTGCTGGCCATCAGGGAGAAGGGGCAGTAGCTCAAATTGACATTTCTGCCAGATACAGCCATATCCTTAAGACATGGCTTCAGTTTCTCATGGGATGGTTCATGAACACCTCCTTTTACTGGCAAACAATACATCTCCATCTCCAGTGCAGCTCACCACAACATACAGGGACAATGGGAGGAGAGAACATGGGGACAGAGAGGACAGTGACTGCCACCCTTAGCTCTGTCCCAAAAGAAATGCTGAAGAAACCACAGCCTCAAATTCACCTTCTCTGCCTGCTGTAAGAGCTACAGTTAGATGAACTGCTAATGGTAATACTAACAGTGTCCATGCCCATGGAGAAAGAAGCTTCAGTGGAAACTTTCACAAAACTGAAATTGTGATTTTTCTAATGAGTGGCTGCTTGAAGCTGTAGGTGATTTGTGCCAATGTGCATATTTTATTGGCAGTGTTATGCCTTTCTGCTTAAATTCAAGCAGTACTGTGAGGGATATCTGATTATTTTGACTAACCTGAGTTGAGAACAGACACAGACTTTCTTCTGGGAACCTCTGATCCAGTACTTGCTTTGCCAAATGCTTAACAAATTAGAAAACCTAATGTGTTCACATGCTCTGTGGGCACACCCCAAATTTTCAGACTTCAAGGCCATGATTCTGCAATTCACACATTGCTCAGGATCAGTGAAGTTATGTGAGTTCTGGGCTGTAAAGTTTTTAACACCCAAACAGGTGAGTTGTCAAACTCAGAGTAAAGGCTTTCCTTTAAAAGTTTTTGTTGGCATGAAGAAAATGAGGTAGTATAATCTCTGACTAGAGATATTGGAAGAAACATTATACCTCTGTATTGTACATGGCACTGTGGAAATGCTCTTCATCCTTCTCATCTTTTCTTGTGGTTTTCTCTTTAGATTTTAATTTTGAAAAGGATGGTGGCAATCATGAGAAAAGAGGAGGTGGGCTGAAGCTATCAGCTTGATCTTTGAATATATTATGACTAGTTAGTACTGCTGCCTTAAATGTTGGGGGGGTGTTGATGTGCATAAAACTTTCCTGCCTCTTCTATTTTCCTCCTTTCTAAACAAATTAAGAAAAGACTTAGAAGACTGTATGAATCTTTACAGATCTTTACTTCTACAGCACTAAAGCGAGCACTAAGGGATCTGTAAGACCTAAAGATCTCTAAGTTTTAGTACAGAATGGTGCATATGTAGGTCCTATTTTCACTTTCTGAGGGCGAAGCTACAGTGCATGTAGGCTGAAAAAATTTCACTAGAGTATAGAACAAATAAAACCAAAAACCTCACCAGTCTTCGTCAATGGAAAGCTATTCTAATTCCTTGTTGGAATGAACCCAATGACCGTAAAAGGGGAACAATATGACCTATCATTGTATAGGCACTTTAAAAATTGTTTTAGAAAACGTACATATGTAGGATAACTTTCATGCTGCACATGTGTTGTGGGGAGGCATTATTTGAGAGATTCCTGTAGTCTGTCATTAATCTTTTTATTGTAGGGTCTCTGTTCCTTTTGTGACGTTGTATTGGAGAAGGCAGTGATCAGTCTGTGTTGACCCCTTCCACTCACTGATTGTTAGGTTTCCATAATTGTAAGATTTCCATGACTCTTAAAATTTGGTAGTCACTATTCAGTTAAAGAATCGGTTTTCTTGTGAAGTAAATAACATTTAAAACCTTAGCAAAGCTTACTTGGCAAATCTACCTGCACCCAAGCTGTTAACTTACATTATACCCTAAAAGCTTGACTATGCTTAACTCCTTTTGAAGCTTTCCTTGCAGCTGCACGGTTGTTTCCAGTGTCACTCCTGTGTTCCGCTTCCAGCAATGCTTTTCTCTTTGAAAGCTTTAGTAACTGATTTTTGAGGGAAAAACACAATTGCTTCTCCTCTGTTTGTTATAACCCCTGATGCTGCTGCTTCTTCCTCCTACCTCTTCCCACACACACACTTGGCATCCCTTGGGAAAGTTTTCTGCATGCCTTTTTTAATAGCAGCATTTCTCAGCTCTTGTGCCCAGTGTTTCATGACTTGTCCAGTCTAGTCCGTGTAAACTTATGCTAAGTAAACAACTGAATACTGTATCCTGCTGATTTGTGAAAGAAGCTGGATTGCTTTTAGTGCTTGCCTGTCTTGCTGTTTCTGTACATCCTCTGCAGAAAAATTAACAACCTCAGACCAAAACCTCCAGGCCTGCAGAGAAACATGGCACATCTCCATACCTAGAACAGGAAAGGTTACCTGAATTACTCATTGCCATCTTCCTGACTCTGCTGACTGCTTATTTCTGTTGCAATAGGCAAGTCCCTTTGATTCTTGTGAGTCTCTATCTTATAGCCTACATGGTGTTATAAACTGCAGTCTTCTGGATGAGCTGTCCATAGGACATCCCCAAAGTAGTCTGCAGAAGAACCACAGATAGATAAAAATATGTGTATATTCCCACACAAACTGGCAGACAAAATGAGGGGAAAACAAAATAATAAACACCAAAAGTTTGCCCTAACTATTATCTATGTTCTTTTATTCCCCATGAAGACTGAAAGACAATCCATGGATTTTGATCTGTTTAGAGGGGAAAAAAAATAAAAAGCTGATGGCTCACTCTAGAAGACTGGGAAATGCATATACTTCTGGCCCTGTGCAACAGAACTGGGTCAAGCCAGTCTGGAGAAGCTGAATATGGGCCATCCTTTTAGTGCAGAGATATGAATGCACTGCTTTACCTGGCTTAGTGCAGCTGCCTGATAAAGAAAGTACTTATATTGGTCCATGGCTGTACTTACTGTGAAATCAGCCAAAGCAAACCTGAAGTCAGTAGAGTTACTTAAAGCCTTTGCCGTGTTACTTCTTCTTATGAGTCACTTCTTAATATGAATTGAGAAAATGGATAAGGGATCTAAAAATCCTGATTGTTCCATGGGGAATACTGGCACCCTGCTTGCTTGTCCCTCAAATGTGAGGTTGCTTACTGCTAGTCTGTACAACATTTTGTAGTCTTGGGTTAAACAGTTACCTGGCAAAACAAAGAATCATTCTGTGGAAAAGGAATAAATAGGAAAGGTATTTACGATGTGGATAGCTCTGCTGTCCAGTCTGTCCCGAAGCTGATTAACCTCTGACCTCTTCTAGGGATTAGGTAAAAAATAAAAAGAAAAAAAAAGAAAAAGGCTGCTGGGAACTATCTGTTTCAGTTCAGAGGAAAACAGAGCTGGACAGAGCGGTCCCTTGAGCTGTAACATCTGGTTTGGGAGGAGGTCAAAAGAGCTATGATAGTCTTGCAGATGGTAGGGCAGCCTTTTTTGAGCTGCAGAGCAGTTGTATAATTGACAGTTTCCCTCCTTAATTGAGATCCCTCACCTGCCTTTGCTGCATGCCATTGCCCAGCAGCTTGGCACAGTTCTTTCCCCTGCTTTACCACTGACTTGATGCTGTGAGGTTCAGTCCTGGGTGCTGTCAGGGCCTGCTGCGCTGGCTGACATCTGTGTGGGACCAGGCTCTCCTGCAGCTCTGTGCTGCCTGTTTTTCTGTGAGACCCCAGTTTGGGTCAGCCGGGGGTGGTCCTGTCTGTCTTCAGGGTGATGTGGTGCAAAGGGCCTTGCAGGGGGTGCCAGACACATCACAACACACCTGTCCTTGGGTGGCTGGGCAGTGCTTAGCTTGCCAGCTCATAGTCATAACAGAGTAGAACAACATTTAACTCTAAAGAGCCTTTTGTTCTTACAGTCATACAAGGAACAGTGACTTTATCTCCCAGCATGGCAAATACATTTAACACCTGGCTTGAGTCAGATCTGCAATTTTTGGACATGATCCAAGAAATTTTCTGCAGCAGTGCTGGCACCAGTTTGAATAAAGGGCAAACTTCCACTCTCCTCATCTGAGTACTTAGGTGGTTAGCAAGACTGCTGGGCTACAGAAGGTTATTTGGAAAGGGAAGGATGTCAAGTTTGATGGAGTTGCAAAGAGGAGGTTGAATAGGGAGCTTCACAGGCGGTTTGAGGTCAGGGCAGAAAGCTGTGGCTGTATCAAGAAGGTCGGGAAATTATACTGCTGGAGAGAGCTGGTGTCCAGCACTAAGGCTCTGCATTGCTGTGTCCCAGCGAAGAGCAACTTTGCACTGATACTGTGGATGGGAAAAATGGACAAAGGGGAGAGAAAAAAATGGATGTAAAACATTCAGACATGCACGCTTGTTTCTCTGTCTGCTTTTTTCAACGTATATTTTCTCCTTATACAAGATTTCCACCTGAGTGGAAGACTGTTTGCATGCACAGCCTATCGTCCTTGCAGGTATACTGCTCTATATATTCTAACGTGCTTGTTTTGAAACCTGGACTGTTTCAAGGCTGGAGGAAACGGACGTTTTCCCTTTGCCGTGAAGATCCTTGAGGGCACCATTGGTACCTCACCAGCATGTATTATCTGTCAAAGGCAAAAGAACTTTGGCTGTGAAGGCTTCATGGTGCTCACTTAATAGGATTCCTCTTGTGTGGCTTTTCCACTGAGGCTAGGAGATGGCTTCATACTCAAGGTTGATTGTGGAACACTATATTGAGAAAGTGTAAAGAAAGCTGTATTGTCTCTGCCTTCTCCTCCTCTGTATGTTTATGTCATCTGATGTGGAAGGTGTTTGTCCTGTCTAGAAGAAAATGTTTTGCCAGTACTCTGTAAATCCTAATGTAGTTTAGATAACACAACCTGAATTTATGGCCACTTAAAGGGAACTTTGCTGTAGTTTTGAGCATAGAAGAATCTCCTAGTTTTAGGAAAACAGCTTTAAAATTTTGCCTACCTGGCTGTAAGAGAACCAGATAGCACTCTGCTGTAGCACAACAGATGATGCTCGGGATATACTCCTCAGCTGTGGCACTGAGACCTGCTGCTGCTTGTCAGTATGTGAGAGCTCATGCTTAATAATGGGGCATAATGGAAACAGCTACAGCTGACTTCCATTGGCAGAAGGGCAGGATTGTATATTAAGATTTCTCTGCAAGTCTTGAACTCTTTGGACAAGTCTGGACTTTTTGTTTAAAAATTTCTTCCTTTGGTCTGATGGTGCAACTGCATGGACACACTCAGAAGGAAAGGATAAGTCATTTAGGTGAACTTATTGACATCTGTTACCACCCTTAGGCACTGTTTATCAGTCCAGGTGTTTATCAGGCCAATACTCATGCATTTAGCTCTAATCCTGTGCCTGTTTTCCTTCAGTCCTTAGGCTTGGTTACCTGCAGTCATCTGAAGACCTGCTGTTAAGCATTGACAGAGAAGTCACTAATGACAATGTGATTTCATATGTATATGAATAACTGCTAGCATCTATATATGTCAGGGAAATCTGGACCCTAGTACTAACAGTGGTTGAAGGCTCAGTGTGGGTAGCATGCAGATGCTTTCACAGTTGTGATACTTTACCTACCAGTCATACCTGCACTGACATGCATTTGAGCAATAATAACCTGTGCAAATTCTAGTGATGGAGCATTTCTTCTAAGCTGAGGGGAGTGTTTGTGCAGGTGGCCTTGATCTGTGCGATTTGCCACTGCCTTCCACAGTGCTGAGCTCTGTCTGAGCTGTCTGAGGAGATTCGAGTTCTGATGGGAAACAGAAATGTTTTGTGTGCAGATAATAGCAAAAAGTATGGGGCTGCATTTTATATCATTTCTGTCAGACACGCAGCACAGCTCAATTTACCCCCAGTGAATCAGACATATTATCTGCTGAAAGACAACAAGGCAACCTTGTCAGTGCAGTGTTAGAGCGTGTGTGCTCTTGCCAGTTTGGGCAAAGTAAAACCAACGAGAATTGTGACAGAGCATTGTACCTTCATTTTAGCAAGTTTCCAGGACGAATTTGGCTCTATGGCGTATTCCTCCTGCCTGCATAGGCAAGCAAAAGATCCCAGGTCCAGTATGAACTGCTGTCTTTTGGAGATGCACTTTAAAATCTGGCTTGGGCATTAGGCTCAAAGTCAGGGGAATTAATTCTCTGTTTATGTTAAAGAGGATATATCTGCTTGAAATGTAATCTTTCTTGACTGTGTTTAACTGTAGTTTCATAAACCACACCTGCCAGTGGGCTCCTGTTTTTGCTACAACATTCCGTATTTTTATCTTGACTTCCTAAGGAAATGAGGCTTCTTGGTGATACTGATTATGTCCTGTCTTTTACCAAATAACTTTTGGCTCTGATGGTCAACTTCGGCCAAGTTTAATGAGGAGAAATTCTGAAGATACAGAGTCCTGACAAGTTATGTGAAAACTGGCAGGCTGCATGGAGAATGGGAGGCTGAAATTTATAACCTCTGTTTTGAAAGTGGTAGACAGACCTTAGCCACCCTCCATTATCAGTCAGCTGACCACTGTTTTGCAGTAAATCAGGTGGAGAAAGTAGATTACTTCATTTTTATTTAAGAAAAAAGTTCTGATATTTCACATCTCAAGTGCGTACTGCAGCTATAGGAATGTCTGCAGGGTAGCACGTACAAACTGCTTTCAAGCATTTTTAAAATCTCCCTCTGGTTCTTTCTTTGTGGTTGCACAAATCTGGTATTGTACATTTGAGATTACCCTGTGTGATCTCTCTCCCCTTCTTTCTTAACATGCATATGTATATATAAACATAAACCAGCAATGTTACTTTCCAACATTTAATGAGTCAAAAATGTTTTCTCTAAGTCCCTCGACACTGCTCCTTTTGGGAGACACAGTTTGAATGATTGTGCATGGAGTTGTTGGCTGAAATAGTCTTCAAGCCCAGCTCCTAAATCTGGCAATTATGGTAGCAAGTGCTAATGCTCAAGCACCTGGGAATTCATTATACTCTAAGCTGGTTTGTAACCACGAGAAATGTTGCCCTTGTGCCTAACAGGAAAGTGTTTGTCTCCCACTGTGTCCAATCTCTTAAATATGCAATGGGAAACACACAGCTGAGCTAGTGTTAAAAGAGCCCTGAAGATGCTGTGCAAACTAGTTAGTTAATCAGTGTAGAAGATGCTGTTTGTCTCCAGAGCCTAGAAGTATCTCAAGTCCTTTCCAGCAAGGGTCCTGTGTACATACTTCTAGATATAGAGTAGCCTTTCTGTCAGAGAACACTAAATAAAGTGCAGAGAACACTAAACAGAAGTGGAAAAGTGTTGTCATTAAATTGCAAATATTGGTGCTTCATAATAAGCACACAGTTTATTTTGTTCCCCTGTGTTTGCCGTCTCTCTTAGCATCTTTCTTAGAGCACTGGGAGTCTGACCACGGAGGGACCTTTTTGTTCCGATGTTTCCCTGTTTTGGGAGGGAAACATCATTTTGTTCCTGTTGATTTTTTTTTTTTTTTTTAATGTGAGGCTTTATTTCTTGAATGTTTTGTTCTGAAAGGTGTGCCTGTGAGAAGTGATCAGGTTATCAGCAGAAGTGCTGCTGTTCCTGTATGGGTAGCAAACACATGGGTGTTGTGTTCTGCCTCACATCCACCAGGTAAAATGGTAGTTTATTTACGCAGCACATCACTGGTGCAAAAGATGCGGCGAGAGTTCAACAGCCTGCTCTCTTTTGTACCTCATTCTGTAGGATGATGCGTCTCTCTCTCTGCCTAGTGGAGTGGTCAGTTCCAGAAGTGAGCTCAGCTTTTTGTATGTTGTTTGGTATATGAGGTATTTCTGCAGTGTTTTGCTTCAGCAAGGATATTTTCCACTGTAGCACCTTCTTCCTGAACTGAGTTTTAGTGTTTCATTCTAGAGCTGGTAAGAACTAAGTGGAAATCCTAGTGGAAATACAGCAGCCCGTGGACCTTCAGATAACTATTACCAGGCTGGCAAAGCACCTGGGCTCTGCCTGCAAGAGCAAGAAAGGAGAGCATCCATGATCCCTGAAAATGATTTTCTTATGTGGAATATTTCACCAAATGGAAATGCAGTTGAGCAGAGAGACCATAGTAGGCAGGGAGAGAGAACATTCCTGTGGCTGGCAGCTGGCTGTCTGACCCCCCCTGTGCTAACCTGTCCTCCTGGCCGGGGCTGCAGGCGGACACGCAGCCCTGAGTCACTGCTGTGGAAACAGTGATGCAAAGGCAGCATTTTTAAGGAGGAGTTTATTTGTCTCTTGCACATTTTACTCAGCAGCCTTTTCAGTAGCATTTATTGGTTTTGCTTCTCTGAGCCTGTGGGATAAAACTGTTTTTATAAATGAGTTTGTTGGTTTTCATTCTGAATTCTTCTTTTTGCTTCTGTTACTACACCCCTTTGCAACAATTTTTTTAAATGTAAAGCCTTGCGTCAATTATAAAATGATAGTTGCACTGATTTATAGATCAGAGGGGGCTGCATGATCAAACAAGTCCCCACTCAATTTGAGTCCCTGAGGGATATGTCTGTTCCTATTTCAGAATTGCTGTTGCTCCCCAATTCTGATTAAAAAGTTTGGGAAATGTACCTAGCCTAGTCTTGATTTGCAACACCAATGGTTAGAGTTTGCATTGTTCATGTAAAAGTGGATGGATCAGCATGTAAATGCAAACTCATTCTCTGTGCCTACAAATGTAAACAAACTGCTTGTAGATACAGGAAAGGATTTCTCCCACTGGCAGGAAAGAAAGGAGGAATTGGTTGCATTTTCTATTTGTAAATGTTTAGATGGCATCCTGTTGTGATAGCAGTGCTTTCTCCTGACATAGGTGTCTATGGCTTTTCCCAATTTTCTAGTTACTTCCCCCTTGAGATAAGGTTTTACAATACAACAAAGACAATTCGATGATCGCTGGTACTTCAGGGTCAGCCCTGTCTCTCTTCTCCTCCTTTTCAAGCTCCCTTTGTACCAGCATCTATCTGGTCCCATCCTTCAGAGCTCCATTGACAAACAAGTTGGGGGTTTTTTTGGTGTTTTTTCCCTTTCCCCCCCCTTTTTTTTTTAAATACAAATTAACTTTCTACTGTTTTTGCCCTCCTAAAGCTGGCCAGGGTAGTGGGTGAGAAGGGCCAGGCAGGTCAGGGAGTGGGAAAGGTAGCATCTGGGAGCTGGCCTGCAGCAGCAGCTCCACAAGGTTACAGTCACGAGGCTGCCTGAGGAACCCACGACCATCCCTTTGCAGTGTGAACCCAGAATGAAAGTCAGCTGCAACACCTTTCCAGCATTCTGGCTTCATCTTTCCCGGCCACCTGTGGTGGCTTCTGAGGAACTGTTTGTTGTGCTCCACACCTACAGATTTAGGAATAAAGAATGGAGTGCAAAGGTCTTCTGCAGAGATTCCCCCACCCTCTGATTCCTTCCACTGTGCAACAGTTTTAGTTGCAACTATTTTTAGTCTGCTTGCTTGCCTCAGAAATTACTTCATTTTCTTCTTTGGACCATTTCCATAACATTTATTGTGATTCTGAATTCCAGTGTTCAGGATAATGTCAGAGCAAAGAATCACTGTGTGGCAAGCTCAGTTCGAGTACCAGAGCCAGAAAGCCTGTGCTGAGGATGTGTGATGCCAGCCACCTCCAATCTGGTGACCCATGGGAAACTGGCTTGTCTGAACCACATTTTGGACCATGCCCCATGTTTGCAGGCACAGAACCTAGTTAACCCTGAGTTTAATGGTGCTTTGGTTAGTGAATGGCAAAAGAAAACAACCCTTCAGTGGGCTAATCCAAGTGGCCAAAGTAGGTCTACCTCTGAAAGGCATCTGTTTGCTTTAAATGAAGTTTGTAATCAAAAGCCCAGCCTGCCCTTGCTGTGTGTGCTCCCATTGCTAATTTACTGGATGTCACCCATTCTTCCTCCATATATTAGATAGGATTTAAATCAGCAGTTTTTTTGGCAATAAAGTGGTCTTAAGATATGTAAGGTGTTAGAGCAGAGTTTGTTGTGGGAAACAATGCTAATTTTAACATTGTTGCATATGATACATCTAATGATTTGCCACTTTGACATATAAAAATATCACAGAATCGTAGAATCAGCAAGGTTGGAAGAGGTCTACAAGATCATCCAGTCCAACCCTTGAAACATGGTCATCTTGACCTGGTGTGGCTGATGAGCAGTGACCCCTTATGCAGGTGTTTGTCTGCATTTTTCCCTCCTGATTGCACGCAAAGTGAATACTTCTGTAACTGCTCTGCTTTTGTCCATCACTAGAGGGCTTCAGAGGGAGAAACCTGCTTGCCTTCCACATAATGTCAAGAGCCAGAAGTTTCTTCTGAAACCTGATACACAGCATTGTAACAGAGACAAACTTTGAGTTATACTAGTAGAAGCTTACTGGTGTTCAGCAGTTTTTTGACATCTTCCATTCGGAGAACTTTCATCATTATTTTTTTTTCCTTTTAAACCTTCTCTTTGAATCATGTTTACAAGAAAAATGGTAAAACAAGGCCTTACCTGGCCTTACAGGTGTGAAGTGAGTAGGGCTGGTGGACAGATAATGGTACATAAAGGGTTTTGCAGTGCCCTGCACTTCCCTGATGGTGAAGTGACTGGAACGTACAGGTGTGCGCGGGCATGGGTCTGTTCTCCAGGCCAGCACCTCAATGTTGGCACTGGGGAGAGGTGGCCAAAACTGGGTCACGACTCTTGCATGGCTGTACATGCTGTGGTTCCTGGGGGAAAGTCTCTGCTCACAAACCAAAGGTGTGAGGGAATAAGGAGTGTATTGTGTGAAAGACAACCCTAGCTGGATGTCTTGCTTTGAAGAGGTTTACCAGTGAGTTGGAGAGCTGCCCTCAGCCAAGTCCACTTTCAGTCATGAAGTTTTATAGGTCATGAAAAGCAGCAATGTCCGTTTTTTTCCCTCATGCCTTGCCTTTGTATGCAGCAGCACACATGCACTGCCATCATCCCTTGTGCTTTGGATCAGTGGCTCAGCGTTAGCCCAGGGAGACTTGTGAGTGCCTCCAATTTCTCTCTGTGGTGTGGGAACACTGAAGCACATAATGGCTGCGATTCAAAGACAAATGCTAGCTCTTTGCTGCTGATCACTTTGGCAGAAACCCCCAGATGCTCAGAGACTACAGATGGAGCTGTTTTGGGGAAGAGTTTTTTTGTTTAAAAAAAAAAAAAAAAGAAAGCACACCAGCAATCTTAGAATTTCCCATTCTTATTGTTAGTGATAGTAGTATTAGTATTATGTTTTTCTATCTTTATACTAGCCTCCCTGTTTTTCCTTTTCCTATTCTACACCCCCGACCTCTCACTTTTTAATTCATGCCAGCCAGAGCGCAGCTAAAAGCTTTTCCTAGTGGTGCATTATTTGTTAGTAAATCAGCAAAGACAAGCTTAACCAATTTAACCAGCAATTTTCTTTTGAGTGGGCTTTGGGATTTCTCCATGTCCCTGTTGGAGGGACCAGTTTGCAGGAAACTGCAGGAGAGGAGCCTGCAGCCATGACGGGCTTTGTTCGGATGCCTGTAGTCTGGCAGAAGCTGACCTCCTCAACACATGGTCTTTCACTTAGCTGCTTCTATCCAACTACTGGAGAGGTCCAATTTGCTGTGTGTGGGATTTCTGCTGCTTCCATGCTGCTTGGTAATGTTTCCAGACTGAACAGCGTATCCTTGCCTCGATGGTGGAGCTGGAGCTGGCAGGGTTGCTGCAGCCTGTCCCTTTGTGCATGACTTCATTGTCCCACAGCTCTTCTCTGAGCAAATCCGGTGCCTTGAACCATATCCTCCTGAATTTTGAATCTCTCTCCAAACAATCTAGGTTTCCTCCTTTGGATGTAACTGTGTGTTCCCTCCCCCCCCCCTTTGGCTGGGCTAATTGCTCTTTGTCTGGTTTCAAATCAAGTGTGATTAAGGGAAGGTTTCTTCAAACTGTCACTTCATCGTGTTACCAGACTAGCATAGTAAAAAGTTGTAATATCTGTTGGGGTAAATACCCTGAGCACAGAATTTCGGGCTCTTTCCTGCTCATGAGTCATCTTCCCCTGAGACTCTGTAGTGATAGCATTACTTTTATTTTAACGGAAAAAAGTTCCTGAGAAGATGACCAGTTATTTATCTGAACAAGAGAGGTGATGTTTTTTGTAGTTTTATTTTGTTTTTTTTTAACTGCCAAAATTTATATGTATCCTTAAGGAAGGCACTGCTCGGGCAGGCTGGAGCATAGGAGATGTGGTAGCTATTGGAGGGCGGGGAAACCAAATCAGTACTTTTTCTGAGGGAGATCAGATTATATTATGTATTGGAGGGTTTCAGTAAAACATGTTATGCCTGCTTTTATTTTACAGGCAAGTTGCTGAGTTTCACTTTTTGACAGGGACTTGTGCTGCAGGAGTGAACTATGCCTGTCTGAACTGCCTGCCTGAGAAAAGAGCCCCCAGAGCAGCTCCCAGCAGGCTCACACCCCCACCCCCCTTTTCGTCACCTTTCTCTTTGAAGGTGTATGGTGCCCAGAGAGTGGAATAAACAAAGAAGTGAGTCCCTAGCCACAAGCCTGAAGGAGAGGTGTTTCCCCCCATCTCTGCCTCGGGTTGGGCTGCAGCCTGGATGAGGTGGTGGATGTGCTTCTACCTCTTCCCTGACTGGTGCAGGGCTCTTTCTTTCTGAGTGAAGTGTCCTGGCCTCTTGAGTTTCTCTTACAGACTTTGTGGTTGATATAGGCCCTGTCACAGGAGAGCTTTGGACTGAGTAAAGCTCATTTTCTTCTTATCAGCACCCAGGTGTCGGTGCCTGACTCCCTTGTTCCTGTTTGGACTGCTTTCTGCCTGCTCTGGGTACACATCTGCAGTTTAAGCAGCTATCTGACAATTTAGCATTTTAGCCTCTGCAGCCCCACAGGTCCCCTCTGCTGGTCTTGTGCAGTTGTGACAGACAAGGCAAGGCTGGCAGGTAGGTCTGGCAGGAGGCCTTGCTTTGCAGCATGGGTGCAGGAAGGCAAAGAGCAGCTGAACCTCACTGGGAGCTGGTGTTGGGGTTAGGAAGTGGTCTTCTGTCCCAAAACTCCTGCCAGTGCTCTCAGGGTTTCAGCTCAAGACTGAGAGACTTGTGCTGGAATCTGGGCTGTTTGTTTTTAGACTGGAGGGTGAGATTCCATAGCAGCTCTGATTTTTGAAGTGAAATACTTTTTAATAAATGGTTACCTGTTCACAGCCCAGCAGCAAAACCAAAAGTTTAATGTAGTATTAGGAGCATTTTATATTTTCTCTGGTCCTATTTTCTTGGCTGTTAATCATGGTCTCTTTGTCACCTGCCCAGCTAAGGGTAAATGCAGCTGGGGTGTAATATTATTTGCAAGTATTTGTTGATTTTTATTTATTCTGAAGGAGGCAGAAGGGCTTTTCTTTCCAGGCAGGTAAATAACTAGCTGGCTATCTGCAGCCTTCTTGCTCAGAGAGCAGGAGGGAAGGTAGAGAGGGGACCGTGACACCCCACATAATAGATGGACATGAGCATCTTGTGGCTCTGTTCATTGTTAATTCACTCCTGCAGCACTGCTCAGCTGTGAGGTTCCAGGCGTGCTTGGCAGCACCGACAACAAAAACATCTGGTTCAAGAATATAGCTCCCTTCTGCTGGCAGCTGCATGAAAATGATTTTGTACATTGTGGCATAATGCCAAATGCACTTAACTTGTACGCTAAAGTGCGCAGCCTTTATAAAGCTTTGGCAGTGCAGGGCGATTTTAAATGCTGTGCATAAGTCAGCGTTAATCTACCAAAGAAAATCAAAACGTCAGCAACTGATTTTATAAAGAACTCGCTTATCACGTGTGCCCAGACGTGGCTATACCTCTGTACCTGTCTAACAGCTGTTCCTGTCTGAACAAAAAGGAAAACCCTTTTAGTCACAGCCCTGGTTGTCATGTGCCCTCCGTGAAGGTTTGGCACAAACATGAAGGGAAATTTGCCCCTCTGACATCCCTGAATTCCTCTGTCAGCAGCCGCATTTTTCTGTAACTGATAGAGGCTGTCTGTCTCCCCTATTGTTTTAGAAAGGACCTGGTGTGTGCTGAAGAAAATGTTAACTGTGAATCAAGTAGCTTGTGTGTCTGCTGGTAAATTGTAATTTGAGTGGTGGGACCTGATAATTACAGACATCATCATCTTTTCCGTCAGTTGTAGATCATTCTGTAGTGGATTTCCCTTTTTAAAGAGAGCTGTATTTCTGAGCATGAGTGTATTTTAGAGGTAAAATATAATATCTGTATTCCTTCTTGCTTTGAAAACCCTTAGGGTTTATAAGCGTGGATCTCATCTGTACGTGAACAAGCAAGTTGGAGAGGTCTTTGCTCCAGAAAAGCTCCTCTCAGTGTATATATTTCTAGTTATTTATTTTTTATTTCCACAGAGTAGCTGAGCTTGGTGTTAGGTTTTAGGTTTTGGAAATGCTGCGGAAGAGCAGGGAGGAAAAGAAACCCTGGGTCTCATCTGGCATCAGTCATAGGCCTGAGTTTATACTTTGGAGAAGGAGTGAATTCCTCCCCAAGAAGTAGCAGGTGATTTGAGGACTTGGATAGGGTGTTTCAGTAGTTGTATGCAGGGCTGATGGTGTCACATATACTGACCTGATGTTAATTCTCTGCTCTGTCACTGCTTTGAGGAGCAATTCTCACCAAACCAGAGAAAGAAGGAAGAGAAGGGGGAGATGGTGGCAAAGGGAGGAGGAGCAAGCCTTTGCCCTCCTGCTGGCTTTTAAAGCAGCCTTTGCTTGCAATATTGGTGAAAGAAACCAAAGGTATTTTCTGGGGTATTTTTAAAATTGAAAACGGAATTTGACAAGCCTGTAGGGCTTGGTCCATTCTCCTCCCTTTTCCTCATCCCAGCCACCCACAGTCTGCACAGACAGTATTTATTCACCCTGTTTCTCAAACACAGGATAGTGGGTTGGTGTCGCAGCTTTCTTTGTGATCCTTTCTGTCCCTCATCAGGTGAGAGGAACAGGCGTTTTAACCTTCTGGGTCCTCCCTGTTTGCACCTGGCTTTTTGCATTTGCAGTACTTTCTCTGCATAAGGCAGGGGAGAAAGCTGCAGATTACTGACAGAGGCTGAGCAATGACTAATATTGGACCGGAGGCACTGAAGTGTTTAACCTTTAGGCAAAGATTAACTGAAATCAAAACTTGTAAGGACTTGTGCACTCACACTGTGTCATTCAATCATGTTGGTAAGACACATGTACAGATCGGATGATTCCTTTTATTCCTGCGTAATTTACATATTTTGGCTGCTTCACAAAAGAAACCTTGTGTTGAATAAGTCAGATCATGATCTCACACAAGTCCTTGCTTACAAGAAGTTTTTTGGAAGCTGTAGCATAGCCCAAAATTTCGAGTTTTCCTTTTGTGGGTGTAAAACAGAGCATAGGTTACCGGCTGCACTAAAAACGGGCATTAAGCGTGCATATTGCTTCCTAAGCCCGTGTATTACCTTCGACGTTTGTGTATGTGATGGCTGTCTGTTTGATGTTGTTTCATCTGGCAGTTGTACCTCAGAGAGACGTAGACTACTTTAGAAAAGAAGCATTAAATCTGTTTCTTCGTAGTAGTGGGCTAAGTGAAGTATGCCACTTTATAGAAGTGGATTGCGGGGTTGCAGAGAAAATGACGTGATTTTGTTTTCGAGGCTTTTCTTAGTACTCATTTTCTGACAAAATACAGGGCTTTGTTAGTGTTGCAGATGGAGTTTTAAATATTTGGAAGGAAAAATTACAGCACTCACAACATTTTAATAGGAAGAGTTTCCTTAATTAAAGCCTAGAGGACTTAGGGAATGTGGACAGCTGAGGGATTAGCAATATGCTACAAAGTTCCTCTTGCACATACCAGTAGATTTGGGTTCAGAAGCCAAAGTCCATAATAAATTTGTAGTCTTCCAGCAGCTGTTTGCTGGCTTTAACCATTGATGCTGCTAGTAACCAAAGCCTGGATTCATTCTATTGAATTTTAGGCACACAGGGGTTGTGCTGAAGGCTAGAATGTAGGTGACCTGGGCATCTACAATTTAGCATGGGGGGAAAGGTGCCTGTGAGGGGACAGGTCTGTCCACCTGAGGTGGTGTTCATCCTATAGAGGGGTAAAAATCACTGGTGGGACTCTGTCTCCTAGAAGCGTGAGATACCTGCTTTGAGGCTACCAGCTACTCGCTGCTGGCAGTTGTGGTGGTGCTTGTTTGTGCTCCCCAGTTTTGGTTTGGATGGATTTTTTGTTTTGTTTGTTTAGTTGGTTGGGGGTTTTTTAAATTTTATTTTTTAATGTATGATTGATTTTGGAATACTGTTGCCAGGCTGCCCCCTCTGCTTTGCAAACCTATCTATTTGCTTTTGGCCTATATAATGTAAGGTACTGAGCTGTGCCAAGCCCTTCATCACTGTTAGGCAAAGAAATGGTGGCATGTGATGGAGTTGCTGAGTTTCTCTTGTAAGCTGTTTCTCCAGTCCCATCTCTTTTTGATAAAGGATCCTATATGAAACAACCTCAGGGAAAGCCAAAATGGGATTACTTTTCCTTCCTCTTACTTGTTCTGTTCCTGTTCGGGTGTGCATCATGATAGCTTTCGTGTTTGTTATCCCAAACTGTTGGGATATTTTATGTCTTTTAGCATTTGGGTTTCATTCCATGTATGAAATGAAAGAGGTGTTGTAAATAAATTCCTCTTCCCTTTTCGCCTACAGGGCTTGTTGGTCATTGTGGGTGTGGGCCTGTATACTGAATGAATCTGTCCTGTGAGGGAATTAGTGTGTTCATGTAATTGTAGGTTTTCATGATGTATGTAGTAGAAGGACATTAGCATTATGTTAGAACTGCTATTTTTAAGGTATTTTACCTTCTCAGCTTACATTTCTTCTTGAGTGTCACAACCCCCCTACTCCTCACACACCAGTGCATAGGAAATCTGTGGTGCATAGGAAATCTGCTTTCAGTCATTTCAACCTTTTGTTTTCTCTCCTCTCTCAGATGTTTGCCTTCTCCCCTCCTCTGAGTTTAAAGCTTTGTCTCAAACCAGAACTTCAGTTTCTTGTTGAATCTCTCCAGCTACATGAAACCTGCAGGACTTGGGAGCCTTTTCCACCTCCCATGTCCAAACTGTGACCCAGCACTGTCTGGACTGCACACGAAGGGAGGAACCCATGTGTTGATCCCCTTTGGGAAGGAGATCTGCCTTCCAGGTGGGAGCAACGGAGCTTCATATTGCCCAGGGGAAAGCAGGGACAAGGCAGTGGGCAAATGCCTCCCTTGTCTCTGTCACCCCCAGAGATGCTGCTTTCCTTGGCATCAAATGCACACTGAGATTGAAAGCAGAAAAGCTGTTCAACTTTTTGGCATTGTACATTAGTCTATTTTCTCTCCAGCATCTACATCTCCTCATATTGTCTGAGCCTGGAACTTTGTGTAAAGGAGATTGCTATAATTTCTTTCACACACAAGCTTACTTTTCATATCTGCTAGCAAGGGCTTGTTCAGATTACAAGAAATCTGAGACTGGATGTAGAATTGTATAGCAACAGGCATTTTTAGTGTGAATAATAGTGATGTAAGTAGGGTACTAAACATTCCCTTTTTTATGAGAGCTCTGAAGATGTCAGTATAAGGCTAGCTTGTTGCATAACCTGTAAATAATTTAGGCTTGATGAGGATGGACAGTTGAATTGTATCTAGGACAAACATGCAATCTGAGCAGGAAACTCTTTTAAGTAATCATATCTACGATTGAGGGACTAGTGTTGGAAATGGTTGAAGGGATTTGCCCTGAGGAGGTTTCTCTCCTGGTTGTCTTCGGAAAAAGCCTGTGGCATCCTGGGGTTTTACCGAGGGAGGTCAGCAGTGGTGCAGTTTCTTTGCCTTCAGAGCAGCTCATTGAATGACCAGCAAAAGCACTGGAGGCACATCAGGCAAGAAAGAAAATATTGTCAGAGTGACTGGCAGAGGAGGTGGTTTGCAGGGAGACAATAGACAAGTATTGTTTTCACGTGGTTTTTGGCTCCTTCCTGCCTGCACGTGATTCCATCTCCCATGCCTGCACAATGCTGCTACACAGGCTCCTTCAGGCAGTGCTGGGACCCTGCTGAAGAGCTCGCCCTCCCTCATGCCTTTGTCCAGTTAATTTAGCTGTCGCTTTATGGCTGCAGCCTCAGTGATGGCACTGCTGTGAGCAACTTGGCTCATTTTCGCCCTTGTTTCAAATGGTGCCTTTAGCATGCAGTAGAGAGGGTGTTGTGCCAAGGGGAGACAAAGCAGCTTCTGTTTTGTGTGTGTTTGGAAGTGTGTTCCTCACCTGCTTGATGAAATGTTGCCACTGAAGGTAACCGAACGTGGTCATAAGGACAGCACTGTTCTGCCAGCCAGTCTTCACAAAACTAAGGTTTTTTTGACCCTTGAAAAAACTTCACAGCCGTCTTCTGCAATTACTCTGCCTGAGCAGTGTTGCCGGTTTGCTGTTTCTGGCAGCATGGCTCTGTGCTGACAGCGTCAGCAGCTCGGAGGCTGGTGGGCAGCTCACAGTGACAGGATGGGTAAAACCCGTGAAGGGCTTGCTCTGCTTGGGCTGCATTTGTGAACAAGGGGCAAACTCTGAGAGGCACCCTCAGTAGCATTTGGGGGGGGCGGGGCGATGCTCGCCACCTGTGCCACTGCTTGCTGGGTGTCTAGTTTCCTTTTGTGTCACTGAGTGTGTGGCATGATAGATGCCTTTTCTTAAGAGTGAACAGTCTGAAGGCCTTTGAAAAAGTCTGTGTTAGGAAAGGACTTGAACGACAGTGCAGAGAAATTAATGTGCTGATGCCAAGGTGGGGAGAGTCTGTGGGTAAGGGGTCTGTGAAAAAGAGACCTTGCATATGAAGTGAAACAGGCACAGAGAGTGCTGGGAGCGAGAAGGTAACAGAGAGAGACAGAAGGGAAATAAACTTGCATGAGGTCTTTAGCTTGAGGGTGACAATGCTCAAAGTCTTGTAAAAGACTCTGAAGAAATGGGATGTAATAAGAAAGTTGGACGCTCTTGTATGTTAAGATTTAGGAGGAACTGTATACGGACTTGATAAGTGTTTACTGCAGCTCTCAATTAAAGTATTTTCTTTAGACTTTCCCTCCCAAGAAAACTGTGTTTGATTTTCCTCTTAAAAACTATTTTATGTCATATTCCCAATTCCAACACGCCATTGTGATGTTGGAGAGGATCGCGTTTTTCCACATTGCACTCTCCACACTGCAAGCTGCTCTGCTTTATACAAACTTCCTACCTTGGCAGTCACTGGCAGGGACTTACCCGGCACTTGAAGTATCATTGCTCTTGTGGTTTGGTTCCTCCCAAAATTACGATCTCCTTCCTTGCGTGGAGGCAGCACCACAGCTCCCAGTTCAAGTACAGTGCTATGTGCAATATTGGCCCAACTTTCCTTGCCAAAATATCTCCCTCGTGTGTGAGAACTTTATTAACAACTGTATATATTATGGATTCCAGCAGCAGAAAAGGTCACTTATTGTGCTAGGCACTATTCAGACTTTCCCTGTCCTGGACAGATTGTGCTCTGAATGGATGCCGGCCAGGTCTGGTGTGCGAGGAGTTAGGGGGGTTGTGACACTCAAGCAGAAAGGTGGTTTGCGAAAGTTAGTTGTGATTTATTGAGGAAGACTTTTCTTTGTGGTTTTGGTGTCTTTTAGGAGTTTTTTGGGTTTTTTTGCTTTTTTTATATGGGTAGAGGGCAGAAATGAAAAGTGAGAAGAAGCTGAAAAGAAAATAAACTGGGTTTCTTGTGAGTTTCTCCTGTTTTTCTTTAACTTTTGTGTCAGAGGCACATAGTGAAAGAAAGGGCAAATCGTCGTCATTTTGGTGCCTCTGAAGGCAAACTGGTCTCCTCTCCACCACTCTGGGGGTCTGTGGATTAGAAGTCCCTTTTCCCTCCCAGCCCTGGGCTGGGTTGTTTGGGCTGAGGCTGCTGCCTGCCACTCTACACAGGTCCCAACTCTCCTGTGATCTCCTGTGATTCCCAAATTCCACAAGTTACCACTGGAGCTCATGTTCCTCCACAGCTCAGCTTACTCTGAAACTCCAGGCAGAGCATTGCCAGCTGCCATTTTCCAGGGAGGGCAGCCTCCTGGGTATAGGCAGGCAGAGCTTTGTCATCAGCATTGGGAAAGCAAATGAAAACACCTTTGCTAGTGTGTTTGGCTTTCCACTGTTTGGTCATGATATTCATTCTTAAAACCCTTGGTTGTGGCTTAAAATGACTGGGTGCCATTTGTATGGGGAGAGCTGAGATTTGTCACTGTCTCATTTCTTAAATCAAAAAGCAAAGTTACTGAAGGGACCAATTTGTATTCCACTTCATACTGATTTAGAGCAGCATATAAATCATCTGGCGGGGTAGGTATACTTGCTCTTGCCTTTATCACAGAACATTGTCTTGCTTTATCCTTGCTGGACTGTGTTTTCTCATTTGCATTTGTCCTCATCATATTACTAGGGTAAATAAAATCTTCTGAAATTGTCCTGAGTTTCTTTTCCTTGAGCAGTGCCAATCCCTTAAGAGGGCAGAATCAACAACTGGCAAAGAGCAGTGGTCAGACAGGTCTTCCACCTGGGGGAGTTTGAATGGAAAGTCACCACTTACATGCCCTAGGACGTGTCTTTTCTCTATGCTTAGGTGGCTTGTATTTTTTTTAATTTTAAAATTCAGCTCCTGAAATAATTTCATTGTGCTATAGAGTTTGTACTTCCCCCTTCCTTCCTGAAATGTGTTTCTCAGAGACAGATTCTCGTAGGGGTCTCACAGCAGTTTTAATGCTGGAACATGTCAGAACTGTTGTGCTTAGTCTCCTGAGGCATCTAGGCAAATGATGTTTAGAGAAGTATATAGAAACACAACAGACATGATGTGATTTTTCTTTTCCTTTGGTTATGTTCTCCCTGCTTCTGATACTTCTAGAGCTTAATTCTCTTCTTTTCCATCCCTACACAACGAAGTGTAGCAAATGTCCAGCGAAGTGTTTCTGCGTTCCTCATCTTCTAAAAATTTGTGTAAATAAACAGAATTTTCTTCCAATAATGATGTGGAGAGTGGGGTGTTACCTTTGGAAAACATGATGAAGTGGAATAATCGAGCTGTCCAGGTTAATCTTCCATATATGGATCTATTCTAGTAGCTTTTATTTGACTGGGAGTTACTTCCATGGCAACCACGGTCAGATACTTAAAACATTAGCTACTTAAATCATCACAATTTTGTAAATGTTGATGTAATGAAAATAAGAAGTCATTGATTTGCCATCTGCATGCAGAAAAACCTGTACTGATATTTAGCGTGCAGTGATGAATGGAAGGATAAGTGGTGTTGAGATTTTGTGCTATAGCCATAAGCAAGCTGATCAGGTGCCGCTGGGTGGCATGCTGAGAGGTAACATGACTGATTTTATTTTTACTGTGCTAGTTCAAATGATCAGAAATATCTTAGTGTACATAGGTGGATTTCTATGCTGGCATCGTATGTGGGTTTTAATCTTACAGGCAAAATTATTTTGATCGAAGAGCGTTGCAGTTAGAAATCCCTAGGAATGCTGACATGTCCATTTAATCTCTGAAGGGAAACACATGGAAAGGGAGAGGAAAGCTGCTCCAAGCTTGATCCAACCACGTGAGTCTTGTGAAAGTATAGCTTGCTGAAAAAATTACTGGTAGTCAGACGTGCTGTCACAAACAGCAAATGTAGAAGTATAAAACACACCAGCCCAATCACAGGGGAGACAAAGAAGGTTTCAATTGGGAGTTTGTATCCACAGATAATGGCTTAAAGTGGTAATTAATGCCAGCTGCATAAAATCACTAGGAAGGACTCACCAGCTGCCTCTCCAAGAAAAAAGAATGTACTTTTGTATTACTTCATGAGAATGACAGTCTCTTGCCTCAACCAATTTTAATTTTCTCCTTTTGTGATACCAGTGCCTCTGTAAATGAAGGGACTGTTAGTGGTGCAGTGCATGTGTTGTCGGGAGGAGGTGAGGGACTTTCACTTTCTGAGGCTGGCTCACATGTCCAGATCCCAGGACGGCTGCCAAAACACCTCGCTCCGTGCAGGAGAATCCCTTCTGCAGGCTGCAGCATACCCTCCTTGAGGCATGTGTGTCCATAAGGAGACCTGTGTGGAAATGGTCTTATCCAGTGAGATTTTTGGGTGGGATTCATGTCATCCTGGTGCAAGACATCTGCAAGAGTGGTGTCTGCATCTTTGCTAATGACCTCACCCTCCTTTTGTAGTTAGCAGGGAGAAGTAAAAACACCAGTAGGGCGCACATTGTTTGGCCTCTTTCAGATGTCCACATGGGAATGAAATGAGCTGCACCCTGGAAAAAACCCCCACTCCTGAATCTGGAACAGAACACCTTTGGTCTGGCCAGTCTTTTTTTTTTTAAAAATTTCGGGGGGTTTTTAAAATATTCCACCAGTTGCTGTACTTCAGTTGTGCTGCAGCCTTCTCTGTGCTGATTAATCCTCATGATAGTTCCTGTCGCCACAAAGTCTTCAGGACTCATTGCCAGGGAGTTATCGATCCGCACTAAGTAAGTGGAGTCCTCCAGAGTCTGGCAAGAATTACCAAATCCATTTATTTTTGTAGACTAGATTTTGGACTGGATTGATCTGTAGGTGAGATGCTATTTGTGTTGTGGACAAATGCTCCAGGGTGGCTGAAATAGAAGTGTAGGACCATTATTAGCCTTAGTTAAGGTTGATGCTTGGGGTTGCTGGAGGCCATTGAGCAGGTGCTGTGACACAACCTTAGTGAAAAGCTGAAAGAGCAGTAACTGCCTGCAGTCTGCTGGGTCTGCGTGTGCCTTTTTTGTTGTTTGTTCCTCAGTGTTTTTGGTGGGGTTGTTTGGTTGGTTGCTTGGTTTGTTGGGTATTTTGGTGGGATTTTGATTATTTTACTTTTCAGAAATAGATCCTAAGTATTATCATTTTGGCTGCTGTTACAATAGATAAACATGGACAACCTTTAGGACATCCTGCCCATTGTATTGTAAAAGCTATTGCGTTCATGTGCTGAGGGTAGGAAATAATTTTTATCTAAAAAGTCCATTCAAAATAGCAGATTAATCCAATTATACATATTAACCTATCAGCAATTAAGTCCCAAACTGTTAAGTTTAACAAAGCTATCACAGTTTTTTCCCTAAATACACAATTCAGAGGTTCAGCTTAGTAGTTCCCAGTATAATAAGCATGTATTCTTCTTCTCTTTTTTTTTTTTCTTTTTGCATATGGTCTAAATAAATAGAAAATTATGCAACAGCAAGGACAACAGAAGCAGCTAAGGAAGCACCAAGTTAGCTTTTGGCTCAAAAAGCTGTTCTGACAACGCTTTCTCCCAGGGCTGCTGTTCACTGGGAACTTTGATTTACAAGATTGTTTTACTATTTTGTTCAGTGTTCCAGAAATACACAGTATTTTACTTCAAAGATGCATCATGAGAAGATATAAGAATAGTTTATCCCTAGTGCATTTTGGGAATTCTGTCATAATAGTTTACGACTAAGCGTTGCATCCTACTATCAGAATATTTGAAAGAATTGCTTGCTTTGTAGCATAGAGTAGCTTCTTTTACTCAAGCTGTGTGTATCAGTGTGTATAAACAGTTAACATGTAGTTAGTATTAACATCTGTATATGTCATGAATAGGATATTTGATTGCTAGCATGGTACAAATTGCAAGGAAGTTTAAGGCTTAAAATTTTATCATGCAATCAGCTTTGGCATCACAGGATAATCAAAATATGTGCTACCATTCCCATCAGCCAGCAGCCCTAGGGAACAGAAGTTTTGGGTTCTTCCTGGAATTAATTTAGGGTAGACATCTTCTGCCTGGGTATCTAAGGATAGAAAATTGTGGAGAAAATAAAGATTGTGCCTAAAGGGGTATCCATCTGCCTTTTCATTTGGTGCCTCGATAGGTGCTTGAAGAAGACTCCTACTGTCTTTGGTATGGGAAGGGAGAGCTGGGGGTGGGATGGCATCTGCTCCTTCTTCTGTATCTGCTGGCTGCCTGCTCAGACACCACCTCAAAGCATGTGGATCCTTCCATGCAACATGTCCTACTGTCACTTCAGAAACAAATTGTGGGTGTTTTTAAGGAGGAGTTTCATAGTGTTACCTGTTCTGTCTCTTTAAAGGGGTGACGTCCCTTCACCTGAGCTGCTCTCTTTTTGGCATCTGGCTGAAGCAGGGGGAGCTGTGGGAAATCCTTCCTCTGCCTTTGTGTCCCAGCATCCTGTTTACTGCCCGGGCTCCTGGCCTGTTCTTTCTGATGCACTTGCTCTTCCTCCACAGAGACAGATGGAGGAGGAGGAAACTTGTGCATGAGGCCAATGCTTTGTCCTTGCAGTGAGGGGAATTCCTGATCTCCACCTCTGCTTTCCTGTGCCAGTCCCGTGCTGGCACTGAAATGGGAACCTGCTTCAGCAGCTGGCTGCATGGAGCTGCTGTCTGGCAGTTAAATAGAACTGGTTGCAATTTTCAAAATTAAAGGAGAAAAAATGAGGAAGATGTAAATAATACTCCTCTATCATAAATACACAGATTTTTCCGGGTTTCTAGTTCTCTGGGTTACATACAATAAAAACCTGCTAGCTATGTATTTGCTTATGGTATTATAAGCACAGGGTTTTTGGAACAGATTATGTCCTGCTCCATCATTGGGTCAAGTCCAGTGCATCCTTCGTTTGCTTTTTTGCACTGCTGAAAACATGGGAAAGTAAAGACCTATTTTAGACCATCTCAATAAACAGTTTTAGGATGGGTTTCCTGAGCATGATGCTGGTAAAAATTAAACTTAAAAAAACCTACTTGTGTGAAAGTGAAGGATAAATAAATAATACATGTGGTATATTAAACATATGGGGGTTTGTTTTATTTTTTTTTCCAAAGGATGAAGAAGAAGAAATCAAACTGGAGATTAATATGCTAAAGAAATATTCTCATCATAGAAATATTGCAACTTATTATGGTGCTTTCATTAAGAAAAGTCCTCCAGGACATGATGACCAACTGTGGGTAAGCAGATATTTTTCAAACATGTTCATAAGTCTTTCCCTATTGGATGTAGTTTGAGGATGACAGGAATACCATGTTATGGAAAGACAAACTAATAGAATTTGGTGCTTGCCTGAACAGATAGATAAGTGAATCACATAGACTAATCACACATTCTTAAGAGGATGGCTGAACCAAAGCGTGCTATAAGCAGTGGATTTGTTCTTAAAGTAACTTTTTTTCCCCACTTCCCTGATGGATAGTAGCATGTTTCTTGGGAACAAGACAGCTGAGCTGAGCAGTAAGAATATGTGACTGTAAAAAGAAAGCTCCACTTGAGAATTGTACCTATTACATTTCCCATCCCACCTCATCTACACCCTCTAGAGGACTGAAGTTTGGGTTTGAAATGGCAGGATATAGTCATCAGTGCATGTTCTTCCATAAATAAATGGGAGTTAAAGGATAAGATGTGTTGCAATGGTGTGATCAGTTTGATTCCTTCAGTATTGGATGTGCTCTTACTGCTAATGCCTTTTGCGTAGCTGAGCAAATCCAGATTCCCAGCATTAAATTACAGTGATTAAATCAGTCCTTGAAAATGCGGTAACTGATATGAGACATATTCCATATATGTCTGACACACATTGAAGACATTTGCTTGAATCCATTTTCCAGGCAGATATGTAAAAAAAAATTCTATTCTCTGCTTCACGAGGGTTTCCCAAATCAATGCTGCAACCTGATTGTTTGGCTTTGCTAAACAGCTGAGAACTGTGTTTAATGTTGGTTGTACACTGATATTTGTTTTTCAGCTTGTTATGGAGTTTTGTGGAGCAGGCTCTATCACAGACCTTGTGAAGAACACGAAAGGGAATACTCTGAAAGAAGACTGGATAGCATATATCTCCAGAGAGATTCTCCGGGTAAGGAAAATAGTCTGTTCCACACAGAAAGTCTTAAAAGACATAGCCTAGCTTGAGGTTCTGCAAGAAGCTGTTTCTGATCAATCCCATTAGCCATTTCATCACTTGAAGAGCGTATAGAAGCAGATAGATGTCTCCTCCACATCATTTAACTGGGTGTGAGTTGTACTGTATATTGTAACAGCAACCTTGCAGAAAATAGCAGTTTTTAGTCATGAGAAGCCAGCAGAAGAGCCAGTGACCTTACCTATTGTAGAAGCTGTGAAACAGTGTCCACAAGACCTGAGGCTGAAACGGTGTTGTAGCACAGTAGGGTATGAAATGGAATTTTCCGAATGTGCTTGCAGCTGTCTTTCTCTGCTCCTAATCAAACCTATGGAGGAAGGGAGTTGTTGGCTCGGGCCAGCAGTCAGGACTTCTGTGCTGTGATGTGCTCTCATATTGTATATTCCTGCAGTCTGTCTAGAGCAAGCAGCTATATTATGTGTGGCTGTGCGGTGCTAGCAGATGGCGCTGCAAAAGTTTTTCGGGAATAGGGCTGCAACTTACCATTTTTTTCAAAAATTGAAACTTTAACTAGTTACTCTTAATATTTAATTTTCAGTTGGTACAGTTTAAGTGCTTTTTGAATTGGCATTTGTTTGCTGCACTAAGTGAATCTGATATGGTTTTCTCATGCTTCTTTGTAAAACAAATTACCTCCTACCCATACCACTACACAGTACGTTCAGTTGCCTAATCGTAAATGAAGTTCTGAAGGGCTTTATGTTAAAGGAAACCAACACTGGCTCTTGCATAAATCAATGCTGCTGTTGTCTGTGTTATATGTTTGCTTTGCCTCGGCAATTTTTAGGATGAGGATGAAGGGAGACATATGATTCTGGTCTCTTGCTCTAATTCCAAACGCTAGAAGAGAGTCCAGCTGCTGGCATTTGGGCTGGCACATTTTAAGTTGTCTACAATGGAGAAGTTGTATTTCAAATCAAATGGATAGCACGCTTTAATATGGGGAAAGCTAACTTCTGCAGGACTGGTCATATGCTTGATTTGAGAGCTCTGTGGCCTTGGAGGTATTCCATGCTATATTGGATTCATTCTAGGTTCTCCTTAGGTAAAGCAGTCAAACGCTTGCTGAGAAGAGGGAAAAAAATTTATTTACCTCAGAAAAGAGTTAGGGAAAGCTATTTTCTCATTCCAGGGAAAGATGTGCTGAAGGAGCCTTAATTACTGGCCAGCGGGAACTGGAATATCTGGAAAAAAAGGAACGCTAAACTCACATTGCTATGAGACATTGCAAAACCTGATTTGACACAAGAGTTTGTCAGAGATGGAGGAGGTTGTGTAACACAAAGTTAAAATGAGCTAAAGGGCCGAAGATTGGTTTAGGCGGAGACACAGGTGTGAAGATCAACCCAGTGGATCCTCGTGTGGTTGGAGGAGTCTGAGGACTGCAGGAAAATGATGTGCCCCTCTGTCTCCTCCCAACCCTTTGCAAACCCAAATGTGTTTTTTCAGTAAGGTTCGATGGTACTCTGGAGAGAACAGACGATTATCTCTTTGGCTGGGTCAGAGTAGCAGAAGGCTTTAAAAAGTATGCTGTGTGAAGCTGTGGAAAAGCCTTCATTCCTGTGAAAAATAAGACCACACTTAACATTAGCAGTCAGTGAAGAGTTTTGGGGACATCAGCCCCCTTGATTTGCTTATGATGTGTGGAGAGAAGTTGTGGATGGTGGGTTTTTTGTCACACTCATTAATTGTTTTAAAAAAAGAAAATAGCCTGGTGGTTATGTAGGCAAACTGGTAAATGATCATTTAATGAAGAACATGTGTTAGGAAATACTTCTCTACAGCAACCACTACTCTCTTAACCTCTTGCAGCTGTAAAGTTTCTATTTCTTTATTTTTCATAAAAAATTAAAAGCCTGTGAGAGCAACAAGAATAGGCAAGACGATCCCACTAGAGACTGCAATTTTCCAAGCAGAAAACTGAGGAGAAACCAAAATACAGGCAGTTGCTAAGAGGGTTGCGTGTTCTCCCAATTACATTAGAGAGTAAAATGCAACATATGTCTTTCTCAGCCCTCCCTCCACATGGCTAACGCTTTGGGGCATGCATCCAGGTGCTGTCTCAACAAAAAGCACCGTATGCCAGGAGGTTTTGTTTCCTTTGGAAAGTATAATGCTTACGCTTTTTAAAATTTTTTTTCCTCTTCTTTTCTTTTGCATTTTTTTTCCTGAGGAAGAATTATCTGGCTTCATGTGTATGGAGGCTAGAGAAGAGAACTGCAGCTTTACAGCAGAGCATTTCTTTGTCATCTGTCATCCCTTGCCCTCAAACATGACTGCCAGTCCATCATCATCCCACTCCTTCTCAGGGGTGCATATATGCATATTGATACTGCATCCTTTTTCTTTCCACCTCCCTTCCCCAGACTAAATTCTGTGTGACCCTGTGCATGTCAGATGTCAGTGATGTGCACTGATGCTGATGTCATTTACAGTGTAAGTGCACGGAGACTTTCTGGGAGCTGAACTTCCTTCACAGGACAGCGGAGAGGTGTTTGCACAGTGCAGATGTTGGGCTGTATTTATGTACAGTGTGTGCATAACCTGGGGCCTTTGTCTCTGGGTGGTGTGCTGCTACAAGGCTGCTGTGGGTCCCATTGCACCCAGTTGCTGAGTAAGAGCACAAGACCCAGTGCTGTGAGCTCTGGGGCTGCTGGGTATGGGTAGTCTGTTGCTAAGCCAAGAGCCTAACTCGAAACATCCTCTCCTTCCTCTCTTCTCCTTAATGCAGGGGTTGGCACATCTTCATGCCCATCATGTGATTCACAGGGATATCAAAGGGCAAAATGTGCTGTTAACAGAGAACGCAGAAGTGAAACTTGGTAAGTAGGCACACATGTCCACTTCCTCATTCATTCAGCCTTTGGCTTTATAATGTTCTGAAATTAATTTCATCATTTAAGAGCCCCACAACATGTTTTCTAGCATGAATACTCTGTAACTGCTTCCCTGTGGATTGACAGCCTGCATATATTTCCTCCTGCTTTGGGAGGATGAAGCAGGTTGTTGTTGAATTTTGTCAGAAGATGTTGACTTTCATGCCAGAGAATCAGTGATGGGATCATTTTGTTTACCCTGCTGAGCTTGAGTTTGTTCTAATTCCCTTTATTCTGGACTTGGGAAGTGACAGGAGTCTCTCTTGTATTTGGCTTTCATTAAAATAGCACCTGCTGTTCACGTTCTGGACACAAAAATATGATCTGGACAGCACTCTCAAGGGAACTGTAGCATCGAGTTCAAAACACAGTTCCAGCTCTGGCATGCCTGCCGAAAACTGTGCTCATCTCTGACCTCTTCTCTCCCTGCCAAGTGGACATACTCTTTTTTATTTCCTCTCTAATTTGTCTCTTTCAGTTTATTGCACATGTTAACCTTCTGCGTTTGTATCACGCTACACTCACCACCTTTTTTTCGTTAAATATAGAGCCATGCTGAAGCCCTCCCACCCAGCCCACATCCCTTCTGTTTTGCATTACACCTTCCTGCAGCACAAGGCATGGGAAGATGTCCCGGCTGCTGGAGGAGGAAGCTCTCAGGAGAGCTTTCCTTTGTTTGGTCCAAAATGGAGCACAGTAGCTTCCAAACCATTGCTCCCACTGAGCTTGTCTACACCAGTTTGTCAGTGTTGCTCGGATGACGGATGCAGTGAAGCTGACACAGGCTGCTACTGGTATAGAAGGACATATAGTACTGGTTGTCAGCAGGGAGAACTGAAGGGTGGAAAACACCCTTGTAATATAATTGCCTTGCATCTTTTTCACAATGTGTGTGCATGTGTGCTCAAAGTTAGCGCTCCTTGAGTAATCCTCGTCTTTTGCTCCCACTGATGCTATTGCTCTGTCATCAAAGCAGAGACCAATTCCCTGAACAACAGATCGTTTTTTTTTAGAGCAGAAAAAGTGGTGAGCCAAAAGGGAGGTTCAGAAAGGTGTTTATGAATGCAGTTTTCCCACAGCATGAGAGGTACCTTTGGGAAGTGGCTCTTTCTGTATAGGCAAAGGTGCTTGGCTTCACCATGTGGGAAGGGAATAGCACTTTCTCAGCCTCCCAAGCAGTATTTTTTGCAACTGTGCTCTCCCTTCTGTCCAGGCAGACCAGTGAGAGGTACAGGAGAGATGGTTGTATGCTGCTGTGTTCCCTGACACTTGTGGCCCAAGCACATTGTGTGTGAACCACAAGGGCTTATTTGCCTCAGGATTAATCATTGTATTTTTCCTCAGCATAGTCCTCCTACGTGGAACATCTACAGGGTTTTGTTTCCAAATCACTTTATGAAAGTAATCACTGCATTATTTTTCCCCTCTTATTTTATTTTATTCTTTTCCCACCCACAGTGGATTTTGGTGTGAGTGCTCAGCTGGACAGAACAGTTGGCAGGAGAAACACTTTTATTGGGACTCCATACTGGATGGCTCCAGAAGTTATTGCCTGTGATGAAAATCCAGATGCTACGTATGATTATAGAGTAAGAGAGTCCTGTTCAAAGAAAAAAAAACAAAACAAACATTTGCAGTATAAATGTCCATGAATGATGCCAGTTTTTGAGACTTCTTATGCTTTGTAGGAGTAATAACTATTTTGTATAGTTACATTCTTATTATGGGAGTACAAGGTATAGATACTGTCAAATTGTGATCTTTAACAGTTGCTGTTGGTTGTATTATCGTATCTTTGAGACATAAGGAATACAGGACTTCAGGATGCTGTATGTGCTTAGAGAAGGCCAAGAAGAGTTTAACTGGAAATGCTTGTGTTCTCAATTTGTGTAATGGTTGTACATTAAATTGTGTTAGACTCCATCCCAGTTATTGTAGTAACCCAGAACAATACATTTTAGGTGTTGCCTTAAATAGAACCACTCTCTGGAGAGCCAATGAAGTACAGAAAGAGCTCTTAAAACTATTAGTTTTTTCAGGATACATATACAAGTTGATAAAAATTTATCCATCACAACATTTCTTAACAAAGATCATTCTTTACATTGTTTGGTGCAAAGCAAAGATGTAATTACTGCAAAACTGTAATTGTCTTGATGGTATTTGCTCTACCCTTTAAGAATATGAAGCATATGTATTTAAAGTTAAATTTTTCTAGTGAAAGCATAGTGTAATCTTAAAAGTTGTTCTCAGCTGACTTTAATGAGAGCACAAACAAAGAAAAAAATGTGAAAGTATGCTTTTTTAGAAATATTTGCCTGGACTAATGCAGTGTTCCAAATTTTAACCAAGGGCAACAACAATATCAGAAAGTCAGGGATTAAGGTCCTAGAGATTAATATCAGTTATATCACTTAATTATATCAATTTGCTCAGGCTGATAATGTTGTTAGCTATCGGTATGTTTGTGTATGTCTAAATCTGTTTAAAAACCGAGATTATTTGAATCAGTGTTTTTGTACCTTTTGACTGAGAATGATCAGATTGGTCCTATTTCTCGTGATTTAATGTTTTATATCTATCATCCCACTGTACTAAAGATAATGCTTTATATCTTTGCAGGTGGAGTTATTAGTAAGGGAGGTTTGCTATTAAATGATCTAATAAAATAGAAAAACTCCCTGTAATATTTGTAAAGCAGTAGTGATGTGAAAAACAATTCCTCCTGCTTCTGAAAACACCTGTTGATTGTTACTAGTGGAGCCTATAAGGCACTCTTTCCCAAAAATTTCATGTTTGAAAGATTCTGTAAGGTCACAAGGTTGTGCAGTTTAGCTTAAATGGCTGAATTGGACCACGAGAAAAGATTGCCTTGCTGTGTCTGAAAATACAATTGTTGGAAATGCTTTTCTGCTTGCAGTACATGAAGAGCTTATTTGCTCATTACTTTTAAGTAATTTGAAATAAACACAGCACTATTATGGCCAGACAGGACAACTACTTTGCTCAAGAACAGCTCTTTCACAGCAGCCTCCTCCAGCACTTTGCCCATTAAGCCGTGTCAGTCTCTGAAGCTGGTTCCTTGCCAGAATCTTCCATCTTTTGCCTGTGTTTGACCTTCCTGGCTCTTGTTCAGGCTCTCCCTAGTCAGAGGTGCTGGCCAGAGGTGGTACCTTGAAAGGCTCCTGCTGAAGGACTTTTGTTCTATAAAGCTAAGAAGGTAGGGGGGGAGTGTTGCCTTTGGCTGCAAACAATGTCTTTGGCACAGACAGAGGTGAAGTAAATGTTGTGAATCTCTGCCTTTTCAGTGGTGTTGGTGACTAATTCACCTCTCTTGTTTAACACAGACCAGTATTTTCCTTCTGTTCCTTCTTGTTGTTTACGTACCTGAAGAACCCTTTCTTGTAGTTTTTAATATCTCTGGCCACTTTAAATTTGAGCTAAGCTTTTGTGTTTATAACTATATCTCTACACACCCTGGCAATACCCTTGGTCAGTCCTTTTTAAATAAGAAAGTATTGGAAACTGTTGTTTCACAGGCTTAAATATCTGGCAAATGTATTTTCCATTGTCATAATGTGAATATATTTTTATGTGTTATTAGAAAGGGTTGTTTGCTCACTCTGTAAGAATAGGTGCTTGTATTTCTGCATATACATATGTATTATGTGAAAAGAGGGATTTTATTATACTGTTACAAGAAAAAAGTAGCTTGTATTATTTAAATAGCCATGGTATTTGGTTTCAGCCTCACCTACAGGGCCTCTCTAAATAGTACTCTCTTACTGTCTGAATGGGCAAATCCACCTACTAACATATGGTCTTTCTCTTTTTATGCAGAGTGACCTTTGGTCATGCGGCATTACAGCCATAGAGATGGCAGAAGGAGCTCCCCGTAAGTGAAATGTGTGCTTCTCCAGGGGGCTGATTAAGACTGAGACATATACTTGGGTGATGCTGGTTGTAATCTAAGCCTAGTTTTGAGGTTTCTGAAAGTTTCCTCATGTTATTTCTGTTCTCTTTGGTTTTGCCTGCTCTATAAATATAAAATCCTGTAAATAGCAATGCTTTTGATAAAGATAGGATTGTGTTTAAGCACTACAGTGCAGACTGCAGTAATTTAATTTCTATAGTAGGAATATTTGGAAGCTAATCGAGTGTCTGACTTCCTTCCTATGGCTAGAATATTGTGTTTTGGAGTTGCGTCCCAATTTGTCTATGGCCTGGCCTGGAATACTGAAACCTCAGCTGGGGAGAGGGTCAGTGGGGCCTTGAGGAAACAGACTTTAATGAAAAGCACATCTGTAGCAATTGTTTCTGTGTTGACTTTGTGTCGGTCTGGATAATGCTAACATTGCTTCTCTTTTTGTTTCCACTCGTCAGCGGGTGGTGTTGGTCTTCCTTAGCAGTGTAAATCCATCTTCAACACAAAGCACTGAACTTAAGTATCCTTAAGCAGGGATCATTGTCACTTCATATGATATTTTTTGAGAGGGGAATCGGAAACCAAAAATGCACAACTTTCTAATAGGTTCTTTTCCTTTCACACAGTTCTTTTGGAATATCAAGGCAGCAGATATATGTGAGGAGGACAGAAACATTTGAAAAGAAAAGAAGTTAGGCATGATATTTTGGCTTTTAATGATAATTTTTATGAAAATTGCAAATTTTGAACTTGCAAATATGCTTACCCTCACCTTCAGTTGGAGCTCTGTATTTAAAAAATAATAACTTAAGGTACTTAAGAGTAAGTTAATTTTTTTTACACATAGAAAACTACCACCACACCAGAGCCCAACTGGAAACATCTGTCTTTGAAATAATCATGTTGAAATAAAGTACTGATATTTCCCGGCAAAAAAATGGTCATTTCATTATAGTTGCTGTCTGATTTTTGTTGTTGTTGACTTTAATGTAAGATTTATAAATCAAATCACAGTGCTCTTGTGTTGATTCATGTTTTAGGAAGTCTGATGGTTGGTTTTGGGTTTTTTCCCCCTTCCTAATTCATGTACATTTGCATGAATGCCCTTGTGAGAGCTGCTCCCAGGACACTTCAACCAGTGCTGTATGAAGTGTTTGAACTACCCCATGACCTCCTTTTTGCCATACCTTTTAGTTCATTGCATTGGGTTGCCTGGATGGCTTTCAATTAAAAGCTGTGTCTGTGGGCTTTGTAAGCCTAGAATTGGACAACAATTTTTTTTTATTTCCAAACCTAAGCAGAGTTTGACCCCTCTTTGTGTAAATGCACAAGAGGGTCATTTCAGAAGTAAGCAAAAATCCAATGTAAATGCTGAACAGCTCTTGTCCTCTGGCATGTAGGCCCTACCTCCTCCTCCAGTGGCAGCTGAAGAGTCCATCTTTAAGGTTGGTGTTCTGCTGGGATTGCAGACATCCAAGGGGCTTCTTTGTCAAGATTGTGGCCCCTTATTTTTGAATCCAGAATTCACTTTACATCAATTTGTTTCTCCTGAATTTCCATTGTGTGGAAAATGTCAGCTCTTCCTGCAGTGATCACTCAGGCTGAGACTGATGGTACAAGAGGTCAAACACAGGAAGATGGTTAAAACAGAAGATTTGCTCCTAGTGATCTTTTTTGGTCAACCTCTCTCCCTGCTCCCTTATTTTCCTGTTTGCTATGCTTATGGGACAGGAGGAAACGCTGTTGGGCAGAATTCCTGGGCTCCCACTAAATGTCCACTGAAAGCAACAGAACTTCTTTTGACAAAAGTTATGGGCTTGCATTTCGGTTCTGCAGGGAATCCTTTTTTGTGATACAGACCCTCTCGTGCTTTAAAACTTTCATGCCTTGAAGTAAAGAAAATACCTAAGTCGGGAGAGTAGAAGCGAGGCATCCTCCACAGTGGGAGCAAAGGGCAGGTGGAGGGAAGATTTTATGAAACAGTAACTGTCATTCTTCCCTTCTGCCATCATCATCTCCCAATGTTTTATTGACTGGAAAGTCAATAAAAAAGTTAGATGACTTGTGGCTAGAGGAGGGCCATGCTCAGATGTTCCCATCATGGTTAATTCTGAAGGTTAATCCGTGCTTCTGTCTCCTCTTTTTTGGGCTACCCTTGGCACACTGAGCTGTGGAACTCTTGTAATTTTGGGCTAATTCCATTTAGCTGTGTTGCTGTCTGCACCTGCTGCATGTACATTTGGGATGGTGGAAATGATTGTGGAAGCTGAAGTCATGGTATTGACAGAGAGCAACTAAACCGGTGTCTGTATATCTCTGTTTGGTTTTGTTTTCTTCCCTTCAGCACTTTGTGACATGCATCCCATGAGAGCTCTCTTTCTGATACCCAGGAACCCCCCACCACGGTTAAAATCCAAGAAATGGTATGTATTAGTTACATCTTGCTTGAAGCATTTTGTAGCATGATGTTTTCTTGTGTCACGTACAGTTTTGTGACCGCTTCCGCAGAACTACAAAGCAATTTAAGGTAGCAAAAATCGCTCTGTTATCTTTTGTGCCACTGAACCAAAGCATGAAATAAAATTCATGCGTTGTTTAGTTCTGTTTGTCTCAGAGAAATTTTATCTGGAATTGTGTGTGAAAATTGCTTCTTGACAGAGCAGAATCTGTATTAAGGTGACAAATGAATCGATATTTTAAAAAATAAACTCCTGCAGCACTCTTAATATACACTATGTTTTCTCAGATGTATCATAACACAGAAACAGAACAGTACTATAGCGTTCTAGTTGCTAAATAGAAAGGAGCTATTAAAACTAATGAAGGCTTTTACTATAATTATTGTAAATGGTTGGAATTGAGTGCATGCTTCTTGCCAACTGAGCAGAATCCATTAGTATCGGAGGATTTCCTCCCAGTTACTGGTTACAACTGGCACATATGAAAAAAAATACTCCCTAGAAAGAGGTTTCTTATAGATTGAATGTGATCACAGGATGCTGTGATCCTGTCAAAATAATGAAGTGGTTTGACTGCCAGTTCAGTATCAGCATAGTATAAACTTGGCTTGCTTGCTGGGATTGATCTTTACCTGGATTGACTTATTTATGCACTTGTACTGTTAAGGGGTGCTCCCTCTCGTATTTCCCTTCTACATGTATTAAAGGAATAGAGATGCATATACAGTATTTGCATAAGCCTTTCATTAACCTTTTTATGTAAAATAATAACACTTAAGGTGTGAGGAATAAAAAATCTAAACAACCAAGTAACCTTGAATTCAGCCTTTTTGATTACAGTAGGAAAGTGAACTGATGGATGGAAATCATTGTTTTCACACTTAACCATGTAGTGGAGATGTTTGCTCTCCAAGCACTGGCGCAGGTTGAGAGTACCTACCAATTACAAAGTGACTCTGATCAAAACCGGTGCTGTTGTGACTCAACTGTTCTGATAGTGTGCTCAGGGGCAGGTTATGAGAAAATGGGCCAAGTGATGAAAAAATCGTAGAATCATCATAGAATGATTGGGTCGGAAGTGACGTTAAAGATCATCTAGGTCCAAACCCTGCCATTGACAGGGATGCCACCCATGAGTTCAGGTAGCTCAGGACCACATCCAATCTGGCCTTGAACACTTCCAGGGATGGGGCATCCACAGCTTCTCTGGGCAGCCTGTTCCAGTGCCTCACTGCAGTTTTGAATATTTCCAATATTGTCATTTTGTAAGATGGCTTGTTGGTGACTTCTTAGTGGAGACGTCTTTCGAGAGTTCAAATGAAGTGCAAATTTAGGAAGGTGGTGCTTAGCTAACTCCTGTACCCTGTCACTATGATGTGTGTAGTTCACACTCTTAAATTGTGTCAGAGAGAATTTGACCCCAGGTGCATGAACAGACAACACTGATCAACATCCACCTGTTGTTCTGTAAGAATTTTTTTGTGTGACTCTTCAGGTAAAAAATAAAATAATCTTAAATTCTAGCAGACCTAACTAGGTGAGCCCAGGTGCATACAAGAGCAGTGAGGTGCTGCATGTGTTGGTAGTGGCAGACGCAGTTCTTCTGACTTCTGGCATGGCTGTCTGTAGCAGACGTTCCCTTAGATAGCATGGGCAGGTGAAGGCATACCAGAGCTGCCCTGCCTCTACTCCAAGCAAGCTGGAATTCTATCCAGTTCTGATCAAGAAGTAGCAGAGCTGGGTTTGCATGATTTACCTTCGCTAATAGATCCTGACTTTCAGAGTAATTATCCCTGTGAAAGAGGGCACATTACTATGAGGCTGTGCCTAAGCGCTGCAGGTATGTTCATGTTACCCTGTGTCCCTGCAGCCCTGTGCCCATTATGCTCAGCTTAGCTGGAACACACTCAACTTTGTTTAGGAGGTACACTTGCAGGCAGCACTTGTACTGTCCTCTGAGATGTGATGCTCTCTGAGGAAAGGAATTAGACTTTGAAGAAGAACATAACAAATGTTTCAGTTGAGTTTTACCTGTCACTTTGTTTTGTTTTTTCCTTCCTGCTTTCTCAGGTCAAAAAAGTTTTTCAGCTTTATAGAAGGTTGTCTAGTGAAGAATTACATGCAGCGACCTTCTACAGAACAACTGTTGAAACATCCCTTTATACGTGACCAACCAAATGAAAGGCAAGTCCGAATCCAGCTTAAAGACCATATAGACAGGACCAGAAAGAAGAGAGGAGAGAAAGGTATGCAGCTTATAAAAATCAAGTATTTCAACTTGTCAAAAATACATATTTTTGTCCTGCTTTGCATTCTAAATCCTCACCCCTAGAAAAGCTCCAAACAACCCAAGTCCTTAAAAGGTTCTTTTTTAATTCATAATTTGACTATCAGCAGGCTTCTGTGTTGTTCTGTCCTTTACAGAGGAAGTATCAATTTCAAGTGCTGTATTTTCCGATACATTGAGTTTACTCACTTCTGGGCCACTGCCTCTTCCATCCATACAAGTGTTAAATGGTATTTTTGAGGATATTGGCATATACGCATTTCCCATTTTTGATCGGCAGTTGTTTCATTTCCTGAAACAGTGCCATAAATCAGACTTGCATGAAATAACCCATCACAAGAGCTATGAAGCTAGTGTTTGGGGTAGCCTTTTCTCTTTATTCAGGTGCTGCTGAGGTGTCTTGTCTTACATATGAAACCTGGTGTCATTCAGGGAACTTGCTGGAAGTCTTCTGTGCTCCTTTACAAGTCTGGGAAGATGGGGTTGTATATATAGAATGAGTTCTAGGGTCTGTGATAGATCTTTTCACTGAAGGGGACAGGAAATGGTTCACTGAGGTGCTACTGCAACCCTCCACTGTCCTAAAATTAAAGATAAGTACTACCTAGGCCTTTGTTTCTTTCCTGTTAGATGAGACGGAGTATGAATATAGTGGAAGTGAGGAAGAAGAGGAGGAAGTGCCTGAACAAGAAGGAGAGCCAAGGTAATAACTGCTTTTGGGATGGCTCAGGGCAGTCCATGCCAAGTAAGTCTAAAGGTCTGTGATTATAAATCAGGAGCAAGCTAAATTTCTCTCTTATTAAGTGAATGCATAAGCCACACAAACCACCCAAAAAGTTTGAATACCTATGCCGTGACTGGTAAAGGCTTTAAAACTCCCCCTCCTATGGCTTAGAACCAACAAGCTCTGGATGGAGGGAGATTTATGGCAAATACGATTGATCAGGGTCTCCACAATGTCAGCATTGGTCCTTATTTTACTTGGCCTCATTTCGCACCTTCCACTGAGAGCATGTATTTAACATGCACCCAGTGTCTTTGCTTTGAAAGAAACAAGATAAAACTTTAACATCATGATATATTTTATTAAATATTTTAATAAAAATTTCCTGCTTGGAAAAGGTATGTAATGGCTCATCAGGCTCTTTTGTACTGGAGGCTTTAACTTCCTCTTGTTGCAGTTCCATTGTCAATGTGCCTGGAGAATCAACCCTCCGACGTGATTTCCTGAGACTGCAGCAGGAAAACAAGGAACGGTCTGAGGCCCTTCGGAGACAGCAGCTGCTGCAGGAGCAGCAGCTCCGTGAACAGGAGGAGTACAAGAGGCAGCTGCTGGCAGAGAGGCAAAAGCGCATCGAGCAGCAGAAGGAGCAAAGGAGGCGGCTAGAAGAGGTAGAAACAGGAGACTGGAGTCTGTGGGGCAGAAGCCCTTCTTCCACTTGTGTTTACCATTTCTACGCCCATTTAAAAAGAGTTCCCTGTAGCCCCAGCACATCTCAGGAAAGAAAGCAGCATGTGAAAATCCAACTGCAAACATAGAGCAAAGCACTTAAATCCATCACTGGCTACTTGAATATAAGCTGTCTTCCCAAGCATTTGAATATCCAGCAGCTCCACTGGAGGCAACAAGAGCCAGAGCTGGGTTGTTTGAAGGTGTTTTGTGTGGGAAGGCTGTGTCTTGGTCTCTGTTTAGACTTTAGGTAGCTGTAGAGAACAGGAGACATTAATTATTACCAGGTGAATTTTTTTTTCAAGAGTATTTCTGGGGAGTATGGGGGGCTATAACATGTCTCAAATTTCCCTTTAAAGCTTTCTCAAACATTTGTTTGGCATTTATTCTTGTAGGTAGAAACCTATTTTTTAATGTAAAACTCTCTCATGCGTATTAGCTTAATGACTAAAAGCCACCTAGATCATAGAATCATAGAATGATTTGGATTGGAAGGGGCCTTTAAAGGTACATTTATAAATATGTTTTATAAATCAGTGTTAAAATTATAATTCTGCAAGAACTGCAAATATATAAACCATCTTTTTGTGATACAGTAAGGAGGCAATTTCTATATACTACTGGAAGATAAAATGAATGTACATGTTCAGTATTGTTCTGTCATACTTTTCACCTCCTAAAGTCTCATGTGCATTTATATATATGTATGTAGATGGAATATGCAGTGTGAGCTTCGGAGGTAGGAGGATTTCAAAACAGCTCTTTAGGGCAGAGCTGGGTATGACACAGAGCTGAAGTGAAACCAATCTTCTGGCTCTTCAGGAAGTACAGGGTCAAATTCCAGTCGTCCTTAAATGACCTCTTGCTTGCATCTCTGTTTCAACCGTTCACTTAGCAATGATGGAAAAACTACACCCAGTCTGGTTTTCCAAATTCTGGTAATGTTTAATGAGGACGCAACCAGGACCAAATGTTGATTTGCATCCCATGATGCGTTTGCGTAACAAATAATACAAAGTTCCAAATAGCTTTCCAGGTCACATTATGCTCCTTATCCCTCTTTTTCAGTGTGCAAATGAGTTTAGTGCTTCCGTAAGGAGAGATTGGTAGCTAAGATTCAGCCACACATGAATCCAGGAGAAGAGGCAAGGGGGAGGCATATAAACTCCATTTCTCTTCTGTTTCTTCCCCACCCTTCTAAGAATGCCAAGATAAACATCGTAGCACTTCCAAGTGTTTTAGACTCTGTAGCAATTTTGTGGGGGGAGCAACTAATAAAAAAAGACACTAGAAAAATATGAAAATAAAATATTGATATTGACAAAGGTGGGCAAAAGTTGAGATACTGTTTAGCCTCTCAAATTTTTCTTAGTGTGGGAGTCAATGGTTTCACTTAAATGCCACTTTAATCTCTAAGGTTCTGCAGGCAGTATTTTTTTGTTGAAGAAGAGGATTACAATTAAATTATCTAGGTCATTTAACTTTAGTAATGAGTGCAACTCTTAAAATCTAGATTTTCTTTTTAAAAGAAAAAGTTTCCACTGCTGCTAGTAGTGGAAACAAAGCAGTGCACTGTTCTCCTTGCATGGATTGAACTTTTTGGGGAAGTTGCAGATATCATAACTTAATGAGCAACTAAAAAGAAAAGACAATTACCTGGAAGTTGTGTTTAATCAGTCCTGCTTTTTAAAATACAAAACAAAACTGACAGCTTCCACATCCACAAGACAGCACATAACTGAATATGGTTGCACAATAAACCATGTAAAATTTTTAAGATATAAGTTTTTTACCTTGTATTGATCTGTAACCTCTGCCTGGTTCCCCTGGAGGCATAAATATGAATGATGAGTTATAACGGTTTCCTTTTGCAGGTGAAGGAGTGGGCATATTGTTCTTAAAGTGAATTAAAAAAGGCCTCACATTTAGCTTTCACAAAAAAAACCATTTAGTTTGTTGGATCTTGTGTTGGAAAAATGTATGATCCCAAGTGATTTTTAACAAAATAGCAGCCAAAACAAGCTCTTTCATATGGGGGAAGGGTGGTAGACATATATTTAGATAAACATCAGTGTTGTGACACAATTGAAGGCCAAAATATTGGAATGTTGTCACTTTGTCCTCAACTCACTCCCCCTGTTTTGATGAAGCCAGTAAACAATGAAGAGCTTGGTAATGGGAGTTAAGATTAGTGTCAGGCGTCGAGTCTCAGGGCTTCCATAGCTTTGTTGATATTTTTACCAAGCCTTGCTTTCTTGTAATTTTTTTCTTGTGTAAAGTAAGTTTATGTTTGCATATACCCAGTTAATCTTCTTTGTTAGAATTTTATGTATTAGATAATCTTCCTGGACAAGTTGCATATACTTCCCCCCCTCCCTGCTTTCTATATTAAAATTGAGGGCTTGTTCTTACAATGCTGGCACAGAGCCTAGACAGTTTTGACCGAGACTGTAACAGGAACGGTGTTTAGGACATCTGCCAAAACTGTAATTCTCAGCAGTATTAGAGAAAAGATTACTTTTTAAAAGGCATATAGGTGACTTCTAAAACTTGTTGTTGCAGGAACCTTATAATTTGTGTGTTCCTGAGAAGGTGAAAATGATATGAGGTCAAAGTATAGGAAAGGACCTGAGACATTTTGGGATGGGTATTATTTGTCCTACGCTCAACCTTCCTTTAAGAGTCATATAAAGACTATCAACTGAAATGTTTCTACACCATTGCACGCAACATGAGGAACAAACAAGAGGAGCTCAAAGTTTTGACCCGGTCCCATAAATTTGACATCAATGGCATAAGTGAAACCTGATGGGATGAGTCCTATGACTGGAGTGCCCCGTTGGACAGTTACAGGCTCTTCAGGAGGGATATGCAGGGCAGAAGAGGCGGAGGGATGACACTGTATGTTATAGAAGGGTTAGAATGTATGGAGCTCACAGTTGGCAATGGAACAGTTGAGAGCCTCTGGGTAATAATCAAGGGGCAAACAAATGCGGATGTCATCGTGGGAGTCTGCTATAGGCCTCCCAGCCAGGACGCTGACAAATTATTCTTTGAGGAACTAAGGACACTTCCAAGTGAACTACCCTTGTCCTTATGGGGGATTTCAACTTACCAGAAGTTAACTGGGATCATCACACAGATGGTAGAACCCAGGCCAGAAGATTCCTAAAAACCTGGATGACGACTTACGGAACAGATCCTAAGGGAGCCGACTTGGAAAGATGCCCTACTTGATCTACTGCGTGTCAACAGAGTGCATCTTGTGAGCGAAGTTGAGATTGGTGGCCACAGTGACTATGAAGCAACTGAGTTTAAAATCTCTGTTGGCAGGAGGACAAGTGCCAGCAACACCTCAACTCTGAGCATGAGGAGAGCAGACTTCAGACTGCTCAGGGAATTAGTAAGTAAAGTCCCCCGGCAAAATGTTTTTGCAGGTGCTGGGGTCCGTCAGTGCTGGTCGGTTTACCTCCTAAGGGCACAGGAGCAGCAATTCCCGAATGTTGCAAGTCAAGCAGGTGAGGCAGAAGGCCGGCTTGACTGAACAGGGATATTCTCTGGAAATAAAGCAAAAAAGGAAGGTTTATGCCCAGTGGAAGCAAGGTGAAGTGACATGGGAAGAACACACAGATGCTTCTTGCTGCTGTAGGGAGAAAACTCATGCAGCCAAAGCTGAACTGGAGTTGAAGCTGACCAGAAATGTGGGGGCCAATAAAAGGAATTTTTTCAAATACATTAATGGCAATAGACTGTATATAAATATCATTGGCCCACTGCAGGATGAGGATGGTCATCTCACAAACAGGGACAGAGACAAGGCAGAGGTGTTTAATGCTTTCTTTGCCTCTGTCTTCAACACAGATAATGGACCAAGGGGGTCTCAGTACCATGAGCTGGAAGACCATGACTGCCAGAATGATCAGTTCCCAGTTGACCCTAAAATTGTGTGATCTACTGCTCCAGCTGCATCCCTACAAATCTGTGGGGTCTGATGGGGTTCACCCAAGAATCCTCAAAGAGCTGACTGTTGTCACCACAAAACCTCTCCAGATGATTTTTGAGCAGTCTTGGGAATCCAGACAGGTCCCAGCTGACTGGAAGTTGGCGAACACTGTCCCGATTTTCAAGAATGACCAAGAAGGAGGACCATGGAAACTGCAGGCCTGTTAGACTCACTTCAGTGCCTGGTAAAGTTATGGAGAAGATTATTCTAGGAAGTATTGAAGAACACCAGAAAACCAACACAGTCACTGGTCACAGCCAGCATGGCTTCATTTGAGGAAAGTCCTGCTTATCAAACCCGATTTCCTTTTATGACAAGGTAACCCACCTAGTTGATCAAGGGAAGCCAGTCGATGTAATCTTTTTGGATTTCAGTAAAGCTTTTGATACCGTCTCTCACAGGATCCTTCTGAACAAAGTGTCCATCACACAGCTGGACAAACACATCATGTAGCGGGTGAGCAATTTGCTCATGGGTGGAGCACAGAGGGTAATAGTGAATGGGGTAACATCAGACTGGTGACCTGGGGTTCCACAGGGCTCCGTCTTAGGCCCTCTGCTTTTCAGCATCTTCATGAATGACTGGGTTACAGGACTGGAAGGGATACTAAGCAAGTTTGCAGATGACACAAAACTCAGAGGAACTGTTGACTCCCTCGAAGGCAGGGAGGCCCTGCAGAGAGACCTCATCAAATTAGAGGACTGGGCAATCACCAACCATATGAAGTTCAACAAGGGGAAGTGTTGGATTCTGCACCAGGATGGGGCAACCCTGGCTGTACATACAGCCTGGGGAATGAGGTGCTGGAAAGCAGTGCCGTGGAAAGGGAGCTTGGGGTCCTGGTCGATGGCAAGTTGGATATGAGTCAGCAGTGCCCTGGCAGCCAGGAGGGTCAACCATGTCCTGGGGGACATCAGCCAAAGCATCACCAGCCAGTTGAGGGAGGTGATTGTCCAGTTCTGCTCTGCACTGGTGCAGCCTCACCTGGAATATTGTGTGCGGTTTCGGAAACTTCAATGCAAGAAATATATAAAGCTATTAGAGAGGGTCCCAAGAAGGGCAATGAAGATGGTGAAGGACCTCGATGGGAAGCCATATGAGGAGCAGCTGAGGTCACTTGGTGTGTTCATGTTGGAGAAGAGCAGACGGAGGGGAGACCTCATTGCAGTCTACAACTTCCTTGTGTGGGGAAGAAGAGGGGCAGACACTGATCTCTTCTCTGTGGTGACTAGTGACAGAACCTGAAGGAATGGCCTGAAATTGTGTCAGGGGAGGTTTAGGTTGGATATTAGAAAAAAGTTTTTCACTGAGAGGGTGGTTGGGCACTGGAACAGGCTCCTCAGGGAAGTGGTCACAGCACCAAGCCTGACAGAGTTCAGGAATTTGTTTGGATGATACTCTCAGGCACATGGTGTGACTCTTGGGGATGGTCCTGTGCAGGGCCAGGAGTTGGACTTGATGATCCTTGTGGATCCCTTCCAACTCAGCATATTCTGTGATTCTGTGAACTATGTAAGTAAATGTTTAGATAGCTCAAACAAGAAAGCCGAGCTGTTCTGGCTGATCAGGTATGTATCTGTGTTTCTGTTCAGCAACGTGGAGACAACTGCTGTCTATGAAAAAGGTGTTTGAATTTGTACTTAGCAAAACTGAGTCTGATTTGGAAAATTCCGAATTGGCTGTGCTGGAATCCCGTTCTGTGTGGACCTCCACAGTTCAGGATAACTTCATTAAATGGTGCCTCTGTCCCTGGCTATGAGAACCTAAGGGATGTTTTTGAAGTGGTAGGTTATAGCTCCACTGACAAGTAGTACAGTCCTGTTGAAGCAGATTGTGGAGTACAATAATTAAAGTGCTGAGGACCTGAAGATTTCACTTCATGTCTTTAAAGACTGGAGGAATTCCTTTGGACTAGCTGAGGTCTAGACTGTGTGCCTGCTTGTGGTTGGAGTGCATCTGCCTTTTTAATTTCGTCCAAAAGGAGTGGTTGGCACTCCAAGACATCTTCAAAATATGAAACAAAACTGGATAAGTGGAGACGATTGGCTGATTCATTTCAAAAGAACCCTCCTGATATGAACCAAGATGCTAATGTAGGTGTACCTGCAGGCAGTTTTTGCCAGGGCTTTGTGTCTTTTTCAGAGGGGGAGATTATTCATATCTCCTTAATTTGAATTGCTTGCAACTTGGATTGGTACTGAGTAAGAAGTTCTGCTTCTGGTTTATCTCTAGTGTGGACAAAGCAAAAGTCTCTTTAATAATCTCTTCTTAAACTGATACCAGACTACTTAATTCTTTGTGAAAGAAATAATTAATATATGTATTTATCAATCCTTGAATATAAGACAGAGTAATAATATTTTATGAATTTTAAATTAGAGGATCTATATCTGTCTTCATCATCTCACTGTATGAAGAAGACCCTGAGTTTGTTGGTATACACCAACTGCATGTGTAGTTGCATTGCCCCCTCCTGGTAAATCATGCTCTACTGCATGGACTTCCAGTTTGGAGATGTCAGGTTCCATTATGAGATCATCATTATTGTACCCTAGAACTGGACAAGGAGCCAGAGTATTGACACAATGTTTTCTATTCTATGCGTGCTTTTTGGATTTTTTTTGAATTTTTATTTTTTAATGTTGTTTGCATAGAAAATGCCCATTTTGTGGAATGCAGTATGGACTCTGTCAAAATTCTGTTTTGGCATGTCTGAAATTTCTTTGAAGAATTCTTGCCCTTACCTTCTGGTCTACAGTTAGCTCCTTGAAAATAAGCTTTTTATCTGACATGTGCCGGAAAGTTGGCAATACCATATCCAACTAAAGAAGATCTGGACCCAGCTTGGGTCAATGCAACTTGCTTTGCATCAACCAGCTTTGCCATCGCTTTGACAAGATGTAGACTAGGACCCAAGAGAAGGTTGTCTCTGTAGGTTACCTTTCCCTGAGCTTGTTAAAAGTAAATTCCATTTTGTTATTGGCCAGTAGTTTGATTCTGAGGTTTCAAAGGCCACATACAAAGGAAGTGAAATCTTTCTTTTCCAGCTAGATCTTGGGAATAAGGGGATCATGCAAGATGTTTGTGCGGGCTCCTGCAGTGCCAGGTACCTCCCTTCCCACATGCCCATCAAGGGGCTGAGGCGGTGTCTGATGGGAAGGTGGAAGTGAGACTGAGAAACCACATCTCTCTGTGTACTTTGGCACACAGGCAATAGCACATTTGTGCTTTGGAGATTTGACTTCAATGCACGCTGGTGGCAGAGAATCCTTCTTTCCCCCCTTTTTTTTTTTGCTGAGTAATAAATATCTACTGTTGTACTGAGCTAGATACCTGGATCAAGGTTTGCTTAAAAATCTCATCTTTTAAAAATTGATTTTGTTTATTTTGTGATGCCATGGGAAAACAGCTCTCTTAATCAAACTGTAACTTTTTTTTCTCACATTAAGTTCAGTTATTTATAATTATTGCTGAATACTTCTGAATTAGTTCAAGATGCAATGAATTTGCCCATCTTCCTTGTAGTGAGAATGATGCCATCTCAAGATTTGCAATATATCTGCTTAACAATGTCAACACAATATTGTTTGAGTTGATAAATGTGCATATTATATTAGCCAGCCAACAGTGTGCTGTCTCTTGCATCCTCAAGGCAACAATATTATTATACTTCACATCTTAGTTTTCTTAAACAAAGAGCCTGTCAGACTTGATTAGCCAAGAAGCACCTGAATATATTGACTTAAAAGTAGAAATTGCTTGACACCGATGTGTATATTCAGAAATAAAAGTGCCTACTTAATCCTTTTACAGTGCTTAAAAAATGAGGGAGGGGAAGCAGTGAAACTTATGAAATGCACTGTATGCCATAGCTGCCTTGCAGCGCTTTTGCTATTTTTATATCTGCTTTCATTGAAGAGAGCTTGCTTAAGCACAAGCAAAAAGGCTGGTAAGTGGATTTAGTTAGAAGAGATGCAAGAGCAAGGAAACTGTGTTTCTGAGAAGATACAGAAAATAAGGGGGAGAAGAGAGCTTATGTGTTGGGGCACAGGAAGGTGGTAGTGAACCCAAGATGATACTGTGGGCCAGGAAGGAGGGCGTCATAGTTACAGCATGGGTGTATTTGAAGAGTGGTCTTCAAGAAAGTGGCATCTTTCCCCAAACTTCAGTTAATTAAAGAGAATTGGAAATCAGCCTGTACTGAGTGTTTCTACTTCATGAAGTCACAGAATGGTTCGGGTTGGGAGGGACCTTAAAGACCATCTAGCTCCAAGCCCCCTGCCATGGGCAGGGATGCCTTCCACCACTGAAAGCCCCATCCAGTCTGGCTTTGAACACTTCCAGGGATGGGACATCCACTACTTCTCATTGAAGAAAAGGTCAGAGAACCCCAAGAACCATCTTCCTGTGCCCCTCCCCCCATGTTTCTTATCCACTGTCATGTCAGTATTGATTCCAGAAGGTGGAAAAGCTGTTGATTTTTCATTTACTTAATAGTAATGCAGGATAACGTGCCAAGCAGAGAAAACTCATCCCATTAAGTAACCTTTGCTTGTTCAGTTGAGCACAACGATGAAATGCACATTGGTAACTGGATTTGTGAACCCAAATAAAAACTTAGTCTGCTCTTTCTTGCAAGACTACTTGGAGTGCCTTGAGACTGGCAAATCTGTGGCAGCTTTCCTTCAACAGAAATTAGTGATAGTATTAACCTTAACCTAAATGTGATAAGGAATAACCAATATACGTTTTCATTTTTGTCTCTGGGATTAAATTTGTGCATGCTATTTTTTGGTTTAAATTTCTTCTATATTTTTTAACATATTATAGAAACCCATAATGGAAGTAAATGTAGAGATATTTCCAGTTGATGGTTGAAAAGGAGACAGCTGGGTCTTTTGACACTTAGGCAGTTGTGGGAGGCTGCCTGGGATTCTGAGGTAGGTGGAGTAACTGGATGCTTCTGCTGAAGTGCATGAGGAGTCGGTCACGACTGTATGGGCATTTAAAATGTCTCCTCTGAAGTCATATGTAGTGCTCTGTAGACATAAATGAATCAGTTCATGCTTTCTAGAGCTGTTTTCCAGGTTATTTTCAGACCTGAACAGACTTATGAGCACCAGTTTGTATTTGGGTCATGTGTGGAAGCTTATCTGTGTAAATGTAAAAGCTTAGTTCAGCTGTTTTTCCTCTTTTACATATAGGTGCTTTTGATGTTCTGGGAGGGGCTGAGGTGTTATTGGTCAGCCTTTCGTCTCAGGCGAAGTTTGGGCAGTCTGTTAAACTGAGCTTGGACATTGGGCCAACACCACCAAGTTCTTAGCACACCATGAACTATTTTAAGAGAGAAGTTACTTACATAAAGTTCAGATAGTTGTCATTTGAGTTAGCTGATTCAGTAGGGCTGATAATTCACTTTTGGCAACATGTAGATAATTTGCTGATGTCAAGGAAGTTGTCGCTGATTAAGATTTGAATTCGACAGTTGTTCAAAGATTGAGATTTCAGTGTTAGCCTCTCTTGAAGAGAGCAGTGCACTTCCACACCTTGGTTGTCAGGAACATGGTATGTGACTTTGTGTGTGCGCATGAAGAAACCAGAGAGAGTATGCGAGGCTGCTTTTAGAGATAGGTATGTGCTGGCTATGAGTTAGTTTCCTGGTGGAACACTTGCATAAAATGTTTTGTCACTCAGTTGCAGAACTTGCCAGTCCTCGCTCGACTATAGAAAGCAACCCCACCTCTTTCTTTGATAACAACAAAAGTAAAACTTTGTGGTTTCTTTTCCCTTTTTGTAGCAACAAAGAAGAGAAAGGGAAGCTCGGAGGCAACAAGAGCGTGAGCAAAGGCGGAGAGAACAGGAGGAAAAAAGACGTCTGGAAGAAATGGAGAGGAGGCGTAAGGAGGAGGAAGAGAGAAGAAGAGCAGAGGAGGAAAAGAGGAGGGTAGAAAGGGAGCAGGTGAGTCCATGATACAGATATATGTGCAATAGGTTTGTTTCTTCTAAATCTAATTTAATTTTTTAAAAATTAGTAAACCTAAAGCAGCTTAGAGGCAACCTAACACTAACTCTTTCATCTTTGTTTTCTTTGACAGCAAATGCACTAACATAGATCGTAGCGCTTTATGGAAAATTCTGGCAGACTCAATATTCCCTCAAAAAAAAGAAGTCTTGTTGCAGTACTCATTCTAAATTCAGCTTGCGCCCCTGGGCTGGACTAAAAATCATTAGAATTGGCAAAATCATCACTGGGGCTGAAAATTGTTTCTAGGCTTGTCTTGCTGGATCAGTGGTTCTTGCAGGACATGCCCCTGTTCAGAAGGCCTCCCAAGAGAAAGGCAGCTCTGTTGCATGTCAACTTCTGCCACCCAGAATTGGTCAGAGGCTTGTCATGAACTTTGCATACTCTGAATTTGAGAAGGAATCTTTGAGCTGCAGAGGGTTTTCCTTCTTAAAATTTAAATATACAATTACTCTCTCTGTCTGTTTAAAATGAGCTCTAATAATGTATGCCAGTTCAGGCACCAAGTATATCTTGAGTTATGTCAGTATGACCTTAATATATTGAAAGTACAGGTGAGAAACCTGTTAAACTGTGAAATTCAGCTGCTATATTTATGCATGAAATCTGCATGTTTTAAAATCCCTTAATAACTTTAATCAGGGTGATAATCAGGACAATACTTACTGTGCATGTACTGCAAAATACTGACCCCAAATAAAAGGCCAAAACTTCTGTCCTAGAGACTGATTGTAAATTTCTCATTAACTTCAGTAATTTTGAGTTTGGCCCGGATACATCTTAATTTTTTCTTACATAAAGTCACTGTATTTGAGATCACTGATGATCGTGTTACTGGGGAATTTTATTGTGTTTGTGTATGTTTCAAAGATTTTTGAGTCAAAAGGAGAGAAGACTAACAAATGGGAATAAATATATGGAAAATCTCTAATTACTGCATAGCAATTTGCTTTTGGGCAGACACCGAGTATTCCCCCAGCTGCTTTTTAAACTGTTGAAATGCTAATTACGCACAGTGCCGGTAATGACAAATGGTTAATTGATGTGGCCAAGCTGAACCACTCTGAATTTTTATTCTTTTTTCTAGAAGAAAAGACATGTCTCCTCTTAGAATTTTTGTTAACTGAAACTGTGGCTCAGCCAATGTGCGTAACAACAGTATAGTGTATCTCATCAGTCTGTCACAAGACTTTCTATAACTCCCATCATTGTATCACTGATCCATTAATTTCTTTATGCATACACTGTAACTGTGTGCGTGTGCTTGTGTGTGTGCGCGCATGCACATGTTACATACTTCCATTAATTGCATGATAGGATGTTACCAGCTTGGGTTTGGTGCTTCAGAGTTTGAGTTCTTCCAGGGGGTAGGTGAAGCAGTGGGTAAATGTCTCGACCTATTGAGGCTGCAGGTGAAGAAATGGATAGAGAGCAAGCGAGTTTGGTCTAATATCTGTTTCCTGGTGGATGTTTGTTTGTGTCATAACCATCGCATAATTCAGCAAGGCTGGCAGTGTTTGCTCAGGAGAAGCTTCTGGTGAGGGCAGCAGGGGAGACGGCAGGGCAGGTCCCAACTGCACTTGGCAGAGCCCCTTTGGGGGAGCTTGCTCCAGCTCTGCCTACACTATGCCTGGCTCTAGCTGTTGCTAACAGTTCATCGCACCAGTGCAACACACTAATGTTTAATACAACTTGCATGTGACTTTGTATTGGCTGTGTTCAATCAGACTTGCTGTGTTTTAACTTTCCAAAACCTTCAAGTGCATTTTGCTGCTTCTTGAAACCACTTCCAAAATACATAAACGAGCTCTGGCCCGTGCCCGTAACATTTGCAGGAGTGCAAATTTCAGAACAGAAGGGGCCAAAATCCAATGCTTAGGAGGCAGGGCTTCCTAAATTGTTCTGCAGGCACTAATCCATCCTGAAGTGCGTTTCTCATTAAAGCTGAACTGGGGAAGTAGCGTGTGGTGTTCCACCCAGGGGGTTCTGATGCATTCCTTTTGAATAAATTTATTGCTGGGTAATTTCTATGTGACAGGAGTATATCAGGCGACAGCTAGAAGAGGAGCAGCGGCACTTGGAAATTCTACAGCAGCAGCTGCTCCAGGAGCAGGCCATGTTACTGGTAAAGCACTGTATCTGTTTTGTTCAGTAGCTATAGGATCCATTTATCCGGTCAGTACTAGGCTTCCCTCAGTCGGGCACAGCTGCACTGACAGTATGACGACAAAGGAGCGCGATTAAAAGGCCATTTATGCAAGCGTTGTGGGCTGACAGGCACATATGAGAAGTGCTGTATGGTCACACTGCTTTCTGGGCAGTAAGAGGAGGCTTTATGTTAAAGTGGAACAGTTCTAGTGTGGTGGTCGAGTTTCTGAACAGACCTTGGCATTCAGTGAAGAACTAGAGTGCTTGTGTTGCAGATCAAAACCACACATGATATGTAAATCCACCCCAGGGTACAATGGCCTAGTGTTGGTCTAAGTCATTGTTTTATGAACTTTACACTGGATTTAGTATAAATAACTCTTTTTTTTCCCCTTTAATAAAAATCAGTTTTGACATAACTCTCCAATCATGTCAAGCTTAGCAGTACTCTCTTGACTTTCCCAACATGAGACACAAGCCATATGGGTCTAACTTAGCTCTTGGTTACACTTTAACAATGAAATAAACAAACAAACAAACAAAAAAAGTCGCAACAGCAACCAGAAAGGTGCCTTTTTAATGGGATGGATAGGGACACGTCCAACATACAGTCAGTGTCATGTCTTGAATTACTCACCTGTTCTCTCAAAGGAATACAGATGGCGAGAGATGGAGGAACACCGACAGGCAGAGCGACTCCAGCGCCAGTTGCAGCAGGAGCAAGCCTACCTCCTGTCGCTGCAGCACGATCACAGGCGGCAGCAGCAGCAGCAACAGCAGCAGCAGCAACAACAGCAGCAGCAGCAGCAGCAAGAAAGAAATAAACAAAGCTATCATACCCCTGAGCCAAAATCCCACTATGAGCCTGCTGAAAGAGCACGTGAGGTAAGTCCTGCTTGTGGGCAGGAATCTGCTAACTGCTCCTCTGCCTGTTTGCATCAGCATGAGTGCAGTTCTGCTACAGTACAGTTGGAGGCCAAAGCGTCACTCATAAGAGGCAGAATACTTTAAATTGTTCGTCACTGGTTTTCAAACTTGAGAGCTACTTCTGATTAGTTTTGCTGCAATCACTGAAGTTTAGTGTGTTGAAGTATATATAAAAGTTGGAAAGAAGGTCTGGAAGGCTGCAGACTAAAGGGACCTAGTTTTGGAAGCGTCACATCAGAAAGTTACATCTGTGCTTCATCAGATGTGTTTTTGTAGGAAGCATTGGTGCCGTTGGCTATCTGTGTCTCTGGCAAGTGCTGGTGATTGGAAACTGAGAGTCATTTGGAAAGCACAAATGTATAAGGGATATTTGCACACAGCACATTTTTACATGTTTTGACATATGCTCTTCGAAATTTCCTTCTCGTGAACACAAACCAGAATTTCATTAATTTCATTTTTGAAGTGTTAAGTATTCGCTTCTGAGATCACGTCCTGCTCTTTTGAAACTTTGTGGTGCTGCCTTCTTGGACTTCAGGCACTCACAAATCAATCGGAAGTCACCAATGTGCTGTTAGTTTCAGTGAGTGGTCCCCTGTCTCCATTGGTCCATGGGTAAGCTAAGCAAGTAATTGCCTCTGATGCATACTTGGCATTCTTTCAGTGGTCTTATTCTTATGTTTCCCTTGAGTGCCATACTTCCCGCAAACCACCAGACTGGGCAATGCTAGTCAAAGCTCTTGAAGGCATTCATCAGCAGCCTGTGGGAACTAGGTAAATACATTTTGGAACAAGAACAAAAAATATCCTTGGGGTTACTGAACATGATAAAATAGGTCTCGGTTTGCCTTCATCCAGTAGATCTTCTTAGTCTTTGAAGTATTGCTGTTTGGGCTTGGTGGACACAAACTCGTTTTCTTCTAGATGCTGTTGTCCAAGTTTTTCATAAACCATGTTTGTGCTATCTCATCCATTCTGCTTGATGGTTGACGTATCTGGTACATCTCTCTTACTTGGAATAAATTCAGACGTACTGGTATGTAGTGGTGCAGACATGGAACCAGCCCTCTGGTCCTTGTTGCACTCTCTTGGCCCATCTCAACAAAAGCATAGTGCCAGTCCAGCACTTCTGTCTGGCCTGAATGCTGGCTTTGGAGTGATGCAGAACTGTATGTGCTCCATTTTCCTTTCAGAGTATAAAAGGAGAGAAACTAATGAAGTCTCAAGTGTTGCATCCATTAGAAGAACCAGTGACTCAGCTATTTTTTTGTTGTAGTCTTTTTCTTTTGAGATTACTCTAGCTAGAACGAATGAAGGCACAGAAATGTTGGTTAGTAGTCAAATCTTCCCAGAACTTGCTGTGTAATAGTCTTTTTAAAAAGTGTAGTAGAAGTATAGCCTGGCAGTGGGAGTGACACCAGTTAATCTCAAGAGCAGGCATTAACTCTGACATCTTTCTTGACATAAAATAGCGAATTAGAATGAGTGTTCTGTGCCTCATACTTTCAGACAAAGTCTCCATATGCGGAGATGCTGACCATAGGGGTGATAAGCTGAAGTGGACTAACTTTCCTGTTCTGGCAAAGTCTAATGGTGATCAGTTTTTTAACTCATTGCAGTAGCAATGAGGATATAAGGCAAAGGACTTCTAAGATTGGCTTTGGGAAGCAGTGAGGAGGTTGGAGCTTAATACCATTTTCAGGTCCAGACAGTCAGATGAGTGGAACAGGATGTGTTTCTATCCAGGGATGCGCTCTCTGTCTCTTTCCCACTTCTTGCCTGATTTTGAAGACACGTGGCTCATGCAGTTCATGTGCTTTGTGGAAGAAACCTCCTATCATCTACCGCTAGAGATGTGAAAACCTGCTCCTTCAGACAGAAGGACTTGGGGCTTTTCCTTGTTCTATTCATAACAAGAAGTCTGGCCTGTTTTTTAAACTTTAAAGGATGGCTCTGTGAATTTGAACACGGTGGTGAAAATAATTGTACGGTGAAGATGCTTGCTTCCATTCTTCTTGTTCTTCCCAAGACGTGGTGTATTTTGTGTAGACCTGGCAGAAGCTTGTCTTCTTGTTCCCATAGGCAAACTGTTACATCCTCAAATTTTGGAAAGCAGAGGCAGGTTGGGTTTGTAAAGCAGCCCAGCTGAAGTGAGGAGTCCTGGAAATTTGCCTCTGTCTTCTGACAGCCAGTCTCTCCAGACTGTCACTGCTAGGAAACCACCCCAGTACTGGTTTTGTGCTTCAGGCACAAGGGTTTAAAGCACATGAAATCAGCCCAAGCTACCCCGTTGATCTTTGATGCTTTGGTAAAATTCTGGGAGTTTAGCATTCCTCAGAGGCAGCTCCTCTGGCAGAAACGCACATGCTGCCCTGGTTCCAGTGACAGACGGTCTTAGGAAATTTGAGGAGGATATTTACTTTTTGCCTATAGCCTCTCTCTGTCTCTTGCCCTTCATACCTGTCACTTTGTTCTCAATGCTGTGGCCTTGGAAGAGTCAATGTTTCTGCATGAGGATCTTGCTTGATGTTCTTCTGAGGACTAAGCACATTCTGATTTAATCTTTCCTTCAACAAGCTCTTGACATTAATGTATGATCACTTCTGCACCTTCCTGAGAACAGGAAACAAGCTGCTGAGGCTGTCCTCTGCAGCCTATGAGGTTGTGTTGGGAGTATTTGATAAGAGAGAGGATGATCAGTCCTACAGTTTTGTACTTAAAGCTGAACAGGCTCCAGTATTACCTGGTAGAGAAGTATATCCTCCTATCTCTTTTTCCTTTGCCAAAGAGAGAAGCACAAGAAAGCAGATAATCCAAAACCATTGGTTTCGTAAGGTAGGTAACTATAGTAAGGGATAGCAGTGGGAAATGTACCTTTATATTGTAAAGTTGTTTCTGTTTTCATATATCCTTTTTATTGTTTGTGGGGAAAATACTGATGGGTAATAATTAGTCTAGGCAGAAAGAAGCCCAGTAATGGTCTTTCTTCATATTATCTCACATCTAACTGCCTCCCGTATCTCCTCTCTTTCCAGTATGGATTTTCCGTATTGGCACAATTACCACTTCGGTGTAGTTCACTCAGTGAACTTACAGTGCTGGCAAAAGTGGTAGGGAAAAAGTCCTGCTAAACCCCAGATGTATTTGGTTTCTTTTTGGTAAAGAAAAGTGGTACTCACCTTTGTATTTCTACTGTAATTGGTTTTATTGACTCAAGGCTTAACCTCTGTTTATTTTGCCTTAGGTGGAAGAGAGGTTTAGAAAAACTAATCAGGGCTCCCCTGAAGCACAGTCTAAACAGGTGGGCAAAGTGTTGGAGCCACCAGTGCCTTCAAGATCAGAGTCCTTTTCCAATGGAAACTCAGAACCTGCTCAGCCTGCCCTGCAGAGGCCAATGGAACCCCAGGTAAGTGCCCAGGAAAATCCTGGTGAGCCTGGAGGAAACGCAGAAGTCCCAACAGGTCTTCTTCAAGTTTGCGATCTTGGCGCTTAGAAAGTCTTATGTAAATGGTAGCACTGTTACACAACATAGCTTATTCACTAGATTTGCTCTTTATCTGTTTTTGCTTATTTTATTGGTAAACTGATGGATTTTTGGGTTTTGTGGTGGGTTTTTTTGGGGGTGTGTGTGTTTTTTTAATGTTAGAGCTAGAAGAACTGTTGCATTCTGTTATTATCTGTGCAACAGTGACATGGACTAAACGCTGGTGACAGTTGCAGAACACTTTTACAATTCAGAATTTGCTCTGTGCAATGTATTTACTAATAAAAAGGATGCTCAGAAAAAAAGTGAGCTTGCTTGGTTTTTAAAATTCTTGCTGAGGGAAGCTAACCGAACAAGTGGGTTTTAATAGTATGAGCATGGTTTCAAAGAGATTTACAAAACATGACTAAGAAAAGCAAGTTTGTTGTCAGCTCCTAAACAGAGTTCTCTACCACCTCTGGAAAATCAAAAAGAGGTTGAAACCACTGAGCTGCATGGCAGCTGTTGTTCTGTTTTTTTCTGATGAAGAGCCTCCAGATCTTAATATCTGATCTCATAGGAATTACGGCATGAATTGAAAAAGTAACCTCTGTCTAAAACTTAGACATAGCCCATAAATTCTGAGCAATTTAGGTGTATTAAGTTAAATGGTATAGTTCTGCATTCAGTTCCTGTTTCCATGCAGAATTTTCTTCTTTCAAATAAAGTCTGTTGATGACACTGCAAGCTAACAACATCCCTGACTGTGACTAGGTATTGCAACTCTTTTGGGCAACAGGAGAATTTGAACAGACGGGAGAGTGGGAGAAATCAGGACAGAACTTCATCTCTTACTCATTAATTCCTGGCTTATATTCAAACCTCTATGACTATTTCAAAATATTGGACTTGTATCTTCATGTTCTCTGTGCCAGCTACTTTTAAACTGTGTCTTCCACTCATATTAAGAATAATCAGGCTCTTCAACAGCTGTGTGTATTAAAATTGAGGAAATAATAATCATACAAAAATAAATACATCCAACCTACTGAAACTGGGATTGAAAGCAAAGTTTTGGTTAATTACTAGGTGTGGAAACAGTATGTTCCTCAGTTAGGACATTTCCTTTTCCTTAGTTTCAGAAGTCAACTCTGAAAGACAGGTTTATACACAAGGAGGAAACAGGCTGAAGGGTCAATAGGGATTTCAGTGGAAATCCCAATGGAATTTTGACTCTGGAGTCACTTTGTGCCTTCTTAATGTATGTAGTTGAATGTGTGTGTGTGTGTAAGTGTGTGTGTGTAGTTTGTGTCTAAATATGTATATATGTACAGTATATGGTACATATATGGTGTAAGTATTGTACATATGTATACAATATATATATGTACATATATATACAATATAGATTATGTTTTTTATACATATTGCAATGACTGTAAAGGAATAAAGGCTTTGTGTTATGGTCTTTCTCCAAAAGTTTGCAACTGTGTCTAGTTCCTAATTTATTAGGAAACATAGATGTCTTTTGGTTTGCACAAGTCAGAGCATTCTTTAATTTTGTACTTTTCTTCAATTGGATGTCCACTTCAAATTTCCCAGCCCACCAGTGCTGCCATGAGACCTGGTCAAAGCCCACTGAAGATCGGGGAATCGAAGGCGACTTCTTTCTTGAGTGGCCTTTAGACTCAGTCTCATTGAGCAGATATTGGGTCCTGTTTTCTTCTGGGCACCAGTGTATGTGTATGTGGAGAGCATATCTCACAAAAAATGCATATGTGCTGTATTTTCAGTCTGTTACGTTCTTTGGGCGCTTGCCTTGCTTTTAAGTGCATTGATTCCACCCCACGCTTACCTAATGCCATAACCAATTTGTCTCTGCCCACCCCACCTGCCTTTATTCTGTGTTAATTGGAAAGCCGGTTATACTGAGCGCATTGAATGTTTTATGTTTTGTTTTCTTGTAAGGTACAGTGGTCCCATCTGGCATCTCTCAAGAACAATGTTTCCCCTGTCTCGCGATCCCATTCCTTCAGTGACCCTTCTCCCAAATTTGCTCATCACCATCTTCGTTCCCAGGACCCATATCCACCTTCACGCAGTGAAGTGCTAAATCAGAGTTCTGACTCTAAGTCGGAGGTACCCGACCCCACCCAAAAGGCTTGGGCTAGATCAGACAGTGACGAGGTGCCTCCAAGGGTAAGGAGTAGAAAGACAGATGTGTGCTATTTTTTTATTATTAATTATAATTTTCTTAAGAATGTGATACCCTGAGCACTGGGAAGACTGTGCCCTTGTGCCAGCATTGGTAACAGTATTTTGGAAGGCAGATCCTAATGTAGATGTTCGGTCAATGGGTTAATGATAATCAACCTTAAGTACAATATTGAAGCTTCATATAAAATTGGAAATTATTTACAGAATGCAGCTATTTCAGAGAAACAATTTATTATGCAAAGTTAACAGGTCATTGCCATATTCAGAAAAGAATTTAAAATATCCCTGAGGTTATTGCTCAGAGTTAATTTTCCTCTTCATCTGTTAGCAACCCAAACTATGAATCATACATTTATTTAAAATTGAGATGGAACTGAACAAAAAGGAAACATTCAATATATTTCCTCTTCCTCTCCCCCCCCATCCCCCCACTGGGATTTGCTTCTTCTGAGTATATTCTTGCTCCCCCACCAGTCTTTGCCTTCTGCTGATCCATTCCCGGGCATTTGTTTGGTTCCCTTGAGCTTATTCTCCTAATTCTCATGCTGTTTCAGCAAATTGCTTTGTGCCTCCCCTGCTTCAGTCAAAATGCCATATTCTTTTTAAATGTCTCAGTAGTTGGGAGGGTAGTGGGGCGTGTATGTGTTCGTGTGGTAACTATTAAACACTATTTAATGTTAAGACTAAACTTTGTGTTCTCTTCAAATTCTGAATAGCATCCCAACTAAGGCTTTTGGTTTTATGGGTGTTTGTTTACTGCTTTTGGTCATTGATGCTAGCTTGGACTTAGAAAGTGTTAAAATCTTAAGAATATATTCTGTGGCAGGACAGGTTTAATTTTCCTCTTCTCTCTCTCCTCTTCATGGGTTTAACACAGTCTTTTTTTCTCCCAAGGTACCTGTGAGAACAACGTCCCGATCGCCAGTCCTGTCCCGCCGTGATTCTCCACTGCAGGGCAGTGGGCAACAGAATAACCAAGCAGGTCAAAGAAACTCCACGAGGTTTGTAAGCCTAATGTCCTCACCTTTCTTGATTTGGAACAAAGAAACTCATGGGAAATCAGACATTTCCAGACAGTTTTTGGCCAATGCCTGTTGGACATGAAAGGAAAATGATGTTGGATCCTTTTTCAGTAATGATTAATATTAATTTCCCTTGAGGTAGCCCATGTGTCAACTAAGACTGGCAAAATTTCTTCTTCCCTCTCCTCCTTTGAGTTGCCTGCCCTGTAACTTTAGCAGTAATTTCAATTAAGATTTTGGAAAAAAATGTGACCATTTATGAACATCTTGCCTTTTGATGCCACAGGTCAGCTCGGGCATACTGAGGGGATTACTGGCAGCAGAAGTGTTTGTAATATCTAAAGTGAAGAGATCTCAGAAACTTGCTGGCATCTTGGCCAGAACCAGACTTCAGGAGGGGGAAAAGCATCCATGAGCTGTTACACAGAGCATCTGAGATTAGGAAGGGGGAGGAGGGGACTGACGTCTGAGCTCAGCAGAGCAAAATGGACAGGCTCCCCTGGAACTGGCTCACTAGACGGGGGTGAAGGTATTCTGGTATTCTTTTTGGCTTGGGCTTGGGTGCCCAGGGGACTTCTGAGCCAATTTTAAACCTGCTGCATGCAGGCTGAGGGAACTGTCCACTTTAGGTTAGATTCATAAGAATGGCAAGTAGATATCTCCATATATAAAGAATAGCTTATACCCACCTAAACGGGTTTTTTTACCATCATAAATAAGGTAGAGGGAGCCAATGGCAGAGGAAGCCACTGCCTGGGTTGTGCAGCATCACTGGTGCCCTCAGCTTAGTGTTCTTTCAGATGAGTTATTAGCGAAACACTGAGGAAGAGTGATGTTTGAGTTTAGAAACAGGAATTTGGAACTGAAGTGTGTGACAAATAATTTCTTTTCTCCCCAATACAGCAATATAGAGCCTCGTCTGCTGTGGGAAAGGGTGGAGAAGCTCGTACCAAGGCCAGGCAGTGGGAGTTCTTCGGGTTCAAGCAACTCTGGCTCACAGCCTGGCTCCCACCCCGGCTCTCAGAGTGGGTCTGGAGAGCGGTTCCGGATGAGATGTAAGTCCTTCTCCCACCCTTTGTAACACTGTGTGTCTAAGTTTATTAAGCTGTGAAACGCTCAATGATTAAGGATGCTAACCCCCACATGGAATGACCTTTGAGCATGCAGTGTCAAAGATGGGTTAGCTTCCTGTACCCCCTTGGCTGTATGTCCTTGCTTCCGAAAGGCAACAGGCACAGAAGTCGTTTTCAAAGAGTTTAATTGTTCTTTAATTTGCATCCAGTCACTGCTTCGTTTTCCTATGTGCAAACATCCCAGTCTCCATGCCCTCATAGCTCCCTTCCTTATGTGTGCAAGGGCACATTTTGATGCTTGTTGCCTGTCATCTTGGTGGTGGCAGGGTGCAGACTGCTGTGGATAGGTCTCAGCTGGGCTACATTGAATGCTGATGGAGGTTTTGCAGCTTGTGGCCACACTTGAGTCTTTTGATTTGCAGTTGTGTGACTGTTTACTTTGGCTTCAGTCATAGGTCAGTTGCACCTGTACAAATCACAGCTAATGATGTCTTTTTGTATAGTCCTTCAGGGACAGTGTAATAGTGAACTTGTGAAACTTAGGTCATGCAGTCAGACACCACCTGATAGTTTTCTCACCTCTCTTCCTCTCTCCAAAGTGAAGTAAGAAAAACATATTTTAGCTCCCTGCCTAATCTGTTTTGTTCGGTGTTCCTTTTGGGGTCTTGGCACATGCAGCATCATCCAAATCAGAGGGTTCGCCGTCGCAGCGTCATGAAAGTGCACCTAAAAAGCCTGAAGAGAAAAAGGAAGTCTTCAGACCTATCAAGCCTGCTGTAAGTTGCATCCACTTTCCCTTGTCCACCTTCTCTCTTAGGTGGACTCACAAAAAGTACGGTGTGAGCTTCTACTCATGGTGCCCTCAGGGATGAACTTCAGCTTGAGCTGAGTTTCTAACTGTGGGTGTAACCGCACGTTCTCAGCTGTGCAATTGCCTGCACACATCACAGTACTTTAAACATTAGGTTTTACTCTGCTTCTGGGATTGATTTCTACTCTGATCTTCTTTCTTCCTAACTTTTGCCTTTCTCTCTTTCAATCCTGTGCTTCCTTCCTGGGGCTGGATCAATGATCGTGCATATGACCTGAATGTGCCAATACTGGGCTGAATGGTGCAGGGAGAAGTGGTAAGACCTTAAATTGTTGCTACTTTCTGTGAAAGATTTCTGACGTGTCATTTATCTGGCTGCTATTACAATTGACTACAACTGTGTGTCCAGTTGTATCTCGGGAAACTCAGTGGGTTTTCACAGTATTTCCAACTTTACTTAAAACTTTCTTCTCTTGCCATATCTCTTATGATACTGCCCTAGCACCCAAATATGTCAGCTTTCTTAAAGAAACATAGAGGTTGGTCCTTCCCTTCTGATAGTAGGTGGGTGCTATTAACCGGAAAATTTAGGAAAATAAACTGTGACAGTCAACCATATGAGAGTGGATCTTGGTGCTTGTATATGTCCTTCAGATGGTATAGTAGAGTAAACTGAAGTCATAAGCAGGGTAGTTGGGATTCAGAATATGCCCATTTTTCTATGATATGGCAAGACCCCCTTAGGTTGACTCCTGTGGTGCTTTAATTTATCAGAAAGTGAGTTTTCATAACTGTTAGGAATGAGTAAGTCTGAGGAAACTACAGCTGGGACAATGGAAACATGGCAGCGGACAAGTGAGAAAATTTGGGCACTAATCCTGGGCATTTCTCTTGCGAACTCTTCTTCTCTCTTAGTCACAACATCAAGTTTTTTGGTTTTTTTCTCCCCTCTCCCATCAGGATTTAACTGCATTGGCAAAGGAATTGCGAGCAGTGGAGGATGTGCGACCTCCACATAAAGTAACAGACTACTCCTCCTCAAGTGAGGAGTCAGGGACAACAGATGAGGAAGATGATGATATGGAACAAGAAGGAGCAGATGAATCTACTTCTGGACCAGATGATGTCCGAGCAGTGTTAGTTCTTCTACCAGTGTTTTGCATCTGTTTTCCCTAGTAGGGGATTGAAGGAGAAAAGGTTGTTGAGTATTTTGGTGGGGGTTTTTTGTTTGTTTAGTTTGGTTTTCTATTTTGTTTTGGTTTGGGGGTTTGTTTGTTTGTGTTTTTGTTGAGTTTTTTTTGTGTGTATGGTTTTGGTTTTTTTGGTTTTTGTTTGTTTTTGTGGAGTTTTTATAGAGAGGCTTTTCTAGGCAGGTTGTATTGTAAATATTCCACTCTGGTCACAATACAAATTAATTTTCAGTGTGCCTTGATGCAGGGCAGTGACAGCTAGGGCACTAGTGCTATTATCTCACTCCAGTTATTTCTTGTCTGCCAAATAGGTCAACGTTGAACTTGAGCAATGGTGAAACAGAGTCAGTGAAAACCATGATTGTCCACGATGATGTGGAGAGTGAACCTGCCTTGACTCCTTCGAAGGAGGGCACCTTAATTGTTCGACAGGTATTGCTTTTCCTTCCCTGTGCAGTGCTGCACCCTTTCTGTGCTCATTAACCCACTCGCTCATTCACCCATGCTGTTTCTACATTATATTTGTTGTTCGTATTATCAAGACACAGCTGTAGTGGATTTCAGATGAGCAAGATGTTTGATGCATGCAAGAAGGAGAGTAGCCCTTGCTTCTGTTTTGCATGCTTTCCGGTGACACCCATGGCAGCACCATGCAGAATATCTCAAAGTCTGTGGGAGAGAAGGGTAGAAAAGCTACAGGTGTGTGGAGCAAGTACATGGAGGAAGAACTTAGTTTAGTTTTACCATAGAACCAAACATGTGTCTCAGGAGTGGGTCTAGGAGGGAGACAGGGGTGGGAACACTCAGGGCTTTTTAAAATTGTTTTGAAACTGTAGTTGAGGGCGTACAGACCACCCAAATAACATACATACACATGTACATACAAATTCACGCAACAGTTGGTGTTGGGGAGAAGTAGAATAGGTGGTGAAGCAGAGAATGTGGACAGAGCTAGAGTGCTATGTTGTTTCCTTTGATTCTGAAAATACTGCATTCTTGTGCCTCTGAAAGATAATGATTCCCTGCTTTTAAATGAGCTTGTGTGTTAATGAGCGTGCTAGCTTATAGGAGTTTCCTCAGTAATCGCATTTCTGAGTTTCACAACTGAATGCCAATTTCTTAATTGAGCCCTCTGGTTTGAAAATTAAGATTTCATGGTTATTGTTTTGAATAGTTATCTGCAGGCATTCTCCAGAAAGTCCAAACTGCTATCTCTATAGAATCTAAGTTAGTTTTAAACAAAACAATAGGGAAAGAAATCCTCGCCCCACCCTCAAAAATGTGCTTGTCCCTGTTGTGGTGTCGGACTTAGCAGCACAGTCACTCTTTTGTGAAATAGTGAAACTGGCTGTGCAAGTCAACCACACAAACCAAGCTTTTGCTTGCCAGAAGAGGTGGGAATTTGATGAATACCAGTAGCTCTGCCCACTTTCCCTTTCCATCCAGTCATCAAAGCATGGATTATCAGCTTATTTAAAAAAATAAATTAAAAACTAAATGTGAAAAGGTAGGAAGTGAGGGAGAGAAGGAGAGAGGTTGTTAGGGATATAGACCTTTAAGCAGCACTTGAGCAAGACAAGTGTGCCTGTTTTTTCTACAGAGTACAGTTGACAAAAAGCGTGCCAGCCATCATGAGAGCAATGGCTTTGCCGGTCGCATTCACCTCTTGCCAGATCTCTTACAGCAAAGCCATTCCTCCTCCACTTCCTCCACCTCCTCCTCCCCATCCTCCAGCCAGCCGACACCCACCATGTCCCCACAGACACCCCAGGACAAGCTAACTACTAATGAGGTATGTCTTACACCACAGCTGGCTGCTTTTGTAGGGTTATAGCAGCATTGCCTAGTAGCTAGTTTGCAAAGGAACTCCAGCCAATCTCCCCTGCTTTTTTTTTCTTGTCACCTTTGTTCCCACCCTCCAAATAACACATTTCAGTTCTGTGTAAGAAGCCCTTAACTGTAGAGCAGTCCCACGCCAAACTTGCCAGTTTACTATTTTGCTTCCTTTAGTGAGTCATTAATTGCATGGCATTCATTTTAAACTAAACTTGATTACTAGCATTTTCAAGCCAATACTCTTTTTTTTTAAATTCTGTTTTATTCCGGGAGCAGTCTAATTGCAAGCAATGTACCTCTTCAGAATTAGCAGTTAATTTTGGCTTTGTCAGTAAAGGCTGGACTAGTAACTCCACACATATGAGGAGCTGCTTGTGGAAACTCACCTTTTGGGAGAGGAAGCAGCTGCAGAGGGATTTTGCTCTTTAAACCTTGTCACGTGGCAAGGTTTAAACAAATCAGGGGGTGCCTGGGAGGATTGTAAAAGCCTGAGGTATTGTTATTTTGGAATAATGAATGGGGAAAAATATTTGGGTTTTTTCCAAGTATGTGTGTATTCTGAAAAGCAGCTGTGTAAAGGTGACTGTTCACCAGCACTGGTTATGTCCAGGTAGAGAAGGCTTCACCATGGGGGAAGCTCCCTCTTGCTCTCCTGGGCTGATCCTAGGATAGTATCTTCCCTTACTAAGTGCTGGTGGGAAAGCCTGGTCCTTCCTGTGTGTGTAACCCCTCACAGCAGAGAAGAGGCACACATGTGAATGAACAAAGGGCGTCGTTTGGCTCTTACCAACCCTAGCAGTAAGCGAGGAGCCCGATATGGTGTCTCCACTCCTGGCTGGGCGGCCAGTCTGGCTTACAGGGTGGGCCTCTTAAGCAGGGGAATGGTACAGGGGAGCAAAACTTGGTGAAGAGAAGCTGCTGCTTAGAGTCTTGCCATGTAGGTGTGCAAGTGCTGTGATGAGGAGAGGTTGCAGTGAGCTGGGTAGGCTGATGGCAATGCACGCGTTTACCACATAATCAAACATGCTTCTGAACCAGAGGGTGGGAGGGAGCGTTTCCTCTTGGAAATTCATTTAGCATAATACTTAATTTTCAGATATGATTCACTGGTCTTTGATCTTTCTAAAAGCACACTTGTAGGTTATAGAGATCAGTTGATTGATCCAGAGATATGCTTGCTCATTACTTTGATCTAAGCAATAAGTAAGCAGGGTTCACTTAACTCAGCTTAGGAAGTGAAGGCTGGGGCAGTACCTGGTGATGAAGGAACCTTTTGGTATTGAGCTGTGCAGGGGACCGATACACTCTGAGACAAATCTCTGGGTTTTTTCTGCAGAGTAGAGGCTTAGGAAGATCATAAGTTGAAGATTAGTTGATGCTAAAGAAGTGTCTCATAACTACATTTGCATAAAGCTGAGCAAAAACCCAGTACTGCTTGGTATAACTTACCCACATGCACACCCTTTATATATATACTATTTTTTCACTTGTCCCGTTCTGCTTCATTATGCAATGTTGTCACTATAATACTAAACTGGCAAGAGTTTTTAAGTCGTTTCATTTCCACTTTTAACAGTTCATTGTTTCACTTCTTTCTTTCTTTATGTTTTTTCATGTTTAGACCTCATAACTCAGCAAGCACCAGTGATTTTATCCACTGCATATTCATAGTGTCATGTCACCGTTTGCTACACCTTCCACACTAATGAGCCCCTTTGTTCGATACAGGTTTAATACGTTGCTTTGTCAAATAAAGGTGGAAGAACCTGCTGCAGCTTTCTGGCAAGAGGCTCAGGTTAAACAAAATAGGGAGAATGAACAGTAGCAAACATTGAAACATAATCCATAATAGAAGTGAATGCTTGATCCCAGATGGTTCTGATTTTGTTGCACAAACCAAGAGGTCAAACTTCATAATTTATTAAACTAACTCAATTCAGGAGATGCTTCATGAATTCAAAAACTGTAGGTAGTGGACAACTTGCAGATAAAATAGTATACCTCCATTTAAGCAGATTTTTAAAAGGAGAGACATTCCCCTTGTGCCTGATTGTAGTGGCTTTGCTAGCAGCTGAGTTTCAGGGATGACATTTTGCTGTAACGTGTGGTGTGCATATGTATCTAGTTCAGGTGTGGTGCCTGTAGTGCGTTGTGTATCTATAAAGGAAGTATAAAGGTCTGGGGAGGTTCTGTAGCATAATTCTGTAGTAACTTTAAAACGTTGGTTGTTGTTATCCATGCTTTTTATTGTCATTAATATTAATAAAGTTGAAATTTACATTGCAGACTCAGTCCGCTAGTAACACACTCCAGAAACACAAATCTTCCTCCTCCTTTACACCTTTTATAGACCCCAGATTACTACAGATTTCTCCATCTAGTGGGACAACTGTGACTTCTGTGGGTAAGTAAAGTAGCTGAAGACAACAATTGAAAAAGGGTTCAGTGGCTCTTTAAAGTACTTAAGAATGTTACCATCATGCTTTTTATTTAATTTGCAATGGATTGCATAGTTTATTTTCTTTTTCCATTTACATTTCTTACAAAAAGAAAGACTTTCTCAGTATTCTCAGTTACTGATTTGGGTTGTATAATGTCAAGAGTATATGGCCGGAATTTAGCACTCGAGGGATATTACATGCACTTTTCTTTTTTTCAGTAGGATTTTCTAGTGAAGCAATGAGATCAGAAGCAATAAGGCAAGACCCTACACGGAAAGGATCAGTTGTCAATGTGAATCCCACGAATACTCGGCCACAGAGTGATACACCAGAGATCCGCAAATACAAGAAGAGATTCAATTCTGAGATACTGTGTGCTGCCTTATGGGGTAATGCAAATGTGTTCTTCCCTTGCCTCCTGCACTTCTGAAGTGTAGACACGCCAGTATGAGCTTGCAGTCTTCGATGATGTACCTCTGAAACTGTAGCTGTTCCTCTGCGTTTATTCAGTGCTTGTTTGCATCTTCTTGTTGCAAGAGCTGATTATTATTGTGTTGTTTACATTATGTTGCTTCTGCTTTGATATTATTTCCCACTGGTATATATGCTTCTGATTGCATAGTTCAGACTTAGAACCACAGAATCATTAGAATCATTAAGGTTGGAAAAGACTTTCAAGATCCTCGAGTCCAACCTTTGGCCGAACACCACCATATCAACTAGACCATAGCACTATGTGCCACATCCAGTTGTTTCTTGAACACTTGCAGGGATGGTAACTCTACCACCACCCTGGGCAGCCTGTTCCAATGCTTAACCACCCTTCTTCCTGGTGTCTGTCCCGAACCTACCCTGGTGCATCTTGAGTCCTTTTGTTCTGTCACAAGTTGCCTGGGAGAGGCTTCATTCAGTTGATCAGGATGTCCTTTCCAGCTTTTTCTAAGTCCTTCTGGTACATCTCTTGCAGCTTTTTGGAGCTTGTAGTAGTCCTTACATTGTACACCTGGTACACACATGGTATTTCTTTTGAAAAATAATCATCTTCTTGAGCCTCTTGCTATTGTATTGTTGCAGAGCTTGATTAAGATGTGCTTCGTAAGATGACTTGCCCCCTCAGTCATCAGTTTATGTAGGAAGGAAGAGGGAAAAGAGGAGGGTAGGAGGGACATTTTCCATTCTGAGACTGTGACTTAGCTTTGTTAAGAGTGGTTACTGCAGAGAGAAGCTGGATATGAGATGTCATCTGACCAAATGTGTCTGGTCTTCTTGTCACAAGGAATAATTTGTGTTGGTGCCAGACCAGTTAGTCAGGATCCCACACTTCACCACGCTTAGAGCCGTGCTTGTTGCCTGCTACAATGTGACATCAATGCTGCAACACCCAGGGAGGGCTTTCTTCTGCTATGCCATTTGTTTCTTGACCAGAATCTATGGGGGCACATGATATTTTTTGTTATCTAGATGTTAATAGATGATGCTTGTGTATGTTACATACATATTTGTCTAATATGCCGAAACTTGGCAGACTGTAAATGCACATGCATGTAATTTTAAAAACTATAAAGAAGAGAGTTGGCCATACCCCTGAGTCACATGATGATTGTATAGGTGACACAGTCTACTTATCTTTTCTGCATTTTCATTGCTCTTTCCAGGGCCTTAGTTCTCTTTTGGGGTTATTTCCACCATTTCTTTTTTTCTCAGAACAGCACGTTTGTCTCAGTCTTCTTGCCTGCAAGGCTGTGTCAGTTAAAGAGCTCTCCCAACACCTTATCTTCCTATCTGCTGTTTTCTTTATTTCCAGAATTTACTGGTAAGAATTTTTACCCCAATGCTATTTCTGCTTGTATTCATGTGTATAAAATGATAAAATGAGGACTTGTGCAAATATAAACTTTCAGACTGTGAGAGGGCAAAGGCAGAGAGAAATCATGTGGTATCAGTAAAGATGATTCATAATTTCTCCAATCTGCCTTGTTTTGCCAGTAGCAATTCTTGTTAATGGTTTTATATTTCTTTGATCTCTGTATCTGACTGTTAGGGTGATTTCAAAAAAGGTGTAAAATCCTAGAAGTGTGTTACAACCGTGACACAGCCCTTCCTTGTTAAACATTTAGGGCCAAACTGATGGTGATACAAGCTGGTACACATGCTTATTTCTTGGTAAGGTTTAGCTTCCTCTACCCTTAAGCAAGTTAAACAATTTCATGGTGATGCTTCTTATTAAAAAAGAGGGGGGCTTGCTTTGCTTTGTCTTTACCAGTGGTAATGCCAGTAGTATCTGGCAGACTGCTGATTGCATTAGGTCTGCGATGTTGTTTCTTCTAGTTCTGAGTGGTAATAGTCAATGTTAATGATATGGATGCAGTAGGATAGATTTTTACACCCAGCCTCCACAAGCAGCCTGTACTTTTTCAGGAAGCATTTCCATTTGTTTGAAAAAAACAGAACTGCTTAATTGTAGGGTGGTGGTAGAAGAGCTCTGCTGTCTGTGAGTAATGAGGGTGCTTGCATTTTAAAATACAAGCACTGCTTGCCACCAGCGTAGTACCTCATTAGTTTCATCTCAAAATGCATATAGCTAAGGGAAGGGATCAGGGACAAGTGTGCACGTGAACTTGAAGCAGAAACAACTGCACCACAAGGGCAGCAGAAGGAGAGATTGGGGTGGAAGCGCAAGCAACGGAGCCCTGATGAACAAAGAGGGTAAGGGACCCTGAGTGAGCAGTTTGCATGTGGCTTGTTTTGAATTGTAATCTACAATGGAAAAAATACAGAAATGCATGTTGAAGTTGAATCACTTGAAGCTTTAGTCAGTGGGTCCTGGAGCTGCAGGAAGGAGACCAACTGCTGGGCACTTCCTAGGCTGGTTTGGTGCTGCTGCAGCCTGTGCTCAGACCTGATTCATGTGTATGTCACTCTCCCTGCTTCCTTCTGCCACTTCCCAATTTGAGGATGTCTCTCAGTATGAGAGACAGTCTGTGTGAAGTGTTCTTGTGGTGAAATGCCCATGGGAGCTGTGGGATGGGATCCAGTGGGTGCAAACCATGAGGGGAACGCAGAAGCAATAGGCGGGCAGAATGGGGATGAAGGAGGTGTCAATAGCTGGAGAGCCTGGGAGGATGACACGCCTCTCAGGAGAAGTAGCAGACCAGCAAATCTGAGAAAAGATACATGATTGTTTGTGGGGACTGCTGGGACCTCTGCAGTTTTCTTACTGAAAAGGTGAGAGAGAGGAAAATGAAGATGCATGATGGTTTCTGACCTCCCAGTAGGCTACATCTCTTTTTCCCATTCACCCAGAGGCTTTTCAGGGTGCTCCAACACCAGTAGCTCAGCTCCCTTCCCCATCATTGCTTCCTCCTGGCTGCCACTCTGCTCCCCCTTAACACCCTCTTCCCCTTCAGAGACACCTTGTGCCCCCTGGGTCAGGTTAACGTGCTCTCCCTTTTGCAAACCACTCCCATGCTTGGTGGCCAGGGTGTTGTTTAGGGGAGCAGTGCCCTTTTTTAGTACTGTGAGAAGGCATGTCACTCCTCTACAGATGCAGACCACACCGAGATACACACCTTTGCACTGGGCCCACCTGCTGTATTAGAAAAGGTTCATTATGGGATCAGCCCAAATGGCCCAGTGACACCAATATAGTTGTATCTGAGGTTTAACTGTCTGACTAGGGATTAAGGCCATTAAGAAATATAACTGTGATCATTTTGTGTGAGTTTTGGTACCCCTCACCCCTCTTCCAGCATTAGCGTGCCTTTTTGTTTCGGAACTGATGCTCTGTCCAGCACACAACTGGATAAACATCATGCAGTGAGCAGTAGGCTCACTGGTTGAGCACAGAGAGTAATAGTGAATGGGGTAACATCAGACTGGTGACCTGTCACTAGTGGGGTTTCACAGGGCTCCATCTTGGGCTCTGTGCTCTTCAACATCTTCAGAAATGACTTGGACACAGGACTGGAAGGGATGCTAAGCAAGTTTGCAGATGACACAAAACTGGGAGCAGCTGTTGACTCCTGGAAGGCAGGGAGGCCCTGCAGAGAGACCCCAACTAATTAGAGGACTGGGCAATCACCAACCATATGAAGTTCAACAAGGGAAAGTGCCGGATTCTGCGCCTGGGATGAGGGAACCCCGGATGTACATAAGCCTGGGGAATGAGGTGCTGGAAAGCAGTGCCATGGAAAGGGAGCTGAGGGTCCTGGTTGATGGCAAGTTGGATATGAGTCAGCAGTGCCCTGGCAGCCAGGAGGGTCAACCATGTCCTGGGGGACATCAGGCAAAGCATCACCAGCCAGTTGAGGGAGGTGATTGTCCAGTTCTGCTCTGCGCTGGTGTAGCCTCACCTGGAATATTGTGTGCAGTTTTGGGCACCACAATATAAGAAAGATATTAAGCTATTAGAGAGAGTCCTAAAGAGGACAGTGAAGATGGTGAAGGGCCTCGATGGGAAGCCATATGAGGAGCAGCTGAGGTCACTTGGTGTGTTCATGCTGGAGGAGATGGAGGAGGACCTCATTGCAGTCTACAACTTCCTTGTGTGGGGAAGAAGAGGGGCAGACACTGATCTCTTCTCTGTGGTGACTAGTGACAGAACCTGAAGGAATGGCCTGAAATTGTGTCAGGGGAGGTTTAGGTTGGATATTAGAAAAAAGTTTTTCACTGAGAGGGTGGTTGGGCACTGGAACAGGCTCCTCAGGGAAGTGGTCACAGCACCAAGCCTGACAGAGTTCAAGAAACATTTCGACAATACACTCAGACACATGGTGTGACTCTTGGGGATGGTCCTGTGCAGGGCCAGGAGTTGGATTTGATGATCCTTGTGGTTCCCTTCCAATTCAGCATATTCTGTGATTCTGATTCTAGAAAGTCTTCTGTGGTCTACCAGTCTCTTACTCTTTTGAACATGGATGGTTTGTTGTCAGTAGTCACTGTGGCCAGGTAATGTAGACAGCCTCTACATCGTGAGATCTTTTAGGCTGCAGGCAACTGAGACCCATCCGGCAGTGGTTAGACCTGCTTCAAACAAGACAGTTGCTATATCAATCATCAGTTCATCAGAATATGTGGAAAATGTGCCTACTAACTTGGATCTTTGGTTTTATTTCTTGTAGGAGTGAACTTGTTAGTGGGCACTGAAAGCGGTCTGATGCTCCTAGATAGAAGTGGGCAGGGGAAGGTTTATCCGCTCATCAATCGAAGACGATTCCAGCAAATGGATGTACTTGAAGGCCTGAATGTCTTGGTGACAATTTCTGGTAAAGTTGACTGTTTAACGTTATATTTTTCCTCCATCTGTCATGGCATAACAGAAAGCTTTTCTTGGCAGCCTTTTGAGGGGGAAGTCCAGACTTGACTGAAGTGACAGTGGGTTTTCCATCATTTCACCTCTCTGAGTCTACGGTTTATTTCTGCAACTTAATCATTTTCCACACAACACCCGTGCCTGCTTGCCCCCTGTCTTCTGTAGGGTGGCCTTTAAAAGTGCTGCACAGGATTGGGGGAAATGTCTGTCTTAGTTTGCTTCTTCAGTATATGAGAGCTGGAAGTTAATGCTTTGTGAAAATGGCATTCTTTCCCTCTTTCATAATTGCTTTCAACTTGACCTCTTTCTAACCAAAACACAATTTGCTGCTTGGGTTTAAAGACATCTTTCTTCTGTGTTAAAAACAGTAGAATGGGAAGAGCTCTTGCTTTTAGTGTGATGTGCAGTAAGAGTTTGTGTTTGAGAGAGAGGAATACAGTGTGTATATGGAATGGAAATTCCCAGGGTGAGATCAGTGCAGCTTTTGGCCTGGTCTCTCACTGGATGCAACTTGTAGATGGCAAAGGAACGGTAGATGGTGGTGATTGTTGTGTTTGTTTTGTGTGCACTGATGAAAAACGTGTTGTATGAAGCTTGAGGTTCCAGACTCTTTGGCTCCAGAGAGTTATTGCATAAGGTTATCCTGCTGTTAGGCAGCTTGATGTGGTGCACTGTTAGTCTTTTTTCACAGGTGTTCTTCAGCCATTTACCTTCCTTTTATTTTAGTTTGTTTGGAAAATCAGTCTTTGCGATGTTGCATGTGTGTGACAGGGAGAGGATGTTAAATAAGGCTTCTTACAGTGTTCCCTCTCTTGTTGTTCAGACCCACCTAGATTTTGTTGAGGCTCTGGAACCTCTCTGAATCCACTGGAGGAGCTCTTTGGATCTCCCAACACTTGTGCAAAAGGACACACACCTAGACAATTTAATGGAATTTAGCGCATTAGCAATGTGCTACCACGGGTCCAAAGAATTGTGCCCATGCTCATGTCATCAACACAGGACTTGTTTCTGTCTGGAACAACTGAATTTTATTGGCTTGTCGCTTACTACATTCTCAACTACAGCTATAGCTATGCTGTATATAAAAAAATGAATCAAGCAGTGTTTAAAAATACACAACCTACTGTGTGTCCTTTTGATGTCTGTATGTTAAAATACAAGCTGTTTGAAAGGCACCATTTGATAGAGTTTATTCTATAGCAGACCTTGTAAACAAAAATATTGTATAATCCAACTTGTGTGAAATCTGTTGGTTTGAAACGTACCCTACACAGTTGACAAATGTCTGTGATTCAGTCTTGTGTATAATTGTTTTAGTTTTTTTTATCTTTGCATCAGTCGCAATTGGAGTACCCTGACACATCCGTTTTCTTTGTTTCTTTCAAAACTATTGCTTCCTCTGTGGAGACATGCTACATTAACCCTTAGGAAATCAGCTGATTTTTGTCTGTTTTATGCCTTTGTCTCTGTCCCATCTCCTGTGTTTTATGGGAGGTATGAGGAGTTTTATGGAGTACGAAATAGGAAAGAAACATCCTTGACCACTGAAAGGCAGGGCTGGGGGAGCATACTCAGTGAAGCCATAATGCTGTTATGCCCAAGTTCTCTCTTATATCGTGCTTTTGCCTTCAGTCCTGCACTTCTCAGTTTTTATTACCCTCATGCATGACTTCCCTAAGTATCTTTTTATTTGTGCTGAGTTGCTTCACCTCTCCAGCCAAAACTGGAATGCTGAAATGACATTGTGTTTCTGCAAGTGGTATGTTTTGAAAGATTCGTTATGGAACTGCCTCTGAGCTGTGTCTCAGGACTGCTACAGCTTCACTGGGAGCATTATTCAGCTCACTGTGTGCACTCAGCCTTATGTTGCCTTGAATTTTTTGGAAAGTGATGTGCTGTTGGTGGTGGGATTTGAAAGGCGTCACCACATCGTGTGACAAAATTGCAATGTGTTAGGATTTTGAAAGGATTGTCACCTAAAATTGCTTTAAATATACACTCTTGAGTTTGAAAACATGAAATCAATTCTTGACCCAATTTATAGCTGAAATACAAAACTTTCTGACAACAAAGCTTTTGATACTGAGATACTGAGCCTGATAGAACTGGTACAAGAAAGCTTTGCAGGTAAAATAAAGTAGTTGATTGGTTCTTCAGCTCATACTGTTGAGAGGCAAAAGCATAGTTTCGGCTGCTCAGGTGATACAGTGGAGAGTGATAAAAACACTGGAGGTGAGAGCGGCAACGTGCATACAGAACACACTCCTGTTGTGGCTCCCTGGGGGTTTTGCCAGTCCCGCTGGCAGACGGTGGCACTAGGAATGTAGGAAGAGATGACAGAGTAGAAGAACTGGTTGGAATCTGTCTGCTTAATAATTACAAACCATACAGACAACAAAAACAAAAACTCAGTATAGGAAAAGGGACTTTACATTTAAAACTATGTCTGTGGGAGAATCCAAGCTGGGAGTTCTCGAAGAATTCCCTTGCTGATATGTTCATTTGGTGGCTTGAGCCGAGTTTTCTTTCTTGTATTGTCCCCAAGAAAATAAAAAAGACCAGGTTTTTGAGAGCTGTTTAAACTGACTGGTAGAACTTTACGAAGAGAAGGATCTAATCCCCCCACTCTGAATGCGAACATTAAGAGCACCATAACTTGTTGAAATACATGCATAGCCATATTTATATAACTAACCAGTCCTGCTCTTTTCATGTCAGGCTGCAGAAAGGCAGAGGAATTTCCTGTCTTGTGACTTTTCCCTGTGGTCTAGACACAAAACCACAATGGGAACACACTTCGTGTATTTCTCTGTTGTTTTGAAAAATGTTTCTGGTTGGACAGGAATACGCTGGTGCACATCATGTAAACCAGAATTTAAAAAAAATTAGCCACGTGCTGGGAAATTCCCATGTGTACTGTTTGTTCTGAGTCTTCAAGGTTGACTAAGCTACTGGGAAAGCTACAACCTTGAAAATATCTGAAGCAGAATTTGTCTCCTGGTGAACAGGGACTCACGATGGTTTTCAGAACATTTGGTGCCTTGTACTGACCTTGAGCCCTCTGAACTCTTTCTTGCCCAGAACTGAAGTGGCTTCTGGTCTGATCTATGTTTCCTATTTTTCCACGTTTCTGAAAGGGCCCTTGTGGCTATCGTTTGCAGTGTTTTCATGGAAGGACCTTTTCTTGGTCAGATGTGGGACTTTTGGGGACTGTTTCATGCTCTAGTCCCTTCTCCAAATCCTGGGAAAGCTACAGGAGTGGTAGGGTTTTATCCTTTTATGAAACATGTCTTAGTCAATATGAAGTCAGGCAATAAATCAGAGTGCTCATTTACTGCCAAATCTACAGTCCCATTTGTAATGGAGATAAACAAAGGACAGTGCAATGTTACTTCACATTTCATTGCATGCCATTAGAACAGAAGAGCTTTTAAAATTAAGTATCAGGTCCTGTATTTGCAATCAGGTCTCCAGTTCCACTTTAAATTTAAGCTTGGTGAACAGATTTTTTACTTTGAAACCACCTCCTCTTTTCTTCCTGCCCTTACCCATCCTGATAATCATAAAAAGATCTTTTAGACCGTGTGTCTTTGTAATGCAGTGCCTTGTGCTCGAGTCCATGGAGCAACCTGTTTGCAAACTGTGCTTCCCCATTGTCACGGTTTGAGAGCTCCAAAAATCCAATTTCCAAGCCTCCCCCACTTTACCTCAGCACTGAAGAGAAGTTTTCAGGCAGGCACAACTCAGTATAGGGGAAGGGAATATATACAATTTATTACTATACAAACTAAATACTATACAAACTAAAAAGCAATTATATATACAATATTAACACAGCTTCTACCACCATTTGGACCCTCCCCCATCAGTTCAGGAGAAGTCTTCAGAGCGATAGTGAAAAGTCTCTCTCTCACTGGGGTATCAGGGAAGGGGTTGAAACCCCCACCAGCCCTTAGCTTCATACTGAGGTCCTATCCTGAGCTGCAGGGGAAACAGCTTGCGCCATCAGGATCTTCATCATGAAAGGTCCAGGGAGTCAACTCTGAGTCCTTCCTCCCTGGTTTCGTGAAGGTTTCCTCCCAGGGGTAAGATGTTCCGTTCTCACCCTCCAGTTGCAGGCTCTGGGTCTCTGCTCAGTTCTTTTTACCCCAAATAGTTTTAAAGTCCTTACCCAGAAAAAAACCTGCTTGTTTGGCTCTCTCATTCTTCTTTAGCTGCTGCAGGTTCCAGTTTCTGTAGTCCATGTCGAAACCCAACGTAGAGCACCTCCGAGCTCTCTCTGTCCCGTCTCCAATTTCTGCCTGGAGTTCTCCCAACTGTTGCAACGAATCGCAACTGTTTCTCCCGGCAACAGAGCCTCACTGGCCCATCTCTTGGCTCTGCTCCAGTGCCTTACCTGCCTTAAATCCACACCACCGCCTTCCCAGGCAGTGGGGGAAGAAAAAGAAAGCCCCCTCGCCTTGGCTACAGGGTACTCAGTCCAGTTATAACTGTCCCAAGCCCTGCAGTCTACCTGGGGGGGGGGAAGAGGGCTTGGCCCCCTCGTGAGGGACCTGCCTCTCTCCCTCTTACCTCATGGTTGTGAGTCTATCTCTCTCCCTCACAACACTCCACGCTACCTTAAGCCCTGGCTTAGCCAGGGCTGTAGGGCCCAGGGCCCACCCCCAAGTTTTGGGGGGAGGACCCTACCACCCCTCGGCTCTCTCACACACTCTCAGACACACACAGCCACACACTCCGACACACACAGCCACACACTCCGACACTCTGCCAACAACTTTGGCTGTTGTTGATCTCTAATTTTCACGGGAGCGAAAAAAACCAGCTCCGACTGGTCCCTCAGGGGGAACTCTCCTGGGACCAATCACCTCTAGGCCCCCCGGCTCCTGGGGGGGGACAGCTCAAACCAAGACACCCATGTGCTACCCCAGCCCTTAGATTCTTTTTCTGGCAAGCCCAGCTCTGTTAGGGGATGCCCTGCCGTCAGGATAGCGGGTCTGTGCCAGCTCCAGGACCCCCGGGTGGAGCTGGCTGGGCACAGCAGGATGGTCTCAATGCTTGGGCCTCATGTCCTGCTGCCGCCAGTATCCCCAAGCAGCCAGCTCCATGAACTGATCCGTCAGTAGGCATCATGTGAAAACTTAGAAGACAAGTTAAAGACATTAGCTGAACCCTGTAACTGGGTCTGGCTGGAAGGCTGCCAGATAGACCATCTTGACAGGTCACAGCTTTCTGCAGCATAGACCAGTGCTGTGTCACTTGGCTGTGTCACCCCAGCCCAGCAGTGGCTGTGGTACAGATCACCTCTTAACCTCCAAGAGCCATGAAACATTCTCTACAGTCACCTGGCCACCTCATCATGGCTGGTGAAGCACAAGCATGGAGCTACTACAGTGACAAGTACGGTCCCTGAGAGCATCTCCTGTTTCCTTTCCTTCCACAGAGAACTCATGGAGCCTTATTAAATGGCTCGCAGTCAAAGCAGGGATGTCCTCCCTTCCTCACTCACAGTTTCATCTGCGGAACTGTAATGATTTCGAGCAGCAAAGAGCTGGGGGAAGGAGAATGCAACTTTGAATATGTGCATTTAGGGCCACCTTCTCACTAGTTCAGCTTTGTAGGCCCTTAGTTGTTAAAAAATTACTGATAAAGTTTATCATGACCCTTGCTTTGCATTCAAAGAGGCTTTCTCATATTGAGACTTAAGAGTCTGCGCAGTATTTTGATGACGTTGCAGATGCCCAGGCTGCCCTATCTTCAACTGACAATGCAAGTAGCTTCTCTCACCTGTGGAGAAGAAACACCTCTCACAGTTTCTGTGTACAGCCTGATAAATATTACACCTCTTCCAGCACAAGGGAAGGGCTGCTGATAAAGCAGTCATCAGCTTTTAGCGAGCAGATGAAGTTTGCATGGGCCATGTGAAATTCCCTCACAGTAATTTCCGATATTGTACGTTCTTTGTTACTACAGAACTCGTATAAAGTGGTTCAGTAATGAAATTTATGCCATGAACAATCTTATTAAAACTCAATCAGTTTGTCTCTGAGAATGATACAAGGGAGGGAATTGTCCTGATCACTAACTGGGAAAAGTTTCTACAGTTTGTAAAAATACATATCCATAAGTTTGTAAAAATATCATATCCATATTCTTCTTCACTTGTGCTTCCTCCTTTCAATCCAGTCCTAGTCCTTCTGATAGCTGTATAGATAGTTTCAGGTCTCATATTCCATCCTGCTGCTCTCCTACAGTTTTGTGCCAAAAAGAGCCATTCTGACTCAGCTATATCTATCTATCTATCTATCTATCTATATTTATATATGTATATGTATATATATATATATGTATACGTGTATGTGTATATATATGTATATGTGTATATATATATATATATATTTCATCTCAGTGCATGACTTTCTGGTGCTTTTGTTGTGGGAGTACAGCCCTCTTTTAATGAAAGTTGTTTATGTCCTAAGAACCAGACAGCCAAAGAGCTGTTCCCTTGATTTTGTCATTTATGTTCATGTGGTATTGCCATGTGTCTCTGTCATTGCTTACAGTAAAGCATTTGTCTGGGTGGAGTCTGGAGTGAAGCTGTTGTGGACATAAAAACGGAGGGAGATTTCTGTGGTTGCAGCATTTTCTGCTTCATTATTGTTTTGGTTTACTCTGCAGGGCCTTCTGTTTGCCTGGGCAGGGCTTTTTGTAAGTATCTTCCTGTGGAGATAAACCAATTTGTTTCATTTTGTGGCCAGGTAAGAAGAACAAGTTGCGAGTTTACTATTTGTCCTGGTTAAGAAATAAAATTCTTCACAACGACCCTGAAGTAGAAAAGAAACAGGGCTGGACGACGGTGGGCGACTTGGAAGGCTGTGTGCACTATAAAGTTGGTGAGTAGCAAATACCGTAATCAACTAGTCAGGATAAAAGATGGCTGAGAAAGAGAACTACAGTGCATGTAGCTCCTAGGTTTAAGGTTTGGTTGGTTTTATTTGCAGCTGTCTTACCTATTCCTCAAGGTGAATTTTGCTGGCAAAGCACCAGAATAGATGGCAAGTTATGGGGTTAAATTGAGATGATGAGAGAGGTTTTGTGATGGGATGGTGGGCTGTGAGCTGGAGAGGGTGCAAATCCCCGTCTGTCTGCTTCCCGTAATGGATGCAGCTTCTAGAAGGGTGCTGATACAGGCAGTGAGGACTGGTAATATTTCACCATCTCTCTTAGACCCTTTAAATAACAGAGAGATTCTTGTCCCCAGCAACAGTTCTCTTCACCAACAAGTTTCCCTGATCTCTTACCATGGTGAATTTACAAGCTGGAATAGATTTAAAAAAGGCTCTCTTTAATGTAGATTTTAAATACTGGGGGAGAAAATATTGAAAGGAAAAAAAAAAAGGCATTGGAGGAGAAAGGAAGCCCAACTAATGCATGAGGTTTGGGAGGGTATCTGGAAACAGAAGCGTATGTTTAACTTCAAGATGATTCATCAGTTCCTCTAAGCTCACGAAATTCCCTAATGCTGTCTCAGATTCATTGCAGTAGAGTTACAGGATGAAGAGTATTTTCACTAGGCAGGTGCCCTTTGAGTGGTTTTAAGTAATTTAAATGGATTTGACTATAGAAACTTCCACCAAAGCTAGTGAAAGACATGCAGCATTCACAGCCAGTGGAGTATGCAGTGAGCCTGCTGCCCTGCAGGTGGGGATATGAACCAAGAGCTCTTGCTCCTGCTTCAGTTTCATGGTACATCCTAAGGGGCACTGGATGTTGCCTTAGATTCGATTTTCTCCCAAGAGCCACCTCAGTTCCTTTCCATCTGTGTCAGTCAGTGTGGAACACCAGCAATCAAACTGTTCTCAGTCTCCTCCTGTCATGCGTGTGCTCTTGGAGAAATCTGCTAATGGGGCGTAATCAATAGCAGTGGCAGTAAGTGACTGCTGAACCAGGAGCTTGACCCCGAAAACAAGTAATAATGCACTGCTCTGGTATCATACCCCAGGGTGTCAGCAGCATAATAAAGTGGCCTGTTAACAATACATCAACAGCTATTGAAAGGAGGCTTTCCAGCAGGGAAGCATCTGAAACAAAGAGCATTCTCTTCCAGTTGAAGAGAGGTTTGTTATGCTGGGCTGCAGCCTGGCACTGAACTTCCCTCTGAACCATAGAAATACAGTAGACTTCTTCAGGTAGTGAGAGGGCTCTTTGACAGCTCTGCTTCAGTTCCCAAGAAGGAGAGCTCTGCCAATAGTTGGGTTCGCAGTCTGGACGCTGTCACCAAGGCAGCTGGCACTGATCACTTCCTTGTCTCTTTGATGCAACAGGGGTCTCAGACATAAGGGTGAAGTGGTATTTATGGATTTCAGTTGCTTCAGGCAACTTTTGGCTCCTCTAAATGATAAATTGCTCTTTTGAAACTTAAGATTTGGGTGAATTCCCAGATAGCATCCAGAGCAAAGAATGAGTATTATCAAATGTCCGCTTTCACAGATAAGGTGGTTTTGTTCAACACCCCCTCTTCCCCCCGAAAAAAATTCCAGGAAGTCTTGTAAGCAAGACAAGACTGAACAAAAGCTCTGTTTTAGTCAGTACAGCTGTGGAAGCTGAGAGACATTTTTGTCTGTTGAAAAAGTGTCAAGTCCTTTAACACTTCTAATTCAGTAGTCTTGCTTTCCTGCGCAGTAAAAAAAGCAAGTATTAGCTTGGTCTACCTGTTGCTTACCAAGAGAAAATAACTGCAGGCTTGTACAGAAGTAGGGTGTCTAAAAGACATTAAAATAGCATTCATTAAAGAAGTGTTCTCACAAGTTTTGAGTTTTTCACTCCTAATGTGTTTCAAAATTAGTTTTGGTTGAGAGATATAATGGCAGAAGGTGAAGGTGCATGGAATTATACATTGTTTTGGAGAAGTGTTATATTCCTCTAAAACTTGGGCTAAAAAGGTTGCACTATCATCTAAATAATGCTAATTTTTTTTCTTTCCCTGTGGAAATGGGAAAGAATGCTGGAAACACGTAAACAAACTTAAATATCTCTAAGTCTGCATGATTTGTTCCTTCCCAAATCCAGATGGTAGCTGGAAATACAGATCCAGCAACACTTCTGGAATGTCCAGAACAGACCTTTTCTGGTGGTTAATTTAGCCAGCAGTTTGAATGAGGCAACAGAGATGTATTTGAGCATCTGTGGCTCACTATGTAATGACACTTTATTTCTGATTAGTGAAGTGGATTTTTTTCCTTTTTCTCAAGGAGTTATCTCAGACTTTAGGGACAAAGGAAAATTCTCCATTATCAAACTTGCCTTCTGCTGTTGAAATTGGGTTGTTTCTTATTTTTTTTAAATTTCTTTTTTTCCTCCTATCTCTGGGGAATTTTGCCATCAGCTCAAAGTAACAGTATTGGTGCTGTGACTGGAACTGCCAATACACTCTTCTAGAGTCACAGCCTTCTTTTATTGGAATGTCCCTATCTGAAAACTCATTTTCTTGTCTTGATGAATTAGCACTGTCCAATGTGGAAAAAAATAAGTGTAAATAAGTGTGTACTGACTGGGTAATTCTAAATATGGTGACATGTTCAGTTACTAATAATGACTTTTGTGGCGTAAATGTATCAACATTCTTGACTACATAGAATTAGCAGTCCTAAAATGCAGTGTTACTAAATCCTCAAAATGACAGTATTTCTTCATACTTACATAAATTTTCTGCTTTCTTGAAGTAATTGGAATGACTTTAGAATTACTGCTGAATTCTTTCTTGTTTTCTTTAATTTCAGTAAAATATGAAAGAATCAAGTTCTTGGTAATTGCATTGAAGAGTTCTGTGGAAGTCTATGCATGGGCACCAAAGCCATACCATAAATTTATGGCCTTTAAGGTAACAGTATATTTCAACCATACGTAGGATTTTCTCATAGCCGCTTGCAGCTATCCCTATTATGAAAATGTTATGACATTTTATCATGGCCATATTACAAGTTCTTCAGTAAATGTCCACAAACTTGGTATTATATTAATTTAGGAGTTATTTTAGTTCTAAGAGGCAGTACTTAAAGGTCTGAATTGTGACCAAACATAAACTAGTAATGACATAATATCACAACTTTTTGTTTGATCTCTCTGTAAATAAAACACGAGGCAGAGAGAATTGAGTCTAAAGTTCTTTGTCTGAGCAGAACAAGTTATGAAGTGATACTCAGCATTGTTACGGGATTTTTTTTGAATGCTGCAGGAAAGAAGTTAGATGCCTTGATATAATTGCCAGACTGATTTACAGATAGTTACTATTCGTTGTGCAGATTGAAGTAAGTACTACAGGAGTGTCAAATTGCCCTGAACTTTGGAGAAAACAATTTTTATTAAAAAAGCAAACAGACCAAGTAAACCCCACATAAAATAGTTTAGGTGATTGAAATGTAGCAGTTTGCAGAGTAATCTGTCCTTGTCCATGAGAGATATGTTAGCCTAACTGGTCTGGTGGCTGGGGACCCAGAGGCATGTGGAGGAATAAACCCATAATGTGTGCATTCGAGCATGTTTTTATAAAGCCCGTTGTTGTTCTAAGCAGTTAAGTAAATCTCTCTGATGCTTGTCTCACAGTCATTTGGAGAACTGGTACATAAGCCATTGCTGGTGGATCTAACCGTAGAAGAGGGTCAGAGACTAAAAGTGATCTATGGCTCCTGCGCTGGTTTCCATGCCGTTGATGTGGATTCAGGATCGGTCTATGATATTTATCTACCAACACATGTAAGAGCTGCTGCTGGGGTTGGGTTTTTTCTTTCTGGTATATCAGCCCCCTTGCCCCCCACCCCTTCCTTTCCTCAAATGACCAATATGTCAGGCAGTCCCTCTGGATCACTGCCAAATGCTTGCAGTGGTGGATTGGGTGGACAAGTCTTAAGCAGACGCAGCCATGCGTGCTTAGGGGTTTGTACCTCAATGTCGGACCTTTCCTCATGACCAGAATGTCTCTATGGTTGGGAGTTGCCCACTCAGATCCGATGTGGGCCAACATGACAGTTTCAGGGCTAGCAGCTAAATGGCCAAGCTCATTGCAAATACCCAGCAGCAAAAATGACACAACAGCCCACTGATGAGTTTCAACGGGGTTAGCAAAGGCCAGGTGGCCTTAGCTGCCACGGTTTCCTGTTGTTCATTGTACGCAGAGGTGTCAGATGGGCCACCCCAAGCACTGTTCAATGCAGTGCAGAGGTCTGAGGTCTGCATCAGGGCTGCTTGCCCCAGACTCCCTTTCCGCCCATTGAAAAAAAAAAAAAGCACACCTACAGAGAAATTAATTTTCCCTGGTTTTAGATGTCTGCTTTAAGATGAGAGGATTTGTGCTCCAAGGGTTTTTACAGGTCTTGGTCACTGTGTAGGCTGTGTAGCTTGAGGGGAGCAGATCTAGCACTTCTAAAATAAGTGAATTTGGAATTAGATGATCTTGGAAGTCCCTTCCAGCCCAAGCCATTCTATGAATCCCTAATGTGAGAGCCAAAAATAAAAATCACTCAGCCCTTTCTTCTAGCGCAGGCTCTGCAATATTAAAACAAAACATTCCTCTTCACTTCTGTCTCTGTAGATCCAGAGTAGTATCCAACCTCATGCAATCATCATTCTCCCAAACACGGATGGGATGGAGCTATTGGTCTGCTACGAGGATGAAGGAGTTTATGTCAACACATATGGAAGGATAACCAAGGATGTGGTTCTGCAGTGGGGAGAAATGCCAACTTCAGTTGGTAAGTGCCTCTGGCAAGCCATATACAATGTGTTGTTGGGGACCATGAGTGTGTTCACGTGGGCAGGAGGAAGGAGCATCTAGTTTGCTGCTTCTGCATCTGAAGTCATTGCTATATTATTCCTGGAAAACAGCTGCACAAAGTGAAGAGTAATCATGTGGATCTGTTTTGTGCTGAAGTTTTTATGAGCAAAATCCAAAAGTTATGGAGTTCATGATTGAAAAACTCACCATGACCTCCGTAGGCTGCTGCAGAATTTTTTCTAGACAGCCACAAAGTTGTGGAAACCTTTCAGTATAAAAACTGTAAGGTGGCAGATGACTAAAATGTTATGAGTAATTCTGTATAGATAACAAAATGTGTATCTCATTTGGTGGGTCTGCTTATTCACCTGTAGATTGCTCATCTATCCTAGCACAATTCTCCCTCATCTCTCCAGTTCAAAGGTCGTTTTGAGAGGGGGAGGAATGAGTGTAGTAAAATGGGTGCATATTTTTTATGGACACAAGTACACACCAGGATCTCTCTTACTGCTTGTGCTACCGTATTTCAGTGCAGAGTGTAACATGGGCTGTGGTCACACCTTCCTTTTGTTGGGCAAGCACATTGTGTTTTACATGCTGTGGAATGGATGCATATATTGGGAGATGACTGCTGATAGCTGTCTGAGCAACAGGAACAACAGTGGAGGAGGAAATTTAAAGAAGTCTCATGCACAGCATGTTCAATCTTGTGATTAACTCTTGACTAGATCTAAAAGCAAGCAGAATTTATCAGATGGCAAATTCCCAGAGCCTTTGGAAACTGGAATGTTTGTGAAGTAAATGAGATTGAGGCGACCGACACCATCTGAACATCTCATCTGACAATTCTGGAAATTATTTGGCCCAGTTAGCACTAGTGGCATATTTAAAAATAGATAGTTTTTCATCATGATGGCATGTGCAATGTTATTGGTGTACATTATACCGTAGGAGATAATTTGACTTAATTTCACTAAAAGTTAATATGAAAAAAATTATATCAAACGTAAGTACTGAAAAATTAAATATTTTTAAATTTTGATGGCTAAGAAGTTATTTTTATTTTTCTGTTACATAATGCATGCGAATCAGGGGCAACAGCTTAGTCTTCATTAAGTTCTCATATGTTATTTTTGACAGCATTCCTTAAGACTATCCGTTGAATTGCTTTTTGAATATACTTTTTCATAATGCTGGTGACTTTTCTTTTTATTTAATTTTCTTCCTGCTATCAAGAGCAGATTTTTTTCCTCATGCTATTACTGATCTGTGTTCCCCTGTGCCATTCATATGGAAAAATGTTTGATTTGTTGCTTTCTTTATACACAAAGGAAAGCAGTATGTCAAATAATAATAGTCCTACTTTGAGAGCTTAATGTGAACCTTTTTTTGAGGTATACAGAATGCTTTTCAGACCAGTTGGCTTTCTCAAGGAGATCAGTTTTTGAAGTATTACTCCCTCTCACTCTCTGTGTTTTTGCTGACTAACTCCTTCAGGGAGGGAAAATAACACTGTAAGACAGAGAGCTGATGCTGCAGGCCTACTGGACTAGTCTCTTTAAACCTTAGCTTCTACTTTCTCCTAGTCAACACCTAATTAACCTGTCTCTTTGCCAAACTTGTGAGAAGAAGCCTGTGTAAAAACTAAATGTTCTCTCCATCTAATTAAAGGTTATAAAGTTCCCTTTGTGTCATGAATGCTCAGGGAAGAAGTACGTAACTAACACAGAAAACACACAAAGGAAATTTAAAAAAAAAGGCATTTTTAGGTGTCATGAATGTTCTGAGGACAGAAATAGTACTCTGAATATGTGTGTAGCTATAATACACACATGCAGGTAATTTTAGTAGAATGCGTCGATATGTTCCTTGCTTTTTGTGTTCCTCCGTGTTGCTTTCTACTTGTCCTAACGTGCTGTTTTCTTTCCAAAGCATACATCCGGTCTAACCAGATCATGGGCTGGGGAGAAAAAGCTATAGAAATACGATCCGTGGAAACTGGACACTTGGATGGTGTGTTCATGCACAAAAGGGCACAAAGACTCAAATTCTTGTGTGAACGCAATGACAAGGTATGTTCCAGCCCCCCTCCCCAAGTTTGTTGCCAAGATGATAAGCGTGTACTTTGATTGGGTACTTGGGTTGGGTTGACCTTGACCAGCAGCCAAACACCCACCCAAGCCTCAAGCTCTCTCCCCTCTCCCATGGAATGGAAAGAAAATGGTAGAATGGTAGATTGGAAGAAAGAAATGGAAAGAAGACTTGTAGATTGACATAAAGTCAACTTAATAAGACAGCAAAGACTGCGCTTGCAAGCCAGGCAAAATAAAGAGTTAATACGCAACCTCCCATTGGCAGGTGGACGTCCAGATGCTTTCCACATGTAATGCTTGTTTAGGAAGGCAAATGTCATCACCACAACGTCCCTCCTGTCCTCTCTCTTTCCCTGGGCTTTTATTGCTGCGCATGACGCTGCATGTTATGGGACATCGCTTTGGTCAGTTTGGGTCAACTGTCCCAGCACTGTGCCCTCCCAACCCCTTGCCCATCCCAACCCGCTGGTCTTTTAGGGGTGAGTGGGCTGGAGAGAAAACCTTGATGCTGTGCAAGTGTTGTTCAGCAGCAGCCGAAACACCGGTGTGTTAGCAACACTGTTTAACCACAGATGCAAAGCCCAGCACCATACAGGCTGCTGTGAAGAGCGTCAACTCCATCCCCACCAGACACAGCAATTGCACTGCCAATATTGGGGATAGTGAAGGCAAATTAGAGCCACTGCTGTCCTACCTGTTGAATTTGCCAATCTCTTTTCTTTACAGGTTTTCTTTGCCTCCGTACGGTCAGGTGGAAGTAGTCAAGTCTATTTCATGACCCTTGGCAGGACTTCTCTTCTGAGCTGGTAGAAGTGGTGGGATTTGGAGAGGAATTGCTGACATCCAGAGCCTGAGATCTTCATAACTTGGAATTATTTTCAACTGGAGTACAGACCTGCACTAATGCAGCACTCTGTGTAAATGTGTGTGCAGGCATCACTGGTGTTAGGTTTCTTTATGTTTTTCAACTGAGGCTGCGAGGCAGCTGGTGCTGTAAAGATATTGCCATCAGGTGCTACAATGTCTTTGAGATTCGGGATCACACTAGAAAGCTACAGGTCTTCTTTCCCTTCAGCTCCAGGATTCCTAGGCTTTGAAGGACTCAGATAGTTAGTGTTAAAACAGAGAAGGGGTGAAAAAGGAAGAAAAACAAACCAGGCTTACCATGAACATGCTGTTTGTTGAGTGGACAGGAGGCAGGCAAGAGAAGGTGACAAGTGGTGTAGAGAGTCAGACTGGCTGAAACAGAGGGCAGATCTAGTCTAGTAATGTTAACAATGTATTTAATTGACATTTCTTTTTTGTAATGTGACAATGTGGACAAAGAGGAAGGTGCAGGTTTTAAGAAGTTAATATTTATAAAATGTGAAAGACACAGTGACTAGGATAACTTCTTCTTGGGGGACAGGGAGGGTGGGAAGGGACTTGGGGTGGAATTCTTAGGATTTTTTGTTTCTGCAGTTTTATTTTGGCCTGGCCAATAACTTTAGTCATTTTCTGTGTACCAGGTGTTGCCTGAAACATGTGCAGATGATTTAAAAAAAAAAAAAAAGAAAAAAATATTCATTTTCTATAACGATTCTGTGTTAGGCCAGAACTTGGTTATGTCACAGTATTAGCACTGCCTCAGTTAAAGGTTTAATTTTTGTTTAAACCTAGAAGTGCAACAACAGTTTTACCACAGTCTGCACTCGCAGAACTAAAAAAAAAAAAAAAAAAAAAAAAAAAAAAAAAGGAAAAAAAAGAAAAAAGAGAGAAATAAAATCCAAACTACATATGTTTATTTTTTGTGCCTACCTCATTGTTTTTAATGCATAAAATAAAAGAGGTGGTTTAGTTTATACGTTTTTAGAAGAAAACCGTTAATGTCTAATTTAATCTTAATACCAAAACTATCAGATTGAAAGGTTTCTGACTGTTATTGCATAGCAAGTTTCAGCAGGAGGAGAGAGTAGTCCGTTGGGGCAATAGTGGTAGCGGTATGGCAGTGAGACACTGATTAATGTAATTCGCTTACAAAATTTGGTGAAGCAAGCATTTTTTAAACCAGTTTCATCCTTAATAGAACTCTGAATTTAGCCTAAAACCAGAGATTTCACTCTTCTAACATGTGGGCTTAGTAACAGGCAGGTAAAAGTAACTAGGCTAGTTCTATAAATTGTTAAATGTTGTAAGAAACATTTTGGGGCGGTGATGTTTTTCTTTTTTAAGAATGCAATGCACTAAAACTCTTTTAAGAATGTAGTTAATACTGCTTATTCATAAAAACAGCGTATACCTGTGTTTAGATGTAAGATCCCAGCTCTGGCTTTTTTCTTTCTTTTTTTTTTTTTATTTTAAGTCAGTTTTATTTTATGCATAAGTTCTGACATTTGTAATAAATGTCTTGAGAGTAATAATTTGTTTAATGGCTACATGTTCATTACTTGAGAAATCCTGAGTGTATAATAATCTGTTGGTGTAATAATGCACAGTGTCACGATTCAGCCATTCTCCTTTTTGTTTTCTTTTTTTTTTTCCTTAATTCCTTTGGTGGGGTACTTTGTTGACAGCTGCCTTAAGCTGTTCATTCAGTGAACAGGCTCTCAGTGTTTCATGGGCTTTGTCTTCTGCTGCGGTTAACTTTCCTTCATGGCATGACAGGTAGGGCTTTTTAAATAAGTATTCTTCAATTCAGTCAAGCCAATGGCTCAAGTGACTGGTCACACAATCAATTAAGAGCCAAGAGCACCCAGTGTGCAAAGCTCAGACTCAACAGACCCTTCTTTTGGTGTCAAATCTGACTGCTGTAAATCCTTCAACCCCAATCAGCGCTGCTGCTGAAGACTCTCCTTCGAACATCGTAAATGGTTGAAAAGCAAGCGGTAAATGCGTACCTCCAGCGCATGTGTGTGCACACAGCAATCCCACTCCCCCACCCCCCCCCAAAAAAAATCAAAACTCAAGAAAGCCTTACATTTGCTGGCGGAGGAATACCTAGAACTATTTTTTTTTAACTGTATGACTTTTGGATAGCGTTGAAGGTGAAGGATGTGTTCTTTTCAGGCCCGATGTGGTCAGTCAGAAGAACGATCAACCTTTCGTACTATAATGAACTAAAGGGGACTTGGAAATGCAACGTGATGGTAGACATGGGTGTAATCACAGAGCTGCCCTGTAGTGTAGTTTGCCGAAGCTGATTCGATCGAATGTCAGTCTGCGTGATTTAAATCTTCCAGTGCTATGTGGTCAAAATTAACTTAGTCCTTGAAAGCTGATGCTATTCACCTAGAGGAAGATGCTCCAGTGCTGTAGGGATGCCCAGGTCATGGATACGTGCTGTTGAAGTTTTGTGGCTCTGAAGGAGGGTGGAAATCTCCTTCCTTCAGTGGGTCTGCCTGCCTGGCAGCTTCTGCCTCTGCAGAAGTGCCAACATGGCAAGATAAAAACAGTATTACAAAACCACTACGTATACTAACATCGAACTCTTCAAACAGTGCTTTTGTAAGCAAAGAAGAAAAGAAAAGCTCCTAGGTTTAGTTTTAAGCTTTAATAAGTAATAATTTTCTGTATCTTTAAGTCAAAGTAACCCTAACTTGTATGACTGCAGTGTTTTCATTTTTTATCTTATGCACATGTTATGTTGGAGAAAATGTTTACAAAAATGGTTTTGTTACACTAATGTGCATCACATATTTATGGTTTATTTGAAAGTGATTTTTGTGGGTTTTTTAGTTTTTCATAGTAGTAGTAGTACACTTTTTGTGATTTATAACCCCAAACTCTGCTGATTATAAAGTTGCTAAACAATAATACAAAATGACAAACTGCATTAAAATTACTAATCGTAGAGCTGCAAAGCAGACTGGTGACAAGTAAAACACTCAGCCTTTTTTTGCAGTGCTATCTAACTTGTCTTCTGTGTATTATGGAAATTACTGTTTTTTCCCCGTTTTTCCTTAAATAAAGTCAAATTGACACCTCTTGTATGTGGAAAGTATTTTGAATATCTACTGGCTGCAGAAATCAAGCTGCATGTTGCATAGTTGCATGTTACCATAAGAATGAAAGCCTTATTGTCAAATCTCATAATTTTAGAGACTTTGACTTTAAATGTGGGCTTTTGAGGGCTTTTTTTGTTGTTCTTTTTTTTTTCCATAAAGCCCAATCTCCTCATGCAGTTGCTCTTTTGAGAATTGCAGTTTTCCTTTTAAAGAGAAAGTGAAAATCTTAGAAACGGGAATGAAAGCCTGGTGTTTCAGAAAGAAGTTGTACAAGGCGAGCTTGGGTGCATTGTGAACATGCCCTCCTGCCACACCGCCTTCAGGCATGTGTTTTTTGTGAGCTGACCTTCCTTATTGTCAAGAGTGCAATGAACAGGAGTCTGGAGCCAAATTCTTGTGTGGCATGAAAACACGGCTTCAAAAAAGCCAGGCTTTCTGAGTCATAGTCACTCTTTTCGCCCTCGGGATTTCTGCTGGGCTTTGCCCATGTTTTTCCACCACAGGCTGCGTCTGTTTTCTGAAGTGGTGATAAGCAGTAGACATTTCCTTCCGACTAGGCTGATCTCTGTGTGAAGAGGAGGAAGTCTACTCTCCTGGGCCCCTGCCTTTCCTTGTACTCTCATCTGTGGAAGGCATGGGATGTGGTGTAAGTTGAAAAATATTTCAGGGTTTCACTTGCTTCCTATGGACAAAGGTATCTGAAATCCTCAAGCCTCACAGCTTTTCTGCTTCTGTAAGGATAAATACTGACTGAGCTTAAAAAACTATGAGGACCAGCCAACTGCTGGTCAGGCTCCTGCTGGCTCTGCTCCAGTTGCTGCTTCAGAGCTGCTGGTTTTCCTCAGTCATTCTTGACTCTTTGAAGACTTCCCCGAGTTAAACATGCTTAGGTGTAATTGAATGAGCACTGTGTCTAACCATGAAGACAGATGTGAGGTGATGCTCATTCCAGTATGCAGTAAGTAACTGAAAGCAGCAACGCCAGGTGTGAGCTTCACAGCGGGCACTGGCAGAGGCGATGGAGAACAGGGAAAAATCCTTCATGCTCTTGTGAAGAAAGGCACAACGATGGTGATTTACAGGAAGGAAGAAATAAAAAAAAGAGCATTGGAAAGCAGCAGATCTCATTCCTCTATGGGACTTGTGTAGGTGGTAGTGATGAGAGAGACCCACATTTGTACTTCGTGAGGGAAGGAGAGATGTCTGTGGGACAGAAGATAACAAACAGTGCAGCAAAGGAACATGTACATCTTAAAAATTAGCAACTGCAGTAGTCAAACCAGAGAAAGAAATGATCAAACTTCAAAAGAATCACTTGAAACAGTTTTTTAACAAAGCTTTTAAATATATAAGTTAAATATTAGTAAAGAAAAGTGCAGAACACTTACCCAGGAAATTGAAGTAACAAAAATCGAAATTAGAAAAGATACAAGAGCCAGCCCTTTCCAGCGGGTTGCTCTTCTAAAAGGCATGTGCTAGAGCATTAGGATTGTACATGAAAGGGGGAAAGTCTAGTTTTGTGGACCGCTATCTTTTGTGCAGAGAGCTTGTTAGTTCTTCTACTTGTAATCATGTCGTGGCCTGGAATGAGGACTGTAATAGTGCTGAAAAGAGACTGAAGTTGGAGAAACTTCAAATGCAAGACAAGAGCCAATGACAGAGAGGCCACTCAGCACTGTGCATTCAGCGAGGGAATCTGCTGTGTCAAAATGGTCCGTGGCAACAAATACACTTATAGTAATGTGAATGCATTTCATTTCTGCCTTAGGATCCAGTGCCTTGTGATTTCTGGTATCTCAGCCCAAAGCTGTTTTCTCTCTTTTCCAAGATCACTGAAGAAATACTTGCACTGAGTTGTGCCATGCTGCTTAAGCAGTATTCAATAAGCACTTGACATGGCCAGCCTGGTTTACTTGCTGCTGACTCTTACTTTGACTTGCAATTCCAAATGGTCCAGCAGGGAAAGAATCCTGGGAGGGAACTTAACTGTGAGAAGACTTCTTTTGCCACATGAGGAACATGCTTTATGACCAGGATTTTGGTTGTATATGAGGGGTGTCCCCTGCCTGCTGGACTATATTGGTATGTGTAAGGGATGCAAGTTCAAAGAGCCGTGTGTGCCCAGTAGCTGTAAAAGTGTTGGATGTAGCTGTCTCCCAATATGCACAAATTCACTGCTGAACCAGCACCCAGCTGTTGGCCTATCTCCAACGTGTTAAAGGTGGGAAGGCTGGTAACAATTGTCTTCTTTTGACTTAACCTTTTTTTTTCAAGTCTTTTTCAACACACTACAGTGTTAGTGCTGCTCGGGGAAGTGTGAAAACACAGGGTGAGGCCAAAAACAGCACAGCTGTTACAGCCACTTGGACTGCTGTGGAGGTTACTGGTTGGGGGAATTAAAGGAGAACATCAGGACACTTCATTTTCACTCTGTGATGGTGTGGCTTCATGCAGCACATGCTAAAGGGTAAAAGCTCTGCTCTAGAAATACTGATCATCTTACTCTCCTTACCTCTCTGGTTTATCTCACTCTTGGTCTAAACAATAATAAACTCGGGAGAGAAGGAGGGAGGAAGGTGTTTCGTTGAAATCCCTGACTCAATCAAAGTATGCCCTTTCCAGCTGAGGAAATGACAGGGTTTTTTCCTTTGTTATATTCTAATAGGAAATTCACTTTTAATGTTTTATTCTCAAGCTCTTGTGATTCTATGGGGTAAATATGTGGTACAGGAAAGTCAGATTAATTTGCTCCAACTGCTGTATACAGCTCAGATTTTATTTGCCCTCTGTGTGAAATTTTTATTTCACAACCTCGTGTTTGTCGTTCAGCATAATTAGTCCCTTAAAAGGCATTACCGCACTTCCATTTTATTTTACTATTTGCATCTCCCAAGCAATTTTGCCCAGGCCATGTTAGCCATGGAGAAAATGCTTTCTGGGCTCTCAAACAATTGTTGGAGCAAAGGGATTGTAAAATACTGTTTGTGTCGACTCTTGTCACCAGGAAGTTACAGACAGTTTTTGGTAGAGTCTCGTCAGTATAGTAGCAAGACTCTAGTCTTACAAACAGGTAAAGCTGAAAGACAGAAGAGAGTAAATGGTGTGTTTAGGAGCTTTTAGTGAGTCAGAGAGATAGTAAGAAAACAGGTTTTAGTTTAAGATCCTTCAGCTCAACCATTAAACCATCTCGGCCCCTTCAGATATGGATGTGTCCCTGATGTTTGATGAAGGCAATAGAGTGTGATCCACAGGGTCACATTTCTGGGCCAGATGCTGATGCTGACTAAACTTTGGCAATTTGGACAGGAAGCCATTAGCAAGGCGAGATCTGTGGGAGAGCAGAAGCAAAGAGGGAATGCACATTTTCCTCTTCTGTTTTCTTGCAATGATTTTACCAAATTTCCTACCCCTGCTAAGGATACATGTGCGTATATTAGTTGGCATAAAGCATGCCTACTTGCAACAAGGAGAAGTCCTGGCTTTTGGGAACCCCATGTCTCCTACTGGTGGTACCACCAGGCAGAAAGTGGACTTGGGTCCTCCTAGAAGAGCCTTGTCAAGAGCTTTTTCAACCCCGTTGCAGGGTTAAGCATTTGTTTTATCTTCAAACACGATGGGCACAATCTAACCTCTCTTCTCCCAAGCACTTAGTTGTGTCCTAACCTCCACCTGTTGCCGAAATGTAATCCCAAACCTGAAGGCAATCTTCCTGCTGAAGATCCTGTCATGGTGCAGCCTACACAGAGCAGAGCAGCTGGCAAAGCCAGACTGGTGGGCACAAACAGAAGCTCTTTCCTAAGAACTGTCTCTCTGGGCTTCATTAAGTGCTAGACCTACCTCAATCAAATTGCAAGAACTTCTGGAAAATTCATATGGAAATTTTCTTGATGTTTTGGTAATGAAATTAGCTGAAAGATAAGAAGAGAGCACAAACTGGCATAGACTGTTAAAATGCAAAGTATGTAATTATAGACTCACAGTTGTAATGACTCTAATGGATATCAGAGACAAGTATAAAAGGAGAATAAATTATTTCAGGGCATAAAGAATCAGTTATGGGTAATTAAACTGCAATTATCATTACTGTGCTGCTATGACAGATTTTTTAAACTAATTTTTTAAAACGGAATAATGGAATAAAATGGAAAGTTAAGCATGAATTCATCTATTATCTGCCATTCAGATAAAAACATTTTTCTAGTGCTTTTCAAAATGTGCCAGTGGGACGGATCTTAGTTTTACTAGAGAAAACACCAGGGATTTTTATGAAGTGATTGATTTCACGTCACACAGCTGTTCAGTGGCATCATTTAAACTCTTGTTTGGTGAGGTGCATAAACTCATGCCCACTGCCAATCACAGAAGCCAGCAATCAGGTTCCAACAGTTCTTCACATGTTAAAGATGAAGGGGTTTGGTAAATTGGTAATCCAATTCAGAGCAAGGATGGCACCAGTTAGAGTGGCTATTATCGTTCTTGGTTCAGTCTGCAGTGCTGGGATGGTGGAACCTGGAAATCAGCTCTTAAAAAGCTGCACTTTACAAAATTGAGACAAACACTCATTGGTGTCACCTTACCTTAAAAGGGCCCTTGTAAAATGTGTCAGGTGAGCATCTGCTCCATGAACAGGTGTGGTGCATGAAGGACAGGTAGTTCTGTTCATGAAATCACAGACCTGAGATGGCAGTGGATTACAAATGATGAGCCAGGAAGGCAGTGGGCCACCCTCTCTCCATCTGAAGGTACTGAAGACTTTGCAGCTGGGGAGAAACTCCTTACTGGTACCAGTGTACAAACTCAGGTGTTAAAAGTGACAACACGAAATGAAGATAGAGGATAACTTTGCCTGTATTGCATGTATCGTGCACTGAGGAGCAAGGAAATGAATTCTAGGTGTGCTCCTGGCACTGTCTCTCTATGGATCACCCAAGGTAGTGGTATTTGCAGTGTGATTACTCAGAGTCCCTAAAACCTGGATGCCCTTTGGTATTCTGACTGGCTTCCAGCTGCTGCAGAAGAAATGTTGGGGTTCCCAGGGAGGTGGGGATGTCTGGACGAGAACTGCGTGCTTGGGTTTAGGTACCTAAATCCCATCAGGGGTTTTAGCATTTTTGCCTTGATGCTAAACTCCTCAGTGTAGGGCTTGTCATCTGTTGTGTGTGTTTGTGTATTGCCGTGTGGAACCTAACCAGTAAATGTTGTAATGCAAACCTTTTAACAAAGGATTTTTAAAAGATGCTGAAAATTTGGAAGATACCGGGGTTTAATGTTCCTAACTTAATCCAGAGACCTCCTTCTACTGCTCAGCATTTAATTACATTTATAGACTTTTCTTGAAGAGCGTATTCACTCTGCAACAGATGGTCCTCATGAAAGTGTTAAAAACTGTCTTTATCCTCATTAATTAACTTGGAACCTTATGTATATCTTGATATCATCTGAAGCACTTGTTTTTTCATAAATTATATCAATTTAGTACACTTCATAAATACTAATGAAATTGTCTGCATTCCTATTGAGGGAGGGGTATCATTAGAAGCATTTTTTTCTATTATCCTAACTTGAAATAAGAAACAAAAGATTATATTTTTTTATGGAAGAAAATTTAAAGAGCATTTTGTTTCAGAAAACATCAAAGGAAGACATTGCAGTATTTGGTCAAAACTAATTTCTTATTTTCTAATAACTGTAATATTTTGCTTGCTGTAATAACCACCAGTATATCATTATGTTAACTGTAATTTGAATTCTAAAGGTATTTTCCTGTTGCTACATTCATCATCCCTATATGCAGTGCATTTTGAATGGACAACTTCTCTTGTGGTTCAGCTCACAGAGTTTGTCTCCAAAGGAAATGTGTTACATCGGGCTGCATTTACGTTTTTGAGGGGTTGGGTATATGTATAAGCATCTAAGTACCGGGTGAGAGAAAATGTTTTATAAATTTTATGGTGTTGATTAAGTATTGCAGGGTATATCAATTAAACAAAATATTCTGTCTCAGTCAAACTGATCTCAGCCAAAATTTACCTCTCTCCTTCCTTGATTGGAGTACCTCTATTTCACAAGACTAGCACTTCTTCCCATGAGAGGTATCAGTTACGTGGCAAAATATTTTTCTGATTAAAGAAGAAAAGACTGAGATGGAAGAGGCTATAAGACCCTTGTGATTTTTTGTATATGAAGCACTGAAGTGATGTTCTGTCCAGTTGGCCAAAGTTTTCGCTCCTTGAGCTGCACCATGCCTTGCCATCGGCCTCACGTGAGAAGCCTTTGTTGATTTGAGGCACCCACAGATCTAAGCTGCAGACTTGTGGACAAACAAGTGCCAGTTGCCCCTAATTCAGGTAGATGTCTTGGAATGATGGTTCTTGTTAGAACAACTGAGAGTTGGGGCAGAAGGGGAAAGCATAAACAACTCAGAGACTGCCAAGCACGCAAGCCCTTCCTCAGATGGACTAAACACAAGCTGCAAGCCAGTCCTTGAAGTTCAGCGGGCTGTGTCTTCAGCCCGCTGATGGACAAGAGAGCTAGTGGCAGATAACTGTTAATTAGAGCTGGTTGTTTTCTAAGGAAAAATGTGCCCAGTCGAATAAAGGGAGGTTTAGGCTGAAAATGAGGAAAATGGGTGACAGTGCTATGCTGTAACACCAGTGCCTACTGTGGGACCCTGATCTCTATTACCTGTTTCTCATACTTGTCTTTAGAAGAGCATTTATTCACTGCCTTTAAACATGTGTCTTCTGCCTAAAGATGCATACCTTGATATTTATTTTGTGAAGACAGTACAAAATAGATTTTCCCACAAATTCCATTTGGGAGCTTTTAAAGAGCAAATAATTGCATCACGATGGCATGGGAGTTGGGCACAACCCCTCATGCTACAGCATAGAGGTGAAAGGAGCAGAACTCATTGTGTTCCTTGTGGCACATGCACATATGTCTAAGAATGAAAAAGAGCATTATTCAGCACTGTTTTTTACACCATTGCAGAGAATATCTCGCAATTTGGGTTCTTGACTGAAATCACTCCAATATATTGATCCCCTGGGATGAGTTTGCAGCTGAGATTCACTGCAGCAGATTATTTGTTTTTAAAAGACCAATCAGAATGGAGGGTCTAGAAAGCAACTAACAGTAGAAGTGTTCCTTTATGGGTTTTTCCCAGTAAGAAAATTGTCTGGAAGTGAAATCTCTGCATCTGGATTCTGCAGGAACTTGGATGGAGTGTAAACCAGAAGCAATCTGGAAACCTCTGTTGCTCTCTAAAGTCAACCACACTCCGAATACCCCAGGACAATGAAAGTTAATTCAGATTGATTTGGGTGAACTGTGAGAAGATGAGCAACAGAGAACTACTTTCTACTGGTGGTGAGCTCCATCTTCTGCTCTCTAATTTTTATGCACCCCATGACCCTAATACAGCCAGTGATCTCAATTCAGATACTTCCAGACACATCTGTGAGTTCCTGTATGCACCAAGGCAAGGGAGCAGACGGCCCTCCCAGACATCCCTGTGCCTGAGTCTGCTCATATCTGTTCCTGCAAGGCAGACAAACCTCCTTCACCAGACTCTTTGTTGCCACTGCTGGGGGGAAGGGCTGGCCAGCCCGGTAAGCCCACCTGGACGTTTGCTGGCCCTCTTTGTGGAAGGTGGTAAAGTACTCTTAGGCCTGTGTGTTTTGGTGGTCTCCTTATGTGGGACTGCCACAGCGGGTAGCCTAGGCTGGGATGAGAGACCCTCTGGTGACCCTGAGGGCTGGCCCTAGTGAGCCATGCCATGCCTGTTTCCCTGTCAGCTCCACCATGGAGAGCAGGAAAAAGAGCAAGAGGCAACAAAAATTAATAAAGTGAAGTTGTTGTTCCCTTTTTGCCCCATTTCTGTAAACAGTACCAACCCTTTTAGCTTCAGTTTTGCTTCTAGTCATGAAGACCATGGTGTTCTCATTCCTGTTGCTGAAAGGCTAAAAATGGCTCTGAGGTCTTCCCATTTCTTTGGGATAACAGCACTGGGAGGAGGAAGATGTGATTTGCTAGTATCTGCAAGATGTTTGCATGGCAAGGCCAAATATACAAGACTTCTCTTGACAATCCTAAGAGAAGGAGTAGATATGCCAGGGACTGCATGCCAGTGGAGCTGGGGTTGGATGCTGCCCACAGCTGTGCCCCACAGCTGGAGGACACAGAGTCTGGGGGGGCTGGTGAGGCTTTGCACCTGGTGCTGCACCTTGGGGCTTACCAAGCTGGGTGCTACCATCTGGGGGAAACTCCTGTCAGCAGATCCCACTGCGGGGTGAGATCTGTTATTTAGGATCTTCCCACACCTGGCTGCATCTGCTGCAGGAGATGCAGCTTTCTTCCCTCTGCAAACCATGCCTTTAGGGCCTGAAGAACTCATTACTTTCTCAGAAGTTTAAGACGGTTGTATTTTTGCAGCAGCTGTAAATTCAGTCTTATTTGAAGAAGTGTTACTGTTCCCATTCCCTTCTGCTTTTCTCAGCTCCTGTTTTTCTGCTGTCTGACTTTCCCTCCTTCCTTCCTTAACTAGCTATCATATTTCTGTTTCTGCCAAAAAGCAGTGTTTATTTTGCAATGTAATAGATTGAGGCAGCACACTGGATGCAGCTATTGCTGCTTCTAGCAAAATGCAACTGTGTCTACCAAGATTGTATTACTGCACTGCACTGTGTAACTGTACACGTATCCTAATGCAAACTGTCCCCAGATGGGCAGACACTCCAGCTTATAGTCAAACAGCTTTGGGCTAATATGCAAACAGAGGAGTATTTGCATGAAGGGATGAGGCTGCAGAATACATTTCCCTCTTGTCTGGGGAAGTTTTGATACTCTGTAGGTTGAATACCAACCTACAAGAAAAAGACCAGAGGAACCAGATAATGCAAATATTGAAATACTTGATTTTATGTGGATTGATGAGTTTTAAATTGTGGTCACTTTTCCAAGTCCAGGTCAAAGACATACTGGCTGGAGGCTGAATGTTTATATGTGGCATTGTCTTGGCAGGCACCTTGCAAATCCCAGAAGACATAAGCGCTGCAGAAACAGGAGAACACCTCCTGGAAAACTGCAGCTGGGGCATTTTCTCAGCATCAGAAGTACAGAGGGTTTAGTGGTGGACTTGGCAATGTTAGGTTTATGGTTGGACTCAATGATCTTAAGGGTCTTTTCCTGCCTAAACGATTCTATGATTCCTAAGAGGTTTTGAACAGGCAAAATCCAAATCTTGTTTCTAAATTGGCCATCTGTTTGCAAACAGCGTATAAGCAAATGCTATATTTTCACATACGTGACTTGGTTTCAAGTTGATTGGGCTAACTCTAAGGCTTGACTAATGCATTTTGTAATAGCCATCTTCACTACTTTGGAAAGTGTTGTCTGTGCTGACATTTCTCACACACCAAATGCAGAGGCCTAGAAGTTCCTTTTGGATTTGAAAAACGGTGCTATTAAGCAAGTGCATTTTGAAAGTTCTAATCTCACCCCAGGAAACACCATTCATGTGGAGATGTGACCATCAGAAAAGTGCATTGAGTTTCTTTCCTCTAAGGTCTGGGCTGAGCTCATATCTCTCAGCATGGATGCTGAGTGCTTGCTGGCACATAGGGTAGATTTTTGTGAGAGTTTTGTGCAATGGGAGTAGATTGGAAGATGCTCAGAAATCTGAAGTTTGCAGAGACAGTGGCAGTAAATATTTTTTGAAGGCTGTTATGGGTCAGAGATAAAAAACTAAAGTGTGTCTTTGTCAGGTGAGTAACATTGATGCTATGCATGTAAATGGACAAATTCTTCTTCTTGCAACATCACTTGGCAATATCAAATATCACTCTGTGTGTGGCAAATATTTCCTTTTTCTTTTTTCACTATTTTGAATGAGCACATTAGGATAGCCTGCTTCAAGCCACAGTATAGAGAGGTTCACATCTCAGGAGAAGAAAGTTTCGTTGCTATTTCATAGTAAGAGGCTGTGAATCTCATCTGGGAAACTTTTAATGATGACTGTATCCATTCTCAGATTCATAAGATTTTCATACTTAAGACTGCTTTAAAAAGAACTCCAGGAAACCCAAAATTTCATTCACCCACAGTTAAAAAGCAATTTGATTAATTCTAGCACTTGGGATTTCTGTTGTGGTTTTCCTAAAGTAGGGAGACTTTTCCTGGAAGGACCTTCAAAGTCACTGCTGTACTGCTGCTTTGTTGATTAGTTCAGGTAAACTCCTAGTAGTGGATAGAAGGGAACAGTCATTTTCCAGTAGAAATATGGCATGGTTTTAATATACAGTCTTCATATATTGGTGGAATGTAGCCATCTTCTTACTATATGTTTTTAAGATGTATTGTGGCAGGAAATTTCAAGAGAGAGAGCTGGTAACCACGAAAACTCCCTTGTGGCACCTTGTTGTTTTCCCCTTCATACTTGTCTGAGATTCCTGGAACAACAACTGCCCACAGGAGCTAGAAGGGAACAGCCTCTAAACACTGGGTGAGACTGGAGATATCCTTTTAACTTCTCCTTTAGATTATTCTTTCTATCCTGTCCCAAAAAAACTCCCAAACCTCCAAAGATTTTGTCTAAGTGCTATCATTTAGATGTGTTAGGAACACATTTTGATATCTTCATCCGTTAAGAGATTAAAATTCTCACTTCACTACCCTCACTTCAGCCTACTTCAGCTGAGTATGATTTGAGTGCCACATCCATACAGCTTGGAAAAGCATAGGGTTTAATTTTGCTCAGGAGAGCAGGTGAGCTCTTGACATATTGACTTGATGTGCTGCTCACAGCCTACTGTGGCACCCAAACACTGACAAAACCTTTCTGCTTTTAGCAGAATCCATCAGTAGCTGGATTTCTTCAAGATTTGAAACAAATGGTTTGTAGGGCATTTTGATATCATTTAGCAAAGGGCTCCCTTTGAGGTACAATGATTTTGTATTTTTCTCTCTGCTAAGTCTCTGATCTTCAGGTTTAGGAACTAGCATGCCTGTTATTTCTCAAGTACTGTAGAACTTGGAGTGTATAATTTCACAAGTTAATCTTAAAATAGTGCAAGTGTAAATGTCAGTAGCTTTTCACATAGTTACATTGCACTTTTTATATTGCTTTACTTATTATAGTTTTATATTGCTTTTTTATTGCAAGAGAAATTATATTAAGCTTACTTATGATATTTAAAAGATATTGCAGGGAAATCAAAATGCTGCCTAAATAAACCCTCCTAGAGACCTAGGCTCTTTGCCATTGAGAAATACATCTGAATTCTTCAAGAACTGAACTTGAGCAAACCAGTTTGACCATGGTTGACTGAGTTCCCCCTGCCATCACCTTTGGCTGGTGCAGTGCTGAAACAGGTAGTCCTGAAACAGGGTCAGAGTCAGATGTTTTCAGTGCCCAGGTCTGAGGTTGTTTAGGCCAAATGTCTCGGTTTGGATCATGTCTATTTAACCTTTTTGCATAAGGTTGTATGAGTAAATAGGCACACATGAATGGGCTTATTTTCCACCTCAAGTCTGTGCTGATGTGTTGGGATTTAAACCGATGGACTGAAGCTTATTTATTTCACTACTGTTGAGAATTATTTTTAGGAACTGATGCATCTCAGGCATATTTAAAGACAGTACGACATCCTTGAAGTGAACAGCATGTGATATGTGAAAGGAGGCAATAAGCAGCTAAAAAAGGAGGTAAAGTTAGCAGTGTAAGTGTCATTGGGAACAGACAGATGGGTACCAGCTGTCTTTTTTGATAGATACTTAGATATGCTGTATGAACTGAGAAAGCAAAATGTACTCTAACTGAACACTGTTAACCCTGTAGAATAAAAGAGATCTGTTAAAAACATGAAACTTAGATTTTTTTTTTTTAAACTAGGGCCATATTCTGTGTAAAGTATGTTTTTCTTTAATATTCAAATAGGGAAGTATTTCAAGTTGTTTCAGTCTCTAGTGCTGCTGGATACATGATAAGACCTCTGGATATATGATAAAATGAATATTTACAGTGTATCACAAATGGGGAAGGAACTGTAATTTTTGAAGACGTGGCTTCTTTTTGTCAAAGTGTTGGTTCGATTTTTCACAAAAAGAAAACTGGAAGCAGATCAATAAAGTATAAGACCACCCACTAGAAAACATTAATTTCATATCATATATTCAAACTTGACAAAGTGGAGAGAAGAGTCTATTAAAAGCAAACAAAAAACCCCCAATCAAACGAAAAAACAATGAACAAAAACCCACCAAGGAAACAGAAGAATGAGGAGCCAGGACTGAAAGGAGAGGTAAGTGGAAGACTGATGCAAAAAATTGCACTGCGTGTCCCCTGCTGCAGCTTCCTTCCCTGTTCACTGAAGTTTGTAACATGGTTAGACTTGGATGAGTGCACAGCCACTGATTTGATATTCCTAACCTTACCAGCAGGAATAGGACAGTATATTCCTCCAACTCCAGCTGCTGAAAAGAATTGTTAGATAAGAAACTTGGTGTACAATTTTTGTTAAAAAAATAACCTTCTGCCTTGATACCTTGTTATGTTGAGCAGGTCATGCTACCACCCAGCCTAACTGAGTTCTATGTCATATTTAGGGCAATATTGATGTGCCTGCCATTCGCATAAGCTGTTGTGTCATGGCTCTCAGTATTTTTATGTGGAGTGCAGTGATGACTGAGACTATTGAAGGGAAATGCTTCCTACAGCCAACAGATTTGAAGAAATGTATCTTGGAAGCATCCCACAGCATGGAACAAGTTCCTTGTTGTATTTGTTAGGAGAAAAATATGCAGGTAATGTTAGTTGCAATAAATGTCCTGCAGAATGTCGTAATTAGTAATTTAAGCCAGGATTCCCAAATTCCTATATCCTAGAGACTGCAGAAACATCTGAAAATATACATCAGTAGGCCACATTGAACTTTAAGACATGAGTGATTATAATGGCCGTTTGGCTTGGTTTCTTCCGGGATGTATTTCCAGAAGCAAATTCTAAATGTTCTGGGGTGCTTTCCTCTCATATAATTTCACAGCATTGCTGACTCGCTCTAGTTGAAAACTGAATCAGTTCAGCTAGGGTGAGCTTTTTGTTGTCAAGTGAGCAGCAATCATATCAAAATCAAATTTGTAAAGAGGAAGCAAGTTGAAGCCTCTTGATGTGTGGCAATTCTTCCGGAACAGGGCAGGCGACGTGCAATCTGGGACGGCCCCCGGGGACAACAGATCAATGAATACTTGCACGGAGATGTTGCCTAAGTAAACACAGTCACGGGGTCTTATTTCACAAGCATGTTTTCCTATTACTTGACTAGTAATGGGATGCTCTTTGTACAGTGAACTCTGGGTACCTTATGGCTACCTTTCTCACCTAGAAAACCTGAGGTCTACAACTTCATGAACCAGAGTGCAAAGCATGAGGTTCAGCATGGGCTGAATCGGGGGTGCAAGGGCTGAATTGTTTTCCAACATGAGGTTGCTCTCAAAGGTGTCTCTACACTTTCAGCTCCAGACGTGTGCTGGAGCAATGTATGGTTGCGTGAGTGGTGCACATACGGTACATTTTGTTCTGCAATCAGTGTCCATAGGTTTCATTTCACTACCTTCCACATGAGCACAGATTGCCAGTAAGAGCTGTGAAGTGTTGCTCCCACAAGTTTTCGGGAAACCTGTGCATGTTCTGCACAGTGCCCTAGAAAGCACAGGATGTCCTGGGCCCACTGCTATCATTCCTGGAACTCCAGTGTTCCTGCAAATGGGTGCCTTTTTAAAATTCTGCCTTCTTGCATGGTGAAAGCCTTGATGTACTTTGTGGTCTTTGCAGTCAGGCATATAAACAGGGAACTGGTGAGTAGCTGATGGTAGTGAGAAAGATACTTGTAATCAACTAGTCCTACCTCTGAAGATGAGTCAACCTGAAGTAGGCACAGGGTGCAGCGCTGGGGATCAGAGGGATGGGATGGCAGGGAAAGACCCCCATTACATCAAAAACTACTTTCCTTGGGCTGTGGAAAGACCTTGCTGCAATGACCTGTCACCATGAGAACTCCTGCATGTAGACTTTGCTCTTTGCAAATTCGTTCTCTATTTTTTGCTAATCCATTTGGTAGATGATGATGATACATGATAGGGGAATGTGCCACCATGAAGTGCCTTTGTCCAAAACTAAGTGGCAAACTGGAAGTTCTTTGTAACTAGACATGGCTGGACTTCTGGGGCTGCATGGTGCTGGATTCAACCAGCAGGAAGAGAATAAAGGACACAACAGAAAATATTTCTACAGAATTTTGAGAATCCATATTATGCATACATGTGGTTCTGGCTGTCCTACCTCAAGTGGGGTGCAAAATTATAAAATGTACACACATGGGCAGCAAGAATGACAGATGATCCAGAGCTACATCCCCTACAGCAAGATTAGATAGTTGATAGCACAGAGAAGAGTTGGCATTTTGAAGACATGGTCATGGCTAGAGGCTGGAGGTAAACCAGACTCCTGAAAGCCAGTAGGTGTTGGCATCAGTCCTTTCCTGAGGCTCTGAAAGGTCTTAGTTACTGATTGCCAGAAAATACAAAAGGGAAAAGTCACATTACGTGTACCATGTTCTTACATCTCCTTAAATATCTGTCAGCCAGAAACGAGGCTCTGCGGATATTCAGTCTGGCCTACTGTGACTGCTCTGACATTCTTATGGTTTCAGACTCCCCAGCTGTCATGAATATTTCTCTACAAGATGCTACAAGCTGAGCCCCCTGACTTGTTGGTTGCCGTATGACCGATTACAGGGTCTTTAGAAGACCTGGAAGTGTTTTCCACCACTTTGTTTTATATTAAGAATTTTTTTCCCATACATGTATGTGTTGCTTTTCTTCCGATGTTCCAAAGGTCCAGAATGTCTTTTGTTCTTGTCTTACAAAGCCTTTTGCTAGCAAAAGAGTTAGCTATTTTCTGAGTAAGCTGCAGTGTGCACATAGGTGTATCTATGCGTGCATTTTCAGAGCAGAAAAGTAAAGGGTCTTGTGATCAATGCTGAACATTCCTGAGAAACATCTTCATATCCTAAGAGCTGCTGTCTGTGATATGGGCAGCTGTCATGGATGAACCAGGTGTATGGCTTAGAGGCTTCTCTACAGTGGTGCAAAGGTGGAGATTGATGCATTTAATCTCTTTATGGTAACAACAGCCTCTCCTGCATTTGTACCACTCTGTGCATTGTCCGTCTCCTGTGTCCTGGCCCTATTTTTTCTCATGACCTAACTTTTACTGTGTTAGTAGGTAACTTACCTCTATACAAAATCCCCCATTTAAATGTGTGATCTGGTTATAGCAACCTGGGGATGACTGCTAAGGGCAATGGGAGGACAGAGGTCTGCTCAGAGGTGAGGGCTGTGGAGGCGAGCAGTTTGAGAGATGGACAAGAACATGCATCAGAGGCACATCAGAACTTGGCTCAGAGTGTAGATGAATTTGCATCCACTTTGCTGCAGGTGAACTTGCTCCTGTCTGGAAAGGTCTGTTTCTGAGAGGGGCTTGATAATATGCATAAAATACTACAGGATTTGCAAACCCTGCATTTTGTTTATTAAACATGAAACACCTGAACCCAGAGCAATATGAATTTATCCATGGCAGATCCTAAGTGAGGCATAAACCCTGCTAAAAGCAGAGCCTTTCAGTTCAATATTCGTCCTTTGCACTAGCTTCTGATGAAAACCTATCTTGCATAAACATCAAATCTGGCACATTAAAAGAATCCTTTCCTCAAGGTAGTGTTTCTTCAACTTCTCAGAAAACGCAACCTTAAGGAAGAGCTCTGCCATGCACTATTCTTCATTATAACGTTAAAAGATATTGAAATGGTCAATTAAGTAGAGTGTTAAAAACAGTGGCTGCTTACATTGTTAAAAAACCACTAAGAATCTCCCTTTTGCAGACTGCAGTGCCAGAAAGTTTCAGACCTTTTCTCTGCTCCCCCAAGCCTTCAAAATTAGAAAAAATTGATGAGTGGAGGATATACTAGAAAAATTATTCTCTTCTGTTACGGTAGGAATTTGGGGAAGTGAAGAAGTAAATTTATCCTAAGACGAAGAGACAAGTGGTCTGAGCAAGGTCTGGAGGATGCCATCCCAGTTCTGACAGTTCTGTGAATGATTAGCTGCAGGGGCTCTGCCAGGTGCTAATAAACGGTATCATCAGCAAAATCATTAATGGATTTTGATCCAAAATGACACAGCACTGCTACTACTGAAGTTTTTAATGTGCACTACTATGTAAATACTTTTTAGTGTACCCCTTGTGTTCTTATTGTACATGTAAATGTCACTAAAATGCTATTAGCTGTGTTAACAATAAGTAAGCTTTTTCTTGCTGGAGTTTTGCTGTAGAATAATTTTGAGTTACTACAAACATTTACCATTTTACATTAAATATTTTTGACTAGATTACTCTGGTGTCCCCAGTGAGCACAGCCAGCACCCTGTAGGTCTTCCACTTTGCGTGGGGCAATGGAAGAACAGACTGCAAAGCAGGAACAGAAACTCTGCAGGGCTTTCATTTTTGCCCTTCTTTTGGGGTCTTTTGCAATTAGAATACAAACCTTTCCTCTCAGCAGGTGGCAGCCTCTGTATTTCTCCATGTATGGATACATATGTGTCTCTGATTTTTTTTTTCTTTATCTCAATCTATGTATTGAGAGAGAGAGAGAGAGAGAGAGCTGCAAATGAGTATGTGCCTTGTTACATATGATCTCTTATCTCCAGTATTTCACTTGGATATTTTAAAGTCCAGCAAAAGATTCTGTGACTTCTGTGTGGGACATAAAATTAACAAGCCTCTCATCTCAGACCAGCATCATAAATACATGGTGAAACAGACAGCAGCTCTGAACAACTGAGTGCTCTGTCCTTGCTGTGCAGAGCTGGCCAGTAGCAACTTCAAGGGAGCCAACAATGATTTAAGGTTCTAAACACTGTTGCCATACCATTACGATATGAAATGGTTAAATTTGGTTCCCCTTTTTTTCTCTTTTGTTCCCGTAACTGTGGTATCAAGCCAGAGCCACGTCTATTATTCATATATCCTGCTGAAACCATTCTCCCTGGGAAGTCTATTCACAAAATTTGTACATTACTCAAAATAGTAACTTTTAAAGGTCCTGAGATCTTTCAGCTTTCCATGAAGACAAGGGGAATGGCTCAACACTTATGAGCTGATCTTAAAATAAGTGCAGGGCTCTGCTGGTCCCAAGTGAAATAAATGTCCCTGTGATAACAGATCCTGGAAGCTACAGCCTGGAAGGACCAGCAAGGATCTCAGTTTTGTTGGGAAGGAAGCTCTTAATCCGGGAATGTTTTGAAGGAAAACCCCACCACTTTCTTGCAAACTTTCATTAAAGTTGCCCAAATTGTCCTGCAAATGGTAAAGCCTTCCAATGAACAAAGTCTGAATGAAAACTCTTCCATCTTGTGATTAAGAAAAAAATGCATATGAAAGCAATATTGTTGTCAAAACATCTTCTTTTTCTTTTCAAAATGTAGTTGATAGCAACGATTTAAACAAATATCATTAAATAGTCTTGGCTTTCCATTACGTGTTAAATCCTCCCAAAGTCTTTAAGAAATTGAAGTTGCTGAAATTATGAGTTCTCTTTTAAGCTGATACAGAACATTGTGTGCTTGAGAAGAGCTTAACTCTGCATTTGAAGGCTGAAATCCTCTCAAGATCAGTTTTGCTGCCCCATGTGTATTTGTACTCCTGTTATGTGGTCAGCTGTTAAAAGTATAACAGAATACCATGAGCTCAGCTGATGGTAACTGTTTTTAATAAAAACAAATGTGTTCATTAACCTAAACAAATGGTACAAAATCTGAACTTTCTTCAGTACATCACAGTGTGTGTGCATCAACTGAACAGATACACAAAAGATAAAGACTAAGCCTACTAACTCTTTATTGCAAGTGTGATCTTGCAGCATCACTTGGTTGCTCTTGCGTTCTTTTTTAGGACAATGGTGTTGTTGGGATTGGTTCTATTTCTTCTGAACTGACTTGATTTCTCCTGATTCATGTTTTCGAATACACTGATTCTTCCCCTGCCTCTTCATTTAGAAGCAGTATCTGTTGCATCTGTTTATTTATTATTCGTTTATTTGTAACCCTCTCTTCATTTATATCACTGATCCAGAACAAGTCTATCTCGTCATGTTTTTTCTCAAGCAACTGTTGATGCCAGTCAGAATTGCTGGTCATTGTGACATTACATACAGGACAAGCACCAAGGGAGAAAGCCAAGTACAACTGAAACTTTGTTGTCTGTATTTCTATAGCATATGCACTTTCATGTGTTTTGCACTGTGTCCCCCATCCCATCACCATAAATCCTGTGATAATGAATTACACATTACTGTAGTGGAGTAGGAAAGAAATAACTTGGGTTATTGTATCCACTAAGTGTGTTTCATATTCCTGCTTCTTAAAACAAGTGTGTGAAATATACTTGTGTGTCCAAAAGACAGTAAAACTAAGATAAATGAGAAGATTTACTGCCTGCATTACATAAATGACTTCATCTTCTTGGTGAGACAAATATTTAATTCAGGAATATGTAATAAAAAAGTAAAAGTAATGGTTAATATTACACTCCCAGTACACCTACAGTTATGTATGATCTGTACCAGCTCAATTTTTCCCTAATAATAAGCCATACTTTTGTCGCTGTTTTTCATAGTATGAAGTTACTTCTTACTTCCTAAATTTAGGTTCAGCTAACAAAAAGTTAATTATGAACAAAAATCTTTGTCATCTGTTTTTCTCTTTGCCTTTGGAATTCCTGTTTGCTGGGTTGGCTGCTTAAACCAAGTACAAAAACTGATTTAGAAATCTATTGTTCCTGTTGTTTTGGCTCATGTAATTCTATATGACTTCATGCTCCTCAACTGGACATAGTTCCTCCCCTGTCTGCTGTTACCGTGAGCTTTTTGTAATCACTGCTGTGTTTTTAAATCCCTCAACACTTTTCACATGCAAGACCACAGAGCTTCATGCATAAAAAGACCAATAGTGATTACAAGCAAACACTGTGATTTCGGAACTGGAGGGAAAGAAAAAGCTAATCAGCAATCTCAGGTTTGCTTCTTTTTCTAGCATGCCCCTAGTGCCTCCACCGGCTCACTGCCTGCAGTCTGAGAAAATGCCAAAGCTGTGGGAAATGTCTGCTGTTCTCCTCAGCATTGCTTCCTCCCAGTCAGCCCCACCTCTTAGCCCTGACATGTTGAGTGACCAGATTGGTGCTGCAGCTTTACCTGAAGCCCTGCAGTAAGGCATGGTAGGTGATGTATGCTGTAGGCTTGCTCCATCCAAGCAGTGGGGATGGCTGCTAGCTTGGGGAAGCAGAAGGAACCCCAGTGAGGTTGTAGGAAATTAGGGGTTGTCCTCTTCTCCCAGGTAACAAGTCACAAGACAAGAGGAAATGGCCTCAAGTTGCATCAGATTAGATATTAGAAAAAATTTCTTCACTGGCCGGATGGACAGGCTTTGGAATGTTCTGCATAGGGAAGTGGTGAAATCACCATCCATGGAAGTGTTCAAAAGGTGTGTGGATATGGCACTTGGGGATATGGTTTAGTGATGAACATGGTGATGATGGGTTAATGATTGGACTTGATGATCTTAGAGTTTCTTTCCAGCCTGAATGATTCCATGGGTGGCCCAGACTAGAAAGATATGGGTGCAGCAATGCTGGGGCCCTGCACTGATCCCCTTGCTGAAGCTGAGGTCACCATCACCATGGGTGGCCATCATTTGAAAAGTGTGGAAGTGGCAATGTTAGGACTCTGCTGTGATCCCCTTGGCATGCCTTTTCCAGCCCCAGTGTCCCTGGAGCTGTAGGCTTTGTTGCTCTCTGAACCCAAATGCTAATGCTAATGGTGTCTTTTCACTGTGGCTGACGTCCCTATCACCACAGGTGACCATCACTTGAAAGGCATGGAAGCAGCAATGCTGTGGCCCTGCACTGACACCCTTGACAAACCTTTTCCAGTACCCATGGAGTTCTAGGCTGCTTTGCTCTCTGAACCCTACCCCTAACCCCAATGGCAGTTTGTCCATGTGACTGAGGTCCCCATCACTACAGGTGGTCCACATAAAAAACAAGTATGGGCAGAAGCTTTGGGTTGCTGTCATGATCCCCTTGTTATGCCTTTTCCAGTTGTGGCAGTTTGAGCCACATTAGAAATCCAAAATCCAATTTCCAAGCTTCCCCCACACCTCCCCATAATTTATCCCAACACCGAAGAGAAAACTTTCAGACCAGAGGCTTCTATAGGGGAAGGGGAAGTATTTACATTTATTTACACAAATAAATATACTGTACAAACTAAAAGCAACTATATATAAATATATTACACTTCTATCAGTCCCTTCGAAGCTTCTCCTTTAACTTTAGTCCAGGAAAAGCCTTTTCAGGCTGATAAGTAACCAGTCTCTCTCTCGTGGGAGTGTTCGGGGCCCTTGAACCTTCAGCTGTTTGTGGAAGTCCTTCCTTCCTCACGAAGTCCAAGAAGGTAGCTCTGAGTCCTTTCTCCTTGATCCTGTGTCATTTCTGCTGTGTGATCTCTCTCTCGGTTCTGTAGGCTGCTGTAGTGTAGCTTATCAATGTACACGTCCTCCAAGTCAGTTTTCGGCTGCCCCTGGTCAAACCTCGGCAGGGCAACTCCCGAGCCTCTCTCTCTCTGGCCCGTCTCCAACTTTGCCCGGGATTCCCTTCCCTAGTGCCGAGCTGCTTCGTTATCAGCCCGTCCACTTGGCTCTGCTTCAATGCTGAGCCTTGCACCACTCCCACTAAACAGTGAAAGGGAAAAACAGCCCCCTTCTGCGTCCTGGCTGCAAAGGGGGGGAAGAAGAAGAGGGCCTGGCCGCAAGGCCTGCCTCTCTCCCTCTCGCTTACCAGTTGTTTGTGAGTCATGTCCCTCACAAACACTCACTCACTCCAATGCTGTCTCTAACTCTGGCCTAGGCAGAGCTGGGGGGCCACAGGGTTCCCCTTTCCCTCCCCGGAGGGGGGAAGAAGGAACCCAGCCACCCCCTGGCCTTCTACACCTACACGCAGCAGCCACCAACAGAAACACACTGCCAACAGCTGCCGGTGCTGTGTATGTATGATTTTTCACAGGAGCGAACAAAGCAAGCAGTGATTGGACCTCCAGGGAACACTGCCCTGGCACCCAATCCCCTCTGAGCCCCTGACTCTCAGGGGGGGCCAATCTTAATCCATGACACCAGCCTTGGTTTCCCTGGAAATGTTGGCTCTTTTATTCTCTGAACCCTAACCCGAATGGCTTGAAGTTGTGGCAGAGGTCCCCCTCACCATAGGTCACCCACAATAAAAACGTGTGATATCAGTAATCTTGGGTTCCTACTGTGATCCCCTTGGCATGCCTTTTCCAGCCCCAGTATCCCTGGAGCTGTAGACTCTGTGGCTCTCTGAACCCCAACCCCAACACTAGCCCTTACAGCATCTTGTTGTTGGAGCTGAGGTCCCCATCACCATTGGTAGCCTAGATAAAAAAGATGTAGGAGCAGAAAAGTTGGGGACTCGCCATGATCCACTTGGCATGGCTTTTCCAGCTCCAGGGTTCCTGGAGATGTGGGATCTTTTAGTCTTTAAACCCTACCACTAACCCTAATGACTTCTAGTCACTGTGGCTGAGGTCTCCATCACTGTGGGTGGACCAGATGTTGGGGCCCTGCCATGATCCCCTTGGCTTGACTTTTTCATCCCCAGTGTCCTTGGAGCTCTAGGCTCTTTTACTCTCCGACCCCAACACTAATCCGAACCATATCCCTGAACAAAATTCAGGATATCTATACACCATTTTATCCATGACAGAAGGAAGGGCAGTAAGAGATATTTTTTCACTTTTATTGTCATTTCAGAGACGCATTAGGATGTATTGATGTTTAGATTGTCACTATTTAGCAATTTAAATTACCGTCTCCAGTTCAGTTTATAGAGACAGAGATATCATTTTACCTCTACTACTTTTAACAAACTGAACTTTGCAGCAGTCCTCTGTCACTGTTTTTCCACATAGCACCAAATATCAAGTAGACTGTGCCCTGGGATGGTTTTCTCCCTTAAATAAAATCCAGCAAATCCTACTTTTTCAGAAATCATTTATTTTACCAGTCTATGGCTGTGTGTCTGTGCACAGCGACTCTGGGCTTCTCTAGCTATTACTTTGTCCCTTTCAGCCTGTAGATTTCTACACTGAGGGTCTCCTCCTCCATGTTGCTTCCAGCTCTTGAGAGTGTAATTATTTTTCACAGACTGCCTGGCTTCTATTGCTATGAAAGAGTCTCTTGACATCCCAGGAACAAGTAGCAGTGAGGCAATCTGTAACCAAGCCATTGCTGCCTTGGCCAAACTAGCACTCCCTCATGGCAAAGTGTATCTCTTGGAGCATCTCCTCCTATTTCTTCCACTTAGTCATATACAACCTGGGTATGACAGCACTTATTCCTCTGGCTAAGCATGCAAATTCCTGTGTTCCTGGAATCTGTTGTGCCTTGTGCTAATTCCTCTGTTTAGTCTTTCTCTTTCTTTTCCATCTATTTGGTAATTCTCAGAGTTGGACAGCTTTTTTTCTTCCCTCTCCATTTCTGTGCTCCCCAGGACCCCATCTGGGAACAGTGCACAAGGATATTATAAGTAATGAAAACCAGGTTCCATCATGTCAATAAGCCCAAGAACATGTGTTGGTGCAATAGTTGAGGTTTACTTTGCATCTTTGCTTGCCAGTCAGCTTTCAACATTCAATATTTCTTAATCCCTCATCACCTTATTTTTATGTGAACCAGAGAAATTTTCTTCGGTTTTTAATTGCATGATATTCACTTAGCCAAACTGGATAACTGAATAAATAGCTAAGTCTATGGGAGTGCAGTTCTTGGATGCCGAACATCATCAACCACAGAGCCACTTGGGTGAGTTCCTCCAAGGCAGACAACAGAACCTGAGAGTTGCTAGAAGAAGCTGGTACATTATTTGTCCCTTATAGAAATGGTCTTATCTCCATTACATGATACCTGAATTTCCATCTCCCCTTCCATGGACTAGGGATACTGAACAGACACACCATGCTTGTGGAGGAGGCCTTTTGAAAGGCTCTGTTGCAAGGAACTTCCAGAACACTAAATATTTCTTGAGATTTTGTTTATTTTATTAGGATGTCTGAGGACAGCAAAATCCACCCAAATGTGGCAAGGCAGCTGCATGTAGCCCTGGTGTGGGAAATAGCTATGTAGTGAGATGAGCAATGGCTGAGACATATGGGAAATAGTCTGATCTTCAAGTCAGGAATTTCACAGCTATGCTCCAGCATTTTGAGCTGTATACATGAATCATCAGCACAATGAAACCAGAGAATGACACCAGCTTCCCTAAAAGAGTCTCTCTCTGTATGTATAGCTGCTAGACTTGCATATTTCTGTTTATAAATACTCAGTGATGACTGACCACAAAAATAACATGGCCTTCTCAGCAGAGAGCTCCTAAAAAAAAAGTACTTGTTCTATCTTTCATTTCTTCCTGAGTTATTCTAGACCAGACTTTTGCACCTCCAGATAAACTATTTTAACCTGAGGTTCTTGTAGTGGTGCATGTAATCAGGACATTTTCTGGATAAGAAGACAGCCAGGATAGAACTTTTCTAAAGAAAGCTGTTTAACTGTGTTGATCCTTGTTAGATGGATCAAAGGACATGATGCTGTCTGAGAACTGCACTGCTATTTGTGTTTAGTTTAGTTTTCTAAGGCAGGTCAGCATATGTTACTGCATTATAAACTCTGAATGTTGCAGCTGTATCCTCTAAGGGGCTGTGTTTTCAAAATGCCTGGAGTTGTAGCAGCATGAGGAAAGTTGGTGGCTGCTGATGTGTACAGATGGGAGACCCAAAGCATTGCCCCACAGAGGGAAAGTCAGGCAGCAACCAGTCCATACGAATGGTAATGGGTAATAAGTTGATCAGTTGTATCAGTGTAGTTGGAAGCGAGCCCAAGGATGTGCTACTGCACCTGGCCTAGACAAACTAGTCATGGGTGAGGTGGGAAAAGAGGACATGACATGAAGGGAAGGAAAGCACTGGAGCATGGTGGGGAAAGGCCATGAAGTGGCTGCAGTGGAGGAGTGTCTGTGAGGGCATGGGGCACAAATCTGTGGGAAAGAAGTGATGCTAGTTCTGCTGCTCATCAAACAGCTTGTTGTCACATGTCTTTACTCAGTGCATGCAATTAATGTGTTTGCAGCAGTGGGTAGGTACAATCTTTCCAAAGATATCAAGCCTCATTTCCTGCAGTTTTGCTCTTTTTGTGTCTGGTAAACATCTGGGTTATTTGCTGGGGATTTGCCTCATTTTGGTGACCAGGGTTACAATCAGAGGCTCCCACATCTATTGTGCAAGTCACTCATAGAGTAATAGCCTGATATTTAAACTTAATATAACACAGATCACCGAATCTGACAGCTTGTCTTTCTGGTTGCATACAGTGAATTGGAAATGGAAAGACTGATATAGTTTTATAATTCATGAGGTCAGATTCTCAGAATGAAGTGCAGAGACTCTGGAAGGCAAAACCAGGGGTTTCATAGTTCAAGTGTGAGTTTTGCGTCGAGGGGATTGAGTTCTTTCTTTTCTACAAGAAGATGGAGTGCTACAGGGCAGTTAATAACTTCAGTTGCATCATCAGCCTTTCAGATTTATGGATAACAGGACTGATGAAGAAAATCGATCAGCTTCTGTGTGGGGCTGATAGCTATAGAGATCCTTGCAATGACTGCATTGATCAGCATATAGAAACTATACAGACCACTACAGATTGAAATATGGCGCTTAATGATTTTTCTCTTTATTTACTGAACTGGTTATAATATGGTCAGTATTGCCTGCACAAAGGAATATATGCAATCCAAGCATGTGACACATCCCCAAAGATTGCAGTATATTAATAGTTGTCTTCATTGATATGTTTCTTCTCTCCATAGTAGAGGGCAGTATGGTCTCAAAACCTGATAATTTTTCATCTCTTAAACAATATTCTGAGGTCTTCAATACAACTGAGACTGATATTAAAGAAAAAGTCAATGAATTATGTTAGGATTAAATAAAAAAATGGTTCTTATGTGCTTACTGCAATAAACAGCTATGTTATTTTTATTACTCTGTCATTATTTGGTTAGTCAGAGCACCACAAGGCCTGAGCCTTGGGCTAGGACCCCAGTGCTCCAGACCAGGGTTGCTTGGCCAAGGTTTACGAAGCCCAGGCAGGTGAGGACATTTCACTGAAGTCTGCTAGACTTGTGTTCTGACTCCAGGTCCAGCAGGTCAGCCAGACACCACATCTTGCCTTCCTGGGCTTGCAGTGAGGCAGTGCATGACAGCTGCTCCACGAAGCATCAAGAGGCTGTAAGAGGTGCAAGGTTGCCTGGAAGGAACATGACAAGTCAGGACAAGGCACAGGAAAAACTGTCTTGTAGTTCAGTTCCAGATTGAAGTCCCTCATTAGATTGCCCTCTTCTAGACACGTGAAGGCCATCATTGCCACAAATTATAGTCCATTTCTTACTCCTTCTGCTCATGATCTGCTTATATCTGTTAATTCTTTATACCCTATTGCAAGAGAGCCTTAATGTAGGCAGTCACACTAAAATGGATATTATGGAAGGAAAAGGCAATCAACTCATTCGTGATTCAAAAGCGATCTGAGAAATCACAGAAGATTTATGTTGTCTATGACGAGCTTGCTAAACCACATAATGTGAAGATTGCAATTATTTAACTACAGTGCAATTTTTTAGCTGACCATGCTGCAGAACACCTTTTGTTACTCATGAGAAGTTTTTATTTGAGGTAGAGCACGAAATAGTCATGTGAAGATATGAGTGTATGCAAGCTACCACTTGTCAGAAAAAAAGGAAAATTAGTCACGTACTCATTTAGCAGTTATTTCCCCTTTTTTGGGAAATCCAAACACATTTTCTCTCTGTGCCTCTGTTTCTCTCATCCTCACTCTACGGAAGGAAAGAAAGCTCTGTCTAAAATGTCGTTTGGTTCTGACACAAATCTGATTGGGCAATGAGAGACAAATTTCCGCTGTGTGTTGAGCTAAACCTTATATAAGATCCTCACTAGCAATTTCCACAATAGCTTCTTTTGTGAAAAGCTAATGGCTGAAAGACTGCAGAAACACAGGTAAGTGAATCTGATGGAAATTTTGGAATGTAAACCTCCCCTAAACCCTCAAACTGTGTAGGGCTTATGAAGATCTCTAGTTACTAAAGCAAAGGAACTGGAAATCTCTAAACAAAATAACCAAGTGTTTTCATCAGGCAAAGAAACTGAGAGAGAGAAACTCACCTGTTACAGAGTATCCATATGAAGCATGAGGCTTGTTAATGACAGTAGCACCTAGTCCAGGTGCAGCTGAGGGAGGCTACAGCTCCATACCAACGCCCTTGGAAACCCTCGCAGATCTAGCAGTAGGGGAAATGACCCATGGTTATGAAACATTATTATTGAGAAAGAGGTTGGCTTTGTGGTGTTGCAGAGATGGCAATAAGCTGGAAATAGTTTATTGTAGTCAAACTATCAGATGCTAGATAAGTATAGCTACCAGAACAGGAAGAAATTTGGATTAAAACCATGACATAAATATGAGAGTGATAGGATAAACAGAAGATGCCCAAAGGTGAATACCTATGAATATGGCTATGTTATATTGTAGAAATGGTTTTCTGCTTTTGGATATGATTTGAAGTAATTGCACAGTCATTTTATATTCATCATAGTGTTAGACTAATGTTAAAAGTATGAGATTTCCATTTCTGTATATAAAATGGAAATGGTATGTATCACGTGCATACGTGTACTGCATTGCTCATAAATTCCTTACACAGAGCATAAACTAGTGCCTCTATGCAGCATGTTTTATATATTTTTGCCTGCGGCACACTGAGATAACACATTATCAATTGAGTAGCAGCAGCTGAAGCCTCGTGGCAGAGCAGAAGCATTCAGTGATGTACACAGAAACTTCTGGGTCCGTGCCAGGTCCATACAGATGACGTTTGATGAATGACTGTCAGCGGATAGTTTTGTTTTCCCTTAGTGTCACCATATCTGATTTTCAGGACAAGTTGTTCAGGGTTTTCCTTATCTTTTTTTTTTAGAACAGATGTAGTAGTGTCCATGCTGAAAACTCACTTAAGCACCACCAGCAAGATGGGTGTGCATGCGATGGGAGTCAATGTTTTTGCCCCAATAGAAACATTTGCTGGAGACTTTGAAATCTTGGCTCTGGTTATAGCAGGAAGTTTGCCTGCAGCCTGATCCACACTAGCTGGCCTACTTTAGTAGCCACATTGCGGAAAACATAGTGGCACAGGATTTAGTGAAGGCCATATAACCTTGGGAGACACCTGAGGTGATGGTTTCAGAGAACCAATATCTCTTCTGATGCATCTTTGCTCCTGTGTTCACCCAAGCTACTGCACTACAGCTCACTTGAAGCAGCTGACCCTTGCCTCAGTCACATCTTATTGCAAAATAAGCAGAACTAGATTTTCCCACCCTTAGCTGTTGCACTGAAAAGCTGTGGGGACAGAGCAGCATCTTGTGGTATGCTATTTTCATCTCCTGGAGTGAAAGGGAAGGGACAGAAGTGATATCTGTGTGCCAAGCCAGATGCTCTGGTTTCACCAAGTCAACCTCCATAAACTAGGGATGAAGACCCCTTTCTGCTCACTAAGGGTGAACTAAAGCTCCCCTGGTCTGGATTAAGGAAAAGAACATTTAACTCCTAAGATAATACTGACTATTTTCATTATATCATTTGTCTTGTAATAAACTTCCTTGTAGATTTCAAAAGACTTTCCCTTGACCTTCTTCCAATTTGCTGTGGAAAAAAATGCGTGGGCTCTTCTTTGTCCTGGTGACGTGCACAGCAGGTGCCTCTGCTTTCAGATTCCAGCAAGTCAAAAGCATGGGTAAGGGCATACTTTTTTTCTTTCTGTCTCCCTCACCCTTCTGTTCAATGTACCTCTCTGACAGTAATGTAAAAATGTCTCTGATTATATAGAAAACTGCCCAGATCACACCGTGTTTTTCAAACACTACTACGAATTGCATGGAGAACCTGTGGTTCTGAAGTGCCCTTCCCCCAGTTACAAACATTTGGATTTTTCTGCCTTGACTCCTAATATCACATGGCATAAAAATGGTTCAAAAACCATGATATCAGGAAGAGATGAAGATCCAAGAATCTGGGCAAAAGAAAATGCACTCTGGTTTTTACCAGTGATGCTAGAAGATTCAGGAGTATATATCTGCACGAAAAGGTGAGTATTTAAAAGAAAATCCAGTGCACTAACAAACTTACTATGTCTCAAACGCATTAGCTTGATTTGAAACTCCAGTTATATTCAGAGCATTTCTGGGTAAGATCATTTCCTCACTGACATTACTAGAGAAAAAATGTGGAAGGTCAGAATCTTAAGTGCATTATGTGTCTCCTGCAACTACATATACTGAAAGCTGGATAAATTGTAAAATGGGATTGCTGTTTTGGCTATGATGTCATGGGAAAACAGTGTATAAAGAATTTGTTCTGGCTTACCTATGAGCCAGTCAGAGCTACGGCAAGTGGGACATGCTGCAGGCAGGGGATTTTGCAGGATGCAAATGCCTTTGTGTACTTCAGGTTGCCCTATGAAACATATACTAAGACACTGCGGCTCTGCAGTGGCTTCCTTCTTTCATCTTCCTTGTCCCTGGTCTTCATTTTATTTCTCCTTCACATTTTAAACCAGAATTTGATTGCCTTGGTATTACTGGAAGACCTTTACCAAGACTCGATGTGTATTTACTAGATTGATAACAGACTTACGAGATTGCAGTGGGTGGAGACTTCAGGCATGGCTTTTTTCAGCCCTGTTGGTCAGTTTTTTTCTGAATGTTTACAATCTGACAGCCCAGTGTACCATTTCAAAAGAGGTACCAGGGTCTGGATTTGTTGGGGACTGAAGAAGGCAAAAACCCCCATCACCCTTGAAGCCTGAACTCCAGAAGGTGTCCCAGGTCTCTGTCCCCTCCAAGCTCCTCCAGCCAGCCAGCCTCCCAGTACATCCCTGGCATCTTGCTCTGGGGTTTATAGTGGAGAACATATCTCCACATCCCTGGAGCTGCTTGTGTAAAGCACGGTTTCCTTGCTGGCAAGACACACCTTGTGAATGATGTGTGTCAAAAGAAGAGATGGAGAGGCAGAACTCCAGCGGAGAAATCATGCTCAGCCTTTCCACATGTCTCAGCGGCGAGAAATGGTGGGGCAGAAGAGAAGACACTGATAGCGAGGCCAAAGCAATAAAAGGTTGTAAATATTGTTCTAGATCAGAGTAGTGCCTGAGACCTTCAAGGGTGTTTTTAAATCCCCTCTTTGTGCTATTCTGGCTTAGTTTGTCAATATATAATACTATGGCAGTGTTACTAATACCTACAGTAAAATGCTCTGAAACACGTTTGAAAAAGACATGTAAGATCCAGTACATAACTTCATTGCTAACACTATTGCAGGACTAATAGAGTACAAGCAAATTGTATTCCCTTGGCAATTCAGCCTATGGGAAAGCTATCAGATTTTTTTTTCAACACTGCAAAATGAGGGTAGAAGCAAACTATCAGAGATCTCTGCTTCTGTGAAGCTAGTATTTTGGATTTGGGCATCCAGCCTTTAAGTGAGATGACCACAGTGCCCTGGCAGCAGTGTCAGTCTGTCTGCTTGCAGCCCACAGCTGCTCTCCTGGAGGTGGCAGTCGAACCCCCTGGCTTTGTTGGCCCGTTCAAGGATCAGTCACTGCCCTGGGTAGAGGCACCTCCAAGGCAGGGCTTCAGAGGTTGTGGAGGACAGAATTTAAGCATCTGTCTTCCCAAGTTTGGTCCTCCTTGGGACTGGAAGTGATTGTCACTTGGGGCCTGAATGAATATTGCAAACCTTTCAAAGCCAGAATGCCTTCTTTTCTACACAATATGATATGTACTCACAGAAACGCCTGTGGTTGTGCAATAGTGACTGCAGATGTTTTTCAATACATGCTTTAAGGTTTTTATTTCATCATTAGGGTTTTCATAGTCAGGACCTTTTCCAAGGAAATGGTGGAGACTTCATGACACACCTGCTACTGTTCAGGTGAAAAAATTAAAAAAATGCTGTAGTCTAAGGGTGCACAGGAAACTTGGTGTACAAAAAAGAAAAGACTGAATGTCCAAGGCAGACATGTGTCAACCACATGTTTAGATTGTGCCAAAAGAAGAGTACCAGTGATTTTTCCAGCATCCCTCCTGGTATGATCTCAGACCTGGCCTCCTAGAAATTGCTAAGGAAAGAAATGGAACCAGGAGGAAACCTTGAGTGTCACTCAAGTTCCCTGTGTCACTGGTGGGTGCTCACCTCTCCCTCCTCTGTCTGCAGGAACTCCTCCTACTGCGTAGAAGTCTCCATCCACCTCACAGTCGTGGAGAAAACAGCTGCTCAGGAGATTGCCTATCCCCAGGTCCTCTTCACTTTCACTTCTGGAAAGATCGTTTGTCCTGACCTGTGGGATTTTTCACCAAATCGGACAAGCCTGGAGCTCAAGTGGTACAAGGTAGAACTTTCACCTCCTTTTTGTGCATAGCCTAGTTCCAATTTAGCACATAAATCTCCACTTTATGTCTCTCCTGAACATCATGTTGGTTAAGTCATGAGCACAGTGTAATATACTGGGAATTTTGGGGCAGATGTATATATTTTAAGAAAGGTTCTCTGGAGTGGATTCAGCACAGGGTGAAGTGTTCCACATGTTGTATGCTCTCACAGGCAGTGCAACTATATATAAGGATAGATTACTTACCCAACTCCAGGGTTTGCCACTTGAGATCAGGCTCTTCCCTTTGGCACTGTGCTTCTTTTTATGGCTCTTGTAGTGGATCCCATAAAGTAGGACCTCCCAGGGGTGCTTCCTCCCTTTGGGGTAGCTTTCATTAATCAACTGGAATACAGCGTTTGGAAATACTAGGTTAATTACAAAATGCTTACTTAGAGTGTTCTCTAGCCTAAATTACCAGTTTGTAGCTTTTCAAGTAGCAAGCATGGTTTTGCCTCTAAGGTCAAATATCTTTCAATTCATCATCCTCATCTGTACGATTTCTCACTGGAGAGCAGGGGATCCTTCTTGTATTTTCATAGTACCTTGGTTAACTTTTATTTATGCTTCACTATGTTTGCACGCTCTGCCTTGTGCAGCTGTTGTCTTACCGTGGGATGCAATACATAGGCTGGCTTCCTACAGCAGTGCCTAGGTTGTGATTGGTACCACACCAGTAAAATGATGCTGCTCATGATTCCCTTCAGAAGTGGGATATGAGCCACTTTATCTAAGCAAAAGGCTGCCCCCCTCAATATGGTTCTCATTACAACTGTCTGAAAGAGCTACCCTGCCTTCATGGAGCAGGAACATCATTGCTCCTTAGAAGGGCTCCAACCTTTGTATGAAGACAGCCTTAGGGATACAGAGCAGGAATTTATAACAGTTTATGAGGTATACAGGGTAAGTAACAGCTATGTGAAAATCTTTATGATTACTAGTATTTGTCTTCAAAGAACACCTTAGAATATTAGTCTTACTAGGTCATATATGGAAAGTGATATAATTGTGAAAACCCTCATGGGTACTAAAATGGTTTTGTCTTAGAAGAATATCTTGGCTGATTGCTCTTAAGAGGACTCAGAAAAGAGAGTGTTATACCTTTTCCATCTTAAAATGCGCTCTTTATTGAAGAACTATGTACACACATTGTAAGTAGATTAAAATAATGGTTCTTCACGTTTCACATAGTGCCACGGAGCATTTTAGAGATAGATACACATTAAAAGAACTTGCCCTTTGGTAGGAAAGTGGAACTGCTCAAATTTCCCAGTGATATTTAATAACAGAGAGATAGGGATAAGTAATTTTGTTTTGGACCTACACAGGACGTAACCATATCTAAGTCATAATGGCACTTGCTGTCCTTTCTCCAGGATGCCCTGCCTTTGGAAGACAACAATGAGAAATTCATCATTCTGAAAGGTTCAAATTCTCTGATCATGACGCCTGTGCTACCAACAGATGCTGGCTATTACACTTGCAAGATGTCATTTCCATTTGAAGGTGTGATGTATGAAATCACCAGGACAATTCAGCTGGAGACTGTTGGTAAATATAACATTAGATGATTAGAGATGTGAAGCACCTCTTGGACAAGGAAAGACTGAGACAACTGTGTTTGTTCAGCCTGGAAAAGAAAAGCCTTCAGGGTGACCTAATTGAGGCCTTCCAGTACCTAAAGGGGGTTTACAAGAAAGATGGAGAGGGACTTTTTACAAGAGCATGTAGTGACAGGACAAGGGAGAATGGCTTCGAACTGAAAAAGGACAGGTTGAGATTAGATATTAGGAGAAAGTTCTTTTCTATGAGGGTGGTGAGGCACTGGAATAAGTTGCCCAGAGAAGTTGTGGATGCCCCATCCCTGGAAGTGTTCAGGGCCAGGTTGGATGGAGCTCTGAGCAATCTGGTCTAGTGAAACATGTCCCTGCTCATGGCAGGGGGGTTGGAACTAGATGATCTTTAAGGCCCTTTCCAATCCAAACCATTCTGTGATTCTATGATTCAAGGATTGACACCTTAAAACATTACATCACTTAAGAAGACCTCTTCTTTGCTAATGAAACTCGGGAGAGGAGGTCATGCTCTATCTCTCAGGCATGCCAAGGGAATGGGGACACCGTGAGTGCTTGCCCTGGCACTGATGGGTCTCCCACAGCACCCCTGGCACAACAGGGGTCGTTCCTGCCAGTACCTGTGTTTTTTAAATCGAGCAATTGTGTCTTGGGGGCATGGGGGTGTCACTGCAAATTACTTCAGAGAGGTTAGGAGTTAAAGCACTTCATAGTTACTTAGGGCGAGGACAAAATGCTGTTTCGCAGAGGGGTGAAGGCGGCGGGGGGGAGGAAGGGACGTGACGCTGCTGCGCCGAGCGGCCAGCAGGGGGCGGGCGTGCCATGAATTCCTTTTGCTGCATCCCTCGGGATCGGGATGAGAACGGGATCCCGTCTCCACAAACACGGGTCTCTGGGCTTGAGACGGGAATGTCTCTTTTAGCCAGTGGGTTTAACAATCAATTGTTTTCGTGGCAGACAACAGGTGTTGAGCGAAGTGTCACGTTTCTAGTTCTGGGACCGTGCCCACGTTTGCTCTTGCGTTAGCACTGACTGTTCTCTTTCTAACTTCAGAACGAGAGAAAAGAATTACCCCAATAATTGTGTATCCAACTCAAAAGACAACATCAACTGTTCTTGGTAAGGCCTAACATTATTTCTGGAAACACCAAATCAGATAAAAATTAGAGCAGGTCCTCTTATGGTGTAATTTGTTGGTGTAAATTGTTGTAGTTTCTTTGATCTCTGTTATCTTACCTGAGGGTCAGTGCTGGTGTAGTTTTTGTTTCTTACTGTCTACAACCAGATGCTGCCTTCCAGGTAGGAGAAACTGCAGAAGTGCTATAGATTTTAGTCCCTTACAAAGCAATAAAAGCATGTTTGCACCATTAGCTCAGCTGCCCACAGTTCCCTCTTCACTAAGAACTTTTCTTTTTCACATTTCCTCAAATTGGTCTGGTTATCTGTTTCATTGGTTTTTACTCTTTGAACAAGACAGTTTTTAGTTAGCAAGTACTTGATAGGATCTCAATTTTTGTTTGAAGATTACATTATGACAACAAATGTCTGTTGCATTTTCTCCTCCTAGACAATGCCAGTCACATTTTACACTAAACTTTCTTAACTTGGGTACTATACACACAGCTCTGTCCTATGATGTTGTTAGTTTTCCCTACTACTTTTCTTTCCACCATTGTAGCCTACCAAGTTTTCGGGTTGCTTTTTTTTGTTTGTTTTGTTTTGGTTTTTTGTTCATTGTTGTTTTTGTGTTTTGTTTTGTTTCCTGTCTACCTCCATTTAGTGTTTTGTGTTCCTTTTATCACCATCTGCACAAATATAATAATAACATTGTTTGCATTATTGAGCCCTATGTTTTCCATAGATCCAGACCAGCCTGGAGTCTCTTTATCCTTAACTCTGAGTTACAATAACTTTATCAAAATTTCAGCATTTTTGCACAATCACTTTATCCCCAGAGGTCCCACCTTGAGCTGAATGCTCTTGTCCACAACATCTCCAAGCAAAGCTACACTTTTGGTTAATGCAATTGCTCCCGAGGGGTAAATCACATGGTGCCCTTTGGGCTGCAGTACGTCAGAAAGAGCAAGGCTGCAGGGACAGAGCTTTGCCTCCTGAGGAATGTGTTTAGAGCAAGAGTTGCTAACTCTTGCAATAGGAAAATGATTTGGTTAGCGCTGGGAAGGACTGACAAACTGAAGGGGCTTTCTGCCAAGGGGTAGGGGATCATAAGTAATCTGGGGATTAACTTCAGTTTTGAATGTAGTGGTGCTTGCCATGTGTGGGAACCTGATCTCCCACTGGAGTTGTTGACTTTCACGAGAAGAAAAAGTAGCTCTTCACGTGTATCCAAGTTGTTTTTCAATCTTTGTTTTTTTTGACAGGCTCCAAGATGACTCTTCCATGCAAAGTGTTTGTTGGGCTGAGCAGCCATGTCCAAACCGATGTGGAATGGCTGGCAAACGACACCAGTGTTGATGTGGTTTATAAACAAAGCAGAGTTACAGAGGGAGAACGACAGTAAGTCTGGCTAAAAGTGCTTCCTTGTGCTTGTTGTTTTAACTTGCAGTGCAAGAGGGGCTCTTGGTGCAACTGAATGCCAGGTAATGAAACGGGGTAGAGACAGATCTGAAGTAAAGGTGAGAGCACCTTCCCAAGGAATTCCTGGCTATGGATTAGGGTTTAGCATGGATCAGGGACCATTTCCAACAGAGTTTGGGGATGTGGCATCTGTATTTTGAGGGACAAGAGTGTTTAACAGTTATGGATGTGAGCTGGTTTTGGCCATTTGTGGCCACCAGTGCCAGATAATAACCTGGTCATGCTGCAGCCAGAGGTAACGTGGTCACTCAGCCGTATACCCAAGCATTTATGTGTTTTCCCATCCCATGATTGGCAGCATTAGTTTATAATCTTGTTTATATGGATAAGTGAAAATGCATTAAACCTGTGGTCAGGAACCATAAAATACCTCTGCAGGCTTTAGAATAGAGCACACATGTACTTTCTTACTTGGACTTTAAAAATTACTTTGATTATGACTATCACTATCATTATTGCTGTTACATATTATTATGGAATTGCACAAGGACAGTGACTATGACAGCTAAGGTTCATGTAGAACCCACAGTGTGTGAGACACGCCAGTTCTGCTGGAAGCCCCCATTATGGCAGCATGGCAAAACAGCTCAAATACCACCAGGAAAACAAATGCCCTGCAGAAGTCTCTGGCAAAGAGCCTACTGCCGTGTCCCTGCCTTCTTGTGGTACAGTCGGAATTCCATTGCATGGTGCAATGCAGACTCATGATCAGATCATTAAAGAGCAGCTGGACAACTGCTCCAGAAATGACTAAAAGATACCAAGGGACAATGTTTGACTGCAGCTAGAAAACCATTTTCAGAGAGTTGCACTCATGAAACAATAATGTTGAAATAAGCTGGAAACTTCTTAGACAGTTTCTTGTATGGAGGTCTTGGCTCAGGACATGTGATAGACAGGAATGGTGGTTCAGTTTTCTGAGAGCATTTGCAGGTTTATGTTCTCCATATGTCCTCTTCCATCTGGTAGTAATAATTAATTTCAGAAATGAATAGGTGATCAGAAAGAAGGAATTAGGTCCTTCCCCAATGCTGTGTAGAGAGCTTAAAGATATACGGAATTCTACTTGCCTTTCTTCCTTCCCTTTTATTATTTTTGCAAGACAACTTCAGATCTTTTTTCCTGTAGGCTCCAAAAAGTGCAGGATGAGTACTGCCCACTGAGACTCAACTAGTTAGCAGAACTGGACTGGGAGACATCATGTGTCCTTGAATGCTGTGTGGCTAGGTCAGAAATGAACCAATATCCAATACATTTTCTTGTGCTTCTTAGAATGAACATATTAAATAGAGAAAAGATAGCTTACAAAAGTATTGAACATTAAATTTTTCTTATTTTTTTCTAGAGAAATTGTAGAAAATGGTGAAAACTTCATTGAAGTACCATTGATTTTTGATTCTGTTGAAGAAATGGACTTTTACACAGACTTTACCTGTCTGGCCCAGAACAGATATGGATACCAAGTACTGCCAACAAGGGTCAAGCAGGAAGGTAGCTGTTTTCACTGCTTATTTTGGATAATTGTTATTATTATTCTAATGCTGACATATCATCCAAGCCTTTTATACTGTCAGAGATAGTGCCAGAATGAATTATTGCCTGGGGAAAGTCTAGCTGACTCTTTCACCTGTAGTCTTTGATATAGTTTGTTCACAAAATACACCTTCTATAGGTTATTTACTGACATTTTATGCAGAGGTAAAGATCCAGCTGTCCTGGTATATCTGTTTATTGAATAGGACTCCAATTTAGATACAGCTTGTGAAATGATGTTTTCAGTGAGACTACTGGCAAATTCCCTTTGGGTGTAGGAGGGCCAGAGCTCCTGCAGTTTCTGAACTAGTAGGGAAAAAAAAAGACAATAACAGAATTAATTACTTGAGTGTTCCTTTTCCTCATGCACAGACTGCCACCAAAATAACAAGAAGTATAAATTATGATGGGTGTTATTATTTTGGCTCCTAGTGAGGGGAAGAGAAGACTTAAGCTCAGTGTGATTAATATTGCAGCATGATAGACCACTGGCCAAGAACATGCTGTAAAATCAATGTGAAGCAACGCTAATTGTTTCTTTGCATGAGGTTGATGAATCACCAAAGCTTGCTCAAACTGTCTTAGAAAGGCACATTTAAGACTTCATTATGAGTTATAACTTCAGCATTCTATGATGAGGGATTTGTACTCATTTTGCTGGATGTGCTGGCCTTGTCTTCCATGAGCTGCATAGGTATCACTCACTACAAAGGAGGCAATCCATGTACTGGTATACGCTGGAATAATCAAAAATAGTCTGGACAGACACTGGTGTTGGAAACTGGTGGCCAACTGGTGTTGGCTTGATCATTACTAATTTATAAGCCACTCTGTAGGAGAAAATTATTCACACAGCTTGCGGGTAGACTAGCTGTTATGTACTCCTGCTCCATGCAGTGCTTTTACTTCCGTCTTGGAATGTCTCTGCTTTTAACAAATCAATTCGTGTGCCACAAATCAAGTGGCACACAGCCACTCTGATCAGGGGTTGGGAAGAGTCAGCTGTATGCAAAGGATTGATCTTTAAATTCTCACCCTCTGTTGTTCTCGAATTCTTCCTCCCATCTTCATAAACACATTTCCCAGAGTGTTCAATCAACAGACCTCTTCCTTTCACAGGTGCATAAGCCATGCTGGAAGGTTAACTTGCATATGTCCTTTTTGTTGTGATTTCTCCTCTTCCTCCTTGAACTTAGAGAACTATATTCCTGAGAGTTGGTTGTTTGGTTTTTTTTTAAATATTAATATTTATTCTTTACCTTTTCAGCTGTTGGTTTGTCCTGGTACATTGCAATGATTCCCATTGCATTGGCCTGTGTGATCGTGGGAGGGATATGCTGGAAGCGGAGAGACGATAAAGGATATAGCATAGCAAAGGTTTAAATTCTGCCTGTTTCTCCAGCTGCCAACAGAACAAAAAATCACCATGGCTATCTTTCACGTGAGGCACAGAGAGCATTTCAGACCTCATATACTGCATTCCCAGCAGACAGATATGTATCAACTCTTTCCCTCTTCTCCAAGTCTTCTATGATCTGATGAAGTTAAGAATATAAGTTTCCATTTTTATACTGCCTAGATGCAGGAAACCTGATTCTATTATTTTGCAGCTAGGGTGCAATCTGTAGGATTTTGGAACACAGAATACTGGGATTGTGCTCTGGATATGGGAAAGGTAGGGAAAGGGAGGTGCTCTTACCCTTTGTAATTTCAATAAACTTACTGGTTTTTTGTACAAAAGGAAAGGAAATCCCCTAGAAGACCCATTTGTTTTCCCTTTTCCAGAGCCAAATGCAGTTGTCATGGCAACTGTATATCTATGAACTTCTCCATAAAAAACCTAATTTTTTTCACCATTTGGATTATTCTTTGCTTAAATGGACTGTCTCAGAATATTCCTCCCCCAGAGAAAACTACATCTGCATAACAGATAACTGTACATTGGAGTATTCAGTTCTGTTTTATCTACTAATATGTCATACCTAGAGATTCATAGGCAGCTGTAACATGTTGTTATCTTTGCCAAGGAAAGAATTTGTGTTTTGAGAGTCATTTGACTAATAAAAACTTTCATTCCTGGAAGTAGTGGGACAGATTGCCAGTAGTAATATACAGTCTCACCCTTTTGTGCCTCCAACCCTTTCTGTGACCAATCTGGTGTAGCTTCAAATTGTGTCCTTTAAATTGCAGTATGCAAATTGACTACTCATGATACAAAACACTGCCTGTTAGGTTAATCTAACTGGATTCTAGTCTTGGTATAAATCAGAAGGGAGCAATAAATAATCAGTGACCATGCTGTACTTTGAGAGTCACAAGGAGTAAAATGACTTGGTTACTTCCTCTTCAAAGAGACACCACTTATAATAGCTGAGAAATAGGTACATGACATATAATGTGTATTATCTTCATCTGTATGGGAGGGAAGAGAAACTGCCTTAAAGGACTACATTGTTACAGAGCCGTAACTGACGCCTCTCACAGACTCTGAAGATAAAGCTTTTTGTTCATGTAAATCATCCCCGAGGTTTTTCAGACTCTGCAGGAAAGAAATCAGGAAAAACACTGGCTCCAAAGAAACAAATGGTAACAAACTAGGGAAATGAGCAGCTCATGTCCAACTGGGAGAGGCCATAATATAATTCCTTTCCACCATCTCTTATAGCTGGCTCTGAGTTAATCCAATAAATATTTGGAAAAACTTCAAAGAGTAGGATGGGACTTGAGTTAGGAAACCTTTATTATCTACTAGCAGAAACCTTTGCAAGTAATGAGATTTAAGCCAAAGCCTCCCTTTAAATATTCTAAGGCATGGAGATTAGAGTTCTGACACAGTCTGAGTCAAGAGCAACCAAAGAAGACTACAGAATTTACTGTTTCCAAGCACAGAATGTCAACTATGATGATAAAGACTACATGTATTTTATGGGCAGATGGGAAAAAGCTGTCTGCAAGTGTGGAAACCAGTCAATCCACTTGGATATCTGTTCTTTGAAGGAAGAAAGCTATAGATGAACTGACCAATGCTGGAAGGAACATGAAAAATATTTTAGGAACATCAGGAATGCTCATTATTTTCAAGCAATCACTAGTCTGTAGCTAGAGAATAAATTTTGTTTGTCAGTAAGTGTAACATTTCAAAATGTGATTTGTTCTTCCTTTCCATCTGTATCCTCCAAGAGTAGTGTAATAACACATCCAGCTATAGGTACAGGTTGGATTTCACCAAGTAGTGGAAAAGAAGTATGTGGAGTATTGATGCCATAAGAAAGTTAAACACCTCAGATCATCCTCCAAACTAGAGCAGAAGAAAGAAATCTGAATGTGAGATAAAAATTAAGCATAAAGAGAATAGATGTTACTCAGTGGCACCTTGAATACAAAAGGAATGTATAGAAACAAAGGCTTATCTTTTATGAAGTGATATTTGCTTCTCTAACTGTTGGTCTAGCAATATTCTGAAGGCTTTCCTCATAAGCAGACGTTCAAGTGAACTATATTATGTAGATATTTTACAGTAGGCTTGAATAAGTGGTCTACGTAATGTAAATGCTTTACATTTCTTTGTATCATTATACACAAGGGCAACATTGTTTTTGAAAATGTTATGTGAAAAATGAAAAACAAATAAACATATACTAGTGTGTGAGTTGTGTGTAAAGAAAGATGTGAGATATGAGATGGGACTTTGAGGGCGGCAGCACTTTCCTGGAAAGGTGTGATTTTTCCAGCGCTCTGCTGCAGAGGGACTTGTCCCCTGGAGGCACAGTCACCCCTGCTCTGTGGGGTTGCAGGATGAGCTCCATTCTTCAGCTGCTTCTCTCACCTTGTGACTGTGCCTGGTCACACCAAAGGAGGACTGTCCTGATGGGTCAAGCTCTGTTCCTGACTGCCACCATGTTCATGACTGTCCTTGCTCTGCAGTCCCCCAAGTTTTGGGCTCACTCTGGGCAGGTGGCACTGGGTGGTCTTTCTCTGCCTACCAGCTGTCTTCTGTTCACCTACTGGCTTCTGTGGGGAGACTTCTGGTTACAGACTGTCACTGTAGGGATGTGAATTTAGCATGTGCTCCCCAGGTGGGGGGATCTGTCTTGTTCAGCTTCCCAAAATGCTCCCCAAGATTTTTGTCTCCTTTTTTAATTCAAAATTAGAGAACTCCATTTATCACTGTACTTTAGGTAGGTGTCAGAGATTGAAATGGTTAATGATTTATGCATTCCAGGAGTTTGCAGGCTTTGACTTTTGCCCTAAAAAGGCAAGGAGATACCCCAGATGGACAGTTGAGCCCATAACCTCAGTGCTAAGCCCTAAAAAGGCAAGAAGATACCTCAGATGGGCTAAGCCCTAAAAAAGCAAGAAGATACTTCAGGTGGGAAATTGAGCCCATCCCTCCCTCCAGTGCTAAGCCCTAAAAAGGCAAACAACTCCTCATCCCAGGGAGGTGCAAAAGCATGCTGAGGGTATATAAACTGACTGGTGACTTTGGGAATTTGGGTTCTCCTTCTCCCCCACTGCCTGCGAATCAAGACCATCGCTCTCAAGCATCGCTGGATCCAGTGGACGGTAACTATGTCCATTTCTTTTGCACTCTCAGCTTCTCTTTTCCCTTACTCTCATCCTGTTTCTCCTCTCCCCTAAACAGTTTCTCCCCCCCAAAAAGTTATCTCTATGTTGCATTGTTTTATGACAACACCCAAAACGCTAGCATACTTGTTGATACAAAATTGTTAAAATAAACTTTGTTTTCAGACACCGATTATTTAGTGTCATTTCACTTCAATCCACCCCAAGGGAATTATTGATAAAAACCTGAGTTATCCCCCCCCCCTTTTCCTGGGGCGGGTCGTAACAGTAGGTCCATTCTGGAAGTTCATAGTCGTTAGTCTTGACGTATTTTGAGAAGGAAATGTCCTGAATCTCAAGGCAAATCGAAACTGAGGACTTAGTTTTACTGGTTTATAATCAGACTCGAAAAGAAATACAGTATTAGGGAACACCACTTCACATCAAGGATCCAGGGCTCTGCACCCCAATGTTTCTCTTTTGAAAAATTAAGGATGTAAGGAGGACAAGGCCACCTTGTTCCTGGAACTATATGGGTTTATAGCATTTTTCAAAGACCTTGTCTATCTGCAACAACTTCAAAGGCACACTCACAAAGAAGAGACTGACGTACTGTGGTCTTGGCATGACTTAACATCCAGGACAGAGGCTGCTCATGCAGGTAGTTCTTTTCAAGAAAAAAGTTCAGTTAACAATTATTTTCTTGTTTTATTCTTGTTTTATTTATTGATATCAGCTATCAATCTAAATAGGTAGCATAACTAGTGTTTGACCAGTGTAGCACATAAAAACCCCTAAATATAAATTGAAGAACATCAAATAATTAGACCTGCTTGTTCCCAAACAAAGCCCTTAAATAAATGTGGGAGCAAGTGGAAACAAGGATTGGACCTGCGCACAGAATTGATCTTGGCCAGTTAAGACAAGAAGCTTACATTTTTTTATTCTAGTAGCTGGAGAGGGAAGATGTTCATGCAAGAGGGCAAGGACCATGTGAAATAGCATTGCCAGGAATAGTGCTTCAAGTATGAGAACAGCTAATTAAAGGACTTTTGATTATTCTGATTGAAGTCTGCAAAGCAAGAGGCCCAGCAGACCAAAACAAAGTAAGAAATAGGTCTTATATTTTGGAGCTAAGAACTCCCTGTCTACTCATAACATTGTAGCCACTAAAGATAGCCCAGGATGTGGTGCCTTTCATCCAGCCTTCATGTGGCCAAAAGGAATACAGCTAGCCATTGATGTTTCCTCTCCAATCACTGTAGGAAGAGTTCTCTCTGGTGCCTAAAATAGGTGGGATGAATTACACCTCAGAACTGCCTGTCTTTTTCCACCAGTTTATGACAAAGTGAGAAGAAACCACCATGCATTACAGGAACGACTGGTTGTGGATAGCTGGATTTCAGGTTATCAGAGGCTATAAAAAGAAACAGACAAGCCCAGAGACACCCCTTCAGTAGTCAAAGCTGCTGGGCTTCCTTGGAAAATGACATTAATGCTGGCAGCTCACTATGCAGAGCAAGGACACAGGCTCATGCTAAATGAAAATACTGTAAGAGGCTAGGAGACAGGCACAAAGGTATATACAGTGGAATCCAACCAAGAGGCAGGCTGAAAATATCTGGCTGGTGCCTTGGAAAAACATTAGTGGCTCACAGACCATATGGCCATGAACTGCCAAAGTTTTTTTTTCCCTCTTTTACAGGAGGAAAAGAAAAGGTTGCTCTGTGTGTGTGGCTGAAGTACACAGAGCCCTGCTGGGACCAGAAGTAAGCCTGCTGTGTGACTGCAGATGAGCAGTGGGCTCTTGGGCATGCACAGGGCAGCAGGGGCTGCTACCCCTTCCACAGCACTCAGCCAGCTCAATTCCCAAAGCAGGCAGCATCTGCTTGCTCCTTGCAGGCACTGCTGGGCCACAACAGATGATTGGAAAAAATTGCTGTATAAAAATGAAATATCATAAAATTCTGTCAGTGGACAAACACAGGCTATTGGTAAGAAAATCACTAAAATGTATATATATAAAATAAATTATTAGTCTGCTTTAGTGTGCTCATTGCACTGGAAATTTTAGTCTCTATCAGTCTGTACGTTAACTAGTATACACAATGTAAAGAGCTTAGTAAAGCAGATGAAATATAACACCAGTCAGTTTTCAAGAAGGACATGTCAATCTCTTCCTGAAATTCCTCAGCCAGGCACCTAATAATGAGGAAACTTTTAAAAACTCGCATAGATCCAAGCTGGATTGTTAGAACTTGGGAAATTCATCTATTACTGAATCTTTAACTGCAAAGTGTAGTTTGGCTCTTATAATTGTGTGTCCCTCCTACCACTTTTAGGTTTTTGCACCAGTCTTAATTGTCTCAGAATCTAACGATGACTTCAAGTGTTAATAGCAAACTCCTGTATAGCATGTTGAAAGTCTCACATTCCTGACAAGAGATGAAGGCCCTCTCTTTCTCACTGTTTTTACCGATTTGCCATCTCTTGAGTAGTGCCACAGGAACTTCACTTGTATGTACGTAAATTTCATAGAAATGCACATCTTGATTACTTTGTGGATAATGAGGCATTGCCAGTGTTTCTGTCCCGTGAGTCTTGAACGGTACTATTCGTTTAAAGCTGTAGAAGTCCTGTTTTTCAAGAATTCATTTATCCGTCTGCTAAATTCTGGGATAAATGAATCATCCTGTTTGTTTGCTTTGGCTCCCAAATGTACTTCGTTGTAAGTGCTAAGGAGGCCAGGCTATGACTGGAAATAGCTGATATTGTTTGTTTACTTGGAAAAAAACCCTCTGGAGTAACTTGTGGCTTTCAAGCTGGAGACAACACAGAGCGAAATAAATAAAAGGTATCATTACATGTATCATTATGTGTACCCTCAATATGTTACTACCACTGTTTTTGCTTTGACTGGGCCTTATTTTGCTTTGACTGGGCCTTACCTTCTCAAATCTTCAGCTGATTTGAGAACACTCCAGAGGAGACAGTGGGTGAGCCATGGTGTTTTCTTTGAGCTCATCATTACAATTCTGCTAGTCTGTGGATGCTGGAGACTAGGGCCTCCTTCTTATAGAATCGTAGAACGGTTTAGGTTGGAAGAGGCCTTAAAGATCATCTAGTTCTAATCCCCCTGCAGGGACACTTTCACTTGAAGGTTGCTCAGAACCCCATCCAACCTGGCCTTGAACACTTTTAGGGATGGGGCATCCCCAGCTTCTCTGGGCAACCTGTTTCAGTGCCTCACCATCCACCCAGTAAAGAATTTCTTCCTAACATCAAATTTAACCCTACTCTCTTTCCATATAAAGACATCCCCCTTGTCCTGTCACTACATGCCCTTGTAAAAAGTCAGTCTTCAGCTTTTTTACAGGCCCCCTTCTTGTGAATAGAGAAGAGCTATCAGCTCAGTGAAGAAACACATGCCCTGCCTTTGATCCCAGCTGATGGGCAGTTTATCAGCTGAATCTAAGCCAGTAAGCACAGTAGTGAAAGAACTGAGATTCACATCTCCACCTAAGAGTGGCAGAACTCTATGGCTGATTCCTCCTTGCTAGGAAAGAAAATATGAGCTTTATTATTATTATTATCATTATTATTACAATGTTAATGTGATGTCATTTAGGAAATATAGATTGCATGGGAGAACATAAACATGAGTGGAAGACTGTGGCTTCCCATGGGTAAAGATGTGAAGTGCTGCAAGGACATCTGGGGAATGGAGAACTTGGGCGAATAGGCAACATGAGCTTATCCTGTGCCTGGCCATGATAACTGCCCATAAGTTCATCCAAAGGGAGAATAAAAAAGCAAGGGCATGTAATTATTTCCACTAATGAAGGAGATGGGAATAAGAAATGCATAACCAAAATTAAGCCGGCCTCTAATCACTGCAGCAGTGAGGTCCTGAAAGAGCATGTCAGCAAGACTAATGTGTAGGAAAACAAATTCTTTTAAGCCTGGAGCAGGTACAGCTATGAAAAGGATTTGACAGCAGGGGGTCTTCCTGCACAGCTGAATCATGTCCTCTGGCTTTGTGTTCTTTAGTTCCATTGAATTTTTGGTTTTTTTTTCTGGTCAACAGAATGACTCTGATTAATACTACTACAGAAGAAGAAAGAAAAATCCCTCAGGAAAGCCTTCTTAAGGTATTCAAAACTATTCCTTATCTGCAACGTCTTTGTGTTTCTCAGGGACATTAACAACCAGTCCACTCAGCAATACATGCAGCCAACCTTCCTTGACCAGTAAATTCAAAGTTTCTTTGCTGCATCATTTGCAAGAAATAATTTAATGATCCAGCTTGTTGTCAAAGGATCGGCACAGCATTAATAATCACCCATGGGTAGTTAGTTTAAGTGACTTGTTTGTCATTTCAAAGGAGCTTTGTGGCAGATCTAAGGATGAAATCTTATTCTCAAAGGCAACATTCACATCCCTAAAAAAATAGTCTTTTCTTTTACTCCAACCCCTGCTTCATCCATTACTAACTTTCAGATTTTACAGTGAATAAGAGAGGAATCCTCCCATGAACAACCCTCTTGTATGGTGCAGGCCTGATTAATTTCCATGGTTTGGGCCATTGTGTGGTCTCCAAGATAGAAAAAGCATATAAAGCATCACGTATTTAAAGAATTTGTCTTAATGTGTCTCAATCCTCAATTCTTAAATGACATAATTTCGGAAGACTTGATTTTGCAATCTTATTTGTGTTCTTCAAAGACATTTTTTGTGTATGTTTTCCCTAAAATAGCTTTTTGTTTATTAAAAATTGCAGTGGTAAGCTGAATGTTAGTCGAGCCAGGTTTGGCTGGAGTCAAAGGGATGGATGATGTCAGTTAGAGAAACAGTACTGCAGTGTATAACATAACATATTTATTGTGGGTGGACATGGAAAAGTACTGCTATTGAAAATTAGGGATTCCAGTGTTACTTTTACTGTTTGCCTGTTGCGTGACTACCTCTTCCACTGATCCTGACCCTTCCACCATTGTTTATAAGTCCCTACCTCAGTCCACTTCTGACGAATCCAGTCTCAGTCTCCACCCTGACAGTTTCTGCCTCTCTCCTTCCTGTTTTCAGGCTAGTTGTCTCTTGTAATTTGACTATGAGGAAAAAAAATATGAAATTGTGTCATATGTTCTCAGTCAGTATCTCTGCACTGCTTTCCTGGCTTCATTTGTGTAGGAAAGCTTTTCCACAAACATCTGGCAGATGATGACTGTCTAAACTGGAAAATAGCTCCTTGGTTTCCATAAAGAGGTACTTTTCCTTCCTTGTCTGGGAACAAACCTACACTTTTTCTGGAAAGGAATAAGGTAATGATGAAGGCAACTGTGTTCTTGAGCTATTTTTTTTCAGAAACTATTAAGCACTTTGCATCTTAGCTTGCATCCTTCTACACTGCATATACAGCAGGTCTCTGCACATATAAAGAGGAGAGGTTGTATTTGGCTTTGAAATATATTCTGTCATGCACCTCTCAAGACAGAGGTCATCTGCCATTCTCCATTCTGGCTTGCACTAGGCCAACCAGACCTACAGAATGAAGCACCATATTTTTCTTTAAATGTGAATATTGTCTCCCTGAACTTACAGTGTATCTGAGATCTGCATATCCTGCACCTTGGTCTGTAGATCCAAGACAACAACAACTAAATCTCCTAATTTCTAGCATTTTCTAGCCCCCTAGGTCTAATTCTGTATGGCCTTAAAATCTCCTAAGTGCCTGCAGCTGGATGCTGATATGTGCACAGAAGCACGGGTTTACAGAGTGATGTGCTGTTAGAGCTGTGCCGATATTCAGACTTCTGCAGGGAGATGTTTGGCACCAAGGGGCAGCCTGAAAAGCTGGACTTAGTCATAGCCCTACGTCCCCTGGAAAAGACCAGATCTAAGCTGTTTTTTAGAGCAAGGAAGCTGAAACTCCACCCCAGGAGAGTGCAATGGTGTGCCAGGCTGCCCCAGGAGGGTAGGGACAGGGTGTGAGTGTCTGCTCCAGTGACTGGTGCGGTTTGCTGCTTCTGATGAGTGGCTAACAGAGGAGGCAGGCACATCCCAGAGATCAGGGAGTGGAGCTCCCCAGCCCTGTCTGTCTCCCTTTCCCCTGTCTTGTTTCTGTCTGTTTCCTGTTTCCTGGAGTGCGTCATGGCTCTTCCTCCCTGGAAAGTGGAGACTTTGGGAAGGATGAAGAAAACCCTTCTTAAGCCTCCTTTTCTAGTATTTCATGTGAAGTAACAAACTAATCGTGCCTAGTTCTATCTGTTAGCTTTTTGTGTTTGATGAATTCAGAGTATTTATTTATTTATAGCAATGGCTGTTGATCCTAATTCTCATCTGTGCAATTCATTTTGTATTTGACACTCTTTAGGTAGCACCTTATGCAACCTTGGTCCTCATTTACCTTAAAACCTTCCTTTTCACTGAGAATGTCTGATGCTTTTTTTTGGTTCTGTCAGCAGCTGGCAGCTCTTCAATACTCCTTTTTATTCCATAGCAAAGCCTGAGATTTCCTTCCCAATGTCTAATTGCATTCTTTTGGATCAAAGATTTTTCCAGTCTCCTGCCACTTGTAGTGCTGATTTACTTATGTTATTCCTGATACATAATAACACAATTAGAGAAAATGGAAGAAATGTGAGAAATATACTTTGTTTTAGTCAATTTCCTGCTCACAGTTTGTGTCAGAGAGAAAAATATGTTCCACATGAGAAAAGTCTTTCAAAATCAATATTAAAAAAATCTGTAGTAGTTAATATCTACTTTAAAAAAAAGATTTGATGTTCCATTACTTCAAATAAAATATATTCTCTCTGAATTTATTCTATTACATATATATACATGCTATAAAATGACTACAAATATATATATTTATATAAGATACAATTTATCCCTGTATCTTTATCTCATATTGTTTTTCACTTTATTCTACAGTTTCTTATATACTTTCTCTTCTTTTTTTCCACAAAATACTGTAAGATATTTTATTACAATCTGACCAGTTAATATTATAGTTAGATTATACTAGGATGCTGGTTTATAAAGGTGTGGGAGAGAACAGGAAAAGGAATATGAGAGGTTTTTAGCTGCACAGTCTGATTGCACATGATTCTTCTGAAGTCCAGAAAAAGGTGGAAGACAGACTACGTCAATGTTTTTATTTAAAAATACAAAACGGAATATAATCAGTCTCACAGTCAAGACAGAGTTAAGGATTTGCCAGTACTGGAGATCTGAACTATTCAAATATCTATTGGGAAAGAAACAGAGGAGGACACAGACGATTCAGCAAGTTCTGGCAATGTGTTAGTGGCAACTTTTTATTGCAGAGGCAGAGGAAGTTAATAGATAAGTGACAGTAATTAAATCTGTTTGAAATTCAATTCAGACAGAGGTCAGATGGTAATGTGAGTTACAGGAGACTACAAAACAATGGCATTCCAAATAAAGGAAGGAAGCCCTGAATCAATGTTAGGCAGACAGGTAGGAGGATATCTTTGGAAGACATTTCAAAGAGCAACCAAGGAACAAGAACACATGTAAGAGACAAAAAGTTGATTAAAAACAAGATGCATTTGCCAAGAACAAAACATGCCTTATCACTTCTGTTTCCTCTTTCACAGGATAACTGGCTTGGTGTTAGAGAGGGAGCAGTAGTATATCTCAGATTTAGTAAGGGTTTTGAGGAATGCCGTAATCATGGCTAGGCTTCGCGAACGAAGATTTGGGAAGGCTCTATCCACATTTGCTGCAGGCACGCTGGTGGCTTATGAGGCCAATACGTGACAGACAAATCCGATTGCAGAAGGCACAGCAGAAAGACTCCTTAGATGGTGTATCCTGCAATACACGGTTCTTTCTGCGTTGCCTTTTTTCCTCGAGGGTGATCCTGCGTGTGTTCTCAAAGGAGACAGCTGCGTTATAGATGGTGTGTCTCCAGGCCTCCCGATTTGAGGCCAGAGTAGACCAGTTATGGTGATCAATATGGCCAAGGCTGAGATGTTGTTTCAGGGAGTCCTTGTATCTTTTCTTCGGGGCTCCTCTCATGCGGCAGCCAGTGGCAAGTTCACCGTAAAGCAAGATCTTAGGGAGGTCCTTCATCCTGGAGACATGACCTGCCCAACGCAGCTGTGTTCTCATCAGCATGGCCTCGATACTTGTGATAGCTGCTTGCTCTAGAACAGATGTATTGGTCACATAGTCTGACCAGTGGATGTTTAGAATTGTACGGAGGCAGCGTTGATGGAAGCGTTCTAAGAGACGCAGGTGGTGGCGGTAGATGACCCATGATTCAGATCCATATAAGAGAGTAGACAACACTATGGCTTTGTAAACACTGATCTTGGTGCTTTTCTTCAAGTGTTTATTACGCCATACTCTTTTATGGAGTTTTCCAAAAGCACTATATGCCTTTGCTAATCTGTTGTCTATCTCACCGTCAATCTTACCATCTGAGGAGATGAGGCTACCGAGGTAATTAAACTGATGGACTGATTTGAGCTCTGATTGACCAATGGTGATGTGGGGATGATGGGGGACATCCTGAGGTGCAGGCTGATGGAGGACCTCTGTCTTCTTTAAGCTGACCTCCAGACCAAAGAGCTCAGCAGCATCTGCAAAGCAGGATGTTAAACGCTGCAGAGCTGCTTCTGTGTGGGCAACAAGGGCGGCGTCATCAGCATAAAGCAGCTCCCGGACAAGATGGTTTAAGGTCTTAGTGTGGGCCTTCAGTCGCCTTAGATTGAATAGACTTCCATCAGTACGGTATCGAATGTAGATACCGTCCTGATCATTGAGGTCTGCTGTGGCCCTTTGGAGCATCATGCTAAAGAAGACGGTGAATAGGGTAGGAGCGAGAACGCAGCCTTGTTTCACACCATTCTTAATTAAAAAGGGCTCAGAAAGTGTGTTGCCATATCTGACTTGGCCATGCTGATCCTCATGGAGTGAGATAATCATTTTGAGGAATTTAGGGGGACAACCTAAACGTTCCAAAATCTGCCACAGACCTTTTCTGCTCACAGTGTCAAAAGCCTTGGTGAGGTCGACAAAGGTTACATAGAGACCTTTGTTCTGTTCCCTACACTTCTCTTGCAGTTGTCTGAGGACAAATACCATGTCTGTGGTGCTCCTGTTGGCTCTGAAACCACACTGACTTTCAGGAAGGATACCTTCTGCTATAGTGGGTATTAGTCTGTTCAAGAGTATTCTTGCCAGGATTTTGCCAGCAATGGAGAGCAGAGTAATACCACGATAGTTTGAGCAGTCAGATTTAGTTCCTTTCTTCTTATACAAGGTGATGATGACTGCATCACGAAGGTCAGATGGTAGTTCGCCGAGTTCCCAACAGCGCATCACGAACTTATGGAATTTGGTGTGGAGTGCAGGGCCCCCATGTTTCCAGATTTCAGGTGGAATTCCATCAATCCCAGCTGCCTTGCCGATTTTCACCTGCTGTATGGCCTTGAGGGTTTCTCCTAAAGTGGGGGCAGTATCCAATTCATACTTTACTGGTTGTTGTGTGATGGACTGAATTGCTGAGTCTTGGACTGTGCGGTTGGTACTGAATAGAGTCTGAAAGTGTTCAGACCATCGATTCAGAATGGAGGTTTTATCTGTCAGAAGTGTTTGACCATCAGCGCTGAGTAGAGGGCTTTGTACCTGGTATGTAGGCCCGTATGCTGTTTTCAAGGCCTCATAGAAACCTCTGTGATCACCTGTATCTGCGCATAATTGAGTTTTTTCAGCTAGATCAATCCACCATTTGTTCTGGATGTCACGGAGTTTCTGTTGGAGCTTGCTGCATGCAAGACGAAAGGCTGTTTTTCTTGCGTGACAGGATGGCAGTGCAAGGTGTGCTTGGTGGGCGGTTCTCTTCTTCCTCAACAAGTCTTGGATTTCTTGGTTGTTTTCGTCAAACCAATCCTTGTTCTTCTTGAGGGAAAACCCTAAGGATTCTTCGGAGGATTGCAGGATGCTGTTTTTAATATGATGCCAGATTGTTTCAGGAGAGGAATCTGCAGAAACTGTGGGAATGTTATCGAGCTTAGTTTGAAGGTTTGCCTGGAAACTGTCTCTTACTGTGGCTGATTGGAGATTGTTAACTTGGAGTTTTCTCCTTGGGATGCTGCCCCTTTTTGGTTTGATTTTGATCTTGAAATTGAGTTTACAGCGCACCAGCCGATGGTCTGTTTGGCATTCTGCGCTGGGCATCACGCGGGTATGGTGGACATCGCGGACATCTCTCCGTCGCACCAGGACATAATCGATGAGGTGCCAATGCTTAGAACGGGGGTGCATCCAGGTTGTCTTTAGACTATCTTTCTGCTGAAAGATAGTATTAGTGATGGTGAGTTGTTGCTCTGCACAGAATTCTAGCAGAAGTCGACCATTGTCATTGCAGTTTCCAACACCATGCTTGCCTAATACACCTTTCCAAGCTTCAAAATTCTTGCCTACTCTGGCGTTGAAATCACCAAGGATAATGATCTTATCGTCTGCAGGGACCTTTTGGGTAAGGAGGCGCAGGTCAGTGTAAAATTTATCTTTTTCAGCAGGGTCAGCTTGGAGAGTTGGGGCATATATACTAAAGATGACAACATGTTGCTTGTTGTTTAGTGGAAGGCGTAGGGAGATAATGCGGTCAGAGTGACCTGTCGGCAGATTTTCGAGTTTAGGAACAATAGAGTTTTTGATCATGAAGCCGACTCCTGAGAGGTGTTTTTCGGTTCTGGGCTTGCCTGACCAAAAGAGTGTGTAACCGGCACCATGTTCTCTGAGGCTGCCTTCTTCATGAAGGCGAACTTCACTGAGAGCGGCAATGTCGATGTTGAGACGAGCCAGCTCATGGGCAATTAGGGCAGACCGACGCTCAGGACGTCCGCTATCTGCAGAATCGAGCATGGTTCTGATGTTCCAACATGCTAGAGTTAATTTAGGTACACCTTTGGAGGCAGGTGCGTGCCTTTGACTTTTCTTTGTGCGACCGCATTGGAGGAAGATGCCCGTTGGTCTGCGGTTAACCAACCGGGTGAAAGTGGAGATGAGCTTTGTTTAGGCCACCTTTTCTAGGCCCCTCTCCGAGTGGAGCAAGCAGTGCTGTCCTTGGAAAGGCTGCTTGGTCGTTCAGGGTGCTGCCTCAAGAGACTGTCATCTCCGGTCAGTCTCAAATGACCAATATCCTGAACCGCCTGCATGCAGGGTTGAGTCTGCGGCTCCCAGTGCACTTTTCATCTGCCGTTTCGACCCTCGCCCGTCGCTACAGGACTTTTTGCATGTGGGTAAAGCCTTCAAGCCTGCGCAATGGATTTTTTAGGTGAGATGCAGTATGCACGGAACTGAACCCACCCTTTAATCCTGAGGTTCATCTGCCAGGGCCGAGCGAGCTTGGACGGTGGCAGTGAGGTCCTCAGGATGTAGGTTTGATTAGAGTGACCTTCTCTTAGATGGATGGCCTTACAGGGCTAAGCCAGCTCCATCTGCCCGGGTTTGGGATTAGAGTTGACCTTCTCCTAGGATGACTGCCAGAAGGCTAATGAGCTCATCCTGCCCACAGATTTATTGTATCCGACCCTGTAGTTTTGACCTGTCTGGCATGGGTGACCCTACCGAAGGCATGTACCATCGCCAGCGTAGCTCGCAACCACATAGGGGTATACAGGTTGCATTCTTACTATTAAAAATGATTAGGCCAAGTCTTACACTACCTAGGTTTCTGCCATCTGTCTATATTCAATCCCAGGGAAGCACCCAGGAACAGCCCTTTGTCCTGACCAACCTTACAGTATGTAACAGATAAATCCAGGACATACCAAACCTGGGCAGTAGCCACGGGTGAACCAAAAACAAACAAACGAGCGAAACTGTTCTGGCCACCGTACCCATCTAGGGCTCGAGGCCCTCTCTAGGCCCCAGTCCGACCAAGAACTCCAAGCCCCAGAGGAAACTATTAACCACTCTGATCTTGTCCTCCCCCCACCGTGTTTCCTCATATCTTCCCATGCACTACTTACCTGACCACCCTCCAGTCCGAGGACCCCCACAGCCTGCCTGGTACCCCACCCCCCTCCCCAAACCAGACCGGCAAACCTCTGTGTATTCCGAGGCTTCAATTCTCCTCTCTCTCCTTTCTCACGAGGGCACAAGGCCACGCCGGCGAAGCTCCCTCTCTCCTTTCCCGCTGGGGGGGGAGGCGACCGGGGGCGGCCCCGCGGCGGCCGCGCGAGAACCGCGGGAGCGGCCCCGCGGCGGCCGCGCGAGAACCGCGGGAGCGGCCCCGCGGCGGCCGCGCGAGAACCGCGGGAGCGGCCCCGCGGCGGCCGCGCGAGAACCGCCAATGCCGTAAGTAAGCTTGGGAAATGTGGTGGAGATGATGGGAATGTAAAGGTTGATGCTCAGCTAGTTGAAAAACTTTACTCATGGAGTAGTCAATAATGGATTTCTGTGAAATGAGGGATATTTCAAGGCAATGTTGCAAATTTAATTCCTGGAAATTGCTTGACTCTACCTACTCTAGTCATTTAGATTGTCAGTGTTGGAGATGGGCTAAGGAATAGTTCCACGAATTTATAATTCAAATAGTGGTAGGAAAGGGTGGAAGCACTGGGAAGACAAACAGCAAAGGTCAAAGTGGGTGTGGTGGTATGTTGGGGTGATGGTACATAATGATAAATCCAAGAAAGAAAATACTAGGAAAAAGAATTAGTGACATTTGGGGAACTGATTTGGCAGTAGCAGCTCTGCAAGGCATATGGAAAATGAAGTCATCCAGAAATTGAGTTGGTCAATAATACAAAGCAGTTGCAACAAAGACAATTTGTATTGGCATGTAGTAAGGGGATTCTTCTGCATAAAACACAAGAGGTATTTATTCTACTCTATCCTTATTGGTAAGGCCTTATCTGGCACTCAGACTTTACTGAGGTTCAAAATCACATTCTGAGAAAGATGCATATAGATTGGAGATAATCCAGACCAGAGATCCAAGAAGATTTTTTGAAAATATGATTTATCTAGAACAGATTTAAGCAACTAAGTTTGTTTAAATAAGAGAAGACTAAGGGAATATTGGTAATATGATAACAGACTTCCAAAATGGCAAGAAGATAGCAAACAGCTATTTTCCATGTTCACGGGATTAGGACAAGGAGTAATCTCTTCAGTTTTGCATGGAGAAATAAATATTTATGTACTGTACTAGGGAAACCTAGTTTTACACTAGGAAAACTCTACAGCTGAAGAAAGGTTTTTTAGTCTAAGGACAGAAATAGACTATGATGGGGGGTTTGTGTGTTGTTCTTGGCTGGGATGGAGTTAATTTTCTTCATAGTAGCTAGTATGGGGTTGGACTTGCGACCATAAGAATGTTGTTAAAACAGGGCTGTTTTAGCTACTGCTGAACATTGCTTACACAGCATCAGGCCTTTTCTGCTCCTCATCCCACCCCATCAGTGAGGAGACTGGCATCTTGGTTTAAAGACTAATATTGGGGTGGGAACTCCAATAAAATGAACTTCCTCCCCTTTTCATTCCCCACCAATATAGAAAGACAAAATACGAGGAGTATAAGTGAAAAAATAGCAGTTTACTGACAAGGAAATAGCAACAACCACAAAGATACAAAGGAAACAGCTTACCCACGAAAGATGGGAATTTATCACCCCACATGGTCCCTCAGAAACAAAGGGGGGAAAAATGGCAGAGGGTCCTCCCCGCCAACCACTCCCCTCTGCCCAGCTGAACAAAAGAAACAACGGGAAACAGGGGCAAAAGCGAAAACCTAGGAAAACTGTGTTGTTCTCAAGGAGTTGTACTATTAAGCTGCCCACTCTACGTCATCCGGTCAAGTTCACTGTAGCAGTGCTGTTAGTCCAGAAACCTTTGTTCTCTGCCATATGTTGCCTCCACACTGCGTGTTGCCCTGCTTGGTTTGGCTGGGCTGCGGGCATTGGCAATCCTGCAGTCCTGGCACTGTCAGGGATTCCCGGCAGTTCTTAGAGAGACAGTCCCTCCAAAAATATTGGAAAAGGGAATAAAATAGAAAAAAACCCCTTCCTGTAACTGTGAAAGCTGTGGATGCACAAGGAGTTGGGAGGGGACACAGACAGGAGACCTAGCCCCAGCTGACCAGAGAGTTATCCCATATCATATGGCAGCATGCTCAGCATGCTGTGGAAGGAAGAAGGAAGTGGGGGACATATTCAGCTACACTTCAAGGTACATCCCAGCTTTTACCTCCAAGGTCCTGTGCAAGGGTTTGTGGAGGTAGCAATGTACCCGATGCATCAGTTTAACGTGCTTCTCTCTGTAGTTCCAACAGCTTTATCAGAGTTTCTATGCACTGCTTCTGGGTCAAACTTTTCTCTGTGTGCACCGAACTGGAGAAAACTTTGTTTCTTTTTTACCCCACTAATCCATTGGAGCTTTTCCTGGAGCATGCTGGAAACATTCTTTAACAAGAAAAACTTAAATGAGCAAAAATCAGACTCCACCTGAAAGGGAGATTCGAGTCCCTTTCATCAGCCAGATTTTCCCTTTACTTCCATCTAGGGACTAATATGTGGTTTAACCTCTTGACAGAAATGCCAGGTCTGTTTTTGGTTCTCTGAGGCTGAGTTCCATTGCTGAATGTTTGAACTCAGTATGGTATAAAATCTGAGAGATTTTCTTTGGAAGCCTTCAGTGACATTTACAAATAGCAGGATGCAAAATTCACCTTAACAGCTCTTCCGCATGCTGCCTTTTTAAGTCTCTGAACAGAAATACACATTTTATACAAACATACAGTTCAGTTTTAGTTCAGGTTCACCGATCAACTAACAATAGAGCTATATAATTGACTTTGTGATTTTGTATTTCCAAAAGAACCTAAGAACATTTATTAAATATTTTCTTTCTTTCTAACTTCCACCCTATATTATTTGTTTTAACCAGGAAAACACTGCAGTTTCTTTACTTTAGTGTTTGATTTTTGGGTGATTTACACAACGTCTATTTTGACTGCAGGAATTTGGACGTCAGCAGGTAGGTAACAAACAAGTCAGGTTATTCACATTGACACTTGTATTGATCATGCAGTCTGTAACAGTTGCTCAAGGCTTTTCTATTGACTTTGGGTTCTGATTGTCCTCTGGTAGTTTTGTAACCAATTTCAAAAAGCACATTTGCATTTTCAGTAACAGGTGCTGTAAAATCCTGATATACCCTGGAAGAAATTAAAAAGGAAATAAAAAAAGTATATTTGAAATTTATAGTTCAGAATTGCAAGGTCACAGCCAATGTGCAGCTTTCTAATGGTTATTCATCATAACAAAAATCAATGCTAATCAGATCATTGCAGGAACTTTTCCTAATAAAGGTAATTGCAAAGCAAACTCCTTTAATAAAATTATTGCCCACCTTTTCTTTTTAATTTATCATGTTTATTCGATTTATGGGACTTTTACATGCCATAGTTGAAAATCAGCTGGAAGTAATTCAAGTTATGTTCTAGGGATTAAACCAATTACAATGTCATAAGGAAGAACTTCTCCTCCCCTTGCCTCCACCCTTCCAGGAGGGTCAAGCAATAATCCTGTGGTTATAAATCTGCAGATGGTACAAATCATGAGCTCCTGCCCGCATGTGGCGAGAAATGCTGTGTCTACAAGTGGCCCGTTGGAATAAGTGGCTGCAAGAAGCTGTTCTGGAAAAGCCCTGTAATGGTAAAACAGGAGATGGGCCCTCCAGGAAGAGCAAAACCTTCTCCCATCTGCATACACTCTACCTGCACATCCTTGTTGAACATATCATAAATATACCAGCTACAAGTACATGGTTTGGCATCCAGACAGTTTGGATTACCTAGGGATGAAATTCCTGTAAGGATTAGTCTAAGGCTGGGTGAAATTTGCTGTGATTAGCAACTGAGTGTGGTGTGATGGTGTCCTCACCAGCAGTCATGTAAAGAACAGGGTCTGAGAGCACAGAGCAGCTTTTGATTCAGAAATGCAGGTGGCAGTGGAGTGTGCTTGGGGAAGAGCCCAGATTTTTCATCAAGTTTTCTCTTAAAAAAGATAGACCTGTGACATAAGATATCACTGAGAGAGATTGTTCAGTAATAATTTGGCTGAAGGCTAAATGTTCAGTGTGAATTTGGCCCGAAATTAGTTGGATCAAACCTGAAACACTCTCTCTTCATTTTGTATAGCTTGCCTGTACTCCTAATTGCACACAGCTGCCCTTTCAGTTCATACCTAGTCTGCTAATTGCTGCTGACCAAAATGTGCCTGTCATTCAAGCACATAACCCATCATAGAACAACTCAGAAGCTGTTGGGCTGTTTCTTTTCAGAAGCTGTGCTTTTTGAAGGTGCTGAGACAGGGAGGTACCACCCTGACAACTTTGGTGGTAGCACCTAATTAAATATATGTGAGGACAAACTGTGCTAGATATGGTCAGGCAGAACAAAACGAGTCTTGTCCAAAAGCCAAACAGGATGTAGTGTCAATATGCTCTTAGTTGTATGATTTAGTTTCAGGTAGTCCTGCAAGGAGCAAAGAGTTGGACTCAGAGATCCTTATAGGTCCCTTCAAACTTGAGATAGTCTATTATTCTAAAAGTTTAGAAACCTATGCCCAAAGCTGTGAGACTGAAAAGAGGCACTGCCTGGAGGAAAGGAAGACAGGTTGGCAGCAGTACAATCACAGTATGAATACCTAGAGGTGTTTGATTAGCCCCTAGCATCTTGTTTTTGTTTTGTTTTCTCAGTACTGTCCTAGCTTCAGCTCCACTTCTCTTCAGGTTGAGGACTTGGTGGGTATGTGAGCTCAGTGGATAACTTGAACCCTTAAGTATAACAGTATAACACTCAGTGAATAAGGACTGAGAACTGTGTCTTCCTGAAAACCAGTGGAAACATCTTCAGCACAGACTGTGAAGGTTTCTAGCTGAGCCTGAGATTCCAAAGGACAATTGTGGATTGTTTTTGTGGGCTGCAGCTTGCTCAAAACCTAAATACACCAGTAATTGCAGTTAAGCAGTCTTGCTGCATTTTATTCCTGCTATATTAGTATGCCAAGCAGGATCAGGACTGTCTTCAGAGTATATGAAGCAAAAGTACTTCAGAGAATATGAAGCAAAAGAGGCACTGATTTGCCTTTATGCAGGTATGCATATTTCTGTGGCTCTTCAAACTCATTTAAAACTCCAGTTTTTCTACAGTTTTCCATCAGTGTCACCCTGTAAGTAACCAAACCTTTCCAATAACTTCACTCAGAAGCCAATCAGGTCTGTAAGTAGAAGCTGTATGGAAGACACGCACGCTTCACTGGAATACATAGCACTTCCCTGTGCAAAGAGGAGCTGTGCAATGAGCCCGGCTTTCAAAAAAAGTAAAGTAACACTTTGGGGGGGGGGTGTGGCAGAATTCTCCTAAAGAGCACTTGGTTGTGTCAAGTGACAGCTCTTCCTTTAAATGACTGTTTCTGACAATTATAAAGGAGCTCTGCTGATGCCTTTTCCAGTAAATCCATTTGCCCAGAACTCTTGCACAAAAGGCTCAGAACAAATAGGACTCATGCTGGATAACTGTGTGCTAATGCAGTTCTTGCATAGTAGGGGTCTAAAGGTTTGTCTTAATAATTAGCATATGCAATTAGCTACCGGAGAGCACATCTTGCTCCCAGTCACTAGTGGGACACGTGACTAGGTGCTCCAATAATCCTGAATGGAACACATGGTTTCCAAGGATGAATGATACTTGAGGCATACAACCAGGTACAATCCTATTCCCACTCAAATTAAGGACAAAGATTCCACTAACTTCAAAGTTCCTATCCTGCATGCATACGCACACTGAGAATTGCCCTGTTGGCAGATGACGAGTGTGAGTGGGATGTATGACAATATAACTGCAGAAAGGCAAGTCCGCACTTGACTTATGCTCCCGTAAATGTGGGTTTGGCAACTTCCCACCTTTCCTTACCAACCCTTGAAATATTTAACTGTTAAGTTCCTAATACATGAAGATTGTAGCTAAGCAAGAGAATGAAAGCTTTCTTCCTTAAGGAGAGGTGATTGCTGCTCCAGGTAGGCTTTACCTGCCATAACATGGACTGCCAAACAGAGCTTTGTTTTTATTGTGGCTCACTTAAGGTCCTGATAAACCCTATTGAAAGGAGCAGATCAGCCCTCAGTATGGTTTTTTTCTCTTTTTTATGTCACTGTCAAGTGAAACAATTTGCAAAAACACAGAGAGGACCTTTTGGGTTTAACAGGCTCTGCAAAGGCACAAGAAGCTGGTGTCAGTGCTTAAGCAGCTAGGATAATTTTTGGCTATGTATGCAGCCCAATGAGTAAGTTGGTATGGTTGGACTCAAAACTGTTCTGACTGCAAGTGCTTTAAAAATAAAAGCAAAACAGGAAATTACTTGATTAGGCAACTTTATTAAAAACATGGAAAGTTTTCCTTCCATCTGATAGAAGACTTTAATCACCGGAAAACACCAATTTATTAAAACCTAAACTTCTTTTAGAAGTTAATTAATTTTGGCCATAATAATTTCCAGGAAGAACCTTTGCCTGGGACGTGGGAGAGCCGAGATGAATTCTTTGTCCCAAAGCAAGTGAAGCATAAGATTGAATCTCTCTCACCCCTGCAATTTTGGCTTTTCTTCAGGAACTAGAATGTTGTTTTGGTTTCTGGTAAAAAACTCAGGAAGATTTGATCTTCAACACAATGTGCTAAGAAAAGAAATATCCAGTGCTTTGATATCTTCACCAAAAGGATTTTTTTTGTTTCCTCATAAATCCTTTGGATTTTGGAGTGAGATTCCACAGGCACTTTGACCTAATTCAGATAATTCTGTGGTAGTTGTTCTTCCTGTTCATATCCAAGTTCAAGATATTATTCAAGAATATATCATGTGGCTTGCCACAGATATTTTTGGATTTCCTCTCAGTCTCTACTGATAAGGCAATAAGAAATAGCAATATTTTCACAACTCTTTGGGCTCTTCATTCATAGATTGGAATAACTTGAACATTAGCACAGACCACAAATAGCTTCAGAGTGTCACAGTGAGAAACTGGTGCTTTTTGTGACATCAAATTTGGCACTTTTATATGAGTCAGCTGCAGGATGAATGCAATTCACATGAGAATGGATTGATTATCATGTTGATCACTGAGCTGCAGAAATACCATGGGAATGTGTTTTACTTCATACTTCTTATTTGCATATCATTTCATTTTTTCTTGTGTCTAGCAATAATTTTCTCCATCATCTGTAGTGTAACAGGATTGATCTCCATATGAACATGAGAAAAGCTGCAAAGTTCTGTCACTTCTAGCCTGGAACCACTTTTCTTCTTCTTCTTGAATGATAGCACTGCATTCCTACAAGGGAGAGAAGAGAGTGGCATCCTCTTTCCCACTCACTGTTGATAGCAGTACTTCAGTCTGCAATTTTATCTGAGTGCTGTTAAGCAAAAAAGGATGGTATTTCATACTATCTGACTTACGCAGATTCAGGTCACTGATGCTGCTGACCTACCAGGAGAGCTCTCAAGGGGATCCTACTAACATCTGTGCTGGGATCTGGGACTTCAAGTTTGTTGCTCTCAAAAAGGCAAGGTGACAGACTTCATGTGTGCTTCAGAATTATTTAAGCTAGTCAAATCCATTAAAACATACTGTAAGGGCTGTGGAAGGGTTTTATTAAATCTTCTCACAGAACTGTCTGATAAATGAGAGATTTAAATTTCGTGTAGGAAAATACAAAGCCTTTTTATGCCCATGGAAGAACAGTATTAGCTGTACCAACAGCTGGCTCTTCATTAGCTGTTTGTGTTCAGGAAAGGCACATGGATATCACTACGACTAGTTCTCTGAAAGCAACAGCTTGGTGATGAGCAGCAGTCTGTCAGATGAGCTCTCTGGTATTGTTAGGAAAGGAATAGAGAATGGCACTAAAAGGGTCCAAATTCAGTGCAGTGTTAGGTACATAGTGTAAAGATAAGTGGTTGCATCAAAGGAAGCACATCAGTGCCTCGGAAAGAGTACATAGTCCTTGTCCTCCCATGACCGAAAAAATACAGCACAGAGGAGGGTGTCACAGATGGTGTGGAGTGGCTTTGCTAGAAGGCTCTTCAGCTTGGAAATGCAGACAGGATCCTCTGAGTCATGAACCGTAATGGAGAAAGTGAACAAGAAAAGAGATGTTCATGCTTTCTCACATAATCAGAGCGAAGGGTGCCTCGCTGTTACTGAGTGGCAGATTAAGAAAAAGCAGCAATGTTCCTTTTTAATCACAGAGTGTGGCCAGTGTTAAAATGATTAATGTGCAAGTCATTTCCATGGGATGTGGAGGCAAGTAAGATAAGAAGTTTAAAAAGGAACTAGACAGATCCATGAAGGGAAAGTTAATTAGTAACTACTGAATATGGGCATGACCTTTTGCTAACGGGGTGCCTGTAATGTTATTACTGGAAAATAGAAGAGTATAACAAATACAGACAAACTCTTATTAGCCTTGTTCCACTACTATTTTTACAAGTACCTGCAGCTGGCCATAGTCAGAGACAGGGGTCTTATGGCACTGTATGTCTGTTCTTCTGACCTGTTGGCTCTAGCAAGTAACAATTTTTAAATTTACTATGCAGAACAAATGCAGATCAATGATTTCACTTTAATCAGTGGCTTCTGGAAAAAATAAGTTTTAATAGAAACAGATAGAGAATCAACATGAGATCAGATAATGCCCTATTTGTACATACCAACATAAAAGAAAGTGGGAAGGCAGTGCTGCGGAGAATGGATATGAAAAGGTTTCAAATCTACCTTAAATATTAATGCCATAAGTCTGTGCCTAAAACAGGTCTAGCTCAGTTATTTAGTGGAAAAGGAGGAGAATGAGGTTAAGACAACACAATGTGCTGCTTCCTGTTAATCATAACACAACAAATTATTATGTTCTGCCGTCTTCTGGGGCTACTTAGAGACACTGCTTGTTTAGTTTCCTGTTTGGCCTTCCTAAAGGATACAAGTAGTAAATGATGAAGCATAAAGAAGGGATTATCACGCGGACAGTGATTTCTGTTTTGGCTCCTTCACAAACACAGCAATCATTTTTAGGAGCCACAAAAGTGAGACATCATGCTGCCTGTGTGCTTCAATATCTGGATTGCACAAGTTTGTCCACAGGGCATTTTAATGAAAGGGCTTTTGTAATGAATTCAGCCATTAACCGATTTTAAAGGGCCAGCCACAGATTGGTATTATTAGCTAGAAGTTAGACCTGTCACACAAGAAATAAACAATGAAGTGAAGATATGGATCCTGTTCTGTTTGTGACAAAGCAATCCTTGCATTAGTTAATGTTAGTCAAACATTTGACATTTTTGTGAGTGTTTTTAAGCTGACAGGATGTCCTCTGACTCTTGGCTAGGAGCTAAATCAGACCTGGTGGAAGACAGTAAAGTTCTCCTCCACATCACAAACTTAGAATGATATCTGCAAGGTGTAAACATAGATATAAAATTGAATTTATATTCCTTGGTGATTTCTCATCATTGAAGTCATTATAACAAGAATATGCAGCTAATTGGATCAAATGAATTTTGTTACTTGTGAATGGGGAAAGGCAGACTAAAGACAGCCTAGCATACTGAGGTATGAACAATTGATAAATACAAGAACAGTGAGAATTATACCAGATATACCCATGACATCTGCTCAGATAAAACTGTCGCTTCCAAGTAATGACAGCTGCTGACCAGGTCCTTTGCTAAGATCATCACTGCAAGCAAACACATGGCAGCTGTTAATTGGGTTTTTGTCCATCTGCACAGTGAAAACAAAACTACATGACTCAACTCGTCTTTCTAAAATTAGAAGTACACTAACAAGTAAAGGATTCAGGAAACCCATGGTCTTTCAGAGATATTGGACAGGCTGACCCAAAAGTGTCACAGAAACCATGTTAAGGGAAAGATTTAACATAAACTGCAGTGTTTTAAATCCCAAGTAGTGCACCAGATAGCCCAGAGCTGCAGGTCTGCATAGCTCACACAAAGCTCACCTTCTGTCAGCTCAGATTTACTCTCTGTTTTCCTTTAATTATAAACTTATTACTTTGTTTAAATTGTCATTATAGCACAACCTTGCAGCTATGCTATTAAAATGCACAGAACAAGCCCATGATATTGCTGATATGAGTTCAATCTCACAAGCAATTAAAACTTTATGACCTGGTGCTCAGTCTCTATCAATTTACTCACTCTAAGGGTGAAAGCATGAACTACTTCATATGGTACAATAACCATAATTTGGCCAACTACTTGAACTCTTAATTAACTTTTTCAGCCTCTCTCTAGATGCAAAGGAGGCACATGCTGTGACTTTAGTTCTGAATTTCTAGGCACTTACACTGTGAATCTGAATAAAGGAAAAATAACACTTTAGCTCTCAAAGTGAGGTTTAATTTGCAGAGAAAACAAGGGATTAGGAGTCCTTACTGTGTGCTGAGGTGCCTTCCTGATGTGGGTTGAAAGCATGGCTGAAGTCTGTAGCTGGGGCAGGTTCTAGGGTACTGAGACCTCAGGACTAGAGGGAAGTTAAGCTATGGTTGTCTTCATAAAACCAAAGCAAAATGATAATGGGAGGCAAGGGGAAGACAAACATGATTGGAAGGTAGGTTTAAAATAATTTTCATAAATTGTGGTTTTCCTCACAAGAGTCAGCATACATTGCTGAGGAAACTTGAATTGCTAAGGGCTATAGTGTGCTCTCAGTTGCCATGCTACACAAGACAATTTTTGTTTCAACAAAACTTTTTTTTCCTGCGACTTATTTGGTCCCATTGCTGTAATATCATTACCTTACAAAATGATACATTACAAAAGCTCTTTGCAGAAAGGAACTCATCCCATCCCCAAGGGAATATGCAGCACAGAATGATGGTAGTGTCTGAGCCACCATGTTACCTTGGGGTTACCAGTTCCATTTCCCTTTCCAGTTTGGTGTGACTTAAGATCACTTTATCCCTTGAAACTTCAAAAATGTCCTGTACAATCTCTCCCTTGTGCTGATTTTTTGACCCACTTGGTTAACCAAAACTCAGCATCCTGTGGGTTGTCTCTATCTGGAGGAGAGATTGATGGAGGACTCAGATATCTTTGATGCACTTCTTGTTTTGCAAATAAAGTCATTTCCTGACCGCAGAGCGCTTTGTGTAGGAAACTGTTTTTACTCACAGTTCCAAATCCTCTTTCAGTGAGTTTTACTTGATAGTTTATGAAATTTATTCTTGAACTATAGATTAATTGTGGCTGTGGATTATAGATGAATTTGTATATTCCAGATTTAATTATATGCTGCATATCTGCTAAATAAATTCTTAACAATTAGCTGAAGTGTGATGGTTGTGTTTGAACAGTGGGCAGAAAAGCAAGCTTAAAACTGGTCACTACTACTCATCACTACTTTGATGCAGTGGGCTCATAGAAAATTGCATCAAAACAAGACAACATCTTCTGCAAGGCTGTGAAGTTGGACTGCCATACAATACTATGTTGTGAAACAACAGGAACAAAAACACAGGTGGTCATCTAGTAGTATTTTCTTTAACAAAAAGCAGAAAACTAGAATGCCTGCAGCACTGAAACTGTTACTAGAGTCACCAGAAATTGGCTGCAAAACAAAGAAAACGCAGAACAAACAGTCTTACTTAACCCAATAGGATTTGGCATTCTAAGAGCTATATTTCCTGCAAGTGATGGAGAGGGTATGGGTTGCAGGAACCAATGGCTTCAGGCAGCAGTGTTGACCTGACTTACTATCTTCTGTTTTTATAGAGCTGAAACCTGGCAGGGAGATATATTAGAGAAGGGATACTTACTCTATGTTTGTCTAAGAAAATCTGTACAGTGGCCTGCAGACATCAAACACTCCTAAGGCTGATGACTGACCTTTCCAAACAGGTGTTGTCTCCACCTTGTTACCTGCATAGCTTCTGTGTTACTTTTGGACAGCCTGAGCTGCACATATTCTATGCATTGTTGCTTGTGTGACAGTTTCCACATACTGTTTATATGACCATACAGTTGAAAGCATGACTATGGTGTTTACTACATTGTACTGCATAGCTCTGTTAAGAGTCCCAGCTCTCTGTCTCAGCTCTCTCTTCTGAAGAAGAGGCAAAATATACGACACAGAACTGTAGAATGGCAGAAAGTAGTCTTCCTGTGCTCAAGATCTGCCAAAAATTAGTAAAATATAAGAACTACAGAAAGGGACAAGATTCCATCCCAGAGTCCTCCTTTCAGTAGGGCTTCCAGGCTTGGGGTGAACAGCTGGCAGGAGTCAGAGACACGGTGACCTCAGGGACATTCAGCAGACATGGATTTGAAAGCATGGTATGTTGACAGGAGGTGGAGGGGGATGATATGATGATCTTGCAAGCATATCCTGCTGGAACTGGAGGCAGAACGGAAGAGAGCTCTTACGGACTCCTAAGCACCAAGCACTCCCCACCGTATGCACTGTGAATGTATTTTCCTGTGTAGTTCATACACTGCAGAACCAGGATTGTGAAAGTGGATGGAAGAGCTCCAAGGATGAATAATCAAAGAACTTCAAGCGCATGCTGTCCAACCGGAAACTTCAAATCTGCACCCTGAACAAAGTCTGAGGGAGAAACTAAAAACACAGCTAGGAGAATAGAAAAGAGTATTTAAAGATCAGCTATAAAAGGGGAAAACAGCTGAACACAGCATTTAAGCAGTTGTCCTTCATCCTCTTCTTCAGTGGGGGCTTCTGTGAGCAAAAGCCACATATGCAGGCTCTAGGGAATCCATGGGCAAACCAGAGCAGCAAGGGCTTCTTTTTGCTGAATGATGCTTTCAGAAGGAGAACCCTGAATCTTTGGATGAAGTCAGAAGATGTCAGACAAAGTATTAAATGCACTTAAGAGATGAGAGAAAATAAATGAGATGGAGTGTTGCAAAATGAAAAGTGAAGTGCCCTATGCAATTCCCTGCTAATATTCAGTGGGGTTTCAAAGGAGTTTTGTGAGTTCTTCAGTTCACCTGGATTCACAGGAGTGGGGGTGAAAACACAATCCCTGCAAATGCTGAAGTACATGTACTTCCACTACTTGAGATTACTGTTTGAGATTACCGGATGCCAGAAGGCTGCCTGCCTGCCTGTGCTCTTTCAGAGATTCTCTCTCCCCCGTGTAATTAAAGGGAGTCTAGTCATCACCTTGAATTGCTTTTAGTCTTTAGCAAGAAAACTCCTAAATAAGTTTGAAACACGGTGTCACAGGAAATGGAATAAATGGGTTTTGTGGTTTTTAACCCCAGCCAGCAGTTGAGTGTCATGCAGGCAATTGCTCACTCGCCCACTCCACCCCCAGTGGGATGTGGAGAAGAATCGTAAAAAAGTAAAAACTCATGGGCTGAGATAAGAACAGTTTAATAATAATGATGATGATGATGGTAATAATACTGAAAAGGAGAGATATAATAATACTATACTATTACTACTACTAATATAATAATACTAATATAATGCTGATACTTCTAGGGATGATGATAATAACAAAACTGAAAAGGAGAGAAAGAGATAGAGGAGACAGGAATAAACCCCAAGAGAAACAAGTGATGCAGAATAAAACTGCCCAGCATGCACTGACTGATGCCCAGTCCATTCCTGAGCATCCACCATCCCCTCCCAGCCAACTCCCCCCAGTTCATGTAACTGAACATAATGTTCTGTGGTAAGGGAAATCCCTTTGACCACTTTGGGTCAGCTGTTCTGGCCATGCTCTCCTCCATCTTTCCATCCTTTTGTGCACCTGCTCACTGGCAGAACATGAGACAACGAAAAGTCCTTGACTTAGGGTGAATACTGTTGAGCAACAACTGAGACATCAGTGAGTTACCAACATTATTCTCATACTGAATTCAGGCCACAGCACTGTACCAGCTACTAGGAAGAAAATTTTTTCTATTCCAGCCAAAATCAGGACAATGAGGCAGTTGTGTCGGTGTTTTTTTTTTGTTGTTGTTGTTGTTTTTGGTTTTGGTTTTGGTTTTTTTTTTAAAATGCTTTAAATTATCTGATAGGGTTTTTCCCTGTAAATCTTTCTCAGACTGCATTTAAAGAAATAGTTCAATATGTAAACTATATATTAAACCCTGTATTATTGCTATAGTTTCTGTTTGTGTATCATAAGTTTTTGTTAAAAATATATTTAATTAGAGAGAGAGAGTTTACTTTGCCATGCTTAAATCAACTGATGGACTGAAACTCAGAGTGCTTGAAAGTTGTTGGAATAGTTTTGTTCCTGGAAAAAATGACATTTGTGGCTCAGCCAGTAAAGGCTTACACAGAACTACTGCGCTAAATGCACGGGAGTTCAGCTGTGGCAGCAGTTAACTGAGTTTGTTCTGTGCCTGGCTGACAGCTCTTGGGAATGCATCAGACTCAGAGGAGATGCCAACACCATCCTGGCATCTTATAAGCACTTTGAAGTCAGCCTGAGCTCAAGCTGTCTAGAAATATAGCACATTTTTATGGAGGGTACTTGAAGATGCCTGAACACTTTCCAAAAGGGTTTTTCTAGCTAAGAAAGGTCCCAAGCTGCCCTTCTGTCTGATTTTAAAGCAAAGGTAGATAGAAACCATGCACTCTGCATTCTGGGAGGCTTGAGAACTGATCACACCTGACATTTCCTCTTGGGAATACCAGCAATTTAAACCTTCTTGCATAACATTTTATTATCTTTCTTTCTAGACTAAGATGTTTTTAGATGAATACTTAACAAACCTTCATGGTGGTGCACTGCAGGCAATGAACTTGAACTGAAGTAGGATTTCAAGTATGGTGTATCACATTAAAAGGGTGAAAGGTGAAAACAATGTAAAATGTAGAAAAAAGTGATAACATTCACAACGATTAGGCTCTGATTCTGATGAGTAGACCAGTGGTCATTCAAGTTTTAAAAAAAAAAAAAAGTCTATTGGGATGAATGTCTTCAAATTTTTAGACTCAACAAGAAAAATAGTCGCTGAATGCTTCACAAGCTTGTCCTGTATAAGCAAAAATTCATATTATAATTTGTTCTTTTATATTGCAATTTGTAATAGCTCTGTGTTAATAGGAATTTCTTTTCAAAATGTAGAAACAAATTCAAAAAGATGAAAACTTAAAATTCGTAGCTATGCACAGGGATATACTTAAATGCAGATATTATTTCAGATGAGATGATGTTATCACTTACATAATATAGTCTCACGGCTCACGTGGTTAATATACAGGTTTTCATCATTACCCCTGTAAATGTTTTAAACAGTGAAGTATAAAGAGATGATCATAAATTATTTATTATTTCTGACTTTTGTTTCCAGACTATTCCTCCAACTTTCATTTATCTTGCTGAATTCAAGTAGTAAACTTGAGTCAGATCAGTGACTCATTTCAGATAGTTCATTTCAGCAGCTAACTGGGGAAACCCAGGTCAGTCAAGATACGGTGTCTTGAGATCCTCACTTACAGAATTGGACTTCTTATTTCTGCTGTGTGTGCAAGCCAAATGAAAGTTTTGATATTGCAGCAGTAATTTCATACATGGCACCTTGTTCAAACCTATTAAAATATCAGACTAGTACATCCTCTGGCTGTGGAAGCAGACTAGGGATGACGAGATTTCTTCCACCTTTTTGGAAAAGGATTTTGTTTGTCTTGCTTTGGGTTTGTTTGTTTTTTACGCCAAAATTTTAATTTTCTTGGAACTGAATTGATAGTGGTTTTTTACTAAATTCCTCTTGTTGAAGGAGTACAAACAAGCAACTCTTTTCCATGCTCTTTGTGTGTTGCTTAACATGTACTTAACATTGCCTGGCAGGCAATGAAGAGGACATCAGGAGTTTTATTACTTACTGATATTTTTCATATTAAACCAAATTACTCCCTTCCTGCTCCTTTTTTAAACAGGATGCATCATGACCTGACTCCTGGTTCATTACCAGCCTGCAAGAAACACATGGGTGTTATTATTTTGATTTGCGGTTCTTACTGAAATTTTCTCTTTGTTACTTTCTCTACTGATGCAACAAAGAGTGTAATTGCTGTGCAAAGAAATAAGGGCACAGCTGTATCTTCAGCTGCTATGGCTTATCAGACTCTAAAAATCCTTTTGACATGCATCAACAGATTTCAAAAAAACCCAGAAACTTCTGAAAAAAATCAGTACATGCCTATTTTCTCTATTTTTCATTCTGTTTTATATATGGAGGAATTTCAGGTAAAAGTCTTTGTTTGAAAGGTTATCTGGTGGTCTTCAGAAATTCCTTTGGAGATAGGCAACCTACAAACATGCTCATAAATGAAAGTGGTTCATGACAGAGGCACAAGATCTGTCCCATGACCATGTCTTTTAACTGCACGCTCCCTGGTACACTTCTGGCTTGTGTCAGCCAGCACTCTGCTAGGAAGTACCCTGTGGTACAGGGACTAGCCCAGGCTAGAGAGTTTTCCCAGTCAGAAATGAAGCTGAGGACAACTTTTGAGACCACCCTTTGGAATTTAGTTTAGCCCAATGGAGAGAGACCTCTCTGTTCTCTGTTGGTGCTAAGATAACTCCGGATTGTCATGGTCCATCTGGATTTCTCAAATTTACACCACAACATAATCTGTAAATTAAACTTTAATGTCTGAGCATTAGGAAAGAAAAGAAACAAACCCAACAAACAAGCCTCGTTCCCTTTTGTGCAGACTAGTCTACCATGCAAATTCACTAATTCATCACTTAATTCATGATGTTTCTAACTCACAAGGTCTCTAATTCATAACTCACAAATCCCAACTTTTGCATCTATGACCTGAGAGAATGGCCTGAAGTTGTGTCAGGGGATATTAGAAAAAAGTTCTTCACTCAGAGGCTCGTTGGGTGCTGGAACAGGCTCCCCAGGGAAGTGGTCACAGCACCAAGCCTGACAGAGTTCAAGAAGCATTTGTATGATACTCTCAGGCACATGGTGTGACTCTTGGGGATGGTCCTGTGCAGGGCTAAGGGTTGGACTCGATGATCCTTGTGCGTCCTTCCAATGCAGCATATTCTGTGATTCTGTGATTCTGTAAAAGAGTTACCTAGCTGACGGTGAGAGTGCTTACCCTTCCTCCTCCCTGATGGTGTGGAAACCCCGTTTTTCATGATTCCCTGTTCACACCGTGAAGCTTAAAAGCCTCAGCAGCCCAGCTACTGTTGAATCTCTTCCAAAATCTTTTTTTTGGGTATTTATACCTTCCAGCTTGGAAGTTTGGTCTATACAGTTTCCGTGAGTTATTTTTCCTGAAGAAACTGGCAGACAGTCGATATGGAAGCATGATGGCTGCTGGAAAGAGTAAGCTGCAGGTGACCGTGGCTGCATAATGACCTTTAGCCCTTACTGGCCACTGTGTCCTGCCTATGTGTTGTCCTTGGTTTGACCTACTGGCATTGTTCCCAGCACACATCAGGCCTTACTATTAGCTGTGTTTTAGCCAAAGACTGAGCAGGAGTTGAGTGAATATCACAGGGATGAAGGTCTATGGAGTAGTTCTCAATTTTGTTGTGAATTTTCTTATGGCAGAAAAGAGAAAGGGGCAGGACAAATAGGCAGAACATGGCAAAAAATGTTGCAGCCTTGAAACCTGCAACATAAGGCTCTTTCAGTTGGAAAAAGCTGTAACTCCCAAGCATGGATGCTGAAAAGTTTTTCATCTAAAAATAATTTGTGCTGTGTGCTACACCGCTAATGCAGACTCACTCTCAGTCTCTACACCATCGCTTACACTGGCATACATGTGGAGCAACACAGTGTAACGTGTCTCTCTCGTACAGCAAGTTCATCCCTTGTAGACTTCATAATGGATATGATGACCTTGTTAGCCAGTCTAGGGTGGTCAGTTTTGTCAGTATTGGGCTATCAAGGCACAGCAGAGATTTTTGCTCAGCTTCGTAAGGTGTGTATACACATACCTACTAGGAGGTGCAAATATTCTCACCAATTAGATGTGGGATTTCTCAGGAAGCCTCTGTTTCCCTCACAGGACTGAAGCAGGTTATAGGAAAGAGTGAGCTGATGCACATCATGAAGCAGCAAAGATGTGTCTGGGAGTGCTACTCAGCTCGCATCTTGGGGACACCTTCAGGCCCCCGCAGAGATGCAGAGCATGAGAAAACAAGAAGCACTGAGCAACTTTCCAATTCTGAAGCTTTAAGAGGACTAAAAAATTACCTGTAAGGGATGTAAATGTTGTGAGAGTTAGGGAAATATTTAGGCATAATGGTAATTTTGTAGGCAGCTAGGGAATTGCTCTCAAGTCAAATGCTATTGTTCTAATCTAAAAATATGCAGAACTTGAAAACAGAGGAAGAGGGTTTGGCAGCATCTTCTCCTTTTCTCTGCCACACATGGAAGAAGGAGATAAAACAGGAATCTTCAGCACATTCCTTCATTGTTTTATACTTTTCCAATTGCCTGGAAATGAGGAAGAGAAGTGTGAAGAGGTAGAGCCAACACTATCTCCAGAAACATCAAGACAATCTTAGTTTCTCATAATTTTATACACTCATACAGTGAAAACGATTGTTTCCAATTTCTTAAGGACTTAAAAATATTTCTAAGTTATGCACGGGTTAATAAACTCTAAGGCATGAAAGAGAGAGGAAAAGGATTAGGTGGGGAAGGAAAAGGATGTATAAGGGTTGGAATGATGACAGTCACTTCAGGCACAGGTTTCAAGGTTTAGCCAAAACTAGTTGAATACCTGCAATGTCACTGCATGATTTAAGTAGTGCCTATTATGGCCTGGACAAAATCCCTCCCTGTTGAACAGCTGGATTTTATATTACACAAAAATGTTCTCATTTAATTGCTGAAAACTAGGTATAATGTAGTTTTAAGTACTTGTGAAAAAAAATTCTAGATTAAAATGATTGTATAGTTTATGTTTTAATTATGGAACTCTGACCTTATGCTCACTGGTAGACAAAGGAAGAACTTTTGAATATTTTTGAGCAGACCTTTACTGTCTTCCTGAGTTCAGACTAAGTGATGCCATCCTTCACAGAGATTTCTTGTAAAATTAGGTAAGAAACTATTTCTAGTTGAAGTTGGTTCAGCTGTTTATTTAAGACTGACCTACCCAAAATGAACAATGAATCTGAACTGCAACACTTCACAAAGCATTTCACCTAGTGAAACCTTTTTAGTAAACACCTTGTGAAGCGAGCACTTATAGAAAAATATTGGCTTGCTTAGCACTATGTGTAAGAAAAATGCCCCAACAAGTTTTCTTCAACAGAAAGTACAATGGGTAGACTACTAGTCACATTTAAGATAGTGATTTATAAAAGTATATAGCCTACTTACTAAATCAGGAGAATTTCCATCATTAATTGAGTCATCTAACCACTAAAGCATATGCTTCACTTTGTGCTTCGTCCCTTGGTGGCTTTCTCAGAAAGTTGCAGCTTTATGGCAATACTTCGAAATACTCCGGAACCATCAGTGTTCCTTTTGTAGTCAACTTCTTTCTCTTCTGGGTTTTTTTTTTTTTTTCCACTGTAGCCTAGCTTTTATTTTTATATGCTACTACTTTTTATGAAATTTTAAATGTTTCATCTTGGCTTTTTTTCTTTTTTCTTTTTTTTAAAATACCTTTTTCTTTAACTTCTTTACAAAATTTTTTGTTTCTGTCGATTCTTGCTTATTTCTCTTCTATGTTTTATATTGCTTTTCTGAGAAAGCTATGCACACATGGCAATTTCTCCACTCATATCCTCAATTCTTTACAAGTTCAAATACTCCTTTTCCCCTCTTCTTTTATACATCAGGTTTGGGTTCCCATTGTCCTTTTCTGATTCATTTAACCCAACTCCACTTGCTTTCATCATTAGGAGAAATTAGAGACTTTGAAACTAAAATACCATAAAATATTCAGTGTTGACAGCTCATTTATGAAATGCATTTGAGAAATATGGTGAGATGATGTCAGGTGCTAAATGTCAAATTCCTGCTTTTATAGAAAATGGAAAATTCCCCAATACAATGTTTAGGAGAGTCTTTTAAGGTTTAGCAACCTACAGTACTGAATATTTCAGCCTTTACTGAACATGCTTCATTGGTTCGTGGCTGTTAGTGCAGAGCAGGCAGAACAAGTCTGCAGAACAATAGGACCCTTCAGTCTAGGAAGAAAAGTGGGCATTTCCTGTATTTACTTTACTACTCAACAATCAACACTACTATTGAGAGAGGGAAACCTCTCCTTGGCTGTCCGTGCCCATCCCACAGCTGGCAAGTGGGCATCAGTAATCAATCTGCATGAGTGCACGGGGGACTACACCTGGGCCAGAGGGAAAGGAGTGGAGGAAAGGAGTACGTGGAGTGTCTCAAAGAAGAGGTTGAGGGATGTGGCTGTGCAGTAGGAGATCTGGGGCAGACTGGGCATGGAGCCTAAGACTTAGAAGTGAACTAACTCCCGTTAAGGTTAGATCAGGAGCAAGTAGTTCATACTCCAGTGAGCAGTTTGAAGGAATAACAGAAAATAGCAAAAGGGGGTAGGAAAGAGAACCTGATAAAGAGAAGAAATTTTTGAAAGATAGAGGTTGTCTAAACAGGGAGACAGGTATTAGTCACTTTTGTAGGAAGAGTTTGACAGGGAGTGGGAATTTAAGAACTAGAGAAGAGGAAACTGCAAACAGGTGAGAATACAGAGAGGGTGTGTTGAAGGTGTTTTTGAAGGAGGAGGTTAGTGGAGAGACTGGGAATGATAGCCAGTGGGAAGGAGCTCATGGACTAGCTGTACTATGGGAGCCTCCAAAAACAGGGAGACTGGAGGCACCTACTTTGGAGGATGAGGGAATGAGATTATATATGGAAGTAGACTATGATCTGGGTTAGAAGTCAAAGAAAACAGAGACTATGACAAGAAACTCCATCTCACAAGACTGAGGCAGTGTGCCAAAAGGTGGCAGATAAATTTCATGTAGATAAATGTAAGGTAATATATATATAGATAAAAATAATCTAGCCCACGCTTACACTATTCTAAACATAGAACTGGCATTTATAGCTGCTGACAACACTGACAAAGAAAAGAAGGACATCTCATGAATCTGCCAGTAAAACTTGGTTTACATATTTCAGGTATCTTAGCATAAGGAGAGCTATTATCAACGAAACAATAAAAACTATGAAAGGCCAAGCAAAGGTGAGATGCATGAAACTCAGGTAGTACAGGTTGCTTCGATCTCTTCAGAATGGGGGATGATTGAGAAATATGATTTTAGGAATGAAAAGGAGCATCTGCCCATGGGTCCCAGCTGCTAGTCCTCACACAGGTCACATTCATTTTTCATATGTGGACCCAGAGTTGAGCATAGATGTGAACTAACTTTTATCTATTGCAGACAATCAGGGAATTAGCATCCTGTTTGACCCAGATTGACAAATACTTTCAAATATCTAAAAATGTAGGACTGAAAAAAAATTGATAAAATTAAATCACTTCTTTAACAGAAAACAAACTTGCAATATCTGCAAGTGCTGATGATACTTTTATTGTTTATGACCACAACAGTTCTTCCCTTACTGAGTGTTACAGAGAGGCAGGAAGCCTGGCCAAACACAGAGGTATAAGCACAGTGTGCTGGCACCTTTTGAGTAATGTTCCAGTTGCAGTCTAAACTGCTTTAGTGCTGCACTGATTGCTACTATGCCCTACATTTGATGTAGTAGACGTGACTGCCTTTGTGTAACTCTACTTGTGGCTGAAAACCTCTTGAATGAGAAATTCAAAGAGCGTTCTTGTGATTTCCATGCAAAATTACTCTTACCGTGAGGAGCTGTTTTAGTCTGCTTTTTTTCAAGGTTTCCAAAAAATATTTATAAACAATAAAATGATGGGTTTAGTCTAGTTTTCCTAAGAATGTCTTTCAAAGACTGTTTTTCAAGTAGCCACTGCAATGAAAACATACGGAAAAGCCCATTAATCTTTCATATGCAACTGATTTGTAAACAGTGTGTTTTGGCCAATTTTATTTTAATGTGTTATAACTGGCTGGCATTAGGCTTCAGAAGGGGAGTTACAATAACAAGAATAATTAATACATGAATGGGGTTGATAGAAACTCTGTTAGAGTCATCTCTTTTTAATATTGTTTAAATTATTCCTTTGGACAGAGATCTTCTATGTTCCATAATCATCTAAGTTTATTTTTTAAAAAGGAAAGTTACCCAAATCCATTCAAAAATTTCTAAAATTATGCTAAAGAAGAAAAACACTTTGTCTTCATGCTTTAAAGTCAGGAACAGAAACACAGTCAGGGATGTGTAGCTTGCATTTCTCTCAAGTGGTGTGTGGATTTGGCCAGCTTATAAATCATTGCATATTTTGTTTCACACATGCTCATGTTTTCTGAGTTCCCAGTTCAGCCTTTTGAGTATTTTTTTAAAGATATTTTATCTGATTTCAGTGGTGGTCTGAAAAATAAAAGCTAGACATGATTCCAGTATGGGGAAACCGGAATGCTTTATTGAACACGAGAACACAATTTTAAAGGCATCTGGGGCTGGACATGTTAATGAAGGGGACAACCTATGTTAATTGGGGAGTTACACAAGTTTTTACTGCAATTTCCAAATAGTTAATTTTTCTTCTAGTAGGATTACATGGGGGATAGAGGGATTACAGGGGTTCAGACATGGTTTTAACAATCATCTCAAAAAGTCCTTTCTTAATTCTGCTTGGAGTCAGGTTTATATCTCTGGGTTGCACATCAACAGGTCTCAGGACAAGGGTTCAAACTTCTTGAATCACGAGATGTTTGTCGGCCTTGTTTTCCAAGGTTTGTGATTCAACTTTACCAAGCCTCCTTTTGCTGAGAGCTGGTTTTGGGCTCCTACAGATTTCTGTCTATGCTCTGTGAGCTTGCTTTCTGTGCCAGGAGGAAAGAGTTATTGCAACATCCTCTCCATAAGTCATTGATGCCACCCCTTTCCAGAAAACCCAGAAAATTATGGATCTCAACTGCTGTAGACACCAGTGCAAGGAAGGTGAGGAGACAGTCTGCAATTGCTCTGTAGAAGGCCAGCTGGGGCCTTGGGCTATTTTCTCCCCCATGTTCGGGTGCCTCTGAAAGCTGCCCTAAAGAGTAGCTCCTTTGTAGTCGTCTGTCAGTGCCACCATACAACTGCTTCACTTACGCTTTTTCTTTTCCCTTCTTTTCTGCTGTGGCTTTCCTGATGACTCCGAAGCCTAAGGGTCACAGGGAGGTCCAGGGGAGGAACCTACTGGGCACAGAACTCCCTGGAGGGGCAGGAGACCTCCTGCGAGTGGGGCACAGCCTGCTAACCATGCTCCTTCCCCTCCTCGTTGCTTGCATTTGAACACCTCACCCAGCTGGTGTAAAAATATGTCAGATTTGTAATGTTTTCAGTAAACTGAAACATGGCCTTGAAAAGCTGCTCTTGAACAAAGCAAAACAAGCTTTGATAAGCTTCTGCTAGGTAAAAAAACAAGGGAAAACAAAAGTTTTGCAACTTGTAAAATCTATGCACTTAACTTTCTAAAAAAGGAGATAAGGTCTGTTCTATGATGAGATCTGTGTTGGAGACAGTTTAGATAAAGTACATATTTGGCTTCTTTCCTTTATCTCTGTCCTTTCATTTGCAGTCATTTATATCTTTTGCCTTATTTGCTCCTCCTCCCAAGTATGCCGTCATTCTGCAACTGTTCCCTGCAGTGCTGCTGAGCAACACAGCACAAATAACACACTAATGAAGGGTGGGGACATAAAGAGAGCACTTGCGGTTGAATCATGTGAACAAAAACCACTATTTCCAGTTTGCCTACATGTAATATGAAATTCTACCCTTGGTGTGTCCTTGTTTAAGACAAGAAAAACAACAAAGTGCTGTAGTCTGACTCCTCTGCCCCCCCTTCAGGCTGAAGCTCAAGAAATTGAAATCAGGAGGACATGAAGCTCACTCCTCTGGTGGCATAAGGGAAGCTGGGAGTACTCAGAACTCAAGAACTGCTTCTTCCATTTGCTCCAGGGTGGAAGAGATGCTTCCTCACATGGTATCACCTTCCCAGTTCTGCAAAGAGTGGCCACTCTTTGACCTGGAGAGACCACTCTGTATGTGTGAGGGAGACTGGTCATTACAGTAAGATGAACTTTTTAATGCATCTTAAAAAAGCACTGAAAAAGCACAGCTGCTTTGTCAATTTTAATTCACTTTCTAACTCCATGCTTAGCACTCATGAGAGGTTTATATTACCAGTTTAATAGCTTACATTATGATCAGCTCAAACTACTAGTGTGATTTAGAAAGCGCTGGAAGAGTGGTATTGAAAAAGGCCATGAGCACAGCACACTCTTTCAATTCATTTTCCCATCATTCTGTCATTCTGGACAGCCCCTAGATATTCCTCTGAGTTTACCTAGGTACAGTGTATGCTTGGCCTGGTGTGCTCTGGATGATGCCCTCCATCTGTGCAGTACACCATGCTTGACATGGTTATGGTCTCCACAGACTGGTGAGCTGGTCTGAAGGATGGTCATGGCAGGAGTCATAAGATGTACGTTAAATGTATTCAAAGAAATCTTCTAATCTTCTTCCTGGGGAGGCTTTATAAGTGGCTTCATCTCCCTAGTGCAGACTAAGTGTCACTTTGTCACAGGTGAATTGTTAAGAGAAGTCCTCATTGTGGGGTTAACTAAAAGGGGCTTATTAATCATTAAACCATGATGAAATCATAATTAGTTGATGACAGAATGAAAATTAAATTTCAATCAAATGGTGATTAAGCAACAATTGAATGGTGATTAAACAATGATGTAACAATGATTTGATGATGACTTCACAATTATTTAAATTATGGTTAAAATGATAATTTAGACAGATGTCAAACACTCTACTACTTACTACACTTCTAATAATTAAGCTATAGATGGATATATAAATGCTGCTAGCATACAGTAAACTCTTAGGCCTAATGCAAAATATTGCTTACCTTGTTCTAGATATGAGATCCTGGGTCAGGGATTTCTCAGACTTGAAAAGTTACCTTGAGAGGTGTCTCTCCCCAAGAGGAGATCACTGCTGAGGAGCCTTTTGCTGTACAGGATTGCTCAGTAGGTTCAGGGAGGCTACAGGTATTTATAGTATCAAGTGGCTGACTCATAATCAATCCCCCCATTTGGTGCATGTACTGGAGTGAAGCTGTCGCAGTTTTACTTTTGTCTAGTCCCAGCTCAGGCTGGTACCATTAATTCCTGGTAAGACATGGCCTAGACTCCTTAGTCCCTGAGAAGGCCTTGCAGAGTTCTCCTGGCTTGCAGAACAAGGCTGATTTCATTTCAAGTTCTGACCCCCGAGATACCTGACCACAGCCCCCACAAAGACAATCCAGTAAACATACCAGCAAAGAAGGTGTCTCAGTCAGAGTTCCAAGACATCCCTGATAAACTCAGACCCTGATAAACTCAGTCGAAACTTCCTTGATGGGGAGTAGTGGGCAGCACAAAGAAACCCTGATGGGTGCAGGACAAAGAAACTGTGACCTTCCAGGAAAACAGGAGTCAAACAACAACTGTTCCAGGAACAGATGTCCTACACACAGATATTTATGCCATAAAGGTGTAAAAAGTAACTTGCTGCCTACCCAAAATGAGCTTCTCTGCAAGAGGTCTCCTGGACAGATTGGACACTTGCTGGGGATGCAGCCTGGAGTCTGGAGCTGACTCTGGACTTTGCAATGTGGATCATCTTTATTTGATTAGACCCACTCTTGAGAGCAGTTTGGTCAGTGTCCTACTGGTAACACCTTGCATAATATATTTATAGGTATGCACACAGGTAAAGGTTTGTAAGTATGTATTTGTTTCACTCATTGGAATACAGCAGTAACTTCTAATATATCTATATTTGCTTTACTCCTGTAATATATATACTTGTTTTCATAGTAGTAATTTTGCAATGACTTGTAGCATATATTTATATGTTTTTACGACTAGTAGTTTTTGTAGTAATTCATAATAAAGAAATTCACAGAAACTCCGACCTCTGTGTCCTTGTGTACTCCAGAATTCCGAGAACCTCACGGTCACCATCGTTCACACCCATGAGTCAGGTAAACCCCACAGGTTGTGTCCATGACTGCTGCAGTACCATCTCTGGAACCTAGAGAAAAGACAGAGGACAAAAAGAGCACGTGGAAATCCAGAGAGGGAAAGCATTTGAATTCAAAGAATTTCAAAATGAGCTTCATTCATTTTGGAACATAGCAGCTTCCTATGCCATCTGCAGCTGTATTTACTGTGGATGGAGAGCTGGCTTTGATTACCAAAATCCAGGTAAAATATTATCCTTGCCCAATAACTTGATAAACGCAGCACCAGTATTTTACCGTAACTTTCATACCACAGGTCAGGTGCTAACACAGTAAAGCAAGGACCATGGGAACAAAGGTGACTAGCTGGGTAAAAGAACACACATAACATTCTTTCCTCTACTACTATAGCAAGATAGTCCTTGAGTGACTGCCAACAGGAAAAATGAAGGAATTTTAATGAAATTCAGCAGAAAATCTCCTGTGGCTGTTGAAAATAACAATATTGGAGCTTTCTTTGCTGTTCTTTAATTTTTTCTTTGTCTTGAATTTTTTTCCTCCCTATCTTCAAAATGCCAATTTATAGCCGTAGTCCATTTGTGTTTTATAGCAATAAATCCACACATAATGAATATCTCCAGGGGAGAAAGCATGATGTTAAGTGGGAGCTGGGATTGCTTAACACCACTGTCAGCATCTGCCAACTCATTTTTACAGGTTTCACTCACAGAAAACCATCTCATGAACTGCTTCTGTATTCCACATTACTGTTTGCTTTCCTTTGGCTGAGGAGAACCCAGCACTTCAGGCAATGGAAAGTTTCATAGGGGAATAAAAAAAGCACCTGAGGGTATTTCTGGAAGCAACATGAAATTACTATCTCAAAACATAATGCGACCTGTGAGGGAAATTGTTTTCCTCTCTTCTGTAACATATTCCAATAAAAGGAATTATCATAAACCAAATGATTAATTAAAACGCATAAAATGTATTAGAGATGCTGTAGGCTGTTCGGCCAGGTCTGAAGACTGGGTTGATCTTCTCCAGTGTAGACATCTAGAGTACAGATAAATTTCTATGGCTGAGATAATTTTGAAGCAGACAGAGGGGAGCAGGTCAGAGGACTGCTCCCCACAACTCCTGCTGACCACAGATGGATTGTCTGCTGAGATGAACTCTGTCCTAAGTGCTTAAGTCAGGCTTTGGGAAAGCCTGACAGATCTGGGATCTGAAAGTCCTGAAGAGCTTGCCATGAAAGGAAGGTTATAAGGAGGAATGTGACATGTACACCCAGGGAATGGGAAGAAGGAAGATATAAGGAGAGGAGTGTGGCAGGGGGACACCAACATCTTGGCAGAAAGAAAGCTGAAGACTGTTTTAATTTCTGCTGGGGGCTGTAGGATGAGAATAGGATTAAGGACAAGCTGTTGTGCTGTAAGGAGTTGGTCTCCTTGGGGTAAGATGAGAGAATTACAAATTACTCTTAAAAAAGTTTGAGCTAATATTTGTGTTTGAGGTACGTGTGGAAGGAAAAGGAAAGAAGCAAAACCATCTGGGTAGTGTTATGTGTTGTGAGTGCTGCTGATTACTAAAAGCCTACTGAAAAAATAGTTGTTGGTGATCAGTATGCTACAATGAATGACAGGAATGCCACAGGTAAGATTTTTTTTGTTTATATGCAAGAATGGCAATGAAAGTCTGCCTCATAGGTTTTAAATATATCCATTTTTAAGGCTGATAAATCTTAACTAGAGCTAATATACCAGCACTGAGCAAAAGCTATGTCATGACACAGCCATAGCAGTTTTCTATTTAAAATGGTTTTGCTCATTTCCCTCCAGTTTCCCACCAGTTTCTACTCCTTATTTCAAACTGGACTCTTTCTATTGTCCTTCCTGTTTGCACACAGCTCCTCTTTTTGCAACCTACGTTTATGGTAAGGTAGGTACACAGTGGCTGCAAAGAAAAACTGTTGTGCCAAGAAATGTATTTTAGACTTTACAACACATAATCATATAATTATGGAATGGTTTGGATTGGAAGGGTCCTTAAAGATCATGTACTAAAGAATAGCAGATAGGTGTAATTAATAGAGAAATAACAAACTAGTAATAAGCATTACTAATTTTTGAGTTACTGGTAGTAAGTATGACACTACAGTTTCAGATGTGTTCACCACTCCAAATTGCTTGGGCTTTTCCTAAGACTTCCTTGCAATTAGGTTAGCATCAGATCCTTATTTAGGGTGTGCGCAAAGCTTCTGATGACTAATCAATTAAAAACTATTAACAATGGCTGTACTGTTTATTTGTTACAACATTTTAGCAAAAACAAGGCTTCTGCAGGAGCACAGTGACAATGCCAGTACAAGACCCTGAAACATGCATCCAGCAGACAAAAAAAATCCACTGCTTGGCAAAATATTAATCAAAGTATTCTGCCTAGTCTCTGGAAGCAGTTGAGGCAGCACTTAGCACAGTGATTTATGTTCAGCCTTGGAAAGTCAGTAAATTACCCTCCAAAGGCAAAGGGTACATGCTCCAGCCATGGGAAATCAACTGCCATAGATAATTAATTATTTTATCATGAGTGCTATCTTCTAAACACCTGCTACTTTGATTTTCTTGCTTTTTAGGTGAAAGGGATGTCAAAGCTGAGGCAAAAATAGTTTTGAATTTTGTTTCCTATGTCTCATGCTGTTCTGAGCTTTTACAGTGGTTGAAGAAAGCAGTAGTACAATAATTTCTACATGCTTCTAAGGCAGCTAGTCCTTCCTGCTAATCTAGGGTGAAATCACTAACATACCCTAGTTTCTCCTGAGATAAGAGTTCTATTTTTCAAAGCTTAATCCTCTGCAAGTTACTCCTTCTAAAGATTCTTTCTTTTTCAGTTACCATAGTTCAGGGTCTTCTGCAACTGTGTGCATCCTTTTTGTGTTCTTCTAGCAATTTGAAGAATAGTCTTGTATGGGTTTCCTAGGGCCATTTTGTTACTCTGGTTTACTTATTGCTTTTGTTCATGTAATGACAGGACAAGGGGGAATGGTTTCAAACTGAGAGTAAGTTTAGGTTAGATATTAGGAAAAAAATCTTTACTGTGAGGGTGGTGAGGCACTGGAACAGGTTGCCCAGAGAGGTTGCGGATGCCCCATCCCTGGAAGTGTTCAAGGCCAGGTTGGATGGGGCTCTGAGCAACCTGGTCTAGTGGAAGGTGTCCCCACCTATGGCAGGGGGGTGGAACTAGATGATCTTTAAGGTCCTTTCCAATCCAAACCATTCAATGACTCTATGAATTTTAGAGGTATTCTAGCAAGACACTGGGTTATCTGATTAGACATGCAGCCGTTGTACAGTTTGTCCAGATTTTATTGTGTGAGGTCCCTTTCTGGCTGAGTGAGAAGGCTAAATCTAGAAATCCTCTGCTCACAGTTCCAGGCTTTTTAAATGCATGTTGGCTCTTACTGTACAGTATTTAAGAATAATTTCTGAGCACACATTGTACAAATTAATGAGCAAATTGCAAAAGCATATGTTAGAGAGCTGGTTATGATAACAGCAGACAGATCTTGGTCATAACAGATGATGTTTTAAACTCTATCTATCTGTCTATCTATCTGTCTATCTATCTGTCTGTCTATCTATCTATCTATCTATCTATCTATTTATTTATATACGAGGGATAAACTACTGCATCCATCTTACGGACCTCACTGAAAATTAATTACAGCCATTTCAGCTGCACTTCTGCTAACTCCAAGAGCTCAAACCCACAGAATAGGATAAGATCTTGAGGTGGATGTGTGTCATGCAGAGATAGAGGTTGTGAAACTTGATTTTCATTTCAATGACTCAATTACTTGCCAGTGAAGGTGTCACTTGCTTTGGCTCTGATGTATATTGTTAGTGTTAACATACTGTCTCCGCCTCAAGGAAGTCCTAAGGAGACAAATAACCCTGAAGCCATTCCAGGATCTGCCTTGAGAACTGTTTTGGTTCAAACCAGAACTACTCAGGTAATGTCAGTAATACAAGCATGGCTGATTTAGTGAAGCAGCAACATGGTAAAGCCAAGAAAGTGGGGCTTTGAACCTGCTTAGTCACAGCAGAAATCAACAAAGCTATATAGCTTCTTTGCGCTGAAGGCAAAAAGGATAAGTTCCCAACAACTATTCTCAGGAGGCATGGAAAGGAGTCACAGAAAATACAGAAGAGAAGCATTCTGTAAAGAAATCCACAGCGATTTTGGGTGGGCCAGGAGGAGAAAGGTGCTCTGAGCATGCATTCCTGGCTAAGTGTTGCAGTGACAGTCTCCTAACTGCCAAGAACTCCTCTGCTTAAGCAGCAGTTGCATTTGGAAGTGTGAAGAAGTGATTTTGATGTAGAACTTAAGAAATATTTTCTAGCTTTTTCAAAAATAAAAATTAAACATTGATTTTTATTTTAAACCAGATTCCAAATACTGTCTGTTAACTGGTATATTCATGTTTCTCACTTACTTAAAATGTCAATTTGAGATCAGTTGTTCTATCCAGTATAAATTTGCTTTAAGTGCAGATCGATACACCTGATCAAATATGAACTATGAGCTCCCTCTCTTTTCTGTGGAAATGCCAAGCAGTATAATTGAAAAAATCTCAGTACACGAGAACCTGTTCCAGGTTACTGTGATGTGTACTAAATGGGTCTGACATGCCTTTGCAGGAGTAACACTAAAAGCGCTGTTATGAGTACAATGTGATGTGTGTGTCCTTATGTTTCTGTTGCTACCCTGTTGTCCCAAAGAAGACAGAGTTTTGTACAAGAGGGCATTAAGGGGTGAGATCTAGTAGGATATGTAGCTACTCAGTGTTGATTTGGACTTTGGACTTCGGTGACCAGAAAATCAACCACCCCAAGATTTAGGATTTTCTGGAATAAGGATCTTGGTGGCCACAACCCCTGCTGGTGTGCTAAAATAGGTGTGTTCAGACTGTAGGATACTCAGAACTGGTGTGTATTTTCAATGATTTGTAGCTTATGGTGCTGCAGTAAGCTGTAGCAAGATTTAACTAAGTATAAATAGTCTCTCTGACAAAAATTAGTGTTTCTTTCTTGCCTTCCACATTAACCCATATTAAACTATAAGTCAAAAGAGTCCTGTGCAGAACCTCGGTGGAATTACCAAACAGCCTTTGAATTAACTACTGTGACATAGTCACCACTTACAACATCGCTGATCGCTGTGTGGGGAGAGGAGCCGTACCTTTCAGGGCCAACTGGAACAACGCACTGTGCTGTTCTGAAGTTCAGCCAGGCCAGTTACTCTTGGATACTGAAGGACACAGACCCCTGTCTGGCTTCTTGGTGTTGACTGATTTCTGAAAAATGCAGTCTCGCTAGCAGCCTAGGCACCAGTCCAGAGGTCTGAGACCTGAAACATGCCTCAGAGGCCTGCAGTTGGTAGCAATGACAGGCTTTTCCCAGTTATGTGTTTACTCGGTGCTTAGGTACACTCAGACAGTCGACTGAGTAATTGACATAACAGGTTAGGTTGTAAAACTCACTTGGGAAAACAGCTCTACGGTGGAAAAAGAAATTTGCAAATTACTGCTTTCTAACTGGACTCTTACTAATGTTTCATGATCAATTCATTCACATCGCTCTTAGTAAACTCTAGGAAACATCCTCTGCTCTGCGAAAAATGCATACTTTGCTCCTGAGTCACAATTTGTCAGCGCTGACAGCTGCGTGCGTTCTTTTGGAAGTGTATTTTCAGTTCGTAGTGATTAGTTTCTCTAAAATGAGTGCCAGAGAGTACTTTAGGGGGGTTACTTTAAAAGTGTGGTCATGACAGATATGGGATATCAGAATTATGGATATAGACATGTGCACCACATTCTACAAATGACTGTTTTTTCTTCAACGCTTACCAAGCATTCTATACATCCAATATATAAGTCATTACACTTCCTTGAGACTACTGATTTCTGGCATGCTCCCTGTTCTCTTGCTACATGATAGAGAGCTTTCCTGATCGTTGCTAGCTACTGGGAGACACTTCTTTCTCTCAACCCTCCTGGGTCATCAACTATCAAACTTTGTGCAGCTTCATTTGAAGCACTGCAAAGTATTGGGCAGATAAACTCTTAGAAAACTCTATCATCTTTGTTCTTAAGATTGCTATGGACTATGAAATTTCCCCAATTTAGCCAGTCACCTTAACACCCCTTGACTCAAAAACAGTGAAGGCAAAAGCAGATAAAAACAATTTTGCACAGCTAAAATACAGTTTGCAATGGCTTACAATCACACACAACAGGAATAGAAATTTCCCTGTCCAGCTTAAAAAGGGTTTTCTCCCCATTTATATTATCAGATAAGCTGGTAAACATTTCACAGCTTTCCTCTCTGAGAGGTCCATGGCTCAAGCCAGCTCTTCATCTTGGTACTGACAACATGGAAGAAGTCAGTATGAGAATCCCTTATTATTTCCTTTAATTAGTGTTAATGAAACCAAGAAGGAATGAAACTAACCCTTCCATCCCAAAAAATCCCAAGCTTCCCACTTGGAAAAGGGTAATGGTTCTGTAAGTCTGGATTGGACATCTCGTCTACCATTTAATAAGTAAAACATGTCTTCCCACATTTTTCCAAATCCTTAATCAAGCTGACAATTTGGAAATTTTTCAAACCTCAAATGAAGCTTATTCTTACATTTCATTTTTATAATTCCTATTAAAATGCATGTCTACTTCAACTGGAATACAAATAAAATTAATGAATGTGGATCTTGAATAAAAGCAGAGATGGGGATAAGCAATTACTGAATAGCCTATAGTCATCTCTTTGAGAAGTGACTAAAAGTAAGCTTACGGGAATCAAAGTGAAAGAAGTGAAGACAAGCAAAGGGCAAAAAGGCTCTGAATTTAAAACTGTGGACAAGGAAACAATTCCAGGGAAACTTCTCCCTGGAAAATTTGCATTTCTATTGCTGAATAAGTTTAGTTTTACCATCAGACTGAACAGTGAGAACTGTATAGAGTTTCTACATAAACCTGAAGGAACTATTGTTTGAATCAAAAAAGTGGTACCCTGGCATAAGGGAAGGGATAGCTGATCAAACCAGGAAAAAAGTAAACACTTAGAATCATAGAACCACGGTTTAGCTTGGAAGAGGTCTTAAAGATTATTGCTACTTCCAAATGGAGCTTATGTGATGGCGAGCAAACAGAGCTCTGCTCCAAAAAGACACTGAGCAACTTCAGGTGCTGGAATATAGGAATGGTGTCAGCAGGCACTGACATTGCCTGTTCTGGTAAATACCAGACAGAAGTGAGTCCCTGCACTCAACTTGTGAATGGGGTGATGGATTTGTCAAGGACTGGTTTCACTTGTGCGACAATTTCCTGGAGCAGACAGAGTTAAGTCGGTCATGCCCTGGATGCACTGCGGTGGACGGGTAGATCTGTTTCTTTGAAGACATGAAATGTCTGCTCCTATCGGGTTGCCAAATGGGCATTAGCTCCACTCCGCGGCAAAGCGCATCGCTGAGCTGGCCAAAGGGCTCTCATGCTTTCCTAGGTCAGCTCGGTCAAGGCTTTCCATGAGTCCCGAGGGCAGCCTAAAGGAAAACTGGTGTCCACATTGCGCTGAAGTCAGCTTGGCCGCCCCGGGGTCACAGCCTGAAGGGGAACTAAATCCAGGCTTGAGAGCTAAAGGATGTGGGTTGATGCCAGGGAAAAGGGGGCTATCATGAGGATCCAGCTCGCCCTGTGCCCGGTGCTTCACGTCCCCGGGGTTCAGCGGCAATGCCGGGACTCCCAGGGCCGCTCAGCCCACGCCGGCTCGGGCAGCGGGCGGTGCAGGCGACGAGGCGGGCCGGGGGCGGCTCGGGGCGGGGCGAGGCGGCAGCCGCGGCTCCCCGGGCGAGGCGGAGTGTGCTTCCAGCCCGCCCGCCCGCTATGTGGAGCGGACCGGGGCGGCCGGGTGGACGCGGGGAGCAGCCGGAGGTGAGGAGGGGCGGTGGGCGCCGTGGGGGCAGCGCCTCGCCCCCAGCCGAGGCTCGGCTTCGGCGTGACGGGGAGGGCAGCGGGGTGTGGGCTGCGGCGGGGCCCGGAGGCGGCTGGGCTCTCCTTTCCCCGCTTGTGTCCCGTCGCGTCGTGGCCCATTTGCCGTCCTTTGGCACCGTGGGGAGCGGGCGGCGGCGGGAGGGTCCCCCCGGGCCGGCGCCCCCAGGGCGGTCGGGGGTCCGCGGGCAGCGGGGAGCGGCTCCTCGGCAGGTTTAGGCTGCAGTGATGGCTTCCAAAAAAACCAACCCCGGCCCCTGGGTTTGTGTTACTTTTAGCCGTGTTTTGAGGCCGTGCGTGTTGCTGCGAGGTGTGTTGACACAGTCTCCCTACCTCTATTTGTGGCTGCTGCTGTCCCATCTTTCACGGCACTAAATAGCGTCCTTAGAAGTAACTTTTTTATTTTGCCTTTGTGTCTGCTCCCTCGTTGTGTGTCTAATTGTACAAGCCCAGGTACGAGTGCAGTGTATAAATAAAGGCTGTAGGAGTGCTAACGCTGCCACATTTTTTAAAGTACTTGTAACAGGAAGCGGGATAATGTTTGGCGTAAATCTTCTTGACCTAGTAAACGTGGCAGAAACTATTTCTGTATTTATTTATTGCATAAGGATGACCAGGAAAGGCTCCTTTTTTTAACTGTTCATATGACAAGAGCGAGGTTTTGGATGATGCCTGCAGAAATACCTGTATCAAACCCAGCAAGGAGCTGCTGCTCTAACAATCCCAGACCTGTTCTGGCCGCTTCCTAGATAGCTCTTGGCAGCAGCCTGGAGAGCCATAGCTTGGTAGGAGTGAGCTATCCGTTAAAAACTACTAAGCTGAATCAAGGTTCTGGTTTGTTTCCAGCAGCAGCTCTTAAGTTTGGAGAGTTTCTTCAGGGACTCAAGCAAGCTGCTGGATGTGTTTTGTTTTTCTTCTTTAGAAATTCAGCATCGTGCTCTCATTTGACTTGGACGATTTGTATGTGCTTGGATCCTCAAAAAACAGGCTAAAAGGTCATGAACAAAAGTTATTTTAGAATGCAGAATCTTTAATTGAGATATTTTAATTCACATGTTTTAAATTAATCCTTAAATGAGAAATATATGTTACTTTTTTTGTAAAAAATATTACTGATTTCCTCTCTCCCTCTGAGAATAATACTTTTTTTTTGTTAACACTTTACATCACTATTTTTGATACATACAGTTTTACCTGCATGAGCCATTCAGGTCCTTTTACATGCTTCTTAACAGTACTTTGAAATGATAATGGAAAATGAATCACTTACTTTGGATTTAAATAAAAAATGGGTGACATTAAAATTCTTATTACTTTACAATGACAGGTATCAGGAGTTGAAATGACATAGAAAAGTCTTCAAAGAACAGACTGTGAAATTAACTCCTTCCACTTGATACTGAAAGAAGGTACTGGTTTTAATTTATTTGAATATTGATAAGATCTGCTCCTTTCAAGGTGGTTTGGATGCTGTCATTGCCTCCAGTTTGACGTGGAAGAAGATGGATAGGTAGCACTTCACTGTATTAGGGTCAACCAGTAGTGGCCAGTTATGTACAGCTACAGATAGTATTTTTGTTTCCTTCCTCCTGTTCATTGGTGAAAGTTGGGGCAGTACCTGAATTTGAAGAAATACACTTTCTTCAAATTCAGATTTAGAATAGTTAGTACTTATCTCAAGGCTGAACTGGAATTTAGCTTGCAAAGACTGAACTGTTGCAGGCTTCTTTGTGAACATTGTTTGACTGTGTTTTGATGTAGCTTCAACATAATGCCCTGGATAATAGGTTTTCCTTAAAGGTACAACTTTTCTGTAGTTCTGCAACTTGTTGGGAAGGGAGACATTTGAGGTCCAAAGTTACTGGTCATCACATCAGTGTCAGAATACCCCAGTGGATAACCAACTTGACTGGTCTGATAACTGTGATATTTATAATTGATCACAGTCAGTTATAGATTCTGTGAGCTTCTTGAGAGTGCTTGTGCATCATGTTGTGTGACACGGTGTTTGTACATGCCCCTGTAAAATGATCAACTGCATTCTGTTTATATATTGAGTATGTTAGACAGGAAATTTATGATCTCAGGAAAGTGGTAGACTTGAAACAAGTCTGTTAGAAATTTTAGCACGCTTTGCTGTCATGCTTTAACTGTTTTTGGTAACTTCAGCCACAAACGTTACAAGTGGTGTGGGATTTTGTTTCTTGTTGGCTTTTTTCCCCTTTATTTCTTAAAAGATTTCATGTGCATTTTTCCTTCGAGGCCAGTAAGCTTTGAACTGAAAACAGTTTTCCAGACTATGTAGACAGTGTCATCAGTGAAACTGGAATTCTCTATACATGGAATTTTTGAGCTTCTGTCGTTGTATCCTGGGGACATTTCATAGTGCTGAGACTGGGATAGGAGGCACTACCAGGCTAAAGTTGTTGAGTATGTGATCAAACATCTGCTTTCTAAGCAAAGTTTGTTGTTTCACATTTGTGGATTTTGGGTAGTGTTTCTCTTTGTATTTCGTTTAAGAAAAAATGTAGAACCCTTGTGTGGTCACTTGAAACCTTACTGACCAGGATAAATATGCTCTGCATACTGTGAGGCATTGCAACTGCAAAGTTAGAGGCTTCTTCCTGTCTTTATAGAAGTTTTAAGCTTTACTGCTGCAATAAAAGTTGTGCTTTAGCATACAGTATTGGAAAGACATCTACTCTTGGTACTGGAGGCAAATAATGAGTGCAAAATATAAAGCTTAACTTGTTGAATTGGTTAGTTGTTATTATTTTGCCCAATGTTTAAGTATTTGTTTCTTTTTAGTAGTTAAATTAGTTTTATGAAGTTGCTTGCCACCTGTGTAATATTATGTTGTTTTTGACAGAAACTTCATTATCCAAAGATCTTTGCTAGAATTCTTGGTTGATCTCTACTGCAAGTTTTGTTGTTGCTCTATTAAGTCATCTCTCTAGTGTAGGGAGAGGGATGCTCTTGCTTTTATATTTTGGATGTCTGTAGAAAATTTGGTTTTGGATGTGTATGCTGCTGTCCAAATGATGGGTTTTGTAAACTCCTTTTCCCCCCTTCTCTGCTTTTTACAGATAAACTGAAACTTTAAGAATGACGATCTGCTCATTGGCAAGTTACAGGAAAAGCACATATAAGGCAACTGAATAAAGTCTGTGGTATGAGGGCTTTGTCAGATAAACTGTCCAAAAGAAGTACGTACTCAGAGGCTGTTATGTTAAAGTGTTGAACTCTGCTTTTTGTGTCCCTCCCTACTACCCCAACACTTCTACATGTGAAATGTTTCAGAAGAAGGAGCTGGTGTGGCTTATTTGTCACTGAACTACATTGGATATAAAAGTAAGTCAAGGCTGACTTTTTCAGGGAATATCTTCTTTTCTTCCTGCCATTTCTAGCTGGGTAGAAAGCAATATTAACTAGGACCTTTGCAATGAATGTTTTTCAATGGACTGCTTCAATTGAAACCAGTTTGCTTTAGAGTGAGAGGCAGCAGCACACAAAATAGTCAGAAGCTGAGGAAAGACATGACAGCTAAATGCAGATCTTAAGTTACAAGGAGCTGTCAGAAGAAAAAGTATTTAAGTGTTTCCCAGCTGGCTGACAGTAGAAGGCTTGGGGAGATCTCTGATGACACCTTGCCAAAAAAATGCAGGTGCATCTGAGAGGGGAGTAGGACTTGGTTAAGGTTTAGAGGTTTCATAGAAGCCACTTGCAGGCCATGAGGGCAGTGTGTGTCTGTTTAATCATGTCTTAGTTGGAGAAAACTGAAAACAAGACCTGAGGTGTGAAGTGAAACTACAGTTATGGACACTTTTCTTTTGTGTCTGACCACAGCAATTCATATTACTTGCGGTTTTTACACATTCGACTTTAGATGCCACTTTAAGTGCCAGGTCACACTAAAGTTAGTGTGCTTATAAAGAATTGTAGGTTATCTGCTCTTAAAAGCAGTGATGCCTCAGTCATACAAAAACAGTTCAAAGAATGAAACCTCATACATCTCTGTGATTGTGTCACTTGTAAGCATGTGGAAAGACAATCAAGCTTGGTTTTTAAATTATGTGGTATAGCTGAAATCACTATGCTAGCATAATTGTTCTGTGCTTCAGGGTTGTGTGGGGTTTTTTTAGTTAACTATGCTGGCAAAAGATAATTATATTTTATGCAAGAATTATTCCAGTAGAATAGTTCTAGTTCAGGAAAAGTTCTAGTAGAAAGCTGAAGACGGAGCAGCTTACCAAATCCATTTTTTCCCTCTGCAAGATGACTAATGCTTCTTCTGATTTTTGTTTTTTTAGAAGTAATGCAGGGTGCAGAGGACAGTGCAGCTTGAACAGTCTTAACCCAGCATTTGAAAAAGCTTCTGTTTTGCAGCAAAATATGACACCTGTAGTTTTGCTCATTGGTCATCTCATTCTACTGATACCTCTGTTCAGTGCTGGTAGGTTACATACTTCATTGAAATTACTATTTTAAAAAAGAAAATCTGCAAGAGATAAGTTGTGTATATTTAGTAGGAAAGAGATATCAAGAGCAAGTAGTGGATCTGGGGTTTGTTTTTGCTTCAGCGTATTAAAAATAGCTGAGTGCCTCTTCTGGGATTGAAATTGCATGAGAGATGGCATGGACAAATAGACATAAAAGTTTTTAAATCTAGCCACATAAACTTAGGGTACTGAGGCTTTGATTAGCCTTTCCCTGTTTCTTGTGAAGAAGTCCAAAATGATTGGCTTCCTTGACTTTGTTAGCTGTTGAATGCCTTAAGAAACATGCTGTATCTCTAGTCCTGAAAGCAGTAGGGCTGAGTTTCCTTTACAGTTAATTAGTAATATTTTTAAGATAGGCCTATTTTTTCAGTAAAGTTCAGAACTACATAAATTAATGATGCTTGTCTTGCTACTCTTGGCATAAGCAGTTTAATATTAATGTCTCTGAATTAGTTTAAGCTACATAGAGACCTACTTGGAAATCTTTAAATTAGGTGGTAGTAAGATAGTGATACTGAAAGGATTACTGAAGACTTTTTTTTATTTTGAAATGGAATCTGTTGACTTTGTATTTATACAGTCATTCAGCAGGTTTTTAAAATCAGTTCAGCCAGATGTTTTGCAGTTTCATAGGAATTCCGTGTTGCATACAGAATCACAGAATGGTTTGGATTGGAAGGGTCCTTAAAGATCATCCGGTTCAACCCCCCTGCCATGGGCAGAGACACCTTTCACTAGACCAGTTTGCTCAAAGCCCCATCCAACCTGGCCTTGAATACTTCCAAGGATGAGGCATCTGCTTCTCTGGGCAAATGTATGCAGAAGTTAGAAAGTTTTACAATCTACTTTATAGCCCAGTGGCTAGCTCTGTGTTAAAATGGTATTCTCCAGTAAGTTTTTGCTTGCAGATTTGGGTTCTTGATAACTTTTTGCAGTATCTGTCCTACTTTCTCTGATATTTTTTGGCTGATGTTTAAAGAAACGCTTGCTAGGCTGCATTATTGTGCCATGTCAACTTGTTACAGACATAATTATAAAAATTCTGTTTATGCTGACCTTTTATACGATGTTCAGAATAATGGGCCTTCTGGATAAAGGTGCAAATATAGTAAGGAAACAATACGTTATGGTCAAGACTTCTTAATCTAAATACTGTGCCTTTCCAGATTTTTTTTGTATTGTAACATATTGGTTTACAGACTTCTTGGATGTGTTGAGGTCTTGATATCATTCCATACTGTCTTTGGCTTCAGGTTAAGAAACACCTGTTTTTTTAACCCCCGATTTGTTTTTGGCCCCACAGTCGTCATGGCCAGAGTAGTGTCAGGAGCTTTACTCTGCTACTGTTTGCACTATGCTTTACATAGGTAGTATTCACATTAAGAATCTGGAAATTCTGCAAAAGTACTAACATGCTCAAATAACAAGGACACGACAGGTGAGTTGGGAAACTTGGAGTTGCCTGGTGAATCCCATGGATCTAATACTCTGGTTTGTGCTGAGGGTATTGGGCTTGCATGTGCTTGTTACCAAAATACCTTAACAGAGGGAAGTTGTGGCATAAGCTTGTAAAATGTGTGTTTATGTCTTCAACCAGAAGGTGCTAAACAAACAAAAAATAATAGCCTTGTGATGTTTTAATGGTAAATTTTTACAGAAAGCTTATTTTCTAATTCTGTGTCACTTGGAATGGATATTGATACTTCTAAAACATATAAGTGTAAGGCATTGATAATTTTTTTTTTAGTAGAGGAATGTGTTCTTTGTGATTACTTCGTGCTTGTTGGAGAGCCTACTGCTATTACTTGCCCCATTATTACACTGCCAGTGCTTCACTCTAATTACAATCTGACGTGGTATAAAAGCACTGGTGCTACACCAGTAACTACAGAGACAAATGCCAGGATCCACCAGCGAGAGGGCTTGCTTTGGTTTATTCCTGCAATGCTGGAAGATTCTGGACTTTATGAATGCGGTGTAAGGTAAGAAAGGAAGGATGGAAACAATTGGGTTGTTAATGCTTGCAAGTTTGATAATGTATTTGTGGAACTTGAGCATACAAAACTTTTTTTGTTTTAGGTAGAATGCTTAAACAGTTAAAAAGCACTATTTTGACCATGCTTTATATTTCTGCATGATGCCTTTTTCTTCCACCTATTTAACATTGCAAAAGTGGTTCATACAGAAGACTCTTTATCTTGAAGCAATCTCACTAACAATGTGAGGATTGCTTGTTTGTTTTGGATGAAGCATAAGGTCACAGGAAAACATATTCACTGCTTCAGCTTTTCCTGTGTTCAAATTGCTGTTTGATACTGACCGATCAGAAGAACATTTCGTTTTCTTCATAGAACATGGCTGAATGGAAGAAGGATCTAAGAGGGGGAAACTCTGCATTTTATGCAGTATCACCACACAGATTTTCTGGAGAACTTAGCAACTTTTTGCGAATCTTATTAGAAATTCACAAATTAAAAGGCAGAAAAGCTTTCTTATGATTTATTTTAAAATATTACCAGTTGTTACTGGTCAAAAATGAGAATGCAAATCAAGAGCGAAGCAATGTGCTGGACAGCTTTAGAGACAGTGAAAATGATGTGTCAGTAATACTACTCAAACAATCTGAGCGCACAGAGAAGAAATAAAGGGAATAGATTCTTTGAAAAGAATCTTTATCTAGCCTTTTTTGGTACTTTAAAGCTCTTGCTATGTCTACAGCTCAGATTAGTGCACTGGGCTTAACTACTTCAGGTTGTCAGATCTTTTTTATAATGGTTGAAATTCACTGTGTGCTGAACAGGAAATTAATTTTGGGAAGACAGGCAGAAACTGTTCCTTTCCTCATGGTCTTGCCACAACACACTGAGAACAGCCAATACAGGCTTTTCAGGTGGCCCAGAATTTGTTTTAGTAGTGTGTAGTTATGTGTAGTGGTGTGCATACAGTACACCAGTTATCCTGGAGGGGTTTGGGTTGTGAATGTAGTAACAGTGATCAGCAGAAACTTCCAATTTCGTGGGCCTTTGCATGTTCCTTCTCCAGAGCTGACAAATGAAGCTGAAATTGGAAGTCAGAAGACATGTAATCCTCTCAAAGCTACCCAGTTATATAATTTTAGTCTTTCCTACTGTGCTTCTAGTTGCTTGAGCTATGAAATGTGTTCCTGTGCGCACCTCACATCCCTGGCTTGCATAATGTCAGCAGGACACAGAACTTGCTAATGTTCAGTTGTGTTAACTGTAGGCAGCATTTTGTGCATCAGTCACTTAAACCTTAATTGGAGTTCTGAGAAGTCCTGACATCCCCTCTGGTGCTTCCAGAGCAGACCCCACTTCTGCTCACAACACAAAATCAGAGCTTATTCCCATCTCTTGATCTGGAATGGGGGTGAGGGGCTGAGGATGGTATTTATGAGCTAGGAGGATACAGCAGGGGTGTTAGAGGCAAGGCCGGTGAAGATGCTGAAGTCCCTGTCTGTAAACTGCTTGACTTGCTGGAAAGCGGGAACCTTTCTGTTAATGACCTGACTTGTCTGCTGTTCTGATTACAGGAGCCTTAACCACTCTAACAAAAAAACTATAAATTTAACAGTTTTTAAGAATGATAATGGCTTTTGTTTTAATGGAAAAATGAAGTTTGAACAAAAAGTGATGAGCACAAATACTGGAAAGATTATATGTCCTGATCTAGAACAATTTAAAGATGAAGACAATAATCAGCCTGAAGTACATTGGTATAAGGTATTTTGCATGTGTATTTCATATATACAAGATACAACATGTATTATTTAAAATGTCTTGTGGAGTACCTGGGAAAAGCTGCTTTTGGAAGGGAAGGTTTATTTTCTCTACAGTTTGAGCAAGGCATGAGTGTGAATAAGTTTTGTGAAAATCTGATTCATTTGATTATTTTATGTAGATAATAAGTTTTAAAACTTGTGTGTTTCTGTAAATACAAGGCTTTGGATAATTATTTCTGTTTCTCAGAATATTAGGCATGTCCTATCTGTTGACTGTGCTGTGGTATTCTTACGCTGCTTGCTTTGGTTCTATGAAAATACTCTGTGCAAGCTTAGAAACACGTATTTTGTCTGTGTTAAGGTAAAATTATGAAGTAGTTCAACTCTTAATTCTGATGCTGATATTAAAGCAGCTACATGGGCCATATATGTAAAATAACCTCGGTGCTGCACCTATACATCTTTTGAGATGAAGGGTTTCTCCACTGCTTGTAGGTCAAGGAAGAGAAGGAAGTTTTTTGCTGTATTCACATTGCCACAGAAACCCAGACAACACAAGGCACTGCATCACAGTGAAGCAGGGATGCAGGCATGTATTCTCATAAACTCTGCTACATGCATAACTTCTATTACACCTGAGATGGATAACTGCCATGCTATTAATGGAGGCAGTGAACTAAAGCACAGCATTTGAAAAGTGAAAGGATTGGCTGCAGGGATTTTTTAAAAAGTGCAAATGGAGCAAAATGTCATCAGGCTTCATGTTAGAGTGTAGTGGTGCTTGAATAAGAACCCACATAATGGCTTTCAAAAAAGTCAGTATTTGGCAAGTATTTTAATAATCAGTAGAGTTCAGTAACTTATTCAATTGTCAGGTTTTTAGTTCCCTTAAGTCACAAGTACTTTTGATGTATTTAGGAGTGTAAGTCTGGGTTTCTTGAAGACAAGCGACTTCTTTTGGCAGAGGGTGAAAATGCTGTCTTGATTCGTAACGTAACCGTGCAAGATAGAGGAAACTACACGTGCCGTATGGTGTACACCTACATGGGAAAACAATATAATGTTTCAAGAACCATAAGTCTGGAAGTTAAAGGTGAGTGCATGAGGTTATTCTCTTTTTGGCTCTGCTGTAAATATTTGTATGCAGGCATAAGATACCTGGCATATTACCTTTGAGCTCTGTGAAATTAAGAGTTGCAAATCTTCTTTAATTAGATTATTCCTGAATATAAAATTAAAATACAATGAAGGACGTTGCTATCCTTAAGGATTGCTTTTGGGGAAGAATTGTCGTGGGGAAATGAGTATTGCGGGCTTAGGAATGAGAATTAGAGAAAAGGAGTGGTTACTGGGGTGTGAGGGCATTGTTTTTGCTGAAACAAATAATGGACCACTAAATGAAATACATTTTAAAATGGAGTATTTTTTTCTGAGACTATCACAGCAAACCACCTTCTTGCAGCCCTGCTGGTGAACTTGCTTACAGAGTTCACTAGAATCTTGGTTGATGGGAAAGGAGATGTGACAAGCTGCATAAATACTATAAAGTTAAATCTTGCTGTAGAAAGGATTGGCTTACTGTTGCCACTTAGTTGTGCTTTCCTGCACACAGGATGTGGAACTGGCTGTCTCACTCTCCCAGTAGTGTCATTTATTGCTGTGTTCATTGTGTGTCTTTGTGAGCAGTATTGCTGGTGACCTGACTAGTGACATGGTAGTAGTCCTATCAGAATAGTTGGCTGGAAAGAGCATGTACGTCTTTTTAGATTAAATCAAAATTCTGACTCAGGCAGATGATATAAGAGCAGTGGGTTGTTAGCAGCCAGTCTAAACATGATGCAGAACGATACAATTCCAGCCCAGTTTAAGCATGTGTTTATTTAAACTTTTACTTAAATAAATATTCACCTTATCTAGGAGGTCATTATACAATCCCTCTTTCTCTTCCTTATCCATCTCTCTGAAAAAGTTAATTGCATTTTTTGGTTTTATCTTTTTCTGGTTGTTTTACTGGGAGTTGATATAAAAGTAAATTTGAGAATTTATTTTTTGAGTATTTTTAAGGTAAGCTAAAGCCTTTTGTTAACTTGGGAGCTAAAAGAGAATAATTTGGAGAGAGCACAGCAAATGTCTTATGAGATATTTCTGTTGCAAATTTGAAACTGGTAGTAAGTATGACACTACAGTAGTACCAAACAATAAAACCAAAACTACTGTAAAACTGTCAGTTGAAGTAAGTTGTGGAACTCTTCCTGCCTGAAGTTTTTGATTTTTCTTTGTTTTGATTAGAAAAACCACCACAGATAAAACCAGAGTTTATTTATCCGAAGAACAATACAATTGAAGTAGAACTTGGTAAGTACTGACTATTTAAGAGGTTATTAAGTAAAACAAAGCTCCTGGTCTTTGTGAAATAACCTGTGAACAGTTTCATGGACTTCAGCAAGACTGGGAGATTAACATGTGGATTGAGGATATCTGGAAGACAGATGAGAGATGATAGAACATGATTCCCACAAGTAGTTTGTAGGGGGAAATAACGATGTGCCTAAGATTGGAGTATTTTGACCAGCAGTGTTGTGCGGGATGAATTAATTTATCTGTTTATTTATTTATTTATTTATTTATTGTTATTGTCATCTGTCCTTTCTACCACTTCTCAGTGTCCCTATCTTGAAATATTGCCCCCCTGTTACATGGGGACTAGGTGAGACACTTTACAGGAATTTAAGGAAATTGGTTGGTTTGTTTGTTTTAAAAAGGCATAGCCGTTCAAAAGTAATATTCTCTGTCCAGTACCTTTAATGGGTTACTGGAAGAAAAAAAATAAATCTTTGCTCCTATTAGATGTCTGGCTGTAGTACAGAATATTTAAACACCTGCATGAATGTGGAAACAGCTGTATGATTTTTGAATGAGAAATGGCAGGAGAAGGTTGTGCAGAAACTTAACAGTAAATTTATGAATGCATGAAAATGGAGAGCATGGAACATGCATTTGAGGGTTTTTTTTCCTTTTGAAGAACTGTGCAACACACTAAACCACATCTTTAGAAAAATTCATTATCATGGTGGAAGGACAGGAGGAAAGAGATTGGGGAGCATCTCTGATTTCTGTGCAAACTCTTGTTCAAGTAACTGCTTTGCACGTAAGGTAAAGGTTTATTCCATACTTTTGTTAGAGATTATTCCTTGGTAGAAGCATCTAGATCTGATGTGGTTCTAGGAAGTGAAACACTAAGATCTTTACATACGTGAACTGAGACAGCCCACCTTCTCCTATCAAATCATAACTTCCATGGGTAAAATACAGAAGGAAAGGAATCCAAGAAAGCTGCTTACCTTCCTGTATGTGGAACTCTCTGAGGTACATTGGAAACAAATATGTTTTGCAACTTGATTTGTGTAATACTGAGGCATTCTGTAAGATCTGGACTCTTGGTGGTGGCAAAGGACCTGAGTGACAGGTGAGCTTGCTCTGGGAGTAGAATGTGACAATATTCAGAAACCATCCCAGTGGACAGTGCTGGCCAAAAGACTCTGATGTGGAGTAAAGATATGCATGGTCCCTAAGAATGGGGTTCAGCTCCAGCATGTAATTGTCTGCACGTGGGTATCTGCATATGATCTAGCGTCCTTACCCCGTGCCATTATCAACGGGGGCTCAACTCAGTTGCCTACACATGGAGTGCTGTTTTGAGCAGTCTGGCTACTCTAGCAGTGCAGATTTCTTTAAGATCTGGAGTCCTGTCTGACAACTCCATATAGATACCTTGGATGTTGCCACAGTGTGTACATGCAACTGATTTGAGCCCTGGAGATCTTTCAGTGGAATTGGGAGAGCCATTCAGTTAAGGTATCTACTTCAGTGCGTGGACTTCAGCAGAGCTGAACTGTGTTACTAGCTTAGACATCTAGCTTACATGTAGATGTGAACATTTAGACACCTGCATTTAGGGTGGAATTTATATCCAGGTCGTAGGCACCCAAACTTGGATTACAAATTGGATGAGTTTTAGGCCTCTGGTTTTCTTAAGGTATTTATTTTTTTATATCCCTCCTGTTCCCGACTGTTCCTTCATCACTTGATCCTGCTTCTGTTACAAGACCTTCAGTTCCTATGTTTAAATGTTTTTTTTGTAGGCTCTCATGTAGTTATGGAATGTAATATATCAAGTGGCATAAATGGCTTAATTCCATTCTGGCAAGTTAATGATGAGGATGTTGATATCTTTGATAAAACCTACAGGGAACAGTTTTATGAGTAAGTATCCTTATACATTGAATTATAAGTGCATTTGCAAAGCTGACCTCCAGTCAAATGTCAGTAGTCATTGAAAGACTGATTAGAAGTCTGCATCAAACACAGTATATTCTTTTTGCTTGGTTTTTAAAAAATGACATTGACATTTAATTATAAATACTGATGTATTTGATACAAATGTAATGAAGCAATCATATGTAGATTTTTATAATCCTGTTGTGAAATATAATTTTGTAATATAATTAATATAATACTTGCTTATGCATTTGTTTTTAGGTGATTTTTTTTTGATAATAGATTAAAGCCCTTTATCCTTAATATGGAAAGGATAGATTGTTCCAAAACAAAAAAAATCACCAAACCTAGTTTTATTTGTGAAGTTGGTTCTTTTCTGAGTACAGACACAGTTGCTAATCCTCAAGAACACAAAGCAGAAGCTCCTGTTGCGGGACATTTAGGTTTGGATTTTTTATGTTCAGGAAAATAAAATTAAGCTGGTAAAAGCAGCAATTCTTTAGGGAGAGCAGGACTTTTCACTCAGTAACTGGTCTATGCTGTAACAAAATGTGGATGTACTCTTTTCCTTCTCATTGTATCAATCACTGCTGTTAAACATAACCCTTAAAATCTAGTGCGAAGAAGAAAAAAAATCTCAGCTGACTAGTTCACATTCATGCAGAAGCATTGTCTTCTCCACCAAGTGCTGTCACCAGTGCAGATTATGGCCAGAGAGTTAGGCAGCAGACTGCTTTTAAAATTACCTACTTCATTCGTCTGTATCTGGCCTCTACTTTGTCCTCAGGTTCTTTAAGGGGGAATTACTACTTTCGTTATAGATCTGTATACTTCTTGTTTGTCTATAAATGCCAAGGCCCCAGCTTATGGTCTCTAAGGCACATCTAAGTCCATTATTCTTCAGGACATGAAATTTCTTATCTTCACCAGTGTAGCTGTGTGTAACTGTTTATAGTGGTAGTATCTTCAGCTTCTTCTGAAACCTTATTCTGCTCTTAAACACATCTTCCTGGAAAGCATTTAATATATTTAAGTTAAAGCACTTCTCTCTTAAGATTTGTGGCTTGCTTGGAAGTGATCTCCATTTCTAATCACTACCCTGCTAGATAATTTTCCCATGGCAGAGATGGAGATGTGCAAAATACATCCTGGACAAGTTCAAAGCAAGTTATCCAATATCAGAAAAATTAATTGCAATATTAATGTTTTATTCCATAAAATAGTAGCACTTCCTCAGCAGTTAAATTTGTGAAGCATTCTCTGTAGCAACCTACACTGTAGCCATGGCCAACAAAATAGACTTGAGACTTACACCTAGGAGGTAGCTCCTGTGCTGGGATGAAAGTTAAAACTGACTCGAACAAATCCAAACGTGTTGCAAAATGATGACGTTTGTATTGGCATCCCATGACAGAATTTGCTGGCAATTATTTATGTAATAGAAACTGTTTCTTCACGGTGTCCTGCAAAATGAGTTCTCTTCCTTGAGTACATCAGGTAGTAATATTACTTTGATATGTAGAGTAGAATGCCAGTTTGTATGTACCTTCCCGGCCTCTCTCACCTTATTCTTGTTAATCTATCTTAGAGCAGGATGGTTTTAACAGGATATCATACTGAATCTCCAAGCTTTTTGTGGCAATGGCTGTCAGACATAAAGGTATTATTGCCATGTTTGTTGTCATTTCACACAAGGGTGAATTTTGTTCATCACAATTTTCCAAGGTGGTTGTCACCATTGACTGTGAGCAATGTGGGCTTTGGGAGTCTCTTAAAGTGCTTAGAAAGGTCTCTGCTTCATCATCTGTGTAAAAAATCCTAGAAGGTGATTTATCTCTTGTCACTTTTATTACTAGGTATTACTGGTTTATATAGTCTTTCATTCACAGAATCATTCAGGTTGGAAGGGACCTGTTGAGATTGTCTAGTCCAACTCCCTTGCCTGGGCAGGGCCAGACAGAACAGGGTGCTCAGGGACATGTCCAGTTGATTTTGAATATCTCCACAGGTGGAGAGTTCACAACTCTGGGAAACCTGTTCCCGTGCTTGACTATCCTGATAGTAAAAAAGTGTTCAGATGGAATTTGATATGGAAAAGTGTTTCAATTTATGCTCATTGCCTCTTGTCCTGTCAGTGGGCACTACTGAAAGGAGCCTGGCTCCCTCTTATCCACTCCTCCCTCCCACTGAGTATTTACGCACATTGATGAGATCCACCCCCTGCCCATGAGCCTTCTCTTTTCTAGGCTGAGCAGTCCCTGCTCTCTCATATGACTGATACTCCAATTTCTTAACATTTGCACTTCCCTGCACAGGACTTGCTCCATCAAATCCATACATCTTATACTGGGGAGCCCAGAACTGGCCTCACTGCTCCACGTGTGACCTCTCCAATGAGGAACAGAGGGGAAGGATCGTTTCCCTTAACCTGCTGGCAGTGTTTTTCTTAGTGCAGTCCAGGATGCCTGGGGTCTGGTTATCCCTCCTCAGATGCAGGATTTGCATTTTACTTTGAACTTCGTGAGGTGTTCTGTCAGCCCATTTCTTCAGCCTCAAGGTTCCTCAAGATGGCAGCTCTTGTATCAGCATCCCTTTGAGTTTTGTATCACCTGCAAAACTGCTAGTGGTGCACTCTGTCCAACTTAGCAAAAAAAAAACCAAAACAAAACCCCCAGAACCCCAAACCAACCAAGAACCCAAGATCTTCTCTGTTCATGAAGCTGTTTGTTAAAGAAATCTGTTTACTGTGCTTCACTGGCTTCTGAGGTTTATAAAGTTAAAAAAATGAATGTTCTTGTATTAATGGATAGATGAATCTGTCCCATATTAAGTACAGATACTTAGTTTCCATGCAGATGTTTCTTTTTTACCCCTTTTTAATGACAGAGAGGGGTTGCCTCATGGACTTGCAGTATCTGGAACAAAATTTAACATTTCAAAAGTGAAAACAAAGGATTATGCTCACAAATTTTTCTGTCACTTCATATATGGTTCTCAGCAATTTACAGCCTACATCAAATTGGAACGCCCAGGTAAGAGATCTCTTCTTAATAAAATGGTGACCAGTATACTTACTTCTCAGTTGGTTTGACAACACCCTACTTAGAGCTAAAGCTGTGTGATAAAGGGGGCAGTGCAGCTCAGTACCTTTTGTGAATTTTTTGCCATATTCTTAGCAAAATAAAAGAAAATACCACTTTGATTTGCTTTATCCTCTCACATTCAGTACTTTAGAAAACAATAATGAAAGACTCCAATTTATTTGAAGCAAGTAGGAGACTTTGGTGGAATACTTTGCTTCATTTGACATACTTGTACCTAAAGAAGCATGTGGATCAGAGGATATTGTGTGTCTAGAAGAGCAGTGGAAACGGTCACTTCTTTAAAAGAGCTGGGTAGAAGACATAGCTTAGTATGGAACAGACTGTCAAAAGAGCATGAGTGTGTATGTGGACCTGGTTGTTCTATTCTACAGTAACAAATAATGGGGTGAGATTGCTAGGAGAAAGAAAAAGAATCTGTATGGTAGGAAAAAAAAATGTAACAATGGTAGTAATAAAGAAATGAAATAGATTGCTTGGAAACGTTATGGACTTTTCGTTACTGACTAGTTGGTCTGGGGAGAATAGCGTGGTCAGAAAAACACCTTCCCACCTCTGACTTCCTTGCTTTCTGACAGATAAAATTTTGTACAAGAATTCTCACTCTACTGCTGTGCTGGGATATAAATCAGTATTTTATTTTGGTGTTTATTTTGGTGTTTGGTGAAAAGTAGCCTCATTCGTCACATTGTTAAGGTATTTTTTCTCTGAAAGATAAAAGTAGGCTTGTCAAATAACAGTATTTGCAGAAAGCACACGTGAAAAAGATTCACCTATTCATTCATTCCTTCTTTTTTTTTTTTAAATATTTTAAAGACTAAACAGTTTTGCCCATTTCTTGTCTTCCCTGATTCTAGTTTATAACTGTACTTCGTTTATTTGTTTTCTTTTATTCCACTCTACTGCAGCGCGAAACATTCAGGGTTACTTAATTGGAGGAGGAGTTTCCTTGGTATTTTTAGTATGTTTTACTCTCTTTATCTACAAGATCTTCAAAATTGATATTGTGCTTTGGTATCGGGACTCCTGCCATCCTTTCCTGGGTAAAAAAGGTATGTTTGTGTAACAATGCTGATTGTTGTATTGAGCTTCCATCTTCCTTTGCATAGCAGTGAGTTAACTTCATGGAGTGTGATTGGTCTTCCTTGGAAATTTTGAAAGGATAATATGTTTTTAAGATGTTTAGAATTAGTTCAGATAACAAAAGCACGATAAACAATGATTCGAGTGGGGCAAAAAGCCCCAGAGTTTAGAGATTTTTGTTTGTCCGTTTGTTTGCTTGCTTGCTTTCGTATCTTTAGAATTCATTTTTATTTGTCCTATTGCTCATTCCTTAGTTTCAGATGAGAAGATCTATGATGCTTATGTTCTGTATCCAAAGAACAGAGAGAACTGCTTGTACTCATCGGATATTTTTGCTCTGAAAATACTTCCAGAGGTCTTAGAAAGACAGTGTGGTTATAACCTCTTCATATTTGGGAGGGATGATTTACCAGGAGAAGGTAAGCTATCTGAAGACAAACTGGACTTGAGTTTTCCTGTTGACCTGCAAATACAATTGAGAAACAGGCAATCAGGTGGGATTCTAAATATCTCTCACCATCAGATGAACTATGATTCTCTTACTCACTTTGATGGAGAATGAGAGATGCAGCACCAGGTGCTTCCACAACCTCTCTTTATCTCAGCCTAGACATCTAGAGATGGAACAATGCTGAGGGGAAGAGGAGTTGAAATTTTGATTGTGAATGATGACTAATGGCAGGAAACATGGAAAAGTAGGTCTCATGAGCAGTGTGAAAAAAGCCTATTGCTTTGAGGTGCCATTTAAAAGGATGATGTCTATTGTTTCATTTTTATTTGCTCTAAGATTTGCTGTCAAACGAGCAGGATGCAATAAAGGATATAATGGATGCTTAGACAGTGCAGATGGAAAAAACCAAAACTACACCAAGTTACCAGGAACGATCAGCTCTATCAAAGACTATTTGTCCCTTGTAAAAGTTCTTAGAAAGCCTTCCCTTCCTTACAAGACTTAAAAATCCTTGTGGATTAAAAATCCTCATTGTGTATGTGTGCATCAAATTTAGTATCCGAGACTAAAAATTACAAAGCCTATCCCACTGTTTGCTTCCGTGAGGTGAAATGATTAAAGGCTTCTGAATCCTTCGGGTCTTATGACTTTAAAAAGATAATACTGAGACTGAATAAATTTGAAGAGTAGGCCAAAACCAGAAGTTTTTATTTAAAAAACAATTGTGTATGAACCTACTTACATGAGGTGGCCCGTGGATACTCTTTTTTTTTTTTTTTTTTTTTTTTTTTTTTTTTAAATATTTGAAGGATTTTGGTAGTGGTTTGAGGAGGAAGGGTTCCCTGAGAAGTAGAATTTAAAGTGCTGCTTAATTTTTCCAGCTTGAAAAAATGCAATAATCTGTTCTCAGGGTTGAGCCATATGGCTTTTGTGTGGTATTTACCGTATTTTACTGTTTGAGACTTAATTGACTGGCATGACATTGAAGGGAGGATTCTTTTCTTTCTCTTCTACTTACATCTAACAAAAGCAGATGAGCATATCAGAACAGGCTGTTTAAGGTAAAAGGTCCTGTGGTTCTGGAACTTGGTTTTTTGCATTTGTACCTATGATGGCAATAAAATGACATTAGCAAGATACGTAGTAGATAGTTGGCAGCTCTCCTTTGTTTATGCAAAACAGGAAAATAGACATGCAGTCTAATGGGGTCACATTGTTGCATTGGCCAAATCTCTAGGGTTGGCTAACCCAAGGTAACTGCTTGCATGCTCGTATCCTGTCCCTATTTGTGATGTAAAGTGTGTTGTCTTAAATATCAAACAATGAATGAGCCAGCTGCAAAATGTTGGTAACATAACGTAGAAACATACAATCTTATTTTTGCACAACCTTTTTTTTTTTTTTTTTTTTTTACAGCTGTGATCAGTGTTGCTGATGAAAAAATCCGTCAAAGTAGAAGAGTGATAATTGTTTTAGTACCAGAGCCCTCCTGTTATAGCATTCTAGAAGATGTGTCTGAAAAGCAGCTAGCCATGTATAATGCTCTTATCCAAGATGGCATTAAAGTAATTCTCATTGAACTTGAAAAAATACAAGATTATGCAATCATGCCGGAATCCATCAAATATATTAAGCAAAAGCATGGAGCTATCCGATGGAAAGGGGACTTCTCAGAAAGGTCTCACTCAGCAGGTACCAGATTCTGGAAGAAAGTGCGCTACCACATGCCATCCAGAAAAAGTGAATCTTTGTCAGGATTGCATTTGTTACCAAAAGACTTGAATTCACCTTAAATAACAAAAGGGAAATGACGCTTAATGACCGATTCAGTTCACATAGTTGGTGATGGACTGACTGAAAGTCACACTCATCTGTTTTGTGCAATCTTATCCAGATTTTCTTAAGTGAAGGTACTACAGCTTGGTATCTACAGATGTGAATCTTTTTTTCTTCTGGCTGGATCAACAGAACAACTTGAAATATCATCAGTAGCACATGTAGGAAGCACACGAGTACTTTTCCAAGAATTGCACTGTGATTTGGTGGAATTCTCATAGTGTTGAAAATAGAAGGCAAAGAAACTATCAAAAAATCCCCAGAAAACTTGTTTTTTTACAAGTCTGGATATGAAGAGAATTATATTAATTATAATCATGATATTATGAAATGGGCATGGTTGATGCCAGTAAATATTTGTTTCATTTTTTTTAATGACACAAAACTTTTCTTTGTTGCAAGTTTGTTATTTGCCTTGTTCGGTTTACTGAAAGATAAATTCCCCTGTGGTACTGCCTCAGTGTGCTATCATCCAAGAGAAAAGGTAAGAGACAATCCCAGCCCCAACAAAGTGCTGTTGAACCTGAAAAAGCATACTCTTCTCTGGTCTTTTTTACATTTTAAAGAACGGTGCCATTTTTAGTCACTTGTCGCATACAGACATCGGAAAAATACCTTTGTAATGCTTTTTTGAGTCAAAAAATTAATCTCCACTGGACTTTTTTTTTTTCCAATTTAGTGGCTTAATGTATTTTTTTACCCAAGTGGAACAATTGGCTAATGACACAAGAGCCTCTCATGGGGCTACAGGATGATTGACTTTGTCTGCCTTACCTTAAAGACCACATCAATGGGCTTCAGGGCTCCTATTTCTTGTGGGTTGCTGGTGCTGAAGGAGAGCAGATCTTTCCTCCTGTTCCTGGCCAGAGGGCTGGCTCTAGCATTTGTCAACTCTGAAAGCTGAAGCCGGCTGAACAGACTAATGTGGCAGAAATTGTCCTTTTCCTTGGGTTAATGTTCTCCCAGATTAGTGTGTTCCTGGCTCCCAAAGGGTTCGGAGTGCAGTCAGAGAAGAAGTGTGATGAGACCATGCTTTTCAGCTCCAGATATTCTTACAAAACAGAGCTAAAATAGCATTGCTGCTCAAGTACTCCTTGAAGTGAGAGAGAGAGAGAGAGAGAGAGAGAGAGAGAGAGAGAGAGAGAGAGAGAGAGAAAGAGAGAGAGAGAGAAATGCCCTGTGTTACCCCCTGCAGCTGCTTGCTTTTGTCCTTTCTCTCTGCCCTGATGATGTAAAGAATCAGTGGTGACTGTGTACTGGAGGCTGCAGTCACAGTTTTCCAAACAGCTGTTTGGGAAATGAAGTTGTTAAAACTCAGTGTGTATGTTGAATCCTTTATCTTCCATTTTAAAGGTTTTTTACAGTATTACGTATGCCACAGCTGTTAACTCTGAAGTCATGTTTGACTTGTGTGTAGGCAGTGACATAGTTTGCAATGTTCAGTTCTTTTTTCAGGGCAGGGAATTGACTTGATTGATTAAAAAAATTAATTATCAGACCTCTTTCATGCTATGTTTATAGCTATGAATTTTATAGAAACAGGAGATGAAAGCCGAACTGCCTATGCTTTTCAGTCTGTCCTTGAAAGTTACATTTTTAAGTGATGAAATCTTAGTGTATATGGAAGCCTCAGAATTTGACTGTTACTGCCTCTGACTGCTGCTTGCAACTCTGAATTCCTGTCTGTGTCCCTTGCAGCACTTTTTGCTCTCCTCCCATTTAAACTCCAACCTGTCTTTTCCCATGCTGTTCCCTTATCTTGAAACAAGCAACTTACTGTTATATCGAACTCCATCACTTTCCAAACTCTCCTTGAAGGTTGTTGCTAATACAGTATCAGGCAGAAATTTTTCCTTTGGTATCTCCACTTGTTCATCTGAAAAAAATCCATGTTCTGCATCCTTCAGCAGTCATCTATTCATTTGGATACTGCAGTATTGGCTTTTTCTTCTTTCACAGCTCAAGCATTTTTCTTATGCCTCCATCCTCAACCAAACAAAACTGATCCTTGTGTTCTGCCTGTTAAGTGACAAAACCAGTGGAAATGGATTCCTCTCCCACCTAAATTGCTTTGCTTGCCTCAGTGTATGCTGGAGACTTGAAACTCTGACTCTACAGACAGTACCTTCTGAGCTTTGCGTTGTGTATGTGTTTGGCCAGAACAGAATAAAAATCTCTTCATTTCAGGATAGGAGGGGAAAAAAGTGCGTTTGAAACATCAGACTATTTCAAACTGTCATGGTACTGAAGTGCCATGTCTGTATAGACCAGTGCAAAGGCTTATAGTCTCTTCTCATTCTTGTTTTAGTCATGAGAGAAGTGTCAAGGGAGAATCAGTCCTAGTCATGAAGTACCACATTCACTTAGCTGTTGCACACAGTCTGCTTTCAAATATTCTGTGTGTTCAGTGGCAGCCTGTTGTAGGGTAAAAGAGCCTTAAGGTCCATCTGAAGTTACTGAGAACCATCTGAGCAAGGCTGATTGTTATGGTTCACATCAATAGAAGAATTATACAGGACTGAAGCCATATGGTTTGGTCACAGAACTCTTCTGTAAGAAGATCCCTGTATCAAATGTGAAGACCAGACACTGGCAGTATGGTATTCGTGCTCTGAGGACTAGGGTGTAATACTGACATTGTGCTTCCACTTTGACAGCTCACGGTATGCAGTCCAGCCAATAGAGTTCCAGCAACCTCAGGCCTCCTGAATTACTTCTGCTGACTGGAATAGATTGAATGGAAAACTGCTACTTGTTATCCCTACCTTTAGGGATAGGAAAGTTATTTTACTGAGCCAAAATACTGGTTTTTAAAAAGTATTTGTTCCTTTTGATATACTTGCACAAATGATGCTAAAGTTTTCATGTGTGTTATGTAAAGGCACTTTGAAGAAAGGTGCATTTTTAAATTCAATAAAGGCACTACAAAGTTTTTCATACGGCAGTGTTGTTTTTTTCCCCCTCTCATTCCTCCACTGAAGCATGCTGAGAAAAACAGCAAGCAGCAGTTGGGACTCAAAGTGTCCTAACAAGACTGCTGCAGTAATCTTCATTCAGGCTGCTGAACCATTGGCTTTATCTGGTCGTGGCACAACATTAGCACTAACCACCTTGCCCTGTCTGGGCAAACAGGAGCTGTGAGCTTGGTTCTGTTATGTCCCGTGCTCTCCTTGCAGCAAGGTGAAGCTGGAGCAGCTCCAAGGTGCTGTGTCGCTCTCTGGGACCAGCATGGTTCCCAGCAGTGTCCCAGTGAGCAGTCTTCTGCTGCAGCTCCTCCAGAGCTGGGGGGAAATGCAGGAGACCTCAAATGGAGGAAATGTGTGAGAGGCACCCTTCTCTGCTTGACTCCTGGGGCAAGTGCTGACTCATCTGCTCGAGGAAAGCCACAGCCTTTGCAGTGGGGCTGTAGGGACTGGTCTGGCGTAAGACTGCACGTTGATTTCTTAGGGGCTAATGTGCTTACCATAGGGTGTAAAGCATCATTTCCAGTCCTAATAAGATAAAATGGTCTATTCTTTTTGTGCTCTGTTTTGAACTCCTTGAAAGCTGTTACTGGATACCTTCTTCTAGTACAAGTAATGCCAGCTCTGTTTACTTGCTCATTTAGTACTGGACTTGTTTTTTCATGCAAGATAGATAAGATAAGAAAGCCATTAGATAAGTTCTTCTGAAATGAATTTTTATATACCACCTCACAGTGGGGAGGTTGGGGTTTTTTTTGAGTCCAGGAACTTCTTTTAACTTCTGTCTAACCAGCGGCAGTAAGTAATTCTATGTTTGCATTGTCGTGTGAAATCTCCCAAATGAAGTGTTTTCAAGACCTCTATTGATAATGATTTTGCTTCTTTTCAGACCTAATCTGTATTATACATCTGTCTAACCCAGGCAAGGGTTCAGGCTGTAAATTAATGTGTGTTTGAAGGTCCTGTGCATTTGTTGCTTCACCTTATGTAAGAATCACTTCCATGCTGGCAGCAGCACGGCATAAATTCCTTTTAAACAGGAGCTGGTAGATGACTTGCTGTTCATTCCCCACCTCTTCCAAGATGCAGCACCTTTGAATAAGTCTGCCTACTTAGAGATTAAAAGATTGGGGTGGGAGGAATCAAGTCAAAGAAAACCACTGTTCCCTGGTAATTGCACTCAGCATGGTATACTGCAAGAGCTGAAGCCAGCCTGACCAGCAAATTTCCTGCCTGGACTAAAGGAACACTAGGAAAGTGGCCAGTGCTGTGACAAAGCCCTCCCATGTGAGCTTTTCAAGTCTTACACATTAGCTTAGTCCCATCCTCCTCAAAACCATTGCAAGCAAAATGGTTGCAATCCTTACTTTCCATTCAGTAAGGAGAATAAAGAAGATCTCCATGTGAGGTGAGTAAAGCTAATGTAATTCATGGATGTCTTCTGGGTAATGAACTCAAAGGGAAGCAAATTAACCAAACCCAAGCCTCTGGATGAAGCAAGAGACAGAAAGTGGGTTGGGGAAAAAAAAAGAAAGCCAGTGACTTCAGGAGGACACTAAAGCAGACATCCAGAGAATCAGTCTAATTTCTGCACATAAAATGAACTCAGGAATAAGATTTTAATGGAAGGTTATGATGCTTATGATGTGAAATTTGCAAGTTTTCTTTATTATTGTTTTGTGTGTGTTCTGTGTTTGGATGTTTGTCTTGCAAGAGCTTTAAAGAGACTGTTCAGCACCTACACACTTTTTTCTGTAGTTTTGTGCTTGCTCTTTTTTTGAAATTCTGGTTTCATTTTGTTCTAATGAAATGGAAACTTCCCGTTTCTAAAAATATGGAGATGATTTTAACAAGGCATTTTATAAGTCTTGTCTAGTATTTGCAGAGAACAGATGGTCTCTTCTTACTGGTGTTTTATAAATATCAGGGCCCCTAGGGCGGAAATAAACCTTAACTGCCCTCCTTAGGGCCCAAGAGTCCCACTTATCCCTGTGTTGTGTTTTTCAGCCTAGCTGGAACTAAAGCACTATGTAGTCACTTGCTCAACCCCCCTCTCTGTCCCCCCAACCCCACTGAAATTGGGAGGAGAATCGAAAGTAAAACTTGTAGTTTGAGGTAAGAACAATTTAATAATTGAAAACAAAGTAAAATACATTAATAATGGTAAATAATAATAATAATAAAGGAAAGAGGAAAAAAGCCAAACATCAACCCCTACCCCCCTTCTGGGTAACTTCCACACTTTCTTTATGTACTTGGCATGATGTTCTATGGTATGCAATATCCCTTTGGCCAGTTGGGGTCATCTGTCCTGGCTCAACTCCCTCCCAGTTTTCTTTTGTTAGCAAAACCCAAAACATCACTGTGTTTTGTACTGACATACTCTCATTCTGAATCAGAACTACACCACTGTACCAGCTACTGAGAAGAAATAGCTCTATCCCAGCAGAAACTAAGACACCCTGCTTCCTTCCTGGGGCCACTGGGATGGACCTGCCAGCCCTTGTGGTGTCCTGACAGACAGTGAAGTGTCTATCAGACAAATTTTAGCTTGACTTGGTGCAGAAGTAATGAGAAATGCCTGTGATGAGAAGGAGCTATCCAGAGCATATCCCTGTGAGAAGGTGTTATGGTTTGTTCTTGCAGGTGAAGACTAGGAAACCTGAGCAAGTATCACACAGAGGAGATGTCTCTTTCCCTCTCATTTTGTTACCAGATGCAAGAAAACAAAACAAACCGACCAAAATAAAACCCCAACCCAAAAAACCCAACAAAAGCAATTCTTCACAAAACTGAAATGGATATTGTGGTAGAAATTAAAGAATAGTATTTCAGTTCCCAATCACTGATGGGGCCTTCCGTTCTGATTTTGATGAGGTTAATTTTGCTGTGACTGGCATCTTGTCAGGGATGAGCATCTCTTAAAACCTAAAGAATTATGCTAACTCCATAGTCAGAGGTGTTTGAGCTAAGTTATAGTTCCAGCAAAGCTTTTTAAATGAAAGGTGATTATTTTTTTTCTTGGTAAGTTCTCTATTGTTCTCCTGCTTTTTGTAGAAAGCCAAGAAGAGATGGTGACTGTGCTATGAGCATTTAATTGCATACAGGAGGTTTGTGTCCCATTTTGTGAGTATGCATCTTCCTGGAGATGCCTTGGGAGCTGGAACTCTCTTAACCTCCAGTCTGTCATTTGATAGACATACATGGTAATCTTCAAATGAGTGCTATGGATGACTACCAGACTTATCCAAAACACCTCCCAATCATCAGCAGCCTTGAGAGAATAACCCTGATATGAAGAACATTGCTCTACTGATGCAGAGGACCCTAGGCTCTGACTGACAGACCAGTGGGGACAAGTAACCTGACTGGCTTGCCCTTGCCCCCTCCCAGCTCGAATCTCACACCAGCTCACACAGTTTGCACACTGCCTCCAGTGCAGTGCAAAGGGGAGTGCTGTGCTCCTCCACCTGCCTGCTCTGCTCAGTGGTTTTACTGCAGGATTCAGTTTTTCAGTGGATATGAGTGGTTTGTCCCAAGTTATACCTGATTGTGTTTTGATCCTTTTGTCTGAAGTTTCTTACATGATTAAAAAAACAATAAATAGTGAAGCCAGACAAATGAGAGAGGGGAGGACAGCAGCAGCGGTAATTACTTTTTTTTTATAAGATTGCTTGTTTTGTGTAGGTACATCAGACAGCAGAGAATTTGCTTTTGAATGCAATACTACTTCCCTAACATGGTGTACTGGTTTCATTAGAAGTTAATGATAAAATAGTATTTAGGAAAAGGATGAAATAATATAAATGTGACATACCAAAATGTTTACTCAATGGCTTGGTTTTTTTTTCATTACATGACAAGCTGTAAAAAAATATGTTTAAATGTCTTCATCATCATCATGGCTAGGCTTCGCGAACGGAGATTTGGGAAGGACTCTACCCACACCTGCTACAAGCACGCTGGTGGCTTAAAAAGGCCAGTGCGAGATAGACAAGTCTGGTTGCATTATTAGAATAAGAAACCCTTAATAAAAATACACAACTGAGCTTTATGCAGTGCAACACAAGTAACAGATGCAGGTCACTGTGTCCTCAGCTTTGTAGTTTCAGCTTCAAAAGCGAGCTTTCAATATACAAAAATTAGTTTGTGGACATTCCTGTATTGCCTCCTTTAACTCACTACACTTCCTGATTCAGGGGATACTGTTCATCATGTAGAGCAGACCTTTTTTTCATGGCTAGGCTTCGCGAATGAAGATTTGGGAAGGGCTCTACCCACGTTTGTTGCAAGCGCGCTGGTGGCTAAAAAGGCCAATATGAGACAGGCATGTCCAGTTGCAAAAGGCACAACAGAAAGACTCCTTAGGTGGTATATTCTGCAAGGCACGAATCTTTCTGTGTTGTCTTTTCTCCTCAAGGGTGATCCTGCGTGCTTTCTCAAAAGCATCAGCAGCGTTATAGACAGTGTGTCTCCAGACCTCCCGATTCGAGGCCAGAGTAGACCAGTTATGTTGATCAATATGGCCAAGGCTGAGATGTTGTTTCAGGGAGTCCTTGTATATTCTCTTTGGAGCTCCTCTCTTGCCGCAACCGGTGGCAAGTTTCCCATAAGGCAAGATCTTAGGGAGGCGGTGGTCCTTCATCCTTGAGACGTGCCCTGCCCATCGCAGCTGTGTTCTCAGCAACATGGCCTCAATACTTGTGACTGCTGCCTGTTCTAGAACAGATGTATTGGTCACATAATCTGACCAGTGGATGTTTAGGATTGTACGGAGGCAGCGTTGATGGAAGTGTTCTAGGAGACGCAGGTGGTGGCGGTAGATGACCCATGATTCAGATCCATATAAGAGAGTAGACAGCACTATGGCTCTGTAAACACAGATCTTTGTACTTTTCTTCAAGTGTTTATTCCATCATCCCCATATCACCATTGGCCAATCAGAGCTCAAAGCAGTCCAGCAGTTTAATTACCTAGGTAGCCTCATCTCCTCGGATGGTAAGATTGACGGAGAGATAGACAACAGGTTAGCAAAGGCATACAGTGCCTTCGAAAGGCTTCATAAAAGAGTTTAAATTTCTTAGTACTTAAAAATGCTGCTGGCTTCTATTATAATGGTTTTTGTAATGATCAAGTGATAACAACACTGACAACACTGAATACTATGTGTCCTAATCAGTAGTGTTTCAGAGAGGAGAAAGAATATTTGTCCATTCTCATTACTCTGACTGCCTCTACTGAATTTATAATTATGAGATTTATTTTATATTTAGACATAAGGGGAAATGAATAGTCATATGATCTTTTTTATAACAGTAGTGTAGCTGAAATAATTTAAATTATTTAAATGCATTGTGATTAGATTGAAACAATAACCACTTTCTTTTCAGCAGAAAAAAGTAAACGTGTTGAAAGCTCTTTGGCTTTCCTCGGAAGAGAATCCAATCTGCAACCAGGAGGGAGTTATGAACACACTCTGCCTAGGTCTTCAGCAGAGCCCCAGGGTCCCAGCAGAGCAGAGCCCAGCAGAGCCCATCCAGGTGACAAATGGTCAGTGCTGAAATGTTATAAGAAGTTCCAGTGCAAACCCTTGATTAACATTGAGTTAAAGTTGCCAGCCCCCATTTCCCACTGACCCCAAAGGAATAAACAGCAAAGACCCATTCTGTCAGATGCTGGTGCTTCTTTTTTCAGTCCCTCTTTCCAGATTAAATTATTGCTTTATTTACCCAGGAGCCCTCGATGTTGTTCATTCCCTGAACAATCTCTGTTCTGCCTAGGCTACCAGTGTAAATATAAATATTGTTACAGTTCCAGTGTTATGGATTTTTTCCAACAAACCACTGCTATGACTACAAACTTTGAACAATTCATAACAATTCAAAACAGCTGTTTTCAAAAGTCTTCCTTTAATGTTAGAGAAATGTTTTCAGTTGCATTATTTACATGGATCTGAAAAAAACAACAGGGAGTTACAGAAGCCTGGAAGCTGTATCAGTACCATGCTGGTCTTAAAACCAGATGATTAATCAAACAGTATAGGATGCTCGTAATGGTGCTTGCTTGTTTCTGGCTTAAAAAGAAAATAATGGAAAGGTGGTAGCTGGATTGAGATAATGAACTGATGAGGTACTAACCAGCCAAAAGCGTACTTTTTATTTTTTTCCTTTTTTATTAACAGAATAATTTGAATATTTTTCTACTACATAAGGTAGGTATTTCACAAGAAAGCTTTATTTAATCTGAAAAAATATTATTCAGGTGTTTCTAGTCACAACAATGCTTCCGCCTCTTCTTTCCTCGTCTGTGATAATTTTGTTAGATCTCTTAGGGATTTTTTGGGTCAATACTACATTCAAACAAAGCAGCTCAAAGAAGAGGAGAAGACTTGCAGGAGATGATCTCATAAAGAATTTTGTTTGGTTATTTCCATGTAATCTTTTTATCATCTAAACTGTAAGCCCCTGCTCTGTCCTCCAGTTTTTAGAGGCCTTCATCTCTGACCCCCTAGGCACAATTTTCTGACAGTTTTATATGTATTTGATTATAAATGCATTTTTTTCCTTGTCTGTGACCAAAGCTTGGCTGTGGATACCTGTGCAATGTGTATATATGGCACCTAGAAAGCCTGAGCTTGGGAAACACAGGATAGGAAGGGGCTTTCTCTGCCCTTTGGCTAGTTCATTACCATCTCAGGTGTCAGTTATATTGTTCTCTCTGTGACTTATCATGCTTAATCCTAACAAAGTAGTTCATTGGTATCTACTGGATGTATTGTTTATAGGCAGTAGCTGTACTCTGTCTTCAATTTAACCTAGACAAGCCAAATTAACTTAAACCTTTCCTGAAAAGTAAGCATCTCATTTTCCCTAGTATACCCCTAGTATATAGTAGTTATGTGAAATCTCTTTGAATTTGTTAATATATTGACAGGACAGTACACAACATTCAGCTGAAGGTGGGCCAGTACCCTGATCAGTGGTGTCAGAGTCCTAAACAGATATGTGTCCATGCAGAAGTTAGTGACTCAAGTGAGAGCTGATGCAATTAGGTGCAGGCCTGAGCTCTGCTGCATGCACCACGTGGCTGCAGGTACACCTGGAGCCAGCTCACCTGAATGGAAAAGCCTTTAGGCAGCTCCCACTGCTCTAAACTCTTCAGTGCCTGCAAAATTTGCCACAGATGGGATTTGCATGGTGTGGCATGCCCTGACTAGAGATCTGGCTGATGCAGCTCTGTGTTCCCAACATCTGAAGATACATAAGATTTATCTGTGCTATTTCTTTTTACTTTCTCAGGTTATCTCCAACAAACCAAATTTTAATCAATATCTCATGGAGTCTGAGGGCCTTTCTCACTATATATATATAATGAACACTTGAATCAGTGCACTACAGGTGCCTTTGGTACTTCTCTAACTCTTTTGAAAACAGTTAACCTGAATTAAGGCAGCATTTGCTATTTCTTTTTTTTATTTAGAAGAAATAATATACTGGTGAGTCATAGGAATCTTGACACACAACTCTTTTCCTTACTCTGTGACTGGGGATGGCAAGTGGTTAGTTTTGTTTTTAAAATTAAAAACAATAACACAGTGGTGTAAATTCTTAGTGCAGGAGGAGTTCATGGGTAAACATCATTATGAGCCATACTGCAGGGTCACATACTTCTCTTCCATCTGTTGTGCCATTGGTAAATTATATAGGAAAACTCCCATTTTTTTGTGCTGACAGGACTAATAAAAATATCAATATGAAGGCAGTGGCTAATCCCCATGGCAAGTTCCCTCCATGACAGTAACTACTGCCTCATCTTGGTCTTTCCATTTTCAAGCGTCTGCTGTCATCATTTGTTAGCTGGCTTCCCAGTCAGCCTTTCACTTCTGGCCTTGCCATGATAATTAGTTACCATGATGAAGGCAATAAGGATATTGAAATAAAACAACAGACTAATGTGATGCAACCAAACACTGCAACATTACTTTTGTATTTTCAATTTCCAATTTTCCACTCCTATTTTAATCTTTCTGAATCAAAAGGTTTTGCATACCCTGCTGATTACAGTGTTTTTGAATATTTCTTCCTCAATAGATTTTCTGTTCTCAAATTGTATAATATGTAATTTTTATGCAGTTTTAACTGTGCTTAAGTAATTACCTGCAATTATATTTCTTGTTAATTTTTTCTTGTACCTTTAAAAATGTGTACATACAATGATAATCTTAATGATTTCATCAAAATTATCTTGTGCAACAAAGCTTAAGGTAAAAATGGTAGAAAAATATATGTAAAGGACTTTAAAACTCTGTTAGGTTTTTATTTGCCCTGTTTAGTTTCAGATGAGAAAGATAAATGATGAAACATACTGCGGTCATAACCAAAAAATAAGATTGTGGCTTATTTCTGTTTGCCCCAGATATACTCCCAGGCATCTTAGAGACATGGTGTCTTAGTCTCTTTTCACACAGAAGGGATGATTTCCCAGGAGCAGGCAAAACCCAAGACTGCTGAATTCTATAATTTCCTTAAAAAAACAAGCAATTACATTTCCTACTCATTGTCACTTGTCTTAAAAAAATCAGGGCAAGCATTGCCCTGAGTTTTGCAGGTTATGTCAGTTGGTGTGGAGAACTTGGTGTCCACACAAGGCATGTTTCAAGAGACTTTATTTCAGACTAACTGCTGTCAGGCACTGTTGATAGATTGCCCAAGTAGCTGGAGCTCATCTTCAAGTTTTACCTCATCTGAAAGGAATTTGTTTCGTAGGCTCCAGGATTGTTTTGCGGTACAAACGCTCTCTTGATCCAAACAAAAAAGCTTATGCAGCCACACGCCCAAACAAGATGAATATATGTGAAAAGAGAAAGTTGTCAATATTGTAAACTGGGGAAGTAATCTTGAATGCTGGAACAAAACTACTGGATGATGTATGAAAAAAGAGGTTTGCAGTAATGAAAGGCAATGGTCTGAATTCATTCCAGGCAACTTCCATCCTATCCCTACCTAAGAGAATGCTCTCACTCTGATTTTCTAAGCATAACTCAAAAGGATTGAATTATTTTTCACAGGTAATGTGCTCCCTTCATTGGCTGTATAACATTTATCAAATAAATAAAGCAGATGCATGCCACAGTCCAATGGCAAAAGGACTTACAGTGATACCTTATTTAGCAAATACATTTTGGAAAAATGCCATATACCAAATGCTATTCCCAAGTTCAGTCTCTTATTTTGCACAGAAGCAGTCTTCTTTGAACACCTCCTCAGTTGCAGAAAGATAAGGCACATCATGATCATTGCTCTGCTGCAAACTGTGTTCAAAGATGGCACTGATGAACTGTAGAGACCTACCTGTGCTTACTACAGCAGCTCATTCTATCTTAGAGCTTTATGAAACAAAATACTTCTGACTGTTTGTGTAGATTAAAAGCTTCCTGGTTTACTTTGAGGTCTCCCTGGTGACCACATTGAATATTCACGTAGCCTAGTGTCAATGTCCATTTTCCTTGGACACTTCTCTGCTCTTCCCTACAATTTTTGTCCTATAACTGCCATGTTCTTTGTATTTTTGCTGTCTCATGAAATCCAGCCATTTCAGTTGATATTCCTTCAGCTTTACTATGCATGTTTTTTTCTGAATTCTGATTCACATCAATCAGTGAATAGCTAAATGATTGAATAGTTCTCATTTTACCTATTCATTTTGGTAATGTTTTAACAAAGTCTTTCATACCAGAAACATTTTTACTGGAAACATTTTTTTACTATTAGTAGTATTATAATGAAAATTGGAGAAAGAAACAAAAAAACCCCAACTGACCACAACTGCATACAGCAGAATTTTTAGTGTGTATATCTCAGAAAGAAGTCTTCAAAAGTTATTATTTTTTTTTAAATCAGTGCTTCTAGAACAATGTAGCAGAACACATGGAACATCTCACTTGTCTTTATGATAATCAGATTTAACTCATAGGTGTGTGATGGTGGTGCAAAATAACAGAAACTAAAAATCTTGCATAAAATTGTTTGCCCTAATGCAAGGAGGTCTCGAGAAACATTTCCAAAATGAATATATGGATATAAGTGGTGACTGAAGAAAGACTAGCTGACTGCATAAATCCTGCTGACTTTCCTGAACCACAAATGAATTAATTCTCTGTGTACCAACAGCTTAGTGTCTGGAAGTGTTGCAATGTGCCTCCAGCCAGCACTACTTTGATGGAGGACAGTACATGCAGGCATAGCAGGATGTAATCTCTCATCTTTGCTTATCTGTGGCCACCACAAGGTGGGCAGGATGTTTGAACGTTTCCATTTGGCAAATATAATACTTCCAGAATGTGGAATGAAAGAGGTACCAGGAGTAGAATGAAAAAAACAAGGTGGAAGGGGCAGGACATGTCTGGATTATTCTCCACAGTTTTTGCAGAATACTTTTAATTTGCCTAGCAAATGTGTTTATTATGTATTTTTAACAATAATGAGAACTTCTACCTTGATAATTCTAAAATGTCTGATTCCTGCCTATTTTGGGAGGAACATAAGAATGAACTTTATCTTACTATCTATTTCAGTAATTAGTAAACAACTAAGTGTCAGTGCAGGCTTAGAAATGCCCATATCCTATTCTGTGTTTAACAAACTACGTTTGAGGAACTTGTGCTTTGAAAAGCTCTGGCTCTAGCTGTGGTGTGCAAGTGAAACAAGAGGAATAAGAAACACCAAACCTGGCCAATACACTGTTCACAGAACAGCCACAAGTTAAGTAACCTCTATCAAATGTCAGGACTACTTAGTAGCTCTCAAGTTTGTAGGTAATAACTCAGGGGCTGAATGAGACTAAACCTGTGAGTTCAAGCTTCAGAGCCAAATATCTCAGTGGCAGGTGGCAGTCTGGGTAACTCAGACCAAGCTACCAAAACAGGCTATTGAATAAGCAAATAAATCAGCTGATGTCCTTGAGATGCTCCCACCAACAGCCTCCATAGTCTCGAGGGGCTCTTTGTCTTCCAGGAGTACGGTGTCTTCGACTAGGGAGGTTTGCAGCTGTCCGTCCTACCCCCCAAAAAACCACAAAAAACCACAAACCAACAAAAAAAACCAAACCAAACCAACCAACCAACAGCCAGTCACCTCAAATCTCGCAATCTTTACTTGGAGGATTTCCTGGGGCGGAGGCTGAGCCCAGCCCGCGGCAGCGGAGGGCTGGGGAGGATGGCTGAGACTTGTCTCCGTCAGCCGTGTAACAGGGCGGAGGGCGTCAGCCAGCCTGGGATAATCCGAGGAGGAGATTCGTAGAGCTGCACCGGTCTTCCTACTTCGCTCTGACGACCCGCTTTTGTGGCTGGGAGGTGGCTCAGCCCCAGATGGTGCCATCTGGGCGAACTGAGGGCTGGGGACAGTTTAGGAGTGGGAGTGAAACCTGTTGTAAAAGGTCAGCGCTTTCCGTGGCTCGCTTCCTGACAGAAAGCGTGAAAGAGCCTGTTCTCCGCAGCTGGATCTCGGCCCCTGACTGTGGCGGGCGTCCTGCGAGCCCACCGGCGCCCCGCACCCTGCCGGGACCGGCGGCTCCCGCACCGTCCAGGAGCTACAGCCCCTTCCAACGTTTCCAGGAATTCGTCAAAATTTAAACGGAGGGTATTGAAGAATGATTTCCTGTCGTACCTGCTGAGGGATGCCAGCGTTTCACTGAAAACCGGCTACCGTGACAGTCGCAGTGTTGTAACTACATCCCGGAGTGAGGTGTGGGGGGAGGCTAACCAAGGTCTTCTGCACCGGCTAGGTATGTCCAACGAAATATTTGTAATCGTTTTCTCTAGATCAAAAGTGAGACATTTGATTAATCTCTCTTGAAGAGGCATGGCATACTTTGCAGTTAATAGAAGTGTTTAAGGTAATATGAATATATAGTGGGTTTTTTTTATAATTTTAAATGTTTATGGGCTTATGTAGTAGAAATAGTGTGATACTCTGACTTGCTGTTAGTTCTCTCAATACACATTCTCTTATACAACACAGGACTGTTGTATGTTTTAATATATCTGTGCTTTTGAATAAGATATTCAAAGAAAAACTGCCACAAGTTTGCCAAAAACAGTGAAATCCATAGTACTTTGAAGTTCTGAGGAGATTTTTTTTTTCTAAATTGAGTAGATCAACTTCGAAAGGACTAGAGAGCAGAGGAAAAGATGGCTATGCCAATTTAATGACAGATTTTAATGAGAATTATACCTTACTATGTGCTCTTGTGGATGTTGTAATTATAATTCAGGTGCATGTATCATTAAAAACCTCTTTCAGACTCTTCTTTTGGTTGGTTGGTTATGGTATGTTTTGTTTTTTTTTTTAACTTAAATTGATAAAAATATTTCCTTTCAGGGTGAAACGTTATGGACATGGCTCCAGATACCTGGGATTTTTTTTCCCCTCCAGAAAATTTGGGCAAAGATAACTCTAGCTGAATTTTGTCATGAGTGGGCAAACTCCACAGGCTGGTTGCAAGCTCAAGATGTGGACAAAATGACTGGAAAAAGGGAAAAATTTACCTGTTTATCATGGCCGAATGTGGTAGGAAAAACATTTACACTTGACTCTGCAGTCATACGTTTGTTATTTTCATCATTAATTATGTGAATGCATGGACAGACCAGAGCCTAATTTTACTGTTGTGTCTACCTTCCACAGAAAGGGAAGTTTCTCACTGTGAAAAGTAGGAGACAAGAAGGAGTCTCCTCAAAGCAGTTTGTGTGCATGGTTTTAAACAAGGCTATATATATTTGCAAGTCCTCCATGTTGACAAAAGGGCAAGTTATAAATATAAACAGCTAGAAAGAACACAGAAATTATAGAGAAGCAGGATGCTGGAACTTTCTTTCCGAATGTGGCGAAATACTACTGCTGCCTCTGCTGAATCTACTGCTAGGGCAAAAAGAGAGCTCATGTGAGACAGAACACTAGAGTAAGGTAATGTTGTAATAGAACAGAATTTATGAAAAAACAGTATTTCAGAGAAGTCATAAAGGAATTACCTGGTCATCTTTAAATTGTTTCCATTATAATATTTTCATCTTTTCAAAAATAAAAACTGTAGATTTTTTAGAGTTACTGTCTGTCACAATTAGTGAAGAAAGTTGTAGGCTTTGTACAAACATACATAACCTGCCTTCAGTGATTTTAATGTTTCATGTATTTCTATGCTCATCATTCTTGTGGGACTCATTCCTTTTAACAGCTAGGCAAGAAAAGACATGCCTGGTGATCTGAGTGAAAATTTGCAATGAGGGAGGAGGAAAGAGAAAGGAGAAGAAAGCAAGCAGGCACTGCAAGAAGCAGTGTGGATGACTCAATGTATGGCACGCTTCTGAGTCAGCTTGGTGAAGTAAGACACAACAGCTGGAAGTGTCATCTTTTACTATTGTAGAAAATGGTGATCAGCTAAAGATGCTTCACAACAGGATGGGGTTCTCCTGCTCATCCTTTAGTTTGAACAGTTGCATTTGTCCTCTCACAGTGCTGTAAAACACTGTGGTAGGCTGAATAGAAAAAAAACAGTAAGGCAGATCAAGTTAAGGAACAGCTTGACACAGGCATGCAACTAACAGATCCTTCTCCAATCACAGTATGGATCAGAAGACTACTAAAGAGTCCTGATAATCATTCTCAACTGTATAAATAAGCAGGTAAAACATAAATGCTTAGATTTTCCAGTGAAGGAAGATCACCACTGGAGTCCCAAATGCATCTTCTGCTCAGCATGTATTTTTAATGATCCAGACAGAGGGAAACTGTTGCAGTGGCAGAATTTGCCAACAATACAAAGCTATTCAGGCTAGAACATGAAGGTGTAAATTGCAAAGAGTGGCAGAAAGATGTCACGATAGTGAATGGCTGGGTAATAATAGCATAAGAAATTTTTTTTTGGTAACTATAAAGAAAATTTAAAATGAAAACATATGGCCAAAATCCTAACATCACATGCTCAGCAGCTGACTGGGTTTATCTGATTCTTAGCACTCAGTGACGAGGTCTTGGAATTTCACTTCATAGGCCCATGGAAATATCAGGTCAATAGTCAGTAGTCCTCAAAGAACAAAGAAGTGGTTAGAAATTATTAGGAAAAATCAAAAAAACCCCAATAATTGTTTTAGCTTATAAATCCATAGTGCACCTATGTTTTGAAGACTGTATGCAAGTTCTGTCCTCTCCTCCCCATTTCAGACAGGCTGTAGCATAACTGGAGGCAGTACAGAAGTGGGTGGCAAAGGTATTCAGAAATATGAAATCAGATTCCATCTCAGGGACAGTTAGAGAATCTAACAGTGTAGCTTGGGAAAGCAAGAAGTGGGAAGGAGTGTGCTAGAGATGTAAAAAACCTTGAGTGCTTAACAAGCTGAATAGGAAATATTTACTCACTTTTTTCTTCTCGTGTAATAATTAGGAGATGTCAGGTAAAACAAGCAGGTAAGAGGCTCAATACAAGTCAAAGACAATTCCTGTATTTCATGTGTCCTGAATTAACTGTGTAATTCCTGTATTAAATTTGATTTTAAATTGTGGAAGTTTATATTGGAAGCCACTAATTGAAAGTTTTCTTTCCATTTCTGTAGGGAAACATGACAGCAAAACCACTGTTTTCATGTAATATTGCAACAGCATTTCTGTCTTTAATTATTGCAAGTAAGTTTATTGGCTATGGAAGGTTTTGTTCTGAAACTTATTTTTTTTCACTCAAGTAATAAACTTTCTGTAAAAATGGCTGTATAAGTAAAATCTACATGCATACCAGTGAGTTCTTTTAAACAGTTCCAAGAGTGGAGACCTCTAAAACATATGTGTTATTTCATGAAGTATCTTATCACAGAATCATTTAGGTTGGAAAGGAACTCTTGAGATCATGTAGTCCAACCTCACTGACAATACCCCAAGGTCAGCTAGAGCAGGTTGCCCAGTACTGTGTCCAGCTAGATTTTGAATATCTCTGCAAATGGAGACTCCATGACCTCTTTGGGCAACTTGTTCCAGTGTTTGATCACCCTTACAATAAAAAAGTCTTTTCTTGTGTTCAGATTGAATGTTTTGTGTTTCAGTTTGTTCTCATTGCCTCTTGTCCTCTCAGTGGGCAGTGCTGGCAAAGTCTGTCTCTTTGTTCTTCGTTCCCTCCCATCAGGTATTTACACACATTGATAAGATCCATTTCATCATGGCTAGGCTTCGCAAACGAAGATTTCGGAAAGGCTCTATCCACATTTGTTACAAGCACACTGGTGGCTAACACTCTTCAAACCTTCTCTTCTCTAGGCTGAAGAGTCCCTGCACTTTCATTCTCTCCTCAAGTGAGAGATGCTCCTTTCCCTTAGTCACTTTTGTGGCTATGTTCTGGACTCTCTCCAGTTAGTTCAAATCTAGCAGGTCCTAATGCACTCCAGGACACTTAGCCTTTTTTTGCCATGAGAGGGAGCATTGGTGGCTCATGATCAGTTTGTGGTCCACCAAGACCCAAATGTTCTCTGAAGATCTGCTTTCCAGCTGAATGGTCTCTAGCATGTGCTAGAGACACTATTCCAGACTATTAGCATTTAGTGGCAGAAAAGTGTTATCAGTTCTTGTGGCCACAGCATTTCATAACCATCACAGTTATTGTGGGGCATTTGATACAGATATCTGAGTAATTCAAGGTTTGGATAAGTAATTTGGAAAAGATTTATGGTGAGGTGATGCAAACTGTGGATGACACAAAATTATGCTTTGATGGTTAAAACTGATGTTCGCTATGAAGAGGGTGTCTGGATATCAAATATTTTAGTGATAGAATGTCACTAAAATAGATAAGTAAATCAAGTTGGATGTGAAGAGGCATGGAAGGGTCACGCACCTGTAGCAGAAGCATGTGTACTGTATGTGTGTGATGTGAGCATAAAGTTAATTGATAACCACCTGGGAAAATGCTGCTTTGATGTCTCTGGATGCTCTTTGGAATCATTAATTGTCATCAGTGGTGAGCAGAAAAGCAGAATTTTTGGAAAGCAGCAGAGTAGAAAGCAGAAAGCTTCATTATGCTACTCTGTTACCCCATGGTATATGTGTACCTGTTGAACCCTTCAGTTCTGATCATTCCATCTCAGAAAGATCATTTCAGAAAAGGTAGAGAGATGAGTGACAGTGTCATCTGACATGGGATGGCTTTCATATGAGAAGTCACTAAGTGAAGGAGGTAAAGAAAAGAAACTCTGAGGTAAAGAAACAACTGAGGCAAGATGGGATGAAGATCTATAAAATTGTAAATACCATAGACTAGGCAGATGAGAGAAAAATTACCATTCCTCATAACAAGAAACGCATGATACCCAGAGAAATTATAAAAGCCAGTGAATGGTTTTTAATGCAGAACATAAGAGGAGAGAAAGGGGCTGAAAACAAAGTATTACTGTATTTGTTGTATTCTCCACTCTTGCACATTTGGCACTGGTTGTTATCAGTGCCAGGATTTTGGGCTAGACAGATGCCTGCATGACTCTGTGGCAGTTCTTATATTCTAACAAAGCAAGGAAATTTAAGTAAATATAATACAGACTCAGAAATGGGACCATGGTATCCAGAGTTGGCCCCCTTTTTGTCATATTGCAAAAAGAAACTCCAAAAAACCCTAAGCCGAACTCATGGTATTGCTCTTTTCCTGTATGAATCTGTTTGTGTCAGAAGAAAAGAAAATGAGCTCACTGGTGATTGCAGTAATTCCTCTTTAAAATTCATAAAATGAAGGGTGAGTTGAAATTTCCGTTGTAAACCTAATGTTTGTGCAACACGATCTCTAACTTCATTGTCCTCTTAGGACATTTGGCTATCAAAAGCATAGTCTGTTTTGAAGAATTACTTTGACTACAGTTAAGTGAAGTTAAAAATAAAGACCTTAAATGTGAAATTTGTGTGCATGTGCGTGTTTGTTTATATGCACATGAAACAGACTGGGGAAAAACATGTACTTTAGTAGTTTGCATCTGAAGTTAAACATGCAAGTCTGCTGCGAACAGACATTCTACTGAGTGTAAATTTTGCATTCAAAAAACAGTATTTCATTTCAGTGACACAACTGTATCTGTATACCACTGGGTATACAGTTGTATACTCTCAGTTGTAAAGATAAGGAATTAAAATTGTATTTTAGTAGTTGACTTGAGAATGGAGGTGAAAACTCCAATTAACTTCATAAATGTAATCGGGAAATAAGTTCAGTATGTTCTTGTAGAGTGTTTGAGTTTTTCTTTAATATTTATCTCTTTCTTTTAGAGAAATGTGAAACCTACAATGCAATGTCAGGGCAAATTCTTGTGCCTGACGGGCAGCCTCTTGCTGTTAACTGTTCACCGGAAAAGAGCTTGAAAAGTGGGAGCTACAACTTAACGTGGTATAAAGTTGGTAACCAGACAGCTGTGCCTAGAGACAAACTGTCTAGAGTGCATCAGCAGAAGAATTTAATTTGGTTTCTTCCTGCAATGTTAGAAGATTCTGGAGACTATGAATGTGTCATAAGGTGAAAATTAAAAAAAAAATTACATTTTTACAGAAATGAGTTTCAAAGTGAGTAACTTTTAGAAAGCAAGTCAAATTTTGAGAGTAAGAGAAATACTAATAAAGAAGAGATAGTGCATTCACAAAAACTAACTTAGACTGGGGAAATTAAGTCTAGTTTTGGGTTCTCCTTCCTTATAGGCAAAAATAAATCTATTAAAGAAACTCTAAAGTTCTGGTCTTCTCTTTCTTCTCCAAAAATAATGCTGTATATTTTTGAGTTGCAGAATGTGCCAAATAGGTTAATTTAATTATGTTCTGTTAATTGCAGGAATTTGACAAGCTGGAAGAAAATGTGTACAAAAGTAACAGTTTTTGAGAAGATTGATGGTTTATGCTTAAATGAAAAATTTGCTGTAGAGGAGGTGATATTCACATCATCATCTGCAAAGGTTGTGTGTCCACACTTGGATTATTTCAGGAATGAGAAGGATATTCAGCCTGTTCGTTGGTACAAGGTGAGAATGTGGTGATTTGTACTGCCTCATAGCTGTCCGTTATTTAAAATAAAAATCACTGATCTTCGAAAATTGGAGCAGAAAAACTAAAGATTTATTGTAAAAGGGAGATAAAATTATTTAAAAAAAACTGCAAGAGGATTAAGACTTTTTATCTTTAAAGGTGCATCGGGTTTTTTTATTAAGGGGGTAGAAATTCTGCTTAGATGTAGGAGCGCCGTTGACCCACGTATCCACCAGGGGGCATTTGATTACCTGCCAGCGAAACACACTCGTAAGTTTATTGGAAACAGATTTAGTGTGAGATATCCATTATGTGCTCAATATTGTTCTATTAAATTGTTATATTTCATGTGGTTCACAGCCATTTAAAGGCTCTTTCTGTTACAAGAATGTAGTGCCTTCTGTGGAATTCCTGCCTCAGGCCCATGCAGTCCAAATGATACCAGTAGTATTTAGGTTCCTTAAAAAATTAAGTGTAATTATTGAGTGATTCTTAATGGATGAATACTTCTACAAATCCTGACGCTTGCATTTTACTTTCTTATTTCTCTAATATTGAAAGTTGTTTTCCAAAGGAAATGAACTGGGGTGTCTTTGAATTAAAAACTCAGCTGAAATGAAGCAGCCAGTGCTTTTTATTCCACTGCCCTTGCCCTTCCTCTGCAAGGCATCCATCCCAATGCTGTGGTCCACTGAAACTTCAGATTGTATTAAAGAGAGACAAATCATGGAAATATACAGTGATATGAATTAACAGAGTTCTCTATACATTTTTAGGACTGCCAGCTGCTGGAAGGGAAAAGATTTGCCTTCTCAAACAGTGATCTTATAATTTTCAATGTGACTGTACATGATCAAGGAAACTATACATGTGAAACAACATGTAACTACAATGGAAAACAATATAACATTTCACGAGATGTCAGTCTGATTGTAGAAGGTAAGTAAATAATTTAACTGTGTTTGTGTTCATAGACTAAAGCAGAAAGACCTAATCTGTGGATAGACATGCTTAGGGCTACTGGTTTTCACCTAAATGTGAGGGAAATAAATGCTGACTGAGGGTATTTATACTTTGTCTGTTGTTGATACCATGTTGAAGATTCATTCTCCTGTCAAAGTTGCAGTATATCAAAGCTCTGCTGCCCAGACCAGCTGGCAAAGTCCCTAAACAGATGCCCTGTAAGGCTTGGTGGTGCAATATTTTCTACTGCAGCCTCTATCCTGCCCATCTTACTTCTTTGTCTTTTACATTATTCTCTTAATGCAAGAGCAATGAACTAAACCAGCCCAAATAATGGCAGAGTCTTTACTCTGTGTGTTCTATCTGTTTCCTTCAAACCTTTGTCTCTTTTGCTTTTGGTTTTAAGCTGCTCAGCACAAGAACGTCTCATCTCTGATATTGTATGTGTAGCTCAGTAAACCCCAATTTATGTCGGGGGTCACCAGCACAACAAAAAAATATAAAAGATGGTGTAGGTGTAAGATATGAAATCCTTTGCTAGCACAGCATCATGAGATTGGCAATGGATCACTGAAAAGACTGTGCTATACCAAGGCAAGCAATACAAGTACTGTTTTTATATTTCAGCTAATGAAAGACATTTTAAGGTTTACTAATATATTGTATTACCATTTAATGGTCTCTTTTTGTGCTTGCCTGTTTTGTCTGTGTGCGTATATACGTATATAAGTGTGTGTGAACATATGGTGGGAATATGTATCATATTTATATGTCTGTGTGATATGAATAAACAAAATCTGAGGAACATAAGGTTGGATCAAATGAAATGATCATTCTGGTCTTAAAAGCTGGTCCTAGAACTTCTCTCTTAGTGGAATTTCGGCTTCTACGACTGAGTAGAAATAAAATCATATCACTCCTTTGCCATATGTGACTGAAGGTAGCTCGGTAGTTTTTGAAGACTCCAGCTGAGCAAGTTTATACTAAAATATAATTCAAACAATAATGCAGACCCCGTTTTCAGAATGGAAGGGAAGGATATATTTGGGACAATGGTGTACTTTGCTAGGGGACTCAAATGAGGTGCTTTATGATTTATGTTTGTTAATCTGTACACTTGGAGAGTGTCATATATGTAGTCTTAATTGTAAACATCTAAAAGGGGTCACTGGTATTGTTCTACCTTATAGATAAGGCTGTGGGAAGAAATTTAAGGCCTTTCACTGGAGTACAAAAATTAAATTTCCCCCTTAGAATAGTAGAAGTCTAAAATAGATGAACTGCGGTCTACAAGTTCTTGGCTCCAGTTTGTATCTGTGGGATGCTGGGTGACAGACTATCCAGACTGTAGAGCAGCAGATATTTGCCCATACTCTTCTCAGCACCTGTGCATGCAATACTACAGAATTTTTGTGGCATGGAATAGCCAGTCCACCATGAGTGTGTGGAGATTTGAGGCATTACATTTTGGAAGAGACAGAGTGAAGAACAGCTTAGCTTCAAGTCAGAAGTAATGACTACCTGAGATATGATACTTTAAGTACTGAGTGATGTTTGTCATAAAATTGCTGACAACCCAGTCTGTAGAACAGACTGTAACTGCCCTAAAGGTTTTCTGAAAAGCACTTTTTTTCTTTTGGTTAGTGAGCCAACCAAAAAAACCTCCAGAAATATCTTACCCAAGAAACAACTCTATTGAAGTGGAACTTGGTAAGTAGTTTTCTGTATGAGAAAGTATGAATTTGTATAATAGTGAAAATTTATACTCAAGGAGTGCCCTATTATGTGTTTTCTTTCTTTTGTCTTTTAGAAAAAGCCCCAAAAAACTAGTTCAGTAACCAGCTCAATTTCTCTTTGTTGATCTCCCAAAGGAGGAATGTTGAGGGGTGAGAGGGAAACAAACGAGGTGTGTTGCTTACAAAGTCCTAGGGAAATTTCTCAGATGCCAAGAAAATTGTAGAGAACCCAAGTGATTATCTGTCACATCTGTTGCTTTCCATGACTCTGGAAGAGATTCTAAGAACAGATCCATCTCAAATCTTCAGACAAAGTGATGCCCCAGGGAGAGACATCTTCCTGGATTCAGCCTTTTCCATCCTACCATTCTCTTTCTGGATCTGCAGATCACTGACTATATAGACCCTCTGTTAGAGTAACTTTTCTGTTACCATCCTTAGCTGGTCTGTGTGGGAATCAGTGAACAATTCCCACACTGATATACAAATAGAGATTTGTAGAGACTTTAATTAGGCTATGGAAATTAACTCTTTATTTTGTAACACAATTTTATAGGCTCACAGGTTACAGTGGATTGCAATACAACAGGTGCTGATGGGTATGAAGTGTTTTGGACGGGCAACGGTGTGTATATTGATGTATTTTACATGAGCAGAATTTTTGCAAGTCCCTATGAGTAAGTATATTTTCAGACCAGAAAATACTGTGTTGGCAACCAAAGTGGAACTTTCTCCCTTTGGCACTAAAATATTAATCAACATTTCCCCCTTGCTTTAAATAGCATTCTTTTTAAAAACTCTAATGCTTGCCTTCCCCAATTCACTTCCTGCTTTGAAATAAAAACTTGAAACATAGGAGGCACATGGACTTCACATGAGATTGTGCTTTTTTTGGTCATTGTAAAAAATCTGTCTTAATTTCCAAACTTGGAAAAAAGTGTTTTGTTACAATCTCATACTTGTAATACAGTAATGCAAGCTCTGACCTGGCAGAGACCTCTTTTGGTTGGATCAGGCATGTCCAGGTACATTATCTCCAGACTCTCTCTTTTTTCTGTGTTCTCCTTTCCCTTCATATCTGCCTCTGTGAAAGGTCACAAGAGGACAAACCTGTGCTTTACAGGAGAAATTGAGATTTCCAGGTTTAAGAGCCTTGAGTTAGAGAGATATAACAGAAATCAGCTGAAGAGCTAATGGAAGACTTCATTGGGGGCATTTGTACTGAAGCTTAGATGGGTGAGAAAAGGAAGACAAATTTCCAGTGATGAGTTGGGTTTTGGGAGGACTTGAACCAAGCAAAGCACGAGAAGGGCAAGAGAGAGACAACGTGATGGTGAAAAGCAGGTTAAATGGAGTTAGTTAGGAGAGAAGAAATTATACCTGACTGGAAAAGCAACTTAAATTGGAGCAAGAGGCAATCTGAAGTTTTCTTAGATATTAGAGGTTGGGAATTAAAAACTGCAGGTTTTTTATCAGCCCTTATCTCATGGTGGTTCTGCGAATAAAAAAATGTGGTAATTTTTGTAAATTCTCAAGCACTATCTATGACCAAGAAACTGATGAAGGAATGAGAATGATATCTTCAAAGTAAGAATATAGTTGTGAGAAAAAAGTAGTCATCATAAAACAAAGGGAGAAATAAAGGGCTGAATTATTTGGGTGCTCACAGGGAGAAAACACTGCATAAAAGTAATATATTATACTGTCATAAAGAATTGTAATGCCATAAAAAATTGGGTCATACTGCAGAAGCACATGGTTACTGAATTGATATTGTAAAAGCAATGTTATTTTTTTACTTCCTAGAGCTTAAATGGTCATCTTTGCAACCATTAGTATTTTGCATTAGTGATGTTGATTTATTCATTCCTGTTACAGTGTTCAAATTACTGTAACATTTTGCTTAGAAAGTGATTCATGTGGTCCTTTATATGCCCTTTATGGTATGTTTTATTTTGCATTTTAAATGATAACTAGACTATGTTTTCAGGAAAGAAAGTGGACTTGTTAGTTAATTTTACATTTGAGGTCTACGATTAACAAGGTAGTGGTATCCCACATTTTGCTGGTGGTTAAAAGTTTGTTTAGTTCACACATCAGTCACACATCACAGTACACAATTAACTGAAAGTTAGTATGAGTGGTTTTATGCCCTTGTACAATGTATGGGGGATAATCTGGGTCTCTTAATGGTGCAACCTGACACAACCAGCTGTTACAAGTCTGTTCTGATCCATGAGATGAAGCACCGTTTAGACTCCAGTCCCTGTAGCTGGAATCACACTGTGAATTGGTGGTGTCTGCTGCATGTCACCACCTTTGATGTCCTCCTTGTCCCAGAGCTGCTGACCACAAGGTGATGCCTTGTTCCAGGGCCTCTTTCTGTGTCATATCCCACTGTGGAATCTCTCTGTCCATCTACTCTTACAGGGGTAGAGAAGTCTATAACAATGGTTTGCTTAGGTTTATAAGGTATATTTTTGTCCTTTAAACTATAGAAAGCTTATATTCCTTTGGGGAAACCCAGCTCCAGATAAGGTAATGTCTTGGTGTCTTGATGTTTTCCAACACGTGTGCTAAATGTCAGTATGAATGTCCGACTGTTCGGGTTCCTTTCATGTAATGCAATTGCTCATCTGTTGTGAAGCGTGGTTGACGTTTGCAGAAGGAAATAATCATTGTTGTGCTGCGGATATTAGAGATGAAGCCATTCCAGAAAGGGCTGTGGTTTATGGTTCTATTTGTCACCTTTTTGACAGGGAAGAAACCTCTAACGATGGACGCCCTATGCATTCTGTGAAGCTAATAATTTCAGAAGTGACTAGTGAAGATTATGAACAACCATTTGTCTGTCAAGCTTCAAATGCCTTTGGGCAGGTTGCATCTTATATTATATTAAAGCACAGAGGTAAGAAATATTTATCTTTGAGGCCTGTGATTGTGTTTACTTCCCCAGAAGGTGTTTTGATACCAAATTCTTGTGTATCATTTCAATAGAAGACAGGTGCATTACAGTTTGCAGTACACATGCGTGTGCCTGTGCATAGGGAAAGAATCACTGTAGTAGTGTATTTATCATTATTTAAAAACCCAGGTAAACAGAAATGAAAAATAATGTGAATAATATTAATATCATAATATGAATAATAAATATGAATAAAATAAATGAATAATATTCAAATTTGTATTGCATTTGTGTGAAAGATCAGGTTTGGACAAATTCAACATTTAAAAAGCAATATCCTTATATTTTTGTGCAGTTCCTGACATACAAAGATGGCTGACTGGAGGGCTTGTCTCTTTGTTAATTTTAGCATTTATTATTTTAATAATCTACAAGACTTTCAAGATTGATCTGGTGCTTTGGTACCGTAATTCTGTCTGTGCCCTTACAAGTAAGGAAGGTATGTGAATGTGACCAGGTATGTGAGTGTCATTATCCTACTGATTTTTTTCACTTGCCATTGCTTCTGAGCAAAAATGGGATTATTTTGTAGAATGTATGTGGACCTTTCATGAGGAATTTTCAGATACACACAAAGACATTTTTGGGGGGCATTTTTTCAGTCATATGGGTAAAATATATAATGCTTGAGGTAATAGCTGTAATATTGGAGACAGTCATGGTGAGATAGGCCAAAAAGAATTACACGCCATTCCCAAATTAGCATGTTTTTTTTTTTTTGCTTTTCTGTAGTTTCTTTACATGTAGCTACATGGTCACTCTGATGATGAACAATAGGTGTCAGCAGAGCTACATCCTGTAAACTAACTGTTTAAAGATGTGCATTAAATATCTACTTTGAAAATCAGACTAGTTTCTCAGAGATTAATTTTGTTGGGTTTTTTTTGTTTTGTTTTGCAATTTCTCCCTTTTACCCACACTTTCCTTCTAAATCCTGTAAGTTATGATGTTTACGTGCCAAAGAGAAAATTTGCTACTAGTTCTGTGTTCTTCTAATTCTGTGATTCTTCTTATATGTTTTTGTTTGCTGTACTGTAGACAAATACACTAAGGTATGAAAAATTTGAAATAAGCACAACATCATAGGTATTTTTTGTATTAGTGCTCAGAATTAGTCTGTCTGGAGTTCCCCATAGCTTAAAAGTGAATTACATACACTGATGTAGTTAATGTTTACTCATGGCTGTCCTAAATGTTTTCACAGAAAAGTAATTTCAACTTCTGGTCAAAAGTTCAGTTTTTCTGGAACACTTAAATGGAGTTCTAATTTAAAAAAAAAAAAAGTAACTTGATGAGTTAAATCTGATTTTGGTTTGTTTACTTCAGTCCTCCTTACTATGCAGTTTTAAGTCTCAAGACTTCAGCTGCCTTCTCACCTTTTCTTCTATGTGCCTTTTCCCCACAGAATTATTACAAGAAAAAAATTGTCATTTTTCCATCCTCTCTTATGGTTAGTCAGAAGTGGAGATAACTGCTGTTGAAATTGCTTTAGGAGACGTGGTGAAGAAAGTCCTGTAAGAGGGCATTTTTTAATGTCCTCACACCTCTGGGGTTGGGAGCTCCTTCCTGCAGGCCCCAGGACTGGCATCCAGCTCCCCTTCTGTCTCTTCCCTTCCCATGATTGGAAAGGAAGTCAGATTCTGATCATCTTTCTTTTGATTTGTAGAGCATTTTAGTAATTTGAAGTTATTCTGTCAGATAGGTGAAATCAGCCCCCCATTATTATTTTTAAACACACCAAAATGGAACTTTGCAATAAAGGCATTTCAGTTTTAGTTTTTTAATAGAAATGTTTGTGTTTGTTTTAGATGGGAAAACTTACGATGCATATGTCCTGCATGCAAAAAGCAGTGAAGGCAAAAGTTTCTATTGTCTGGAGACCTTTGTTCGTAGAATACTCCCAGATGTTTTAGAAAAACAATGTGGATATAATCTCTTCATATTTGGAAGAGATGATTTACCTGGAGAAGGTATGCTTTAATTAGTAGAGTTAAAGTTGTCTTTTGGGACATTGTTCTCAGGTTCGAAGTTTATCTATGCAATGAAAACCTATATCTTTTGAAAAGAAAGCTGTATTTGTTTATTTTTTAATGGATAATCTGTCCAATAGACAATTTATTTCTTTTTCTTTTTTTTTCCTTACTGAAAATTTTTGTTTCAGTGTTATGAGGGTCTGCACTTTCTTTTTATTGATGAACAAATTAGGATTCAACAGCATTAATAATATTGTTGAGGTTTTTTCAATGATATCTCCTACTGGGTGTTGAAGAAAACTAATTTTTTGTCAGCTATGTCATACAGTGGATCATGAATCATGAATGACAGCGTGAAGATCTTAAACCTACCAGTCCTCTGAGCTTCACATATGTGTAATTTTAAAACTAAGAAGTATATTACATCAGTTGTAAAGTTTCTATGGAAACTTTGATCATTCCTTTATTACTTACAGCTGTAGTCAGCGTTGCTGATGAAACCCTTAAGCAAAGCAGAAGACTGATGATTATTTTGGGATCAGAAACATCTAGTTGCTGCCTGCTAGAAGACACCTCTGAACAACAGCTAGCTATGTATAATGCACTCATCCGTGATGGGATTCAAGTGATTCTTATAGAAATGGATGAAATACAGGACTACACAAGCATGCCAGAATCAATCAGATACATTAAGCAAAAACATGGAGCTATCCAATGGAAAGGTGACTTCTCGGAAAAATCATGTTCAGCAAATACAAGATTCTGGAAAAAAGTGCGCTATCAAATGCCATTCAGGAAAAAGGTATCTTATTCTTAAGTGTATTTATTGCCGTTAACTTCGAACAATTCTGCAGCAAAGGGGAGTTAAGAAGCGCCTATTAAAATAATATTGAGAAGGTAATTCTGAATTGTGATGTTTCTTGCACAAAGTCTTTATATTACAAACTAAATGTTTTCTTTGAGATGTAAGAAATAGTCATTCCTTCCTTAAATTACACCTTAAAAGAAAAACTCTGTGCAGCTTTATCTCTGTTCTGGATTTTTGACAGTGACCCAATTTGTTGTGTTAGCCTTCATTAGATACGAGAAGTAAATGTTATGGTGATGGTGGTACACAATTAAATAGTCACAGTCCACATGAATGTTATATGAAGAAGCAGCTATGAGGTCCATTTTTAAAAATTGAAACTGCAGTTGATATATTAAAAATCTGTTTCTATCATCAGAATTTTCCTAGTCTTTCTGTTCTTGTTACTTCTCCATGAGTGTCTGACTTCCTCATTGCTGCAGGAAAGCCTGCACTGTGCAAGCCTTGAGGTCCCCTTCTGAGCAAAAGGCCTTATCCTTGTTTCTTTAAGGAGTTGGGATAATACATGACATAGCAGGTATATTTAAAACTCACAACACTTAATGTGTTTCAGCTGAACCGTTGGTACCACGTGTGTTCAATAAATGACTTTTTAGACATTTGTTGAATAATTCTGTGATATCTGCTCTTTGTTTGTTTGTTTGTTTTTTAAAAAAAACTTAGTCTCTTGTAATGGTCAGGAAACTGAAAATATTTCAGATTTTTTGAGAACTGAAAGTTCTAGAATGTGCTGCTACTCTGAAAACCAGAAGTTCTCATTCTGTGTCTCTAACTATGCACATAGAAATTTACTGAGAATCTATCAAAGACTGTGCTTGGGCTGGGTTTCCTGCAGAGAGTGGAAAATGGCCAGTTCTGAAACATGACCAGATGGTAATGGCAAGAAATGGTATCTTGTCTAATTGTGAAAGGAAAAGTTAGAAGCATGTGCCTATATCAAACTGCTTGGAAGTAGCTTGGTATTTCTGGAGCCAATCCATTGTTTTGTGTGCATCACCATGAGCAAATGGCATGCTGCTTCCTTTTCAAGGTTGTCTGAAGCAGCAGGAGTTTTCATGGTTGTGGTGGTTTCAGTCTAGGCCTTCCTGGAAACCAGCTTGTAACCAGGAAGGAACTAGGAAGGTGACCAAGGAAGTATTCCATGCTATTCCTTTACGTAACCTAGGGTATAAATAAGGCATGGATAAGATAGTTCGCTCTCTTCCTTTCCGGCGAGGTTCGAGAACGGTGGGTCCCTGTTTCGGTCGGGCTTATCTGGAGCCGAGGCCTACAGTGACTGCTGTTATCTGCCACCCGTGAGGGGAGAGCCAAGGGCCGTGTCTAGCCATCCTGCCTGTTCAAAGGGAAGTGGTGAGATTTTTGCTAATTTGCCTTCGGCTGGTTGTTTGACTTGTGCGGTCCTTGCCCCTTTTTGTCCTTCTCCCTTCCCTTCCCCCCCTTCCCCCCCCCCCGGTGTGTGGTATTCTCCTTTTGTGTATCTGTCTCATATATAAAACATATATATATATATATATATACATATTTTTGCTATAGCTTTGGCTGCTTGTTTCTGTTTTCTCTTTTCCCTCTCTGGGAGGCGGGTCCTCGTTGTCGAGTTTCGGGGGACTTGGCGGGAAGCCAGCTCGAAACTTGCACAACATTCTTGGTGTCAGAAGTGGGATATTTTGGTTAAGTTTGGCTTGTTTTGATAAACATTTTCCGGGAAGACAGCCAAGCTCGGTGTTGTTTTGCAACCAATCTATTGTTTTGGGAACAGGTCTGGGAAAGCAGCCAAGGAAGCTTTGTTTATATAAACAAAGGGTTGTTTTAAGAACAAGAAGAAATAATAACAAAAACAATGGCTATTTCATTAATTTGTCTTATAATTCTAGCCATCTTTACACCTGTGTTAGGCTACTCTATAGGGAGACGTCCAGACCTTGAGGATGGATGGAACGAATTGCTTCCATCCTTTAATTTTGACATCGAAGGTTTGGTAAAGGAGATCCCCATGGTTAAAATCGGCTCTAATTACTATATAAATCTTATTGCAACAGTACTGTCATTGATAAAGGTACTGGAAGTGCTCCTTAAACTTGGAAGAATGGGGTTCCGTTGCTTTCCCTCTTGTAGGAAAGATCACACCTCAAAGGGACTCGCTGGAACTTTGGAAAGGGCTGCAGACAGGCCAGTCCCCGGGTGGCATGGAGCTTGGGGAGATTTCGGTAGATTAGTAGGACATGTGTCACCCCCCATTAACTGGGAGTTCACACCAGAACAAATGTTTGATTCTGGTGAGATGGCCCACTGTTTGGCAGAAGGGTGTTTTTCCTACAAAGATCCAAATATGCAATTCTCCGCTTTGTGCTGGGGCCTGGCTAATGCTTATCGAGCTACCATAGACCACCTTCAAAGGGTTAAGGTCGACACAGAGACCCAAACCATGCCACTTGAACCCAGTGATGTCCCTATTAGGTCTACAGATGTTGGGGTCCAAACACAACTTGAAGTCAATGCCATTTCTACTAAGTCCACTAGAACCGGGACTCAAGCTAAGAACCGGAAGGTCATCATTGCCCCTATGGAGAAGAAGAAGACGTGGGTAAGGGAGATCAAGGAACTTACGGATCCATCTCCGCAACCAGAACGCACAGAAGAAAGGGAAGAAGAAGAAGAAGAAGAAGAAGGAACAGAGGATGTAGTAGATGAAGGAGCGGCAGCAATGGGAGAAGGAGCAACAGCAAGTGATGAAGGCGCGACTGCGAGAGAGGAAGAAGTGGTTGTGACTGAGGAAGGAGCGATTGGAAGAGAAGAAGTAGCTACCAGAGAGAAAGAAACGGCTACACGGGAAGGAGCACGTCCAAAGGAACTAGGGGCACGCCCAAAGGAATACAGAATAGCATCAAGAGAAAAGAAAGCAACAGTACAAATGGCCGGTGGTATATTGTCGCTTGATGATTTATATCCTGACTACACATTCAGTGTTACAAAAGACGCAAAGAAGGAGCCAAAGCATCCCCCTCAATTGGAGCGGGAATTATCCCTACCCCTCCAGACCCAACCTTCGCTTGGAGGTGTGAATGACTGGAGGAGGAGGCCCTTATCTCAGCACGCGAAAGATTACTCACTACCTCCACCCGCGGGGTATCGCGAACGACGCAGGAGTCCATCCCCATGGCATGAATGGCATAGAAGTCCATCTCCGCGGCGTGAACGGCGCAGAAGTCCATCTCCGCGGCGTGAACGGCGTAGGAGTCCATCCCCACGGTATGAACGGCGTAGAAATCCATCTCCACAGCGTGAACAATATAGAAGCTTATCCCCACGGCATGCCCAGTCTCTACCTCCACATGAGAGATATAGGGAGGAAGCGGGAGCAGTCCCACGTAGGAGTGGAAGAGTAAAGAGAGAGGTGGAAAAGATTCTACGTGGGAGAGATGGACAAGAAATAATGCGAGAAAGCGAAATTACACAATCACTGACCACAAGAGAGCTTCGAGATTTACGGAGAGATTATATGCGCTTGCCTGGTGAAGAAGTCCTCACCTGGCTGGTGCGATGCTGGGACAAGGGAGCTGATAGTCATGTAATTGAAGGTGATGAAGCACGACAATTGGGATCCATTGCTCGAGACCCTGTGATAGAACAAGAAATGGGGAGGGAGAAAATGGCATCCAGCCTTTGGCTCCGAATCCTCCACGCGGTGAGAGTGAAATACCCATTTAAGGAGTCCCTGAAGAGTTCTTCAAGAAGGTGGAGGACCGCAGAAGAAGGCATCCAATACCTACGGGAATTGGCCATGCTGGAGATCATCTATTCTGATCCAGATTATTATGACGTCCAAGTTCCTGAGAATGTTCCCTGCACGCAACCAATGTGGAAAAAGGTAATTCAAGGTGCCCCTAAACCATATATTTCTTGCTTGATACCCGTATATAATCCAAAGATGGAGGAACCAAGCGTGGACACTATGTGTGCTTGGATAAGAACCATAGAGGAAAATATGGAAGACTCCTTCAATCCCCTGTACCAACGCACCTACGATAGGGAAAGAATGGAGAGAGATTATGAATATTCCAGATATGAGGATGACCTTAGAGACAGAGAGGACAGAAGGTATAGAGATTACCAAGAAAGGCCAATGGGAAGATCACGGTGGGACCGGCAAAGACGACCTCGGCCTAGACCTCGATCCTGGTCTCGATCTCGCTCACGGTCCCTGTCATTCACGCGTCGAAGGAAAGAGAACTCTAAGCGTTGGTCACGTAACCAACTATGGGCATACCTTCGTAGTAAAGGAGAAAACATGAAGAAGTGGGATGGTGAACCCACTTCTAAGCTTGAAGCTAGAGTGAGGGAGCTGAAGCGAAAGAAGACTGACAAGAAAGTTGTCTATGTAGTAGACGGAGACTTCTTAGAAGAGAAACTGCGATTGCCAAAACACGAGAAGATGGAGGTCCACTTCGACAACAGCAAAAAGTCTAAGAAGTCAAAGTCAAACTCTGACGACGAATGTTCTGATCAAGACCAGTAGAGGGGCCCTGCCTTCTGCCAGGAGAAGGAGAGGGACCAAGAAGATAATCGAGTTTACTGGGCTGTGTGGGTTCGATGGCCTGGCACATCGGATCCACAGAGATACCAGGCCTTGATAGATACTGGAGCCCAGTGTACTGTAATGCCTTCGGAGTATAAGAGTACCGAGACTGTTACTATTTCTGGAGTGACCGGAGGGTCTCAAGAATTGTCAGTAGTAGAGGCGGACATGAGCTTGACGGGAGATCAATGGGAAAAGCGTCCCATTGTGACGGGGCCAGAAGCCCCTTGCATCCTTGGTATGGACTACCTAAGAAGAGGATACTTCAAGGACCCGAAAGGGTACCGGTGGGCTTTTGGTATAGCCTCGGTGATTGAAGAGGAGTCCAAGCAACTGTCTGCCCTTCCTGGCCTCTCAGAAGACCCTTCCATTGTAGGATTACTGCGAGTTGAAGATCAAGAAGTGCCAATAGCCACAACAACTGTACACAGACGACAGTATCGGACAAACCGAGATGCTGTGATCCCTATCCATAAAATGATCCGAAAGTTGGAGAGCCAAGGGGTGGTCAGCAGAACCCATTCACCCTTCAACAGCCCCATCTGGCCTGTGCGTAAATCCGATGGAGAGTGGAGACTGACTGTGGACTATCGTGGCTTAAATGAAGTTACGCCACCGTTGAGTGCTGCCGTGCCAGATATGTTGGAGCTCCAATACGAGTTGGAGTCTAAGACAGCAAAGTGGTACGCCACCATCGACATAGCCAATGCGTTTTTCTCCATTCCTTTAGCGGTAGAGTGCAGGCCACAGTTTGCTTTCACCTGGAGGGGCGTTCAATACACCTGGAATCGACTGCCCCAGGGGTGGAAACACAGTCCAACCATCTGTCATGGACTGATCCAGGTCACACTAGAGAAGGGTAAGGCTCCCGAACACATCCAGTACATCGATGACATCATTGTATGGGGGGACACAGCAGAAGAAGTTTTCAAAAAAGGACAGACGATCATCCAGATTCTCCTCGATGCTGGTTTCGCCATCAAGAAGAGCAAGGTCAAGGGACCTGCCCGAGAGATCCAATTCCTAGGGGTGAAATGGCAAGATGGACGACGTCAGATACCAACAGACGTAATCAACAAGATTGTAGCAATGGCTCCGCCCACAAACAAGAAAGAGACCCAAGCTTTTCTGGGAGCAATAGGCTTTTGGAGGATGCACATCCCAGAGTACAGTCAGATTGTGAGCCCTCTTTACTTTGTGACCCGTAAAAAGAACAATTTCCAATGGGGTCCTGAACAACAACAAGCTTTCAGGCAAATCAAGCAAGAAATTGCACATGCCGTGGCTCTTGGACCAGTCAGAACGGGACCAGATGTAAAGAATGTGCTCTACACCGCAGCTGGAGATAAAGGTCCCTCCTGGAGCCTCTGGCAAAAGGTGCCTGGCGAGACAAGAGGGCGACCATTGGGTTTCTGGAGCCGAAGCTACAGAGGTTCTGAGGCCAATTACACCCCTGTGGAGAAGGAAATCTTAGCAGCCTATGAAGGCATACGAGCAGCTTCAGAGGTAATTGGTACTGAAGCACAGCTCTTCCTGGCACCCCGATTACCAGTGTTGAGCTGGATGTTCAAAGGGAAGGTGCCCCCTACGCATCATGCCACCGACGCCACGTGGAGCAAGTGGATTGCTTTGATTACGCAACGTGTCCGAATCGGGAACTCGAATCGCCCTGGCATTTTGGAAATCATAACCAATTGGCCTGAAGGTGGGAACTTCAGTCTGGTAGAAGAAGAAGAAGAGCCAGTGAGTCGAGCTGAAGAGGCTCTGCCATATGATAAGTTGCCAGATGAAGAAAGACGCTATGCCCTTTTCACCGATGGTTCCTGCCGTATTGTAGGGAGGAGCCGGAAGTGGAAAGCAGCTGTTTGGAGTCCCACCCGACAAGTGGCGGAAGCCACTGAAGGTAAAGGCGAATCGAGTCAGTTTGCGGAACTCAAAGCGGTCCAATTGGCCCTAGATATTGCAGAGAGAGAAGGATGGCCAAGGCTCTACCTGTACACCGATTCGTGGATGATAGCCAATGCCCTATGGGGATGGCTAGACCGGTGGAAAAAGATGAATTGGAGGCGTAGAGGGAAACCCATCTGGGCTGCTGATCTGTGGCAAGACATCGCTGCCAGAGTGAAGAAACTAAATGTAAGAGTCCGCCATGTGGATGCCCATGTGTCTAAGAAGCGAGCTAATGAGGAACATACTAATAACGAACAGGCAGACCGAGCTGCACAGGTCAAGGTCTCGCAAGCAGACCTAGACTGGCAGCAGAAGGGAGAGTTGTTCCTAGCTCGATGGGCTCATGATGCTTCAGGTCATCAGGGCCGAGAGGGCACTCATAGATGGGCACGAGACCGAGGGGTGGATTTAGCGAAAGATATTATCTCTCAGGTTATCCGTGACTGTGAAACCTGTGCTGCTATCAAACAGGCAAAAAGGTTTAAGCCCCTGTGGTATGGTGGACGTTGGGAGAAGTATAAGTATGGAGAGGCCTGGCAGGTTGATTACATCACATTGCCACAGACCCGCCAAGGTAAACACTATGTGCTTACCATGGTGGAAGCAACCACCGGATGGTTGGAAACATATTCGGTACCACATGCAACAGCCCGAAACACCATCCTAGGCCTTGAGAAGCAGGTCCTGTGGAGACATGGCACTCCAGAGCGAATTGAGTCAGACAACGGGACTCATTTCAAAAACAGTCTAGTGGCCACTTGGGCACAGGAGCATGGTATTGAATGGGTATATCACATTCCATATCATGCACCTGCTGCAGGAAAAGTAGAAAGGTGTAATGGACTGTTGAAGACGACTCTAAAGGCACTAAGTGGGGGAACTTACAAAAATTGGGACAAGAATTTAGCCAAGGCCACCTGGCTAGTCAATACCCGAGGTTCTGTCAACCGAGCTGGTCCTGCCCAAGCAGAGTCCCTCCACACTGTAGATGGAGACAAAGTTCCAGCGATCCATCTAAAAGGTATGTTAGGTAAGGCCGTTTGGATCACTCCTCCCTCAGGCCAAGACAAACCCATTCGTGGGATTGTCTTTGCTCAAGGACCTGGATATACCTGGTGGGTCATGAGGAAGGATGGAGAGATCCAATGTGTGCCTCAAGGAAACCTAAGCCTGGGGAAAAACTAATTCTGTGCCTTGAGTTGTATTTTACAGGAGACCAGACACCAGACGAAAAAAAGACCCGAACAAAGCTGATACGAGAATCCAAGGATGGCCGATGATGACACAGCCCAAACCAATGAGCCAGCCCTAAACCGGAACTGTGATTATGACGAAAGGGCCAAGAACACAAATCGAGTTGCTGGTGGTGCTGATCTTCAATGACAGACGACAGCCTTCGAGAAAAAAAAATAAACATGGACTATATATATATGTGTATATGTGCGGGATAGAGACGAACACAATATACAGGTGTTGCGTAAAGAAATAGTATGGAATAAGGGGTGGAGAATGTGGTGGTTTCAGTCTAGGCCTTCCTGGAAACCAGCTTGTAACCAGGAAGGAACTAGGAAGGTGACCAAGGAAGTATTCCATGCTATTCCTTTACGTAACCTAGGGTATAAATAAGGCATGGATAAGATAGTTCACTCTCTTCCTTTCCGGCGAGGTTCGAGAACGGTGGGGCCCTGTTTCGTCGGGCTATGCTGGAGCCGAGGCTCCAGTGAATGCTGTTTATCTCACCCGGAGGGGGCGAGCAAGGGCCGGGTCTAGCCATCCTGCTGTTCGAAGGTGAGCTGGTGTGAGATTTTGGTAATTTGCCTGGGGCTGGTTGTTGACTTGTGCGGTCCTGCCCCTTTGTCCCCTTCTCCTTCCCTTCCCCTTCCCCCCCCCCCCCCGTGGTGGTATCCCTTTGTGATATCGTTCATATATACAACATATCAATAATAATACCTATTTGGCTATAGCTTTTGGGCTGCTTGTCTGTTTTCCTTTTTCCCTCTCTGGCGAGGCGGTTCCTCGTTGTCGCGTTTCGGGGGGACTTGGCTGGACGCCAGCTTCGAAAACTTGACACTGGTCCAGCCTCGAAGAGCAGCATCTGAATGCAAATATGAATTATCCTTGGTTTTGTTGTTGTTGTTGTTGTTGTTGTTCTTTTCTGAAGTTAACTAGGTTCTTACATCATGTTTATTGTTAGGATAGCATCTGTCAGTTGGTTCTCAGAAGTATGTATACTATAGAATATATTCTTCATTGGACTGTATTCATGGGAGAGAGAAAGCAAGATCCGGGAATGGAAATAGATATTCAGAGTGAAAGATTTGCAATAGCATTTCATGGTACCTTTTCCTTTGAGAATGTCTAGCAAATACTCCTTAGGAGCAGTTTCTCATTCTCCTTGATGTGGGGTTCACAACTGCATAATTTTCCATAGCCTTGACTGACTTGAGACTTGTTCTGAGTTGTCATCATGAGAATTGAGAACAGGATAGATCCATCAGATGAGATACTGTTGTTATAGTAGATGTTGAATCAGTTTTCTATTTAAAAAATAAATTTAGGAACTTGGATAGTTTAGATAATCATTATTGCCAAATTTTTACATTGTGTTTAGACCTAGACTTGCCCAAGAAAGTTTTGAAAATTACATTTTCCTTCACAGATTTTTTTCATTTATGTTAAAACCAGAACCCTCTTATTCTCCATGTTGAAGGGGAAAAGTAATAAAGAAAAGATGTTGAAACTGTGCTGGAGTTTTTTCAACTTTCTAATTCCATATGCTTTGAAATAGGATTTGCAGTACTACAGAAAAGTACATTGATTTGCATGGAGTTTTGCTGGCATTTTTTATTTCTTCTGTGAATGTACTGTTACGATTTCTGCCCGCTTTTTTCATAGTTCTTTTCAAAGGTTTGCTACAATATTCAAGATAAGCATTTTCCCACTAAATGAGACTCCTAAAGACTCTTAATTGAAGACAGATGAGAGTCAGAATTTATTTACCTGATACTTTCCAACAACCACACTTAGTATAATTATGTAGACATTTTAGTGTTCTTGTGTGAAAGCGAGTGTGGGTTGAGATAAGAACAATTTACTGGAGACAACAATGAGAAAAGAAAACAAACAATATCAGCAACAATATTAATAACAAAAGGTATAAGATTAATAAATGATTTACATATAAAGCCCAAGACAATACCGATTGGCTCTTCCCACCATGTTTTCTCTCCACCGGAAGGAACGCCCTTCTCCTCAGAAGCCAGAGAGAGTCCCTTTCCCCTGCTCTGGCAATGATGTGAGGTGGTATCCAATAACATTAAGGTCCTGGCCACTTCCCCTCAGCCACGCCCCCTCCCAGCTGTTGAAAAAAATTAACCCTGTCCAAAAGCAGGACAGTTGTTTATACTGACAGCAAACACAGTCTGAATGGTATGTGGTGTAAGATACATTGAAAGCATTCTCTGCACAATTTTTTACTTTTCAACCATAACCACACATTTCTTCTATTGGCTTGCTCCTGTCCAAATTTATTTGGTGCTCCAGATTGCCCCATCCCTTCCTTACCTTGTGCACAATTTTTTACTTTTCAACCATAACCACACATTTCTTCTATTGGCTTGCTCCTGTCCAAATTTATTTGGTGCTCCAGATTGCCCCATCCCTTCCTTACCTTGTGATTAACTTGTCTCAAATTTTATAATTCCACTGTATCTTTCCATCCATACTGTGAGAGTAGTGTTTTCTGGGAGACTTTCTTTCCCTCCTTTCATGATTTTCCTCCTATATCCTACGTTCTTACCTCTATGGTATCTAGTGCCAAAATATGGCCTGTTTCACGTTCTAATGTACACATCTGTCATGGTTTAACCACAGCCAAGCACCACACAGCCACTTGCTCACTCCCCCACCAGTGGGATTGGAAAGGTAAAAGCTAGAAAACTTGTGGGTTGAGATAAAGACAGTTTAATAGGGAAAGCAAAATAAAAGGAAAACAAGGAATTAATTCCCATGGACAGGCAGGTGTTCAGCCATCTTCAGGAAAGCAGGACCACATCATGCATAATGGTTACTTGGGAGGACAAACACCATCACTCCAAATGTCCCCTGCTTCTTTCTTCCTCCCACTTTACATAGTGAGCATTATGTCATATAGTATGGAATATCACTTTTGGGACTTTGGGTCACCTGTACCTGTTCCTCATGCAACCCCCATCCCCTCACCAAAAAGCAGAATAGCCCTTGGCTCTGTGTAAGCACTGCTCAGCATTAACAAAAACATCTCTATATGATCAATCCTGTATTCAGGTCAAATCCAAAACATAGTCCCACACTAGCCACTGTGAAGAAAAACCAATCCAGCCAAAACCAGCACAACATCTGTGACTGTATTAGTTCATATATAGAGGCTTATGTGACTGGGAGAAACATGCTCTGAACCCAAACCCAGAATGAGCTCTTAGGACCTGGTAGAGTCAATGCAATAGCCCGAGACAGGACAGCCCTGCCTGACTTTGTTTTTTTTTTCCCTTTAAAGTTACCTCTGTATTGCATCCTAGAAGGTAGAACAGTACAAAGGCAATTTTACATTTTCCCCTTTTCTTGGTGCCTTGAGCTTCTGCTCAAGGGGGAAGTCCCTTCTGCCTTTTGTTCAGAGGCTATGGTAGCTCAACTAATATAACTCTTTTCATAGCTGCAGTTAACTTTAGGATGAAGCAGGCAGAATATAGTTAATGTTTATTAAATCTGTGCTGAGGAGAGACTTTTTATCCTAGAAGTACTAAGGAAGTATTACATTGTAGAGCTTAGGAATACACATAAGTAAAATCAGTGGCTAGCAGCTTTACTCTGGGGTAGTTCCAAGTCCGTGGTTTATTCAGAGATGCAACAACGCATGAACACAGGAGCAACAGGATTTCCTCCTCTCATCCCTATACATTATTCTCAAGAGTAAAGGCAAAGCACACCACTTGATATGTATGTTTATTCTCTTTTAAGTTAGGATAATATTAATTGGTACGTGATACATTTGTTGAGTCAAACTGAACATTAGTCACCAAAAGTGAGCTAGAAAGTAGTGCAAACCATTTGTTTCTCTGGTCCACTCTAAGATTGCTTCCCATGTTGAAATCAGTTGGAAAAAAGGAGTCTGATGTCTGCTGAGCATCGGGGTGCACAGTTAAAAAGTACAGCCTGTGTGACTTCCTCTGACAGAGCACCTAGGTCACTGTGGCATTACAGCTGGAGTTAGAGCTTTGCTTGACCATGACAGTGTTTATCAGGAGTTACTACTTCACCATGAAGAAAGGTAGAAAGCTCCCCAAGTCACTAAGGTGAATTTTCTGTTCCAAAAAGGTTGGTTTTGAATTGCTGCTCCAGATCAGGTGACTTAGATGTGTAAATTTTTCTGGTTCATTTTTGCAGCCAACCACCCACTTGATCTTGCTCTATTTTTTTTTTTTTTGAGCACAGCAGTGACTGTAATAGGAGAGGCATTTTGAACGCTGTCTCATTAGTTTTTTTCTTTCTTTTTCATTAAGCAGTTTCCCTAATTCGCTTTATTACTGTTGGTAATTATTAAAATCCATGTTCTCTCTTTCCCTTATCTCACTTGCTATGTGTATCAGGGGAGTGCTTCCTTTTTCTACATTGTTTAGGGTAACACACCCCAGTGCTGCCTCATCACTCCTCTAATCCCTAATGCTGATCTGATTTTTTCCACTTTCCTGCTCAGTTTATCTACTGTCCCCTGAAAGATGTGAAGGGAACGAGTCCTTAAGAAGGTATTTTTTCTCTAATACACATACTGTTTGTTTGTCTTCTGTTTGTTTGGGTTTTTCCCAAATATGCATAACAACTATTTCTTGTGTGCCATGGAATTTGATGACTTGGACAAGCAGTTGGATTTGGAAAGAAATTCAAGCTGTCTACTCTTATCCTACCTCTCACTCCTAGGGAAGTACACTCAGACTTTATCAACTAGGTCTGTACTTTTAGGTAAGGTGTGACATCATTTCAAATGGAGCATAGCAGAAATGGCAGGGAAATGCATCTTTAGGACCCTGGGATTAGCTCAGCTGGTTAGAGCATGGTCCTAATAAAGTCAAGGTTGCAGGTTCAGTCAAAGTATAGGCCTTTCACTTAAGAGTTGGACTTCATGATCCTTGTGGGTCCCTTCCAACTCAGCATATTTTGTGATTCTGTATAAAAACGTTACTGACATATAAAGGAGTTTATAAATTTACCCACTTCTGAAATGATGAATAAGCAGAGTATTTGAGAGTTACAAAAAAATAAGATTCATCTGTGCCTTCAAAACAGAAAAAATGTCTGGCAATTAACTCCCCTACATATTGCAGGAACAAAAAGGGAAAAAGTTAAAGAGCTGTCTGGACAGGGACACTCACAGTGGGAAAGAAATTTTGTGCCATATGTCCCCCTTCCATATGTGTATGCTCTCTTCTGGGTCATGACATCTGGTTCTGCTTGATATCTGGCTCTGATTCCTGTATTTTTAAAGTAAACAGGACTTGGTTCTCCTCAGAGACTGAAGAGAATAGACCACATGCTGACTTTTAAAAGAAAAGCCAAGTTTTTCACAAAAACATGTCTCCTCATCCTAGATCTGAAGGGCTTAGTACACGTATGCATTTAAATGAACCAAGGATGTGCCAGCACCATCTGCTGTGAATTTTAAAAAAACCTGCTAACTTTGGCATGTTTGACATTTTTGGAATGTTGGGCCATTAAGTTATTGGGTACCTAAATTAGGAGATGAATTGGCTTATTATTAAGGAAAGGATCACGTCCAAGAGAGCAGATAACTGAGGATGGGAAAAGATCAGTTGTCCCAGGATAAGGGTTCATGATCTGCCATAGGAAGTGGCTGTGGGTATCCTGAAACCCTGGAGCCATGAACCAGCCACAACAGCCTTGCTCTGTGCAATGCCTCCACCTAGTGATGCCTGAGACTGAAGCTTTCCCCTTCTGAAAAACGTCACACTGTTTACATAAGATCACGTGAAGTTCTGCTGCTAATAATAACAAGCCACAACATTAAAAAAAAAAAAAAAAGCACACCAAGAGGGAGTCAAAGAAAGAAGATACTCTGATGACAGCAGTTCTGAATTATTCTGTAATTATTATTTTTAGTGCTTTTCCCATCCTTTGTAGGAACTAGCAGTGAATTTAGTGGAAAATGAGATTTTTGTCCTTTAAATCTGTATATCTGTTAATTCAGTGTCTCAGAGTTAACTGGGAAATGGGGAGAAGTTGTCCTCTGTAGACACAGCATATGTCAATTCGATGTGACTGAGCAACACTTCCCATTGGTTATTCTAGGAAAAAGACTGTGAATGGAGTCTGCTTCATCTGGGATCTGCATTCCAATAGATCTGCTGTGCGTGATGGCTGCAGGATCATTACCAGCCATGTGCTCCCCAGGCAACTGAGAGTTCCATAGCTTACTTGACATGGTGAAGTATGGAGAATTTGTGCCACAGCTTTCCTGGAAAGCACTGACCAGTTCTCCTGGCTCTGACAATTTGGGTGTTCAATTTCACAGGCAGTGTCTCTGCTATCTGAAGTGATCAGTTCTCAATCCCCAGTTGTCAATCATTGCCTTGGGTGGTGTGGTCAGGCCCCAAGGGACCTTGCAAACTGCCTTTCTCCATGGTATGTAGTGCGCTTTCCCCCCCCCCCCTTTTTTTTCAGTTAATCTACAGCCATATGGTTTCTCAGTTGAAGAGAATTTGCAAAATAAAAGTGATTGGGAGGTTTTAAAATCTATTTAGAACCTTTGTCAAAATCTCTGGGGAGCAAAATTTTGTACTTGGATTAATGCCCATTTGAATATTAATATTATTATTAAAAATAATAACATTACAATTAATGTTAACATTGGTATTAATAATAAATGCAGCCAAAGCAGAAATCCTGTTATGGTTATGGCTCAGGCAAAGTGATTCTGAGCTCCAGAACTAATGGTGAAGATGAGACTGCAGAAAGTGATTAAAGCAATTAGCACAAGATGGTTGGGACAGAGCAGTTCATAATCAGTAGCTCTCAGTAGCAGTTGATTTTGTAGCGAGTGCTATGATACACTTGAAGTGTTATAGTAGTACATACATTAAAATACATGAAGGTCCTCTGATGACTGAAGGGTCCCAGAGCAGCCCCAGGCATGCTTCATGCGTAGACCCTCAAATGTACAGTGCTTCCAAAGCTGAAATTTTCCACTCCAGCTGTGGGAGGCAATGAGCAGTCAGTGGTATCCTGGGGGAGGCTGGGATTTATAGAAGAGAAGTGTAGGAGGCATGTCCCAGGTGTGCAGGGGGACACACGGAGGGCAGAGAAGCCGAGGGACATGCGCCGAGACAGACGACCTCACTGGTCACAAGGTCACATGGTTTTAGGGGATAAAAGGGAGCGCCAAGTTTGAATAAAGCCTCTTTGATTTCCACCTCATCGGAGAGAGGTCTGCATTTCTTTATCATATAAAGACACCCATGCTACAGAGAAGGGCTTAGTGGGTTTGGTGAGGCTTCAGGAATCTGTGAGTCAGGCCATGCACTTGTTTCTCTTCTTCTTCAGTCTATCTCTCTTCCTTGAAACCCACCAAAAAAGGCTGCCTTTTGCTCACCTCATGCTCACACAGCTGCTCCTTGCAAAAAACAACCTCCTTACTGGTATGCTTACACTTTTGAGTTACAACAGGTCCTAGCTGGAATTGATCTAGAACACTTGAGAAGCGAGTCACTACATATATTTCTGTCAAGGATGTGAATAATACAGGGTGGTGTCTATTGCCATTTATGTTGTAGGTGGATAGTCTGAGATGATCTTTTATAGGAAATAAAATGAGAATTCTTGCTTATATTGTAACGGGAGTTGAATCAAAGCATGTACTTTGCAAAAGAAAACATGTCATTTTTAAAAGTAACCATATGACTTCTTCTTTGGTAGCTAAATACCATTTCAACTGTGTAAGAGGGTAATTGAAAAAAAAAATAAAATCCTTGTCATGCTTTAAAAGTGTTTGGCCAATTTGAGCTAGACCAGGCAACATTATGAAATCTTTGTGGCCTGGCCTGGCCTGGGGAAGAAAGGGGGAGGTGAGGAGGAATAAAGACAGAAGCACCACACATAATTACTGATTAATATCATGTGAAGTATTTTAAGCTACTTGTGGCACATGTGAAGCAGCAAAGTGCCATTTTATCTTTGTACATACCTCTCTCTAACCACAAATGTGATTGATATGGACATATTCACTGCTTTTGGCTTTTCTCTTTGCAGATAACTCAAATCAGCTTGACGATCTTTTTTAGATTTCCTGAGCAAGGCCACCTCCTGGATCACCATGTTCCTTTCACAAGCCCCAGCGTTGCGCAAGTTCCCTTGCCTTAGATGTAGAGTGGATTTTTTCTTCCACTAAAAGCTCCTGGTTTGTTGTCAGCAAAGTATTCTCAAGCAGTGAGTACAGAGTCCTTTTGAGGGGAGCTGTGGAGGCAGTTATTCTTTACCTCAACTGAAAAACTGCACCTGTATTTCGTAAAGGAGGGCAGGTTATACCCCCCTGCAGGTGATCATAAATGCCTCGGGGAAGAAAACAAGGCTTTTGATGTGTGATGAAGTATGGTTACTGTGAGGCCCCATGTTTCTTTGGCTAGAGGCTTGTAAGGGCTGGAGGGAGACATGCTGGCTGCAGTAGTTCCAGCTGACCAATTCCTTGGGCCAAGAGCTGTCTCACAGCCAAAGGACCCAGTTTGCTTTCAAGGGCTGATGGGAAAAAATAGAGGAACAACAAACACTGGAGAAAAGCATGAGAACTTCTCTGCAGTCAGGCCAGCAGTTAACTGAGCCAGGCATTCTGTCTTCAGCAGTGGTGAAAGGAGTTGCTAAAAATCTGACTGGTATCTCGACAGCTGCTCCAAGCTGTGGGCTGGCTCTCCAATTGCAGAGGCAACCAGGTTGGTTGCTGCTACCTTCTCATCTCTGCACTGCCCAGATTCAGTGCACTTCAGCTTCTGGCAGGATGCTCTGTTGTTGCTGGAAAAGGGTGACATTTCTGAGTGCTGAGGTGGACATTGAAAGTGAAGCACTCCTTGCTCTGGTGCTGCACCTGCATGGACAACCTCCCAAGAGTGCCGGCTCCAGCTGCACCTCTCATAGCTGTCAGCTCAAGCCGGCTTGGCTCCCATGCCATAGTCACTTCTGTGCTTTGACCATCCTGTAGGCTGCTGATGCAGTGTTTGAGGTCTAATTCTGGGTCTGTCATCCTTAGAGCTTCCTCACGTATACTCCTTCAAGACAAAGGAGTGGAACCAACAGTCGGCAGGCCCTAAAAGGAGCCCAGCCTGAAGACCAGATATGCTCCCATGTGCAACCTCTCTCCTGTTGCTTGATCCAGCCTTATCAAGCTCTATCTTTGATTGTAGAGACACCTTGTGCTGGCAGGTTAATGGATTTTGTCCTCACTTGCTGTTAGCTAAGACTAACTGGAGTGTTTTAATGTCACAAATTCCAGAATGCAGTGGTGGTTGAACAAAAGTGAGTGACATTGTCATATAAACACTCTTGAAGATCTTGGAGTGCTCTGAGCTAATGGTGTGTTTTGGTCTCCCTCCTACCTATTTGCCAGCATACACCATCAGGAGCTGTGCACCTTTGCTGCTGCTGGGCCATGGCTAATTCAGACTACATGGATTTTATCTCCAGCACTCAAGATATGAAATCTGAGCTCCACTGAAACCCTGGGATCAGGGTAGCATTCTGGTGTCTTAACCCTGAAGTTTCTTTAGTATTTTGTTTCCTTTTCCTCTCTGTAGCAGCAAACAAATCCCAAAGTGAAAGCTGTTAGGATTTGTGTAGCTTGTTTGGCCTGTGTTGTTCCAGTATTTCATGGCCTTTTACCACTGCCAGTAGCAATAGTTTCCAACAAAGTTTTGTATTTACAGTGAGATGCTTTTATCATGCTAAGTCAGCAAATATTTAGACTTGGGCGTGCTGTTGACTTCCTTTCTTGAGAGTGAAAAAGAAGTTTTTGTGCTTTCTGCAAAGTCCGTTGCTATTGGTGGGAAAGAAAGCCGCTGGGGTGAAGTATCAGAACCCAAACTCTGTTCTGTAAGGCTTGAAAACCACAAAGAGTAGTGTCTATTTCCATTAAGATATAATAATAATGAATTGATCTATTTTTATTGCATAACACAATTAAACACATCCCCACCAGAGCTGTCTTTCCTTATTAGGGTGACTTGGAACGCTGAGAGTTATTAAAACAATCAACCTTCTCTTGAAGAAAACATCACTCTTCATTGGTTCTTCGTTAACAAACACTCAACAGGAAGTTACCGGAGAAATGTCTTCAGGCATCATGCTGGTGCAGCCATCCAATGCCAGTGGATATCAGGAGACTTGTGATACTTTTTTTGATATCTTCTGTCATGGTCTGACAGGTGCTTAATCACTGTCCTCACTAGTTTGGACAGTCCTGTTCCTTCTGTCTGTCCACACCCACTCAAGTCTGTCCTTTCTGTTGTGCCAGCACAGCTGCCTGTCCAAGAAACCGGCCCAAGAACCAAAACAGTTGAAAAAGAACTGCTTTTGTTGTTCTTCTTGGCTAGTTAGTTCTTAGGTAGGTCTGTTTCCTGAACTCTCTGCCATCTAGGAAAACAAAATAATTCTTTTCTGGCACAGGGGAGCCAGGGAAGGTGAGAGTGGATGTTTAAGGTGGTGTTGGATTCACTGCTCCTAAAGCACAGACTTGGCAGGGCTAAGCAGTTGATGGTCTGTATTCTTGTGGCTATACCATTTCCAACACTCAAGTATGGTCCTTTGGAACTCCCTCTGTAGATTGCAGTACCATGTCAGGAACACACTGAGATAATGTTTCTCTTCTCTGGCCACCTGTTTGGGTTTTAAGGATTCTTATCTACACATTGCATCTGATGGACTTTCAGTTGCCCTGGTCAAGGGGTTGAGCAAAAAAAGTCATATCCCATATGAAGCAGCATAGTCTCACACACCAGCTTCAGATGGGGGGTATTTTCTTCAACCAGCGCAACTTTTCTCATGTTTTTTACCCATTCCTTTCTCTTGCTTCAGCACAATCTCAGTTCTGGCCATTCAGGATGTTGGAAAAGTATGATGGATCTTCAGGAAAGAGGCAGCAGCCCTGTGTAACTCCTTCACAGAGGACATTGCACAAGGAGGAAGTCCACATGGGTTCTTGCAGGGACCAACCCTGGAATAAACAGACAAAACATAGCAGCCTTAGGACATTCTTGATGCTGATAGCAATTGAAGGCTAGGATAGTACTGAGGTGGAGTTATGGTGTATGTTGGATACGATCTTACTCTTTGTTTTTCTTAATAGTCCTTACTACAGAAGAAGTGCTGAGTTAGATGGTCTGAACCAGCACAGCTGTTGTCATATTTCTATGACTTGAACCATAACAGAAATGCAAAAATGGAGCTAATCTATCAGAGTTTGCTCCCGCTGCTGTTGGCAAGCATTCTTTCACACCTTTTTTAATGTCATTTATTGATAATTTAATTTAATAAATGGCAATTATTGGAAGGAATCATCTTGTTTGAATTGTAGACTAGTCAAAATTCAGCATTGTCTACTTTTGTCTATCACTACATGTTCCTTTGTGTCAACAACATTTGTTGTCATTGTCCATTTTGTTGCCTCAACAAACTCCCCAGTTGCTTTTTAGCCTTCTGAAAATTTGACATTTTGCCATGATTCCAGTTATCCCAACTAGATGTTTCTTGCTTCAATATCTGGTATTTTCATTGTTTATCGCAATAAACATTATTTATTTGTCTTTTCAAGCTTTAATGTACCATCTAAAAAGAAACTTGGTGAAAATCTCTTTGAAACATTTTGCTAGAACAGGTTCTACTTTTGTCATCACTATTTTATTGTCTCAGTCTTTGAAACATAAATATTTATTTTGTCTTGATGCAGATGATACTTTTACTACTTCCCATTGGACATTTTGACTTAAACTTCTGTGTGCTTCTTCTTTCTCATTATTTTACCCAAAATTTAATTCATTAAAAGTTAACTCCTTTTTTCCATATATTGTTTGACTCAAATGACCAAACCAGAAGAAACAGTAAGAATAGAATATTTTTAGTAAGAATAATGATTTTAGTATCTCCCAGCTATTTTTTCAAAATTATATAATGTAGCAATTGCTTTACAGATATGTTTCCTTCATTGGCTTATCAGCCACAGGGTTGCTGTTCTACTTATGAGAACCTTTAAATTGTGTCTTTCCACCCTTTAGCATATGAATTCATAGAAAAAGAGTGCTTTTGCTACTAATTTAGAGAGAGATTAAATCTGTTTTCTGTTTTTATTTTTTATGATAAACTGCCATTTCTGCTGAGCTCTTAAAATTCAAACTTTGCAGCTATCCAAAGGTCAGATCTGAAACCTGAGGTTTTGCTGGGGCAGGGAACCAGCTTGACGGAAACTTTATGCTGACTTAACAGTATTGATAAACTTTGTGATAGCATCAGGAAGAAAGTCTGTGGAAAGAGCTCTCCACACAAGTACTCTCATTCAGAACACTTCTGGTTGTCTGAAAAAATTAGTATAAAGTAATTTTCATGATCATAGTACTGCTTCTGTGATATCCTGCAGAGCTGAAGAAGTCAGTGCCTATGGACAAGAACTTAGACACACACAACCCCCAAAGGGAAAGGGATGGTCCAGTCTGGTTAGTGGCAGAAGGCAAGGACCTCTAAGACATTCAGAGAGAGTTCTGCTTTCTAAATTGGCTACTCTTGATTGATCCTTAATGTTGAATTTAGAGAGAACTAATGGGAAATGCTTACTTCTACTCCCAGTCATGATGTAAGGTGGCCATCTGTCTTCTGAGAATAGATGTTAACAGAGGAGAAACAGCTCTGATGATACAAAAAGTTTGAATGCATGGTGTGCCCCCGCTCAGTTCTTCATTCTCATACTAGCCCTGTGGTTAGAGCAATCATCAGGAAAATCCCTGAAGGAGTGTGTGCTCCCTCAGCTCCTTTTAGGACACTTTCTTTTCTGAGGTACCTGGGCCAATTTGTACCTGGTAGTACAGTTTTGCTTGTTGAAAGCAAATCTGTTGGAACCAAACCCACTTGAGAGGAGTCAGAGCCTCAGAATTCAAATTTCTCATTAATGTCCATCCCCTGCATAGCTAGGGTCAAATTCACTCGCAGTTGTTCTGTCTTCCTCATGATTTATAAGCTCCAACAAGCAGCATCCCAGTTTCAGGGGACAGGGTGGAGGGTTCTTCCTGTGATTCAGAAGCCCCTACAGACCTCAGAAGTTGGGTCTTCTGGTTTCTGGTTATGTGTTCTGACTGAAAGCCTTGTCTGATCATTGCGGATTGTTCTCAGTCTGAGTTGTAAATAATTTTGCATTGGAGAGAAATCCTTGCCCTTTCCAGAGGATGGGGTTCTGATCCTGCAGAGTGCCTATCTTAAGCATAGAAGAGACCTTGAATGAGTTCAGGCAATGCTAAATGTCAGAAGTATGGGATTTTTCCCTGAGGTGTGGGTTAATCCAATTTTCTACATCCCAATTCAGGCAATATTTAGGTAGACATATGACAACTGGAGCCTGAATGATAGACCATTTGTGGCCATGTCTGTGTTGTCTGGGCTTCAATGGCCTTTTGGAACAGCAAACTGATTCTATCCTTTATAATGCACCTAGATAACCTTTTCCTGGATAATGGAAATTGAATACCAGGAAAGAAGCCTCCTGCTAGTCTGCAACTTTAAAATAAGACAATAGCGAACCTTGTTGCTGTCTGGATGTCCAACGTCTGACGCAATCATCTCCATGTCACCCACCTATCCTATCATATCCCCAGCACTGTGGGCATGTCTGCACTCAGGCTGCTCGTGCAGTACTGACCTGGCCAGAGAGCCCCCTCGGCTTGGTGGCCTGTCCTGTGATTACTGTGTTACATAGTGTGTGTCTCTGTAATGTCGTCTGGGGATGTCAGACAACTTGTTTAAGACACAAGAGCCTCAAGATCATTACTGAGCTAATCAGTGCTCTGGACATGGGCTGTGGCACTCACATGTGCAATTATCTGGACAAAATGTCCAGGGTGGCTGACACTTGCTTAGGAGGCCAGTACATGGTGCATGCTGAGTCTGTGGAATTAAGAGTATGTGAGGGCTTATATGCCATGATTTGTCAGTCCTTGCAGGATGGATATTCACTGAACTCAAATGCATTTTTAATATTTTTTAATAATTTTTAGTACTCTACTTGTGCATTAAGGATGTTTATCTACCTGCAAGATACCAACATGCCCACACCAAGTAATAAAACCAAGCATCCTTGAATTTTCCCTCTTTTAGACTTAACTTGTTTCTGCAGTTACAAAACTGCTCCTTTGTAAAGAAGAAGGAATGAAATAATGGTTTATCTATGACACTGAGGTATAGTTTCCACAGCAGCAGAGGGACCCAGAAGTGCTCAAAGCAGCTCTTTTTGTATTTGTGTTTTTTCCTCCGATTCTCCACTTTAACACAAATGGAGTCTGCAGTCGACATGGTGGCTCTGTCAAGCTGTGTAATGTGTCTACAGTCTAGATCTTACCTCTGTGGAACAATGCTTCCTTCATATTTCAATGGCCATTTGAACACAAGGTAGGTTTCATTTAATTTCCTTTTGCACTTGCATGGCACTGACTGACCAGTTAAAAAAAAAAAAAAGAGCAATGTGAAACAACGATCAATGGGGCAATGCCTATAATTGAAGGCCATGGCTCCAGAGCTCATGTGCTTCTGAGCAGAGTGCCCAAGGGCCCTAATGCCTAGCATAGGTGAATCAACTAAGTGCAGTTTCAACAGAGCTGTGTACTTGAATGTATGGTACTTCAGCGACTGGTAAGAAGTACCAAAGAAGGGACTGTGCCAGAAAGTCCGTTTCCCGAAAGGGCTTTGACATAGCACTAAAACTGGGATATGGAATGGGAAGTCATCTGTTGGCATAAAATATTAGGTTTCTTTGCTTAGAAATGGAAAATCTCGTCACCTTACATTTATTGCCAGTGTTCAATATACATGAGTTTAATCGTCTCCTCTCTGGAAAGCACTTTTCCGTAGATCTGCATTACTCTATATTTCTGAGCCACAAAGAATGGAAATTTGCTACTGTATTTTTTTTTTTCTCAGAAGTTTTTTCTGCTCTGAAGTAAGAACAAGGGGAGAAAAGGAATGAACCTTTTCGAAAAGCACAGCTTAAGACCTTCTTCCTTGAGTCTAGGAACAGATCTCCAGCCTCTGCAGGAATTCCTGGTTTCACGGAAGACAAATTTCTCTTTTGTCTCTCAGCAAAATTATTAATCACAGTATTTGTGAGATGAAATGAAATGAAATAACTGACCAAAAAAAGAAAGGATTTAAATTAAAGTAAGAGTTAACTACACTTTTTCATTTCCTCTGTTTTCCTATTAATGTAAGGAAATAAGAACTATCATACCAGCTTGCACAACAGCCCCCACCCACCAAGCAATTGTCTTTATCCCATTGTTAACCAAAAGCACAAGCCATTAATAACGGGCAAAAGAGAGGATAATAAACCTTGCTAGTGTCAATCATGTGGAATGGATATCTTCAGTTAAAACAGTTTTTTCAACAGCATCTTCAATGGTGATCAAAGTATCTCTCATTCTTAAATTTGAGTCATGCCTTTTGAAACCAACTGCACATCTACTTTACTAATAACTTCACGTGCAATTAGGTTTGGGTTTTATTTCTGTGAAAGAGTACTGTTTTCTACTTTAACTATATACCTGATCATTTCCCTATTTCTTTTCTCATGAGAGGTACTGAAATATTGTTTCCTGTGTAATTTTTCCTAATGCTGAAGGTCCTCTCCTTTCTCACCTGCAGAGTGACAGACAGTTTGATTTATTCTTGTAGTAAAAGCCCTCTTTACCTTTGATATCCTTACTGCTCATTTTAGTAACTTTTTTTCATGCTACTATTTCCTTTCTGTCACTGGATACCAGAATTACACCCAGTTCAAGATAAGGATGTGTTGCATCAGTATAATAACATTTCCTGTTTTGTTCTCTGTTCTTTTGCTAATAGCTCTTCACAATCTGTTGGGCCTCTTGGCAGCTGCTGAACATCAGATTATTTTCAGAGAAAATCCAAAATGACCCTGAGATGTTCCTTCCATGTAGCGAAAGATAATCACTCTGTATGTGTGGGTAGGGTTATTTCTCTGAGAATAGGGCTTTGTGTAGCTCAATTGCTAAAATAAACAAATAAAGCTAGAGGACACCTGATCTCACGGCATTTCCCATGAAAATTTATCCACTGTCCAAAAACAATCATTCTGCTACAGAACTAAATGACAGGTGGTCTTTGCATTTCAGTTAATTTCACAGGATCTAGGAAACTTCTAACATTTGCGCCTTGTCCTAGAGCCTCAGTCCTGGACCTGTGGGTCTGGGAAACACAGGTAGATACTTTGGCTGTTGGGCTCTGGTGTATAGGCTGTGATGTGGTGAGAGGAGGACAGAGAGACACACCTGCTCATGTCATACAGTACTGAGCACAGTCTTCAATGCTCATGCGGGAGGTCTCGGACAAGCTTGTTTCTGTAGGATGTTGACTGCAGAGGATAAGTCTAGGAACAGTTTGGCCTGTGGTCATGGACTCTCAGAGCAATATCAGACAGGATTGCTTGAAACCTGCAGCTCTTGAAAGCGTTGAGGTCCTCAGAAGCTGCTAGGAGACCACAAGCTCTGCTGATGGCCATGGAAATGAGGTGGAACAGAGATGTTTCTAACTGACATTTTGGATAAAAAACTGACAAGATCTGATCTCCGTTTCTGACTGGATCTACACTGAAGACCTGTATTTCTAGTGTAGGCACTGATTAGCTGTGGGTTAACCCTCTCATAGGTGAGGGAGGAGCTTGTGCTCTACTGCCTTGGAGAGCTGCCTCCCAGAAGTCATGGACTCAAAATCCAAAGAATAAATGTCTTTAAAAAATGTTTGCCTAACGTTAAGTAACTCCATCATACATTTCCTGTGTAACTATGGATTGGCTGTATTATACTGCCTACATCCTATGGGGAAAGCAGATGGGGTAGAGTGTCTCCTGTGTCTTTCCAGCAACTGCTGCTTCTTATCAGCACTTTGCAGGCTTGTATACAAAGAATCATAGATCTGTGAAGTAGCCCTGGTGAACCCTGCCTGGGTTTGCAACAGGCCATAGTTACATACAAGCTCTTTTCCATGTAGAATCCTGCAGAAATTAGGAGTTTGACCCGGGTGACAATGGAAAAGTGAGCAATTGATACACCAAGACTGTGTTATGCAGTGGGAGTAGGCATGGTGACCATCAGTAAGAATAAATAACTCATTTTATATTGATGGGAAAAGAAGATTGGGTCCTGGAACAGCTCATCTCACAAGATGACTTGCAGGAAATCATGTGGAAAGCTGCAAGAAGGCTTTTGATAAACAGAGGATTCCTGGTTAGTGAGGGAAGGCAAAATAGAGTGTGTTGAGTTTCTGTTTTTATGGTGGAAGAAACAAGCCTGATATCTGAGGTAATCAGTGCTAAAAGGCACTCTGCATACCATTTGGTATCTCTAAAGAGATAGGCAACTATCTATATTCTCCAAATTTCTTGCAGCTGGCTAAACTGGGAACATACAGCACAATAAACACCCTGTTTCCTGACATACTCTATCCTAATTTCCATGTAACTAGCTGATGAGAGTCATGCCCAGAGAAGGTTTTCATGCTGATAGTCCTCCCTGTTTTGACAGGTGCTCTAAGGTCTAAGGATTAGGTGCTTTAAAGTTTTCTGAACTCCAGCAGGGGAATCCTTAGGGTTTGGATACCTGACTGCTTCAAGTATAGAAAAACTAAAAAAAAGGTTGATTTTTTTTATTCTAGAAATAGTAATTTGGGGGAAATTTCATTTTTATGAAAAGCCTTCTTTTTTTTCCAAAATATTTTAAACTTTTAGGGAATGCAAACTTCAAGATGCAGACAGATCTGATAGTAAACACAATTAGATTATAAAGGAAAAAAAGTTCTTCTAAAAATCCAGTCCATAACCTAGAGAAAAAAGATAAGACATTTTCCTAAATAGTGGTATCATCAAAAACATAAATAATTTTTATAACAAAAACTCTGCTTCTGCATGCTTTCAGTATGTCATGACCCTCTGTTGTCTGTAAGACAGTAACTTCCAGTAACGCATGTACAGCCAGAAACAAACAAAAATATTTAGTAAGAAGTCATTATAAACAATATAATTTATCAACAAATTATCTTCAATGACTTTCCAGAGAGTCCTCATTCATTTTAGTTGTGTAAATTAATAAGAATTTTGTCTTATGCATCTGAGTTATGATTTCCAGAATGCCATGTATTTGTAGACATTTCTTCCCAAGAAATTGTGTAGAAAAAACCTCTTTATTCTCAAGATAGAGGTCAGATAAGAGTAACAGTGATGTGCTGAATAATTGTTTCCACAGTAATGAAACACAGAGTGGGCACTGCATGGGAGGAAATTAGCTTCCTGTGCACTCCAAGGGGAAGATTTGCTATAAAGACCTGAGACTTCTGGAATTAATCTATGCTACTACATCAAGCAATGACTTCCTGTGCATCTCATGGCCTTAAGTTATCAAGCATAACTTAAAATTTGGAAGATTTCACTTGCACACATCTTGTCTGTGTTGTGAAGTTATTTAGGCACAGGAGGGCTGGTTTGTTTGGTGTTTCTTTTGTGGAAAAACCTCGGACAGGTTTCTTGCCCAAAGATACTTGCCAACTCAGACTCACTCTCACCTCTGTATTTTAAAGTATTCTAGCATCCAAGGACAGGACCATCTGCGGGAATGGAAGATCCTGAAGACTCAGTGAAGTATTTTAATTTCCATAAGAGCAACAGATCTGCTGCACCGATTCTCTCCCTGGTGGGCTTTGTGGTCTCCCCTCGGGGATCCTGCTGGTGGCCTGGTGACATTCAGACATTCAGAACAGCTGCTATTATTTTCATTCTGGCTGGCTGTATCCAGACTCCGTGGGATGGCGGTGCAGCTACTTTCCTTTTGGGGCAAGGCAGGGAACAGAGAAATTGAAAACTTCTTTATGAAGGGAAATTGGTTTTAAGACACATGGGCTTTGTTAACGATGTTATGTTTTTTGTTTTAATATTGTCCTTGCCCTGACAAGCATAACTATCACTGTTAAGACCTTTTCTAAACTGCTAGTGATCAAATAACATACCAAGTAATGTATGAATGTGCAACCCAAAGGAAATACATGCCGTCCACATAAAAAAGGACAGATATAATTCTTGTTATTTTAGCCAATTGCTTCCTTCAAGATGGTGTCACCTCCATTTTGCATCCTCTGAACTTTAATACACTATCTGGCAACTACAGTGGATTTGAAAACCTTATAAGAGATTTGATATCTCTGGTTTGGTGGAATGAAGGAGAGATGAGTATGGTAAAAATACTGATGGCTTTCTAATACTTCAAAACTTATTAATCCTTTCCCATCCACATGCATGTCCTCACTGTTGTCTGAGAGCCTGCCATGCCAGTTGACCTTGACTGGCTACCAAGGCCCCATCAAGCTGCTCTATTAACCCTCTCCCTCAACAGGACAGGAGGAGGAAATACTATTAAAGTCCATGGGTTGAGATAAGGACAGAGGGATCACTTACTAATTAGTGTCAAGAGCAAATCAGACTCAACTTGGGGAAATTAATTTATTGCCAGTTAATAACAGAGTAGGATAGTAAGAAATAAACCAAAACTAATCCCACCTTCTCCCTACCCCTCCCTTCTTCCCAGGCTCATTGCCAGCTCTTCTACCTCCTTCTCCCAGGTGGCACAGGGAGATGGGGAATGGAAGTTTCAGTCAGTTCATAACATTTTGTTTCTGCTGCTTCTTCTTCCTCACACTCTTCATCCGCTGCAATGGGGGGTCCCTCTCTCAGGAGATAGTCCTTCACAAACTTCTCCAGTGTGGGCTCTTCCCATGGGCTACCACAAACAGCTCCAGTGTGGGTACTTTCATGGGCTGCAGCCTTCAGGAACAGACTGATCCTGTGTGGTTCCACCATGGGCCACAGGACCTTCCAGAACACCTACTCCTGCATGGGCTCCTTTCAGTGGCCTCAGTTCCAGCTAGGAGCCTGCTCTAAGCATGGATCTCCATAGATTACGGCTTCCTTCAGAGCACATCCACCTGCTCCACTTGTCCTCCATGGGCTGCAGGAGGGCAGACTCTGTCATCACGATTTTCTTCATGGGCTGGAGGGGGATTTCTGCTCCAATGCCTGAAGCACCTTCTCCTTCTGCTTCTTCACTGACCTTGGTCTCTGCAGGGTTGTCTCAGTCTTCTCTCACAGTTGCTGCGCAGCACTTTTTACCCTTTCTTAAATATGTTACCACAGAGGTGCTACCAGTTTTGCTGATGGGCTCAGTTTTGGCCAGCGGTGAGTCTGTTTTGGAACTGGCTGGGACTGGCTCTATTCAACACGGGAGCAGCTCCTGGTGTCTTCTCATAGAAGTCACCTCTGTACCCACCCGAGTTTTGCCACATAAACCCAATACACTCTGGTTAGGCGTGTATCCCTCCAACAGTGTCTTCTTGGGATAACTGTCTCAAACTTCTCAACGAAAGGAACCAGCAGAACTATCTGGGGACCAGCCCATTCTTCTTATCACAGTGTGAGTGGTAATAGGACCGCACGATCAACAATAAAGACCAGAGGCAACTCTTACCTTGGGAGAAGTCCATCCCCATTACAATATTAAAAACCTTGAAAAATCTTTCTGATTTCTCTTTTACACAAAGCACAAGATGCCTTTGTTAGCCTCAAGAAAGGCACCATGACACAGAGGAACAGGAAGGACACTGCAACCTCAGTAGGGTGGATCGCCACCAGCTAAAAAAAACATTAGATGTAACAGGTGGGGACACACCCAACATCTTCCCCTGCTGTCCCACCATTTGCTGCCAGTGCTCCCTGGGTTGGCCTCAATGAAAGTAGAAAGCAAAACCTTTCCTGACAGGGCCACCTGTGTCCAGATGTTCCCTGCTGTGTGTACTGGTGGTCTGCAAGCAGGGAGCAAAAATTTTACACAGCAAGTATTTCCTGCCTAGTAGAGTTAGGTATTAGACAAGTAGGACTACCGTGCTGTTCGACTAAACACTGCTTCTAGAAGCAGAGTGAACCCTGAAGTTGCTGAATTGCTGTTTCCCTATCTCTGCTTTTTATCTGAGGACTTTTTCTGTGTTACTATTTTTCCTCTGTCATCCTTGAAAGCCTAAATATTAAGATGTCAGTAAGTTCTTTTGATTTGGGTTTTCAGTTTTGGTATCTCGCATGTTTTAGTGTGCATGCTTTTCACGGCCTAGAAGTAATTTTGCCAACATAATTGAGTTAAATTCATAGTCATGCTGCACCAAAACCAGTCATTGAACCACGGACAGCTGAATCTCTGGGCCATTGACTCCTAGTGCTGGTAAGGACTTGTGGGGTCAGCTACAGCATCGTGATACCAATACTAAATTTTTCTCTAATACCAAGTGGCAGCTCCACTAGGTTCCCAGGAAACTCTTCCAGTGCTTCACTACCTTTCCTGTCAACAGATTTTTCCTGCTGTCTTGCCTAACTATTCCCCGCTTCAGTTTAAACCCATTACTTCTTGACCTCTTTGCTTTGAGAACAGATGATTCCCTTGCTTGCTGAAGTGCTATGCATGCTGGCTGCCAATGAAGCATGATGCATCTCACTCCTCAAAGAAATCTCTTGAGGTATTTCCGTAACCACATTTTTCCATATACTTATGAGTAGAATTGTTTTTAAAGATGGGCCAAAAGTTACAAGGCATTCAACATTGATTGTAGTTTCTTATGAAAGCTGCAGAATGGCTTTTGCTCAGATGGCAACTATTCTCTCTAGCCAGGAGCTCAATTCTTGCCTGCACCATGATCTGGGAACAACATGGGCATGGGTAGCAAACTACAGGATGAAGGGCTCTTCTGAGGTGTGCAGCAACACTATAAGAATCTCTGATCTCAGTTTCAGTGGACTTTACGATAGAATAACCTATTTTGTGTCCAGGCAATGGAAGTTAGCTTTACCTGAATGTATTCAACCTTTCCCCAGAGTAACCTAACATGTTGTGTTTAGAGGATGTTGAACCTACCACTGAATGCAGATGGTTACGCCAGACTTTTTTCCAAGTCTCTCACATCAGGAAATGAGGAAGACCTTGATGTTGATGAAACTTCACAAACCTGAGCAAGGAGTAGTTTGTGAACTTTTTAAGATAGGGGTCTGATCTGACCCTGACTGGTTGACCAAAGCATTGTGAGATGTCATTGTTGCAGGTGGGGTTTTTTTAGCTCTTTTGCATCTTCTGGGTCATATGAGAAACGCAACCCCCAGACCACTTCAAAGGAAGCGCTGTACCAAGAACTGGGGAGAGCAAGGGTGTGACATCAATGAGATTTTTGCATACTGGAATAGGATTGGTACATCTTTGTGTATTGATGTGGAGTTGCTGCATGCTGACAGTAGAGTCCCAGGAACACTGGAAGGGACAAATGGTATTCATAACTCTCCCAGGGGAAAAAAAATAAGAATTTGAATAACCACAGAATAAAATCTTTCCCTCAGAGACTTAATTTAGCTGATGATGCAGAAAACTGGTTTCTCAGCACCTTCTTTGTTCAGTTTAGCTTCAGTGAAGCAGTTTCCTTCACTAAAAACTATTCCTGATTCACCAGGGAATTTTAGAGCTGTTCTCAAGAAGCTTTCACCTGACTAGACCAGGCAAAGCTGTCACTTGTTTTCAAGCAGAATGTTTCAAAGCAGTCTCTGTCATCTGAGTGTCCCTTCTTTGTCCTCCCCAGCCAGTATATTTATTGCAATATAATGGTACTAAAATGGAATAATTTGCAATTAATGGAAAAACTATGCTAGTGGTAAAAGATATCTGATTGATTTGAACTATGAGATGCCACCTCTGATAGATATTTAAGGTAATTACTACAGTCATTTGCATGCTGAAGAGAGTCACTGCTCTCTTCAGTGGGAGGTGTCTCAGGATTAAGCAGTGTATTTTGCTATGCAGATACGAACTGCACAAGCCAGATAAAGAGTTTCCAGTAATGTTTGGTACAAGCTAAGCAGAGAAATCAGTGCAAAAGACCCAGTCACAGAGAACAAGCCACTTCTCTGAATTTTCCAGATGGTAGGTCAAATTTTTATATTATCATTTAACCAAAAATAATTGTAGGATTTGACAAAAAAGTTTTTATTCAGTTCACTTATGTGCTTCTTTATCTCAAAAAATAATACTAGATTAGAATAGTGGATATGCTTCCATGATAGACAATGTTGGGACCAAAATAAAGATTTATTTTATAGTGAAGTGTATTTAGAAATGGATTTGGCCTCAGTTTTCTGGCATACAGTTTTACTAATAAGTGAGAGACACAGAAAATCTTTACTGAATAATTGACTTATCAGAGTTTAATATATTTATGTACTTTCTTCAAAATAGTTTTAAGAATTCTAACATTTCCATATTTTGATATTGAAATTCCTAAATTTTACACTGTAACTAGTGTAGTTCTTAACTCTTGTGAATGTTAGTTCTGGAATAAGTACAGTTTTACTGTTGCTATTTTAACAGCCCATTTTCAGTCAGAATGGATTTTCTGGTTTGTTAAAAGAATGAAAATCACTTTCAAAAGGTATGTGGGTTTTATGTCTTAGTAAACAAATCTCACACAACTTCTCTTTTATGGTATGTTTACATTGTAAAATCTGTTAAGCTTTTTAAAGTAGAAATTGCAATAATGTTTCCAAGTTTTGTTAGCATGCAAAGTATGGTGCCTTTATAATGTTTGTAACTTTTATAAACAGTACTATAAACATTTTGTTGCCAATTACAATTTTGGAAAGAAAATCAGAAATATATTACTAAGACAGCTGCCTTTGGAGAAATAATGGGTTAAGCCCTATAGAGTACTGCTTCTGCAATGTACATAGAGGGATCCCAGTTCTTTCACCTTCCTTTGATATTGAATCATTAGAAGCCAGGTTTTGACATACTCAGGTAGTTATCCCAAGTTTTGGATCTAGTGCTTTTTCAGCATCACACTGAAATTTTTATTCTGAGCTATAGGAAGAAAGAGATTTATGGAAAATGTCTCTGTATCTTTTTTCCCCTCTTAATATTAGCAATCTAAACTTATGGTATACTGAGGACCCAAAAATATGTTATGTGAGTTTCACATTAGACAAATGTAATAAAACAAACATTCTAAATGAAACTGCAAAAGCAGAAAGTGCATAATTATTTCCAGAAATTATGGCCTTTGTTTCTCAGTGCTTCAAGCTATGGAAACTTCTTTTGACTATGGGACATGAGGTGTCTTACTGCCTTTGTTTTGTGCCTCAGAATACTCTTTTCATTTGACCTAAGGATCATGGACATATGGATGCCTTAATTTTGCTTTGTGCAGAGTAATGCCACAAGCTGTAAGGCACTATAGAACCAGTTCATCTCTTGATATTTTCTGTCTAGAACTGTAAACTCTGCTTCAGTTCGTATTGAGGTAATTTGATGTTTGCTGCCCTCTTTGGAAAATGCAAACAGAATCACATTGTTCTTTTAATTGCCTGATCTCTTTGTATTTTCAGGGAACATTCCTCTTTAATTAGAGCCTCATATATTGTCTGTGTTCATACACACAAACCCTAAACTCTACTTAAACTGCTGCCAGTACAAGGTAGCTTAAAAATGGAGGGAAAATCAATAAAGCTCAAATATTTTACACTCTTTTGGTGCAGGCTGGTAGCAAGTATGGAGACAAGAAATTATAAATTTCTTACTCCTGAATCATTCTGGTACTTGTTAGAAAAGTTTTTGAGAGCAAGTAATTGGCTCCCTTCCTGAACAAAGCTGTATCTCAAAAACAGAGAAAGCACAGCTCCTCATAAGTTTCTCTTAAACAGAGAAAGCACAGCTCCTCATAAGTTTCTCTTAATCAGCAGCCTTCCATTTCTAGGGCTGCAATAGCACTGGCAATAAGGGACTCTCCAATATCTCTGCTAATGGTATTACTTGTGGCCAAATGCATAATAGACACATACAAATAAAATATCAAATGAGAAAGGACCTCCAAACATAGACCTCCAAAGAGAGAGACCTCCAAAGTCTCCAAACTTAGTCTATGAAACTGATTTTCCTTTAAAAATCAATTGTTTTACTTTTTGTCATCTTGCTGAGGTATCAGTTGCTTAAACAAAATAGCTCTAAAAAATAGTAGGGCAGTTAGGATAACTGCTGGTATACCTTGTTGGGGGCAAATAAGTTCCTGGAACAGAACCAAACACTTGCTGGGAAAAGGCTCTCAGCAGAGAAGGAATAGTCAGGGTATTTTTGGTCCATGGTAGTGTTAGAAATAATGCTCTGAGTTTTGTTGTGTGCTGTTTTGTGACCCTCTCCTGAGGGTTTGTCCTGACCCAGGTCACTCATGAACCCTGTTCTGGGCCAGCTTGTTAAGTTCTTCCAGGGCAAAAGTCCTGATGTTTGTTATGTTCAAAAGTATCCTCTAAAAATCTATTCACCTGGCCTAAAGTTTCCTTAGAATTAATGAAGTCAATAGACTTACACTTGCATGTGGTGCTTTTGTCCTGCTCTAATGAAAGCAAATAGCACTCCTCACACACATTGGCTGTTCACTCGCTTTCTGTAAAAGACATGGCATCAGCCCTGCTGTGACATTAATGCTGAGACTCTGCTTTTTTTGGTCTAAACCTCATCTTTCCTGTGATTTGTGAATATCCCTGCACAATACCTACATTGAAATTCTCACACTTTTCTCTTCCAATACTAAGTTTTGTTATTATTTTTCACAGTTTTAGAATAGCCCTATGGATGTTATTAAACCTTCTAAAAGAAGAAACTTTCCAAATCAATAAAAAGCTGGTGACATTTGTGAAAGCTCAAAATTGAATCTGTTGTGAATTTCAGACTTGGCAAAAATGTAGGCCTTGATAAGGTCTGTCAATGTTTATTTAGTTTGGAAATCTTTGGCATTGAAATAAAATTTCCTTACCATAAGTGTGATGATGGTACTTACGTTTCTTGCCTGTTTTTCACTACTTCTGCTCACTCTCTGCAAGATTAATTATAATTAATTTCTAACTTGATTTCTCCTGAAAGCTTGCCAATTATCTGTAGTACCGTGGGAGTGCTTCTTACTCATACATGATAATAGAATCCACCACTCTGTGATCTGCAGTGAAGGACAGCATTCAAGGGAAGGCTTTATTAATGGTAAGTAGAATGCTTACAGCTACGTAATATAGCTGCATTGCATGCCTACTGTCTCCTGAGGTATTCCTGGATCAACCTAATGTCCATGATCAAATGATCAGTTTTTCTAATAAAGTGGTTTGCTGTGGAGTTCTTGAGCCACATCATGAGATGGGAATTACAAGAAGGTCCATATCAGTTAGACACAAATGAAAACATCAGTGAAGGATGGGATTTGCCCTACTGCTGTTACATAAATATAATATATTTTCCTTTACCTACCTTTCCAGTCCATTTTTTCAGTTCCCTTTCAGGTTAGCGTTTTTGATGGCACTCACCTGGTTTTGTTCTTACTGCTAAACACTTACCTAGAGGAGCTGTCACTGAAAACACCTCCATTTCCTTAGAAAGCCAAAAAGGTGTTGTGCACCTAAGTAGCTGATTGGATGTAACCTTCCTTCAAAGCCAGGGTATATATTTTCTAACCCAGGATATGTTCTTTTCTAAGTTGAGGTATAATTTTTCTGCACTTGACTATGAAAAGAATGCCACTGTACATTTAGCTTCCTTAAAAAGAAAGAAGCAACCAAGTGAAAAGAGGCTTCTGCCTGAGGCCTACCATGGCAGAGTAATTCCCTGACCCCTAAAGTAAGTCATAACAGTAGTTCCAATGGAACATCAGCTATTGCACTGATAATAGAACAAAGAACATCTCCTCAAAGTTTCAAAACCACACACACAGATATGCTGTACAGAGCAGCTCACATGATGCAGTTTATCACTGCATGATAACATTTTCTGTTAGTCAATGTACATCAGTACAGTATTTTTGATGCAGTCAGAGTATATTCTAAGATACCAATGTTTTTCTTTTTGGTTTAGAAATATGATGGGGTATGCAGATTTCATCTTCCTATCTACCTTCCTCTCGATTTCCATGACAACTGAACCATGTAAGTCACATTTTAAAAATACTTTCTGATGAAGTTTGTTCTGTAGAAATGTGTAGGCTGTTTCCAAATTGGTAGTTTTAGTTTTAAACCTAAAATTACTGAGTTTATCTCAAGCTGCAAATCATGACTTAAAAACTTGGTGTGTTTTCTCTGTATACTAAAAAACAGCAAGTACTGTCCGTTTCTACAACATCAAGTCTAGGTTCTACTCTGCCACTTGACATCTCTGCAAACAGAAAGAAAAAGGTCTTTTTGAAAGAACTTGAGAGTAGCTGTTGCTCAAGGTCCCAGCCAGGCAATGTCTCCAAGAGCATGCTTAGATTGCCCTGAACAGGACCTGTGCATATGCAGCCTGCTGAATCAGGGGTGTAACTGGGTGCTCTGCTCAATAAAAATGCTCTTTAATGTCCCAGATTTGGGGGTATTAACTGAAAAGTGCAATTTAACAACAACATTTCTCTGCATATGAGGGATGTTCAGAACAGTAAGCTCTTTCTGGTGGGTCAGCTCTTCTGACTCAGCTGTATATTGCTGTCCAGTGACATAGTGTTACCCAGCCCTCATGTACTTCCATTCTCTAGCTGAGATGCTTATTTATCTGAAAAATTTTGTATGATATGATCTCTAAATATTTCCCCATATTGTCAATTTTACAATATAAATGCTAAGATTCAAACAAATTAGATTTATTAAGATGCCAAATCCTGCTGAAGAATTTACCAAAATAATTTTCACTGAAGTAATTGAGTTTAGATGAGGCCTCTCTTTTTCCATGTCTTCCCTCTCCCTACTAATTTTCCCCAGAGAAAGTTGTATTTCCAATGTGTTTCACTTTTGGTGGGACAATGTTGCCTTTTCTGACACCCCTGATATGTCCCACTGTCTTTGCAAGGCTGATGGGTGGGAATGCTGTTAAAATGATGAGGTTGAGGGTATTCATACCTGATGTGGCTAATTTAGGTGCCTGAATTAGTAAGCAAGATGATACCTAATATCAGTGGAGATGGACTGCTTCTTTAGAAAGAACCAAAGCAGAAGAATTCACCATGTAGAGAGGCTCACCATCTGATTTGTGCACCTATGTGTCTAAAGCCAAGTGGTGGCAATACTCTCACAAAGTGTCAATTTTGATAGATACTCTCTATTTTGGTTACCTGTTTGGTTGTTTACTCTCATTTTTATGTTTCCTTATCTACTGCAGTTCCTCTGCCAAGCTCCATCACTATCATCACTATCATCACTCCATCACTATCATCACTACCCATGCTCATTTCCTCATCTTTCTCTTCTCAACATGCAATATAACTTTCAGATTAGTATTTCTTTTTTCAGTAGGCGTTTCACTGTTCAGGTGCCTGAGCACTCAAATGTTTGTCAAAATTGCTTGATTCAAGTTTCTCTGGATCAGTTTCAGTACTGAAAAATAGGAGTATATGCAGTTAAAAAAATTATTAAAGAATGTAGTGTTTTACTCCCAACTTGTTCCTCTTTTTTCTTATGTGTGAGCATGTGTGGTTTATTGTCCTAAACTTCTTATTTGTCTCTTATATATTTCTAGCAGCTTTTCACTGTCCCACCTTCTCATCAAATTCTTCCTTTCAGTCTGTTATATTTCTTTCATTTTTCCCCCCCACATTTTCATGAACTTCAGAGAGAAGCTCTACTTTTGTGTTTTTGTTTGGTTGGGTTTTTTTTTACCTAAGGATCTAATCTATAGGCTTCCTCCATCTATGATTCTTTTCTTCCATGAAAAAAAAATCAACTTCCTTTTTCTGCCTTAAAAAGCCAGAACAAAACCACTTATGTATTTTATAAATAATTATTCATGATATTGAGGTAAGGAAAGCTAACTTCATAGTGCAGCATTAAAGCCAGTATTTTTCTTTGTGTTTTAATTCCTCTTTTGAATAAAAACAGTATTTCAGGCTAAGATTTACATAAGAAGTTCATTGTAAGAAATCACTATTTTTTCAATTAAATCCTCATATTTTTTAGCATGTGTCTGGTTAGAATCTAGAGATTTGTTTGTTTGTTTCAGTCTCATAGATGAATTACTATTTTTGGAAAAAAATGGCTCCATAATTCAAGATAAACAAAATCAAAAGAAAAAAATCTGGTGAGAATAAGCTTTCAATGTGTCATCTCTGAAAGCCCAAGGAAGGCAGAGGGACATGACTGGCCTGCTGATTCAGGAATGTCAAGTTCTCCTCTGTCTCAGTGGGGCAAAGGTTTAATTCATCTAAAATGTTAATCTTTTGTTCATTTACAGTTGATCCAATGGAAGGTGAGGCTTTAGTTATAAAATGTCCCAAACGGAGTTCATCTGTGAAAGTCACCTGGTATCACATGGATACTAACAAAATAATTCCTGCAGAAGAGGAGGGATCACGAATATTTTCCTTAGAACGATTTCTTTGGTTTCTGCCAACTTCTAGAGAGGATTCTGGAAACTACACTTGTGTAACACATCTGTAAGTGCCACATTGAAAAATGAAAGGTGTAAGACTAGCAAGAAACATACACATTTTATTAACATCTTCTAATTATTATGTGGGGAAATGATGCCTTTTTCCCCATAACTTTTCGTAAGTTTTCATCCTGCAATTGCTATTTTTATAATAGATCATTAAAATCAATCTGTCACTGAAGTAAAATAATCATCCACAGGTTTATAGAACACGACTCACATTTAAAAAAATATTTAATAAATTCTGTATATAAATACTATAATTGACATACCTTTATTCCGTTTTTAAAGTTCAACAAATCGCACAAAGTCATTCAACGTGAGTGTGCAAGTGCATTCATACAAGCAAGGAGTATGTTTCCCAAGTCAGATTCGTTACCCAAATGACACTAAAAGAGGAAAAATTGTTTGTCCTACCATTGATAACTATAAGAATGCTACTATCGTCCAGTGGTATAAGGTAAATAAACCCCCCGAGAGTGCCAGTGTAGATCAGAATACTGTGAAAAGCTACTTGCAACCAAATAAATTTTTGTTTTCCAGGACTGCAAACCTCTTCAGGGACAGAGATACTTCAAGCACGAAAAATACATTTATATTGAGAACCCAACAAGGGAGGATGATGGTTATTATACTTGTCAGTTTATTTATACTCATAAAGGAAATGTGTTTAATGCATCAGCAACAAGAATTTTTGTAAGTGAGGGTAAGGCAGTCATTTTGTAGCTTCCTAAGATAAAATAGACTAATGTCAACTTAGAGCAAAGGAACCCCCTTTTTTACATTAAAGAAAAAAGGACTTTCAGTTGGTTTATTTATCTTCTTAATTAAGCTTTAGATTAGCCTTTTAAGGTGAATTTTGTGGATGAAAATCGAAATGGACCAAGATGGGGTAAAGTCAGGCCTGGTCATGTTCAGCTTTTTACTGGGGACTCTGATTATGTTCTGTGGTTCACAGAGCTGTCTGGTAGCACTTATTTCTGAAATGAAGGATCTCCTTAGAGGGATGTCACAATGCTCTGCTTTCTATTTGTTTGAGAGGAGTAGAATTTGTAGCTAGTGAGGATCATCTGGTGATCATTATATCACTGATGTGTTGATAACCTATAACCCAATGCCTTTTGGTCCATCTTGATTATCTAACATTTATTTGATAGTAGGTTTGAAAAAATCTTTAGATTTGTCTTGGATGAGACAAAATGAACAAGATATATATATAGAGACAGAAAATGAGTGGAGCTCAGCAATTACTGTGTCTTTGTGATTTTGAACATGGCCAACATGACTGAGGCATGTGGACTTTGGGGTGCCTCTAGGATGCAGTCTTCTCAGGGAGGATTTGGATTTGGATGTGGTCAGGGAATAGCACACAGACATCAGCACTTTCATGTTGCATCAACTTGCAAAACTTCAAAATGTGTTTTCAGTTCTGCAACCAGATCAGTAGCAAAACAGTCAGAAAGACCTTTTATTGAGGGGTGGTGGAGGGGTTGAGCTTGGCTTGTGCAGGGTTTTTTGTTGTTGTTTTGTTTAGGTTTTTTTTGTTGTTTTGTTTGTTTGTTTGTTTGTTTTTTTCAAAAACAAGTAATGTTCATTTGCTGTGGGGAGGCACCCAGCATGTGGGCAGAATGCAGATTTGGAGTGTAGGAGCCTTTCTTGTAGTTTTTGCTGCTGTGCCCACATCTCAGTAGGAGAGTTTGTTCTAATTATTCTGAGCTGGACAAAAGGCAGATTTGAGCTGAGACCTAGTACAGTAACTTAGACAATCTGGTGCCTTTCCTCCTATGCTGTTTAATACCATGTTGGTCTTCATGTCACTTCTCTGCCTAACAATTTTTGTTTGAATGTACTTCCATCAAAACTTCTCTAACTGGCCAGGAATATTGTTCTGCCTGGGTTATAATAAAAATGTCTGGGTTTTATTTGGCATAAAATCATTCAAATTTATAAAAGCCTGTGTTACATTCAGGCAGATTTTGAAGTCAATCTGATTTTCTTTTGAAATCTTTGCAGAAAGAAGAGATTGCAACATAACGTGAAATATGAGCTGGGTCTGTCATATCTGCTCCAGTTTTTGCTAAATTCAAAGTCTTTAATGAAAACTTCTTTGAGGTTTTATCAGACCTTAAAATTAGCATGCTGATGAGTGGAGCTGTTAAGTTTTGTTAATAATACTAAATTATTATGTACATTCCTGTTGCCTTGCAAATCCATACTGATCCAGAGGACCTTCTGCCTCTGAATGCTGGCAGCTAAGAACTTAGCATATTCAGCTAGCTAGAGCTACTGGCTCTGTCCACACTTCTATTTTATCAGATCCAGTTAATGAAAATTAGAAACAGTTAGGATGGGTAAAGAGAACTGCTTTTCTGGTAGTCTGGGAAGCAGAGGCATAAATGAGTCCTGCAGATTTTTTTAGGGTATATAGGTTATATGGGTTTCACGGATGTGCCTTGAGTTGGAAAAGTTTAATGAGGAAAACAATAGCAAGCAATGCATTTGCAGTGGGAAATATGAGACAGTATAAAAGGCAAGAAAAGAAGAAAAATGCATAAAGAGAAAAAATTCTGAAATATATTAATGCCTAATTCAAATGGTTGGATGTAATTTGGACATGTTCACAGCAATTATTAGTGAGAATAAAAAACAAATATGTCAAAGAAAAATAGTATTCCTTCTGGAAGATAATTATAGGAAATGGCATAAAGTTGTACTAAGGGAGGTTTAGATTGGATATAAGAAAAATTTTTCACTGAAAGGGTAGTCAGGCATTGGAATAGGCTGCCCAGGGAAATGATGGAATCACCATTCCTGGAACTATTCAAAAGGCAGGTAGATGTGGCACTTGGAGTTCACTTGGTGAATACAGCAGTGCTGGGTTAATGGTTGGACTTGATCTTTTCATAACTTTAAGATTTTATGGCTGCAGCATTCTATGATGAGGAATGCTCACTGTCATGTAGACTGATGTAAAGGGAAGCAGTTGTGTGCAGCAAGAGGTGCACAGACAGCACAGAGTCTTCAGAAGATGGGGGAAACAGAAGAACATGGGCAGGCAGCTGTGGGCTAGAGGGTTACCAGTTCAGATACTGTAAAAAAGTATATATTAGCTGTTTCATATAGTGGATATGAGTAATTTCTCCATTGTTGGAAGGAATCTCTGTATCTCTTGAAAAAAAAAAGCAGCTGAGAAAACAAAGCCTATAACTACATTTGATTTTTTTTCCCCACTCAGCAGCTAAACCAGTACTTCAGAAACTAAGTTTTTTCCTTGCTCTTTATGTACAAACTTAAAAATTAAATAAATGAGTAGAAAATACTGAAACTATTAACATCTACTTACTCCCCAGAAATATTTGGTTATAGGATTAAAACCAGATTTTTCCAACAGGCATGTGAAACACTGTTAGTTTGCAATTCTGTTTTGTGATCATAAAATATTAACTGTACAGATTACAGATGTTATCTTACAAAATGCATTTTCACAACTTTCTAAGATGTGCTTTCTTTTCCTCTTTTATTTCTAAAGCAAAACACTCACCTCTACCTCCTCAAATCTTATTTCCAAAGAATAAAGAAGTAATAGAAGTGGAGCTTGGTGAGTACAAACTTCAAATTGTTTTTAAATTAACATTTTGTTATGGCCTAGCAAATATGGGGATCTTCCAGAAGATTTTTATTTTTCATTACAGTTTTGCATCACGATGTTTACGAGATTTAATTCACTGCTAGCACAGTTGTGTGAAGTTAGAGATAACTGATGGGTTTTTTAGGTATGAAGTGTAGTTTAAGGGGATTTAAATAACCTCTTCTACTCTCACTGGGATAGACTAGTATTAGTCACACAGTGAATCATTACGTCTCAGCTGAAGGGGTGACAGCTTCCATCAACTTCAAAGAGGACTTTAGCTAAATCCCTTGAAACTGCTTGATGGTACCCCTTAAAAGGGAAAGATGGCCTGTTCTTGCAATTAGACCTACTCCATGTTACTTTCAGTCCCCACGTGGAGACAGTGCCTCTGTCTCTGTTGAGGAGTGAAGGAGAGGAAGGGGCTGGTCGCTGGCCCTGAGGCTGAGGAACGCTGCCTCTCTCATGTCCGTGTTGGCTAGCATGGATCAGACCAGTCTGATCTACCAGGAAGATACTGGGAGGGGGTGAAAGACAGGACCAAGGAGTGAACTTAGAAATAGCTGGTTGGAGAACTCACGAGGTAGAGCTTGCTCCCTCCCTCCATTTTGTTTAGGCCTGTAGATGTTCTCAGTGATTCAGATTAATCTTGGGTAACTTGAACCATCAGAGCAAGGTGTTTCTGGTAGGAGTGAGAGTTGTCTGGGATTTCTGTATAGTCAGTGCAGAAAAGTGGACCTCGCCAGCAAGTGACCAAACCCATCTGAAACGTAAATAGGCAATCCAGGATGCCTGTCTCCCAGGGCAAGTGGGGTGAAGCTGGGCCAGTGGGAGCAGGGATCACAATTACCACTCTACTGTTTCTGTCCTACAGCAAGACTGCTCTGGTAGCAAGTACTGCAGGGGCCCACACCCCTCTTTGAGGTGCCACATGCTGTGGCTCATAAACTTACCATGTTGACTTGCATTACCATTATTTTTTTCTCTTTCCCCCAGTTGTCTCTTCACATTATTAGATGTGAATTAGATCTGTTCTCCAGGAAAAGCTTTCTCTAGTAAGATGGTCAGAGTATAGTGCACTGTGGGCTCTGTCTACCCGTCTGGGACAATAAGTAATCTGGCACTGCTTACATGAAGCAAATTCACTTTACATATAAAACCTACTTGTTGTACTGGTACTATTGTCCCTTGTTTGCAAAAATGAAGGTATTTCTCCATGCTCTCAAATACCAATTCATGATTTAATCATAAGATTTCATAATCTTATCTAAGTCCTCCTTAGATGCAGATTTACATGGAAACAATTTAACATGTTTTATTTATACCTTCTTTTAGTGCAATGGTGATGTTTACTTTGGAACGAATATTTCCTAATGACAAATATATAATAAATATTTTCCTGGTTTAATTTTACTTGGACAGGTTTACTTTACTTTTGTCCAGCTTGTATAAAATCCAAGATAACACTCTGCACACAAGACTTATGCAAAATAATAAATACTAAAATTTAAATGTGTTATTGTCTATGTACATTTGTGTGTAAACCAGCATATACTTTCCAGGTTTCTCAATAGCCAATTACATGTGTTACACATCACAAGTAAAATGTACATTGCCTTCATCATAATAAATATAAACAATTCCTTTTGTAATCCTTGGCGTCTTATAAGATCTTTTGTTAAATTTCATTTTACTTATTCTTTTTGGGTCTTTTCTATGCATCATTTTGTCAGCAGTAGTTCAGAAAAATATGTCAAAATCATTAAGACAAAACTCACAAGTCATATGAAGATTTGTAGAAAAAGATGTTATGAGGAAAATAAAATTACATTTTTCATCAAGGAATGTTTACATCTCTCTGTGTCTTGATTAGGTGCTGCTTTGTCTCTGAAATGTCAGGCCCTCCTGGGGATTAAGAAACAGCCAATGTCTGCTGTCATCTGGGATGTGAATAACATCCCAGCAAAACACTACAATTTTACAAGATTTCATGAAGAAACACATTTGTAAGTGCATATAACACAGAATAATCTTTCCTCTATGCAAACTGTGCCTAGCCACTAAAACCAATGGTACCAGCTCTTTCTCTCTCTGTTAGTTTTGAAGGACATGCGCAAGCATACTATGAAGAGACCACTTTGAATATAACTGAAGTAAAAATGGAGGATCTGCAGTCAAATTTCACATGTATAGCATTGAATGCAATGCACAACACAAGAGTCACAGTGACGTTACAACTCAGAACACAATTTGAGGGTAAGATATTTCATTTTGATTTTTACATTTTGAACTCAGTTCGAAATATGTTGGTGAGTTTATTGCTTTGGTTGGTAAGAAAGTTTCTGCTAGTAAGAAAAACAGCCTGCTTCTTTCCCACATATTCAAGCCAGTGGCAAAATTCTCATGGCTGAAAGTCCTTGGGGTAAATTCTGTTGTGTGCGTGGGGCATTATTCAAACAGTATCAGCAAGAGATGAAATATACAGAACAGAGCGTGACTGTATCAGCCCTGTGATAAGAATATCCTGTTTGTAGGTTATTTCTCCACTGTGACAAACCGTTGCTTCTAGTGTGAAACCACGGCAGAAAATAGGCAAACTTTAAAAATAAGAGTTTCAGCTGCTGGTTTGCCAGTTGATTTGCCTTCTTTCCCATACTGCATCCACTGTAGTGCCTTTTTTTTGACTGAAGTGTGACTAACTTCTTTGGAGTCTCTTTATCTTCTCTCTCTGAGAGAGATTCACTCTGTGCCACACAGAGGCATCAGTAGCACTTCCAAGGCTTTCCCTTGGTTTTGTTTCAGGAGTACCTGAAACAGAAGAAAAATCCAAGGCAGTAAATGGTGGGGACGGGAATGATCCTTAGCTCATATGGGATTTTTTTTTTTTTTTTAACAGGGATAGGCAGATCTCTAAGCACTGTTACCAGCATTCGTAGGTTAGATTCCTATGGCAGAAAATGCTATTTTGTCTGTGAAGGCACAAGGAGAAGCTGCTGTCAATGGTTTCCTTTCTTATCCCTTCAGATATGCTGAACCACCAAGAATCACAGAATGGTTTGGGCTGTAAGGGACTTTTAAAGATCATCTAGTTCCACCCTCCCTGCCACAGGCAGTGACATCTTTCACTAGACCAGGTTGCTCAAAGCTCCACCAGGGATGGGACATCCACAGCTTCTTTGGGCAACCCGTTCCAGTGCCTCACCACACTCTGAGTAAAGAAATTCTTCCTAATATCTAATCTAAACCTGCTCTCTTTTGTTGAGGATCTGGAGAATAAATGTCAAGGCCTTAAACAGGGATTATTTTTAGATAAGTGAATGGTGGGAAGAGTAAAATCAAGTGCATTGTGATCACAGGGTGTGCACAGATCCATGTTCTCCAGTATTCTTGACTGCCCATAACTTTTTACAGGATCATGGCTTCCAGGACTAGACATTTTTCCTTGCCGTAGCCAAGGCTAGAAGGCATGTAGGTGAATTATAACAGCAGCATAGCACCACATCCTTACAGAGGAAGGTGGCAGATGTTTTGGTTAGATAAGTGAGTGTGAGCATAGCATCACTCAAGGAAGCTGGAAGCACACCAGCTCTGCACTGCAGTATTTGAGCGTGGGAGTGTACTTGCAATGAAAGGGAAGGAAACTGAGTAACAGGTTCAGCTCACTCTAGTTCAGCAATGCAACTCCTTTATTGGTCCTGTATCACAGACTAGTTGAAGGAAAGAGCGTAACATATTCTGTATTCATCCAGTGAATCATTTAATCTGACTTCTGTTGTAGACAAATCTTCTTTTGTTTTTTATCCATAAGTCTTCAGTAAATGTTCTTGAAAGCTCTTGACTGTGATCCCCCTTTTGCTGCTGCCCTTTTTGCGTGGATACCTGTTCCTTTCTCCTTGTTGCTGCTATTGACAAGCTGTCTGCTTCTGCTCCTCAGCACTGTTGGTGTAAGCAATGATGCGTCCAGAAGTAGCTGTGCTCTGCTTTAGTTTTCTTCACTCACTCCTCACACAGCTGAGCAATATTTATGCTAGAACAATGACGGCTTCCCTCTGAAGATAATAAAAATGCTGACATTTGACAGTCTCTGCAGCTGTGTTCTCGACTCCATTAGGAGGTGCTAATGTCCCTGCATCTTTCAGCTGCTGTTGCTGCTGCTACATTTAGAGGTTGCTTCTCCTTCTGCTGTGGAAGATTTCTCAATTTTTTTCTTATTCAACCCTTGCCTAGACTTTGATCACCTGTAGTCAATATGGAACCCATCTTCCACACTATTTCCCATCCTTTCTGTCCCTTCTTTGGCTGAAGCTGTTTGGTATCTTCTGACTCCCTCACCAACACTTCATGAGTCATAATACCTCTTCAGATCCCATTTCCTACAGACCTTTCAGTACTATATCTTCCTTTTTAATGCCACAGATGGTGAGCATCCCAGATTTTACATTCTCTTTCTGCCATGAGACATGTCTTCTCATATGCTCTGAAATTGTCTGTGTCACTGCAGTAGTGTGCCTCTGGTCACTAAGGCTAATACATTTGTGACAACTTTTAATTCCCTTTTCTTCCACATTTCATGGTAAAGACAAATCTAGTCTTGCTGCACACCTGGCAAGAGACAGCAACTCTACCTGCCAGACTATTCTCAGTTGCCCTCTGCAGTTGCTTGGTATCTCTTACGCTGAAAGATGCCACCGCTCAAGAACGAGGAAATTAATCATCTACACTGTTCACGTCAGTTCAGGTCATTGATAACTCAATGGATGAATGCTCACAAAAGTATCTCTGCTGGTGGAGGGAGGGAAGCTGTTAGCTCCTGAGACAGAGGCAATGACAAGTAATTGCAGAAACAGTGAATGTGTTATCTCCTTCTACCAGCAAGGACAGGAACATCCCTTTAGCATCTCTTTTAACCTGTCTGCTAGGGAACATATGGACTTTCTGAATACCTTTCAACTCCTTCCCTCTTTATTAATATATAAGCTGTCACTGCTTTTTAGTTCATTATCTTGATTCAGGGCTTGTTAAATAACTGGAGGTGGCTTTTCATGTGTCTGACCTACAAGCATCATCTTATTTCTCCCTGAGCATTCCTCGGTTCTTATTCAGGAGGAAGTATAAAATGCCCAGAGGACCACAAATCATTCTAGCATGAACCCTCTTCTCTGGAAAACACTATAAATTCCAGTCATTCAAAGCAGAGATAAAGGTCAGCCCAAAGCATCAGCTCTGTTCTTCCTCAAAGATACTTAATGCTGAACCTAACCTTTTGACTCATATTTGGTGGATTGATGTGGACAGGAATTCCAGACTCAGATCTCTGCCTTTACTGTCTGGAAGTGCATCCGTCTTAGAAGTCAGAGAAGTTAGAAAAAACTGCTCTGGAGTTCATCAGGAAATCCTTCAAAAGTTGTTTTCTGGCTTGTTTTCTCTGGCCTCTCCAATATTGTTTCTTGTGAGCTGATAGTTCTGTATTCCCATTGCTCTTGAATATAAATAAATAGAAGACAGCCTACTCATGAACTGTCTGCCACTAAATGATGCAGCAAAGTCAAATGGAACAACAGGATCTATTCAACTTTGTTCAGGGACTTGTGGCACTTGCTCCCATTGTCCTGAAGAGAGCTGATTTATTCCAGAAAAATGAGAGTCCTGCTGGAAATTGAACTTCCTCTTCCAGGAAGACCTCTGTGGAATTCTTGTCTGATGCTTTACAAGTTGCATAAGCACAGGAAATTTATCACTTCTTTTCCAGCCTTGATCTAATCAGTACAAAACCAAACATAAACAGTTTTTTAGGTTCATAATTGCAGAAGTTGTTGTTGGAACCTGTTTCTTCTATAGATGCTTATAGAGACATGCATTACAACAGTAATAGTAATGTTGTGATAGGCACTGTCAACAAATGAATCAATAAGAAACAGTGTCAAGTTCTGCTGCTTGGGTCGTCCTCACCAGGCAGTGTCAGGAGTTTCCTCATTTTGTGAGTGTGTGTGTAATTGACCAGGAAAATGGATCAAATAATAAAATTTGAAGGTGTGGACAAAGACAAGATTCCTTCATAGGTATCATGCGGCACTGTGAAAAATACAAAACAGTCAAACTTCACCATAAAAGGAACTGTTTTCTTACTCACTTCAATCTTATCAGAAGGTGTTTTCCTCAAATCTAGTTCTGGTGAGGTAAGCTTCATCACAAGCCTGATGTTTCCTTCTCCCTTTAAATGGCAAAGAAAAAATGTAAAGAGTGTGAAAATAGTGATGGATTTACCTCACATCCTACCAGAGAAAAGGGAAAATGTGCTTCTAAATGTTACATGTTACAACCAAGTGGAGAAGACTTTGGTATCTTTTTCATTGGCTTAGGAACAGATTTCTACTATGAAACAATTGCCATTAATCTTCCCTGCAATGGAATAATGAATCCTTTTTGTGTAATTGCTGTAGAAAGCTTTTGATATTTTAATTTCAATCTTGGCCATCTGGAATTGATAGTTTTTTCAATACTGAATCCTGGTGAATTCTGTACATGCAGGACATAGGTCAAGAGTATCTTCTTCAGCTTTGTGACTGTAATAGTCTGTAGATTAAGATTCTGTCTTTCTAGTTTGAAGTGAGTATGTATGAAATGACCTTGCTTCTACCACGCCTTCTCTCCTGCTATAGCAGAACTAGATGTTATCTAGAGGATGCACATATCTAGATTGACTTCTGCTCCATGAATCACAGAACATGAGGAAAAATGGACTGTTGCAAAAATGTGTCTAACTGGGTTATGATAGAAATGCAGCTCTCTTCTAGAAGAGTGTTAATCACAATCATGTCCTAGACTAGCACAGGGTTGGTGATTGCCTTCTTTATAGAATCATAAATTTATAGAATGGTTTGGGTTGGAATGGACTTTTAAAGGTTATCTAGGCCTAACACCTCAGCCATTGGAAGGACACCTTCCACAGTTTCTCTGGGCAATGTGTTCCAGTGTTTTACCACCCTAAATGTAAAAAATTTCTTCCTTATATCTAGTTAGTCTGAATCTATCCTTGATAAGTCTTCATCTCTAAGATGAAGGTGGTGAGATTCAAGAGCTCTTCCATGAGGGAAGCTGGAACTAAAGTGGGTGGCTACTTTCTTTCCCATTTTTTCTTACTCATCATTGCTATTTTATGCTCCTTGACCCTCTTTAAAGGAAAAGGTAGGAGAGAACATCATCTGACTTTAGCGCAGTTTATTTTATTTTTACGAGCAAGACATGTTCTGTTTTCCTGCTTGTTTGGTGTACTTAGTTCTTACATCGAAGATTTCATTACAGGCACATCATGCTTCCTTGTACCCTGTTTGTGCAATCATGCCAGAAGCCTTGTCCTTTTGTGGACACTTAACGGTTTTCATGTATAGGCTTAGACATCTTAAAAAATGTTTGAACATTGTTCCTGGTTGTGTTATTAACACTTTTACAGAGTTACAAAATACTTAAACGTCATTGTCATCTGCGGTATTTAGTATCAGTAGGTCTGGATTCAACAAAGTAAATGCTAATTATCTACTCTTAATATGCTTCTAGTTTAGGGGTCTCTGTGTTGGCTACACAAACTGGGGAAGGAAAAAGCTTTGTTATCTCTGTTTTGAGCTCCTTAAAGCTATAACAGAAGGCTAAATTTTCAGCACACAGGTTAACTTCTCTATGGCTAACAATATATCCCTCTACTTTGCAGTGGTTCTTTGTAATGTCCTCTTGATAGCAGGATCTCTAATTCTCCTAGTTGCAATAGCAGTCTCGGTTATACTTTATCAGTCCTTCCGAGCTGATATCGTCCTATTGTATCGGGAGATATTTCAGCCCTACTCCGTCAAGGACGGTGAGTAAGATTTGAGAAACAAAGTTTAAAAAAAGGAAATGAGAAATCATACAGAAATTAATTTATTTGATATTTGATTGCTAACTCATATGACACCTTAGACTGATCCTTTGCTTTCTTAAGCCTTTAGTTAAGAGAAATCATACATAGCTCTGGAAACCCTTTACATTCCCTTGTTTCCTGGGTTCTGTAGTGATATATTACATAAAAGAGCGATTCAATCCTGGTTTCATAGTTTTTTAAAACGAAAGTATTTGCCAGAAAACATTGAATGACTTTGAAAATCCAATTTATGGTGCTATTAACTGTACTCGTTATGTGTTCTCTAAAGCAGAGGAACAAACCTGCTGGCTAATGTGTTAAAGACATGTGTTAGAGCAACACTATTTTTATAAGCCAAAAAGAAAGATAAGAATATTGTGTAAGACATTTTTGGGAGGAATACACCCCATCCAGTATTATAGGTGGACTTCAGCTCAAGATCAAGACATCTAAATTTAGTTGCATGCAATGAAGGTGCACACACGGAAGTTTTCATCAATGGACAAGAACACTGGAGACTTGTGCTGTGTTCAGCTGTCTAGCTCTAAGCAGATAGTCCGTTGGAGCTACCTTAGGACTTAAACAAGACTTGAAGCCCTCTGCAGTGGCAGCTGAAGGGCAGGCAGGGCTTAATGACATGATGTGGTACATGTTTTTAAGAGACCAAATCCAGTTCCTTACCAATAAAATCAACAGAGCTAACCAGGCACTGGGATCTTGCACCTGTGATCTAAATACTTCCAGGGACAGTGACTCCACCAACACCCTGGGCAGTACATTCCAGTATCTAATTACCTTTTCTGTGAAGAAATTCTTCCTAATATGCAACCTAAACCTCCCATGGTATAGCTTAAGACTATGTCCTCTTGTCCTATTGCCGGTTGCCTGGGAGAAGAGACTGACCCCCACCTGGCTAAAACCTCCTTTCAGGTAGCTGTAGAGAGCGATATAAGGTCACCCCTGAGCCTCCTCTTCTCCCGGCTAAACAACCCCAACTCCCTCAGCTGCTCCTCATAGGATCTATTGTTAGGACAGTTTGAGCAAGAACCTCAGACAGGAACAAAAGAAAGGATCTCCACTGGAAAGAAAGAAATTAAACTTTTGGGATTAGAATAAAAATGCTGTAATGGAAAATGTATTTGAGAGAAATAAATATTTAAATAAATAAATAAACAAGAGCTAAATAAATATTTAACTTTGTACTTGATTCTGACTATAAGACTTCTGAATGGAGCTTTTCACTCAGAAGTATGATATCTTGTGGTAATGATGAGTAATATCTTCAAGACGGAAGAATTTAAGTCCTGAGAGACCAAGTCTATTAACAGCCCATTGTATCACTGAAATAACAAATGCTGAGCTTCATCTCTATTTCGTGCTAATATGCGTTGCTCAATTGAAATCTTACTCTATATACCCTGGGATTCATCCTTCACAATACAAAGTTCAGGTTCTCCAAAGGTACAAACACACAGGACATAACAACTGAGCATGGAAAATAAATGAGCACAGTCTCTAATTTCCAAACATGCACCCGATGATATACATTATTCAGATAGGCAGGAGCTTCCTCTTAGATCTATTTCAAAGAACTGATATTTTTATTTCTCTCCTAGTTTTTGCAATAGACAGCTCTAATTCATGCCAACACAATACAGTTTCCTCTTGTTTTGCCTTACAGATGGGAAGATATATGATGCATATGTTATCTACCCCAAAAACCACACCAATGAAGCTAATTTTGTGGAATACTTTGTTTATCAAATCATGCCAGATATTCTAGAAAATAAATGTGGATATAAATTGTGTATTTTTGGGAGAGATATATATCCTGGAGAAGGTAAGTTTCAGGTCTGATAATGCACTAAATGACTTGTCAAGCATGAGCAAACTGCGGTTCTAGTCTCTTTTAGGTGTCTGGGAGGTCACTTTAAATTCCTGAGCTTGATGTTCATCTCTTCAGCAGCTGTGTGTTTGCTCTTTCAGGCAGGGTGACACAAAGGCACCCCGTGCTTACCAGTGTGCTAAGAAAAGCAAGCTACAGGGAAAGGGCACAAATTGTTTATCATCTTGAAATATGCAGGGAATGTGACCCCGTGACTCTTTCAAACATACACCTGCTCTTTGGATAGTGTAACTGCACAGCCATTGTCTGGGCAAAGCTACAACGAAACTACTTGAGAGTAGGATTGGCTGTCTCAATACAAGGAAGATGAGAAAACCACAAACTGAGTTGAGGAAATACCTTTGCTGTTATCACTCAGGGGTTTTCAATCTGTTATGAGGGCGTTAGAGTCACAGGAAGTTCAGCTTCTGTTCACTGACATGACCTACTTTCTGTTCACACAATTCCCAGCATTGATTTAGAAGAGAGTTGGTATGCTTTATTTCCACTTCCTTGTCTTACAGGATGAAATCATGTTAATTAAACTGTGCTAATTTCCATATGGACACCTTTACACTATCTTGTATGACTGCTGTCACCTAGTTGCTATCTGCTCTCCTCCAGAGCTGATTTGTCTGTTTATCTTGTGCTCTGGTTATTCTGTGGAGCAGATCTTCTCTCCCTGTCAGTAAGCAGGCACGAAGCCTAAGCTGGCATATTTTCTGTTACACATTTCTGAAGTCATCTGCAGTGGGCCAGGTGTCATTCATCTGTCCTGAGCTGAGAGTGGGATCTTTGATGTTCTTCTCTGCTGGAGAGTTGTGAAAGGGCTGCCTGGCCTTGAGAAAAAACTGCAACACAAATGTAAAAAAAAGCTGCAAAAGTTGCTGAGCCATATCGTTCCCAGATCCAGCACAAGGAGATAAGAGTAGCTCACAAAACTGTCAATGACAAAAACTTGCACCACCTCTTCAGGAGATTGGGGACAGTTTAATATTTTCTTCTGAGATACTACTCTAAAACTGTGGTTTATGGATGGAAATCATGAAGAAAACTGAGCATGGCATACAACTGAGGTTAAAACTGTGGAACTTACAAGGGCTCTAAGAAATTGGATGAAAACAAAGACATTTTCACTTAGTGAAGGCATGAATGGAAGCCTGTAACCCAGAAGTGACAGACAGAAGACTCACCAAGCCAGCCTGGGACAGTGAGTAACTTTTGTTTGACTTGTTTGGTCTGATTTAATCAAAAATCTAAAAATGCCACAAGTGTTGACCATTTTCTTCTTTTTCTCTTCTTGCCTACTTTTCCAGCCTTTGCCTTTTCTCTTTCTTATCCACTTTGATGCCCAAAAAATGTTTTCACTTGAGTGGAAAAGCTGTTTCTAATCTACCTGCCACTGAGAGCACTTAAAAGTTCTCTGCTTCCAGGAAGATGGACTTTACACATATGCTCCCCACTCTTGTTCATCTTTTGATCTTGAGCCTTTCATTATCTGGTTTCCAAATCCAAAACCTTACAATTAAAACATTCTAAGCAACGATAAACAGGAAATGCCTCTTTGAGTTATTGTGATCCTTCCTGAACACGCATCATAGTTTTTCATATTTTTCATTGTAAAACTCCATGTATTTCTAGGAAAAAAAAATAAAATTGCAGTGAGTATATAAAATGGAATTAGTTTTCCAAGAAATGCTTATGATTCTTGGTTTCAGAGCAAAGCTTTGTAACTTGAAACTTGTGTTCTTCCAGTAAAAGGGAAAGTTATACAGAATGATTCAAGTGATAAACAGCACTGCATAGCTGTTGGACTCCTATTATGCTTCCTTAAACTAGCATTCTTTTTGTTTCCTGGTCTTACCAATTAATGGCATTTTCTACAACCTAGCAGTGACCTGAAGAGTTGCAAATGCAAATACTAGCCAACAAACCAGGAGTTTTCACCAACATTACCTCTACTCCATTATTCTCATGATCTCATTTTCCTGCCAATTGCATCCTTTGCTGCAGAATCTAGCAAAGCACTGCTGGAGCCACTGTATCTGTAATACAAGAAACCATGATCAAATATCAGAGGAATGACTGTACTTCACTGGAGCAATGTTCTGTGTAGCCAAGTGTTCTATCTTCAGCTGTGGCCATGGGCAAAGGACTGGAAAAGGCTTTGAGAATCAGATAAGCTTATGTTATACTTCCGCTAACATACTCTCCTAGCTGGACTTCAGATGCTTGATTTTTTTTCTGTAACAGTTGTGATGTATTTTTCTCTCACAATATTTTCTGTCAGTTTCTGAACTCACATAAACTTCTAAAATTCATAGAACAGGCTGCAATGAATCCTTCGGTTAAAGTATTTGCATCATGCAGCCCTGTCTTTCCTCTTGCCACAAGTATAACATCAGAAATCCAAATGGAGAAATTAATATCTCCTCAGGTCCATGGTCTTCCAGTCCTGAGCACAATGGACTGCACCTCAAAACTGAGAAAGGTTTTTTTTTTAATTGTTGTTATTATGGGAACTAAACCTATGGCAGTAACTCCTTAGCTTCATTTTTCTCACCTTCCAAGGTATCTATTCTCCTAACAACAGGAAAACTTAATGAAAAAGAAGAAAATGAAAAGAGTCTGAATTGGTGAACATCATAGAAAGGCAAATTGTTTTCACAAAATGGTCCCAGAGCCAAGAAAGAGAATGGAGAAGTCATTGAAAGAGTTTTCTTCCTGAAAAAGTAAGGAGCTGAAAAAGCTGGGCCTCTCTGAGACTGAGAAGATCCTTGCAGCGGGCTGGCAGCCCCCAGCAAAGGAAAAGAGGATGCGTATGGAGCTGGCTGGTGATGTCTGCTTATCAGTTGGCTTCTTAAATAATCGTTACATTGAATTTCTTCATCTGGGCTCCCACTTCCTTTCTTTTGGCCCAGCATCATATGCTCCCACCAAAACAACTCCAGCTTTCATTCTACAGACCACAGAAATCTCTTATAACTGAGATGAGAGTTTCACTGGACAAGCATTCATTTGCAGTCTTCCTCCCATAGACATCCCAGCAGGTCATTGAGAAAAAGCAGCTCCTGGAGGCTTGATGTGGAGCTTTCCAAGCTGATACAGAATTTTCTCCCATAGCATGCTGGCTCTTGAGTTTCCTAGGTTCATCATAGTCACAGTTCCATTGATCAGGTCTGTCTAACATGGCAGTGGGAAATCTAAACACCCTCAGTTGTGCTGTCATACAAATGCCCTGCAAGTCTGGATCCACCCCTCCAAGGTGAACACCAACCCGACGCAGAGATTAGTGTATTACTTAGCATGCTATAACTCAGGAGAATTAACATTCTTCCTGCCTCTAAAGAAGCCTCTTAGAAGCAAGTCACCCCAAAGTCTCCAAATTACTAGTTTTCATGGGTAAGTATTGCAAGATCAGTCTCTTAAAGCACTGAACTTAATAGAACATGATTCCTTACACGGATACTGTTTACCAAGCACAAATTTGATGTAATCCAAATCTACAGAACTTGACTCTAGGTCATTAGACTATAATTCCTAAAACTTTTTAAGAGCAGTGAAAATATTAATGTTACAACCAAAGAAAACATTTGAAAGGAAAGTTTTGTGTTTTGGGGTTTTTTGCTTGTTTTGCTTTTTTCTTCCCCCTGCTTCCCCCTTTGGTTTGTTGTTGGGGTTTTTTTTGGGGGGGGGCGGGGCAAGGCCTTCTTCTAATAAATAAACTGTACCAGACTGAAGTGAGATGGAAGTTATTTTTGGTTAAAAAGCAATGAAAATGAAGTGCCCAAACACAAAAGGGTTCTAAAAGAAATATCAGGGTCTCATAACTTTCTTGTACATTGCTAGATACAGCCAGTGCAATTGAGAAGAGGATGCAGAGGAGCAGACGGCTGATCATCCTTCTAACACACCAGCTGATTAATTGTAAAGAACCTACTTATGATCAACACATTGCTTTATACAATGCCCTCATTCAAAATGACACAAAGGTGATCCTTCTGGAAATGGAGAGAATTGGGACTTATGGGAAGCTTCAGGAATCTCTTAGGTTTCTTATTAAGCAGCAAGGTACCATCAAATGGAAAGAGCAGCACACTGCACACCCACAGTCACCCAATTCTAAGTTCTGGAAACAGGTGAGGTACCATATGCCACTGACACTCAAATCCTCACACTCAGCTAACACTGGGTGAACAGCCTGTGGAAATACTGCTGGACTCTCAGGATGGGCTACATGCCTGCAACTCTTTTTCCTTTCAGAAGGTACATGATTTTACAATCTGGAAGTCTGGCCGTGTTTTTTGAACTTTTTTTGAGCTTTTTTCAGTCCTTCAACTGAATAATGATAAGGTGAATCAATAGAAGAGGTCTAGGGAACTGAGACAAGTTTTTATAGGTATGAGAGTTCTGTGAAGAACTAATTCTAGATCATGTGGAGTATTTTGCATGAAGCTAAATCTACCTATATTCTTTCTATATATAGTTGTACATATAACAGAAAGTTATTATTGTGAATTGGTGAATGCCTTCCAGGTTTACTTCACCTTTCTAATGCAGTTGATCAAACCTAAGTGCTTTCTGTATTATTTGACTAGAAAGTATAATGTGTATTATGCCACTAGAAAGTATAATGTTTTGCTTTTGTTACCTTTTTTTTGCCACATTTCTTTTTGATTCAATAGTGATACTCAAACCATGAAATTTTAGTTTTCCTTAGTATGGATGCCTCACTAAAGGCTCTTTTGAGACTGATGTGAATACAGCATTAAAAAAATGCAGTGTTAAGGGAAATAAATACACTGATATATATTTATATACAATTTTTTATATTGTGTATATATATTAAAATCAATTTCACGCAAAGAGGAAATTTAAAATCTTTCAAATACAGTAGGCCATGCTGTTAATGCTATTATTACTCTTGTGAATACGATGTGAGTCTTGGGGATGGTCCTGTGCAGGGTCAGGATTTGAATTTGATGATGCTTGTGGGTCCCTTCCAATTCAGCATATTCTGTGACTCTGTGATTCTATGATCTCCATACGGAAATAACATTTTAAAATTTAGGATGGTGTTTTGGATACTGATAGCATTCCTTCAAGGTACTGAGAAAATAGACTGTATTTTTAATAACAAGAAATATCCACTTTTTTTCCCCCCTGCTTTGAATTCATGCCTAGTTATACTTTCTTCTGATAGGGAATACCCTCAGATTCAAAGATCAGAGCCAAATCTCCTCCTACTTCATGGGTGTATGAACAAAATGTGTTCTAGTAAAGATATCCCTGCAAACTTTAATCTTTTTAGCTTTTTAAAACCAGGAAATTTCTTACTGTCAAAGAAAGCTTTGTTTTCAGCTCCAGATTTGCTACAGAACAAACTTAAAAAGTGAAAATTTGATGCAGAACACCTATTGTTACCAAGTCCAGGATTACAGAACAGGCAAGTTCTTTCCTTTTACTGTAAGTTTTTACTGAATGTGGATCTTCAGACTTATGGATAGCTATTTGGAGTAGAAAAAATGTGCACGCAATAAATGTACAGATATTTTTCAACATTATAATAAAAGATCTATGGCAAATTAAACAGTTTTTCACTGATGAGTTATATTTTCAACTGTTCTGTCATTGAACAGAAGTGTCATTGTCACTTCACCACAAGTATAAAGTACCTAATGTTGCATTTTGTTATTGCCTCGTTAGATTGTGTGCAGTGTGGGGTCCTGTTCCTAAAGATTCCCTCTGGACAAACCTTACTGTCTCTGTGGAAGCTCCACAAAAAGGATTCATGCCGGTGTAGGAGACTTGGTTTATTCCTACAGTACCATTTCTTCCCACAGAAAGAATACTAAGGCATGTGTAAAAGCAGGAAAGCCTGTTGCTATACATTGTGAAGATTTTTCACATAAGCTTCTGAGTAAGACTGAACATTCACTTCCAAGATTATTACAGGATCAGTTTTTAATACAGTCTGAGTCCTGGGTACCTGATGAACAAGAAAAGATGAAAAGTGAGTATCTTGGAAACAAGAAGTCAAGGACCAATTTTGAAGTTGGAAAGGGATCAGGAGAAGGTGCAGTGAGGAAGTGCATGGGGTCAGAAATGAATCAAACTACTCTGAAACATACTGCTGTCTCATTGACTTCTGTTAGCCAGACATAGTTATGGTGGTGAAAAACAAACTTGATAAATGGCTCTTGTACTGACACTACTTTTGTATCAAGTTTCGTGGACAACCAAGAAAAAAAAAAGAGGAAAGTAATCAAGCAAACCCTGACAACTCTTAATGCTGTATGCCAGCAGTGAACAGCATGGCCTTGACAAAAGAAAAGGGGCAAATACAGGGAGTGGCAAAGAACATGTACAGAATCAGGGGGTGAGTAGGTGACCATAATAGTGACTAAAAAATGCTGCAATTGTCACAGATTTTTTGGTATGCCTTGATGGTTAGTAAAGAAATCTGAGCTATGCATTAAAATGGATGTCTTTCTACAGATGTTATCCCATCTGTAGTGTCATCAGAGAGAAGGCATGAAAAGAACTGTGGAATACTTTTACAGCATCATTACAATTTCAGCAGTGCTAAAGCCACATCTATAGTCTTGTATTCTGTTCTTGGCTCCTCAGTAGAAGAGAGACATGGACATACTGGAGAGAGTACAAAAAAGGGCCATGAAGTTGGTGAAGGGATTGGAGCATTTCTCCTATGAAGAAAAGTGGAGAGAGCTGGGACTCTTCAGCCTGGAGAAGTCTTTCATCTGAAGGGAGGCTATGAAGAAGAGGGAGTCAGGCTCTTCTCAGTGATGCCCAGTGACAGGACCAGGGGCAATGGGCACAAATTTGAAAACAGGAGGTTCCTGCTGAACATCACAAAACAGTTTTTTTTATGATGAGGGTGGTGAGGGCGACCCAGCACTGGCAAAGCTTGCCCAGGGAAGTTGTGGAGTCTCCAGCCTTGGAGACACTCAAAAACTGCCTGGACACAGTGCAATCTTGAGTGAGGGGGGTTGGCTAGATAACCTCCAGAGGCCCCTTCCATCCTTATTCTGTGATTTTGTGAAATGCAACTTACAAAGAATCTAAATTTAAAAAAACACATGTTTTTAATTAAAATTGGCTATTTTACACTAAGCAGTCTGCCCTTGTGGAATAACAGAATGACAGTCTGCCCTGTGCAAAAAAAGTCTCTGCTTTCAACATAAAGTAAATAACCATAAAAATAATAACATAGGAATAGACATTCAAAGCTTAAAGATTATTCAGTTTGGATGTTTTAAGCTTAAAATAAAGAGAACTGAGGGAATTTTGTTGCTGAACTATACTGTCCACATAGAGATTTAATGTCCTTTAATTTCTGACCTATGCTTCCCTGGTTTTGGCACCTCAAGGGACTCCAGAGTGCAGATTTGCTCTAACTTCTTGTAGAACAGAGTCATCCTGCCATCTCGTGGGTGAACAGACACTCAGAGATTCTGACCAGCTAGAAATTAGTCTATCAACTTTAGAATTAAACACAGGGAATTTTTTCAGGGTGTGCATACTGCTGTTATCTCCTGTAACCCATGTGGCATAACTTGTAAACAGCAGCTCAGAATCTGGCATTAAGAATACAATGCTGACTCTCTTACAATAACATATTTTAAAGGAATAGAAGTGTCTCTTTGCCATATAACCACAGTCATACAGAGTTGTATGTCCTCAGTTGTAAAACCTTGTCTGTGGATACTTCATATATGAAAAAGTATACACTGAATTGCTGGCAATAAAGAAATAAAGAAGGGATAGGAATAAGCAGTGACTTATCTCACACTGATGTCAGTGGTGAAGTATCTGGTGATTTCCAAAGTATGAAAACCAGCTCCCGCTGCTATGAAGTAGGATAACTTCAGACAGCATGTGGAATGTACTGCCCTCACCACATATGCATTTAATATACACCAGCCCTTTGCGTAAACATATTAAATGGTTTGGTCTTGGGGTTCCCTATAGCGTTGAGATTTGATGTTCCTATACAGCTTCACAACCAGTTCACACGGTTGTGAAGCACAAAAGACTGACCACTTGAAGGAATTTTTAGAAGTTTTTGGAAGTTTTCGTAGCAAGCTATTATTTGTAGTGTATGCAACATTAATTTCTTATAGCATTGGACAAAGTACGTTTAGAAGATGATATGTAAAATTGATAGTATATTCTATTGAATGTACAACTTTATGTTCCTGACTCTTTCAAGGGTTGAAAAACTACAGCTATTGTTTTAGAAACATATCATGCATATCCAGCTGTGCTGTGGACAGTGGGAGAACACAGGATGCTACATACCTTGTTTTGAGCAAGGTCCTTTGTACAATCTCTGTTAATGACATACAGATAAGTCTACAAATGTGAGTGGAAAAACAGTGGGACCAAAGTCCACGGGGGACCAACATACAAACCTCAGCTCACAGCACATTACCAGTGGCATCCCTCAGGGACTGATATCAGCACCAATACTGTTCAGCAGCGTTATTGATGACCTTGACAATGGGACAGACTGTACAAGCAATAGATTTTCAGACAGAAAATCAAACTGGGGAGGGATAGTTGACGCATTGGAGCAGAGGACTGCTGTTTTGGACAGCAACAGGCTGAAGAAATGACCTGATGGGAAACTCACAAGGTTCAATCCAAGGCATGTGCAAAGAGCTGCATCTGAGATGGAATAAACCCAGTACAAGTGAGGCAATGACAGAGTGGAGTCCAGGGAAAGACCACAAAGAGCACAGGTCATACAGGGAGAGGATAAGAGGCCCTATTTCTATCTTCAAGAATCCAATAAAAACAGAGAGAACGTATAGAGCCAGACTGTTCTTAAAGGAGCACAGAGATGGGACAAAAAAGTAACTGGCTCTAATAAGAACATGGGAAATTCATATTACATATTAGGAAAAAAAATGACACCATATGCATGGTCAAATGCCGGAACATATGCCCAGAAAGGCTGTGGAATCTCTGTCCTTCTAAGTGTTTGGATCTCAGTTGTAAGTGCTCTGATGAGAGGCTGGATCCAAGGACCTCCAGAGGCCCCTTCCAACCTGAATTATTCTGTGATGTTGTGATGCAGAAGAAAGTTTGAAAATGTTCAACTTGTGTACTTTAAAATTTCTAAGAAATATATGAGGCTCTAACAGACACATTATCAGTCTGTAACCTGCTTTTTGACATCAAGGACAGATAATGATGAAAAACACTATCGAATATAACTTAGCCTCTATCAAGAATTAATATAACTGGTATATAGCGATAAAAGAAGTAGATTTAAACGGACTATTGCCAGCTAAAAGCAAACAGGTTTAGACTGTGTTTGCAAGAGTTGGATGTGTTGCAATATATGATGAAAATAGTTTCACAATTTAGGTTTTTCAGTTAGTACCTCAGCATAGTGTATGTTGGATGAAAAGGAAGATGTGAAAAACTGTGAGAAGTAACTCGTCTTCCCTAGCTGGTTGGTCAGGTGGTCAGAGTTTCATACAAAAATCTGTTTTCCAATATTAGTGCAAACTTTCATTTTTGTTGTGGCATTTCCAAACTCAAAATTTGAGTTGTAGCTATTTTTAGTCAAGTTACTTCTCTTATATGAGACTATGACTTCATTAAAACTGTATTAGTCTCAGGACTAAAAAGCGTAAAGTTTATTTTCCTTTCATATACATTCACATACCACAAAGCTAGCTATGACATTAGTTGAAAGGACCAATTGAACACAGCACTTTTTAGTGCAGATGAAAGTTCAGAAATTTGAGAGTATTTCAAAGGGATATGAAAGCAAAAGAATGTGAGAACAGCTCATGGAAAATACTGCTACAAAAGAGTGAGTTAAAAAAAAAGTTTCCAAACAGTCACTAACAAGACTTAGTTTGTGAAAGTAAAAAGCTGATGACATTTTACTTCATCATTTTATTTGTTGGGTGCTAAATAGCTTTGGGACCGTAATGTAATTCTTATGGTATGCTTTAGGTTTTAAAATCAAGTACTAAGTCCTAAAACCAAAAATACCATAAAGTATCTTGTACAAAATTTTAAAGTAGTTATAGTGAGTTAGATTCTTAGCTGACTTTTCTAGAGCTGTGCTAATTTACATTATCTAAAGGTCTGATTGTTGTTATATATGTATTATTTCAATCCATGATGAGGAAAAGAAATGAGGTGAGAAGTCAAACTCCTCAGGGTTTCTTTGCTTCACCTCGGCAGTGAAAATATGCAAGAAAGCCAGCTGTGTGTAATCTCTTCCTTCTTTTTAGTTTAACCTGCTTCTTTTACCTTTAAAGTGACATCTCCTGTTGCAATTGGGAACTTCTGCATTCACAGTTGTCCTGGGTAATTCCTGCGGGAATGACTTTTTCCCGCTGTTATCAAAGTAACTTTATTTAGAAGTATAGTGAATCATTGCACAGTACTTAGCAGATAAAGTATTCATGTAATTAACAGTGGCAAGCATTCATTTACTCAGGAACACCAGAAACTCAGAAACTCCTCATGGAACTATTGTTCCAATATATCAACATTTGGCTAAAAAGCCAGCTCAATTACTGGCATGAGGGCTTATTTAGAAGTGAATACATACACTCCCTTTGCAGTAATGGAGCTATAAAATGTTTCCTATCTTGAAACTTTACATTACTCTTCCTCTGAAAGGGATGGTAGTGCAGAAAAAAATAGCAGTAACATGGGGACATTTCTTATAAAAATATCGTAGGATCATGTATTTTGTCTTGTCTTTTTTCCTGTAGACCCTATTTTGTAATTTTTTTTTTTTTTTTTTTTTTGTGGGTTTCTCTTGTGGTCCTTGCAGAATATCAGCCTTTCAGTTTTAGCTCTTTCCACGTCCTCATTCTCAAACCAGCCAGAGAGGTGGGGAGGAAGCTGTAGCAGAGATAAAAGGTGGTATACTTAGCCTAATATACTCGTGCCTAAGCTTCCATCCTATCTCCACCACGTTTCTTGGAAAAGAGTCCTACAAGAGGCGTTCAGCATAAAAGCGGAGGAAGAGGCGTTTCTGCTGAAGGTAACAGAAGGCATCACCACCTTACGCCTTTACTTCACATGGGAGGTTGTGAGAGCGAAGGCCCCCTCCCTCCCCCCAGTGTCCCCTAAAAAAGCTGATCATCTCTCCCTCTGCTCGCGGGGCGCACCGCTGGGTTTCGCCCAGGCCGGGTGACAGCCCAGCGCCCTCGGTAACCCTGGCACTGCTTCGCGCTGCTGCCTGGCCCCGGCCCCGGCCCCTGCGCCGGGCCCCGCTGCCTGCCAGTGAAAAGGGGAAGCGGCCCCGCGGCGCCTTCCCGGCCGCGGCCCCCGCACCCCGCGCAGGAACCGGCGGCGCCCGCCGGGCACCTCGTCCGGCAGGAAGGGCCCGGGCAGCGGGGCGGCCGCGGAGGGGCAGGGGAGAACGGGGGAGGGCAGGCGGGCTGGCAAGGCGAGGGTTGGGCGTGGGCGGCTCTTTGTCCCCTCTCTCGGAGAAGCCGACAGCCTGCCCCGAAAGGCATCTCTGCGGGAGTGCGGGGGCCGGCACCCGCTGTTCGAGGACTTCTCCGGGGCCCTTGCCTGTCCCCCGCCCTTCCTGTACCCGACCCTATAGCCCTTTCCTTGTCTGCGACACTGAGCCGCGCACCCCCAAGCCACTCGGCTGGGACACCTCTCTTCGGGGCCATGATATACTTTTTCGTTATTACTGAGCTGTCGTAAATAATTTAGCCCTGAAAGTGGCTTATTTCAACACACGGCCCATCACTGGCACTGCCAAGTCGCCATCTCTGAGCTGTCTGCAACCCTTTCCTTTGCACCTGGGTGGCTTTGGAGGAGGATGGGCTCCGTCAGTGGTGGAGTAGGCGGTGGGAGCAAAAGATTGTGCCTAAAACATTTGTGTACCAGCACTCAAATGCCTCATTTAGAATAAATATTAATATTAGGGACTTGCTATTACTATTCCATTAATGCTAGTAAAAATGAGTTTCTTGCATCTGCCTTTTCCGTTTTCCTTCCTGCAGTCAAGTGTTCATGAAGTGAGAAAGTCCACTCTTCTTTTTCAGGAGGCTTTTCAGATTGAGCTGTCTGTATATTGACTCGCTGAGAGGGACTGCAGTCTGTTTCAGTGATGAATGAGGTTCAGAAGAGTTATAAGTACAAGCTGCAACTCTGTGGAGTTTGGAGAACTACCTCTGCAGCGACTTTCCACCTGGCAAGACTTGCATTGTAAGTAAACAACTTCACTTATGTTCTTTGAAATTAAGGTGGATTTTCATTTTTACCAAGAAGTTGCAATCCTGGCAGAATGGTGCCTGGACCTGGTGTGGTTAAGACAACTGCTTGTTAAATACTTTTGTTTTCTTCATGAATGCTATGCAAATTATGGCACTATCTGGTGATATTTTAAAAAATACTTAGATTCCACAAGGAGCCATTCTGACAGAGGGCATATTAGTGCTTTTCTCCCTGGACCCCAAAATGATTGTTCAAACAGTCTGCTGTTCAGAAGAATCTGTTGTTTTTTTAGACAAATGAAGTCACAACTCTTTGGGACCAAACTGAGTTTTCCAAAAGTGTTAACCAAAATGAGTTACTTGACCAAAACTGAGGATCAACCACTTCAATGTATCATCACCCTTTCATTCCAAAATCTTCTGGTGATTCTGTAAAAATGAGGAATAATTGTAATGGTGCTTAAAGGCACAGAATTGTCTAGTTAATGAGATATCATTAATGTACGTTACAGAACTTAAACTTTCATTTTTTTTAAAGGTTTTGTTGGCTTCACAAATGCAAAAATATTTTTAAGAACCATTTTTATTATTAAAACTCCATCAATGTTTTTAAACATGTATAAAATTCGAAAAACAAGCTTAAAGCTATTGTCACTTTGAGCCTTATAGATAATTGGTGATTGAATAAATTTACATTGAAACTGTAATTCCCTATTATTACCTTAGCATTTTGAGTATTTTCTTTACTCCTTTATTAGGCATAGAATCTTTGTCTTACTTTAGAATAACTCTCCATTTTTTCTGAAAATTAAAAAATCTTATTCCATTCCTCACAGATTCTCTTTATATTAGCTGACTTTCACCAAAAACATTTATCTTTTTTTCCTCTCTTTCCCCTCCCCCCCGAGCTTTTTATTGAAGAGTACTGCAAACTGTATGGCTCAAATGTAAATACTTTTAGTCTACAGTAGAACAATTTCAGGCAGATTGAACAGGTTCAAGAGCAATAGGAGAGTAAGATTAATGTTCTGTGTTTTGCTTTTAAGAGTAGTCAGGAATATCAAACCTGGTTATTACTAAGTAGCTTGCATTGTACTGTGTGCATTCAGCAAAACTTCCTCTGTGAGCTGATGTGATATACCAAAAAAGAATTGGATTTAAAAACAAAAATATTTTATCTTTATGTAGTGGATTATAGTTTTATGATCTCTAACAGCTGTGTTTCTTCTGGATGTGATAGGGTGGAAAAGGAAGGTAAATTCAAGAAATAAAAATAAAGAGAGGGTCCCTTCTTTCCTTGCGAAGTGTAGGAGCTTGATAATCTGTGTGGTAGGGAACTGAAACCAGGCCTGGCAAGTTTATGGTATGACTCTTTAAAGTTGCTTGTTATAGTACTCAGAATCCAACTTCTAGCTTTCTAAATCTGTTTCTGCCTACCAGTCTGTCTGAAAAAAGAGATGTGAAACACTTCTTTCATCTCCTTACAGTGCTTTATGGGATGATGGCACAGTTGTGAAAAACTGAGGCGAAAGACTCAGAGGGAGAGCAGCTACACAGGTCAGTGTCATTCTGGAATACTGCTGGAAATGCAGTAGCCTCCTGCCTCCAGACTCTTTAGTTCGCAGGAAGTTTCTGACTGTAAATCGCAGGGCAGTGTCTTACAAGTGTGTGCTTTCTTAAATTGCTACAGGTTTCGTTATTAAAACCAAAGAAATGGATTGCTAATGAGATTTCTTTTGGCAGATCTTTGAAATACATCTCGGCTGTGTCTATGTGTCTCATTTGTTCAGGCATGTTTGGGTGAGACTAAGCATGATTATCTGTCTTGACTTCAGGAGTTGAACTGAGCTGATCATGCATCTAATCTTTCTGTTTTATAAGCAAAGCTGAAGCACAGTTTTAGGACTGTCTTTGGTTGTCAGTTAACCTGATGTTCTGAGGAACCTCAGAGAAGATGCTCCATGCTGGTCTTATTTATTAGTATTTTCCATTTGCCTTTGAAATCACAGGTGGCTACACATGAAGCAGTTGAATACGAGTTGCTTCATGTCCTCCCACTCAGTGGAAATGTTAGTGCTGTCAGCTGGTGCTTATTCCTTCCACAGACAAAATTCTAAGAAAAAATTATATGTCTCGTTGTTTTCCAACAGGCTCAAAATTAGCCATCAGCATACCCCATCTAAAACATTGTGCTGTTCTCACTGAAGGCAAGTGAAGTTTCTACTAGCTGTTTCTACAAGGTCCAGTCTTGCAAAGTTAATAATCTTTGTGGAGCTAAAAAAGCGCTGTCCTATCCTGTGGTAGGTATCTACTGGTTTGGAATTCGAGTGCTTCTGTAAGATGGTAAAATGCATCTGTTGAACAAGAAAATGGAAGAAGGAAACCCTGCAATGCTTTATGAATTTAAAATAAACTTGCTAAGAAAAATCTAGATACATTACCTGATGTATGAAAATAGACGTTATGGTAAAAATATGTAACTTCCCATTTGGAAAGCCCTCTTCAGCACCAAGCAATAGTTACACTGCTCACATGCTCAAAGGAATCTGTTTCACTGCACTTGTGATGAATGGTGAATGTGTTTTTCTTAGGCTTTCTGAACAAGCAAGAACAATTCAGTTTCATTTTTCTGGAGAAGAAGTGAGAACTCAAGAAAATGACTCTGGTGATTTTTTTTTTAATGTTTATCATAGGATCTGCTTCTGGTAAGTAAAAGTCTTTAATTCAGTAATAGAACCTTCAAAATATGTGCCATCTTCCTGACAGTTGCTTGGAATAGGGCGAGTTTTGTATTTTGTAGCTAAGAGCAAAAACTTAAAGATTTGGCAATTTCAGCCCAACTCCAGGATTAGGAAATTATGAAATAAAAAGATCAAGGATGCTACCTGGAGACACTTGATGATGTTGTATATGACCATAACTGTATGAAGAGCCACAGCAAGCAAGAAAATGAGTCTTGTTTCTTTTTGTGCCATTCAGAAGTGCAGTCACAATAGTTGCTAAACAACAATAATCTCTGAGAAATAGAATTTTTTTACTGTTAACTCTAGACCATGGTTCCTTTTCTGTATTTTTATGACTTCTGTATGAAAAAGTAAATTTGGGAAATTTGTTTGGAAAGGCAGACTTCAAGACTAAATTTTTACATATATAATCTCATTTGAAGAAAACTTTCCCAAAGATATCTGAAGTTTTTTCAGAAATCTACATAATGTAAATAGTCTACATAGTTTTAATTAAGAAGATAAGAAAATGCAAATGTTAATTCATAGGATCTGTGCTTTTATCTCAGCTATATTTGTCAAGTCAAACCATATGTGAAGAATTTCTCCTTTCTCCTTCTATTTGTGGCAGCTGCTTTATTGTAGAGTGAGGCCAGATTCTGCCCTTTGTGCCAGTTTGATTCTGACACTGTGGAACTGACATGAAAGAATTATAGGGATAGGGACATGTCCTTTTTTATTTCACCCCGCTCTTCTTTCTGGTTTTGCTTGTGTAAGGTAGAATAAAGGCTTGGAAAACTGTTTTTCAGTAAGTATTTCTGGAATAAACAAATGCTACCAAACCACTTTGCTGAAATCAAGTCACTTTACAAAAGACCAGCAGCACAGCAAATCACTTTAAAGTCAGGCTAACATAATTTTCTGAAAGAAGTACTTGGCTTCCTAATGTATCTTTTTTCCCCTTTCTCTGAAGAGAGGCTGTGTCCCCTTCGTGCCTCCATTGACGTGCTAGAAGGGGAATTTTTTTTCCTTTGTTATCCTGAGTCAAGGCAAGAGCATTTTCAGGAAGAAGCATACACAATAAACTGGTACAGAGAAAATGCTGGAAAGCAGCAACTGATAAAGGAAACACGGAGAATTGTTTCACAAATGAATTTTCTGGAGTTTTGGCCAGTTGAACTCAGTGACTCTGGGAATTACTCTGTCACTCACAGGTAGGTACACAACCCAGTAGGTGAACATCTTGCCTTTGCACATGTCTGTGATGAAGGTAATTTCTCTGTCTTCCTTTGTATAATCCATACAAAGGTACAGGGAACTGCATTGACTGTTGTGTCATTTTCTATTTCATTTCACTATAACCATCAAGGTGAACCTATTATACTTACAAATATCTAGAAGCAATTGCAGCCTTTTAAAGGTTCTGTAAACCTTTTGATAAGGCAGGTAGCATTTCTTCTGGCTTGTGATTAATTACCTAAACAAAATGAGTGATAGGCGACCCTTCTGTCCACTGCCAAGTAAAAGGAAACATTTGCTTGTCTTCTTCCCCAGACTTGTTCTTGTTTGCAGTGTTGGATGGATCTCTCACTATGAGGCCTGCCAAGTCATCTATCTGTATAGTAAAGCAATAAACAAAGAGTGGCATAGCTGAACTCTGGTTTCTGTGCAAACCTTTACATGCTTGGAGCCATTCAAAGAACAAATGAAACAACTGGATTTGATTTCTTACCACTGTATAACATCATGAGTCAAAAAGAGAAATAGGGAGGCCTCCATTATTTGGTGGTAATCTTCACTGGAACATCTTGAAAGACTAGGGAACTAAAAGGTTTGCTGCATGGAGTTCTTATGACTAACTTAAAATAAAACTGTCATTCAGCATTTACAACTGAAGCAATGATTAATTTGAAGCAGACTACTTTGCATGTAATGATTTGTGCTGTCCTTCAAGAAATATTTCTAAGATTCTTGCCTGGTTCATAAAGGGTATGGGACTACCGATACTGAAAAATGCTATTCACGTTTTTCCAGACTCAAGTTTGATAATTTACTGTTCTAAGCTAGACTTCAATTGTTAACTTCCAAGTTAACTTGGAAGCTGAAAATTTTATGTTTTATTTTGCCAGGTATCATAATTATTATCATCTTAGTGATATTATTTTTAAAAGTACAAAGTCGTGGTATATGAAATGTTAAATATTGTTAATTGTAGGGTGAAGCTTGAGAAAAATGTTATTAATAGATGCCGAAATCAATCTTAAGAGAATTATCTTTAGGGATGATGAGTATGGTAGTTTGTCTACTTTGTTGTGCAATTTTGTGTAAAAGTGTTGTATTATTTAGTGCAGACATTCGTCTGAAGCAGCACAGCTGAAGTGTGCTGCTCAGTTTTGGTCTGTAGGCATTAATATTCAATGATACCTGACACAGGCTGGTCTGTTGTCATGGAACTGTACTTGACATGTCAAGGCCGAATTGGGGTTTAAATTGTGGCTTTATTTATGGCCTTGATCAGTTGTCTATATGTTCACCTCACAAAAAACTATCAAATCTAAAAATTTGCTGTTGCTAAAGATTTTTCTGTTAGCATCAGAATGAAGGCACGTGCCAGAATCTTGCAATCCTCCTATGGGAACTCTTCGCAGGTCTCACTGCTGGAACAGTAGGCATAAGGGGATTTTTTTCATAGGATTGTAATGGGGTATTGGGCTTAGTTTATTTGATGATTCTCACTAATGGCAGGCATATTAAATGAGTTAAATTTCAGCAAATACAAAAGATTATTGCAGAAACTTTTCTGCAGAGACAGAGGACTTTTAGTGGTCTCTATTTATAGGGAAAAATTGTGGGCTATTGTGAACTACTGAAGTGATTTAAGCTTTAATAAGAATTACAATTATAGTGGAGTTAAAAGTTTTGCTTTTGAAAGCAGGTATTCAAATTATATTTTTATTTTTCTTTTTTTTCAACAATTTAATTTAGAGATAGATATTTGTAAGCTATATGGGAGTACTTATAACTGTTTAGGCAGTTTCAGTGAACAGTGTGACAATTACATATACTGCAGATTTTCAAGAAAAGAAGACGCATTGACAGATTTTGAAAACTAATTAAACGTAGGGATTTTTTTTCCCTGATATGTTACAACTGACAATACGCAAGAAGCAAGAGGTGAAAGTGATGTAACAATGTTTTTATAGTGTATTAACCACTTTTTTTTTTACTTAAAGAAGATTGAGAAGTTTTACAGACAAACCTGAAGTGTGCATATGTGTGTGTTGATGTGTTCACATGTGTTTGTTGGTATACTAGACTCAGGATATAAATTCAGGAATTAATGGACATCACCTGTAAGTCTGAATGTGTCCATATTTAGCAACATTTCTTGAAAATAAAAATTTCATATGTACTTGTAGTGAGAGTGGTAAGCAGAAAAACTGTGTCACAGATCTTTGGGAAGATTTCTAATTTGTGTGGGTTTTTGTAGCCTGTATCCTGTGGTTATCAAAGAGAAAAACAGAATACAGAAAAGCAGGTCAGCAGGTGTTGGTGACCTTGAAACTGAGAAAACTTACACGTTCCCGATAAAACCCCGAAAGTATAGAGATCTGTGATAAACACAATAAATTTTAAAATCCTAATATTGCTCACTTTTTAAATAAGTTTGGAACAGTTAAAAGCAGTGGGAACATACAATATTGCAATTTGGAAGGTACAGTGACAGTTTCTGAAGTAGACTGAAATACTGAAGATAACACTGGCTTGCTGCAGTGAAACAGCTGAAGAATTACCTAGAATTGTCTATGTATCCAGTAAACTTGGTTCATATTCTCTAAGGGGTTTCACTTCCCTGTATCATCTCCTGAGTTAAGATGATAGATTTTGTTGTTCTTTCTTGGTGGGTTTGGTGGGGGGGAATTGAAAAGCCAGAAATTGTTTTGTTCCCCACAAAGAATCACCAAAGGATCTCAGCAAGTAAAAACCAGGAGAGAATATAACAATTCTGACAGTAGCAGTTTAAACAATACAAGTAAATGCATCTTTTTTTGATTGAAAACCAAATTTTGTAGGACAAATTTATCTTTTTTTGCATAGGTATGGTTTTGACACCTTCTAAGGAGCTACTCCTAGCCAGATTTTGGCTCATCAGGTAGAATATCTTGATCCAGTTCGAGTGAAATCCTCATGAAATGATTGAAGTGATTTCACCAAATTGGATCACAGAAGAAAGCCTCTGTGGAGTGACAGTGCTGAGGAGAACATGTGGCTTTATTGACCCTTTTCTTCCATCTACTGAATCTAGATAGTAAAATTATATATATTTCATGGCTAGATCTGTACTTGCCTCTCCAGCAGTATTCAGATTAGTAATGTGATACCTAAAGAAACACACAAACTGAGTGGAATTAATTGAAATTAATGTTTATGTCTACACCTAAATTTATCTTAGGTACCTTTACTGTCAGGGAGAGAGAGGTCTTTCTGTTGCACAGATTATCTTGTCCTAAACAGAATATATAAAATAGATCGTATAAACTGCACTGTAAAAGGGTGACTGCTGACTGTGGTCCCATTGCTGACTGTGATCAGTAGCTCTGATTTAAATGTGTAAATATGATGTTGAAGAATAGGTGAGGACCCCACCCATCGTGAATACCCACACAAGCACATCTCTGATGGAAAAGTTTTGGTAAGGCTTTTCCTGTTTATGACGGCATAGTCAACTAATCATAGTTGATTGAGAAACCAAACCACGGTTTTGGTTTAGAGAGTCAATTGCAATTATGAGTAATGAATATCTCAAGTGAGTAAAGAGAACAAGGAGAACCTGTGTAGGCTGAGAAGGAGCTATAAAGGGAAGAGTGTGAGCAGAATACATAAATGCATTTGTTTGGCAAGCTTAAGAAGTGGAAAAGAAACAACCCAAGACTTGGTCTAAATTCATCATATAAATGATGTCCTAATAGTTCTTCTGAATCTTGTACAGTCAAAAGGCATGTCAGTCAAGAATGGTGTTTAAGCTGGTATACTTGCTGGGGATGTTTCTCCTTTCCAACTGCTTTATCTTCTTGGCCCTTCTCATTGAAATGATTCTTGACTAGTTGTAGCTCTGGGAGCAATTTATTTTTCTTTTCTTGGAGGCAGAAGGATTCAAACATATTTATGAAGATATGACTGACATTGGAGGGAAGTGCTCTGTGATTGCTGCTTTTGCTTTGTCAGGCCCTGTTTGTTCAGTAAACAAATGAGAGCTCTATTCACTAATTGCGAAATCTCACCTACTAACTGACAGAATCTCACCCACTAACTGTCAGCAACATATGGCTTTCTCATAAGCTCTAACTTTGCCAGATTTAAGTCAAAAGTCCTCCAGGTTCCTTTCCCTTGGTAGTCATGTATTTGGACATATCCAACAGTGAAATAACTCATGGCTATAATATGATTCTTTCAAGGAATATGTGAGTAGAACTTAGTAGATATCTGAATCACAACGATCAGCTCCTAGATATTCAAAGTAGGTGTTTTTGGAGCATATTCATGTGATCTTTTATAGATACTGCATGGGATGTTACGACTCTGCTGTAGAAGTGGTAGTTCCTGACTCTTCCAGTCAGCCTGGGATGGTGAGCTACTGTAGATCTTTTATCAGTGCAGGACTCAAAGACAAAGAGATGCATGCTTTCCAAAATGTCTTGTTCTGCAGACATGCTTGAATCCATAAATGATGCTGTAATTCAGGAGACTTGCGGAGTTCGGGAGTATTTCCAAAATACCAGTGACTATCTGCAGAGTATCAAACAATGAATAATGTTGCTTTGTGAACAACAGTAGAGTTGCCTATCTCATTTTTGATATGTTTTACAAGTATATTTTTCAGTTACTGCTTTAAACCTTAGCAACACATAGGAGATTATACCTGCAAAATATTTAGGTGATTCAAGGTCCTGAAATTCTTTTATGCTCTTCTGTAACTATACATGATGCCACAGATTGTTGCATTCTTATTTGGGTTGATGTAGCACATATTGCCATATTCCATAGATATAATTATATTGTCAAATGTTTTGTGCTAGTTGATTTAGTTTAGGTAACCTGTTTGTTAAAGGAAGTAACACTTACTTGGGGGTGGAAAAGTAATAAAGGTGAATATAAATAATTAGGTCGCTGTAGATGTACTTTTTACCTAACAGGTGTATTAGAGAATTTATTTTGTATTTTGTGTGTAACTCACTAGACTGCATTCTTTTAAAAAGCTCCTAAAACTGATTTTGCTAATTTTTTTTTCATAGCAATGGAAAACAAAATTTTATAATTCAAAAGTGGACCTTGAATATACTTGAAAGAAATGAAAGCAGCTGTTTCAACAAGAATCATTTAACTACGGAAATAAAAAATGCTGGAACTGGTCATTCACTGAAATGCAGTGATTTGTCTGTCAATGAAAATGACAGCGTAACATGGTACAAGGTAATTACTGAAACAGTTTCACTCAAATAATTGGCTATAGAAACAAAATATCTGATTGCAGAAAAAAATTAATTGCAAGCAAATTTTTAGAAGCATCTACAAACACTGTAAGGCTTTAATTTCTTGGGTGATTAGGGAAAAAAACTTCAGACAGATATACGAAATGAAGTTTTTCTCTGCTCTCAGATTTATTAGAAAAGTGTACTTTTTTCAGAAGTTATTAAACTGGTAGTTTGTAATGGTAAAAGATCTGATGTGTATGTCTGTTTGCTGATTTAGACACAGCTGGTTTAGCCAGCTGCTACTTTGCTGATACAGATATACTGATGCTTAATGAGGTATCAAGATATTAGTTTTACAGGTGGCATGTGCTTGTAGAGTAACTGCAAACTTTTTACTTTTGCTGCTTCTGAACACTTTTTATAAGTTGTGACAGATCCAGTTCTGTTCATTTTAGGCGAATCATCTGCATTCTCTCTACCAACTTTTACCAGAGCATAGCTGATAATAGTGTAAGCATCTGTAACTGTTGGGTGTTGTGCTCAACCACTGGATGAGGCACCCTGAACAGGCTTCTTCCACCCTGTTGTGTCACCTTGAGCATTGCTCCTTATTCCTCTCAGGTCTCCTGGTTGGAGTAACAGACCCTGTTCGCTGCACGTTGAATCAGTTTCAGGAAGGGATTTTGACTGCTTAAGGATGGGCATCTGGAGTAGCCTGGCAAGAAAGAGCTATGGCCCTATAATAACAAGCTATTTTCTTGTTCTTTGGGGCCTGGGAGGATGGGACCATTGATGGATAGGGCCGCAGGTTGTAATGCTTTCCTCAATAAAGGACCATACCCCAGACTGGCCTCTCTCATGGCTAAACTGAGCATACCAGTGCTACTGTGTGAGACAGGTGAAGCAGCCATCCTTGCACCTAAATATCCTTTAGCACTTGATTGGGTCAAAATTTTCAAAGTCTTCCTATTGCTCCCTAAGGTGAGATAAAACCAGGGTGGTCACACATGCCTTTTGAGCAAGAGCCTGGTAGTAAACGTGCATCCAGAAAAACCCATTCCTTGGACAATTTCTATCAGCGCTCATTTCCCTTTTGATCTAAGGTAATTCAGACCAGAACCAGATATTGCTGCCTTTTAACAGGACGTTTCACTTAGCATGTGCTGTGAATTAAAAAACACCCACAAACTAGAGTTTTTTTCAGGAATAGGGAGAGTAAACACATGTGAGTCCAATTCTTGTTACCCTCTGAGATGGTTACTTTCCCTGTTGTTGAGGTGTTTTGTTTTAACCTGAAACCTCCTCATAACCTAGACAGCTTTGAGCCACAAGCAGATGACACCTACAGACCCAAGCCATCATTTTGAAAAAAAAAAAAAAAGAGTGCTTTTGAGTTCCCAATACAGTATTTTTATACTCAGATACTTACTTGAAATTGCAGTGCTCTCAGCTTCTAATGGGTTAAGTGGTCAAAAGTTTCATTTAAGTGACCATGAGTGAAAATTTGGCCTCCACCTCTTTTGGGTCAGACACATGTCATTGGGATAGTGAAAAGAATGATGGTGACACTTTCAAAAACAATTTTTAATTTCTTTAAGGTTTTGAATGCATATGTGCTACAGAATAGTGTTTTCTGGTTTTATTGATGCAGGACTGTAAGAATTATGAACATGAAACAGAGAGGGAACTGCATTTTAGAACCTTAACAGCACAGCACTCTGGGATATATACGTGTAAAATTATAATCAGTCATGAAGGAAAGATATACCACAGCACAAACACAATTAAACTGATAGTAGAAGAAGGTAAGAAAGCTTTCTAAAATTTGGAAGCATGCTTTCTGGTTCACTTTACAATGAAGATTTTTAATTGCAGTTCTCATTTGATAAATATATACAAGGGGGAACAAATCTGGTAGTCTGAACTATTTCACAATAATTTGAAAAGTAAAAAAGCAGAAGTTAAGATGGCATATTACCTATTTTGGAAGATGTATTTGGTATGTTTTTCCTGCAGTTTTTTTTTTTTCAAAATAGCTGCTGTAAGTCATACAAACTTACTAAGAGTTTTGCAGAAGAGCCTTTCCAACCATTTTAAATTGTGCACTGTACGTATATGTATGTAAAAAAATTCAACAAGTCATACTGTGTTTTAAACTACTTAGTAACACCAGAGTCCAGATATTGTTCTTTGAATTAAATGGAATGTATGCTATTAGTTTTAGAAATAGAGGAAGTATGTAATTTGTACTATGGAACAATGTATGTGAGCTATTACTTCAATAGCAATGTTTCTATTTTAGATGCACCAGAGGCTGTAACTTTGGAGATAATTGGACACCATGAAGAAATTGAAACAGAAATAGGTATGAAATTAGTACAAAAATCTTTGTGGTAGCTACTGCACGTATATGCTTTTGTTCTGATCTCTTTATGGTTGATGGTCTGGTTAAGTGTAATCAACTAGGAATTGTCTGTGCACCCTCTTGTATCTCATCTAACTTCACACCTGGTTATGTTTTGCCTAGTGTATTCCACGGTTGATATACCAGTACACTGAATGTACCTTCTACAGAGGCAGAAGCTGAGGTTGCTGCTGTGACCAGCAAGAGAAAGTGGTGGTGGTGATAAACCATCTCTCCGTGGCTTTCTTTTGTAGACAGCAAACCCTTTGAAGCAATGTGGAAAAGGTGTATAGTTTTTTCAGTGAACAGCAATAATGAGAAATCTCCTTGCTACCTGACGCAGTTGAGGATGTTATTCTTCAGGGAAATGAGAAGTGTGAGGAAGTGACAGTCCTGGTAATGCGGGCATGAAGATCTGTCACTGCTTCAAAGAATTTGTCAAGAGACCTTACCTGTTCTTCTAGCTGGGAGTAGGTTAGATAACATGATCTGCAGGCTTCACACAGTCTTGGACAGGATACAGGATTTTGTGTTTGAGGCTGTAATTAATTTTAGAAAACAGAAGTTTACCTGTCTTTTTCCTCTCCTGTGCCTGAGGGCTTCTCCCATCTGGTTACCTAATGCTTCCTTTCCATGTGTTACCTCCTCTGTGGCTCATACCTGTATCTCATTTGCTCATCTAGGACCTCAGATGCTAATTTTCCTTCCTTCTTACAAATGTTGCTTGATAGGTCCTTTTTCCAATGGTAGTACCCCAATCCTATGATGCCTAATGACTTCCAACCTCCCCAGTACACGCTTCCGGCACGTTTCTTCCTCATTACTGTGCTTGTCCCAACCCTTAGAAGTTAGCAGGGTTCAGCATCAATTGATTATGAACTACCATTCCTTATCTGCCTTGATAAGATCATTTCATAAGGTCATTGAACTACCTACTGAGTCATGAGACAGATGGCATGGTGGAGAGTGGAGGGCATTTTCAATGAGCTAGGTCCATGATGTTAAAAACCTGTCATTGTCTAGATGGTGTTCTATAATCTCCCCAAAAATAACTGGAAAAGCTGGAGTTGCAAGGTAGAGGATACTAGAAGGTTAGGTCTGTGTTTCAGTCTGTGCAAATGTGATTTGGATTTCTAAGGTCTGAATCTAAGATGGCCAGATTTTCATCTGGATCCTGCTTTGAAGATTCTGTAACTATCCACTTTGATAAGTCTTGAGAGGTCAGCTTATAAGTGCCCTTGGAGAATTGCTGGGCAGGCCTCTCTTCCTGGAAAGCATTTGTGTATATGGCCTGAACAAGGACTAACATGCACTTTTTATGGCTTAATAAAGGACATTCTGGATGTGTTCTCTGGAAATGATTCTGGCATAACCTAGAAATAGTGGTGCAAAGTTGCAGCTAACTTCAGGTCAAGCTTCCCACGACAGTGTTTAAAAAATCTCACACTCCAGAGCTGCAGTCTTCTGCCTTTATTTTTCCAAGTGTACAGTTGTCCTTTTGGTTTTGAACTTTCTTAAAAATAACTGAACTTTATGGAATGGTTGCTCTCACTTCCAGTTAGTGCTTTTAAATGGGGCAAGTAACTGACTGAGTAAATGACTTGTTCACATATTCAGGAATTCCAGGTGTGGTACGGGAACTTGTTCTGTGAGAGTTCAGCAAGGACTTTGGCTTTATTGAGTAGTCATATGTAGTTTATTTATGACAATCAATTGGTTGTAATTCCCCTTACCAGTTACTTACTTTTACCTGGCCCTGGAGCACTAGTGATATGTTGTCCTCTCCTGTTCTCTGCTTGCAAAACACAGTCTAGTTCATAGAATCTTAGAATATCTTGAGTTGAGAGGGGCCCACAAGGATCATCAAGTCCAACTCCCATTAGTTCTCTAAAGCCTGAAATACTCTGGCATATTTAAACTCGACTGGCTGTGATAGTTTATCTGAGAGAAAGGAATTGGATGACTGTCACTCTGCAACAGGGTGCAGCAGAACACTTATAAAACATTGAGCAGGGGCTATGAAATCCAGAAGAGAGCACAGCTCATGGGATATTTTGGCTGGAAAGCTGACATTTTACTGCACTGTGAACATGAATACTACTTCTTACTAGATCTTCTCACATTATACTTTTTTTTAGGTAAAGAAGAGATACTCAATTGCACAGGTTTCTTGGGTTATTATATGCAAGAAGATGCCAGCCTCTACTGGTTAATTAATCAAACGTTTCCAGAACAATGCACAGGTATCCCTGAGAATGAACCTTCAATATGTGAAGAAGAGTTCAAAAAATTACAGTAGGTTTCCTGAAAATGCTGTACTTTATATAGGATAATGTCCTGCACTTTGTACAACTGCAAATTCAGTAAAATTGCAGCCTGAGGGGTTTTTTTAGAACCCTTTCGTCTAAATCTGCCTCTCTGGTGGTTGTAGATTTCTGTACAGGTAGTGTTGCTAACACCATTCCTCCTTGCAGGTTGGGAAACAAGTTTTATGTCACAAGGCTACTACGGATTAAAAAAGTAACAGATGAGGACATGCATCATAATTTCACCTGCATGTTGCAAGCTGATGAAAGCACACAAATAAAAATAGTAAAACTGAAGAAAGGTATGGCATGATCATTCTTCTCATACTTAATTATTAATCATGGCAGCCTTCTCAGTCCTGAGGACAGGGTACTCATTTCAGAACATCTCTTCAAATATGTCTGTCTGCTTATGAAGTCCCTGGTCCATCTAGTACTGGACCTAACACCCTGGGTGATTCCTCCTGCTCTGAAACGGGCAGAAGGAGTTGCTAGAGCAGCTGTGTCTGGGCTCCATAGTCTAACTGCTGCTGCTGTGGACACAGCTGGGGACAGATCCCTGGGCAGCATGTTGTTAAGATCCCATGACAAAGCATTCCCCTGTACTTTCCTACTCATCAGATTGGTGAGATCACAGGAATTAAATACCCAAACTTGGTGCAGCCCTCAGTCTTCTGTTTGGAACACTTTGTTTATTAAGCATCCCTTCTTAAAATTAAAATCTGAGGGTTTTGTTGGGTTTTTGTGTGTGTTGGTTTTTGTTGGGTTTTTTGGTGTTCCCCCTTCCCCCCTGCCCCCGACCCTCCCGCCCTCAGAAAAGTCAGTCTTTTATGTTGCTGATAATGCCTGAAACATTCTGGTCAATGGTTTCTGTCTTGTCAGGAATTCTATACTTCTAGCTATGGAAAGCTAACCTCTACCATATAGCAGGACTTCACATTTATAGTCCAGATGACCTGGAGATTCATCACAAATGGGCATTCTCTTCTTGTTTTCTAACTCTATCAGGCCTTTCCAAGTTTTACTGGAAGGAAAATATGTGAAAATAGACTTGTCAAAAGATGATGCATATAATAAAGCAGAAGTAGTACAGACTACAATGAGCATGACTTAACAGTGCCTTCATCAAAACTTCACAAAGTTAAGTGTTAAAATTCTATGTTTGAAACTAAAAAAACACCAAAGATAACATAATAAAAATAATTAAGAAAAAGAAAAGCCTGAAAGAGATTAGAGACAAGAAAAAAAAATCGGCCAAAGAGATTAAAGGGGGCATAAAGGACTATTATGCATGGACTGAGAGGGGGTGAAAGGGAGATAATAACAGGACATAATAAAGAACCTGGAGAAAACTCATCACAAAAGTGAGTGACCAGCAGTTTGGTATACTGTACATCTATGAGGATTTGTAGTGTCAGTCTTGATCTCACATACACTTCATTTATGTGTGTGAACGCGTGCAAGACTGTTTCTCCAGTTTTTAGAGTATTTCTGTAGTTCTCCGTTTCAGGACAAGTGGCATGTGTATGTGCTTGAATTATTAGCAGGAAAGGATTTTCATCAACACTGTAATTTTTTGAGGTGATTTTAAGGTGCCGTCAGTATTGGATACAGTAATTTTGTCATATAATACTCTTTGATAAGGCTGTAATTTCATGGGTTTCTGTTTTACAGGGAACACCCAAGATCTGCCTGTGCATGTATTTACAACTGGAATGGTCCTCGCTGTACTATTTCCATTTGTTGCTATAGCTGCACTGTTTGTTTGTGTGATGTTTAGGGTTGACTTAGTTCTATTTTACAGGAATATATGCAGAAGAGATGACACTGCTGAAGGTATGACCTTGTTAATGTTGACATTGAAATAAGTGTATTGATTAAAAAATAGTTTTTGGTAGGCTTTATAAAACAATCATCTTTGAGGAAGACAAAAAATTAATCTTAAATCCAGGAGTTTTGTGAGTAGAAACAGCAAAGAATATGTAAAAGAGAACTTGATGGTCAGATGCTAAAGTGTGTTTGTTATACAGCTGTGGCAATAACAGCAGATAAACAGTGAAAAAGCTGCCTCTGGAGCAGGTAGTGGAAGGGACATGGTTAGATGCTGTTCAGATGAGCTCTGTTCTGCCATATTCTTCATTGCAAAAGTATATAAAGGTGGAGAAGTTTGCAGTTATCTATCTGTGAAGAGGATGAACACTCTGGAGTTGTCGACCAGGCAGACTGACAGAAAATTGTTTTCTCCTCACTGATGCCCTTCAGTGAGGTGAAGGTTAAAATGCTTCCTTGACTTGCAGAGGCCATTGCAATGTTTATGGGTTTGTCATTACATGCACTTAAAGGAGAGCAGGATCTTACCAGGCAGCATCACTGTGGTCTTCACAGCAAGCAAGCCTGACAGTTACCCAATTTTGGGAATAATTTTTCTGAAAATTGTGGTGAAAAAACTTGCTGTATGTATGGACCTGATTTTCCTAATCTTCCTTGGTCTCTAATGCTTGAGATTTGTCAGTAATGGGTGGATATCATTTATGCCTACTGGTGTTATTTATCTGTTTGTTGATGTTAGCTGTCACTGCGTCCTCTGGCTTACAAGGAGGATCTTTGAGAACCTGGACTAGGCTACTCTGGAGGAGCTGCCTATTGGATAATAGGCAATGGATTTCCTATTCCTAGAGCTCTTGCAGTTGTAGGGTTTCACTGGCTTTACTTTGTGCTCTCTCTTATGAACTGCATGCAGTAAGGCATTCAGAAAGGGAAGCAAAGAAATACAATTTAAGATGCAAAGCCATGTGTGCCACTGTATCGATCCAGATAGTTGTTCTGCGGAAAGGTTCGTGATTGCTCAGTGTGGTAGACTTGCCCTCTGAATTGGTCTTTGATTTTGTGTTTGTAAATTAGTGCCCAAAGCATGACCAGACATAGTATACTCCTGTAACTTTTAGTTATGACTTTTAGTTATAAGAGTAACTGATTTTATTTTGCTAGTACCCATTCTACAGAATTATTTGATATTCTCAGACAAAAAGTAAAATAAATGTGGAAATCCGCAATATCTCTTAAATAACAATTTTATCAGGTTACATATACATTTTTTGCTTCCCTTCATTTCTTCATCATCACAGATATGGCTTTAACTGGTTAAATTAATTGAATTTTATTTCAAAACACTGCTGTGGAAAGGAAATGTTATTTTCAAGTATTTGCCAAATGCAATCAGAATCTTTTGTATGAAATTTAAATTGATTCAGGACTTCTTTTAAATCTGATGTAGAGTGTTTGAAGACTGTTCGGGGTATCAAAAGAAAGAGCAGGAGTTTCTAGATGCTTTGCTACTGAGACAATAATTCTGAAAACCAGAATGATGGATCAGACACTGGATTTCTGATGGTTGCTAACAAGACAACAATTGTTGATTTGTTTTCAGATGGAAAAGAATATGATGCATTTGTGTCTTACCTGAAAGACTGTGTTTCTCCAATTGAAGAGGAGAGAGAATTTGCCTTGAAGATATTACCCATGATATTAGAAGAAAACTTTGGGTACAAGTTATGTATATTTGAGAGGGATGTATTCCCTGGAGGAGGTAAGTGTATTGCATATTCTTGTCATTAAATAGGCTCATCATTTTGACACAAGGGTAGAAGTCTGTAATTAGAAGGAATTGTGTCAAATGTGTTATGCATTGATAGGATACATTTTCCATTTAATTTAGACTGTGGGCATGCAAAGTTTGCTTGCACACATTTTACATATTTTATAGATATATTTATGAATTCATATACACTTACACACAGAGAGACACAGACACATATATCTTTAATTGCAAAGAGCCAAGATGAAAAGATGAAAAAGATAGCATGGAAGAAGTTGAGAACACAGATGATGTCAGGTATTTCACAATGATAGTGCTTTTGCACTGCTTTTGCTGAGGGCCAATGAATGTACTCACATTACTGCACAGAGCAGCTGGTATCTCTGGTACTAGTTACTCTTAGGTAACTTGTATGTTTGCTCTATCTTCAGTGTGGTGGTTGAAACCATTTTCTGAATGTAATGGGTGCCATAACAAAATAGAAATGAGAACATGGAGTTTTGTTTCTCTACATGCCCTGTGGGTAGATCTGACATTGGCCTTTTGTAGATGCTTGGAAAAAAGATACTAGGAGTTTCTATTTAGTCCAAAGATCTAGTTGAGGATTAGGATTTCATTATTAAAACCATGGAACAATAAGTTCAGTCAGCCTCCTTCACTAGGCAGGATCTTGTCTCCTTGTATCCATTCCTGACATATTTTTCTAACCTGAGAAGTGCCACAGCTCTCCCAAGCCTTTTTTTTGTTTTGTTTTGTTTTTACTTATTATTTCTTTTTAAGTGTTAAAAAAAGGTTTACTGAAGTGTGCATTCTGATTCCTTCGGTAGTTTTAACTTATTTCCTTTTCTCTGGTCTGATCCATTGTTAACATGGAAAATATAACATTTCCTTCTATTTACAGGAGCTTTTGGTGTTTCAATACCCTTGTCAGTCTCCTTTTCCCCGCAGTTTTCTCTTCTTCAGGGTACTTCTGCAGTTTGCTTTGCCTTTCCCTACAAGGCATGTTTTCTAGATCTCTGGTCCTTGTAGACTTTGTTCCGTGGTGTTGAAACAAGCACTGGAAACTGTGCGTGAAAATTGCATCTGGTGTTTAAAGGGTATCACCACTTGCTTTCATTCATCACTTTTCATGCCAAAAGTCGTCAATATAAAACACAGTTGGAATTCATTCTGCCATTACGTGCTAGTCTTATCAGCCTTGGATTACTGGCAATAGATTTGGGTGTTTGGTGTCATAAAGAAAGGTGTAACCTGAAGAGTACTGGATATTTGGAGAGAGGTTGCTGTTGGTGGCTTTCTGTGAAATCACTCCGGTGATACCTATGATGAAAGAGCAGAGATGTCTGGATGGGAGAAAGTTAAATTTTGCTGTCACCTTCTGTCCATGTTACTCCTGCCAAACAGCTGTCTAGAGTAGATGGCGATTATAAATAGGTTTTCGTCTGGTCTAAAGAAAAAGTTTTGGCCATACTTGAGTTCATTTTCACAGACTCTTAATCTGTAATATATATTAATCACTTCGTAAGAACAGGATGCTTACATGCTATCACATTATAAAAGGAACATTTTTTTGTACATATGTGAATGTTAAAAAATTGTCGATTCAGTGTCTATTCTTTCAATTTAAATTAACAACATATTTATCTTTAATTTGCAGCAGTTGTTGATGATATCCATTCATTCATTGATAAAAGCCGAAGATTAATCATTATACTGAGCCAGAACTATGTTTCTGACAGAGCCATATACGAACTTGAGAGTGGACTGCATAAAGCCCTAGTTGAAAGAAAAACTAAAATCATATTAATTGAATATATGCCTATAAGTGACTACAGTTTCTTGCCAGAATCACTGTCTCTTTTACCATCAAAGAGGGTTGTGAAGTGGAAAAAGAATAAATCTCTTCCTGTGAATTCCAGATTTTGGAAGAACCTTCGGTACCTGATGCCAGCAAAACCTACCAAGATAAATACCAAAAGGCACTATAATAATCTTGACATAGGCTCAAAAGCTGCTCAACTGTGGACTGAGGACTGTGACTTTAATGCAGTATTATAACAATTATGGAGAAAAAAAATGTTGCAGAAAACGGGAAATTTTGCTAACTAATAAAACGAAATAATATTTTGGAAAATAGTGTTCATAAGAGGCCAGCTCTGACATTTGAGAAGAATGTAGAAGAATGTAGAAGTTTTTACAGTGAATAGGATGATGTTAATCCCAATGCTACTGTCCTAGAGAGTTTCCTCAGCAACCTGCACAGGGAGCAGAAGTTTCATTCTGCTTAGGACTTACCACATGGCACGAAGCACAATGAAAAACATTCTTATTTCGCATTTTTCAGTAATGTAGAATGATAATAGTTTTACTTACATACTTCTTGAGGCCCTTCAATAAATATATTAGTATTTGCAATCTCTTGTTTTTATTTAGATGCTCTTTATTTTGTATTTTGATATTTTCTAAGGATCCTAATTGGAAATAGACCGAAACAGCTCCTGCCCTACGGAGTTTGGCATGCAGGCTTTGGGCAATGTCAAGTAGAAAAAACAAATAAAAACAGAGAAAAGGGAGATTAGAAATAGTAGGGCAGATTTGGACAATATTTACTACTGAGTTGTACATGGTATAGACAAGTGGGAATGATTTGGAGAAATGGTAAAGACTTTACATCCTGTTTCACTGAGAATAATGTAAACACTCATTTTGGCAGAGAGAGGAGGGGGATGAGATATAATTAAAGGTCTAATGTGTTATGTATGTGAATATGTGTAGTGCATCATCATCATGGCTGGGCTTCACGAACGAAGATTTGGGAAGGGCTCTACCCACGTTTGTTGCAAGCGTGTTGGTGGCTAAAAAGGCCAATATGAGATAGGCATGTCCGGTTGCAAAAGGCACAGCAGAGAGACTCGTTAGATGACATATTCTGCAAGGCACGATTCTTTCTGTGCTGTCTTTTCTCCTCAAGCGTGATCCTGTGTGCTTTCTCAAAAGCATCAGCAGCGTTATAGATGGTGTGTCTCCAGACCTCCCGATTCGAGGCCAAAGTAGACCAGTTATGTTGATCAATATGGCCAAGGCTGAGATGTTGTTTCAGGGAGTCCTTGTATCTTCTCTTCAGGGCTCCTCTCTTGCGGCAGCAGGTGGCAAGTTCACCATAAAGCAAGATCTTAGGGAGGCGGTGGTGCTTCATCCTTGAGACGTGCCCTGCCCATCGCAGCTGTGTTCTCAGCAACATGGCCTCAATACTTGTGACTGCTGCTTGTTCTAGAACAGATGTATTGGTCACATAATCTGACCAGTGGATGTTTAGGATTGTGCGGAGACAGCGTTGATGGAAGCGTTCTAGGAGTCGCAGGTGGTGGCGGTAGATGACCCATGATTCAGATCCATATAAGAGAGTAGACAGCACTATGGCTCTGTAAACACAGATCTTTGTACTTTTCTTCAGGTGTTTATTTCGCCAAACTCTTTTATGAAGCTTTCCGAAGGCACTATATGCCTTTGCTAACCTGTTGTCTATCTCTCTGTCAATCTTACCGTCTGAGGAGATGAGGCTACCTAGGTAATTGAACTGCTGGACTGATTTGAGTTCTGATTGGCCAATGGTGATGTGGGGATGATGGAAGACTTCCTGAAGTGCTGGTTGATGGAGAACTTCTGTCTTCTTTAAGCTGACTTCCAGCCCAAAGAGCTCAGCAGCGTCTGCAAAGCAGGATGTTAAACGCTGCAGAGCTGCTTCTGTGTGTGCAACAAGGGCGGTGTCATCAGCATAAAGCAGCTCCTGGACAAGAGGGTTTGAGGTCTTGGTGTGGGCCTTCAGTCGCCTTAGGTTGAAAAGGCTTCCATCAGTACGGTATCAAATGTAGATACTGTCCTGATCATTGAGGTCTGCTGTGGCCCATTGGAGCATCATGCTGAAAAAGACTGTGAATAGGGTTGGTGTGAGAACACAACCTTGTTTCACGCCATTAGTTATTAGAGAGGGCTCAGAAAGTGTGTTGCCATATCTGACTTGGCCGTGCTGATCCTCATGGAGTGAGATGATCATTTTAAGGAACTTGGGGGGACAACCTAAACGTTCCAAAATCTACCATAGACCTTTTCTGCTCACAGTGTCAAAAGCCTTGGTGAGGTTGCCAGAGGTTACATAGAGACCTTTGTTCTGTTCCCTACAATTCTCTTGCAGTTGTCTGAGAACAAACACCATGTCTGTGGTACTCCTGTTGGCTCTGAAACCACACTGACTTTCAGGTAGAATTCCCTCTGCTATAGCGGGTATTAGTCTGTTCAAGAGTATTTTTGCCAGGATTTTGCCAGCAATGGAGAGCAGAGTAATGCGTAGTGCACATGGTTTGTTAAAAGTGCTGGACTGAGTCTACCCTCTATGAGAATCAGCTACTAGAAACTGAGCTTGAATTTCTCTTTCACCTCAGCTTGGAGAGATGATGTGACTGCATATACCTGCTACACCTCATGAACCTTTATCCTGAAGCCTGTGACACCATACAGAATTTATACTGAGGTTTTACACAGTAATGGAGGAATATACATAAGGGAAGATGAAAGCTAAATGCCATTAACTCCAAAGTTGTTTGAATGCCAGCACAGCAGAGGTATATTGCACTACTCAACATCTGTAATAGGGAAAGCATTTTTGCACAGAAAGGTATCGTGACACAGTCATTTAATCTCTATAGCTGATCCTCACTGCCCATGCAGTGGTAAAGGGAGACAAGGGAAATTAAGGAGGTGCATACTCCTACTAACACCAGATGTTGTTCTTATTGCTTTAATATCCTGAATTACTGACATTAATCAGGGCTTGGAAATGCCTGCTTTCTGTTTACCAGTCCATAGAGAAAAGGAATTAACTGCTAATGCTACTTTTATAGACTATAGTTGTGATGATTTGCCTGATCATGTATATGTCAATGTAGAAGTGAATTTACATGGTAGTTGATTTGAGGTAATGGGTCATGTCTGTGATTTATATTGAGGTTTTTGTATCATTTTTCACTTAATAAAACTTTATTTCTCCCTCTCCACTCCGTGGCTTCCATTTTTGGTGCAGTTAGACAGAAGTAATGTCGTGAATGAGTGTTTTAAGGTCGCTTAAAGAATCACTGGCCAATATATTAGCAAAAACAGGTTTAATATAAAAGGGAAAGTGTGCCAAAGTTTGTTGGCAAGATGCACACTACTATTTGCTAGATGGCTAAAGCAGACAGAGAAAAATCAGGCTAAAACCTAAAATAAATCAATCTAAAGCCAAAATCAACCCAAAAATTTTATATGTGGAGGCTGTGGGGGTGGGGGATAGGGCAAGAAAAGGGTAGGGATAAAAATGAATAAGGAAAACCATCCCATTGATTTACAAGGTTCAGAGTAGACCTCTTTGCTAAACTGGGCCCCAGACTTGACAAACAGTTTAGGCGTAAAGGTTTAACAGCACTTAACAGCACTTAATTGATAACTTAACTTAAACAATTTAACAAAAGATTTGTGTAAAATTTACTATAGCACAATAGTATCTCACTTACAGGCCTAAATTACAAATCTGAAGTACTTAAGAATCCGGGAGAGCAACATTAGTAGTACATTTGCTATAGAATATTCACACTCTAGGTGCACAGACCTAGAGAAGTACTTATGTGAAAAATTCCCCAGGATTCAGTGAAGTACTCATGTCAGATGATTTTGCATCTTCTAAACAAAGGGTTGAGCCTCGAGCAGTAGGGGTATCAGCCCAGGATCTGTTGTTGTTTGGTGATGGTCGTTCAAGTGTGGTGAACGTGAGAGCTGGCTGTCTCTGAGAGGCACCACTCAGAGGGAGATTGCTGGTGACAGCCCAGTTTGATCCAGGAAAGCTCAAAGGGTCTCATTTTGGACTACTGTTTATAGGAGTCATAGTAATTTTCCATCCTGGCCACAATTTGGGTCAGAAACTGACTTTGAAACTTTGATAATGAAAATGTTATTTCACTTGTATTATTCAAGCAAGGAGTTTTCAAGGCTGTTCTTTAAAAACAGGAGCACTAGTTCCTGGGAACAGACAGGATTTCTAATAAGCTCAGGAGGAGCTTAGTCCAGGTGCTTCATCAAGGCTGAGGCATTGACAAACGAGCATTTGTCAGATCATAGTGTGGCCTGAGGGGTGAGGTGGAGGGAGGGGAGGGAAGGATGCACCACCACAAGTAAGTGTCAAGCTATGAGTATGAAGAAAAAAAGCAGGAAAAAACAAGACTGTGGTTAGACTAGCTCTCCAAAAGCAATGAATGTCTCATTTGTAGTGAAGAAGAATTTAAACGAAGCCAAATCCAAACAACCTATTGAAATATGTAATTTCCCTGAGGAGGACACAGATGGGATCAGGGAGAAGACAGCTGTTGTAAGTCACCAGTCATGAAGATTCTTGTCTTTCTTGCACATACCACAACAGAGTAACTGGCTGTGAGAACATACGCTGTGTCTGCATTTTTTTAGTGTTTCTGGGTGACCAGTTTCTGGTACGCACAATACGGGGTGGAAGAAAAATAGTATCAAAAAAGTCTTGTCTATTGATAGTTTTAAGATAAATGTTGGGAGGAGTTGGGACTACTGTATATAGTGTTGGTACTATAGGGTAGTACAGTATAAGGGCCTATAAATGCATAGGGTTTGTGAATTATGGTTGTTCATACACGTCCTGTAACAGCAGAACCAACACCACCAACTTGGTGTAGAAGATAAACGGAGAGGAAAATTTCTTACCCACTAGGTGTTAACTGTACTGGGCAGAGAAGGAGGTGATGTGTAAATGTGTCAAACCAGAATAGTACCAGAATACTATAGAGATGTAATCCTTCCAGCACTATAAGACTACACTGCACACACACTGAGACAGTACATTTTCCCCACTTGACCAGAAGTGAGATGGACAAGGTAAGATAAGGACCCCGCCTTGATTTTCCACAGGGGTGGAGGCACAATTTTCTGGAGCTGTAGTGTAAAATATGTGAAATTCTAGCAGAGTGGGAGGGTAAGTGGGGGAAGAGGAGGAGAGGGAGGGGAGAGAGAGGAAGCAGGGTGGATATTCTAGGTTCATCCTTTACTCTCTCCTTTTTACACTTTGTCCAGTAGCCAAGGGTAAATATGAAACTGGGAAGTACACGTGTGTGAGGCTGCTTTTTTAGCGTCTGTATTAGTTTTAGAAAGGAGTGAATTGGAGCAGAGGCTTAGCCAAATATTTGGTACTATATACAAGATTTGCATGTGGTATGGTAACCAGTATGACACACCACTCAGCCTTCTGGTAGTATGGCTTTCAAAACTGGTGCTTCTGTTGTATTTCTAAGATGTATTTTTAAGATATATTTCTGAGTTAACAGTTGGACTGCTATGCTGAATTTTTTGAATGTGATAAGCCTATTACTTGGAGAGTATGACAATACTTAAAATGAATGAAGTATATTTTATGTCTTTAAGATGCAAAGATGCATCTCCGGGAAAGACCCATCTTTTTCTGATAGTCTGAGCTTGAAAACATGAAGACCTTGACTTTATCTGTGTTGCAGTCTGTAATTTCTTTCAGGGAAGAGGGAATAAAATTCTTTTTTTTCCCTAGTCAGAAATGATACCTTCAAAAGCTTAATTCTTAATACTGAAATCTCCAGAGATACACTGAAGCCTTTTGTAACTTATAAACCAAATATATATTTTGCATTGGGGCCAAACATTGAAAATACCTTAAGAGACAAACACCAAGTCTGATCATCAGCGGGCTCTGTTCTGGAATGAGCAGAGAGCTAAATACATGGTGGAAGCTGAGAATACAAATTCTCTGTCTCCAAATGCTCAGAACACAACAGAATCAAACATTAGGACTGGTCATCGTATAAAGGAATGTGTACAAAAACGGAGGCAACATTGAAACCCCATGTTATGCAATAAACAGCCTTTTTTACCTTCTTGTAAGAAATTGAGTAATTGATGAAATCTGTAGTAAGGAGACCGAACTTCACACAAGAAAAGAAAAAGCAAGTCCTGCTGTTCTTGAAATGAGTCTGGTGCAAACTGACGTACATGGGTTTACATATCCTCTATTGAAACAGGGAACTTTGGATTCTGAATTGATGGCAAAGGGCTGTCAGATGCTTTAATATAGTTTGAATCACTGTGCAGTCTGTCTTTTATGGGTTTTGCATCCATGTAGGAAGACTGGGACAGGGCCTGGGCTGTGTGGGACTATGTTGCTGAAGTGCTCTGCCTGCCTAGCGTGTCCCAGAAGCAAGTCATAGATGGCTCAGATTCATCAGGGCTCCTCTTCTCTTTCTGCCAAAGCTGCGTTTGGGTAACTAATGAGCCTTAACTAGGAAGACACAGATAGGAAGTATTAGTGCCCCCATTATAGCAGCCACTTGCAGTGGGTGTGGAAGGTAGCTGGGGACACTAAGGATAAGGAGACCTTGACTCTCAGAGTGAATATTATTCCATATTGGAATAATCTTGTAGTTTTCAGATATTACAGATTTTTTGAACCATCTTAATACAGCATATGGGGGGAAAAAAGACAACGAAACTTTTACCCTTTCTCCTCTTAAATGAAGCAAACTAAAAAATCCAACACATTTTTGCACACAAGGCAAATAGAAGATTTTAGAAACTGAGAGGCTTTGATCTTTTACTAGGAGGTTTTTCCCCTGTTCTTTTTACAAGAAAGTGATCCGGAAATTTCAAACCTAATGCAACTAAACTGAGAAAGGAAGGGATGATGGCAGTGAGGTAGAGGAAATTCCTGTAAAGGAAACAGACTCAACACAGTGCACAGCTAGAACTAACCACAATTCTTATCATATTGTATAGGGTGTGCAGGTAAGATTTTCAGACTTAATTTTTTTTTATATTATATCTTTTACCTTCTGATTTTAGCCCTCCCTTACCCCATCTGCTTGAAGGTGAGTTCATTTCATTGCCTTTAAATGTGCATTTTGAAGTAAATTGGCTTAACTACTTGGTCAGCCAAACAATAGTGTCTTAGTAAGTAGCTTCATTAAATTGTTTTTTTCTGCTTTGTAGGTATGGTGAAGCTTTTTTTCATCTCCTCTGTGGTTATTACTAATCTTAGTCCTGGAATCAGATTATGTTTACCTTTCCATTGATATAAGTCTAATACAAGACACAGGAATTGATAGCTTTGATGCTAAAGTGGTTTTCATCAGAATCAGAATAGTAGATTGTAAGATTGTGGAATGCCAGTCTTTACTAGACTTCAGACATATGAAACTTGGTGCAGCTCTCAAGAAATTGGTTTTGATTTCTTTTGCTTATATTTTATGTAAATACCTACCAAATGCTATGGAATAGAAATTTACTGTTTTCTTGTGAGATCCTTTTGGAGTTGAAACATAGGCAAAATAATACAGTTCCTATTCTTCTCTCATATTTTTTATCACAGGAAATTATGACAAACCCACATTAATTTCCTTTGTATATAAGATACTTTCCAATTAAATGGCATCCTAAATCCCTAGACTAAGGATATGATAATATGGGTGTGTACATGGCAGAAGGCAGAGACTTTTGAAATAAGTTGACTAGAGTAGAGTACTTTCTTTCTCTGGCAGACACCAACCAAGATAAAATGAGTCAGTGAGTAAACCGAGTTACTGAATCACCTTGAGTCCACTTGCAGTGCAAATATACCTGTTTCTGCTGTGAATTTCCCTGTTACTGTCAAGCACACTTGCAAGATGACAATTCTTAATTTCACACACTACCATAGCTTTTAAACACTATAGGAATGCAAAGATAACAGATTCTCTAATAAAAGTGTTATCAGTTAGCAGAAAAAGAAAAAAATAGCAGTGGTGTATTTTCCCATACCTAGTTAAAGACAACAGAACAATTATGCAGATTGCTAACCAAAGCTGTAACATTCATTAGTTAACCCCCCCTTTCACACTTCCCTGTTTGTGGTGACCTTTTTGAGCTTGAAGAGGGTACTGTTAGTATGGCAGTAAATTGGAGATCAGAGAGATTGTATATCACTGACATTATTAAATATTTTGTGAATGGTCACTTGATGTAGTTTCATTACATGCAGCCTTTGTGTCCCCATTTACACACATATGGGAAGCTGGGAAGTAAGTGCTTCCGCTGCTTATCTTGTGGCAGGTCAGGCGCTCCTCAAGAAGCTTCTGATGGCTTAACAGATTGAATGAGTCCCCAGAAAAGAGAAGAGCTGTCACAGGAAAGAGATTGGACCATTTGCCCGAGATCAAGGGAGAGGGGAGGAGGGAGGACAGAAAAGTAGATCATAGTAGATCATCAAGTCCAACTCCTGGCCCTGCATGGGATACTCCAAGAATCACACCATGTGCCCCAGAGTGCTGTCCAAACACTTCTCGAATTCAAACTGACTTGGTGCTGTGACTACTCCCCTGGGGAGCCTGTTTCAGTGCTCAACCACCCTCTGGGTGAAAAAGCTTTTCCTGATGTCCAACCTAGACCTCCCTTGACTCAGCTTCATGCTATTTCCTTGAGTCCTGTCACTGCTCATGAGAGCGAAGAGATCAGTACCTCCCCCTCCATTTTTGACAAGAGCAACCCATTACATCACCTCACCTGCTCAAAGGACTGCAGCACTGAATCACACAAAAGGCCCTTGGGTCCTGCTTGCTACTGGCACCAGTACACCTTTGCCGTGTGGGCTGTTGGGTGACGTAACTCAAAACATCATCCTTTGTTTTATTCAGAATTAACGTAGTTAGAGATGCAGCCATAATGAATGCCTTGAGCAAGCTCTTTACAGTTGTCAAAAACCCAGATACAAGAGTCAGGATCCATTGATCCCTTTGCAGTGGATAGGGAGTGGGTAAAGTTAAGGAAGGCCCCAGTGCTGATAGTAAACTCTCTTTATTCAGACATACATACTGGCTTGGAGTTTCAAGATGATTTTGGAAGATGTGTGGGGTGATGACAGTGGACAGCAGCCAGACTGTAACAAAGCACCAGAATGGGTTCAGGCAAATGAGTTAACTTACTCTCTGTGACCTCTGAGCATAAAAATAGACCATTCCATTCACTTGCAAGGAATACAAACATTCTGAAGAGAATGGTGACTAAAGTGCTCCCTTCTACACAGAACAGCTGCCTGAAAAACTGCAAAGTGGGAGTTCCTATCACCTCTCTCGCTAGCTCAGTGTGAACTGGATGCTCTCTTGATGCCTGCCAGTAATGTGTGGTGTCTGATTTGCATGAAGTGCCAACAGCCAAGGGACTGTAGCCTTTGCCCGACCTTTTCTGTTTTTCCCTTGGGTTGACTCAGTGTCTTTCTGACAGCAGTGCAAATGCAGAGTCACTCTGTGGCCAAAGGAAAGAAAAAAACCTCTTGAGGTCTCAGTTGCACAATGTGAAGTTGCACAAAGTGAACATCAGCAAAATACATGACCTTTACTCCTGAATCAGACACTGCAGACGTGTCAGTCACAGGTGTTGGATATGTTCTTACTAAATACCCAGATTAAGCCATGGCTGTCAAATATGCATGCTGGGCAGCCTGCCTTTCCTCTAGCCCTGTGGCTGAGAAGGCTGTGGGATGCAGATCAGACCTCTTATTAGAAGAGGGAAAACACTTCATACAACAGGGTTTGGGGTTTCACCTTGGACAAGATGCTGTCACATAGAGGTCTGGATGCAGCTGAGTGCTTTGTGGACCTGCTCCAAATCCCCTGGGTGTTCCCAGTCTCAGCTTACAGATGGCACACCACAGAGCTGGTACCTTATGATGGTGTAGATGTTACCTTGTCTGTCTCAGGGTCGTTCAAGCAGTGCAGCACAGCATTGTGGTGCAAAAGCAAGGCCTGATGCTGCACACCTGGATAAGTCAGGGGGGAGAAGAAGGGGTTTTTAGGTTGCTCTGCCGACCCTAATGGACATCCTAGGGTATGTTTATTCTATCTGGTAACAAAGCCCTGTGGGAGCATGTCTCTTGGGTGAAAGAGTTAGAATCAAAGACGTACATCCACACAGTACATGCTTTGAGGGTTTTACTTCTGCATAGTTTTATTCCTGCATAGTTTTACTTCGGTCCTATTTGCACCTGCAGCACATCTTCAGGTTTGGTTTAATCCCAGAGAAATCCAGTCAGCACACTCTGGGCCTATTGACCTTCAAGATACAACAGATCTTTATGGATTTTATGCCTGTCTCAGTCTGTTGCTGATAGCTGTCATTAGATGAAGACTGATGTTGTTGTTTGGTATCTTACCTCTCATCTTAGAGAACATATTCCTATGAAAGGAGGAAGGATCTGCATTTTCACTCCAGATGTGGAGTTCTGCATTGCTGTAGGCATGACTTGGAAATCTATCTGTAAGCAACTCTATGGATGGTGTATTTAAAGAGACTATTGCATATTCTTGAGTATCATCTATCCTGCATTTCTGAGAAATAGTAAGAGCAGGAAAAGTGCCACAAACACCAATTTTGAAAAACATGCAGGAAATAGTGTCTACTAATTTTTATAGAGATACATAATAAAATATGGAATTACCTATCTATTTTATTGGACTCTTTTCCACAAAAAAAATGTTTTCCTCTTTTACAGAAAGCAAGATGATTCTTAAAGAAAATGTCTCAGAATATCAACAAAAATTGATAAAGAAAATCATACTCACTTCGTGCTGGATACTAACATTGTTTGTCAGTGGGGCAGAAGTTAGAGAGATTAACTTGCCAGGTAAGAGTCTGCTCCAGTGATGTTTGTTGTTTGTGGTGCTTTCTGAAAGCTGAGAAAAGGGAATCTTTGTTTTTCCTTTCCTTTATGAATTTTTCCTGTCCAAGACAAATAGCCTCGCTGCAAGCTTTTAAAATGTTGGTAGTACAATTTACTCTAAATATGACTCAAAATTCAATTCCCTAATGAAAAGGACAAATGTAAAGGAGAATTTCTGAGACCCAAATGGAACAAATAAATTGCTTCTGTGACTCCTTGAAGTATCCAACAGCTGGTCAAAGCCTCCTGGGGAGGTGGGGAATGGGGAGAAGGAAGAAAAAAGCAGAACAACACTGATCTATCAAAATCTTCTCCTTTGTCTGGAGAAGCTTCATCCAACTCATTTTGCAGATAGAAACTGAAACTGCAAAGAGTCCCCAATTGGGCTGGTGAGGAATAGATTTCATGCCTTCTTTTCTGCTGGAATGAAATCCTACCATACTTTCAAGGGTCACCACAGCCTGAGTGGCAGTAGGAGGATTAGGATGGCTAACCACGCCTTTCAGAATCCAAAAAAGTGTTTAATTTTAGTGAGAGCTACTAAAACATAGGAAGGCAAGGATTTAAAAGCAGTGAAACAATGATGTTTGTCAGTCTCAGCCTGAATAGGACGTGTAGTGGGCAGGATATGCTTCTTCGGGTTTATTTCAGTCCCTTCTCCATTAATATGAGGAAATCTAGAAGCGCTGCACCTGCTTTTCTACAGAGTTGAGGTTTAACAGGTTAGCACCCATGCAAAAATCTTCAGATACTTTTAAAAAAGGCCTATTAAACCTTTGGAAACCTTTGAATAAACTTTTGAGAACATTGGCAAATTGCATGTTTAAGGAAATCTACTTCCTATTTGTCCAGCATCTGATCACATAAAAACATATTTAACACAAAAAAGATAAAGTTCTATTTATGTAGTATTCCTAGTTTTTATTTTTTCACCATGACTGTGTATTCTCTCAGATGGTACTGATATCTTATTATTCTACTTTTTAGGATGTTCCCATGTTGAACCTCAAATATGGTATCGTGCAATTAATGGTGAGGAGTTTGTTCTACAATGTGCTTTACCAGATAGAGATGCTACCCACATTTATAATATCTCACTTCCAAATCAACATAAGGTGAAGTGGTTCTGGCGTCAGAAAGATGAAGAGGCACTGAGGGTTATCAAGGAAAGCTCTAACTTGGCTCTCCAGGGGGATGCTCTTTGGTTTAAACCAGTAAGGGACAGTGCTTCTGGAATCTACATGTGTACTATATGGTAAGTAATGGAGCAAAAGATTTATATTTCTATATGAGAATTATTGTTTTGGTTTGGTTTGTGTATTAAGTGTTTAACTTTTTTTTTCCCCTGCATCACTCAGGGAAAAAATCCCATGCCTTAAAATGGTTTTGGAGGTTCAAACAAAGAAGGCAGCAAAATGTTCAGCTTATGACACAAATATGCTATATCTGCTTGCTGGCAGTGGGAATTCAATAACCTGTCCTGGGACAAAATGTTACAACCATATAAAAAAGCCAGATGTAAAATGGTACAAGGTAAGATTCAGTCTCTTTAGCATTCAAAAAAGCTGAGTGGAGGTAGAGCTTTAGGTCTAGTTAATGTTCATGTTCCATAGGTTCTTGAACTCCTCTTTGACAGGCAATGCAGCCTGAGAAATTCAACCCAAAAGTGGAATCTTGAATTGCTATATATCAAGTTTTTAAGTAAGAATTCTGAAGAAATTTGCCACATGAAACAGAAACCAAGAAATGTTTTCTCTTCAGCTAAGAAATTGAAGTAATTGAGAATCAAAATAAGTTCTTTATGAAACTAACATATGATTTAAATTTAAAATTTTAAGTTCATTTTGACATTTTAAATTCTGAAAATATCGAATATACCAAAGAAAAAGTATCTTTGTTAGAAATTAAATTCTTTTAAGATTAATGCTTCAAATTGTTCTTTCCAAGATTCCTGTTTTTAATGAAACACTATTCCACTGAAACACTATTGATTTACTGTTTGTAAGGATTGTAATATAAAGTCTAAACCTGTATAAATGAACAAAGGAAAATGACTAAATTTTCAATTGTGTATTTTACTACCTGGTATTATTTACATTATTTGTTCTATCAAGCAGGATTATGATCTAGTCCAAGTTACTCTTTATTTACTTCCAAATTTTGAAGGATGTATATCTTTACCTACATCTTGGTCTGAAGCCCCCTGAAGTTAAGGGGCTTCTTCCCATTTGCATTAATGGATTTTTTTCAGGAACTTGATTTAAAGAAAATTCTTAACCGTCTCAGTGAAATAATATTAAGATGAAAAATCGAGGTGTTTTTCAAAAAATAGTCCGTTTTCATTCCTTTAAAAGTAGTGGCAGTGTTCTCAGTCTCAGACAATCCAAACTCATGATTTACTTCTAATTAAAGAACTTGAAATGCTTTCAAAATAAATTCTTTACAAAATAAAATATACTTAGTCCATCAAAAAAGCTGTCCTTTTTGTTTCTCTTTAGTAATAGGAGTTTTATTGAGATTAGCTTTATGATTTCACATTTCTCACAGCAACCATAAATTTTAACTGATCTTTAAAAAGACAATGGTATTCACATATTTTTAGTATAACTGAAAAATGTCATCAGACTCCTAAAAATCCCTTTTTGGGCTTCAGTGAAAAGACTTCGGTTTAGCCCTACTGCCATGGTAATCATATCAAAATATATTTAAAATATAATTTAATAGCAGCAACAACAGCAATAAAAAAAGGACTTTAATTCCTTGAAATTCTTTTCATTAGGATGGTCATCAGATAAAACTTAGGAAAAGCAGGCCAAGCCTAAAGCTGAAGCATAATGAAATCTACTTGAATCCAACCTATGACAAAGATGCTGGAATATATGTGTGTGATTACACTCTGTATGACAACACTACCAAGTGGACAATGAGAACAGCAGTAATAGTAGAAGTCACTGGTGAGTAATATAATAACTCAGAATAAATGACTCAAAATCTGTTTTCTCTGTTATGTTAATTTATGTCTTTTGTTCCGCCTCTTGTTCTGAAAAACCCATAATCTGAATTAGCTACAGGACCATTAAAATGCAAGTATTCTGAGGACATCTTGGGACATTGACTAGAACCTTCAAGGTTCAGTAATAGCATGTATCATACAAAGCCATAATTTTCAAGATCTAACTCTGCCTTGGATTTATTGTAGTTCCTGTCATTGGGGATGAAATCTAAAAAAGGATTTAGATCTCTTGATATGGAAGTAGAATTTATGAAACTCCAACTGATGCCAATGTTCTCCATGTACTGTATGAGGAATGTTAGGAACATATTTGCATACTAGGAGGAACCAGTGCGAATCCTACATCGAGAATGTGGACAAAAGCACTGTATCTTAACCCTGCCTGTCTCCCTGAAGTGAGGGAGAAAGTATGAGTTAGGTAAAAAAATCGTTCCTTGTGGCATGGATGAAACCTTCATTTTTTTTCTCTTGACAGTGATAAGAAAGGTGAGGTTGGTGGGATCAGTGCCTCTCTTCCACAATTACTAATTTTTTAGCAGTAGAACAAACACGAGAGCTGTGAGCAGTCTAACAAGCTGTTTGTTGTTGCATGTGCTGTCTGGGGAAAGGCATCACTGCCTGCATGACCCGTTTTTTCAGGCTTTGTATGCATTACAAAATAAAACTGGCTAGGACTCTACAACACAGCCATGTGGCATGGCCTTATATTCTCTTTCAAAGCACAGTGACCCTTTTTGTAATATTGGCTGTCTTTGGTTGCCTTCAGGCAAAGTCCAGATGTTGCCTTGGCAGTGTTTTTGGACTACATCAATGCTGTGCAAGGGAGCATGCTAGCAACTCAAGATCAGTACTGAGGGAGACTATTTGATTTGCTAAAGGAGAGATGTGGTTATACTTTTTTCCAGATATCTATGGTTGAGTGCTGTAAGACACTGCAGTCACTCCAGTGAATCAAAGGTCCCGTAGGAAAGTATATATATCTATTCTATATCCTGAATTGGATGGAACCAGTACCGCTGATTCTGTATGGCAACAGCACAGGACTGGTACTCAGAATCCTGGTGGAAAGTGGGCCACTCTGTGGAAGGGAGAACAAGATTTAGGTAGCGAAAGAAAGGTGTCTGGTGAGGCAACCTGTTTCTATGGTCTAGTGAGGAAGCACTCCTTTGAAATTCCATGGTCTACTCCTCAGTAGCACTTCTCTGAAATAGGTGATTTTTTGCATTAGGTGTTTTATGCATTTGGTGCTGAGAATTCAAAGAAAAAAATTTATACATCCCCTCAGGACAGGAAACCATGTCTCACCAACTTTTGAGAGCTCTATGTGGTGGCTCACAGTATCTGATGCTCTTTCACTCTTCTTTCTGGCTATATTGCCACAATATTTTCCAAGCACACATGAAGCAGCTCTGCTTTTGTTCTGATCTGGCTGAACCCGAGCTGACACACTGTCCTCAGTTCTTTTCCTTCACTTCATACACAATCAGAAAAACACTTATAAGGTGACATACACACATATACTACCCTGGAACCTTGCATACATCTCTCTGCTGTGGCTTGGTGGAAAAAAAAGTGTTACGTGGCCCCATTTCCTGCAGTATGGGACTTTCCTAGAATATCAGAGCTGTGGGTTTTATTGTATAAGCTGTGGGTGTCATTCTCTGTGCCCTTTGGCAACCTGTGATTTGAAAACAACATGGCTATTTTAGTGCAAGTACCTGTGCTTGTTAAAGAGGTGTGTATGTGCTCTATGTGTGCTTACTGGGCATGGAAAAAGGTTTGGCAAGGAACTGGGATGAGGTTTACATCCCTCAGGTGGTCTTGCAAGGGGGGGGTCTCAATTTCTGAATCCTAAATAATCTCGAGTGCAGGCTGTATGCTGAGCTCCTCAGCTCATGTAAGTTGACAGTGTCTCAGAGTGACTGAGATAGCAGGTGTGTAAGTAGCTGGATAAGTTTTGTGGTCGAAACTCCCTTATCTGTGTACTCTCAGATACCTCAACAACTGTAAATCATCCTCTTGGATTTAGGTGTCTAAATTCCACCTAACATTTGAAAAAATAAATTGTAAGGTCTTTTCTCTGGTATTCTGTACTCACAATAGCTATTTATTCTTATTAATAATATTCCTGTTAATTGCAGCAAAAAACACTATTCATCCACCAAACTTTTTGTATCCCAATGGTGTTGTGATCCTTGAAGCAGAACTTGGTAAGTTTCAATTCCTCATCTAAAAGCAAAAGAACATGTTTAAATTAGGTATTGATAAAGATAAATCTTGATGAAGCAAAACAGCTTTGCTTTCTAGACTAGTTAACAGAAAAATATTCTGGTGACCTCCATACATGGTTTTCCTGTGTTAATTCATTCCAGGAAAGCCACTTGAATTGGAATGCCGCGTACAGTTTGGGTTTGAAACGGTTTCTTCGATGAGGGTAACATGGAAACGAAACAATGAAGAAAATATAAATGAGAAATTGAATCAGGAAACAAGGTGAGAAACCTCTCCCAGTAGTCTTATTACTACCACAGCCAGCAACTGTAAAAATCCTTCTACAACAACTTTACTAAATATGTTTTTTTGAAAGAAACTCAGAAGTCTCTGTTCTTCAACCTAGTAATGTGTATGTCCATGAGCATGAGACAGACACATGCTATAACATACAGAAACACATATTGATGGCTATAAAATCAAGAACGCAAGCATTCTGTTCAATCTTAACTCTTCTTTCTAAAGCTTTAGCTTATGGACAGCTTCAACGTGAGTGGTCCTTGGTTGCCTGTGCTGCCATCAGCTGTTTTCAAGTGTTCTTGAAAAGTGTCTCTGTTGTGACTTGCTATCAGTTCACACAGTCTGCCCTTGGACGCTGTCTCTGAGTGGGGAATAAATCAGATCAATAAAACAGTACTGTGGACACTGAAAGGAGTGAACACTGAAGTGTTTACAGATGCAGTTTGAGGACTTGCAGCCCTGGATTTCAGGGCATTGACTTTTAGGAGTCTTCCCTGGCAAGAATTAACCAGGAGAACAATTAACCCTGCGGAGAACAAACATGTGGGGAAAAGGTTTTCTATGACTTGGGGACAACCTCTGTAGTCACCATGCTTCCTTTCCTTCCTATTCTCATTAATTTATGCAGTGTTCAACTTGGGCAGGCAATATAGTGGAGGTAACAGAGGCAAATGTGTCTTTCACTCTACAGCCCTGAGTCATCTTTATGGGTAAGCTTTTCTGTACACTGAGGGAAGCAAAAACCCTGCTGTCACTGCTAAAATCAAGTTCATAATAGGAGTCATATTGGGAAAAAAATAACAAATTATGATATCACACACGCGCATGCACAAACTCACTCAGGAGGTAGATTGGAAATTGGATTTTCCTAACTTTTGAATATTTAGCTTTGTAATGTTCTTCTTAACAAGTTTTTAGCTTTTTACATGGGTAAAATTTCTGTTTGTCTATTTATTAGAAACAGAAATAAATGAAACATTCCCAACAGACTTTCAGTATAGATTGAATCCTTGCCCATGCTCGTGCTTGTATATCTTGAGTTACCGGTGTGGGGCCATAGGAGGCTGTCATTTTGCAGGACCATGATGTAAGGTGCCTTTAGGATGACCCAAAGATGCTTGTACTTGTGGCTTTCAAAGGGGAGTGCTGAAATTCAGAAACCCTGGACATTCTAGAGTGATTGCAGACACAAGTCTGTTATCCGTATCCTTCACTCAACCCCAAAGGGATTCCTCTGTTACCTCTTCATTTCCTATACTTCTGTCCCTTATGTCTATCTTCTTCTGTTTGCCTATTCTGTCCTTGGGCCTTTTACCCCTTTGCAAGACGCTGTGCTGCTCAGTCTTTTTGCCCAGCTAGTTCTCTCTTGGGACTACTTTTTGAAGTTTCATTTATCTGCATTTCTGCTGGGGGAACTTTTTGCATCTTAGAAAAACATAAATAATCTTATAGAAGTCAAAGGGGACTATACATTGAAAACTAGGCAAATGGTAAGTATTTTGCTGAGTTGATGAATTAAGAATAAACCTTTCATTCTTCAGGCCCTTGATGTTAGTATTTTCCTTACAATATATAAACCAAATGGAAGTTCCAAACCAGAATATTGCATTACTATTAAAAGTTCTATTAAAAGATGAATGTTAAAAAGTTGCAGGCTCCTCTTTTTTTATGTAAGATGTTTGAAGACTGTGTGAATGAACAGCAAAGGTATCATCAAAATACACAATTTTTTCTCTCTAGTGTTTATCCAAAAGGTTTGAAGGGGCACACACTTCTTCATGTTGCAACGCTGAAAGAAGTTACTGAAAAGGACCTCAGAAGCAACTTCACGTGCTTTGCTGAGAATTCAGTGGGGAATGCCACTGCTGTGATTCAGCTGAAAAGAAAGCAGAGAGGTAAAACTACCAATTGGTGACTATTTGCCCCTGAAGACATTTTGATTTACTCTACTGCTACAAATTCATTCCACCTTGACAATGGCTTTTTAGCTAGTAGCAGAAGTTGAAGCTGGATGGGAAAAGTTTGATTTGTCAGATGTCTTGAAAGGCACAGTATTATGAGGACTACTCAAAAGGACAAGGTTATCTGGGGACTTAGTGCAGGCAGGTGAGCCAAGTGGAAGCTGGAGAGTAACTGGGAGGAAGAAGAGGAGAGTAGCATCTCTGAACATTAAAAGACAATCTACTAAACTGAAGCAAGGAGGCTGCTGAAAGCAACAGTATTCCTCGATTTTCTTAGGACATTTCTGTTTGTTTTCCCAGTTGTTAGCAGCATGTTACTGTCAAGTTACCATAACTGATATGAATGTGGCAGCCCTTCAAGCCTTTCAAGGTCAAAACCAGAATCAGTGTGGAAATTAAACTGTTGAACCATAGTTCACAGTGGAGATTCATCATTAGGTGGTACAGAAAGCTGCCAGCAGGGCATTGTGTGCAGCTATATCAGTTCTGATGTGACTTTTCCATCTCAGGCGATGACTACTTTCAGCACTACTGAGTATACCAGAGACTGTGTTCTTTGTGCCTACTATCATAGCTTGGCTTTTCATACCACCAAAGAGATGACATTCAAAAAAGATACCTATAGTAGACTGAAACTCTATGTTAAAGTTTGCAGCTACCTATGAAATCCTGACTTCCCTAAATTTTGCCAGTTGAGTAAGAGTGAAGATTGTGTTCTGTGTCCAGAAATGGTTTGTCCCCATTTCTGGACTGAGTTTTTTATATAAGTGTCAATATTATTTTGGGAAGCATGAGTTATGATAGAATCTTTTCTTTCTACAGTGTTGTTCTTATATGTACTATGCAGTGCTGTTTCTACTCTATTTGCATTTGTTTTGTGCACTGCCTTTATTTACCAGCACTGGATTGAAATAGTGCTGATGTTCCGAAGTTATCTGGCCCACAACAAAAGTTCAGGAGGTAAGAAACTTTGTAGAATATTAACTTTCTCCAGTTTTTCTACTGCCTTTGCCATGTGGGATAATCTGGTATGAATTACTCATTTTATTAAGTTCTCTTAATGACCCTGCTCTCTTTGACTCAACCTAGTAAGTTGCTCAGTGAATACAGATGAAAAAAGCTAGGTAGTGTGGAGGAAATATCTAACACCAACTGAAATGTCACGGTTAGCCTTTTACCCTAATTTACCCATGGAAAATTGGAGTAGGAAGTTGACTTTTGTCAGTCCATTTGCAGGTAATAATTTAACATTTCCAACATTTTAACATCATTCTCCCAAAATGTTCAACAGCACCTGTGGACAAGAATGAAATGTCCTTGCATAACAAAGTAAAGGACTCCAGAGTCTATTGATTTTTTTCACTTTAAGTCAAAAGATTTCTCAGAAGAATAAACAAAAGAGAGAAATAAGATGATATAGGGCACCAACGGAGAAGTGTATGTTTGGGAAATTCATATTCCTTTTTAAAAGTTTTGGAAACAGTCTTGACATTTGCACCAGAGCGATTAGCTTTTGATATTTCAAGTCTCTGTAGTAGCATTGCTCCATCATCTCAGCTAAAACAGACCTTTGAAATAGAGAGTGTAACAATGTATCAGAAATTATTATGACTATGACTGCTTCCAAGAACTTAACCTATAATTTTCTTACAAGGGTTGAAAGAATTCTGATAGTTTGTGCCCCAAAACTAAATTCGGATAGTTTGTGCCCAATTCTAAAAATTCTCGCATCTTGATGCAGCTTGAGATAGAGGTGTCTGAGTCTGCTTTTGTGTTTGCATATGAATATGTAGCTTATATGTGAGTGTGAAATAACCATATGTAGGTACCTATAAATACATACCCAATTAGACAATTAACTGCCCTTTTGGAAAACATTTTTGTGAGCCCTAAAGCACTTGGCAAAAGCGATTTGGGAAATCACTCAAAAATTCCCCGCTATTTGGTAACCAAGTGATTTAAGAACCTCTGGAAAGTCCCCTTAGAGCACACCCACTATGTCAGTAGGACAGAGACAGAAATGCCAAGACTTGTGCATTGAACTTGGGTTCCAGAGTGGCAGTCCCTGTCCTCATGTACCTCATGCACACACCACCATTTTGCAGTGTGGGGCTATATGAGGTGTGCAAACCAACTGTGCTTACCCAGGTAGTTTTCTGCCTAAGGATAAATGTGTTCTCACCTGCAGGATTATGTCATTCTCACTTCATGTGGATGCATATCAAGTCACCTGAGGTCTGAAAGGGCTTGCTCACAGAACAGCAAAGCAGCAGTTATGACTTGATTTTGCTGCTTCTTCCTTTCCATCATTTCTTCTCCCACACCTCCCTTAGCACAGAATCAGAGAATTGCAGAATCCTACCAAGTTGAAAGGTACCCCTGGGAGTCATCTGATCCCACACTCTGCTCAAAGCAGAACCATCCTAGACCAGGTTGTACAGGATCTTGTGGACAGAGAAAGCACAACCTCTCTGGAGAATGTGCTCCAATGTTTGACCACTGTCACACTGCAAACTTTTTCACTAACCTCTAATGAGAATTTTCCTTGCTGCAACTTGTGTCTGTTGCCTTCTCACTTATTACTGTCTCCATCGTCTTTGTACCCTCTCATTTGATGGTTGAAGACTGCAGCAAGGTCACATTTTTTCTCATGCCTCTCTAACCCTTAGGCTTCCTCCTTATCCTGTTAAGATACAAGTCTCAAACCCCCTGCCTTCTTCCACAAGGAGAAAGAAATAATGCAGGAGCTTTGATTCTAACATTAATAGATCATGCATACAGTCACTTTGCTTTAGTCGGGTATTCTTCATTTCCTACACTTTGAAGATCTTAAATGTTTGTACCAAAAGTTCCTCAGCTTTTAACTGTCTTGTACAATTATGGGGGGAAAAAAGTCCCAGTGGTGCTTACTATGTATTTGGTTTTAACTTGCTATTGTAATAGTAATATTATAAAGGAATGTGTTTGCTAATGGTTGTTGTCTAATAAAATCACAGTGACCTCCATGGGTGAAATGAGGAATAGCTGGCTTGTAGTGCAATTTATTGCCATTTTAAAACTGTTTTCAAAGAAGCTTCAATTTAGAGTGTAGCTGAATTGATGTTCAGCTGAATCAATCTAGTGACCCTTTGCACCACCTTCAATTCCCACACTAGTCCTGTGTGCCTGCTGCTAGTGATTCACTCTTGTGGGCTTAAATTGGCTCAGCTTGGCAGAAAAATAACTCAGTAAAAGACAGTGAGTAGCCAGCAAAGTGAATCGGCTTCCTCTGTTACCACAAGAGCTACTACACCAGTAGAAGGAAGTGGTTGAAAGGGTATGGCCAGGAGCAGAGGGGAGGAACAGAGATGCAACGTGTTGCCTGATCACATCACTGGCATCCAAACCTAATCTGCACACCTATGTTTTGTCTTGATGACATATTTTCTGCTACGTGCTGGTTCAGAATGTAGGTGTCCCCCCCCAGCTCATCTATGTCATTAGTTTTCTGTGTGTTTCCTTTCCATATGAACTTTTCTAGATTCTGTGGCAACTTGGTGGCTCTAGCTCTTGTTTGTGATCCTAATCTTACATGTAGGGATAGGAATCAGGAGGTTAACATGGAGGCATGTGGATCATGATACTCAACACTTGGGTGTCTGTGCTGGAGGTAGATGTCTCAGTTCCTGAGCAGTGAAGATGCAGTCAATACAGTAAAATCTATAGCTTGCCCTGCTGCAGCACCCTGCTCTAAACTGCTGAATTTCTTTCTGGTTTCTATTAACTGTATTGACATATGATACAACTCAGCTAATTGGTCATAGGTGTCCGATGTAATTTGGGCTGTCTGAGGATGTACTGTCATTCCAAAAGACTTGAGTCTCCAGTACTTCCCCTGTCAAATTTGGCAGTTCTATCAATCTTAGGACACCTTAAATGGCTTCAAGCAACTACATAGGGAAAAATGTACTGAGTTCACTGTGCCTTTTGCTTTCACCAGAAATCCTTTTTTTTTTGTTCCTTCTCCGTCAGATGTAGTTCAAATTTTATTCAACAAAGAGATATGATTGCTTTTGCCTTGTAGTTAAGAATGGGCCTAACTAAGGACATTGGTACCAGAGTGACTGAAAGCTAAGGAAAGTTCTTTATATGTTTTTCATCTGCACTCTACAAACATTCTTTTAATGAGACTTAAACAAAGTTCAGTTGCAGGTCAGTACTTGGTGTCTGAACTGATACTTTGATAAGAATTAGGCTTTGCTCCTTACACCAGTGTCTCTGCTTAAAAACATAACAATAAACATAAAAATCTTTTGCAAGCAGCTAATATTTAAGAACATTGTTACTTCAAAACTAATTATATTTTTAAAGAAGGCTGGCCATTGATGAGAAATTTTTGGAAGCAGCATTTGGGCAAATGAGAGAAAAGACAAGTAATCATTCCCTACCACATGGATTTTGCATGGAAGGGGCCAGATCTTTTAACTACCTTGCACCAGTCATCTGTAGCTTCCTCCTTTGCTTTGGTAGAGTATGTTTACAAAATTTGCAGGACAATGAGAGCAAGCAAGGATTTGGTAAACGGATAGCTGTATTCCATGAACAGGTTATAATTTTAGATTTGTGTTGTGCCTACTTAAATAGATATAAATGGAAACTGAGCATTAAGAAAGAAGCTGAATGCTTCAGCCAGACTTGCTAATGTATACAATGTATACACTGTTATTTCTTTATTAATTTATTTTAGATGGCAAGGAATTTGATGCGTTTGTGTCCTATGCAAAACTAGACTCTTCTGAAAGGGACTCTACTTTCATTAGTGAGGAAAAATTTGCCCTGGAGCTTCTTCCAGATATGCTAGAAAATAAATATGGATACAAGTTATGTATTCTTGAAAGAGATATTCTTCCAGGAGGAGGTAAGGTTCCTGTGGATGGTAGAAATTCTTCAGTTTTTATAAAATTGTGTTTCACTTTCCAAAGAAACCCTTATGCACCAGATCAACAAATTGTGTATTTTAGTAGTGGAGTTTATGCTCAAATCTCATAACGTTTTGTTCTTTATATGCTGTCCCTGTGCGTGAGGCATACATACATTTGAGTGTGATCACTGGGAATTACTAGGTTGAGACAAAGCTTCTTATCCAAGAATTTCTTTGCAAACAGACTCCACTCCCTGGAAAGAAGACCCCAGACATTTCAGTAGTTACTTTCTGTGCAACTTTAGTATATGCTACCTGCAGTAATTAGAAAGCCGTGGGTTCCTGTTCCTGGGAGAGACAAAGACAAGTCCAAGTGTCCCTTGAGACCCTGTTTGAGTAGCAACAAAGTGTGTTGAGGTCTCAGGTGTGCCCTGCATCTCCTGAGCAGAAAGTTGTGTTCTCAAGGCTATGTAAAAACAGCCTCTGATAGCAAACACATTTCTAGAGGTTATGTGATTGGTCATCATTCCAATTCTTGGCTTTCCTTATTTCTGGGTTTTAGCTGTTCATAAAGGAACTAATAAGATAAAAATTCCATTGTAGAACTCAGTAACTATCACCATTTTCTCTCCAGCATACACAGATGAAGTTGTAACAGCTATTAAACAAAGCAGAAGGGTAATTATTATCTTGAGCCCAGCCTATGTGAGTGGACCAAGCATCTTTGAACTGCAGGCAGCAGTGAACTGTGCATTGGAAGATAAAAGGATCAAACTGGTATTAATAAAGTTCCAAGCTTTCCAAGAGCCAGAGACTTTACCTCCAGCAGTGAAGAAAGCTCTTCGGATTTTACCAGTTGTTACCTGGAAGTCTTTTATTTCTGCCCCTTCAGACAAGAAGTTCTGGAAATATATGCGTTACCACATGCCAGTGAAAACTAATAAGATGCTGGGAAATTGCAGCCTAAAGGGCTTATTCCAAAGGTTATTCAGATTGGTATACTGATAGCAGAAATTTCACAAGGGCTTGGGAATGGTGACATGATTGTCAAAGACTTTTTCTACATCATTGGACGACTGTGAACTCTCACTACAGTCAGCAATAGCTCACTCCAAAACAGTAAGAACGACTGAAGTGTGACAGTGCTGTAGCCCCACAGTAAAACTTTCACTGCATGTAACCATAAATGTGAGCTACCTTTCATAAATTTTTCTTTTATTACTATTTTTATTATATTTATTATACTCCTTTGCTCTGATGTTGAGACATACAATGTTCTTTCCCTGTACTTCTTTGGGAATATTTTTATAGGGTTTTTTGTAGAAAATAATTAAAAAAGGGAACTCCAGAGGAAGCTTGTAGTTTAATTTTCCAATGCAGCCTAGTGGGAAAAATCCAGACTCTTTAAGTGAGTTACCTCCTCCAGTGGGAGCACCAGGAAAACGCCATGGGAGGCTGCTACACCTCGGTATGCCTAAGGGATTCAGAAAAGAAGGATCGCTGTCTCAGGGCTGATTCCAGGCATCTCCATCCTTGCTGCAGTGAGAGAAAGAATTCCTACGAGTTGTGAAACATTTCACACTCATAGACACCTGCACATTGCTTATCCTGTCTGATGCTGGTCACTCAATGCCCACTGAACTTGTTGGCATTATGGGTGTGTTGCAGTTGTAAATCAAAGCCCTGGTTGTCACAGCTAGCACACTTCTAGGGATTCTCAAGTCTTTCCCTTGCGGTCCTCTGGCTGCCAACTCTCCAGGGTTCATATCACTTACTCTTGAGGAATCTTGCAGTCTGTGTGTATGGCTGTAGATGAGTGAAATGCAGTGCTCTGCGTTAAGAAAATCTGAGTACTATAGCCACTGATTTGTTGTTCTGTTAACTTCATTTGGCCTTCCAGTTAACAAATCCTTTTTTTATAATGCTAACTGAATAGCCCATCTTCCAGATTCCTTTTTGGAAAGGGATTTCAAGAAATACTGCTGTTAACAGGACCGGTATACTGAAAATGAGAACAACTCTTCTGCAAGCAGGCTGAGCATTATCTGCCTAATTTTGTATTGGGTTCAAAGATTTCAGTGGAAGGACTGGTGGTATTGTGGAGGAGAAAAGATGCTGACCTTTTTAAAAAAAGTTCCATAAGGCCGAATGTTTTGTTGGAGGAGGATAATGTGGCTGCCCAATAAGTGCCTTGCTGGTATGAAAAAAACAAAGACCAAACAAGATAACTCAAAATCCAGTTTTAGGCATGTGATGTGACTCAGACCTTCTTCTTTCTGTTGATAAAATGCGCTAAGTTTAAACCCGCGCTTAAGAGAGAGAACCCCTTTCCGAAAAAGGACGCAATTTGCGTGGTCCCCCACCAGATGTCCCTGCCGCGAGCCCTGGCACAATCCCTTTATTTACACATCGAGTAGTTTTGTTACCAGTTGCGACGGGATCAGTGAGCAGTGCTAAGTGTGATGCCCGAGGTTCCAGTTGCGCTGGGGAGGCAGAACGAGAAGCGAGGGCAAGAGAGGAAGGCATGAAGCAGGCTATCCTGGCTTCCCAAGCTGCCATCAAGCATCTCTCCCAGCTGATGCTATTCACTCGTGCTGCGCTTGCTGCCTGAACTCTGAGCATTGCAGCTTTTTGCCTTTTTTTTTTTTTTTTAATATATTTTTGACAGTGGGAAAAAAAATCAAAATGGTTGGATAAATAATGTAGTTGGAAAGAGCTTTTTATTCCTCAAGAGGGCGTTGCTGTGGCCAAGGTTTATCTGGGTCAGAGGAACCTGCTGAACCGGTATCTTCATACAAACTCCAGGTCCGTCTGTAACACAAGGAACGGGACAGGCACATTAGGGCTTTTAAAATGACCTCTAACAGGCAAATGAAACAGCCCCGAGGAAGAAGTGGCTGTGGCTATGAGCAGCATGAATCAGCAGAAGTGAGTGTTACACACCTTCGTGCACTCTCTATACTCTGTCATAAAAAAGTCACAGCCCCAGACATGGGCTCTGCTGCACTTGAACATGCAAAGCTTTTGAACTGGTTGCTGTTGCTGTTGAGTCTGATATCCTGTTCTGCTGCTGCTTATGTGGATGAGCCCATCCTAGGCAAGAGCTTCTTGCCTCATCGTGAACCTGATCCTGGGGGTACTGTTGACTCTTCACAAGATACGAGGCTACATGTTTTCACAGTGGACTATGACTATGTGCAAATTCCCTATGAAGTTACTCTTTGGATCCTCCTTGCCTCTCTTGCAAAAATAGGTAAGTAGAAAATGGGTCTTGGGTCCTCCTACCTTGGCAAGAAGTTGAAAATATACCACGTAGCCAAGTACCTTCCATGCATTTTTGTAGTTGGGATTGATTTTACAGCTTCTGTCCTCAAAAGAACAGGTATGTTCATTACTATGGCAGTAACAATATTCCATCTCTGAATGCTTCTAGCTAACTTAAGTAAATATATAACCTTATGTTTCTTGGGTTGTCTGTGTTATTGAGTAGCAACACAGCTCCCCTTCACAGTGCTGTCCATCCCTTTTTCTAGTGTTTATACATCACAAGATACCAGAATTTGCAACCTGACACCGCTGTAGAAATCAGTTACACCAGACTGAGATTTCAACATATTGAATTTGGGGGACAGAAGTGGAAAGAATTCCCCTGTTGTGTGAATAATAGGAAACATTTCCCTCTGAGCCTTGTTTTACATGTTTGCACTTTAAAGTTGCTCAGAAAGTAATACCAGAGGAGAGAGACTGAGAGTCTAAGAGGGTGTAGGTCATCAGAGATGTAGGGTGGGTACCTTCTGAAAACAGACCAATGCATCCAGCTTCTATTATAGCTCCATGTGGGTATCTGAATGGAGCAAGACAACTCATTGAAGAGTAGGGACTGCAATTAACACAGCAAATGGCTCATCATGTCTTACACATTTTCACAGCTGGGCTCAAATTATTTTGACTACTAAGAATTAATGCAGCAATGTCAAATAAATGAGGAAGATGGTAATAATATGAAGAGCTGACACATGTAATATTTTTTTTAATCTTTCCATGGGTTTTTCAGACATTACTATAGAATAGGCTGGTAGGTGGGACTGATATTTATCTGAAGGTGGCCTGAAGAAAAACATTTTTCATATCATAGTCACACAGCTGACAGAAGTCATTACCACTGACCATGATTTACCAGTTTTATTATAGCTGATGATCTCAATCCAATTCCTATAAACAATGTCTTCACTACTAGCACAATAATCAAAATTTTCACAAATAAAATTTGTTGTTATGGCATCAGTAGAGTGTGTTAGCAGTAAGCATATTGACCAATTTCTTTATTCATCATCCATAAAAACACAGGATTTGCCATGTGGCATATCTACTCAATATTCTTGTTTTGAGCAAGAAATAGATACTTTAGAAGAACTGTGTGATGCCTTCCAAGTGAACCTGTTCCCTTTACTAAGAATTTTCGAATAATATTATTTTTGATGAAAAGTGTGGAGCTGCTGATTTCAAATATACTTGGAAGAAAGAGTTAGTCTGAATAATCTGGTTACCCAGAGAAGAAGAAGAAATGTTAAACATTTTCAGTGTTTTATTTAGGTATTATCTTTGTGGATTTCAAGATTTCAGGTTGGGAAACACTTTAGAGATCTTGAAAGGCAAAACAATCCCCTTATTCTGTAAAACTGACAGAAGACTTGAGCATGATAATTAAAAGGGAGATGAGTCAAGTTATGATCTTAACATTTCTTTTGGTAAGAAAAATAAAAAATGGTGTCCTAAATATATTATTGAAAATTTCATAAAAATATTTTTCTGTTCCTTTACTTTTGAAGATCGATAATTCAAGGGTCACAGAAATACACTCATGGCATTACATTCTAGAGTTACAAGATGAAGGCTGACCTACCCTCAGGCATAGAGACACAGACATTGGATTTAAAGGTTTCTTAGTCTGCCTCATTCTCATTATTGTAAATTCTGAAAAATTCCTCACATTTCTAGTAGAGACACCTTTCATTCACAATATGATTACACAGTTCCTGGTATAGTGAGTAGACAACCTAATAGCAGTTGGGCATTAAGGATTCTTGAAGAACAATTCTTTCCAAATTGTGGAGAATCTTTTCAAAGAAGTTTCTGCCTTCCCAGAAGTGGAGCTTAGGTTCAGGCATGCCTGCTTAAAAATCAAAAGCTGGGAAGCAGGAAGAGAAGAGATTTGTGGCCAAACTCTTGCCCTGCTTTAATGATACAAGTCTGAGAACGTTTAGTTTCAAGGGGAACAGTGCTGTCTGGTTTTACATTCATAATCCCAAGAACAAAAGCTGTCTGAAGACAAAGTATTCAAACAGAGGCAAAACATCTCTCTGACAACAGGTTGATTTAAACTTGAATAATATCCTAATGTTTTATTCAAGGTTTTCATATCTATCACCGATTACCAAGACTCATGCCTGAAAGCTGCATCCTGATTGCCATTGGAGCACTGGTAGGAGCAATCATCTTTGCTTCGCATCACAAATCTCCACCAGTGATGAACTCAAGTATTTACTTCTTGTATCTCCTTCCACCCATTGTCCTGGAGGAGGGTTATTTCATGCCAACTCGCCCATTTTTTGAAAACTTTGGGTCCATTCTGTGGTGGTCTGTTCTGGGATCTCTAATAAACTCATTTGGGATTGGCCTCTCTCTCTATGGAGTCTGCCAGATCAAAGCCTTTGGCCTGACTGACCTGAACCTGCTGCAGAATCTGCTCTTTGGCAGTATGATTTCAGCAGTGGATCCTGTGGCAGCGCTGGTAGTTTTTGAAGAAGCCTCCGTTAATGAGCAGCTTTACATGATGATCTTTGGAGAGTCATTGCTAAATGATGGCATAACTGTGGTGAGTTTCTTTCCACTCCTTGTCTTCCCTTCTTTGGGCTCTTGTGGCTTGTAGGGTTTTTGGGCACAGGACAACTGCAGCTTTAAGGAGATTCTAGATACATTATTTATTTTATAGATACTCCACTCTATTACCCACAAGGGATTTTAATTACATCTTATATTAACTCTTTCAAAAGCATGTATTTTAGAGCTGCTGGAAGAGGGAAGTATATACATACACATGAGAACTCATCTTGCTCTTGCATTCACTGAAATGAATGGGTGAGCTACAGCTGATATCCCTGGTAGGATCAGTGTAAGACCTAGGAATGTTCTTGGCAATATGCAAGGAAATAAATAGAAAATTGTACTGCTTAGAAACTGAAGGAAGCAGGGGTAGAAATATGGGAGACCCTGCTTTGTCATATGCCTGAAAGAGCCCTCTGAAAAAGAGAAATCCAAATGTGGACAACCTCTGGAAGCCACACTCCATCCTCCAGCCCCTCCTAGGAATTTCCCCAGAGACCTTTGAGAGGAATTCCAAATGTCTCATTAGTTCTGCTAAAATTGGAGCAATCTGAAACTCTAGCTGTAAAGCAGAAGTGGTAAGAACACTTAGAACACACATATTTTTCAAGGAAGAAATTTCAAGCAGGAAATTTATTGCTCAGAAACCAACAGCACTGCTCCTGTGCTACAAGTTAATGGCAGATTAAGGAGTTTCGTTAGATAAGATCTTTACAGAATTTAAATCACAGGAATCTAAACCACATAAAAACTATTCAGATAATGCTATACATGAGGTACAGCAAAACTTGGACTTGTAAAATCTGTATAAAGTTCACTGCTGAAAGGCTTCATGGGAGAAGTGCAGTTTATGAGTGATGAGGAAAGGAAAAAGAACAAAGTAATTTCTTGCAGCCACAACCTATTGATCATAAATCCTTCCTCTTAGTGAATCAGAGATGTAAGGCTGATGTAGAACTAAGGGACAAATGTTACTTCATTTACATGCAAACGGTCTGTGTGCTATAGTTGTGACGGAAAAACCCGGGATGCATCTATCATTTACACTTGTCTTTTTGGTTCCTTCAACTGCAAACCTCAAAAAATTGATACCTCTTCTTCACTCTGAAAGAGCTTGTTTCATGTTTTTTTTGACTGGGTCACTGGATTGCCTTTTCTTTTCTCCCAGCTGTTATTTATGTCCAGGGTCCAACTCCTGATGGTATTTACATGAGCTTTCAGACAGGATCCTGTTAGAGCATAAATGTGGAAAGACAGAAAGCCTTTTAAAACAGTGGTATTTAGGCACTCCTCAGCTTCAATAGGTGTGTTAGTAAAAGATGAAAGGGCTGCACATGGGGTATGCTGGCTACAACACTGTGAGTTCCCACTGTCCCCCCACATTTATCTTTGGGGCTCTTATCAAGCAGCTGTGTTGCAAGCAGTTTGTCAGCTCCTGCTATTCCATCTCTGCATCAACTACCACTCATCCATTTTCTGGGCATTTTAGTTTTCAAAATCTCTACCTGTCTTCATGCTTGAGAAGACTGAAGTATTTGTCACCTGAATGGAGTCCAATAGGTGACTTTCTCCTCTCTGATATCCCACTTGCTTTAACGACTCTAAAACTATTTATCTCAGGTGTCTTATCTCACCATTTCCTTCTCTTTCTCTCTTAACTGTTTCATTTAACTCTATGTGTTTAAAAAAGATAATATCTCCAACACATATTAAGCATACATTTTTTTTTATTGTTTAAATACAAATATGCCCTGGTTCTCTCCAGTCTGCTTATCAGCTAGAACATTTTTTCTCCAGCAGGAAAAACTGGTATGAATTTTGTTGAACTTGTGTATTACATTTGAGGCAACAATAGGTGTCTCCTATATTTAGTTTAATATCCTGGTATTAAAAAATTGCAAAAGAACAGGCTGTGGAATTAGAATTACGATCTAGAAGTTATGCCTTTGACTTAAAGAGAGAAAGTGAATAATTTACACTTTTTACCCATTGGTACTTTTTCCTATTCTCCTCAGTAGGGCCATGTCAGTGGATGGAACAAGAATGCTCCAAGTCCTGTTAGTTGCACCCAGTTGTTTCTGAGCGGACCAGAATAGCTCAGACAGCAACAGGACTGGTCCTAGCATATATCATACATCAGTGGAGTTTCAAAGCCCTGTTCGAAAGAGTGATGTTGGTAAATCCAGTGCAGATCTTATTCAAACCTGAACACAGGTAGAGCAATCTGATTTTGCTGCAAAATGTTTCAGGCATCTAAAGCTCTCCTCCCGCATATACACATATAATTTTGTTTCTCAACAGGGGCTGAGCACATGTATGCATCAGGAAATGGAATATTCCCTGAGGCTTGATTTTAGAAACACTGAGAACACTTATATATCATGCTGTACTCAAAATGAGTCCAAGTGACTATATTCTCTTATGGCACCCTTTCTTCTTTGTATGCAGCAGAACAGTTTAATCTAATACATGTTGAAGACCCAAGTAAAATTATTTTTTTTATTTGAGGGAATCTGAATTTGCCCATCTGGCGTCACTGAGGAAGGCTTTCACAACTGGGATGTATGGGTGCTAGGAAGGAGGATGGAGATAGTCTCTGCTACTGATGTTAAACTTGATCCACTGTATTTAGAGTAAAACTAACTACAGTGGTCATTAAGAATCATCTGAGTGGTAAGAAAAAGTTACCAAGACTGCCTGTGTTGGTGGTTAAGGCAGTCACTTGAAAATTTTTTTTCCAATGCTTCTGATGGGGATGGCATATGCAATAATTGTATATAGACAGCTGGAGCACAGAGCAGTCCCTGGTGGGTCCCCTGTGAGTGACAATGTCATGCTCTCTCTTCCTGGCTCTAAGAGCCGCCCAGTGGTACACCACCACACACTAACATTCTCTCCAAAAAAGACATTCTCAGAGTTGCTAAATGACAAAAAACATCAATCCAACCCTTCTTTTTGAGTGAATAAAAGCATCTTAAGGGATTCAGGCTTTCCTACCATGTAAAGAATGATAGTTCTCCATTTACTGGCATAAACACTGCAATGTAACTTAGCTGAGCAGCACTTACATGGAGCCTTACTTGTATGACACAGTGCAGATTGTTATACAAAACAGTTTAATCCCAAGAAGTGTGTTACAAAAAAATGGAAATTATGTCATATTTCCACAATTTCTATTTTGATGCCAACTCAGTTAAATCATACCGACACTACAGGAACTAGAAAAGGGGAAAAAAACCTTGCAAAGTCATTTGCTGAGGATAACTTGCTTTATTCGTAAGTCAGCATAGATTCATGCCTTGGTATCATTTACAAAGAACCACAAATCTTAGGAATAGGTTAAAGTCTACAAGAAAGGGGGTACAGAGAGAAAACAGATTCTGTAATTAAAAGCTATATGGTAGGTTCAGTGAGGTTTGCTTACTGAGTAGAATGAACCCTCTTTTCCTTATCTTCCACTGAACAGTCAAATTTCATTCACTGGCATTAGGATAAAGCAGTTCTGTGTATTTTCTCACATGAAATATTTTGTTTTGCTTTGTCTGTCCCCCAAAAATATTAGCAATGAGCCTTCTGGAGAACAGGCTGTGTGACAGCCTCAAGGTCACATGTCCCCAGCAGCAATTTAAGATTAGATAGTAGCTGGGGAGTAATTATTATCCTAATGAACTTGACTCTTCTACCTGCAAACACCTGCTTTAATCTCCTTAATAACCTTTTGGAATTAACTAAATGAAGAAGAAAGACCAGAGAAAACCATAAAATGCAAATTATATTGGTCTACTTTTTGTTTTTGAACTAATGCTTTGATGGAACAGCTTTGGAGAACTGGTGTCTTTAGCTGTTTCCCAAATTCTCTTGAAAACTGAAAGGTGACTTTCATGTGTTACACACTCACTGTAAACAGACCTGACAGGACTTAATATTAACCAATTGTCAACAACCTCTAGGACCTTTTTATTACTACACCACTTATTACTACGGAAACTTTCTATTAGTTTCTAAAAGATAAGTGGAAGTGGAATGTGCTGAAAATTTTCATCACCAATTTCCACAGAAAATAAATTATTGATAATAAAAGTATGATAAAGTTTTCTGCCCTAAATTAAAGAAATTATCTTTACAGACCCAATTATATAATACATTATATAAAAATTATAAATTGCAGTAAATTCAACCTTTCTTCTAATCTGACATTATTTTCCTCTAAATTTTGTCATTTCAAGATTTCTAGTCAAAATATGCATGTGTGAAGGGTCTTTAGGCCATTTAGAGTGCCACAGTTTTTGTTTCTTACTTCGAGATTGTTTCTTGGGGAGGAGGTTAAGTGGCATCAAACCCAAATCATGTGAGGATAGAGAGACTTCATTTATCTAGCTGGAGACAATATGAAACTGAGGCAAACATTTTCCCTCCCCTCCCCTCCCCTCCCCTCCCCTCCCCTCTCTTCCCCTCCCCTCCCCTCCCTTTCTTTTCTCTCATGCTTTCTTTTCCATTCCCAGTGATGTTTCATGATTTTTATGTGTCAAATACTACTGAAAAACATTTAACATTCCTGAGTCCATCTAATGAAGTTTGTCCAGTCCACTGATCATATAGAAAACCCAAATGGAATATAAATCCAATGTGTGATTCTTAGTCCCTGCCCTGCCTCATCTTGAGTCAGAAAGAGAACATGGAGGGTAGAGCCTGGGGATTTTAAGGTACCCAGTTGGGCTTTCAACATCTGCTACAAAGATCAAAAATTAAATTTACCTTCAGAAAACAAACAAAAAAAAAGAGTATTTTTGATTACATCAATGGCATTTGGTCCCTGAATGTTTTACTTCTATTGCACAACCATCTACCCTTCATTTTTCGCTCTTTTTCAGGGCACTTAACAGGCCCCTAATCCTGGAACTTGTTAAGAACCAGCTGAGATTTCGATTGTTACTTTGCTGTCTGTCTAAAGCAATTTTAGGCATACATAGACACACACTCTCACCTATGAAATGAGTAAGACAGCCAGGTTCAGAAGATGCCTGACTGGTGTGTCTTTATTTTCACACATAGGTTTTATACAACATCTTCATTGCCTTCACCCAGATGCACAGGTACGAAGAAATCGAATCCATTGACATCTTCGCTGGCTTCGCTCGCTTCTTCGTGGTGGGGCTGGGTGGTGTATTGTTCGGGATCGTATTTGGATTTGTTTCAGCATTCATGACTCGATTCACCCACAACGTCTCTGCAATCGAGCCCCTGCTGGTCTTCATGTTCAGCTACCTGTCATACTTGTCTGCTGAAACCCTTTACATCTCTGGCATTTTGGCGTGAGTATTCCTTATGGCTTTTTGGATGACCTCTTGAAGGAAGTGGCACGGTTTTGTTCAGGTGGTTTGCTCAAGGTTGGTACAACACAGGCATTCAGCCTCTGGCTTAGAGATCTGCAGTGGACAGCTTCTAATAGATCTGTAAAATGCAGTGGTAACTAGGAAATGCCTACAGTTAGTGTAGGAATAGATGTGATACCAAGGAGTGTTGGCAAAAGTACTGAAAGTTGTGAGTAAAGTAACCAGTGCTGCTACCGTCTGTCTGCTATCTCTGATAAGATCAGCAGGAGGAGAGAATGATTTGATAATACATCACTTTATCTGTATCTATTTCTAAGCAGCATCACCATCAGATCACAAGAGAGACGTAAAGCAATGAGTATGGAAAACATAATAAAGAATGTCAGAGTTTTTGGTTTTGTTTACAGATGTGAACATCACCTCTAACACAATGTACTGGAATTACATTACATTTGGACATCACTGGGATTGAAACTGAGCAAAACCAGACAACCGAGAACATCAAATACACACACATACATACACTCATGTATATGGATATTGACAATCATATTTTGATGTGGTCAGGACAGTTTGATACTGCTGTAATGCTGGGGACCGCTTCCTTAAAGTACTGTGTTAGCATGGGTGCCCACTGCAGAGAGAAAGCTGGCAGGTCTGTCAACTGGAGATGCAGAAAGAGTGAGTATTGTGGAAAGGAAAAATGGTGGAGGCCAGGAAGGGAGTCAGAAGAGAAAGGAAGGAATAAGGGTGGAAGTGAGAGACTTTAGGAGAAAACTGATGGCAGTTTAAACATAACAAATGCAAGCATATAGTTGCTGATGTCCAGGCAGGTGCACTTACTCACCACCACTTGTGAAACATAGTGATTTCATAGAACAACAGGTTTGGGTTGGAAAGGACCTTTAAAGTTCATCTAGTCCAACCCCCTGCAATGAGCAGGGACATATTCAGCTAGATCATGTTGCTGAAATCCCCATCCAAACTGACCTTGAATGTTTCCAGCGTTGGGACATCTGCCACTATGCTGGGCAAACTGTTCTAGTGTTTCACCACTCTCATAGTAAAAAAGTTCTCCTTATATCTAGTCTAAATCTACCTAAATCCTTCAGTTTAAAACCATTACCTCTTGTCCTATGGCAATAGGTGCTACTAAAAAGTTTGTCCCCATCTTTCGTATAGGCCTCCTTTAAGTATCAAAAAGTTGAAATGAGGTCTCCCTGGAGCCTTCTCTTCTCCAGGCTGAACAACGCCAGTTTGCTCAGCTTCAGAGCAGAACTGGCTTTGTAAAAAACTACCTTTGCAGGATGACCCTGGGAAGCAATATTTGAATATTTAAACATACTAAATAAGTAGTTATACAGGATATAGGTTATCCTGAGAAATTAGACAAGACAGATGAGTCTTGTACTATGTTTTGCATATCCAACATATTTGCCCAGATTGAGGTGACTGGCAACTTTAGTTGAGCAGGGTGAGACCTCCTATGCTATGCAGGTGGTGCTAATACCTTATGTACCCTTTCCTACCTGCACTGCCCAAAATACTGCTTGCCTGCCTACCCATTGCACTAGACTACATAGCTCTTTATTTTTTTTAATTCTTATTTTTATTAGAGTTCTGAAATTATTAGTAATATAAGAATGTTAATATAATTGGGATTTATTATTCTTACTGCTTCATTAAGGAAATTATTGCTTGTTTTAGAGATGGGAACTTATTGTCACTCTTCTGAATTATTGAGGATTCATTCGTCTTTCACTTGGATCGTGAAAGTCTATTATGCATGTGTAACTGAAAGTCAACAGTATTAATCATTAATGCTTAATGGCCTTGTCTTGGAGTGTCCTTGGACATACTAAATGACTCAGCTCCACCATGATACCCTTGAGATCTCTTCAGTGGAAATTAAATGAGCGGAAACTAGAGGAAGGTTATTTAATGAGCAATCAGCATTCTCTGAATTCAGAAGTTTGAAAAAATATAATCACAAGAAGCCCCCAAAGAATAAAATCATAGATAAATCATAATAAAATCATAAAAACTAGATAGGTGATGGAATATGTTACTAGCATCGCACTCAATCTATTTATTACCTGTGACTATGCAAAAGGTAGGGGAGAAGAGGGAATCCCCTTCAGTAGGACTGCTCAAAGACTGCTGCTCCATGTGATTGTCACTAGTGTCTGTGCTGAGTGGCTGCTGATACTTCTGAAGCAAGCTCTAGTCTTAATTAACAGTGAAGAAGTGGAAAACATCCCTTTGCTTCCTTAGGGACCTTCCTCACACCCTAGGTAACTAAAAGGGGAAGGACACTTCTGTAGGACAACTGAATTTCCACCTGCTGTACAACAATGGGTTACTGTGGGTGGAGAGTCCTGAAGCTTGGTCTGGCACTGCTGATCTACGAGTCAGTTGTCCGGGAGCCACTGGGAGCTTTGGCCTTGGCATGGCACTACCACCGTGTTCTCCCACCTCAAAGGGGAAGATCACTAAGAGGCAAGTTATGTCCCTCTAACTGGTACAAAACCAACCTGCCCTTTGTTTGAGACAAATATTTGGTGCTTGGTGACTCTGTGTTAGGCATTCAGGATAAAATGGACTTTGAACTGGAACGTGATACCCTCACTTCCTCATTAGGAAGGCTGACTGGTTTGCTTCCTTTATCCTGTATGTAGAACAGAGTTGTAAAGCTGAATGAAGATGCTTTTCTATCTAACGAAATAGCTAATGTAACTGAAGAAATAAAATTCTTCTTGATATTAGGAAGGTCAGAATCTGGTGATAGAGAGTGCAGATAATGATGGTTGAGGTTGTTCTTAACTGAAAAGAAAAACAGGCTGATTTCTGATGGTTTTTTTTTTTTATACAGAATGACAGCATGTGCAGTGACAATGAAAAAATATGTGGAGGAGAATGTGTCCCAGAATTCTTATACCACAATAAAATATTTCATGAAGATGCTAAGCAGCATCAGTGAGACCCTGATTTTTGTGTTCATGGGAGTTTCTACAGTGGGGAAAAACCACGAGTGGAACTGGGCCTTCATTTGCTTCACTCTCCTCTTCTGCCTCATTTGGCGGACACTGAGTAAGTCAGCTTTTGCAGAAAACCTTCTCCACACCTCAGAGAGAAACCCTTGGGTGCAAAGGTATGTTAGAAAAGTCTGTGTAGACTGTCACAACTGGTTTATCTTACTGACAAGCATGTTTCACAAATCTACACATGGAGAAAAAATAGAAAAAAGCCTCAAACAAATGTGAATGTCAGTCTCCAAGCACAGACTTCACGTTTAGGTGAGAATGGAATATTTTAAGCAAAATAAAATATTATCAGGATTATGCTTATAGAGATGCTTGTATCTTAGTTAACTGTATGCCTTTGGTAAGTGGGCCTCATAGTGATTTCATCACACACTTGCATTATCATCATCATCATGGCTAGGCTTCGCGAACGAAGATTTGGGAAGGCTCTATCAACATTTGCTACAGGCACGCTGGTGGCTTATGAGGCCAATACGTGACAGACATATCCGATTGCAAAAGGCACAGCAGAAAGACTCCTTAGATGGTGTATTCTGCAATACACGGTTCTTTCTGCGTTGCCTTTTCTCCTCGAGGGTGATCCTGCGTGTGTTCTCAAAGGAGACAGCAGCGTTATAGATGGTGTGTCTCCAGGCCTCCCGATTGGAGGCCAGAGCAGACCAGTTATGTTGATCAATATGGCCAAGGCTGAGATGTTGTTTCAGGGAGTCCTTGTATCTTTTCTTCGGGGCTCCTCTCATGCGGCAGTCAGTGGCAAGTTCACCGTAAAGCAAGATCTTAGGGAGGCGGTGGTCCTTCATCCTTGAGATGTGCCCTGCCCATCGCAGCTGTGTTCTCATCAACACTTGCATTAACTAATTAGATAATGTATATCATCACACTTCTAGTGCTATAGGTCCTACTACAGGTCCTGGGCCAGGAGTGTTGGAGACATATAAAAAGAGGGAAGGTGAAAATTAGCACTGATAGATAACTGAACAGGGACTTATACTATATGTAGGTCAACCAACTATGCTACTGCTCCTCACAAGTCAACTCTGAAGTTTTAAACTGCTAGAAAATAGTGCTTGTATGAAAATACTGCATTTTCACACATGGCATCTCCCACTCCTGCAAAGGTCTCCTAGTCTCTGATCTGTGAGACTGAGGTTCCTGCAGCATGAGCAGGACAGTTTATAGATAATTTCACATGACTTGTGGGACACAGGCGCTCTTCTCCTCCTAATGTCCAGGATGGGTTGAAAGTTATGTTGAAAAAGAAGCAGCAATAAGACAGCTGGTGGTTGGTGTTCCGGAGGTGGTAGCAATCCTGGTATGCCTCTACCAAGAGCTGCTCTTGTACCTGTTAGCGAGTTTTGTGGAAGCAGAGAGGCAACACATTGCCATCTTTTCCCTCATCTACTAGTACTGTTCTGCCAAGCTTTCTAGAGGACATAAGGAAAGAAGGAATGACCTGCTGGATCAGACCAACCATCTACTGGTGTCTTCAATGGATCCTGCAGGAGATGCTAATTCAAGCATTGCCATTTTCTGAGCTTTATTCACCTTCTACTTCTCCAGGATCCTACAGTCTCTATGACAGAGATGTGAGAGTGTACAGTCCCTGCCCGCGCCACATTTGATTGGTAGCCCACGAGATTATGACTTCCTTTTTTGGAGCCTTAATACTCTATTCTCACAGAATTTCACAGAATATTCTGAATTAGAAGAGACCCACGAGGATTGAGTCCAACTCTTACGTGAATGGCCCATCCAGGCATCGAACCCACAACCTTGGTGCTATTAGCACCATGCTCTAACCGACTGACCTAAGCTGATTGGCTGCATCAGGTTAAGTTACAACTTAAAGTAAACACATTTACTCCTGGAGAGGTGATGAATTATGGAACACATTCTACTGAGCCACTGTTATTTGCCACTAGCTAAAAATATGAGTGAACAATGTTTTTGAAATTAATGATATTTTGGAAGTAGTACACATAACAGGGTCAAAAATACAATTATGTAGGCAATCTTATTTCTGACATTTTTTAACTTCTGAGTACCTGAATTTTCCATCTTAAGAGCATTCTTTTTGAATTTCAGTAGCTTTTTTTCAGGGTAGTTTATAATTTTAAAGAAAATGAGAAATCCAAATATTCTATCAAGAAGCCTTGGAGGAGATATTCTGAGCACTGAAATTAGGCTACCTTGGCTAAGTTAGTAGGTTGATTCCCCCATGGTTCATTTATAATCGAAGGAGTACCCTCTGGAGCATCCAGTGGGGCAGAAATCTATATTGATCACCTGCCACCACCTCCTTCAGCCATTTGCCCCATCTACATTCCCTTTACGGTCGGAGCTGGTGGCTAATGGCATCCCCTGGGGAGATGAGATCAATTTTTTTAAATCTTCCTTAATGACCTGGATGAAGGAACAGAGTGCACACCAAGTGATTTTGTGGCTGATAGAAAACTGCAGAGAGTAGTCAATATTTTGGATGGCTTCCATTCAAAGTTACCTGGACAAACTGGAGAAATAGGCAGAAGGCTTATGAAGTTCAAGAGGAGCACATGCAAGGACTGTCATGTGGGTTGGAATAACTCCGTACACTAGTATAGGCTTGGAATCTAATGAGCAGCTCTGCAGAAAAGGGAGTGGTCTAGTAGTCAATAAGTTGAATACAAGCCAGAATTATGTCCTTGTGACAAAGAAGTTCAGACGTGTCCTGGTCTGCATTAGCAAGTGTAGCAGGCAGGCCTAGCAAAATGTTTCTTATCCTCTCTTCAGAACTGGTGAAAATGTGTGCTGCTTTCAGAGTGCTTTCCAGTTCCAGGCTACCCACTGTACAAGAATATGACAGTTCTGGATCAAGTGCTGTTGAGGCCACCAACCTGGTCAGAGGCTGGAGCACTGGACATACAAGGAATGTCAGAGAGTGCTGAGTCTATGCAGTCTGGAGAAGATCTGGCACAAAAGAAAACTTATTACTTTCTACAAGTACCTGATCAGAGGAGACAGAGAGTAAGATGGATCCAGACACTTCTCAGAGGTGTACAGCAATAGGGCACAGGGAACAATCACAACCTGTAACATAGGAAATTCTGATTAGACAGTAGGAACCCGCATCTTAACATGAGGGTAATTCATTACTATAACACTGGACCAGCCCTCCATTCCTAAAGGCATTCAAGGAGCTTTGAGGACCCTGATCTGATTAGCTCTGCTTTGAGTAGGGACTTGGACTAATTGAACTCCAAAGGTCCTTTCCAGCCTACAGAACTCTGATTCAAACATCTGGGACCAGATATGTCAAACATCTGAGATTAAGGTCCTATTTCTTAAATCTGTTGGGTGGTTTATCCCTCAGTCAAAAAGAATGTCAGAGCAGGAAGAAGATGATGGTTTGAACTTCAAAGCCCATACACACTTCAAGACTTTGATTTTTGCCTGGGAGCCCCGGAGAAAGACATTTAACAGAGGAAAAAGAGAGAAGAGGAAACTGTGAAGGTTCAAGTATGTGCCTCTGAACAATTCTATTATATATAGGGAAGACACAAATACTCAACAGTAGAGGTGATATGATTCTTGTGGGTTGACAGCAAAAACAAAGTAATTACATATTTTCTTGCTATTTCTGGACCAAGCATGGCCTCTAAGTTTTTCAAGGCTTGCTTTTGGAGTCCATTTTGAAATATCATTCCAATCAAGACAGAAACAGTGCTCTCTTGATATAAAACGTATTTTCCTGCCACATGTCCATCCTTCTCTCAGACACCAAGGGGAGTGCTAGAGCTTTCCAGAAGGCCAAAATATTTTCTGCTAAACCTGTGTGTTAAAATGATTACACATTTTTTTCTGAAGCTTGAATAAAGGTATCGCCTGAGGGTGATACCTCACATATGCAGTTTCAGTCTTAGTACCTGATGTCTAGCACAGTTATAAATAGCCAAAAAAGGTCTTGCATAAAGTGGTATCCAGCAACCTACATAACAGCATACTGCTATTGTCTTTACCGCTAATAATCTGAGTTTATCAATGATAGCTGTGTAAAATAACACCAGCAATTACCAGCATTTGTCAGCTTTTATGTCAGTAATTTACCAGTTTCCACACAAAATATAGGATACATGTTTCTTATGGAAGACGAAGATTAAGAGTAAATCAAGCAGATTGCTGGAAGTACTCTATAAAGAAAAGTTGCAATCCTTACACTGTCTGACTGTTTTTAATTTTTATTAAACAGAGAAGTAGAGACACAATAAGCCAGAGGACTGAAAATTAAAATGCGTAACTTTGCCTTTTAGTGAACCTGTCCACATGACTTATTGGTAAAGCACTGTTCAAACACTTTGTACAGACACTGTGCAGAAAGCAGGAAACATTGGAAGGGTAGGCAAAGGAGAAACTCTCATCCGGTCATTTTTCTTGTCTCCAGAACACTTTGGAGAAAACTATGAGACATAAATATAGAAAGTAAATCTTTTGCCGTAATCTCACTACTAAATTGTGTAAATGGATTTAAATCCTGAAGCAGTTATGAACCACCATCTTTTATATGAGGCTATTTCACATGAACCAGATTCAGCAGCTGGTCAAAGAGAAGCTACAAAAAACCAAAACTGAAAAAAACGGGCTGTCAACAGTTCCCTGAGCCAAGATATTTTGCCTTTAATATTTTCATTTGCTCCTTGATTAATAATAATAGTTGTGGGGTTTTTCCCTTCCTAGGTGTATTTGCTCTCTTCTACATCAGTAACAAGTTCCGAACATATCCCTTTACTGTCAAAGACCAGCTCATTATTTCCTACAGTGGCCTTCGAGGAGCCAGCAGCTTCTCTCTCGCATTCTTGCTTCCAGTGCATCTCTTCCCCAGAAAAAACCTGTTCATCACTGCCACTCTTGTCGTTATATATTTCACTGTGTTCATCCAAGTAAGTATATTTCTTAATGGATTGCTTTCATGTAATAGAGGTGTCTGAAAGCTTCATAGTGAAAACTGCATTGAATTTACTTCTAGACTAGGACAAGCTATTGCATTTTATGGCCAGATTTAGCACTTCAATGTGTAATTACCCTTTCAGGAAATTTTAGGTATTACAGAAATCCTGTACTGAAAAAAATGTGTCTTCTAAAATATTCAAGGGAAAGGGCACTCTGTGTTCGAAGTTATGTTCACTCCATATGCATTTCCTGATGCTTCCAATTTAAGAAGTATTTTAACTTTACACCAAATCATTCTTTACTAGTCATGTATCCCAAAATGACCAGGAAACAGTATGTCTCTTCTAAGACGGATTTTGGATTTTATACTTTTATCTTCATCCATCTTGGAGACCAAATAAGAATATTTTGAAATCCTTTTAAAAAGAATACTAAAGAAAAATAAAGTGAATAATTAATATTTGCAAGTGTAAGTGTCTACTTTAGATATTTGGGTTATTCCACCTAGCTTACACTGCTGTACCTGGAAGAACTGAATTTTCCAGAGGTCTTGCATCCCATGCTCTATATTTTCCCACACTGAGATCTCAGATACTATAGGGTGCCAATGGGGCACTATGCACTTGTTATAGGTAAAGCACTTAGACTTCAGCAGAATGTTTCAGGAAAAAAACCCACATTTTGTTTCTATTTGTTTCCCCTTTTAAAATGCTATTCTGTATCAGTACAGTAAAGAATTGGGAACAACTGAAAACTGTTTCTAAGTGAACCCCCCCCCCCCAAAGATATTAATTCTAAAAATGTTAAAATAAACAGCTTCAAGATTGCAAGACCTCACAAAGATAATGTTTTCTTTCAAATGAGTCCTGTTTTAAAAAAAAATTGGCAATGAGTCAGTTACTTTACATATGCCAACAAATATAATCTCGCTTAAAGAAAACCCTGGTGTACAATCTTTTTTAAAGTTTTTGATTTTAATTCCCTTTTATAACTCTCCATGCAAATAATACTTCATTTGTGTGTCTAAGACACAGCTTTCCTAATTTATTAAAATTAAACCATTTTGCTTTCTTTCCCTTTTTTTCTGAAAGGTAACTAATAATTCAACTCACTATTCCAAATACAGGGAATCACAATTGGACCATTGGTCAGATATCTGGACGTCAAAAAGACAAACAAAAAGGAATCTATCAATGAAGAAATACATGTGCGAGTAAGTTTTTTATATCAGTAGCTGGTATCCCAAAAAAGGAGAGAAAGGGTGGATAGAGGGAGGCACCTGGAAGCGCTGGCATTCACTGGATTTGGACACTCAATGCTTTTAAGATACACGGAGGAAACTCTAGGCATAATTTTCTAAAATACGATATCTCATTCATACTCATAGTGACTATCATATTATAAGATCAAGTCACAAATGTCACGGTGTAGCAAGTCCTTACTTCTTAGTACTTGTGACCGTGGGAGGACAGAAGTAGAAAGGTAAAGTTTACAGAATGAACTCACAATCCTTCCGATATAGATTTGTCAGATACATTTGTTGCCACCTTTTGACTCTTTCTAGACAGACTGACACCTCCAAAGTCTTTAATCAAGTTTTATTGAACTAAAATGAGTTGAACCATTGGACTTCAAATTTAATTTCAAGTTATTCCAAGTCATGATCTTTCCCCTCACAAACATTTACTTTAGTTCTCGAATTACCATTATATAAAATAACAGAAAGCTGTTCAAACTGACTTAACAATGTTATAGAAAAAGTATGCACATTCTTTCATTTTCCCAGTAGGGAATAAATTTGAAATTAATGGAAACACTGACTTAAAATGAAGCATATGCAGAGACATTAGCAAAATTAGAGCATATCAACTGATTTGAATTTGAATTTAATTCTTAGTATTTCAACCTTTACATTTAACCTTGAAAAGAATTTACATTTAAAGCACCACTTATGACAATATGCCTGTAAGAACTGGCCTTTTTCTCTGTCTCTAGTAATACACAAAAAATGTCTGAAAAACATTGCAGTTAGCAGTGATAAACTTACCAGCCTCATAACAATTTCAAAAATCCTCAGAGAACTTGTCAGTCAAGGCAAAGGTGTTAGGTACCTGGTGCTGTGTCCCTCTTGGAGAGGTCACACATGCAGAAGGGAAGTTTGGTTGACAGAACCAAGAATTTAGTTTTTGGGCTCAGTAGGCAAAAAGGACCAGGAGATTTGTTGCCTCCATCAAAATATTGCCACTGCAGCCAAGCATAGGAGCTGACACAGTGGGATCTTTGCCTTGATTTTTAGAGAAATGTAGTTGCTTTCAGAATTAACTCACATGCTCCAATAAAAAAAATAAATAAAAAGCCCTCAAAATTCTGTCATCAAGTGTGTGTTTGTGGCCACTTAAAATTTTTCCATGTTTTTTTCTCTAGTTGATGGATCACTTGAAGGCTGGTATTGAAGACATATGTGGACATTGGAGTCATTACCAGCTGAGAGATAAGTAAGTATCTCTTATTGCGGCCTAATATAATAAAATAACCTATCTACCATATAAAATACAATAGGTAAATAGAATAGGAAATCAAAATACTGGGGACATGTGCAATATCTCCTTTTAAAAACTGAACTCCAGAGTAACCCTTGCCTTTTGGGAGGGCAGTGCTCATATATTGCCTGCTAATTTGGTTCTGCACAAAGAAGCAGAAAATTAGGCTTCCAAAAGAAAAGCAAAGCACGGGAACTCGTGCTGCAAACATCAGCCTGTGCACATAGCTTTGGTATAAATCTAAGATCCCTGGCAATGCTCCTCTAGCTCTGATTTAGAACATAAGCTACATAAGGTGTAGTTTCACTGACTTCTGCTGTAAGCCTCCATAGCAAATATGATCCCCTCTTAGTGAGTACAGATTCAGTAATAATTGGTCACCTGTCCTTACAGGTGACCAATTCAGTAATATTTAAAATAAGAGATCTGAAGGGAATGTTTGCATTCAAATGTTCAGTAGCATAAGCAGATGCTCTCAAGCTAGTCTTCACTCAGAAATGCAGGATCTGCGTTGTCTCTTCTATAAGCAGGATGAGGTGGTTTTTTGGAGCTTTGTGACTATTCCAAGCACTGCCCAAAAGCGATGGATATGCTGTGGCCTTTACCTTTTCCCTAAGAGAGCTCTGTGATCATGTTGACCACCACCAAAGCATGTGAAGAGAAGTAGGGGAAAGGCTAATCTTTCTTTCCCCCCAACATCTTATTATGATTCCGTGGGCTAAAAATTACCCCTAGTTATTTTAGCTATGCCTAGGTTTCTGTGCTCTAATCCTGTCTGACCTTTCAGCATTGGACTCCAGTAATCCAGCTGGGGTGTCTGCTGGGACATGTGGCAACTCCTTTCATGACTGGGTTTCTCCCTATGGAAACCAGGAATTAAGAGTGGGAAGAAGATGGCTGTTATGAATCCAGTTCTTGTCCTAGTGGAGAGTAATGATGTAATGTACTAGGGCATACCCGGAAGCTAAAATGTCTTCTTGGCTAAGACAACACAGAGATAGCTTTAGGACACCTATCTGCTGGGACCACATCACTGTCTGTATAGACAATAGTCTGAACAATTCCCCGTTGGAGCAGTAATTTCACTGAAGTAGCTGCATTGACACATATGTTCGAGTAAATGCTATCCCATTGTCTCACGTCTACCTGATAGCTCTGAAAAGAGAGTTTTGCCCATACTAGCCATAAATGTAGTGTTTTGGTTTAGGGACAGATTCAAAAAACACACTGTGTCTGAAGACACTTAATGTAAGAAGACTGTATTAGAGGTATTCCCTAAACTTTTCTATGTAGCTTTAAAGATGTATATCAGAATTAATTACTTCAGCGATGACAATCCAGGAGGTTTTCTGTTATACAGAAAAACATAAAGAAATCTAATCCCAGTGGAAACATTTGTGTACCTACCTCTGCTATTTAGGAATGAAAAATAGCCTTTGTTAAGAAAAAAAGATACGATTTCTGTATTGCTTTTCTTAGCATTGTAGAGCACATTACCTCGCTGTGATAAACTATTCCTTTGAAAGAAACAGAACAGTTGTTCTGCTAAAGATTCACTGTTGTTCTGCTAAATGCTGCCTGAAAGCACATACCTGTTCCAAGGCACACGCACACATTCACATTCAAATGATGCTACACATTAGTGATATTTTACAATCTGCAAGCACATAGTATTTTGGGGTCCATTCAATTTCTCTGTTATTCAGAATACAAAGAAATGTATTTTCTCTGCTCTAATTGTCAGGATTCAAAATTATCAGCAACATAATGGGCTCAAACTACTGTAACTACTGGGCCATTTAGAGCCTCATTGGTGGCTGGCTGAATAGACCAGGATTACTGTAAGAGCAGCTGCTGCTGTTATGCCCTACTATAATACAACATTAGTACAAAAGCGTGGAGACTGGCCATATTCTTTTCTGACAAATGTGGTGGTGTTATATTCAAACACACACAGCCCTCTTTTTTGCTCTGATTACAGCTTGTTTCTTTCTTTTGTCTCGTGGGCTCTGAAATCTCTGTGGACCAGCAGACTATGCCAAATATCCCCCTAAAGGTCTCTGCTCACTAGGCCTCCAGGAGCCTCCACAGGTGCCTCTAATTTGGATTCAGTTTGCACCACCAAATTACATGTATGTGCATTTGAATGAAGATCAGCTTGTACCACAGAAAAAAACCACATTCCCTTTTTTACACTTTGATTTTGGTATCTCTTTTGCAGATTTAAGAAGTTTGACAATAAGTATCTGAAGAAAATTTTAATTCGGCAACACCAGCCCAAATCCAGTCTTGTGTCATTATACAAAAAGATGGAGATAAAACTGGCCATAGAGATGGCTGAGAGTGGCATGAAAATTTCAAAACCATCCACTGCTTCTTTACAGTGAGTATCAACCTCCTGACCCTTTGCAGAGTAGGAAGAGGAAGGAGGGGGACAAAATGTAAGAAAAAAAAGACAGTTATGAAAAGAGTAGTTGTAATTTAGTGTTCATTATATTTGCACTTTGTCTCTTTGTTCAGAGAGTGAAAATCAAAATGGACATTTTCTCTGTTTCTTTTCAATGATGCAAAGTTCTGAAAAGGAATCATGAGTGGTGCAGAAGCCACTCTAGCTGCTTTAAATCACAGCAGTGGATCAAGATGGCTGTACTTGCCACTAATCTGCCAGTGGGTTTTGCTCATCCCTGCTAGGTGCTGAGAGACCTATGGGATGGCTTAGCACACAGACCCTGACTTCATCATCCCAATCAGAGCAAATCCCAGCAAATTTTTGCTGAGAGCAGATTTCTTTGTAGCATTTGTAATTTTTGCTACTCCAGTTTGCAGTCCCTCAAACCATCTTGCCATATTTTGGTACTTCTGTGACAAATTTGTCCAATTAAACATTGAGAGCAGCCCTGTCAAGAAGGACTTGAGGGTGCTTGTGGATGAAATGCTGGACATGAGCTGGCAATGTGCACTTGCAGCCCAGAAAAACAACCATATCCTGCATCAAAAGGAGTGTGGCCAGCAAAGATGATCAGAGGGCTGAAGCACCTCTCCTGTGAAGAAATGATAAGAGAGTTGGGGTTATTCAGCCTGGGGAAGAGAAGGCTCTGGGGAGACCGGATTACAACTTTCAGCACTTAAAGGGAGCTTACAAGAAAGATGGGGACAGGCTTTTTTAGTAGGCTTTGTAGTCACAAAGGCACTTGCCTTCACAAACTCTTTCCTGGAGTCTTGCTGACCACTGTTGCTGCTACTGCCTGCTCTTGCCTGCTGCATCGTTAAACCTTTCTGCATTTTGCAGCAGTCTCTGGCAGGGTCCAACGTATTTTCCTTTGTGAATGGTCATCTCTACCCATACCCGAAAGTCCAAATACCAACTGGATGTTAAATTAAAATCTTTCTTGAAACTTTGGCTTAATCATGTCAAGATCTTTCTGCTTTCTTGAAACTGATGTCAGCATGCAGTGTAACACCCAGCCTTTTTCTCTCTAAATCATTGTTTGCTGAATGGATGATATTAAAAGACTTCATGCCTGTCAGGCTCCTTTCTGTCTGCTGTATTCCCTTAACTCTTCTGAGCCAAGAGAAAATGTACAAAATTATTAGACAATCCATAGCAATCAAACCATGTCCCTCTTCTTTTCCTGAGGGAGAGAGAAAATAAAACAAATTGCTCCAGTGTAGTTCAGAAATTCTCTCCTGAGCAGAGAATTTAGATTGAAAAATGTTCTATAATAAACAGCTGGTATGATGGAGTAATTTTTGCCAGCTCTACTCTGGATATAATTCAATTTTACTGTGCATCATCTCTGATGAACAGCTTCTCCTACTGAGAAAGCTTTTTTAAAAGTGAAGTGTCAACTTAAAAAAACCCCACAGCCTGTGGCTCAAAAATATTCTGATTCTCACAGACTGTGAGTGTTCTAGGAAGACATATTTTCCCAACTCTGTTAATTGATAGATGTCTGCTGTCAGGAGCATTACAGGAGACAGTATAGTGATCTAGTTGTTGGATCTTTGGTCAGGGCCAGTGCAGAAGTTCTTGTCACCATTTTCCTGAGCAACTAAGTGAACCTATGTAAAAGGTTTCTAAATGTATTATAGAATGTCTGATTGTTATTGTTGAGACAGCTTGTACCTAAAATCCCTGTCTTCTGTGAGGATACAAACTCTGGCCATGAACAAGATGAGGTTTGAAATAAAATTCCAGTGTATGGCATGTAAAACATTATTAGCAGTGCCAGAGTAGTGAGAAAACTCTCACTTGCACTTCTGATCAGTTTTACAGCCTTTATGTACCCAAGGGGAATTGCATTACAAGAATCAATGCAGATCTCCATTGCTGTGAATTAGCAAAATTGCATTCATGCTGGCGTGATTCCTGCTGTTGGAATGGGTGTCCAGCAAGTATCTTCAGTGCATACTGAAAAAAAATTTGCCTATGGATTGTGCAACAAAGAATCCATTTTGAATGACAATAGAGCATTTGGTTATGACATTTTGGAGAATATACACCTTAGAAATAAAGAGAGAAATGGCAAAAGCAGAGTCATACAGACATTATCAAAACTGTGGGTTTATGGCTGTTTTTTGGAGGACATATGCTCATTAGAGAGAAAGATGGTTTGATGCTGAGCTTACTTATTGTTGGCTTTATATTGGTGCAATACTGACTTTGGTAAAATCAGTACAGTACAAATGAGAACCAAGTGTTGTGTTGTCATTTGTGGTGGTGCCGTTGTGAGAGAGCTGTGCCTGTTGAATGTTAGTTCCTTCACAGGACTAGTAAAAATTGGTGAGCAGCTTACAAAGTTCAAAATTTCTGATATAATATAAAAAAATAATATTAAACCATTTTTTGAGGTATCAATGTACCAAGTATAATGTATCATATCAACTATACATCTCCATATCTAAAGAAAGAAGTACTGTCAGGGTACTCATTACAGAGAGACAGTCAGTTTTCATGTCGTATTGTTAAATTCAGGGTTTTTTCTCCACAAATATATCTCCTGTGCTGTGCTTTGTTGTAACATGCTGGAAGTTTCCATAAGAACAAAGAAATACTTTCAGTAAGGATTACTTTATGGGTTTGGTAACATACCAACTTGTTTGGTTTTTTTTTTTAAGTTCTTTTTAAATGTATTGTATATTGCACATTGTAAAAGCAATCTGTTCCTTATTACTATATATGTGCATTGTTATCTGTTGGGTAGGTTCATATCCAATTCTATGAAAAGAATACACATTTTTTTATTTGTGCTGCAGAACAATACAGATTATCTTCATGCTGTTTGTTCTCTTGCTACCTCAGCAAGAGAACATTTTAAGAGCAAAATAATAAGCTTTTAAAAGACTTAGAACTGACCACTTCTGTGCTGGCTTGTGGAGGAGGTTGGGTATGTCCCAGCTCTAATACTATACCTTCACCTACTGTCAATTTCTCTCTTAGTTTTTATTTGACAAAAAAATTGTCAGATTCAGTTTTAGTCTGATGCAGAGTGAAAACACATTCCAGCACCTTGAAATATATGAGAAATTAGGTCTTATATTCCAGGGACTTTGGACAGGGCCAGGACACCAGGGCTTACTGTCTACTTGATGGTAAGAGGTAGTAAAATGTAAAATTCAGGCAGTTCATGTTGGTCCTACAAGTTTTCAAGATGTTCATGATATATCATAGAACAAAACAGTGGTAATACTGTTAAAGTACCTGTAATTGCAAATTCCAACCTTTTTCCTATGTTTACAGCATAATCTCAGATTAGCTTGAATCCATCTTCCTTTGCCATTAAAAGTTTTTAATTTATTTTAGAGGAAGTATGAAATAAATGCACACAAAGCTTTGGCAATACTGTACATTGATCATGATCAATTTTTTAATTGCAGTTTACAGGACACCACTTAGCTGAAAACAAAGACTTGCAATCACTTTTTTTGTTTTGATTTGTTTTTTTGGTTTTTTAAGAGGCAGGAAAGCAGAATGAAGGAAAAAAACCCCAGAAACAACAAGATGAACTCAGACTGATTTATTCTGGAGGATCACTATCTATTTCCCTTTCTTTTCTTGGGAATTCATCTGAATGCTAACTCTCACAGAGACTGACCACTGTAATAAAACCAGTTAACAATTCACAGCAGCCCTTCTCCATTGTTTTGCTAGTGAAAAAAACTGGGCAGCTACAAGTGACAGTAGGCTTCTTGTTGAAGTTTTTTTAAAAATACAAAGATGATTATCTTTTAGGTAGTTCATTTCAAATGGGGAAACAGGGTCATCAGAAAGGAAACCCTATACATTCTCCTCACAACAGGGCAGGTCTTTCAGGCTCCACAATTGGCATATCCTTTAGTTCTTAGGGATTTTCTGCACTTTCTCAAAGGAGTTAAAACCAGTAGTATGGCTAAACCCAGACTGCCAGACCATACTGAGGTCTTTATTCAGACAGGAGGAAACTTGCAGAGCCTTCCTGAATGTACAGCTGGTTGTGGCCCAATCTAATTATTAAATAAGAACTTCCTTATGAGAGTTAGAGAGAGAAGAGTTTCTGCTGCCAGGAGTATGAGGTTTAGGGCCCAATCTGACTACCCACTATATGGATAAAATCTGTGAAAGAGCAAAATCTGACCGTTTTTTATTCATCTTTAGATGATTTTCTGGTGTTGCTGATCACTGAAAGGTTCTTTGTAGCCTTCTGTTCTAGCATTGAAAATAGACTGTGTGTTATTTCATGGGATTAGTATTTAATCAGCTCATTAACATCATATTTAATTTTCCCTTTTATTTACAGGAGTGGCAGGAACCGCCGTGCACACAGGCTGTGCCCCGCAGAGGTGGAGTCCATGAGAGATGTCCTGGCACACAATCTGTACCACGTGCGACAAAGGGTGGGTGAGCCACCGGCTGCTGCTCACAGTTTGCAGACCCAAAGCCCCTGTTTGCCCTCCCCGCAGCGCAGCACCGTCGGCGGCAGCAGCACCAGCACAGGCTCCAGGGGCACCTGGTGGGAGCCCGCAGCCCTTCCGAGCCGGCACCTGCCCGGGGAAGGGATGGAGGGAAAAAGCCTGGGCTTGGGCCCCCTATCTATGCGGAATAAAGGAAAGCTGATTTTTTTCCCATCAGCTTTTCACCCTGATGGCAGCGCGAAAAGCCCGGAAAATCTCTGACTGAGCTGTAGAGGTCAGGCTTCCCTCGCTGCACAACTATCCGGATGGGAAAGAGCCTCCTCGAGGCCGCCGGGGCTCCCGGCTCTCGGGGAGGGCTGCCGGGGCTCCCGGTTCTCGGGGAGGGCTGCCTCGCCCGTGGGAGGCAGCGAAGCTCCCCTGCGCAGGTGGGCGGACCGGCGGCGCTAAACCCTGCGCAGCCCTGCGTGAGAGCTGCAGCTCACCCGCACCACGGCAGGAAAAAGAAAAATTCGACGTCCTCCGTAGCTTCATTTTACTTATTCGATGTTCTTTGCCTCCATAAAGCTGGTGTGATAATACCTCAGTAGGGATTTGTTTTGCAGAAATTCGTACTAATCCTGGTGCAGCCCCGTGTGTAGTATCAACTTAACCCAATCTTGGGCCCTGAATAGACAAGTAACCCACAGCAATGAGTGGTAGAGGATATATTATAGTAACCTTGAAATGACACCAATAAGTGAGGCTAACCCATCTAAGATGCATATACTAGAAAATGCTAGGGCCTGCTCATTTAAATGTGGCATTATTAATATATTCATTCCTAGCATTGTTTGATTTTTCCCTGGCTAATTATCCTTATGATATTAATTTCTTATCTTACCAGAAACAATTGGCATATATGGTTATCTCAGATTACTGAAATGAACTCTCTTCAAAATCAATTACAGTAATGATTATTTGAATCAGTTGCTTCCTATGTGGTATTGAGAACTGTGTGCTTTTGGAAATGGAAGATTGGAAGTAAAATAATGCCACTTCTAATACTTCCCTTTTCGCTCTGAAGGCCTGGTAATGCTCTGGCTCACCAGACCACCTTTACAAGAAGCCTTGCAAATGAGACTGAGATTAGATTCTACTTTCTAAGAGGGCTTATAAACTTCAGTGAATTTTTCTCTTTAAGGCAGATAATTATTTCCCCCATTTCAGTAGATGTATGTGATAAATTGCCTTAAATGCTGCTCAGTTTTAGGGTAGTATTAATTTGTAGTTTGTCAAAGTATGGAAAGGGAACTCAGCTGTGCATCTCATTCTGGAGACGTATTCTTCATTCCTGAGCACATCTGCAATTTGCTTCTGGCTCAGTAATGTTAGTACCAAAGCTCAGAGGTGAGTTAGCCAGTTATCTCTCTTTTGGGACCTGCCTCATACCTGTAGCTCCCAATTTGTCTGAAGGGATGAAAAAGGGAGGACAAGCCCAGAGATGTTAACAGCCTTCTTAACAGGTGGCTATATTTTTATACACCTGCACTTCAAGCAAGCAAGAGTCTATAAAAAATGGCATCAAAATGTAACCCTTGAGGTGTGAAACTTACAGTTGTGTTCATGCCTCCTCCCATCTTACTGTGCAGCAGTGAGGTTTGTGCAAGACTGCATTTTCCCGTGTGTTAGCAAAGAGATCAGTTGGTGCCTGAGCTGAGGCAGATGTACCCTTGGCCCTGTGACTGACCAGAATTATTAACACTGCAAAGGCAACAAAAATCAGCTGAGTGCACTTTCTGTTTCAGGCACCACCATACAACCGACACAACCTACCTACCAACACAAATGAGACACAAGCGCAAGAAATCCTCATCCGCCGGCAGCACAGCCTGAGGCAGAGTTGCAGGAAGGGAAACAGCTTGCCCTGGAGTAGACCGGTACCTATTGTGTAAACTCTCATTTATGTAAAAATGCCTCTGCTTATCTGTAAATATGGAAGGAGATACACATTTTTATATGCTTTTTGCTGTAATCAAAATGGATACTTTCCCCAGTATGCTCATGCAGCACCTAAGAAGAAAGGGGTTCACTTCGCATGTGAACAGCAGTGTTTTTATGTCCTACCTCTATACATTGGTCAGAGATTTGCTGCTCTATTTGCATGTAGTAAAAGAACTTGCATTGGTTTTGCATATGCAAACCAGAGTATAATCAAAGAAAGCCTGATGCCAAACCCCTGACACCTTGCACTGACAAGTGCACTCTTGATCAATAAAAGATTTTTCTGACCAAATGTAGGCATTGGACAGCATAGACATTTATACCTGAGATAATCACAGTTAAGGAAAAGAAATAAGTCTTTGATGGATAGATTAGTTTTATTTGTCACATGAAATAGGAAAGGTGAATCTTAGAAGAACATATTTCTCTCTGCTGACTGTAAAAAAACCCTCTAGGGCTATTATATCAGACAGACACTTAGACTGGAGCTGACATTGAATTCAACCATCCAAGTCAAGCACTGATCTTATTCATACCTCTCAAAGTCTGGCTGTAAAGTGCAGCATATAACTATCCGTCCTTACCATTCCACCAAATAAATGCCAAGTGGAGGCAACCGTGGACACTGAACACACTTCTGTCTCATACACAGGTTAACACCACGGAAGTACGCTACCTCTCTTTGCCTCAGGGTCCCACACAGACCAGTAGACGAAAAGCCAGGCACGTTACTTTTACAGGTAATGGAACTGCTTTACTCTGTATTCTACTCCAGTAGTGAAAGAAACTGGGGCATTTGTTCAGTGGACTTAACAGTATTAAATTAATACTCGCATGAAAGTCCCTGGCCTCTTTAAATGAGCTACACACTTCTTTCTGTTTTATCTATCTTGTTTTTATGGTCATTACTGCAGAAGTTTCTGTCTTGTTCCAGCACCTCCTAGTTTTCTCTTTTTCCCTCTTGCACAAATATTCCTGAGATCCCTGCACTTCCACCTGGCATTTGTGTAAGCCCATGAATGCAAACTATCTGTTCTCTGCAGCCCCACAGACACAACTGTATGCAAAATTGTTAGGAGTTGCTGGACCTGTAGCCCAGTCCAGGCAAGGCTGACACATGCCCCCAGGTCCTCCAAGTATCAAGACTGGGCCGATATTACCAGTAGGCCTCCTCATTCCATAATTATGTGCACATGTACACATGGCCAGACACAAAGAGCAGCACAGACCAGGCACAGTGCTTGCACACAAGTAAACAGCACCAATGGCTACATTTTGGTCCTGTCTCTGGCTGATCAGGCTGATAGACTATTAGTGAAAATTTATAAATACAAACATGCTATCTGAATCCCCAGTAGCTGGCCTCAGATAGATGGTCTGCTCAGTAGCTGGCCCTGGACCTTCCATCTGCCCATTTGGTGTCACTTGGGCATGTAAACCCCTAGGGAGACAGCCACATAGCAGCTACTGGTACTTAGACCTACATACATGCACACAACAAACACATGCAGACTCTTCCACTCCGTGCACTGTAGGACCCTCCTGTAGCTGGCCTTGGGCAGTCAGTCTTCCCTGTAGCAGATTCCTGGATCCCCTGGTCTCCTCCTGCCTCACACACAGGGACACATTATTTATGTGAACCTAAAAGGCATTGGTGTTCTTATAAAAATTCCTTTTAATTTCTGGCAAAATTAGCTATAGTGACTGAAACCATATTTTTATCTTCATGTTTGTATCAAAAACTTGGACAACTTGTGCATGTGCAAATTTTTTTTCTTGCCTTTTTGTTTTACTGTGAAAGAGGTGAAAGCAAAAGAGATCTGTGTAGGCAAACCATACTGCTGGTAGGAGCAGGTCTGACACACCCAGTGTAATCAACGCACCCTAGAGTCAAACTCCTGGTTTCAGATGAAACTCTTTTCTTCCTAGTTGTTAATCACAACTGGTCACTGGTAAACTTGATATTTGATGGCACTAGAGTCTTCTCCTTTGTCACATTTTTGTTTTCTGCTGTGAGTTTCAAAATGCTTTTCAACCCTGGTACCTACTATGTATACTTGTGAAATTTGTGGAAAATTGAGAACTACATAAAGGAGCAATTTTGCCCTGTGAAAGCACTGGGCAGGTCTGCGAGACATCAAAAGATAGCAGAATGTGCTTATTTGCTGGGGTTTCAGAGTAGAGGCAAGATAAATAAAATCTTTTAAACATCAGCTTTGGGATGAAAATAAAAAAATAGGGTTATTTTTAGTTCTTGACTTCTTTCTTATTCTATAGTAATTATTTAAAATGCTTCGGTTACAGAGTTTAAAACCATAATGCTGTATTTTATTGAATGCTCTTGCCAATACCATGGCAGTTCTCTTTTCTCTTCTTTAAAATATTAATTATTTGTCTATTTTCCTTTAGATCAGCATAGAAGTGGCTCTGATGCTGCATTGCCATTAATGTTCAGACCCCAGGCCCGACTACGGCCACTCGAAGCAAAGCACCACCAAGAAGAGCTGATTCCAATGGCACACTTAGATAGACAAGCAGGTCCGTCCAATCTGTCAGGTCGAAGAGGAAATTCAATCAGCCATCATCGTTTCACCAGAGCAGACAATCTAGCTCTAATTCCAAAGTCTCGGTTCACTGTGAGAGAAGTAGAGGAGTATGAGTCAGAAGAAGAGACAGAAACAATGGCACCAGCCAGGCCATTAGTTATATGAGGAGCAGAGAAGACCAGTGTTTGCATCTCTAGGGCCCCTTGTGCACTGCTCCAAAAGAAATAACAAAGCTCTTCTTATATGAACCAAACTATGATTTTCCTTTTGGGACCAGTGTCCTTGTTCTCGTATCACTTTCAAGCACTGTATCAAGGTACTTAGTGGCTCAGAGAAGACTCAAATTTTTAAATGTTTATATCAAGCGTTCTTTCCAACAAAACACTGCAGGAAAGAGGAGAGCATGATCTCTGCAGAGGTTTGAACCTGGATTTAAGCAACAGTAGTAGGGCTCAGGCAACGCTATGGGTAGAAGCTGATACTGCCTTTGTTCTATAATTATGGCCTGCATCCAGAGGAAAGAAATTTGTAAAGGCATCCTTGACACGCGAATGCATAGATTGATGACTTGTACAGAGCTTTTGACCTCAGAGTAGCTGGGATATTCCAGGAAGAAGTTAAAAGCAGAAAGGCATTTTTAGGGCTTTTAAACTGAAGGTGCCTAAACAAGATCTTAAGTCAAAAGGATTTTTAGTGGACATTTTCGGCACTTGGGAATTTTTTGTCAGCTCAGATTTTGGCTCTGAAAAAGTGCCTAAAGTTAGTTGCTGTGATGGTCTGTAACTCCCTCTACTTAAACCAATTTCCTATCACCCGCCTACATTGGATGAATAAAGGAGGTATCCTTATATGCACAAATCCAGAGGACTCTTCAGGCAGGGTGCTGTCAGGATACCTTTTACTTGTAAATGTGGGATGGCAAGAACATACACAATATTCTTGTAATTCAGCAAGTGGGAGGATTCATTGTATCTAATCTCCATTCCTCACTCCCACTTTGTGTGCCCAAAATGGGTGGACCATTCTTCACGCTAAAACTGGACCAGCACTGCAGGTGGGAAGTAAGAAACTGGGATTAAAGGTAAAGGGAACCTAACCTTGTAGCCTGCCAGCTAGCAGGAAAGAGAGGCCCTGTCTTTTGCTCCCAGCTTTTTGTAATGTGTCTGTGTATATGTTGTACAGAGAAGTATTTACCAAAAAAACAGAAATAACCAGAAGGTCATGCACTGAAGCACATGACTTCCCAACCTTTCTACGGAGCTCCCTTCCAAGTGTTTCTGTATGCCCATGCTCCACTCTCAATGGTAGGTCTCCCTAGTGGTAGGATAAGCAAGAAGTATGGTCTTGAGTAATTTTAGATAAAGGCTAAGTCCTAGACACCTAGTCCCTCTGATGGAGCTCTTTTCTGCAGCATTGCCACTGTCACTTGTGTCTTGAAACTGTACATGAGCTGATTTTATCCAGAGGGATGAATTGAACCCAGAAGTCCATAAACCCACCCTTACAGCTCAAATCTATGGTTAAGAAATGCACCAAGGTCAGACATGTTTTTGTCAAGTTTCTTTCTCTCTCCTCCACTCAGAGCATGCTTAGCTGCCCAACTCAAGGTCTGTAAATGCTACTCTAAGAGTCAGAGAGATAAGAATTAGAGTCAGCGGTGCCATCTGTATGTTTCTTTTTTTTTTCTATTGTTGTTAAGCGTTTGTATGTCCTGGTCCATAAAAAACTTATAAGTGTAAGTTATGACTTCACATTTCTTACAAAGGATTTCTGAATCAGGACAGGTAGAATCTAAACTAAGAAATTTAAAAAGCACCACCAGAGGAAAAAAAAATAAAAGCCCTTTCCCCCCTTTTCTCATGATTGCAGCTTTTATGCTTAGCAGGTCATAATGAATCATCTGTATTGAAATTGTACAAAGCTTTATGGAACTCAAGTTCTGTTTGTATTTCCTTATTGTGCCAGAGAAATTATACAACTTCCTTTTATGAAAACACTGGTACATTATTAAAACAGGGTAGGATTTTGCTTTTGTATCGACACTGAATTAGCAATGAAATACAGTTATATACCTGAAAATCAACAAATAAACCCAGCTCCACCAAAGGAGGAAGTTCTCTACAGTTTTTAAACAAAAGCCTTGTGCCAGATCTCAGTCCTATAGCAAGTTATATTGACATATCATAAATCTAAATTAAAACGTGATATTAAGGGAACAGTTATCATACAAAGTCAGGTCTTAAATTGCACTGTGAGCCACCCAGTTGCCACATGATATTTAATTAAGGGCAAAATTAGTACCTATAAGATGTGGTCCATAGGCCACAGAGGTGTATGGAGTAGGGTGGCAGAGGTGTGGAACGTGCTTCTGCATTGCAGAGTTGTGAGGATGTGGGATCTCCAAAAGTGGCTGGTGGGTGATATGAATTGCTGGCAATCCTTGGGGACAGTGATGGAGAGAAAGTGGAAATTTGAAAGGAGGGGGAAGAGGGGATAGTGTGTCATCTTCAAAAGAGGCTCAAGAGAGAGGTTTAACTGAGGAATTACTGTGAGCTGCAAATTCAGCATTTCCTCTTTAAGAAGATTTAATCAACGGCTTGTCTGGGGGAACTGGACTGAAACAAACTCTGGGAGATGAGGAGGATTAATGTCTGGAGTGGAATGGAAAGGGCCTAGACATACATCATAGAAAAGAGGAGTCTGTGCAGTTTGGTCAGTATATGTTTGACAAACATACTCAAAATTGACTCCCAAATTCCTTAAATATTGTGAAAGTCATAGACCATTATATAATTACCCATTGTAAGTAGGTAGCAAAGCATTCCATTTCTAATGACTGATTTATATTAGAATTAGAGAAAAATAATTAAATCTTTCTAAAATACTAATAGTGCATTGATGGAGATTAATCTCCCTCTTCTGCTTAATTTCTAATCTTTTCTTCAATGAAACCAGCAGGCCAGAACTTCAGAGAGTGTAAAGCTGTACAGCAACTAGAAGTTAATAGAGTGCTTTCAGATTTTTCAGTTTGGCCCCCAAACTTGTAAAGTCTATTTTTAGTTTTCTTTCCTAGCAATTAGTAAATAGGACTGGAAGAAAATTTCCTTCTGTGCCATTAATTGATGTTAATGGTTTTGCTGGCCAACAGCCAAGAAGCAATGCTACAAGTGCCTGTATAAAATATGTTCTAAAATATAAACTTGCACATTTTATTTTTTTTTATTGTTATTTCATACTTGTGGACAAAAAAGTTCTCCTTAAAGAAGCACATTAAGTATGTTTTGAATAGCAATAACTACAGCAATATCTTATTACAAGTAATTTACTCTATGTCTATAGGCTTTCAGGCCTGTCCATAAAGAAAACTGAAGTGGTTTAGAGAACGAATTTAAATCCATTGTGTGTGCACATTCTTAGACTCTTTAACCTGGGTCACATCCAGGAACCTTGTGCTGATAATTTACAAAGGTAAGTTAATTCAAGATCTCCTATTTTTTATCCTGGTACTCTGGAATTTAAATTGTATACTGATTTAAGGTGAACTAGAACAGGATACTTATGCCCAGAAGGCCAAGAATTATTATTCAAAATCTAGAGAGGAAACAGGAACTCAAAGAATTCAGACTATTTCCTTGGGCAGGAGGATAGTGCAGGACAGGTGAGTTTCAGGAAGGAATAATAATGAATAGCCTCTACCTTTGACAGCAGACAAACCACAACCTTGTTGTGGTTTAACTACAGCTGGTAACTCAGCCCCATGCAACCACTCATTCACTCCCCCCCAGTGGGATGAGGGAGAAAACTGGAAGAGCAAAAGTGAGAAAACTTGTGGCTTGAGATAAAGATGGTTTGATAGGTAAAGCAAAGGCTGTGCACACAAAAAAAGCAAAACAAGGAATTAATTCACCACTTCCTATGGGTAGGTTGGAGGTTCAGACTTCTCCAGGAAAGCCAGGCTCCATCATGTGTAATGCTGATTTGGGACCACCAAACAAACACCAAAGAAACACCGTCACTCTGAATGTCCTCCCTTTCCTTCCTATTCCCTCAACTTTTATTGCGAAGCATGACACCACATGGTGTGGGATATCCCTTTGGTCAACTGGGGTCAGCTGTCCTGGCTGTGTCCCCTTCAAACTCCTTGTGCACCCCCAGCCTGATCTCTGGTGGGGTGGCATGAGAGGCAGAACAGGTCTTGACTCGTCATGAGCACTGCTCAGCAACAACAAAAACATCCCTCTATTATCAACACTGTTTCACACAAATCCAAAATACAGCACCATATGAGCTAATATGAAGAAAATTAACTCTATCCCAGCCTAAACCACCTCACACCTGAACAGAACTTGCTAATCGATGAGAGAAATAGGACAATAAGAACAGTTATAATGAGAAAAGAGTTTAGTAGTAAAAACAGTAATGGTCAAATATTGCAATATTTTCTGTAGAATACTGCAGAAAACAGGAAGGAGTTATCAAAGTCAATAATATGTTGTGAGCAGCCTGCAATACTTTCATATTTATTGCACAGTGTAATTAACTGTTAGATCCTCTTAGTCTTGCTGCAGGTATTGCTTTTCAACTCATATCCCTTGCAAGTAAGAATGTGTAGTAAAAGGAGAATCTCTTCCTTAGAGAGCTTAGCATCAGGGGTGCAGCAGCAAGGGCAGAGCCAGCAATCAGGACATGATAGCAGCTAGCGCAGGGAGCACCCAAGCTGTGCCCTCCAGATATACCAGAGGGCACCAGAAGGTGGCATTGCTATGGTCTCTCTTCCAGGGGCAATAGTGCTCACCCCTGTGTAGTCAGGGCTGCCTCTGCCATCTGTACAGCACCCAGATGACACGCTGGTTATGTAATAATGCCAGCAAGCGAGGTGGGGAAGGATGCTATGAGAGACTCGAAAGCAGTTTCTGAGTTACACTAGTGCAAAAGCAGGGGGTGATAATTCACCTCATGATGTGGCTTAAAACTCCAGTGAGTGGAGCAGGCATGTGTTTATCAGAGCCAGAGAGGAGGAGCTGCAATAAGAATAGAGCAAATGTCCCAATGGGAGCTCTAGGTGGACTGATTTACTGCTGTGTGTGTGGGCCAAGGAAGTAGGCCAGCTTGAAAGACAGAAGTTCAGATATACTAAGAGCAGCTAGGGAAGGTTATATGAGATTCAGAAAAGTAGGTCAGAATTTCAGGTTGGAGAGGCTGGTAGAGAAGACCATGTTTAATGTGGGAAGGATAGCTTAATCCATATTTACAAGAGAGGTAGTCAGAGAAAGAGGACCAGTGATTTCTGCAGGAGAAATTGTCAAATTGCTATGAATGAGAACCATGACTTTTAAGTAACAGAAGATGAAAATAACCGTGAAGTGTTTCACCAGCAGCCTTTCTTGCTGGTGTGTCAGTTTTGAGAACTGACACTTTCAAAGTTTTTTTCTGCAGCCATTAGATCCCCAAAACTCACATTATATTGTCATATATTTGTGGAAACTACTATTTAGAAGCCTATGGGAGACTCTGGAAAATATAACAAATATTTCCAAGCTGCCTTTCTTCATAGGTACCTTTTCTAATTTTCTCTGTATATGGATAAAACGTTAACGCTGAGAGTGGAAAACCAGATTACCTTATCTTTATATTTTGTCTGCTTTTTAGGCAGGACAATTACATTTATTGTTTTGCCAAACTCACTATACTGGAGAACCTTAAAATTAAAGGTGTGAAGTTATATGAGTAATATTCTGAACCAGTTAAAAGGACTAGAAATCTGTTGAGCTAAGCTTCTTAATTCATTTCGTTTTGAGAATCTGTCTCAATGTTAATCACAAGTGAAACTCCTTTTTCTTTCCTTCTTTGGTTACACAGGTATGAAATTTCAAAAGTTAATATTGGTTCTTGTTTACTTCTAATCCACCCATCCGCATGGAAAAATTCGACTACCTTTCAGTCACAAGAAATGAGACATGAACTGAAGAAAACTATGCCAAACTCTTGATTTTCAGAGTTTACTTTGGCAGGGCAGATTGCAGCCACATCAGTAGAGAACAGCTGGTAAGGAATAAACATCCAAACTGAACATCATCCCTTACTTTTTTTTACATTCTTGCAGGAGAAAGCTAGGAAAAAAGGAAGTATATGTCAAGAATAGCCACAGTGAGCTGGGGGCACAGGTATTAGCCATCTGCAACATCCCTTTACACATGCAAACACAAGTCAGATCATTAGACATCTATCTGCTCAGTGCTTTCCTATCAGTAACCTATTCTGCTAAATATAAAATTATCATAAAAGAGGCTTGAAGTTAAACTGCTGTCACATATTAATTATGACTCATTATTTGATACTGAGCCTAACACCATTTGCTCCTTGCTCTAATGTACTATCAGCAGTGATATGGTGTGAAAATAATGAGTTATGCACAAATGTCAAAATAAAAGGGCTCTTACTTTTTTTTAAGGTATCTTGGAATAAAACCTATAACCCTTTAACTAGCTTTATTCACTACTTTATTTGTGGGTAAATTTCCCATCACAGTGGCTTGCAATGGGTGAGAAAACAATATGTAAATGAAAGTCAGCTATCCAAATATATTCAGCTTCAATATTACATGATGATGAATATTGAAAATACTTGCACTGCTGCACAGTGTCTTCTGGGTGCTGTATGAAGACAAAGTCCAGACAGTTCAGCAGCAGGACATCCTGAGATTTATGCCAGTGTTAGAACCCTATGTGTAAGGTGGCAAAACTTGCACAAAGAAAATGAGCCGTGTGTACACATACTATAGGAACAGTGCCAGGAAAAAGAGACACTGGTTCCTTGACCCAGAGTCTACTTCTGCTTCCTTTAAGCTTTCAGGTGACTGAAACCTACAGAAAGGAACAGAAGAACAAGCTGAAAGTCTTCATTCATCTCTCACCATAAAAAACGTAACTATCTGCACAGAGAATTGTGTATTGTTTGTGCACTGCTTCAAGCCAGACATCAGAACCTGCTGTTTACAAATGCCTGGTATCCTAAAAGATATCATAAAATATTGCCATATTTAAGATATCTGTATAAAACACATGAGATGTGAAAAAAAATACTTTTTTCACTCACTTTTCCCTAGTACGTTCACTGTCGTTCCTTTAAAAAACTACATATGTTTGGCAAGTTTTGCTTAGTTCCAAAAGCTGGTAACATTGTAGGGGCTTGTAAGAAGTAAATATACTATGGCAAATAAACTTTTTTCTTGGAACCTGTAACAGAAACTCTTGGAAATTGCTGCTTTTTGTTTTGATCTGATGAGGATGGCAGGCCTCAGATGTTTTAGCACAGGGCTAAAGACACTCAGGGCTAAGTCATACACAGGTGCCTCGAGCCATCTGTGTTGCCAGGTTTGGCATAGGAACCATTTACTCCCTTTACTCCCTGGATCAGCAGTCAGAGGTTAGGGAGGCCCCTTGGAGCTCCTTTATGGCAGCTGGACAGCACCCCTGGGGCTGAAGTTGGTGGGGATCTGCTCAAGGTAGCTAATGGCACTTAGGGCATAAATCAGTTGAACACGTGGGTGGCTACAGTTCAGCCTCCACTGACTCCAGTTGGAGGTCAAACACCTACTGCTTGTGTAGACACCCTAATGGTGAACATATGAGTGCAGCTTAATGTGCCTGAAGTAGTATTCCACTGACCAATCCTTATGGCACCTATGAAAGAAAAGCATCTTTTCAAAGCTAGGCATTATGACTAGTTTAGCTTTGAGATGAATCTTCTTTTCCTCCTCATTAAACTAAGCTATTTCTACATGTACACATAAAAAGGGAATATATATATACATATATATATATATATTTAACAGTGTCTCACTGTGTACAACTCCTATGTTCGGCTTATTTCTAAAAGGCTCTCTGTCTGCAAACGTATTTGGCTCTATCAGCTGTAATGGCTTTAGCAATAGAAAATTGAGAGGCTCACATTACTGCTGGCTCAAATGGACCCCTTGGCTTGAATTCCTCTTAATGATAAATATCCCAAAATCTTTCCCCATCATTTCCATATGTATGCAAACATAGATTTAAATGAAAGTCATGACTGCTGACAAATGTGTTAATCAAGTCTTAGTAATTTGAAGGAGCTCTTTCAGGAGCTTTTTTTCTTATTTTTCTCTAATGTAAAAATGCCTGATACTGATTTACTAAGTGCTACAGAGCAAATAGAACAGCTGGTGCCAAGATCAGATGTACATGTCTTGTTTCTAGGTAATGAAAAGAAAGATAGTGACAAAGCTCAAAACATCACTATAAACAAGTTTGCATTAATTAGTTAAGTTCCGAAGCTGAAATGAGCTCTCCTTATTATTATTATTATTGTTGTTACTATTTGTGGATTTTTGCTTTAGTTTGTTTCAGTTTGGTTTTTTTTCCCAGCTTCCCACTATGTGTAAATCTTCCTGTACTAGTCTCTAATTGATAAACTAAAATTCTGCTAGATGAGACCATTAATTCTGCTTTGTCTGCTGGAAAAGGCACGCTTTCACCAAAGAGGAAAAGTGCTGCAGTGACCTCTGTTGATAGAATTAAGCAATGTATTTAAAGAGCCAAAAGGGAAAGGTGATACATTCAAATCCTCTTCTGGAAATTAATAGAACCAAAGGTAAGCTGTGCTAAGAAGGAACAGCTTTCATGTTGCATATGAAAAAGGCTGTTTCCAACACCCACTGAAGTCAGAATCCTTATCAGGATAGTTGCCTTTTAAAAACTACTTTTAGAAATTTTTTTCCTTTTTTTTTGGTGTGGAATTAAAAAACATTGGCATGAAGACAGAAGACATAACACACAGGGGGAAATGTGGTTTTTTGCAGTGCTATACTGCATTCCAGGAGTTTATATCACCAAAGGAAAACATTGTGCCTCTATGTATTACATGATCGGAATTTAGTGACCAGTTCCCTGTGCCAGACTGACACACGGTATTCTTGAAGTTTTGAGGCCAAGCAGCTTTCCAGTTGGCAGGCTGCCTATGGCAGAAAGAAGTATCTAGGAACTGTCATGCCTTTATGACCAAGAATTTGGAACATGTCTTTTTGGTCTAGTTCTGATACAGGAAAATGATTAAACACGTAAATACCCACAAGGATCTGGACCTTAATGCTTAACTTCAAGGTTGGGAGTAGTCTCATTAAAGGTAAGCATTTAAGAATTAGTCCCATATGAAAAAAGTTATTGAAATAAATAAGAAATCTCCTATTAAGAGCTAAGTAGTATGTGGAAATGGGAGTATTGTGTCTGTATTTGTTTTCAGACTTGTGCCTTTGCTAAGGACTACTCAGTATTAAACAAAGGCATAAATAGAGAATAGGGCTTTGTGCTCTTAAAGTTATTTTGTGTTTTTGAACTGCCCAGTAAAGAATTGGCACCCATGCTGCTTGGCTTTTCTAGGAGCCACAGCAATACAAATTGGTATCTTTTTCCTTAGGTGTCAACTGTTATGGCAGATCTGGCCATGGTCACCAAGATGGAAGTTTTCCTTGTTCAGGTATTCCAGTTTGTTAATGCCTCCACCAAAGCCTGAGAAGTTTTATTTTTAGTATATTTCCAGAACCACTGCTGTCCCTAAAACATCCTTCTCACAAGAGACAAATGGATATTGCTAATGATATTTTACTAGTATCTACTATGGTATCTTAATTCAGGATTTGTAGAGAATGATTTCTGCAAGTGTAAGGAGAGAAAAATACCAAGTTCATTATGGTTTTAATAAAAAGTATGAAAAGCTGTACATAAAGCAATATCTTATTTTGATATAGATAAAATTAAAAACCAAAATAATTCACCAGCGCATTATGATATTATTAACTTGATATTGGAGGTGTACTTGCTCTGTCAGTCTAAGAAGATCAAGATACACCAAATTTAAAGAATTAAAATCAATCCTAGTTTGCATATGTCATAGATGCCGTAAATGTTATGGCATCTTTATACAATTTTTGCCGTAAAGCAAAATATTATAGCTGCCTACTTGAGAACTACATGCTGCCAGGCATGAAGAAATTATTGATTTATCTTCTATATATAATTAATTATCCTGGAAAAGATCTTCATTGACTACTGGGAAATTGTGTCCGTTTTTTTTTTCTCTCTGCATGCATCTGACAAATTTTTGTGCACAGTGGTCAGGATGTGAGGTATAGCTAGGTGGTAGGTTGGAAAAAAGATTTCTTTTCCTCAATATAGTATCATCCTACAGAGACCACTTCATGTTAAAGGAGTCCAGATACACACTCACTTTTCTAAATATAATCCAAGAAAAGGCTCTATTCCTGGAAGTTTATATATTAAGTAAATTAATTCTATGTTACAATAGCACATAGAATCATTCTATATGAAGAATAATTATTTTCTGCCAATTATTGTCTTACCTTATGGTAAGAAATTTTTTTTTAAGTTGCTTGACATAATTCTAAAATGAACATTTGTAAGGTTGTGCATAGCTACAGCTTTTGCACTGAGGCTGAAATCACCCATGTTCTGATGTCTGTGCTAAAGCTGAGTCCCAGTTCCACATGGATTAGTTTTGTGACCTCAGGTATAGTTTAGGAAGCAGGTCGTGACTCAAAAGAAATCGAAATACCTTATTGTCACTTTTTCTACTGTGCATTCTTAATACCCAGCATTCAGGTTTTATAATTTAGTTCTTTACCAGTTTAATCTTATAGTGCATTTATGAACAAGTTCCTGAGTTGTGTTTATGTACCAGTCTTCAAAGGTCATCTCTTTTGGCCTATCTTATATAAGAGAAAGGAAAAAGTCAGCAGTCATCTTTTTTAACATCTGGAAAAGTATCTTTTTTCATACAATTATAACTGTTTGACAGGAATTTGCTCAAAGTTAATGAATATCTTTGGATAGAGATTAAAAATGGAAAATTACATCTTCAGAGATGTACTTTTCTTTAAATTACTAGTATGTGAAAACTGTTTTGGAACTTTAATTGCTGCTACAGGCTTACTACAAAATAAACTTTGCAATAAACCCTGGCTGATCCTTATCTATAACCAAAAAATCTCCACACTCACAATAGCATAATGTAGGGTGAAATCACATTTGGATTTGGATTTTTTTGCAACTGAGTTCAAGAAGGCAGGATTTTCTCTTTCAAACAGCCCCAAAATTCTCCTCCACTCTGTATGTGGGGATTATCTGGATCCTGCAGTAATTGCTGGTTGGGTCAATTGCTTGATTTTCTGCAGTGAGGAGAATTACATACTTTCTGGTTTTGGCCTGACACAGAAGCATTCAGGAATGATTTCTTGGGGTAAACTGGACAGTTCAAACCCAGAGTTTCATTGACCTCCTGAGTTAGAAGCCAACTTCTCTGCTCAGTGCCAGCTCTGAATCATACCAATTATGCCCGCTTCCAAAAACTGCATCTGAACCTGCTGTTCTTTTGACCCTTGTGATTTTGGCAATTTGTATCTCTCTGTTCAACCTCTTTTAGCATGTTGCAGGTGCGAGAAACCTTAGTCTCAATCCCAGGAGAGAAGGCTTCATCAAAAATTCCCAGAGAGGCAACCACTGCAAGGTTGATAGGGAAAATCCCTTCTTATGATAGAATCACAGAATGGTTGAGAAGGGACCTCTGGAGGTCATCTAGTCCAATCCCTCATCCATGATTCCTTTCTCCTCTAGTGAGTAGTCACTTGGAAAATACCTGGGGAATGCACACTACTACAAGTCTCTTAGCAAGGACCAAAAGTCATATTCCATTCCAGCACTGTAAGAAAATATTCAGGAAAAGAGGTACATGCAATGACCAATGAGGGAGGAGGCACCTTGCTCAGATTGGTCTGTGATTTTAATAGCAGCAGTGGGAAAACACAGGATTGGAATCCACCACATTTGGCTTCAGATGTGTGCCCAGCTTATCAAGGTGGGGTGTCTTTCATGCTCAGCTGTAAGAGGCAGCATCTACAGGCAGTGATTGATGAGCCTGGGCAGTAACAAGTAGGCTCTTTTGAAGTGCCTGCTGCATTCTAGGAGCTCTAAATAGATCCCAAGGTGCCATTGCTAAAGGACAGATGAGGCACCCTAAAAATAAAATTATGACTACCTTTAATGAGGAGTTGAAGGGGGTTTAATAGATTTTGGTCTTTCTGTGATAAGCATCTGGATACATTTTATGTGATGCTAGGGCTGAACTTGTGAGCAGTTGTTAAAAGCATGCTGATACTTTTTACTGTAGTTCTGTACCCAAATACTTGCATGAGCTCTAAAAAAGCAATTTCCAGAATCAGAACAGTTGTATCATCACCTATATCATAAGCCCTGTGCCCATGTTCATCTAAGAAGCCCAGCTATTTTGCCTAAAGAATGCATCTGTTCAAATGTGCATTGTACTGAGTCTTGGAATCCTGCTGCTAGGACTGGACTACATGTAGGATCAAAAAAATGTTAGCCCTTCACTACTGGAGTTCATACAGCTTCAAGTTTTAAGGTATTTGACTTCTGCAATAGAAAACACAGGTCAGACAGATTCCTCTTTCCTCTCCAAGGTTTTTCTGATTACTAACTACTCTGGTTTATTTCAAATACTATGGGATGGGTAATGCTACCATTATAGGATTGGTACCAAGATGCTGGTCTAGCTAAGATGAGAACCAAATTACTTATGTGACAATTTTATTTCCCCACAAGACAAGCAGAGATTAATTGCACAGGACAGATATGCAGCCTCTGCTCCTTTCCCCAGAACTGGCATTTCCCAAGGCACTTGCAAATGGAAAAGGGGATTTACTTATTTCTGTGTATCAAGAAATGATAGATTTGTCAATTCTGTTAGAAATTTTGCTAATTCCATTTTTTGGCAGTATATTCCTTTCTCAGAAGATATCTATGGAATCTCACACGGGAGTAGTTAAAAAAAATACTGGTAGTTAATGACTATGAATATAACTGCTCCACCTTTTTATTCCGTGATGCAATGTTCCAAGAAAGCCTGTTGCATAAGAAAGTAATCAGAGGCAGGTTAAAATACAAGGAAATGGATACAATCTTCTCAATAAAGTAATGCTATCCTGACATGGCTTCTATGAGTAGATTTGTTTGTTGTAGGCATCAGAACACACTTTACCATTCCTCTGCACTTTTCTGCTATGCTTATAAAAATGGTTTTCTAGAGGGTTTGGGGTTTTTTTGTTTGTTTGTTTGCTTGCTGGTTTTCTTCCCTGTGCAGCCTTTTTTCTTATTAAAAGGTATGTTCACGTTTTGATACCCATATGTAATTGTGGGATCAAATCCTGCTGCTTTTTTTATCTCTTTCAAATGCTTGTAATTAAGTTGGGAACTCTAACATTTACGTATCTATGTCTAGCTGAAATGATTTAAAAATACAGGAGCAGATTCTAGTTGCAATATCTGCATTCATGAAGAAAGCGAAAAATAGTTTCAAATATAGGACTATGTATCAGAGCTAATTACATGGAAAATATATAAAAGATAAATAAAATTATATTCATATGTGCATGTATGTGTGAGTGTGTGTACATGTATTCATATCATCATCATGGCTAGGCTTCGCAAACGAAGATTTGGGAAGGGCTCTACCCACGCTTGTTGCAAGCGCGTTGGTGGCTAAAAAGGCCAATACGAGACAGGCATGTCTGGTTGCAAAAGGCACAACAGAAAGACTCCTTAGATGGTATATTCTGCAAGGCACGATTCTTTCTGCGTTGCCTTTTCTCCTCAAGGGTGATCCTGTGTGCTTTCTCAAAAGTGTCAGCAGCGTTATAGATGGTGTGTGTCCAGTTCTCCCAATTGGAGGCCAGAGTAGACCAGTTATGGTGATCAATATGGCCAAGGCTGAGATGTTGTTTCAGGGAGTCCTTGTATCTTTTCTTCGGGGCTCCTCTCTTGCGGCAGCCGGTGGCAAGTTCACCATAAAGCAGGATCTTAGGGAGGCGGTGGTCCTTCATCCTGGAGACGTGTCCTGCCCAATGCAGCTATGTTCTCATCAACATGGCCTCAATACTTGTGACTGCTGCTTGTTCTAGAACAGATGTATTGGTCCAATAATCTGACCAGTGGATGTTTAGGATTGTGCGGAGACAGCGTTGATGGAAGCGTTCTAGGAGTCGCAGGTGGTGGCGGTAGATGACCCATGATTCAGATGCATATAAGAGAGTAGACAGCACTATGGCTCTGTAAACACTGATCTTTGTACTTTTCTTCAAGTGTTTGTTTCGCCAAACTCTTTTATGAAGCTTTCTGAAAGCACTATATGCCTTTGCTAACCTGTTGTCTATCTCCCCATCAATCTTACCGTCTGAGGAGATGAGGCTACCTAGGTAATTGAACTGCTGGACTGATTTGAGTTCTGATTGGCCAATGGTGATGTGGGGAGGATGGAAGACTTCCTGAGGTGCAGGTTGCTGGAGAATTTCTGTCTTCTTTAAGCTGACTTCCAGCCCAAAGAGCTCAGCAGCATCTGCAAAGCAGGATGTTAAACGCTGCAGGGCTGTTTCTGCGTGTGCAACAAGGGCGGCGTCATCAGCATAAAGCAGCTCCCGGACAAGAGGGTTTAAGGTCTTGGTGTGGGCCTTCAGTCGCCTTAGGTTGAAAAGGCTTCCATCAGTACGATATCGAATGTAGATACCGTCCTGATCATCGAGGTCTGCCGTGGCCCTTTGGAGCATCATGCTGAAAAAGACTGTGAATAGGGTAGGAGAGAGAACGCAGCCTTGTTTCACGCCATTAGTTATTAGAAAGGGCTCAGAAAGTGTGTTGCCATATCTGACTTGGCCGTGCTGATCCTCATGGAGTGAGATGATCATTTTGAGGAACTTGGGGGGACAACCTAAACGTTCCAAAATCTGCCACAGACCTCTTCTGCTCACAGTATCGAAAGCCTTGGTGAGGTCGACAAAGGTTACATAAAGACCTTTGTTCTGTTCCCTACAATTCTCTTGCAGTTGTCTGAGAACAAACACCATGTCTGTAGTACTCCTGTTGGCTCTGAAACCACACTGACTTTCAGGTAGAATTTCTTCAGCTATAGCAGGTATTAGTCTGTTCAAGAGTACTCTTGCCAGGATTTTGCCAGCAATGGAGAGCAGAGTAATACCACGGTAATTTGAGCAATCTGATTTAATACCTTTCTTCTTATACAAAGTGATGATGACTGCATCACTAAGGTTTGATGGTAGTTTACCTAGCTCCCAACAGCACACCACGAACTCGTGAAATTTGGTATGGAGTGCGAGGCCCCAATGTTTCCAGACTTCAGGTGGAATTCCATCAATCCCAGCTACCTTGCCAATTTTCCCCTGCTGTATGGCCTTGAGGGTTTCTCCTAAAGTGGGGGCAGTATCCAATTCACACTTTACTGGTTGTTGCATGATGGACTGAATTGCTGAGTCTTGGACTACACGGTTGGTACTAAAAAGAGTCTGAAAGTGTTCAGACCATCGATTCAAAATGGAGGTTTTGTCTGTCAGAAGCGTTTGACCATCAGCGCTGAGTAGAGGGCTTTGTACCTGGTATGTAGGCCCGTATGCTGTTTTCAGGGCCTCATAGAATCCTCTGTGATCACCCGTATCTGCACATAATTGAGTTTTTACAGCTAGATCGATCCACCACTTGTTCTGGATGTCACAGAGTTTCTGTTGGAGGTTGCTGCATGCAAGACGAAAGGCTGTTTTTCTTGCGTGACAGGATGGCAGTGCAAGGTGTGCTTGGTGGGCAGTTCTCTTCTTCCTCAACAATTCCTGGATATCTTGATTGTTTTCATCAAACCAGTCCTTGTTCTTCTTGAGGGAGAACCCTAAGGATTCTTCAGAGGATTGAGGATGCTGGTTTTAATATGGTGCCAAGTTGATTCAGGGGAGGAATCTGCAGAATCTGTGGAATGGTTTTCGAGCCTAGTTTGAAGGTTTGCCTGGAATTTCTCTCTTACTGTGGCTGATTGGAGATTGTTAACTTGGAGTCTTCTCCTTGGGATACTGCGCCTTTTGGGTTTGAATGTGAGATTGAAGTTGAGTTTACAGCTCACAAGCTGATGGTCTGTTTGGCATTCTGCACTGGGCATCATGCGGGTATGGTGGACATCGTGAACATCTCTCCGTCGCACCAAGACATAACTGATGAGGTGCCAATGCTTAGATCTGGGGTGCATCCAGGTTGTCTTCAGACTATTTTTCTGCTGGAAGATAGTATTAGTGATGGTGAGCTGTTGCTCCGCACAGAATTCTAGCAGAAGTCGACCATTATCATTGCAGTTTCCAACACCATGCTTGCCTAATATACCTTTACATGCTTCAAAATTTTTACCTACTCTGGAGTTGAAATCACCAAGGATAGTTATCTTATCATCTGCAGGCACCTTCTGGGTAAAGCGATGCAGGTCAGCGTAAAATTTATCTTTTTCGGCAGGGTCAGCTTGGAGAGTTGGGGCATATATACTAAAGAGTGTTGGTTGTTGTGGAGTGGAAGGCATAGGGAGATAATGAGGCCAGAATGACCTGTCGGCAGATTTTTGAGTTTGGGAAGAATAGAGTTTTTGATCATGAAGCCGACACCTGAGAGATGTTTTTCGGTTCTGGGCTTGCCTGACCAAAAGAGTGTGTAACCGGCACCACGTTCTCTGAGGCTGCCTTCCTCGTGAAGGTGAACTTCACTGAGAGCAGCAATGTCGATGTTGAGATGAGCCAGTTCATGGGCAATTAGGGCAGAACGTCGCTCAGGACGTCCGCTATCCGCAAAATCAAGCATGGTTCTGATGTTCCAACATGCTAGAGTTAATTTAGGTACACCTTTGGAGGCAGGTGCATGCCTTTGTCTTTTGATCTTTGTGTGACCGCATTAGTAGAAGATGCCCGTTGGCCGCAGTTAACCAACCGGGTGAAAGTGGAGATGAGCTTTGTTTAGGCCACCTTTTCTAGGCCCCTCTCCGAGTGGAGCAAGCAGTGCTGTCCTTGAAAAGGCTGCTTGGTCGTTCAGGGTGCTGCCCCAAGAGACTGTCATCTCCGGTCAGTCTCAAATGACCAATATCCTGAACCGCCTGCATGCAGAGTTGGGTCTGCGGCTTCCAGTGCACCTTTCACCTGCTGTTTCAACCCTCACCCATTGCTACAGGACTTTTTGCATGTGGGTAAAGCCTTCAAGCCTGCGCAATGGATTTTTAGGTGAGATGCAGTATGCGCGGAACTGAACCCACCCTTTAATCCTGAGGTTCATCTGCCAGGGCCGAGCAAGCTTGGATGGTGGCAGCAAGGTCCTCAGGACGTAGGTTTGATTAGAGTGACCTTCTCTTAGATGGATAGCCTTACAGGGCTAAGCGAGTTCCATCTGCCCAGGTTTGGGATTAGAGTTGTCCTTCTCCTAGGATGACTGCCAGAAGGCTAACGAGCTCATCCTGCCCACAGATGTATTGTGTCTAACCCTGCTGTTTTGACCTGTCTGGCATGGGCGACCCTACCGAAGGCATGTACCATCGCCAGCATAGCTCGCAACCACATAGGGGCACACAGGCTACGTTCCTGTTAGAATGGTTTGGGCAAGTCTTACATTTTCTACTTATTATTATCACCTATTTATATACAATCATAAGGAGAAACCCAGGAACAACCCTTTGTCCTGCCCACCCTTTCAGGACATAACAGAGCAAAGCAAATATATCCAGAACATGCCAAACCTGAGCAGTAGCTGCAGGTGAGCCAAAACCAAACAGACAAACAAACCGACCAACCGTTCTGGCCCCCGTACACATCCAAGGCTGGGGTGCCTTTCAAGGCCCCAGCTTGGCTGGGACCCCCATCACTCTAAAGGAACCCCACTGTCCACCCTGACCATATCCTTCCTCCACTGTGTTACCACGTATCTTGAAGCGCACTACTCACTTGTGACAGTTCATACAGGAGTGCCCTGCTCTCCCTCCCGCCAATCAGAGGACCCCCATGGACCACTTGATACCCCTCCCCTCTCTTCCCCCACCCCCACTCCCCTGTATCCCCCCTCCCATCCCCTGTACCCCCCCTCCCTCAACCCCCCCCAAACCTGGAATGGCAAACCTCTGTGTGCTCCAAAGCTGCTCTCTCCTCCTCCACAGGCGAGAAGCAACTGCCGGCAAGGCTCCCCCACTCTCCTCTCCCCTCTCCTGTTGTGGCCGCGCCTGGGGCCTGAACCGCGCGCGCTCTGTGCGCACGGCGCCGGTGGGGGATTCCCGGGGGACTCCTAGCCAGCTCAGGACCCCACCACACACCATGTATTCATATAGATATTAAATTAAGTATCTATATATAAAAGGAAAAGAGGCTGGCTGTTTGTTGTTGTGGAAGCAGTAAATTTGTCCTCTCCTAAACTATTATCATTCCAGTACAATCAAACCCAGAATATAGATAGATTAAGAGGGTATGAGAGCCAAAGTGATACTAGTGATCACCAAAGGATTGTGAACATTGAAAAGGTTAATCAGATTTTTCCAGTGGTATAAGTTACGTATATCTTCCATTTAAAATGTTTATCAAATGCTGATAAAGCTAACTGAATTCATTTCACTCAGACAAAGAAAATCTGACATCTTCCTCATTATGCCAATGTGTCCAGTTTGTTTTTACAGCAGTGAGAAACCATTAGTTTATTAAAAGTTTCCACTCATCTCAAAGCTTTCCAATGAAAAGTCCACATTTTTCTTCCCCTGAAAGCTCCCGTACCCATCTTTCCAACTTAAAATGGCATATAAAATTCTTTGAGAAGTTTTACAGTATCAGCAATTTGGGTTGTTATTTTTCTTTTTTTTTTTTTGTTTTTAATTTGGTAACCTCTGATAATGAAAATATTGTGCATTTTTCTTTACTCTGTATTGGAATGTTAAATAAGGCATGGGGTTCAATAATATAATCTCTGAGATCATGAGAAACCTTTTTCTAGAAAAAAAAAGGGGTTGATGCTTGACTACTGCTTGCTCTAACCACTGCAGCTTTGCTCTGTTAACCTCACATACTGATATTATTCCACTTAGGAAGTGCTAAAATCCAGGCTGTAGGTCAGGGGGTATTTCATATGCAGCTGAATGCAGTACCCTTTATCTCTGTAGTGCAGAGGCAGAATTTAACAGCTGTAGTCCTTTTGACTCTAAATTTATGGTGTCTACAGGGGACTTCAAATCAAAGCCTTTCTTTTAACTCTCGCAGCCTCACTGACTATATTTTCCCAAACATACTTCATCTTTAAGGAGTAATGGGAAGGTTGGACTTTCCAACGATATGTCTTCTTGAACGAATGAATGATATTCTTTAATTTCTTACCTGATTGTTTTGTGCTAACTTTCCCATGGATAGGATTATGCGAAGAGGTGAGGAAGGTTTATTTTTACACATGAATCATAGGAACAATGAACTAGACTAATTTTTATTGAAAACAAGCCATAAATAACATTCTGTGTAAAATTTAAAGCCAAACTTCCACCAAGTCAAGTGGAAAACCTGTGTTCACACCAGCCTACTGGTCATAAAGCCAGGCAGCTGAGATCATCGGTTAAAGATTCTGCACAGGTTTATTAACCTTCTCCAGTGAAAATACGGTGATGTAAGAGATGAAAGCAATAGCTAATTAACTTCAGTGGATACAGTGGATTAAGAGAAATAAGAAATAAAGAAAACTAAGGAAAGATAAGCAAAATACAAACTCAAGACACTGAAAAGAAAGAAGAATTCATCAACTCTTGAAATGCGTCTTTCTGAACTCTAAAAGAAAGTTATAGTGTATAGTGTATAAAAAAATAACACCTATTCTAGGTTAATTCTGTTTCCAGATAAATATTGTCACTCTTCAACCCCTGCATACACAGTATTAGTGTAGAGACAGTTAATTCTTTGGCTGACCACTGTAGCAATTCACAAACTACCTTTCAGGGCAACTCAAATTACAAAATGTCTTCTTTGTATTGGGACTGCTTCTGCTTCAGCTGTCAGGAACACTTTCCTGGCTTCAGTGGAATATGTATAGCATCACTCAAGACAGAGTCAGCCTTGGGGGTTGTAGAGAATCTGAGGTGGATTTTTTCACCATTGCTAAAGGATAGTTCCCTATAGCTCAATGAAGACCAGCGCTGCTCAGCTCTGACTGAGCAAGAACAGGGTGCATTTATTTGTATTTTGTAGGTAGGTTCTTGGGATAAAGAGGAGAGACAAGAGTGTGTCAAAAACAAGGGGCAGATGAGAAAGGGGTTGTGGGGTGAACAGCTCCCTGTTCACCCCACATATGTACAGCAATTCCAGCTACTGTTATAAACTGACCAGCATCCCTGCTACAGGATGACATTCTGTAAGGTAGACATTTCTAGACTCCTGCTGAAGATCTTAGTCCTCTAAGAAAAGCCCTTATCAAGGGCCTAAATGGGGCCTTTTTTTGTTGTACAAACCAGCTCATGTTGGTGAGAGGGAAAACAGACTTTAGGCTGTGCTTAATAGAGAATAAGGTGATAGAGAGCATGGCTTGGACACATTTTTACTTGCTTCAGAACTACTTGAGAAACATTATAACATTTATTTTTAAATGAAATTTTCTTCAGGGAAAAAAATTGACAACCCCTCAGCATTTTGAAAACAACACTTGTTCAACATGCTTGTGCTATTAATCTACTAGCAAAGAGCAAGTAGGAAGTGGAGCTTAGCAGGATTGGGTCAGTCTTCACCTTGCCCTTTGCAAACAGAGGCTGAACCTCTATGCTTCAAAGGTTACTACTGTTGTAAATATGGGCTACAGCGCTAAAGGAATCACTTCAGTCACCAACTCCAACAGTTGAACTCAAGGGAAAGCATTAAAAAATATGCTTATCGTATCTACCATACCCTATCAGGCTCTGTTTTCAAAGGAAAATTCTCATCGTTGTTGATGCCATTGGAAGGCTGAAACTGGAGGCATTCTTTTAGTCATTAACTTTTTTTGCCCCCGAAGTTAAACATTTAAATTAGTATTTCTGTATTCATGGCAGTGACAGGTGCTAAGCTTGAGAACAGTGGCTACTTTTGACAGCCAGCATGGGGACACAGCCTCAGAAATCATTCAATGACTAAGTGTCCTGGTGCAGAGTGAGCTAAAGAAGGGATTTACAGTTTAAACATTAAACATGTTGCTTACCTATTAAACAATTAGATTGTTCTAATCCTTTAGAGAGGGAGATGAGCCTGCCATCTCCAATTCTAGATTTCCAGCAAATGTGCCCAACAATGTAATTTCCCAGATCATCTGAAACACAACTAATGAAAGGAAAAACAGCACAAACCACTCTGAGCATCTCTTCTCAATTTTGTCTGTCTTATGAACAGAAGAAGGGCACTTTACTTTCAAGTAATAGCAAAAATTAACTTTGTGGATTATTAGTCTTCCTGGGTTATAAGTATCCCTTTGGAGTTAGACACATCACTTAGTCCTCCTGCAGCAGCTGATGGCAGGACCATCGGCTTTTTTGTTCTTGGGGATGATGTTTAATTCTGATGCTCCATAATGCTGCTAAAACCTCTCTGCTATTTGATAGGAGGCACAAAAGGCTTTCCTGGCTGAACCCGCTAGAGATGCTTACTCACGGTGAGCAAAGTGCCTGTATACACACCTGCTGGCTGGGGACGGCCTTAGGAGAAGTCTTTGGGAGAGTGTTCACAAGGGTGCAATTACTCTAATACACAGATTAGCTCTGGCTTTGGGGAAGTGGTTGCCTATAATCCACAGAAGCAGCAATACATTACTCCCTCAGGGCTTCATGCTGGAATAACTTTGACTGGTGCTGTGTGGCAGCAGCTGCTGAGTGAGGCCTAAAAGAAAACCAGAAAAGCAGAGTTCAGCACTCTGAATTCAGTACTTCATTCATTGGGTTGCTTTTGAAGATTAAAGAAATAGCTATGCTCCTTCCCTCATGTTCCACATCTATAGCGAGGCAACTGCTGCATCTGTCACTCCTTGAATCCTGGAATATTAGGCAGCTGCCAGTACCTGTGCCCTTTCTCAGCTCTTTCCAGCTAAAAAAACCAGTTTGTGAAGACAAAACAGTTAACATTGCAAGGGCCTTAAAATGGCTTACCAAAGTTCAGACGTGCACAGCTAAATTGCTGCCATTAAAGTGCCCATATTAGGAAGGTATAATGCCTCTGGTGGATGTGGTTTATGGGGACAGTTGCTAAGCAGTCCTGGAAAAGGCTGTGGAAAAACACATCCTCAATGGGCTATTGATTCCAGAAAATAAATCACTCTATAGCTGAGATATTCATTCACTAATTAATGGATTTAGAGACAGAGTTATACAGTCAAGGCCCGGTGACACAGCCCTCATAAAGAGAATCTAATCCCTAATGGAAGAGAATTTGAGAAATGTTTATTAACATAATAAATGTAGGTGAGAGACCAGCTCCCCTATCAAATCAAAAACTCTCAGTCAAGCATATTTGTATTTTATAGTCCTTAAATCTCCAATGAGACTACTTCTAAATAAGTAAAAAAACCCCTATGTCACCTCTTAGGTGTCTGTTTTCACTTAACTCTTTGAACATCCTAGTTGCATGTACAACAGGCAGAGGTTTTCCTTGTGGTACTTTGATTCCCATACAGCTGCAGATTTAAGACAAATCACCTCTTTACCTGATGTAGCCTGAAAACTTCTTCCCTTGTTCTAATGAAAATACTAGAATTTTTAACAAATTTATTTTTGTAACATCCTAATATATTTCAGCAAGGTAGTCTGTGTTTAAATCTCCTGCGCTATATTTTTGGGAAAACTGGAGAAAGCCTTTGGCTGTTTTAGTTAAGTGACTAGGAAGAATGGTGAAATTTATACTTTTCTTCTGAACAAGGAACACAGATTTTACAATACTGCTATATGAACTGTGTTAGGGAAAATTTAAGAAGTATTCAAGAGTAAGCTTCTCTGCACAGTGTCAATTTGCATCAAAATAAAATATCAGCAATAAAATATAACTTTTTTTTAATCTGTTGAAAATATCTGCCAAACTAGAACAGCAATGAAAATGATGGAAAAATATTTATTAATATTTTTACAAATTTCCCCTAACCCTTTTCATGTTTTTGATCATATTTACTAGAGAACACCTACTATATTGCTCACAGGAGATCTACTTATTGAAATAGTCACAGTAACATGTTCCAAAAATTCTTCCTTGATATCAAAGACAGGTCAGAAAATCAAGTATGAAAATATTATGTCATTATTTTTAGGGAATCCCTATAAAATGGAGCTAAATTTATGATAAAGTGATAATTCTCATTTGTTCAAATTACTTTTTTCTTTTCATTGTAGAAACAGATTTTTTTATAATAGCAATATAGATCTTTCCTACTGTAAAGATAAAGCTGGATTAATAATCACAGACAACATACAACCCTGTAACTCAGCGTAATGCCTACAATGAGAAAGTCCCACTGCCTGCTACAGCAAAAGTAAAACTAAACTGTCATAACACCTGTATGAACCACCCGAGCTATTGCAAACCTGTGTGGTCTGACTGTCAATGCTTCTCCTTTGCAACCAGCACACTGTGAGTACCCTGAGCAGTCCCTTGCTCTGGCAGCAATTTCCAGTAGTAATCAATAAATGGATTAAAAGGTAAACAAACTGAATCATGTGAATTAGCATCTTGATGTATAAAATAGCACGCACTTTGTCACGTGAAATGCTGTTAGCACTGTGTCTGGTAAAACAGACAATGCCTGCGAGCAGAATTAAGGAGATGAAAGTACTGCGGCAGCAGATGACACGGCACAGTGCGGGCAGGGAGGCAGCGGTGGGGGCATTGCGGGAAGGTCCTCTATGGATCAGTTGCCATCAGGCAAGTTCGGTGTACGTGCTTTCTGTTTGTGCTGTCATTGAAATGGTGCGGAGCGACCCGACAGAAAATTGTTCTGAAGTGGGAGCAGATGCATTGAATTGTCAGGGGCAGAGCCATGACGAGACACTGCGGCGCCAGGAACACACCTTCACGTCTCCTCTATAGCTCTCCCTGGCTGAGGGGACCCCCTCCCTCCCCTCCTCGGGCAGCATTGAAGCTCAGGAATATTTTTCTCCATATGGTGATGTCCCTGGTCATGGCTTCAGGTGGAACTACTTTTTGTGCAGATACCTGCAGGGTTGGGCAGAGTTCGAGGGGCAGTGGAGGGCAGTGGAGGGGAGTGAAGCTGCTGCTGCTGTCTCATATGGCCTGGGTGAAGCAGAGATAATGGGAATATTGTACCCCATTCTCCTGTCTCAGGCAAATCTCTGAGATTTAAAGACCTTCCACTGGTGACGAAACCCCTCAGCATCTGTGGGACCAGCTGCACAGGTCTGGTGGCAGTGAAAAGCAGCATGTGCTGCAAACACTGAGAGAATCCTTTTAAGACCTTCAGCACCTTATACTGCACTGAGCTTCACTGCATCTATTTCAACTAGCTCTGAAGTCAAATAGGGTTTGCTTCCCTGCTGTATTGTGCTATCCTGTAAAGGCAATTCCTACTCAAATAGTGGGTATTCTCATCTATACAATCCATCCATAAAATATGTTATTTTGATGTAACAATAGACAGTATCAACTCTTATAATTAATCTCAACTCTCATTTTCTTCACTCTCCCAGTGTTTTGGGGTCTGTGTCAATATATTATTTCCCTTTTTATTACTGGCATGTAAGTCACCAGCCTCAGGATTAGTGACATCTTTCCATCATTTTGTTTTTCTTTCCATTTGCCAACTTCTCATTTTCATAATATATAAAGAGAGTTAGCCTAGTACCAAGACCCACAGCAGTGTCAGAGCTAGAAGGATTTCTGTTGCGTGTGGCCGTTTATTTTTGGAGAGGAGATGAGTCAGAGGACAAATAATGGTAAATGTGTGGATGGTGCCCTGAGGAAGGGTCCATTTTCCCATGCCTGGGAGAAACCTTGTGACTGTAAGGGCATTACCTGGGTGCTGAAGCAACTCTCTGTCTCTGCCAGTATGCAGCAGCCATGCTCTGTCATCCCTCACTGCCTGTAATGAAAAGGGCAGTAATGAACATTTTCTGTGAGAAGGAACCTTCCTCCACTTTTGTATGCCTCATCTTTTCTCCACCTAAAGTCTTCATTCCCCTCTTCTGGCAAAGGGAAACCCTCAGCCAATTTTTCACAATTTCCAAACACTAATCTGGTGGCTGCTGCACCTGCCAGAACTGTTGGACAATGGTCCAGTTACCTGCCCTACGGTGTATTTTGGCTGTGACTGTTGAATGGGCGTAAGAATTCCAGCATAGATCATAGAATCATAGAATCAACCAGGTTGGAAAAGACCTCTGAGATCATCAAGTCCAACCCTTCATCCAACACTGCTGTGGTTACTAGACCATGGCACCAAGTGCCACATCCAGTCTCATCTTAAAAACCTCCAGGGACAGTGAATCCACCACTGGATTGTGAAGCGATATTAGAGAAAAGGGTCAATGGGACAGTATATAAATAAAAATACTTCTAACAGCTTCGGCCAGCTTGCTCTTGCCAATGCTTTTGCATTGACATTATTGAAGATTATTCTCAGTCCAGTGAGATAATGTAGATAACTAGAAGGGATCTGTAACACTGTTCCTAGGAGAAAGTGTATTGACACTTTCATAACCGTATTTTTCTTCATCTGCAGGAAAGGTCATAAAATGTGACATACATGTACAATTACAGATCTTATGATTTCAGACAATTAAATTTATGATTTTTAATCTGATTTGCATATGAAATTTAATGCTATCTCCCTCACCTGAGGGTTAGACTTCTCTTCTTACGGATGGTCTGACAGGAACTAGGAGATCCAGAAAAGAAAGAGCATTTTCTTTTTGTATTCCTTTTCCATATAAATGAAATGTCCTCAGAATTGGCAATATTTATCTGATCCGCTTATTTCAGAGAATCTAATATAACAAAAGAAGATATGAAGATATTACATGCAGCTAGAGGGTTAGATGGTGTATACACTGGTTTGATATTAGAACATGTTTTCTTTGCTGAATTGTAGATAAAATAAAGAACAATTGTTATTAATGTTATGTCATTAAAAGCAATAGGCTTAGTGCCCTCTTTTCAGGTTCTAGGGGTTAAGTAACAACTACAGGTATTCAGCTAATTGATTCTGAGCTTTACACCTTACAGAAACAGCCACTGATAAATCAGGGGAAAAAAGGAGAACCCTTACTTTCTGCTTTAGTTTTATTGGAATTCATGAAAGACATGCTTTGCTATAGAGGCATGCAGAACAGTGTGCTCTAAAGATTTTACGAGTTTGAGCTTTGGAATACTGTCTTACTCATAAGTGATGAAGTCATGAGTAAATCAAGGGTGAGATTCCACTCTTTCAGGAAATACAGAAAGCTTGTCCTCAGCAGTATCTAATGGAATCAGATCCCAATGCCTTCAGGAACAGGATTTTGCCAATCATATGTTCAATATTTGCAACACACATACACAAAACTATTTGATCAGTCATATATTTATATATACATACATGAGAATATATGTATGAGCAATCACATATGTTTATACAGTGTGCAATTTTAACTCTCTGAATTAACAGAATGAAAATCTATTAATTAACAGTAACAGGATTGTACCTATCACATGCTCGATAGGTGGCAATAAATATTTAATCTATCTATCATCATCATCATGGCTAGGCTTTGAGAACGAAGATTTGGGGAGGGCTCTACCCATGTTTGTTACAAGCACGCTGGTGGCTAAAAAGACCAATACGAGATAGACATGTCCAGTTGCAAAAGGCACAGCAGAAAAACTCCTATCTATATAATTGTATATATTAAATATATAATATACTATATAATTATAGATCATAAAATAAATATGTATTCTACAACATGCATATACATATACATGAACCTACACACATATATGTATACAGAGTGTGTTCTTTTAACTCCCCACATTAACAGAATTTTGCTCCTTATTAGTGGGAACAGAATGGTATCTATAACATATTTGGTAGAAGCACCTATTCTGTATTTGGTAATGGCAACATAGATATATACATACATACACATATACATATGTAAAAATTACTTTCTTAAATATATATACATATAAACATTCATATGTATACATACACACACACATTTACACGTATGCATATAGATGTACATGCGTATATATAAAGTCTCTAATCTAAATTGCTTTTAGATACATGTATGTAGAGACTATATTTATTTATAGGCGTGTATATACCTACAGAGTGTGTTAACACTTTAGTTTATATACAAATATATATACATATACGTACTTGTATTTATATGACTGCATACACTTCTCTCTTAGAGTAATCTACAGTTAAAGGAAGACCTTCCAGCTCTGCCTACACCTGCGCACCCCCGTTCATCCCAGCGGGTACTGGGGGGCAGGAGCTGGTACCCGGGTGCCTGAGCCCCGCTCACGCCGCTGCACCTGGCGGCGGCTGGAACCTGCGACCCGGAACCCGGGAGCGGCCCCCGCCCTGGCGCTCCCCGCGGCTGACAGCGGCCGGCCGGCCCCGGGGGCGGCGGGGGCGGCGGCCGGGCGGCTGCGGCGGGGCCAGCCCGCGGCTTGGCCCCGCGGGGGCGGCCCCGGGGGCGGCCGGGGGGGAGCGGGGCGCCGCGGGCGGCCGGCGGCGCCGGGCCGGGACTCGCCCAGTCACCGGGGAGGAGGCGGGGCCGGCGGGGCCGCGGCAGCGGCAGGTGCCCGCGGCGGCGGGGATGGTGGCGGCGGCCAGCGCGGGGCTGTAGGGCAGCGGGAGCGGCGACGCCATGGGCAGCCGCTGCCCCCCGCGCCCTGCCGCGCCCCTGCGGCCGGTGCCTGTGCCGGTGCTGGTGCCGGTGCTGGCGGCGCTGGCGGCCGGGGCGGCGGAGGCGCGGGCCACCTCGGAAGGGCAGCTGCCCGGCGCCGCGGCGATGGGCACCGGCACCCCTCCGAGCCCCAGCGGCACCGCTTTCGAGGAGACGCGGCTCCACGTCTTCACCCTGGACTACCCCCACGTGCAAATCCCCTTCGAGATCACCCTCTGGATCCTGCTGGCCTCCCTCGCCAAGATCGGTGAGCGGGGTCGTGGGGCGACCCCCCCCCCCCTCCATCCCTGCCCGTAGCCGCCCGGGCCGCCCGCCCCCGGGGCCGCCGCGGGCAGCGGGGCTGGTGCGGTCCGTGCCCGGCGGCGGGGGGCGCGGGCTCGGGGGCGGCCAGAGGGACACTGATGCTCCTCCGCGGAGCGGGATTCCCGGACGGGATTTGGCTGGCTGAAGTCGGGGTTCTCTCGGTTAGGAAAGGTGCAGAGGAGAAGAGATTACCTCCGGCCCTCTGCAGCGCCGGGTGAACCCCGGGCTATGAGGACCGTAAAACCCGGAGTTCATCCGGTGCGTGACTGACTTTTCCTTGATCGCCCTGCTGTCATTTGAGCACGGTCTGCTTTTTCTTAAAATAACGCAGGGTGTAATGACAGTCTCAGAACAGAACAACGGATCGATGGAAAGCAAATATTAATGAGGGGAGAGTAAGCCTCCTCCTTACTCTTCTTTCTCACCGTTCATTTATGTCCTGAGAAAGGCAAGAAAGACGGCACTGTATGAGTAAGAAAGGCCGCCTCTTCCCTCCTGTGGAAAACATTTGTATTGCATAGTTTTACTGAGTTTTATGCAGCTTATATATCGTGTTTTTAATTAGCTTTCTATGTCCCAAACAGAGTAATGAGTACAGCATATTAATCTAAGGAATGTCAGATAATGGTGTGCTAGACAGCTATTGAAGGTCTAATAAGTCTCTACAAATTATGAACTTTGTATCTTCTTACCTAGAAAATAATGTAAGAAGTAAAGGTGTGGGAACAAAATAAATAAGTTTACCCACCCTACAGTTGTTTGATTCAGAACTCTGATTTTGCAGCAGAGGTTTCCATAAGAAACTATGATCATGCTGATTCTGTTAAACCCCTTTATCAAAGTTAAAACTTTTAACTTCTGCTTGTGACATTTAAGAAGACTGTGTCAAATTCTGGTTTATGATCAGCTAATTAGGATTCTGCAAAACCAAAAATTGGTACTCACCCCCTGACACAGCTAGCATTGTAGTTGGGGGCCTGAGCCTCTCCTCAAGCAACTTGCTATGGTATTGTTACTTCCTCAGAAATACGGTGTGTTGCATCAATTAAGCATGCAGGTATTTTGATGCATGTATCTTAGTGCATTAAAGATGCATGCTTAGTCTTGAGTATGCTTTTAGGTGACTGCAGAATCAGGGCAGAGTTCAATATGATCCACTCAAGTGTATGATGAACTGTAATAACCAGAGAATAGGGAGTTTGGTTAAAAACTATCTCAGCCTGTACAGAGTACTGTAGAATTGCTATGACTTCTGAGTTTAGATACAGCAAGAACTCTTGAATAAGCTAAAACTAGTGAAAAAGTTTCTGTTTTGTAAAGGATTACATGTGAAACACGTAAACACAATACAGACAGAATTATAGTCTGTAGTACATTCTGACTATCATGATATTTTGCTGGTGCATAGGCATCTAAAAAGTAAAAAAAAAATAAAATTTGCTTGACTACTTTAATTTTCCAGTCTGATTGCAGTAAATAAGCAAGTAAACAGCAGAGGTGAAGAAAAATGCATATAATTTTTAAATCCCTTCAGTTAACACCAAACGAAAGCAAGTGTGGCTAATCTAGGGCATGCTGTTGTCAGTGTGCGTGCGCAGAGCAATGAGGGCCAGATCCAGGAGTGGCCCTAGGTGTGGCAGTGCTCAGCTTTGCCACACCTATCTGCAGGCGCCCTGACTCTGGGACTGGAATTAGGAACATCCAGTTCTTGCTCCTGGAGCTTTGTCTGTGCTTCCTTATCCAGTGAGTGCATCAGGTAAACCTTCCCAGGTCAGGCTCCCATCGCTCCTAAGTCACAGTCCACATCAAATTTTCACTGACTGGTGCCTTCTCCTCTGTTGAAGGTAGAGCAGATGAGCAGTTCTTGAACCACCAAGACACAGAAATGTTGCTCTGCCATCCTGCTTGGTTACTAGAATTGGGCCTTGTGTCTTGATTCAAAGGGATGGAGAGGGGTTTTCCACCTTGTCTCGCTGCCTGTAGCCCTGTGAGAAAGGAGGCTCTCTGGTGCATTCCTCTCCCCATAATTTCCTGCTGAACAGCACACGCATCTTGCCTCTGTCATGCCAGGCAGCATGAAATCCACCTCGAGACTCCCGCACTGCCCAGGAAACCTCGGTGCTTAATCTGGCATCGCAAATTCCTTTCTGGGGCTAGGCACTGAATGCTTATGCTTGGCACTGCCGAGTAGCAAACCTTTATGAACAGAGCTCTCGGGTCTTTTCAGCTGTGAGGAGCTAAGAAGATAGGGTCACTTGAAATAGCAGCTCTCTCAGTGTTTGAAGGATCCCAAAGAAAACTGCAGCACCTCGTTATGAGTCTTTAGCAAATATGTTTCCACAGAAGCACAGTTTCACCAGAGCTGAAATGTTCCAGCATTTGCTAATTTTTATAGGGGATTTACCTGAGAGGTTTCTCCGACCCTGGCTGTGATCATGACACTGTAGGCTTGGTTTAGAGGGAGCAAGAAAGACAGTATAAGAAAGGAAAACCTGAAGTTGTCAAGCAGAACTTGAACATTTTTACAAGGTACATTTTCATAAAGACATTAGAAACATGGTGCTTTTTATTCCAGCATAGAACAAGGGCACATTTTGAAATCTAATAAATTGCCTTGAATGGAATTATTTTCTGACTACCTCTACTTATTACTTGTGTGTTGATACCATAGAGGTGTGTTACTCACATGCTGATAAGTATATTAGGTGGGACCCATTGCACCTGTAGAATGCTAGAATCTCTAAGCAGTGAGACTAGTCTACTTACCCTTCAGTTTTGCTTAATTTTTGTACTACTAAAACTACAAAATACTGTGTAACTGATTCAGATTCCCATTACGTTTAATCACAAATGCACAAATGAGAAGTGTTTCTTCTGGGAACTGAGGTGATATCCTTCCAACACTGCTCTCCTGAAAAAAGGTTTATGCTGTTCAGGGATACTCATCTCAGTGGCATTTCCAGCATCAGAAAGCACTGGAATTCACCCCAAAAGTAGCAAACCTAAGGACTTCTGGCTTTAAACATACCTGTAGTTCAGGCTAGTGTCCTAGTGCCATTTTTGCCATGATATGTGAAATATGTTTAGTGCTGTTGAAGTTGGATCAGTGCATAGTCTGGAGCCTAAGAATAGGGTCAGAGGAGAAGAAAGTAGTTGTAGTCCTGCATTCAGCATAAATTCCTGTACTGCAGGGAATCTGCTCCCAGGGTGCTCCTGACCCTGTGGCTGTGGATCTGTCAGAGAACGGAAGATGTCCCTCATCCTGCAGGGCACCTGCACATGACTTGATGTGCACTGGATTCTAAATCCTAGCTCTTTGCCCTCAAATCAGGAATGATATGCATTTGCATGGAGGCAGGCAGTCTTTCAGGATTTTTGATGCTGTTTATATGAATAAAAAGCATATTTAATTTAGTGGGAGCCTTTCCATTACTTCTGAGGATGGAGTCCCAAGTCTCCGGGAGGGTATGAGCTTTCCAGAGTGACTTGTAAAGAAGAAAATAAAAGATTTTTATTTTTGTATTCGCAGTAGATGTTTCATTGCCCTTGCGTTACAACTGTCTAGGATTTTTTTTCCTTAAAAGCTGCATTTACAAAAATTCCTTCCTCTTGAATTTGTATTAAGAAAATAATGTAAAATTTACTCCTGAAGAGTTTAAAAAAACTTTTAGCAAAACCTACTCACTCAGGGGAAACTTTGTGATCGCTATATTGGAAAGGTTGGTGTTCTGCCAGTACAGAAACTAAGATAAATCATAAAATGTTTGTGTGGCTGAAAGCTGAAGAGTCAAGTCTCCAACCACAAATTCTTGTCTTTTCCAGGGTCATTACCTCTTCTGCCAATATAGGACATTGGTGATTCTGGTTTTGAAGAATGACAGTGAGTTTGGCAGACATTCTAATGAGTCACATCGACTGTGTTTCTAATTATTTAAAGCAGTCTGTGTTCATCCAGAAAGGAAATAAAAATGCAGCTTGAGCTGCTTGCCTTTAAAAATAGCTTTAATAGTTATAGAATATATAAGTAAAAAGTCAGTAGATTAAAACAGCTGCCCCTTGCTCCTTCTTAACCATTTGGTTTTCCTAAGTTTAAGTTCTGGCTTTCTTTTACCTGGAAAAACTCCATGGTGAGAGGAGACTTAACAGAAGAGGTGTTAAAAGATACAGAAGCCTGAAATTGGGAAACTGGATGTAAACTATACCAATATTGCACTAGTTTAACTGTTTGGACTACAGGTGTGATTTTTACTGAAATAGTTTTACTGAAATAGACGCCCGTTATTACCACACCCAGTGTTTCCATGCAGCTCTCATTTAAAATAATTTAAATGCTTTTTAGTTAGACAGGAATTGTGGGATCTTGTGGGTGTGGACAGATTTCTATGTAATTATGTGGGCCAAATATAGATAAGGAGGAGTCTGGAAAAGATTGGCATCACTGGGACCTGGAATGTGACCTTGGTGCATGAGGTTGATCGTTCTATTAGATTGGCCAGAATAAGTTTCTTCAAAACTTTTCCCATTCATTACCAAAATTATCCTTAAAGCTGTCAACTTCTACAAGTAATTGGAATCTTTAAATCAAAACTGCATGGCTTTGAGAGTTTTAGTAGACTAAGGAACATTCAGTCATTAAGTCCTCATTCAGAACCTTTTTTTAATTAATTTTTTCAGTACTTAGCACAGATTTTGATGAGAGAATCCCAACACTGCTACTTGATATAATACAGAAGAATTAACATAATAATACAGGCTACAACTTACTGTCACTTCATGGAAAATGTTGCTTCTTGTAAAATTAATTAGGAGGCTCCACCAAAAATAATAATTATGTCTGTAAATGCTTTCTCATGGTGGTGGAGAGAGTGACCATGGCTGACTGGGTGCAAGTCACATGTGCTGGTTCTCCTCACTAGCTTTGAGATTCTAAAAGATTTCTAAAAAATAATTTAATGTACTCCTTAAACTCCTTTGTGAAGCTGTCCAGGGATAAAGGAGTGGTTAGTATGATTTTTTTTCCTCTGTCTAGGTCCAGTTTGCCCTAGAGAAGTGTTTTGACTGTGTTTCTGGAGCATTCCATGTTATGAAAAACCTCACAGTTTCACAGAGAACCATTGCACACAGTTGCTCCACCCAGCCTAGCTGTTAAGTGGAGTGTCCAGCTATTAATTTGTTGCTCCACCACATTAACTGAATTAACTATGCTAGCCAATGCACTTGCCTTGACCTGTTGTGGTTGTCCAGTTCAGTCTTTGCAAAGAAAATGGAATTTGGCTTGTGATTGCTGTTTGTTTACTATAGAAACTAAGATAACAAAATCTAGAATAATCTTGTGGATTCTCTACAAATAACCATTTTCCTTTCTTGTATTTGACTTTCCTTTGAAGGCTTTCATCTCTATCACAAGTTGCCCTCAATAGTACCTGAAAGTTGTCTCCTCATTCTGGTCGGATTACTTCTTGGTGGGATTATTTTTGGAGCAGAGGAGAAGTCTCCACCTGTAATGAACAGTGATGTGTTTTTCTTGTATCTTTTGCCACCCATTGTACTCGACGCTGGATATTTTATGCCAACTCGTCTTTTCTTTGAGAACTTTGGTACCATATTCTGGTATGCTGTGGTGGGTACACTCTGGAATGCCATCGGCATTGGAATTTCCCTTTATGGAATTTGCCAAATCAGTGCATTTGGTTTGACTGATATCACATTGCTGCAGAATTTGCTCTTTGGCAGCCTCATTTCAGCTGTGGATCCTGTGGCGGTGTTAGCTGTCTTTGAAAATATTCATGTCAATGAGCAGCTTTACATCCTAGTGTTTGGAGAGTCTTTGCTGAATGATGCTATAACTGTGGTAAGTTACTTGATAAATGGTTAATTGATAAAAATGATAAAGGATTGTTTACATGCCACTCCATTATATCTCTTTGTATTTGGTTATTACAGTTTGCTAATAGATGTAAGTAAAAGAGTGCTAAAGTGTCTATGTAATTCTTTAAACTTTAGATTTAGAAACAATGGTAGTCTTACTGTACCAGAGTAATGTATAATGGTAGTGTATTTACTGTAGGAATTTTACTACTTGATCACTCTGGTTTCTGTATCTTTGTAATTCTATTCCTTCTGTAATCTGAAACTCGTTCCCCTCACCTGCAGAAACGTTTTTGGGCAGGAGAGGGAAAAGGGACAATGTGGGGTCTCTCAGTGCATTCACAGGAAGGGTCGACAAATCACTGAGATGGCACTGAACCCAGTTGAGGTTAACTTTTTGCATGTGCCCATCCAGTTGGAACTGCCCTGAAACCACCAATACATGTATCCCAGGCTACAGATGAGATAGGACAGCCACCTGGAGGCAGTAATTTCTAATCATTAACTAGCTGAATTGGGTTTGTGGTGCTGACCTGAGGACAGCAATCTGCAAATTCAATTAACACCCCTAATGTCTCTTGTTTGTACCTGATGACACTATGTCTGGGACGTTACTCCCATTTATCCATGACTTACTTGAAATTCTGCCCATGCCAACTATGTCCTGGCATACCTTCAGTTTTGTGAGACATGGAGGTCTGTTTTTTCATGTGCTAGAAGGATCAGAAGGATTCATGAACTGAATCTGCACCTTTCCTGTCTCTGGCTTCTTATTCCTGTCCTATTCTGTGCAGAATTGTCCTTCTGTTTTCACCTCTTCTTGGACTTTACCTCACCTTTTTTCCCCTTTTATCAGACTTTGTCTCACCTGCTTAACACATGTGTATCTCATCATTTAATCTGAGCCTTGGTACTTAAGCCAGTCCTGTAAATAAGTAGGTGTACATACTGAGTTTCAGAAGGCTCAACAGTTCAGTCATGGCTGGCTCTGTCTCTATTCACTCTAAACAATCACTTATGTGTTGGAATTCTCTAGATACAAGTTTTTCTGGGGCAAAAGGATCTGGTTTTATGTTAACATAACAGTTGTTTTTTGCTGAATTTTTCCAACCAAAATCACTTTTTTTTTCAATCATAAAGTCAACCACCTTTCCACTGGAGCAGCAGTTAATACAGTAAGATTTGCTACTAAAATACTGCATCCTGATGACAGGAGTATTCATGCATGCCATTGCCCAATGGCAAATTACTCTAAACCATCCTTTTTGTAGGGGCTGGCATGGCAATTTAATGCATGGCATAATTACTGCCTTCTCTGGATGTAGTCTTTCCTTATGACTTGCCTGCCCAGATGGCCTAACACAGGGAAGTTACTCTGAGGAGTCTGTAGGGCCAGCCCAGTAATGCACTGTCCTTACATATATTCATGAAGGAGTGAAAGGAATTCGGAGTACCTTTGGTCTTACTTCCCAGCTGTCGCTTAAAGGTACGACTTGGCAAGAGATCAAGTAGTTTCCAAATGCACGGCATTGGTCTGCTAATGGTTCCTTGTTATGTGTTTGCACACCTGCAATCATGTGATTATATTTGAAATGTGACCCAGGCTGTCACCCTGGTGGGGTGCCCTTAGAGGACCTTGCCTCCCCTGCCTATAGCAGTGCTCCTGGAGCAGCCCTTGATGGGATGCTGCTGGAGTCACTCAGTTGTGTACTGTAAGGAGATGATGTTTTGTAAATACTCTCCCTTCCTCTGCCCTTGTGTTAGAGGGGGAGCTGATAAAACCAGCTAACAGGCAGAGCTCAGAACCTTTCAGCTTTCATCTGCTGAAGCCCTTGAGTCCCACCTGCTCTGGCAGGTACCTGCAGTGGGATGGGAGGATGAAATAGGAGGGGAGTTGAATGCAGATTGTCCATCTGTGAAAGCTACCTAATTCCTATGTATCAAAAACCCCAGGAGATGGACAGCTAGGCAGTGCAAAACAGAGTGGCTTTACTAAATGTACTTTCTAAATACTTTAAGCCCTTCTTCCTGCTATCCTGCTTGTACTGCCTGGCTGCTCCTAATAAAAGCTTTCACAGAATAGCAGTGTCATCTGTGCTTTCCCTTTTCAGACAATGTCCTACCACAACTTCATTTTGTATACAAAGAGAGTTGTGCACTTCTCAGATGGCCTTTCTTGTCTGATAGTTTTTGCAATATGTCTGTGCATTTGAATGTTCCTTTTCCCCCACTGATGGAATTTTGGAGCTTGAATTTGGCCGAGGACAATGTTTGCCAGTTGGATTCTTGATCAGAGTTGGTGCTTTACCAAAAAAACGAGGCAGGGATAACTAGCATGGCGATGTTAAATGGTAAAATGATAGCTGAGTGTTAGCTGTTCAAATTCCAATTCTGGGCTTAAAATCACAAAGAAGGAGCCAGTGTCATTACAATAATATTATTCCCATGTTAGAAAACATTACAGAAATACTCTGTATTCTGCCTCTGCTGAAAACATTACTTTAGAGTGCTTTAAAGTAATTTTAGAATTAAAAAACTAATAACTGAGAACTGATGAAAATAAGCAATTAGTGCTTCAGAGATACTCTGAGACAAGATTAAAAAGTGATCAGCGACTAGTATTGCTTGGTGTAACTTTCAGTGAGTTCAGCTGAAGGCTATTGAGTAAATGCAAATCTTGAACTTCAAAAAATTGCCATGTTCTCATACGAAATGCGTTAAAAATATGACTAGAGTTAATGTTTGACACCTGGAAGTTTAGATAGAGCTGTAAAACTGAACTGCTGTAGAGTAAAAGGGAAGAGAACCTGATTTTGATCTCATTTACAACAGTGTAAATAAAGGACAATACAAATGAGATTAAAATCATGTTCATGACATTCCATAGTCCTAGGTGCTGCTTCTACCATGGTTGAGGTACAAAGGAGAACATTGCTTTTCTTCTTTCAAATAACTTATGGCAACAGACTTGAGATTTATGGGGATGTCTCTATGTGGAACAACAGGCTCCATTCTCTTTGCAGGGTGTATTCCTTACTGTGAGGATGAGGTGATGTTATGGAAAAGCTATTGCTCAAGTAGATTAAAATTCTCTGCTTCTTTACAAGCACCTTGCACTGCCCTTATTTTGGAGTCTTGCCTCGTATATATTTATATAGTTACCTTTTAAAATATAATAAAGGCTATTTAAAACTCCAATTAAAGAAAATAATCATCTTCCCTAATACATTCCAAGAGAGTATTCTGCCAGGTGAAATTCTGTAGTTTCTTAGAGAAAAACACTACTCTAGGATCATCCCAAGTTTCAACAAGTGACTCAGAGAAACTCCTTGCAACCTACACAAGTCAATAGTATTTTTTCTTCAGTCTGTGATTCACAGAGTTCTGGGAGACTGTGGACTGAGAAACCCTTGTAAGGTGACCAACAAAGGTGCTCCTACTGTCAATAGGTTTTATTCTGGTATACTTCTCTTCATTCAAATCCATAGAGTCCACAAATTAAAACAGGTGGAAAACCAGTCAATCTTATGACAATGCTTTCCTGTCCTGCACAGGACATAGTAACAAGGAATGGGGCAAAAAGGCTGGGAGTCTGCCTCAGAGCAACAAGTTGAAGGGGTTAGTCCAGGTGAAAAGGGACACTTCTCCCAAGTGGACTCATCCTGAGAACATCATTGTTATCAAATGAATAGTTCATGATCCCACTCTTGTTGTATTTTTTGCTTTGTAATGAAAATTACTGTTGACCATTCTAGGTTTGATTTAATCTTCTATTTTCATGCTTGCTCTGGAATATTTTTTTCTTTTCTGTTTCAGTTGTTTCCTTTCACTTAGCTCAAAGGACCCATAATAAGCCATGACTTTGCATTAAACTTCTATCTCTGTAAGACGTATCCAGTTTTGGCTAAAAAGTGCTGAACAACTTATGTTCTGTCATGTGAGAGAGAACAAGACTGCAAACATGAGAAATCCTTCCCAGCCACTACTCAAACACCTACACTGTTGGCACTATGCAAGTGCTGATAAAACATTGTTCTCTCAAATAGCATTCTTGATAGAGAAACCTGTTTGGTTCACTAAGAAGTCCAGAAAGAAAGCAGAGGTTTAACTCCTGCAAGCAGTCTAAGATGCCTGTGAACCCTCTGGGATAGGAATAGGTACCTGTGACCCAACTTAGATCTGTACAAGAGGACAGTGTAGCTGTCATGGTATTGCAGGGCTGGGAGCATACATGCAGCACCATGGAATGCTTAAATCTCCCATGTAAGTCTTCAAATGGGGCAACCCTTTTAAGGTTTCTTTAAGAGTAACTGATTCCATTGTTGCCTATTTTGGACTAATTAAAATACTGGATATTAGAGAAATGTGGACTTTAGATTGTTTTGTCTCTAAACCACTGGATTCCTAATGGTCAATAAGTTAGAGAAAGAGCACTTACTTAATGGACACAACGTTTCTTTTACTCCTTGAGGTGGTCACTGTCCATCCCCACCCCCCTGCGACCCCCCTATTCCCCCATGCTAGATGAATCTATGGTCTGATTCAGTACTGCATCTCTCAGTGTCATGTAGATCAAACACACTGGAAAATAACCTGATTCTTCACTGACTGTGAAACAATCTTTTTTTCTCTTTCTGTTTTATTTCTTTTATCTGGGGGAAATCTGAAATTGACATTTGTGGAGAAATTAGAAGCTGTGCAAATAAGTGAATTGAAAGAAGAATTAGATAGATCTATGTTCCTGGCTCCTGGAATGGCATAGGTTAAGAAACCTGTCCCATTTGCAAAAATGGGAGTATTGATTTTTACCCATCTTTGCTTATCTCCCTGATATGTATGCATGATGAATAATATGCCAGAGATAAACAACAGCATATCTCAAAAGTGAATTCAAGAGAGATACAGAAATTCAAACTTCAACATTTAAGCAGGGGAACATAATGACATGAAGGGAAATTAAGAAGAGTTCAAAAACATAATGTGCTTTCTTTTTCTTCTTAGGTCCTGTACAATTTGTTCAAGTCTTTCTGCCAGATGCGCACAATTAAGGTTATTGACATATTCGCTGGGATTGCTAACTTCTTTATAGTGGGGATCGGTGGAGTATTGATTGGAATCCTTTTGGGATTTGTAGCAGCCTTTACCACCCGTTTCACCCATAAAATCCGAGTGATTGAGCCACTCTTTGTCTTCCTGTACAGTTACTTGTCATACATAACAGCTGAAATGTTTCATCTCTCGGGCATCATGGCGTAAGTACCCCAAACTTCATTAATTATAGCACTCAAGTAAGAATGCCTAAAGAAATTTGAGAGAGGATCAGATTTTGCAGACCTTGCCATATGGCATTGTTCCATAGTGCATGGCAGAGATTCTGGCTTGAGGATTTCCGGCCTCTTCCCTCCAGCTTCCACTCCATTCTCTCAGCTTGCCGCCACACCAGCTGTGTCACTAAAACTGCTCATGGCATCACATCATAAACCATATCTTTGAAATGTTCCAAGTTAAAAATATTCACTTGTATTTTCAGGGGGCTTATTTTTAACCCAGGTCACTTTGGTGACCTGTGTCCTCATGTGACCCTAGAACTAGACATAAGGGCATGGATGAGGAGTGGCCCACAGTGATGTAGGGGCAATGGTGGCAGGGAGGGAGTAGGAGTGGTAGGGACTTCATGAACTGCCTTCACTTTTGATGCCAGTATATTGTGAAACTATGTCTAACAGTTAGTCATGGGAGCGGCCAGTAAGTACCATTCCATGAACACAAGATATTTATCATTAAGGCAAACTCCTGCTGGATTATAAGCACCATAAGGACTCGTTGAATGTAAAATTTGCAGTGCTGTGGTGATACAATCTGTTAGTTTAGTATTTTGATATGTGTGCTTGTGCGCTACAATGTTCTGTATATGCCCTATATAAAATAATATTATTCTTCCCACTTCCAGCAGATAAAAATATTTTTACTCGTGTTTTTTCACTCCTGGGCTTCAGTAAAAAAAGAGCACAACCTCTCTCTTTATTCTGTTTATAATGTAACAACCTCAACTTTAGAAAGAGCCTTTATGACATTTAATATACTTAAAGGTTTTGCTCTGGTTCCAAGTAATATTTTTAAAGGCCAACCTTCTTTAATGACTTTGTATTGTTCTAGTGGCAAATATGAGTCATTCAGGCATTAGGAACATAGCTTTTTGTGTAAGCTCTGATGTTACTTCTTAGGATCACTAATACTCGATAATACCTTATCTGATTATTATCTTTTAGGCAAGTGAAGGTAGGTTTAATATCATAGTAACACCAGGATAAGGTTTTCTGGGGCTGGGAAGAAATTTACAAGGAAACTTAAAGCTGATGATTTCAGTAGTATAAAAATAGAAATATGCCATGAAGCAAGAGGGGTTGGTACTTTAAGTAAAGAGCTAAAGATTGCATGTGTTTCCTTCTCTGATACGAGCCTAAATAAAGCAGCATATGCATCCACTTTGACCGAGTTCATAAATGTGCCATCTCTTTCCATAGCTTCTATTCATAGCGTTTGTGTGGTTTTTAGTTTCCTCCACCTCTTAAGCCAAATGTCCTTGACATTCTATGATCGAATACTTAAAGGGTTTCTAAACCAAAAACTTGTGGCTAAACTGTACATGGAAAAAATTGTGGCAGTTTTCATGAAAATACTGATTTGGACCTGCTGCATCCAAGACACAACAGAAAGGGCATGGCTGGTCTGCTGGTGGGTCAGTGGACCCACCACATGCCAGTGCCTGCAATCAGCACACCAGTGCTTCCCACAGCACTAACAACCTAGTTCATTTTCCTTTGTAACAGTGGCCCCTGAGTGGGTTCAAAACAAAAGAGGAAACAAAAAGTATTTTTTCCCTTGAACAGCACAATAGAAAATAAGTTATCTTTGAAATGTCTTGCATGTTTTTTACTCTAAGCATACTTTGTAATAGCTAACAGGCCTGGGTACCTCAGTACCCCCCCAGGCAAGATGCAAGGGCTCTCTGCAGCCATGTAGGATCTCAGCTGCCATAAGCCACAAAGTATGTCCCCTCCCAGCAGTGCTTCTGAGAGCCTTAGAGCTCCTGCAATCTCTGCATCTCCTTGGAGTAAATCTACCCTGTGATTTTCACATTTAATTGGCCTTTGAACTGCAGAGAGTAATTTGCTCTGTGTCACAGTGCAAAAACACACACCAGTATTGAGTTCTCTGTTGTTTTCTGCAACGACTGACTCATGGCAGGATTGCTTGGGTCTGACTTAAAAATCAGCTCCAACATGTAGTTGGACCAAATGACCTTGGAATGTCCCTTACTACCCATATTGTTCACGCATTATTTGCTTCTGTGGCCATTTATAGTTTAGCCTGTGGGGAATAATTGCCTGATCTCCCCTTTTTCACCAATATCCATGTGAGTCTATTAAACAACTGATTCCCACTTCTTTCATAACCAGGTTCGTAAAGATACTCAGACCTTGTGGTTACATGCTGTACCATATTTTAGGGGAAGGACATGAGCAGGAATGTACAGTGTTATCAAGTAAATAAGATACTTACACAGATTGCTTCATTCCTGGGCAAGTAGGAATTCACTGGCAAAGGAATAAAAGGTGCTTGTCACTCTTCTGATAGCTAAGGACAAACGATTCTTGAATCGTCTGTGTAACCCCTGCGCCAGGTTACTTGTCTGAAATAGTGAAGGGACTGAACCGTGTCCCTATGAACTGCAGTGAGAAAATCCTCTTCAGAAGAAGAGGGAAGAGCTTCTACTGTAATTAGAGCTGGGCATGAATGAGGATCACATGTGTAAAACATACAGATGTGAATCTGAACTTTATTTGCTTGGTTGCATTTCTAATTATAATGCTGCATTTTCTGCTTACTAATTTTTCATAAAGGCTGTGAAGCAGCAGAACTATTATTGTAGGTTTCTTTCTTTCTTTTCCTTGTTTTTTTTTTTTTTTTTTTTTGCAACAATTAGCAGGCTGAAAGGAACAAACATTGAAACTAAATTTAGTAGGTCAAGGAAACTTGAGGATTGAACCCGGTGGCCTAGTTTACTGCAGTCCTGACAGAAACTGTACTGTTTATACAGGGAGACTTTTATTCTTCAGAAGTACAGAATGTTGCAGGTTAATTTCAATTAACTGCTTTTCCCTTCCCCTTCTTGACCAAGGCAACTGCCTCAGGTCACAAAATTGGAGGCCAGAATTAATGTATGTGGATGAGAAATATAAAATAAAACTCATCTAAGTTTTGGCTTTGATTATCATGACAGTAAAATTTTAGTTTGTGAAGAACATAGTATAACAATGTACATAAAGTCTTGCATAAAGACATTGATTTTGTATTAAATTCTAACATTATATCCCCCTATAATTTTCAAACAAAAGAGACTTCAAGAGGTATTTTTTCAAATGTAAGTAAGTACTCTGAAGAGATTCAAAGTGAGCAGTGATTAGCTGTGGAATATTACTTACCTGAAGAGTAACAAATAGTGTACAGCACTATTTGTTTTAACATTGAACCAACTCCTAAGTTACTTGACACTAATTGAATGAATGCATAGTGTAACTGAAAATAATATTATAAGAATGTTGTCCCTTTAAATTCTAGTGTTTAAGTGCGGTAGGTGTTTTAAGTTACAGTTTGCAAAGATCCTGATTAATCTGGTGACAGATTCTTATCTATTTACAGTGTCTCCATTACCTCAGGATCCAAAAACAAACCCTGTCCAGAGCTTGTTTCCCTGCTCTCCATGCTGCAGGGCTTTCCTAAATTACTATAATCATGAAAATGATTTATTTTAAGAAGGTAATAAATAGTACTGAGTGTTTCGTTGTGTCTTTGATGCAGATCTGACAGCCCTAATGCTTCCGGGCACTGAGCTGCTGCTTTGAGACTCCAAAATGACTGTGGGTCTGGAAGTGGCTCTTTTGCAGCCCACCCACTGCCTTCTTGCTATTTTGCATTTGCTGCCCCTGCACTTGCCAGCTCCACTGTGTGTACCATCAGCGAGAGGTAGCCAGGATGAATCAGACTTGTTATGCTTGTGTAGATAAGCAGTGCAAACACAGGAGAGCTGTCACAACCCATGGCATAACCTGAGGTATTTTTAGGTCTGTCAGTGCAGCCTGTGGCTTGTAAGGAGCTGGTTTGCTACTGAGAAGGAGACTTATGGAGGGTCAAAGTATTAAGTACATTTGAGAGTATATTTGAGAAGATTTGCACATGTACTTTAGAGGTTGGTCACTGGAACTATGTGCAAACCGAGGAGCCTGGGAGTGTTTTGACAGCTTCTGGGTTTGAGTATATGTCCTGACCAAGTCACTGCTTCTTGTCAGGACAAAATCCATGCATGGTCCAGGTCCTCTCCATTTTCTTCCCGAGATACTCAGACGCATATGTTTGTGGGATCTCTTATAAATCCCTAGTCTGGACAACTGTAAGATTAGAACAGGGAAAACTGCTGTGAAGAGCATCATCAGGTTGTCAGTGCTGGCAAAAATGCAGGACTTCTCTTGTCCCAGCTACATGCTCAAACTAGAAACGTTACCTAAACCACCTGGTGTTTCAGGGAGGAAGCTTGCATGCTTCTGAAATCTACATTATATCTTCCACAGTGGATCCTGTGTAATCAGGATGAGCTCCGCTTCCGAGGCAGCATGCTGCTTGTGGACTATAGAGGATCTTTCTGTTCAAGACTATGGTGAAATCAGCTGGCAATGAGGAGAGAGCAGGCATTTATTTCAGTACTAAATACAGATGGGAGTCTGAGATAGTCTTAGTGAGACTTTCCTTCTTAGCCTAGGAGTTTGCTTAGGGTTGGAGCTAGTTTTTGCATGGCAGTGGACATATTATTTTGTGCTGACTAGATTGGCCTCTCTGTCACCGAATATAGGTGAACAAAAATGCAGGGTGAAAGCCAGGTTAGGTGTACTGTTATGCTAGCAAACCCTCTCTGTAGAGAGGGTGCAGAGATCTGCAGTGGGATCTCTACAAAATGTGGGAGAGTTCACGTTTTTCCAAAGAGATGCTAGCAAACCTACCATCCTCTTCTACAAAAGAGAGAAGAGATCTCAGTGGGAAGAAATATCCCCTGTGTTGGCAAATAATTATAAACTGAAAACTTGGTTGAACTGGGATAAATAACTGTAGGACAAGTCCTCATGGGCTGTATTCAGAAAGACAATGTAAATACACATCACTCTCTCTGTTTAGATTTAGGGTACAGGGTTTGACTGAGAACCCACACATGGGTATGTATAATGTTTTTAACTGGGAAATCAGAGAAGACATGTTTTTGCCCTAGACAGTAGAACCAGGAATGACAGCTGTTTCACAACGTGTCTGGCCTTAGTTGCCACTCTGATAATTACTGTTCAGACTGTGCTTCCCTACACTGAGACACTACCTTGAGGTTATCCTCCAGCCAGCTCTGCTAACTACCCTTAAACTTGTAAATTTGTATCTGAGTGGTTCTCAGCCATCCCTATACATGGACAACCATACTGAGCAAGTGATACCATTCTTTGCTCTTTCTGCTGATTAACAAACTCTGTTTACTAACACAGAAAATGGACATGTAGGAGTACTTACAGTAAGCCTTTTCTCTCATGTTTCAGCTGAGATGCCCATTTTATCCATTTGTAGGTGCTTTAAATGTGCAACAGCACCTGTATGATTTCTGGTGGTGTTTTTCCCCTATTCAGCCCTTTGTGCAGGCAAAGCAAGCAGTGGCCTAAAGTGGTGAAGGGTAACAAATTGTAGCCTTGCTGCTTGCTTTACCTGGAAAGAGTAGCTGGCTACTGTCGCTGCCACTGAGGTGGGACAACTGCTAGTAGGGAAGGAGGGAAGTCCTGCCCTGCCCCTGCAGTTGCCATCCTGTCTGATGTCCTTCAGCAGCAATAGATGCAGCAAATCGTGTTTTTTAGGGCTGTCCCTGTCTCTCCTCATCCCTGCCTCTTTCAAAACACAGAGTCTGAGTGACCACTGAACAGATTATGTGCATTTAGTATATGACAAAAGTATCCATGTACTGATGTCTTCTCAGAAAACGCTACAGTGCAGAAAAAATAATCATGTGCCCAAAATTGTAGGTTCACCAAGCCTATATATTTGAGATTGGTTATGGAGTAAGTTATGCTTTGCATTTTAAAGGGAACTATGGAAAAGTGAATAATATTATGTAGATATGAAAGATGCTTAAAAAAAAATAAAGCAAGTGAAATATGGGATAATGTTTGCCTTTCAGGATCACAGCTTGTGCCATGACCATGAATAAATATGTGGAGGAAAATGTTTCTCAAAAATCCTATACGACAATAAAATATTTCATGAAGATGCTAAGCAGTGTCAGTGAGACCTTAATCTTCATCTTCATGGGAGTGTCTACAGTTGGGAAGAACCATGAGTGGAACTGGGCCTTTGTTAGCTTCACCCTCCTTTTCTGTTTAATCTGGAGGGCACTGGGTAAGCAAGTCTCAGACTATGGGTCTGTATTCTTTGCAAGTGAAATGTTTTACCTTTTGTCAAATAGAGAATGCCAGAACTTAAAGTCCCATCGTGAATGGTGGAATGGAAGTAATATTTGTAATATGTCCTATATTGCAGGGTCAGTTTCCACTTTCTCCCAAAATGGAACCTAAAAATCAGTTTTGCCCTGATCCTGCCCGTCTAAAGTGAGAGGCACTCTGCTTGTTAATCAGAATACATGTATTTAAGTAAACATTTATTTGCAAATAAGCAAATTCTGCTTAAAAGAATTAGGTGTAGTACAGCAGCTAAACAGGCTGAGAGTTATTTTTTCTTTAAAATCTATATTTACTAGCTTTAGGATTTTCCCAGTCATTGGCATAATTAGTACCAAAACAGGAAATGCTGTAGTTTATGTATATATATAAGTTTAAGTGTGTATATATATATAAGTTGAGGGGTATAATAAATAAATAAATGTGTATATATATATATATGAAACCGCTTCATCCCTCCTGAGTTTACAGCACTAGCTGTTTTTCTTTTACCTGGAGACCTAAGTGCAGGGCAGGCTTGTGGGTCTTAAACTTGCTCTTCTCCCAAACTTCATCTGTAATGATTCGGTCCTTCCACGTGTAAAGGTTGCTCATGCTCTGATCTGCCTCTGCACCCTTATTTCCAACTCCCAAGTCTCCTTCCCAGAGCAGAAATCTGGGCTATTTTTCTACTGCACCTGCAACCCCACAATTAATACCTTATGCTGAAAAGCAGCCAAGCAGCCTGACTGCTGCCCAGCTCCTGCCCCCCATGCTTGCTCCCTTCACCTGCCTTTATACCTTTACTTCAGTCTGCCGCATCCCTGGAGCCTTTGCCTATAGTACAGCAGCATGCACTGGCATCTTCTTCCCCCATCCCCACTCGTGCATCCTTCCTGTCTGTGTGAGTAAAATTGAGTGAATAGGAGTTTGCAGGATTCAAAGCACAGATTAATGGAGGTGACAAACCAAAATGTTCAAAATCACCTCAAATCCTATTAAAAAGCAACTAGCAGTCTTGGTCTATACTGACACAGAGAATTATTGCTGTTCTAGAAGTGCAGAATCCAGCAGATAGCTGTCTTGTGGAGATCAATTAGCTGCTTCAGGTCATAAATTCACCTGACCTGAGGTGGTTAGCTCACTAAATATGTTTAAGATGATGCTCCCTAGGCTTTTGTAATTATTCTTCCATGGTGTTCTCAAGTTGCTAAGTAATATTTCATTTCTTCAATATTGTATGTTGGAGAAGCAAATAAAAGGTAAGAAGCACATAAAAGTGGTTTTGAACAAATATTATCATCATGGGCTATTTCTGTGTAATTTAAGTTCCCTTTTTTTTCCCTCCTCCTTGTATTTATGTTCTTTTCCCCCAGGTGTTTTTGTTCTGACTCAGATCATTAATGTATTCCGGACAATACCTCTCACTTTTAAGGACCAATTTATTATCGCCTATGGAGGCCTCCGAGGAGCTATTTGTTTTTCGCTTGTATTTCTGCTTCCTCCTGCTGTGTTTCCCAGGAAGAAATTGTTCATCACTGCTGTTATTGTGGTGATATTCTTTACTGTTTTCATTCAGGTAGTACCTCTCATCTTCTGGGCTTCTTCTTTCTCAGACAGGTTACAAATAAGCAATGGGTAGACAAACAAATGTTCTAACTTACTGGAAGGAACATATTTGAAGGTATTCTCCATAGTCATAGTTTAAAAAAAAATTCTATCCATACCACAGGCAGGTAGCAAAAGTATGCTTGATATTAAGTACTTATTCTAACATATAAGTAGTATTAAGTATTTAAGACCTCGTGAGGTTGAAAGAGAGATATTCTGGGTACAGCTCCAGCACTAATTCCTTTTTTTAGAATGTTTAAATTTGTGCATTTACTCGGGAGTTCAGTGTTGGATACAGTGCACAGTGAGCAGGGAAAGGAAGACACTGAGGGCCTGGACAGGTGAACTGGAGTCTGAGTGTTGGCAAGTGATGCTGCAAACCAGCTGGACATCGCTACAAAAGCACCAGGTGTGCAGAGGAATGTGAACTTGTCTCTGATGACCAGCTGGCCTTGGAGGCCTGGATAAGAGTGGCCAAGAAACAGGGAAGAAACTGAAATCTGGAAAGTGTAGAGGCAGCCAACTCTGTCAAATAAGCATGTCAGACTAGTTATTAGAGCAGTGAGAGAGATGTGAATGGCTATTAATGAAATTTCATATCTGTGGGAAAAATATATATATATTTTTTTTTACCCTGCCTTTTGCGTGGATTAAGGTGCTGTGGGAAGTAGCAAGTATCTGTGCTGATGCTTGAGAAAGAGGAAAAGGTGGAGGTCCATTAGTTGACTTTACCTGTGAAAACTGATTTTGAAGGGTAGAATAATTTAAAATTTGTAGACAAATGGAATGTGTTATGAAATGCCATGTGTTTTACCAAAGGAAAACCTGATGTAATTCTTTGATAAGGCAATTTATTTTCTCGAGTAAGCTCGTCTGACTTGATTATTGCAAATCATTGGGGAGGGGGCTACACAGGAGATTGTTAGTGTAACTACTCGTTAAACTGAGGTTTAGATTGACATTAGGATGACTGTAAAGTAAATGAGGAAGGAGCTGACGGTCTCTCCTATAAATGGAAATAGAAACTTATGGTCCTTTGGGTCAGAAAGGACCTCTGGAGGTCTCTAGTCCAACACTGTGCCCAAAGCAAGGCCACCTTCAAAGCTAGATCATGTTACTCAGGGCCATGTCAAGTTGAGTTCTGAATACCTCTGTGGACTGAGATACCCCAGCCTCTCTGGGCACCTGTTCAGGTTTTCAACCACCTTGGCCAGATAATAGGCTGATGAGATGATATTAATGGAATTCCTCGAGGATGGTTCCTGAGGATGGTTTTCTTTAATATTCTCGTTACTGACCATGGCACATAAATGTAGGAGTTTTTGTTGCTGATTGTTTCTTGATGACAGACTTTTAAAAGTGTTCTTATGGTGACAGTGAGATAAAAGTATCCTGTAGAAAGAACTGAGGGCCAATATGATAGAAACAGAATGAAATTGAACAGTAATAAAGTGAAAACATATTCTTGCTAGGACTTTCTTACTAGGAATTTCTCTTATGAAATGGGAACCTTTGGAAAAAATTAGAAAGGGAAAAAGACACAGGTGTACTAGTTGGTAATGGGCTAGATTTTAAGTCAACATTGCAGTGGGAACAGAAGAAAGGCAAATCTAATCTGAAGACATACTGATACAGGTGTTTCCATCAGAGCATAGTGTTGTGTTCTGGAGTGACCACAGGACTGGTAAGTCTGTCACGTGAAAAGAGACCAGGATGCCTTGGCCTTAGCAAAATGAAGGAGAAGAGGGACTATAATTACTGTTTATACGAGGGAGTGAACACAGTTTAAACTAAAAAGACAAATGCTGGCACAAGAACAAAGTGGTACACAGTGACCATGATGCAATTAAGATGCAGCTTTCTAATTATCAGAACAATAAGGTTCAGGATGAGTGTTCCATTATGAGCAATGGGGCAAAGAAACCTAACTACTTTTAAGATAAAACGTGATTCATTTACAAAAAGAAATGTGACCTGGTTGTCTGGGATAGTAGGGACTGATCTCAACACCACAAAAGATTAATTCCTCTCCCCTGTGCCACTGTGCCTATACAAGTAAACAAATTATGTCAATTCTTCCACAAATAATTATTCAAAACCATTATATCATTCTGTGATAGCCAAAACTTTTTGTTATTTCTCTGAGAATAGTCAGGCAAGGCATGTTTACAAAAAGCCTTAATGTCATGCTCTTAAAGAGCAATTTTAGTATTAATGCTGACGTATCTTTGACTACCTGTTTTGGAAGTAGTCACTAAAAAAGAGGACTTTATATGTCCATTTTGAAATTATGGGGAATCTGTTTATTAATTCAGAAAACAAGTGAGTGTTTTTCTAACACAGAACTGGAAAAAAAAGTATAAAAATCATATGGATGGGATAGATGGTGTATTCCTGATACGGTTTGCTAGGTTGACCCTCTAGTACTTCTTAGCTCTAGGGAATCCCTTCCTTCCTTCTCTTGCATTAATGGAGTCTGTATTGATAAGGGCTTCATAGCTAAGTGCAATACCTGCTAATCAAAAGAGTGAATTCACATTTATAGTTATTGTGTTCTCTTTTTCTTCACAGGGAATAACAATTCGCCCGCTGGTGGAGTTTCTTGATGTCAAAAGGTCAAATAAAAAGCAGCCTGCTGTCAGTGAAGAAATTTATAATAGGGTATGTTGCAGCTTAAGTATCATAGATGAAACCCTTGGGTAGATGAAATTCGTAGTCACTGTCAGTAAGACAAGGATTCAGCATACAGTATTATGGAGAGGCATGTGCTGTACTAGGTTTCTTTTTGATAGCTGTTATAAGAACAATAATTGTAAAGCTTATACTTAACCTTTGGCATTTACCGAAATTATCGTTACATATTATTATTTTGGAATCTTCACTTTCTTAATAGTTCAACTCTTGAAGTAAATTAATTTTCTGTAGTTTGTTTCACATATGAGATACATGTTATTTTATAATTTAGCTACACTGGGAAACCCTTGGCAATTTAATTGTATTGCATTTGAGTTAATCTAATTAAACAAAGCAAATTTCTCTTAAACACATGCTTAAACTTACTTAACTCTTACATCATCCTTTTTATGGATTTGTGTTTGCTATGTATGTGTCTCCAATTGTTGCAGATTATTAGCCATGCATGTACTTGAATGTATTTCTCCTTGCAGCATGCCTATGGCAAGTGGTTTGAAATTTCAAAAATGAGGAATAGTAAGGCCCACATTTAGGAAAGAAGTCAGTCTAGGCATCTAGAGAGACACCTACTGAGAGACCTCTACTATGGTTCTTGAATTAAGAGCAAACATGCTGCCTCTGGGATCAAGTGAGATCTCAGCTGAACTGATTCAGTTTTTATCATTCATAGTAGACTGAGGAAAAATTTATTTCTAATATTAGGTGAACAGGATGCTTTAAGTTGAGGCTAGACCACAGTTCCCTAAAAGAGGAGCTTAGGACCTGATGTTGGCTCTCTCAGTTCTGTCCTGTGCATCCTGAGGGGCTGACGTGGGAAGCTTCTTCCTACTCAGACTCTCTTCTCCACAAAATCATATTTGCTTCACTGTCAGGCCTGGGGAAGTCTCCCAGGCATAGCACAGAGTGGTTAAGGAATTTCAAATAAGTGAAAATATGGTAAAAAACTTTAGTTTCATGCAGCAGCTGAGCAAGATTGACATTGAAGAAATTAGCAACTAACTTCCGTCCTTTTGGGGCTGTGAACTAAGGAAGCTCCAGGAGAACAAAACAGATTCTGTCTCTGGGCTTGGTTGAACTGCATTTGGTAAAATGGAAGCATTGTCCTGAATTGTGACTACATGTTTCCGTTTTAAAGTAAGTTGGAAACTAGTAATATCTAAGAGCAAGTCTAGTGATGTCTGTAAGTTTATGTAATGAACCAATGTTTTCCTTTAGTTCTTTGACCATGTGAAGACTGGAATTGAAGATGTATGTGGACACTGGGGTCACAACTTTTGGAGAGATAAGTAAGTGGCATTTAAAACTCTTTGTTATACAGGAGAGGCTGAAATGGCTCAGTAGCAAGAAACAAATGCTGTTGGGCATCATATTTAATTTTCAGCATTTATTCTTGAAAGCAGATGGTTGTTTTTAGAACATGTGGGTTTCAGAGGAAAAGCAGCAGAACAATGTCTTTTTACTAAACCACAAGCAAGTAGAACAAAATCTCCAGCTGGGAAGAAAGGCAGCCCTCTGATCCCAGGGTAAAGTATGGTAACTTCTGAGTGTGCATGTCCTCTCCCTGTTTCTGACTATTTCAGAGAATTTCCTGTGTGTCTGGTGAGCCTTTCATCCCATCCAGCTCTCCTGCTGCAAACTGTATGGCTTAGCAGTGTTAAGTGAGAGGTTAGTTCCCTGTTTAATAGTGATCATACAAAAGCTATTGGACTTCCTCTAGAAAGATCAAGGCAGTAGCAGGCATGAGGTGCCTAATGTCAGGCAACTCCACAGTTCTTGATGGTATTATTTAAGACTTAGTGTCAGTGAAGAAGATTACCCCTGGCAATACCTGAATAATTCATACTTTAGCTGCTGAGTCATCATCATCATTGGTTTGGATATAATTCCCTTTTCTCAGAAACACGCTCTTTTAAAATGACACAAATTCTTTAGACCCAAAGCGTTGGCATCACTCAACCACCTTCTAGTCACTGGTCCAAGAAGAATTCAAGTGTTTTATACAAAGAGGAATGTCATCAGGAGGAAGGGCTGAGGAGAGGTCTCTCCAAATGACTTGGGGGAAACTCAGACAGGTGTGTGACATGGATAGAACTTTTCTTTACTCAGCCTGATTCTCCTCCAGCCTGTGTGAGATCTCTGACAAACAAAATCCCCCCTTCTGTAACCAGTATTTTTTCAGTAAGCAACCAAGAGGGTCGCAGTTAACTTTAAAGGAAGGGAGAACTTCCAAAGTTTTACAAGAACAGGGTAAAATTTCAAAGAAAAAGCAGTCGGTGCAAATTTAGACCTTTTATTTGTTATTACAGTAAATATTTAATGTTCTCTTTGTCTTGAGGAAAATGGAGAATTAAAAATAATATTTTCTAATAACACAGAATACCTTAAAGTTAAAAGTTGCTGCTATGGAGACTGTCCGCTACCATATTAACAAAAACACATGTTAAAACTATCTATCTGAAGTAAACATGAAATTAATGCTTTCTTATGTTACTTAGCATGGGTTGTTAATGTGAACAGACACATTCCCAGAGAATAAACTCCTTTAAAGTTGCATTATGTAAAGCGTACTGGCTTTCTTAACTACGTGCAGTAAAAATTAACTGGTTGGGCTGGTTTGCCTCATGTACAGGTTTAAAAAGTTTGACAATAAATACCTGCGAAGACTTCTAATCCGTGAGAACCAGCCTAAATCCAGCATTGTTTCTTTATACAAGAAGCTAGAAATCAAGCATGCCATTGAAATGGCAGAAAGTGGAATGATAAGCAAGGTCCCTTCGTCGGGGTCTCTCAGGTAAGCAAGAGATACCGTGATGACCAAGCGTTTCCTCTGGGTCTCATAATTTATTTCACAGCCCAGTCTGTAGGCAGTATAATCACTTTGACATAAGACGCTTTGTGTCTGAATGTCACCAGAACAGTAAGAGGATGTGAAACAAGACCATTTTCTCTGTAGCTTGCTTGGTGAGCTGTACTCTTCTGGAATCTGTAGTTTTACCAGGATAGCTGCTCACTGGAACATTGATTTACTGTTTAGAAGGGAGCTGGTCTTGAACATGTGCCTGCCCATCTGCTCAGAATAGCTGCAGGGGAAGCCTGAGGGGCATTTTGAAAAGTACCTAAATCGCACTTACAATTTAATGTAATTTATATCACATTTTGGAGACTCAGTTTTGCGTCTTACCACTGACTCAAATCAAGATTTCATTTCTCCATGTTACGTTTTCACCTGTTCCTCGGTTGTTTTGAACTGTTGTTTCCAACTCTAACAAAGGAAATAGTTAAAATGTAACTCCCGGTCATAAATACAAAACCAATCTTTTTCTCTCTCTCTCTTTCCTCTACTTTTTTTTTTTCATCCTACAACAGTGAATATCATGAAGGAAAGATAAAGCCGCTTTCTCCCACTGAAATGGAAAACATGCGGGAAATATTAACAAAGAATCTCTACCAAATACGACATCGAGTAAGGATGAAGTTTTGCATTCTTAAATATCCCACTGGTCTTTGAATATGCTGATTATCTTCCTAACATATCTTTGGGCTAGTACATCTGCTCTACCACAGAATAATAATTAATGCTCTTATTTACCTCTGTTGCCTTGAATCCATGTCTTATCATATGTACAGTAGCATATCCATACTCCTTAGTGTAAATAGCTTACTTGATCTTATACTACTGATAAAGCTTAATGTTTTTGTCATATTACCTCCAATATATGTATGGTATTAAAATAGGATCATAGGTGCAAATTCAACCCAACACTGTCTACTTATATCAATATTTTGGCCACTCCTTGATATGGGATTAGATTTCCTATTTGCCTACAGTTGTGAAGTTGTTTGTATTAAGAGCAGAGGTGATGAGCTGGAAAAATAGTGAACTAAAAGCAAAAGGACGTTTCACATTTACCCTCCTGCGGCTAAGTAGTTTGAATGCCTGAGCCTTTGGAAAACATTCAAAAATGGAGCAAGCTTCAGCTTGCTGGAGGTAAAAATGACCTCCCCTTAGGTGACTCATCACTTTCAAATATGCATCCTTGACATACTGACCGAGCTTCTACAGTGTGCGGGTGAACACTGTATTAAGCCAGCTTTTTCCATTTTCTCTTTCATTATAAATATCAGCAGGTTAAATAAAAAACAAAGCAGCAAATGAAACAAAAGATGGTGAAGCAGATGACTAAAAAAGTGCTGGCATAATTACTCTTCTTGTTCCTAATCATCTGCAATATGATTTTGTTCACAAGGATTTACGATGCTTATGAAAACATTAAAAGCAAAAAGCCTGTTTTGCCCTGTTCATATAGTTCAACACATTTGTCATCATGCTTTTCAGGCTGTGATCGCTGCTTTTGTATTTCAGACAATGTCCTACAACCGACATAGCCTGGCTGCAGATGCAAACGAAAAGCAGGCCAAAGAAATTCTGATCCGTCGCCGGCACAGCCTCAGGGAGAGCCTGAGGAAAACAAACAGCCTGTCAAGAGAAAGACCGGTACTTGCATTTTGTTTCTTTTTTTTATGTAGAAAGCAGTTCTTTGTAGCTAATTGTCATGCAGAAAAAAAATCTTCTGACATGCAGAAAAAAAAAATCCTGAATTTGGAAGACAACTATACATATAATGTCACCCTTCCACCTTGAGTTGCACACATTTGTGGGCCCCTTATTTGTGTTGACCACTTCATCAAAGCTTCAGTCTTGTAGAGTGTGATATGAAAATGGGATCTGATGACATAATTTTATCTTAGAGAAGCTGAACAGGCTCTGTACACAATGTACTTCTAAGGTCAGTATTCTCTATGAGTGTTTTGATGATGTGTGGATAGTTGAGGTAAAAATGACTTTAAAATAGAAAAACTATTTACAGTATGCTCCAAAATACGGGAAAGAGAGCTTTTAATTGAGTTAGTCAGAGTGAACTCTTCACTTGAAAAATGGTCATAAAATATAGTCAGGACTTCAGGTTTTGACACAGAATAGGGATACCTCTTCTACCTACAAGAACTGCTGTGGCAGGATAATATTTGGCTCTCTGAGGCAATCCTGCAATACCACACCGTAAACTTCTGACCATATTTGAATGGAGAATGCTGAATCAGCAGGGAAGCTGATTCTCCAAATCATATCAGGTATCAAGGAAATTAACCATCCTATAAATATGTATTTTCATGTTACAGGAATACTTAGTGACTGTTGTCTTAATGGATACAGTTGTCCATCAGCTGAGGCTGGAATAATGCCTCCAAAATTGCTGTATCTCATTACCAGGACTGCTGTGTGTTAATTGTGACAATAAGATTGTTTCTGAATGATTTCTTCCCTCTCAACCACAATTATGTATGTTGTCTTTGTCATACAAATACATGATTTCTAGGTGGAATAATGAGGAGACTCATCATGATTTTTGTGTCAGGGCGAGAAACAGGGTGACTTACAACTTTTTAAAACGCACAGGCTGTAATTTTAAAAATAATTATTCATACATAAATCCACCACAGAGGGAAGAGGAAAAAGAGAAAAGAGAGGAAAAGAAGAAAAACCCGAAGAGGAAAAATATCTCACAGAAAATACATTTCCTATCAGGTTCACTTTGAGTGTGCCACAATGAATGGTACAGTCAGAGGAAAGCTAGACTATAAAGTTTTTAAAAAATCTTTGTAACAAATTTAAGAAAGGATGTCCTTGAGAAACTTGAATTTTAAAAAAAGCAACTTGTCCTGGAAAGTACCTCTCATGTTTCAGGAAGTATGAGGTGTTCTCTGCTCCCCGGGTCTTTAAAGCTTATTCTGAGGAAAACAAGGATTTTATGCCCTGAACTGGTAAATGATCACGCTAGTTCCTAACTTCCCCATCAACTTCAGTGTGACTAGTCAACTGTATAAAGTCATTTATATGTATAAAGCACTTGCAGAATCAGAACACAGATTACTTCTTGTGCCCAAGCTTCAGTCTCAACCAAATTTTTGCAGCTGACTAATAAAAAGTTTCTAACATGGAGCTGCATGAATTGCCATGCTTGCAGTGTTTGCCTTCCTTAGGAAAACCTGTACAGACAAGGTTGAAGTTAGAGACCATATATTTATTAACTCTGATCTCAGAGGGCATATCACTAGGCTTTAATTTGATTAAACTGTTTGAGATTACACAGTCTTTGCCTTAGTTAGCACAGCAGTCAGCATTGAGTGTGTAGTAAAAGATCACATATTAGCTAATCCCAAACTATTCCCCAGCCCTTTAGCTACATAAACCCGTTCAAGCCTCAGATGTGTGTTTTAACACACATTATGCAGGTACACTAGTCTGCAGTAACTTAACATTTTTTGTATTTCTTCACACGCAGGCTGCTGCAAATACAAAAAGATTCCTTTCACTTCCTAAAAATACTAAACTCCCAGAGAAACTACGAGTGAGAAATAAAACATCTTCCAGAGGTAATGAAAAATTTTCTGCTGTCTCTTACTGTGCTGCAGTCATTTTGCATATATGGAAGGAAAGTTTTTCCAGGAATGATTTAGAGAAATCAGAATATTAGAGCATTAAAAGCAGTGGGTCCCTAAAGCAGGAATTTGAGTGTAGAGAAATGCCCTGGACAGCAGCATTTTGTGGGGTTTCTCACTTCCTTTTCTATAGTGGCATAGTCCTCCCAGCACATCTCCTCATGTGAGCAAGCAGCAGCCTGAAACACTTCTGCACCAGGAACACTGCTATGGCTCATTCTCCTTGCCTTTATTCCATAATGTCCAGATATCCCTCTTGGATTGTGAGGTTATATGGTTTCTTTTCTCACTGGGGTCAGGGTAGAGGACACTGCTCTGAGAACCAAAACAGAGAGGATAATGAGAACGTGAGGTCTGGTTTATAGTTCTCGTGAAGAACTTCTCAAAATGCTCTGGGTTACAAACGAATTGTTAATTTTTCCCCGCTGCATAAACTCACAAATGTTTTATATTGGAGTTCTTGAATTCTAACAAAAAAATTAAAAACAAAATCTGGAGGAAGACAGTTATTAGATGCGAAAACTTTACCCAATTCTGTATATTACTGGTTTGATTGATTTGATTATTACTGGTTGCATTACCATGCTTATACCGTGCTCAGGAGCATTTCCTTTCATGACAAGCTACCATCAAGATCTCTTGCTGGGAAGATTAAATCTCTGCAAAGTTACTAAATGTCCTGATCTCCACCCTAATTAGTTTTCCACCCTTCCTGGTTAATTTAGCAATAGAGCATGGTTTTGTCTTTTAATAATTACATCTTTGCTCTCCTGAATGTAGGATGCCTTTTATTCTGTAGTTATGTCTGCAGAGGTCACCTACCGTCATCTAGAATTAGAGAGAAAATGTGCCTCCAGATTATTCAGTTGTCAAAAAATATATTATTTGACATATTTAGGAGGGGAAAAGCCTGAAAACACAGTCTGATGAAGACCTTCCTTGATATATAATTATCTGGGTGAATGGACAATTACATGGTCATATATTTTGTTGACTCCTTCTTCACCTTTTTAAAAGAAATAACATGAAGGCTTCTAATGGAAGTTGTTATTATGACAGTTGCACAATACACAGTTCTTTACTTTGATATATTTAAAATATCATTTCTGACCTAAGTGTAAGAACAAATCAGAGGCATTCATAACTTATTGTTAAAATAACTATCAAATTACTCAAATGTGAAAGTTTTGATGAAGATGTTAATTCATTTTAAAGAAATCTGCTGAGAAGAAATATATGCACATGTGCACATCCAGGCAATCTCCAGCTTGGTTTACCTGGTAGTGATCATCTATGAGCATTCCCTAAACAATCATGCCAGCTTTCCCTTGGCCATTTTCTACCCTACTGTGAGCAGCAGAAATAGTCTGCACCACTTGCAACCTGTAAGATTTGCCCTGTGGATTTTCTTTCATGTCTGACATTCAGGCATATTAAGGATAGGATGTTTCCTCCCACCTATACATTGACCTTGAAAGATCCTTTGCTTGGTATTGCTGCTCCTTTTCCAGTCACATTTCTAGAGCCCCTGTACACGTTATGGTCTGGAAATGCCTCTCAGTTTAGATTTCTTGGGATATGAGGGTAAGAAATCTAATTTTTGTATCCTGCTTGGATGTAAGCAAGGAATAGACCCCAAGTACCTCAGAAAAAGACAGGTTTTCCAGATTCAGAGCCAGAACTGGGGAAATGTCAATTTAAACAAGGACGCACTTGGCAATCAAGGAGCAGCTGAGTGAGGCCTTTCTAAAAATCACAGTTTTGAGGGGAGAGGTGTTTGTAAGTCAAATCTGTCCTCTATACTGGTGGAGTTAAGAGGCTGTTGTTACTGGGTCTAATCAGAAAGCACCAAATTTAGGAAATAGAGGGAAACTTTTTTCTATGGCTACTAATGCTCAGTATGCTGTTATTTGAATATTCCTGGAACAGTTATATTCTGCACTTAAAATTTTAATTTTGTTTTCAATTAACAGTGGGTGACAGCAGTGACTCTGAGTTGGATGCCGCTACTACAGTGCTCAATCTAAGACCCAGAGCAGGGAAAATCTTGAGAGACCAGAGACTGAGACAGCAGAGGCCACTGCCTGAGTTTAGGGTGGAGTGGAAGAATGAAGTTGATGGAAGCCAGGATGGACGAGGAGAGCAGCAAGAACCAAGCACCTTGCCTCAGCCGTCCATTGGGTTCAGGCAGCCACTGCTCACAAGACCAAGATTTGGCACTTTAAGCAGGGAAGATCTGACTGCAGACCATGGGCCAGCAAGACCTATGCCACCACCACGGTTAGTTAGGCAGGCATCGCAAGGGGAAAGGCAGAGAAATAAGCCTGAGAACCAGCCGTACTGAACACAGCCAAAAGAGAACTATTGCTAATAAATCATGAACATACTGAATTAGAATTCTACACTATCTGATCAGACTGCAGGATCCATTAAAATAACCAAACAAGCCTCAATTTGGGTCTAACCACTTCCATTTGAGTAAAGTCAATGCCTTTAACTAAGTGAAAGGAATACTGGAACAATTGCAAAGCTGAAGACATTAAAAAGAATCATCTCTTTTATAAATAACTTATGGCAATGCTTTAATTTAATTTATTTCCACTATTAAGATAGTATGGAAATGTGCCTTATCGCCTTATGGAACCAAGTCATGGAAGTTCAATACCTAGTTATCCATTGAAAATCATTGTTGAAAGTCCAGTGATGAATGGATTCTTAAAAAAAAAAGTGTATCATTTCATGTTTTATTTATAACCAATAATACTTGTTTTAACCAGAGCTTTAGTATGAGTAACACTGAAAATTGCACAATGCACCTATCATATAGACTTCTAAAGAAGAATAAATATATTCCTGAAGCCTAGTTTGTTCGAGGACCTGTGATGCAGAAAAAGAGGAAGAAGAGAAGGAACAAGCTGTAGGGGCAGAATTGCAAATACAGCTTATATAAAGGACTCGCAACAGAGACAAGACCTGAATAGCTTGAATTTTTACTTTCTGAATTTTTGGCAATATGTTACCTTTGAAAGGTACTAAGGATCACCAAAGAAAAACTGAATTACCTTGGCTTTCACTAATGTCAGCAAGAGCTGAGAGCAACTAGCGGGACACCAGAAGGCCTAAAAAAAAGAAAACTTCAAGTGGATAAATAATGTTCTTAATCAAAATTGCTTTTTGCACCTTAGTTTCTTGGTTGCAATGCAAATACAGCAGTAGAATAGTTATAGAGCACTGCACGTAGACAAAGAGAGCAGTCTCCTGTTTGAGTCAGGGACCACTGAGACTCAAGAAAGCTTGCTCACTCATGCTTGTAACCCTGGTCAACTTGTTTTACTTTTTGTTTCCTCATCTATAAAAGAGGAAAGATAATCTTTTCTTTGTCTGAGCTATGCACTCCAAGGAACAGAAATGTTCCGTCTAATTTGTTTTTACAGAAAAGTAGCAGAGAGGGGCCCTGGAATCTGATGAAGTCACTGTGCACCTTAATAACATGGACTTCTTGATCCTAGTGTCAATGGCTGCCATTTGAAGGCATATGGGAAGGGAGGGTGCATTAAAATAAATGATACTCCTGTAGCTCTCAGGAATTTGCACTTTCTGTCCCACTTAATCTACGTACTAAGCTTGCATTAGCACAGATACACATTTCAGCACAATGCAGAAATCATTCTACTTGTTACAACATTGATAACTGTCATTGAAGAATGTACACTGTGAAATCATAACTGTTCTCTTTCATTAGCACATTTCTAAATCTGTGGGCAATACGATTAATTTTTTTATTATTTAAGCTTGTTTTGAAAGAACTATTAAAAATCAGAGTTTTCTTTTAAAATCACAGGGTAGATTTCTTTCAAATGATTGTGGGTGGGGTTGATAAATGGGGATTTAAGTCTTTGCTTCTTCTAACAGCTTTTCCAAAATATTTATTTCATGTGTGTATTTGAAATATCAAACCTTCCTAAGCTCATTCCTTGGCACAGGTCTTTTATTCTTTTTTTGCTCTGTTCCAGCTATGGAAGTTTCTGCTGTGTGGCAAATGCAAAGTCTAAGCTGCAGAGGGATGGCTGTGTGAATGCTATAATCTCAGTCAAAAGCTCATGGCTATTCTCAACAAATGATTTTTGTGGAAATCAATACTTACCTGTCCTTTAATGATCATCTCTTGTTTGGAAATATAATTGGGTTCAAACAAAGCCAGCAAGTTTTAAAAACAAATTTCAATTTGTCTTTCAACAGGAAAGTATGTTTCATCAGTAAAATTGTCAGTGAATGCTCTGTCACTGCATTATTGGGATCATATTTAAGTTAGAAAGAAGCCTCGAGTTTGGATTTCAGTTTTGAGACATCCTCCTTGCAGATCAGAATGCTTATATTAGGTGTTTTATATCAGGCCCATCTGAAATCTGACAAAATAAATAAATGTGAAATGTTGCACATAGACATTTAGTTTACTCTCTGTGGAGTTTTCTCATCCATGTGCTGGTAATGACCAAGCATTTGGCTTCTATCTGGGGAAAGCTGCCTTTTATTTTTTTTCAAATGGTCGTTATTTTTTATGGCACAATTTTAAATAATGAATGCAGGTTTCAGGAACCTTACTGCTATGCTGGTTGCCCATTAGTGCCGTGCATGCTCAGATCTTGGTACTTAAAGTGGTTGCCCCATAGTACAAGCACATCAAATTGAAGGTCGTTTTTATGAAATATAGTCTTAAACTCTTGGTGCTTCAAAACATCATAGCATGTTGCTACCTTTCCAAATCACTTTAGAATCCACAGAATACAAGCATCAAGGCACATCTCCAGCATGGTTACACTGTGAAGCAGTACTGCAAATCTCCTGGGACTCTGTGTCCTTGCAAGTACTCTCTGCCTTCCTCACTCCTGCTCCTCCCACCCTTTTCAGGCTCTGTTCCACTACTGCTGAATCAGACCCTTGTCATCTCTGGAAACTGATTTCCTGGGTGTTCTCTTATTCAGTAGCAATGACAGCAGCAGGTGACACAGTCAGTGTCACAGGTAACCCTTCTCATTCAGCTCTTGCTCTGGTTCGGGTCAGAGGTTTACCTTTTATATCTTTTTTTTTCTTTTCCTGCAGAATCAAAACAAGTTAGATAGCAGTTTTTGAACTTGCAGAGGAGACACTTCCTTCATCTTGTGTCAATGCGAGTTTGTCTGCTGGAGATGAAATGCCCAATAAATCTGTCCTCGAGCACCATCTGATGGGGAAAGTCATGTATTGACTGGGGATGTTTCTCACTTTTTCAGGAAACCACATCTTCAGCAGTGATGGGGAAACATGCCAAAGCCACATACAGATGTTTTGTTTCCAGATGGACTACCCAGTACACTCTGTAGTATAAATATTTTAGTGTGTTTTCGATGAAGCAAGTTCAGTTTTACAGTTTTAGGGAAAATATATATGTTCCACTCTGAATTAGGGTTTTCTGAGAATTTCTTTCCCCCTTCAGCTGCTGAGAGGCCTATAAATTGAAAGTAAATAGATCAGAAAGTAGGTATAGCAAGGGCTAGAGTAGATAGACATCCAGTTATCTGTTTTAGGTAGATATATGAAAGAAAAAACAATATTTTGCCATGAAAGGCAAAATTTTAAGGGCTGTCCTTCTTGGTACTAAAGTATAATGCAAACTTCACTGAAACCAGTTCATCAAAAGAAAACTGTGCTGCCTAACAATTTAGTAACTTAGAATATCCTTCTCCACTAATGCTACACAGAAATCACATGGAAAAACATAGTTAAAAAAAATTGCCAAAATAATATGTCTGTTGTTGTGAAGAGTATCTTGGGCTCTCTGGGAGCAAACACACTTCACCCTCCACCAACTTTCTGAAGAGTTGCCAAGTCCACCAATTCCAGACATCAGCTGATGCTGCAAGAAATGTGCCATTTCCAAAATTCTCCAAGTTCTGCCAACATTTCCCAGCCTCTGAAGAAAAGATGAAGGATTGTGAAATTAGCTGGAGCAATGCTTTTTGTACTACAAGAGCTCTGATCCTATAAAAATATCCTTGTAAGTATGCATAAAACATGACATCTGCAATACACAGTCCCAGCCATGCCAACAATAGATCAGAGGCTCAGGCCAGAAAACATGGAGGAGGGGGTATCAAGTCCAAGCATGAGAAGGAGGAACCACTTTAGAACACAGTATAGAGAGAAATCATGGACTACCTGATTCAGGTGCTTTTTAAATCCAGATTAGTAGAAAGACTAACAGTCTTTTTTTTAGCCCTTTTTTCAGCAGATCATGATACAACTTACACTTTCAAGATAAACCTGCAGCTGTGCTTGACATTGTCTGTTGTATGAATGGCTATGAAGACTCTCCTAAAACTTTCAAGTCAAAGAGTTTCATCTCCCTCCTGGCCTATCTATTAGATGGTCAGACAATTTATTAAACAGGGAGAGATTGGTTTAGCATTATTCCTTTCCCAAGATGGCAAACCCTGAATGGCTCCCACACAGCACTGACATGCTTTGGAAACCTTTTCATCCTGTGAGACGTGGCAGAATATGGGGGACAGAAATTGCAGAAGGGAAGGCAGTAGTTAGATGGCTGCTCTGGTGACCTTCAGTGGTTCATGTGCTCAGGTTTAAATTTGTCATTTGTTACAAGAGCACCCTTATTGCCACAGGTTTTGTTTCAAAAAGTAATTTTTTTTGCCACAAAAAAGAAAAGTAATTTTAAATACTCCAGTTTACTTAATTTATTTTTCATCTATTACACATTTGAAAGGATGGAAGACTGTTTCCTACTGTGAAGCACATTTCAGAAAAAAGTTCTTTGATGCTGAGATTTAAAATAATTAGAACTTTGGATTAATTTCTCTTTGTAAATTAACACATAAATTTTTCAGGACTTCCCTTTAAAGCAAGCTCTACACTCTTTCATTTTTAAAAGCAGTCTGACCTCCACTCACAGTCATTTGATTCTTAAAGTTCGGGCTCCAATATACTCCCTTACAAGATTCATGATCAGCTCTTTGTGAATAAATCTTCAGTATTACAGCAATAACAGCACCGGCAAGTCTTGGGTTTTCAAACGCCAAATCACCAAGCTATAAAGGATCATTTACTTCACAATATCCCACAACACCCGTAACCAAATGGGGACTGGCAGCACCTCCACATACCCACAGAGGTTCCCATCAGCAGGGATGTGATGGCACTACAGAGTGGTTGAAGTAACAAGCACGCCAGTTCATAAGCAACCCTTGTCCTGTTTTGTTGCTGTATTACCTGCTCAATAATCAACCTGTTCTCAGAAAATGAGAATGGTAGTGACCCTTGTGATGGTGCTGTGTTGAGTAAATTTAGAGGAAAGAAAACTAGACAAGAAACTGAATTCTGCAGAATTGGTGTATTGGGTTTGCATTGCAAGGTTCAAGTACCAGGGTGGCTATAAAGGTGCTTCTCTGAGAAGCTGCCAGAAGCTTCCCCTATGTCCAACAGAGCCAATGCCAGCTGGGTCCAAGATGGACTCACTGCTGGCCAAGGCCATCAATCAGTGATGATAGTAATGACTCTGGCATAACACATTTAAGACAGAAAAAAAAAAAGGTTATTGTGCAGAAGTAATTGTGGCCAGAGAGGAGTGAGAATATGTGAAACCATTCTGCAGACCTCGAGGTCAGTGAAAAGGAGAGGGAAGAGGGGCTGCAGGCACCGGAGCTGAGATTCCCCTGCAGCCCATGGTGAAGACCATGGTGAAGCAGGTGTCCCCCTGCAGCCCATGGAGGTCCACAGGGGAGCAGATATCCACCTGCAGTCTGTGAAGGAGCCCTATGCTGGAGCACATGGATGCTCAAAAGAAGGCTATGACCCTGTGAGAAACCTGCACTGGAGAGGGCTCCAGGGACCTGTGGACCCACAGGGAGAGGAGCCCATGCTTGAACAGGTTTACTGATAGTACTTCTAACTCTGTGAAGAACCCATGCTGGAGCAGCCTCTTCCTGAAGGACTGCACCATGTGGAATGGACCCACGCTGGAGCAGTTCATGTGCTGTAGTCTGTGGGAAGGACTCACGTTGGAAGAGCCTGTGGACAACTCCTGTGGGAGGGACCTCAGCTGGAGCAGGGGAAGGACTCCTGTCCCCGAGGAAGAAGCAGCAGCAGAAACATGATGAACTGACTGTAACCCCCTCTTGCCCAGCTCCCTGCACTGTGGCAGGAGAGGAGGTAAAGCGCAGGAAGAACGGAGGGGAGCATGTGTGTGTGGAGAAGGTGTTTTTAAGATTTATTTTACTTCTCATTATCCTGCTCTGATTTGATTGATAATAAATTTAATTAATTTCCCCAAGTCAAGTCTGTTTTGCTCATGACAGTAATCAGTTTGTGATCTCTCCCTGTCCTTATCTAAACTCACGAACCTTTTGTTATATTTTCTCTCCCTTGTCCAGTTGTGGAGGGGAGTGATACAGTGCCTTTGGTGGGTACCTGGTGTCCAGCCAACCAGGGTCAACCGACCACAACTGGTATGTTTATAAAGGATCTCTTCAAATGTATACAGCCTACACCAGCATGAAAAAAATCTTACATTTGCTTCATCATTTAAAAGCAACAAAATCAGTGCATATCATATGCTACCACTGTTTTACAGATATAAATTAATATCCTATATATGTAGTATCTTCAACATGGCCTGATCAAAACTGTCAGAAAAGTCACTTTTACCAAAGTGAAAATTTTGAAAAGCAAAAAGCAAAAACCCCCCCAAACAACCAAAACCAAATCATGCCCCTACCCTTCCTACATGCCCAAGGAAACCAAGCCAAAATAAAGTAACAGCAAGTAAGAGAAAAATCTTAATTTGCAGTGATTTGCTGGTAGAAACTCTTTTCCTTTAGTCCATATTCAGATCTCTTTTGTTACAGTCTTTAGATAGGACAACTGGATTCAAGAAACTGCCTAGTAATTCAGTAGTTTGCCCACTAGACTGTAGCCAAAAATAGCTGCAGCTGCTCCTCCCTCAACTTGAAAGGGGGAGTCACATCTCATCTCTGGGAACATCACTGAGTCATCATTCTTTGAACTCACACAGTTATGGCAACTAAGAGGCAACACAAGGGACATGAATGTGGTCTCCAGGCACTAGGAACAGTAACTTTAAGCACTTCATCCCAAAATTGCTAAGTTCTTCTTGGTTGAATCCTTGGTCCCTGTGCTTTTTATGTGAAATGCAGGCAGATTCAAATGATCATATGAGTCATGGTTTGAAGAAAAAAAAAATCTGCACTTCATATTGGGTTGAACAGTTCTGTATTGTGCTGTAGTTTTAGCAGAGGAAGAGGGGAAAAAGCACAATGACAAAATGATGCATGTGGAATGTCACTTCATTTCTAATCCTTAAAAAAAAAAATTATTGAAACTTTTCTGATCCTGGGGCTGTATAAAGAAGGTGTGTTTCTGTGGCACCTCAGAAATCATTCTGGCCTACAGGTTAAAAACTTACCTTCTGTAACATGTATTACAACATGCCCCCAAGACCACAGGCTTTTGCAGATTTCTCAATTTTAGTATTTAATTTCATTTTTATTTAGCTTATATGGAACACCATTTTTCAAAATAAAACAAAAATATTTGCTTACAGGGGAAAGCACATTTTTCACTTATGTATAAACCAGTGAAGTTGTAAAGATTTTGTAAAAAATATTCAGGCAGTTGTATGTGTTAGTATAAGTGTTTACAGAAGTCAGACTCATTCAGTGCACCACCTCAGAAAGGTAAATGTTACCTCATATAACCAACAAGTATTGGAAAATTACTAAATCATTCATATATATTAATTTTTGAAGCTTTTTTCCTACTCATTTCCTTTACCCCTTGCTAGAGCTGAAAAACAGAAGTCCCTGAAAAGTTTAGGTAAAGAAAAAAAAATATGAAACGAAAGAAAACAGGAAAATTAGGGCAACAATGTTTTGAGGCATCTACCAAACAAGGCAAGAAAAGATAATACACTTGAAAATGCCTCAAGTTCCTCAGGAGAAGATTATTGTAATAAAGAACTCTGAGGATATGTACTGAAATCATAGCACTAATAAGACACTGATTATGTCAATATGTAAAATTAAAACAATTCCGTTTTATATATATATATATATGTACGTACATATATATATATATTCCCATGGTGCTGCTACTGGAATATTTCAACAAATATCTGAACACTAGCAGGCACTGGAAAAGGTAAAGAAGAAAATGAAAATAAAAAATGCAAAACACCATCTGTGACTCACCTGAAGTAGCAACAGTGTTTGTAGAGATGTGTTCAAGAAGATAACTAAATTGTTTTTCAACAAACCCTCCCTCAACCCAACAATTACATATAGTTGACTTTGTACTTTCTTTAAGTATTATTAGGAAGAGCATATGAAACCTTATCAGTGAAAAATACATTTTTCCTATGTTTCAAATGAAATACAAACACTGGTGAGTGGCAAGTAATACGAGCTTGAAGAGTAAATAGCACAGGACTGCTAAAACTTCCAGTATAGCTCTGAGAGTAACCTCTCATTAATTAAGCCATGCACTCAACCAATGAGTAAAATACAAACAAAAATTTTTCTCTTGTCACTGAAATGTCACTTATGCCTGAGATGAGAGAGGATGAGAGATTCAAGATCCATGAACTACTGCTAGTTGCTCCAGCACATCTTTACAGTCATTCAAAAGAATTAAGAGGGAAATTTATTCTTAAATTGAAGGTTGGAAAACTGTACAGGAAATAATAACAAATATTTATGACAAAATTGAGCAGTAGAAGTTATTACTAAACAGAAACCATCAGTTCAAATTTCAATAAAACTTACATTCAGCCTCAGTTTCAGTCTGAATCGGCTTGTATAATTTTAAAATTGTCCACTTTAGGTCTTCTAATACACGAAGTTAGCATATACCCAGTTCTGTTACCTGGGAAAGACCAGGAATCAGCAGGGGTTGGATGACTATCCCAAAGTGCCTGATCATGGTGTGCAGCAAGTTTTGTAGACAAAGTATGCTTCAAAAAAATCACATAAGCAAACACCTTATTAACTGAGCTACTGTCACAGAAGACAAATGGCAACTGACCACAGCATAAGAAATTAAGGCCAACAAGCATATTGCAAATTCTCCTTCTGATTAAATAACAAATATCCACCTCTGATTAAATAATAAGAATCAATTTTTGTATTTTAACAGTCTCTCAATCTAAACACTGTTTAAAATATGAGCTACAAGCAGGATCCGTGCATTTCATGATATTCTTTTTTCCCCCTAAAAAAGGGTTAAAAATCCATTTAAAAAAAAAATCACAGGCAGTACAATATAGCAACATAGCAACACTGGTCCCCCTTACAAATGTTCTAGTGGTACCAGTTAGAATAACATTTATCTAGAGTTAACAGAAAACCAGCATTGTCCTCCTTTGTTTTTACAAACCTGTTGTACGGCTTCCCCGTAGATCAGCACCCTGCAGCAGAAATACTTGCCTCCACAAGAACACAATGTGCCCTCTTAAAAGATCATGTAACCACTGTACAAGCCTGGCAGGTGAAGATACATCTATGCAATCCAAAATTGTGCCTACTGATTTTTTAACTTCACATTTCCATGACTACAGTATTTTTGTTTGTTTGCATTCATTATCAGAATAGCTACTAAAGCTAGTCCAACAGCTAGACTTGGAGGGCCACAAGGACTGAACTCCTGCGCAATTCCAGAAAGGAGTGGGGCAATTATACGTCCCACTGATGTCACAGACTGTCCAACACCTAGAAGTGTGCCACTGGCCTCATTCCCACCAATGGTCAATTCAAGATCAATGATACAAGTACGACCTATAGTAGTTGAAAAGGCTAAGAATGTGGAAGACAAAATGACCATCCATATGTTCAACGCTGATGCATACAGGAGAATCAGCATACAGGTGAAAGTGCTGGAGTGCAACAGAACTCTGTAAGTGTTATGCTGATAGAGCCTTGTTATTGGTCCGAGCAGACAACCAGCCAGGACTCCAAGTGCACTGCTATAGCTCGTTAAGTATCCAGAGAACAGTGGTTTCACTCCAAATCTCTCCTCCAAGGCCAGAGTGAAATTGCTATAGTACAGCAGTATAGCCACAGACATCAGAAACCGCACTAAAAATATATCCCACAAGTTAGAGCATGCAATCTCTTTAATCTTCTTCAACACTGTTGCAACTTGGATCCACGGAGACTGGAAAACATTATTGTTTGTCACAGCTCTATTAGCTGCTGATTTGAAGTGCAGGTCATTATTTGCTTTTGCTGCGAAACTATTTGTTCCTCTGTCTTGATGATGTTCCCGGTTGCCAGTGTTTTCTTCATTCCAAGGTAACATCCAGACAAGAGCTATGTATATCAAGAAATCATTTTATTTCATTCAATTGCATCAACTTTACATAAAAGACATTAATTTGACTGTAACAATTCAAAAAAGGACTTCGACAATAATTTCACTTAAAAAATGTAATCATTAAGGCTAGTGTTATTCACAGTATCAGTTCAATTTTTAATGCAGTGAAAGCAACAAAGGAAACAATGAAATGCCACACTCATACCATATGAACAAATCTAAAGACTAAAGCAAAAATTCTGAGTTCTAGTCTTGATCTTTAGGCACATCAAAAGTTCCTATTTGTGTCTGAATGTAAAGGGACCCAAGATGCAAAATGTGACATATAACTTACCACCATTCAGAAGGAAGATAGAGGCACAGATGAAGGATGTTTGATAAAAGCCACTTTCCAACTCTGCAAGGTAGCCACCAACCACAGGCCCCAGAATGAAGCCCACACTAGAGGCTGCATTGAAGCGTCCCATTACCAAAGGGCGGTCTCTCTCCGAAACCAAGTCAGAAAGCAGGGCTTTAGAGATAGAGAGCGTGTGTTTGAAAACACCTGCAACACAATATAAACAAAATAACAAACATGTATTGTTCAAAAGATTAAAGACGACAGAAGCTATCAGAAATAGCAATGAGCAAAATCTGTACGATTTATATTTTTAAGATCCCATTAATCACAAATTCTTCAATGCTAGAGCCACGCAGCACACTGGGCCATGACCATAATCCTGACTGTTTAAGGATTTGTACTTAGGAATCAAAATTATTCAGGCATCGGTGTCAAAGAGTGCTCCTGCAGCCCTGATGAAAGAAGTAACTAAGTCATGTGCTGAAGCACTCTAGGAATAAAATAGCTGCTAAAAGAGGAACTTTGATGGAGTGGAAATGGCTTGTCTGTTTATGGACATAACTCTGTACCAACTTGGCTGAATATGAAGAGTGCCAAGATTGTAACACACCAAGTTCATATGGGAAACTGGTGGGTGGCAAAAGAAGAGCACAGAAGGTTAGGCATACTGCAAGAATATTAATAATGCAATCTTTTGTGTGGCTTCCCTCTGACCATGGCAATGCTGTCACAGTCACTGTGATGTCAGGATTAAAAAGTACTACACCTACTACTCATCTAATCAAATTTCAACCAAGCGATTCATTAGTAAATTGTCTTTAAATTAAGAAACAATATTAGGAGTTCTTAAATTAAAACTATGGTCCATAAAAGTGCCCTTTAGTAATAGCACTGCTTATTGTATCAGAATATATCCAGTAGGTGTTCAGCTATTTTAAGAACTCTGCTACAAACCCTGGCACAAACTTCACTTCTGTGCTGCAAACATACATGCTTTTGTACAACATAAATGTTTTGGTTGAAGCAATGACCTAAAACTTCAGCCGAATTTTCTAGTATCACTTTGAGGTATATTTTCAGCATTAAAAAAACCCCAACACACATATCATTCCATTCTCCATCGCAATTGCAGGCCAAGATTTTCAGCAGTCACCCAGTATATTGTGTACCTAAGACTAATTTTACAATAGCCTCTTTCAAGATATTGCTGCACTCCTGTTCTCATAAATTTCAGCCATTCAAGGCGGCATAAAAGTTGTGACAGTTGTTGAGTATACATTTATCCTGGTTTCATCTGGATAGAGTTAATTTTCTTCTTGGATGTAGGATGAGAATAATGTTGATAACACAATGATGTTTTAGTTGTTGCTGAGCAGTGCTTACCTTAAGTCAAGGGCTCTTCTGCCTCTCACCCCATCCCACCAGTGTGTATGCTGGGGTGCACAAGAAGGTGGGAGGGGACAGAGCCAGGACAGCTGACCCCAGCTGGCCAAAGGGAGATTCCACATCATATGGTGGTGTGCTCAGCATACAAATGTGTGAGGGCCGTTGTTTAGAAACAGCCTCAGCACTGGTCAGCGAATGGTGGGAAACTGATTGTGCATCACTTGCTTTGTATATTCTAATTCTTTTTTATTATTACTATTTCTTTCCTTTTCTGACCCATTAAACTGTCTTTAATTCCACCCATGAATTTTACTTTCTTAAATTCCAATTGTCTCCCACATCCTACTGTGGGAGGGGGAGTGAGTAAGTGGTTTTATGGAGTTTAGCTGCCTGGTGGGTTAGGTCACAACAACATTTCAAATTATTTTCAAGAAAAAGTAATGAGAATTCTTGATTTGTAGAGATTTTTCCGTTATTAAGGTTTAGTTGGTGCTGCTGGGTCATGATGTAGTCACCCACATATCATGATTTTTCCTGTAGTAACTCTCAAGCTAAGACTACAGGGAATTTAAACTGCAAAATGCCAAGTGTTTACTCACCTACAGGGACTCTAGAAATGGCAAACAGCAACACAGTGGTGGATGTTCCAAGAAGGAAGTAACCCAGTGCACTGAGAAGAATACAAGCAAGCAAGGAATACTGTCTTCCTACTATATCACTCCAGCAGCCCTTTAACAAAGCAGAAAGAAAGATTAGCTTTTTATAACACTAAGCTATGTACAGTGAACAATCAGTACTTCTAAATTAAATTGAGAAAAGAGATCAAAGGACTGTCAATAAAAGCTTAATAAGTTTACTGCACAACATTCCTAAGTGCTCAAAATCTGGAAGTCCCCAGCAGAGTTCTGCCCTGTTGGCAGTGCACCTGTCAAAACTATGATTCCACTTAATGCTATGTATACAGGTTTTTAAAAAACAATTTCTCCCTTTTAAAAATAGTCCTGCAATTCATATTAGCAGTAGTGGTCTTCTGAAAATCTTATCATAACCAACCACAAATATTTGTTTGCATTGATGTGCACTAGACACCTGTTGAACATCCTAAAAGGAATGATCCTAGATATGAGAAGTTTGTCATCCGAGTGCGTAGGTAAGAAGTAGTTATGAGAAGGGTAAACAGAAAACTTGCATTTAGTATGCTTATAAATCAGTATGATTCCAAAAAGGAAATAGTTTTTTAAGAAAGTAGACAATGGTCTTGCAGTTCAAAGAAAATGCCACAAGGCTGGCAAATTATCCCAGATGGCCTGGGTAACAAACCCTGAAACAGTTTTTTCATGAGATGTTCGAAATCTGCTCCCCTGAAAGCTAGAAAACTAGTACCAGGGTAATCTTAGGATGTAAAAAACCAATAGCTAATAGAAAACAAAGCCAAACAAAGAGCAAAGATACAATGCATTAATTTAGACCATATGTTAAATTACAAGGCACTGCTCACTAGGCATGGAAAGTGAAGTAGATAACAGGCTTATGAAGGGCTTCCTCATGAGACTGTTTTTGGATAGGTTACTGCACTGAAGGCAACTGCTTTACCAGCACCAATGCTGAAGAAAACCCTGTGTGACTGTGACGTGCTCAGTAACGTATCTGAGCCTAAATCCGTATTCTAATTTTTGTCTAAAACTGTATTCTGTTTGAGTCTGAAAAATCTGGCAATTCACTATAAATGAAACAAACATTTTTCACACAAACTAAAACCTGGTTCCTCCAACCAAAAATGCTTATAAGAGCACTTTATGCATTTTCAAAATGCCAAGAAACACCATTATTAGCCTCATTCTTTTTCCCCCCTACAATCCATAGAAATACCAATGTGCTCTGGAATGTAGTGTTAGAACTCACCACAAATGTGCTGGAAAACAGTTGCATTACACCATAGAGAGATCCTAAAACAAACAAAATACCAGTATTAAAAATTAAACTTTTTTTTTAATGAAAAATACACAAAATTTTAAATGATAAAAAATGAGAGAAATTCTGGGAATAATTTACTGGAAGAATGGGAAGAGGGAGCATGACAAACCAAAGGTAGTGTTTCAGGAATGACAAAACAAAAGTGCTGAAAACTTGTAAAACTATGTAAGGTAGAATGATGTTGCTTTGTATAACAAAGCAACAGATACAACAGCAACAAAACAGATGCATGCATTTATGGTTGCTTTCTCAGAACTGGAAGAGAATTTCATTACTGGGAGGGACTAATTATTTTCCACTTGGCACTTCAACCCACTGCAAGGCGCCACAGATACCTTGAAGAAACCACAGACCGTACTTTGTCATTTTGGAGGCTAGGAGTTTATCAGCACTTAGAGACAGAAGAGAATGAACGAAGAGAAGCAGAGAGAAATATCTGCCAGAGTCTCTTATTTATAGGAATACATCTCAAATCCCAGGTTTTTTTAAAGTTAAAAATCAAAGCAAACTGTTGAAATGAAGACATATTTCTAACTAATTGTTGCTTAAAATAATGCTGTCAAGTCAGTGTAGAACCAGAATTATTTCGTGAAAAGTGCTAAAATAGAAAAGCAATACAATAAAAAACTGAATAACAGAGCCTATGTCAACCACACATAGCTATAAAGAATATCATACTTGTATCACTCCAAATCATAAACAGTACCATAAAATGTACTTTAAAGAACTTTAAACCCACAGAGCTTACCTTACGACTTAATATGTTAAGATAAAACCCCTAATCTTCAGAATTTACTTGTAAAAACTCCTTAAAGTGAATAAATATTTTGCCAAGACAGCTGCAAGGATTTTAATCAAAATGGGAGCAATCGTGGGCTTTGGAAACCTTTGGAGAACCAGCTACAGAAGTACTGTTTGCAGAGTCTGTAAATAACAATAAAATTAGAAGCAACACCTCTAGCTCTCTAAATTGCTGAGCTGTGAATTCTTGGACGCTGGAAAAGCATCTGTACAAATGTTACTCCAAGCTTTCCTTGTTCTTTCCAAGTGTACTCTTTCCCATGTGTGTGCCTTTGGCTACTGTCAGTATGCAAGTTTGGACAGATCTATGGGTCTAACACAGTATGGCTGCCCTTACAGTTTTACTAGGAAATTGTCCTTACTTACTTTGAATTGTGCTATTAGCAAGGAAGAATTATGTTACAAAGTCCAACTTGCAGTAAGGCATAATCCAGGCCTTATCTTATTCTTTGGTAAATCAGTCAAGTACTACAACTCACCTATTATTCCGGCCACCGTATGACTTGCTCCTAGAGATTTGATATGAAGATTCATTAAAGGAACAACCATGCTCACCCCAAATAAATCCTGAAAAAAAGGCAGAAAAAGTTTTAATAACTTCTACAAAGATGATAGAAACCTAGATTAATAACAGCCAACATTCAAAAAAAAAAGTAAATTACCTCCATATCAACACAAGGTTAAAAGAAAAATAATTTTTCATGGTCAACATGGTATGTTGCAACCTCTTCAGTGCATCAAGTATGTACAAAATTACAAAACACATAAACTGAAAGATAAGGATTGCCTCTTGGAGGAGTTAAACTTATGAAAACATCAGTCCTCTCCCCCCCTCCAGATACAATCCTTCTCAAGATACACATTTAAACATTAAATATTTCTTTAATATATATTAAACTTTACCCATTTAACAAGAAAAGTACTTGGTGCCAGTATTTTAAATTCGAAGTTGTCTGTAATTTCAATGACCTAAAAATAATTTTTACTTGTGCAAAGAAAGTATATTTTGAAAAACTACAGTATTTCAACTCAACTGCAATGGGGAAGAAGCTATGATCTAAACCTACTTACACCCCTGTGTATAGCTTAAATGTAGTGAAAAGACAGAAACATGAAAAAAAAAAGAAGAAAAGTATTTGTGAAAAACATTTTGTAAGAGGAGGGAAAAGGACACTGCCCATCCTGAACAGCACAAGGATCTCCTGATCGTTCCTTTTGCTTTTTTCCCTTTTGTTAAGCTCACCACAGTGACGTAGTAGTTCTTCCACTACTACTACAATCTGACACAGCATCTACTGTCCCTTGGAGAAGATCTATCGGAGCAAGATCACCTTTCATCAGCAACTGCTTGAACTGGACTACTCCAAAGCCTGATTAACTGTAACAATGTGTATCCCTAAATTCTCACAGTCTGTCATTAATTATCTTTTGATGCTTGAAATTGAGACTTACAAGGTTAGAATCATCATTAAATACATCAGCATTAACAAAAAGAGTACATGACTTCCAAACACCTGCAGTAACAGTCTTAGGTGTCATCTGCAAACCCAAAGGAGGTTCAGTGACCTCGTCCAGGTTATTAATAGAGACATTAAAAAGAACAAGGCTCAGAATATACCGTGGCAGTACTGGACTTGTCATAAGTGTGCAGGTAGAGCAAGACCCATTAACCACCATCCTCTTATGGGTAATTACTTCTCATTTCATGTGTAATTTCTTATGTTGAATGACGGATATCCTGTATTTGCCTGGCTACAGGAAGCTTGCATTACAAGCAACAGCTCCGTATTATATCAGGACACTCCACACCTCTAAAAGGACACTTTGTTGACATCTGTGTGTGCTCTGGCTCCGTGTCAGCAAGATATTACAGGGCTGGAGAACCACAGTGTGTAAAAGTTAGTTAAGAAGCAAAGCTTGTTCTAACACACCTTCACCTGGAGTATTTGGTCCAGGACACAAACTGACTAGGTTGTTTCTACTGCCCAACCTAAGGGTAGGTAAGACAGTATCTCGACGTTTCAAAGTGCAAATTCGTACTCACTTTGTATTTACTTTCCAAGTAATCCCTTCTAATTTCAAATGGCACTTTCCTGGGGCTAGTGAATCAATACAGAATATGATCCATCTTTAAAGTCTATATTCTCTCAGATTTTTCCTCTAGAAAAAAACATGTTCAGTGTTTCTTTTTTTTTTTTTTTTTAACATAAGTTTACGTCAAGCACGGGTATTTCACAGGGACCAGCTCTCTTATAAGCACAAGGCAAGACTCACCTTTAAAGGCGCTGCGCTATTCCATGGCACGCACAGGATAAAAACACGACCCCTGTATCAAACTGCAGGGCTGTTCGCCCGGATAAAACAGCACAGCCGCTACACACCACTATCGCTACAAGCATCCCAACTCCCCGAGGAGCAGCTGCAGCGATGTACCCCAGAACCCAGCAGCGGAAAGGATTCCCTTCTCCGGGCGCGGCCGCCCGCCCCAGTCCGCGCGGGAAGGCACCGCGGCCCTCCCGCCGACTCCCCGCTCACCAGGAATCCCACCACGTAGAGGCAGCGCACGAAGCGCCCGGACCGCTCCGGAGCCCCCGCGGCTCCCTGGCCTCCATCCTCGTCCTCCTCCTCCTCCATGCGGGCACGGTGGCCGCGCCGGGCGTGCGCAGTGCCGGCGGCGCGGCGGAAGCGCGGGGGTGGCGGGACAGGGTTCGGTGTTTTTGTTTGCGTTAGGCACCGTGTTCTCCGCGTTTCCTCCTTTATAGGCGAAGAGGACGAAGAGTAAAAAGATCTGTGCTTCCACGCCACAGGACTTTGCCCTTCCCGCCTCTTCTTGCGTGTTTGTGCAGGGGAGTTTTGCAACCCGTCACGTCAGGGCCTGAGGCCCCAAGGAAGCAGGAAGAGCGAGATGGAGCCGACGGGCAGAATATGCCGTAGGAGCGTGGTGCTGGATCTCCTGCACCGTTCTCGAGGTCGTTGCAGAAAGATGACTTTTGAGCCTATGCACCTCCGAGCCTGCCTGCTCCATGGGGAATATCCATGGGAAAAATGGCTGCGTCCCACCGCCAGTGCTAGTGCTTGGCCCTCTCACAGAGGCTCAGCCCGGTGCCAGCACCAAGTGTTTCTGGCAGCAGTGTTTTCCTGCCTGGCTGTGTGGCTCGTGATAGTGGTACTGCCCAGGGAAGAAGAGCATCCCTCTTTCTGCTTAGCACACCGCTGTGCTGTATTTTCATTAAACGTCAGGGATAGCTGGAATTGTTGATAATTGTTATAATGCATTTGCATCCAGAGAAGTAAAACACCATTCTTAAATTTCTCAGATGCACAGGTGGAAGCTTTTGTCACATGCAAAATACCTTTATGTTGGAGGCAGAAGTGTTCTTTTATATAGTTGTTAGGCCAGGGATCAGTGAAAGGGCTGCGGTTTTAAATACTTACAAAAAACCACAAAAGGGAGCAGGAGGTGCTGTAACTTGTTTTTAACTATCAGTAAGAAGAAACTATTGAAAAATGTTGATGACTTGTAAAAGTTAGCACCAGTTGGTAAAGTTTGAGAGTGATCATTCCATAACTGACAATAGCATGACTTCAATTCTATCTTTGTGTTTTCAGAAGAAATAAATATCACAGGGCTGAGGTTCTTTGACAGATTTAGGTCACAAAAAAGGAGAGGGAAATGTGATTTTCCCTATGGTTATGAAGAATTAAGCTGAAAAAAACCCAAACATGTAAGGCAAGACATATTTCTAGATATGCAGCTTATTTGTAAGATACCAAGGCAAAGCTTAGACTAGTATATGTATAGGGACAAAGATGTTATCAGAGTCTCCAGAATAACTCAGTTGTTTAATGTTCTAGTGACTGTGATGTTTTATGATTGGGTTAACCAATACATCCTGTTAATTTATCTCTCTGAGGCCACTTGGAAGAAAAAATCCTCTCAGTGAGGTTTTTAAAATTCTGGATATATAACATTAACGGATCTCACAGTTGCATACAATTCCTCTGAAATGGGCAAAATCGTGACAGGATACTTAAATATTAGAGCATCATGGGAATTGCCACTACATTGTCTGCTCAATATTGCGCTAATTTTACCCTTACTCATTTTAACTCTGATAGAAGAAATGGAAAATGCTTGAAAATTTATCAGAAGAAACTATTAAAGAGGTGAATTATTAAAAGATGTTGTAAGGATTTAGGTACTTTTCCTGGGGTCTAAGGCACATTGACTTTTGTGCAAACACTGAGCCCAAGTGAAATTTTTGAGGTTTTATGTAAATGGTAGTCTCTGTAAGTCTGAGAAACCAGAGTTAGCTATTTTGCATTCTTCTCAGATTCTGAAGATCAGAATGATCTAATATAATGGGGACAAAATATTACAGGCAGGAATATTGAATTCTGACAATGAAAATCCTTAGTTTGTATGTTATTTCAAGCTATCTCTATGCAGAATGCCTTTTAAAGCAGAGAGTAACCAAACTTTATGATATTCCAATAACATTGCCAATGCAAACTGTTCATGGAGAAAATATTTTTAGATGTCTCTTCCTTTAATAGATTTGTTACTGCTTTTGTCCTGGCAAACTTGGTCATATTGTTAAAAGAATTTTAACATGCTTACTTTTGCATAAGATGTAGGAAAAAGACATTAATATATAGTAATGTGGCAAGTATCTCTCTTGCCTTTGAACTGAAGGCACATGAGCCCAACTGCTTCAAAGTTTCCACTTATGTTCTGTCATTGCAATTACAAAGTTCAAGATAAAGGTTCCCAAAATAAAGAAATCTTAAGATAAAGGTCCCTAAATAAAGTGATTTTGTGACTGATAAGGGAATTGACTAGCAATTAAAGGAGTTAAATACAAAGAAGACCATTTATAAGAATCTTAAAGAAAATAGAACCAGTCTAGTATCTTTGGGGGCAGATTTACATAGTTGGTTGATTAAAATCAACTAACCATCAATATGGCACACTTCTGTTACTTAAGGTGTTTGACTTGTTACTGAATGATTCTTAAAGACAGTAGGGCAGTACATACTCAGAAATGGCAAACAGCATGTGTTCAGAATTGTCCAATATGTCTCCAAACTGTTTGCGAATGGATAATCTTCCTTGAAGAAGGGGTATGTCTAGACGATCCTCTTATTTCTGTCCCTTTTTCCATGATCCAGTAGAAGCAATAAAATTAAAATCACCAGTCCAAGAAAAGTATGCAGACACTATAGTCAGTACACAACCTGAGTACTCAGCTTTCAAAATATGCAAGTATCCTAAGTGTAAAAGCACAGCTAGAAACAAAGCATGATGCACGCTGAGCATGTCACCTCTCTGTTGTGACAGTCAGTGATTATCAGATGAACTTGGTAGTCACAGTACATAGCCAGTGACCATAAGTTTTTATTGCTATTCCATGGCCCAAGAAGCATGATCCCATCTTTTGATCAACAGAAGAACCAGTAAGTAGAAAAGCAGGAAAACTTAATTACATTTGTATCAGTTCTTCAGTCTGCATACTAATACAACATTGTGCCTACGTCTCCTGTCCTAGTTGAAGATCAGTTTTGAATACATGGAAGAGGGTTTAAAATAAAAAAAAAAAAAAAAAAAAAAAAAAGATAAAAAAAAAAAAGAAAAGAGAGAGAGGGAGACTAATGGTAGAAGGAATGTTTCTTACAATGTTGGGCTGCCAAAGATCAGACTATCCTCAGCCTTAATAGACTATTCTTGCCTCAAATTATGAATGGGGGAAAAACTAGTCTGGGAAGAATGTCTGAGCTTCAGTTTGGTCATGAGGGGAAGGGGTGAGACATCTGCAGCCTTTTACTGAAAATGTCTACTGTAGTCATTTGGTGTCACCTGCCAAGCTAGGGTTGAGGCAGTCTGCAGCTGCCCTTCCTCAGCCAGCTCAGTGGCTGTGTGTGCTCCGAGCCATGACAAGTGAAAGCACTGATGGAGTCATATGAAATCTAACTAATTTTTTTTAAGAAAGATCCCTTCATTCCTTCAACAGGGAAAAAAATTTTAAACCTTATAAATTATTAAATAAAGTCTGTAAAATACTTTTGTTAGGCAGACCAAAGAAAACTACAGCAATTTATTTGGGTAAATGGAACATATTCTTGGATTCCTGCATTACAAGTGGGTAAGGTCAGGACCCCCAAATGTGCAATTTGTCATCAAATTTAGTGAATCTAACAATGACTTACTTCATTTGGGTTTATTGCTTCAGATCATTAGGGTAGCATTCAACAGTCATTTCAACTTTTCATATACGAATTGAGCCCAGTAAAAAAAGTGACAATCCAATGGTTCAGAACATTTTAAGAGGTACTTAAATGAACTTGAGTTTGGAATCTGTTGTTAATCTTAAGGACATTTGAAGTGTAATCTGTCTGAAAAGACCTGCAGATTTAAGGAATGTGGAAAGAAACCTTTTAATTGACTCCACCCTCAAAGCTATAAGTGCTGGTGAGTATGTCAGAGCAACTTATAAAGTATTTATTAAAAAAAAAAACAAAACAACTTGTTAAAGGGAGGAATTATTTCAGGCATTGGGCGTAATTCTTCCCTGCTGGAGATTCCATGGCAGCATAACTAGGGCCATGTAGTTTTCTACGTTTTCTTCAATTAATGTTTAACAGATGAATACACCAGAACTAATTTAGATTTTATTGATCCTGGATTATTGATTGCCTGGATGACTCCTGTTGACTCCAGTCTATTTCCTATTGTATTATGGTACCCTTATATTGCCCCACACCTAGTCTATGATTTTTTAAAATTTATTTATTTATTTTCTCCTCAGAAGCTCTGTAAAAGCTGGAAGGGTACAGAAAGAACTGGAGTCTAGTTCCTCAGGCTTCCTGAATAAAATCCAAAAATATGTACCAAAAAGTATCTGCAGTAAGTGGAAGGTGCTACAGCCTCAGAGTGAGATCTATAATAGCTTCTTGCTATGGAAGGACCCATGCAGGACAGTAATAAAAATGGTTAAGAAAGGTCCAACTCTTAATTTCTGACTATTTCTGGGGTGCAGGTGGATAACTGCTTCCATAGAAAACTGCCTGGAACACCTCCTAAAATTAGGGAACTCATTCATTTCTATGAAAATTGCACATGGGATGTGTCATGACTTTAAAACAGTGCAGGAGACATTATTGGTGTTGGCCTGGATTCCCTATAATTTTAAAAATTATAAAAATTTAGAGCACTCACCAAGGATGGTGATATGATAAAGGAACTCAGATACACCCTCTTGTACCACTGATGATTCTAGTTATCTTGCTCAACGCAGGGACATGGATCCATCACACCTTGAATCAATAACATGACACAATTAAAAAAAATAAAAAGTGCTTTTCTATATTTTTGCTATTGTATCCAATGTTGATTTAATGTAGGATACAATGAAGAATGGAATATATGAAAGAGTGACCCACTAGTATTCATACTGAAGTTTTCTCTTCTGTGGCTGAATAAATCTGTGATTCTTTGTAGAATGTCAAAGTCTTGAGGATGGAGAGGGTATGAGGCAGGATCCAGATGGGACATACCCCCTTCAGCTTTGTTAATTGGGGTGGCTGCAGATGTGTAACAATAGATTCTGGATACATAAAAGTGTGTAGATGTAATGCCTCATAAAGAACATTTTTCTTGTTGGTTTATTGGAATTCCTGTTGAAGCTGTTGCTGGGATATATGCTGCTTATGTCCCCTATTTTCTTACTATATTCTTACCTATTTTCTTAATATAGCTCATGCAAAATGAATGACTTGGTGATACCCGTGTTCAAAATTACTTGATTTCATCCATTTCTAGGGGGCTTCAGCACATCTCTAGAATCTCTGCCCAGGTTTTACACAAGCAAGCAACGTACCCTTGCTGCAAAGCTGATGGATGTTATACTGGTCTGCATTAGGCAAAGCATTGCCAGCAAGTCAAGGGAGGTGATCCTTCCTCTTTATTCACCACTGGTGAGGCCACACTTGTGCTGGGTACAGTTCTGGGCTTCCCAGTACAAGAGACACATGAACATACTGCAGAGAGTGAAATGAAGGGTAACTAAGGTGATAAAGGGACTGGAGCATCTCTCCTATGAGGAAAAGCTGAGAGAGCTGGAATTGTTCTGCCTGGAGAAGAGAAGGTTTAGGGGGATTTTTATATGAATACCTGAAAGGAGGGTATAAAGAAGATGGAGCCAGGCTCTTTTCCGTGATGCCAGTGACAGGACCAGAGACAGTGGCACAAAGGGAAACACAGGAGGGTTCCTCTGAACACCAGGAAACACTTTTTTACTGTGAAGGTGACCAAGCACTGACTTACGTTGCCCAAGGCAGTTTCTAGAGTCTCCAAGCTTGGAGGTATTCAAAAGCCACATGGTCCTGGGCAACCAGTTCCAGGTGGTCCTGCTTAAGCAGGGAAGTTGGACAAGATGACCTCAATCATTCTGTGATTCTGTGATTTGTTTTCTGATTTACTATAGTATTAAAATTTAAGTGGTTGTATCTCAAATTAGTTATTCCAGACCCTCTCTTAGTCAGTGAGCAAAACAAAACAAACAATAAGAAAAGTAATCGTGCTTTTAGGACACAATTCCTTGCACATTGAAGTAGTCATCCAAAAATAGGTCAGATGGACTGTGCTATAAAAGTGGTGATGTGACTGTAGGGGAAACCTGAGGTGACCAGCTTAGTTGGAAACAGCCTCCCTGCAGCTGTCTAGTGTTAGGTAAGATGAATCCCAGCCAAAGAATTAGTGGACAAGGTGTACTATATTCTGTATGTCTGCCCTTTGCTGACAATGGATCATGTAGGTGCGATAGATAACATACTGCCCAGCTGGGGAAAATGGACAGAATGAGGATCAGTATCAGCGGGTGAGACACTCCCATTGCTGTTCAGAATGTTTTCTTTCAGCTGTAAATGGACATTGAGGTCTCAGAAGGACTCAGCTCTGAGACAGCTGCTGAAATTGTTTCTTGGTGTTCAGCAAGACATGCAGCCAGTTCTAAAAGGCTGTTTTTAGATCATGGACATATCTGCCAGACAGATAAGGAGCTGCCTGCCAAATCCAAACATACGCACACGACATTTACTCAATCACACACAAACATAAACAAGCAAATAAACAACCTCCCCTTCCCATAAACTAATCAAGCTTTTTTCCCCTTCAGATGCAAAAGGAAGAAAGACACAGCCTGCTATTGTTTCGATTTCATGTTTGGGTTTTTGTGTTGTTTTTTTTTTTCTTTCTGTTTGTAAATACAAGGAGAGGCTCAGACACTATATTGAAGGTGGAGCTATTTAGATGCATAAATAAAATATGCAGATTCAGGAGTTAATTTAGCTCTATCTTCTAGTGAATAAGCAGAAATAAAATCACGAAACTTTTGCCAGCTTTGTTAAATGACATCGGAATCCATCCATTACGTCGGGGCCTTCAATCTTCACTCTATAAATCAATCAATGTTGGGCTTAATTGGCCAAACTGATTGTTTATTAAAACTGATTTAATTACTTCATTGTCATTATAGTAGGAATAAATTTGGCTAAGTCATTTTGGTTTAAAATGGCAGTATTTCTCTAGAAATTTAGGAATTTTGGGAAGATTTGGGGAATGACCAAATTGTATAAGTCTTGTATAAGATTCAGAATAACGATTGTTTTGGCTTGATAAGCCTGGCCCTATTTTCTCTACCTTGAAGCATTCTCTCTTCTAGTGAGAAACCTTCAGAATTTAATTTAATTAAAGAAAAAGTGCACTGAGACTTTCTGTGAATATTCAAGTAGTGGATAACATGAATTTTTAAGCTGACATAACAAGTCTTAACATGGCTTCTGATTCATTCCTGACATAGCTGGGCATAATACTGGTGATGTTAGAGTATTTGGAAGATAACACTGCCAGAGAATGTGCCATAAATATAAAAGAGAATAATTAAATTAGATCCTCTCAGGATGAACGTGCTAAACTGAGACCAGAGTGCATGTACAGTATATTAAAAATAAATACTTGCCCTGCACAGTCAGTAATTCAGCTGTCATTTGAATTCAGTGAAACTTTTCATGCAAAGTGTTTTCAGTGAAGCTACTCTCAGGCAGAAATGGATTCACATGGTTACTGACTTTTCTGACCTGAAGCCAGGTAGGTGCAATATGACTGGAACCAGCTGTTTGATTTTTTTTTTTATTAATTGTGGTTCAGTGACTGAGTCAGGTGACTGGAGTTCTCCTTTTACTTCTGTTGTAACATTGAAAAAGTCATTTCACTATTGTGAAGTTTTAACCCCCCCATTATTTAGGATGAGCTAAATGGCATTGTGTTAAACAATGCATCAGAATTATTTTTTTAATGTATATCATGAAGAACTTTTTATCATGGATTTTTTTTATGTTGTGACTATTTACATCTCTGGACTTCACAGAATAAAATTCTCGAACTTTGGGCCAATGCTTTCTAGGGGTACCCATACAAAAAATGGTTGGGAACTCCAGTTCACTGAGTGGGATTCAGTTCCAGATTAAGACCTGTGCATTCAGACTTCTCTGTGTAAAATACAGATCTTTGTTGCCATTAGAGTTGATGAAGGTCCAGCTAAAATACTCAGTAGTGGTTCCAGAATGACCTGACAAGCTAATGGAGACAGGCTTTAGCCATCTAAACAGAGGATGGATCACTTTTAGGTGGTGTCAACCTGGACTGTAGTTGTCATTCAAGAAAAGTGTCAGTCTCCCTTAAGTCCCTTGTCATACCTGGTTGCCTTTGACATCCTGAAGCATTTGTGGGAGATGACAGTAAGGCAACTGTATCCCTCTTTCCAGACATGATTCTGTCACCATCATGTAGAGTCCTAGTGTCGTTCAAGGTGAAAGAGGGTACATAAGACCCATGCGTGGGGCTAGCATATATTTTAAAACAGGGAGGGAAATATGCCCTTTGCAGTGGCATCTGAGAGCCAGCAGGATACTGTGGAAACTGGCTAAAGCAAGGTGTCTGCCTGAGTGATGGAACTGATCTCTGTGAGTCTAATCTAGGTTGTGAGGAACGGCCCTCTGGCTCAGCTGAGTGTGATTGCTATTGATTATAATGGAAAGACGTAGCTCACATGAAATTGTCTAAATTTGGGCACGTTAGTGCTGAACTGATTTTTTTTTTTTTTTGGTGCTACTTTGGACACATTAGAATAGAACTGAACAGAACAGAATAGAATAGAATAGAATATTTCTGTTGGAGGGTACCTACAAAAATCGTCTAGTCCACCTGCCTGACCACTTCAGGGCTGACCAAGACTTAAAGTATTATTCTAAATTGCAAGTAATAATTTTTTATTTTCTTTTGTAGCATATACTATGTCTTCTTCTTTTTCCTGACTTTTTTTTTTGTTTTCTTTAATAAAGAACAATAGAACATCCCTTTCCAAAATGATATTTGCAAACATCTCTTTCTTCTATAGCAAAATGAACTGCATCAGTGGCTGTCAGGAAAAGCAAATATGGCAAAAAGAGTCTGTTTGAGTATTCATTTGCTTCTCTGCATACACTGAAACTCTGAAATGCAAAAAGGCCACAAAATGTCAGATATGCTTGTGTATGGAATTAGTGTAGTATCATGTTTGAATAAAATATGACTTGTAAAAAATGTGAATATAGTTTTAAGCAGATAATATAGTGTTATAAAAACACTGAGGACACGGCACTTGTTCATCTGTCTAGAAATGAGAGGAGATGGTAGAAACAGTATTTTTCTTGCTCTCCTTAAGCATGCTGCTGCACTGTCCAAACAATATTGGGATATTGGAAGTAGAAGTCCCTCTGAAGTCCTAAGTCTTTTGCAATAAGATTTGTGACAAGTGTTTTCAGGAGTAAACTGGCTTCATTCTTCTCTTGATCCCAATACTTACCAGCATGCAACGTCAGTGGAATATTTTCTACTCTTATGATAGAGAACGCCAATGAAATTTTATTGGGTAATGACTGCAGGATCTGGTGCACAGTATGAACTCAGTAAATCTCTGTAGTAGCATACCCTGAAGCCACTAGAGAAGATTAGGAAGGCCTGCTTGCCATGAAGTGAAGTTGTTGAAAAAGCCTTTTTACTTGTGCAGTGAGTATTTAGAATTTAAATGTGCTACCTCATCGCTTTCCAAAATGGCCAAAGCATGTGTATGGGAAAGTGTCTTCTTGTTTAAAAAAGATGAAAGATTTTTATCAGGTGCTGGGAGGAATTTTTAACTTCATACATTTTTGATAAGGTGGATCTGAATAAATAGAGCATTTAAATACTTTCATGTTTAGTGTTGTTAAACCTATTACTTTAAAGATAAGATGTAATTTTTTAAAGAGAATTATTTTGTAAAAATAGTTAGGATTTTTCAAAGGTATCTCTGCAATTTGGCTACCATGTTTTAAAAAACCTCAGCCTTCATTTTGTAATGTGGCTTCTAGTAACTTCCAAAGTGTTGCAGGTGTTTCCTTCCCTGCTAGCAGCTAAGGAAGCATTCACCACCAGGCCTGAGCTTTGGAAGTCCTTGCTCCTAGTATGTGCTCAGCAATGCAGTTCATGTAGATGGACAGAGCCATTGCAACTCCATCTCCGCTGATGTTGGTGCACCAGCTGCAATAATATTTCAAGTCAATCCCTGATTAGTTAGGGGAAGGTCAGCTATTTCTGACTGGCCTCGCCCAGACAGAGAAACAGAGTGAAGCTCTGCCATCAGTGTCCTAAAATAGAAGGCCCTTTTCATCTGTCAGACTTGAGTCAGCCACATGGAACACAAATTCAGAGGCACAAATCGACTCACAGGGCATTGGGAAGAAGGGCACAGACAGAAAGTCAAGTGAAGAGAAACTTTTTCTGATATGAGCTGTATTCTCCAAACAACTTTTTAGTCACTTTCACAATATTTTATTTTTTCCTTTACTGCCAACCTCACAAGTAATTAAGCTTTTTTTTTTTAATATAAAATAAAAAACCAAACCCAAACTTTGATAATGAAACTGAGTGTGGGGATATTTTTTGGAGGCTTCTTTGCAGCTCTGGGGGTTCTGCTTTTTTTGGTGGCGTTTGGAACTGATTATTGGCTTCTTGCTACAGAAATAGGAACGTGTTCAGAAGCACCTGAAGATACTGGGGTTAGTATGGACTTTTTTACTTATAACAATAATTATATATATAGGTTTCTTGGATGTGTTTATATTCTAAGAATTTACTTCTGTATAAACTTTTGAATATACTAATTTTGACCACTGGGAGTCTTACAAGCCTATTTCAAAACCTCTTGAAATCAGTTGTAATCACCTCTAAAATGACTTTTTCTTTTGTGATACTGCTTTTGCAATAGGATATCCTTTCAAAAAAAGTATGTCTGTTTAGATATGCTATAGCTGATCTACATGCACACAGGTGTGTGTCATTATTATGGTTTTTGTTACCTCAACATCTAATTCAGGTTGAACTTACTTCTTTCAGCCATTCAAATATTACATGATAATGGATTTCTTTTTTTTTTCTTCCCCTGTAGGGAGTGAAGGCCACTTTCCATCATGAAGGTTTCTTCTGGAGATGCTGGTTTAGTGGAAATGTAGGAGATAATAATGCCAGCATGTGGAATTTCTGGTATAGTAAGTAAATTTTTCTTTTTACATTATCTACAGTAGTTTGTTCTCAAAATTGTTAGGGTTTGGTGGTGTTTCTTTTTTTTTTCTATATTGTGAATCGCTGGATTTCATATGGCTTCTTTGGTGATCAGTTTCTTCAGCTACCCTAAAATAAATTCTTGACGCACACTTTTGTAATCTGTACTAAAGGAAACCCCAGGACCAAATGATACAAGTTTAACTATCAAATTACGCTGTGATTGTTATGGCTGCTCTGTTAACCTGAGTCCATTCTTATCTACACAGTCTCTTGCCACTAACTGTTAAACAGATAGTTTTCTTCTGTTATGTAGGGAAAAAAGAGCTTAGTGGTTATTGGGAACTATGAATTTTTGCTTGGAGAATTTCTCCATCAGGTTCTACAAGTGGGTTAAGGAAGGAATGTGAAAATGGTGTAGGACACACCATCTCCAGATGACCCTTTGCTTTCTTTCACTACATGCCAAGATTCTGGAAGATCGGATAGTATTTTACAACCAAAATCCCCCATGAAGAAATCAAACAAAACTTCTTTTCCTGTCTTACACTCCCTCTGAGATAGAGAGCTCCCTCTCTTTATTGCAAGATTTCCATAATCCTTGTGAAAAGCAGGTGCCATCATACAAATTTGATTTTAATAAACCATATTTTGTAAAATATATTGCTTACTCTTTGGTGGAAAATGTAATATTCCTGTAGTTAATTTCCCCTTGTTATTTATCTGGAGAATTCTGTGGTCAAAAATCTGAAATTTAAATGTGGTTTAAGTTATAGTCAGCTTTTATCTTTAACTAGAAAGAAGGTGATGCTTTTATAAATATTTAATATAAAGGGTGAAATTACCCTTTTCTGGGGGATATTAATTCCATAGACCAAACTCATATTTGTGGACACTGTACACTTTCTGAAGATGCTTGATACTTTCATTGTCCTTTCACAAGAGAACAGTAATTTCCTGAATTTTTTTTTTGTGGGACATGTGGTAATGAGATGAACATAATTAACCCTCAAAAGAGAAAGGTACCTATGGCTACAAAAGCGTACATATGCAGAACATATAAATTGCAGTGTAACCTTCAGCGTGGCTAATTTACCATTCCCATAGTACAAATCTGTGTTGCTCTTTAAGGAATATCCTTGTTTGGATAACAAGGCTCATATCTCTTACCAAATCAAATCCACTGAAAGCTGTTGCCTAGGAAAGAACCTATGAAACTCAGTTTGCCCATTTGAAGAACAGACATAAAGTATTGTTGAGGCAGTAAAATATTAATCTTCAGCTTTCTTTCATTTTTAGCTAACCAATCACCTTCTAAGAATTGTACACATGCTTACCTGTCACCATTTCCTCTTCTCCGAGATGAACACAACTCAACTTCCTATGACTCTGCAATCAGTAAGTATTGTTTTTGGTGCAAATGGATACAATGTCTATAGTTTCAAGAAAACAATTTGGATGCTTCAGAATAAAACAGCCATCACTCCACGCAGTTTAATTAACAGAGTTTTGGTGTTTCATACTTCTCATAATTTTACAACATACATATTTAAGCCACTATTTAACAAATCACTTAAATGAATGCTTAGCTTGATGGCAGAATTGAGGTAATTTCTAAAAAAACCCCATTTCTTTTCTAGTGCTTTTTTCTCTGACATATTAAGTATCTTGCTTGGGCTGAATGCATTAAACAAGTACTTCTTGTCATGTATTTCAGTAAAACTGTTTAGGTGGCTTTTTCTGTTAAATAAATAATCATGTGGAAATATATTGCATTTTTACTGTATGAGGAAGGAGGAACAGGGCCTTCATGCTGTCTAAGTTTATTCAACTAAGTCAAATATATGTCACTGAGAAAATCTAGCGCTGTAACAGAGAAACATATAAATAGATACATGTGAAAGATATACAATAATTGAAAACCTTATGTTTGAATAATGCCTGGAAAGCTCTGTTTTTACAAAACTTAGGAGCTACTTAAAAATATTGGGCACATTTCATCAGATCGAGAGCTTTATGCAAATATATTTGAAGTTAGTCACTTCTGATACCTATTTCATATGACTTTTCAAACAGTCATTCTGTGTGGATGCTATATGTCTCTGACCTTGCTAAGTGACCCCTTCCTGTCCTGAAGCTATAATTATGCTTTTGATATCTTTGAAGTGATTTTAGAATCCAATTTTTTATGCTGCAGACATGAAAAAGAAAATAAATGGGAATTATAATTGTTCTGTTAGTCTTAAAAAACTGTGAACTGTTTGTCAAGGAAGAATTCAGACCTCACCATTCAGAGATCTAACCTGTAACTTTACAGGGCATCTAGAACAGTTTATCTTTTCATTTGAAAGTGACAGAGTCATCAGCTCCTAATAGTCTACGCAGAGTTTGTATTCCACTGTTCACTCATACATTCACAAAGGTTCCTCAAATTATATTGCGTGATTACACAGAAGTGGACAAACAAAGAAAAAGGAAAGGAGAAGGAATATCATCAAAAGTTTAATTAATTTTAGTTAATGTTTACCAAAAGAACCACTGCTCAAATATAATTTTCCTATCTATATTTCATATTAGAAGATTAAAAATAGGCAGAATTGTACTATAGATGCTGGCCCAGGTAGAGTATATTCAGAGCCATTCCTGCTATATAAATAGATACAGTTGGATTGCTTTCAAGCTCATTAAAACTGAAGAGGGTTTGGGGTTTTTTATGCCTACAGTTAATTTTCAGCATCCAAGCTGAGTTATTTACTAGAGCAGGTATGCTTATTCAAGAGTCTTTCACAACTTTTTATGAAGAAGTTTATTCATCAGCTCTTCTGTTAGGTCAAAACTGTTTCTCCTTTAGTCTAGTTTGACAGTCAGTCCTGCATGTGGTATTTGGCAAACAAGTTTTTAAAACCTCGCTGCAACTGCAGTGGCTAAATTAAGAAATGGTAGAAGGTTATCTTCTTCTTCTTGACTCACAATAGAGGAAATACTTCTCTGTAAAGCCAGTGGCAAAAGGCCTTGGTTTGATTTCATGAAGAAGAAGACGATTTCATCAATGATTTGTATATCCAATTGTCCACATCAGCTAAACATAGAATAAAAAGGCACTACCAAAAGGTTGAGGTTATTGTCCCTTTTTTCAGTTCTACTACTGTTTCTTGGTACATGTTTCATGGCTCATAGTTTTCTTGACATATTCACTTTTGGGGATGATAAAAAACCCAAATCTCCCCCACAAGTTTATCATTGTGTTTTTAGTCAAGTCCTATTTTAATTAGGAGTAGATAAGAAGAAATATTCTCTCATGTGAAAAATAATTCACATTCTCTTTCATAGAAAAACAAACAGCTGAATAAAAAGCTTTAAACTTCATTAGAAAAATCAAACATGTATATGCAACATATTTTCTAAAAATCTCTAACTTTCTGTTAACAGGTTTGTTAGTTTCTGAGGAAGCAAATGTGTGTGACTTCTTTTACAGACTGTTTGGCTTAAGAGACTTTGGGACCCTTTCAGAGGAATTTCAATTTAACTGCAGTTCCCTAGTGGAAACACAAGCGTGGCTTGTTGTTGGAGTGCCGTGTCACCATCCAGTTAGAAGAGCTCAGGCAAAGAGAAGTTGCTTGAGGAACATAAAATCTCTAATCATCGTTGAGTGCAGTGTCTGGACCAGTTTCTCTATTGACATAACTCCTTTGGCTTTAGTATTAGTAGGAATTTGGCTTAGAGCTTTTCTGGGCCAGAATTCAAAACTGCCTCATCTATCCTGTTTTAGCTTATTTACATCTTTTTCTATGTTCAATTTATGACGTTCATGTGATAGTTCCCAAAAGACTGAGGACCTTGAATTTTAGTGTTACAGTTTAGTATTACTAAACATACCACGGCATAGTGTATGTCTTACAGATCTTTAGAACAAAGGGTTGGTTCATCCTGATGTACAAACCTAGACTATGAGCTCTTGGTGTGAAGAATTATGGCCTTAAACAGAAAAGTAAAGACAGAAAAGCCTAAAGTGATGCTTATACTGGAGATTTGAATGCATGTATCAGATTTCTTTTAACTATTACCGTTAAATGCATGATCACCTTCAAGGGGTTATATAGCATGGCTTTGAAATTGCAGCTTGCTATATCTTTTAATCATGGTTATAATGTTTTTGTTCATTTACTAGTTTTGTTAAGTATCTTGACAGAGTGGGGAGGACTTCACCTAGCTGTCGTGTAAGGTGTGGTCGAAAGCTGTGTGAAGCATCATTTATCGTTAATGTGCTTAAAGAAATTTGTAGGCCATGACATTTATCTTAGCCTGAAACAGGCATCTAAGTGAGCTCAGGGGAAGCCTGACTAGTGACATTCTGTAATGGTACAGAGGTTTATAGTGACAACTATTACAGTGTGCAGTTCTTAAGTTGACTTAGCACTTCATTGTGTTGCTAGCAGATTTATTTATATGATTCACAAACATAAGGGCAACAGACTACAACCTAGGAATAAAAAAATTAAATTAGACCGTACAATTAAAGTGCCACAGTAGCAACCTCTACATTCTAACATAAACATAAATTTGTATAATCGTAACAAGATTAGTTACCCCGTCAGGCTATTTTGAAAACATAATAGTATACTACTTAAATATTAATTCATTGTTAACTAGATTCATGCATGATATCATGTAATTAGATTAGTTAATACGGAGGACTATCACACTTTTCTGAAACTCTTTTACTATAGGGCAATACTAGGCCTGTTTTTGAAAAATGTGCTAAGTCCTTACTCGTGGAAATAGTCCCACTGGCCTATTGAGAGATTATTCCTAAGAAAAAGAAAAGAAAAATATAGCACCTAGTCACTAAGTCATTAATTTTATTTTTGAGAGGATTTTTTTCAACTTAATTTGGAAATAAACAATAGTTCCTTAGCTGTTGTAAGTCTCCCCAGTGCCTTCTGAAGCTAAAGTGGAAGCAATTTAATGGGGCAGCACTGACACATTAGTTTAATACTCTAATTTGTAACTGCTAATACTTTTTTTCCTAACTATTAGTATCTTATTTTGTCCATTACTGGGCATATTGCCAGCATTTGAAGTAGTGTCTAATATAATGTATAATACACAATATTTGTAGGACTAAAGAGAAATTCTGATTCAGCAGCTTTTAAATTTAAAATGGTGAGATCAAATTTGTTGGCAGGTTTATTAATGGTTTGAAATTAACATAAAGAAATCTAGAAAATATCAGCAATGAAATAAAAAAAAAAAATAAAAAATTGTACAAGTGAAATGTTAGCAGTAGTCTATTTCTGTGTGGAAAAAATTCTGTTATGTAATATAGTCATATAATTGCCCGTGAGAGATACGGTACATTTAGGAAGGGAGAGCTCTCTGGCCACCAAGCATCAATAAAATAAGAAGTATTTAAGAAAGCAATGTATCCATATTGTGAATATTGTATTCATTTTACTGTTAAAGTTATTGAAACGAGTGTCAGTACTAAGAGATAGTAAAGGGTATCAAATGGAGCTGAGAAGGGTCTTGCAAGGCTTACTGTGTTGCCAGGTGTGTCTCTTGTGGTGCTGCTGAGATCCGTGGTCTCAATTACAGTTGTTTATCTGCAGAGATGTTCCTGATTGAGAGCAGTTCAGGTGTTTCACCTTTCACTGTACTTTATATTTGGTGGCAATACTCTTGTCAAAAGCATTTTGATATCTGTTACATTAAATAGAGAGGAAAAAAGAAGACATTCTAAAATACAATCCACAGTCAGATCACAAGATTGTTCCCTTTGGGACGTGAGCTTGTGGGTGATAATTCAAGGCAACTTTTCCAAGTAATTTTGCCTCTCCTTAGTAATGTCTGTGTGGCACTGCAGTCACACATGCTTCAAAAGGTTTTGTAGTGCTTAATAATCTGTATTGATATTAAATTCAATATTAAGTGGCTGGTTGTTTTTTTTTTTTTTTTTTGATAAGCCACAGAAAATATATGGACTGATGGCTGAGTTTTGAAAACACTTGAAGCCAGCAAGGGCAATAAAATACCTGATGTGGTTTCATGAGGCTGATGTTAGCATCTGCAATAGCAGAAGGGTGTTGCTTTGTGTCTTTATCTATTCTGTTTCTGAATAACCATTATGGAGCTTCAGAGGTGTGCATGACTGCTACACAAGAAGTGTGTATTGTAGGTGACACAGCTCTGTAACTTTGTCAAATATATTATTGCTTCTCTTTCATATCATGCACCAGTAACATTTTAAAATATGATTCTGTGACTTCAGTTTGTAACCAATTATGGAATCTACTGTACTAAAAAGAGAAGCTTTTTTGATAATTTTAATAATTTAATATAATTTTAAATAATTTAATATAATTGAATTTAATATAATTAAAATAATTTTGATTTTTTTTTTTTTTTATAATTTTCAATTTCTCCAAAATTTGGTCCCTAGCTCAAATCCAGATACTTCTTCTAGTTTTCAAATAATGCAAAAGTCTCTGGAGGGACTTAAATTAGGTTCTTTAGAGAGAAAAGCAAGTAGCAAGGGAAAACTACAGATCAGGCAATTTTTGAGGAATATGTTGCAACCGTAATGTTCCCATACAGGTGCAATAGTACAGAGCTCAAAAAAAAAGTATATTGTGTGTATTCCTGTTTTCTACTAGGCATTATTTTTTGTTTGTAGGCCTGTGTGTCATTTCCAAGGCAAATGTTGTACTCAACAAAGGGGCAGGTCACCAAGACAAGTTACAAAACCTTCTGTTTAGCACTCTTACATCACAGAGCAGTGGTATCTAAGATTTCAAACACTGTGGATATGTTTACTTTGGACTCTGCAATAGTGTTTGTATTTTATTTCTTCTGTTGTAGGAAATACTTGGAATAATTAATGTATTTGAGGTAGGTGACTCTAATATAATCTGTGAAATACCTGGAAGAGACAAGGGTACTCCTTGTCATCTGGACCAGAACATGGGCTATCTTATGAAGTACTGCAGTGTGATTTGAAATGGTGCAAACTTGTATTAACACTTTTTATAGGTCCACTGAACCATTATTTCTTGAAACAGACTGTTGGGATCATGGTGTCAGCCCTCTTCATGGGATATAAAGAAGCATAATTCAAAGCAGCATCTTCTGTTGCATTTTGTCTGTCAGGGTTCACCTCAATCTCAGAGCAGCAAAGTCTTTGACTTGAAGAGTAATTTCCTTCTTAGGAAGGTTTAATTTCAACCACTTCTTTTGTGTTTGTCTGTAGATGCCAGCTAAGCAAAATGACAGCAGTAGGCCTGACTCATAATTTTGAATGATTAGCCCTTTAGGAAGTGATCTTGCCCATCTAGGTAGAGAAGATGGGAAATTTGATCTGAGCAAAAATGATCAGAGTATAAAATAAGTGAAGCCATCTTTGCAGAAACATGTCTGCTTTTTAACTCCCTTACAAAAGTCTAAATGCTCGTAGGGTGTTTCTTCAGACCTGTGCCACAAGTTATTCAAATGGCTTACTGCCTTTCAAATTAGAGGGGGCTCTCTTTTGCTTGAAAAGTCACAGATTTTTGATCAGACTTTGTGCAGGTCAACTACACTATATTTTTTAATTGATGTTTAATGACAGTTTGCTTGATAAGCAAGTATTAGGATAATCAGAATTTATCCATGATTCTCTAGAGTAAATAATTATTTCTAGAGAAATAGAATGGAAGCTGTTATATTTCACATATAATGCATAAAATAGTTACACTGTTGGAGCAGAAAAACAGCTTTTCTCTTGTATAGTTTCAGGGAGGTTTAAACAAATTTTCATCAGTTACATTTGTACTCCTTCTGTGATCTGTTTCTAAGAACATTTGAGTATCAAATCAAGCTTTTCTCATAAAATGTCACTGAAAGCAGACTTCAAAGCTTCCTGTATGAAGAGCAGATAATGAAAGTGGATGCTGATTTTGTAATGCTGGAGAATCTTGTGTCCTCATCCATTCAGAAAATAGAAACACTGCTGCATGACTTATGCGACTGACCATAATAATATCAAAGAAAGCTTTGTCAAGGTCCATTTTGGCCAATGTGTCCTATTATATAGCATGACTTTGAAGTACCTTGGGCCATCCATGTAAAAGAGTTGGGTGGTTATAGACTGATTTAGTGAGATTAGGCTTTAAACGAGGAGGTAATGTCCCATGGACTTGGGGACTGCAGTGAAGCTTATCAAAGTAGCCCCATGAGTAAAATAATATGAAATTGCTTCAGAAACCCAAGACTGAAGGACTTGAGAGATTTACCTCTCTAGGTCTCCATTCACTGTCTATTTGCATTAAGTGAATCATTTAACTATGTGTTTAACTTTAAACAGGTGCCTAAACCCCATAAGAGGTAGAGTACTTAAAGTAAAATTCACACTTAACTGCTTTGCTGAGCCATAGCCTTATTTCTTACCTACTATTCCCATAGTTTTTTGTTTATATGGAGTGAAAACTTGTATTGGATATGAACCAAAACACAATTTTAACCCTTCTGCCAGCTACTTTCAGATGCATTCCTCCTTTATATGCCCAAATCTGCTGTGGCATCAGTGTGGCAGAAAATTATGTCTCTGAATGTTTGCCTGGATTAAAAAGGATGCTATTTGAAAAGTATGGCTAATGCAATATGGTGAACATGATCTAGCTAATACATTTAATAGGGTGATGGTGAGTACTTTAACAAGAGTTAAGCTAGTCGAGTTAAAAACAGTAGGGTTTTTTTGGAACACATTAGTGGGAAATGTGATCTGCTAATATCTAGTGTACCTTCAGATTTCAGATGAGAGCAAACCCAAATTATTCCAGAATAGCTGTCTTTAACAAGCTGTATGAATTTGAAACTTTCAGGATATGAACCAGTATAATAGCTGCTTGGTTGTGTTTTGCCATAATAGTAAGTAGGTGCTGTCAGATGATAAGTGGCAGTTTCTTTTGTGATTCACTTTTCCTGACTTGCCAGCTGGCTTACATACTTTCCCTCAGTTGGGTGGAAATGTTTTTCACTGACTGAATTGTCAGTGCTTCAAGATTTTCAGATCTGACGATGAAGATCCTTACAACTCCTAATTTTACTAATGGGTTGTGTTAATGTACCAATTTTTAAATTCATGGGAGAAATTTATGTCACTCTTGTAGCATTTGTAAAATGATGACTTTGTTAAATGGATGTGCAATTAACCAGCTAAAAACTAATTGTTAGAAAGACTCTTTTGGCCAGAATATGTCACAAAACTCTCAGCTCATTTATCACCAGCTGCATTCATTAATTCAGCACTGCTTGGCACTGTCTAACAGGGGCTTCTGAAACATAACATTTTAAATCTAATAAAATCCAAAGATTTTAGAGAAGAAATAGGCTGGTTTAAAACATTTAACTGTTTTTCAGCAATGCTATTTACATTTTTCAGTTTCTCCCTGCTCCTGCTTTAGGTTTCTGTCTACTGAATTTGACTATACATAAGGAGTATTATCCAGTTGTAAATTGTAGAGAACTTATGGATTCTTATTGGTGATATAGTCCGAACACTAAGAATGTCAAGATGTTGCAGCTCTCTGCTTCTCCCAGACAATTTTGGTGAAATATCAGTCCAGTCATTTATCCCAAAGAATCACTGCTACAGCTTTGGTGTACCATTTTTGAAAGAGTGTAAATTTGGTCAAGTTGCTATCTTACAAGATACTGTTAAATAATCATTAGATGGATTTCATTCATGGTAGCTTACAACCTATTTTCCATGATCATCAGATAAGGACTGGCATTCAAACCTAATTTGGGCCACATGATATATAATGATTATGAAAAATAAAATAAATGTTTCATTTGTTAACAAAGCAAGTGATAAGACAAGGGGAAAAAAATCTTGTTAGCTAATTTGGATAAGTTCTAAAAAGCATTGTAATTTTTTTCCTTCTCCTTTTCTCCAGTTTATCGAGGTTTCTGGACAGTTCTTATGCTCCTGGGAGTGCTCACTATTGTGATGGCTAGTTTCTTCATCATCTGTGCAGCTCCTTTTGCCAGTCACGTTCTATACAAAGCAGGAGGAGGCTTTTTCATCATTGCTGGTGGGTATACTGTTTGCTGAGTCAATTAAAGAATAGAAAGGATGAGTTATTTCTTCCCTTTTCCTTGACCAAAAATCATATTAATCATGGTTAAAAGAAAAAAAAGCATATGCTTCTGTCCTTTGGCTTGTGGAGCGCCCACCTTGGAGACAATTCTTTCCACAGTTATTTAGTCATGAAGCTGTTCTAAAAGCTATTTTTGGGTTAAGATTAAAAAAAAATCCAGGACAAATAATGAAATTACACTGCAATTTTAATCTACTTTTTCTAATCAAGGAAAAGAATACATATTTAGGGATGTTACCTCATAGGATTCTCAAGGGCTTTAGCTAAAGAGAGGGGTTTGTCTTTTATCAGTGATGTGAAAGATGATCATAGTGGATTCTGAGGAAGCTGGGGGACAGAGCACATTCACATGACCAATATAGGAGAAATGTTTTGGATGTGATAGGAGTAAATAAAATAGTTGTCATATTGTAAGTGGTTGATAATAAAATAGTTGTCGTATGAGTAAGTAGGAGCTCTAAGCCTCTCTGAATGAAAGATAACAAGTAAGTGAATTCCCTCCTTCCTCATAACCCACATGAACTGTGGAGGATGCACCCTCCCAGGATTCAGCTGATATGGGCAGCTCTCTGGCATGCTTTTGGTTAACCTTGAAAAGTCTGTGATGTCACACTGGTGTGTAAGATATAGTTGTATAGGATGTAAATGATAGTACGTGCTCCATCAGTGTTCTCCTTTGCTTAAAGCCTGGTGAGAGGCAGCCCTGTGAGAACACAGTATGTTACAGGGTAGAGCCACCTGTATCAGGACCAAAAGGCCTGAGCTCTCTTTCTGCTTCTCTGCTGACCTGCTGACTTTGCTTACCCACTGCACCTCACAGCTCTTCATATGCAACTAGTGATCATTATTCCTTTCTAAAGGACTCTCAGTGAAGTTTGGGAAGTATTTTAGCTGAAGAAAATCCTGCATACTTGCATTTGATCCCTTGAGAATTGCTCCTCCATGCTTTTAAAAGACATGCAAAAAACATTCATAGTCTGATGGAAATCCTAAGATATTTCAATGCATTTTGTCACTAATTTGCAGGGCAAGAGCCCATGCGAGTCCTGCTCTTTCTCTGCATTTGTAATGCATAAAAAACCTCAGCTGTCACTAGAAAGTAGCAGAGGCTGTTTGAGGGGGAAAGGGCACTTGAAAGATGCCAGGAACTGACGGGCAGAGGTGCAAAACGATGTGTGTCTTCAACACTCTGGGTCAGTTAATCTGCCCTCATTTAGGGGAAAGTTAGATCCTCAAGTCTGCAGTAGCCTCCCTCTGCTTCCCTAGGAGGCTTGCAAGAGGCAATAACATTTATTGGCAGTAAAAATAGCAGGTGTATAAGAAGTTCCCCCAGCTGGGGATTCATTTCATACTGAAAGAGGGGCCTAATTGGATCAGATGAATGCGCTATGGAGGAACCCTTACACCCCTCTTCCCTTTACTGAGGGAATCTGGAGAGACTATATCTTTAGCTGTGTGAAGTTAAGTGAGCTTTATTATCCCAGTGTGTGACCTTGGGTCTGTGTCTTTGCCCCTCACCCTTTGTCCCTGTAGAGCAGATGTTCTTTAAGGGAAATCCTGATTTTTTTTACTCTCTCTATATGTAGTATCCTTCAACTTCAGGACTGTTCTCAATCAGGGCTTCAGAGAAGAGCTATGTTATTTTTACTATTACCATTACCATTACTATTGCTGTTGTTGAAAAGCAAAGATCTTTAGCAAAATCCTGCTATGATTTGGTAAAAAGTGGTGATGGCAGCAGAATATAGGACCCTTTCAGCTTGCTCCAGGCCTTATGGCTTGAGTAGGGGCACATGGTTCCCAACCGAGGTCTTCTGCACCTACTCCCAGTCCCACCAGTAGGGCACGACTGCTTGGGGAAGGTACTTACTATAAATATCATCATCCTATCCAACACTTCAGATCACCTACAAAAACACTAAAAAGAAGTTTGTTGCTTTCATCTCTTCTCACAGATACTGCCCATAGCCAAGGAGAGAGTTTATTTATACCATGAATTAAAAATCATGCTTGTTGGTGTGACCATACTGACATAAGAAGTTCTTACAAATAATTTGAATTTTCAGTAGTTAAAGCTATGTCCTGTGGGATGTTTTGGGCAACAACTTACTTTCCTGGGGTGTTACTGTTCAACGGCCCATCACGTGAAATGGAGAGTAAGAGGTATGACCTCTTACTCTCAGACCCTCTTACTCTCAGACCCTCTCAGACCCAAAGGTATGACAGCATGAAATTGCTATCTCTCTTTCTCTCCCAGTAAAAATTTCTCACAATAGGAGGAATAGTTATTATCTTAAATCCGGGATAACATGGGGACAGAGCAAGATAAGGTAGAATACGATGCAGAAGAGGAGTGTTTTAGCCTGCCTTTAGAAGTCAGGACAGTGTGCTCTATTGTGTCCCTGCTGCCCTGACCCCTTCCTCTACCCATCTCCTTCAGGACTAGAGAGTCTGTTTGTTTACTGCCTGCCAAAGAAAAACAGGGTATGGAAGGGGAGAGTGATGAGAAGTGGTGCATATTTACCACTCATACAAACATGTGATCAGGATGCAGACAGGGTATGCATCTACTTAAAGACAGACCTAACAGCAAAATGAAAAGATGTAATGTGACTTAGATTATAGGTGAAGTTAGAGTTCTTCCAAGACAGAAACCAGCAGATTGATTTGAAGAAAAAAAGGAATTATATACATTGTTTTGAAAGAGCCTGGATGCTGTCTTACTGCAAAGTTCAAGCATCTGTTATACTGGAGAGAATAATCTTCTGAGAATGAAACTAGACAAGATGGTTTTTCTGTGGAAGTTAGGAAGATGATAGGAAGATCATTCATTTTCCTGCTTACAAATCATTAAAAGAAGTTAGATGAAATAGATTTAATACCTGTTGTTGGACTGAAATATCTTTATCCTTCTGCAACCTTAACTGACAACTTAGGCAGCAGATAAAAGCTCTGCCTCAACTGAAGAGTACTTGTAGTGTGGTCTGCTGTGATGCCTTAGGGTTCTGGAAGCAGCTGAAGATATTATTGGGAATGAGATTCACGCCAACTGTTCAGCCATCTGAAGGCTGTTTTGTATGAACCAACTGCTTAAATTTCTATTGTCAATAGTAAGAAACACTCAGAGGGACACCTCACCTTATTTGTGATAAGGCAGATAGACTTGCCTTTTAGAGGAACCTATGGAAGAAGCCTAAACAGAGATCTTGAGTGACACAAATAAATTTAGGTTGGAAAGGACCTCTTGTGGCAATCAAGTCTGACCTCACGTTTACAGCAGGGCTGGCTTCAAAGTTAGATCAGGCAGCTCAGAGCCTTATCCAGTCAAGATTTTAAAATCTCCAATAATTGACGTTCCACAGCACCTTTGGGCACTTGTCGCAGATTAATCAACTTCATTGTGAAAAATGTTTTCTTTTTTCCTTGTTTTCACCTAAAATTGTCCTTGATGCAGTTTGTGACCATTGTGTCTCATCCTTTCAAGTCTGCAAGTCTCTGAAAAGTCCGTCCCCATCTTCTCTATAACTTTATTTAGAAAGATGAAGACTGGGTTCTTCTCTAGACTAAAATTCCCCAGCTCACTCAGCCTCTTCTCATTCTCCATCCCCCTAACCATTCTGATAGTCATCACCTCAGTTTATCAGTACCTCTCTTTCACCAGGGGTCCCCAAACTGGACATAGTTTTCCATATACAATATCACAACTGTTGAATAAAGGGAAATAATAGTATTTTCAAACCTGATGATGGTGTTTTTGCTAATGTGGCTCTGTATGAGATTAATTTTTATTTTTGTCAGACCTCATTCTTGTCCTTTAAGAAAGCATTCTTGTCCTTTAAGAAAGCTGCCTGTGAGGAGCAACCGGTTCTTCTGGGCATCCTTTGCCCTTCAGGGCAGTCTCTCTTGGGATCCTGCCTACCAGTTCCCTACACAGACTGAAGTCTGTTCTCCTAAGTTCTGGGTCTTTAATCTCTTACCTTCCATGTTCTTCCTAGGACACTAAACTTTGCCATTCCATGACCATTATAACCGCAACTAACACCATCTATCATCTTCCTGACCCATTTTTTCTTATTTGTGAGTAGCAGATCCAGCAAAGCACTTCTATTTAGTTGGTCTGTTCCACAGCTCTTTCAAAAAGTTTTCCTTGATGTAGTCCAGCTACCTATCTCCTGGATTGCCTGCTCTCTGCAATGTTGCTCTTCTAGAAGATATTGGGGTGAGTCCCTCATGAGAACCAGAAATCATAATTATTTTTCCAGTCCACTTTATCTTCTTCATTAGGTGGCCTGTAGGAGATGCTCACCATGACAGCACCCTTTTATCCAACTTATTGATCTTAACCCATGAGCTCCTCTTACTTAGAAGATCCCTATCCATTCAAGATATTTATTTCTGCAGACTGCAGCCATCCCACCCCATTTTAAATGTTCATATCTCAAAGAGGGTCCTGTAGTCACAGAAGCCAAAGCCCTGCTTGTGACATTAGCTACAAAGCCAGGAGCTGATGCACAGCGTATAGCAACTTTTGTATAGCTTTTACCCTTTGGGCAATAGGTTTGAGATCATCATCACCTGGGTCCTGGACCCTTACCTCTCATCATCAAAGCCCTATAACTGCCCACTGACATTCTCTCTGACAGCATCACTGGTGCCCAGGTGGATGAACTGCAAAGAGGTCAGAGAACCTTGGAAGCTTCTTCACAGTGTTGTATATCTGGGCTCCAGGAAAACAACAAACCTACCATCAGAACAGTTCTGATGTCTGACCTGTGGAAGAGTCACACACCTGCCTTTTCCTAATTCTGATCTTTAAGAAAGGCTGCTCACTTCTCTTATGAGTGGTGTAGATAAACTATGACAAATGGAGCAGAACACAAAATTATTTGGTTCAGCTTTCCCTATTATTCGTTGTAACCTCATAAACCACTTGAGGCTGCAGGTGAAACTACAGCTGCTATACCTGTGGGGGAAAAGTGTATATCAGTTCAATGATATCACAGTTCAAGTGCTGCCTTTGCAGCCTCACCTTCATGTCTTCAACATCAGAGGCTGGTCCAAGAGCAGCTACAGTACTGCAAACTGCAAGAAGCCTTATAGTTACTTCAAAGGTCATAGGAAAAGAAGAGAAAGTGGCCATAAAATAATCACAGCAGCCTTCAATAAAGTCCATAATTACCTTGCATCTCTTTCTGCCTGTGTGGTGGTAAAAACTGTCCTAATGTACTGACGTCAACAAGCAATATTCCAGGATGTGCACAGAGCATTACAGAATCACACCCTGGTGAAGAAGCAAGATTAGAAGTACGACTTCTACTTCCAGCCAAAAGAGTGAAAAATGGCTGATACTTTAATTGTATATCCTAGATGAGGACAAAAATCTGTCTTCAGAGACATATGTCAACTCCTATAACTCTTAAATGGGATCCTCTGTATGTGCTTTGGTCTTTTTAAATAAAGATCACAAAAGGCCAAGGTAGGTGGTAGAGTCTGAAATAAGGACAGGAACAGAAAAATGCAATTGAAAAAAAAAATACATACACACACACACATACAAGTTTTCCTCAAGTGAGATAAAGAGTTTTAAACTTCTAGGCACAAGTAAAAAGCTCACATCATTCTTTCCAGCACCTGTTGTCTTCTTGTCTGCATAGTAAAAGATTCATGCCACAAACAGCCATTCACCACTGACAAGTGAAAGGCATTTCTACGTGGGAAGAATCAGTACCAAAGGCCAGCAAACTGCTTCTTGAATTCACAGACATTTCTAAAGGTTCTGTATTCTTTCTCCTCTACAAAATGCACAAGTATTTGTTTGAAAGAAATTCAAAAGAATGAATGCAAAAGACAGAAAAGTGTGACCTCAGAGAAGTCCCATGTCTTATCACACTGCACAGAGCTGTGTATCAAACATGTTTATAAAAAAAAAGAAAAAGAAAAATGGAAAAAAAAGAAAGAAAAAGGAGTAGTAGGGAAGTATTTATGTGTCTTAATCTCTCTCAGACATATTTCATGTTATGTGAGTAATTTTCCCCGTCATTCCTGATTCATACAACTGCTGTTTCATTTTATATTCACTAAGAGGCAAGGGCAAAAGGATTCCCGCACACTATGCAAAAGGTCTAAATGCCAAAAATGTAGAAATACATAATAGCACACATTTTTCCTAAAAATATTTGCTTCATTGAATTTTGGAGTTTTTTAAAGTCTCATTACTTTTGTGTTGGCTTTGAGAGTTCATGACATTCCCAATAGATAGTCAGTGCAAGACTGCAGGAACAGATTTCTCAGAATAAATATATATTCACTAAACTCCTGTCTAAGTGCTTAACCCTTGTGAAATCATAACTCTGTGAAAATTAGACAAAAGGAGCACTAATGAATAAAATACTGTTGGAGACAACAGGACATGGCCAGTTTTTACTTAGCCTGATTCTACTGTTCAAGATATTTCTTGAACACACTAAGTAATACACCTACTAATTAGTCTCCATTAGCAGGCAGTGAGAACACTTAAATACCCCTTTAGTGCCCTAATTAGCCAAAAGGATTTACATGCTCTTCCTCTCTTTTTCTTCTCTTTTAAAGAAGGACATTTATCTCTGCTTGATATACTTTTCTTCTGCAAATTTCCATACCCAACAATTTGCCACTCACCGGTATAACAGCTTGCTGGGAAATCACACCCGGTGGATGTTAGCTTCCCTGAAGTTGTTCTACCACGTATGGTAGCACAGTGTGGCAGCATTGGCCTGCCGTTTTGCCCCTACATAGTGTTGGCTCTAGTTTAATCACTAAGGTGTTTCTTCAGACTGCCAGAAAAGCAAGGGATGCCCATTTCGAGATTAAAGCACCTCTGACACAGTCTTGTTTTAATGGCAGATGTTTCCAACTAAGTGGCCTACTTAACTTTGTTTCTGCCCAGGGTGCTAGAGGGCATTCCAGATGTTCAAGGCCTGGTTATACTTACCTGCTGCTATAATAAGGGAATATGCACCACTACTTTTTGTTATTATTGTTTTGGACTAAGTTTTCCCCAACAAAGAGAATAAATAGAGGACAAATTTGAAAATGCATAGGCACAGCCAGCTGAAGAGGTAAATTCCGATGTTTGTATGGATTTTGCCAGGTTATTAATGTATCTTTCCAAATCTTTGGGCTACATTGTTTCTGTGTGTGTTCAAGTTTTGAAACCTTGAGCAAAATCCATGTATCTAATAACTCCATTTATGAATTTGGCCCTGAATCTTTTTACTTTTTAAATCAAAAGTTACTAACTGTGTTTGGTTCTAATTTTCTTATATTGCCTACGTTATCTGTTATCATTAGACATTCTGTTCTACGAATCTTCTGCTCAATTTGAATTGTATTTGGAGAGTCTTCAATTTAATTTCTCATTCTTCATGTCTGGCTGGCCCTAAGGTGATCTTTCTCTCTGATTGTTTCACCGATTTTGTGTTTAATACAAGTGCAGTACTAAATTCCATCAAAATTCAGTTTTACTTAGGTAAAATACTTTCAAAATTGAATTTATGCCTTTTAGAGTTGAGTGTTGGGTTTTTTTTTTTCAAACTTAGTTAGAAATTTGAGCCCTAGCAAAAAATATAATCCCAGAAGCGTATTTCACAGAGAGAAAATGTGTCTGCCTCCTTCTTTATTTAGTTTTTCTACTTTTCTTTCAGCCTCCTAAAAATTGCAGATCCTTTGGAAATTTCAGTTATGTTTTGATTATGCCTCATGTTAACTACTTCAGCTCTTTTTTTGGTGGGCTTCAAAAGATAGTGTTTACAAGCATTGAGTCATGAGCTCTCGTCTGTCAGATGTTCAGGATATATGTAAAGCTATTACATTTTGACCATAAAGCACCAACAAGAAGGTCACCAGATCACCAAGTTAAGCTGCTGCATCTAACCCGTCTAGTTTTATCTGAGTCAAATGAGAGAGTGAGGACAAGAGCTGCTCCCTGCTAAATGGGCAGAAAGGGCAGAGAAAGGAGGTTGTGAGGCAGTATCTCAGGCTGGGAATGGGGAAAGGCAACCATCAAAGTTTACCAGGACACGTGGGTCTGGAGCAAAATGCCTGGCCATGAGTGCTTACAAGTTGTATTTCTGGATTTTGCCACAAATGTCACATTTGTTCAAGGTTGCATTGCAAGTATTTAGGAGGATGGTGAAGAGATCACAAATACCTTTAACTTATACTCTGCAGCTCTACAGCCTTTAGACTCAAGTTTGGCAGTTCAGTGTTCCCAGGACTATACACTGGCTTGTGGTTTTAATGAGGCACCTAAATATCCTGGGATAAAAACATGATGGGGTTGTGTCCCTCAAACATTTTAATGTTGGAATAGATAGTCCTGCTGCTGTAACTGTGCTGGGACAGCTGGAACTCCCAGAGCAAATGGATACACACTGGAGCATGCAAAAAATTTAGACTTGTGCCCTCAGTTTTCCAGCAAATGTTTTGCTGGAACATGTGCGCTACAAGCTTGCATTTCTCAAGTGTCCACATTCCTCTAGAGTGAAATGAAATATTAGGAATGCAACTGATACTTTGGAAAGCACTTTCTTCTTATATCTCCTTCTGGTATATAGAAACAAGGAGATTAACAAAGTTTGTAAGGACAAGTGCTCCTATTACTATCATGTGTAAACAATCCAGAGGAGTAGTTGGGAAAAGGCTGTGAATTATGTGGTGGATTAATTACAGGAAACTGTTGTACAAAATTTGAGATTAATACTAATAACCTGCTCCATAGCTATTATTTAATTATTGTTGGTCTTTTTTTTCCTATAACAAGAGCTTTTTTCTAAATGTGGATGATTTTGGATTAAAGACATTTGAATTTTTCTGCAAAATATTTGAGTAGAATACTCTGGAGGTTGCAAGTTCCAAACAAAGCCCTTTTTATAAGAATAAAGATGCAAATGCAGAGAGGGGAAGATGGTAGAAAAATTTCCCACTCCTTTCCAAAAGACTCATAAAAACAGTGTCAGAGTTTGGGAAGTAAAAGTAGATATTTTTTCTCAGATTGTCCCATCCCATTCCCCCTCCCTCCTCCGCTTTGATCCCTGAATTCAAACCAGTAAATAGCTGCCTGAATTTTGCCTTAAAGTCTGCCTACCAAAACCAGATATCTCCATTTGGAGATATGGAAGTGTGCCTTTCAGTGCAAATCAGAAGCAAGATGGAGGTAGTGGCAGTTAGAGGAAGCCAAAGGCAAAAATTGTCCAGTGGTGGCTGACTGTGCCTTGCAGACAGGGCCTCAAGCACTGGTGGATTTTTAGGTATTACAGTAAATGCACCCATCATCTGTTTCACACTATATTGTTAAAACCTGGTGTTTCTTTTCCAGGTGTCTTGTTTTCGCTGGTAGTCGTGATGTATGTCATCTGGGTCCAGGCCATGGCTGATCTGGAAAACTACACAAGCATGAAAAAAATGGATTGCCCAGACTTTGCTGTTTATGTACGTTATGGCTGGTCTTTTATGCTGGCTCCTATAGGAGTATTTTTTGCTTTATTAGCAGGAATGCTGTTCTTATTGGTAGGGCGTCACATTTATTTACATTCAGACTAGTTGTACACTGCTGAAGGGAATACAGGAATACTTGTGAAACTTCGTGACGAGTGTAAGCTGGAACACAATTTTATACATTATTACCATTATGGCAATCGTAAGTATGCAGGCAGACTTCTGGAAGTTCTTCTATTGCTTGTTTAAGGGTAAAAGATACAAAACTCACTACAGGAAGAAGCCACCTCTAGTCCCAACTAGTTGTTTTTAATTCTTTAGCAAGTACACATGTGGTTCTCCAGACTGTACTATTCGCAGCATTTTTGTAGGTTTGCAAACAGAAAAAGGCAGAAATTTTTTGCAAATAAAAGCCCAACATGAAGTGACCCAAATCAAGATTTTATGCATTTATCTTTTAACATTTACTTTGTGCTTCTGTTTGTTGAGATGGCACAAAGTAGAGGAGAAGGTAAGCATTCAAATACAGGAATTCATTCTACCTCCTCTCCTATTTTCCACTAATTGCCTTAGCTTTAATGGAAGAAAAGATGTCTGCACTTTATAAAAATAGAGTGCAGATCCATGAGAAGAGGACATAAGAGAAGACAATTGCTGTGAATGTGTAAAAGCTTAACTGCTTCCATTACCCATTTCTCTTTTCTGTATACATTTGAAAGCTGTATACTTCTGTATTCTGAAGTCCATATATGTTGCATGACTCTGTAAGCCAAAATGCTGTAGTACAATCACTAGCTGCAGTTATGCAAAAATTGTATTTTGAATTACAGCATTAAGAATTTAATTAAGTTTTAACCCTTTTATTTTTCCTGGTTGTGTAAAATTACTTTTTTATTAAAAAAGGTTTATTGTCAAGACAATATCTGGGACATGAAAATGTGTGTCTTATGCAGCCTTCATTTTCCCAAATTTTAAAAGTCTGCATTGTAGACCAAATCCAACTTGCCTACTAGGCTTCCTAAGGAAAGCAATGAGCCTAGCCAAGACGGTGGGAGAGGTGGATTTGGTTCTATATTGTAGGAGCGGCTGTTTCTCTGTGTGTTTATGTGTGTGCGTGCACATGTGTTTGGAAGAAGGGATAAGGATGAGACTGTATGCATGGTATAGAAAAGATGGGGTTGAGTTTTAACAGTGGGGAAACTTTGTCTGGCATTGGGCCCAAGCTGAAATTAAATCCATCTGAGAGTGTGCTGGTTTTCACTTTGTAACTCAGTGCAGAATAGTTGGGGACTGATGGGGAAAAGTAAAGGCTGCATGTTGGTTTCTTCTATTTTGTAAGCCTTAATTCCACAGCTGTTATGAATACTAAAAGCATCGCTAAAAGGCAAGAAAGGAATGCCCATATAGAAGATGTGGTGGGCCAGATTGGATGTTACTTCTATTTTTGAGCTTTTGTGGTTGGAAGCTTTCCAGCCTTTCCTGCTACTTATTTATTTTTCCATCATCAAGATTAGCTTTATATATTTTAGAACAGGAAGACAACGAGGGTGGGAGGTAGGGAATCTGGGAGGTTTAGAATAATTACCAAATCACAAAAATATTTTTATTGGCAGCTAACACAGTGTTTTTAATTATTGTGTCAGAGAGTAAGATAGATGAATTTTAAGCAAATATTCATAAGCATATATCTGAGGTCCACATAAATGATAGCCATCCAGAGAACATTAGGGTTACACCATAATGCCATTGGTTAGTTAGGAAATGCTGAAATTAACCCTGGCCCTTGTGCATATGGTATTATATTCATGCCCTTAATTACACAATCACATACCGTTTCTCAAATAATACAATCTGTTGGTATTTACCCTCTTTACAGTCTAGGATACTCACTGGTAATTGTGAAGGTAAATTCAATAATCAAGAGTTATTGACTAGGTATCCCTCCCAAATCCTGTCTGCTTCTCTGCAGGGGAGAGTCATTCTGCACAAGAGCTTAGAGGGGGCAATACGCTTGAGCCACTTTCTTGCAGCTTTTGGAAGCTGGAGGAATTGAGTGGTGCCTCAGAGCTGGACCTCTTCCAGCAAACCTAACCATGTGTGCAGCAGCAACTAATAAACTCTGCAAGGAATGAGCCAAAGGCTCCCGTGGCGCCCTTAATTCAGCCCATGTGCATCTTCAGAACTCTCTCCATTATGCAGCTAAATTAGTTGCACTTTCGTGTGCAAGAGGTCCTCTCTTGGAGGCAATGCTTTGGGTCAGACCGTGGATGTAATGGCCATTGAAGATTTGAGGTGTTTCTGAGGATTTCCTTAGAAACGTCCAGAAGCCTTCCTGGCATCAGTAAAAATTGCTTGAGTCCTCATTAATTCTTCACTCAGACTCACACTTTGGCAGTGGTCTGTAGCTCTATCCATTTGCTTTAGTTGGATTCCATCTTCTCTTAGTAGCAGAACTGAAAGTCAGGTTCCTTCTGAAAAGGTGGGGAAGGTTGCTTGCTCCCTCCAAAACATATATGTAGGTAAGCACATGATATGTAATAGGTAGTCACTGCAGACCAGGGAGTAGCGTTGAGGATGGTGGAGAGGCATTTCTCTATGGACTAAAACCACAGTCTAACTCTTGTTCTTCTGATTTCATTAAAGAAATGCGTGCAGGGGAATGAGTTTGTAAGAACTCATGGAAGACAGACCAGCTAAGGAGACTCGCTCTATGGCATTCTTCCAGATATGCTTTTGTCTAGAAAGTCCTTGGCAGCGATGCAGGGATTGTCATGAGAGCTGTGTAAAATATTGTAAAGGGGATTAAATACTGTAATCAAAATATTCTGTGAAGTTGGTGAAAGACATGTGTTCCCCACAAATCCATAGGAGTTTGTGTTTTGTTGTTTTTTTGTTTGGTTGGTTTTGGTTTTGGGTTTTCTTTTTTGGTTGGTTTGTTGCCTTTTTTTTTTTTTTAATAATTGCCTCTCTGGCTTAATAGCTTGTGATCATATTGGAAGAAAAGAGATTTATTTTTTCTAAGAAATGTGTTTGAAAAAGTGATGGCAAAAGGAGCAAGAGTAAATAAGAAACATTTTCTGATTACTTTCCATCTTACAATCATCTGCTTGTCCAGTGCAAACATGGCAAGGACTGTGACTGCCCACAAAGGAGGCAGTGAGAAAACGAGTAGAGGAAGGTGAGAAAGGAGGGAGAAAAAGGCAGGTGAATGTCCCTCTTTGATGCCCTCTGCCAGCCCACTGTGCAGCTGTTGTGGATTCCTGGGGGATGCACTGTCACAACGTGGTGAAGGCACCTGCTGACAAAATCAGTCAGAAAAGGATTTGCCTCCGGTTTATCTTTGTTACTCATTGGGGCTGCTGCTGGAGTTTTCACTGGAGCTGACCTTCGTGAAATATGTGGCTGTTTATTGGCATTTACGATGGTGAGGTAAAGCAATGTTCTCCTCTGAGGAAATGCAAAAAAAGCCTGCTTTATTTCTCCACAGGGTGCCTAGCTGCAGCAACTGAGACTGTGCTCTATAGCGTGCTAGTCAACTGCTAGTAGGAAAATTGTAAGTAGTATTTAATGCTGTCTCCATTCTTGCAAAATCTTGGCTGCAAAGTATGTTGTGCTTATTATCTTTTAAGAAGTCATATTGAACCTCTTAAATAAGCTATTTACCTTCTGATGAAGCAGCTGGCTCTCCTCTGGCTATCTGTCCTTTTGGCAGAGTGATTTCCAGGCAGTGAAGAGTAGATAAAGAACGTTCACATGAAATTCTGCTGTGTTGACTTACAGTAAGTCTTGACTGATGCAGCTAAAGTTGGTGGAGACACTGAAATTGAAAACAGAAGTCAGTCATCTATAATCAAAAGTGACAGAAGGGATGAAGAATCACGAGTGTTTACAGCACCACTTTTCCCTCTATGTCTCTTGCTCACATTACCAGTTTAAGATCATTCCTGGTCTATCTTTCCAGTCCTTATGTGCCTTATCTACCCAGGGGGTACATTTACAATGGTGATCAGGAGAGCCATTTGACATGAAGGTAAGAAGGAATGGAGGGTTGGCAGTGTCTCCTATATTAGACATCTCCAAACTGCACCTGTTTTTTTCCCTACATCCCAAAGAACCCGAAGGGGTCTCATGGAGTACTGCAAGGCTCCACATTTTGCTGTGAGGATAAGGACAGGGCTTGGAGCATGAGTCACCCCATGTTATTTGCTATAGATCTATTCCTTATCTGTTCCTAAAATCTGGCAAGGATGCATTTGGTACCAACTATGGAAGTGAAGGGGGGGCTCTGCATAGGAAAGGTGCCTTTCATGCTGAGAGGCAGTCACTATGTACTGGGCTAATTCAAGAGAATGGTCTCGGTGCCGGTGCTTCACATTTATCACACTCTTATCCCCCCCACCTTGTACCCGGGTACGCAAGGAGATGTTATCTGAAATGACCTGCATATAATTCAGGTTTTAAACCGGTTAAGAAAAAGAGCTAAAATTAATGCATCTTTTAGATGGAAACACATTTAAACCAGAAAGAAACCCAGAAGGGTAATGAAAAACATTCCCCCCTCCTTTTCTATACCACATCAGATTGACTAATCCTCTGTTATGTGGCTTTACTTTGAAACAGATCATTCTCGTTGCAACACGTTTAATGCTGCCAGCCACCACATGGTTATTTGGCAGCTATTTAAAGCTCAGATCATATTACTCTGTCGCAGTGCTAGGCACCCATGTTCCAACTGGTATACAACTGATCTAAAGAGAAATCAGCTTCAGGTTTTGTTCTCTGAAATTAAATGTGACGGCATGATCTCTATGATCCTTTTTTCCCCTTTTCTCTTTCCTTTTTTTTCTTTTTTTTTTTTTTGTATGCATTATTGCTTTTTGGAACAGCATTTTGCTAGCACCACAGGGGAAATTCGGTTAGGTTGTCAGCCTGATATAGTGTATTATCAGACACATTAGCTTTTCCTCCCTCTTACATTTGCTTAAGAGCTTATAAACCACAGAGAATAAAAAGTGCTAAATAGAATGAAATGACCTGTCATGGGTAGATGTAGTATTTGTGAATGACTTAAAAAACTTCCAGCAGCTTCAAGCACTCCGTTGTCACTGACTGTCTGCACTATCTTGAAATTTGGCCTCTTTCTTTTTTCCCCCCAAGTAAAGCACTTTGATGGTCATTGGTCTTTGATGATTGCCCATTTAAAAGGACTAATATTTTCTTCCCATATTTAGTCCAGAGTGAGATTTTGTAGCAGGAGAGGATACCATTATGAGATTTGACATAGCTTTGAATCCTGCTCTTAATATCATGAGCCTAATCTTGAATTTTACAAAGCACTGAACACAGTCAAGACAAGGTACTCCCAAGAAGAATTAACTAATAAATACACTATAAGGAATTTAGTTATTTTATTTAGTTATTTTATGGAGAATAGGAGAATTTTCCATAGGAAATAAAGTGACTGATCCCGTACCCAGGTAATTGTTAACTCTGATGGATGCATTAAATTCAGAAGCTGAGGTGATCAGCTTGCATTTAACATCTCTCAAGAAATATGGGATAGTGCCTTCAAAGAAGGAAACTGAAGTTTTGTATGTAATCCTTCTTTTACTCCTATTTCCGTAAGTCCTGCTCATGTTGTTCATCATCATCCTCCCCCCTCCCAACAATTATGACAAAACCTTTTCAGGGTTTAAATCTTAGCCCTGAACTGAAATAACAAATTGCTAGCCAAAGCAATATGATCAGCATATTCCTGCATATGCTGGGACTAGTGCTAAGTAGCTCGTTTCTTTGGCATGTGCATCACATGATCCGGTACAAAAGCACCCTTTCAACCTTCCCTTAGGAGCAGGCTTTAGAGAGGGAACTGTTAAGCCTCCCTTGAAGCACCACATGCTTTGAGGCACTGGTGTGCTCCTGCCATGCACACAACAGTCCTGCACATGTCTGGTGATGAGATGAGCCTGCACAGCTACATGAACCCACACTAGGGTCCAGATGTGGGAGGATACAGCTTTAAATGCAGTCTCCACGATATGTCTATGAGTAATGTAGAGTGGACAACTAGCTTGAAAAACTTAGCTTAAGTACTATATTGTGCCAGCTGATGGTGACTGTGTTGTGGTGTGCAAGACAAAGAGAGGGTAGAAGAGAGAGGTGGAACAATAACTGGATTATGCTCTTTGCCTTCCCTGCAGAAACAAGGCCCAGTGTACCAGTACTGTGGTCCCATCATTATAGCTCCAAATGCTTTTTTGTTCTTGAAGTTGCACAATACACCATTAATTTGTGGGTTTCTCCAGTGTTAGTTGTGCCTGAGGAAATGAACCTGGTGGGATTCAGAACAGAATGTGGTATGTGTAGGTTGTAGTTCTTCAGCTGGATTGATACAGTACTACGTAAAAGCTGTGCAAAGCTTCATATTTCCTTGGAAGATGTTTCTGATAGACAACTCTGTACTTACAGAGAATGCAATCCACAGAAGGTACCTGCTTCTAGTCACTATCAGGAAAAAGAAGTTCCAGTCTGATAAAAAGAAGCCAACTCCTATCAGCTTAGTTTTTCTAGCTCTAATGAAAACGTAGTAGTACCTTATTGCACAAAGTCCTAGAAATTTGTCACAAGGCAAATTGTGACGTACACACTCAAAAGCATGACGTACACACGCAAAGACAGGATGGTGACAACTGGTTCTAGTACGTGAGACCCTCTTATAAGTCTAACCTGTGATTCATCCAGTGAATATTTGGATAACCTTTCTGCACTAAGGAGCATTACTTGTAATTCAGATGTATGGGAATATGAAGTAAGTATATTCCAATTATAAATTGCTATAAAAAAGCATGTCTGACTTTTTTTTCTCTGCAGAAAAGAACCGAAACAAATTCTATGCATATTTCAATGGCAGTGAAATACTCTTCAGATTGCCCTTGGTAATCTGTCCCCATATCTCCACTGCTCTGGTGAAATGAATACATCCTGTGAAGACTCCGCATGAATCAGCTATGGGCTCTTTAATTTAATAAAGAGCTTCTGCACTCAGAATGGAAGGAAATTCATGAACTAGAGAGACCAAAGTGGAAGCCCCAGTTAGAAGTTAATGCCCTACATCTTGGTATCTGAAACTCCTTGATCAGCCATATGTGTGGGTCAGATCCTTATTGCAGCAGAAACAAACTGCCTGTTCAGTTACTGCCTGTATGTCTAGATGCAGGAATACCTGTGGATGCAAGAGTGCCTAAAAACTGCTCAAAAATAGAAAAAGATAGGGCCTTGAGAGAGCAATTTAACAAAAAAAGCGTTTGGCCCATATCAGTTTTTTAATGCACCTGGATTCTGCCTGTGAAGAATGCCAAAGGTGTGGCTTTAAGTTTGGAAAGAACATTTGTACTACATGAGTTCTGAACTACTTCCGTGTAAGAGAAGTGGTTGGCAAAACTAAACTCTCCCCTCATGAGACGGGGATGCCCACCAATTTCTTTCTCTGTGTATGTTTTGTCAAAAATTGTATTTGTTGTTTAGCTAAGAGGGAACATGAGTGACATTCATGTCACCCCTGTGCAACCTGCTGTAGACAGGATGGAAATCCCCTCGGCCGAAAGGGTACTTACTCTCACTTAGCCAGTCATAAAGGCAGGCTGGAGGAAGACAGCGACCAAATTTTTGGCGAGGGGATGAGTGGTCCAGGGGTGTGCTGCTGTGGCGACGCCTGCCCCGCGCTAAGGGGCCGGCCAGGCCGCGGAAAACCCGCGGGCTTTCCAGCAGAGCCGCGGGGCAGGGGGACCGAAGCGCAGGGGCCCGGGAGCGATGCGGGCTGCGGGAGCGGTGCGGACCTTGGGCGCGGTGCGGGCTGTGCGGGGCGGGCGGGCGGGCGGGGGCTGCAAGGCGTCCGACGGCCACCGGGGGGCTTCCTTTCCCCTCGAAAGGAGCTCCGCCGGGAGTCGCTTCCCGAGAAAGCGGCTTGTTAGCGCTAATGAGAGCCCGGCTGTTCTGCTCCCGCGGCGGAGCTTTTGCTGTTAGCTCAGGTTTTAGCCATTTAAAGGTATCCCGGTCTCCCTGTCTAGTTTGAGGGTCTCACATCTGTCATCCTTCACCTAGTAGAGGCTGATACACTTAAGCACGTTTTATCCTTCGCGGGACTCTTGCATAATTACAATCAAACCCATTTATGGGACAGGACAGCCCCAAATGCTGGGCTAAACTCTCTTTTCAGCCTGCCAGGCTCCTGTTCCTGCGGTGCTGCTCTACTTTTTTGCTGTAAACGGGTGCTTCAATAATGTCTTGCTTAAATAATTAGCCGTGAGAGTAATACATATTAATAACTATAATACATTGGGAGTTTTTTAAACACTTATATTCATTCATAAGATCTCAAAGTGTTTTATAAATGAGGTCAGTGCAATTAACCCTATCGAACCACTGCTGTGAGGAATTTCCAGATGTGCTCATAACTGATGCTGTCACTGTGCATCAGCCGGACAAATGGTCCCGTTTCTAACACCTTTAATCCAGTCTGGAACCAAAACCAAAACAGCAGGAAGCCTCCATATTAGATAAGGTTTCTGCTCACAGAAGCTGCCGCTGCCTGGAAGGGAGGAAGAAAATAGCCTGGAAGGATTTGGAAACTGCCCCACTGTGGTTAAAGTGGTTAGGGATCACTGAAGAGCTGAAATGAGGAGAAGCAGCAGTTGGCAAAAACTGGAAGAGGTAGCAGTGAAGAAAGCTAAGTTTCTTGAATGATGTGTAGCTTAGAGAGCTGTCACAATTTTTGAGATAGTCTTCTGCCCTTCCTTGGTGATCTGAAAGAGTGAGGGGGCTAAAGACCTGAAAGGAGGCCTCCAATTTTAGAAATGTCTCTCCTCACCATAATCCCTCCACTTTTATAACATTTTCTACGTATGACATTATACGAACTGCGTAACTGACAAATCCTTCATTTGCATTAGATTTAAGTGGCTTCCCTCCCATCACTCCTCACAGTTAAAAATACATTACAGAAATTACTATCCTGCCTAGGAAAATGTGTGATGACTCTGGTGTCTGTCGTTTATTTCTAAAACATTTTGGCACTTTTCCTCTGGAGTTGTCTTTTCCCTTCTTCTTCGAGTCAGGGAAAGGAAACTGCAGGGTTAGGGCAAGATTTTTCCATTTCCCTGGTTATTGCATGCATGCACTGCAGCCACACGCCAGACATGATGGGATCTATATGCTGAGCAGGAGCAGTGAAATCCTCAGGAGGAAAGGAGAATAGAAAGCACAGAGAAGCCACTGTTTGGGCTGCCATCAGAATGACCGTATCGAATCAGACCAAAGGAACTGGCCCAGGAGCTTTTCTTCCTACAGTGGGCAATATTTACAGAAAGACTGTCGGCAAACAGATAGTGGAACATGACCTTTCCTTTTGTATGACCTCTCAGCTTTTGCAAAGGGGACAAATTCAACCCTGCTTTCACCTCCTTGCTACATGGGCTAAATTTGGCCCTCTGCATGCAAACAATCCTTTAATCTCCTTCATTCCTTTCTTTCTCAGGCCTCCAGCTGATGTACCAGTGTCTCATCTCAGGGGCTGCTCATGTGGGGTGTTTCTGAGCATTAATCACACCACAGACATCCGTTTTCTCTCTGATAAGAGCCTGGCTCAATCTGCAAGGAAAGGAGGGGAATCAATCTGCCTGATTGCCGTAGACCCTTCATTTTGCACTGCTCAGCCCCTTGCCAAGCAGAGCAGCGGGGGAGACTCCGCTCAGTTGCTCCCAGCAGGTGTCAGTATGGAATGGGAAAATGCATTTCCAGGGCTGGGAAAGAAGTGTGGCTGCAGACAGAGCATCCTCTGACACTGTCGCCGAGGTAGCATGTCACTGTGTCCGGGAAACTTTCACAATTAGATCTGAAAGAGATGTGCTGCCACCCTCTGCTTTTCCTCCGTTTTTCCCTTCCATCGCAGTAATCACAATAGCGGGTCAGAGGAGTTTTTGGATTTTTTTAAAGCATTGCTTAGCAATGAATGAAGAGACACCCATCTTCATGGATCACTACCCTGTGTAGTAACACAGCACAATAACGTATAAAGTTTCCAGAACTGTTGGTAATTACTGATAAGCCCAGTTCAGCTCTCAGTTACATACAAAGCTGGGTAAACAATGGGAGGAAAAAATTAATTAGAGCCCGTGTTTGCTAAAGCCGGTTAGCGATTCCATCTGATCACGTTCCTGCTCCTTTTATTCCCTTTGCACAAACATTTGGGTGGTCAGGTTTTTCTGGCACCTAGGTGTGCAGGGGGAGCTTTTGTCTGTGCAAATAATACATCTCTCCTAGGCATGGGCCCTTCTGTCAAGTGCTTGCCCATGCTCTGCCCTTGTGTTTGCAGCTGGGAAGGTGTTTGTAGGCCTGGGAAGGTAGAAGATAACTGGTCACCTCTCCCATGCAATACCAGGAGTCTATACATCAAGAGCAATGGGGTAAGAGAGAAGAGAGGAAAAGGAGGAATGGGAGAGAGTGGGAAGGACACTCATCTGGAGATATTTCACTTGTGTTTTGACACCAGAGTACCCTTGTACAGTATGTCTTCTGTGACAGTAAGCACAGTCTATGTGAAGAAGTAGAGAGGAATTCAGCATCTCACAGAATGCATGCTCTGAACACACTGGTGCCATGAATGTTAGGCCTGGTTTGGATTGCCTCACTTGCTTGGAAAACTGGGGTGGACCCAGTTCTTAAAAGTTTTGTCCCAGCCAGATGGTAATCCTAGATGAGTGCTATGTGGCAGCTTAAACACTACATGGGCCACTTGTCCCTCCCAGCTTCCTCATCAGGAACTTGGACAACATCTTTCTGTTCTGGGGGATGAAGGGTGTTAGAGGGTGTTGCCAAGGCTCTAAAAAACATGTTCTCCTTCCTGACTGGTTGAATCCCCTTGCTATGATAGGTCTGACTTGATAAGGTGATCAGACCAGGTAATCTCCAAATGTCCCTTACAACTAAAATAACTCCATAATTCTATTAATGTGGGGTCACATTTACTTATCTATGTCCTTGAACAGTGCCCTTATTTTTCCTGCATGCCATTTACCAGTTTTAAGCAGTGTCAATACCTGTTCTGCTCTGCCAGTCTCAGAGATCAGATTTGTGATCAGGATGACTGTGACATCTCCTCAACTGATTATAAATATTGTGTACATCTTTCCTTCTTCTGCATCCTCAGAGGAACTCAGATAACTCTGCAGTTGGGGACCATGATTGGTCAAGAGTAAATAGAAAAGGACTCGAGTGCCCTCAGCATCATCTCCTGCCATGCTCCATTCCCCAAAGTGCTCCCTCAGAATCAGTGCATCAGTAATTTCTTCAGATTCATCTCCAAAGTGTAGCAACCAGGTCAGGCAATTATGGGTATGGCTTGGTGTTTTGCTGCCAGTGAACACTTTGGTTAGGCCTGGCACTTGCTTAAACTCATGATGTGTTTCTACTCCTGTGAAGAAATGTTTGGCAGATGGATCCATAAAATCCTACAGTTAAGTGCACCCCTTTTATTGTTGTTGTTTATGCCCTGGTGTGCAAAGCTGTGTTTTATGGGGTGTTGAGGAAGACTCAGATCAAAGCTAATGTGATTTATCCATGATACTTTCAGCAACAAGAGGAGTTCAAAAGATAGGAATTCATCTATGAAGACGATTGGGCTTCACATACCCTTTCCTGTACTTTATGTAGAGTTGGAACCATAAAAAGAAGGGTTCTGAGCAGAGGCCTAATATAGGTCCCATCTAACAGCCTGCAAGGTCTCCCCTTGGCCTCCAACAACAAACATCTGCCCTAGCAGTGTGCTTCTATTAGGAAAAAAAAAATCCCCATGCTCTAATTTTTGTTTATTCTGAACACACTTGCTGGATGTAAGCCATTCCAATTAAACTGCAAACTTCTTTTGTAGAGAGCTCAGATGTTGCTGAAATCGATGTCAAGCATTACACAAGTCTGTATCATTTGCACTGATCTTTTTAAGTTCCACTGGCATAGAGGAGTAGCAAAAAATCACCACTAAACTCCAAAACAAAGCCGCCAGATCTATTTACTGTTACACTTCGGCTGTCCCTGGGGTTTCTGTGGAATTTACAAAATCAGGAGCAGAGCCTGACGCACAATGTCTTCTGGCAAATGTGGGTGGTACTTGGGTGTCAGATAAAGATTCATTTAGAAATGCAACAGAGGAGAAGAAAGCCTCCTCCTGTACTCAGGACAGCCCCTGTGAATCAGGGCTCAAATTTGATATCAATTGCTTGGCAAGTTGTTCCTTGTGCATAGGTTACAGAGGTGATGCTACTTTAACACACATAGTTCTACAGGGTGTCCAGCAGAAGACCCTGAGACACTTTGCGAGCAGTGTGGTACAGTCTGGGACACCAGCCAGCTGATCTGCGTACAGTCGCTCATACTCAATTAGCAGGTTCAGGCTGTGTATGTAATCCACACTGACTGCAGTGCCAAGGCACCAGTTGCCCTCAGTAGCTAATAATATAGAACTGCAAAGTACAGTTAATTAAGTAGGTACGATTTATTCCATAGTATGTTCCCTACATACAAAATGGTGTGTGGTTTTCTGCTAGTGACGTAGGTTCTTGCTCCCAGAGCTGTCCCTTGTAAACCTGATCTAAAGTGCTGATTCCTTCTCTCTACTCTGTGCAAGACTGTTTTGCACCCGGGGTTGTGGAGGCTGTGACTAGCACTAAAAATGTAAAGTCTTCTTTTGTACTAAAACCTTGGGTGTGTACTTGTGATGGCTTGTGGGTTTTTTTCACTGTCTTTGCAAGCTCTTACCTTCTAAACTAGGATCCTAAAGATCTACAATAGTAGTTCTTTGCTGTTGGAAAACAACAAATGTATAGGATGAGAAAGGTCACTTTTCTAGGCTAGCATTAGGATTTCTGTGAAAGCTTCATGACCATCACTCATGGTCATCCCCACCAGTACTCTCTCAATGCACTGAAACAGCACACAGTAACCTAATGCAGAGATTCTTGGTTGGCTTCCGTCATTCACAGAGGCAGAGAGCTGTATGTCCAGAGGATATATGGGAAACACTTTACAAATAGAAAGGTTATTATTTTATAAGCTTCCAGTGAGTTTCCTTTCAGAGAGAAACATGTTTTTCAGACTGTGCATCAGGTTTGAAGGCAGATTTGTTACAACTGCATTGTTAGTTATGGGGTGAAGAAGGATGCAATGGCACTTTATAAGGACACTAAAAATCATTAAAGAAAAGACAAAATCAAAACAACACAGGAGTTATTTATAAATGATTGAGAGTCATCTGGGAGCTAGTGTATGAGCAAACCTTGCTTTCTTCTCTGTCTCTGCTTGCTACAGTGTTTGACAGCATCTGACATCTGTCTGGGTCAAGGTAGAATACTCATTTGGTTTTGAGGGGGAATCAAACATTTCTACAGCGCGTATCATCTTAGTTAAAGTGCTATCCTTGGGTTGCAAAGAAACATTTACTAGCGCACTGTAAATGAGGTGTAAGTCCACTGAAATAAACTCAGAGCAGTTTAAGCAGAGACCAGAAAACAATACTACATATTTCTTTTAAAAAAAAAGAAATTAAAATTCAACAAACAGACCAAACAACAAAAAAGCTGGGATAGTGAAAGATAAAATATAATTGAATGATCTCGTAATTATATCTACACCAAGAACCACTTATCTGTTTATCTGTTCTCTTCACAATGACGAGAAGACAGAAGTGAAACTCTTCCAACCTTCTCTGTCATTTGCTGCTTTTTTCATCTGCTTTCCAGTTTTGAAACCAAACACTTAACTCTCCCTCTGCTATGGACATTTGTAATGTTTCTGTGGTGTTTCCTTCCTTGAGCTGGCTTCCAGTTCCAACATCAGTGGAGATGCCAGATAGGAAATGTTAGAAGATTAGTCTGTAAAACTGATTTATTACTTTCTTGAGAAAATAGAATGAATCCTGTGTACTGCGGATGTCACTTGCAGTGATGAGGATGGCATCTAGAGCTGATGGTCCACGCTGATGGACACGTAAAGGACACAGCCCTGTACCACTGGTATAGGAATAATTGCCCTACACATATATCTCAGGATATATGTCAGGCTAGTGTTCCATATGTCAGGAAGGCAAAGTATCTGATCGTAACAGTCTATAGTTTGACTTAGAACAAGACACAAGAAAGTTAGGTGGGAAAACAGAAAGAATTAGGAGAGCAATAATAAGATCACACAGTAAGTAACTGCCTACATGCACAATTAGACAGTTCCAAGCCATTTTAAAGAGGAGTTGTGTGAATAATTGATTTTTCAGTTCAGTAGTCAAATTGAAGAAAAAACATTCATTTTGGATGGACCTGAAGCATAAACTTTTACTGGTTTTCTTGGCAAAATGAAAAAAAGGAAAAAAATTAAGAAAAATGACTTGGGGTTGAAGTCAAAGTTAATGATTCATTTATTTGGATGAACTGAAATGCTCATTAAGTGAATTTTAAATTTAGAGAAGTTTAGAAACAGTAACTTTTAAACAAAAAGTTTAAATCTTGTGAAAATATGAAAATAATTTATCTTTTTTGAAATAATGGTTTTTTTCAATCAAAATTATTAGCCAAAAAATCAAATTATTAGCCAAATCAAATAAAATTCAGAATCAATTTTGACCTGACCTGTTTGCCTAGTACCTAAGAAAACTGGTTCCCTCTGTCCTTCCACCTTTCTTTCACAGACCAGTGCATTTGTTGGAAGACAGGTTGCAAACAACCTCTGAGGGAAATTATGATTTGATTTTTAAATGAGGATTTTTAGCTCACTTTTGTTGGAGATAAACAACAAAATTCTAAATCCATTCCTCTCTTATAAAGCTAAGATTACATAGAAAATATTCAAGTGAAGAAGTTTTTTATTTATTTTTGAAATTGTTTAGTTTTTTATTTTTAAGTAATATATAAAGAGCATAAATAAGACTTGACAAATGAAGGAGATTATTCTTATGCAGTCCATAAAAACCACTACTGGTAAAATTACTAAACACCAGTCCTGAGAAATAAGTCGGAATAAAATAGCCTGTGGTGTCAAAGTATTCAGGTAAACATCATGGGTTTTCCCTGTAGTTCCAAAGTCATCATTCCTTTGGCATGCTGGTGGTTACCCTAGGTGCAGAGGGCAAACTGGGGGTTCCTGTGTGGAGCCAAAGTTGAGTGAGACCATTGTCTGGTCATGCTGACTGTCCGGGTGTCAGGTCCCAAGGCTGGATCTCTCTTTTTCACTCTGTAAGGAAAAGCTGGCATGCCTCCTGTGGGCTGTGCTTTCAAGCTGGCTCTTCCTCCTGCAACAGTTCAAAGATCAAAGAAAGAGCAGAAGCTATTTCCCAGGATCCCAAAAGACACCCATCGCACAGACTCTGCGGGAGATGGCTGGCAAAGGATCAGAATTTAGCAATCATTTTGTTTAGTGGCTAGTTTCTCCCAGTCCCTTAAGATTCATTATATTGAAAATAGTTTCTGTTATAAATACCATCTACTCTTTATTGGTCCTCTCTTAAGTGTGCTTTATTTCTTCACATTATACTTTATATACACTTAAAAGTTCCTAAATTTGTCACTTTTTCTTACATTACTGCAGTAACTTTGAGCAAGAAAGGGAAAGAACTTGTCTGACACCCTACCCACATTTGTCTCTCAGAATCACTGACCTGGTGTATTCGGTGCTCTGGGCCTCTGTCTGGGTCAGGGAGGTGAGATCTTTGCTCGCAGGGGACTGTATCAACCTCTCCTCACGTGGGCTCAGCAGAAGAGCGCAGGCGATTATTTATGGCTCTGAAGCCTAAGCAGCTATTCGAAATGAAGACACCTTGATCTAGTTAGGTTACAGAAAATAATGGGCACTATACATGTGCTTTGATACATTTGCTTTTCTTTTGATTAGTCTGAAAGCCTCTCACTCTCTTCTTTCTTCTCCCTACTGTCATTTTCCTTTTTTCTCTACTCGTTCCCATTTCAAAACTGACTTTAAGAGTTTATGAAGGAGAACTAGGCCCCAGCACAGCCATTGATCTTAAAGGGGATCAGGTTTCTGCCTGTATCACTCTGTCTATGGGTGCTGCTGAAGCAATCAGACAAGTAATTTATTTTATATTAAAAGTTTATTAGGAACAACCACTCTTGTTTTTCTTTATGTGTTTCTCTATTTTCTTCTCCAGAAAAAAATGGAAAGAAGCAGTCATACCAAGATGTATTCATAGAACAATTAATAATGGTAAAAATAGCATCCTCACTGTCATTAATGACCACACTGTGATATTCCTTTTCAGGCAATAGATCACTTTATCATGACTTCTGTGGCTCTCCGTGCAGAAGGAGAAAAACAGCTTCTCATGGTGTATAAAGAAATTGAAACCTGTTTATTTATGACTGGATAAGAATGAGCTGCCTCATTAATGTGGTATAAAATGGGTATAATTCAGCATTCCATACAATCCTCCATGACGTGTTGACAGGTGCTGTCATGCACTATCACTTTTAGGTTATTGCACTCTAATAGACTACAATTATAGCTCATTTAATATGATATGACAGTGGGGAAGCACGTGCAAGGTTACAAGCAGTTACACTTAGAAAACAAGCTGGTGGAAATGTGTACAGCTACAGGTAAATATTGCAGGGGGCAAATCCCCTTTCCACTGTCAAAGAGCCCAGATCTCTGTGGTTACAGGTCTTATACATGCAGTTCTAGCAATGAAACATTTGTGCCTTGCATTTTCTCTTATTTTCCCCACAAACGTCAATATTACTGCTTTCAGTTGTGCCTCCTAATGTTGCTCCAACAGTCAAAACCACAGCAGGGGGTGGAGTAGGCTTGAAGAAAAGCCGAAGCTGTAAGTAGCACAAGATTTATAACAGTTGGCAGCCCAACATCTCATCTCATACAAACAACTCGGTTTCTTTTTGGCGGCCTGCTGTGCCACTAACAAGGCAGGCTACAAAATTCACCCACTGGGTGATGGGGAAAGGCATCACGAAGCACACACCAGCATCATTTTCGTATGGTAGGAGAGCAGCAGAAAAGTTAGACCCCACGCATTGATTTCATTCGTTAAAGGGGAAAACGGCAGAACTGATGCTGGATAGAAATATTTTTAACTGGTTAAAAACAAAAGTCCCCTCAGGGAGGTTAAAGATTTCTTAACATTTGCAACCTGAGCATTGCAGGGTTTTTCCAGGGCAAATTTCACACTGCAGCCGTGTAGGTGGTATTATAAGCCAAAAAGACACCAGCTAGTCTGTATTTTTGTCTAAGCCGTATACTGACTTTGCTACTTTCTTGCTTAAAATGTATTTCAGATATTGTTTTAAATGCTGAGGTCGTAGCCATGACACTGAGCAACTGTATGATATACTCTTTCTGGGAATGGCCTCACACTTAAATTCAAGGTTTTAAATATAAAAACCTAGACGCTGACTCTGTGCAATATTTTCATAAAGCCAGCTTTCTGGCCCAGGCAGCCATGGTGCCTCAACAGCTGACTCATACCACGTGGGTCAGGATGCTGTCTCTCTGTTTCACGCATCCACGGAGCCAGAGTAACACTCCTCAACCAGTTTGTAATGAAACATCTCCTTTGCATTACAAAGAATGTGCTTGTTCACTGAAACTCTTTCCCCATCAGCAGCAATCATATGCTTGGCCTACCTCCTGGAAGAGTACACACACAGCCTCCTCTGCTCCTCTTCTGCAGCACAGAAGGCTTTGCCTGGTGAGCCATTGCCTTTCTCCCTCCCTTCCTGAGCAGCCTCATGTCTCCTTCATAATTCAGGTTTGCTTGCCATTCCTTACACATTTCCAAACCTCCAGCTCCATGTCCGCTGTGTACCTGCTTTGGCTCCTGCCACGGGCTCAATGAAGGGGAAGTAAGGTAACTCAAGTCAGGTCTGTGACTCGGCTGCTGCTTCTCTGCCAGTGGGAAATGATTCTCAGCCAGCCCTGTGTTCCTGACAAAGTGGGCTTTTCTGAACGTAGCTACCTTTCAGGGGAGATGCCTAGGCACACTTCAGCCTGATAATACCAGCTGGTTGCTATGTCCTGTGGATTTGCCCAAACGATGCATACTGAAGCCATTGTCTCATACAAACCCTGTTAAACTAACTGTGCCCTCTGGCTTTTAAGGAGATTGCACTCCTGAAGAAAACAACACAAATAAGTCCACTTACTAAAAATGGTAGCCTGTTATTTTTATCTTTTCATGGCATTTTATGCCTCCATCCCAAGGGAAGAATTGAATTAATGCAGTATACTGGGGTGCTGGAGAGAAAATACAAGAAGTGCTGATGTAATCATGCAACACTCTCCATTAATATTATTGTTAATTTGGTGCAACACTCTGAAAAACTCCTATTACTCTTTGGGGAAGAATCTCCTTTGCAGAGCAGTGACACCTGAGATCTGAATTTCTTGGTTCCTTCTGACAATCTCTCATTTAATGTCACTGTTGTTTTCAAATTCTCCTGCAATAACATAAAAATTGTGAATATTAAGACTATATTAAGATAAACAGGACTAAGCAAACCAGGTTTTTTTAGTAGCTCTTTGGCATTTGGAAGTAAATTAAACCAAATAATATCTAAATATGTAGGTTGTATTCATTAGTAATGAATGTTTTTAAAAAAAAGTCGATCTCACGTCACAGTTATCAGCACTCGTCTTAATTGTTGTGACCAATCTCAAATCTGGTAGCCTTTTTTTAGTTATAAAGTGCTAAAATTTCAAGGCTTGTTTTAGTACACTTAGTAATGTCATGTGGTTAAGGTCTACTAAGAAAGTGTGAGTGCTAACATCGTCCTGACAAAGTAAGCTCAGCAGGCTAAAAGATACAAAGAGTAGCATCTGTCTATACACACCAAACAATGCCTATTGCTATGAAAAAAAAATAATTAAAAAATCCCCAAACCAAAAGGAAAACAGGTTGGGTCTAAAGGGGCACCAAGCAGAAACCTTCACTCCAGAATTTTCTACTTTTTTCCTGTTTGGCATGAAAAGTCATCTCTGTAAACTGAAGGGCAGTTGGACCCAAAGCTTCTGCCTCTGATCAGTGTTTGTTTGGCAGGAACTATGTTCTCCTTGGTTTTGGTTGTTATAATTTTTTTGTCCATGCCTAAATAAAGATTTTGTCACTGAGTGGGAAGGTTACGAAGGGAAGTAAGGGTTAAATGCTTCTTGAAATAAAAATCCAAATGAATTTCTGCAGTGATCTTCTGGAGTCTCCCTAGGGATGCTACAGATGGCATGTGATCCTCCTGCATTGGATGGCACCCAGCAGGCACCTGTGGATGGGGCTGAGGGGTGAAAGGAGAAGTGCCAGGAAGAGCATCGGACAGAGAGAGCTTTTTTTCCTGCAGACTGGTTATAAAACAGCACCAGTAGCAAAGTAAAACTTCCCTGTTACCAACTTAGGTGATTTCATCATGTCTTTTAATACTTCATGCTTGTAATAAGCACCCTTCTTCTCCCTTCTCATCCTTACTTACATCCATAGTTCTGGGAAACCAATTTGTTTAGTGTCCTTTACTATGTACAGAAACTTCAATTGTGGCTGTGTGGTTTTAATCAAGTTCTTCAATGTGTTTCACCCTGCTACTATAGAGTGATTTCTAACATATTTCATAAACTTCATTATGAAAGAAAATGTCAGGTAGAGAATTCAAAGTCCTCCTTTTAGTGTCTGTCTTCATGAACTTCCCACAGTGGATAATGCCATAAGCTCTACTGGTAAAATGGAACATTATCAAAGCCAGGCATTAGCAAATTAACAGGGAGGTAGAGACTTGGAAGGCTTTTGTTTTGTTTTTAGGTTTAACTAAGGGTTAAACTAAGCTGTTTGCACGTTTCTCTAGGTTTTAGGCTTGTACTGATTTTGGCTTGACTAAAACCATGGTGAAGTGGTGAGCATTATCTTTTTCCTCTTTATTCCTAAGAATTGTGACCTGTAGTTTTTGCATGAATCAAATATCTGGACCTATATATGTGTGAAAAAGAGAAAGTCTGGTACATTAGTGGGGATTTTTTTGACTATATGCAGAATTCTTCTATTTTGTCCTTGCATAAGGAATACTTCAGTAGTCATAAAGTAATGAATAGAGGCATTGGATTTTTAAAAGAGAGTTTAAGATTATTGAACACTTTTGAAATTAGATTCACTGTGAAATCAACATTTTATTGCTTGCTCACACAACAAACTCGGAGTCTCAGATTAGTCCAGTTAGACACATTTTTCCTTTCTCATTTTCTGTCTCTTATTTTTTCCCCATTTATTTTAATTTCTTTCCTCTCACACTTTTCTTTCTGGTTTTCTATTTTTCCCTTTCTCCTTCCCCTTTTTTTTCCGTTTCCTTCTACCTCTTCCTCTCCCCTCTGTCCTTCACCTATTTTCAAGATAAACCCTATCCTTACAAATTCATGACTGACAGGGCTGACAACTAGAATATTTACTGGAAAAACAAGAATGCACAGCAAGACTTCATGATTCTCTTTCTCATATATATTTCTTTATAGGGTATATTTTGCAGTATTTGGTACATGTGTCAGTGGAGATGAAAAGATACTTTACAGGGAAACTGAAATCTATTTCCAATATCATTGCTATAGCACAAAATGGAATACTATGTATGACAGTCACTCAGATTTCCATAAATGTGGCTCTTCTATAAGCAGAAGTCTGAAGTGATTTTTATTGTAATGTCACCCTTGGAGGCTCTGCAATGTCATTCTCATTCTTGTCAGAATAATTATATTTAATTTTGGGGTTTGGTCTGTCAGAGGTCTACAAATTTGTTTCATCAGTTAGCACAACTCATTTGTCAAAACCTGGCAAGAAGCAATCACTTCCCTGTTTCCCTTCTATCCTGTATGGACATTCCTTAATGGTTAAAATGTTATCAGTAGGGGAAGAAAAGAGAAAACCTCTTCTATGAGTCTTAAACAGTGAACACAACAGTCTTTGTTTGCCTGGTGTGGAAGGCCAGTTGAACCCTGTGCCTCATGAAGATCTGAATACCTTGCAGTCAGAAAGGAAGAGTTTCCTTTAGGGAGCACCGTAGTCTTGAAAGTCTGAAGTGTGTGTATCTAGAACCTAGATTTAGGGATTTTTCTTTAGCAGCACATAGTGTAGAGTTTCAAAATGGAATCAGTGAAGTCAAATCAACCTTCCAAGTCCATTTCAGGTTTTCTTTTTTATTATTTTTTTTCTCTTTTGACATAAAACACTTCAAATAAAAGTTCTATTAATAAAGCTCTAACCACAGATTAAATATTTCTGCTGACATTATTTGACTGATAATATCAATTTCAAAGTTCAAATTTTAATAAGGTATTACAAAGCATAGGAAGAAACAAGCTAATCAAGCCAAGTTTCATATTTCCTCTCTTTGTATAAAATGATAAGTGAATTTAAAGCTATGCTTTGTCTCTTTAATATCTGCTAAATATGGATGAATTACTGAATATATATTTATTCTTAGCCTCATTTGAAGGCAAATATTTACAAGGCTTTTCTCTTTTAATCTGATTTTAATATCTCAACTGAAAATGATTCATAACATGTGGCTTCAAATACCCTGTAGTTAAAGAGGCCAAAAATTAATTAGCTGATTCTAGCAGGGGTTTCTTGGAACTGACCTTGAAAGAAAAAAAAAGTGGTACTGTTTATCAGATCATTGTATATTGTTGTTGCTTGTGCAAAGAATTTCAGGGTAAATAACAGAGAGTGGCAATAACTCGTGTCTGATCCTTGATGCTGATGTACATGTACATCCTTTAGTTTTCTGTGGTTCTTCCAGCAGGGCTTCAAGGGCCAAGTATCTTCTGTCCTTTTGGCATGGAAATTGTTCAGACAGGCATTGGTATGTGAAGTGGGTTATTGACTATTATGCAAGCAATGGGAAGCAACTCCCTTTAATCCCTTGTCCAGATTAAAACGCAGTGAGTGCGGAAATATTCGCAGGTTCTTTTTCTTTTTTTTTTTTTTTTTTTTTTTTTTTTTTTTTTTTTTTTTGCGTCTTATAAATATACTCAGGAAGCCATCTGGGAACAGAAATACTCTCTAAGTACCGCTGACCTGAAACGCAAGTGTCTTTGTGAAGTCAGTTTCTCTCCTTCCTTTGAAAGACAATCTTGCTGATGCTGACTGCTAAAAATAAGGACACAAAATCTTTTCCAGCATCTGGAGTTTTCTGTGCTTTAATCTGTTCATTTCCTTATGTATTGTTATATAGGTATTTCTGTGCACACTCTGATTAATGTACAAATATATATTTTACTCAGTAGGATTAGAGTCAAGTGGGCCTGATTCTCCACTTCCTTGCAACTTGCATCATTAGCTATAAGTGTAGGTACAGCCCTTTTAAGAACTGTCATTTTTTAAGAAGCTTTAGGGAATTAAATTAACTCTTGCTTTGCCACTTTAGAAAGAGTATCCATCTACTGTAAGATGAAACCAAATCTTTCCTCTGCCTTTTTCTTTTTATACATGCTTTTCTAGAAACCTGAACTGTGGGCTATCTTCCCATTGAAGCAGCTGCTTCCAAAGGGTATGATGTGGTCCAGGGCTTCCTTGGGGCAAGAGCATTCATGTAACTGTGTAGAGGTATGTGTAGGGGTATTAGATAGGTATTTACAACACCTAATTGCCAACCATAAAGGTGCAAATAAGCTGTTTAACAGCCCTTGCATAAACCACCTCAGAAACCTATTCTTCAGTTCCTGTCATGATTTGCAGTTTATTTTGGGAGGTCTCCAAATTAGAGGGTATGCTGACTGTCTTTGTGTTTTGATGTGTTGTTTGTTCTGGACAAAGCTTTACTTGTGTCCATACTCCTCCTCTCCTATGAAACTGGGCATCACGGTATGTGTGTTGTCCTTGGTTGCTACAACCACGTTTTCTTAATAAAGTTGTGTCAATGGCAAACACTGCAATAGTAGGTGCTCTCATATAATCCTATATTATAGCTTAAATATGCATAATCTGCATATTTCTGATACTCCCACTGACATATCAGGTTGGCAGTAATCATCTTTGGAAGAGTCAAACATTAAAAAATATTTTACATCATTTCTCCAGCAGATATGAACCTTGGTTTGCCATGAGAAAGATCTTCATGATCATTCTGACTAGGGCAGGAATCTGGTACCAGAGTACTAATTCAGCTATAATTTCGTAAATGTAAACCAGGTCAGGAAGCCTTTCAGTATTTCAGTTTTTCACAGAAAGGAAACTGGGACAAGGTTGGTGTATTTAGCCAAACAGGAATGTAGCTTCATCTCCAGGATTTGGGTTTTCTCAGCAACTTAGCATCTGCTTTGGTCTTGATAACATTAATTAATTTCAAAAAAGCTGATGGAATTTGCTCAGTATTAAAGCATGAGAATTATATATGTAAATACATACTCTGTGGGATTTTATCTTTCCCCATGGGTGTGTATGTGTGCACCTGTGTGTTGTGTGTCTCAAAGAACCCTGAATGCCCCATCTGCAGGCTGGCAAGAGTGTGTGCTGAGGGTGTAATGATGCTGATGAAGCTAAGGTGATGTGCACACTCCTGCTATTTGTCCCGGTGTGTCATTCATCCTTTATGTTTCCTACTATAAAAGTCCTGTTTTTTTCATGTGCAACCTTTCTTTCAAGGCTTGAAAGTTAAGTTGTACTTGCAGGACTTTGACAGTTTGGTGTTGCTCAGCATTGCACTTTTTTTCCCTGAATTAGTGCATTTCACAGTTTTTCTGGCAATGATGGGAAAAGTCAAAACCTTGCTGCTGCCTCTGACTTATTGAAGGTTTTGTAGTTCAAGAAACAGGAGGGATTGTAACCCCACATTTAGCGCTTTGGATCAGGTTGCATCTAACAGAAGTAATTGTGTTTTTATCAGTGAATGGGTTCACTTTAAATAGATTTTTCTCTTTCCACAAGGCTAGCTTTTTCTTGGTATATAATTTGTAACTTTTCATCTTCTTTTAAAACAGTTTCTGGAAATGCAAGATGCATTTTTCCTGAGAATGAAGTTGAGATACAGTTTTAGGCAATCTCATAGGGTTAGTTAAGGGTTCTATATTTGCTGTTTAAAAGTTTCTACTGTATACAATGTCATATCTTGCATTTTATCAGTGTGACGTGATCTAACAGCCACAGGAATGACAGAATATCCTGAGCAAGCAGCAAGTGCTACAGGACAGTATGATTTGGCAGAGTCCTACTTGTAATAATTGCTGATCCTGAGCTGAGGAAATATGAATAGAAAAAAAAATAGAAAATTACTTGTGCCTTGCTTTTTTTTTTTTTTTCCTGGTAAAAATGTCAGGCATTGCTAGAGAAGTCTGGACTCCTGATTTTTCAGTTCTGTTGCTTTTTTTTGAATGATGCTTTCTGTGTACATACTATCTGTGGTTTAGATATGGTCTCCTCATTATAGTAGCCACATCCTTCCCTTCTCATAATATCTCTTTTGCTCACATCCATAACATCTGCATCACTGCTTATTTTCTCCCTCTTCATTATCTTATGTAGTGGACTTAGAGAGACCCCTTCTTTGCCATATAACTAGATGACCTGGCCTGGACTTGCCATAAAGAGCATGTGCTATGCGAATACTGGAGAGTTTAACTGTGACCTTTCTCCAATGTTTTTCTGCTGTTTGCTGCTATATAGTCCATTTTTCCATAACACCTGCCTACTACCATTACCACCATAATATAAAAACCCTAACAGAAATATAAAAAGCAAACAAAAAACAAAGGAAGAAAATATTTCACCGCAATGCTTTGAAAATCAAAGTTTAGAATCTAAGGATGTAGCCACTGGATGGTAAAGATGTTTTGACAAACATAGCTCCAGAAATAGTGGCTAAATACACTACTGAATTAGCAGATCAACCCAAAGAATTTGCGCCAATTCTGCTGGTTTATGGTTTCCTGAATGCTCCGAGTCATCAGGTATTAGCCAGTTATGCTACAGAGTTTACAGCACAGCATATAGACTTCATGGCCTGTTATAGCCATAATCCATATTTTAATGCTTTATGTCAGGCATCTCTGCTGCCCTCTAACCATTCTTTAATAATAAGACAAAAGTGATATTTTAGGGTAACAGTTAATAAATAACGTGACTTATCCAATCACACCCTTCACTAAAATATTATTATCTTTTGACAGGTTCATTACTGTAGAGACATCAGGGACTGATGAAACATTGTCTAATTCTACTACTAGTACATTTTCTTTAGTTGTCTTTCTTTTAATTTAATTCTCCTACTCTGAAAGCATACTGTCCATTGCAATTATTGAATGAGCATTTAATCTAGCATAACTAAGGCATTTTAATCTATTCTTATGGAAAAACGATTAAATGGTCATAACATTGCTATGATGTGCACTCATCTACTCCTGACTTTGAGAATCAAAGTTTTCTCCTTTCTGATAACCAAACCTCAAGTGAGATTTTAGCTTTGGTGCAGAATGTTGGCTGCCTGAGCAAGAAGAGGACTGTTATTTATTTCATGATATTACAGAGTCAGAAAAACAACTTGTGGTTATCAGTCACTTTTGATAGGATTGTTCCTGGGCAAATTCTGCATATGTTGGTGGCTTTTGCTGGGTAACATTTTTAAAAAATTACTATTTCTTAAATTGGAGGTGTCTGAATAGTACAAACCCCAAAAATAACAGATTGAAACAAAGCAAGAAGAAAAAGAACCGTGCCAAAACCACTTCCTGCATAGTGATGTGATCATATGCCAAGAAATCTATTTCTTGCAGTCTGGGTGTTCTTTTTCTCTGATATTTCATGTACAAATTTAATGGGAAGTGGATTTCAAATACCAAAACATACACGCAAAAAGTAAAATACTGTTTTCCAAGTTTGCATGTAAAATTTTGCTGGAATCAGAGTCTATCCCTACGAAAAAGGCAATTGGATAAGAAACCCAAATTAACTACCCCAGAACAAAACAACAGCTCTCATACCTTTTACTTACTGGGATACCTCTGCTATGTGTCTAGGACAGGAGTTCATGTTGACATCGTGGAAAGGGACAGTAAATTCATTGCTCTTTCAGAACATGCTTCAGTCTCTAAATTCCCCTGGAGAGAGTGTATCGGATATCCACTGAGCTCTACTTCAAATCAATTCACATACTTTAAATGAGATTTTAATAATGGGTAGAATTGTGAAAAAGAAAGCTAAATTTAACAGAGCAATTTACTGTTCATTCCAGTCTCCCAAAGATCAATTTTTTCAATTGCTCATTATTTGGCTCTTAAATAACTAAATTTGTACACTTTATAATAAACAAGGATATGTAGTTCCTAACCTTCTACCCACGTAATAAGCAAGAACTTAGGTAATGAGTGACTGGTTTTGTACAGAACTATAAGTCATACTTCTAAATTCAAGAAGAAAGTGCTGGTACATTTGTATACCCTCCAACAGGTGTTAGCACGTTCTAAAAGTGTGACTTGACCAGACTGATATTCAGGTTTTCACCATTCAATATCTCTGCATCCCAAGCAAGGATAAAACATGTCTTAGTCCACCCCGGCAGTAAAATAAACTGATTACAAAAAAAATCTAATATTAATGCTTTTTTTTCAGTTACTTAAATTCTTGATTTTGAAATGGAGTGATCAATCTGAGACAATTTGTGTAGAAGGAGACCAGCTGCCCTTTACTGATAGTTGCCATTGCAAGTGGCAGCTGATTCTGACACAAGAACAGCACTAGAGATTATAATTCTCCAAAATCCAGCAGAGGTAGTAGTGGCCAAATTATATCAGGTTCTATCTTCCAGAATTGTCTTTTGATTTCTCTCCTAAATTCTTAGTTTATGGTTTTGGAAGACAAAGGTGTTTTTTTTTTTTAAAGATGGTTCCCAAGCAGTTTTCCTGCCATGCTAGGCAGAAAAAGAGGGTCAATTCCTTTTGCCATTGAAGGATTCACCTAGTATTTGTTTTTCCAGACAGATAGTGACAAAAACTGTGTTTTCTGTGAGAGCAGCCTCATAGGGAAACTGGGTAAAATTTAGTTTTAGCAGAAGCTGTAGAAAATCTCTTCTTTAACTTGAAGGTAAACATTCATGGACATCTTCTTTCATGCTGACAGTGTAAAGACTGGAAGATCTCTCTATTCTTCTATTGCTATACTAGCAACAAATGGAAAAGACTATTTCTGTTCAGTTTTGAACCTACTCAGTCATTAGGAGTTTGCAAGTTCAATTCAGACTTAAAGGTTACAGTGCCTGCATGCTACTGGGAAAAGATCAAAGAAGGGAAAGGAACAAACACCTAAGTCACGTCATGGAGGAGGGACACTTTACAGGCTTGAACATTTACTATGGTATTAGTTCATGCTTTTGATCTTTTAAAGAAAAGGGTGCATGACCTTTAAAAATACCAGGGAAAACATGCATTAGCTTTGCATTAATTGATTTCTTAAAACCCAAAATTATTATGAAATAAGCAATAATTGCCCATATCTTTGCTTCCACTAATACAGAGAGTGCATCTGCTTTTAGATTCATGTTGCAAGTTTAAACAGAATGAGTTTATGAGTTTTATGAGTTATCTAAGTACACATCAGAAATGGGAAGATTTTGTTAAAAAAAGAACAGGCCCTCTCTGCCCCTTTAACTGTGGCAAGGTGAACATCCCAGCTGTCTTCTTTCTTAACATGGAATAACCCTGTCTTGGAATAGATAACTGGGAAAACTGTTCACAGTGTTGGATCATGTAGCTGGAGAATAGGTTTCCTAGCCATAGGCACTGGAGAGAAGTATTTCTTGCCGTGTTCTGCCCCAAAATTTGGCAGAGAACCAGTATCTCTGCCTTGGTATGTGGTGGACATAATTTTTCTGTTTTTCTCCCCATCCTCACTCTTCAGGCAATCTGTGGTCTTGATTTCTTTTCACGCCTATGATAGAGAAAGATGACAGATCACTTATATTTTCTTATTGTAATGAGAGATGGACATTGGTGGGAAAATCTAAAAGATCTGTATAGCTCTCCACCAGCTGTCCCTCCGGTTAGTAAGCCGTATCAATGGGAAGATGCTCTGACTGGTTCCATCATTCTCCACAAAGCTAGCCAAGGATTTGGTGCATTATCATTTCATTCACTGCTCGGAATATGCTGCTGAAGCAAATCTGTCCCTGGCTTTTCTTAGAGCAGATTTGGGTTCACATCATGGGGTAGGGTCTGTGAAACTGATCCTTTTGGTTAAAACTAAACCAGGAGACACACTCAAGGAATGACCTAATGCATTATATGTGGTAATGGGTTTGAAATCACAGGCTCAAATACAAAATAAGGGCAGAGATTTGCTTAAGTCATGACAACGTATGGACTTCATATTTTCTCTCTTTGCCACAGGTGAAGTCAGAGTCCTTACCAAAGCTCCTTTTCTTTTGTGTTCTGTGCTTTGACATTCCCTGTTTGCTTATTTTACTTCTTCCTGTGTTCTGTTCTATGCCTGATTTGAAACCTCTGATCTTATACAAAACTTACCCCTGCCTACCTTCCCTCTCCCACTTTCACACTTCCCTAAGTCACTTCTTGTACTAAAAAAAGCCTCCAGTCAAAAAGCATGCATTATGTTTATTTGACATGACTTGAACAAGTTTTCAACTGAAACAGCATTTATTTGCTAAATCTGCTGATTCATTCAAATTTAAACTTTTCAAAAACCTGGTAGATTATTAGTCTATTCTGACCTTATCTGTCTTAAAAAGACCCCTATTTCCAGCACAAAATAAGTGATTGCTTAGTAAGCTAGAGTAATTTACTGTAAACTTTTGTGAAAGTCTGAAATGTAAAGGAAAAATTTTAACTGCTTTAATACAATTTTATCCCCTGATTCTCAATGTGGGAAAAATTTCAAAAAGCTGACATTTGTCCCAGCTTGAGGATGAAAAAAATAGAAATCTAGAAATATTTTTCTTAACAGTAAAGCCATATGGTTAAGAGGAGCAAAATGCGCATATGGCAACAAGATCATCTCCTGTAATTCAACCCATTAGTGCAAGAAATTTGTTCAGACAGGTATGGAGTTTGATTCTCATTTATGTTGCTGCCATCCCATTCTTATCTGACTATTAAAAGCAGGTCCTGAAATGCTAATGGTAAATATAGCATATGCTCCCAATAAAAGGTGTCAAATCTTCTTGTTTCCGTACCAAATTTGTGTGTGTGTGTGTGTTTGTGTGTGTAATGTACATGTATTTGGGCAAAAGCTGAGTATATTTTTTAAAAAAATTTTATTTTATTGTTATTTTCCTTGGTCTGAAATTAAAGAGTTGTAGAAAAACCACAAGCTGATTGCAGTATTTTTTCGGTGAAAGAGAATGAAAATCAATGTATTCTCTAACTTGTGCATACTCTCCTTTTCCTACAGGGAAATCCCTGTTTTGACAATTCCTTATTGTGCAAAGGCTTGATCCCACTGCCTGTGGAGAGACTTCTTCATGGTGAAACATAAATACAGCCACAGATTTATATCTTTAGTTTTAAAGGGTTTTTGGTAAGGATGCTCATTGGTCAGTAAACCCAACAAAAATTATGTATTTATTCTTTACGTCTAAGACCTACTTCTGGCTTTGAAGATGTTTCAGTATCTTCATTATTTCTACATGTTTATTCCCAGTTTCCTGGAATACTGGTGACAATTTACCTTGACAAGACTGAAAGACTTGCTAGTTCAACTGTCAGGCTGCAGAATACTGTGATTAGAGAAGCTACGTGGCAGAAGAAATAGGAAAGAGTATCCCTCAGGTCTGATGAGGGGTCTCAGGTAAGTCCCTCCAACTCTGTGCTTCAGATACTGTGATACTGCCTGTCTCTCTAAAACACTTGCAAAGCTGGATAATATTAATGGAGAACATTAAGTAGACCTCATATAAAGTCATGGTCATTGCAGACGGCAATAGCAGTATTGTTTCCCAAAGGGTATCCTCAAACAAAGTTGTAGTGCTTACAGCAGGAAATATATATTTCCAATGAAACTCCCAGAGACTGGGACTTCTACATGCTCTATCTCCAAGTTTCAGCAAATTCTGGTCTTCCAACCTCTGTACAGGAAGATGGAATTGAGTTTTTATTGTTAGAAGTGTAATACTAGCATGTATTAAGTAACTTCATTGCAGAGAAATCAAATGGGAGAAGACACAGTACTTGACAAAGTCAAATATGGAGAGCACAAGCAATACATGATGCTACCAATGCCCCTCCCCACTCAGTGGCAACTGAACTGGTGGTTAATTATAGTGACTGTAAATTTTGTGTATTTAGATTCAAAGACTAACCCTTCTTCTGACTTTATATTCTCTATAACAAACTTCCTGGCTGCTGCAAAATTAAAGGCTGAGCTGAAAATCATAAGTTTCCTAAGCTGTTTCTGAGAAAATTCTTTATCTAGCATAGTTATCTTATTTAAAAAGTAGCTCTGAAAATCACAACAGAAGTGTTTAAACACACTGTCAAATTGTTCCGTAGATATATCTCATTTCCTTTTGTTTGTTATTTATTTTCGTGTTCAATAGCTTACTACCATTCAGTCTTTGCCCTCAGGTTTGTTTGGGAACACAGATTAAGAAGACTGTCCCAGGAGTAGATTTTACTGTCAAAACCGTCAGAATCTGTGTAAATCCATTGCATATGTTTTAGGGGACAACTTAACAATACTATCTAAGTCTTTTGATAATGCAATAGCTAGCAGGTATGCATAAAGAAAACCACAAGCACTATCTGACGCTATTCAGTAAATGTAGTGAATCAGAAAATGGTTGTTTAAACATAAGGAAATGATACCAAAGTTTGGCTGATTTTAAATGCCAATTTAAAATTTAAGTCCACAGAGCAGCTGAGAGAGCAAGTGAAATTTTTCACAGGATGCGAAGATTTTTCTGGGCAAGAGGCTAGAATGACAAAACACATATATTTTCTGTGATCGTGGAAGATTTTTAGTGGGAGAGATGATGTATATTACTTCTACCTTACATCTCTAGTTTTGCCCTAATGCAGATTTTGAGTTGCTCTGTGCCTTAAGATATCAGAAGGTTGTCTGCAAAGCTTGTGAAAAGTCTCCCCCCAAAAATGCTTTCAAATATGTTCACCACATGAAACCAATCAACTAAGAGAAAATGACCACAGGAACAGTCAATATTTAGCCTAATTTTGATTATTCTGTAAACAAACCCTCTTCTGACTAAGAGTGTCAAGAAATATTGCCATTGATCCTAAGTCACTCTGAAGGTATTTACATAACGCTGGTCCCTGACTCCTGCTCTAGCCTCTGGACTATGCCAATTCAATGTTGTTCTGCTTTCTCCTGTTGTTTTCAGAGAGCATCAACTGTGTTTTGGCTTGCTTCCCAGGCAATGTTGTTCCAGAGCAGAGATTTTTGACCCTCACTAGAGAAACAGACATATGAAATAAAAATTCAAAAGAGGTAGCAAATAGAACTCTGGAGATGAAGGCATGATAAGAAAATCGTAAGTGGTTTGAATGGTAGACATTACCATTAGTATGACGTCTAAACTTGGGTCAGACTTGCACACTTCCAAGCTTGGATTTGCTTTTCATGGCCTGTGCTTAGTCTTGGGATGTATTGGCTTTGAATACCAAATATTCTTAAAGACAAAAATCTTTTCCAGCTTCCCAGGAATGGTCACTTGGGTTAGTGGTAAAGGCCCCTATAGTAGCAGATTAGAGGTTCTGTGATGGGTCTACTGAATCTAGCCCAGCTACACCTAACTTAACCATAAATGTGTCTATATTTTCAAGTGCCTGTCTTTGAAAAGACATTATGTCAGGCGCTTGAGGAACTCTTCAGTTCAAGCTGTAATGTTCTTGGATTTACATGCTTGGAAGCCTTAAGAAAGTCTGGGACTTAGGTGGAAGTTCAGTGCCTTCCCCCCTACAATTTATGGTCTAAATGATATGATTTTCAAAAGGATTAAAGGTGTCCCACCTATATCAGGAAGCAACATAGAGCAACTCAGTCCAATGAAAAACACTGACTAAGAAGCCCCTCAGCAAAGTCAGTAGAATTGGTGTGAGTGATGGCCTTCCAATGATTTTTCATTAAACCCATGGCTGATCCAGTACTAGGAGTAACAAAGCACAGCATAAGCCGTTTTATTTAGCCTACTAAGGTACTGTATATATGTGTCTGATTTAATTGTCATCTCCATCAAAAGATGCCTGCTGGCACTGCCAACATTTTGAAGCATGCACATAGGCATCAGACACTTCAGGCCTTCGCCTTTTGCCTGTGTGACACTGATGTTAGTATTAGCAGTATGAAAGGTGGGGTTGGGGTAGAACAGTACAGTGTGTGGTCAACTCAAGCACACACTTAGGCTCCTAACATTTGCTTTGGTGTAGGAAGATTGAAGTCAGACCAGGATTTCTAAATTTCTGATTGCTGAATATCAGTTTGGTGTGGAAAGGCATTCAGTGTCTTGTCATTTTTTCTTCATTAGGGAATAGCCTTTGATCTTAAAAGTAATAACAGCAGGAGACTGAATGCTGTGAAGTTGGTTCCCTTTATAGGATAGACAAAGGCCTTTGGTTAAAAGAGAACAGCTACAGACTGGAGAACGGGTTGACTGAGGAGTATGATGGCCTGCAAGGAACGGTGCCATTGGTTCCCCTCTTCACAAGCCATGCTGTCAGTTCTTCGTTTTCCACCTCTCCCTTTTTGTTCATTCCAGTCATCTAATTTTCCCCTTCCTCAGTGTCTTGAGTCAATCACATAAGTTCCCTTTTGCAGCCCTTTTTGTACATTGATCATCTTCTTGACTATCCCTATCTGCCACTGAACCCTCCAAACCTGCGCCTCTCCGCCCTCCCGCTCCACGAAGCCCTCACTACCCCTTACCCTGGGCTGTCGGCATAATGAAGGCTTGATTTCAATACTTCCCCTCATTTCTCTGTTCACTGCTCTGCAGGTTAATGCAGATTCCAAACTTCAACAAGCAGCTGTTAAACATGTCATTAACACTGCTTCGGCTGCAAATGAAACTCTGCTATTGGGATTATTCCGGGAGCTATAGTTTTGTGATGAGCTTTGTCAATCACAGCTGACCTGCTGTGTACAGAATGAAACTCAGATTATCTTCTTTCTTCCTCAGACTCTTGTCATTTTTTCACAAAGAATTACTATTCTACTCCCCGAAAGATTGATTACTTGCACAAATAAGAGAGTCTGAGACATTAATACAAAATTCACAGGCTTTTCTTTATCTCAAACCTGCAACTCCCTCTACATTTCCTCCTGGTAATTATATTAGAATTGTGTACACTAGGAATTGCCATCTGATTATTATGAAACTAGTTTTGTCATGACAAAAATGAGCTTAAGTCTTGTTTTTTTGGAAAATGATCAGTACAGTGCACTGGATGAGAGAGAAGGAGATTAAATCCAACTTGCTTTCATCCATGAATGCTTTCATCTCTTTTTCAAACACAGGAAATGATTACCAGTGCTATAAGCTGCAGTTCATATGAGTGAAAAAGGATAAGAAAATATTGAAAATTCTGTAACCAACAGTAGGACATAATATAGGTCTCTGGTACCCACTGAGAGACATGCACTTTATTTTTCTATGCTGGCAATGTCAAGGGTTTTGAATTTTAAGAGTTGCCTTCTACTGAGGTGTCATTAAGTACTGTAGAATATGTTAATTAATTCGTCATTTCTCCAGGTTAGAATTCTTTTATTATAAGAAAGCAAAATATTCTAAAAAATTTTCACTCAAAAGCCTGTCCTCATCAGTCACTTAATGAACCTTACTCTTATTTCTTTCAGTAATTCTGGAATTTTTGAATAGCCCAAAACTGAACCCAAACTGTCTTTTTTCCATAGTTCTTGGGGTGTGTTTGAAATTAGGAAACATTTAAGATTGGTCTAGCAGACTGACTTCAGGTCTTTCGTGTCCTATTTTAATACCTTTATCTAAATATTGGTTTGTTTTGATTTTAATTCCAAAGCTTAGAAAATTGCTTGACCTCTTGCACAGCACTTTCTCTTTTACTGAAGGATCGGTCCCAATGAGCTCTGCCTCCCATGATATAAAACTCAGTATTTGGAATCAGATGCACCTTTATACTTAAAGTTGAGCTCACCTCCTCTAATATTGCAACTCAGTAAACAAAACCATTTCAAGTTTCATTGCCCCTGCCCAATAGATTTCCCTTGACAAGGCCTGTTGAGTTTGTTTTGAAAAGTATCTCCTGGTATAATTTCCCCCAAACTGTCATTCAAAGCATTTGGGTTTATTAAATGGGACGCTCAAGTCAATAAGAAATTCAAACTCTGTCTGGCATCTAAGCCGGGGAGCTGCTAAATGTAAGGACATGTTCAAAGTCAGATCATTGCCTCATGAATCATGATCACACCCAGAACAAGTTAAAAAAAAAAACAAACAAAAAACTGAGAGGAAAAAGAACATGTTTCAGGGAAGGAGCCAGCAAGCAAGCAGCAAGCATAAGGTCTGAATCCAAGGGAGAGACCAGGATGATGAAGAGCAAAGGGTTGGTGAAATGTGGGTTCCTCTTCACTCCTGGAACTGGAACTTGAGCTGCTAATGTTCTTCTCTTTTAACCATTCTGTCTAGAAGAGAAAGAAAGGAGGAGGATGTGAAGTGTAGAGTGAGTGACAAAACGCTTACCAAACAAAACCCCACAATTATTAGTAATTGAATATTTCATATTTTGAGTCATTCAAGCTGTATGAGCCCCAAATAGCACTTTTAAGTATTCAATTTTTTTCTCCATTGACTTTAATTAAGTTTGCCCCAGGCTGGCAATCCTGATGAACGTGGAAAAGATTTTTTATAAAGGAGTAAGCTTTCTACCAGCGTGGATTTTTTTTTCCTGAAATCATCCAGCTGTTATTTAAACTCAAACTCTTATTATGTCATCAGGTACAATCTTAGAAATATAAAATACAGATATATTAAACTTCTGCACCATAAATATTTTCCACTTGGTGACTGTGAAAATTACCATATTATTTCCTGATTCAGATATGCCTGACGAAACTTAGTATTAGTGATAAGTGACTGTACGTATAGTAACTTCTGTGTAGGGACTGGAATGAAATGCTTTAATGATAGGATTCATGTACATACCTGCATTAATGCACCTGGTCTCACATTTTCTTCTTCTCCGTTATTTAACCTCTACTACAGCCTTAACAGCAAAATATCCAAAATGACCGTAGGGTAAGACCAATTGGAAGCAAGTTTTCCCCATTATCAGTGACATTCTTTTGCTGACATATGGTGAATTTATTGTGCCCTCCAACTGTTGAACTCATCGACTAAACTGCTCTTGATGGCAACACACTTGTGTCATAGAAGCCATACAAATCTATGCTGACTGCATTTATCCCCCTATCTGTCACCAAAATGCAGCAATTTTGGTAGCTGTGATCTTTCCCCTGAGATGTTAGATATTCTGGTGTTAAAGCACAGCCTTAGAGCACATAGGGGTCTTATGGAGGCAGTGACACATATATATTGGAAAAGCACTGTCTTCATGTCAGTGAGTTGGATTTACCGTCTGGATTCTCTGTCAATAATATGCTAGACTTCAGTCTAGCTATAACTGATTTATAATAGCGGTGAGTTAAGATTTAAAAAGCACTGTGATCTGGAGTGCTAACAAAACTACAGTTATGAGAGAGTGAGACATCAAGGGGAAATAATCCCTGCAATCATGCAAAGCCCAGTGTAGAGACCAAGGGCAGGCTGTCATGCATTTACTGAGACAGTGCTGAGCCCAGTGCTTACTAAGTAAATAGGTAAATGTCTTTAGGGGTCCTAGAAACCCCAAATTCCCCATGAGATCGATAGTAGTGATGTTGAGGCATATGTCAGAAATTGTGTGTTCGGATGATTGAGAAATTCTAGGGACAGTGCAAGATGCTGAGGGCTTCAAAAGTGGTGCTGGTGACAGCTTATTCTGGTGACTGTTCTGTAGTGAACAGGTAAGCCTCAGCATCTTGTAGCACAGAAGGCTTGCTATGAAGAACTGATTTCTCTCATAGCCTCCAAAATTATTCTTGTTTTACCTAGTTTTATGTTGAGGTAGCTCAGCAAACAAGAGAATGCTCTGGGCTCCTCCTGAGATGTTTCCGTATTACATTAAAGTCAGTCTGAATAATTCTACCCCTCTACTCTTTCTCACCTCAGTTCACCTGCTGCAAAGCTTCAGCTCTTTCCAACTAAATGACATGGCATATCAGCAATCACTTCCTCTGGAGATCAACCTCAAATCAAACTCCCTTCATTTGCGACCATATTGAATAGCTACCTTTGGGCTTCTGAGGCTATGGATGTTTTCTATGCCTGTATTTAAAAACCTGGACTTACCTTTGCAATCTTTCAGGGACTCTTTTGGCCAGATTTCTGCCTATGTTGAGGCATTGACCCAAAAAGGGAAAATTAAAATTTTCACATAACCCAGCAGTATTATCTGCAATAGCACCACTTACTAAGAGGATCCTGAATCACTGACTCCTCCAGAAATTGCCAAAGATTTTGCTGCTAGAGTTTTGTTACCATGAGCCAGGCAACCTGTGATTGGGCCTCCCAAATGTGGGCTGCATAGGAGCGTCTAGCAAAATCTGCTTTCTGCACAATCCTATATGAGTGCTTCTCATTCTGATGCGGGAGTAATCAGTGTATAGAGGCTGTGTGGGGGTCTTCTGCTACAAATCTAGTTTTGTGTTGCATTAGTAGGATACAGTATTAGTAGTAATCAAAAGCAGAATTAACTTTTGAGTGGGTGGCTTTGCCGCTCATCCATGTGAACTCGTTTTCATCTGTATATAAGTCTGAGCTGATATTTGCATTGTAGTTAATGCTACTTGATTTTCATAGCAGGCAAGGGGGTCACACCAAGCGTAACACAGGGCTGCCTTGTTTGGGGGTTGTCTGTGCAAGACTGTGGGTGTTTTGCTCAGAAGAGAAGTCCTTGAGCATGAAGTGCTAAAGGTAGCTATGAAAGGTGAGTATGAAAATCTCACCTACTGTATCTTTTTGAATGTTTTTTTTTTTTAACAGACTTTTTCAGGGAAATGGGGCTAGTTTCTTTCCCTTGGCCAAAACAGGAAGTTCCTTTTCCTTTTTCTGAAGCATTCAGGAGCCTGAACATTCAATTTCTCATCTTTGCAAGTCTCTAAACTTTTGAGATTGAGTGGCATAGTCAGCAGCAACACAACTCATCTCTGGTATACTAGGCGGGAGGCCAACATAAGAGTCTGAGAATCTGTTGAGCAAGCAGAATTTAAATGGCCCTGCCCAGGTTGCAGACAAAAATAGATACATATACATTCGGTGTGAGAAAAGGTAGGGTTTTTTTTGCTGTTGCCCCATGCTAGTTTTGGAATTTTGGGGTTACCCACACTTACAGACCTCATCATACCAAAATTATAAAATGCAAAATTATTTGACTATTTTCTATGTCAAAAAGAGAATGTGTTAAAAACAAGTCACAGACAATTCTTTTCCTGTAAAGGTTAGGGATCCTCAATGTACATTCAGAGCCATACACACAAGTGCAAATAAGTCAACTACCGCAGCTATTTAATCAGGAGCGTTTGTTGATTTGAGCAGAGCCCCTATGCTGTGAAATGAAAAAAGAAAACCAAATTTTCTTGAGCAATCTTGCTGTTCCTGCTTCAGGTGCTAGGCCATTTCACTAAAGCAGCTCAGACGAGAATGTCATTAGTTCCTAAGCCCCAGGTGAATTTGCCACTGTTCCACATGATTAAGCCAGATAATTGTGTGTTGATAGCGAATGTGGTTGGTGAAATACAATTTCTAGGACCTTCCTAAACAAACACAATGTAGAAGTGAGTCAAAGTGCTGTCATTTCAGTCCTTTGTCACAGGCTTTGCACTTGCAGACATCTCTGGTGAGGACGGGCAAATAATTCTGTGGCGTGTCACTGTGCTCTTAAAGGTGACCTGGCTCAGAAAGTGGATCATACGTCTTTTGGCATGCAGTTTAGGGGAGGAGAGGGAAAAAGGCCTCGCTAATGTGCCCATGAACAACGCAGACTTCTAACTCTAGCCCATTTTAAACTATGCCTTCTGGAGATTGCTTTGTCTTCAAATAACTTTACAATTCCAGTCAGTACTTTCAGAAGTGATTAAAATGCCACAGCAATGTGCAATTATATATCATGAGAAGCAAGTAAGTGAAAAGTTTTTAAGAGCTATTTGAAAGTGTTTCTCTATCAGGGCGATGCAGACCCAGTAAACAAACTTCTGTATCCTGTCTCTGCTTACTTTCTCTGTAACCTTGAGTGGGTAACTAGAGATTTGATTTTTTGACCCTGATTCTAGAAGAGGCAGAACACTATATCTGAATTACTTTTTTTTTAGATTTTAGGTAGGTATTCAACGGCAGTGGTCACTTTAGTAGGCACAGTACCACCCTTCTACTCTCTTGGCCACTTGTTTCTTCCCTGGTGCTGTACTGGCACAAACATGTACATGGCGAGTCACAGCTGGGGACTGACTTGGCTGAAACATAGGTTCCTTTGTGCCCAAACAAAGGTATTTTTTCAGCATATTTAGTTCTCTGATCCTGTCTACCACATGGCTCACCAGCATTTGTGCAAGATGTAGGGGGTCAGAACAAACAAACATGTTTAAGGCCTTGGAAAGGGAGAAGGGGAAAGCAAGGGGGTTATTTATATTGGCACTACTGCCAAAAACCAGTTGTGATTTTACTTGCAAAAAAGAGCAGATAATACTAAGGTTGGCATTGTGGGGATCATATGTTGTAGTAGCATCCTCTGACATCTCTAGATGGAGGGCATTAGTGGATTGATTCTACACACTTAATGCTGGTTGCAAGATGTGCAAAGTGACTAACTTCATAAAAGAATCTACTTTTATAAAAGGAAAAAACCAGAAAGAGGCATAAGAGAAGCTGATTTTCCTTTTTACCCATCGTATACCTTCTGTATCTGGCAGTGCCAGGAAGAAATGGTCTTTGATTTTTACGCTGCATTTTTTTCCCTAGTTACCATGCTTATTGGAAGCTGGGAAAGGTGGAATTGCTTCTGAGACAAAGTGATGCCTCCAAAACACACTGTGTGTGTTTATCCTAGAGATGCACATTATGAGTCCACCGGACTTTGCACAGCAGCCTTTAAAACAAATATCAAATAAAAACATGTGTGCATGCATGCACGCATGTGTATTTGTTTGTATGTGCGTGCATACTTGTATCTGTCTCACCTATAAAGATGTGTTTGTCAATTAAAAGGAGAATATAAGCAGGGAAAGGAAAGGACTAGACGTGCAGGAAAAAAAAGAAGGCTCCTTGCTTTTTTGAATACTTTAGAAACATTTTTCAGATCATTATTTTTAACTCTCTCATTTAATTCAATAAGCAGCCATATATTATGTACAATCAGAATCCTGTAGTATTACCTGGCAGTCATTGTGCCGGATAAGGAAAGGAGTTTTGTCTTGTGATTTATGATGCCATTAGATGTTGGTTGTCTATCTGTGCAAGCTAAACATTTCCACTGTGCATTCCTCACTCCTGCGTCTGTCTCCTCCATCTGTTTTCCAACACCCACTTTCTTAAATCGCACTGATTGTGTATCTCTCAAGACACTAAAGGAGGAGTCCCTCAAAAGATCATTTCAGCTTCATTTCATGACCTGGCTGGGATTTCTGGGTAGTATGACTACTTTTTTATCTCCTGAAAGCATTTTTCACCAAAAGCCAAAGCAATGAGTGAGAAAACTGTTCTCACCTGCCTTCTCAGTAACTTATTAATATTCAAAGGCAAGTGAAGAAGCCAGAATGTGTGTACTTTTACCAAGCAGGTATAGCTTTATCTACAGTAAGACAAACTGATTACATTGACAGTTTGGCAAGCTGGCTTAAAGCATGTGCTTTCAATTAATTTTAATTAGATTGGAGTAAAAGGAAATTTTAATTTTGATGTAATTAATGGAAACTTTGTTCTTTGTATTTTAACTATGTTCCCTGATTCAGGACAGATGAGATTTGGGGGAAAACATTATTGTATAGGTATTTTTGAGCAAAGGTGCTCAGAACTGCCACAGGGGTTGATAAGCCATATAAAACATAGATAAACTATGTTATGCAACAAGTATACGTTTAATTAATTGGGGGGGGCAGAAATAAATTTTTGGTTTTTACCCTGGTCTGAACTTTGTGATCATTCCTCCTGCTGAAGAGAAAAAAAATCTTGCTAACAACAAGTTTTTCTAAAGACAACTTTTTGTTGGTAAGATTTTGCAATGTAAGTATAGCCACCAGTGTCTTCATACTATTCTTCGCAAATTGCTACTAACAATTCTCAAAGGAACAAGACAGCTGTGGATCCAAATGACCACAGTAGAGTTCCTAAAGCAACTCCAAACAATATTAAAAAGAAAAGAAGGGAAAAAAAAAAATCCATTGTCTACACTCCTGTTAGAGCTGCCCTAATGGCATCACAATGTGCATTTTAGAAAAAGCAGAAGCAGTTTTTAACAACTTCAAATAAGTGTGTGAAAATAGCCTTCATCTCTCCTTAAACTGCTAAATCTTTTTAATGCTTCTCAAAAAAAAAAAAAAGAAAAAAAAGCAGTTCCAAATGGTTTAGTGGTTTTAAACAGCTTTGACGAATGTGAAACTTATCTCTCTGCTTGTAATATTTCCAGAAATAGTGCTATTAAGTTGATTTGTGCATGGACACAAGTCATTAGCAAATTGGAGCCTTTATGTTACAAAGGTTCTAGTCCGTGTTTAACTCTTAGGGTGAAAATCATGTTCTAAGCAGGCATTTATAACATAAACCTTGAGTTCGATAAAATCAGGCATTGATCTCTCTTGCTTCTAATATTCAATGTCATGGGCATTGCATGTCAGGAACTGTGTTGGTCATTGACACAAACTTGCCTTTTGCTTATGCCTGAAGGCAGTTAGCATCCACGCGCTGAACAGTCTCCTGACACCTCCTGCGGCAGAGAGGATTTTTCCATCTATCACTGACAGTCTTTTCCGCTTATTGGAGGTGACTGTATTCCTTGAATTCACATGGGAATCAACCACAGGACCATCCACAGATACCGTACACAAGCCCACAGATCTGGTCCCCAGACACAGTTCAGAGCACCCATCTACTCCCCTTCCTTCTTGTCTTTCTTTTAGTGAGATAGTTTTAACTTTGGGCACGCAGAAACCTACATTTTCCCCTCTGTGTCTCCTTCCCAATTCTCAGAAGACGGGCTATTTCAGTGCCCATCTAGGGACCAGAGAATAACACAGTCCACAGCTGTCATGTCATTCTTTTTTATTGCTGTTTAATTAGTCACTACCTTTTTTTTTTTTTCCCTGTTAAAGAAAAACAGTCATTTGGCTTCCATAATATTTCATCAGAGTTCCATACCAAAGCCTAATGTCACAGTTTCTTGAATATAAACTAAATGAACTAGAGCCACACATCTAGTCTGCTACCCTTTTGTCTAGCAGATTCAGACAGATGGTATCAACCAGTTGGAACACTCTTAGTTATAAGCCATTAAGATGAGCAGTGGGTCAGAGCCTTAAAAAATAGGTAAGTACGTATTTGCTTATAAAATGAGTTTCTAACTACTGAACAGTATAATTTAGTAAAATGGAGGCAAACTGATTTCTGTTATGAAACTGTTGGAATATCAATTTCTGACTGGTGATCAGAACTATTCTCATTTTCAGTTAGCTTTATTGTAAGAGTGAGTGAATTAGCAGAGAATGCCTTCCTTTCACTTATGGTAGGATATTTCTTAGACATCTGGATAACTGAAGCTGAATTTTTAAAAGCATGCTCCAAAACTTCCACAGATTTCAAGAGGTTTTGATTGTGCCTTTAAATGCCTATCACCACTGCTGATTTTCTTGGGTTTGAGTGAAAAGGAGAAAGAAGAGACTCTTACAAGCAAAAAGCAATTTTGTTAAGCTATACTTTCCTCTAGATTTATATTGATTTAATTCAAGCTCTTCAGGACAAAGACTATCTTTCCTTATCTGTCTGAAATGTATGTACAAACAGTGAAGTCCTGTGCTAGTTGGGGTCTACAGCTTCTGTTATAAGGCAAAATAATGAATCCTACTTGGTTTATATTTCTAAAACATCTTGACTTGTTGTTGCCTTTTAAACTGCAGGACCCTTGGGGCAAGGGCTGACTTAATTTATGAAAGATAACATGATACATGCTGTTGGAGATTAATTATGAAAAAAACCCCAAAATGTAATGAACCCCTCCAGAGCAAGGAAACAATTCTAAGGAAAATTTTGCAACAGTTTTTAAATGCTGTATGGTATTAGCAGTATTAACAGCTTTATTATAGCCTTGTATTAACAAGTCTTAGTGCAATATATTAGTAGCAGCTGGCTCTGCATTAATTATCTACTAGTTTAAATGTGACAGCGATATGTATTTATAGTGGTCAGAAAACTTGTCATTATCTTAGCTAACTTTATCTCAGTCAAATAACTTACAGTATTCTAATTTGTAATGATAAAGTGGCACTGGTCATCAGTATAACTATTCAGTAATGCACATTATTTTGCCCACTGGGGTCCAGAGTGTCTTTAGGAATGACCACTGTACAAACACAAAACATTCAGTATAACATTCAACAACTACTTCATCACCTTTAGAAATCTGCCAAAGTGTGTCTTGCTCGCAGTTGGATCAATGTGATTCAAAACCCTTTATCTTGTTGAACTAAACTAAATATTTTGTTTCAGATTTGTTCAACATTTTTCTCTGTTGCCCTGCACTGTAGCTGTGCCTTACACCCTGGTGACCAAGATCCGTATAGAAACATCTCATCAGTGGATTACACTTCATCAGATGCAACTGGAGGTCTTATCTGGTGATTCGTATGACGGGTGATGTGTACCTTGTGGCACACTCAGCAAATCTGTCCGTAGCAAAAAATTAATAATGCAAGGCATCTAAACTCTAGCTTTTGTGAGGTATCAAGATCATGTCAGGGAGACATACATTGGTATTGAACTTAGCTAAAATGAAATGCTTTGGTTTCATTCAAAAAATGTTATTCAGTATTGCAGTTTTGTTATATTCAGCATTTCCTTTAGATCAGAAATACTAAAGTGGCATGTTTTGACACTTCTGAACTTTATGATTTTCAGAAGTTTCAGTAGTCAATGTTTGACTTTCTGTTCCAAATTGGGATAAAAGCAAATATGAAGACAGTGAAATTTTCAGTGGGACTGAAAACACATGTTTTTTGAGCCCTAGCTGTATCCTCATTCCACATAAAAGAGTTTCAGATATTTGCCAGGGATACTGAATTTTTATTAGTTTCACTTTATTTCCTGACAATATTAAACAGTGGGGATGCAACATTTGTACAACTGTAATAGGTGACTTTGTTTATTAGTTGGCCTTCTCAGAAATAAAAATTTAAGCATGTGAAAATTAAAATTCACATGCTTAATTTGAGTTTTTCTGCAGATATATAAACTTGAGCCTTTCTTTTTGTAATGATTCTGCTTCATTTTCCTCAAGGGATTCAGTGTTTCTGTCTGTGGCATCCCTGTCCCTGCACGCTCCTCAAGCAGAAGAAAAGGGAGTGGGCAATGACACTTCTGGGAATATCTGTGCCATGTGGGGATATACTAGCTGCAGGCCTCTTTCTTGACATCCTTGGGAAAGGTTCAGCCACAGGGATTCCTGCGGAGACTCAGGCCAGTTGAAAGTCACTTTCTGATTAGTCTGTCATGCTAAGGTGAAATGTATAATCTGGTCTTCAGTGTCTTCTACCATTACAGAAACATGAATACTGGGAAAGAGTAGAGGTAAAATGTCTGTACTCCATCTTAAGGGAACAGCAAAGGAAACTAACCCATTTCAGTGTGTCTTCCTGGTGTGTCCCATCCATGTTTACAAAGAGACATATTCACAAACAGTCAAGATGTTGCTCTAGATGAGAAAGAACTTTTTCTCATGCCTGCCTAAAAGGTTGGAAAGTTTATCTTGCTCCTGTAGAAAGAAGGGTGAGTGCAATACATTTGATTCCAGTGAGCTGTTACCTGTAGTATCTGCCATATCCTGACACCATGACACTGATGAAACTATATCACATCTCCAACAAACTCCACCCCATTCCTAAGATTTCAAGATACACTGTGTTATTCTTCATCTCACACACAGTACAGAGTCTCGTAGTGCCAAGGGATATACAACAATGTGCAGCAACTCACAGTGTGCTGGGGAAACCTGTGTGATTTGCTACGCAGACATCTCATTTACCCCTGGGGCTTTGCTACTTGGGAACATTTCAGACTCCACTGCAGCAGGCAGAAAGAATTCCCTTCTCCAGTGGAGAGGCTTCCTTGCCCATCTCAGTCTTTGTCTCATATCAGTCATCTCTCCAGCATGACAGGTAGACTTCCTATGTACTGGCAGCAAAGAACAGAGCTGCTCAGATGATGAGATGCCTTTACCTTTGAAAGGCTGGAAATTTGCTTTCTGAGGAGAAGAGGGGCAGCTTAAAACTGCCTTAGGCTGTGCTGGTTCTGATGTGAGCAGTGTGCTTGCTGTATCACTGGCCTTGTACATCTGTGGTGAAGCTGAGGATGCTGGAGGAAAGCCCTGCAATGCAGACAACATATACATGTATGGGAGAGAACACATTGTAGTCGTTTTAGTCACCCAGTGCCTTTTGTATTGTTTTCCTTTATTTATTTATTTATTTTTAAATAAACAGGTACATTCAGGACCAATGCTTACAGATAAAAGTGGGAGTATGACCAACTCAGGGTACAGTCAGCTGTGTTCCCAGCTGTCTTGATCTGTGTTCAGTGAAAAGTGCTGGTGGCCTGGAAACCCTAACAAACTTTCTTGGTGGTGCTATATGGAGCTGCTGTGGTACACCTAGCACACACCTCACGTTTCCCACAAAGCAGGTGCTAAATTTTTACTAATGCCATGTTTTCCCTGCAGAATTTCAACATGCAAGTGTTGCAGTTGCAGAAATTCTCCTGCTATGATCCCTCTGGTAAGACCTGAGCAGCTTGCTTTGCTCTTTGACTACCTGGGAAGTTCACCAAACAAGTCAGTGGCATGCAGCTGCTGCAGGCTCCCTGTTTTTTGTTTTATTTTATATTATATACTGATTTTAAGTATCAAAGGGCTCTCCCCAGATGTAGAGCATGGGTATAGCCAAACCTCAGCTTTGTTTGGAAAGTAGTTTTTAATATCCATCTGGAGTGTGGGTGAAGGTGAAAGTTGTCAGGCTGTGAAAAATGGAATTGGTGTTGGCTGACCTGAAATAGGCTGTAAAGTTCTATTCCTCACAAAGGCAAGATATATTATTGCTGTAATGCCATTATTCCGCTCCATCACTTTTAAACCTTGTTCCCATTATCTGCAAGTTAAATATAACCCTATGTAAAAACAGGAAGGACAGCGCTAAGTTGTCCAGCTTAACAGCACACACTTAAAACATAATAGAGCACTTGTTACTGTATTTTATGGAACGGAAACTCCAAATGTAAAGATGTATTAAGGAAATATCTCAAAGTTATTAGGGAAGGATATTTACAATTACAGATTGCTTTATATTATGCTTTTATGAACATCTCAGGAAATGAAATAGCCCTCAGCTGTAGAGAGTGAAGAGGGAGGTAATTTTCCTTAATATGGGTGATAAAATTAATCTGATTGAAATCGCTAGCGATTATTTCGCAGAATACTGAGTGGCAGTACAATCACTTACACTCTTTTATATTTTTTTAGTCAAAGCTCATGTAGATGAAAGCTAATTACAAAGTAGTGATGTGAAGCGCTAAGGAAATAGTTTGTATAGCATAGAACAGGCACAGCTAATTGGGGTTTGTGATTACACAGATTGTTGTTAGGGAGAATTAACTACCAGCAGTCTCTCCTGCAAAGCTTCTCATCAAGGGAAAGTAAAAATAGACACTGGATCTGTTATTTATCTAATTATGCTATGAATATTTTCACAAGCATGTTACACACTCTCAAATGGTTTGTTGTTCAAAAACTTTCAGTCTCATGTTGCTTCTGATCAAAGTATCAATATGAAGTTTCTGACATTTGGTTTTTTTTCACTTTATATTGCACACTGAGTCCTCCCATGAAATTATGCCTGAATGGAACTGAATGGTATGAATTTAGGCATTTATACCTAATGCTGTGGCAACTGGAATGCATCAAAATGATTATTAGAAAGGTGACTGGACAGAGAAGATTGTTTGAGTGACCAAAGTGAGAAAAGCCAAGGTAGGCTTGAGATGGCACATGGAAATATTTTCTTAGCTATTGTAATTTGAATCGTTGTACAAACCTATCAACAACTACAACATTGCAAATATGCAAAAAAGGCAGGCCTTTGTTTTATGCTGCTCTATACAGAATGGGAAGGGGTGAAGGGAGGAGATATTCCATGAGGAGACCCTTATCTTTTAAACTAATCTGCATGGGAGACTCCTTATGCTATATGGAGCTTCACTGAAATCACTATGATTCTGCGTGGTGCAGTGTGTAATCAGGCTGATAATAGATGCTCATTGAATTTGTTACATGTTTTGCTTTGCTTTGTTATTGTCTTTCACTTACTGACCTGGAGGAGCTTGCTGAGATTGAAAACTCTCATGTGATGAAGTTTCAGAGAAATCCTTAAGAGCCAATACAGAAAGCCACTTAGAATTCTGATTTTCGGTGGATTACTGAATTAATGGCTCTTACTTAACAACAGATTCAGCAAACGTTGGTCATGAAGAGAATATCTGTGTGTATTTTGGAGGAAGGCTCCTGGGGATCTTAGTGGTGTGTTGTAAAGCTGTGTATTAGTAGTCCCAGCATAAATGCATGTCAGTCTCCACAGTTCTTGGGAATGGGGAAAGCAATAATAAAATGCTTAGGCAGTAGCACTGAAGGAATTAGCAAGCATTAATATCACCTCTGAAAGGAGCACCACACCCTCCTGTGAGCATCACTTCCCAAGATTACTGCTTCTTGAAGGAAGCCTCAGATACTCCCATCTCCATGCATATAGCATCGTCCTGTAATATCCCTCAAAGAACTGCTTGAATGACACCCAGCTGCATTCTGCACAGGAACTGATGCTCAGTATTTGTAAGACATCTTAGAAGACTGCATCAGAGAAGTATTTTCCATCTGCACAATCTTAATTTTCTACATTCTGTAGAATATACAGTCTTTCAGACTCAGTTTAGAAGCCTGAAGTTGAATGGGTAATTCACAGCAGTTTAATAATTCATACATTAAATAAAAGAAAAACATGTTAGAAGCAGCTTTCTGACTTTGGGTGGTCAATTTAAGACACTTGGGTTTGGATTTGCTTTGTGAAAATTCTAAATTCCCACAATCTCCTCTCTGAGTTAAAACTGAAATGCTCTGAGTCAGAGGACCATTTTCTCATAAGTTCATATGGTTTTATTTTGCTCTCCTTTTTTCTCTAATTTTTTTTTTCTGAAAAATCATCAGGCAACAACTTGCTAAACTGTGAGTTGTCCTGTAATCCAGGAGTTTCCAAACTTATTTGAACTAACAGCTCTGAAGACTTCCGTCAGTGTTCAAAAATTAATCCTGCCATGGAAATGACCCTGTACCCAGAGGTACTTCTGGCTGGCTGGATGTCATGGTGGGAGCCTATATCTTACTGTAGGCTCCAGGGATAGGCTATAATCAAGGTTCCGGGGTGTTTAGGACCAGGTGACTTGGGGCTGTCCAAGCACGAGCCCTCACTGACAAGTGTAACCCTCCCCACACTCTTACTGACTGTGCTTCTGTGGAGCACAGTGGGAAAATCTCAGGGCAGGTGATTTATACTACCTTCGTGCAAATAAACCAAAAAAATTTGAAATGCAGCTTACTAACCATCAATATAAAAGACAATATTTCATTTTCACAGAAAACAATAAATGTACCAAAATCATTATGAAGAGAAAGTTATAGGGTTTTATACCTATATAACAACCTGAAGGCTGTTATACCTTTAAGTAAAAAAGTTGGCAAGCAACTGTATCTACAGAACCAGACTAAAATTCTTCCAGAGAAGTATTTTGCCCTGGATAGTCAATTTAAGACAAGCTGGGTCTGATTTTCCAACATACTGAATTCCTGCAGCTTTCACTGACTTCACACTGAGATGCCCAAAATCAAAGCAATAAATACAGCAATAAATGCCTGTAGTAATGCTGGTTCCCAAGCCCTCACATTCCTCTACCCCTTTTCAGGAGCAGAACCGCTGTCCCAGTGGAGAACCCTAAGGAGGAAGACTGGATACCCATATTTTGTAGCTGACACCCTCCCCTTAAGTCTGGGGTATGACTTCCAGTTGTGTTCCCTGCCTGGGTCTTGGGTGGAGGGAAGAAGTGTAAGATGTGTGTTGCAGCCTAAGTGGACCACATCCACATATAGTACTGTTGGGGACTTCAGCATACAGCTCCCATGCTTAAAACCCCCCCAATTTGCATAGACACTGGAAAAACACAGCTTGCCCTCTCCTGCTTCAGTAGACCTGTAGTTCTGCCTCAATCCTCTGAAATGTTGTGCCCCTCTGATGGCAGTATGTAGTGAGTTTTAATTAAAGACACCTTCTCACGGAAAATGACTGTAAACACAAACATCAGACAGGTGAAGTGGAGCCTCAAGTGAGTCACCCAGTGCTAGGAGGGAAACTCAGCAGAGCCTTACCTCTGGTCACTTTTTTCTGTTCCTGTGGTGCAGCCAACACTGTGCTGAGCTACAGGTATTATTTCCCAGACATGCTATATGCCTGCAATGTAAGGAGATGTCAATTTACATTCTTCTGCAGTGGGGATAGGAGTAGGAAGAGGAGAAGGTATATAGACAAGGAAACCTTATCCACAAGTTGGTTTAATTTACATTTGGAAAAGTATCAAGAACAGAGTTATAGCAGACAAAACTGCTCATGGTAGGCATAATATAAGAGGCTCTCATTTTTCATGTCAGTACACAGAGGATATGCTGGATCAGATAAGCTGACCACCTTCTTAAGTAAAGTGTTTATTAAATTGGCTATCTTCAGATGAGCATGCTGGAAGCTCTGCAGTAGGTTGTTACAGAGACTACTTGTCCACAGGGGAAATTTCCTCCTAATCCACAAACTCTTTTATGCCCTGAAACATATGAATATACATCCTTTCCTTAAAGTTTTGGAATCTTTTTTTGTGTGTTTGTGTTTCTGCTCTTTACTACAATAATGGTGGATACTTTGGTTATTGCCCAAGGAAGTTCAGGATGTGCAGTTATAACAATATAGTGTCACACACTTGTACATAAATATACATTTTGTACATTTTATCCAGAAAATGTACTCAGGTATAATGAAAAATTATATATTTTTTCATACTGTTATTAATGATCTGACACTAGCAACACACTGTATTCAATGCATATTAGCAGTTTTGCTGCCATTATGTATGAGCAGAAGACAAAAATTATATTATAGATGTGTATGCAAATGATGGAGGATCTGAACCTGTGCTAAGTAATTTTCCTGTGCTACTCTACTTTGTCCACTCAAGTGACAACCACTGAAAATTAAATGGTTTTCGATAACGTTTCTATAACCTGAAATGAATGTCTACAGAATAATTAGAATATCTTGCACATAAAAAGTAATCATGTGTCCTCCACTCATGAAGAATCCTTCATAGTTGATTGACATTCATGGATCTTTAATGCCCATGAGATGTAACATTCAGGTGAGAGGTGTCACCATGTCACACTGCTTAGGGACATATTTTTCCTCAAGCACAAAGTTTGTTTTGCTTCTCTGTGCAAACTGTGCTGTGCCATTTTTTGTACTCCTGTAGTTCATGGCACCAACACCACCATGACTTCTGCTTTGCTGTTCTGGCAGTCCACCCTCCCTAGCAGTACCTTGTCTGGGACAAAGTGGGCCTTCCTTTATTTGGTCACCTATATTAAAAATTCTGTCATCACTAAGGGTCTTGGTGTTCATTTGATGGAGACAGATTCTGTTCCAGCCAACTCAAGTCTTAAGCATTTCAAGACCTACTTAAAGATACAATTTACAAGATGGCTTTTGAGAAAGCAAAAGCCTTATACTTGGCAGAAAACTGAGAATTCCTACTCCAGAAGCCACATGTTCATAAAAACACTACACTGAGCCTATATCAGGGTATCCTAATTCTCCATAACACTTATACCTTGGGCTCCCATCCCAGTCATAGGCACTTTCAGCTCGGAGTAAGAGCCAGAAAAATCTAAGTCTTCCTTCAGTCTGCATTGCAAAAATCCCCCAAATGAAACAACCAAAAACCCAAAAAACTAAAGACAACTTTGACTTTACATTCTTAAAGAAACTCTTTGCTATCAACCAATGGGCCAGGACTCAATAAATCTAATGAACTGCAATATTAATATTAATTGCCATTATTCCTGTGTGTTACATAGGCATCTAATTAGGAGAGTGTATGCGATATAGTAAAGACATTCCCAGAGGCTTACAATCCACAAAGAACACATGTGAAGGATAAAGGAAAGAAAAAAATTTATTATTTCGTCTCATTGCTTTTAAGATGACAAACCGAGGCAGAGGACTGAAATACTTGTATTTGAACCATTGACTTGGGGAGTCAGTTTCCACACCCAGTGATGCACACAGAGCTCAACATGTACAAAACCTAAGGAGGATCACTGCTTTGATTTTTTTTTTCATGTGCGCTTCAGGGTCAACATTTCTCACTGTTCAATACAGATAGCTGGGGTATGACTTTTTTGTCCTATGTGAAGTTCTTAGTGTTTTGGCTTTGCATGAAGGTAACTGTGAGACCAGCTGAAATTTTTTCCAAAGTGTAGTTACAGCTCTTTTTCCACTGAACTATAATCCACTTTTGCTCTGTTTTAATTTCCATGCTGGCTGACCTGTCCCTATATTGGCCTCTCATCTGTCTAGGGTGGCTCAGGGGAACCTTCCTGCACCGAAAGCCGCCCATTCCCAGGCAAGGGGTAAGAACATGAATTGTTTGCTTCTGTCCTGGATGCTTGTCTCAGTTTTGCTATAGCTACTTTACAGGTAGTAACTGAGCTATTTATGAACATTATAGAAATTGATGCATACACTTGGAGGATGGCAGGCTGTATCTTAATGTAGACCTTTTTATGATGCAGAATACTGACTCTATGAACACATGAACCTCCAATTTATTTACACCTTTAGTTTATTTATAAAAAATTCCTTATGCATATACTTTACAGCAGTACTGCTTTTAGTTCACACATATAAATTATCTACTAACTAGCATGCACCACAAGCTCTGTGGAATTTGTGTTAGTGGTGAGAAATATTACAAATTGCATCCCCTGAAGGTTTGGGTCCACAATGGGCTCAGTCCTGAGGTTTTGCCACGATGTTTCAAATAATATTCAGTAATATTATTACAATAATATTCAGTAAAAAGGACGAAAAAGGGAAAAGCTGTCAGTGTCTTGTGGGAGTTTCTCTTCAAATCTTTGCCTGTGGTGCATTTTGCTTGAACATTGCTGTAGTAAGTTTTATCTACATGTTTATCTAGCTGTCTACACCAGAGGATATATTGACCAGGATATTACTCCCAGCCTACAGCTAGCTTTGTCCTGGCTCTTAAATCTTCATTGTTACCTAATCCCTTGACAAGCTCTACAGTGTTCAGCTCCTGAGCACTGCAATACTACAGTACACAAGAGATTTGCATACAGCTAAATCACCCCATGGAAAATTCCCTTGGTACCCGTTTTCTACTTAAACTGGTGATTAAGTACCTCTATCTACTACAATTTGAAAAGCATCAGCATGTTCCTAAATGCATATTTTGGCTGATTGAAGAAGTAATTTAGTTTACATGGAAAATACCAAAAAAATACCAAAAATCTTATTGCAGTGTTTTCCATGCTGCTTTGGTTTTTGACCTTTTTCTTTTCTTTGTTTTGTTTTGTTTTGTTTTGTTTTTGCTTGTTTGGTTATTTTTCCCCTCCAGAATAAAAGGGAGGTAAGTCATATATTTCAATGATAAGAAGATTAATAAAAAAGGATAGATGGGAGAGGAGTACCCCTTCTTTGGGGAAAAATTAAAAAATATCACACCACAATTAGCAAGTGAATGAAGCAAATATAAACATTTCTATTAAAAGCTTAACAATTTCTCTTTTTTTTCTCCTGTTATCTGTTTCTGGTTTTCTTGTCAATAGCCTGTGCAATCAGTAGGAAATCTGTATCTTGTTACAAATATCTTCAGAGAAAAATTTTCCAGCAGACCAAGAGTAGATATATATATATACAGAGACATGGTATTAGAAATCCACTTGTTTAAAATTATAAGCTTCATAGTTAGAAAATGTTGATCTTTCTGAATGCTAAAATTAAGACTGTACATGTATTCTTAATTTAATTATCTTAGGTATTTGCCTAACAGGACAGTCTTGCACTGACTTTCACTCTTTGGTCTTTGTACCCACTCACTGCAGCAAAGCAGCAGTAACTGTGGTAGATCCAGACAGATGAGCATTTTCTTTGCCTTGAGGGAAGCACAGACACTGTTCAAAGATGCTCCTATTCCATTTCCCTGTCTGCTTGATAGCATGGAAGTGTGGCTGCACAAATGGGCACCATCAGGGTTCTGCTTCTGCTGATGGCAGTGGGCAGGTCAACCAGTGTGAGAATGTCTTTCTGAGGTGGAGGTATTCATACCTGGCTCTGGACAGGACCACGGAAAAATATTTCCATCGTATCACAATGCCCCCGAGCAGTTTTTAAGGATGATACAAAATAAAACCACACTTTTTTTTTTCTTATTTTACTGGATAGCATTACACCTCAGATACAGACTTTCCTGAAAACTCAGCCAACTGGCCCAAGGATAATGACCACCTTAATGTGGTTAGCATGCTTTTAGTACTTAAGGTAGTAGCAGGTATGGCTCTAGGATTGAAGTCTGTACTAAGTAATAACATGATCAGAGGCTGTTTTCTGAGACCAAGTAGATGGCACGGTCATGTCTACATGTGCCATTTCTGTTCTCCCTGCCTTGCCCCTACTGTCACCTGGAGACTGTCCTTGCTCCAACCTGTTCCTTGAACAGTGCCTGGCAGACTAGTGGGCATGTGCCTCAAAATGTGCCGAGGAGCATGTTAGCAATTAAGCAGTGTGGATGATCATAGGTCTGGTCCCAACCTGCTTTGTAGCAGAGAGGCAGCTGCTGTGAACCATGTGGAGTAATGGCTTACAGCTGGCTTGTTGCTTTCCAACACAAAGCTATGACCTGTCTACCATATATTTTGTACATTTCGTACATTTCCATGGCTCAGTAGGAAAAAACCTCCCAGGATTATGGCAGCAAATGAAAGCAAGGAATGAAGACTGTCTTCAATCTTACCCATAACCCTAGTCTCTACCCCAGAATTTGAATTTGTCCCATGTGTTGGCCTACTTTAGGTACAGACCATTTCCAGCTAAGGGAAGTGGGACCAAATTGACTTCTATTACCTTCTTTTAGGAACCAGATGATCCAATATACTAACCTGATCAGCAGAATATTTGCAACACGAAACACACAGAGAAAAAGGTGATATCTGTGTTATTTGGATTTCAAAACAATTGCAGATATTTAAGCAATAACTCAGACTCCACTCAGAAGGCAGCAAGCGGTCAGTTTAGACATTGACTAGCTAGCACATTCTGGGCTGCTGATTTTTTGTGTGTGGATATCCACAAAATATTTTCCACTTTTCCCCACATTTTGTGCAGCTGTACTGCCTTTTTTATCTGCATTCCACCCACTTCCCTCTAATGATTTTTGGACCTGTTGAATTCATCAAGGTTTTTTAACCAAACAAATTCAAAAGAAGATGATGTCTCAAAGCCATTGAAATACTTAATAAATAAATAAAAGAGCATCTTTAACCCCCTGTAAGACAGGTAGAGTTCAGTTCATACATCCCATTTGGCAGCAGCAGCTTGCAGCTGATCAGCAATGATATACTGTCTAACAGCTTTGTTATGTCTTGTCTGGTGTTGGAAAGACTGTGAGGGAAAACTGGGTTATTCAAGACAGAGCTTTAAAGGAGAAAACCACACAAATCCATAGGAAAACTCATTTCATTAGTCTGACTGGTCTTAGTCAGCATCTAGTCTAAGCTCTAGAGATGTCTCTCAGGGGACAATCATGTTATGTAGAGACATACCAGTTTCTGGTACATTACTTAATTTCATTATGTCAATTAAGAGGCCTAAGTGGCTTTATCGTAGAATATGTATTTTAGTAGTTTTTCAGGAAACACATATCCTTCATCCCACCAGCTTTGAAGAACTGCTTTGTTGTGCACACTTGCAGGGCATGCCTCCAATGCATGTAAGTGTCATGTTAGCTTCCACTATGATGAAAAGTCCTGTATACAATTGTAAAATTCATTTTTAGACACAGAGTGCATATTGAAGCTATAGAAAAAAGTATACTCTGAATACAAAACACTGCTCAGTCTGGATATAAATTATTTTCACAGGCTATTCCTGGCACATATGAAAGAGCAAACGTTACTCTTAAAGAATGCAAAACTTATGCAACGTTTAAGGATCTTTTTAATTTTACTGAAATCAATTGTATGCCTGCACATTGTTTAACCATGGTATACTTCAACTTAGTGGGAAAAAAATACCTGCTGCAGGTTCCCAGTCTCCAACTTCCTTACAGAAAATCAATTTATCCAGAAAAAGATTATGTCCTGCTTCTCCAAAAAGGCTATTTTCATGCCAGATTTCCATGTCAAATCTGAAACATTTAAGGTATAGGATTATTTTGAAGACTGAAAAAATGTTTTATATGAGGGAAAACTGGATTTCCTCATGTTCAAAGATGGCACAAAACACATATTCTAGAAAGATGTTTAAAATGCCAAACTATGCCTACCTAAGTCAATTAAACCCCCCCCGAAAGGGAGGCTGCTGTCATTTTCTGATTGACATGAATTAATCTGAATTTCCTCAGGTGTGTTAGTCCAGGAGCAACTGAGGCTTACCCCAGTGACTGAAGCTGCAGTTGTTTCTTACCTCGCCCATGTGTTCGCATATGTCAGTGGGAGACAGTGTAGGCGCTACTTCTGACAGCTTTAAACCAGCGTTTCTCCTAGAGTAATTAGCTAATGCATTATTGTGAATTAAAACCAGCTCATTCTAACATTGAAGGATGTAGATGGGAAAATAGCATAAACACTGTTTTGACCTCAGCAATGGAAAATTTCAGCCCACACAGAAACATTTTAATATGCTCCAGTGGGGTTGGCTAGAAAGCAACAATTCAGTCTAATGAAAAACCATATCTGAATATTTAGTTGATTTTTCATTAGGAGAAAGCCCATCTTGGACAAGTCAGAGGAGAGCAGCTCTGAGCTAGGGAGATTGCAGAGCAGCAGGTACAATTAGAGAGAACTTGCCTTCCTCTCTGCAGGGTGTTTGGCTGCTTCAGATCTCGTGCTTGTGGGGACTAAACCAATGCTGCATTCTGGACATGGGGCTGTTCCCATGACAGCTCTGTTGTTTCTGTAAACGAAAACTGGAATTTGAGTAATATTTAATCCCTAAATGTCTCTCAGTGTGATCAGTACAGGCCAGGATCCAAAATAGTCATAGTAGCACAGGCACACAAAAGAAAACTCCCCAGTTGATGATGGGTTACATTTTACCTCTACGAAACCTATGTAAAATACAAGCTCCAGGCTTGCTTTTTGGAGGTGTAGTAGACCTATCATATGTAAGTTCATAGCTCTGAGACAGGCCTGTGATGCTTGATCCTCATCCATTGTAAAGTGCTGTTTGCTGCCACTGATGATTTGTGGTCAGGTAGAACACATGTTCAAATAACATTCTGTGCTTCTGCTAAAGCACTTATTTATATAATTTCTGGTTTAGCCTTCATTCCTCTTTTATATGTTCCAGGCTATTCTCTAACTTGCAGCCAGGACCCAGACTGAGAACGTCACCCATGCACATATTAAGAAATGGTGTGTCTGTCAGGTATTTATAATCCTGCTCTGAATAAACTATTTAGGGTTTTGTCTTGGCTCTACATTCTTATTAATTATTTTACAACCTGTTATTGTGTCATATCAATTGTGATCAAAGAGTATCCTATGCATTAATGATAATAAACCAATAGCTGAAATCATAGTTTTTATCTACAAATATTCATGCATCAGCAAGCTAGAATCTCATTTAATAATTAATATGTGAACGTTTCAAGCAAATGTAAATAATCATACAAGCACTCAATTGCAAAACATGAGTACTCTGTCGTGCATGGAGAATTTAGATACACTGCGTTTTATTCACAGACTTAATATTTTAAATAACCAGAGTTCTGAGTATGTATGCCCACTCATTTTAACAAATAAGTTGATGAGGATTTCCTCATATACTCTATGCTGCTTAGTATCCAGAAAAGAACAGGAACAACAGATGCCAGCTGCTGAATGTTAGTACTGTTCACACTGTTGAAGGCAGAGGCTTCATACCAAGAAAATGATCAAGGACAACACTTCTATAAAAATGAAAATTTTCATATTTTGCTATTCAAATGAGAGGAAAACAGGGCATAATGAATAAAAAATGCATACCACAGAATTGATTTTTATTATCAGGCAATCTAACCCAGAGTGCACTTCATTATAAGTCACAGGCCAAGACATTGCTTCAGAAATAAGTAACATTTTTTTGTCTCTGGAATGAAGTATCATGGCTTACCTTGGTACACTGCAACTTGGGAGCTACTGTTTCATGAAATTTGTGAGTCAGATTGAGCTGGCTTCCTCAGGGTTATGGTTACAGCTTTATTACCCTCCTGGAAATTAGCCCTATTAGGTTAGGATCTTAATAGACTTTTTTGGTTTACTCTTCAGGATGGAGATCTGATGTTTACAAGAAAATAATAATTTCTATCTTAAATAAATTTCACAAGTAGGCATGCAAATGAGACCATAATAGTTTGGAAATATGTCCTATGTCACAACATTAAGCATTTGGATAAAATAAAAGGTGTTCTGCATGGAGAACATGTGTTTGTTTCCTGCATTGTTTGTTCAGAATTCACACTAAAAAGCAGACTTCTTGGCACTCTAAAGTAGAACATGAACATATCCTTAGTCCATCAATAAATAAAAGAAATGAAACCCATTTGAGATGAATTGATTAAAAAAATTAGAACTTATAGAAAAGCTCAAGTGCACATACTGAGGCATTGTACCACTGCCTTCTGGAAACTTGAAATCAGTCATTATGGTGAACTGCACTAAGAAACTAGTTAATGAAATTATCATGCAGCTAAGCTGTACTAAAGAAAAAAACTCTAGCTAAAGAGTACTTGCTCATAACATATGTAGTGAAATATTGTTGTATGTTATTGCAAATTGCACAACTGAGAACATAAAGGGTTAAAAAGACCCAGCAGTTCCTCAGTTGAAAAAAAAATAGATCTTCTTTTCTGTTTTACTCAGTAGGGATGTTTGTGTTTAGGACTGCATGCAATGAGTATGCATAATATTTAGCTTTATTCTTGTCATTGTTTACAGTGTATGCTGCCTCTGTGTTGGCAAACCATATTTCCCATTTGGGACAAAGCACAATGGATAGCACAGAAAGAAGGGAGTCAGTCTGGGTTTATCATTACATTTGGATTGGGAAATCCCATGACCCAGTGCCTTTTTTTTTTTTTTGTAACCTTTTTGAGTCTTCTACCAGGCAACAGATTAAATTAAGTAAGGTAGAGAATTTAAAGGAAATCCTCTGTTCCTTTTGCTCAAGTTGCTGGCTGGGTCTAGGACATTTTATGGGGATTGAAAGGGAACTTCCTTTGGAAGCTTTCCATCTACTTGTGTATCTGCATGTGTACAGATGGTGGGAGTTCTGGAGCTCTCCAAATATTTGCTGATTCAAACACACTTAGGCAGCTCTGCTGTGACTCAGTCCTCCCTAGGCTACAGCTGGACAGAGCAAGGTTTCTCTTATACTGCCCCAAATACCTATGATTCAGTAGGATACAAAATACATCCCCAGGTGAGCCTGGTAATTCAGGTAGGAGTAGAGGTGCTTTGGCAGAGTGAAGACTTCTAAGTAACCTCTTAGACTGCTGCAATCTCACTTCAAAGCCCTGCAGGTTGGGGTATACCATCACAGGGGAAATGGATGGATTAGTGAATCCATCCATTGTGCCACCTGCTTCAGAACACTGAGGAGCTTTCAAACCACGGAGTCAATCTGTGCCTCAGAAAACCTTTATAATCTAACCAGACAAAATCAACAGAGCTGGGTGTGACCAAGGAAAAAATATATGCCAAAGTCACATCGCTGGCCTATGCAAAGGCAGAGAGACCTTACAGAGTGGTCAAGACAATCCTGCCTGCTCAGTCACACTGTGCAAACAGTGGCCATGTTTCCAGCACAGTCTATTAGAAGTATATATAGTGCATTTACACTATTTAAGTAATAATATTGTGCCTTGCACTCAAAAAAACAGCTAAGGTATTTGCAGCAAGGTATTTCTAAGATGGATATCTAAAAAATTAGATTGAAATTCTCTTAGTTTTGATTTCAAAAATGCAGCTTTTTAGAAGCTTTCAGAAGAGGCACTTAGGCAGTCACTGCCTAAGAAAGACATGTAGTCTGAAGAAATACACCTTTCTTTCAATGGAATTATGCTATATGATACAAGTGTTCCTTGCAGCTCGCTTACGCACTTACACTCTCACAGTTTCCACAAGTTTGGTCTGCAACCAAAAGCAAAGAATTAATTCACAATTTGATTCGCATTGAACAATGACATGATTGAAATAGATGAGGTTTACTTGTTAAGGAATCCTCCAGATCCTCTACTGGAAGGGAAGATGACCTTGTAAAAGCACGTAGATACATTGTACAAAAGGCCTGAATTTGTCTCCTTTTTCCTCACAGAATTCAGTGGAAAAATGCAAACTGCTGTAATGAGAGTTATAAACTACCATTGCTCAAATCTGACTTTAAAATTTGGTTTATTTAGAACATAGAAATACACATGAAATTTAATCAGCATCTCAAGTCACATTATGTACTCTCTGCTTGACAGGAACCGAGCACATAAATTAGCTGAACTGGGAGCTAGTCCCAGATCCATCCCTACTTGACTACAGCACCTCTTGCTAGGAACTTCCAGCAGGGGAAGCTCTTAGCACATCAGTATCTTCACACTTCAGACGAGAGCAAAGTTTAGTCGAGACCGAGCTGGGGAGGGGTGGGGGAGAAAAGTGAGTGAGGGGGAGGAGGGGGGGTTGAAGGAAGGGAAGAAAATAATCAACAGTGTCATAAATAGTTGTATTAGAAAATTAGAGAAAAAATATTATTTTGATCGGATGCTCTTGTTGCACCTTAGAAGTTAAAATCACATATAGACAGGGTGTGTAAGAGCGAGTGGCAGAGTATTTATGTATGAAACTTTGTGGCTTACAATACTCCTTCTGTGAGGGAACGGCATCCAGTTTGGGACTGACAGGCAGCCTTCAAGCTTTGTGCCAGCACACTAATCCCTTGTCTGTGGGTTACTGAAAAAATACTTGCATTTTTGTTCCCAGTTCACCTTGGTGAAAAAAACCAATTCCACATATGATAAATCCAGTGTCTACAGAAAGGCAGTCACCTAATTGCACAGCGAAGCAGAAGAAAGCCTTGCAAATGGTATACAATTTTCAAAGTGTTCCAAGCCTTAGGCAAAAGCCTTTCAACTATGTCTAAAACTGAATGATAAAATATGTTGTACAAATTATCTGTGAACAGGAAACATGTGGTAGTGGCAGGGGACTGAAATGTAACACTTGTAAAGAAATGGGAACTGCCAGTCATTTATACCCTTTTACTTTTCCTTCAGTCACAAGTTCCATCATATTTTTTTTCACCATCAGTTGATGTTCAAGTTTATAATAAGACATTTATCAGATCTCACTAGGCCAATTACAGCTTTGTAGCAAAAACAACAAGAAATAATATCCCATATGAAGCTAAAGGTTTAGTTTTGTCCCTTTCTTCATACTTTTATAGAATTTCTGTTTTATCATTGCGAGGATGCGTGTGGATGGAATTTTGAAAGAGTTTCAGTACTGCAGAAATGCCTGAGATGACAGTCATCTGCACGTTAGATTAAATTAATCAAAAGTTGAGAAAACTTTCTAAAGTCCTGTCTATAAAGCAGTATTAAAAAATGAAATAAAGAGAGAGAGAGGATGAAAAGGGAAATGTGCAATTACTGTTCAGCAGGAATAAAAAAACACACACCAAAACACCTTATATTCTGAAAGCTCATTTCTGCTTCCTTGCTCTTAAAGTTCCTGAAGTAATGGTGTATCTTATACCTTCTGTTTTTTAAAAAGTAATCTTTATCACCAATACCAACTACTGTGCACTTTGGTCCTCATTGATGGCATTTTTTATAGATTACCTCTAGAAGAACACTTTGAGGGGGAGACAAAACAAAAACTTTTTACATTTTGCTTCATCTTGCACAACAAAAGGAAACAGTATTGCCAGGTATCAGGAAATGTTTTGGCATAAGGTAAACATAAAATTTAAATGTAGTGCTTAAAAATGCCACTTATAAGCAGCTAGAAAAACGAAGACAAAACCACAAAACAACAACAGGATTTTTATCCATGACATTTTTTAGATAACCAGATATGTTTATGCCTTAGTTCTTAAAAATATTAGAAACCATAAAGACATAGAAAAGTGTGTGAAAGCCCATCAACAAAGAAAACCTCTTAACTGACTGGCTGAAAGACCCTAACCCTCATTTAAGACTGTATTACTTCTGTGTACTGCTGTCCTAATTAGACCACATTAGGTGTCCTTGGTTTACTGCAGGGCCAGAACCATTCATACCCATTGTGATAACATGGCTGTTGTAATTTGGTGAACTGATGAACATGCAACATTAGTGTCTGTCAAATTGATTTCCTGCTGATATTTCCTGTAATGTATATGGCACAGGGAAGTACTTGAGAAAATAATTAAAATTTTGTTCATATTTGAGATAAAAAGTCTTTCTTTCAAGTTCTGCTAAAAGAATCATTCAGAGGTAAAAGAATTAAAGGTCTTGAGAGACTAATGAAGAGGTTGTGTGATTTGAAGATTAGCTCATTGGGCTGGGAATCATTAACATAACTAGGCAAACAATCAGGTGGAGTTTTTTGATTCGGTGATCGAACCCAAGCACTGGAAAAAATCTCAAGCAGATCTTTCAAAACAGTTTTGTAGTAGTTAAAGCCAAACCATAGAAAAAATTCAAAAAAAAAAATAGTGTTTTACTTCGAACTGTCTTTTTTTACAAATTTGGGTCAGTCTTCCTGGAAGACTAGAAATAGAAAATTTTAAATAGCAAGGGCTAAAAATTTTATTCTGGACTACTTTATGAGTTTTCAAAGAAGTATTTAATTTAAAAATACTGCAATTAAATCTTTGCAGCCAACCAATTTCAGTGTTTACCCTCCTGTCCTATTTTTTTGGCCATGAATATTTACTGATGAGACTTTGAAACTAGTTTTGCTCCCTGTAGCTGTGCCTATACTGCAAACCAGTAAAAACTCCTCAGCCTTGGTCTCAAGTCCAGACTTGGGTCTGATAGAGAACACAATGTCTGCTTCCTATGTCTGGATTTACTTTGCATGAAAACCAGGAAAGCATGAAATGGTGATGGTGTCTGACTTTTGCATTGAGCTAGACCCAGGCAGATCCGGGAAGCATTCCTGGCTTCCCCACTTCCACATAAGCTTTGAAATACTGGGATTTTTGTTTAGCAGCTTTATTATTAAGATAAAAAATCCCACTTGTTGAGTTTTGAAATAAATGTCCAGTTCTATTATGCGATAGCTACATGACTTCTGGTCACTATCTGTATATTTCTGGGCTTAATTTTGACTGTGTGTACACTGGGAACAATAATAACTTTCCTTTGAACAGAGTTTTGAAATCTTTAGAAAAAAAGGGCCATATAACTGTATTTATACTGTTCCAAATTATTTGCGCCTTTTGTCTTTCTCCTGTTAATTCCCTTTTAACTCAAATTTTTTAAAAGAACAGAGTAAAATTTCTGCTTCTGAAAACTTTAAGTCCTAACTACCTCTTCCATTCCCTAGACCTAAGTTCCCAAATTTATGGACAAAAAAATCCGTTGAAGACTAGCAGACATAAAAATATCGCCTTTAGCTTAGGAAATGTGCGAGCAGTTAAGTGCTTAAGTCTAGAAGAATATTTAGACTTCAGTTGTGGTGCTTATCCTGTTTGGCACTCCTCCCTCAGCATTTCATACTCTCTACTTCTTTTCTTTGTAAGGATTGAGCAGGGGTGTATTGATCTGCCGCACCAGAGACTGGAAACATCATGTAGATGTCCTCAGTCAAATTTCATTCTCAACCACTCAAAGTCCCATCCAAGTAAGCCCTTTCCTTTTAATTTCAGAGTAAGTCACTCTGGCAAAGAAGCAGCATTTCCAGAGGATGCTGGGATTTGTCCTCAGGTTGGTGCTTTGCTGGAATGGTAGGCATCTGAAAGCATGCTCCAAGCATCCCTTTACCAACCCACATGCATGGTGATGCTCTTCTGCTCCACTTTCTCAATGAACTCCCTGGCTTCCTCTTGCATTTCCAAAAACATTTGTCCATTGCTCTTTGCAGGAGCTGATGCACTTTCACCTACCCACAATGAACCTAGAGTCCAGCTTTAACTCTACATTGAACTGTCTGGAACGGAAGTACAAATTTTCCTCCTTCTGGAATAATATTGTCCACTTCTCGAGATAGGGTATTGGATTTGTTGATTCTTGGCTCTGACCTAGTATGGATATTCTTATCCTCCTTACATCAGGTTGCTATATCATTGGTGGGTCCTTTAGGGAATGGAGATAGAGAAAGCAGAACATGTTTTACTTGGAATTTTTTATATCTAAATTTATCCCTCAATGTTCATGAACACATGAAATAAGGGGTACCCAAGTCATGTTCTTTCTTTGCAGGCCATCTTCACTTTAAAAATATCGTGTCTTAATGATCCTAACAAATAATCTCAAAGTAATGACATCTTCATGTAGCAGACTGTCTTTTCTTTCTCTTGAGGAATGCAGCTACTTTCAAGCAAAAAATCAGCTTTGTGTCATAGGAAGATAAGTAGCAGAAAAACTGCAAATACAGTGCAATTGCTAGTGATTGGTTGTTAGAGTCATTTTAGAGGCCAAAAACATCTTGCTTGGCTTCTAGTTGCCTGTAAAGAAAAGTGCAGTGCATCTCTTTCTGCCATATCTACCAACCCCAGTGGGATGTTTCTAGTACCATGGCTATTTGTTTTTTATTCTTTGCAGTCTTCTGTTTTGTAATACAATACTTAATAACAATTGCCATTTGTTTGGGTTATTTTTTTTTTTTAAATTGGAACTCTCAAACTGCGGCACATGGACCAGTTCTGGTCTGAAAATCACTTTTCAGTTATTATAATGGACCAAAGGACTGTTTGATGTTGTCTCTTGACCTTGTTCCAGATGGTAAGTGTCACTAAAAACATCCAAAACCTCTAAATACTTGCCTAGTATCACAATTGCTACAGTTGCTAGTAAGATGCTATATGAGCACAAATGGGAAGTGAGCTGGTTCAAGAGTCAACCTCTGTAATAGGATGTGTCATTGCTATGATAAATTCCTGTATGGTGTGTCGTATGTCCAGTGAAGTGAAAAATATTATGAATCTATTTTCTGGAGTCTGAAGGTGTGAGGAATTTCCTTGGTACTGGTGAAGATGGACTAACTCAAGTTGCCACAGAAAAAAAGATAGCTACTTTAAGTAGCTATCGGGATTTTCTGAACAGACAGATAAATTCTGTTTCATGCAGACTCTGCTGAAGGAAAATGGAGAAAAGTATGTGTGTCACTAGAAGGGCACATCACTATAAAACAAAAACTAAGATTTTTTATGAGGATGTGCCAGTACTCCAACTTGTCACCTTGTCAAAGTGAAAAGGAGTCCCATGTACCCCTGTAGGATCTGCGCTAGGCAGCTGTTGTATATTCCAAGCTATCCTAATAATGAACAGCCTACACTGCCATTAGGTAATCCAACAATAGAGAGTTTCTCTTTTGAAAGGTGACAAATTGTTACCTGTGTGCCACATATTCCTGAAATTTTGATCCAAACTCCCTCAGCAACTTGAATGAGTGCTTTCGTTCTTTAAAGGTGAACAATACTCTTCCAAAGCCCCACCACAATCACTTAACAGCTGAATTAACAGTCCAAAGTATTGCTAATCCACTGACTCAGAGGGAAGCTAAATTCAGACCCAGTGAGGCAGATATCTCATGCTGTGGATATTATTTACTTTTCCTGGGTGCTCCTTGCAGTGCCTGGAATATCCCTCACTAACTTTAAGCATTCTCTGTTGGCTGCTTCATATATTGTAGCATCAAAATGGTCTTGCTTCAAGCTCAATAGGAAGCTGAAGCATTACAGGCCTTCAAGAGGAAAGGGGAACTAAGAAACAGGAGAGTGTTGCTGCATAACCAGGAAACTCCCACATGAATAAGATTAACCAATGTTTTCCCCAATTTCTACCAAGTGGCTTTGATAAATTACTAAATACATAATGTCATTTGATTCAAGCTAAATTCTTTGCTGTTTTTCAAATCCCAGTGTGAAAGAATGCTGCTTCTGAGAATGCTACATGACACAGTGGGCCAACATGTTTTTACAATAATAATAATTTACATTTTTATTAATAATTTACTTTTGAAGTATCCCAAAATGCTTCACAAAAACCATAGAGTGCTGCAGATTTGCTGTCTTTGGAAGCAAGGCAGGCCAAGGAGGGAAAACTTTGTGAATAAGCTTCAGCAATCACTGTTTAATGGAAAGTATATCTGGTCTTCAGTGCTTACATAGGCAAAATGAGTTCTCAGTTCTTTAATGATCAAATTTTTAAAAGATCAGTGGAAGATGATGAACTAAACCAAATCTATTAGGAAAGGAGGAACCTTCTTTAAAACTGCTGCTTTAAGGTCAGGAGCTTGTGGTTTAAAAGGAATATATATTCAAGCTTGAAACACAGGCTATGGGCTAATGTTTATCCAAAGTTTCCTGATAGGAACAGCCAAATTCTTAATCCTTTCGCTCTGCAATGTTGTATTGAAGGAGAAGAAAACAGATGTAAGGTGATGTTTTTAGCCTTGGATGAAACACTGTAGAACAGACACATGCTTAGCTGCTACTGTTTTAAGTATCATCCTCCAGCTTCTTGCTGAACCCATGGTGGATATAAGAAATAGATATTTGTGCTACCTTTGAACTTTGACAGGAAAAGAACATTTTGAATCATTCCTCTAATTCCCCATGAGCACCCCAGAATAGTTCCATGCTGTTCTGCTCTTTATCTGCCATATGTGTGACCCTGGATGCCTACCCCATGCTTCTGCTCATGTAAGTGACTCTATCCTACACACACACACACACACAGAGTGCTCCATTCAGATAAGTTTGCCAATGTGATTCCCTCTTTATTCAGAAAAAATCTCATTGAAGTCGCAACTTACATAACAAGCCAATACAAACTGGTAGCGAGATAATATCTTCCTATGAAACCAAGTTTCCAAAATCCTCAATGAAATGAAGATCAGTGTACCTTGTGGATTCCTTCAGGCACCAGAAAAAGACAGGACAGTATTGGTCTATAAGTAGGATTTGTTCATCTAGCTTGACCTAGATCTGCTCCCACTGTTTGGCCCCAGAGCTTCACAGCTCTGGCAGCAAAATTGTCCTGCCAGGGATTTCTGAGGGACAAAATGCAAGAAGTAACAGAAACCTGAGCCTTGTCCTGTCAACACTGGCCCCTGTGTTGAAATCCAAGATGTAAGATTACATTGCACCTACTGGTGGCCTAATGCTCTCGGACTTTTAGTCAAAACCACTATTTCTCACTTGCCTATGTTTTAAATACAGGCTGTGTAGCATGGAGGATGGAGTAAGCCTACTGTGCTCTGCCCTGTCAGTGGCTTCATGCCAGTCCCTTGTGTGTGATCCTCCTACTTGCTTGCTGTTATAACGGGTGCTATTTCTATTGCAATGCTTTCCTACATTTCTGCTGAAAGGGTTTATCAGTTTCCTTCAAAGTAAATCGCTCCTCTGTAACCTCATGAGGTTTTAAAAATATAATTTAAAGCTAAAGCCTAGAATCCTATTGCTGTCTCCATCTACTGCAAAGAAGCTGTCAATTAGAGACACCAGGTGGGAGCAAAGATCACTGAAACCAAAACTGAATCAAAACATGGATTTTTCTGCCTGCTGAGGAGTTGGTGAACGTTTGCTATTCTTCAGTTGGCAGAACTGATTTAGTGTGAGGGGCAAACTATTGCACTCTTAGAGAGTGAGGAAGATTGTATATTATATTCCCATACAATGGTATCTGAGAGAGTCACAGTGAAGGTCTGAGGAAAACAGGGAGTATCAACAGCTTTTCAGTTTTCTGAGTGGAATGGTTTAATGCCCAAGAGGGCTACCAGATGGCTCGGATTCGGTTCCCAAACAAGATGTGACTTATACTGTAAAGTGGTAGAACCAGTTCTTCTCCTATGATCTCTATTTTCATTTCCAGGGTTTTGTTTAGCAGCACCATTAGTTACAATAGGACACCCTCCGTTTTGGTACCTGTCACAGCTTCCTCTGGGACAGTGTAACTTCACAGCAGTGCTAAAATAGTGTCTTACACACACACACACATACCCACACAAAACCCAACACAGTGTATTTTTTTCAGGTTTCCAAGACAATAAGGATAAAATCACAATATCTCCAGAGCTATGAGGCTTAGTAATACCTTTTTAAAGATTTCCAAACTCTCTTCTCAACTCCTCTGTCCTAACAGGGAAAAGTGTTCTCTGATCACACCTATCTTCTTCCCTGGCTGTATCTACTCTCTTTTTCTCATGTGTGTTGACTAAGACTAGGTAAGTATACAGTGTGTATAGGTCTAATTCATCTAAATTACTCCTTTAGAAAGTACAATTCCTTTCTTATAGGCTGTAGTTTTTGGAAAAATAAATAAATTATTTTAAGTCTAGATAGAGCATTGTTCATTGTTCAGCCATTGTTATTTTAACTCCATTGTTACTTGTAATTTTCTATTTTACAACTTTCTTTGAATATTATTGCAAATGTAGGAAGACTGATGTCATTTACATAAAGTGAAATAAATTCATATTATTTCAATGCATTCAAGATATATTTAATATCTATATAAAAATAATGGAAATGTTTCCTAGATGTTGTCAATATGTTTGCTACAAATTTATTTTCCTGGGAAGATTACTGATAGAGCTGTATCATTAACAAGCAGCATAGGCTTGTTACTTTTTTTGGATCTAAATTATTAGACTTAAGCAGCTCTTGGAAGAGGAAAAAGAAACCATCAAGATACACAGCCCTCAATCAGGAAATATGTCATCATGACCAACAGATATCAGTTACAGACAAGACAAAAGGGATGGCTCGTGTAAAGCTTCAAGGAGAGAGAGTTCCACTACCTATTGTGGAATGTGTTCACTCTTGAGGGAGAATAAAATTTATTAGGCCTTTCTTATGCTGAGACAGAGACAGGAATAACTACAGAAAACACTGCTAATGATGCACTGTTGTCACAATCAGAAGAACCCTAAATATGATGCATTCAGTAGGCTCCAGTGGCAAAATGGGAATTTCATTTTCATATGAACAGTAAAGAGTTTGTTAAGCAGTTACAGCTGTGAATAACTTTTAGTATTTGAATAGTTCCACTTGCTATATTCAGATGAATCATGTGAGTGATGTTACCCACCGGCATATTTAAAAGTATTGATCTTAAGGGCATGTAATGAATTATTCCACTAATGCATAAGCTGATCATTAGAAAGTAAGTTTCTTTCACTGATTTAAGCATGGGTTTTAAAACACAGCTTATGAGTGAACCCTAAAGGAAAAAATTCTCTAACTTTAAATCTAAATTAAAAAAAAAGAAAAGAAAAACCACAAAACCCCAAAACCAAAATCCAAAAACCAAAGAACCAAAGAAAAACACACAGGGGAAAAAAATCCCTAAACCCAAAACCAACGAAAAAACCCATTGGGTTTCCCCTTCCATTCCTTTCTTTACTGGAAAAAGTCTGCAAGTTCTGTGGAGCACCTGAAGATTGATAATATAACCCCAGAAACGCTATGACTAGACTTGCAGCTCTTTCCTTAGCAAAATGGAGAGGCCTGCCACAACATACATTATTTAGTATGGATGAAATGTTCTGGACATTACTGAGACTGATCTAATGTTCATCCAGAGTCACAATGTTGGAGAAGTAGTAATCATGAGCATTGGTGCATGGAGAACTCGTTTATCACTGCAGAACCACAAAAGAAAGAGCCCATTTGAATCTTATTTTCAAGTGTGCTTTGAAGCGCTGAGGTTAACAAATCCTTTAGTCACATACTGTACAGCCCTAATTGAAGCTCTTTCCACTCGGTCCTGCGAAGTATGTCTTTTTGAATGAACCCCCTACAGAAATAAAAGGGACAGTGTAACTCTGAAACTGCACTTCTGTTTGAAACTGATTTACCTGCTTTTGAGACAAGTAGTTCTATGACAACCACAAATGACACAGATGATTTTCTTGGTTGTTCAACATGTGTGTTTGATAGGTCTTTCTATATAGATGGTGTCACCCTTTTCCTTGATAGTATATATCTTTTGCTCAGTGATCACCGAGAGCAAACTTATTTCAAAAAATCAGTACAGGAGCACATCGACAGAAAGACAGCAGAGAAGGCATAGACCTACCTGAAATGATTTTCTGTTATTATTCACACACACTTTTACCTAAAACAAAATCCGAACCTCAAAAATCTGTCAGTTTAAATTTTTTTAAACAATGTTCAATTGAATCTTTTTTATAAGTTTTCCTCCAGCCAGAACAAAGATAGTATTGCAAGAACTCTTTAATAAAACTTTAATATTTAAATTCCCTCCTCAGTTCTTTCAGATAAAGAAGACTGACTAACATCTGAATGTTTGGGATTGAAGTCACAGCAAACCTTATTCGTGCTCCAGACTTCATTCTGCTTTTAGTATGTTAAAAAGTCATTTGGTGTCACTGATTTATTTGCTTCCCCTCTTCTCCTGTAACTGAGGATATTTAGCAAAGCAAGTATCTTAGAAGAAAAAAAAAAAAAAAAAGAAGCTCTTAACTGTGCTTTGGTCAAATTTTGCATGTAATTAAAATTACTGGCCGAGTGTGTCAGCAGTCCTTGCCTGGTATTATGTTACATACCTTGTGCCTGAAGATAACTTCATATTGGTTTTATATCAAATAAAATTTCACTTGATTAGTCACCCAAAGATGCAGCACCATGGTCTCTCTTTCCTTTTCTTCCATTCCTTTCTCCCATCTCAATTTTTTTTTCTCCTTTCTATTTCATTACTATTTTTCTTCCTTTTAAAGACATTATTTAAATTTTCTCATGTAATTCAGTTCTGATGAAATATGTATCTTTAAACTATTTATATATCTAGTAATCAGATAGGTCAGGTGAAAAGGGCACGGCATTTAGTGGGAAACACTGAAGAGTGCAATTCGGGCATGACGACTGCACACGTCTGTGTTCAGGAGCTTTTGGTCAGACTCTCCTTGTGAGTGAGACAATTGGTTGCTAACAAGCTAACAGGCTCTACAGAAACACTCAAGGTGAGGGCTGACTCATGTACTGATTTTGATATTGTGGCTATGTTGTCTGGGGAATCAAAAAACCCACTTCCATTATAGTCCTGCAAACCCCACACTTCAGTGTTTCATGGAAAATAGGCTGTATGAGCTTTTGCACCCTGAAATGGTGTCACTTTACAAGTGGCAATATAATTAATGTTAATTGGGAGTGTTTGGGCTGTGCTCAGAAAATATAAAAATTTATATAGATGGTAAGTATCATTAAGTAGTTTTGGAAGCATTTGTTCTCCCTGGGGTTGTCTGACAATTAATTTCTTGGGGCACATTTTCAACAAGCATCTTTTACGACAGCTCACTCAAAGAAAAAACTGAATCTAAGCTTCAGAGCTAATAAATCCTCTAGAGAAACCTATACTGAAGGTTTTTGTTTCTAGAAAAGAAAAAAGGACATGTCTAGCCATGTCCTGCTGACAGGACCATAATGCCAGCATCTCTAAACCAACAAATGTAAAAAGAAACACTTTGTGAATTGTAATTCCACTTTCTTTTCAAGGCAGTAACATCCTCTGACAAAAAGAGGGTATCACCAACCTGCATTTCAAGGTTGAACAACCATAATAACACTTTAAGCTGGAAGAGATCATTTAGTCTTCTCTCTTATGTATTACACACCATTAAGTTTCACAGAGTAGTAGCCGTCCCTTCTCTGAATCCAACAGCTTGAGTTTCACTGAAATTGTGTCTCCTGAAGAGAACAGGTGATAGCAGGGTACTCACAATGCCCAGAGCCCTGTGATGTCAGATGATTAAATGCATTATACTTGTGCATTCCTACCAAAGACGGGGATATACCAGTCTGTTCACAACTAAATAATATTATCTGCATATGGGCTAAGTACAAAAGCTTCCACAGAAAAGTGGATTTAGTCCATATACTTGAAGGTGTCCAGGGAGATCTCTAAAGAGGGATCTACCGACATTTGTCAGCTCAGCTATGTCCTAGCCTCCGTGAACTGTTTAGGTTGGTGAAAGTATAGAGGAAACTAATAGCTTACATGTAGACACATATATTTAAAATCCTAAACCCCATAACAATCTGAAGAAAATTCTCTGGGAATTCCATATTCTGCATTGCAGAGAGAAATAAATGCAACTAATACACCTTTCACAGAACCATAGAATCACTGAGTTGGAAGGGACCCACAAGGATCACCAAGTCCAACCCTTATCCCTGCACAGGACCATCCCCAAGAGTCATACCATGTGCTTGGGAGTATCATCCAAATGCTTCTTGAACTCTGTCAGGCTTGGTGCTGTGACAACTTCCTAGGGAGCCTGTTCCAATGTCCAACCTCCCTCTGGGTGAAGAACTTTTTTCTAATATTCAACCTAAACTTCCCCTGACACAACTTCAGACCATTCCCTTAGGTCCTGTCACTGGTCACCACAGAGAAGAGATCAGTGTGTGCCCCTCTTCTTCCCCTCATGAGGAAGTTTAAGGCTGTGATGAGGTCTCCCCTCAGTTTCCATTTGTAGAGAAATACTTTCCTTATACCAAGTCTAGCAATCCTAGCAAACCTATGGAGAGGAATATATCTGGCCAACTGACAAGTCCTTCTAGGTTTTTGTTCCTACCAGTATGAGATTTCCTTGTAGTTTGTATTATAAGGAAAAGTAAAAAATGCACTGTCCTGATGACAGTGCAAATCTTCCCAATCTAAAAAAAGGGGAAAGAAGGAAGAGTTTCACAGGTGTCTGTTGAGAGGTGCCAAAGGTGAGAAGAGCAAAAACACAGCCATGTCATCAGAAAGCTCAGGCTGATTTTCTCATGGAAATATTATTCAACACCAGAGTTTTGAAAGACTTAATTTTGAAACATTCCAGGCAATGTTGACTCTACTTACACCTATTAAGCCATTCAAGTATATAAGTATCTTCTCCACTAGGATACTGTGTCTTATTTCAAGGCTGAAACTCATATAATCTTCCTGCCAATATATCTTTTAGTATCCCCATTAGTTAGATTGAAAAGCCCTTCACCAGTTTCAATATTGTTTATATTTTTCTATAATGTTCAATTCTTTCTTATCTGCCTTTTTGATAAATTGAGTAGGTTGAGCTGCTTGACTTCTCATTGTAGGATATATTTTTCAACTCCTATCTGATTGAAATAATTGACCTTTTTTTTCCTTTTACTTGCTAATTTTATTTAATTTTCCTTTTTTTCATATAATCAAATATTTTTTTTAACCTTTTTTAAAAAGAACTGCAGTAAGTGTGTTAATGACATTTTCAGGATCTGGGTATTGGCAGCTGGTTTTGCTAGCATTTGCACTTCCATATTTATTAAATTTATCTGTACATATGATAATAATGCACACTATGAAATAATACATGATGAATTGCTGCCGTGGCTACCACAACAGCATTTTTGTTGTGTAATAAAGCACATGCATCCTGTGTGTAAGAGTCTGGTAAACTCATTGTATAACTGTGCACTGCTGCAGATTATGTGTGGAGTCTCTAGTAGTTCTGTGTGAAATACAAAATACTCAGTCATTGCTTTCTACTGCAGAATAATTTCCACGTTTATTTTAAAGGATAAATAAAAAAATAAAAGTCAGTAAATAGACTACAATATATATTTAAAAATTTACTGTGTTTATATTTTCAGCATCAACAGCTAAGGTCCTGGAATTGTTTCAAATGATTCAGGTAATCAGAAAAGAAATTCAAGCTGAGATGATTTTTGTAAATATTTTGTAAACATTTTAAAACATTTATTTTCTATCATAGAAGACTCATAATATTTGTGTCTCCCCCCCAAAAAATATCAATTAGTTCCCATTTCTATTAATTTTTTTTTTATTATTTCTCAGATATAGAAGTGATTGAGTACTTTAGACATTTGGGAAGTGTTATAGATGTGTCACTCTTGCAATTTATATATGAATTTCATGAACCCAATGAACTGGGTCCAAATAGGGTAATCTGCCTTTTAAGATGTCTAAAATAAATAGCTAGATCTATTTTCAGCAGGCTTTTGGTAGTGATAAAAAGTTATTGGCCTGGGTCTGGCCATTTTGTAGAATAACTAGATGGATATATCCCTGTAATTTTGCATCTATGTAGGAAGAATGTATGGGATAGCCAAATAAAAATTAAAGAAAAAGCATAGCAGGCAACTGAGCAATAATTCAGCCATGAAGTTATTAACTGACTATATGATATAAACATCTCTTAAAGCAAAAGAAGACAAATCACAGCCACATTCTCTTTCGCATTTCAAAAAACTAAAAGCTCTTCTATGTAGAGAATGGGCTACTGGCTCAGGACTGGAACACAAGAACTTTGTCCATCGGTTTGCTTCACAGCTGAGAAATTATGGAAGGTGCATTCGCGACTAGGTTGCAAATCAATCTTGATTAGACAACATTAGGAGGAATCATCTGTAACGTATCAATAAAAACCCCGAAATCAATATTGATCTCTAGCACTCTGGTCATGATCCCACAAATTCTCATCTGGTTCTTACTTGCCTTTGCCAGGAGATCTAAGGTTGACATGGACAAGAGGGAGGCAGCTCTTCCAAACACCTCTACGAAACTTGGTGGGTTTAAATAATTTTCCATTGCAATGAATTGGATAATCATTAATATGTTTCAGGCAATACATATATGTGCTTATGAATAATAACACCAAAGCAATAAATAAATTCTAAGAGTTGATAGGAAGTCTGTGTTTCAGGGTAACAGCAATTACTAATATAAAGCACTTTAGATTAAGCCTCAACTACCAGGTTTAGTATAAACGTGTTGTTTCCAGTGGTGAATATTTAAAACTAGTGGTGGAAGCAAATATTTTTCTTTTTATATTTTTCTTATAAAGAACAAGAGTTTGGTCATTAGGATAATATGGAAAAAGAAAATAGCTTGATAAAATGCCCAAGGACAAAGAGATACAAAATATGAAATCTTTCATATGAAGGGGAAATTTTACTTTTGCCATTTTTCTGAAGGAAAAGGAAAAAAAACCACCTAAACCCCCCATATAAGATTAGAAATACACATGAAATTTAGAGGGAGGGTAAATTGGTCTGTTGTGCCATAGGATTTCATATCTGCTTTGCAGATGCCATGCCTTGGGATAAGCTAAACTTGGAGCTCAAGTATAAATTACACTATTGCAGGAGTATTACCCTTCAAGCCCTCATGTACAGGACAGGACTGAATACAACGGTATATTGTATAGTCAGAAAAATAGAATATTGCTGAGTTCGTGCAAATAACAAGACTACATACAGCTTCATTGTGTAAAGCAATCACAAGGGATAGATAAAAAAATAAATTCTGGCCTCAGTTCAACAGAAATTGATTCAAAAACCTGTCTCAGTGCAATAAACATAAGTCTTGTCTACAGTTTTGAAGTAATTAACTAGTCAAAAGTAAAACAATCTTTATGGCAGAAATTTTTGGAGGTTTTAAGAAGTGTTCCAGGGTTCTGAGACTAGTGGCAAAATGTGTCATCTGAGGTTGAACATTTGATGGGACCTGGTGAGATCAAAGAACCGGAAAGAAAAAACTACATTGAATACATAGGAATGAGCTCCAATTACAAACTGGACAGTCCTTAGTCTTAACACAGCTTAAGCACAGCTGTAGACGGCATTGCTGCTCCTTACTTTAGGAGAAACACCACCAAGATGTCTTGAACCAGAGGCACAGGCTCTTGAGCTTCAGCTCCACAGGCCTAACAACATGTGGTGTGTCAGGATGAAGCCTATGGAAGTGTGACAAAGTGAGAAATTAATTAACTAATGTCATGCTGCTGGTGATCTCAACCTGCTTCTACCAACACTTGACTGAAGGCCTCAGCTTGCAGCTACCTATGTCTGGTTCCTTAATTTTGATTCCAAACAGTCATGTTATACACAATTATATCCTTTCATTAGGAGTAAGCTAGAAATTATGAAGTTGAGCTCTTGGAAACCAGTTTCTGAACTGAGTAAAGGCATTTCGCTTGATATGTCTTTCGGTCTATCCTGACATCTGTAAGCACCCAAAACCCAAGGGTGCAGTTTCACATTCTGTTCTAGCTAGTGCAGGTGTTGCTGAAAATGACAGCCCAATCTTCACAGCTGCCCTTCATGTAGATTCTCATTCCCTGAATCTGTAGGAAACTAAGTCCAAAATAAGACTAGGTCATTCAGCCATTTTTATTATTACCATGTAGAAAATAGAGGAAACACCTGGCCCAAAAAGAAAATTATTAGGGGAGCAGGAAAAACCATCCTGGCCCAAGTTAGGGCAAACTAAATAGAGTGCAATACTGCAGCCTGACTATTCACCTGCTTCCTTAAAAAATGAGAAATTATGCAAGCTCATTTGTATATACATCAATAACAAAGCCATTTTTAGCCCAATGGCAATAAGTAGCTAGTACCTTAAATGACAGTGCAGGATTTGTGCTGTCCAAGACAAACAAGTGGGCACAAATCAAACACTGGATGTGAATGAATTGCCTCATTATATTTTTTCCCTCTGTGTAGTAAGAGAACCTTCCTCTCCTGTCTAAAGGAGTTTCATAGGGAGAATTTCGAGGTGTTGTTTTCTTACCAGTTGAATTCTTGATGATGTCCTAATCGGGAAAATTATGTGGATCATCAGATCTTGTTGTGTTGAACCTAAATTTGCCATAATGATGTTGGCTGAAGTGTCACATTTGTACTTTGATGTTCAGGCCCTTTTGTTTATTGGAACCCATTCAGTAGTTCACAGGGATTTTTGTATCAATATCCATTGCAGCTGGAAAGAGGTGTGAGGTTAATTCCACGTTTCTGTTTCAGGGTAATAACGTATATCTCAGTATAGTATGTACTAATGTCTGTGGGCTCAAAGGATTTGCAGTGTTTCTGTTGCCCTATTGCTCTTCATAAGAAGAAAGACTAAAGCCCTCACCAAAAGTTAAGGTTACTTTAAAAAAAAAGGCAATTTAGCAATATTTCTAATACAGAAATTTTTAATACAGGACCTCAAAATAAAACTGGTCTAGCTGAAAATGATAAATAACATTGTGCTGAATACTGCAACATTATTCTTTTCTTTTTCTTCCAGAAAAGCAATTATCTTTAGAAGCTGGCTGACATTAGACCACATGATTATATTCATTTTATAATATGTGAGAAATTTACATAGTTGGAAGGTTGCACATAGAACTCAGTATTGTGTAATCTTGAAATGCCAACTTTTTCAAGCCATGTAGTCACTCTGTATGGAAGGGTGGGTGATATTTCTGCTCTAGTAACCTTCTCAAGACTCAGCAAATAGACTCGGCAGGGGTTAACCTGCAGGATGTCCAGAACTGAGCAGAATTTCTCCTCATCTGTAGTGATAAAAAGTCAGCAGAATTTTTCCCTTTTCATATGTAAGGGAGAGTGTGAAGTCTTCAAAAAATGCATAAGGGCAGAAGGAGCTGGAGCGCAATAGACTTTGTTATAATTTGGCCTCCTGTGCTGCATGAATATAATGCTGAGTGACTGGCAGATATTTTAAGATCCACTTCTTCATTTTTTTTTGATTAGAAGAAATTGTACATGGCCTTCCTTGGTATACAGCCCTTGATTTCTATCTGCTTAGGAACTCTGGAAAAGAGAAAAATTTCTTTCTAATAACGTCTTTAAGGATACCTCACTTGTAAGTGGCCTAACAGTAACCTCTATTCTAAAGTTGTCTTATAAGCACATTTTCATTTCTTTTATTTTGCTAAAGTTTCTTGCAGCTTAAAGTTTCTGAGATTTCTGTCTAACTTAAAATGATAGGTGATATGTATATCTGTATACACAGACACTGGTGGAAAACTTATACTGCTTATGGAGAAATTTAATTCTCAACCTTAATGATGAATACAGAATTCCAGTCCAGAATGCTGGAGAGAACATGCATTTGTAAGTAACCATCCTTATCCCAGTTAGTTGTAATCAGGTCTACTATGAAGCTTTGCCTGTGCTATTCTGTTAGATTATCATTATATTTACTTCTTGTGATACAGCTGCATTCCAGATTGGGATTCTCTAACCACAAATGCAGAGACAGTCACAATTCCTGTTCTTCAAATACACTTGGTTAGACATAAAAATTTACACACTGGCAGTGCAAAACAAAAAATATATTCACTCGTATATTCACAAGTTTCTTCCTGCTCTGTAATTTCTATTTGCTAATCTCAAAAGTCTCATAGATGGTTATGAGCCAGAAAACTTACTCCAGGTGTAGATTATTTGTTAGTTAGCACTTTTCACTTACTTGTTTTTTTTTTTTTTTTTTTAAATAAAGTCTACCAACAAGAAAAGAAAAATTATGACATCTGCTCATGATGGCAATTCATTCATTATCATTTTCTGAAGAAATTGATTTATGAACCAGTGTTTTTCTAGGTCAAAAGAGGTTTGTCCAAGTATTTGTTGAATACTTATAAGCAATGAATATATTTGCAGAATTCAGGGTTGCCTCTTGAATCATTTGTAGGCAAAATAAAAAAAAATAAACTGGCTAAATTCACAATGAATATTATTTGCAATGAATAATTCAACCAGTACTAATTATTTAGCACCTGTAGAGGAAAGACAGAGAAACAGATATGTTAATATAGTGATGCCTCTTTTCTGTCTAACTATCAGATATTGATGTAGAGAAGGGCAAAAGTCTGTCACAAAGCACACTTGCTATCAGATGTGTTATCAGCAAGGGAAGAAAATTTAATTTGCCAAAATTATCCATCTATCTGTCTATCTGCACATTTATACAGAAAAACTCACATATGATTTTTATATATTTAATAAACCTATTGTATGTGAACTTTTTGACATTGCTTGACAACTTCAAAATGCAGATGTTGGCTGTGACATGCAGGACACATATAAGAGCCAGATGCAGACATATTTTATGTACATTCTAGGACAGGAGATTAAGGGCCACATTTCTTCTGAAATGACAAAACCTCATTTTTTTCACATGTAATTAGGTAGATGCACAAGACAAATCCTTATTTGCTTCAGTCACCATATTTCAGGTATCCAATATGTGTTTCCATGTAGAACTATTATGCTTGCTTTGTTTTAAATATGGGGCTTTATATTACAATTAGAAGAAGAATATGAAAGACAAAGATCCCAATGACCTTGTGAAATAATAATAATTATTTTTTAACATTTCTGTTCTTTTACATTGCCTTTATACAATATATGTATTTATTACATGACAGCACATGCACATATTCTACCTTATACACCTTAGTTTCTTCTGGGGTATAATACTGGATTTTGTGAAATGAGATAAGGTGTCAATGGTTTTTTTGAAAATGACTAAATATGTTGTGATACACAATCAGTGGACCACACACTGTTCCCATTATAGTTGGCATATGTATGGATTATTCCCTGATGTTTCTCAACATTTTGTATTTACACAGAATTCTGCCATGCATTTTCACTAAAGCAGCACACAAAGACTAGCATGTTTTTATTCTCTTTTGTTAGGAAAAGAATTTTGATTTGATCACGTTACTCTAAAATAAGAGTTCTGCCCTTGGCACCCTGTTTTGAGGAGTTCCAGAGAGAGAGAGAGAGACTTAGGTTACATACAATGAGAATTAACCATTTACATTGCAATAAATATATAATCTACATAGTAAGGGGGGCGCAGGTCTTTGCTCTGGACATCCCAGTAATTCATGTGCTGTGAGTCTCTCAGGTAGATCAACATACTGGGCTTTTGTCCCTTTTCTTCTAAGCAGTTGGGAGTTGCAGTACAGCATTAGGATGCACTATGATAGGATTTTCTAAACCAGATGAGGATTCCTTTAAATGACAGTGTGTAGCTGAAAAACCTAACCAGATTTGGAAGATCTCTTCTCTCCTTTTTTTTTTTAACTAGAACATGAGATTTTGCAAATGGATGTGTGGAACTGAGAAATTGATTACAAGAAGGGAGAGGCAGGTGGAATCTGGATGTTATGAGGAATTATCAGAAAAATATGTAAATGGATTATCAATTGCCAGGTAGTTCTGCAAGATTGTATTCCCACAGTTCCATTACCAGAAAATTAGGTAGAAATTATAGCTGAGCAAGCTTAATCTGTTCTCACATAACTTTCAGTTTGTTTGCTGTATTTCCTCTCTGAGATCTGAATCATTGAGAAGAAAAATTGGCCCAGGCTCTCTGTGAACACAGGTTGAGTAAGTCAGTGATCCTGTGATGGTTTTTGCCAGTCCTTAACAACTTCTGAGTATCACTAAATAAAACTGGATGGCTATGATTCCAAAGGGAAGACATAATGCTTGATGTCTGCTGAAAAGTAGAACATATCAGTCATGTCCCTACTATGTTTGTTTTCCAGATAGAAACTCCTTGGAAAATAGTATTGAAGAATGCTTATCCAGGACATGAAGGTCTGAAATTTTACATTTTTGAAGCTAAGGAGACAGGATCCATCATGTCATTCATGTCCATCATAGCATTCTATGTTGCAGCTCCATTGTGCCAATAACCTGCATGCATAGAGGAGGTTCTGGCCCTGCACGTTTTATTTTGATTCTTTCTTTTTCTTTTCCTTATTCTGTTGCCACTATTTTAGCATGTGCCATGGTTGTTTCTTGTTTCAGTACAGAGCTGAACTTTCTCAGATGCAGGATGACTCCTGAGAAATGAAGCTCTCATAGTATTGCTACACTTATTTGAGAGCAAGGACAACCTCATGGCTATTTTGTCTTTGGAACTGTCTGTAAATGCAGCAACAATGAAAGTTGCGAAACAAAAATGAAAAAGATATGCACTTCCTTATACTGAGTGCTTTGCTTGCTGCTCCAGGTGACTCAGCATAGACAAAGGTAAATGGCTTAAGAAAACCCTTGATATAAAAGAGATTTACAAGGAACTCTATCTTTTCTGGTTTTATTTTTCTCAGACATATCATATCTGTCGATCATCAGGGAAGCTTTCCCATAACTTTGGGTTTCAAAGCTACAGGTGGTCTGCAAGCATGGCACTTCAAAGTGTGTTTTGATTAAATGAAGCAATGTTTTCGTAATATGGATCCCAGATCTTTGAACTTTTTTCAGATCAATTCAGCCAACAAAGATTCAATTAGGTGAGATCAGAAGACCCGCTTCCATCCTTTGTTTTCATCTGTTGTTCAGCCCTATCTTTTCAAATAGCTTTAATACAAAACCAAGGCAAATAATTTATTTTAATGAGGACCACAATCATAATGATGGTAGTGGTGACGATGGTCCTTGTACTAACAGTAATAAAACACATTTACAGCTGGCAGTACTGGTTGCTTAAAAAAAACCAACAAAAACCCCAAACCAACTCGTATAGCCTAAGTAGTATTTTAACTGAATTAGCACATGTTGACACAAGCTGGGTCTGTATCCGCTACTGAAGCTTACTTAACTGTATGTATCTCGTGGGTTTGTGTTTTTTTTTCCTTCAGTGAAAGAAAAACTGATCCTAACAGTTTTAAAGTTGTTAATTCAAACCATATGTCATAAAGCCAGTCTCCATATGGTGCAACACCACCTTATATTTACAGGGTGCTGCTTTTTCAAACATTATTCTAAAAGCTTTATTTGCCCCAAATGTAATAGGTGGTACTAAGCTCCTGAATAGAGCTTTTAAAATACCTCAAGTGTCTAAATCTCATGCTGATATAGCAAAAACATTCTGATTATTAAAAGGTAATTACAGCCTATTTTTTGGCAGAAATGTGCTAATCAAGGCCTTGGCTAAGAGTGCATGCTTAAGAGAAGAAAAGCATGCTGTCAATCCTCCATCTCCACACATGGCAACAAAAGATAGGTGTAGAAAAAAATCCATCACCTAGTAGAAAGACTTTCTTCCGTGGTTCATTGTTCAAAACTATGCCTGAGTTACAGAGAAAAGGTAGCCTCTGCTCTTTCCATCCTTAAGAAAGGTAAAAAAAAAAAAGATATGGATTTCTGAATCAAAATTAAAATGGAAAGTATGAAGAAGGTTAGAGAGATATTGAGTTTGATTATTTTGGTTTGCTTCTGTATACTTCTCAAAGAAAATTATGTGGAAATGTCTTTGAAATGTCTGTCTTCACTATGGAAAAAAGCTGAAGAGTAGCAAAGGGTGCTTTTTGGTGTCTTTGAGGTCTTTAGAACTTTAGTCTGCTTATTTGATTTCTTCTTTCTGATGCACCAGAAACTACCAATAGTCTTACCCACCTTTCTTAGTACCAACCCACTCTCTACACTGCCAAGCTCTAGGGAAGAGGCAAATGGAAATAGATGTTCATTCCTCATTAAACTTTCTTTGGGGGAACAAGGGGGACCTTAGGCAGGCTCACCTGATAATCTGAAAATAGAGCTTTAGACAGATGGCACATGATTATATAAACTTAATTGCTTGATCTACATAGGGAAGAGTTGCTATGTTGAAATATATGCTACCCATAACTTGTTCTAGATCTGCTCTTTGCATCCAGTGGTAAAAATTATTCTGTTTTGCTGAGTCTAAAAGAGGAATAGTGTACAATTTCCATTTCTTTCCAACTTACTCAGTAGATGCTCTATCCAGACTCTGTATAAACTGTAAGACTTTATGTGGGAAAACATTGCTGAGTGTGTTACATGCATCAGTCTGAAAGGAACCCTGCAGCCAGAGTGAGGATGGTAGATTGAAACCACTATCACTCACCATTTCTCATATGTATAAGCTCATGACTCACAATCAGTCTCGTCTTTTTCTTCTCTTTTTGTGCCATATGATTAAAGTGAAACTTCCTTGCTTCTACTAGGGAGGTTCTTGGTTGTATAATTTTAAAGGCTATACAAGTATATAATTTTCTGAAGAAGGACCCACAAACCACAAACAAGCCTTAAACTATTGACACATGTGAAATCAAATTCTCTGATCATTTATACCACAGTAACTAAATCTACCATAGTGAATCTAGAATAGCTCCAAAGCATTTTATGATTGGCATCAAGGGAGTTACTTCTGGCTTCTCACTGGTGAAGCTGGAGGCAAAATTTGACCATAGAGAGAAACATTATTATTTAGCTCATTAATCGCCAAGGAAACTTGCTACATGAACAATCCTACTGGTTTTCATTATTTCCTTTATAATCTTATTAGAAACAGAATTCCAGATTGCATGCAGAGAATTCAGTGGAAAGAAAACAAGCAGCATCTAGCTAGCACTTCCACCTATTTCCAGTCTAATAAGTTAATAGCAGCATTCTTACAGAAACCCCTGCAAATAAAAGCAGAATACAATAGCATTCTGAAATGAAAAAGAGAAAGAGAAGCATGTAAATGAACGAAATAGTTCTGTGTATAATGCCACTGGTTAAAAAAAATACTTATTGTCTTCAACAGACTCCAACTTAGATTAAGCTACCAACCAATTAACCTATTCAGAGTACACAATGCTTCCTTAATACAATAGTCATGAATGGATCAGTGTAAGCATGAGGGATTGTCATTTGAATACATACTGAAGAGAATGAACTCAAATACAGAAACTAAACTCAAGATATAAACAAAATATAATGTTAACATGTGCCTACTTGTTCAAAAGGAAACCAAAGTGATCACCACATGATGTAGTGCCACAGATACTTGAAGATGACCTCTAATGAAGACCAAGGAATAGGAATATGCTGTGATTTATGATGGTAGATTAGCTAGGTGATTATTTCAGTCAGGAAAGGTGTCCTTTCTGATAAGAGCTCTGTGAACTTTCTCCTTGTGCAGTATGCATCTTGCATGTAAGTTTTAGTAGTTTTGTTAGCAGTGCAATTAAGAGGTGTGATACTTATGCCACTACCGATAGAGAGCAAATCAGCATAGTAATGTCCCACAGACAGTTCTTATTTTTTTTGAAATTCCTGCCTCAGACTTTTGCAGATTTTTTATATTTTTTTTGTAGTCCTCCACTATTTTCAAAAACCTGTAGAGCTTACTAAGCTATCAGGAAAACAGCTCCATTCTAAATCCTGATAGCTTTTTCATTGGATTTTTTAAAGAAATGGTTATTTCTTTACATCCTGCTCAGACTTTACACCATATCAGTTCTCTGCATAAGCAAGCTTTTGTCCTTGAGAATAGATGGTAAAAGTGCCCAAACCAGGCAAAAACAATCCTGGATTTCAGACCACAGAAGTGCAACATGAGATGGCTGTGGTGACTTGCTGTCTTTACCACAGACTTCCGTTGTGCAGTTCAGCAAGTCACTTGATTTTCAGGGCCTTGGCTGCTCACTGATGCCAGGAACACTAAATCATTTAGCGCACACTTTGCTTATCTTCTCTATATAGTTGAAAGTGCTACAGGATAGTAGGATAGTAGCTGAATCTGCAGAATGTGTATTAAAATAGAGGCTCAACTTTCACTGGAGCCAGTAGAAGTGACTGGAATGCAAACGGTAATAGCAGCTACAGAAATAATAAATGGGGGGGGGGAGAATAAAGATTATTGGCATGATTTACACATGGACTGTTTATTCCTAACTGTTACATATCTCATATGCCTTTTGCTTTATCACAGCATGATATTTCCTGAGGTCTGCATCCTTCAATCATGGTTTTACTTTGAGTTGAGGTATCTGATTGGTAGTATGCCAGAAAAAAAACTTTATCTTGCCAAGTCATTGGTATGAGGAAAGGGAGCCCATTTCCCTATCTCCCATTCAAGTAACCAAGCTTTTAGATCTGTGGGTGAAGACAGATGCGTTTGTTTAGGTTACTTATTATAGCTATTCAAAATTTCGGAAAGTTTAATGATTTACCACAACTTTTAACTGTTGTATTTACCATTTTGGCTGTATAAATTATATCCTTTATGAAAACCAACAACTGTGATGCTTTACAGTGTAGTTATTACAGAGAAATATGCAACCAGGAGGAGGTGGTTTTATCTCTCAATTTGGCAAATGAGAAACTGGGGATAAGAAAGCCCACGGCATGTTATCAATAGATTCGGGTAGCATAACTACAGTTTCCTCAATAAGCAGAATTTACCAAATTGCTCCATGTAACACATCAGTCCACTGTGCTTAACTCTTAATAGTTAGCTCTCCCTACCTGAGCAGCACTGCTCTCCCTGTGCCTCCGGACTCTGAGTCCCTGGCAGGGACAGAGAACCTCCAGAGTGTCCTCTTCTGTGTGCCTGGACAGCTGGCTCACAACACTGCTCTTTGCAGTCTCGCAAGACTCCTGAGCAGCTTGGGTTTTCACCTCTGTGAGACACAGAAGGACTCAAGAGTTTGAGCTGTGGCTTCCTGTGACAATTCAGCTCTTGCTGGAAAGTTGATAAATTATCTTTTAATAAGCTGAGTAATTTAGGTTACATTAGGTTAACTGTCCATCAGCATTTATTTTATAACATAAATTACTTATATTGAACTGATCCAGAGGTTTTAGCATTTGATAAATAATTAATAATAGAACAGAAATAAAACAGAGAGGTTGCAAAACACTTTTTTGTTTCACAATTTCAACTAACTGCCTTTTTTTTTTTTAAATACAAATCCTCTGAAGTTGCAGTTATGATTATTAATGATGGGGATAATAAAACATTAATTAAATCTTTACAACTTTAAATAAGAAATTGTGTCTCATTAAAGTACATAACAAACTTAAATGGAATCTTACTTGCATGGTTTTTCTCTTATTTCTTCTTTAATTTTAATCATATTTGTCTTTTAGGAATTTAAAATTTCATTATATATAAATGAATACACTTACATATCCTTGTTTCAGTTTCAGCTTTAGCTTAAGAGATGATGGTCCTGATGCGAGATTTTCTAAAATGACAAGAGGAACAGATTGATGTGATAAATGCTGCAATGACCTCTACAGCTGCACTCCACTTTACCAATACAGAAATCATTCTACATAGTCCATCAAGTAAAAATATGGCTTTATGTAAGGATAAATAAAGCATTTGTTTATTCATTTTTTAAATAACACGATTTTTAAATAATCAAGATAAAAAGGTCACATATTTATTAATATGTAGCACACTTCTCATTACTCTGGTAAAATTATGCAACTGTTGCCTTTCAGCTGCCAGTTCTTTGCATTCACTTAATGTGCTCCTATATCCTTGTATGTGTCAAATGTTACTATGCTTTTTGTTTTATTCAAAATGAATATATTAACCTCTTCAGGGCTTACTAGAAGGCAATGCTTTTCCTCCAGAATCTAGAAGGAAGAAGAATCTAAAAGGAAAAAAACCCAAAACAACACCCCAAATTTGCATGGCCATCTCAGAAGCTTCTTTTTAAACTCACTTTCTAAGTGGTAAATTTCACGTTCGAGTCCTGATATTTTTTATCTTAAAAATGCTTAAAGGCTCATTAAAAGTTTATGTTTGAGTCATTATTACTCATTTAGAGACCAGTTTCAAGAGACTATACATTTCTGACAAGGGATATACACACAAACATGGCCTTCCCTGACAACATTTTGGGTAACCTCAAAAAGTTAACAATTATTATATTTTACTTTTAGCTTATTTCCAGAAAAGAAGTTTATATTTCAGTGAGGGACACATCTCAGCACTTGGCACCTCTGGTTTGGCATTATTCTAAACCCCAGTAAAAGGCTTACAGAGGGACAGGACAATTGGAAACAGCTGATGTTTTTGTTTCTTGAGTTACAATCTGTGCAGGGATGCACAGGGATGTAAATGTGCTGTATGGATGCTTTTAGATACAGTGATATTAATGGACTTGTAGAAAAGGATGCTGAAGGTGAAGCATATAATTCAGGTAGAGTAATTCAATACTCTAATTCAGGAGTAAATCATTGAAGTGACAAATTAAATAATTATCCATAACAAAATTTGAAATAAGACAACAGCATTTGGGTTTGCTGTGATTCAACTGCAAAATGTTTGTTAAAAAAGTTTTTTTGATCAACCATCTTAAAAAACACAGGCCTTATAAACAGTTGGTCATGATACAAATTAAGGAGGCTAATAACCTAATTCACACTGGAGCTAATGTTGTCACAGACATATTAAAACTTTCTAGACTCATGCTGAATATTGTCAAGGTCATGGAAAGATGATATATTTCCACAGTTCTGGCAGTTGTCTATAAGTTGTTGACTATACAAGTAATTATTTTTGACTGGTTTTACAGGGACAGTTGAACATTTCTTGAATCATCTCTCCTCTCCTGATCTTTGCCATCTTGTTTAAATATGATTAGTGTTACTACAATTTAAATATAAGATATTAAACTGGAATAGCTGAGAATATATGGTTAAGAGGTTCTCATATCTTCGGGTTTAGATGGGAAGAATCTGAAAATCCTCTCTTAAGCGACATGCTGCAGAATTTAACACCATGATTCTGTACTAGGTCCAATATTGGCATCTGCTGAAAAATTGTCACACCAAGCTGCAAGCAGTCTAGGAGTCTCTTGGAGAACATTGAGGATAACCTAATCCTGAAAAGCCCAACCAGAGGAGATGTTTTGCTGGAGCCTTTGCTCACCAACTCAGAGGAACTTAAAGGAGAGGTCCATATTCATGGTAGCTGGAGCTGCAGTGATCATGCCCTGGTGAAAAAAAATATGATCTCAAGGTATACAAGCCAGGCAAAAAGTAAAGTCAAGATCTTAAAATTTCAGTGAGCAAACTTTCAGTTCTTTAAGGGATTAGTAGCTGGTAGCCCTCAGGAAATTGCCCTCCAGAATGAAGAAGCAGAAGACATTTTTATTTTTCTTAGAGCAAAAGAGCTCTCACTTCCCATTTGCAGGAAATCAGGCAGCAAATACAAGACATCAGCGTGCCTCAGCAAGGTCCTCCTGGTCAAACTGAAACACAAGGGAAATGTATACACAATGGAAGCAGGGACACATGTCTTGGGAAGAATTTGTCAAGCTTTTTGATGAATAATAACAAGGGCTTCCATAATTACCTTAATCAGAAAAGGAGAACAAGAGAAATTCTACCCCTTTGATAAATGAGACAGGAAATCATGTGGCAATTGACATGGAGAAGGCTGGCAACTTTTTTCCCCAGTTTTCACTGGCAATTGCACTTCCCATATCTCTCATGTCCTTGAATCTCAAGGCAAGGACTAGGGGAACGAAATCCCACATGTCATGGGGAAAGATCAGACTTGTGACTATCTGAGACACCTGACCGTACAAAGTCCATGGGATCCAGTGAGAGGCAGCCCAGAGTCCTAAAGAAATTGGCATAGGTAGTCACTAAGCTGTTTTTCAAAATATTTGAAAGTCATGACAGTCAGGTGAACTACCCAGTGACTGAATAAAGGGAAACATCACATCTATTTAAAAGAGGGTGAAAAGGAGAACCCTGAGAATTACCCACAAGTCATCCTCACCTCTGTGCATGGTAAAATTATGGAATGGATCATCCTGGAAACTATGGAAAGACTTTAATATTCTTTAATTCTTTCTATTAAATTCTTTAATATCAGGTAGGTGAGCCACTAGAACAAGTTGACCAGAGAAGTTGTGAATACCCCATCCCTAGAACTGTTCAAGGACAGGTTAGATAGGGCTTTGAGCAACCTGGTACAGCAAAATCCACCACATCCATTGTAACTTGTTCAATTGATAAATTAATCTCATTTTTAAAGAATTTTGCCTTATCCACAGGAACTCAGGGAAATTCAAATTCCAGTGCCTAGAGCTTCTCTTTCCTTTTTAAGACAGCTCTTCAATAAATGCGGAGATTTATTTCCAGCACTTGGCAAGAGTTCTCCAGACATTGATCTTGATGCATGTTTAAATACACAAAAGAAAGTATGGGTTTAGTAGGTGTCTTTCTTTTTCAAGAGGCAGATAACAAGCATAGTTGTACAGGGAGTGGAACCTGGTTAAGCAACAGCAAGCAGCAATTTCTGATGATATAGATAACCATGATTTTCGCTGTAGATATGAAGTTATCTATTTCGGTGCTTGAACAGTCACAAACTATGCACTGTAATGGACCAGACTGTGCAGGTAGACAGTACCAATACCTGGCTGATCTATTTTTTTGATGAAAAATATTTATTAAATGCAATAGATATTAGGTAAAAGCAATCTTTTAAACATTATAACAAATGGAAATAATTCATCCTCAATAAAAAGAAAAATAGATTTAGTCTCAATTATTAATAATAAATAATTATGTTAATTATAAGGAACAAAACTTTTCAGATTATATCAATATAAAATGAATTCAAATTTGCCAGCAGGTTGATAATGAATATTTCAAAAGCTTGTGTTCAAAATAAAAATGTTTATGTTTCTATTAAATACAAATTTCAGAAGTGTACTAATGGTGTAAAGAAAGAGAATTAACATTAAAACTACTAAAATGGGTAAATAAAAGCAGCATCTTGATACATTGTATTTATTAGAGCTATGAAAATAGATTAAAATGTACATTGAAATTAATAGAATCTGATGGGTTTTTTTTCTGGGACTTAAACATGCTATTTTTTTTAATTGTTAGAGTAGTGACACTAAAAAATACTTTATATGAATAATGTCAGACATATACCAAATCATTTTAATGAGTTTACTGATCAAGAAAATTATTTCTAACTTCTATGAGGCTGTCTTAAGTCTGATGTTTAAGTCATGTTTCTTATGTCACTGGTAGTTTACAGAAAAAAAGCTAAAGCAAAAAAACCTTTGCATCTGGAATTTCGTTTAGAATTAGGTAGATGTACCTTATCACACACTTTTGAGAGAAACTGAAATAAAAATGATAGTTTGTATGACAGCACAAAATATGCAGGGGAACAACAATGAGACCAAGAGAGTGTTGTTCTGGCTTTCTAAATAACTACTGAGAAAGATGGCATTTGCAGTGGCCGAGAAATTAATAGCCTGACGATAATCAAAGACAGTATGGTTCATTTTTTATTGTGGGTTTTGCCTTGGCCTGTGATTACCTCTGTTCTCTTCATGAAAGGAGGTGGCCTCTAAAGGCTTCTGGAGCTAACCCTGCCTGTATAGTTCAGGTACGTAAAAGAGCTGCTCAGAAGCTTCTTCAGAAATTTTGTGAGTACTTACCTTTTTAGGCGACACTTTCTGTGCATCAGTTTCTGACCATTGCCTCTTGTCCTATTGCTTGGTACTACAGAGAAGAACCTGGTTCCATCTTCTTGACACCGTCCCTTCAGATACTTATATACGTTGATGAGGTCCTCTCTCAGTCATCTCTTCTCAAGGCAGAACAGGCCCAGCTCTCTCAGCCTTTCCTGATAGGAGAGATGCTTCAGTCCCTTAATCATCCTTATTGCCCTCCACTGGACCCACTCCAGGAGCTCCACATCTTTCTTGTACTGAGGAGCCCAGAACTGGACACAGTATTCCAGAACATGGCCTCACCAGGGCTGAGTAGAGTGGCAGGACCACCTCCTTCAACCTGCTGACAATGCTATTCCTCATGCCTTTGTTGAACTTCAGACAGTTCTCCTCTGCCCATCTCTCCAACCTGTTGAGGTTCTCCTGAAGGGCTGCAGAGCCCTCTGGGGTATCAGTCACTCCTCCCAGCTTTGTGTCATCAGTGAACTTGCTGAGGCAGCATCTGTCCCTTTATCTAACTTACTGATGAATAAGTTAAATACTGGGCCCAGTATTGAACTTTGTGGGACACCACTAGTGACAGGCCTCCAACTAGACCCTCTGTCACTGATTATGACCTTCTGGGATCTGCTATTCAGCCAGTTCTCAATCTACCTCACTTTCCATTCATCTAGTCTGCACTTCCTGAGTTTGCCTATGAAGATGATGTGAGAGGCAGTGTCAAAAGCCTTGCTGAAGTAGAGGTAGACAATATTCACTGCTCTTCTCTCATCCATGCAGATAGTTTTTTCGTCATAGAAGGCAATCATGTTGGTCAAGCATGATTTACCTTTAGTGAATCCATGCTGATTAATCCTGATCTGGATTAATCCTAATCCTGGCAAAAATCACCTTTTTGCCATTCATGTTAACAAAGATGGCCTCCAGAATGAGGTATTCCATTACCTTTCCAGAGATCAAGGTAGGGTTGACAGGCTAGTAGTTCCCTGTGATCTCCTGCTTGCCCTTTTTGGAGACCTGGGTAATATTTGCTTTCTTCCAGTCCTCAGGCACCTCTCCTGATCACCACAACCTTTCAAAGATGAGCATGAGTGGCCTCGCTACGGTGTCTGTCAGCTCTCTCAGTTCTTGTGGATGCATCCTATCAGGTCCCATGGATCTGTGGATGTCACATTTGCCTAGTTGTTCTCTAACCCAATACCCCATGCCCAAGGGAGTCTTTCCTCCAAGATTCCTTTACCCTGATCTCCTGGATCAGAGATTCCTGAGGCTGGTCTTATCGGTGAAGACCAATGAAAAGAAGGCATTCAGTAACTCTCCTTTCTCTGTGTCCTTTTTTATCAGGATCTACTTAGTTATGGCCCCACATAATCCTCTGTTTTCCTTTTGTCATTGATGTATTTGAAGAAGCCCTCCTTTTTTTCCTTGACATCCTTGGCCAGATTTGATTACAAATGGATTCCTTCTCCTTTAGATTCAAATGATCTAAGGGCTGAAGAATGAAAAAAAAGCTGCTAGGGTATGCCTACTCCTTACCTACTTTCTCATAAGGTACTCATGGTAAATTAGAGGGCAATACTGATGAGCACCAAAAATTAATTAGAGCAAAAGGCTAATTGAGCACTATCAAATTTTGCTAAAAGTAAATCAAGTGCCAATATTGTTGTCATCTTTAAAATTAAGTGAGGTGACTGTGTAGATGTAAAGTCTAAATGTTTGAGACAAAAGGATCATTAGTATTAATGGCTATCATTTATTTTGCATATGTAGTGAAATATCACAGTCAGGATGGGGGGCCCATTTACTTGGTGAGGTACAGATACAAATGAAAATTTAATTGCTGATGTAAAGACATTTTGGATTTTGGCCAAAAGGTATCCTGGAAAAAAACCTCAATCATGTCCTACAAATTTTACTCAAGTGAGTAGTCCTGGAGACTCTGAAGAGGTGATTCATCAACAGAAGGAATAAAGAGAAAAGTATATGCAGAACCGAATTATAATACAGCAAAAGACAAGTTAAGGGTCATAAGCAAGAAGAAGAAACTGAGGGTATTGGCCTAAGAGGCTTGTTACAGAAAGAGTAAGCCTTCTCCTTACCTAACATGCACCAAAATCCTGACATGATGGTAACTTATGGACTGTGTGTGGGCTACCCTAAGGGTAAATTCTTTTCAGCTGACCAGACTGATCTTTCAAACCATTCAGATCTCCACTGGGTTATGAAGAGCTCTGGAACCAGGGAATAACATAGATTAAAAGGGACCCTTATGGGTCATCTAGTCCAGCACCCTACTCAAAACAGTAGTGATTTCAAATGTAGGGGTTGATAGGGACTTGTCCAGATAAGTTATATCTGTCATGGTGTGTCTGTTTCACCACACTACTTGGAATAGGCTTTTCCTTAAACCCAGTGGGAAGCTCCCATCTTACAGTATGTGTCCTTTGCTTCTCTTCCTCTAGCTGTGCAGCAACAAGGAACATTTGGCTCCCTTTTCTCTATTTTGATAGTTGAAGACAGTAATGAACTGCCTCCAAAGCTGTCACTTCTCCAGGTCTGCCAAGCCCATCTCCCACAGCCTCTCCTTTTTCCCATAAAAGTTTGGACCAGATGATCTTCGGAGGTCCCTTCCAGCCTGGGCTGCTCTATGATTCCACATGACATAAGTGCTCCAGCCCCACCAATGAAGTCACACTGGTATATCCAAGTCTTTTTTTAACTCTTCCTAAATATTCACTTCAGTACAGTCATTTGTACATACTTAACATCTGCTGCAAGAATGAAGCCTCACAAACGACCACCCAAAATTCAAAAGGTAGTAATATTCTTGCATCATAATTATGAGTGACATTCAGCAGAGAGATGGCAGCACCAAAAAAAGGCTGGGTCACCTTTATTTTGCATGAAACCATGAGGCTCCGAAGAGACAATGGTGAAATGTACAAGTGAACCCTGGTGTGGAAGTGGTACCTCTAGAAGTCAAAGTAGATTTCTAACTTTTCACTTCAGTGGGTACCCCCATTTATTCACAGCATCACAGAATCATCAGGGCTTGAAGAGACCTTTAAGATCATCTAGTCCAATCACCAACCCAGCAGCACTGTAATCACCCCTAAACCATATCCCCAAGTACCACACTTGCATGAGATCTGAACACTGCCAGAGATGGTGACACCACCTTCTCCCTGGGCAACTTGTTCAATGCCTAACCACTCTTTCAGTCCAAAAGGAAATTCTAATATCTGTCCAATTTTTTCTAATATCTGTTCATGTCCAAGCATACTACTGGGTGCTCACAGATACAAAAATGAACAAATGAGAATACAATTGCATAAAGAAAATGTGCTGGGAATATGACAATTTCAAGCACTTGAAAGTCAGGAAATAACATTTCCTGTGGTAACTATCTCAGTCATACAGAACATTTTATGATATACCTTATATTTTACCACATGTAAAGGTAAGACATACACTTACATAGAAAAACAGGAATATAAAAGATTGCACTAAGAGTGTAATCTTTTCCATATCCCAGTTTTTAAAAGCTTAAAAGGCTAACCTTAATGTGCAACTTAAATTTCTGTCCTTAATATCCATTAAAAAAAAAGAGAAAAAGAAAGTACAAGACAAAGTCTTTTCCAAATTTTCAAATATTCCTGCTGCAGATACAGATGGTAACTGCCTTCCTGTAAGTATACAGCTTTTGTAACTGTATTAAAAAAGTAATTTTCAGAAAATAAAAGGTTTAAGAAACAAAATCGCTACCAGGTGAAAAAGGCATACCCAATTTTATACAACCATTTAAATTGTATTCATAAATACTAAAAACCTAGTAAATGTATTTTCTGACATACCGGTATTGAAAACAATTTGGAATGATGGAGGAAATTAAGAGGGATGTGGCACAATAGAAGTGTTCTGTCAGTACCTTAAAAATTTAAGTTGAACGATTTAACTCACTACAAATTTCTTTAGATTGACTGATCACAACCTAAGTCTTGAACAGAATAGGCAGAGACGCAACTGGGAATGAGGTAAAAGTTAGTGGCCTAATGAGAGTCAAGGTTGATTTATGTAAAAAATGTCATGTCATACAAATCTGATACAACTATCTGATGAGATTTCAGTGTTTGACCAATATCATTGAATTTTTGAAATATACCTCTAAAATATTTTCCTTTGGGCACTATACAAAGTAAATTCATTAAACACTTAACAAATGAGATATCAGAAAAGTTATCTGGAAATAAATAAAAAGTTCTTGCTGGTGAAGTCTACAGGTAATATGAGCTTCTGTGGCATGTTAAATAAGAAAGAGACATTCTAGCAAGAGATCTGTATAGTACACGCAGGGTCACACAGCATTAGTGTTTTTCAGTTAAATGAAAGGTGACATATTTGGGAAAACAAAAAGGTAGTTCACGTTTTTAGGATGAGGGAGTCTTATCTGAAAAAGGAAAAAAATCCAAAATAAAACAAAAAGCAAAACTAATATATAAAGGTTACCTCAAGAAGCCTAGTAAAAAGTGGGCTTAGCCTAGACATCCAATGTTCAGGTATTTAAACATCTAACATACCTATCTGTGTATAGATAGGTGAGAAATGTTAACTTAAGTCTAACAGATTTTTTTCTAGGTTTTTATTCCATCCAGTAAAAAGCTTAGTAGCATTGTCATACACTAGGGTTCTTTTGTTGTTATTGTAAGTATAAATTTGTAGTTTGAATATTGGAACATTGTCTGACAAGCCAGTCAGCTGCTTTCCACCATGTGCTATCTAAGCCTGAGATCAGAATGACAAAGAATGTTTTCAAAGGAAGACTGAATGAAATGATTTGTAAATGAGGGGATTAGATTTGGATTTTTTTTTCTTACTCCTATTTCTCTGGTTTTGTGCTTTCTCTAATCATTGTACTACCTAAGAAAATTCTATATAAGAACAAGAGCTCTTAGTGGACTTTACAGAGTGAGTTATATCCTTATTTTTCTTTGGAATAGGTTGAATAGATTTTATTGGTTTTCTTTCTTGCATTTGTATTTTTTTTTTTTCGGTCATTGTTGCCTAACAGCAATCATCAGAACTCTCAGAAGAGAGTTCTGTGTGTTTTGGTCATGAGTGTTCATCTAACGTCTGGAAGGGGACAGACTCTTTAGTGAAATAAAGTATTTTTATCATCCTTGCCATTTCTCAGTGCAAATGCATTCTTGAAATCCAGGAGAGAAGTCTATTAGGATTGAACAGTAGATTATGGAAGAAATCAATTTAAAATGTACATCTGAATATTTTTTCCAATTCTTATTTTGGTATGACAGATTTGTACAAATTTACAGCCACTATATTTGGATGCCTTTTTTTTCCCCTAGTTAGAATTTTCTATTTAAATTTTTAGCTTTAAAGTGATTTAGCCAGCTCAAGAGACTCTCTTTAATTCAAAGAAAACTACGAAAATGACTGAACACTATTATGGAATAAAATGAAAGGAAGAAAATATTAAGGAGTGAAGGAGGTGTTATTGATGTGGAAAATGAAATGGAAACCCTTTTCCAAAGACTTCTTAAAAGAACTGTCCTTACAGTGCCTTCCTGCCATTTCTCCCTTTCCCCAAAGATTTGTAGGTAAAACCTTGTCTTGCAGGTGTTTTTTTACCCATGAAATATTCATCAGCTCTGCAGTTTTCACTTAAAGGAAGGAGCCAATAAAAGAAAAATACTTTAGATATTCTTATAAGAAGAAATTTAGTGCTGCCTAACTTCAAAAATTAGGTGCATTTGAGAAAGAGAACTATGTCACAGTCTTTAATATATTAGCTGTCTCCCTATAAATCTGTAGCTAATGATCCAATGTGTAACATGAAAATCATATTGGATTTATATTCAGTTCCATTAGGAATATGACCTTTTCTCATTTGGAGCAACATGGGTACTACTTTTTTTTACCTGAAATGGGGCAATCAAAACAGAGTAGCTTCTGAATCATAGGGACAATGACTGATGACAATTTCAGAAATAGTCTGTCAAGGAATTGCTAATTATTTGAAATGGAATAACATTTTGTGTGAAAAATCTTGTGTGAAAGCTTTGTCTACTGATGAAACATGGAGTCAGGTTGAAATGTACCAAATATCTTTGTTTAACCTTCATCACTGTTAAAATAATAATGATAAATCCTCCAAACAAAGCAATCATTATCATATTTATAAAACATGTTTATTTAATTGAAAGTGATTGTTTTCTGAAATATCTCTAAAATATGATGAAAAATGAAGCCAAATACTGTTATTTTAACTCCAAGTGTGATATTCAGTGCAAGTTTTATTTGATTTCAAAAAAACCTCCCCTGAGATCACACAAGCCATAACAACTTTCTGCCTTTTTAGTGTTTTTTCAGGACCACCAGTAAGAAAAAACATTCATTATTCACAAAATTGTGCTGAGTACTTCTCATTTCCTTTGGTGTCAATGTCAAGAGTGGCATCAGACTTAGAAATGAATACATGAAGGCTATAACTACATTTTCTTTTCTCACAGAATCACAGAAACACAGAATGTTCTGAGTTAGAAGGTACCCACAAGGATCACTTTGTCCAACTCTTTAGTTAATGGCTCATAGGGGGAGCGAACCTGCAACCTTGGTGTTATTACCACCATGCTCCAACCAACTAATCTCATCTCCTCCAAGAACTTACTTACTCTAATGGAAAAAAATGTTCATAAGGAAAATCATTATGGGCTAAGTCAAGTCAGGATATGGGTGGTGACTAAGAAGCAGAAGTACAGGGCCTGTATGCAGGTGATCATCCCTCACAGGTAAAACTATGAAAGGTCTTTCCAAGTTTGCAGAAGGGCAGGACTAAAGATTCCCTACCTGAAGAACAATGAGAAATGGGAAGGAGAGCCCTGCATTGGTATTTACAGGAGCTACTTCTTCAGAACTTCTTCGCTTTTAACTTGGAAAAGATGACACAAGACATATGAGATAAGCATGTGAAGATAGCTTTCAGGGAAATCAAAGTCACATTTTTCACTGAATTGTCTGGGATTGCTTCCTTGCGATTTCTTTCTCCAAGCTCTTTTGAGAAAGTTTGGATAATCTAGTACAGATTATCACAGATCATCAAATTCATGCTTTATGAAATGCTACATATTTCTTCATAAACTAAAAATGAAAGAAAATTATGGAAGCTATCACTGCAAAACTGAATCAAAGTACAAAGATATGACAATTGAAAAAAGAGGAAAGCTTAGTTAAAAAAAGAAAAAATAATAATTTAAAGCTCAGACTAATTTTAAAACTACTTCTGGTTACTTTTGAAACAACAGTTTTGTTACCTAACACTCTGAACTGATGCCAAGGGGTCAGGCTGAGCCCGACTGATGCATTTTGGTCATTGGTTCTGATGCCTCATTGCAGAACAACTGGAAAATCATCTCACGGAGATGAATGAAGAGTATGAGGTATTTGAACTTCAGTTCCCTTGAAATACCTCAGTAATATTTGTAAATCACCCCCTGTGCTTTGATCATCAGGTTTAAGGTTCCTTTATGCTGTTTGTGATGAGAATTAAAAATATCTACATGAAAAGGAAAAAAAAATCAAATGTCTTCATTATTGTGGTATGATCCTTAGGTAATCTGTGAGATGATGTTTTAAATCTGTTTTCACCTGCCCTTCCCATGCTGTTGAATACCACAGTTTATATCAGAAGAAAGGCTTGCCTGAAGGAAAATAATACTGAATTTAGTCAGAAGACTAACATGACATGAGTAGGTGGAGAGAAACATCAAGATAACATGTTTTGCTAAAATGTGTGTGACTGCTGTGTGTGAGCTGTTTGCAAACTCTGTTTAGGTCTACCATTAGGGCAGGAACTTTTTCTTCACCAAATGTTGGTCAAGTTAGGTATGAGAAATCCTCAGGTCAGCATGACTTCCCACTCTTCTCATTAAATATAGAGAAAACCTCGAAGACATACTTTCAGCGGACATTTGCCTTCAGAAGGTTTCAGTTCAGTGAAGGGAATTCCACCTACTCTTCCATGAATGTTGAATGAGAAGTTTTGGTTTCCAAGATTTCATTTTAAAAAGGTCGTTTAATCTATCTTTTTGTAAAAGATTGAAATGAAAACCACTGTGACATGATTGAGACATTTGATTCAGCCTTAAATATTATTTATGGTTATAGCTATCTAGCTTTAGTAAATTATACTTTTTCATAAACTCAGGAAATTTTGAAAGCGCAGCCTGAATCTTTTCAGCTTCTTTCAGACTGCTTAGAAGTAATTGAGAGATCCTTGCCATCTTTCCTACAATGCATTCGAATCTCTACCCATGAAATAGTATGCATTGCCATGAGTTCTGTTGAGTTGTAGGGGAGAAGAAATTCATGTATCAGAGCCTGGGAATGTGTTCTTACATAGGTTACTAAATGGTGCCTTCCAGGAGTTTCAGTTATCTTTCAAAACCAGTAAAATAATAATCTGTTCATTTGGTTTGCTGAAATCCCACTATTTAACCATCACATTGCTTTTCTCTTCCTCAGTTCCTCACCCCCTCACTGGAGACAGTACTTCAGACTCTCACCATGACACTGCCAGGTGGCTGGTATTTGGTAGTCCTCTGTGGAGTGTAAGCAGCACATGCTATAGACAGTCCTCTGCCCGTTGTTGTGAAGTCTGAATCTCTTCTGCCCTGGGACAGAGGTTAACCCCTCAAGGAGACAGGAACATGTGCTTGGGATGATGGGGTGGTCCCAGTGTGGCAATTAGGAACAGAGAGGATAGGGTACATATAAACCATTAGGCTGCCTGAACCCAGGAAAGGTTTTGGCTTGGAGCAGAAGCTTTTGAACACTGAAGCAAAGGTTGTCCCCAAGATATCTGTGCCATGAATAATCTGAGTAAGTTTAAGTCTCACGATAAATCTGAATTTTTAAGAATTTTCAGTCATTTTCTAGACCAAGAATAGCACAGTAAGACCCAAATAAGAACAAAAATGTCTGTTATTTGCAAATCCTTCTAAAGCGACAGAAGAAGCCTTAGATGAAAATTATTGTGAACTGCTAATGAAAATAAATAAATTTAGATTTGGGAAAATTTACTGCTGTGAGAAAACTACAAGATTAAAAAAAGAAAAAATCAAATAAGAACAAAACCAACAAGCCTTGTTTTGCTCATGTAATACTCACTATAAGAAAAACACCCCATTGATAAATATTTTACACTTCATCCAGTACAACTATGCTTTCAATAGATGCCTTTGTAACTACATATCTTGGCAAATACTAGGGAAATGAAGTCTGTTACTAAAATATGTTCCACTTAAAAAAACCCCCAAACACCATAAATCCCCTCCCCCTAAAGCCCAAACTCCACCAGTGGGTTTTTTTTCTCTGTATCCCTTTTTCAGGTGTTCTGTACTTTTTGTCAAGGTAGGTTTTCCTCTGAACCCTCTGTGCAGTATGTGTTCCTTTTCAGAAGAACAGCATTTGTGTGTAGTGGATGATAAGGCAGAACACATGCAGCTAATTCATATCCAAAAAAAATCATGATTGTATAGCACCAGGATAGCCTTCCTAGTAAACGAAGGGTTAGCATGTGTCATTAAAAGAATATGCAAGCTTTTGATTTTAATTGTAATTGTAATCCTCTCCACTGAAGCCTCAAATGTATCATTTGAAAACTAGTGGAGATGTGAGTTTTCACTGCAGCCACTTTACATTTGTGATACATTAAAAGGTGTAATCCAACTGAAATGTAAATCACTGTTCTTGAAAATAAATTACAAATGAAGATAACAGGGCAGCATACTAGCACTACAGCATCCGAGAGCCCATCTGAGGCAGTTTTCTTTCAGATCCAAATTGCAGCAGCCCTGTTATCACAGGTAACAGGGTACTGCTAAGGCAGGTTGATTACAAGGCTATGGTAAACAATCCTTTTAAATGCAGTGCTTCAATAGATGTGCACATATAACATTAATCAACTGAATTCAAACAGAGCCACAAAGGGAAGTGGTGGGACAGCCCCTGGTGCTTTAAGTCACAGAGTAAGTGGCCAAAGTTCAGCGTTCACTTGCCACAGAGGTATTTTCCATCCCTTTGTAATCAGCACTAACTTGTAGGAAATCTTAATTGTTAGCCCTGTGGAAAGCAAACATGATGTTTCCTCTTGGAAAGGGGTGCTAATTTATGCTTCATGGTATACAAATTTTGCTTTGCTTAGTCAGTGGCCTTCCTGGGACAGAGCTGGCCTCTGCTTTATGTGTTTGCTCAGCCCACCGGGGCCAGATGAAGCACAGGATGGGTTGGCGGGGCAAGTTCTGGCCAGTGGTGCAGCCCCAATCCTGGACCACCATGAAGCGCTAATCCAAGGAGAGAGCAACCTTCTCCCTGCTGAGGCCCTTCTCCCATAATAAATCCACCTTTCCTAATAAACACCCACTCAGACACACAAGTTGCATTAACAGCAGACATTTGTTGGGTTTTTTTGTGTAACTGGTCTCCTTTTGAAATTTGTCATAACTCCATTTATTACACCTCAATCTCTTTCAAAGGTTCATGCCTTTATAGCATGTACTGCCAAGAAATCTCCTCTATAATTGGAGATTTTCTTTAGAAAAGTTTCTGCAATCGGGTGATGAAAATAAGCATTTCTTGGAAGGATGTTGATGCAACATGAGAAAGCAGGTAAGTTACAGAAAAAACAAGGTGTAATTAATACCTTTTATTTAAAAACTAAATACAGTTTAAGTCTGCCTGAAGGTGGCTTTAAATAATTTGGCAAGTGATAATAATAGCATGCATTGAATGATAGCTAAAGAATACCTTATAGAATAACTCACAGCAATTCTGTGACAGGCCAGCTACCTGTAATCATCGAGCAATTCAATTTATTTTGGAGAATTTTAACTGAATATTTTAATTAAAACTTCTCTCACTCTTTAGAACAAGGAATATCTTCTGTCAGCTCATTAAATAAAAAGACGGTATATAAATGTAGGAACTCCATAGAATTGGACATAAAAAGGATTTTAAATTTATGATACGTATAAAAGTTTGAAACCTAGGTGCTGGGACACCACAAAATTTTTTAACGGGGTTTGGGGAACTTCACATACAGGTTTCTAATTAAAATTCAGTCCCAATTGAGTGATATAAAATGTTTCTTCAGCATAGGACAGCAAATGAGCTATTAACCTTCAGATCTAGTTCCCAGAAGATGTCTGTATGATTAAAAAATCAGAGACATGTTAGGAATCTTTCTGGAAATATGGAAAACTGTGTGGCAACTGATTATTCTTTGCACTCCTCTCCAGAATTTGTTCCTCTGGGAGAGGATATTTCCATCACTCTCAGAGAAAGAGTGACTATATAATGTACAATTTGAAGTAGAACAGAAGACATGATATATTTGATCATATTTCACCCAATTGCTTTTCCCTGTTCTGCTTGTCTTCATATATTTGTAATGTTTTCCATGGATCAAACCTGTTTCACATTAATACTGCACATAGGTTTACACATGAATCTGCAGAGTGCAAATAAGCATGGGATTACAACTGCAGTGCAAATAGCATACATAAACTGGTCCAACATATAGTAAGTGAGTAAATTCTTATGAAAACTCATCATCATGAATAGACTAACAGACCTTTACTTAAGAAGCTTCTCTATTCCCTGTACAGGTACACTATGGACATCAGCACAGCCATTTCCCCTGGGCTGCTTTGCCAATGCATGTGATCACCATTACTTACAGGAAATAGCTCTAGGAATATAAAGGTAATTCACCTCACTTAGTTCTTGGATTTAATTCAACCTGTTCTTTTTATTTGGATGATGATTCTCAGGAGGAATATGACAGGAATATTAATCCTCCAGTATTAACTCAGGGTGTATTTCCTGTAAGACAGTAGTCTAAACATTTTTAGCTTAAATATTTTTGATTTCTCACCAATCCAGCCTAAATATAATTTGTGACCTAGACTGAAGAGCTCTAAGGGTACAAATGATACTCACCACTTTGAAGACAAATAGTAACCCAAGAGCACAAAATCTGAAATTCCTCTTTCAAACATTGTAAGGACTGGTTTGTGAGATCAAGCATTGGGTTCCTCATTCAGAATTTCTATTCTAATGAGATGACATTGTATTAATGTGCGAAAGACTATGCTAGCAGAAGTACAAGCTTCTGACCATGCCTCAGAGGAGCCAGACATATCTGAAAGGCAGAGGAGAAACAGTTGAAATAGAATAATTCTGACTTGAGACCAAGACTGTACAAAGAAGCACTAGCCCCCAAGACCTTGAATATATACACCAAGAGGAGAAGCACTATTATCCTTTAGCTCGAACTCCAGGGCCAACTAATGAAGGGTATTGTTCCACTATGCAACAGCAGAGAATCTGTTATTATAAAAGCAAAAGAGAGTAAGAAATCTGAGTAGTCCACATCCCTTTCACCTCCTTTGGCTTCTTGAATGCCTCGATGTCTCTTCTCGAAGCTGTCATAAAAAGCATGTTTTTTTTTACTTCCAGCCATGATTTTACCTTGGAATGGTGGGGCATGACAAATGTTTACCAGTCAACTGGATTAAGGCTCCAGTGTCTAAAGAAGCACGCACTCTAATAAACTGTGGATGTATCTCTAAGCTTTTTGCTGGAATAATAAAAATAAAGATTTTATCATTCATGTTAAGCTCAATCTTTAAGGAGTTTCTGTATTAATATGGCCTGTCATAAAATGATTCTTAAGTTTTATCAGACAATAATAGAGATAAAAGAAATAGAAATATCACAAGTCTGGTTCTGTTAATTTTAAAATTGCATACTCTTCCTGCCATTATTAGAAAAAAAATCAGATTACATGGAAATTTATTAATACTGCAAAAACTTTGAAATATTTTATAAACGTCTACAAGAATACTAGATGTTGAGAATTATACACAAAGAAAGACGGATATGTATCTGACTGTGAGTTCAGCTCTAGTATACTAAGACAGCTCACAATACAGGCTTGTAACAAATTGGGCAATCCAAGATGCCCTAGTCAAGCACTGTATGAAACACAGGGATCATTTTTACACACAGAGCTGAAAAATACAGCTGTTGTTTTCACTCAGAGATAATAATCATATCTCTGGGCTGCAGGATAAGGCCGCTTTCTTGGTTCATGAGCATTAAGAAACAACTCTTCCATTGTTAACCTTCCTGAGGAGAGGCTGCAAATGCAGAGTCCTACAGGAAACAAAGATTTGGAAATCATTTAATGCAACCCTACACTAAGACAGGTGCCGCTCTTAGTCTTTTTAATTGATCTCATTTGTTACTTATACCTGTAAATCACACTGTTATCATCTCTGAACAAGCAATGGAAACCAGAACTTGTCACTGACTAAAGATAGCAGATCAAGACCTGAAATGGGCTGGTCATATAGACTTACTGGCTTAATTACACAACAGTACATTACAATGAAATGAGATACTTAAAAAAATCCAAATTACATGCAGGCCTCTTGTTTCTTTATCCCACATTGACACAAAACACAGTTCAAATGCAACTGCTAAGAATAAGTTACAGTCTTCTGAGAGACACAGAACCAGATACAGATCCAGGCCCGACACAGTCCAAGATTTTTACAATAACATTAATCTTATACTGACCTAAAGGTCTACTATGCCTATGGCATGATGCTCACATCCCAGAGCTGCTGCAGTGTCATGATGGGAGCTGGAGTACATGAAGGTGAACAGCTGGGAGCTTCCTTAGCAGCATAAATTCAGTTACTTAGAAGTGGGTAATGTTCGTGGCATTTAGTTCACTCTCCTTGGAATAACTCCATTCCGTATGAAGTCCTAGGCATAGTAAAAAACCTGCTTGAACAAAAACTATATAACAACTTAATTTCTAGTTCTTCCATTTGATTGCCCAAAGTCCAGGTCACACTTGAGGGCCCCCACTTAGACTTCTTACAGACAACTCTTAAATGTAGTAGTGTGAAGAAATCACACTTTAATTTTTTCATCTCCTTCCAGGTCCAGCGAGATTTGATCTCCTTTTGTTTTTCTAGCTACCTAAGTTCCATGACAGATGTGTTTCTCGTGTCTGAATCCTGAAACCAAGTCTCAAGAAAATGGTAAGCAGAATTATGGAATCACAGAATTATTAAGGCTGGAAGACACCTTCAAGATCAACAAGTCCAACCTTTGACCAAATACCACCATGCCCACTAAACCATATCATGAAGTGCTATGTCTACTTTTATTTTTTGAATGCTTCCAGGAATGGTGACTCCATCACTTCCCTGGGCAGCCTGTTCCCATCCTTAACCACTCTTTCACTGAAATAATTTTTCCTAATATCCAATCTGAATCTGCCTTGTTGCAACTTAAGACTATGTCCTCTTGTCCTATCTCTAGTTGCCTGGAAGCAGAGGCCAATGCCCACCTCAGCAAAACCTCCTTTCAGGTAGTTGTAGAGAGTCATAAGGTTACCCCTCAACCACTTTTTCTCCAGGCTAAACAACTCCAGCTCCCTCAGCCACTCCTCACAGGGCTAATGCTCCAGAGGTTTTGCCAGCTCCATTGTCCTTCTCTAGACACACTCCAGCATCTCAATGGCCTTCTAGTAGTGAGGGGCCCAAAACTGAAAACTCACCAGTTCCAAGAATAAGGAGATGGTCACTGCCCTGGTCCTGCTGGCCACACTATTTCCTGGCAGATACAAGCCAGGAGGCCACTGTCCTTCTTGGCCACCTGGGAAGTCTGCTGGTTCATGTTCAGCTGCTGTTGACCAGCAGCCCCACGTCCTTTTCCACCGGGCAACTTTCCAGCCACTCTGCGCCAAGCTTGTCGTGCTGCATTGGGTTGTTGTGACTCAAATGCAGGACCCAGCACTTCATCTTGATGAAGCTCGTGCAGTTGGCCTTGGCCCATCTATCTAGCCTGTTCAGACCCCTCTGCAGAGCCTTCCTGCCCTCCAACAGATCAATGCTCCTGTCCAACTGGGTGTCATCTGCAAACTGACTGAGGGTGCACTCAATCCTCTTGTCCAGATCATTGATATAGATATTAAAGAGGACTGGCTCCAGAACTGAGCCCTGGGGAATACCAACCGTGACTGACTGCCAGTGGGGTGCAGCACTGTTCACCACTACTCTCCGGGCTTGGCCATCCAGCCATTTTTTTAACCAGTACACCCGTCCAAGCCATGAGCATCCAGCTTCTCCAGGAAAATGCTGCGGGAGATAGTTTCAAAGGCTTTACTAAAGTCTAGGTAGACTACAACCACAACCTTTCCCTCATCCACTAGGTGGGTCACCTGGTCATAAAAGGAGATCAGGCTGGTCAAGCAGGACCTGCTTTTCATGAAACCATGCTGGCTGGGCCTGATCCTCTAGCTGTCCTGCATGTTCTGGGTGAAAGCACCCAAGATAATCTGTTCCATAACCTTCCCTGGCATAGCAGTGAAACAGACAGGACTGTAGTTCCCTGGATTGTCCTTCCAACTCTTCTTGTATGTGGGTGTCACACAGGCTAGCCTCAAGTTGTCTGGGACCTCCATGGTTAACCAGTAATGATTATAAATGAAGAAGAGTGGCTTGGTGGGCTCTTCCACCAACACCCTCAATACTCTTGGGTGGATACCATCCAGCTCCATAAACTTGTGAGTATCTACGTGGTTCAGCAGGTCACCAACTACTTTGCCCTGGATTACAGAGAGTTTATTGTGCTCCCAGTCCCTACCAGCTCAGGGGCTGGGTGCCCTGAGTATAACTGATTTTTCTGTTAAAGACTGAGGCAAAGAAAGCACTAAGTACTTCAGCTTTTTCCTCATCCTCAGTGGCAATGTTGCCCTCTGTATACAATAAAAGAGGCTCTCCCTGGCCCTCTTTTTCTTATTAATGTATTTGTAAAAACCTTTTTTGCTATCTTTTGTGACAGTAGTCAGATTGAGTTCTAGTTGGGCTTTTGTCTTTCTAATTTTCTCTCTGCAGAGGAAATAAACTTCAATTTTCCTTCTTATCTTGAAGCTGCTCTCAGATGTCTTTCAATAATCTGGGAGTAAGCATTCAGCTGTCCCAACCTTTGATGTTACGTTATTGTTTCAGCCATAAAACTCCCAGACATTAGTGATGCCACCCCCATGCTTTCATGTTTGCAGCATGGAGAATGGCCAGCCTCGGATCTACCAGGCACATGATTCCCAGTGGTAGCAAAGGGAGCAGAGACAAGGTAGCAAAGATATGGAGTTAGTTCATGCCTGGCACCAAACTCATACAGGCAAGGGATGTGATGGCCTCAACACCTCTTACAACGTGGATGATAGAAGAGTGTCTTTTCCACAGCCAGCCATACTGCTGCTTCTCAAATACAGAGCAGGTGAGGCTCAGAGCACAAATTGGTCCTTGCAGCATTATTTACCTTATGGTCTTAAAAGCACTGCAGTTAATTAAAATTATTTCCTTTTATTCTGAAACCCCAAATCTCTGAGATATTGAAGGAACATATGTATTCAGGGTAAGAACACATTCATGCAATTTGCAAGCACAGCAGAGACACTATTACTATCCGATCTCCTCTTTCACAGCAATAGGTATTTTTCTCAAGTTTATGCTGCTATTGTCATGTTGGGATGTAGCCTTCATATTTTTACAGAGATGATGATAAATTTTATAATTTTAGAATTGGACAAAAAAGCATGGTGCTTATGTAATTTTTCTATTAACTAACCTTTCACCTGACATGTTTTTTTCTCCAAGTAAACTCTAATTGAATCAATATGAAAAGGTTTTTGAGTAGGAGACTCTTGAAAAAGTTAGACCAGATAAAACAGTGGCATGAGTTTAAAAAGAATTTAAAGTTGTGTTTCAGTAAATGGTGGATACTATTATTTGAAAACAGTCTTAATTCAGTTTAATCTAATTCATGAAGCTATGTCATGTTAAAGACACCTTAAAATTCTGAAATAAAATTTTATGTGGAATTGATGTAGTTTAATAATTCACTTTAGAAGTTAATTCAGGTTAACTTTTCTCAAATCTCCCCAAAAAATTAATAGTATGCAGTTAAGAAGGGATCAGTTATGAAACTTTGTAATAGTTGTCTAAGGGATATAATAGTGGATGTAATTTTTACTTTTCTTCAGGAACATAGAAAAATTTTAATGCTCTTAAGCAATGACTGTGGCTTTTGAACCAAAATGAAGTGTTTGCATATTATTATTTGAAAATCCTGTCTCCTAATTGGCATGGAAAATTCAGTTTGTGTAAATTTGTGGAATATAAGGAGAAGTTGCCACATTTTTTTTTTAGCAGTGGAATAGAAATCAATTACATGAAAATTAAATTTTAGCTCCCCATGCTACATTAATTTTGAATTATGACTGAACCCATCTTATTTGGACAATATTGTTGCAGTTGTATTTAATTTAGTAATTTCAGCTTGTTTAATAGTTGACCTTGCAGAAAAAAGCAGTTGGGTGTTGATTGGCACTGCTAGAAGCAAAACTTTTCAAGGAAAAGGTTAGGCTTTCAAAATTTCCAAGACAAAACGACCAGGCATTTGCAAATGCATTTTCTTGTAAAGAAAAATGTATATAATAACATTGATTCACAACAACAAAATAAATATTAGTACCAAACAGCAAATGGATATTATGACATATGCTTTTTTAATCTGCAATGGTACTCAACTGGACACAGGTAGCATAAAATAGCAAGCAGTAAATGATTCAGCTTCTAAAATAGCTATCAGAGCAAGATTTGGAAGTTCAAAGCATCAAAAAGTGTACTGGAAAAATTATACCTGTCAAGAGGGCTGAACACTTCTGCAGGTGCCAGTAGAGCTTATAAGTTGATTTCTGAGTTGAATTTTGATTTAAACATGTATGCAACTCAGTTTCAAAACTTTAGATATTTTTATGTTGATAAAGTATGCAAAAAAATTCAAGAACAAGGTTTTATTAGCTTTAACAAAGAAGCAACAGTTGGTTTAACATGGCCTGTTTAGTTCTACTGTTCTCTTTTCTTGTGCAACAGTTATAATGAAAACTAAAATACAAGACTCAATATTTTATTTGCTTGAAGAAGAAGAATGGGCAAGGCTTTTTCTGCATAAATCACATGCATAAGTAAGAGTTGTCTCTATCTTTTTTTGCTTTAAGATCTCATTGTGAAAACTGAGGTGGAAATTATTGTTGCCTGGCATTGCACTTCTGACTCCACAGCTACATTTTATGAGGCTTGTGTGCAATTAGCCAGTTCGTTATTTTATCCTAATTTTATAATAAATCACTTCACTCTTTTTCTCTCATCCATCATCAACTTATCTGCCCGCAAGTCAAAATGGTACCAATTATTAATCAAGGCCAGAGGCACCCGCTTCTGCATAGGAGCACCATGTTTCAACTGTCAGGTGGCATCCATCCCAGCCTCTCTTTGTCAGCAATAAAGAAAATGAAATTGGACTAATATGAATCTCATTTCTGCCCTGATTAAAGGCCTACATTTTCCCTAGGCATTGCCTGACCAGGTCCTGACTTGTGAGATATTCAATGTTCTTGTAATGTCATTCGGACAGAGCGCGCCTGTCTCCTTAGGTCATTGTTCTTCAGATTCACTTGTTTTACATGGAATATAGGCTAGAAAATCTAGACTTCCTTTGGGGTGTTAATTAAGAGGAGCATCCAAAATTAATCAGCAAATTCACTAGGGCGAAGGGGAGCTGTCTGAAGGCCTCGATATAAAATGCACTTCTAGTACAGAGAAATGAGCCTTCGGCTATTGACAAAGAAAAAACAAGTGCACAGACGGCAATCTGACATAAAAATTCATATACGTATATAATTTTACATTCATTTTCCCTGTCAGCTTGTCACCTTTAATTATAAAGGTTGATTCGCTATTTGGCAGATCTGGAAATTGTAAACGCTTGGCCATTTGAATATCATCATATGGTCAATGTCTTCAAAAAAGAATGACAAAGGAGCATACCAGGAAGGCAACATTGTAAAATCCAAACTGAACTTCTGTGATGCTCACCTGGAAGGATTTTGCAGCTCTTGAAGACAACTCTGAACTTGGCTATAAAAGCACACAAGTTATGACTGTCCACAGAGAAAACATTCTATTGACAAGTTGCTAGCCCCCACAACTTTTTTTACTTAGAGTAGTTTCTAATCTTAATTTCTTTAGTTCTTTTATCACTCACTCCATTCTAATGTTATTAGTGTTTGGTGTGAAGGATTTGCATAGACCTTCAGGCTACTAATGACCTTTATGTGGAAACAGCAAATTCTGCTTTGCCCAGTCAAGAGAAGATGTAAAAAGATAAAAAAAAAAGCTAAGCCCATATCATGCAGACACAGAGAGAAGCTTCTTCGATAGTTAAAAATTTTAATCAGATGAGTTTACTTATTTTCAGCAAACAATAATTTAGAATTGTGTTTTTGTAACTGTAGGACTTTTTATTTGTACCTTGAAAGAAGCCCACGGGCTCAGGTTGCAGAGGCTACCTGTTGTAAGCATTTGTTGTAGTTCCACCTCTCTTATTTACCAGCTATCTCTATTTTCATGCAGTTTTCACAAGTTTGGAATGACTTCAGCTACCATGTTTCTAATATTACAACATGTCATAGTTTTGAACTAAGAACAGCCGCATTGCTCAGAGTTTCAGGTATCACTATTGCTCTTCATGAATTGCGATAGACCTATAAAAAATACAAAAATAGGCCCTAAAAATGCTACAGACCCATGCAGCAGCACACATAGAGGAACTTTAACTTTCCAAATCTGTTCTGAACAGTCTGATATAGAAAATGTTACTTGGGCCAGCTATTGACTCCTGATAAAAAAATGCAGGCAGGCATGTTGAAGGCTTCAGTAACAATGTATTTTGTACTGATTTTTGAATACTTCTCTTGATGTTATGGAACAGAAAATGACGGAGTGTAGGGCTCCATATAATGAAACTTGGCACTATCAGGTTTATTTCAAATAACTACTCCACAAGAAACAGAATATTCTGAACAGGAATGATACTCTACACTGCATCACATACTAATTTAAGATTCTGATTCTATTTTTTTTTATTAGATACTTTTATCCCTAAATGGGTGTATTTAGTTAACCTTATACCATTGACTTCTCAACTGCTGTATTTTTGAATTGTTTTCTGTTGAGGAATGAAGAACATCGAGGGTACTAAACCAATCTAAGGAACTTTTTTCTTGCTTGTTTTTACATGGTAGCAAAAGGGAAATATTTACTGGCCTCCTATTCCAACTGTCAGAGCAGCTGTGCAAATGCATAAGAGAACTGTCCTCATGCTATGGCTTACAAGCAGTTCTATTTGTGACTGTGGAGTCACACATAATGGAGTTAGGTCAAAACTTGCAAGATTGAGTGTTGGTATTTATACCTTTGTATCTACAGGAAAGCAGCTAGAACACTGCAGAGTACTTGCTACTCTTTTGTTTTAAATTAATGCCAGCCTTCATAAAATCAATGATTACACATGAGACCTAATGCCACCTTAGAAGCTGCATAATGTCTGCCATCTCAGACAAGGTGAGACACAATCATAGTTCTGTGATCTGTTATTCCTTTTCTTCAACTCATTTTATTTTATAACTATAAACACTACCTTTTATCTTCATTTCCTGCATCTCTGGTTCTGAGGAGAAAGGGTAATTCCTTAGGATCCAATCAGGTAATCAGAAAGTCAGCAGATTATCCAGCACTAGGTGAACATGATTGTGGCTTTGGTGTGCTGCTTGTGCTCACTAAATATAAATAAAAAAATAAAAAGTAAACTGTTTACAGACATTCCATCAAAAATTTAAAGAACGAATTACTAATCAGAAAATAAATCTTTTTACAAACTTTAAGTTTCCACTAAATGAACCACAATTCCAGTGGGAGTAATTTTTTATATCTACAAAGAATCAATGGCACAAAGGTAGTGTCGCCCTTTATCTTCCAAAACACCCTTATCCTGTCAGTGAGCAAAAGTAATCGAAACCACCAAAGATCTGAATGCCAGTGAAACTTTGAGAGAGATACTGAACTTAATTAACCAATAATTAATGCATAGTAAATTAAATTTTTTAGTAACTCAAGGCATTTCCCTAGCTATTTTTGCCTTACCTTTTTCAGGACTTCACAGGGTAATTTTGTTACAGTTTCACATAACCAAATTCCCCAAGCTGTTCTAAAGAGATCTGTTCTGCAAGGACTGCAGTAACTCCTACCCTCCCTGCAGTCAGGTGCCTCAAACTCCTGAAAGCGAGCGCCAGGCTAGCAAGGGATACCTGCCATCTAAACACTGTGATAGAGGGTGGACTGTAATCCCAGGGGATAGACATTATTCTTTCATTACCTACCTTTATATTTAAAAATATTAATACTGTAAGGCTGACACATTTATAATTCAAGCCTCCTACTAAAGAAAAGTGAAGCCAGATACTATTTGCATCTCTCAGAATCTGTTTACAGTATATAATTTACTCAGAAACAGGGCATTAGCTTTCTTCTTGTTTTCATAGCAACTGATTGCTGGTTTATTAAATTAATATTAATCAATAGGAATTGATTTTATGCACTACTTAAAATGTTGTTCACATTAGAATTAATCTGTATCCTTTAGAGTTGCAATGGTTTTGTTCCTGTTGTACCAGGGACTCCTTCTAAAGGAGGGAAACTCCACCTGTCCTTCTGCACTGAGAAGACTTTGATGCTGCAGGGAAGACTTGCTAGTTCATCCTGTAGACCCATGAGTGGAGATCAAAAGAAAAAGGGCATTTCCCACTTGAAAATATAAGTTCATATCTTCACATATCAGGAGGATGAAATGGGTTGGCTCAGTTAGAGCATGGTGCTGATAACACCATGGTTGTGGGTTCAATCCCCTTATGGGTGATTCACTTCCGTGGTGGACTCCCTGATCTTTGTGGGTCCCTTCCAACTCAGAATATTTGCTGAATATCTGAGATATTTTTTTTCTGTGAGAACCTGGTCTGTGGCAATGGCAGAACCTTCCACAGGTTTTGGACCCAGGTTTGCCCTCAGCAGCTTGCCAGAAGTAGTTTGGGGGTATACCAACATTGGTGACGTATCAGGAGTTTGGATGTATCCTTTGTAAGTCAGGTGCTCCTCTGGTGGAGACCTGCTTCATAACATACAGGACAAAGTAGCATCTTGGCTAATGTGGAGGGGAGCATTGAACATTTTGTGCTGCTTCTTTGCAGTCCAAAATGCAGGGAGTTGTGCATTGTAGGACAGGCGAGTTGCCAATGTCAAACCATGCAGTGACATATTTGCAGTATTGTCTCCAAGCACTTGCTGTAAGAGAAAAGATTGGCCTTTCTAAACTGAAGGTATCTAGCAGAACAGTTGCCTCAGATTTGTTTTCAGTGGCTAAAGATGTGTCATCCCACCACATTACAGCACATTAAGTATATAGGAAGATTCAGTCTCATCTGCCCTGAGATCTGCTGTGTGGTGGGTTGGTCTTAGATGGATGGCCACTAACCACTCTGTCACTACTCTCCTCAGCAGGATGAGGTGGAGAGAAAATGAAACTGAAAAAAATCCGTGGATCAGATAAAGGCATTTTAATAAAGCAAAAGCAAAGGCCACACACAGAACCAAAGGAAAAAAGGTTTTTTTCTCTGCTTCCCATCAGCAGGTGATGTCCAGCCACTTCCCAGGAAGTCGGGCTTCAGGTTGCATAGAATTTGCTCTAGAAGACAAATGTGGTAATAACAAATGCCCATACCCCACCCCCCTACCCTACTCATCTTCCTTCTCTTAGCTTATATTGCTGAGCAGACGTCATATGGTATGTACTATCTCTTTGGTCAGTTTGGGTCTGCTGTCTGTGCTATGTCCCCTCCCAAGACCTTGTCCACCCTGGTCTACAGATGGGGGGAATGTTGGAGAGACAGCCCTGATGCTGTGGAGCACTGCTCAGCAGTAGATGTGTTACCAACACCTTTCTATCTATCAATACAAAGCTCACCACTGTGAGGGCTACTGTGGGGAAAATTAACTCCATCTCAGGCAGATCTAATACACTCTACATTTTTTTGGGAATCTCGACTGACATAATAGGTTGAGGTCTACATTATGTTGGTACCTTGTTGTCATCATCACTGAGAGGCTTAACTTTGGCTTGAGTCCAGGCTGTATGCTTTCAGAGTGCACCTTGTCCTGCAGGGCATAACTCTGGCATACGACTGTGGTAAGCAGCCCCTGGTTCCACAACTAAAGTGCATCTAAGAGAGAGACAATAGAAAAGGTTTTCATTCACACAGCTGCAAGAGATTTGCATTCCTGTGTGGAATTTATCACCCCTTTTCCACTGACAGATTTTCAGATATATTTCTGATATACAGTGCACTACCCTTAGTATACATACACATATAAAAATCCTCTTCATCCTTTTTTGAAAAAATGAATTTGTAAACCAGATATTTTTCAGCATTCATCGTAAATGTAATTTATTTAACTTTAAAACTGAGGCTTGATCCAATTTTCTGAAAACACCATTGATTTTGTTTGGAGTTTGGTTTGAACCCTGATTTTGTTCTCTTTGTTCTCTTTGTTGTTTTCAGCTTATGAAAATTGACTGGCATAAAATGAATGAGCAACTGAGAAACTGTGGAATAGTATAATATACTATGCGAAACAGTTGGATAAAATACCTGCCAATCTCACTTCATCCTTAAAAGATATACAGAATGATATGGTTTTATTTAGGTAATGCTTCTATCTCAGTGAGACTAAACTTCTAAATTTCACTCTTAAGTAATCATTGTTAAAGCAAACAGAAGATGACTGCAAGGGGGAGCACAGCTCTGATCTATACATGCTTTATTGCAATTGTTTTCATCGCACAAACTAGTTGCCAATACTGAGTGACAGATGTGAAACCTTGGGACTACAGAAATATCAAAATATTTCAGATCCCACCAGCTCTTGGAAAATTTTAAAGCCACCACAATGTCATTATTAAGTATTATAGGAGGTTATGTTGTTGGAAATGAATCAACAAAAAAACAAAAACAAAACCCCCCACAAAACCAAACCAAACCAAAACACCAAAAAAATCACACCCAAAAAAGCCCCTAAAACCAAAACCAAAGCCAAAAAAAACCAATCAAAACACCAAAATCCTGTAGGAGTTGAACTGCAACTCAAACATAGCTAATGCTGGTCCTCATGTAGTCAGAAAACTGCTTCACTCTCTTACAAGAAACAACTGCATATTCTAGCTTGAATTGCTTGAAGGAGATCTCCAAAAAAAGAAGAGAGTACAGAATAATATCATTGGCCTAAGGATTTGGAGAAGGTGCAGTTCAAGCACTGACAGGAGGTAGTAAATATATCTTCACCATGGGTGCAAAGATATCCAAGATGACTGCTGGTGAACTTGCTCAGGCCTAGAAGCAGTATATCTAAGTTTGAGGGGCAGCAGTCCTGAACTAATAATCACTGATGATTTATGAACTCCTAGACAGGGCTTATCAGCTTGTCACAGGGCTTTTTCCAGAAAGGCACTGTACAGAGGGTTCATGGATTTGTGCTGCATGGACTGAGGAGGAGGCCTCATTGTGCTGGAAATCGCTCTTGAGATGCCACTGTAAAGTGGCAGAATATTGCTGACCTCTGTAATTTACTTTCATGTACCCAACACATAATCCCTGGTAAGTTTAATGTGCCTGCAGACTTTAGTCTATATTATGATATGTTTTCTCTAGCATATTTCTGAAGGAGCTGAACTGAAAATGCTGGGCTTACTGAAGTGTATACACCAAGCTGCAAGAGGGTTTTCAGCCTGACTCCTTGCTTTGGAGCAGGGGGAGCTGCAGGACTTGGTTTCAAGAAATTTAATGGCTGAATACTACATTGTTGAGGGAGTTGCACAGGTCTCAGAGAGCCATTTACATCCAAGAATTACAATACCCTGTGTTCATCTAGCTAGAAGGCACTTTTAGGCTGTATCATACTCACATTTTGTTTTACATTCCCTTGTTTTCCTCATGTTACTGTGCTTTGTCTTGTTCTGAAGTTTGGTTTATGCAAACTAGATGCCCACAAGATGGATTTCAGAGAAAAGTGAGGTTTTCCTCTTCAGAGGTTCACCAAGAGTAATACATGCCCTAGTGCAGCCATAAGCATTTGGACATTGAGTGGGTGACTTTGAACAATGGGACGACGTTCAGACCAGGATATCATACTAAACCTGGATGGAAGCAAAAACTTTGAACCACATAGCAAGAGTAGGGCTTCAGCATTGACTGCTTTGATCTACTGATTTATTCTTATCATACTGAATTATTTGCTAATGTAGACACAGCCTTAATCCTCCTTTTCTAATCACATACTAAGTTCACTACACACTGAAATGCAGATGAAAGTACTTCCTTATGTAACATTAATAAACCAAGTTCCACTCTAATCAGTAAGAGTTCAGCTTTGTATTGCAGGGTGCTGAAATTTTTCCCATAGCAAGCTGTTATTTAAAAAAAACATACACCGAGAGTCTGAAAAACCTCGAAGTCCATGAAATTTCAAAGAGCCACCTCCTGAAAAACAACAATGGAGACCTTCTTTTCTTCAATAATCATAAAACTGATTTTTTTGGTGGATAAAAAAAATTGACCTGCTTTAATGAGTTCACTATTATCTGAAGCCATTTTTCAAATTTAATCTCATGGAAAGTCTCTGTGATATGGATGACAAATCCAACATTGCTTTTAGATATTTCCATTCAGGTTTTTAAAGCAACATCACATACTACTTTTTCCTAAACCAAACAGAAAAGAAATGTGACCTCACTTTTTCTTTTTTTTTTTTTTTTTTTTTTTTTGAGAATATGCTTATTGTGCAGTGAATCGTGAAATAAAGAGAGATGTATGAAAACATCAGTACTTGGGAATATACAGTTACTCCTGCAGAACAGTTCACATCAAATATCACCCTACGCACCTTCCCAGAAACCCCTGGGAAAGGGGTGAGAAAATGCCAGTTTATTGATGTCTTGTTTAACATAAGTATTTCATACCTTTTGGAAATGATTCCATAGGAAAAGCCTGTGTCAGAAGACATAGAATTCTGGTCCAAAGCTTCCAAAACAGAAGATATTATGACCCTCAAAAAGAGAAGATTATTTTAGATCATCCCATAGATATTTTAGTTAAGGTGAGATTAAGCACCTGCACATCCTTTACTAATGGGATCTATCCTGTAAATCATTTGGTGATCCAAATAAACATGACAGTGGTGAAACAACATCAGTATCTAAGGACGTAGTTCTAGCCAGGATCCCACTAAGCATAGGAATATCTTTGTGAATGCTAAAAGTGACATTTATAAGCTAGCAGGTGAAACTGCTAAAAATAAACATTACTGTGTTTCTACCTCAAAAAAATACTCTACTTTTTGAGGCAGAATTTGCTTTTTGCTGTCTGTCCACAAAGACATTTGCGTGTCGGGATAAACAGCAATATTACAGTATCCCTAAGCTTATGAACTGTTTCCTCAGTGACAGATGGGAAAAGTAAAGCTGAAGTAGTTAATGTGCATTTCTGCTAAGCAACAAAATCAGAACAAATACTTAATTAGTTACTTCCTTAAATATTTTCCTTTATGGAGAGAATGAGCATATGTACACACTTCTGCATACATGTATATAAAAGAGTACAACTCTGAAACTTTCCCTTAGTGCAGAGAAAAGCACTCTTCCTGAAATACTGCCTGATTTCAAATTTTGTTTCTTTTCAAATCTAAACAATATTTGGAAAATGTTCAGTTGTACAAATTAACACCATCAAGAATTTTTTTTAAGCCAAAGGTCTAATTTTAATGGTAATATTTCACCTATAAAAAGTGAGGATAACAGGTTTGTATTCATACAAAGGTGTTAATTAATGAAAGACAAACCTTTGCCAGTTATTGACACATTCCTCTGTAATCCTGTTATGTGGAACATTCTAATGAAGTCATAGTTTATTACTAATGATCCAGCTTTGTATAAAAAAAAAAAAAATGTGAGGGGGAGGGGGATTGAAATAATTTATTTGCTTTGGTGTATTTTTTATCACAGCAGGTAAGAATGCTGCATTTTGACTGCCACATTGTATGCAGGATGAGGGGGTATGACCTCAGAAGCAGCAATGTAGAACTGGCTCTTTCACACTTCAGCACACACTGCTGTGAACCAGCACTTTGGTCATATTATCCGCCTCACCACAAAGCTGTCCGCTAATTATCTCTGAATACGAATTTTATTGAACCTTAATTTTCAGTAATGGGGCCTGATAGTTTGAGAAGAAAGACAAAAGAAGGGTCCCTTTGTTTTTCCCTCACAATAACCTTCTAGTGCTGGAGCTATGGCAGAACTCATTAAACTTGAACAATGAATTGAAATATGACCGTGTTATTTTTTTCCCTGCCCCCAAACTAGCCTGGTCCTGTCTGCCAGCTTGTCCATCTGTCTAACGATATGGGAAGAGACATCAATTTTGTAGTGGACACTGTTACGACACATTCCCAAACTCCAACCAAATCACTGGAAACATGAATCGGAGCAGAAATTTGATTCTTTTGTACATGTTTGGCAAGATCTCATGGCAAGCTTAGCAGCGACTCAGGTGCTATGGATTGGACATTTGAAAACCCTGATTAAACCAGTTTAAACGAAAGCTGATTTGTGTTTGAGGTGACCTGTGGGAAAAGATCCACACTAGCTAGAAATACCTATTATTCATCCAAACTGTGGGTTGAAAGAAACCTAACACTAAAAAAAAAGTATATGCAGCTAATTTGAGAAAGGACTATAGGGTTCTGCTCAGCTGTGGGTTGGTAGAGGTTTTTGTACTGGCTTCAAATTTCAGCCATCACAGGGCATCCTCCACTGAGCAATGGAGCTTTTAAAAGCTTATTGCCTTTGAATCAGGGATTTTTGCCATTGTTTTTTCAATCTCAACTGAACATAGGGCTGAGCAGTTGTGCTGTAGTTCGTACAGTAAAATGCGTCAGGATATACATGAATGCAGTTAAAATTAATGGATTACTTTCTTCCAGGATTGTCTTATTGAGTCATTGCAATGGCAATTTGGATTGCTCATCAACACTTCTGTCTCTCCTGAGCAGTGCTTATTGTCTATGAGAACCATCAATGTATTTTTGGAAGATATCTTCCTCTCAAGCTTTCAAGTATCTCCTCTATCCAAAATATTGTTTCAGATATATTTCATACAGTTCTGTGGGTGATATATTTGTGGAAAATTTACATAAAAAACTAGGGATCAACATCTGTTGTATCCAAGAAAAATCTTAATACTGTCCACTTTAAGATTCTCATGTGTACCTGGAAATTCTTACATAGCCTAGTTTTTAATTTTCTCTACATTTTTGAGGGAGAACATGCCATAGCCAAGGCAAATATTACAAGTTCTATGATTCTTTTCCTTTACGTTCAACCTAAATTTTCTTTCTGCTAGATGCTATACAATTACTAAGTTAAAGTCACCAGTATAAAATCAACTTGTACGCACAAACCAATTAAAGGATAAGTTTCTAAACAAAATAATGTAAAGGCAGCCCCCTCCTCCATCTCTGTGCCCTCACAGGGAATTTACAAACACACAGAGGCACATAAACTCATGTCTAGCTAGGACTGGAAGTCTGCTGAACAAATTACAGTTTTGGAGAGTAGAAAAAAAGGAGGTTGTTTCAGAGGGATTATAAATACATACGTATTTATATTTTTATACGTTTATGCACAGACATCCATATACACATGCATGCACATACACATACGTACTTATATGAAGCCCCTAAAGCACAAACTGATTTCATTTTGACTTAACCTATTCAATTAATTTTTATTTAACATTTCATATCAAAACAAATAATCTATTCTGTTAATAGCATTGCTATTTTTATTGTCCTGAGTATTTAAAGGTTGAAATGATTAGTAGCTTTACATTAACTCAATTTATAAAACGGAACATCTGGTTAACACACTGTGATTGTAAAGATTTTGGTTTCCAGCATATGAAAAGATGCTCATACTGCAAGCAATGTGTACTTAATAGCCTGCATTTAATTGTAAATAAATAAAAATAAAATCAGAGACAGAAAAATATTTATTAATAGGCAGGAATTGGGTGCCCTTCAATGATATAACTTTCACAGACTTTTTCCATCTTATAGAAAGTGATTCTTCTGTCATTTCCACATTTGTCAGTCAGTAGTAATTACATCGAGGTGAGCAAAGAGATCAGTATTGAAACTGGCATAAGAATACAAACATCGGGAACACAAAATTTCTAAATATAGCATTTGGTTAAACTTTCAAGCTGCTTTTGGGGAATTTTGAAGCTTTTTAATGATCTTGCCTTTTATTTCACTGATACAGAAATCTTTTCTTGGTCTGTTCACTGAATGCCAAATTGATTCAGGGAGTTGTACTTCTATTAATTTTATCTTTCTTTTAGTTTTGACATAGTAAGTGAACCATACGGAAGAATGTCAGTTTGGTATTTGAGAAAGAGTGAACTAAGAAATAAAAAAATAGCCTTGATCTGTGATAAATGTGCACTGAAGGAATTTATCCAAACAACAAAAATCACATTCATCATGACTCCTTTAAAAGATTTTATTTGTGCTTCATTTTTCAACTAAATAAAGTAGTGAGTGGAGAGTTTGTGTGCAGCTTACACATCTACTCTTAGGGCTGGCTGTGTGAACCTGTTTGCCTGCTGGTGTAATATCTGGCACAAACAGTGCCCCTGATAGCTAATACCAGCAATGTAATTTGTTTACTGTAACAGGCTCTGGTCTTCCAGTGGGAATCCTTGGATGCAACTGGGAGAGAGTGAGACAGCAGAGGAATGTACTGTATATTCAGACAGATGTATAGTGGATACCGTATGTTCTTTTCCAACAACCGCTACATTGCTGCATTACAGTTCAAATTCCAAGCATTCAAGGATGTAAACGTATTAAACAATGCATCTATTTGTGCAAAGCATTCTTTATGAGGGGCATCCATGTGCTTTTAATCAGTTTCATGCTGAGTGAAAGAAATTGTAAACTATGCATTAAAAGAAGGTTTGGTGAAAGTTATTTTTCCTCTATCTTCTGCATCCTAATTCAATGCTTCTCCTTGCTTTCAGTGATAATATAAGCAATCTTCTAGCAACATTCATGAGGAAAGTTTGATGTGGATTTACACTAGTGGAGCTACATTACAATGGGTAGATTTAAGGTATTATAAAATGAGTTTTTGGATTTGTTACAGAGGTATGAAACCCCTAAGACACAGACAGATAGGACTTCCAACATATGGCAACCACTCTTATTATAAAACAAAACAGTGTTAAGTCAAAGTACCTGATTACAATTCGCTAGTGCTATGTAGCTCTGATAGCAGGCTTATATTTAATGCCACAGAAACAATATAATTTATTTTTCTGTCTTCCCTTATCCCTTCATTATTGGGTTTGTAGGCTTTGAAACCTTAAGCAAAAGGACAAAATATAAATTATAGAAAACATCAAAGTATAGTGAAATCGAATGACATTCCATACGATCCTTACAGAGATATCTAACACATTTCTTACGTGCAGTTTGGTCGAATTGCTATCACTGCAGAGCTTTAGTCGTTATAATTAGTAATCTTTTGGGAGCTATGGTAGCACACTTACAATGTCAAAAAAATTTAATTGAATACAATAGTTAACTTGACAGTGTAAAAATTCATTTGATAATGATTTAAGCTGGCCGAGATTTTAACCCATTATAAAAGGGATCATTAGGGAAAAAACATAGCTATATAATTTTACTGCAGCATGCTTCTTCAGCTAAGTTTGTTTATAGATTTCTCTTACATTACCTTCTTTGACATGTAGATTCTGGAGGTAGAGCATCTAACACAACTACTCGCATCTACACATTCACTACTAAATACAATTTTTGGTGAACATCATATATCTAAAGCATGCAAATTAAGCAAAATGTGAGTGTGATGGACATGTCAAAAGAAAAATCACTAAGCCCTGTAGCCTAATAAACAAAATTCCGTTTGTGAAATGAATTGACTGACAAGCAGTTCCTAACAAATAAATGCACATTAGATTCAGATGCATACCAGAGTATCAAATAACTAGATAATTTATCACCAGTCAAATTTAAAACCACGTTTTCTTGTCTTGGTCTATGGTTCCCATGCACTGCTATCTTATTAACAAGACTTTAATTCTCGTACTGACACACAAAAGTGTTGTACTCTAATGAACTGTCTGCTCCTTGCAGAAATCTGGTGGTAATGTAGGATGTTAGTTACAATAATGATAATCTTTAGTATTTTTAGCCTGTCAGAACCTGCACAGCCAACAACAACCAGTCTTTTACTAAAACTCTACCTCATCAAACTAACTTAATTAGCAATTCAACTCCTTATTTTTGTTTTGGATTCCCCTCTGGCTACTAATTAAAGCTTAATCGAAACTGCTGAACTGAGGTTGTAAAGAATTCATTAATATTAAAATTAGCCCCAACAATTTTTTTGGGCTGGTGCAATTTGTATTTGTTACTGTCAGGGCTTGAAATTCAGTTGAATTGTTAAGAAAGCAGTACCAGAAATTTGCTGTATATTCATATTATAAGCAGAACAAATACGATGAATTCCAATAGTTGAACAAGTAATTCATGTTTTGACCATGCACAGTTCACATTACTTGTGTCACTGTTTAATACCAACAGACAAAATATATTTTCAGATCATTTTTCCAAAGTCATCCACATTTCTTTATCCTCCTAAGTGCTTTCATATTTTGGATAAAAGGGAATAAAAGGCTCTGAAAAAAAATGCAAAGATTGATTTTATGTATTAACTTGACAAGATTAATATGTTTGAAAAATGAACAGATTTACCACTTCACTTTGATTTTTCCACTTTTCTTAACATCAAAGATTACTCCAGCTGCAATAATGGTCATTCTGAAAACTAAGATCAACTGAAGTATGCGCTTCTGTAAAGGACCTTTTTTTGCTGGTAACCTACATCTCATTGAAATATTTTTTTTTAATAAGAATGTAATACATTATTTTTTAAATTAAAATGAGCATCTCTGCTCTATAAATTATTCAAATATATTCTTTTCTTAACTCAGTTTATTCTTTGTAATGAGTTAAAATGTATTTTTAATTAAATTTTTTAGCTTACAATAAGAAATGAACTTATATTTGAGTATCATTACTCTCAACAATATGAGTAAAACATATTTGTGTTTGTTTTTTGTAAATTTCATAGAAAATGTAAATAATAAAGGCAGTCTTTTTATAGCAGATAAAAACAATTTTCATAATTCAAGTTCACTTTTCATTTTAACTTTTATGCTTTAATATTTTTATCGGAACATGTATATTTATTTTACCCTACAGGAAATTTTTCAAGAATGTTTATAGGAAACAAACTTGTTAGGACTAAAATATACAGCAACTAATACTGTTTAACATATTTTATTAAATATAAACATTAAGATTATTTATATAATGCAAAAATTTACAAAAATATACATGGAAAATTACATATGCATCTAGGTTTCATTTAAATAACATTTATGACAAAAAAATCATGCACATATTTAAAAATCAACATATGTCCATTTTTTACTCACTGACTAAATCAACAATGGCATACAAGGCACACAATTTAAAATCTTGGTGACAATTTCCATGAAGTTATTCAAATACAATTTGACTTCTGACAAGAGGATGTAATTTATAAAACAGAACATGCCTATCAGTGGAACCTAAATTTGCATAATGAGGATACTTTCATTTCTGCAAGCACAGTTTTTGACATCCCAACTTGGAGCGCTGGAAGAATCTGGTGAAAAATGTCAATATACATAAGCAGAAAAATGATGAATAAAATACCCGTAACATTTATCTGATTTGAATAAACAAAATAAATTTTGCTTGCAAAAAGTAATCATTCTGAAAACTATAATAATGTGTTACCTAAATGTGTAGAAGTCTAGCACTGCCTTTAGCTGCAATCAGCCTAATAAAACTAAGGAAGGTGTTCTGAGTTTATCATTAGCTGATAAAAACACTGTTCTGACATTAATAGTATGCACTTTTTAATCAGTGTTTTGATTTAATTCTCTGTTGTGTTTCCTATAAATATACCACAGTAGTAACAGAAGAGTTAAAACTAAAAAAAAAAAGCTGTTATCCTTTCTTTGGTTGTTAAACTTGAAATTGCTTGTTAACTTGGTCAACTGAATAAGAGCATCCATCATTCTTGAACTGGAGAAAAAAAATGCTCTTTGCCCCCCACAAATTATTTTGATTTGTTATTTCAGGTAAACATATGTTTAGAGTTTAAATTCAAAAAATTCTGGAATAAATTTGCTTTAATTCAGCATCTCTTACCGACCCCACCAAAGAGGATAGTATCAGATGACAATCAAAAACAAGTTACCTTTATGTTTAAAAGCTAGAATGCAGGCAGATTGCAACGTATCTATTTCAGATTTGCTTAAGAAAACCTGAACTGTCAAGAGAAAGCAGTAGAAAAATAATTTTAACTAAAAAAAAAAAAAAGTAACACTCAAAATATATTGGAAATTATGGCTTTCCTTTATACAAGTTACTAATAGCATCTTCCAGAATTAAAACTAAAGGACACAGTCTATTTTCCATTAATCTTGCTGCTTATTCATAGCTTACTAAGTCTCTAAATTTTGAAATTTTGCCTGGTTTCCTTTTGTTTTTGCTGAGCTTCACTTTATGGTCTCTCTGATATTACTATTGAACTGTAAATATTCCAAAGGGAATTGCTTCAAAACCAGCTGTTTCACTTACAATAATATATAACTTGTATATAAAATATATGTAAAGACTCTGAGGCAGAGAAAAAATTTTACCAGCCTTCGTTGCTATAAAATCTAAGAACACAAAATAAGAACAGAAGAATAGGGAAAAATCTTAAATGCAAAACAAAGTGAGGAGGCAAATCTCAGTGCAAAGTATCCTTTTAATTCTAAATTATGCTTGTTTTTATTCAAATTAAAGAACTAGACCATGGCTCTGAAAAAAAAAATTTTCATCATGTGCTTTATTGAGGCTGATACTTGTCACACACATACATCATTTATAAAAGTGAAAGAAGGCCATGCCACCTTTATTTATTTATTTAAGACACTAGCCTGACAAATAAATACCTTTATTGGGTGATCGATAAATATTGCTATAAACCTAGCACTTTTGTAATTGAATATGCTCTAAATAATACTTCTTATTGCAAGAGGTATTGAAAATGTTGCCTGGTATAGTTCAAAGCAGAACTTGGAGGTAACTGTGACTGCCAACCACAAAAAGCTTGATGCAGAGAAAATAAAAATTATTCAGTTTCTGTCACATACTGTGAAACTAAAATAATAAATACAATCATGGAACAAGATCACTGCCAGCATATTCAAGAAAATAGTAATTGCTTCTTATCTGTTCTCATCATTATCATTTTGAGATAAGTATGTATTTTATAAACATTTTCAGCTAAGAAACTTCACCACTTCTCTTTAAAAATTCCTTTTTATTATCAGTGTAGTTTCACAAGAAAGAAAGAAGCAGCTTGCTGTTCAAACAGCTGAAAAGGAAAAAAATGGGTTTCAACATTGCTTTTGCATCTTTAATTTCTTTCCATGCTCTGTACATCGTGAATATGTCAGCTCAACAGACATCTCATTTTCAATTGCTAACATTTCAGGTACGATAGGAACATACACGGTGGCTTGATGTGTGAGAGCATTTGTGTGGTTGGGATGAGAGCTTGCTGCAACACGCTGTGATGTCTGTGCATCTATGGTGAATGGGATTGGACAAAGCTAAGCTCTTTGGCCCTCTCCCTCTCTAGGGCAGTATATGTTTATCCTATGTTTATCATACAAATTCCTTCTACGCATAAATACACCGAAGTCTGTATCGCATGTGTTTAGAAATTACTTATGAAATGAAATACTGATTTTTAAAATTAACACGTTACTCAGATATGAATTTTTTTTTGTTCTGAATTTTCCCCACATCAAATGATCACAAATGGAGCTCTGTAGCAGCAGGTCACCTGCTAAAACCAAACCCCAGCAGCCCTCCCCTTCTCTAGTTTTTTACAAGGACCATCCCCACTCCCACAGCTTACTCCACACTCAGAAGTGCATTCAGACATAAATGCATATTGCTTTTAATCTAATTTCTGCAACAGATAAAAATATCCAATATGCTGGCATATGTCTCAGATATATTCACATTTGGGAAGGCTGGGAAAGACCTACAGACTTTTCACTGAAAAAGAAGCTCACAAACATTTTAAAATACACTCTTGTCACATTTCAGCTGGTAAATTCAGCAGAATAGGAGAGGAGAGCCATGTTCCAGAACATAAACCTTCTTCAAAACCAAGACAAAACACAAACACTGTGCTTGGACAGGAGGGAAATCTGTGCTCCCTCTAATCCCTTACTGACTCTGCCTGTTCTCTTAGAAAACCCACAAATACAAACTGAGGCAAAATTTGGTGGCATATTAAAACTAAGAGAGAGGAATGTTTAGGACAGCTAAGGCAGAGAATGTGCCTCAGCCTTCTTGGGAAATGTTCAGATACTGTTGTTCCAGAAGAGTGGGAATAGAGGTCTTTCAGCAATAGCTAGTAGCAAATCTGAAGAACTGCTTGTTGCCAAAAGGTGGGAGCAAACGAGTGACAGCAAAAATAACTAGATGTCGGGATTCGTTTACCCATATAATTATTATTATTTTAAATATAGCTGTACACTAAGATTTTCAGTCCCATAGTTTGGATTTTTGCTGCTTTGAGTCATTGTTGCTGCTATTGTTTAAACACTCATTGAAATAACAAAGCAAACATTTCTGTTTCCAGTTGTGGCATTTGTTATGTTCACAGATTTCCCACTAAATACTCAAAATGCCATCTCTTCATAATACTAATAAATGATTCTGCTTCAAGCATTCACTATCCTGCTTGCTGAAGAGTTAGCAGTGGGTAAGTCCACAATGTTTTAAGTTAACTGAATTACGTTTTAATATAATTCCTGGTTTGAATAGTTTTATACTCCTCTCTACTTGTGCCTTGAAATAAGCAGCACTTCCCTCCCCTTTACACCCTCCTGAAGCACATAGATGCCACTGCTGTTTATTAAGACAATCAACATAAAGTGTTGTATTTGACACTCCAGAATATTTTCAAAAATACAGGGATGGAGTCATCTATAAAGCTATCTTCTTTGGTGACAGCAATTTTGTTCATGTACTACAAACACATTATAGTATTTTAAAAGAGATAGTCCTTTCAATTTAAATTCTAGATTACCACACTCTGTTTGCCTTGCTTTGAAGAGCAGTGCTGGGTGGTGGGAAGGAAAGCAGTGCTGGGTGATGGGAAGAAAGCAGTGGGAGGAAGAGATTAACGAACCCCACTGACCTGCCTCTTATGTTCCCTCCCTGACCTCATCTTCTGCAAGTCTGTTTGCATGAGTCACGTAATGCCCCTCGTGAGTCCCTGACTGGTGGGACCGTCCCTGGATACCCTGCTCCACAGGTCCTTCAGACACCCTGACTGTGGGTGCCTTGTCATGCTTTTACAAATATCACCTACACCCATGCTCTCACATTTCAAGATGTTGGAGAACTACCTTCACTCACACAGGGTTCATTTTTTAATGTGGAAGCCAAATGCACACATTTGGGAGGTAAATTATGCAGAAAAATACTTTACATTTCTGCTGAAGCAAATGATTTTTAAGTAGGTCTCATAATTACTTCGGGTGGAGAATGTGCTTTTTCTCTTTGGTCTATTCACTTGCAGTTCGTACGAGGAAGGATTACACTACTATCATTACACAAACACTTAAATGGGTCCATTGATTTGTTTAGAAATGAGATATCAATGACAGTTAATTATTCAATAACTGATCGTTAATTTTGGGCAAATGATCAGAGACCTCTAGGTCCTTCTAATTTTTTTTGGCTCAAAGGAATAAATGAAATCTGTTTGTTAAAAGCATACAGCAGACTTCTAGGCATTCATTTTCGTTCTGCTACAGTAAAGTACTGTTTAAAGCAGATTCATGAAATGTTTTAATACTACTCAGGCACACCTATCAACAGAAGAAAAGTTAAACACACAGTCAAGGGGATTAGTATCTAGCTGTCTATATCTTTCATCTAACCTGACACCTTGCCATCTGTTTTTTTACAGAAAACAATTTTTTACTTACTTAAATAGCTTGCTTTTAATTAATCCTTTCCTCTTTTACTTGCATTTTAAGCTATCCTAAAGATCAAGGACTGTTTGTACCTACTGGGCTACAGCAGTATTGGATGATGTTCGAAACGCATTGCTTACGTAATGAGGGTATCATAATTTTTAATTAAAGTTCATTCAAATTGTGCTTTCCAATACCTGTGTCATTACTCTAATGATTAATAAGCAACATAATATTTTCTCGCACTCTATCTGCATGGGAGTGAGCTCTAAAATTTCCAAAGAATAAATTAGAGAGGAATTAAGGTTACAAAATAGACGAATGTCAAGCTGAAACTCTTTTCATTAACTCAGTGCTCACTTCTGCCAAGGTCTGCAGCACATATTTAATTCTGTAACATCACTGTGCTGAGATCATTCCAATATAATAGAGTACATTTAAAATGAGCAACTGAAAACTTGCAGCCTTAGCCCTGGATTTATTTGCTTTTCTTGGCTAGATGGACAAAAAACAGCCTGGGTGGAGATCTGGTTTCTGTTCACTTCAGTGGAGTTAATGTCATGTTTGGCGAATGCAAGGAGAAATCACGGAGATGGAAGCATGCTTCAAGAGGCTGCACGGTGTCACTTCTGCATGGGCCACAGCCTTATTCAGCACTTTTCATTAATTAAAGTTCCTGAGAAACATAATATGTAAGTCAGTCTTCAAGAAATAGTGTGACAGATGATAAACTTCTCTATCGTGCGCAATAAGTATTTTGAGAAGTGTATAAAACTTATCTGAGTAACAGAAGAACTGTGATAATTCCCACGTATAAAACCAGAGTAGGAGCAAGCCCACAGAAGATGTACCTGTGTCTGTCTTTCATAGTGCAAAACACACTGAAAAATATAGTCTCATCAAAGAGGAGACACTTCTCTGGTAAAAAACCCCACCATACTTCAAAATTGCAGCTCTGTCACTTCAGTGTGTTACTTACGTGATCACCAGAGGTCAGTGTCACCACAGGCTGCAGCACAGAGGGAGGGAGATGCTGCTCATAAAAGATGAAAACAAGCTCGCCTGATCCTCCAGAATTTGCCCATGCTCCAACACAAAGTATAACAAATTCACAAGCCTCTCTCTTCTTTGTGAGATGGAGGGTAGATGACTGAGGGGAGTACTGAGGAAAGAAAAGGACACGGGAAAAAAGAATCAGAGAGCTGTAAGGAAATGGGAGAGAGAGTAAAAGCACAACTTGGCAGGCTGCTTTGTGACCATAAAAGATATTGCCTTCAGATTCTCCAGCAGGCAAGTCCTACCTGTGTTAAGGCATGTACCTAGCAATATAAATTATTGCCAGCTTCAAATGCTGAGAAATTATGAGACTGGTTCACAACGTTTAAATAATTAAAAAATACTCTTTTCTTTTCCTTTGCCCAGAGAGTTGGGCTTTTTTTTTTTTTTGGTCATATTCTCAAGCTTTGCTCCACTTACATAACACCTGAGAATGTTTGTATGTGTGAGTCTGTATGCATGTAATTTTAATGACATGTGAAATCTTCAGATTGTGTAGTTTGCCTCCAGGAATTGCAGTTTAGAAAAAATACAAGATGTGTAATAACACTCTAGGAGCTGGGAAGACTGCTTCTCCAGTTGTTCATTCTCCTTTGACAAAAGCTCTTACAGCTGTGGCATTTGCGCATGGGTCAGAGGTGATGGATAAGTGTGCGGGCTGTTGTTGCTCCCTCACCTTGGTATGTCACCAGCCCCCTAACTCACCGAAGGTATCAACGGTGTGCTCCTCCAGTCTCATGTACCACCTGTTCTGCACATATATGGGGCTGTGAGTGTGGATGCAGGAAAGAGCAAAGCTATGGCAGGGAGTTCAAGAGCAGAAGGAAAAGTAGGGAGACTCATTTAGCTTTCTTAGGGCACCTTGAGGTGTGTATTCAAGTTGAACAATAAGTGCTTTCTACTGCTTTGTCCATACTGGGATTTTTGGAAGTTAATCTGCTACCAGTGCTCAAGCAAGTGGTGGCAACGCTAATACTGGTACAGAGAAATCCTGGGCTTAGATGTCCTGTATTTTGTAGCATTTTTGTTTCACAGTTGTTTGACAATGGCAGAATACTTCATTAGGAAGGGAGTTGTGGGTTGCAACCACAGCTTGAATTTTTTTCTGCTGGAAAGCGATGTCTCTGTTTGGCTTTTGCAGTCCACTGAAGTTTTTGTGTTTGCCATGATGGGGTCCAAACATCAATCCAGTCACAGAGTTCAGAAATAGTGGGGTAGCTGCTGTGAAAGAAACAAGTTTGTTTCTAAGCTCCCTCTGCACAATGCTGTATTTTAACACAAATACCTTCTTTTTCTGAATGTATTAATGGCCAGATTTGGAAAAAGAGACAACTTTAAAATATCAGATCTGGAGAATAATTTTTTAAGTAACCTGAGACATTTTTTACAATCAAAGAACATAGATCGTCTCTCATATGGAAAGCATCTACCTGATACCAGGCATAATTTAAGTATTTATCCAACCATATCAGCTGCTCTCAATTCACTCCAGGGTAAAGTCCTCTTCAATACTGCTCCAGAAAAATGATACTGCTTATCAAAAGGAATTATCTAGATAATGTCATGACAGATACATGACAAACTTGCTTTCTCTGCACAAGTCTTAGGGCTAAGCAAATAGAAATCCAGCCTCTTTCCCAAGGCAAAATGCAAGCAGATTTTTGCACAACCCAACAAAAGAAAAGTAGGACAGTTGTCCACACAGAGTTTGAAAGTAGCACAGGGTAAGAGTCCTAAAGCAGACAGTCTTCAATGAACACTCCATATTACTAAAGTCTATAAATGCTGGACAGTTTGGTATATTTGTTCCGATATGCTTTCACGGTATGGGAAGCAGGGATTTGAATGATGTTTACTTGATCTCAGCATAGCGCTGTGATCTCTCTCAGCAACTTCTATCACCTACAATGAGGATGCTCTCACAGGTCTGAGGATGCACTGCAAAGGTCTGAACAAGTGTACACTCCTATTTACAGTCTTACTCTCTGAGATCCGTCATCAGGCTAAATAATCCACGGTAGCAGATCCTAATAGGTTCACATAGCTGCACTGAATTAATGACATAATGTTTAAACAACAACTGAAAAAATCATATACATCTAAGGCAAGAATTGGGTAAATTTGCATATTTTCAACAGTTTGTTTTCCTCTAAACATTTCAGAAATATTTTACCACACATTTTCTTGTAGTAATCATTTCATTTTCTTTTCCCCTAAAAATATACCTCCCCTTTCTGAAATGCTGACAGATCAAGGCATTCCTCAAGTCTAGAAAAACTAAGACACAGCTGGGAAGAAGCATGTCCCTAAAAAATTTAACATAGCAAAAGTACTTTGACCCCTAAATAAATGTTTCTTCTATAATTCTTAGTGTTTTGTATAGTTTAGCCTAGTCTTAAGGTATTAACTCAGAAACATTCTCCAGTCTTATTTAATGGTGGTTAGGGAACAACACACTAACTGTAAAGTAATAACAATAATAATAGCCCATGTCAGTATGGGAGCTGGTAGGGTAATAAGTCTGATGGAAAGCATGAAATTTAATTAATGCTCTTTGGCAAAGTTCCGATTTGTGTCAAGACACGACAGAAGCCCACTTATGGGTTAACCCTGCCCACTTATGGGTTAACCCTGTGAGGGCTGCTGAGCTTCCAGCAACAGGCAGCTGAAAAACTTTCTATGCCACTTAAGCTGCTGACTACTCACATGCTTTCTGCACTTTGTGCACCTCGTAAAGATAACAGAGACACCAAGACACTGCCAGTAGCAGATGCAATGAAAATTCTCCACAGAGGATGTGTGTGCAAAAAAAAAAAGAGACAGTGTTACGAAAGTCTGCACCTCTGTTTTGCTAGCATCGGGTAACAACACATTGCACCCTGTAATGATCTCTGAATGCCATGGCATGCTTTCAGCTCAGAGAGAAAAATGCACCAGTGAAGGCACTTAGCTATGCAAGAAAATCCCTTGTTATATCCTCTGATCAACGCGCTTGCAACAAACGTGGGTAGAGCCTTTCCCAAATCTTCGTTCGCGAAGCCCAGCCATGAATGAATGATATCCACTAATGTTTATGGGTGCCTGAACTTGTATGGGATGTATGAACTGTGGAAGAAGGCAGGCAGGATAATCATACTGCTTAGTGGCAGGGACTTAATACACACCTTCAGAACTGCAAACTTCCCTCAGTTTCCATATTTCAGTGAGGAGAAATAGATTCTGCAAGGAATTGAGCTTAGGGGATTGTAGTGGGTTTCTGTGGCTGGGTTTTGGTGGTGGGGATCTACAGTGGTGTTTCTATTAGAAGCTGCTAGAAGCTTCCCCTGTCTGGTGGAGCCAATGCCAACCAGCTCCAGGATGGTCCTCCTGCTGCTGGCCAAGGCCGAGCCAATTTGGAGCAAGAGTAATGCCTCTGTGCTAACATATTTAAGAATGGAAGGTTGTTGCACAGAGGAAAATTACAGCCAGGGAAGAGCAGAGTGAGGAGATGGGAACAACAAAGTAGACACCAAGGTCAGTGCAGAAGGAGGGGGAGGAGGTGCTCCAGGTGCCGGAGCTGAGGCCCTGCAGCCCGTGGTGCAGACCATGGGGGAGCAGCTGTGCCCCTGCAGCCCATGAAGGAACATCAGGGTGCAGAGACCCACCTGCAGCCCATGGAGAAGCCCATACTAGAGGAGATGGATATCTGAAGGACCCTGCAACCCTGTGGGAGGCCCACATAGAGCAGGATCCTGCCAGGAACCTGCAGCCTGTGGACAGAAGAGCCCACACTGGAGTAGGCTTTTCCTGGGTAGGACTTGTGGCCCCTGTAGGGCACCCACGCCGGTACAGCTCATTTGTGAAGGACTGCACCCCATGGAGAAGTGACCCACGGGACAGCAGTTTGTGAAGAACGATTGCCCATGGGATGGACTCATGCCGGGGAGGTTTGTGAAGGACTGTCTCTGGTGTGAGGGACCCCATAGGAGCAGGAGAAGGACTCCTCTCTCTGAGCAGCAGCAGAAAAAACAACTGACTGCAACTCCCATTCCCCGGGTCCTTGCACCGCTGGAGGGGAAGAGGTGGAGTTTGGAAGGCAGAAGGGGTAGGGGGAAGGGGTTTTTAAGATTATTTTACTTCTCACTCTTTTGCTCTGATTCTGTTAGTTATAAATTTAAGCAATATCCCCACTTCGAGTCTATTTTGTCTGTGATGGTGATCAGTAAGTCACCTCTCCCAGCTCTTATCTCAATTCATGAAACCTTAGCTATTTTTTTTTCTCTCTCCTCTGCCCAGTTGCAGAGGGGAGTGAGAGAGTGGCTTTAGTGGGCACCTGGCATCTGACCAGGGTCAACCCACTACAGGGATCTACTTCTTTCTCTGGCTAAATAAAAAGGATGGGAATACTCCTAATTCTGATACTTAATTGTCCTATCCTTCTCAAGTTAGACACAAATGAGCTGCCCCAAGCTACCTATCAGAGCATCTTGGATGGTTCCTCCTACTAAATGCTCAGGCTGATGCCAGCAAGGGTCAACTGCTTGTGCTGTAGAGAAGGAGACAGACCTGAGGAAGAGGTGACTTGAAACAGTCCAGAGGTTTTCGAGGTTCTAGATAACATGCAGTTGAGTCAGATATCTGGAGGACTTTTAAGTCCCAAATGGTTTACTCATGGTAACAATGAAAAAGAGAAAACTGCTGGGTGGAATTAGGCAATTAAAACAGGGAAAAAAAAAAAAAAGATTTTCAGAAGGAAGTAGCTTGACAAGACTTTGGTAACATGTCCAAGGGTTAAACAAGGCTTCAGGTTTTGTCTTGCTGTTAAGCCATGCACATTCACAGAGTGCCAAAGAAAGATGTAATAAAAGACTGGAGACTCCTGAGTTACTGAAACCTCAGTTTCACACAGCGCTACTAGCTCCTGCTCTGAGACTGTATCATTTCCACCCCATCTAAACCGCAGAGCTGCGCAACACACTGCGAATGTCTGTTGCCTCACACCTTGGTCTTCCTCTCCTGGGACAAAGGCTGGGGTCCCAGGCCTTGCCCCCACAGGCATGCAGGTGTTCATAGGGGAAGGACAAGGAAGGGAAAGGTGTTTGCAGTGGAACAATGCAACAGGGAAGCAGAGAGCTGAGGTGCTTACTGCTGGGACCTATTGAAAGCTGGGAAACCTCTGGAAAAATTGAAAGGCAGACCTTATGATCTGCAAGTAATCTTTAAAGGTGTAAACTCACAGTTTTCCTAGTTCCTTCAAGGCTGGGATTTCTCTAGCTACGTGTTTTGTTATAACCACTGGAAAACTAACTACATCGCCTTGCCAGTTTAGTCTGTTCTGCAACTCCACCCTTATTTCTGATGACTGTTCCCCAGTCCATAAATTTGATGTGTTTGTTCTGGGTGTGCAGCTCATAGCACTGTGAACTGGAGCAGAAGCAACACCTGTGCTGCTACGAGGAGTCCTGCATTTGTTCACACAAAGCCCCGTCACTCCAGCTCTCACAGGCAGGCAGATAAACCACTTGTCTTTTTCCAAGTCCCCTTTTCAAGATCCTGGGACTGCCACAGGCAGTTAGGGAAAGTACTTGCAAATAGCACAATTTCATACCATTTGAAGCTGTGTTCTGTTACATATTTCAGATTCTAAATTACTATGAGCTTGTCTTTTAGTTCAGCGCAAGATACTGTAATATATGTGGAGTACACTTGTATATATACGAATTCCTTTACTTTTAAAAGACCACGAGGGAGACTTGCTGGCAATTTTCTATAGAGAAGGAAGTGGAAATGGACATGGATTGTTAATACCAGAGTATCACCTACCATCTGGATAGGCTTAACATGTGATAAACTGTAAGTTTTGAACATAGATTTGTGGTGCTTGAGGAGATTGCTTAAAAGCCTGTCTATGCTGGCCTGGCCTGACTCTCATTCTGTGGAGCTTTTTATAAGGTGAACATAGAATAAAAAGTGAGAGATATAGCAGCCTCAAATTTAGAATAATAAACTAGAAATAAGAGTGTGTTTAGAGCTGTTCTACTTGACTTTTTTTTTTTTTTTTTTTTTTAATGCAGCTCCTGGTATTAAATTACGAAGCTCTAAGTTCATAGTTTATGAAACCAAACAGAATAACTAGATTCATCCATTCTTTTACCACCCATTTAACAAAGACCAAAAGCCTGTTAAACTCTTTGGTTTACCTCCAAATCTCAGCTCCTCTTGGATATACATAATTTATTAAAAATATCTAGCTTGTATTAATTTTTTTTTTTCTGATGGAGAGTCTATTACATGTGTTAGCACTTTGTTTGGGACTTAATTCCTGTCACTGATAGAAAGCATACCTTGTTTCAATTTATGACTGCAGTGGGGTTGTTATAGTTATAGTTATAATGGCCAGAGGGTATAAAAAACCCCACACTTCATAAGGCCCAGTAGTATTTTTTACAAGACAGATTGATACAGTTGAGGAAAAAAGAGGAGATTTAGGGCTTGTGTACCTAACAGCTCATATGGGTTTTTTCCAATGATATGACTTAGACATAAAAAAATAATTCTTGTCCCTGCAAATGTTGCCTGACTTATTAACTGTAAAGGCATAATTTGTTGGGGTCAGTTATTGCAAAGGCAAATTATAAAGCATTTCTGATGACTTTTCTCTGGACTGGGAAGATCAGAACTGGTGACAGAGGTTCTGTGATATACAGTGTTAACATACAGCTATAGGATGGTGAGTTTTACGCTCCTTCTTGTTCCCTTCTCTCCCCACTTCCCTGTTGTTGTGACTATGCTCCAACAGTGTGTTGCTTGCTTATACGTGAGTTATTAGGAGAGTGATTCAGCTGGCATTGTCTCAGCAGTCTACCCTCTTTTTATTTATCCCTGTTACAGTTTCCTGACCACCCTCAAATTTTATCAGTGATCACTTTGTCTTCAAATCATGCGGTTCTGGAGGAATCGCAAAGAGTCATCTAGACCATATCTCTACTAGAAATCAGATGCAAGTGAACCTATATAGACCCAACATATTACTTAATCAATTCTTAAAAATCTTCATTAAGAAACCATAGTTTTCCTAGGTATGTTCTTTGTAGCAGTTAACTGTACTACATTTCAGAAAGTTCTTTCAAACACCTAGTCTAAGTCTTTTCCTCTGCACCAATACAAACATTTCACAGCATGGCATTAAAAACTGATCCCTGAGGACATGACTAAGAAAACATAATTTCTGTGAGAATTCCCTGTTTGCAATTACAAGAAAAACTCGTACTTTTTAAGCTATTCAAGATACACCATGTTAAGTTTATTCTTGTTTTACTTTCTTAATCAAAATTTTGTGAGGTACAAAGTCAAATGCCTTACAATACTTGTGTGAACATTATTACCTTTATCAGCCAAACACATGCAATATTTGAAAGCTAATGAGCTATCCAAGATAGTTTCTTAATCATGCCTATTTCTTTCCACTAGAAAAACCCAAACCTAATCTCTCCCCTGCCAAGCCCTCCCTCTAGTTCATTTGAAATACCTCTTTTTTAGAAAACTGGGAGGGAATAGATTTGGTTTTGGGAAAGGTAAAAACCCAAAACTGTTGTTTCCTGCTTTCTCCTTACCTCTTCCTGTAGCCTACATGAAAACAAGCTGGCTAAGTTCTAGACGTACATGTAATTAAAGTGAAGCCATTTTGGAAATTAATTCCAATTTACGATGAAAAAGTGACATATTAGCTTGCAAATGATGTGTTTCAAAATTAGAGGTGTGCATAGGTTAAGTTAAAGTTGATTGTTAAACATAAAATGTGTCAATTAAAAAAACCAACAACCCTACTAACTACTGTCATTTTCAGAACAAGTGAATGAGAACATAAAGTAATGAATTGAAATTAAGTTGTTTCTCAGTAATCACAGTCTATCTAATTTCTTATGTCTTAAACATCTGTTACTTACACATGAAAGGAAGGGTGGTTAGATTGCAAGTAACTGGACAGTGTAGCTAGCTACTAGGGAGCCCTCCTTGCCAAACAGAAAATTTCCTATTACATACAAAGGCAAAAGGAACTTTGAGTTACTTTTACCTTGATATATTTCAACCATAAATTCAGTATTTCCACAGAGAATCCATGCTGAACTATACGGTTTGGGATGAGAGGATAGCAAAAAATCAAAGTGATTATTCATTACAATTATTTTCATGATGTTCATTATAGTCTGTTTAACTATATTCTTCTTCTCAGTTCCTTTAACTGCAGTCTGGCTAAAGTGAAGTCTAAGTTCAGTGCAATGTAATTTAATGGAAGGTTTAGCTAGAAGGAGGTAATGAACACCTGTATCAAAAGTAGTGGTCACCATAAAATGATACGTGTGTTAAATATTTACCAGATCGCAGTATTATTTTCTGCTCAAAGTTTAAGGAACTACTTAGTGTCCTAGGCTTGATGATGTGATAACCCTTGGCAAATATTGATTTTTAAATGGTGACAACTGTACAAATTTATACTTGCTAATAGGAGGTCCACAAAGCAAACAGTACTAATTGAGCAAAACCAAGGCACTTTTTCAGCTCGTATGTTTGACTTGACATATTGTGACAGACACAATGCAGCTCCCAAGTGTTTCCCATCAAAATGATGTTCATCATATGTCTGTGCAACGTGGAGATATAAAGGTAAAGAATAAAATGGATGGTAATCTTTCCTTGTGTAATATACACTTTTGTAGAAAGCCAAATGAGGTATAAACCACTCTCAAACCACTCATCATCCTATCTTCTCTTACCTAATGTTATTGTTGCCTCACACTGTCTTTCATATTTTTTAGCCTTTTTATCTTTGTGTTTTGAAACTTCTGGGCAAAGTAGAGGCATTCCTAACAGTTCTGATGGCAAAGCTTTTCCTCAGACCATGATTCTAAGGATCTGTCTTGTCTTTCCTTCAAAGACTCATTCAGAAGAGGGATTGAAGAGTCACTCTGACATCACAGGGCTATAGTTTTGGACTGCAGAAAGTGAGGCGTTAAGGCTCACAGAGCACAGATCTCAGCCACATGGCTTGAAGGGACTTCTCGGCCACTGCACAATGGTTTTGAAACAACGTTGGAGAAACCATTCATGTTCTTGTACCCTGTTAATCTGCACTTGCACTCAATTATACTGTATTTTATGGAGAGTGGGAAATAACTCACTGTGCAAGTGATGTAGAGTTACTTACTGGGTATAAATGCCTTGCCCATGTTCCAGGAATACTTACCATATTGCAGGCTGCACACTGCAAGATTCTTCATTTTAAATGCATAGAATTGAAGAGATTGTGAGATTATTGAGAAAAACTGTTTATATATTGCTGGCCCTTAAATTTCACCCATTTACCCTAGACTGAGCACCCCAATTAAGGCTAGAGCATATCTTCTGAAAAGACATCCTGACTTGAGATGATTTGAATTTTCAAAAAATGGAAAATCCCCAATTTTCCTGAAGAGGACTTTATCAGATTGTGCATTGCTCCCCTGGCATTTCTAGCATGGTGAAAGTTAACACATAAAAATTTTCTTCTGCCAGGTTGTAGAGAAGAAGCAAATCAGTCACAGCCAAACTTGGTACACTGTATATAAATTAAAAAAATAAAATTTAAAAAATGGGTATGGGTAGGGCAAATCTTTATCAAGAGCTTTATGCCTGGAAAGAAATTTAGTTAGTGAATTATTATAACTAGACAGAGTAGGAGGACCTCAAATAAGATTTATCAGCTCTGCTAGTGTCCACCGGACAGCAAAGCGCTGTTGAAGAAGCACTGGAAGCAAGTCAGTAATGACCCTCACAAACTTGCCTTTGTTTAGTCCAGTTTAGTGGAAGGAATAAGTATGACCTAAGCCCACTGAGCTAGTTCGTCAGATACCTTCAGGCCAGGTATATTTAAAGGTTAAACTTTCCAAGAAGAGCTCGTATGAATAAACTCCTGTTTTACTTCAACTCTTCATCTTCTTCTGCAGGGGCAGCCTTTTCTAAACTACTTAATAATTTTTGAAATTAATTTTATGTTCCCTGTAACTATCCACTACAGCTTAGCTTGACAGCTAAAGATCCCTCAGCAAAATTAATTCATGATTTGGCCTGTGTTTCAAAGATGGCCTCCACAGATAAACAACAATATTGGTAGCTGTTGTGTACCACTCAGCCATCTGGCCTCTTTTATCTGTTTTAGAGATCTAACCTCTAACTTGGTGCTATAAGCATATGTCTGTAAGGAAAGTAGTTGCAGCAAATGACCAGTTAGCAACCAAGAACATTACTGGGGTGTTTCTAACATTTTTGCTGCTATAAATCACAACCTACTGTTACATTTTTGTAGCTATAGAGCAGTTGTGTATTTGTGTAAAAATACGGGTCACTGGTATGAGAACATTAACAGGTGCTTCCAACAACCTTACTATTTTCTTAGAAAATAATGATGTGTTTGTTATCAAAACCTACAGAATTGTCCTACTCGTGACTTTACCTCAAACCACTGAAACTGAAGAGGAAAAAAGTCATACTTTCACCTTTTCTAAATGGAAAAACTGAGCAGCTTTTGCTTAAGCAAAGACAGCAGGTCTCATGGTCAGCAAGGCTGGGTAATGAACAGAAGAGAGCCTTCTCCAGCTGGATAGTGTTAGGGGACTCAGCCCTTCTGCACCAGGCCTGAGGACAGGCATCCCACAAGTCACACATGCTGTAGAACCACATGAGAAGCCTCCCAGAAGCCTGTCTGACACAGTCTGTGGAGGTTGTGACTGCTGGAAACCATATACTTCAAACTGTGCTAAACTCACAGAAAATCCTTGGCAGAAAATCCTGTGGAGTTCAAGGCTTTCAAAAGCCCTGCTAGTGTATTATTGAAGACACTTAAGTCTTTCCAGCTCAGCTTTCCAGCTTGGCTTTCCCCAGCTTTCAGGACTGATCCATCTGAGGACCACCAGCTGTCAGATCTAGGGGGAACCAACCTTGTTATCTGCACGGTTCTGTGAGTCTTTGCAGCAGCTGAGGAAGACAATTCAGCCTGTGAACTTTACACGTAGATGAAGTTTAAAAATCTCATGAGAATTCATATAAAATCAACTGCATTAGATGCTGCCCTAGAGCATTACAAATGCTGAACTACAGCAGACAAGTACAACAATGCAGAATCTGTTTCATAACACAAAACCATTGCAAGTTTATCTATTAATGACACAGAAAATCACTGAGGCCAAAAAGGAAGAGAATCTCTATGTTTGCAACTGAAGGCTTCATCATCTCCTTACTAAATGGTGAACTGAAACCTGGGCAATACCTTTAAATCTGAAGCAAATTCTGGCAGCCCCTACAAAAACATGGTCTGGACTACGTTGCAGGACTTCAGCTCTGAATCACAATTATTTGTACTAAACCTACAGTTACTGTTAGCAGGTTTAAAGCTAAACCTTTACATCAGATTGAATATATGCATTACTTTTTCCTGCATAAATGCAGAAAAAACAGTACAGTGGATGCTCAGAGATGTTAATATCACCTTGCCTCATTTAACTGTGAAAGCTATTTTGCATATGAGCTTACCTAATAAATGTTACATCTGACTTCTGTCTGGGTTTTATCTGTTTGTTTGTGTGGTTTGGTTTTTTTTTTTTTTTTTTTTTCTTGTGGGGGTTTGTTTTTTATTTTTGCTTTTTTTTTTTGTCTTATCTTTATACATTTACTCTGTGTTCTCTGTGGAGATTTCCTGGCATCCTCTTCTCCTTCTCTTCCACTGCAACTTTGATTTTACACAAGGGAGACACATCAGTGACTTGTATTTGCTAATATCATTTAATGTTTCTCTAGGTGATTTTGTATATATTCTCTCCTTTTCTAAGTTGCTCGCCAATATTTATAATTGTATATATGCATACATGTATATATGTTTACTACAAATAAGGAAAACATTTTATACGGCTCCAAATCTATGTACCAATTAAATTAGTCAAATGGCTTTGTCATCATTTACAATGAAATACCTGCTCTACTGAAATCACAAGATAAATGCCATCTTGGACTTCAATTCAATTAAGATTACAAACACCTGTTTCTCCCCCATGTACTTTTATTTTTTTTTTTCAGTTTGTCCTGCTCACTATGTGCAGAAGTCTTAATGCAGCAATATTAGATGTACCCAGAATACAGATCAATGAAGTATTCACAAAGATATGAAAGAGATATGAAAGACAGGACATATATGTGGGGGTTGTGTTGTCTGTGGTTTTTTGTTGTTTTTATTTTTGTTTAAAGAACAAAACTGAAGCATGTGAAGGAACAAGATTCAGGACGGGAGAGATTCCAGGTGTGGAGAAAAACATACAGCAATTGACAGGACTTTATGATACGGATTTTAAAGTTCTTACGTGTTTATAAATATACACATTTCATGTTTCCCCAGGATTTGTATTTCCCGGACACGCCCAGGCATGCCCGCTTCCCTGCTTCCCTCTCTGACAGGCTGAAGAAGCAGCAGAGAGGAGACAGTTACCATTCGCCTTTTCCTTCCCCGGTTCCTCCCACGTTCCTCCCCCTTTGCCTGTGTCCCTACCCCGATTTGTTCCCCTGTTTGTCTGTCTCATGCTCCACCCCATATTGTAGCCCTTTCCCCACCTGAAACTCATAAAACCCCTACTCCCCTCAAGAAAGTCTTCCAGTTGCACCTCTACGTTGTCTACGGACCTGTCCGTGCTGTGTCATGGCCCCATCCCCCCTTGGACCGTGGCTTGGCAGGGGGTGAGAGTGGTTGAAAAAAAAGACAGAAATAGGAGGAAAAGGCTGAAGAAAAGTTGCCCACCAGGTGGCTTAGACAAGGCATTCTGGAGTGCTCTGCTGCTCACATAAGTGCTTAGATACTCTGTAGGTCATTTCTCGTGTGACTGAAGGAAGTCTGGATTTTTGTTTTTTGAAGGAAATGCTTCATAGTATGTAGGGACTTCCAGGAATGCTTAGGTAAAATTACATTAAAATTGACATGGATATGAGAAATCTTTGCTTATATTTGAAAATGTGCCATCCTCTGTCATCTCCGCTACTACCCTTCAAAGAAGGAGAAATAACATGATAAAAATTTAATCAGTGGGACTATGGAAAGAAGAAAAATGTAAAATGAGTTTAAGGTGAGAATTTATAGATTTAAACTAGAGTTTATATATTAGTTACAATATTAGAATTTATATCAGTTCATACTACTAAAACTGTGATAAAATATATGTCTGTAACTGAAGAACTTACTTTATGTGATGGTCTTTCTACCTATGAGCCCAAGTGTTTTAGAAATAATGACTCATCCAGACTGTGTACTTATTTCAATCCCTGAAAATTAAACTGAATATGGAGAAAACCAGTCCTAGCATCCTAGCACACAAGAGAGAACACATGATGAGAACACAAGAAAGTTTCCAGCTATGTTATGCAACAGCTGTGAGGTATTGCATGTTTCCTTGATCTGTAAAGGTGTAGAGAATCGTGTAGAATTTTGAGGGGGTTTTGTTTGTTTGTTTGTTTTTATATCCATCTGTTGTATTACAGTAAAATAATCTGAGTTTCATCATGTGAACTTAATTGTACCTGTTTGATAAATACTTTGTGATACTCAATATTTCATTGAAAGTCTTAGCAGTTATTCATGAACATAGCACACACGTCACCATGCATGAGCTCATTAGCCTGGAAAACAAAACTTTGTTAAAGCATGCTCACAATTGCTCTTCCTTTTAGGTCAAAGATAATGTGATATGAATACTGTTATTTGGTATTTAGTTCTGTAAACTGTTTATGTTTCAAAGAATATACTAAGTTGGAGAGGACCTATCAGGATCACTGAGTTTCACATAATTCTCTTGAAGATGCAGTTGATGAGTAATCTCCTTAACTGATGAGAAATCTACAGTGGTTAAAATATTTGCAACTCTCTGGACTTACGCAAATTTGCTATTTTGAAACTTTTTTTTTCCAGAATGTTTGTGGAGCCTGCAGTTTTCCTAAACCGTCACATGAGTTTTTGTCAAATGCCACAATTTTTTTTTTTTCTCCTGAAAAAGTGACTTTCTAGATTTCTGTTAGAGCTACTTCTATTGTAAGACTATGAATTTTACAGCGAGGAGAAGCAAAAATACCTTTTGAGTAGCAACACTAGATACTTCATCCTCTTACATATATCATTAAACCAACACTTACAGCCCTTTTGGCTTTGACAGCCAATGAAGAGTGCTCAATCATACTGAGCTTTTTAATTGACTACTTAGATTACCCAAAGAACTCAGGTAGTTGGCATGGATTTAAACAGCTGGGCAGAGCACAACCAACAATTGTCAAACAAGACTGTGCAAACCCAGGTAGACTCTGACCTTATCTTCTTCTAAAGAGGCTGAATTTCCACTTTTCAGGCTTCACGTGAACTGGGGGGGAAATTAACAGCACTGTCACTTTTTCTCTTAAGTTACATAGCCTACATTTTTTTATCTAATTCTGAAATGTAAAGAAGTCAGAGGTCAGCTAAAGTAACAAGGAAATGAGGTGTGGGGGTTTTGCCATCTTTCATTCATGTTATTCAACCAGCTCCAGTTTTCTGCCTAAAAGCTAATCCAGAGTTTTGCAGCACTTGTGTTGTCTGCCCAAACAGCTTCTAACTGGGCACTGTCAAGAGTACTTGGTATCCATCTGTGACATGCATGTGTCAGATATAGCATGCATAAAAGGACACTGTTTCTAACTGCTCAGAAGGAGCCCAGCAAGCCACCAGAGCTCAGGGCAAGACCAGCCAGGGTCTCTTGCTGATAAATTCACTGTGCTGACTGACAGTGCCCTGCAGGTCTCACTATCCAAGAGAAGGGTGAACTCTCTCTACAGGAAAAAATGAGCTTCGTTTTCACCTCCAATTTTCACCTCTGAATTTCAGTGACCATCTCAGACAGCAACAGTTCTCAAGCTGAGCCACTCAAAATGTCCCTCCTTCTCCAAAATAATTCCTCCTTGCTCTTCAGCAGACCGTCTCAGTACCGACCTTGGACTCTCTAATGACCTTCACATGCTACCCATCTTTGAAATAAGCATCTAGCTTTTCATTTAACTGTACAAGACTAAATATTTAGTTTGATTATTTGTGGGTGACAATCCATTCTTAATTAGCTAAGAAAATCAATACTTATTGTATTTGTGGAAAACAATATTTAAGGCTTGAATAGCTAATTAATGAAATAAACCCATATTTTCACATTATTTCTCATTTTCTTGGTTTTAGGACAATGTTATGATACCACTGAATAATTTTAAATTGCTGAAACTGGAGATTTTCAAAATTTCCCTAATTTGAAGTCACAAAAATTTTAGCCATGTCCCAAAGCACCCTCTTCACACATTCTGTCTCTGAGTATGTATGGTAATGTGCATTAATTATACTCTTTCTGAGTACTGTACATGTTTCTGACACGAGGATTCTACATTACAGTGAAGGATTATTGTACTTTCTAGGCCCACTGCAGCTACAGCAGCTTCAATCACTTTAATATATTTTATTACAAGTAGCATTTAATTAACACTACATCTACTGTCCATGTGAAGGATCCAGTCTTGCACAGGTTTAGGCACATGCTTAATTTAGTGCACTGTGAATAGTCCTATGGAACTGAATGTTTTGTTAAAAGAATAGGATTTTCACTGCTGTGTGAAGTGACTGGCACTGCACAGACATGAAAGAGAAATGAGAACTATGGCTGAGAAAAATAAGATATTTTGGACAGGATCAGGAGACGTAATTTCATTTCTGCCTATATTTTATTTTTTAAAAGGAATCGATTTGCTGGTACTGAAAGATATTAGTTTCTTTTTGTACCTGAAGGGGTCTTCTTTGTACACTGAGGTAGCTGTAGCTGGGATGGTTTAAGGTGATTGTATGGGACAGTAAACAACTGTGTTGGCACTTTTTTTAGTAATCCAATTTCCTCTGTTCTGAAGAAGAATCTTTCAAAGATATCCTTCAGAATTTTTTTAGAACAATTGGAGAAAGAATCTTTTTGAGAGTCAAGAAAATACAATATTAATCTTTTGGGAAAAGGACCGGAATCTTTCGGAATCTTTCTTGCTCTGGTACCTAAGCTACACTCATTGTGCACATGTACACTCTCACCTTCGTGGATTTCCTGAAAATTCCTCACAGCAGATATAAGTTATCCTGAACCAGAGGGTTATAAAACACATCACTGTGCAAAGGAGAGATCCCAGGGCATTTTCAAAGTCGCGCTAGTTGTTTTGTGCTTAGTTTGTACCTTTGGTCACACTCTGCGTCAGAGATACGGGTATAGGAAAGATGAGAATCTTCCAGCACTGCCCAAGCATGGTTTAGCGGGTTAGTGAAAATACAGGATGAGCGAATGCTGCACTAAAATTTTGTTTTTCTCTCAGTAGTTGAAATTATTAAGAAACACTAAGAAATAAAAGAGCCATTATATAATTGCATATGGCAATGAAATTTCAACATTCAATTAGCATGTATATATGTGTGTGTGTATATTTAATTACAACTTTTAAAATATTTCATTCAGAAAGAACGTAGTTTCTTCACACTGGTGTTGCACTGCAAACTATCTGGATGCTCACATTGCTTCCCCTTTCCGTGAAACCACTAGGTGGAGATGTAGGTTTACCAAGCTAGGATTGCAATAATCTTTAAAAGGCTCAAGATTGAAAAATGTCTCTTAAAAAAAAATAGTACAAGATTGATAAATTATGTATCTTGTTGGTTACAAATTCCAACACATCTTTGAAGGAGGAAAAATGGGAAAAACTAAATGCTCAGTTGTAAAATTGTCCAAGCAAATTATTATTTTTTTAAGACACAAGTTCTGATGTTTAAGACTGAGAGAATAATCACTTCATGATATAAATTGTCTGCTGCCAATACACACACATTTTCCTTTATTCTCCTACCAGCTGCTAGCTCATGCTATCAGTGGTCAGGAACAAACAAACAAAAACTACTCCTAAATTTTCTTAGCCTGCTTTGAAACTTTCAAACCAGTGGATATATGCCAGTAACTGGCAGATTTCAGGACTGTTTGCTTAAGTTGAGGGAATTACTTTTAATTCTGGCACTTTTTCAGCAGCATCCTCATATCTAGTATAAGATGTAAAAAGCAAAGTATGGTATATTCTGAGTTGCTTTCTTTAAAATAAGACCAGTTTCTTTCTGTCTTTCTGCTATGTGTGCTTAATCACGCAAAGTGTAAATAAGAAGTCGAATGAAACAGTTGTTTACGTTTACTGGTTCCACTTTCCTTTTACATAAGCCTTTTCTGCTTCCATTGCTTATCTACGTGCTCTACAAACTCTCCCACAGCAGACAACAATCTGACCATTTAATAGCAGAAAAGAGTGATTCAGAATTCATTCTTCCATATTTCTCCCCTGAAATGAAAATGCTCAAGCAGCTTATGCTATTTTTTCCAATGGGTGGGAAAAACAAGTGCTGTCTTGACTTCCACACCTCAGCATCAAAAAGAAGTTCACTAATGTAGTCTATCCTGCCTTCATATTCATGTAAGAGCTCTGTACATTTTTTCGTTTTGCTTTTTTTTTACTGTAACTTTCAAAGTCTTGTTAGAAAGGATGTGGGAATGAACTGACCTCCTTTTGAAACATTAGAAAAAGAAATGTGTGGCAGATCCTAGTTTGGGAAAGATCAGTATCTTCATAGAAATGATCCTTCCTTTTCTATAATCTTGGATATGGACCTGCTTTTAGCCAAGTGTTTGAGGTTTAATACTGTTTACTACAGGTTCTGTAATTCTGCTAATACAATGTGAAAGTCTTAGGTATAAGGGGATAAATCATAAATCAGTTCTAGATTTTTTTTTCCTGATTTCTGCCAAAGTCCTCTTGATTAGTGAGAAAAAATCGGGAGTGATATTTCAGAAGTAAAAATTGAGAATTGCAGTATTTTAGATGCCATTGTCCAATCATGTTATTATTTCTATCAGTGCCTGCAATTTCTAGGTCTGTTTTTAGGGAGGAGAGCAGAAATGGGAGTAACTACTAAATATTTGAGGAAATTAGGTCAAAAGAAGGGAGGCATTTATTTTTCTACCAGAAAACTCTTTAAAGACCCCCACCATCTGATAAACTCCCAGGACTGATGATGCAGCATCCTGCAGCTGTATTCATCACATTCAAGGGGAAATGCAGGCTGTTGGGAAGATAAACAATGAAGATCTTCCAAAAGCTAAATCCATGGAAGGCAAACAGCTATAGTAAGAAACATAAGAAAAGGGAGCTTCTTAAACAAATGATATTCTAATTTTGCAGAAATTAGAATATCCTCACATCTTAATATTTCTCATACTCCTACTCTACCCTTCCACACTGCAGTGCTTCCCAATAAATGTTGTTTATAATAAAATGGGAATTCTGGTTATTTATGTGGACTAAAATATTTTAGGTTTCTTCAGGATTAAGTACTTCAGGTCTTGCATGGTGAAAATAAGATTTTTAGTTGTTTTCTTTTTGACTATTACAACAAGTCCTAAAAGCTAGAAGCGGCCAGGTAAATTGATGCTAAACAGAAATGCAAATGGAAACCCGGCTGGGGAGGTGGCAGAGATCAGTTTTAGACTTGAAGGACTGTGTGATTTATTAATATTATAAAAATGCCTATCATTTTAGAAATACATGCATCTAGCAACTACATAAGCTAAAAGTTCTTGTGTGCAGAAAGAAAGAAAGATAGATCTCTGGGCCAGATAGAAAGGATGAGGTTAAAGCTTCAATTTGCAAAGCACTACTTTCAGGGGGAATCTGGTTTTTTGAGAGTCAGAAAGAGTCACTGAGGTGAGAGTATTTCAGCTGATGAAGGGCAGCCTGTCTGCCTCCAGGCTAACACTTTAGCTCCATCCCAACTAAAACTTGGGTTTGTACTAATCCAGTTCAGATCCTTACCCCAACCAACCCCCGCTTCCGCCTTCTCGGCCGACAATCTGCCCATCTTTTCATCCTACATTAGCTCTGAATGCCTCCTAATCAGTTACAGATTTATAAGGACTACGAAGAGCCCCCGCATTAAACAGCTTTTTCTCCTCAAATATGGAATATGAAGTTCTCCTTAAAAAGCATTTCCTACTGTGGTCACACACACCCCCCTACTGAGGTACTTGCCGAAAAAAACCAGCACAGAATTAAGACTCTTCTGACAGTCAAGAAAGAGAAAGATTTCATCTTAATTCTCATGAAAAAAAAAAAAAATAGAAAAGAAATGAAAAGAGAAGGAAATGAAAAGAGAAGGAAATGAAAAGAGAAGGAAAGGAAAGGAAAGGAAAGGAAAGGGAAAGGGAAAGGGAAAGGGAAAGGGAAAGGGAAAGGGAAAGGGAAAGGGAAAAGGGAAAGGGAAAGGGAAAAGGAAAAGGAAAAGGAAAAGGAAAAGGAAAAGGAAAAGGAAAAGGAAAAGGAAAAGGAAAAGGAAAAGGAAAAGGAAAGAAAAGAAAAGATAGTGTCTGGCAGCAGACACTTTTGCTTTTAATCAGTTATGTTTCATCTTAACCCTTTGTATGCTACAGTCCAAGCTTTCCTCGAGTCACACCTGTCTTAAAGTCCCATAACAATGGGATAAATTGCAAATAAGAAGCTGAAGTAAGCAAGAGTTTTCTGGCTTTAGAATTTAGTTGACAGCACAAAAGCTAGGTACCCGAGTTCCCAGTTTCTGTGTGTCATTCTCTCCTGTCCTCCCTGTCTTCAGTTCTCTCTATAAAACTATTTGCTAAAACTGTTGGATTAAGTCAAAACATCTTCTACTGAGCTGTCCCTGGTTTTAGGGATATGTGCAATGCGCACGCTCACATGCAGAAACATCCTAACTCACAGCCACTGTAACAAACTGGAGGGCACAGGGAGGGGAGGGGGGAGGACCACCCTCTGACGATCACATCTGAGGAAAACAGACATTCCCCTCACCTTGAAACCCTCTCTACTTTTAGATGAGAATACATTTGATCAAAACACGATGCCATTCATCTTTTGTGGCTGTTTGTCGATCATAGCTCCTGGAAGGATAAGCAAACTCTATGGAAAGGCATTTATCTAAATTATCCTGATAAAGTGCTATCACTCTGTGGGGAAAGAAAAATGAGGCAGAATGCTAGTTTGTATACAATTGTACTAACCTGAAGGAAAATTGGCATATGAGGTTGAACTACACTTAAAAGTTGGAGTGCTGTTTTCAAAAAAAGAAATACTTCCTTTAAATGAACTTTCTCCTTTGTGAGGATTCAGTCTATTTGAAAACGAAAAGTAAAACATAAAAAAAGATTAAAGACATGAACTGCCTCTTCCATTCAAACACCATATAGTAAGTGTTTGTGACTTTTCCCTTGACAACTAGATAAGAAGATAAATGCATAGTTTCTCTTAATTAGCCTTTCTTAATTAAAAACACCAGAGGTATTTGTGATCATAATGAACTCTTCTGACAGAACGGTCACTTGTTCTTCTGGATGTCACTCTAGGAAAATTAGATTTATTTTTTAAAAGAGCATAAATTCAGTGCTAAGGAAGATATAAATGATGCCTGCAAAAGCAGTGTCCCCTCTGTTTTATCTGAGTTAGATGGATGTGTATCTTGTGGGTTTTAGAATGGTGTGGGGCAGTATTAGCCATCATTAGCACCCCACTATGGATCCAATTCACTAATTACTTATGCTGTCTTGGTTCACTGAGATTTAAGTACCAAGTCAATCCCATTATCTGCAGTCTCCCAAGCTTGCCAGAGTCATCCGTCTTTTATGGAAAAAAAAGCACAAGGGTTATCAATAGGACCCTGAAATACTTGGGATTTTCCCACTTCAGGAGGAGGCAAGATTAGTCCTGACTAAAGTTGCATCTTCTCTAAGCTGCTACTTTGGATGTGATAAAAGTGAATGCTGACAATTATCCATAACTACATAAAGAGCAGGAGAGAGAGAGAAGGACGCAAGAGCAGTGAGGAGAGAAGTCTGCCACACACGCCTGCATCTGTCCTACGGTCGCAGGCAGTTTTTCATATCACCTCAGAGCTACAAATTACAATTCGTCTGTTACAAACACATGATAATATAGTCAGAAATCAGAAATTAAAATATTCCAACGGCCTCGGGCCTCCTCAGAGAGAAAGAGAGAGGGAGAGAGGCTGAGGGAGAGAAGGAGGAGGGAGAGGGAGAGCGAGGAGTATGCCGAGCCCCTGTGCTGCCTGTGTTGTTTGTGCCCTCCCTTCTCCATCCTACATGTTTAATGTCTGCAGCAGTACCGAGGCCTTGTCTGTTTGGGATGGTTGATTGACATCTGCTCTGCCGAGAGGAAGGAACTGGCAGCTATTGGCAGCACTGTCACGTTCATTTGCACACTTTATGAAGCAGCAGTGTGGCTACTAATACAAAAAGAAATCTTCTAAGCAGCATGACATCTCTTGGAATGGAATATTTGTCTTTACAAATGATTGCACTGCTGCCAGTACTTGACATGGTGCTCGCAAACATGTGTAATTGTTGGAAGTGTAATGATGATTATTTGCATATTTAATGTTCAAACAAGTACTGGAGAAGCAACTTAGACTAAACCTTTTATGGGGAGGATTTAAATATGTTCAGCATCAGCCTGATGAGCCCCAGTAAAGAGTCGGGGGTCTGAGAGGAGAGCTCATGAGCACGACTGCTGTATGAAAGGGAGTTTAGGAAATCACCCTGGAATGCGACACTTTTATAGGTTTATTTTGAGACAGATTTCATATGAATTCCTCTCTCATTCATTTTAATTGCTCAAAATTATATTTAAACGTAATTATACGAAAACTTAGGAGTGATCTAGTTATCATGTGTCTGAAATCAGCCAAACAGCAAACTGAGGAAAGTGGATGTGCAAGCACATGTTTACCAGTAACATCAGTTTAGAGGAAGCCTGTGCATGATGGTAACGACACTTTTTTTAACTCTTTGGCATAAGTGTGAGAAGGGTGCAGGTCATGGGAGGGAGGCTTACGAACCCTTTTTCCTGGGCTGGAAATACAGCACTGAATATTTGCCCTGGAAATCAGAGCCATGCCCAGGCTGATAGAAAAGGGCTTTCCTCCCTGTAGAAAGCACTTGTTTCTGCCTTAGAAAGAGACTTTTCACTTTCCCCTTCCACACTAATATTTTTTTTTTAAATCTTCTCACGCAGAGACCTAGTTAGCGCACAGACCTTACACGCACATATGTGCACACAGGCACGCGCAGTTGCACGTATGAAGGGGAAAATGTTTTACAAAAGGGCTCTCTAACACGACAGAAAGAAACAATACTTTTGAAGGCAGTATTGTTCCCCTGGGAAGGATACACACTGGTTTTATCAGTGGAATAATTTCAAATGATGCAGATACATGAATGGCAATTTAACCCTCCACCTTTAGTGAAGAATTTCTTTAACTGAGGACTTCATCTCTCAGCTACTTTTCTGATCTTAAAGACAGGTCTTCTCCATTTGAAACTTTCCCCTTTTAAAATATTTATATTAGCAATTAGTTTTCATCTCCCTGCCCTACCCCAACTCTCCTGCTTCCTTCCTCTTTTTTTCTCTCTTCCTCTCTTCCTCTTTTTTTGTGTGGTCTTAATACCAAGAGATTTATAATCACCAAATCCTACATTGTTTGAGGGGCAGCACAATAAACTTGACTCAATTATCATGCTGTAAATTGATTTAAAAAAAAAAAATCTGATGGATGAATAGAGACTGAATATCTTCGTCTCTGACCCTGTCGTATCATCAGCAATTCCCTGGCAAGACTCCCACTTGATTGACAATGCTGCTAATGAACACTGTCTTAGGCCACGTAATGATTTACCTGCCATGAACGAGGTTTGGCAATGCTACCGTTGCATACTCGTCCAACAATTAATCCTTTAAAAAACAGATATATAGTCTTGAAGCATGGAAGTGTCTGGAAATTAATAGAAAAGTGGAGGCATAAGATAAATACATGTCTGCTCATTAAGCTAATTAGGATTGTTTTGTTGCTTATCTTGTTGCAAAAGCATTCCCCTTCTATTTATTTTAGCCACCTGTTGTTTCATCCTCACAAGAAGCCAATATCTTCCTTTATCTGACAAACTCCTACCTTATTATTTACCTTGGCCAAAGACAAAAGCAGAAAGTATTCAGCTGACTGTGGTTGCAATCATTCTTCCCTACTGAATGTTAGACTTCTGTGTTTTGTTTTTTAAATTTTTTTTTCACTCATGATCAGATCATCTGCCTGCTCAAATCATCTGCCTGCTCTGTTTTGTCTTCTAAGCAGCTGAAGGTAAAGAAAACTGCACAGCATCTGGTACTAACATGCAGCACATTGGCCTTCTAACTCTACCTCCAGATCATAACCAATCCTCCTCACCATACAAAGGGGGGGAAATGCTAGAGTGTGAAGGACCCCTTTGTTGATCACAGTTGTATGCAGCACCCACTTGCCCCTGAGTGGGATTCTGGAAGAAGTATGATCTGTGTCACTTTGCCAGCAATAAAAAGGGTCTTTCACTTCTCCAGATGTCATGAAACAGAAAAGCCACCCAAACCCATGTTTGCTGGTTCATTGAACACTACTCATTGTGTGTGCATCAGTATGTACTGCAGGTAACTTCCACAAAATGTAACTTACCTAGAGCACAGTCTTGCACTTTTGTAAGTAGGTAATTGCTTGCCTAGTGAGGGTAGGGGCACTGGAGAGTGACTAGGAAAAGTGATGTTAAAGAGAGAAGGGGCTCATGAAAGAAATAGACTGCAAAGTTGAATTTAGTTCCTTATGAAATTCTTTGAAGAAGCAAAAGTATTTAAAAAACATATTACAATAATTAGCAGTATTTCTTTGGGGATTTGCTTGTTTGACCTTAGCCTTTTAATCTGTCAAAATATGCTAATAAGCCTGACAGACAGAAAGATAAAATACAGAGACAGATGAACTAACTGAGAAAACATCAGTACAATACTGAATATACTTGTGGAAAAAGAAAAGAAAAAGAGTGCAATTAAACATTACCTCAAGGCTTTGATGACATGCTCACTATAATGGAAAGTTGCTTACAAATTGAAAGGAATGTATACATGAGGTCACTATGATTGTGTCTGGCATCTTTGATAGTCTTATTTTGAATAGAAAAACATTTTTCTAAGTTCATTTTTGGTCTCAAATTTCAATCTAATATCTTGAAACACCACTTTCTGCATGTTTTCTTCCTGTTGCAGATCAGTGGATACATGACAATCCATAACTGTTTATGGCTTAAGAATCCTAGAGCTGTTGAACAGGCAGGCAAGAGGTTTCTTTCTGCCTTGAACACCTTTTTTTTTTTCCTGTGAGACCTTTCAAGCTATCTGTGTGAAGCCAATGAAGATAATGGTTCCCAAAATAAATAGCCACTTTTAAGAAACAGTTCTGTTCTTCATTCAAGGTGAGCTGCACAATCAGGAGTATCTCAACAGCAGTAAATGACAACACAAAAATGAGTTCTTACAGGACACCGGAAAAGGACTTTAAATTTTCCTAATTTTGTTTCCTCTACAAAATAACTGTTTCTGTCTTCTCACTGTAAGTGAAAGGGCTTTTGGTGGCACTAGAATAAGGTCATATCATAACAACAGGTATTTAGAGAAGTGTTGTCTGCCCTCACAGGTAAAGCTTCTCAAGCCTTTCTGTTGAAAAGACTAAAAAAACTGCCTGATGATGTTAGTTTTTCACTGATACCACCTATTCCCAGATCTCCAGAGAGCCTTTCTCCAAAATCAGAAACATGACTCTGTGATGATTCTCAGTAAAAGATAGTTCCGACTTCCACTTTTAATAAACAAGCTATAAAGAGGAGGTTAAAAAATTTCTCTCGGCTAATGTTCTCTGCATATCCTGGTGTACTGGGACCCATTTCCTGATGGTGATGATAAGAATTACTGGAGCCACATTAAAAAAACCTGAGGCATGCTTTCCCTTTCAGATATCCTGTTGCCATGAGCTCTAAACCAAGAAATTAAACCTAAATCAGGATGCAGACTTCTCTTTGCTGTGTGACTAAGTTGGGCAACTCACTTCCATGAAGTGAGACTGTGAAGGAGTTCTTCAAAATAAAATGTTTGCACATTGTATATCAGTGTATCTTATTTCCTGACAGGACATCTGATAGTCAGCTTTTCCATACAGCCAAATGAAGCATGACATTTAAAACCTCCTTTTTTTTTTCCAATGAGTGAGCTACCCACCCCACTTAAGCTCCCTAAAAATATATAGAAAATGAAACATAGACATGTCTTAGCAGCCAGAAGTGTGTCTGAAATTACTGCCTTTGCAAAGCTTTTACATTTAGTCAACTTTATAATCACTTAAAGAGCTCATCCAAGATTGGACTTTTTAAAATGTAGCTAAGGGCTTTCTTCCTCTCTCTGAGCCAGATACACAGTTATAAGCCAAAAATTAAACCCAATTAAAATTTTAAAAAGAGTGAATATGGTCTAGCTGAAGGAGATACCCAGGGCCTACTGTTAAGGAACTGAGTGACCTGCCATATCCAGTGTCTTTCAAAGGTCCTCGCACCAGCACCTTGGAATTAAGAATGCTGATCTGCACAGCGCACGGAACGTAGTTCCGTCATTGCTTTTCTTGTTAAGCGTCATAGCTTTGCCTATTGCTCGACTTTCACCTGCAGAGCGTGATGCCTGATTCCCGAAGCAGACGCTCCGCTCAGGTGCCACCGGTGGGAAGCGGAGCCACCCACCCCAGCCAGAATCTGCCGCGACCCGCCGCAGAGGTGTCCCTGTCTTTGCTTTATTCCCAGTAGCCATCTTGAAGACCAACTTTGCGAGGCGGATGGTGAGGAAGTGGGCAGGAAGGCCCCTTCCCTCTCCCCGCAAAGGCATCCCCACCTCCAGCTGGCTGCCCCACGGCTCCCGGCCCCGCTGGCCGTGCCCGCCACTGCCCGGCAGCTGGAGGAGCCGCGCCCGGGGCCACAGGGCTCGGGGAAGGGGCAGCGGGGCCCGGGGGTCCGGGCCGGGGGGCTGCGGGGCAGGGTGGCGGTGCCTTTTCTCCCCGGCGGCTTGGAGAGGTGGGCTGGGGCTTTCAGAGGGGCTGACAGATCTGAAGTTTTGGAGGCTGAATGAAAGAAACACTCAGCTAACAAAACAGTGCGCCACAGAAGAAGTTTCATCTGGTCTGGCCAAATCCCTCCTTTCTTTCCGTCTTTTCTCTCTTAATAACAGCTGCCCTCTCATTCCCTGTTACTCCGCTGTGAAGAACAAAACCTCCCTCTGACTATCTGTTTTTCTTTTCTTCCCCAGAGTAGGTCTCATTACTGGTGATTAGCAGATGATTAAAACCAATTCAGCTTCCCCCAGTAGATATTTTCTCCCTGTTTGTGACTAACGCGTCAGTCTTCAATGAACGTGCTCCTAAGCTTATTAACAGGCTCAGAGGATTAGCTGCCACCGAGCGCCGCCGCGCCGATATTGTGATGCAGCGAGTGACATGGAACCATTTGCTGAGCACAGGCAGGGCCGCTGGGACCAAATATCTAAATCACAATTTTAGTTTTCGTGTAGGGGGGAGGGGGAGGAAATCCTAACAATAATTACAAAAATCAAACGTTTGGCCAAGTCTGAAAATAGCCTTAAACTTAAGGTCAGGAGGACTGACATTCAGGGATAACAACTCCTTGCTCCCCAAAAAATAACCCTCCAAGCCCATCCCAACTAAAAAATATAGGCGGTTCCCTCCCAAGGAGATTAGCTGATTTGAAGTCCAGAAGGGACTGTTTTGGTCAGCCACCACTGCAAAACATACAGACCCGTCTCGAGGTTGATATGCAAAGGCGTAGGTGTGTATCACATCTCTGTATCTGCTCCCCCTATATTACTATGTAAAACCCCAGACTGTAGCACTCTCAAATCGGAGATTAGAGCAGGATGCAAAATTAGAAGCTTCACTTTATCCCACCCATCTCTTTAAAAACGATCAAGCTTAAATAAAATTTAGTAGCTAATAATAAAGGAAAAAAGGTTGAAATTATCTGCAGGTTTGAATTATGCAGTAAATTTTCCCAGAGAAAAAGAAAAAACATCGTGAAACAAGTTAAAATAGGTCATGAAAAATATTTTCAAATTATATGCTTCCTCTCTATTATTTTATACTTTCTATTTGTTCTAGTTTTTTAAGCATTGTGGTATTGAATCTGTGGCCAGATTTGATTCTCTGCATTACAGTCACTAAACAGACATCATTGTGAGTAGCCCAGATAAACAAACTGATTTGTACTCAGGCTCCTTTTAAGGTGATTTGGAGCTCCTAAATAACTAGAAAATCTGGCCATTGGAGTTGTAGAAGAACAGTTTTTCATTTGAGGGAAATATCCTGATGCAAAACACCCCTTTCCTTTTGGAATAGAACACGAGAACAAACGTTTTTCTATACATTTTCCATAAGGTGAAATTATAAAAAAAATGCTGATTTCTGGTCAGACGAAATATTTTATTTGGCATGATTTGTAAAATATATTTTACTTCAAGTTTTCTTTGTTCATTTTTGCAATAGTTGGTATTCTTTATTTGTATATTATACAAACAGAAAACTAAAAATTTTTTTTAGTCAAATTTATCAACTCCTTAAAATCCTGACACTAAGCACTATTTAGAAAGACACTTTTAGAATTCTGGAAAATGTTTTACATCACAAAATCTATACTTTTTGCACTGAGGATTTGTTTCAGGGGAAGATTTCAGAGTGGCAAACTCTGGTGACTAAACAAAGAGTTAGAACCATAACTTTGGGCATCATGCTTTGAAAACAAAGCGAAAAACCCCAACCCAACTTTACAAAGTTTACATTAAAAAATCCTTACAAGGGTTTTTTTCTCAGTCTGTTTTTAAAAGCTTTGAAATAAGACTCTCCCAAATAATTCCCTTTTCACATCTTCAAATTTGTTCCATTTATATTTTTCATTGTCCCTTTCCAGTGCAGCTTAACTCTGAGTGTGCTGAAGCTTGAAATGTAGCTTCCGATTTATAATAGCAACAGGGCATGCAGCAAATGTCAACAAATCCCCCGTCACCCAGGCAAGGAGGAAATGTGAGAGGTAAGGCAGAATAGCCCTTCCTTGCTACATAACACACACACACACACAAAACCCCTCAGTGAAAAATAAAGAACTAAGGTCTTGTTCATGAGAAGCTATATGACTCCGTTAATATCAAACCAAAATCGTGACAGGAGGGTGACTTGCATTGAAAATTGCCAGTTATACATTCAATGCAGGTATAGACCTGCACAATTGATATGTACTTAATTTTAAAATGAAACTACTCCACCATCTATCTCCCTTTTTGCAAAATTAAAGGAATTAAAACACACTAGACTGACCATATTCTGAAAAAAAAGCACTCCATTAAACCCACATCACTGACCTTAAGTGACCTCAATAAATAAGTAACTGCTGAAGGCTCAACTCCCTTGTGAAACAATAGACCCAAACTTCAGTTGAGCGCATGCAAGAAAATGTCACAGGAGGGTAGCACAGGATTTCAGAGCAGAAAGTTTGAGAAATAAAAAGTACACACTGCCAAGTTACTGAGGTAACCTTTTAGCAAAGAAAATTCTGCATTTGTCTTAACTTTTAGAGCAGCAGGTACACCCCCTTCTTGCCATTCTATTAATAGAAATGGGGAGATGTGGTAGAAATACATTGTTTTCTTTTCCAGTCACTCTTTTTCCCTGTCTCTAAGATGTCATCTTATAAATTTATTCACTGGCCAATAATAAATCATGCAAAACATAGCAGGCCACTGGTTCTTTGTGAATTTTCTGTCAGTGGTTTTTACTCTAATGTGATCAGTCACCTGAGTCACATTACAGGCTTATTTCTGGCTCTAGCTTGGAACAGAGTATACCTGTAAGACAAGAGGGAAAGCTGCCTTTGATTGTGTCAAAAGGTCTATGAAATTAGGAGCTGATACACTGGCTCATAAAAGAAATTTAAGAATATTTTAAATCTGTTCCTTTGGACTACTTCCTGCCTGAAAAATCCTTCCTAGGAAAATGTGAATATTATGAGCAGGTTCATTCTTAAAATGGATTTTCTTCTGTTATCGTCAGGGACAGAATATGATTTAGATAAACAGAGTGTGGCAGGGAGCTTTTTTGTGTCATTTGAGGCCTTGTCCCTCTGTAAGTTGAGGCCAGTGCCTATGAAAAGCAGGGTTTGCCTGTCCATCATATATGCAGATTTGAACTCAATACCACAATTACAAGAGATGGAGTTAGTTCATCTTTAGAGGCTACCACCACTGAGCTGGATATTACCTTCTTAATCCCAGCTAGATAACAATCATGTGTTAGTTAAAACCACTGTACTGGTTGTTTCGCTTCTTTCTGAGACAAAAGAAGTAAAGAGATGATACTCCGTCTGTGGCCAGAACCAGACTGGCTCAGAGAACGGCAAGCTCATGTAAAATTAAGTTCTGAATGTTAATCTTAAAGCATTCATGTCCTAGTTTAAAATATCTGACTTAAATTCAGAAGTAGCAAGCTCAAAAAAAAAGAGTTAGGAAGAGATAGAGAGAGCAAGGTGTATGCAGAAGACTAGTTTTAGCACTCAGTTGGTATTGATACTAGAACACTGGGCAATACAGCAGTAGTGTTGTGCAGGCATCATCACTGGGACTTCTCCTCTTGCTCAAGTCTCCAGTTTTAAAAACCAGATTATTAAGCAGGATTAATATTTTCATCATCTTTTTACATGGAAGGATAGAACATGTCTGGGTAGGAGAGACTCCATTTTCTGATTCACTTGTGTGTTTACTTTGTCTTGAATTCAGTGATATTTTTTTCAGTAGGAAGAAATAAAGTTGTTGCTGACTTTGTATTCTGCTGTACCACAACACTTGGTAGAGGGAAAGGAAAGCAAATGTGCCGAGTTGCCAGGAGACAGATTTATTCTTAACTTCAGCATCTTGGCACTTCCACCATGACACTGCTTTCGTCTTTCTTCATTCCCTCATACTCCAGGCACAAGGCAGATTGATCAGAAATAGCAGGAAATGACCCACTCCTGTTTTCTACTAAATCATTCAGTTCTGTTTAGTTTTGAGCCGTTCACAGCCCCACAAAAAAGCCTGAATATTTTCGAAGAATGGCTGTGAAATGGGTGCAACATGGAAAATTCAAGTGGCAAATCTGCCTAGAAAAGCATCTGGTCCTTCTTTTCCTGCTTTCTTGCTTCCAAATGCCTATTTCGTCTTTGTGTTTAAAAGTAGCACTTGGGGAGAGGGGAAATAAATCAATCTGGTAATCTGTTTTTCTTGTGAAATAATATCTGTTTGCAAACATTCTTAAATGTGGATTAGGAATGGGGCAGAACTGGTGTTCCCCATCCAAACCTCTGCCACATTCATAGGACTAATCTGAAAACACATGCCATCATAAGAGAAGTATCTTTAGAAAATAGTTTTTCTGTTTTTTTTTTTATCTGAAGTTGAAGCCTAACCTCCAACATAAACCTGGGAGCGTACACAGTCTGAACTGGTTTATCTTGTCTGTAACATTTCTCTATCTGTTCCTAGACTTCACAGTTTTTAATCTGACAATGAAAGAAAGAACTTGAAGAAACTATGGAAAGCAATTAGTGATATTAGAGAATGGAAATGGTAGAATTAAAGAAATAAAAGTCCTATAATGAATCCAAAAGCATCAACAAAAGCCTTATATGGATAGAGAAACCACACCCGATGGCACACAGAAATGGAGCCTTCTATGGTGTAGGACAAGAAAGTACAGCACTCTCATGCCTTGAGGGTGGATAGAAGTTGTGGAAACCAGAGAATACTGGTCAGATACTGGAGAGAAGAATTATTTTAGTTGCAATTTCTGAAGAACTAGAAAGTAGGACTCCTTTACTGTAAGGAAAAAGGATTACGCAGAATCAGATAATATGCTGAGTTGGAAGGAAGGGACCCACAAGGATCATCGAGTCCAGCTTTTAGCCCTGCCCGGGACCACCCCCAAGAGTCACAGCATGTGCCTGAGAATATAATCCAAATGCTCCTTGAACTCTGTCAGGCTTGGTAGTGTGACCACTTCCCTGGGGAGCCTGTTCCAATGCCCAACCACCCTCTGGATGGGAAACTTTTTTCTAATATCCAACCTAAACCTCCCCTAACAAAGCTTTATGGTGTTCCCTTAAGTCTATCACTGGTCACCAAACGTGAGAAATAAGTGCCTCCCTTCTGCTTCTCCTCATGAGAAAGCTGAAAGTTCTGAACCTGCAGAAATCTTTATGAGCAATAATGGTGTGGAAGATTTTCAAGGTATTGATCCTATCTGTTGGCTTCATTGTTCCTTTTCATTCTTTTCCTCTTTTTTTCTGCACTGTACAGTTTTTTGTAAACTTTAAAGGTAAAATTGTCTCCTTGCTTCTTTTCTTGGAATAACTCCTTGATGAAAGTCTGACATGTAGGAATCTGCTGGTAACAATGGAAAACCCACAGAAAGAATAGTCTTTAGAGATAAAAACTTACTTCTTCATGTACAGCACCATATGTAAGGAATAAATAGAAGGCAAGTTCTCCATGATTTCTTATTTTCTTCTCTTCTTCAGGAGAAACTACAACTCTGTCTGAAAAAAAATGAAGAGAAAGCTGTTGTTTAGAAGACCATCCAACAGCGTAACAGACTTCTGAATTTGATAGGGTGCTTAGATAGTGATGAGAAGAGCAGGAACTTGAAAAGAAGAAAACAAGAAAGGAAGGCAAGAATGAAGAGAGATGGAAGCAGAAGAACAGTCTAGTCAATATAAATTTAAACAGAGAAGAAAATGAGACTAAAGAGGATCAGAGAAAGGTGAAGGAGTTACTTTCAGAGGAATTTCCTAGCACTGAGAGAGTAGATAGCAGGACACGATGGAGCTCTAAGAGACTATTTTAGACCAGAAAGGTCATGTTTTAGTTGCCAGGAATTTGTTCTCAGTTACTCTGATCTGTATAATGTACTGTCCCATTTCTTGGAGACACACCAAAGGATTCCAGATTATCAGCAGCTACCTGATCTGCAATGCTGGAGAGATGAGAAATTCATTAACAATTTTGCAAGGTGGATGAGACAAAATGTTTTCCAAGTAGTGCTTGTATGATTTTCAGTGACATTTATGCATATCACAAGTCTGCTTTCTTTTTCAACTGTACTGAATCCAGTAAAGGTGAAAAAAAGGGAATCAGTCCAAATAAACATTGTCCTTCCATAGCTCTGTGTACCAAACAGAAAAATCCAGAATAACTTTAGCTGTGTAGTGGTATGGATGCTGTAATCCAAATGATTTGGTCATTTGGTTTGGCCATATTGAAAGAAGGCACATCTAAAAAATATCTTGGGGTTGCACACTATACATCTGATATATGTGTCCATGAGTATTCTACCTTGTCTGCACAGTCAATGATGATGGAATATTATCCTATCCTGGTAATACATTCACAGGCACAGAGGGAGGATATATGTCCGATCAGTTGTACACATGCAGGTTCAGGAAATGCTTTTCTTCAAACCTCATTGTTACTTCAGCAATACTTTCAACTTTGATAGCCCTGAGGAATATAATAAAATTAATTTCCTTGCAAACCTCAATGACGAATTCAAAAATTGATTTCCCCCTTTCTGCTTGATAGGCAACTGACTCCTAGCTGTCCAGATAGCAAAACTCTCTTGGATAACAAATCACAGCAAACAGCATATGGAATTTCTCAGGTGGGTAAGTTGCAGCTTCATGGCTGGGACAGAGAGCTCTAATCTAATGTCTTAATGAACGTGCTTTTGTTTAATGAGATGATTGTCTACTTACTGCTGTATTTCCAGTGCAACTGGCTCTTTCTAAAGTGAACTTGCATTCTTGGCTCAAGAAGGTAATACGCAATGGGATGATTTGTCAGCTTATACTCAGGCTGCAACTCCTTTATTCTTGTCCAGTAGTTCATGCTATAGTGCTGGTACTGCTGGAATGATTTTGGTTTTTCATTTTCTGTGATATCAAAACTGCTTCTCATTTTTCCACTGGTTTCCGAGGCAGCTGTGAAGGAGTGTAACAGAGAAAAAAACCATGTTCTTAAAAATATCTATATTTCTATGTATCAACATTAGCCACAAATGCCCTTATATCATAGACAAGTAGTTGCACACTATTGCTGTGCATGGTAAGTTTCAGGCAAAGAATTCCATGCTTCAAGCACATTTCCTTTCACATCCTAAGACAAGTTGTCCCAAACCACTCTACCAGCTGGATGAATTCCTGCCTACTTGTGTCAAATAGGATCAGTTTTCTGTTTTACTTGACGCTGATACAGAACAGTGCTAACAGATACGTAGGGTGTGACATCAAGCTGCTAATATCAGTAAGGTTTCAGGGTAAGCCCTGAAGATCAATTCTTTGAGTTATGCAATGGAGAAAGAGGAATGAAAGATATGGAGCTGTGCACTTTCAGTGCAAGGCTTTCATCAGCCTGCAAGCTTATTAATGGAATTTTTTCCTATGCACTAATATCACAGATGGGTAGTGCTGGAGAAATGGCAGGCACAATGAGATTTCCACTGCAGCAAACGGGAGCGAGGGGAATCATACTCTTAGCTTTCTTCCAGGCAAAGCAGAGGGCAAAACTGTCTGAAGAGTCTAGATGTTTATGCAAATGACATACAGGGGAGAGCAGAGGACGAGTTAGTTTCCATTGCCTTAATTTACCACAACTGAATGTTTTCACTGTATCTGCCTTGAAGAAAACAGCTTGTGTAAACATCTACACCAGGGGCTACCTTACATTTAATGTTTTAGCCTCACCACGTGGCTCTCAAAGACATGAATGACTGCAGTGTGGATTGTGGAAAAAAAAAGAATAAAATGGATGAGAGCGGATTAAGTTTTCAAAGAAGACAAGATCAGTCTTATCTCAATAGCCATTCGTTTCACATCTTTACTACTTTTGTCACAGCAATACTATCAGAACAGAAAAATGTTAATTTTGCTAATATTCTCTCCTGGACTCAAAAATGAATGTAATGAAGGAAAAAGACTTAAATAAGATAGAGTAATTTCCTGAATGCCAGCAACCAGAGCAGGAAGGAGTAGATAAATGCTGGTTCACAATAACTCTCACGTACCACCATTGGCCTTAAACACACCAACTATTAAACAATAAATGTGATCCCACCTAAGTCAGCTCAATTCAGATCCGTATCTGATTTTGTAAGTGATGTACCTAACCCAAAAAGACAGGCAGAGTTTCTAGTCTGGGTGCAGTTGATTCGGAGTGTGACTTCTGCGTTTGACCCACATATTGATATTCTAAAGTGGCTCAATTTATCAGCCTGAGTCAGTGATGCCCTGAAGATCTTTGCACTATGAAATACCCTCAGGCTTCACGGAATCACAGAATGGTTCAAGTTGGAAGAGACAACAGCGGGCCATCTAGTCCAATCTCCCTGCTCAAGCAGGGTCATCCTAGACCACATGGCACAGGATTGTGTCCAGACGGTTCTGGGGTATCTCCAGTGAGGGAGAGTCCACAACCTCTCTGGGCAGACAATCTGCTCCAGTGTGTAGAACTGTTCCAGGCTGTTCCAGGCTATTCCAAGCTATCCCAGGGTGCCTGTTCGAGGCTTCCAAGTGAACTTAAGTAAGCATTTTGAGTTAGGCAATATTAAAACCAAACCACACCTAACCAAACCAAAAAGCAATATATTAGATTTGACCCAGGAGAAATGATTCCAGTTGAAATCCTTACATTTTATGTCCAGATTGTAAAGTGGATCAGGAAGCCCAAATTTTCACTCAGATGAGTCTTGATTTCCTCTCGTGGTTACATGGACACTTTTGCTTCAGCATAAGCAGTTTCAAATGTGGCTGTGCTGCATTTGTCAGTAATAATGGTAGGTACAAAGCCTTATGTTATTTACAGTCCTCTAAAAAACCGAGTTCATCAGGATACCCCAATACCATTAATCTGATGAAACTTCTGCTAGTGCTTTATCTATCTAAATTATGTAGTGTCATTTAACTGAAGAAAATGACTCCATGGTAGTAAAGACAATGCAATTTAGTGCAATAACTCTCCATAATGAGAAATACTTGAACCTCAAAAATGTGGTAGAGGAAATATAAATGAAAAAATTGTGATTTGGGGGGAAAAAAGTCTTTAGTTAATAGTTAAGAGTTTATCATGACAATGCATCTTCAGAAATGTATTTTATTCTGGTAAGAACTCAAATGACATAGCACTGTGGTTGTATGACAGTCTCCTATATACAACAGAAGCAGAGAGCCACAGAATTAGATAATGTGAGTTAGGCTGCACACCAAACCTGTCCTGCTACAGTCCAAATGAGGTTATTGACTCAGAGAAAGAGTCATTGATAAAGCAATTATTACCAGCAGCCAGATGTGTGATAGCTCATTTTTGGAAATGGACAGATGCCCCAGCATTAATGTCAGAGATATCAAACATAAGAAATCCTTTGAATAGAACCAAAGTGATAGGCAGTCTCATATCAAAATCTAATAGATTTAGTAGGTTACGTTTCCTTGGAACTGCAACAGAATAAACACACGACTAAGAGGCCTAATAACCACAAATGAATCTTTTAAAGGTGTCAAATTTGCTATGTATGAATCAGATTGTCTAGAAAGTTTGTGCATTCTAATAATGACTTTTTTTTTTTAAGCTACCAGGACATAATGTACTCTAAAGTTAGGTGCATAATTTCAGGTACATTCCATTTATTTCCATTCATTGCACATCCTTATTAGAAAATTCTGTTGTCTGAATATTACACTGCTGTGCCAAATATGCAATTCTGTAAATCAGCCAGGGAGAGAGGGTGCCAGCCTCTCCTGATGATAAATACAGTGGCAGGAATCTACTTTGTTTTGTAGCATGTAAGGCTGATTAATCCAAAGCTGTTTGCAAACTTCATTTCATACAGGATACCCCCATCCTTACAATCAGATTAACAAATCAAAGGTACATTCAGACTTGGAGACAGGTTGCCACTTAAGCATTTCAGATACTCAGGCATTTAGTTAAACTAAGCTTGGATTAACAAGGTCTGACTATTTAAATGGAGTTGTGTTTAGGGGTTCTCTGTCTCCACTGATTTTGAATGCTGTGCTCATGGGGCAGTGCTGTCCAGTCTTAAGAGCTCAGTGAGCTTACAGAGCTTTACAGCCTCCCTGCAAGCTTCATGAGCTTAATTGAAGATAAGCATATACAAACTCACCTTCCTATAAAGACTTCTATTTATGTGAGGGGGGAAAAACCCCAAACAAATCTCTTTATGCAGGGACTAAGCTGCATCTTTCCTGTCATCATTTATACTTATTTTTATATAGTGGAATTTATTAGACTAAACCCCTTAATCATGTGGAATAGATGAAAGGGGAATATTCAACCCTGTTACCTTTTGTTGTCACTTGAAACTGTCTAGGAGGTGATAGAATCTGATCAAATTATTTGTTAGGAACAAGTCATGCCAACTGATTTTAGCCTGGTGGAAAGTGGATCTGTGAGGGTGTGAGCTAAAGTCCCTTTCTGACTTTCTTTCAGAATCTGTAAAAATATAAAGGCAGAACTTCCCTAGCTAATATGCCCAACAGTATTCCCTTAACACTTTGAAATGTCTGACTCTGTCACTTAGGGAGACCAAACTCGCAATGATGAAGTGAAGAAATGAGCAGCATCTCATATCATGTGAGTGTCCTCACCATTGAGAAAAGGAGGCCATTGGAGACCATATAATTTAGGATTGATGGCTTTGTCATGTGTAAGGGTTATCGAACAATGGTTTAATGATGCTGCTGCACTAAGAGTTTTTTTGTGTGTCGTGCTGGTTTTGGCTGGGGCAGAGTTAAATTTTTTCACAGTGACTAGTGTTTTGGATTTATACTGAACACGGGGTAGATAATATAGAGATGTTTTTGTTATTGCTGAGCAGTACTTACACAGGGCCAAGGGCCTTTCTGTTTTTCATGCTACAATGCTGTTGAGTAGAGTGGAGGTGCATGGGAAATTGGAAGGAGACACATCCAGGACAGGTGACCCCAACTGACCAAAGGGATATTCCATACCATATGACATCACACTCAGTATATAAAGTGGGGGATGTAAGGAGAAAGATGGGGACATTTGAGGTGGTAGCATTTGTCTTTCCAAGTAATTGTTGCATGTAATGGGGCCCTGTTCTCCTGGAGGTGGCTGAACACCCGGCTGCCCATGGGAAGCAGTGAATGTGTTCCTTGTTTTGCTTTGCTTGTGTGGACAGCTTTCACTTTCCCTATTAAACTGTCTTTATCTCAAACCTTGAGTTTTCTAGGTTTTACCCTTTTGATTCTCTCTCCCACTGGTGGGGGAGTGAGCAATCAGCTGTGTGGTACTTGGTGGATGTCAGGGGTTAAACCAAAACAGTCGTACAGAAGTTAATGCTGGTTAGAGATGAGAAACAGAAACATGGACATGAGGCAGGAACTGTGAAGAAGGTATAATGATATGGTATAATTTTGCTAGTGTTGGCTTATATTCGGATCTGCAGTCATTCAGCAAGAAATCCTTCACTCATATTCAGCTGTATTGTCATAGGTAACTATAGTGTATATACAATCACTTCTAAGGAATAGAGACATTTAGCACTATAATTTGTTCAAATATTTCAGCTCATGATAAAAACTTGATGTCCATTACACAGCAACAGAAATGCATTTTCAGAACTTCTTTTTCATTATCTGTTGCTTATTATTTACACCTTTAAAACAAGATTGCCTTTCGGCAGAAATATCCAAGTGTCCTAATGCAGGTAGGAAAGCTGTGGGAGAGGCTCAGCTGATGCAAGATGATGAATCTCCATTTGGAGAGGAAGAATATGCTCACGTGAAACGTGTGTGGCAGGCGATTCTTCCCATATGTCCTCTCTCTAAACTATCTAGATATCTAGATGTCTCTGGATAGAGACAATCAAATTGCCATGCATTGGTCAGGAATGAGCTATCCTGTGGCTCTACAGCTAACTGGAATTTAGCACAATATAGTGTTATTTGCAAGTAACTGCTCCCTAGTCAGCCAATAATTTACATATTGACAGTTCAATGGAATTTTTGTTTCTTATAAAAATGTTCGTTATAGAAAATGACGAATTTCCTTAAAAGAATGTTTATGAATTGTTTCATTTACAACCCTTACTAATGAAGTGGGGGAAAGAAGGAGAAAAGATCTCAGGAGTATTAGGAAACAATTTATACAGGAATAAAGAGAACTGGTTTTAGCCTGCTTTAATCTGGAAACTGTCTTTTCATTCTCCATCCTGCCTTAGTTTAAATAAAGAAAATAGTATATGATATCATATAAGAATGAGTGAATATTTATTTATTGGTTTCTTTTACTGAAGTGAAAATAGCAGTTGTGATAGGTTCAATTGAAATCCCAGCTGCTTTTATTCGCTCCTTGCAAATCTTTAAATGCTTATTTTATGTATGAAGGTACTTTAAAATTATGAAATCAGAGAAGATTTAAGGATATCTAAGCAAGAGAAAGTGTGAGTGCTAGGAAGGCTGGGTGGCCTATTACTGGTGGTTCATACTCATCCCCTTCCAAAAATGTTTTATCTCTTTTGCTTATGATGACATTGAGGAGGACAGTCAAAAAGGCCAAGTTCTTCTATATCTTCCTTTCTACACTACTCCTGAACTCCTGCCACTTCTCTTTAGGGGAGAAAGAGCTACAGTGGAAATAAAGGGTATGGTTTGCCTTGAGATAGTACATTTTGCGGTGTCATGCTTCATTCAAAAACTATTTTCTGTCATCTGAAATTTAGATTTTCACCTCCAGAAACAAACATTTTCCTGTGTAATTACCACCAAACCCCACAGAGTTAAGGAAGAAATAAATGATTTAATTTATTAGTAAAGCTACTTTACGTCCTTTACTACTACATGGATGCTTTCTGTAGCAACGGCAATAGCACTGTTTCTAGTCTTCACTATTAGTCTTCAAAAGCTCCACATACCAGGCTTACCTGCCTTTTCTTATTTGATTTCAATGGATAATTTTTACAGGTCATGAAATTTTTTCTGTGACAAGGAGAGTTCCAAAGTCTGTGTCTCTTCACAGGATTTGTCTGAATCAGAAAACTGTGTTCCACTAAGGTTCATGGTTGGACCAGCCTCTCCCTGTCCTCCTTCTTGTCCTTGCACAATGCATCCTCTGTCTTTCCCTCTCACTTATATTTATATAAACAATCTTAGTGAAGGAACCTACAAATGTAAAGCACTGAGAATTTAGTCTGCTTAAAATTCAGTGGTTAATAAAGTTCAAAATAGTATGCTGCTCTAGGTTCTTGTTAGCCATGCACAAGTGTAGCATAGGTCCTCCTGCCTCTCTTGAACTCTGTTAACACTTAAATGACAATTAAAACAAAACAGATGCGAACCAGAGCCAGTTGCAGTTGTTCTGATTAACATTAACAGTTGTTATACAAACAATTAGTAGGAAAGGACTACAATATCAGTTCTGTTGGCAGGAGAAGGCACAGCCATGGCCAATCCAATCCAATTAAACCATGTCTCTAGTATGCAGATGAACAGCAGAAATGAAAATCGGGATATATCAATATATTGACTTCTTCAAGACACTGAGAATCTGATCCTGGGAGATGTGAAGGGCACTATGAGGAAGACTGGAGATGTGGTGAAACAAAAAAACACAGAATGAGGGGGTGCTGTGAAATTAAGGTATCTTGGAGAATTAACATGGTTCTCCCATCGTGTATGTAGTAAAATCTGTAATGTCTGTCCTAGAAGAAATTTTGAAACTTCAGAATTGTTTTTCAGCCAGAATAAGAACAAAGAATTGAAATTTATGAGACTTTTAAGAAATTAATTTTTCAGCACCCCCCACACTTCTGTTCCAAAAAATATAAGTTTACAGAAGCACTTCATTACTAGCCTTACAGTTTTTCTGCATAATGTGTCAAGTATTGAAATGAAGTTACATGACCTTGATGAAATTCAAAGGTTTCCATAATTTTACATGAAAGATTTCAACAAAATTCAACATATTCTACTGTTGACTTGAGTAATTTTCCATAGGATTTTTTTTATAAGGCCATAACAGTGCTATAATGTAATATTTCCTTATTTCTCAATTGCCCAAATTCATAAAGTCTGTGATGTTCATTGAGTTTTTGGTTTGACCCAAATAAATAAAAAAAGCTGCAAGACACAAAGAAACAAATTTCTACTGAACTGTAAACCTGCTAGACAATTGGCTGAATCCTAAATTATATATGTTTCTTGTTATCAAAACACAATATCTCTTGATTATCTATAGTATCATTTATAGAGTGATGAAGTGATAGTACTTGTTTCTGAAAAACCTGTCTTGCTCTAATTAAGTATTACATTTGTAGGGCTCTCTCACATACTTTATTGACTCAAGTTTTTTAAGTCGTGGCATTCTGACATGCAGAATAGTATACATATATATGAAAAACAAGCAACACATTAAAAAGCTCAGAGGCAGTGCAAGAATTCTCTCCCCCTTTGGCTTATAATTAAAAGCATCCAGAACAGAGCTTAATCCAAAAATGCTGGACTGATATGTGCTTTGCATTTTTTTCAGAGAAACCTCCTGAAATAAATTAGCAAGCACAAATGGCAGAAATACATTTTACAAAATCAAAGTAAAAAAAACAACAACCAACAAAAAACAGGACAGACCAAAAGCATGCACATTAGGTATATTCTTCAGCTTAGAAAGAGTAACTTAAGGTTGATGTAGGAGGTGAAAGTTCTCAAATCTCAGACTGTTATTTTCTCACAGGGCACTGTTTACTGCCAGATTCAACATGCAGACTGCATTTCTGCTGGATTTGATAAAAATACAATTAAAATGTTGTACAAGGGGGTACGCCAAATTGGCCTGCATCCTAGAACCCACTCCAAGCAAAACCTTGAGGAATATATTGTACAAGAAATGGTTTGTCCCCTGAGATTACCTCCCACTTCCTTTAGCCTGGTATTTTGCTCATCCTATTATGAGATCCCTCAGAGGGGTGAAACACTAGATTGCCTCATTAAGACTCATCATTTACAAGATGTTGACAAACGCTGGCATTTATCCTGTTGTCATAACAAATGTGAGAAAATGACCACTTGGCAATAAGTGATTCTATGCAATTGCAGGTTGCAGAATACAAGAATGTAAGGGGGGGGGTGTCTGTTGATAATGTACCAGTATCACTATGTAGCATCTCTGAACAGTTTCTACAAGCATTGTAAGAAATCCAGGCTGAAATAAATAATAATGGACAGCTTCTTTTTATAGAGTTTTCCACATTTACAACCCAAACATTAATTAAGAAAAATTAAAGAATAATTTTAAATGCAACATAATAATAAGACAGTTATTAATAATCTTACTGGATATCTCAGCATGAGTACCCAGCATCCATATTGTCCTTGTTGTCAACCTGAAAACTCTTTGAACTTAGTTTGCCTACAGCTTTCATCTTCCCTGAGGCTGATGACAGTGTGGCCTTTCTTAACAAGGGTCATCTTGCCCCCTCGGTGTTAATGGTATGAGGTCATTACAAGAGGAGATCCCACAACAGAAATTGCTGAGGCAAGTTTGAGTGTGAGAGAAGTGTTCTCCTGAGTCTGGGGAATCCAAGTGTTTTGAGAAGCAGAAGTTTTCTTCCTTTGGGAACACCAGCAATGTGGTCACAAGGTAGTCCTGTAGGCAAAAGTATACTGTGGTGACAGAGCTTTCATCCATAAAAACAGACCAAGATAAACACAAAGACATAAATGTCTGAAAATGAATACAGTCCTTATTCTTAAAGCTCCATTTTTGAGCTTCCTGTTCAGTTGGAGTACCCTGAACCCTGCAAGGACTTCAGTCTTCTCAGATGTCTCAGGTTCTGCTTCTGCATATGCATCTCAGTTTTGACCATTTCAATAAAGTTGATATCTCTATCAGTCGTAAGTTTTGTATTCTTGCAGCTAAATCAAAACAGAAGTAACAAGTTATTAGCTTAATTAGAATGGCTTTATTAACAGACCCAAACTGTCTTCCTTGTGAGATGAAACCAGGGACATTGCTAACTGTCAGAATCAAAAGTGACAATAACTTGGTTGCCAAGGGTAGTGAGTTGAAGGTAGTTCAGTCCTGCTTGACTAATACACTGCCTGAAACACTGCTCCTGTGGTGGTTGCAGGGCTCTAAAAGAGCCAATAAAATTGCTTTGTCACCACAATTTACAATCACTGATTTTATAGTATCTGATTTCTAACTGGGTGATTCAAAGAGGAGAATGTAATTCATTGGTTTTTGGTTTTGTCATTAATCATTATTGCTCACTTCATGTTTCTGATTATTTGACTTGATTTGTGTGTTATATGTGTCTTATTTGAAGCATAGAGAGAGTTTAGGCATTGCCTCTTGGAAGATGATGCCCTTTGAATCAAATCTTCAGTTGAGTACTGATCCTCCCCTCCTCTCCCCTCCCGTCTCCAAGATCTTAACATGGAGTACTTCAGCTTGCTTCCAAACAAACCTAGAATAGAGACGAAAAAGAAAAATTACAACTCTGAAGGAAGCCTTACATCCTCTGTATCACACTTTAGTGTAAATTCTTTTCAACAGTAAATGCCAGATTTCTGTTTTATGTACAGGACTTTGGCCTTTGAGATAAGGAGTCTTCTCTTTTACCTTCTCCTCGGCTACAGTTTCTCCTTGTATCACAGACTGAACTATACTCTTGAATCATTTAGATGTTCACTTTGAACATTTGTTGTTGTTCCTTTAGATCTGGAGACATCTTATATGTGGTATGATGTTTTCCCAATCACAGTGTGTGGGTTTATCATGCTATCTCCTTGCCTTTGTACTGCTCTATTTTGTTTATAGCATTTTTAATTGAGTCCTGGATTCCTAATCTGCACTCATTAGATGCAGAGCACATACACAATTGTAAGGTACACAATTAAGTCACAGCCATGTACTGGTGTTTTCTTCCCTGCTGACTTTATCTCTGCTGAATACAGTTCATAGAATCATAGAATCATAGAATCATAGAATCGATTGGGTTGGAAAAGACCTCCGAGATCATCAAGTCCAACCCTTGGTCCAAATCCAGTCCATTTACTAGATCATGGCACTCAGTGCCACGTCCAATCTGCATTTAAAAATCTCCAGAGACGGTGAATCCACCACCTCTCTGGGCAGCCCATTCCAATGCCTGATTACTCTCTCTGTAAAGAATTTTCTCCTGATATCCAACTTAAATTTCCCCTGGCGGAGCTTAAGCCCGTGCCCCCTTGTCCTATTGCTGAGTGCCCGAGAGAAGAGACCAACCCCCACCTGGCTAGAACTTCCCTTCAGGTAGTTATAGACGGCGATGAGGTCACCTCTGAGCCTCCTCTTCTCCAGGCTAAACAACCCCAGCTCCCTCAGCCTCTCCCATAGGACTTATGCTCCAGTCCCTTCACCCTTGTTGCTCTTCTCTGGACCCGCTCCAGCACCTCAATATCCTTTCTGAACTGAGGGGCCCAGAACTGAACACAATACTCAAGCTGTGGCCTCACCAACGCAGAGTACAGGGGAAGGATCACTTCCCTGCTCCTGCTGGCCACGCTATTTTTGATACAGGACAAGATCCCATTGGCCTTCTTGGCCACCTGGGCACACTGTTGGCTCATGTTGAGCTTCCTGTCAATTAGTACCCTCAGGTACTGGTAACCCAGTTTTGGTTACCCCATATTGGAATTTAAGTCTACCTTAGCTTACTTGCTAGCTTATTGCCGTTCTAAACACCACTGCTCCATTTTTTTAATCAGATATACAGTGCTAACTCCATGCACCTGCCTATCAGCAATGGGGTCTGAATGCCCCAACCCAGTCCCTAATGGACTTGTGCTCCAAAAGACTTTTCCTTGCCTTGAGCAAAACTAAATGCACTCAAAAAGTAACATGCAGAAATACGTGCAGTATTTACCAATTTCTTCACTGTACAGCCCAAGTGGAAACTGATCAGCATCACTGATCAATGAGTATAATTATCACAGTCTCACAATTACAAGACCAGTTGGAAAGCTGGTTCTTGTAGACTGTTGTGTCCAAATATGTAGTGATCGTGAACAGACTGTTGTCATGGGTGTGTGCACCTTGTTAAGGTTACTTTCTCAATCAGTAGTGTTAGGAATTGAATGTATATTTATATCTCCAATGCACTAGCTTAATTCTCCATTGACAGTGACCTTTTAAAGCTGCAAGGTTGGACTGTTGAGAGATACCAAAGGTGGGCTCCACAACTGAAGCACTATAATGCACAGGTATACATCATGAACTATACAGCTAGATTTCTGCAAAGATCTGTATCGGTAGCTCTGCATAGTCCTTTGCAGACTCATGACGATGCAGAAGTTCATGGGGTGAGATTATTCATATTCCTACATGGCATAGCATCTCAAGACGTAGGAATACTTAGAGAAGCCTATCACTATGAAACACACTAAAATGTTTCACTCTTCTAAAAGAAACAAAGTTTCATAGAGTAGAGACTGGGGAGCATTTGATCATATGTTTTATCTCCTTGGGAAAATTTAAAAACTTACAAATAATATTCCACTGATTTTGTAAAACCAAAAAATCATCAGTCTGTAAAAGAGTGAGCTTTCTCTGATCATGATGTTATTATCTATAGCTGTGTGAAGCTCCGAACTAGTTTCTATATGTCAGTAGAAGAGTTCCCATTGAGCATAGAGAGAGCGGATGCCTGTCCTTTGTGACCTACCAACTCACCTGAAGCAGATGTTCATAACCATACAGTGCTACATGCCCAGTTTGTGCCTCATTGCTAATTCACCATGGTGAATCACCCTATATCAAATAACAGTCACACACACCTTGATTTCCTTTTTGAAGTCATATGCTTATATAGCAGACAGCTATAAATAAAGGATAGTGAACAAAAATAAATTTTACAGAAGCCAGCATGGACAATGCAAATAAAGAAAACCAGTTTGCTGACACTAAAAAAAGTTGATCGACCATCTTGAGGTGTATGAAAACTTTTGTGAATGTGGTGTAAAAATTGAGCGAGATCTTTTTCCTTGAGTTTACCAATTTGTTAAATAATGCACTTGTCTTTCTTTTTCCCCTGATTTTTTATATTCTTTCATTCGGAATGAAAACCAGTTCTAATGCCTATGGCACAAACTGGTTCTGGATTTCTTCCCAACAAAGTACATTCATGATACAATATTCTTGTATACTGAATCTTGTACAATTTTCCCTATGAGCATATTAATAATAATAACAATACATACTGCTACTGTAATAATAAATATGAATTAGAACAGTGGTTAAATCTGGTTGGGTATAATTATAGGTTGCCCCAGTGAACTAAATTTCAGTGGGGTTTGGTTCTATGGTTTAGGGTAGTCTCCACTAAATATAGGAAAATCCAGTTAATTAATTAGCCCTTAGTGTTAAATGAGTTTTTTAAGCCTGAGAGACAAGGGGAATGTGGGATTTGTGGGGACTTGACAGTGAACGTTTAATGATGTTAAACCTAAAGTGACTGTTAATATACGCTACAGTACCTGAGAATCAGAAATACCATCAGAGAGATAAATGCAAATAAAGGACTGAGGTTTAACAGGAAATGAAGAATATTAATTTGCTCTGAATGTTCAGACTGTCTTTGTATGATTTAAATTTTTTTATGGTTATACTGCCAGGGTCCCTCATTCTCTGACAATACAGAGGACACTTACTAAGAGTGGCAGGAAATGTTATGCAAAAATGTGAGTTGCCTTTTTCCAAGCATTTATGTTGTTATTTTCCTGGGTAATTTGCTACAAAGATTTGCCTGGAAAATCTGCTTACAAAGAGTTGTCCTTGGGCAAGGGAGGTTTTATACCATTGTCTTCACATAGCTACGTTTTGGGGCAATCTGAGAGAGGATCGGTCCTGGGCTGTGTCAGAAGCCATCTTAAGGTTTCTCTGCCTGGTGACTCTGTGTACCTGGCTACTCTTTTCTGCTGAGCACACTTTTAGCCTCTTAGGGGGCCTCATCCTCTTCTCGTCATGTGGACATCTCTCTATGTGATCTTTTCAATCTGACACCTCTCCTTTCCTACCCTCGCAGCCAGCAAATGGGTGTAATGGTACTGGTGTACTTTGTCAAGGCTCTGAGGACACCACCAGCCCTTCCTGACCCTACTTACCTCCTCTGGGCTCCCCCTACCCTGTCCAGACCCAGGACCCAAAGTTACACCACAGGGCAGTCAGTGACACTGAAGCAGGGCCGGTCTCCGTCTCCCCACAGCTCTGCCCTACCTGGCCATGGTCCCTGAGCCAGGTCCCACATCCTGGCCCAGCCTTGGCCTGGACCCTCCCCACAGCCCTGCCTGCCCAGCCTTGGCTATGTCTGAGCCAAGGTCCATTCAGTGAGTCTGATCCTGACCCCAGCTATGCACTGATGTTTTGGCCTCACCATGGAACCTCCTTTGGTACCCAGTTTTTCAGCCCACAAGGAGACGCTGGCCCTCATTTCCCCCAGAAATAGCTCATTCTCACCCCTAGTGAATATAGCCATGTTCCTTTACTTTCATTTTATTCACATCTTCCTATTTGTACACACACAGTACTATCAGGAGTAATTGATGACCAAATACTGGCATACATACAGAATGAAATTCTTCTTTTGCTTTCTGCATCTACAAAATAACTGTGTCCATCTTGGTTAGTCACAGAATCACAGAATCATAGAATCATAGAGTGGTCTGGGCTAGAAGGGACCTTAAAGATTATCTGGTTCCAACACTCCCATGTCACTCTTGGTTGCCTTCATCTTCAGTGGCAATAGGTGACAATACTTTATTTATCTGGCCTGTATCATCAGTTTACACTGGTACACAAAGTGTAGTGCTGTGTAGCTGGTATGAGGGTGAGCAGGAAGCATGTAGAGGGGCTGAACTCTTCTGCACTGCTTCCCTGTTCCCTCATTTCCTCAAGGTTGCACTACATATGGGGCTTGGAAAGCAGCACATATATTCCCAAAGTAGGAAGTTATGAGTAGCTCCCTGGCAGCCACTTCTACCTATACTGAGTTCAATCCTTTGTGATGTTTTATTTCCATTTTCCACTTGAACCTTATGCTAATTCTATGCATCATGGGTAGTAGGGTTTTTTTGTTTTGTTTTATCAGTTAGGTGGAGGAACAGTGATCAGGGACCTCTTCAGTTGACAGTCTGTCAGACTGTAAATCAAGGAGGATCTCTCCCTTAGCAGCCATAAAGATTAAACAGACTAATGAATCAATGTTTTAGACCATCCACTCTGGGGAGCTTTCACTTAAGTCCCAGCACTGTTGGTCAGGTCAGAAAATGCTCTTTTCTGTCAAATGGTAGGTTTCCCTATGTGGTAGTGTGCCTTCATCCTCCTTTGTGTGAGCTGTAAAAACCTGACAGAGGCAGATGTCAATCCATACTGTTGTGACACTTCTTCGTTCAGCTCTAAAACTTTGCAATAGCATTTCACCATCCAGTAACTGGCAAGAGAATGTGTTTGTTAATTTTGTGGAAATCAGTTTTGAAGTTCATATTTTTATTTTTCCTGTTATTAAGTAACATTTTCTGTTGAAGAATTAGCTATTTATAACCATCACCTTTTCCCAAAACACCCAACCCCTTGGTTTTTATGATGTTTGCTTTCTCAAGGGTACTTTACCTCCATCTTTGTTCAGTCTTTTAACATAAATAACACCACATCTGTAATTTCATTCTTAGATGCCATATTTTTTTAAGCTAAAATCTTTATGGAAGTACTGAATTCTGTTAAATTTGGCAACAGTTCTGTGATACCAAAATGGTCATAAATTACAGCATATGCACTTGGAAGCAGATGTTCTGTTAAAGTTCACATATTCTGTCCATGTCTCTGACAACTGCAGCACTGATGTTTAAAAGGACCCTCATGCCATTAAAAAAACCATCAATGAATGTAGAGAATAATATATTCTTGGTAATTTGTATTACACTGAAGACATATACCCTAAAAAAATAATACAGTTTAAAAAAAGTTGTTTTATGTAAATAATTTGTTAGAATTTTTTAGCAGAAAAAATACTTTCCTGATATTTTTTGAGAACCAAAATGATGTGAGCAGGTGATATTCAAAACAGTAAGTGCAATTCATTCAGCACCTCCTCACTGATAATTTTTGTTCCTTGAGCCAGTAAATGAGGAACCTTGTCATCTTTGTTTTGATACTCTTTAGAAACACAGACCTGTAACTCAAGAGATCCAGTGATGAAACAGAAAAATAAATGACTGTATTAAAAATGTGACTGCCCAAATGGTCCCATATAGAGGTTCTGATCTGAGTACTCACTAATTAATTAGAAGGTGACGGGAATCTAAATTTGTCTTCTAATTTTATATCTGACCCTTATCTACACACGAGGCACACGAACACATTTCATTTTTGAACATAACCTATAAAAGCACTTAAGCAGGTGCTTAACTATGAACCGATGTTTGACTCCTACTACCACAAGTAGGGACGATTTCCTGAATGTGGACCATGGAGAAATTTCAAAGCTAGGTCCTAATTTTGCCAGATAAGGGAAGCTGATTTGAACCCATTTTTTCTATAAAGATATTTAGTTTTCAGGCATTTTATGTCCATGGAAGCTGACAAATACTTCAAGATACACTAAAATCCTTTCATTAACAGCATAAGAGTTTTCTACAAGGTAAACCAGTTTATTCTGGTTCTTCTACCATGTTACAAAATTACTGTGTTTTTTGATTGAAAGAAAATTACAGTCTGCAGAACTTATTATTTTGTTCCACTTGCATGTAGGTGTAAAACCAGAGAAAGATAAAGTGTTGCTAAACTGAACCCGCAATAGTGAGACTCAAATGAAGTTTATTCCATAAGAAAATCTAAATATTTTTCTTAAACTTCAACTGAAACATAGAATGAACCTCAGCCACCGAAAAGGCAAAAAAGTATTAAAACTGGTGCATGTCTTTCATGAAAAGCAGCATCACAGTGCCTGTACTGGGTAAACAAACTAAACTCAGGGAATTTTTTTATTTTATTTATTACCACTTCATGCAAACTTCTGATCAATGATTTGTTTTTTGAAAAAGAACCCATCAAAAAGTGAGCAAACTCTTAAGTAAACACCTACAAAAAAGTAAAGAGATTCTTCCTTTCCCTAGGCTCATGTTAAGCCAGATCTTAACTCCTTCCCTTTCTGATCTCTGTCTCCTGTATTTTTGCTGTGAATTACACTCATAGCATCCCAGTTCCTTAGATGAGGAAACGTGGCCCAGAAGATTTTGGGTTGTGTGCTGAATGGTTTCTGTCTGATTCTTTTCACTTCTTAATGGTTTTCCTCTGCCCCAGCAGGGGTCAGCCATAGCTGCAACCCCTTAAAGGTATCTTCACTCTGAAGGATGTCCTTACTCTGATATGAGTCACCCAGTATCAAAATCCCTCAAGGGTGTCCCTGCCCACAGTTGCAGACCCTCAGTAATGTCTCTTCCCTGCTGTGGGTTGCCCATGACTTCAGTCCCCAGAAGTTACCCCTTCATCATGGAGTGCCTCCTTCCAAGAGTCTATCTCCAGCTAAGTCTTCAGCAGCCTCTACCTCTGTATGTGTCCAGTCACACGTCCTCAAGGACATGTCCCTGTGTCTTTCATCCTGTCATGGCTGCAATGTTTTAATAAACATGTCAGAGCTGGAGTGTGGGGTGCTCCCCTTAAGGGCTGCAGTTTTGGCACCTGCTGGGCTACTCACATCAGTTTCAGACCTGATTGAACCTGTCTGTGACTATCACAGACTTCTTCCCACACAGGGCACCCTGCAGCTCCCTGCTACCCAAACTCTGACAGTTATGCCCAAGGCAGTGGGCCTTTCAGCAAAGTCCTTCTTCTCTGGGAGAAGGCTTTCCCTCAGAGATGGGAGAAGACTGGAAGAGCTCATGACCACTTTATCTCATGGGACCTACAGGGAAGGGCTTAAGCTAAGCAGAAAGGAAGCAATTCTGATGTCATAAATTATCTTAAACTCATGAGCACCTTTCAGTCAGGGGAGCCCGTCTGCAAGAGAGGTTTATACACATTATTAAAACCCTTTTATATTTACGATCAGTTTTAATAGTGGCATGTAACAGAGATACAAAGCAGAGGTTTAAAAGAAAAATACACAAAACAAGAACAGCTCAAAGATAACAAGTGTCATACTGGAACAACGTATCAAAATAATTAAAAGTACTTAAAAAACTCCAGAGATTTTTCTTCTTTTTTTACTAATACTCAGTTGTGTTACACAGTTCCTTTGTATTCATCTACCTGAGCAGTAGCCATCAGTGGGGCTATCCCCGGCTTACAGATATAGGATACAGCAGCTTGGCCTGAGACTGAGAATGTAAAGGGGAGCACAGAAGAAACTCAAAACTTTCAAGACGATGACAATAGTTTTGGCATTTCCAATGTAAAACAGCGTAACATTCCCATCTTTGTACTGTCTTCATAATGAATGAACTTTACTCTTCTTGATTTTATTCCGTATTGTTCTAAACTTCTAAACTTTGTCATTTGTGTCCACATGTACACACGACTCTACTATAAATTTTTATCTGATCCTGTTCCAGGACATAAAAACATATGAGAGCTGCCACTGTGTATGCTAATTAACTGAATACTGAAAGACTGAAAAAGGAAGTATGTCATGAAAGGGAAGGAAGGCAGCCCCGGCACAGCAAACTGTTCAGAATCAACTTGTCACTGATGACTACTGACTTCCTGTCCTTTTCTGACTTCTCTTTCTCACAGGCTTGGTGGCCATTCTGTCCCTTTAACCAGTCCTGATAACAAGCTGAAAATTTTAATGCGTCGTAGTACATCTGTAAGTCCAACTGTGGGGTTTCTCTGGTCTTGCAGGAGGTTAGCTTTGAAAGGTGCTTGCAAAAGAGCAAGACAAAAATGTCTTTTGGGGTCCCTGTCATGATCCTTAAGTTTTGTCATCCTCATTGTAAGAGCAAAAGGAACTAGACTGGAATGTTATTTTCTTTATTAAACCAACAAGAACTTCAGCAACCAGCTTTGGGAGGGCCAGAACTGTAGCTCCACTGCTTACACGTGGCTGGCTTTTCTTATTGAGGTAGATGGGATGATCCCATCTACCCATCTGGCAACCCACCCCAGCTGGTTGTAAGTGCAACTGCTTTAGCTCTTTAAGCTGTGAAAGGGCTGCTTACTTGTTCCAATGTAGTTTGGAAAGAATGAGTAAACAGCAGCTGGGGAAAAAAAAAGAAGAAGAAAAAAAAAAGAAGTAAAGTAAAAAATGGAACATTTATAATAGACTTTCAGACACTGCTAGCAAAAAAGTACATGTGCTTAATACTCTTTTTGTCAGCAATGGACATGGGCAGGTTTCACGGAGTGATGGGAGTGCATTTAACAGCCCTAATGGTGAGTATGACTGCTTCTATATACACCATTGCAACAGCTCTGCCTAGCTGGGCTATTGGTCCTTGTTCCAATTCTAGACTGTGGAAAAGACTTCTTCTCTTTCTAACTCTTTATTAACAGGCAGATCAGCTGGGAGAATATTCCTCTCAAGTTTAACACACAATAAAACAACAAAGCAGTTCAATGATATCAAATGACCATAGAGCCAAATACTGGAAATTTGCTGGTCATCAGAAAGTAGATGATGAGATTCTGGTCCTAATAAATCTTAGGGGAATGCTGTAATTTTACTGGAGCCATGATTTCACCCTATACTCTAAAATGAAATCCCAATCAAATTATTCTGGGAAAGTTAACCGGTGATTACTGTATTCATTGATGTCTCTATTAATCTTCTTTTCATAAGATAGGAATCAAATAATTAAATATTACACATTTGTGTTTTAGTGAAATGCAAAGGAAAGGTAAAGGCATGAACTGAAAAGTAAAGATATTTTCAAGTTTAAAGAAGCATGTGATCTGTATATCACTGCATGAACAAAAAAGATAAGGGACCATATAAAAGATCTGTAATTGGATTAGAAATGATATAATCATATGGTGTCTTTATTCTTTAGATTAAGCCATTGTCTATCTGAAAGAAAGGAAAAAAAAGAACAGGAATGAAAAGAGGAATAAAAAGAAAAAAAAAAATCTATCTTTTATTTTTCTTTAAACAAGACAAAACAAACCAAGGAATATTGAGAGTGGAAGACAGGACAACCTGATACTGGCAAAAGCCACTTACATCTCTCTCTCCAGCTATGTTTTGTGTTCACTGTTTATAAAATTTTAATTAAGTAGCGACGACCTCTGATTACTTAACTCTAGGCTCACTTGCAGCAGCAAAATGCTAGCTCCATCAGGTGGGATTACTACCCATTACATTCTGTGACTTTTTTTCCAAACCCTGGAGAATAAGAATTACCAAAGCTGAATTGTCATTGTGTATGTAATAATCATAGGCATATGGGAGAGCATCCTATAAGCAAATCACCTAAAGAGCTGGAGTCTCCAGGTATATTATCTTCTTGCTACTTCATATATCTGAAACACAGCACTAGGTAACATAAGAAGCATGTGATGGGGGAGAGTCTAGGTGTAGAGCTGAAGCTCAGATTATGACCTTGCCTTCAGCAGACCACCCTAGAGGATGCTTACATCTATATTCTCCCCAGCAACAGCATATATCTGCAATCCCTCTTTCCTGACAAACCTGCTTGGAAGTGATCAGAAAGAGCTGAAGACAGTTCGTGTGAGACCAGAGAATGGAAGAGAGGTTGTGGTGTTCATGAAGGTGGTCCTGGCTGTGGTGTCAGACTGCAGAGATCTGGGGACTAGGGATCTTGAAGCTGGGTGTAAGCTGAAGTTGCATGTGCAAGGGGAGCTGCTTACAAAGTTGGATGAAAGTAGTTAGGAGCTGAGGTAGTAAAGAGGTTTTGTAATCTTGGTTTGGAGAACTGTATGAATTATGGCTAGAGGATATGGCACTTTGCCATGTGATTTTGGAAGGTGGCTCCTAAAAGCAAAACTTTTACTCTTTATCTAAGATCTGTAAGTGCATAATACAGGTAACAGAGATAAACAAATGTAAGCAGCAGTTTTTCTGCCAAAGCACATTCTTTGGAGAGCATATCCTCTTGCAGCGAAAGCAGACCCTCCTGGAAAGGCTGGAAATCTTTCTGCATTAATGAGGCACTGTTAACCAAATACATAAATAAGTTGAAAACCATAAGAACAAAATGTCACTGTTTCCATATGTCTCTTGGCTACATACTGTTAGTGGTTGTACTGCTGAAACTTCTGAAGTCTGTTAACTGTAAGATATGAATGTGACCACATTTCTTGTTGATCTTAACACAGTCCGTGAAACCACCCAAAAAGAGACCCTTGAAAGGATGCCTAAGAAAGTTGTTACTAGTTTCACTCAATAAGTTCCTCATTGCCCCTGTGGGAAAAGATAGGAACTCAGCAGTAAGGGAAATATAGTAAAAGAAGGAAAAGTGTCCTCCACATGCAAACAAAGACAGGAAAACAAACTGGCAAGTTTCTATCCTATTAGAGGCATAACTGTAATCCTTTCAGTAAAGTGATGATAACTACCTATGTTGGGTTTGTGTGGCCAGGTTTCGGCAGCGGGAGGGCTACAGAGGTGGCTTCTGTAGAAACTGCCAGAAGCTTCTCCCATGTCCAGTAGAGCCAATGCCAGCCGGCTCCAGGATGGACCCACCACTGGTCAAGGCTGAGCCAATCAGGAATGACAGTAATGCCTCTGTAATTACATATTCAAGAAGGGGGAAAAAAAATTATTGGGCAGATGAAATTGCAGCCAGAGAAAAGCAGAGTGAGAACCTGTGAACAAGTCTGCAGACACCAAGGTCAGTGCAGAGGGAGGGGGAGGAGATGCTCCAGACACCGGAGCTGAGTCCCTGCAGCCTGTGGTGCAGACCATGGTGGAGCAGCTGTGCCTCTGCAGTCCATGAGGGAGGTCCATGAGGGAGCAGAGATCCACCTGCAGCCTGTTGAGGAGACCCATGCTGGAGCAGGTGGATATCTGAAGAAGGCTGTGACCCTATGGGAGGCCGGGATGGAACAGGATCCTGGCAGGGACCTGCTGACCTGTGGAGAAAGGAGCCCATGCTGGAACAGGTTTATCTGGTAGGATTTGTGGCCCTGTAGGGGACCCACGCTGGAGCAGCCTGTGCCTGAAGGACTGCATCCCATGGAAAAGTGACCCACGTTGCAGCAGTTTGTGAAGAACTGTTGCTCATGGAATGTACTCACATTGGAGAAGCTAGTGAAGGACTGTCTCCCATGGGAGGGACCCCACGGGGAGCAGGGGAAGGACTCCACTCCTTGAGCAGTGGCAGGAATATTCTGTGATGAACTGACCGTAACTCCCAGTCCCCATCTCCCTGCACTGCTGGGAGGGAGGAGGTAGAACTTGGGAAGGAGAGAGGGTTGGAGGGAAGATGTTTTTAAGATTTATTTTACTGCTTTTTATCCTGCTCTGATTCTGTTAGTAATAAATTTAATTAATATCCCTGCTTTGAGCCTGTTTTGCCCATGACAGTAATCAATGAGTTGTCTCTCCTGGTCCTTGTCTCAACTCATGAACCCTTTGTTATATTTTTTTGCCTCTGTCCCGTTGCGGAGGGGAGTAATAGAGTGACTTTGGTGGGCACCTGGACTCCAGATAGGGTGAACCCATTGCACTACCAAAGAGGGACAGGAGCTTTCCAGAAATGCAGAGACTGTCATGGAGTATGCTCCTTAAGAGAAATAAGCCAACTTGTGCATTTACTTGGATATGACATCACTGACAGCCAATTAGAAAGTTCTACTTGTGTCATTTCATAATAAAGAAAAGACTATTCAGCACTCACTGCATCAAAGAACATATGTCACAGAGATTTGCACAGAAATGGGTTGATTAATTTTTAATGAATTATACCAGGAGAAGTTTCCTTGTATAAATTGCTATGAGAATACCAGTGATAACCCATGCTTAGATAAAGAGTTTCTGTATGTGTCGATTCTACAACTACAGAGACACTGAGCAAAATTGAACCAAAAGTGGTGCTACTCACCCTAATCTATCCAGTTCATAACAGCAGTAAAAACAGTGCAGAGTGCACAGTAGTGTGTGTTTTAAAGACCATTTTATTCACTGGAAGCGTGTCCTGTAACTAGCAGAATGCTTTCCCACCGTCTTTGTTTTCAATATGAGAGTGGATATCAGTCTTGAAAACAGGCCTTTGCTGAACATTTCCTGGTCTCAGCGCAGCTTTTACATTCTGTAATCCCCCTACAAGCTTCAGACTTTGTGACTGAATAGTCTTTTCTGTCATGGGATTGATCCGCTGATGCACAGGCTAAACAGAGCTTCTTTCTGAACCAAAAATGTGCTGTAAAATGGCAGTGTTTGTATTTCAAGGTGTGTGAAATAAAAAGGCATTTCAATAATGACATTAAGGAAAATATCAGCTCTATCCGACCAGTGGAAAAGACAGGTAACTAACCCACTATGGAGTAAGGCATGGAGCTCAGGTGCTAATGTCCATGTGTTTATGCACAAATAGTCCTCAGACTTACAGCAGGCGTTTCACATTAGCCATAGATGTACTTCTCTTTGTACAGGAGGTCTGACTGCCGGTAGCATTGTTAAGAGCAGTACGAACAAAGAAGATTTTCCTAAAGTTATCACAAATACACCTCTTTGTAAAGTGAGCAAATCTAGAGTTTGATGGGTACATTTCTAGCATACACGATTCAAGAGTTTGAGACCACTCAGATTTCAACACAAAACAAAGATATTATGAATTATGAATTAACTTTTGCTTCAAGCTGATTTGACAGAAGGCATACAGTACTGAATTCATAGTTTAAACTTAAAATAGTAAAAATGGACCTTTTTATTTATTCCATACAAACTTTGATTGGATAATACTAAATCTACGTGTGACCTTGGTTTCTACAAAATCAAAGAAATCAGACAGCCTCCTTAGCTCTTGATATACAAAGCCTATCTCGTGTTCTAGTCTGCTAACAGTGGTTAAAAATTGGGATCTAGACTGTTGTAATGCAAGGAAAGTGTGAACAACAATTCTTCACAGAATCACAGAGTATGCTGAGTTGGAAGGAAGGGACACACAAGGATAATCGAGTTCAGCTCTTAGCCCTTCACAGAACCACCCCCAAGAGTCACACCATGTGCCTGAGAGTATCATTCAAACACTTCTCGAACTCTGTCAGGCTTGGTGCTGTGACCACTTCCCTGGGGAGCCTGTTCCAGTGCCCAACTACCCTCTGGGTGAAGAACCTTTTTCTAATATCTAGCCTAAACCTTCCCTGAGACAAATCCTTGTCTGCTTTTTATAGTGAAATTATCTAGATAAAAATATGGTGCTTATAGATTCCTTATCTAGCATCCTATAGTAAATAAAATATATTTCTGAAATAGAGTGAACTGATTTTAAAACAGTTTTGTGCATTTAATATTTAGAGCAAGTGCCTGAAAAGCATTTTCTCTTTTAGTTCCTTGTCATATATGTTCAGGATTCATTATGTTACTTGGAGGCAACCAGATGAATTTCCTCTGAATTTTGTTTGTGCTGATCAAGGAATGCCAACGAATAGTGAATTTTTATTTTAATTGATCTGACTTGAATGAGCTGCCATTCTTCTTTGTATACGAACACATCTCTGTATGAAGATTTTGGCTAAATTTTGTGCTCAGAATAATTTAGGATTAAAGGAAGAATTGTGGGTTCAAATACAGGAAGAGTTTTCTCCTAATGTATTTTATTTCTATATTTAGCACTGCCATAAATCAGAGAGGGGATACCTTAGAGTGACAACTGTAGAAAACAGAAGAAAAAAGTCTCATTAAAATAAATGCACACTAAGCTATAGAGTAAATTAAAAGCCAACAGGATCTCAATGCATTACAATTGGCATTCCCAATTTAGCAGTTTCTGCTACCACAAGTGAAAAATATCTGCAGTGAGAAATTTGCCTTTTTTATTTTACTACTATTCTTCACATACAGTTTGCTATAGTTTTAAAATAGACAAGCAAAGAAAGAAAGATTTATTTGACCTACCTGTAAGCCTTGAAATATGTATTTAGCACAGCTGTTCTTTTGTGTTTAAACTCATCACAAAAATGCAGCTTTAATGTAACCCACCATTGATCTGCAGTAAGTGGAAACAAAATCTCTCCTTAATTAGTATCATCCAATCACTTTTTTACATTTCTACAGAACACACACTGTGAACTGTTTAATGGACTATTATTTAGAAGAGTGGCAAAGAGCTTGCAAAAAAAAAGGCATATAGTGAAAATAAAAACTAGCAATGTCAATGAAAAATGTGTTGCAAAATAATGGAAAAAAAGATGTTTCATTAAGATGGGCTTCACTGGCATTTTACTGTATAGATGAACACTGCTCCAATTACTGCCAACAATGGGGAAAGAGATAGAGAGATATAGATTCATTACTTTCAACACCCTTAACTGTCTACCACTGAATTCGCTTATCTGTTCCTTTTTCTACAGGACCTGCATAGAGGGGGGAAGGAATAAACAAAGAACTGAGTAGAGTGAATGTGTCACAAATTACCACAAACACACTGTGACTCAATGCACTTTTCATTTCTCTCCTCATTAACTGTGTCTTGCTCAAAATGAGAGACTGGGTCTAAACATAATCAAGTCCCACAGATAACAATTGACTTGACTGCTGGGGCAGTCATCACCTTCTAGCTACTGGGAAATAAATTTAGAAATAAAATGAGTTAAAATAAAATTCACTCTGCTCTCTTTTCTGTGCTCAGATAATTTGAAGGCCATCAAGGCCTGCAGAAACAATCCATCTCTCTGTGAAAAGGAAAGCAGCCTGTGCCACTACCAATAAGACATGTCTTTAGTGTTATCAAGAGTAAGTATAATTACACAGTGGAAAGGCCATCAAAGTGTCTTGGGCGCCGGTATTTTTTTCCTGAGGTCTTCATCAATAGTGCTGTCGGAATAAAAAGAATAAGTGGGGGGAAAAAGGAAAAAAATAATATCCTCCAGATTGGTGTGACTGACCTGCAATCTAGTAGAGCACATTATAATTTGAGAGCAGTAGGACGATTCAATAAAAATTTTGCTGTCTTCCACTTTAAATCAAGAAGGATTAATTTCAAGAATCTTTGTGGATGCTCTTGTGGTCTTGGTTTTGTCAGTGCTGAAATTTCTCTTCTAAGAGGCTAAAGGACTTCCTGTTGAAGGGTATTTATACTTGCCAAGGCTCTTTCCTTACCTCTAGTAGCAATGCATTTCTGATAGGCAGATTTCTTGCTGGTAAAAAGGAGGTAGGGCTGTTTGTTTCTGTTGAACGGTGTCCCAGTCTTGCACATTTTATTTGGATAAAACATTGAAGTTAATTGGTTTGTTATATTTCTATTAAGAGGAGCCACACCCTGATGTACACGTTTTAATGAAATTCCATTCAGTAAAATACATGCACAATATGTTTGACACAGGACAGGAATTCAGAGGTTTATGCCTGAGTCCTGGCCTGTTGTTCCTTACTCTGATCAGTAAATGTTGTTCCTGCAAGTAGTACCCCTGCTCTGCAGGGAGGACTATGCTCTAGGGAGGACAAGTCAGAGGAAGATACGGATATATGTATGGAGCTAATGCAAGCGGCTTGCTAGCTGATTCCCTGAGAGTGAAAATACTTTTAAGAACAGAATCACCCCAAACCCTGCTATTAATTTGCTCCTAGCAGTCTTCTGTTTAATAAAAACAACATGTTAGTGACTGTGGTATAAGTCCTGAGAATAATCACCAAGTCTGATAATTAGAACCAATCATCTAAACATCATGTCCCCAGAAATCGTGTTGTTCTTGGAATTTTCCTTTTCTGTGGCTACTAGATGTGGAAATCACAATGTTGAAAATGGTGATGGCTGTTTGTTCGAGGGCAAATTAGATAATTAAAAAGCTTTAACTAGTCAGAGGGCATTTAAGTCTGCCTCGGTGGTTTGTTTCTACTGTTTGCAATTCAAATACATTTTCCAAACCTCAATTTTTATTAGATTTATTACAAGAAACAAGGCTAATTAGATTGTGCTGCTTTGACAAAAGTCTGGTTCTTAAATAATAATTATAGATCTCCCGGAGTCCAAAAGAACTGAAGTAGAGCAGATCTAGCAATGTGGCCAAAAATAACAAAATGAGAGGAGTGAGGGTAAAGAAATATGACTAAGAGAATGAAAGTATGAAATCTCCCTGATATATTTCCTAAAGCTTCAAGTTTTTATTGGCTAACTGGCAAAGTCATTTCTTTTTCTAAGTTTTAGTTGGACAACAGTGTTGCCTGGAATTTGGGATGAAAGGATGTGAGGTCTTTTTCCAAAAAGCTCTGTAACTGAAGTCCCATTTATGACAGTGAGTTCTGAAGATCAAAGGGTCTGGCCTGCCTAGGTCTAGATGAATTGAGAGACAACAGAACAGACTGTACCTCAAGTTCTACTCCCGAGGAAATTGGGATGCACAATACTGGGAAATGGTTGAACATCTGCCTTTATTTAGCTGTTCCATTGTACTGGCTGAGGACACAGTAACTGTAACACACTTATGGCATGTCAGCTATATTTCTTCTAGAATATGTCTTCATTGCTCTCACAGAAGTAGCTGAGATACAATGTCAGGGTAGTACATAGACACGAAGGTAGTGATAAAAGAGGTTACTTCAGACAGTAGATGAATAGGAGTTCCATCTACAGAGATCCCAGAAAAGCTATGTTAGTCTGTGTAGTTGCTCTTGTGACTAGTACAGTCTAAACTTGACTGGTTTCCAGCACATAAAACAAGCAAGAAGGATTAAAGACTTTTATTTTTTAACACATCGACCCTTACAGAAAGTAGATTTGGATTTTGTAATCCATTTTTTTCCTAGTGTGTTGGAAGACCATTTATGCCACAGAATTTTTGTTCTTGTTAGCAAGTAACTGGGTCATGAATTCAGTTAATATTAGATAAAACTAGTTCATTCACAACAGAAAAAACTCAGTAAAAATAAGCTGAGTCTTTTTTATGTGTAATCATAACCTCTTTTCTTAACAATAAATTTCATCACCCAAGTGATGAATTCGCTGTGTTCTTGAATCAGAAGTCTCTGATTCTCTGCTGGATTAGTGGGCACTAAGAGAATCCTCCCATTTAGTGCTCTATTTTAGGTCTAATTAACCCAAAAAGCAGAGAAAAGCAGTTGCAAAAACTGCATGGCTTCCTGCCACTGTTGCAGATAAGCACTATGCAGAGGCACCTCTACTTTACCTGAGATGAAGATGAGTCATAGCAGATATCCATGTTGCTGGAGCTTGTCTCTTCCAACTATTCCTCTGGAACATGTCTGACAAATGCCCTTCTCCCTTTTTATTTCTGGCTACCGTGGCTGTAACCTGGCTTAAAATATGGTAGAGCTGTATTCAGAAGGTAGGTTCCACTAGCTTTTCCACATTCTAGTCACTGTGTCATGGTCATGGGTGAAAAAGTAGACTAAATGGAAAAAAGCAGTTTTAAACTGATTAATTATTATTCTCCATTTCTTTTAAATACCTCTGTGAAAGTATTTAAAATACAGATAGATGTAACACTTAGGAATATGGTCACATTTGGTAGTGGTGGGCTTGGTCAATGATTGCACTCAACGACCTTGAAGGTCCTTTCCAACTTAATAATTCTAGGATTCTTTGTAACTGATATTCTCTCCGGTATTCATGTTTTCAAAGTTGTACTGACATTTGGAATATATCTATGCTTCAGATATGTTTGAGATTGTTTGTTTACCCAAAGGTCTGTTCTGGGCAGACAAACAGCAGGAGGGACATTTATGATCTACATACATCATTATGTTACCAAGAAGCCAGAAATCATGGAATATGGCTTCCAAACAAAGTTGAATAAAGATGTGGGTATTTCTTCAAGCTCAGCATTCATAAATATAAATGGTCTGTATAATTTGCAGTTTTTCTGTGAGAGTATTATTTGGCATAGCTTCATGCTATGCCAAATTTGTGGGGGTTTAGGTTATTGCTTTTTAGAAAAAGCTGGTTTTGGCACACACATCCAAACATGCAAATTGAAAAGAGAAATATTGACATTGTGAAATTTAACTTGTTCACATCTTCAACGAAGATTTATTAAAGAAAAATATATGGCAAGCCACCGAATGGTGACATATACCCTGGCTTTTGCACTCCCTGTATAAACAACCACAAAACTCATTTGAAAACAAATAGTACTATAAAGAATTAAAGAAAGAAAATGAAACATTTGCATGTATAAAATACTTCATGCAACACATCTTCATTCTGAAAGACTAAAGAGAACGAAATGTTTCTCCAAATAGCTTTTCAAGGGCATTATTTTTTATGGCCAGGATGTTTCTGTTTCTGTAGGCACCTAGAATATGCTATTGGATTACTTCCTTGAGTGGCTGTTAGGTTAAGTACAATACTTTCAGTGTTGTGGTGCTCAGTGGACAACGAAAGCTCTAGACACGAAAGTTATAGGTGTTTTGTGTCAGAGTGGAGAAAGCAAAGCAGTATAAAGGAATAGACAATAAATTTGCTGCCTTCATTTGTATGTTTTGTTATGGTATCCACTTGCATATAAAATTTATTATAAAAGATCACATTACTTATGCTAGATAGTTTATGTTCATTTTATGGTCAGATTCCTACATAGATGTAGACATCTGAAGTCTATATATATTTATATGTTTCTGTTTGTTAAAATAAACTTTTTTTGTGGCCAGTGGAGACTAATGTGTAGTTTTAAGGTGCAATTCACCTGACCTTCTTTGAGGACTTTGTGGAGCGCAAGCTAAAATGGACATTTTTTTTTACTAAGAAGAAACTAGTGTGAATAGCTCACATGTAGATACTTAAATAAAGAAGGATCCTGGTCCCTCTGTCTGCTACAATACACAAAGCAGGCAAGCTGTGAACGTAGATACAGAGGGAAAAAGGCATAAAACAAAATACTGGACATTAGTAATAAAAACAGAATTGCAGAAAGACTTGAATGTTAGGAAAGCTTCTGACTGCTGAAAACGTATAGCATGTGTAAGTGTCCAGGCATGGTGTTCTCTAAAGCAAATGTACCTCAGCATCTCTGAACTGTGAAATAATTACCAGCCTAGCTACAACACTCTGAGTTTTCTAGCAAATATCTGGAGGAGATGGAGGAGGAGGACAATTATGAGAGGCCAACTCTGGTTGTTGCTAGAAGAGACACTAGAGCAGAAAACACTGACAAAAAGGATTAGCATCCAGGCTGACAGCAAGTAATATGATACAGTGTTACTAGTAGGGTGGAAAGGAAGAAAAGTATAAAATTAATGATTATAAAAGTATAAAACTAATAATTAATCCGGAATAAAACTGTCTTAACAGTGTGTGGCAGCTACTTTATTAGTTAAAAAAACTAAACCATGAGCAACTTGCTTTAATAAATAGCACTGATAGAAAATGATAGGAAGGGGAGTTGTGAAAGGAAGAAAGTTGAGTGCAGAGTACAGTGCAATAGTCTTTCAAGGTCAATGTAATTCCTCTTTCTAAACATGTTTGTTGCACAAAGTGGAATAGGGATATCAGAGGTTTGTATTCCATCTGTTTGCTTAAAACCAGGTCTGTGCTTCAGTATGAACAGGCAAAGCTCTGATGAGCTAGAAGTACTTTGGTTCACGATGCACTCTATAACAATGCCATAGTATGCTGATTTCCTTATGATAATTGTTAAGGGTTTTATAAGTTTTAATAGTCATCACATGGTCACAAGCTGATTTTATGAAACTTTGTTCATTAGCCTCAGCAAAGTACTGCAGCACGAATAAGAATTTCTAATTGAGTGTAGTAATAGGCTGAAAAGGTAGTTATCATACAAAGCAAATAGAAAAGCAATGTAAAGAATTTTATTTTGTTTAGAATTGAAATCCGGCAGTAGTTTTATCCTGAGTCTTAAAGAAACGTATAGTAAGCATTTAAATCATTGCTGAGATCAAAAGTTAGCTATGGCATTATTTGTGAAATATGAGTGACCTTTGTAAATCTTTTTCTAGGCTCAGGTAGTCTAGAATTGATTGAGCTTACTCCAAGCATTTATGGACAGAGCTGAATAAGGGCAATAGGTGCCTTTGAATAGGACTTATCAGTGCCTAACTTGTAAACTGATTCTGACAACACTGTCTCAGCTGGTAACTAACCCCTGAGTTTGACAGATAGAGTTCACCTTCAGCCTCAGAAATCTAGAATAATTTATCTAAATGTGAGTGTCTAGGAGTATGCTAATGTCTTAGGCTCTTTTACAGTATAAGCTGAGGGTTCAGCTCAGATGTCCAGTGATGGTCGTCTAATGATGCTTAGGTATCCTGGAGTACCTAAGACGTCTGCGCAGGCTTGGCAGATGTAACATAGGAGTTGAAGTCTATTGGACTAATAGCAGTTGGTCAGGGAGGCTATCAGGGCATCTCAAATGCATATGTCTTATGCAAATAAACTGAGCTGTTAATCAGCAAGGCTCAGTTCACTCAGGGTAAAGGAAACATCTCATTTGGTAAACCAAAGATCTCTCTAGACTCACCTGACCGTGTTGACTAGGTTTTGAATGAATATAATAGGAATTCAGTCTTCCATCTCACATGCAGACAGATACTTTTAGATACTTAAATGCAGGTCTGTGGATGAGGAAAAGAACCAGACCTTTAACATCTATACGATCAGACTTCTTAACCTTCATGTTTCCCAAGTAATATTTTTAAGGTTCTTAGAAGCAGCTTAGTAAAAAATTATCAGGGCAGAAAAGCCTGAAAGCTATGTGTCCCAAAACCTTATCAAGCTGAGATATTCTTTCAGCATCCTCTGTGAACTAACTCTCATGGGCCCACTCAGAATGTCAGTGGAATAGGACCTGGTATGCAGTGACAACTGGCTTTGTTCAAAGAAGGGTTTTCCCTCTGCGTGATATACAAGAACGGTCACAACATTCATCCAGGATATGCAAGGACTGGGATCAATTTTTGTTTGATCCTGAGGACCCAATACCTTGGGTGGGGGCAATGAGCTTTCATGTGCATCTGGGACTCTGCTCTACAGCAGAGACAAAGCTTCTGTAAAAAATAGCTTTAGTGTATCTTATCACAAGTATCAGATTTGAGGCTCCACTTCTGATTTATAGCATGGAATGCTCTGGGATTTTGGTACCCAAAGCCTCCAAGCTAGCACCCCTGCAAGAGTGTGCACTCATTTCTGCTTCACACAGAAAGAAGGGTTTATCAGGGCTTGCACAGGAATGTGTCCAACTTTGATACAGAGCTTGGACCTGGGAAAGGTTTTGACCTGGCCTGAGGAAATTACAAATTCCTGGGTCCTATAGCATGAATGCATCGAATGCACGTCCAAAACTCTCAAAGTTACAAGTGTTTTCACTAGCTTGTGAAGTCATCAGATATTAATGACCCACTATTTTGTCAAGGACATCTTCAGTCTTTCTTTCTTTAGATTATATGATTCAGTTACCTGCCAAAAGCAATCAGGATAATGTAGCTCCAATGACTAATGCTAAATGTGATATTAACAGTAACACTCATAACTATTACAGGAGCTTTATATTCCGACTATGAACTAACAAGAATAACTGGTGAACCCTTTGCAACATTTTTTTGTCTTACTTTCTTTTTAATAACGTAACTCAGAAAATGAAAAACAATGTCAGATTTCCGTAAAGAGTAGACATATACACACTGATAATCTACAAAGGCCTAATTAATTCGATATCTCTAGGGTATGCCATATTTTACAGCTCTAAAATTATGAGGAATTACCTTGTTAAAGTCTTTTGAATCTGACTACAGGTGTTCTAGCAGTGTTTCAGTAATTGAGTTATTCAAACCTCATTCCCATTTCTGGTGGAATTTCTATCATTTGTGTGGCTATGTTTTGCCAACAAAAAATGAGAAAAGAGAAGACTCTGTTCACATTCATCTGTGGGAATTCAGCAATTAAATCAATTTGATTAACCAAAGACCCATTCTGCTGTGTATTTACATACTGTAATTACAAATTGGCAAATAGAGGGAAAAGTGGGAGAATGGGATAGCATGCTTTTATATCAGTTGTTCCAATACAACGCCTGTAATACTTCTAAATAAGCAGTCAGATCTATTCACTGTTTCAGGACTCCAAATGGGTCAGATGAAGCAGTGTATTTAATGGGATTTGGGCTGTCTGAGAATTCACATTCTTCTATATAGCAAATATTTAAAAGCCAGTAGTACAACTCCTGAGAATTATTCTGTCCCATCTTTTTTAGTCTATATTTTCTTCTTTTCTTCCACCAATATAACAATCCGTTTGCTTTAGACTTGCCAAACATCTGGGTTTGATCAAATCAGTTTGATTTCCGAAGTGTTTGGTTGAGCTCAGTTTGGTCTACTGAAAATTGAGTAATGCCTTGTTGAAGGTGGCTGTGAAGAGACAAACTGACAGGTTAAATCAATGAGGACCGCATCCTAGAAGCTCAGCTGTTATGCTCTGACTGGGTTGCCTCATATGTTCTTCTAGTCCCAGCTGAGGAAGGAGCATTTAAGGGCACCAAGGGAACATAACTCTGTAGACTGAACAGTCCTGTGGCATCTCAGGCACCTGCAAGTGTCAGATGCCAAGATCTTCACATTTAGTTTACAAATGTATTGAGCATTTTAATTTCCGCCCTGCTACTTAGTCATTGATCCAATGTAACTGCTGAGGGAGAATGAAAACCTGGAACTGATGAAGTACTACCGTGCACATCCATGTAAATGATCAGTAGCACTAAATCATACATGAGTCTTGATTAACACATAGCCCATGATGATTGAAATGCTTTGTCTGTACCACAGAAGACAGTCTCTTTTCGCAACTCTGAATTGCAATAAAAATGAACTCCTGTTTGAACTGATAGTACTACTAGATAGTACTGATATTAATGTAGACTTTTTGTATCACTCAAATAAAAGTGACACTTCCCAGTGATTTTTGCATATAGTTCATGTTAACAACTATGTTAAAATATTCAATACCTTTACCTACTATTTAATTATTCTGCTATTTCTTTATCCTATGAATTAAGATATGTGTCTTAAGATAAAAATCACAGTATTTATTTTGATTGAAAAAGGTTGCAGAGAAACCACCACATCTGTTTCAATAGGTAATTTTCATTTACTCTTAAAAATCAGAGATTATTTTCAATTTGTATTTATGTAGCTTTAGTTCCCCCTTATTATGCCTTTATCTACTAGATTAAAGACTCCATTACAAGAAATAATGCAGGTAATTTTAGGCTGTTGTCATGCAATTTCTTAACCTTTTTATGCAAAGGAAACAGATTTACCATAACGTGGGTTTTCCAGGCCTCAGATAATTTATCTTTTTAATCTTTGTCACCTTAAAAACAACAACATTTTTTTTGAAATGGAGGTGGAAGGTCTGGACACAAACCCTTCTCAGAATCTCCAGTTCCCACTGATGATTCATCTAGAAGTCCTCGCTCCAAGTGTGGAGTAGGCACCTTGTTTCTGAAAGACTGGGCTTGTGCCAAACTTTGCTAAGTTACTGTTTATGTCATTCAAATGGACTTGCTGCCCAGCATGATAATGTGAGTGACCACTTACATTATCATATAATTATCATGTAACGTGTCATTTTTGTGTCTTTTGTTTGGTTTATAAGCAATAATTCCAGAAATTAATAAAAATAATGGATTCTCTGAAATCCCTGAAGTGAAAATTTCCTGTTTCCTATTACTTTAATATTATATTATTTTCTCATAGTTTGTTTTGTGCTAAATATTTACTCTTTACCTTGGTTTCCAAAGTAATCTTATGTGCACCTGTGAAAATTCCAGAACACACTGTAGACTTATCTTCTCATCTTTTTTTCCTCTATTTTTCCTTTCATTGACATGTTTTTGTGCCCTGTGAGTTCACAAGGGAATGCTTATGATAGTACCCAGATATTGCTTGCTGTCTTTCCACAATGTAAGCATAAGTTTACACATAGAACTACACAAAACCCTTGACAGAAAAGCTGTTATTTTCCAGTACAGAGAAGTAGGAAGGAAAATCATTACACAAAGTCTTACAGAAAGGTGTCTTTCTGAAGTCTGATCTTTCAAGGTCAGCCTCCTATTTCTGAGCCATTGTGAGACGGTTCATTTTAGGAACTGAAAGGAAAAGACATCTGCTGAAGATTTAGCAGGAACAATATTCCTCTGGTTTGAAGGGGGCAAGATTGCTAGAAATTGTATCTATTGTAACCACTAGGCAGTCTTACCTAAAATAAATGATGATCCCAGGCTTGTAGCTGCTATGCTTGCTAGCTCATCAGACTTATGTTCATATTCGGTATGTTAGGAAATGTTAAATCTCTGTTGTAATCAGGTGATGTGTTCTGTTTGAGAGGTAGTTGAAGAATCTTCCACTTCTCCGCCTTGTATCATCTCACATGAACATTTCCTTCTCATCTGAGTGCATACTCTATGCAAGTGAACTCTGCCACATCATCTTTGAGCAGATAGGAAGCTCTCCCCCTGCCATAAAATTGGAGGGAGCTAGGAAAGCTATTCTTTAAGATCTCAGCCATAATTCCTATCTCACAATAAAGACCTTGTAATTAGCTCCATTCATTCTAATTCTTCACCCCTTCTTTTTAGACATAAAGACTATTGACAGGAAACTACAAAACCTACTATACTACACTATGTCACACACTCCCACAGCAGAGGCTATTGACTGTGGATGCAAGATATTTCAGGGCTTTAGCAATCACATAATCACAGGATGGCTGAGGTTGAAAGGCACTTCTGGAGACCATCTGGTCTAATTCCTCTACTAAAGCAGGGCTATCTAGAGCTGGTCATCCAGGACACTGTCTAATGGATTTTGGGTATATCCAAGGAGGGAGAATTCACAAACTCCCTGGGTATGTCTGCAGAGACATTCCCTGAGGATATACATAGAATTGCCTGTCTCTGGACTGACTTCTTTCAATGCCTGCGAGAGGGCTGAGGACAGCCTTGTCTTTGAAGACAGCAAGTCTGTGGAAACAGATATTTTTGCCTCTAAGATTTTTCTTGGTCCTGTACCAAAAAAAGAGCTCTGTTACAAGCCATTTTCTAAAAGGCTGTAGATACTTTCAGGGTGATAGAATCTCAGTAATTTGCCTACTCTATATTTCGGTGAAAGGGTAGTCTAATTTTCCTATGGTTATGCTCTTGTCTAGGTCATTACTCGTCCTTAAGCCTAGGACAGTGGTAATAAGTCCATTGTAAGCATTTCTGATATTCCAACCTGGTTTTAGGATGCATAAGTGCCTTTTTATTGGAACGGAGTCACAAAAAAGGTACGGTATAGTGTCTAGTACAATAAGTCAAGGCCATAACTTGAAACTGTGTAGATACTCAGAACAAAAGGAATTCAGGTAGGAGTATAAAGCCCTAATCTACTCATCTTCAGAAAAAGGCAAGCAAGGACTGGTAAATTCAGAGAGTAAGACATGTGGCTAACTCTCTGATTTTTGTATTGCAAATTTTTCCATAAACAATATATATATATATATATATATATATATATATATATATATAATATACATCTAAATGTTTGAAAGCAATCAATTTGTGGACTAGACACACTACATTTATTTTTTTCCCTGCAGATTGTAGTATCATATGAACTCCTAGAATGAACTCAACTACTAGACTGAAGTGAGTGTAAAGACACAAAAAAATGAACCATGTGTAATAGGAGTAAAAATATGCAGAAACGATTGAAAAAAACCCAAACAAACAGAAAAGCAAGATTCATGCCTACAAGACTCTTCTTCAAATTTTCTGTTATATCCAGTAATTTAAACCAAGCATATTGAACACTTAATTTTGAATAAATGAGCTATGTGACTAAAATGCCTTTTTTATCAGAAGATTATGTAGGTCACTACAGTAAAAAAGTGCATCAGCAAGAAGGAGTATTTGCTGTGTTGATAGTCCTGTGAGCATCTTCAATGAGTGTCTGACTGGAGAATGAGAAACTGTTCTCTTGCCAGTTTTCAGTAACCATATGTTGTGTGTCTCCTGAATACTGACTGCAGAGAGGTGTTTTGGATCTTCTAGACACCAGTGAAAGAAAATATTTCTAGTTTAAAAACTAAAAAAAAAGAAGAGAGTAGACATTTATGATCATGTTTAATTTCTCTATTACCAGCAAAATGTGTTGGATGCTGAACCTAGTGTCTTGTATCCTTAGTCAAAAACATTTTTTTTAATAAACATCTCTTTCTTATATAATTTTCAGATAAGAATTTTATTACTCTTGTGTCACTTCTGTGTGTCTTGGATGTCTTGAATAGGTATTTTGTCCTATATCCCAATCATATTTACATGGTTTTTATGTGAGTTGGTGTGTTTGCTTTGATGTATCTGCTCCAGCTGGTCTTGAGATTCAGTGAATAGTCAGTATAGACAACCACCAATTTTTTTTAATTCCTTTGATCAAAGTGGTTGAAAACATATATTTTAACATCACACTTTATTATTGGTTTACACTGAACAAAACACAAAGTTTCAAATGCATCCAGTCTTGGGAAGTAAAACAATTGATGAAAGGTTGCAACAGATACTCTGTATCAAAATTGTTGACTTCTGAGGAGCTAGTCTGATAGAATTTGATTAGGCATTAGAACACATCTCACATTAAAATGTAGGGGTTAGAATTTTCTCTGCATGAAGCTCACTCTGTCATATTGGTAGTATCCTCAAATGGCAATAATCAAGTGATATGACATAACTAAACCCCTAGCTGTAGCTTGTGAATCAGGAGATATAAAACTAACCTCAAATGGCTCAAAGTGAGAACAAGCTAGCATCTGTTGTAATCCTTCATTGAAAACTGCTACCTCTCACTGGAGAAAAATGACACAGGTTTATGCTCAGGTACCATTAGCTTTCACTTCTAAGTGAAATTACTAAAGAAATAATTCTTTGAAGGGAACAGAGTGGCTGGAGAGCAGCCAGGCAGAAAGGGACCTGGGAGTTTGGATACACAGGAAGCTGAACGTGAGCCAGCAGTGTGCCCAGGTGGCCAAGAAGGCCAATGGCATCCTGGCCTGGATCAGGAACAGTGTGGCCAACAGGTCCAGGGAAGTGATTCTTCCCTTGTACTCAGCGCTGGTGAGGCCACACCTGGAGTGTTGTGTCCAGTTCTGGGCCCCTCAGTTCAGGAAGGATATTGAGGGGCTGGAGCAGGTCCAGAGAAGAGCAACAAGGCTGGTGAAGGGACTGGAGCACAAGTCTTATGAGGAGAGGCTGAGGGAGCTGGGGTTGTTCAGCCTGGAGAACAGGAGGCTCGAGGGAGACCTCATCACTCTCTACAAAACCTGAAAGGAGGTTGTAGCCAGGTGGGGGTTGGTCTCTTCTCTTGGCAACTATCAGTAAGACAAGAGGGCATGGTCTTAAGCTCTGCCAGGGGAGGTTTAGGTTAGATATTAGGAAGAAGTTTTTTACAGAAAGGGTAATCAGGCATTGGAATGGGCTGCCCAGGGAAGTGGTGGATTCACTGTCCCTGGAGGTTTTTAAGATGAGATTGGATGTGGCACTTAGTGCCATGGTCTGTAACCACGGTGGTAGTAGATCAAGGGTTGGACTTGATGATCTCAGAGATCCTTTCCAACCCAGCTGATTCTATGATTCTATGATTCTATGAATGTATTTCAACACATTTTTTTTTTTGTACAACACATTTTGTAGTTGTGAGTATCCATTTGGCTCTATTTCTTCAGGTGATGAATCTCCTAACCCCACTGCCAAACAGTAGCATAGTGAAATTTATACTGAAAAAAGAGAATGATACTTCTAAAGATCAAACTCCTGCTTTAGGCTCTGGAAGTCCAACATTATTGTTGTCAAAGCATCGAGTGTTAGCACTGGCAATGGCACTGCATCCACATGGCTGGTGAAGCAACTTGCAAGGCTAAAAGTTATGTTAGGTGGAATTTTTGCACTGGGTATTAGAAGCCACATGTTTGATTCATATGCAAAGCTTTTCACATCATTTTCATAAAGCAGTGGGAAGGGACAGTGATACAACTCGCCATAGCAAAATTCCTCCAATCTAAGACTTCCTATATAGTTCAAAGTGAAGGGTTTTTTTTCTATCGCTTCACTCTGTGTCCTCTGTTTGGAGGAATAATATGATTTTGGTAAGATAAAAGGGCAAAACTTAACTTTCTACTGCCCTTTTGTACTCCTTTGCATGTTGCCTTGAACTTAAGATGGTAGCCAGTTGGCAGAGTGTTAAACAGCCTTGAAATAACAGGCTAGAGAAAACCAAAAGTGCCTGCAACAGTGTGACAAATATAGGCTCTGTTGCTGAGCTAATTAAAAAAAGATGAAAATCCAAGTCAAAATGGACCATAGAAGAATGAAAAGTCACAAAACGTGACTCCAGCCTTGTGAAGCTGAGCTTCCTAAAATCTCTCTGTACTCAGAAGTGTCCTCTAAGCTATAGTTCACAGCAGGTATTCGAGTAGCTATAAATCTCTCTTTACAGGAGATTGGGTTCTCAAGGAGGAACTTAGGAAGGTGAAAGATTGGGTTAACTTGCTAAAAGTGAAGTTTTGTGAGCACTTTCATTCAATGTGTCTTTTAGGTGTGGAATCCCTACCCTCTGTGCTGCATGACAATTTTAATTTGGGCTCCAATATGGAGCAGACAAAATGATTTCCAGGCAGGGACATATGAGGCTGGGCTACAGGCTAGAGCACATCAGCATTTTGCCTTTATGCAGAAACCAGCTTTGAACTGTGACTAAACTGGCTTGCCCCACCATGCCACCCCCTCCAACCCACCCACTATCTCTAGCTCTACAAGATATACTTTTCTGGTGCATCCCAACAGGCCTGGTGGCCAGAGATATCTGCCGTAACTTCATATCCTACTCTGTGTAACGCACTCTTGGCTGCAGAGTACAAAAAGCATTGTCAAAAGGCTTGAAACAGTCCACTGCCTACCATGCATGCAGGTTATACAAGTTATGGCTCCGGTACAGAAAATTACAGCCTTTGGCTTGGAAGAAGGTAGCGGTCCAAGCAACATTTCTGTACCTGTGGCTTTGTCCTTGGCAAGATCTCTCAGCCTCATGCCAAAATGACCAAGCATGTGCATTAGAAGAAAACTAGTTATCTGAATCCATGTTTGTATGTAAGGCAGCCAGCATCCCCAGCATATATAAACTTTATTTGGAGCTGTGTGGGAACACCACCTGCTCACACTGCTCCAAGAAATTCCACTTAGAACATTCAGAAGCAGCTGGGATGTGAATATTTGATTCATCTCATCAGAAGCTGAAATTAGGATTGAAAACATAGATCATGCATTCTACTAACATTCCAAGAAAATATTTATTTCTTAATATTTGTTGTTCAGTCAGATACCACAAACTGCTTATCATTTCCAGCTTGTTTATGCAATAGGTTGATGTGATTTAAATGAAACTTTATAAATGACTTTTAGGTGGCAAATTTACCATGATTCAAGCCTGTTGACCAGCAGCTAAAGTACAAAGCACAACTGGAATCAATTGTTTACATTTTGACCGTGAGTCGTACGGCATATAGTGCTGTACAGCACAGTGGACATGGGACGCATTTGCCTGGGCTGTATAGTTGAATTAGTCTTCTACTCCAGTAATTTTAGAAAGCATAACAATTCAAAGAGAATTCCACCTGCTCTGGGAGGGAGTACAGTGGGGACTCTGCAAATCATAGCAGTGAGTCCCCTGAATTCACTGTTCAGTGACCCAAGTAGCAGCACATTTTTCTTTATACAGAGATAAGGGAAGCAAGATTCAACACACAGCAACTTTTTCTCAGCTGTAAAGAGCCAGAATGCCTGAGGCTTCTTTTGATGTCTCTCAGTTCTTGAAAAATTGTGCTCTTGTGCTGTTCTAAATCCTTTTGCCTTTTTCTAGTTGTGCTATATACCACGCACTATTACTTATTTTCTAGTCATAAATTAAAGGGTTGACTGTAACAATGATTTTTGGAAACATTTTACTGAAATGTCCAATCAGGCAGTGGTGGATTCTCATTCCTCCACTTTTATAATGCATAGGTACTTAGTGAACTTTATTTTTACTTTGATGTTCTCCAAAAAAGTATCACATCCCCTGTAACTACTAGCTGTATTTGGATGCGCAGCCAGTTTTGGACCAAAAGGGCTTGTTAGTTTTTCCTGAAGTGGCAATAGCAAGAAGAAAATCCATTTCACAAAAACCACAAAAGCACAAAAGCCCCTTCTTAAATAGTTCATCTGAGCGGACCAAGCTGCTGGTATGAAACCAGATTCTCTCCAGAAATATTCATTTACTAATTCCTGTGTGGATAAGTCTCATTGATTTGAGTACCTCATTAGAGTAAGTGCCTCAAAACTTTTATTTCTCCTCACTGGCTGAAAAATGGAGAATAAGACATGTTAAATTAATGCAAGATTTCCATCTTCCCCCCTTCTTTTTCTTGCAAGTCTTGCTCCATGTGCCCATGTATAAAAATTTCTGCTCAGATTCCCCAGGCAATGTATGGCAATGTTTAGAGAGGAAGATAGACTTATCTTTGAGGAAGCAGGAGACTTTTAGCCAAAATCAAATTTTTTTTGAGTAATCTGTACTACAAAAAAGGCAATGTTGACAGTATCAGATCATTTGTTTACCTTACTATTAGTTCAGACATTCTGCTTCTTGCATAAGTGTTTTCTATTTTACATACTCAGATCAATTTTATACCATGCAACCAACCTGCTCTAGGCACCTTACATAGTCCCCCTGATGCAGTACCTCACTACCATTTACTCTGCAATGTACTTGTACTTCCTGGTTCCTTTGAGGCAGAGTGTCATTATTCACATTTTATTTGTGGTACATTGGGACACAGGCAAATACCTGCAGAGGTCAATAAAGCTAAGATGATCCCAGGGAGGCAAGAAGCTGGAATGCCTTATTGGAATTACAAGTTCATATTTAAAGGGTTTAGGGTCTACATATTCAGTAGGGGGTTGTAACTATTCCAATTTATTACAAACAGGGGGTTTCAGGGGATGACATAAGGGAAAAACCCAGATTAACAAATTTTTGGGGTCTTAACAGTTGCCTCATGGGGAAAAACCCATTTTATCTTCTGGGATTTTACAGGGGGAAACGGGTCTACAGAATGCAAGGATTCAGGGAACACAAAGGGAGAGAGAAAACACAAAAGGTCTTCTGCACGGGTTTGGTGAGATCAGGGCATGGTTTCTCCGGGCCTAGGCAGGACATTCCAAACCCATGACATCAATGGATCCTTGTCTGGACTCTAGATGGAGGTTTTTTCCCAGTCTCTGTCAGCCCAAAGCTTTTGTTTAAACTTAGTAGTTTTTCTTTTTCTCATATCCAAAATTTGGAATCCAACAAATACCAATTCCTGAGAAAAGTCAGTGGTGTAGCAGGGATTGGTTCTTGCTGCATGTGCACTAATCTTCTAAGTGTTTATGAAAGGGTAGAGGGAACTCAAAGACTATCCATGTTTTTGCATAGAAGAGAAAGAGCCTTTGGTGATTATAACCCTGCCCATTATGATTACATCCATTGTTATTTTTCCAGGGCATTCCCAGAAGGAAGACTGTAGGGATGTACTAGGTAATCTAAACAATAAACTAGAGGCCTGGACACTTGGAAAAATTCATGCCTACTTTCTGAAAATTCCCTTGTGCCAGTGTAGCTCTTGTTCCCTGTTTGTGTGTGGCAGTAACTAATACATAGATTGACTTTCAGCAGTAAAATTAAAATCATCGTCACAGGCTCAGAGCTCTTGCAGTGTTTAAGAACTCTTTGGCATTGGATACTTCTGAAAATACTTGAATATCTTAGAAACCCAACAACAACAACAACAAAAAAAACCCCACAGTAACTTCCCTCCTTGATAATTATCAGTAAATTGTGAGTATTATTAGAACAGCATAAATCCATCAAGAGCTGGAAGTTGCCAGATCTCCTCCAGCCTGAATTTGAATATGAGTTCCAGGCCTCCTGTATGGAAAGACTGCATGTGTAGTGTATGAGCATGCACTTCTTGATCTCTTTTAATCAAGAGAAAAATGGATAATGTAACAGCAGAGTTTTGAGAAAGAATGCAAATTGCTGTGCATTGCAATGAAATGTTTCCCCTTAGGATTAGAGTACCTAGTAAGACTCCTCAGCATGAGCTGGAGCTGATATATGAGGCTTTTGCTTGCATAAAGGCAGACAGGTTAGAGCTCAGCTGGGCCAACCATAGGGCCTGGGTCTTCAGCACTTAATCAGGCAAAGCACCTGCAAAAGTCAGAGAGGTTTGCCCCTTAATGAGAATTACCTGGCTAAATCTCCCTCTGCAGGGCTGACACTGTAATCCCAAAGCAGTAAAATGATACATAGGGGTCTCCTAATAAAAGTCTTAATTTGCTTTGACCACTGCTAGCATTTTAGGTCCACAATGGCCTTGGAAGTTATCAGTTGTGCTTTGCTGGCCAGCACATTATGTTCAGAGATAATTCCTCTTCAGAGCTCTCTGCTGAAATCCACTCGTCCTTTCTGCTGCATTCATCCTTTCTTCCACCTCTGTCACTCCTGTGGGCATGAGAGGGTCTGGGACTGCCTGTTGCTTCCTTTTTTTCTTCCTATGGAAATGGTAGTAAACAAAAATATGTTATATTGATTTACCAATAAAGATTAAATCATGCTACCAATTAAAGACAAATATATATTACAAAAATGCAACTAAGGTATCAGACATTTGATCAAAAATACTACATGGCAAAAGAGTTAACATGGGCCAGCTTAACCACAGGAGCTTCATGAGCTCTCCCAGCCTTCAGCAAAGGTGAGAAAATGTGTTCTGGAGTAGCCCTGAGTGAAAAAGTGTTACCTTAAGTTTCATTATTTCCCATTCTCCTTATGTTTCAAAGATGATGTTACCATGGTTCAGCTGACAGTTGGTTAAAAACCAGTAATTGACCACAAGTCTGATACATATAGATGAGTACAGTGTGAGGAACACTGCTGAGAGCACCTCATATGACTCACAAGTGGGAATATATTAGCTTGGATCTCCCATATTTTTTTTCTTCTGCTTTAATTTTTTGTTTTGCTAAGCCATCACTGAGATATCTTATTGATACAGGAAAAAAAAGAAGCAGTAAGATAGATGATCTCTTAAAGTAAAGGCTGCATTTTAATAGCTATAACAACAGAAATAGGGGAAGTAATAACTAAGTCGTTTATCCCTTCACAAATCTGTCAGGACATACTCTCTACAGCTGCCAAAACAATGGCCGTACTGCAGGGTGGGGCTTAATATTGTTAAGTCTGAAATACAGATGCAACAAACAATTATAAATATTAGTACATAATCCTACCTATCTAGGCCTCCTGGAAGATCTGCTTTTATCAGATTTCAACCACCAATGTCAACTGATAATGTGGAGAAACTCTTTTTCAGCCCACTAAGAATGAACTAGCCAGAAAGCAATGCAAATAGAAGACTCCAGCAGGAAGAAACAAACTCGATGCCAATGAGCAAACTGAGATGAAGAATGTGTGGAGCAAAGAAAACAGCACTGACTGATCAGTGAAAACTAGTAAGACCTCCAAGAATTGCCTGAGCTCCACCCCGATGTGAAGCTGCTCATGTTAAAGAAGAAATATTTCTCCATTCCTTCCGGTGACTGCCATGTGCCAGCTCATCCAACCTGCATACTCTTTGGGGCACAGGATACCTACTCATCTCAAGTAAGTGGCAATGGTTTTTATAGTGACACTAGGACTTCTTTGGACAACTATTTTTATACATCAGTACTTTAAACATGGCAAATAAAGTTAACCACAAACATCATTTAAATAGCCAATGCGCTTGGAATACTTTAATTCCTTTACTGTAAAGTTGGTGGCATAGCAATCTTTCTAGTGTTTTTCACATAGATTTCAAAGCGGACACAGAGTTGGAATTTTAATTCATGAGTGTAATGATTCAGAAAAAATGCATATACCTGTGTTGACTTTAAAATAAGTATTTAGAAAAGCAGACCTCTCTTGTTTGTGGGAAAGGAAGAGCTGTTGTCAGGGCTGCAAATTTAGAGATCATTCTTCACATCTATTGCTCTGCTGTGAAATCTATTGCTCTGCTCTTGTTTTGTGAGTGCAGACTGTACTAGCAAATAAAGATGCTAAGATTAACTTCATCGAATTTCTATCCCTCTTTTTCCTGTCCCCCTTCCTATCAGAGTTCTTACCCCAACTTGCTGAAGTTCATCTGCATGTTCCCAAACACTGGAAATGCAGAGGAAGTGCTGAAAAAAGGGATTTAACAAAAAAACACCTAAAAACCCCTAACCAATAAAAAAAAGTAATTTTATATATAAAAATTGTAATGGTAATTATGTTAATTTCGTGATGTCTTTCAAGAGGATACTGTATTGCCTGCAGGGGTCACTGTGACTTCCTCAGCCTCTAATTCCAAAAAACCCCCCAAACCAATGCAAAATTATCTAAATATAAGAAAACAGTTGTGGGTTTTTTTGTTGTTGGTTTTTTGTTTGTTTGTGTTTTGTTTGTTTTGTTTTGTTTTTTGGGGGTTTTTTGGTTTTTTTTAACCTACAAAATTACTATCCCACTATCAGAGCTTGTTATCAGGACTTTCACAAATGAAAGTAATATTTTTTTTCTGATGTTTTATTGTATGGGGCAACTACATGATTTACCAGTAGACCTAAAATTTATCCCTCTTCACTTGCCCCCTGCTTTGCCTGTAGATTTCTAAAAAGAGGTGTTCAATGTGTTTCAGAGTAATCCTGGAGAGAAGTATCTGAGTAATTTAGATGATGCCCAAAACTCCTGCCATCCCCCCACTCTGGTGCTTGTGCAAACAGTGCCTGTCAGTCCCTTGCAGACTGATTGCATATGTTACCGTCCTGTATGCTGGCCCTTCTTCCACTACTTTTGTGCAGTAATAGTACAATAACTTTCCTGTACAGTGACTCTCTGTATCCATAAAAAGAAGGGGTTGGATTTTTCTCAGAAGATCGCATCCCAAAGCTTTTGCTCAGGCTTTCCCCTTGCAAAATCTCATTCAAATCAATGGATATTTGCATGAGAAAGCGATCACTTAAAATTAGACCTGAGTGAAATAGGGCTTGGTGGGGGAAAGGGGGAGGTAGTGGTGGGGGGTAATAGGTGCTTTCATAGATTAGCAGCACATTTGATGTGGTTTGCTGTGATTTGTTCACTCAGATTATTTATGTTTTTAGATTATTTAGTGTTGAAGTAAATTGAACTCTTTTGTTATACATGTTTTCTAATGTCTCAGGACTCCGTTTGCAAGATCAGTATTTTTTGTTAGTAAAATATAAATAAAATCAAGAAAAGCACAATCAAGCATGATAAATCATTCAGCCAGAAAACAAACAGATACAATTCCATTGCCCAACCCAGGTCAACACAATTGTCTGTTATCAAAGGTGCTGGACATTTGGCTTGACAATGAGCCAGCTGATGACAGTGTACCAATGAAGACAGAATCAAAAATGAAGGGATGCGATGGGGGGAGAAAGGGTGAGAGAGGTTAAAAAACCCCAAAACCTTAAAGTTTAGGTTAAACACTCCCTGTTACCACATAAATGTCTTTTTGTTGTTCAAAGGAGCAAGTACCCAATATTTACCAGTGACATTTAACAAGAGGTAGTAACTTGATGCTGCCCCCATCACGTTCTGCAAGTGACAAGGGATGACAGTGAAGACAATGTATGTAGGTACCAAAGAAGTCTGTGCTGTAGCCCTTTTTCTGGTTGAAGACCATGGATTTTACTCCTTACACACAAAGCTTCCTGTTTATGCTTTATGCTGATGGAGTGAATTTCATCCTACATAATTTTGCCTACCCTAGCTCAAGTCACTTAGGAAGCCTTTATGTAGATTTTACACTTAATTAACATAACCTCATCAGACTTGGTATTTTCTGGAATTTACACAAACTGGATGTCTTAAGAAAACCCGACTGCAAACGAATATGTAAGGATTGCTTTGTTGAGAAAGAGGAAGAAAAATATTGTATACAGCAACACGGCAAAGAAAAACTTGGATTAGGAGGTGGATTTAGTGGGCTAAGAAGTCACAGAACTTTGACAAAGCACAACTTTACTAATACAAATAAAAACCCTGAGCTGCATTTGAATTCACATCACACCACACCTGGTAAGAATTAGTCTAGCACAGCATCATCAATCATAGTGTGGTTGTCAGTTTTGACATCCTTTAAGTCTACATTGTATGCTTAATGACTACATTACGGAAAATGTAAACAGACACCAAACATACAGGTATGCCCTATATTTTTTAAAAAGTTGCTGTATATTTAAAAATAAAAATAAAAAAGCACCAACAGTGCTTTATATAGAGAGTGAATAAGTAAACTGTAAAACAAGCTGTTATAAAATAATCAGGAAAAATATTCTTAAAATGAAGATTAAAAAAAAAAATTGAATTTTTTAGGAACTTTGATTAATCCAATTTGGGAAAACAACAATTAATATTTAGAGGAAATAGAGACTTCCTTATATTTTGCTATTGTATATTTTTTCTGTCTCAAATACCATCCTGTGGAGATTAAATATTATATTTACTATACATCCTGTGAATTTTTCAGTTTGATATTGTGACCATGATTTACTAATAAGGACTCTGGAGTCACTTGTGAGTCCATTACAAGCCCTGTATTAATAATTCATAAGGGAAAAACATGCTGAAGAAGTGCTTGGGATCATGACCTAAGTGAAATGCCTGAGTTCAAACTAAAAATTTCCTAAATTCAGTTTTTATTATTAGCAGATTTCTAGAATTACAACACTTACAAGAAAGCCTTCACTTTTGCAGCTCGGAAGGTTGTCCAAGTATTACGAATATAAGGCCCCTGGCCTCATTTGCTTTTGTGATTTGTGATTAAAACTTCTACAGACTTCAGTGAGTGCAGGATCAGGTGCCTCAAGAATTCATTCATGGGGAAGCTTAATTTGAGATTTTAGTAAGTGTTTATTTTCTGGCTCAACAGCAGTATATTTTGGAAGTGGGAAAAATGTATGCAAAGAAGGGTCAAAATCCAGATGTAAGAATGAATAGCAAGAATACGTTCAAAGGGTAAAGGAGGAGTGAGAACTGTAAATACATCTCTGATTTGGTCTGTGAAAATTATTGTAACGTCTTTAAGTACATTGTACGTTCTCGTGGTATGTATGAAACTGTAGAGAAATGTAAAATGTTTTAAAATAAAAAGACCTCACTGTTTCTTTGTAAATCAGTTTTGTTAAGTTTTTAAAGTAAAAAGAACTGCCAAAAAACAATGTTTTATTTTAATTCATTTGAATAATCTTCCTCATTTCTGTGATCTATCACTCGCAGATAAGAAGCACCTTGTGAATTTTATTATTTCTACAAAATAGATCTTATTCAATTAGCAACTGTCACTGAAAAAAAATAGACAATGAACCTCTAGAGTTGATTAAAATGGAAAGAAACATTGAAATGCATGATATTGAAAGCTGTTATATTTTTTGAAAATGAGCATTCTTGCAGAAATTACTTTCAAAATTTTTTACTGAGTGTGAATCAAAGGCCGAAAGTTTGTTTAATTTTAGTCATCGAGAGCTAAATTTGAATTGGGAACTGTCTCAGATATCTGTAGTTTTGATTTAGCTATTTGTTTTACGAATAATCATATTTCAGAGCTTCGAGGGAATTCTTTTTAGAATTTTGATTTATTCCTTTAGGATCCCGCATTCATTTCTAGAACAAGGGAAAATAAGAAAAAGAGAAACACTCTTTACATGTATCCCAACTTTATTAAAACATATCAGGCCAGAGAAAAAAACTTTACAATTCCCTTTATCTCAATTTGTAAATGAGAAATTTATTCTGACAACATAACTTCTATAAAATAATAAAATACTTTTACATTTTTGATTACCACAGGTCTGGATTATTATTTAAAAGTTGAGATGCTTTCACAAATAGATGTAGGTGGCACAAAGTTTTATATAGTAATTACTATTTTTGTAAAGCAATTCTCAAAAGTCTTTGGTCTAAGACTATAGTCCTTACTCAAGCAGAACAACTTGAATGTTGTGGGAGTTTTACCTAGCTCAGTACTTCGGTCTTCTTAGAGATCAATAAATAATTAAAAATTTTATCATACCAGCCACTGTGTTTTAAAATTGACTTCTTTTAAATTAATCCTGGCTTTACTTGGAGAAATGGTAGAGTTTCTCCCCTGCCTTTGTGCCTGCACCCCCTCAGAAAAACCTGTGCAGGCAACATCCTTTAATGCTACAATCAGCCCTAGTTTGGTTCTGAAACACTCCCATTTTTGGATTGCTTTTCCTTTAACAACCTGATTACACTGCACAATTTACTTCCACAGTTCCAGCACTCCTCATTACTAATTCCAATAGCAAAAACTTGCCAGAACCCCTGAGAAGCAAACCTTCAAATCTAGAATTAAATAACAGAATATATTACACATTGGACATTTTCAGGGAAACTTTACTTGAGGGAAAATAAATACAAACATCTTGTTCTGTGATCTGTAAGTAAACTACTTTAACCACTGTGTTGCTCCTAGAAAGGCTTCTGACAATTATGTCTTTCAAGCCAAAGTTTTAACAGTGTGTTTCTGAGGCAGGCATATATACTTCATACAGTATTAATAAAGGGTTTCCTGAAGTAATGAAAATGTACTGTGTTCACATATAATGAATAAGCACCTAATTAAAAGCACAGTAAAGCCAGGAGCACAGATATTGGGTTTTTTTATATTAATATCCATTGTATTACTTTAGCCTTTAATGTGAGCCTCTTCAGCTGACTGATGCCCAAAGGGGAGCTAACAAATCGCTCAGCTGGTGGCTGACACTGGTCCTGAAGAAAGCTAGTAAGGAACACTTTGCAGTCTTTCAGAGTCTCTGCACCAGCTGTCACCCAGCTATGGGTGCTGAAAAGCTCCTGTCACTTCATCCAAAGGGATTTACTTGGTCAGAAGGAAAATTTAAATACAAAGCATGCAGCTAAGAAGCTAGTGAAAAGGATTATGAGTGCACAAGAGCACATGTGTATAAGACACTAATACATCTTTAGGAAATTTCAGATCCCGAAAGCCAGGATTACTGCCAGAGGCAGGGTGGCATACATATGCTGGGACCTTTACCATTAGAGTTATTATCTCTAAACTATTCAACTTTATAGGTCTTTCATCATGTGTGTGTGTGTGTGGCGGGGGTGGGAGGGGAGTGTCAGTGGTTGTGAGGAAGAGGAGGAGGGTTGTTTTAAAAAAATGCTCCCCTAGATGAGCGAGAAAAGACATTACTGACCTGTTATTCTGTAGGATTCACCTGCATTTAAAGCACTGTATAGCTTTTAGTTATCATCTAAGTCTGTGTGCCTGTGTGCATGCACACCATTTTCCAAATGGACCCAAATGTCCAGCTTAATTGTTTAATCATGACTAAAGCAAACAAAGCACAGTGTCTTACGCTCACCATCAGAGCTGCTGAGTGGAGGAGTTGAACATGCAGGAGAGGTGCATGACAGCAGCAACCTGCCCAGATAGGGGAAGGTTTCTGACTGTGATCTGGCCATCTTTGCAAATTGGCACTCAAGAAAATGGCACACTAGACCTGCTAGCTGATCTCCAAGGGGGTTGATAATCAGAAGAATGCCATGCTACAGAGAGTTGGAAACACTGTACCAGAAAGAGTTGAGGGGGTTGAATCTCAACTCCAGCCTTCTCTTCTTGTTCGTGCCTTTTTTTTTTAATTTTCTGTTATAAATGTCATTTTAAAATCACCGAAGGGAAAAGGAAAGGAAAAGAAAATGTGAAACAGAAGAGTAATGTCTATAAAAACTTACATTTTTAGCCAGCTTAACGCTGCAGTCAAACTCGACTCGGAGCAGCACCCATGCTGGCTGGCCTGTGGCGAGGTACTGTTATTCTATGTTAATAAAGCCCCTGGCCTGGCCTGCTGGATGCAGGAAAGTTGATGATAATGCCAAGTTGTTTAGAGGAGGAACGGAAAGCGAGACCACAGCATGAGATGCTGGCTACCACTGCTGAGCCCCAGGGGAGGGTCATGCTAGTTGTGACTGCTGTTAGCTTGGGCGCGCAGCCCTGGCTTGGCCCCCGGCACAGGCAGGCGGTGTGACAAAACCAGGGGGAGAGGAAGGCAGAGGGGCGAGTGGGAGGAGGGGACGCAGGCAGGAGGGCTGGGACGCGGGGATTCACCTGCAGCTCCTCCACAAAATGGGGATGAGTGGGAAGGTGGCAATGAAACGTAGAATGTTTATTGGTAAAATCATATTTTGGGGGATACTTCACATAGAGCCTTTAGGAACGTTACCATTATGTGCCTTACAAAGCATGAGGTTTAATAAAACGTGCTACACAGCAAGAACCAGCTGCCTTTAGAGGTCACTAGAACATCGCTGCAGTATTTACAAATTTTCCATGAAGGATTAGAAGTAGGTCTAAAGCCCTATATACACTATATACAGTTCCAGTGGATGCTGTATACTATTATCTAAATTTCTTCACATAGACTATCATGTATCTGCCCCAGCAAAGCTGATTAGTGAAGCAGCTTGACTCTGACATATCCTTTATGCCAGCCACAAGCTGCCTTGCACAGCCACCTTATTCACTGTGGAGACAGGCCTGAAGCAAGATTGTAACACAACAAATGCAAATGAGATGAGCCTTACACCACTTAAACTGAGATGGCTATAATATGTAACAGCTTAATGTGCCCGCAGAAGTGATTGATGTCCCCTCCATATCTCTAAAGAGCTTCAGTTTTGATGCACCCTGTTTTTAACTAATATTTCTTTTTACTCCTCTTCCTGGCAGCATCTTTCTCTTTATCCTCAATGTAGGGAAAGGAGGAAGGAAACAAAATGCCAAACAACTTATCAAAGCTGGTTGTCTCTCCCAAGATCCTGACTTATGAAAACAAAAATTGGAGGATCCCTCAATCAGCTCTAAGCAGTTTATTTAGATTATTCCAGCAGAAGCTTGGCCCTTTTAAAATCAGTTATTGCTGATATTAAGTAACGTTACTTCCTATGGAAAGAAACAATGTTTGTAACCTGACAAACTGCTTGTCTCGGGGCAACACAGTCTCAGGGTGTAAATGAGCTATTGCCATTGATCCAAACAGACCACAGCCCCACAGTTACTCTGCCTGAGTAGCACCCAGGAATTTAAGGAAAATTTCAGACAAATCTAACATCCTGTACTAACCTAACCAAATGCTACACTAACCTAACCAGCTATACATTTCTAATCAGTATTCGTTCCCTGTCCTTAAAATAAACAGAAAACAGATTTCTCCTTTTCCCCTAAAATCAATCTCTCACTGTATCTGTCAGTTGCTTTCTCCCAATTAGTATTCTAAATTCATTTATTTTTGTCATAATTTTTTTTTTTACATACCTTGGCACGAGTTTTTCATTCAATACTTGTGAATAATGTGACAGACTTAACATTGTGTTGCTTAGCAGTAATAATAATAATAAAAAAGTAACTTTGTTAATGAATTGAGATGAATCAAAAATACCTTATTAATTATTGCTTGCCTAGTAGGCTAAGCTTTGGCTCTTCACCTCACTGGCCCAGAGAACATTTCTTGCCTTTGGCCATGTCGGAGGGGCTCATTAAAACATCTCTTGGGAATAGATAGAAATTGTTAGTGAAAAGCAATGGTCAGTGCCTCAGCTAGAACCCAGCAGGGAAGGGAATCCCTCATCACTGAGAGCTAACAAGGCTGTATGTATTACACCTGTAATCAAACTGCTTGGAAAATGCCAGGAGACCACTGGGCTCTCTTTGTGATTGGTGAAGTTATCTGAAAATGCTGAATCCAATCCATAATTGATGTGCACACATACAATTACAAGCCTCCAGATATCAGTTAAAATGTTGCAGTTGCAAGCCTTAAGGAGTGGTAAACCTTAACATGCATGGCATAAAATAAGGTGTTTGACATAATAGGAGTGAACCTGTTTTGCTTCCATGCACTGCCAGTTAAATTTTAATTGAATTTGCTACATTTGTTAACAGATGTAATTATAGAAAAACTTACTGAAAAACAATGGTATATGGATGGGCTTGGATATCTTGTAGACATTTTGTGAATTAATTTGTATGTTTAAATAAAGATCTACATCTCTGTTTTGCCTAAGGTAAGTAAAATTTACTCTGACATGTAGTGTGACCTTGGGATATTGAAGTCTGAGAATTTTACATGTCCTGAGCTTCAGGTTAGGATAAGATGATAAACTGGTGCCTCTTGAAGACTTGTATTTGTATCTGGCCTCACTACAATCTCCTAGAAAAGTCAGAATTACAAACCGTTTTCAGTTGGCTTCCAAGAAGGTCACCTTCTAGAAGATGAGAAGCTGAAATATGAGATGAAAGATAGCTTAAATGAGCTCAGCAGATAAATTTACAAGTCAGTGGCATAATATTCTCCAAAACACTATATATACTTACTACAGCTCATCCAGTCAGCCTCAGGATTACCGTTTCCTTTAATTTTTATATTTGTTTGTTTCTTGGCTATTGTATGAGAAAGAAACTCTCTTCTCATGTAATGTTTAAGCAAATAAACTTCCAGAGACACTGAAGATTGCAACCACTCCTTTCTTGTTCTGAGGAGAGGTTGGAAGGACAGTGGGGAGGCTGTAGAACAGGAAAAAGCAAGGGGAGAAGAGAGGATGCAGAATCATCCAACTATCCATCATAAATTTTTTTGGAGTGCACCCATGAGTTTAAGATGGGACAATTGTTGTTGCTGCTCAAGAGGGATTTGCTATTTGGTGAAGTACTTTGAGGTAAAAAAATGATAGATCTGGTAGGTAGGTAGGCAGATAGATAGACAGAGACAGAGAGCTGGATGTGACCTCTGAGTCAGTAGTATTGAAAAGTGACTACATCATGAAGAACCGGTTCTACTGCATTCTATCTGGTGTTTATGCTGTATCTGACTCTAGGGTGTTCTAAACAGTTTTGAGGATAAGCTAAAATATATCATCCGTTAATGAACAGGAATCACAGAATGTCTCATTCCAGTGCATGTGTTAATGTTTGGATCATTCTCTCTCAGCCATGCTGGGAGAGGCTTTCCACTGCCCAGCCTTAACTGCTGCAAGACACGCTGCCCTAAGTTAGGTGGTCAGAATACCTCTAAAGTCACTGGAAAGACATAGCTATGCAAATTATCCCACATGTCAGAGTGGCAGATTTGTGCTTCAGAGTCAGAGGGTGTCCAGTAGAGGCTGGAGAAAACAAAGGCTAAAGTGGTTTGTTGTTGGGTTTTTGAGGGGTTTTTAGGTTTGGTGGTTTTTTTTTTAAAGTTTTCATTTGTAATCTTACTAAAGTGTTCACTATTAAAATGTTTTTCTGTCTGGATTTTTGTTTCAGCAAGGTTTCATTTCACATTATCTTTTAATTGTACCATTTTAAGTACTGCAATGAGCTGGGAGGTGAGAGAAGAAAAATGTCTTGAAGGGTTGAATTGAGAGGTGTAGACAGAGTTCAAACACCTATTGACATTTATTTGAAGGCACATTTAGTTTTCTATTTTATTTTCATACATGAGATTGAAAAAGGGAAAATATACTAAACCACAGACCCCGGAAATTTATGGAATGGAAAAACCCCCACTTTTTCTTATTATTCCTAAACTGTAAGGCAGGCAGGTGAGATATGAATGATTTCGAAACTGACGTTCCTCTGCAATTTCAACCTGCCACCCAAATTAACAGCATAAAGACCTGTTTGTTGAGAGGATTGCATGTTTGACTAGAAGCATCATTTCAGTGGTAGAAGTCCTTTCTACTGGGTGCTGCAGAAACAGGTAACAAAAAAGACAGTCACCATACTCTAAGTGGAAGTGGTTTAAAGTACTTCACCAAGTTTGTGACAAGACACCTGTGGTTTAATTTGTAGACCTGTCCTGGTACTAAGAGATTATAGATATTGGGCCAAGTTCATACAGAAATCACTGGCTATGTTCAGATCACATGAGATGGGAGTTTGACCCATTGACTGTGGTGGTGTAAATGGCAGATGCAGAGGAAGTGCATAAAAGCAGATTTCCTCCACTTTTGCCCTATCTGCATTTCAGGGCCGACAGTGGCTCATCTGTATAATTCAGAACACCTGAAGGTTGCTGTAGGCTCCACTGGCTTGTAATACCCTCCAAGGTGGCTTTGTGCTACAGGGATTTCCAGCACATATGCTGTGGCCATGGGCCCTGCAATGGGGTGTGGAGCAGAATGAGATCCTTGGTTCTGGTGTGCTTGGGGCTCCCCTGGCTCCAGGGTAATCCCCTAGCCTTCATTAAGGCAGTTTTCCAGGATCTTTGCACTGCTGCACTCAGAACTGTGCTCTGCTTGTAAAGTTGCATCCTTGCCATTACATGTTAAAAAGATGAAGGGGTGTTAATTTGTCACACAGTTTGTATTGCCAGCTCATGCAAAGGCTTCTGCCATGCCTATTTTTGGACTTGACTTTTGCAAGAGGCTTCTGTCCATTTTCTAATGGTCAAATTTTGCCTAAAGATGACCTTACCCTTTGTGATATTGCTGAATATATATATGTATGCAATGCTTGGAATCATTTAGAAAAATCTGAAGCTACTAAACTTTTTAATGAAATGTGGGATCAGTAATATCAGTAATCAGTGACTACTAGTATGTGTAGTGCACAAGTAATAAACAAAGTAGCAGTCAGTAATATGTGGTAGGAAGAAAAACGACATATATCAATTACTATATTGAACTCAGTGATTGTGTATCCCTGTACATGCAAAGCATATGCATGTGCATGTGATGGGGTATATGTAGCTCTCGTATGTTCAGGTGTAACAATCCTTGTATACATAATGACATGTATACATGGTACAGTTTCCGATCGAAACAAATAGAGCCCCAAAGTGACTATTTAAACTGCAAGCAAATGATGCTTCCAGTCTGTGGTCCCTGCTCTGAATACAAGCAGGTGAGGAATGGTGCTAAATGCTTTTGATGTTGCCATCTCCCATTTGCCACCCAACTTTGTTCTCCTCCAAAACCTCTTAACAAACTTCAAAGGCCTCCTTGCTTCTTGCCTTAATCCGGTGCACTGAGACCTCTAGTTCAAAGAACTTTCTTTAAACCCTCTTCTTAAACTGCAACCAAAACTTTTTCTTTCCTATCCACAAAGTAGCAATTACAGCTCTGTTGCGTGGCAATTGGGCTTGGGCCGATCAGCTTCTGCTATTAATTAATCTCACAAAGGGGGCTCATTTCCTGGCATTCAAATTGACAAGAGAGCAGAGAACAGAAAGCCCTTTCAAAGCAGTTCCAGCTAACTGAGGGAAGAGGTATCAGAAGAAAGAGCCCTACAGTATTTGAGGTAGAGGGCACATTTGATACTACCTATGCTTGCTACTGATTGAGTGATTTTGTTAAGGAGAGCTCTTTACTAATCTTTTACCTGCAAAAAGCTCAAAAGCAAGTAAATGCAGTACAACTATTGCTAAATTGTGGCAGAGAGGCATCACAGGCCAGGCTTTTGGTTTCACTCTTCCAGTGCATCTTCTCCAGCATTTTACTTACTTAAAACAGAAAGTGTTCGCTTTACTAACACAGAAAAGCTCTTGGAAGAAGGGGGAGGGTGATAGAGGGAGGGGGGGGGGAGATGAAGAGGCAAGAAAGAAGAATAGCAGACAAGAGATTAAAGCTTTTTATTCAGTATCTCTTTCGTATTCAAATTGTGCTAAGGGCTCTGTGAAAGTTAGAAGCAAGCTTGTTCAGGAGGGCTTCTAAAGTGTGTACATGGATTTCATGGGAATAGAAAAGAAGCCACGGACTGGGTAATGAAAGAAAGATAAGATGTCCTATATAAAACAACTCAAGAGTGGTTCAATTACTTCAGCAAACCATCAAGCAAGCTTTGAAGATTTGAGGAAACACTGTTAAAATGTAACAAAAAACTCATGTTGCAGGTTTTGTACCGCTACATGTTTGTATACTGTGTGAATTACTTAAACTATATTCCCTCTGTGAACATTGTTTACCTCTTTGGGGTTTTTATTATTATTTTTCTGGAAGAGCTATGTTTGTCTGAAAGAGTTATGGAAAATGAAACATTCACGTTTGATCTTTATATCTCTGTGAAAGGGAGTGTGCTGTTAAAAAAATGGCATCATTGTTTACAAAAATAAACCTGGGAATTAAAGGTCTGTGGCTGACAGTTTCACATATTTCTCTTCGCAGTCAAAATAGCCCTCCTGACATAGGCTAAATGGTGTAAGAAATAATCAACTCCTTTCACCCTGGGAAAGGTCTGAACTGAGGAATGTACCAGCTATAAAAATAAAAGTCTGCAGTTTAGAAAATACCTATTTTTAATTGCAGCTATCTCTTTCTCTCTCTGTCTCCTTCCCCTCCCGAGTTCTCTGTGTCTGAGACTTGACAAGTGACATCAAACATGGCCCAAGAACAAAGCTAACCAACCATGGCCTGCAGCATCCTTCAACCAAAAGTCACCTTTAGTCAAGCTTTGCCATCTAATTTGCAATGTTTGTGCTTGTACTCTTCAAGCAGAAGTCCTAAAACTCTTGTGGTATAAAGCTTTCCTGGTTTCTGCCTGGTAAGATTACGATGAGAATGCTGGAATGATTTCACTCCTGTAGCAATTGTGAGCCACCACCGCCCTGGTTCTCTGCCTTCAGAAATGCAGAGCTGAGCCCACTACTGTCTTCCTGAGTTTTTTTCATGGTTTTTTTTTGATATGTTTTTAATTATATATATGTAAAACTTCAAATTCAGAGTGCAACTCAATCCCCTTCTGTGCGAAGTGTCCTGAAACACTGCTAAATTACCTTTACAGATTAATTTGTTGGTGGTGGTGGTGGTGGTGTTTTTTTTTTTTTTTATTTAGTTGGGTCAAATAGATGGCTAGGTTATATAGCATCAGGTGAAAGAAAACAGTGACTTGTTTTATTTAATCAAAATAAAAAAAGACACTTTACAGGTCCTTTTCTCACATGAGAAAAAAGGAATGTCGCCAGCAAAACTCATTGACTCATGGAGATAATGAAAACAAGGGAAGAATGAAACTTAGAAAACAAAGAACATCTGCATTTTCCTGCTCCGTGATCAAGGGAAGTCTTACAAACTCATTTGCAATCAAGATTTTTTTCTCAGTGGACCATCAAAGATCTCATGGTTCTCTAAAAACTCAGAGCATTAACTGGAGACTTCAGATGTCATTAAAATATAGCACTGCTCACTTTACTCAGTATTTAACAGTACTTTTGCCTTCACAGATACTCAGAGAAAGATTATATAAATTATGTTTTGCCCTATAGTGATCTAAACTCTTAATGTCACATGACAAAACCACCTACAGTAAGAATTCCATTCTACCGCTGAGTGTCTGAACATTTGCTGTGACTGGAATGCAGTGGTGCTAGTGCCCCGCTGGATCACGGGCTTTTCCTCTGAAGACTGTCTGCTGAAAGGGACTGTGAACTGATGCATTGGGTAATCCAATAAACCAATATGGAAAACCCTTTGATACCCAAAGGCAAGCATTAGTCATACCTGGAACATCATTTAAAAGCAAGTTTGGTTTTTTGTTTCTTTTGTTTGTTTGTTTTGTTTTTTTGGTGTTTTTTTTGTTTGTTTTTTTTTAAAGAGTTAACACAGAAATCAAAATCACATGCAAGACTTTTTCAAAATTTTTGAATGAACCATATGATTTAAAAAGTTTTTTAATTAAAAAAAACAAACACCAAAACAATCTAAAAGCCTATATGAAAGAAGCATCTCACTTTAGACATGCCAAAAAGAAAAACATATTCTGAATGAATGATAGCTCATGAGTTAGGACTCACGAATTAAGCACCATCTACTCCTCTGCACCCCTAAAGGAAGTCCTGTCAGTCATAGGAAGAGGCCAGTGAAGAAATTAAAGGAAAATTTCAATGTTGTAAATGAACTTTCTTTGTTCCTTAATTTTTGTGATGGTCATTAAAATGGTCATTAAAATATACTAAATATGATAAAATATAGATGCAAGTAGGACTATTCTGCTACTTTCTTCATTCAATTGTCCCTATTCCCAGTGAAGTTTTCTTTTTTTCCTTCTCTTGTATATCACTGCATTTTCTTCTATGCTTTATTCTCCAGTATCTTAGGTCCTAGTGAAATTATATCATTTCATCCTTAATAGGATATCTTTATATGTCTTTCAAATAGTGTCAATATCTAACAAATATATCAAATTCTTAGATTTCATATACATGTATTTTATATACATTGGCAGATATGAATCTCTTCATACTGTGTTTGGAATTCTGCTCCATATATTAGCTTTTTCAGTTGAGCAACATCTTGACTGTACTTTCAACCTTGCAGTAAGTACAGATATAGCAGATAACTACAACAAAACTTTAGGCAAACTAAGGCTTCACATATGGTTACATGCCACTTATTTTGAATATCTTAGTAATATCTGTCAGTACCTCTGTCACCTTCACTGAAGCAATGAGAGATAATCTTTAATTACATTTACAAAGGAATTGAGTGTTTCCCTGGCTTCTATTGTCTTTGTGCTCTCCTCTTCACACCCTACTCCTCTCTGTTCTTTCCTTTTACCTGATTAATTTAGATTGCACACCTGTTGAAACATCACTCCTGTCACTTTATGGACTGTGCTTAGCACACATAGATAACCTCCAATCAACTTGGATTTCTATGTATATAGGTGTCATGTAACTCCAGAATTTACCTGTCTGCCTCTAAAGAGTTTAAGTATGCAAGTGTTCAGAAATCAAAGTTCTTTGGAAACCCTCACCGGGAATGTGGCTTTCCTCGAGTTCTAGTAAAGTTAATAACAAGTTTTTCATTACCATTGATGTGAATTAGATTAGGTATCAAACACAAAGGTTTGGGGTTTTTTTATAAAATACAAAAGCCTTTAAGGAAAGAACTCCTTGGGTTCTCTTGTTTTAGACATGCCAGAAAACAAAACAACTCTCAGATTGTCTGAAATTCTTTCTAATTTCTGGAAAAAATCCCAATTTCATGGGAAGTAAATAAAAAGCCTCTAAGTAACTAACCAACAAAGCAAAGGTCCTTCTGTCTTCCTAAAATGAGCAGTTCTCTATCAGCTTAATAAAATTGTCTGGGGTAATTTTACTGGTTCTGAACTTGATATAAAGACAAATACCATTCTTGAGACACTATAAAGCATACCTTTAGATCAATAGATCATAGGAAATCCTCCAGAGATACAGTCTTGTTTATGGTCAGAGAAGCCTTTTTGGGGGTGGAAAAGGAGAGTTTCACAGTATTCAGGCTCATTAGAGTAAGTATCAGCCTAGAGGAGCCCTAATTTCTTTGAGACTGCAAAAGAGATTCAATTGAAACCAAAGGCCTTTTTCAATTGTGCTACTGGAATAATAGATTCTATGGCAAGTATCTTGGAGACGGTGGAAACGGCTGCTCGTTTTTTTATGCATAGTTCACTGATTAACATCTGCCTGATTGAACCCTTATAAACTTGGAATGGACTGAAATTTTATTGAGTAGGCTTGATGAAAGGTCTCTGAAATACATGTATATGATGCCTGTGGGCATAAAGATAGGCAAATAAGTGGGACTTCATCAAGCATCCAGCTACCTGAGAAGTATACACAGGATTGACAATAAAAGCTAGTCAGAGTCAAAGTATCAGGTGGTAGGTGTCCCTCAGATCGTTTGCTATCCCTTAGGCTTGGATAGTGAAACAGGCTTCGGAGATTACAGTAGGAATAAACAGGTGATAGTCATCATTGAAGCTTTTCTGAGCTTTTACACAGGACAAATATATTTTAAACTTGGAATATCTGTATAAGTCTTTTTTTGTGACAGATAGGAGGAGACAAATGGATATTTGTGTTAAAGATTTTAGAGCAATACATTAAAAAAGTGTTCTAGTAATTCAACCATAGGTAAAGCTCAGTTACTCCATTTAATGGTGTAACTATTTGCTATGTTCTGCTTTACAGCCCTTTGAGAACAAGCTCACTAGTAGCACAGTATGGGATTCCAATGTCCTTATTCAAATTTAGTGGTGTCTTACTGATTTCCAGAGGATATTCATAAATGAAGAGAGCAACCACTTAGAGTGGATAAAGAATTAGACTCTGCTCCTCTCCCCTGCAGAGGCCCTCATGGTTCATCAAGAGAACTGCTCAGGAAAGCCAAAAGCAGGCAGTACCAGGACTTCACTCAGTAGGATACTGAGTGCTCACCAGGATGCTCAGCAGGGTAAGTGGGTGTGTTTTAATACTTGGCTGATCCAAATTCTTCAGTTTTGACTAAATAAAATTCTTCAGGTTTGCATCAAATTAGCCACACATGATATATTTAATGAAGATAAAGTGTGCCCACAGAGGTTAACTGGCCCAAGAGAGATATCTGGAGAGTGGAAGAGAGAACAGTCAGGTTCAGAGTACAGAAAACAAGACAATGTACAGAAAACAAGACAATGTAGCTAGCTGAAGCGGGGTGGGGGAGGGGTGAGGATGGGGAGGGAAATGTGTTGTCACTCATTGTATCAATAGTGCATCACCATCACAACTGGACTAGAAGTCTGGACTATAAGCACTGAATACTGTGACTGTTATAAGAGCGTGGCAATTAGAGAAGCACCTATGCAGGATATAAATGTGCTGGCATACAGAGAAAATTTTTGATGTTCTATAACCCTTAAAATTTCTTTATTTTCATGGTGATGGAGACATCTAGGTTATTGGCATACAGTGAAGTATACAGCACAAGCAGAAGTGCTTCTGTGCTTCTGTTTTCTCATGTAGCAAGATTTAACACTTTGTTTAACACCACACAATGACTTTTCTCTCTTTACTACTATTTGAATAGCCTGTATATCTCATTTATTAAAATCATAGCAGCACATGGATAGATGTGAGCATAGTAGAAAAAAAAAATTTGGGAAGGTGGGAGTGACTTTCTTTCAAGGTATAGCAAATATATCCCTCTAAGCTGTGACTCCAGAATTAGAGCTATAGGACTTGTTGTATAATATATCTAACTGATCTTAAAGAAAGGAAGTTCAAGACTTAAATCTGAAACAATTCTCACATGTGATATCCGGGAGTGATTCTTCACAGACCTGGATTATAAATACTGGTTTCCTAAGAAAATTAAAAAAAAAAGATAAAACAGCTAGAGAAGAGGTACCTGTGTTACATTTATTTGCAAAGCCACAGAGAAAAATTCACTGAAAACCATACAACTTTGAAGTTCCCTAGGCAAAAATGTTTTATTACACTTAGTGTAGGCAACTGCTGCTGACAGTTAAGACTGCAGAGTGTAGAAATGTTCAATGTTTATAAGGGCACATTTATTGATCAACTACCAGAAAGGTAGTAAATGAATCAAAGGAGGAACCTACAAGACCTTCAAAATAGGGAAAGGAAGTGCTCTGACCTAGAGATTAAAAAATCTACACAACCTAATTGTTGTTGTGACGTTTTGTTTTGTTTACTGTGCCTCTATATGCCTAGGATTTCCTGCTAGGATTTTGTCTATCTGTAAGGTGTCAGCCAGAGACTATGATGATGTTGGTTCTTTCCTTACCACCCCTTGACTTTACTCATTCCCCTGACCAAAACAAGGCAAAAAGCTGAGTAGAAGTGATGACACCATTTAACTACCTAACTCTGCCAAGGAAGGAGCATAAAGAATATGGGAGAAGCTGGTGACATCTGTGACTTTTAATCAACAACAGTGCTGTTTCATATATAAACATATAAAGTATTAAGAATTCACTACAGAAAAGCAAATTGCCTACATAGCTGTTTAGCTCTAGGTTACTCTAGTCTGGAGAATTTTTATGAATTCAGTGATGCAGCACTAGAGCAGGTTTATTTGATTTAGATTAGTGAGGATGGAAAAGTTGCAGCACACAACAAATACTCAGGTTTTAGGTGAATGTTTTAGGTGAATGTTTAGGGTGTTTTTTGGAAAAATCTGCTCTGGAAAAATCTGTATAAGCTTCATGATTTGATTTTCCAGTCTCACATGTATTGTAAATGTTCAAGAAACTGAAGAGGAAAACTTGCAGTTTGTACCCAACTGAGTGTTTTTCTAGGACTGAGGAGAAGCCTTCAACAATGCTGAAATTTTTGTATTTAAAGAATTAAGTCAGCAAAATAAATTATCTCTAAAGGTAATAGGATGCAACAGTGCAGTTAAACAAAACAGCCTAGAAGAAAACAAGCCTTCCCAGTGGTTTCATAGAAGACTGCACAACAGACACTAGTATAAAATAATGAAAGGAGTGCACATTTAAAACTAACTGTGGTGGTTTTACCCCCCAAAAAATCCAATCTCCAAGCTCCCCCATAATTTGCCTTGACGTGAAAGAGAAGTTTTCAAACAGGCACAACTCAGCGTGGGGAAATTATATCAGAATTTATTACTAACACAATAAATACTATAGAAACTAAAAAGCAAATAAATACACAGTATTAATACAATCTCTACCACCCCGGGGTCTTTCCACATCAATCCAGAAGAAGAACCCTCCAGGACGACAGCTAAAGTCTCTCTCATTGGGATATCGAGGAAGGGGTCTTCTTTACCCCCACCAGCTGCTTGGCCTCTGCTGAGGTCTCCTCCTGGACTACAAGGGAACACTTGTTGTAACTACAAGGGAACACTTTTACAGGTCTGCATCACGAGTTACAGGGAGTCAGCTTCTGAGTCCTTTCTCCCTGTTTCGTGAAGGTTCCTCCCAGAGAGTAAGGTGTTCACTCTTCCTCTCCAGGTTGCAGAGTTTCTGGGTTTTGCTCAGTCTTTTATATACCCCAAATAGTTTTCACCAAAAGTCCTTGCCCAGAAAAAGCCTGCTTGGTTTGGCTTCTCTCTGTTTCAGCTGCAGCTTCAGCTTGGCTTCCACGTGTTATGAGGAGGCATTCCTCCCCCCAACCTCCATTCTTCCTTCGGTTTTCGGCTGCTCTCGCCCAAACCTTGCATAGAGCACCTCCGAGCTCCCTGTCCTGTTTCCGTTTTTGCTTCAGTCTCAGCTCAGGGTCACCTCCTCCCCCGCCATGGTGGGGAGGGGAAAGGTGGCAGCGAGACTGCTTCAGTCTCTCTCCTCTGTGTGGACTTCCAGCTCTGCACAATCGCAGCTGCTTCTTCAGCTCGGCCACCCTTCAACCCATCTCTGGCTTGGCTCCAATGCCGTGCCTGCCTGCAGGTGGGGGGCTAGCTCCAACCCCCTGGCTGGCCTCTCAAGTCCACGCCACCACCTCTCCTGGGCAGTGGGGGGATAAATCCCCCTAGCCTTTGGCCACAGGCACCCACTCCAGTTATAATACTGTTCCGGGCTCCCCCTCAGCCCGGCCGGAGGGGAAAAGAGGGCCTGGCACCCCATAAGGGGCCCACAGGCCTCTCTCCTCTGCCTCACCTCATGGCTTCGATTCTCTCTCTGCCAACAAATTCCTTTTTGGCTGTCGTAATATCCTAATTTCACCTGGGTGAAAAACAGCTCTTATTGGCCCCTCATCGGAAACTCACCCTGGACAAACCACTTCTAGCCCCGCCCCGGGGAGGGGGGGGTGTCAAACCATGACACTAACTAGATATAATACTTGAAATAATAAAAAAAATATTTCTAATTCAGCAATCTATATATGGTCTCTGAGGTCTCATGCTGTGTACACATTAGTCACAAATAATTAGTGTGAACTATAGTAAACAGACACTGAGATGAAATTATCTTAGAGAGAAATGGTGTCAGGTGTATTTTTATTTGTATCTGTATTATGCACTAGAAAATTCTGATAGCTTGTCAACAATCTGAAAATATTTGAAATAAGTAGTGGTTAAGAAATTAAAAGTGAACAACAATCTCTAAAAAAGGTAAATATCTAATATACCTAATACTTGGCATGCCATTCTGTTTCAGTGCTATTTTTTCTAAGAGTTCTACATAACCATTCAACTGTTTATTATGTTTAGAATGGTGAAAAGAAATACAGTAGTCTGCAATATAGACATTTCTAACATACAGCAAGACATCCTCCTCAGCAAGGGTTACAACATAACATAAATCAACTTCATTCTCATAAAAGCAATAATGTACATGTATTTTATTACCATAGGCAAATTTATTAATATTAAAATTTTACAGTATCATAATACTCCTACTGACTTACCTTAAAGTATTAATGTAATAGGAACACTGTTAATAAATACAGATCATACAGTAGGCATTTTCTAAAAAAGTGTGACTTTGAATCCCAGGTACTGTACGTGAAGGACTTTTAGCTGTTGTTCAATATTCATTCCCAAGCCATAGACAAAACTAAAGCAAATAGGTAATGATTACACACATAACTTCAGTATGCCCCATAATGACCAAATATTTCTACCATATTTCCTCCAGAAACACATTCTTCAGCAAACCAGAAAATCTCTATGACATGGGTGCTATACTTGCAGATGGTTCCAAACTCTTGAATACTCTTGAACATTCTGAAAAAATATTTTTTGTCATATATTCTTTTCAGTATGTTATTTTAAGTGTATATTTCAATTAAAAATTTTATCAATATTTCGGGCACTGGGTGTTCAATATTGCTGATCATCAAGTCTACTCTCACTGAAATATCAGATAATATTGCAAGTTTAGCAAAAGCCATGTAAGTTTTCAGGGTTTCTCAACTACAAAATAAATAGTCTGTAATATGGCAGCTTTCTTTTACTTTCCATCTTTTTTCCCCCTGCTTTTTTATTTTGCTGTTAGCAATTCTATCTGGTTGAATTACATTTAATTCTATCAGACCTCTATAGGATCCTCTGTAGAATACTCCAGATGTTCTTCACCTTTATGTAACATGCACTTTTCCAGCTGTTCATAATTGGTCTTCATGACTTCATCTTGACAATAACACATAAAGTAAAGGGCACTTCAGGGGAATATTTGATGTAAAACTACAGTCGTCAACTCAATGTGTTTTGGGATATTTTGATACCATTTGTTTATCTAATACATCACTGGGGGTGAAATTCATCTCACCTAACTTTAGACATCTATAAACTCACCTAATCATACCATGGTCTTCGGAAGACTGATAGGCACATTGAGATCATTAGTCATTTGAAAAAATTCCACTTTGGGAGGAGATGAACCATGCCCCAAAAATTCCTATCCTACCCAGTCACTGATTATAAAGGCTAAGGTGATTAACTCAGATATGCATGTCGGATTTGAAAACATCTATATTTCATTTCTTTGTCTTGTGGAGATATAAGAAATTCTTAAGCTTCTGTGCAGATATTTTGGGATTAGCATGTCTGGAGTTTGAAGTGGCGCTGACATAAGGAAGAAAAACAGCAGAAAAACCTTAACAGTCCCACTGCTCAGCATTTTTAGGGGCATGTATTTGGCTAAAGTAATTTCAAGTGTTTTCTGAAATGCTGAAATTTGTTCTTATGGATGTGAAGACCGTCTGTTACATTTGTACATGGCAGTGCAAATGAACTGCTACTTGACTGGGATATGCCATTTGGAGAGAAAGAGAGGAGTAAGCAGGCAGAGATACAGGAACCCAGCTCTTCCTGGCAAGGCCAAGCTCCTGAAGATAACAGCCCACCTTGTGAAGATGGGCACAGCAGTCCAAAGCATTCATTCTTCATTGGTCTCCTGAACAACCAGCCTTAAGTCATAGGATATCAGCCTTCATGGTCTTCTTGGAAGCCTGTCTACTCTGCAAACATGTCTTTCCAGATGACCTCCTGGAATGATATCGTTCTGCACCTCTGGTCACATCTTAAGACTGATCTTGCCACCATCTCCCTCTTTGCTGTAGAAGAGACCTGTCTGTTGGAATGAAAGGGGTGGCGAGGCAACTTCTGAGTGAAAATAAAATGCAAATATATGATACTGTAAGCATTATCTAGTGAGTATACAAATAAGCACCGCCATCTGTGATAGTTTTTTTAAATGTGATTTTCAGGATCTGTTTAATTTTTTGTTTTCAGTGAAGCACAAAAACTGAAAGTTGTAAGGAAATCTGGCCTGAAGTATTTGCCATCGGTATATACATTTCTTCTTTATAAACAACATTCACTTATATTTCATTTGAGCACTTTCCTCTTCCCATTCCCTTTGTCAAAGAAAATCAGTTGATTGAAGGGAAAGGATGCTTACCATGAGAACAAATTGGCATGGTATTTTGCAGATCAATATTTATTTTTCCTGTTCAATGCATATTTTATTGTTAATTGGATGTTAGGCTATTCCTGTTTGGATATATGCAAATATTTCTGAACTTTTTACACAGAAATAATAATAAAACCTAATTTTAAAAAATGCATTTCAATATATGTAGAAAAACAAATCTAGTTTAGACTTTGGACAGATGGTCTGATTTGGTGCAGCTGAAAAATAGCACAATTAAAACTTAAATATTGTATGTTTCCACACTGCCTGAGTCAGAGGTCAAACGTAGGCATTTATTTTTAATTTTGCCAGAAGATCTTGTCTAGTGCACTATATAGAGCAAAACTAAGCAAGATTAATGCATATTCCCGACTAAGTATGATTGGAACTTTCTGCTGGCATTTATACATAGGTTTAAATTCATTAAAATATAACTATCTAATATTTGTTTTATATGACTGAATTAATTACATTTGTAAATGTTAACACTCAATGACAGGTCTACACAAATCACCTCATTAAAATACAAGTACACTGTGTGCCTGAACTCTTAATTTTAACTTGTTTTTAGCTAACATCAACAGTACTGCTGATGTTAAAAACATTAATCTATTCAGGAGTTTGTTTACCATTTCCTGCATATTCCTTGTTACCAATAAAGGAATTATTAAAGCAACAAAGAAACTGATAAAACAAACTGACTGGACTTTGAATGACAATTATCAACAGTAGAAGAATGTGAAGATATACTTTGGTAAATTATTTCCCTTGTCCCAGTTGAGAATAGAATGAATATAGCATGGAGAAACATAAATGCTTTCAAGCTTGCAAAAGGTATCAGGGAAAAAAATTAACATAGTATTGTTCACTCTTTTATGCTCTTTAAACCAAAGAAATATAAATTCAAGTGTGATTTAGTTAGTATAGCATTCTGGTGGTAGCACTTTTTATGAGAGACCCTCTTTTTGTGCTTGCAGGTGGTTCCCACTTTTTCACTTTACTGCCTTCCTAAGCTGTGTTTCTGTTGCACAGTCTGGCATATATAAACTAGTCTCGATTTGTTTGTTTGTTTTTCCCCTCCTTTTTCCATCAAAGTCATTAAAAAATCCCACCTCTCCTTAAATCTCACTGGTGTTTCTATCTTTATCACTTTCTGATTATCATAGAAGATTTTCAGATAAGAAGCTGTGTTTTCTCCAAGTGTGTTAGTCTTTTGCCTAGAAAAAAATATCCAGTTGATTCTAACAGTACCTTCTGTGTCTCCTGAGGCAGGTTTGGTAAAAGCATCAATATCTATCTTCTGCACGTGAGTGTTATTTACCAGGTAGGCAGATGATCACATGCTCGGACTAAACACATACGTCACAGAAGAAAAGGTGGGTATTTAGGTTAGCAAATGGAGAATGGTAAGACTCAGATTCAAAATTATTAGCCAAGCCTCCCTTCTTAAAGAAGATGCCTGGGGAATTGTAATGCCCGAGAAGTACATGCAAACAGATTTTCAATTGCTAACGCCTGATCCAAAGGCAACAACTTTTTGATCGCTTGACACTCAAAATACCTTGCTTGAAACTTTGAAAATGCTGAGTTGCTTTGGGACTTCAAACTTTATGGTACTGTTATTTCTAACCTTATACTTGGATTTTACAAGCCAGGTACTTTGCATCATGTCCTCTGCCAATACTAAGTAAATATATTGTAAATCACATGTGTGAAGTGTGATGTAGAAAAAGCAGTTATAGTTCATTATTACTCTCTTACAGCTCTGCTTTAAAGCTAAATAGGTCAGTGTAGACTACCCTAGACAATGTGCTTATTTAGATTCTACCTACATATCTACCAATCTACTTAAAATTTGCGGTATGCTTGTTTGTTTTATTTATAAAATTTTCCTGTCAAAAGAAATCTCTTTGATCAGCTGAAAAATGGAATAAAAGATTCAAAAAAATGATTTGTGGACAAAAAATTTTCAAAGAATCACTGTGTCATTAATTTACATAAAATTTCAGATTCATTTAAAAAAAAAAAAAAGACAAATCAATGCTGAAAACCCGTTTGGTTAAACTGTTCAAAAACCTACTGAGATAGATGCAGAGATCAAAACTTGTGTGCTGCAATTTAAAAAATTCCAGACATATTCTTGATAGGGTAAAAATGCAAAATTGTGTTGCTATACCATTTATATGAGACTGTAATACCTGGCATTTTTATTTATATAATTCTTACACACTCAAACAAATCTTTGTTTAGGTACACTTTTCTTTTGTTTCTGAAGCCAAAATGGTGAACTGGTATTTTTCAATGGTCCATGGAATGCAGAAAAAATTTTTGATCCATGTGATTCTGCAAAACTGTATGGCATGAATGATTTTCATGGAAGGTTATAAGTGATCAGTTTTGAAAGTCTATTGTTCCACACCAATATTGGAAACTCCAGAAATATTTAATAGGTTCCTATTGTTTACAATCTCTTCTGAATGTTTTCAAATGCTATATAGAAACCTGAACGCTAAGTCTATTCAGAAATGTTTGAGGGACAAATAAAAAAAAAACAAACCAAAACACATAATGAGCCCCAAGACAAACTCATCAAATGTAAATCTACAGGGAGAAAAAAACCCATACCCTTTGTCTATTGTAATGTGGGCAGCATATCCCACTTCCTACACAACTTGATAACCTCAAAAGAAAAAGAATTCATTTAGCTTTTCTGTACTGGTATGTGTTATTTAATGTACAGTGTTGCTTTCAGAACAGACTCTTTATATTAGCTTATTGGTTTTCCCAGATTACAGCCAAAGGGATATATATGAGAAAAATAACCTTTCATGCAGTATTGTGGCGTTTTCAGTTAATATTAAGTTAAGAAGTTGAAAAGACATACACAAATTTAAAGATATTTTTCTATTTATGCAGAATTATTTTGATCCATTTTGAAGCTCAAATACTTTCTAGTTTATCTCAGTCAGTTAATTCATGCCTATTATGCTAATTTCCCTTCTGAGTACTTATTTACATTTGGACCACCAGGGCACATAAACCAGATTTGTGATTGTTTTCCTTTAAGAGAGAGTTTCTTACAGCTTTACTGCACATGTTTTCATACTGAATTGACTGGAAAAAAATCAAAGAAATCTGAAGAGCTTGGTATGTTCATAAAAAGTGAAGAGTTGCTGACTGATATACTAAAAAATAATCTGCATTTTTGAGGCATGTTTTGTAATCAACTCCGTGGAGTACAGCAATGGCTTCAAGTGATGACATGTAAGATGTCTCATTAAGTTTATGAGATTACCTAATATTAAGGATAACTCTTTTTCTTTCTGAAGCACTGTAGACATGTTAAAGATTTAATTAATTTCCTCAGTACCTTATAAGACTACTCTGTTTTTCATTCCCCACTTTCCTGAAACAAAAACTGAGTCATCAGTGTTGAAAAGATTGATTTTTTTGATTTTCAGTGTGACAGAGCTATCACAGAAGTGTTCACCTATTCTCAAACATTTCTAAAAAATTGTGAAAATCTCACACCATTGTCTTGTAACAGTAAAAGAACGTGATTACCGTGTGAAATGAGCATGTAGACAGCTGATTTCAAGGCAAGTTTTTTATTTGCTCTCTTTGTTCTTTAAATGTTGTATCTGCATGCTGGTGGCAATGTACATGGCCTTCTGGGCATACTTTCTGACTGACAGCAGACCTAACATGTCTCACAATTGTCAATATGGATCTGGTGGGTGAAATACAAGATCAGAGAAAGCAGATATTTTGTCTTTCCAAGAATGTTCTCCCAACCTTCGAAAATTTGCAGCTCAAGGAGTGGGTCTCTTCAATTGTTAATACAGTTTTTTCTTTAAATTATATTTTGTCTTTCACCTGAAAAGATCCCACCATACCATGCTAGATTAAAAATCCTCTTTAAATTGTCTATTTTTTTCAAGGCAGTGTTTAGGTGAAATATAGATCCAAACCTCAATAAAGTGTTTAAAAAGCATCTATTTTTCAGAGTTGTACAGTATTTCAGGCATTTGTACACCAACTGCACATTTTGGACTTCGACATTCCCTGAATACTTAAACTTGAATTCCAGATTGTGTGCAGGCATGTCCCTGTTTGAAAGCAAGGTAAATCTCATTATGTCTGCTCCACTGTATTTCAAAGCTCAGCTGAAGCATTTCCTGCATTTCCTCACCTGAACATGTTGAGAACAGAGAAGCCCCCAGAAATGGATGGCAACATCATTCTGGAGTTCCACATCTGGACATCTACCAGTGATGCAGAAGACTTCATCTGGAAAGATTTTTAGTTTTCAGTTGTGCCTACATCCTTATGGCTTTTGAGCTCAAGCTAGGGGATCAAGAACGCTAAAGCTGTGCACAGATCTCATCTCTTTTACAGGTCTTGAAACACTCCATCTAGGCATCCTGTGATCTTTGATGGTAGTACTGGGCTTAAGTAGCAAGGTTTTGTTAAGAGCAGGGCTAATGGGGTGGCTTCTGTGAGAAGGTGCCAGGAGCATCCCCCATGTCAGACAAAGCCAGTTTCATACAGCTCCAAGATGGACCTGCCACTGGCCAAAGCTGGGCCCATCAGTGACATTAGTATCACCTCTACGGTAACGTATTTGAGAAAGGGTAAAAACTGCTGCACAGCCCCTGTGAGTGAGGACTGAGACAGTGTAAGAGGAACAACAAAACACACGAAGGTCGATGAAGGAGTTGAAGGAGTACTGTCTGCAGGAGGTGCATGGATGAGATAAACCCTACACAAACTATTTAAAGATGCTCTACAGAACATTATTATACTGCAGAAGTGATCCAGCACTGACAGTACAAAATTATTACATGTCCTAAATGTTCTACTCCTCAGTTGCCAATTTTTTTGGGAGTTATTAGGAAGATGTTCTTACCTAGAATAGGTACAGCCTGAAATCTTGTTGCAACCATAAATTAATTTTCTACATGGCTGCAATCTTTACTGAGAAAAGTAACTGAAATCAGTGTCTCTTCTTGTAAGTCATGATCAAGCCATACCCTTACTTTGTGAAGAGGCAATCTGTCAGAAAAAAATATGTGAATAAAATATATGAAGTTTATTTCCCCAACATTCTTCGTATTCTTTAAATGTTCATACCTAAAATAAACCATGGCACCACTTTTCAGTTTGCTACTTCAAAGAACAACCCTAATTGCAATGACAAAACACTAGATCAGAAAGCATAAGATTTGTTAAGGAAAAAACATAAATTCCCATTTTATTGCCTCTTTTGATAGCAAATCTAACAGAAGTCCTGGAGAAATTCTTAAAGCACCTAAATTTTATGTGTGCTCCAATAGCTTTTCTCTTCCCCCAGGGAGAAAAAAACCCCTCAGTTAGAGATAGTTGTGGGTCTTGAGACTTATTGTTACTTCAAGTACAAATCACCTTTTTTTTTATATGAGACCGGAAATCAAGTTTTAGTCGTTTTTATATGTGAAGTTTTGAATTTGATAAGTACACAAACCAGAGTCCAAGAGAATTTTATGAACTCTTACTTTAATAAGTTACATATATTACTTTATACTTTTAAACCAGTGTAGAATGGCAATCTATCAAATAGTTACTCTAACCTTTTTCACCTCATCATTGCTTTCTCTCCTGAGTATTATGGTTACTGTTGCCTTCAAAACCATCAATGCTATTTGCCAGTGACTCCAAATTAATCATAAATTGATAAGTGTATATTTAACAATAAGCTAGCTTAATCACCTCATGTGTTTATTTTTACCTGCAGCACACAAAATGCCTGTGACAAGTTTATTTGTACATAGTAGTTTTGTTGGAAAGTTGAATATGAATCAGCAGTGCCCTGGCAGCCAGAAGGATCAACCATGTCTTGGGATGCATCAGGCAAAGCAATGCCAGCTGGTTGAGGGAGGGAATAGTCTGCTTTGCTCGGCACTGGCATGGCCTCACCTTGAGCACTGTGTGTAGTTTTGGGTGCCTTGATATGAAAAAGATACAAAAATATTAGAGACTGTCCAAAGGAAAGACATGTAGCTATTAAAGGATCTGGAAAGGAAGCCATAGGAAGAGTGACTGAGGTCACTTGGCTTGTTCAGCCTGGAGGAAACTGAGGGGAGACCTCATGGCAATCTACAGCTTCCTTGTGAGGGGAAGAAGAGGGACAGGCACTAATCTCTTTGTGGTGATCAGTGACGGAACTCGAGGGAATGGCCTGAAGTTGTGTCAGGGGAGGTTTAGGTTTGATATTAGAAAAAGGTTCTTCCCCCAGAGGGTAGTTGGGAACTATTACAGGCTCCCCAGAGGAGTGGTCACAGCACCAAGCCTGAGAGAGTTGAAGACTGCTTTTTCAGTTAGGGACTCTTTCTGAGGCTGTCACCTGTGTAGACAAGTCTTTATTTTGACATGATATCTTTGTGATCTTGTCTGTTGGGTAGTTGGAAAGAAGGAAAAAAAAAAGGTTCAGTTTAGTTTACTCAACCACTAAAAAAAAAGGAGCCTTGAAAGCTTGTCAGGGTTGTCCCTGTGTTGTCAGTAACCTTGCTTCTATACTTTGAGATATGGAATAATATAGATGAATTTTGAACTTAAGGTGTTGTAAACAAGTGATAAACACTTTAAATGAAGGGAGTAAAGTTGGTACACAAATTCTACTCCTTTCAAATATGGAAAGTATTGCCGCCAAAGGTGGACCTACCAGTCAGTGGTTCTAAATCACTTGGTAAATCTGCAGCCCAAATATGCATGTAGCTGGAGCACCTTTGCTGTGACCCTGTCAAATCTTATTATTTATTAGTTTGAACATTTAAAATGTAGCTACAGGTGCACATTTTGGGTTTTGGGTCTCTCTTCCGCAAATAAAGACATAAATAAATAAAGGAACTTACAAAATTCTTCAGAAGCTACTATATTTCATTTTCAGGTCATTGAAAGATATAATGAACACCAATTAGTTTTAACAGTTCTGGAGCAAGAGGAGGAAGGGCAGTCTGACATCAGTGCAGAAATACACAATTGGAGATAGATGATAAAAATCTCTCTCCAAATAATAAAATCAACTATCAAGACAAATTTCAGATTTTACTGACTTATTTACTTTAGAAAACAAACTCTTACAGGAAAAGTTTCTGCAAACTTCTTTTCAACCATTGCTACCAAAGATTTCATACACTTCTTCATTCAAAGCCAGATACCTAATCACAGACTAAAGATACTGAATAGACTCACTTGTAGGCTGAGCTTGCTTTTTGCCACTTTGATAGAAAACCTGTTTTGGGGAAGCAAACCTCTTCCAGTAGAATTTTTAATAAGATATTTGAGAACTAGAGAGCAGAGCTCACTCTAAAAACTGAGGTATGATCTGTAAACACTATCTGCTCCAAACTAAGCAGAAGATGTGTGTGTGGTAGGAGTCCATGGTGGGTGAGAATTGTTTCCTCAGTGAGGAAACAGATGCCAAGCAGACGAGTATAACCTAACAGATAGAACGTTTTTAGAAGGTGACTGGATTTAGAAACTTTAATCTGCACACAAACAGCTCAGATGAAACACAGGTGAGTTGGTTGGCTGAAAGCCATTGTTATTACTTGGCCATACTACAGCTGTTATGATATATAAAACAATCTTGGCAGCTCCATATTAGTTTCTAATGGAAAATGTTACATTACAGGAATTACTAGTAATGTTGCTCTGTTGACACTATGTTACTACTTGGCAGTCACTTCAGAGAGGTGAAAGATGGAAGAGGGAAGGCAAATTCAGTATGTCGGCTTTATTTTTTTTAACTTATTTTTAATCAAATCTGCTTTATCTTCCTGGGCATCTGGGAAATTCTGGTGACCTCATCTAATTCATAAGCTCAGCTCTGAACTGACCATTGACTGCAGTTTTTATAGTGTCCTCATGGCCATCCTTTGATATATATTCTATGCCTACCAAGTTAATGAGTAATCTTACTTTTATTCCCACCTAATGTCCCTGCAACCATTTCTCGTTAACATGCAAAATGATTAGTTTTCAGTGATACCTCATATACAAAGATTGTAATGACATATATTTTAACTCATAACTTTATGCTATGATTTCAAAATCATTGCTTTGCTTTGTATTCTTTCATAGCTCTTGTATTATTTGTACTATTATTGTGAAAGACTGACAAGTTTCTGCTGAACATAATTATTAGTTAATGTTCATACACTATGTAAGTGAAAACATTTAGTCCTACAGATACTTATACAAATAAAGTGTTTTCATCTCTGCAGTAAGTACCAAATATTTAAGTTCTAAAATGGTACCTTTATCACATATGTGCAATTCAATTAGAAACTCATTCTGATAAGAAGGAGACTGCTGATGGCAAAGGGTAAATAGCTAAAGTAGCCCCAGAAATTAAAGAAAGAAAATCCCAAACTCTTCAACTTCAAAGGAAATTGGAAAACATAGTACACAGTACCTCATGATGCTCAAGCAAACTGGATGCATTTGAGAGTGATACAAAGAAAAATGTATTTCTCTATTGACTAATGCTCTACACCATCCCTATTCAGAGCTGTACCCTGAAAAGCTATTGGAAAAGTATTCCTCTTAATCATGGGACATCAAAATCATCTGATAGAAAGAGTTTAATTCAATTTTTATATTAGCTACATGGACTTTGAAACAGATTCAGAGTTACAAGCATCTTGCTTTATATGCTATTTGTACTGATGTTAAAGGTAGGGTAAAATATTTTATTTGTGACTATAATTACGTTATTGTCAACATACATTTGCTTAGTACATTGTATTATTATTCTTTGTAAAAAACAAAAAGGAAAAGAGTTCCTCCATATGACAACCACACTTCTGGCCTTTTTATTTTCCTCCCTAATTTTCCTTTTTCCAGCTTCACTACTTCTTTAAACTTTTATGTCTCCCTTTCACTCCTTTGGCATTTCCCCAAAAACGTTCATCTTTTCCTACTTCCTAATCACTTACCTAACCTCTAAAGCCTTGCTTATATTTTCAGTGTAAATGCAGTGGGTAGGGTTCATCTTGTCTAATTTCAGATAAGCTGGTGTAAAAGAAGTGTGTAGGAGTAAGATTTTCCCTTTCTAATCAGCAGACTCCCGTTATAATCAATGGACAGAATCAGGCACTTTTAGGAAATGACAGGTACAGTTCAGCTGCCTGAACATTGCTGCCTGGTGCCTGGTGCCAGATCTGCATCCTTCCGTAGACACAACATAGAGCACGAAAAGCTATGCTTAGGCATATGAATTAGCCCAATTAAGTCCATCCTACAGTAAATATCCAAAATAAGGCCCATGGTGCTCCTGGTATCCCACAGAAGATGCAGATGATTGAGTTGCCTAGGATACTTTTAGAGTCCATTGAAATCTAAGTCAATCCATTTACAACACTTGGGTAGTTTGCCAGTTCACCTTCAAGTAGGCATGTACGCTCGGTGAGCCAAATCACTCCAGAAATTCTTATGGATGAATTAACTAGACTGCAGCTAACTACAGTCCAACTTCAATCTGCTATATTTAGGCATCTGAAATTGCTCATCTGCAATACAGAGGATTTGTCCAGCATTACACTTAATTGAACACCACCCTTGACTTTAGGTGATTTCAGCAAGGTGAGATAAATCACACTCTACTTCACTGTGACCAGCAGTGGAGTTCAGGGAGATGCATAAAAGGTAGGGATATTCACATCTTTCAGAACAATTGATTCAGTCTTCTCCAGACCAGGAGGACAACATTGCATCAATCATCTTTGATTCAATAAAGGAATTTGTCTTTGTAACCATCAGGGTTCAATATCATAGAGCTGTAGAAAGGCTTGGTTAGAAGGGGTCTTAAAGATCACCTAGTTCCAACCCCATTCCACTATAAGCAGGGAGGTTGTACTGTTTCTTTTGAAATTACAATAAAATTGACAGTATTGTGAATCAGCCTGTGTATTACACACAAGGACTTTGAAGGTCTAGGTGTGACTAATAAGAGGGAGCCTTGTCTACAACTAGCATAGTTCTCCCATTTTATGATTGTCTAGGTAAGTCTGAAGAAGGTGTTGAATCAGTGAAATTTAGAGACAGACAGAATTTCAAGAGGTTATCTGGTTCACCTTAAAGCAAATCAAGTTTTCCTTGGACATTCCTGATTTGTGTTTGTCTATCTTGATTTAAAAATCTCAAAAGCATGGGATTATTGACACTTTTTGGGCAGCCTTCTCTATGAGTTTGTCACAACAACAGTCTTTTTCCTAATATCTAGATTGTTTGGTTTTTGATTGATTTTTTTTTTTTAATTAAGCCTTTTTTCTCTACTTTTTTTTTACAGTAAGGAAGAAATGAGTACCATCTTTATAACCATCTTTTACATGGTAGACTATGTCTATCATATTCTCACACTTTTTTTTGTTTATTATTTTCTAGACTAAATTAATTCTCTCAAGCTTTCTCCTCACAGGTCATGTCTTCTAAACCTCTCATTTTTCGTGCTCTCCTCTGAGTTTCTCCCATTTATCTTCAAGTGTGATGTTCAAAAGTGGACACAGAACTCCTAACTCACTAGGGTAGGCTGGACAGAATAGTATCATGAGTGTGACAACCCTGTTAAAGTCCCACAAAATGAGAATATTTAGGGTAAGAGAATTTTGTTATCCTTTAATTTTCAACTCACTATGAGCACCACATTTCAGTTCTACTTCTTCATGGGCAGTCATTCCTCACTTTATAAGTGCACATAAAATTTTAGATTAAAAAAAAAAGTGCTTCCAAACCTCCAGACTTCAGAAATTTTCTGATTTCTGATTTCAGAAATGAGTGGGCAGACATCCCCACAGGATGCAAAATTTACAAGTTTTCATTAAAAAAAAATTTCACTTTTCAGTAAAAAGAAGAAAGGACTAGAGATAAAAAGACAAATTCCACTCACTACAACCTATTTTTCATGATGTAAAATTTTCCAGCATGCTAAACTGGACTTTTAGTCAGTTTTTTCAGACTTATAGTTAGTTCTGGAGGTAAGATATAGGACAGAATGAGATCATATGACCACCTTAGGGACAACATGTTTAAAGAATCACTGTGGAGCATCCACTAAGAGACTAAAAACGGTGTCTTTCACTTCATACTGTTCCTCATTTTTTGAAAATGGATCAAAATAGCAGAATACCATTCCAGAGATTGTCTGGACAGGCAACTAGAGGATAAGAGGATTGGCTGATAACAGAGGCAATGAGCTGAAAATAAAAAAGTAGGGAAAAAGTGCAACAATAGTAGGTACCAATGGGTACAATACTCTAGATCGCCCAATTTCATAAAAAAACTTACTGAGGTCTGAATATGGAGTGACATTTCCAGACTTGTACCTTTTTCTTTTCAGAATTCTTCATCTCTAACTATTAAAGAAACCTATTAAGGTTCAGTAGATACCCTGTATGCACCACAGTCAATGACTTTTTTTGAATTGACTTGGGGAGATTTTACTTTCTGATCCACAGCCTTGAGGCAGCACAAGAGTTTTTCCATTACAGGAACTTTACTAGAATTATAATGGTCAGTGCCTTTCAGTCATGCTGACACTTTCATAAACTCTGTGATATCTTCTCCCTTCCTGCTCTTTCTCTATTCTCTCTTCTCCTACTCAACATCCTTCCTCCCTCCAACAGTCATCTTCTCAGAATACAAGGACAAGATCAGATAACTTTTGAAAACAAAAGAAAGACTGGTGAAAGGAGGGGGTTGGGGGGGGGACTGAGATAAGTATTTTCCTTTGTTAATACTACACCCTTAAAATGCAGCCTGTAGTCAATAAGTGGATGTTTGGGGCTTTGATTTTGAAGCCCTTGCCCTCTGAGATATCTAGATCAACTTAAATCAACAAAAGATTTGCTTTGAAATTCTGCTTTGAAATAGCAGAATTCTTTTGTCTCAGGATGAAGGAATGAAGGGACTTCTAAGAAGGAGTGATTTTGTACTGGCATTTTACAACCATATTGTGGCCCATTTTTCCAGTAGTTGAGTACTACGAATTTCTCTCAAGTTGTGGATTTAGCTTGCTTACTTTAAATGCAAAGGACAAAGATGCAACGCAGGAGTAAGACCTTGCTGTGCTTGACTGGTGCAGAATTGGTATGAGAAGGGGAAGAGCAACACAGATCTCTTGTCTTTCAGAGCTACTCCTTTAACCAGAAGGACCAGTCTCATGCCAGTATTTCAAAGTGCTTCCGCTGCCAGAATTAGCAGGTACACTGCCTCTTCTCCTGAGTAGTCTGCAACACTAGCAGCTATTAAAAGAAATATGGAAATTAGCAGTTAAAGTCAATGAAGTTGATAGCTCCTACTTACCAAGTTGGTGCCTCAGTGATCAGCTTTAACAAGGAAAAGCTGTGCTCAACTCCTTATCAACAGCTTCAGACTTGGCAGAGTTGGATTTGGAAGCAAAACCAAAAATCATGAGAAAAGTGAGCCATAGTTTAGTGTGACTTTCCATGTACTTTAACCTGAGTAGGGCTGAAAATAAGTTGATGATTCAGTCACATTGTGGTCTTCTTACTTCTTTTCCAAAGACACTTTTTCAGTATAAAAGACTGACAGGCTAGAGCCTAATACCAATCTGCATCTAAAAATTGTTTCCTTGTATGTGTGTTTGTGCATGAGGGTTCACATGAATTTATTGTCATTCCATCATTCACAGTGACAGGCATTGTAACTTGCTGTCATGCCATGGCACCTTACAATGATGTGAACTTTAATTTTTTATCAAGATAGTAAGTTACAGTCAGTTAAAGATAAATGCCTTAGCTTAGTCTGAAATGGAATAAAGGCTGGGATGCCTGCAGTGCTAACAGATTAGCGGGGTTTATAGCACCCTTTTGGGATAATTCTCCATTGTCACTGATACAGTTCCACTGGTAGAAGTGCTCTTGTCCCCCCTGTTAATTTATCTAAAGCTAAGTGATATTAAGGGAAGAATCATGAAAAAAATGTCCATTATAAGTAGGAATTCTACCCAGATTAATGTAGATGTTGCACATTTAGATATTTAGGTCTGCTGTAGTCATACGTGTCTGTCCTTTACAATGTCTTTCTGGATTACTACTGAAGAATAATGGATTATAATTATAATGATGCATAATAATATCAGTGTAAAATGCACTGAGTGCATTGCACACTGGGAGTGCTTATTTTTATCTGTTCAGTATAGAAAGGAACCTGTGTTGAACCAATTCAGGCTTAAATGTCTAACTTTTGGAAAGCTAAGTAAATGAGAGCATTTTTAAATGTTTTAATAGAAGAATGCTCATTTTTTCCTCTAATTTTTTTTCATGCCTCAAGCCCATGGATTCGTAGTCCTTTACATTTAAGAGTTACTAAACGGGTGATTAAGGGTGGAAAATAAATCATTAGACACCAGAGACACTCTAGAGGAAAACATTTTTGTAAACAAGAAATTTATTCACTCATTTTTTATCACAATTTAACTTCTTTATTTGCCAGTTTAAAAACATTTTGGTTTCTCTAATTCCATTGTTCTTAACCTTACATTAGAAATATTAGGACCTTTAGCTATTTCTTTACCAATGGTCCTCATAAAAAAATGCTAAAAAAAGCAGATTCCTAACTGAAATGCAAGCTCAGCATTACTTAGGACAACAGTACCAGCAGTAAATGCAAGCATGTGAAGCAGGAGAGAAAAAAAAAGAAAAAAAGAAAAAAACAAACCAACTGAAAACCCAACTCCCCTTTCTATAAACCAACCTCAGATTCAATATGATTCATCAAATTTAATATTGCCATGATCAGTATTCATGGAAAATAAATGATGCCAAATATGCTTTAAGAAAAAAGAAATCTGTTTAAATGGTATTAATGGTAAGGCATACTACAGCAAGGTGAACAACACTGATAATATTAAATTAACCCAAGAGGCTCCCTAATCAGGATCCCTATGCAGAAATCTGCTTGCCAACTGTCGTTCTTTTTCCCATTGGTTTAGTTAAGGGTTGAAGTTCTTCTTGAAGTTTCTTTTTTAATCATTAGATCCCGACCTTACAGTTTTCTCTGACTACTTTCCTTCAGGCTGTCTTTGCTCCTGTCAATTTAGGATTTCCAGGGAATTATTCTTCTTTGAAATGCATATTCCAGGCTTGAAATACTGGCATATGTACACTGTAGAGTAATTGTGGAGGCCAAATGTTTAATTACACATGACAGCTGGAGCTGTAGGAGTCCGAGGCATGCTTGAAAACAACTTATGCCCTATGCAGTCTTAACGAAAAGGAACAAAATAATATATATTTAGGTTTTGTGCCACATGGTAGCCGCTGTTCTCTCTCTTTTCACAACTGAGGGTGGTTTGCAAGAAGTTCTGCTGCTTTCACTTCTGTGTACCGTCTCTCTGAATATATACTTTTTTTCCTCCTTCGTACAGTCTAGGTACAAACTTTTAGACCATGAGATACTGCAAGAAATGTTTGGAAATGTTTCAGTTTTTCTTGGGTGACAGAAAAAAGCTTTTCATGAGCCTCTCTAATACAGTGTTCCTGATACAATTTCACAAAATCACATTACTAAAAATGCCAAAATCAATTAAAATTTTAATTATAAAAGCTATAAGCAAAATTCATATTTTATCCTAATATATGTGATTTACTCAGAAATTAAGCAAAAGGAATAACCTGATTCCTAAGGCTTCAGAAAATATTTATTTCAACCAGCGCAAATATTTGTCCACATTTATAGACAGATAGATTTGCAGACACATGAAAACACATATTTAATTCTACTGACAGAAATATTCTCTTCTTCATAAAACAGAAGATAAAAGTTATTTCCTATTATCAGTATGTCTGTTATTAATGTTCAGTTCTTCGTTTGACATAAATAGATATATTTCCAGCAACAAAGCCCTGTGTTGGTTTAAAGCAGTTGGGGGGTCTGACTCAATATTTGACACAGCTTTTTCTCTATACACACACATTTTAAATTATTATTACATTGAATAATTATTATACTTACCATGCAAAAGAGGATAAATTTGATCTTGAAATTTTGGCAAATAAGACTTTCTTTGTGTATTGTTTTACCTAAGCACATCTTCATTAGATTAAACCATAATATGAAAGCGATCTCTTTTTTTTCTTTTCTTTTCTTTTCTTACTATATCCTTCCTTTATACGGGATCAAGGTAAGATAGTTTAGTGGTATTGCTGTTAGTGTTTGACACAAAAATAGCAAGCATCATTTTAGCCCCTGAATGTTCATTTCCATGGTGAGAAAAATGTATCACCAGTGCCCAATTGAAAAAGATATTTCACTCCTTGCAAGCAGGAGTTAATGAATATCTATAGCACTTAGATGTACAAAAAGCAAACAAAGAACATTATTATATTTTCCTGATGTCTTTTATGTAAGGAGAGTAATGAGATTGAATTGACAAATTGACTTTAAAGGAGTATTGCTCGGTGGTGTTTGGAATGAACTGCTTTGTATGGTAGTTAAGAATGAACAATGTTGTAACTGAGGAAGTTAAAATGAAACTCCCACCAGCAAACAATTTGAGCACTTGACTTTACTGCCATGAATCAGCAAGGTAACCAAACCTCTCTTAAAAATGTGAAGCAGAATTTCATTTTTAAACTACTTCGTATTTCTTGCACAAAGAAGGCTTTCTTTGAGATGAGCCTGCTTACTAAAAATGTGAATGACTAAGCATCACATAAATTATTTTTTTGGGATTATTTTCTTTCCCTGCAGTTCTTGTGACCTTATTCTGAGAATCTGAAGCTAAGCAATTCTGTCTAATTGTGTTAAAATTATTTCAGGTTTTCATGGTCTCTTATTACCTCTCTGTTTAGAAAATAAGTTGGGAGATTTGACTCTGAAATCCCCAGGTTGATGAGGAGAAATTTAGAAATACAACGAACAAACATTGTCATCCACCACTTGAATGCCCCAAAATGAGATATGTAAAAGTTGGACTGTCTAAATGTCAGTTGTGGGAGGGAGACAGGGAACTGCACCATAGTAAGCCAGAAAAATCATATTGCAAAAATGGCTGCTCCCAAGACTCTGCTGATGAAGGCACAGTCATCCATCAGTCAGTAGTATACATTTAGTAGGTAAAGCCATGGTCAGTCTCACCTCTACCTTAAGATCAGGAGACAGGCAAAGGTGAATAAACATGTATGGCTACACTTATAAATACCACAGCTTGTACTGTTTCTAAAATTACTCAGGGAGCTGAGGTGTACCAAAGTGCACCAAAGTACACCTCAGAATGTAACTGTGATGCCTGATCTCTTAAAGCTCTATATGAGAAACTCTGAAGGCAAGTGACCTTATTCCTTGTTCCCCTTTGAAACATTTCTATATGCAAACCCTCCATTTTTTATGCTGCAGAAACATCCATTCTGCTAAGACTGCCCTCATCCTACTCGCTATAGTATGGCTATTTTATTTTACATATTTGGAAGGCTGAGCTACTTGTTGGAGATGTGTCTCTTATAGTTGAAAGTGTTTGATTTCAATCAAGATCAAACAACTGCTTTTGGCATTTTCAGCCTGACATATTAATAGAGTAAACTCACATAATACAGAATGTATGGTGTCAGATCAGAGTCTTTTCCCTCTTAAGGAAACTTGAGTTTGAAGCTAATTAGTTATAATAAAAAGTAATAGCTTTTAGCTAGCATTTTGTGCTTTTTAAGTTTTCACTTAATCGAGAATAACATCAAGACAGAAGGTTGTACAGAGAAAAATATCCAAGTCTGAAAACAAGGGAGATGGGAAGTACTACTTTTAAAGTTTCATAGAGGGGAAAAATGCTTACAATGTTAATGTTGGGGGAAAAAGGGAAAGTTTGCTGCATGTAATAGATGAAGACATTTGCATCAATTGGGCTGATTTTCAGTAGATATTTTATTTCACTGCAGTCCTCTAGACTTCACGAATAGCACTTATCCCTTTGTAATATTGTTTTTCCACCTTTGTAGATAAGCTGAATGTTATTTTAAGTTTCCTATTTTAAGAATCAAGAGGTGCTTACTGATGTAAAAAAAGCTCCTTGGGAAATACACGACAACATAAAGACACTGAAATATTTTAATTTTAATAGGTAACTTTATCTGGAGTTTGGGAGTGAGCAGCTCTAAACTGGCTTTTAATTCAAACCAGGCATAGGAGTGTATGTGTTGACCTGTGGGCTTTGCCAGAGCCAAATAAGAACAGAGGAAGTGATGACTCGAAAGCGAGCCCGAACACCTGTACAGGTCACTGTTGGTCCATCATGCTTAACTAATTTTCCCCTGCCCTCTGACCTAGTTTTCCACAGCACCATTGAGATTTACATCTTTCATCCTGCAAGCCCTACAGCTGCCTGCAATTAATGAAACCAGCCTTAACTTTCTTATCTGGTAAACTGAAGGAACAATTGTTTTATTATTGTATTGACAAATTATCCTATTAACGAGTGGCTACTGTGAAAATCAATTAAAATCTCTGCTGAAATACTTGAATATCACTGGAGAAGATACAAGGGGGAATTAACTACTGAGTCAATTAACTGTTATTCTATACAGTTCATAAATTAGGTGTGACCAGCACAAAATCTGTGATTTGTTTGATAATTAGAACACAAAATTGTTGGATGAAATGTAGTGTGGCATCATATGGATTTCATTTTTTATTTTATTTGGACTATGCCTATGTGAGTTACTTGTAACATGTTTGAGATAGATTTCACTAGTTTCTCCTTCTCTCTGTTTCTTGTATATATTTTCATTCATTTTGGATGGAAATGCCACTCTCCTATCCTTTAGACTCCATAAGAAAGAAGGAGCAGTTTCTTGCATAGCCAGGATAGTCTACCTGAGTGTGTACTAAATGGAGATCATCTCCTTACAGACATGAACTGACCTTAAACCAACTTGTCTGTTTATAGAGATATAAATTTGTTTTAAGAGGAGAGTTGGAAGATCAGGTGGATTTCTCAGATAAGGTCATGTGGCCACACATTACTTGTCTTAAAGAGTAGAAAAATTTGACCTGAAGGCTGGTTGGATTGTTTATAGTAGAGGCTAGCATCATACTAGAAAGACTTAGTTAATATATTTTGCAGAGGGCAAACAAGCTTCTTTTGATGCCAGCAAGGACTTGCTGTTATACCTAGGGAAAAAGATCCAACTCCTTTTATGATAAGAAGTATTAATACCCTTTCAAAGCATTTTCAGTTAATAATCATTTGTACAATGTCTTGGAATTTAGTTGTGCCCTCTTGACGCCCCTAACTAAGTATGGTTTAAGAAAGAGTAAGTAAAATTTTATGTACAATATAAAATATACATTATACTTCAAATGATCTTAAACTATACCTTAAACTGTGCTTTGGGGAAACATAATCAGAAAAAGCACAGGGAATGAGACTTCTAAGGTAAAACTATACTTTCCTCAAGTATATGATACTTAATGGAGTCAAAGACTTCTAAAGCCTTTAAGTGGAATCTTTGGAAAGGAAGGTTTTACTTTGTCATTGAGCTACTGCATTGGAGGTAGTGCAAGAAGGCATATATTTGGGTTATTTGGGGGGAGGCAAGAATGGGAGAGAGGGAAGAAAATCTCTTCAGGCAAATTTTGACAGCTGAGTTGTTTTTAGAGCTTATCTCTTTTGGAGGGTAGTGCGGGTGGTAGAAGCTGGCGTTTGCTACTCTATATGGTATGAAAGAGAGAGATACATACATATATATTTGTATGAACGTATACATGTGCATACACATGTACACACATTTTTCTATACATATAAATACACATACAAAGGTCTAAGGAAACATACTGAATAAATTTTATCCTGTTCTCATATCTCAATTAAGCAACAAAGACTGTTTCCTTAGGAAAAAAGGAACAAAGTATTCCTGGCACTGGAATATCAGAAAATGAAAATGTTGAGAGACTGAAAACAGAAAGAGGAAATTAGAGCTATCGTGCACCAGTGAATCATTATAAGTCTCTCAGCTGCTCTTTGGCAATGGTTGCTGCAGGAACATGTCTCATTCACCACCAACAGCTTATGGGGACTAACACTACAAAGTCAGTGCATAAAAGCAAGGGAGATGGGTGGGTGGAAAAAGCTGTTTACTGACAATGCTCACTGTATGAATGACAAACTTCACCTAGAAATGACAGTAGTCCTTAATGTCACAGGGCCATGGAGTCTGGATAATTGCAAAGTATTTTATACTCAGATATTTAATAAAATATTATTCACAAGATATTATATTGTGAACTGGTTTTAGATCTTTTTTTTACTAGAACTGTTCTTATCATCACTTTGGAAGTGTGTTAACAAGCAGAAGCTCCTATTAAAACCAAGCGCCAGTGTACTAGGTGGCTTCAAAATGAACCTAAGCCCTTTTTTGGAGGTCTTGGGAAATTCCATAGAGCAGATAGCATTTCTTTGAGGTTAAAGAGTATATGTGTAATTCATACAAAAGCCAAAGTCTTTCCTTTTTTTATCAAATGCTTTTCCTAAGAAAACTGTTATTTGAAAACTCATATATAAAATCTGTGCTGAATCGTAGTGATCTTCTCAGGCAAATGTAATCTGCAGTGGCATGGAAAGTTGGCACAGTAGTGTGTCCTGAAAATGAGGAAATGAAAGAAACTTCCTAAACTAATACAGGGTGAGAAACATTTGAGCATAGAGAGCAATGCGGACAGAGAGTCAGCTGACATAAATCACGATAGCTGCAGACAGTTGCAATAATCCTCAGCATAAGGTCCTTCAGTTTGATCTCAAGAGCTTAGCAAAATCTCCTGATCAAACTAGTGTAGTGCAGCTACTACTAGATATACATATTTCACTGTGATGGTGAGGCATACAGATTTACAGAAAGAGCTGTTGTTCTTTTATAAAGGATAGAGATACATTGTCTTGTTGCAGAGGATTTTGTATGTTTTCAGCTGGTAGGAATATATGGACATTGCTTCTGGAGTTGATTAAGTGCTCGCCTCCTGGCACCATACTTTTTTTTTTTTTATGTACTTTTTAAGAATTTTTGAGAAAGTGGGATTTCTTTTTCACAGGGTGAAGTGGAAGCTGTATATATTTTTTTTGCCAGAGTATGGTTACCTTTGACTGGTAATAGCCATAATGAACAACTGAAATCGTAGAAAGCAGTTTTGTTTACTATCAATCCATCTGAAGTTGTTTGGAATATGCACAAGCCTTCCAGTAAAGATTGACTAGATGGTCACACTCAAAGAGTTGCACTAAATGGCTTGATGTCCAAATGGAGATCAGTGATGAACGATGTTCCTCAGGGGACCAGCACTGTTTAACATTTTTGTCAGCCACATGGAGAGGGGGATTGAGTGCACCCTCTGGAAATTTGCTGATAATATCAAGCTATGTGGTGTGGTTGACACATTGAAGGGAAAGGATACCATCCAGAGGGACAGGTTTAAGGAGTGGGCCTCTATGAACCTTTTGAAGTTCAACAAGGCCAAGTGCAAGGTCCTGCACCTGGGTTGGGGCAATCCCAAAAACAAGTACAGGCTGGGTGGACAATGGATTGAGAGCAGCCCTGACATGACCTGGCAAGGTGTGCTTGCAGCCCAGAAAGCCAGCTGTGTCCTGGACTGCATCAAAAGCTCATGACCAGCATGTTGAGAAAGGTGATTCTGTCCCTCTACTCTGCTCTCATGATACCCCACTTGGAGTACTGCTTTCATCTCTGGGGCCTCCAACATAAGAAGGATGCGGGCCTGCTGGGATGAGTCCAGAGAAGGGTTACCAACATGATCAGAGGGTTTGAACACCTCTTCCATGAAGACAGGAGGAGAGAGCTGGGATTGTTCAGTCTGGAGAAGAGAAGGCTCTGTATAGTCCTTACAGTAGCCTTTCAGTGCCTAAAGGGGGCCTGCAGAAAAGCTGGAGAGGAACATTTTACAAGGGAATGTAGTGATAGGACACGGGGGAATGGTATTAAATTGAAAGAGTATAGATTTGCATTAGTTATAAGGAAGAAGTTCTTCACTATAAGAGTGGTGAGACATTGGAACAGACTGCCCAGAGAAGTTGTGGATGCCCCAACCCTGGAAGTGTTCAAGGCCACTGCTCACTGTGTGAGCAGCCTAGTTTGGTGGAAGGTGTTCCCTGCCTGTGACAGGGTGATTGGAATGACAGACTCTTTAAGATCCCTTCCAAACCAAACCAAAGTATGATTCTATGATTCAATGTTTAGCTCTCTGATTGGAATTGACTGGCTAAGAATTTTTGATAATATCTTTTGAGGAAGCCAAAAAATTTATTTTATCTGTCCCCATGCTTACTCTAAATGTGTTTCTCCACAGCTTTCCTTGTGCAGTCAGAGTGTACTTTATCATATGGATTCTAAAGGACACTTTAACCTTCATTACAATGCATTTAGATTTTCACTGTTGAAGCCTGATCTAACCTTTTGCTTTTGAACCATAAGGAAAAAAATTTTCTTTCATCTCTTTAACCTAACAGTAGTGTGGTATTGTCATTGTTTAGTACACAGGAAATAATAAGGGATCTGTAACAGAGCAGAACAGGCAGTATAATTAAAAATAACTTACAAATACACCTGAAAATGGATGAAATGATTCTGCTTTATCTACTTTCATACTAGATATCTCACATTAGTATCCAGGCAACAGAAAGTTCATTCAAGAAAAACTTTACAAATCTCAAGATTCCTCCACCATGCTCACAAACAGATGGACTAGAAGTACATCGTTGTTGTTTTCCACAGGCTATTCAGTGCTTATCATTCACCTTTCCTTGTTTCCAAGAGGTCTCTTCCCCAGTCAGAGATCAGAAACAATAGTTGGAAACCTAGTGTGTTCCCAATCACACAATAGCGTGCAGAGGATGACTTGTGAACCCTTCCTAGATGTTGGTGGAGGATGCAATCCACCCTGTGACTGTAGCTACAGAAAGGCTTGTGTATTAGCATTGCACTGTAAAATACTGGTACTGCAAAATAAATTTATACCTTAACTAAATTAAATTAAATTAATTAAATTTATTTAATTTTTACAAGCTTCCTCAATTTAGGTGTATTATTTATTAGGGTTTTTTTCTATGCATGAAAAATCACCCTATGCCCATGACTATATTGGCCTGTAGCTGTACTGCATGTCAGATGACTTTGTCCAATGCACAGATCCAATTACAATTTGTGGTTGAGGTCATTAGGGAGAAAAAAACCTTAACAGTCTTGAGGTGACATGTGCAGATATAATTTCATTTTTGCCATGAGACAGTAACAAGGAACAGCACAAATGGTTGTCTGCTTCCACTGTGTCCCTTTGCTATGCGGAAATGATCGAACTGTTGGCTAAAGCTGTTTGAGTGGTGTTGTCTCCAGAGATATACATACATGATACAAAATCTTTAGGCCTTGTGTTTTAATTCCATCTTCATATATATTCCATCTTCATATATAGTCTTGTTTTCCTGGGTATTTCTTCTTTTATTTTTTTTACTGAATCTCTTTTTAATCAATTTTATAATATTTTTATGTCATGTGATGTTTCTGTGTTTGCTGAACTTTTACTGCATCAATCATTTTATATATATAATTGTGAATTACATATGGCATTATACAATGCATATTTAATTATCCTATAGACACCATCAGCACCACAAGTAAAATTTAAATTTCACAGCTGAAGTTGCCATTCTCTTCATACAACCAGTCTGATAAAATGTCAGAACAATGATATACTCTGTCCACAGAAGTTTTCCAAAACCTTGGATAATGATGAGTTCAGGGATACACAAGCAACAAAATTCTACAACTTTTCATAATGTTTCCCGCTGTAACTTTACCAAATTAAGGTTATAACAAAAATGGGCAAACTTTTGAATTACTTTGAGTATGAATGATGGTATAACTAAGTGTGCTGTCCCTTTGATGGGAGCTCAACTCAGCCCAGGCCTCACTGATTTCTGTATTTGGAATATTTCAGATAATATTATCTGGCATCCATACTACTTTGACATGCCAAAGAGTATCTATCTTATTATCACATGCAAAGGGGATATTTCCTTGACCCTTAGTGTGGGAGTTTTCCTCAACCTTTAGTGTTTTATTTGTCTGTCAGTGCCCCAAGAAAGCCGAGACTTTTGTGCCTGACCAGTCCCCTTGTGGGAACCCTTCACAGCCCCTTTCGTGCTATCTGCTGGATAGGAGGGTGGTTCAACTGACTTATTCAGAGAAATAGGCCAACACCATGAGGGACCCCTCAGTGGGTCTTCCCATTTTATTAGAGTGTGTTACCCACTTCCAGCAGCTGCTAGAGCATGAGGAGGACTTACACTTACAGCTTCCAGAATAACACTATTTATTAATGTAAAAATGACGTGTTAAGGTTTGAGGGTTGCTAGTGATAGTGTCTGACTGCAAAAACATATTCAAAACAATATACAGACAAGCTCTAATCCCCAGTAAAAGTATTGAGCATGCATACAGTATGGTTCTTAATCAGTAGGTGTCCCTATGGGGGAGAAGAGAGGTTCAGCCCATTGACTGATCCCAGTAGTTACAATGGTGCCTTCTCTAACTTTTTACCCATTCTCACCTTACTTTTATAATATTTTTTTATATATAAGTGGAGCTCGAGTGACTTTAGTCATAAATACCTTTGTTACTGATTCCTGTAAAATTATCTGACTTTGCTTTTAAAGATACAGTCAAAAAAATTATAGAATGCACACCCAGTGGGGGGTGATCACATCTTGGAGGTGTGTAACTTTGGGGTGGAGGTGCGCATTAATATTACAATTATGTTATAATGAGCTAAGTTCATCCAAGGAGAGTAATTTTGCCACAGTTGGTGGCTCAGCAGCAAGACAACTTCTCCTATCTCCCTTGGTTGACAGGTGCTATGCAATTTATCAGCTGCAAAGTACCATTGAGTTCCCCTTCCAGCAAGGATTTCTACAGAGCCTGGCCACGGTGTCTCCACTCTGCTCCACCCTCCATTGCAACCCCCTTAGCAAGTGCTTACCATTGTATGGGGAATCATTATGGAGCTGCCAGTCGCACTCCATCCAAGGAGTAGCAGCTGCATTTTATCCTTTAATTTCCATACTGTTATAACTTCTGTTGGGATGTGAATAGAATTTTTCAGTATCCTCTAATTTTACTCCCAACCATCTTTCCACACTTCAGTCAGTCTGTCTGTCATACTTTGCATTTATATGACACCTCTGTCCAACAAAATGCAACCTGCTTTAAAAACTCTAATTTACTTAGGCATCTAGCATCCCAAGGAAGCAGAGAAATTTTGTACAGAGAAGGAAACTGAAACAGAGAAATTATGAGTGGGAGTCATCTTGCCCAACTTTAGATTACTAAAAGATAGGTACTTAAGCTTTGAAAAATCACCTTAAGCTCTCTTTAAAGTTATAGGAAAGAATACATCCAGCATCTTTTATACAATGATGGTAGGATGAGATTAATTATCCTCTGATGCCTTTAATTCGTGGCCATGGACGAAGTCTAGATACCTATCTTATACTTCAAAATCTAACTTGATTTTCTTTTATGACAAGGTAATCCACCTAGTTGATCAAGGGAAGCCAGTTGATGTAATCTTTTTGGATTTCAGAAAAGCTTTCAATACTATCTCTCACAGTATTCTTCTGGACAAAATGTCCATCACACAGCTGGATAAACACACCATGTGATGGGTGAGCAATTGGCTCATGGGTCAAGCACAGAGGATAATAGTGAATGGGGTGATATCAGACTGGTGACCAGTCACTAGTGGGGTTCCAAAGGGCTCCATCTTGGGTTCTGTGCTCTTCAACATCTTCATAAATGACTTGGATGCAGGACTGGAAGGGATACTAAGGAAGTTTGCAGATGACACAAAACTGGGAGGAGCTGTTGACTCCCTCAAAGGCAATGAGGCCCTGCAGAGAGACCTCAGCAAATTAGAGGACTGGGCAATCACCAACCAGATGAAGTTCAACAAGGGAAAGTGCCGGATTCTGCACCTGGGATGGGGCAACCCTGGATGTACATGCAGACTGGGAACAAGGTGCTGGAGACCAGCAATATGGAAAGGGACCTGAGGATCCTGGTAGACGGCAAGCGGAATATGAGTCAGCAGTGCCCTGGCAGCCAGGAGGGCCAACTGTGTCCTGAGGAACATCAGGCAAAACATTACCAACCAGTTACGGGAGGTGATTGTCCTGCTCTGCTCTGCACTGGTGCAGCCTCATCTTGAATATTGTGGCAGTTTTGGGAACCACAGTATAAGACATAAAGCTATTAGAGAGTGTCCACAGGAGGGCAATGAAGATGGGAAAGTTCCTTGAGGAGAAGCTGTATGAAGAGTGGCTGAGGTCTCTTGGTCTATTCAGCCTGGAAAAGAGGAAACTGAGGGGAGACCTCATGACCATCTACACCTTCCTTGTGAAGGGGAAGAAGAAGGACAGACACTGATCTCTTCTCTGTGGTGACCAGTGACAGAACCCGAGGGAATGGCCTAATGTTGTATCATCAGAAGTTCAGGTTTGATACCAGAAAAAGGTTCTTCTCCTAGAGGGTGGTTGGGCACTGGAACAGGCTCCCCAGGGAAGTGGTCACAGCACCAAGCCTGACAGAGTTCAAGTACTGTTTGGATGATAATCTCAGGCACATGGTGTGATTCTTGGGGATGGCCCTGTGAAGGGACAGGGGTTGGACTTGATGTTTCTTGCAGGTCCCTTCCAACTCGGCATATTCTGTGATTCTATGATGCCTATCCAAAATGACTTGCCCAATATCAGTAAGGAATACAAGATGGGCACTCTTCAAATCAAACCACATTCTACAAAGATAATTCTTGAGCTCTGATTCTGTCAAAGTGGGAAGACAGAAAGTCTTAGAAGGAATATTTATGTGGTTAAGGCCATGGCCTTTCTACTCTAACATAAAAAATCCAAAAGACTGTATGTTTTTTCTTCTAATAAACATACAAATGCCTATTTAGGGCTCTGCTTTTTCTCAGGAAAAAAAAAAAAAACACTTTAAAATTGGTAAAAGTCTTTTGAGCCTTATTTTTTGTGTATTTTTATCTCTTTCAATTTCCTATCCTTACCTTTCATAGACACACAGTCAAAAAATGAAAATATAAATAAAAATAAATAGAAAGATCCCAAGAAAAAAAAAGTCATAAAAGCAAGAAAAGTCTTTCTAAAAGTGACTTTTTAATTAAAATTCATATAATGTTCTTCACTTGCTCTAACTGTCTTATTCATGCTTTGCTTTCCTTGGAGATATTTACCCTAACTAGGTCTTGCTTTCAAAATCACTTCCGAATTTTTCGTTCATTGGTGACTTGTTGTCTCTGGAAGGAAGTTCACAACCTTTTTGCCTTCCTTTTCTATACCCTAACATGAGACTGAAAGAAAGGTTCATTCAACCTACTCTCATTTCTGGCAGTGTGATCATCCTCCAAATTCAGCTTCTAGGGACATCCAAGAAGGAAAATGACCCCTTTTCTGGGAAAACTGCGAAGGCTTATAACTAACAGTTAAAATTTCATGATGATGCAGGGCTCTTTTATTACTTTTACCTAAGTATTTACCAGAGCTACCAGAGCAAGCAAGTCAGGACTGCCTTCAGAGTTCCTAAGGAGTCTTTAGTATAAAAAAAAGATATTAAAATTCAGGTAAATGCCAAATGTGAAACAGGAGAGTCTGATACAGCATGTGGGGAAGTGAGGAGAAACTTCAAAAATTTTTGATGAAAAGCAGAAAGAATTTTTATGCACATCAGCTCTTGCCTGAGGAAAGTGGCAGTGTTCAATTTAGGGAATAGGTGTGTTGTAGCTTTTAATCATAACAGAATCAATTTATTTTATATAATATAATGTAAATAAATATAAAATTTATGTTTCTAAAAAGAATCAAAGGAATTAGGGGTACAAGGCACCTCACTGTACATTTTGGAACCCTCAACAGCTGTTCAACGGGGAGGCAGAACACAGTCACCTTCTGTGCCCAGCCCCTGGTTTGCATTAATTTGTGTCACAGGTAGAGAGTCCAATACTAGGGACGGTCTAGACATGGCAGTACACTGTCTTATTTCAGACATGCTTGCTTTGCAGTCTAACCAAATTGCTTCCAGCCATCATCTCCTTACAGATTCCAAGATGCAAGTGGCATTGATACTATATATAAAGCTCTTCAAACCTTTAACAGCAAAGGCTGATCTGGGCAGCAAGGGCCCTCTCAACCACTATGTTATTTGAGCAGAAGGTTATTTTCTCAGGTAACGTTTTCTTAATGCTCTTGGAGCACTTTTCCAAAATATCTTGATACCAAAGAAGTAAAATTTTCCCAAGGAAAACCTGATTTTTTTTCCAAATATGAACTTAAAGAAATATGCTTCTTTTCGTTTTTTGTTTTAAGACAATTCAGTGATATTATTTAGCTTTTTAAAAACGGAAAGCCTACGTTTGTCTTTCTCAAATAAAGAAAGTGTAGGAGAAATAATGGCTGAATGTGCATCGTAACTGCATACAATATAATACCACATAGTGTAGTCATTAATTAAAAGAAAATGCTTTTTATTATTATTTTAAATAGTTTTTATTCATTAAATGTTTATAATATATGAAACAAATAATTATGACTAACACATTGTCTAATAAAGATGAAAAGGATGAAAATACCTATGAATTTTTAATCTGAAAATAAAGAACATTAACAATCCTTAATTATATCATCAAATATTTAAAATTACCTTCCATACTAAATTCTATTTGTATGTAATATATTTTTTAGATATCTGTAACATTTTTATGAGTAGGTACATAAAATATCATCAGCTGTTACAAGAGACATCTTGAATTAAGGTATTCAACATCTTGATCAAAATTTGCATTTTGTTTATTTTTAAGATAAATCAACAACCTTTGTACACTGTACAAAAATTTATATCTTTCTCAAGGTAGTTGGATACATAATTAATACTATTACTACTACAAAAATTAAATTGTGCTTGTCAGGCAAAAACTCTATATAGGTCCAGATTTTCAGATCCTTTTTATGCAAAATGCTTGCATAGTTTCCATGTTCCTAATTAATGGAATATGCTTCTGATTTTAATGTTTATTTTCCATACAATGATCCTCCTCCATCTACCACTGCCAAACCTACTGCTAAAAGGGCAGAAACCAGAATAGCCCTATTGGCCTTCAAATCTATTCCATCATCTCATTCTAAGATCAAGAACATATTTAGTTTCAGATCTGCTGTGGATTATGATATCTTACGGGCAGAACATTCACAAAAGGACTAAACATTTGGGTGTTCTGGTTTAGGGCCATCTTAAATAGATATTAAATATTCCAAAATGGATTATTCAATATTTTCTGAAAATCAGGGTCCCTTAGGGCCATTAAAAAAAAAAAAGGTGTTCAAGTGGTACAAATTTTGGTCACTTTGTAACTTAAAGACAGAATTTCTTATTTGGATTAGAGAACTAACCACACTAGAGACACATTAGAGACTACCACACTAGAAGAATTTCTCTAATCTCTGTACCATGATTTCCTGGGAATATGAAAAACTGCACCACTGCCTTATTTCTTGTCTATGTATAATACTGAGTCCTCTTCATGATCTTTTGTGTAAAAAAAAAAATAAAAATCTAGCGTTGAACAGATGACAATGACTTGACTTTCCAGACTAATGCATCTGTAAACATCTCACGATCTTCTACAGTGGACTCTTTTATTTGTTGAAGATGTCAGAATAGACACCACACTAGACAGGCAAGGATGAAATCACCTTTTACTACCACTGAATAATACAATGTTGTGGTTATATTGTTCTCATCTCCCAACAGGCAAATGTTACTATCTATTTAATGTTGTTTTTTTCATTAAAATGAAAATGTAACTTTGCAAGTATGGTAAAGCTATTCTGGGTGCAGCGTCTTCTTTGCTCTATTTATATATTTCAAATGTGTTTTATTTAAAATAACTTCATCTTTCTAACTATATTTAAGCTAAAAATAGAGAAGATGGAAATTTTCTGAAATTGGGCTGGCACCAGGGTTTAGTGTGATAACAGCTTATCTCTGAGAACTGGGTCAGAACACAGTTTAAATTATACAAGTTTGATTGCTTTTTGGGCAGCTGCTTTGTTGATCTTGCTCTTGTGTCACATAGGAGTCTCGGGCACCAATCGAGATCTGAAGGAAGAGGGACTAAGTTGACAGAGGCAGTTTCTGCCCCACTCCAGCTGTTTAAAAAACACTGCAGGGTTGCATAATCTGTTGCAGTTCAACTCAGCTGTGTATATGCCCCAGCACAACTTCCAAGTGGATTAATAGGAGCAGGCTCCCTTCCATATCAGATACCTCGTCTGACAGACTTGCATGAGAAACAGCAGCTCTGTCTAATCAACACTGTGTCTAGTTCTAGGCAATGCTATTACTCTCTCACTTTCATGAGCATTCCTGATAATTTATTAATTAAAAAATGGAAAACATACAATTTGTGAAATTCAGAAAAAAGAAGTATATTAGAACATTGCTCTAGGCATGTTTTACTGCATGTAAATCTGATTCGTTGACACCCAATACAACATACCAAACCAATGTACTTCAGCCCAATATTTTGCTATCTTCCAGTATAATTAACTTCCAGTCGTGTGTGTGTGTCCAAACAAGAAGTAGAAAAGGATCAGAAGTAATGAACTTGTCTGAGTGTGTTCAGAGGGTATACATGAAAAACCATAAGCAGTAACCTTATGCTTCCTTACTACCCAAAGTTCATCAAGATTAGCAACTTTGGTGGAGCTTAATTAACAGCTAGGGAAAATGCAACCTGGGGTGAGGGAAAGGCAAACTGATTAACAGAAACTTTTTGTTTCTTAATTATGCTTTGAATTATTCTCTTTTAGATCCTTCTCACCTACTGATGGGGAAACTGCATGTAGCTTAGCATTCACATTGAGTTCAAATAAGTCTCAGGCATTCAAAAACGTATTCAAAAACTGCCCTAACATTCCTACTCAGGCAAGACTGCAAGTTTTGTATAAAAAATTTCATCTCGTCATTTTTTGCCTGGCTGGACAATTTAACTACAGCTTTTTTCACCTCTTCTCATAAGCCTTCTTCTATATGGGTTAGATTCCAAAAGGAAAAATTAAAAAAAAAAAAACAAACCAACCAACCAAAAGCCCATTTGAGAAGTACAAATGAGGGTGGTTGGATTGAAATTGAGGTAAATATTCACTAAAAATTTGAGGCGACTTAAACCATTTGAGGCTGTTATTCAGAGATGACCTTCTGGCTTCCTTCATTAGCTTGCTCAAACTATTTGAGGCTGTTATTCAGAGATGACCTTCTGGCTTCCTTCACCCCTGGGTGGGTGGCTGCACATGGTAAAATGCAGCCACATGCTTGGAGATGGCAGGTGTTTAATTTTGCATTTACTAACCATGGTTGAAAGAAGGAGCCGGGCAGGGTGACTTGCCTGTGGTCAATAAATGGAGAGAATGATAATGCTCTCTCATAACAGGGCCAAGGTCTAAACCAGCACTAGTTCACTGCAGCTTTGTTTTGGGAACCATTAATTTTCTGGAGCATCCCCAAGTGACACTGGGCAAGAGACACCACCTGCAAGAGTGACAGCTACTGCTCCTCTCTGGCATTGCGGGTCTAATGAGATACTTGGAGAAGGATCTGTAAGGAAGGTGCACTCTCCCCCTTCTGGTTCAGGTTGCATCCGAAGAGATTTTAGTTGGATGTTAAGAATAATTTCTTCATTGAAGAGGTTGTCAGGCACCAGACTGGGCTTCCCAGTGGAGTGGAGTCACCATCCTTAGAGCTATTTATAAAACCTGTAGATGTGATGCTTAGGGACATGGTTTAGTGGTGGACTTGGCAGTTCTGGCTTAACAGTAGGACTTGATGATCTTAGATTTTAAGAATTTATGATTTTATGATTCCAATCTGCTTAGTTGTGTAACTGGTAGCTTTGCAACACATCCTGGTTATATCTATGCACACTTCAACAAAGAATTGTCTCAAATTATAAGAAAAAAGGGATACATTTGAGACTTTCTCTCCCCCCCCTCACCTGTGCATCTCTTAAAACTGGATATCTGTCAAAAAACTAATAGAGTCCTGTCCCAGTCCTTCCAGCTATGATGCACTGTGACCTTGCTCCTGCAAAATACAAACTTTTGTTGTGGAGGAGAGGCATGAAGCATGTTTTATCATCTTTCCTAAAGTCAATCCTAGCTGTCTTCTCTAAGTAGAACCAAAAGACAATAGAGAACAAAAAGAGCTTAAGGTTGAAACTGATTCACATGCAGCAGATTTGAATAACTAGTAGCTACATGAAAAAAAACCCCAAAACACAACAAAACAGTCAAAATCAAAAAAACAGCAGGCTGTTCCTAGGCTGGTTTTGGAAAGAAGAAACCCTAAATTCACTGTATAAATGTGTGGGATTTGCACTTACTCATTTCAACAATGAAAAGAGAAGTGGAGGTGATTCTGTGACAGCAATATCTCTGGTTACATCGGGCTAATGTAGGCTACCTACCTGTACTTACCTCTTATACCCTGCACTTTGACAATCATTTATTGATTAGAAAATAGTTTGATACTATGACTATGGTTTTGTTTTCATTAGATGATTTGGAAAGGGAAATAGCTCAGATTTTCTAAAAAGTTTGTTTGTTTTCTTGTTTGTTTGCTTGGTGTTTTTTAAATTGGGATTATATTTTGTTAGCAAAAAAAAAAAAATCTTTAAATATATTCAATAGCTTATTCAACTAAGATAACCAAATAAGTTTTCCATCCAGGTAACCAAACTACTGTCTGGGAGCTGTAGCTTCCTAGGAGAGTGATGGAAGCTGTCTTTGCTGTATCAACTTAATTAAATGTCGGCAATGCATTCACAAGAGCAGGACCAGGATGGCAGCAGAGGCAGGCAGAGAATTCTGGATTAAAACCAGTCTCCACAGTTAATTAATGGGATCTGCCAAAAGCACTGAGCCCTTAGCCTCTTGTTGCAATGGAGCAGTAGCTTCTGTGAATGAGGGACTAAGCAAAATAAGGGACTAGCTAAACCAATATTTAAGATGTGTGAAAAGTGTATTAATTATATTTAAGAAAACCCCACCGCAGTTCAGAACTCTGCCTGACGCCGTTGTAGGTCTCTGAATAGAATGATCAAGGTCTCAGTTATTAACTTGCCTCTGCTGGGACGCTTTTAACCCAGGAAGACACATTTTGAGCATGACTTGTAAATTCCCTGGTGAGCCTTGCAGGTGGGGATGGAACAGAGAGAGTCCCTATTAGAATTGCTAGAACTTTCCTTTTTATGCATATATCTCTCAGCCTAGAGGAATAGGGAGCAGTTCAAACAAACTCTTCTCTGACTTCTTTGTTTCAGCACGTTTGTGACCTAGATAAGATCATTATCTAACAGCTTGGAGTGAAGTTGAAGTTATATAGTTGTTTTTTATAAGACAAAATAGTTATAATTTAATGTAATCTATGTTTGTGGAATAGCTGTGATATATTTCTCAGTTTCTGAGCCATAAGGCATAAAGGCCACTTTCAAGCAAATTATGCAACAGGTCAGATAAAATGGCTATTTTAAATTGCACTGCTTGGGGAGTGGCACAGTTATAGAAGGAAGAATATAGTCCTGGGAAGTGCTTATTTTGAGAGCAGAGTAGTTAAACAGCTTGCTTAGGGTAGTCATGCATTCTCTCTCACATTAAGTTTTTAAATCAAGATTGGATATTTTTTTTCTTGAAGACAGGTTCTAGGTAAAATAAAAGTTCTGCCCTTGGTTCCAGTAAGAATGGTGAAAAAATCATGCAGGCCCTTTTATATTCTAAAACCAAAAAATATCATCTTATCTGCAAACTGAAAGTAATCTTGAATATGTAGATCTCACAGTTTTATCAACAAAGCAATGCTGTTTTTCACTCTGCAAAACAGCCTCCTCTTGTCAGGAAGAGAGGAGCAGCAGACAAAATGTATAAGCCATAACTCTGATCTTCCATGTTCATGTCCTCCAAATGTCAGGACTCTTGTAGTCTGACTTCATGGTGTATTTGTGATTGTGTGTGGCATGGAAGTGAAGGGATATCTCCCCAAACCCTACACACACTAAATTCAGGATGATGACTTAAAGACAGTTGTTTTCCTTCTCTTTTTATTGTTTTCAAAACTAATATATTCTTAATTTTAGTGGACATTTCTTTGGTTTAGGTTAGTACCCTGCTCCATATGTACCACAATTGCAAGCTCTCCTGCTCCGACTTGGTGCAGAAGCAATAAGGTTCCATATTTTTGAGCCTTTTATTTGGGATTTGCCTTCCAGGAGTAAAGGGTCACAAGTACTTAGTGTCCCCTCCTGTCTTTTGGTCTCATATATTGATTTTCTTTGTGACCTTAGGGTCTGCTTTGACCTTTTGTCTTTTCATATGGGAATTTCTCTGCAGAAAGGGTTGTGCTGGGGATGTGATGAGGAGGCAAGGCCGGTCACTTATTTTCTGGGTAAATCTTCCTTTTTGGTGACTGCCAGCTGTATCTTGACTCTTTTGCCTTGGATATATGCACATCAGAAGTTATGGTGAATGTCCATGGGCAGAAACCTGGATTACTGCTGGTTATTAATTGCTCCTCTAAAATGATTGTGAGTCAGAGGAATCGCTTTTGACTTTTATGGTCATGAAAGACAGTATTATCTGGCATCCCTCATTTCAGTTACAGTCCATGAAGCAGCAGTGGTCTAAAATACTGGACGTGATGTCCAAATGCTGGCTGGTATAGGTTTTTTACTTGCTCGGACTGATTAGAGAGCAGTTCCGTGGAACATCTATTTAAAAGAGAAGCTTGCATGAATATATGAGCAAATGCTGCACTGTGCAAAGCCTCACCCACCTCTCAGACGCTGTCAAATAGTTTGGAGGGGACTGGGGTCTTTTTCTTTGGAGAAACAATGCACTTGTCTTTACATATAAATCACCTGCAGAGAAATTAAGAAAAAGGAAAAAATAAAAAAGGTACCTCTAAAACAATAGGACAGTGTAAGCTCTATATTAGGCATCAGACTGGCTAATTGCTGCCCAAGTATTTCCCAGTGATATATATATTTTGAGCAACCACCAGAAATATGAGGACTTAATAAGTAGCGAGAAGAGAATTTATACAAAAAACAGACATAACAAGGCAAAGTTAATTCATCACAACTTTCACATAAGCCTTTGTTGGGCAGTTGGCCAGGCCCATCACATTATCTGTTTGACTCAGTGAGTCACTCCAGCTAATAGAATTTTGCCCCGTGTTTGTTGTTACCATGGCAATGCAATATTATCAGGCATGTCATGTTCACAGATCAGTAGCAGCGGCGCTGCTGCAGACACACAACAGCTTTCAGCCTTTGACCATAAACAGGAATTCACTCCACAGTCAGTCTGTCAAAAAGGAAGTCGGCTGTGGTGAAGAAGCACTAGTGCCAGTACTACTAGCCTTTTCCTTTTTCCTTTGTGAGCACACTGCCATTATCATTAAAATAACCTTGAGTCGTCATGAATTCATTCATTCACAAACATTGTCAAAGAAGGTGCAATAGTTCAAGAGAATCCAGAGGGTCAAAGAGAGGACTAGTTTTAAATCTGTGCCTATTGAACCTGGAAATGACATAGTCTGTTAGATATAATCTTATTCTTACCATAGCAAATCAAGCTGTGTTGACTGGCACCAATGTCCAAGTCAATTCAGCACCATGAAAGGTTACTAGGAGTAAAGAGGTCATATCCTTTGTGGTATTGCTTTGAGAAATAAACTTAGGCATGTGTGGGAATATTTTACAAAGAATAGCTTTTTCACCAAAAGTGAAAAACAAATCCTGTCAGGAATCTATAGAGACTGCAGGTATTTTCTGACATAGCCATATTTAGTGTTTAAACCAAAGATATAATTACTAAGCTTTTTCAATATTTTAAATGTTTAATTGAGTCATAAATATTCTGCTGGATATTTTAGTTGCTTTCCAAAAAAAAAAAAGAAGGTTAAATATCTTTTTGAAACTGCAGGTTAAAATTGAGAATGCACTCCATCTTGGGGGTTTATAAGGATTTTAATTTTCTTTCTAACAGACACATATCAAATAATAATACAGAATACATAGGAAAGTGTACATGGATGCTCTGAATTTGATTTATTTGATAGATTATACAAGATTTACCCCAATGTAACCTCTTTGACATCAACTGAGTTGTTGTGATCTACCTTGCTTTGAAAGGAGGATTAAGATTCTTGGATTTAAAGTATGGGAGAGAATTTTTGAAAGAACATACTGTTTTTTAATGCCTCTGTTGAATGGAAAGACCTGTTTAAACATTTGTTGTCACATATGTCCCAAAATGTTGTTGACAAGCTATACTGGCATTGAGAGACCCTACACAAAGTTTAGAAATGCATTTGAAGATTATTCTGAACAGTAAGGAGATGATTATGCTTTTCCTCCTGTGGGCTTTAGACTGGTGTAAGTCCACATGTGATTTTAAAGCAGTTGCTGCTGAAATGCTGGGAGAAATTACTCCATTCTGGTAAGTGTTGTTCCCCTTTATTGCAGCACTGATTCTTATGTTATACAGCTGAGTCCACCAAAGTCCTTCCATTTACACTGGTGTAAACAAAAACAGTGTTTGATGCCTAATATTTAAAATTGGACTTCAGAAAGAGTCTTAAGCTATGCTTAATGAATACAAAGAACAAGTCCTGAGATTTAAAGCTTTTGCCCACAACCCCTTTTCTGCTGAACAGAATGTTTACTCTCAACTTGTGTTGCCACATTTCATCCAGTGTAGCAGAATGGATTTTATATTCTGTGCATCAGTATGAATCTCCCCGTGCTACCATCATGGTACAGATCCTGCAGCCTGAATTTTCTTGCAGTCATAAAATAGGCTGTGTCTTCCATGTTGCCCAGAGAAATACTAAAATCTAATTTGACTGTGCAGTGTATAACCATGAGAAGTACCAGTGCTAGAGTTCCTTAATGGCCATGCAATTAAAGTAGCCTTCCTCTTGTGCTTGACACCTGAAACAGTTTCTCGTAATCAAGAAGGAGTTATGGTAGAATTGAACCTATGCTCTCAATTCCTGAAATGAAGGAGCAGGCACAGCTTGAAGAAGTCCCAACAATTTTAAGTAATATGAGCTTTTAACTGAAATGCTTTAATAGCATTACTCTTGTTTTACTCCAGTGAAGTAAAGATCAGAATGAAGTGTAAGGGGGAGACAGCCTCCCCCTGTTTTGGGGAGGAATGAACTGGAAGACTCTTGAAATCATGAAATGGGACATGACGAGTGAACTGACCTCTGTGAATCTGCAGAGGTGTTTTTCAGTCAACCTGAAGCATGCCTGTATAAGACACAAGGAAAGGAAGGGAGGAGTAACATACATCTATATCTATATTTTGCCTGCTCATAAAAATCATAATGTTAGACTTATGTTGGTTAAAAGCTACTGATGCAGCTCCTCTGCCTGGCCATCATTTGATCAGGTCCAGAACAACAATTATCAGTCTGGCTTGAAAGGGCTCTGAACGTCTCACGCAGATTCCACATTATGTGGAATAGAGTTTTAAACAGTGAAACGTCATCCAATTCAATAACATAATTAAACAGGTGCAATTTTAATGTGTGGAGAAGCAATGAAATGCACAGAGTCTGCTCTAGTAGAAATCATGGAATAAACCAGTTATTGTTTGGATCATTACATCTTAGAGTAATGGCTGTTCTGTTTACCCCAAGGGTCAGCAGATTTCTACCATTCAGTGGCAATCTGCAAATGCATTATAGCTAATCATATTAAACTGGCAAAGGAAAACAAGTCGTTGACATTTTAAAAATGTGTTTTTAAGGCATAACTTTTTTAAAGACTGTGTGATCTACAGTTGAATAAAAAATTCCACTCTGTTAGCTAGCTTTCTTCCATCACAGTGAAATAGGCATTTTCCTGGAACTTGACTCTACTGTAAACACCTTCAATTTTATTTCTTACATTTGCATATCACTTTGTATTATTAGTACCGTAATTTCTAACACAAGCAAAGAGAAATTTTTTTTTCTTTGACTCCAACAGAAAACAGTCTTTCTGAAAAAGTGTAGAAGTTTAGTTCCACATATGAGGGTGCATCCATTTCATGAAGGAAATTCTTGTTACACCTTGTGAATAAAGATTTAGTGAAAAATATGTGTGATATTACACGGGTACTAGAATTTACTATTGCATCAACCAGGTAGTGTGACATATTATAAGCACAATCATAACTATGTGCTTTCATTCCTAGGCAGATCTGGTAGAAGCATTTAGGTATATACAGGTACTGAAAAATGAAATTTCAAAGTCATCTGCAGTGGTTCATAAGTTTGTCAGAGTTATGACAAAAAATGTTGACACTGAGGAAAGGAAAAACTCAGCAAGTACTGAGAACTTTTTATGTAGACCTACTTATACATTGTGGTTCCTGTCCAACAAACACCTATCCTTCCCTTTGGTCTTCTCTTGAAAGAGTAGTTTCTTGGAATTCTGTCAAAAATAAGCATTTAATTTTGGCTGCAGCAAATGAAGTTTTCCAAATATCTTGTATTAGCAAAAGAGAAATGAGCTGAAAATGTGGCTTTATAGAAAATGATCATTTTGGGTTTGCAGCTAATCTCAATACTAATTTTTTTGTAATTTATTGGAAACATTTCAATATGAAGAGATTTCTAGGACTGAAAAGGAAACAAAATATTGGAAACAATATATTCTTGGCTTTTCCATGAGACCTAATGCTTTATGCATTTGAGTACTGACAGTAAGGTGATCTCTTAATTAGCAACCTAAATTTAAGAAGGTAAAAACTTCTCAAGACGTTTTTAAGCAAATCCAGAAAAACTAAGATCCAATTATCTTAAAAGAGAAAACAATGTGTAAAGAATATCTGGCTAAGTACAAAAGTTCACCTCTCAGTCTTAAGTTAAATAATGAAACACTTATCTGATTAACTGTTACTTGGAATCATTTTCTCTGCATGTCTTGTGTCAGAGGTCATTAAGAAAGTGTCCTGAAGGGTGTAAGTGGTGGAACCTTAGGTTAAACTCCTACTTCATTACTCTGTCTGATTGTGCTGAGACATTCAGATGTTTAGCATCTGCTATGACAGAAAATGATTAGTTATGATCTAGACTGCAAGGATCTTGACTGAAGTCAAACTGATTATCATATCAAGTGAAATCATAATCTTATTGAAAACTGTGGCAAAGTTCCCACTGACTCCAGTGATTCCACAGTTTTCATCCTGTATTTTGCCCTTGAGAACTATGGTAATGCCACCCCTACCTCTAACCACGTATGCAGAGTTCCTTGCTTTTGTAGATTTGGAGTTCTTATATTAAGAATAAACACAGCAAACTGCCACCACCACCAAGAAATGACTGAGGGGCAAGTAATAAGGAAAATAAACCATGCAAAAGACTTAGAAGCAAAGGATTTGAGAGAAAGAACAAAGGATCCAAAATCTTTGGAGGAAAGATGCAGTAGAAGACAATAAAGAAATTTAAAAGGAGAGATGGCATGAAAGCAGTAGGAGAGAAGATTACACCCTGGAAGAAGAAAGGGACTGTAAATGAGCCTTGAAAGCAGGCAGGGATGACGGGATAGGAGATAGATGAGCATTCAGTTTTTATGCTGTGTGTAGGCTGAACATTTAAAAGTTCTACCACTTTAGCAGGTAAAACCATTGTACAATGATAGTAAAGTTTATGTTCAATTGTTCTCAGCTGCTGTTTAACATTCATAGTGGCACATGTAAACAAATAATTGCACTTTTAGTGAAAATGTTGGTCTGTGATTTGTTTCAAATGTTCTTGTTAGTTCCTCAATCAATGTACAAGACATTTTCAAGTGCATTAAAAAGATGCTATTTACCACTGTTATGATAATGATGGCTCCGTAACGCCTAACAAATATTTATCCAGTTAGTCTAAACTGGTCATCACAGTGACATTTCTAAAAATGTTTATAGCAATTTTAATAATAGGGCTTTATACTGTATGCTAGCTTTTTCATATTTTTCTCTAAGCCTAAACTGGGGTCAAACTACAGCTCAAGTTGAGCTAAGGTATGTTTTTTTATGGTTACTAGCATGTGTTGCCATTGAACAGGTTAGCCTCATTTTATATCAGAATTTTACAAGACAGAGTCGATTGTATAGAAATAATGAACTTCCAGGTTCACAGGACATGGAGTACTCAATTTAGACAGCAGCACAGGAGAGTTCATACTTGTCACCCAAAGAATTAGTCCTCTCTATTTATTGACACTGAATTGAAAATAAGAGAGATTTTCAGTATCAGCCATGAGGTACTAGAAGTGGAAAGAAATATACATATGGACAACCTCTTCATAAAGCATCTTCATCTCCACAAAGAACTGTTATCTGACTCCACACATTTTGTGTTCAATTTATTTTCAATTAAGGAGTATGTATGAGGTTTAAAAGAATGATCCATTTTTAACAGAATTTCTCTTTTCCTCAATTGTTCTGTTTTTATAGTATCCTTCTTTCCAGTGCCTGTAGAAAACAGTCTATTAGAAAAAGAAACAAAACTGTATTTACAGTGTTATCAAGCATTATATCAGTTAAGTCAACACAATTATGGTTATGACACAGTGAACTGCCAGAGAGAAGCAGTCTACTTATTTACTACTAAATTTGTTGATTCAGTGAATGCTTAAGTCGTTCATTATTGTTCAGCATAATATTTGTTATGTACTCTGGAATATGTCTGAATGGGGGAAAGATAGGAAAGAGATACCAAAGCAGAACATAACTGCTTCTCCAAAACATTTTAATCTTAAAGAGTATTTTCACTGGAAAGTAGGTATGTGTGAAAGTTGTGTTCTTTGCACGATTTGTCTACACAGAAATGATTCTTCATAAGTTCATCAGAGGTCAAATGTTTTCTATGTATTTTATTATTCCTCCTATGCCTTACCTTTCAAAACCTCTGTGGTTCTTATACCAATAATGATTCTAAGTTTCCCAACACCATAATCATCTTACTTGAAAAGATCCGCTGTAAGAATTGATAGATGCAGGAACCAAGATGACCATGACTCACAACTTAAGTGTGAAGAATAGATTTATTCCATCATTTGCAGGGACACATATAAATTGCTAAGTCAAAACATAACAGGGACAAAAAGGCAAAGCCCAGACTGGGCTTTGCCTTACATATCGAAAGCCTGGTGCACCCACAGAAGGATCAATAGGCTGTTTTTACAGTTCTAAGCTTTCTCTCTCATCTCCCTTCCCCCCAAGACTGTGGGAAAGAATGCTTTTAAATCTCTAGCAACATTCTGTTACCTTCCTTGAGAGAATTCCATTTCTCTCAACAGACGGAAAACAACCCAAAGGATACACAGGGTGTGAAGATTCCCACACTGAAGCAATATTATTAGCATTATCCAGCTGCAAGGTTGGTCTTTGAGTGAAAACTATTCTAAAAACAACTTATTCTCTTCACTAATCTTCTGTTTTCAACCCCTTCCTCCCCACATTCATTGATCTTTTCCGAAGTTAACCATTTCTTCCTTCTATTCTCTGAGACAAAAAGATTCAAGTTTGGATTAAAGAGATATATAGGCGGTAGATGTTCTGTCCTTGGTTGTGATTTCACGTGGGTTGTTCCAGGACAGTGACAGGAACTGAGCCAACACTCTCCTATAACATACACATCACCATTGTATCTCTAGCTCTTTCCAAGACCCTCTTCTTAGCCCAAGAACAATAGCAGGGCTGCAGTATGAGGTGGGTGGACATACTGTTTCACCGATACCTCTTGGTATTCGGAGGTGGCAGTTTACCATGTTCTGTCTGATCTGGGTCAAAATTTTCAGGCAAAAGCATTACCGTCAAGTAGAGCCTGAATTCCCAGCAGCTTAGTCTAGGCTGGGAATTAGTTTCTGGCCAAGAAATCAGAGACCGTGCATTCCTTTTCTAATCCTGCAAGTTGGATGGTCCCCTTATCAAAGAGACATTTAGAACAATACTTACATACCAAGGGGTTTTTGTCTTTTTTTAAACCTTCATAAATTCTCTAACCTTTATTTTGTAAAACATCCCTGAAGGTAGTTTACTGTACATTGATTTTAATAAGTATTCTCTACAGAACAATATGTATAATGTTGGAAATGGTATAATACAATTTTCCTCCACTGAAATGCTACAGAAAATTGTGCATTTTATACTGATATGTGCCACATCAATAATACAGTTTTTATATCTTATTTGTAGCTATTGATCTCAACAACATAATGAAAAATTGATTGCGATGAAGTGCACTACTTCTTAAGTGTAAATTTCAATGTCAAATTATTTTTATCTATGCTTCCCAATTATAGATGAAGCTTATACATTTATATACGTTTGCTTTTACAAAACTCTGGATCAGTAAATTAGATATGACAAGAATCTACTGGGTCAATAGAAACCTTGCTGCTCTCACTAAAATATGATTCCAAAATTAAATACACTAGTTCCCTTTCTTCATTATAGAAAGAATTAAAGTTTCTGTATGTGGTATCACCTTCCTGGGCAATTTAACAATTTGAAATAGGGTCCTAAATCTTAAGGGGATATGGACACACAAAGTATTTTATTGTACAGGAAACCACTGAAATTCATGCACTCACTCTGGAACCTACATGGCAAAGTAAAAAAGAAACAGCATATTCTTTTGTTATCTCTTGAGACCTTATTATTTTTTTGGGGAAAATATTTGTGTTTGGGAAAACCTTATGTTATTACAACTGACAAAAAAATGCAAATGGCTTCCATACTAGTTGAAGGGGAGACAATGGTTTCTACTTTCTGCATTGGAAAGATAGAGTTCTATAGAATTCTGCAGATTTCTGCACCTCCTTCATACCCTTTTGGGAAATCAGACTATTCTTCTGCTGGGTCACAAGCAGAGGTTATCTCCAGAGAAAGATCATTCTGCTTTCCGTGGACTGGGACATTTAATGCAAAATTGCTTCTGCTTGTAGAACTGCTTGGAAAAATAGCAAAAATATCATAAATTTAATTAGACACATCGCATATTTCACAATCAACGGAGTTAGGCATCCAGCTAAGACAGTCTGCCTGGTTTCTTCACTCAGTGAATAGACAGGGGAACCTCTGAGATGATTAGTTCAGACTAAAGACTGTATTTTAGGGCCTATGTTTGGAGATGATGAATCTCACCATAAGGGTTGGAAATGTTGACTTGCAATGATGGCACAGCATTGTCCAACCACTATCACATACTTCATCATTTCAGTTATCTCACAGTCATGAAGGTAGATTTTGGAAATATTTGTAGGACTACAGGTGCAAAAAGGACATGAGTGGTTTTGAATGAGTTTTTTAGATACCCTTGAATAGTGTGCCAGATCTTTGGTTTCTGAGTACAGAAACAAAAGTGTCTTCCCGAGACGGCTGCAGATGCAATGCTGACTGGGAAATGAAGAGGGAAATTGTGTCTAAGGAAGATAATTTATAGCAATCTGCCTCTTTTAAAACTGTCAATAAAGGAACTTACCTGGAGATCATCTCAGTCATAATCTAGTGTTCAGGACATTTTTTTTTCTGTCCTTATAAAATAATATCCTCTCTCTGCTTCCACATCTGTTTCTCTTAAAGGGGGTGTTATCATTTGCCTTCCTCAGAACAGGGGAGTTGGTTACATTTGTTGTGACCAGTTGCTGAAAAGAGAGGAGTAAAAAGCTATTTCACATGCTGTGGTAAAAAGAAAATGCATTTTTTCATGTATTTTGTACCTCATACTTCAGACAAAATGTTTGACGGTTAGGACATAGACAATACTGCTTCCTAGAAAGAATGTCTCATTTTCATAAAGGTTGTGTTCATGCTGAAGTCTATTCTATAGTGGTAGTATTTATAAGGTCTCTTCCTCCTGCTCAGCTGCCTATGTTCATGACATTTGTTGACATTTGATCCTCTCCATCTTTCAAGTTTGGTTGATATCTGCCATGGGTTCAAAATCGATTGGAAATCAAGTTGAAAATATGACTTGAGCATGGTGGCTATTGCTTGCAGGAAGTCCTGAGTAAATATCTGATCTGAGATGATGAGAGCTATTTTCCCCCTTCACTGCACAAGTGAGATTTTGTTACAAGCTGACACTGTGTGACTGTGCTCTGCCATGCCAGATGGGTAGTCACTTTGACCCTGTTCTTAGGTGGGCAGTTGGTCCACAAATTGAGGATATTCTGACAAAGAAAATGTCAAGAAGTATTTAAATGAAGGCTGGCTTTTATTGTTTCTATGCATTTGTTTGAGGATGGAGTTTTACAACTTTGCAAATTTACTTCAAGACATCCTGAGGCAAATGTCCTGTGAATTTGCATATTTCATGACAGATTTTTAAATACAGCCCACATAGGAACTTAAAAGCTATGCAAGTCTTTAAAGAGAAGAAGATGATACTCTTACCAATTAGATAATTATTGTTATTATAGTTACTGACTAACAATCAATGAAGGCTTCAGTGTGAGCTGGACTACAGGAAAGATGCAGTGGCATACCCATGTAGGAAGAGGACTTTTTCCTGCCATTTAGAGTCCTGTTCTTCTTCATTTAATTCCAGGACATGAATAGACTCTGTTCACCTAAAATACTTCTTCCTGAGAAGTAAGTCTGAACTGTATTGCCACCCACGTATACATCAGCCAATGGGGAAAACTTGAAATAAATCGCAATAATCATACAGTGAAAGATAAGATTATTTCCACATGACTCTTTGAAACCTAAGTGTGTCATACTGAGACCAGGCTGAGCAGTGCTTCCATCACCCTAATTAACTTACTGATGTTTCAAAACAAAGAGCATGTCAACACAGCTGTATGAGGGATGATCATGCATGAGTAGCTGGAAGAACTACAAAATATTAAAACCAAATAAACTGAGACAGAAGCTGGAAAGTTCCAGAAAGAGGCCAAGGAAAAGCTACTTGACTTAACTGGGGAGGTGTCACTTGCAATACTGCTCTACTGACAGATGGAGGCCCAGAATTTATCTAAAGTAAAATAAAAGCAAACCATCAAACACTGAAATAACTGCGGAGATAAGAGATGTGGTAAAATCATGTTTGTAAAAACGTAATTATTTAAATGCATGTTCCTCCATTAAGGAAGGTTAAAAACAGCAATTGTAGTTAATGCTTTATTATTTATTATTTAATGCAGTTTACTTGCAGGCTGAGCCTCTTGAGAGAGCTGGCACTGGTGTCCTACCTTGCTTGGCCAACTGAGAACATCAACAAAAGCTCAGCCACAACTGCAGCATCAAGGTTCTCTGAGAAGGCTGTTGCCCATGTGAAGAAAAAAGAAATAAGGAAAGAAGTATCCAAACCCTAGCAAATTTGTGGTGAACACTGTGAAACATCTATCAGAGGAAAGAATTGTTAATTTATGTTTTTGAAAGAAGGTCTCATTTTCACTCCCTTAGCCTTTTTCTAAGACAACACCCACTGGATAATATGATACAAGAAATCAACATGTCTCCTCAAACTTTCTGTTGTATGTCAAAAATCAGTGACATATAATGAGCTGCTAGAAGGGGTGTAAACGTGTTGACGTACACATCATCAGATTACTTGGAGCTCAGTTCTTGAAGAACACAGGAAAAATATACAGCCAGTTACTCTGACTATCTCACCCACGTAAAAATGTATTGGGAATATCTTATCAGGTGCTGAAGTCTACAGTAATTTTTTTTAGCTTTCAGGGAATAACTGGAACAGGTTGACCAGAGAGGTTGTGGAGTCTCCTTTCCTGGAGATACTCAAAAGCTGTCTGGACACGACCCTATGCAGTGTGCTCCAGGGGACACTGCTTGAGCAGGGAGGTTGGGCTACGTGGTCTTCAATGGTCCCTTCCAAACTTACTCATTCTGTAATTCTATGTGATTCTGTGCAATCGGAGTACTCTCAGTATCCAATGAAGCATCACAGTTTTTTGGAAACTGTGATTTTATTTTAGTTTTCGAATTGGACATTTCAGTTAGTTGCTCTTTCATCCTTTCCGTGAATCCTTTTCAGTCACTAAGATGCATATATACAACAATAAATTTAAAAATCAGTTAGAGGAAGTACACCAGTTAGCAGCCGAGTGACAACTAGACCAACATTTTGCACATTAAGGCATACTTTATATTGTTCATATATTGGTTTATTGCAACATTTTATACAGACAGCCACAGGCCATGGTCGAAATGCTTTGAGAGAAGTCATGCTTCCCTTTGACTTAGGGATAGAAATAGTTCATCTGTTCATGAAGTGATACAGCTCAAGCCAGGGCTGTGATGTAGGAAGACCAAGAAAATTATATTGAGCTGACTGAAGAAACTAAATGATTCCTTACCCAGCTAAGGTTGTTACAACACAGTTTGTCTACAGAAAGTGTCAGCAACCTATATGGCCACATGACAGAAAGTTTTAAAATTTACTTGCTGCACTACAATTCCTCTGAAGAAGGTGTAGCAGTTAGACCAACAAAATCAGGGATTGTCTGTGTAAAATTCACCTGCACAACTTCAATACTGTAAAAATGAAACATCTGCTCTGGCTACTTATACTAGACATCTCCAGTCAGTGGAAAGAGGCAAGTATCTTGAAGAATCATCTTTAATACAGTATGGACTGCCCTCAGGAGGTGTGATCCTATTAGTCACAAAAGGCTTCTTGATAGCTATTTGAGACCAGATTCCTTACCACGTCTATCCTTTAAGAAGTTTCACTCAGGCTGTAATAAAGAGTGATAATAGCATATGTATATAATATGCATGGCATTTCTAGGTTGCCAAATGGAAATAAAATGTTATTTTTCACTGACCTTACCTTTAACATTCACTGATGTGATCTGTGCACCATGAATAATGTTCTGCCATATTCTCTACTGTTTCAACGGTACCATTGTCTGTTGCAATTAGTTTGGCATTGTTGTTTCCCACTGATGTAGTAAATCATTCACCAAACCTTTTGCTGGTTGCCCTTCCACATCAATGTAAGTAGCAGTATTAGGGAAATGTAGTGAATTTACAGTTTTATGTTGTACATATAGGACTTGGTGACAATTATTTCTGTTCTCTCTTACTCTGGTATGTCCTTTAGGAGAAGGGAGTTGTGTTGTTTTGCAGGACTATGTGCACCTGCAGAAGGACACATTCAATTATTTTATAGTTGTATATCTGATAGTTGTATAGTTGTATATCTGATCTAATTTTACTTAATTTAACTTAAGAAAATAGGAAGTTACATAATGACCTTCTATCCTTATCCCTAATTTGTCAGACAGGACGAAAAAGAGTCCTCTAGCTTCACAGCATGCTACAAAAACTTATTTATATTTTACAGAACTTTTAGCTGAATTTTCTACTTTTACTTCTAGAATTTCAGTTCTCTCTTCACTTGTCCACTTCTCTCTTGCTGTCATATATTTTGGTGCAGTAAATGTCATTTAAGTAAAAGAAAATGAACATTTTATTAAGGTGGCTGGAAAACGTGGCATAGTACTTACTGGGACAACACCTTGGAATCTCCGAAACCTCTCGCAACTCAAAACTATTTTTTCCACCTTTGGGAATTCTCTTTAGAACTATAAATTTGAGTTTCATCAAATTAGTATTTATTTGTATAAAACTGTACACCAGATGTCTGCAACCACAAAGCCTATAAAGTATTTTGTTGCCAATGTGATCCTGATGGTTTCAACAATTATAAACTGAAGCAGGTCCGTTTACACAAGACTTTAGTGTTAAACTATATGCAAACATAACTATGTGGACTCAGAGTCTCTAAGACGGGCACATCCAGTTTCACAAATATTCCAGCAAATGAAATCTTAGAACTTGTAATCTACTAAGTATAGCACAAAGAACATGAAAATCACGATGCAGTAGTACTTAGCACTTATATATAGCACTTTACATCTTCAAAGTACTGTGCTAACAATATCTAATTAATCCTCCTCAACTAATTAATCCTTTCCAGATCAGGAAGCTGAGACACATTAATTACAATTATTATTTATGTACTTATATGCACCATAGGTGTGTATGCCACTTTACAGACTTATAGACCAGTCCCTCACTATTATAAGCAGCTAAAATTTGTGTTTAATACTAATAGGAGAAACTCATGGCATGTAGTATTTGGAGGCAAGACTTTCCCTGGAAAAGTTGACAACTGTACACCAGATTCTGCCATCAGATTTGTCCATAAGAAAACATAATAAAAGACAGCTGGATATAAGGAGCTGCGTTGTCATTTTTTTTGTGCTTTTAAAAAATTATTTTTAACAAAAACTCCCAAACTGTTGTGTATGAATTGTTTTTAAAGAAGGTTCAAAACATGTCCAAGCCTCTCAATGCATGACTTATCAATAGCATCAACTATTATCAATAGTATCTACAGTGTTGATAGATCCTTATGTTGTGTGTCTTACCTATTATGAAGAATGGAGAAGATGCTGAAATGAGGAATGGCTCCATTTTGTGGACAAAATATTTAAATACTTATGTTTGCAATTCCTTTCTAAAAGATAGTCTCAATTGCTTCAGATTTTGGGTTGTTTTACTAGAGACCTAGTTCTATTCATAGTGCATAATTATTGATCATTATGTTAAAAATTACTTAATCTCTAGCACGAGTGCTTCAGTAGAAGTAAGATTAAAATTAATGATTCCCCGGTTCCCAGCCCATTGCACATTCTGTTAAATGAAGGAATATTATGGGGAAAATAGAGAATATTTTAATGATGATCAGAGTATGACCTATATCCCAATTCAGTTTCTATCCTATGCAGACAATCCTTGTTACTGGCAGGACACCATGCAAAGAAGCTCAAGGACTTTGCCAGGAATAAGGTCTAGTAACCAAACCTTATTCAGGAAAAATAATTGTTAACAACTTTCAAGCTGGTTCAAATCTGAGCAGATTGCTCCTTGTAGAGCAATAGGTTACTATAATAAACGTAGGACAAAATCCCTTCAATGTATTATGGATGGTCTAAAAATGTCTTCAGAAACAGTCAGAAGAATGCATGTAAGGGAAAATATTTTTTAGTCTGAATATGTGCGCTCATATCACATCCTATGATTTTTGCTGCATTTTAATCTCAGACTTCAAGTCTGTATTTGATGCAGTTCTATGAAATTCTTCATATCATGTGGATGGAATAAATCTTGTCTTTTAGAATTTCCTAGGCTGAGGGGGTTAGAAAATATATGGCTCAGTCCTCAGCGAATAAGTTGTAGCAAAAAAATTGGAAAAACTTTGAATTTTTATGTTTGTGTATTACATATTCACAATTCTAAATTATTCACTGCAGTTCTTCTTCTGACAACAATTCAGAAGCCACTCATTTTAAATGTAGGAAAATAGGATTTAACTTTTGAGCCCGTTTGCTTAGCTGTGACTAGCTGTGCTGCTTCTATGTTATAGCTCTTGACCAAAAGTGAAGAACACATTTTGTTGGTTTTTTCCCCCCTAGCTGAAACTGTAAGGCTTATTTAGGTAGGGAGAATGTAATTTCCTGAACTGGCATTTGTCCAATATATGTGGTTTGACATCTTCTAATGGAGATTTGTTTATTTAAAGTAGCAGGGCACAATCAAAGACCAAGTGTATTTTCAGAGGAAGAGGTGAGAAAGTGAAAACAGGGAGCACCAGTAAAGAATTCTAATCAGGAATAAAACACCTAAAAGTGTATTGAAACAGTGTTCTGCAGTGCTTCAATTAATCCCAGGCTGTTTTAACTCATGCAACTGGTACTTACAAAACAAATAATATGAGCTGACGCCAACCAGTCTCATGTTTTCATTAGGATAAGCCATTATTATAGAGTGCTTCAGATATATTGAGTGACAGTGAACTTTCCGCTCTCAGGGTGTTGTGGTGCAGCGCTTAGTCTTCCCATGGGCTCAGGCACCTAGGCTTAAGCCTTGCTTTAGGTGTGTGCAGAACCTCCACCACCAAGTGAGGTATAAATGAGTAGCAGAATGTCTGCCAAGCATGTGAGGTATAAATGAGTAGCAGTTTATTGAGGCTGGGAGTGTGTGTGTCACTGCCTAGTTAAATGGGAATGCCTTAAGTATTAGAGTGTAATTGGCAACTTTGGGCTGGACTGAAGGTGACCTCTTCTCTAGGCTTCTAAGGCACTCAGCTTGGGGATTAAACCCGGCACCCTTGTTTTTCCATCTACTACTTTAAACCAGAAGGCTCAGATGAAATCTACTTTCCTCTGGCTTTTCATGGACCTAATTCAAAGTTCAGCAATACTTTTACTTTCATGAACTTTCTGAATGACTAAGAAAGCCAACGCTAAGGAATGCACTAATACTCCTTCCCCACTCCCCTGTCCCCAGGAGCTGAATATACAAGTGGCTTTCACCATTATCAGGAATGAAAGTCCTTATTATTTCCTTCAGTCAACAACGTACATGTATTACTGTTATTGCACAGCACTAGTGATAGTATTCCAATGTAAGAATTCTCACCAGTCCTAGCCATAGATCACATTAATCTAGCTGTGCACTAATTATTGTTTTGTTATTTAAGCTTTCTGAAAGCAACCAGCCACAGCAGGATGAATTTCACTGCAAATATGTGAACAAACTGAAAGACAGACAGAAAAGAAAATGCTGAATATAAATTGGTGCAGGAACTGAGAGACAACTTTACTTTAGTCAGTGACTATCCAGGTATCTATCAAGAATTTGGAGCACGATATCTAATGACATCTGAAAATGGAAGAATTGTATGGAGCATTACTGGAATTTGTAGGAAGTCTGGAAGACAAAAGAGTGTGCAAAACTGGATACTGCATTAGGCTGGTGGCTGCAGGACACGTGCAGAAAACTGGGTGATGGAGAGAAATGACCAGTTTAGAATTGTAAGGAAGAGAAAAGCCATTACTAATTCGTGCAATTAAAGGTGACACAGGGAACCAACAGAGAAGGAAGAATTCCCCAGCCATATGTTTAGAGTGATGTAAGATTGATAGAATGAAAAGAAAAAGGCATATGAAGACAGGTCAACTTTAACTTGTTCTTGCAACCAGTGCAGCGTTATGTTTCAAGGCAAAATATCTAAACGTAGACCTCTCTTGCCACAAGTCAACTATCTGAATAAAGGCAACTCATTCACTCCAGAGGAGTTATATCAATAAAAAAGGAGAAATGAGAAAAGAAAAGCAGTTCCTGAGGGTTGGATTTTTTTCTGAGAATCTACTCCTTTTTTCAGCTGTCAGTCATGAGCTGTATATGAGAATTTTAAGAATATATGGGCAAGATGACCCTCTGAAGATGTCAAGTGGAAGCAAGAGTTTAGGTTGCTGCTTTCTGCCTCCTCTACTCCCCTCTCTCTTCATTCCTCCCTTTCTCCTGCTTCCTCCCTCTTCCCTTCCTGTCTTCCTCATTTCTTTTCTTTTCCTTTCACTATAAGCTCACACGGTGGAGTTTTTGAACAGCATGGCAACACATCATCAAAAGCAGCAAGTTTGGAGACAGTGCTCAGGTCATTCTCCCAACCTGCTCAATGAAACCAGCTAGTTCCTGTGCACTGCTTGCTGACAGTAGCTGATTCTTTGTTGATAAAGAAGGGTCAACATATATAATCAGATTTGTGTTATTCCTTCCCATGATCAAAAGGAGGAGGTTCCCTCTTCCCTCATTTGAAATCTTTACTGAAGTACACAGTCAGCAAACCTCCCTACTAAGTGCCTCTGCAATTGTTATAGGTTTGCAGATTTTTTCTTTCCTCACTTACCTCTGCCAACTTAATAAATACTGAAGCTGTGGGTTCCTATCAAAGCTCATGCAGGAATGAAGCTAAAAGGAAGATTCTTTCTCTGCATAATTCCAATATTGATGAATTAAGGCCTAAAATGCCTTTTTGTATTTCAAAAAGCATTCAGAGTCCATGCTTAAAATCGAGATTAGCTCCATCAAGAAGCAGTAAATTCAGCAATAAGATTTAATCTCTGTGACACTCAAAAGACAAGATTCAATTATATTCTGTGATCTTAATTGAATTACACCCCCCCCCCAAAAGTAATGACATTATTTTATATTTTCCCCAAGCCCAGCTTCCTTGGATTGAAAAGAATTAAATAAGCCATGGTTTGAGAAAAATATGTTTGTTTTCGCTGTCTAATAATTCACAGCTTTGAGGAGAAGCTAATATCCTTTAAGTAAAAGACTAATATCTATCTCTGGAAGTGCTTTTTTTGACCCATCTGGTTTGTCAGAAAAGTCTCCTACCTCTGATATTTATACAATATCATGCAAATGTCAAAATCTGAATGTCATCTTCAAAGACCCTTTTATGTCAGGCAACCCCTTTATAGGGAAAAAATAAACAATTTTATGTATGCATGCTTGATGCCAGTCCAATTAATAAAAGCCTTTTTTGCTATGCTTGGCTACAAGCAAGTTTCTCTTTTGAAAATGAACAGAGGGAGAATGAGATAAAAGGTCTGTATTGTTTCCTTGCAAATTTTACAGTTTCATTTTTAATTTGTGTTTGGATGTGAGGATCTTGGTGCAGATGGTGTGATAGTCCACAGTATGTTCTGAGAACCTGAAATGATAACAAAGATATGCAAATTGAGAGGGTGCTTTGGATGAAAGCCAGGATATCCAATTTCACAATAGCTGAAAACAAATTGGTGTGCCCAGCAAACTACACAGAGTAGCACTAGGAAATGTAACAGTGCCAAAACAAATTATATTAATGACCTGAGCATTTTGTTGAATTCTATTGGCTAGCTTAATGTTGGTTGCATTTGTCTGTGCTGGCACTTCATTTACTGCACAAAACAACTTTCGTAAATGAAAAAAAACCAAACCAACAAAAAAAAGAAGCACTTAATGAAAAATCAATCTTGGTAATTACAGAATAAAGTTATACAGGAATTATTTTTGTATCTGAGAAATATCCACCATATTTCATGTGAAACAAATTGAAAAAGTAGATAATCTTGAAATTCAGAAATAAGATTTGGAATTATTTCTATGAGGAAACACAAATCTCATCCTCTCTAATGTTTCAACCTAAATCAGCATTACATTTAGTATTAACAAAACAAATTATAGCATTTCTATTATTTGATAGAGAAACATAAAGGAGTTGCTTTCAAAGAAAATATATTGGTGTAAAGCCACTGTCTGAATTACTTCTGAAACAGTAGCTTTATTCACATTTTTGCCAGTGTTAAAATGAGAACCTGAGCCCTTGGCTGTCACTTCTGTCTTCCCCTCCTCCTTCCTTTAAATGAAAGATTCCTGTCTCCAAGTGAATCACATTAAACAGACTTTAAAAAATTGTTCATCTCCTAAACTATGCTTAAATACATGAGAAAAAAAAAGTCTGTCACGAATATTTGTAGATTGACTGTCCCTTAACAGTTCATATATTTTTATGTGAATATCTTCCTTCTATTTAGAATACAAAGTCAAAGACACTTTTGGTTTTCATAAAATCATATATTCACAATGCCGTGAATTGAATACACTTTTCACGTATTTCAGTACTCTGTACTGAATAACATATTTGAACTACCCAGATCCATAATCTGAATATTTTTAAAGCCTGATTTTGGATTTGATTCTAAACAGATGAAAATTTTTTTATTAACAAATATCATAACTAAATTAGGCCTAGTAGTGGAAGAAATAAACTGAGTTCTGATGTGCTTCCCTTGCAGTCAATAGTCTACCTCCCCAGTTGGCACAGGAATACTAGGATTTCAATGAAGACATACCGATCCAAGACATTCAGACACCAGTGAACTACGTATTTTGTTTTCATTTCCAGAAGCACCACTTGGTTCACCTAAAAAAATCTAAGGGCATTTTATAAAATACTAAATCAAAATAAAAATAATGGCAGATCCCCATCTCTCCCACTTTGTGTACTACTGTAACTTAAAGGTGTTATGAATTGGTATCATATATTAAATATATTAAAATGAGAAGCTGTTACTTATTGCTTACAACTTTATTTTAATCTCTTACAAGAATGATAACAAATACTGGCAGGGAATTCACTGAACGTTGAACATGAAGACAGTGTGCCTCAACTCTTCAATGTCACCTATTGTAGATACATTTGTCCTAGTGCCACAAAACTGTTCTTGGGAAAAGCACTTCCAGCCATAATTTGCACTTTTGTTGACTTTAGCCTTCCTTGTGCAGAATCTGTAAGTAAAAAGTAAGTACTCCAAGACAATGTCAATACCCTAATTACAGTTATTGCAATTTCACAGATAAGGATAAAACAGACCTGCACAAAACCAACCCATAAACAAACGAAAACCCCCAACATTCCACCCATCAGGAAAAAAAAATCCCAATACACTGAAACCCCTTTGGTACAAGCTTTTTTTCCTCATATTCTATTTCTTCTTCAAAGATCTCAAAACTTGAATACAAGAGGATCCTTTACAGATGAATTTGCCCTGGCTGACAGAGAGAAATGTTTCAGTAAGTCATGCAACCCACTCCTGCACTTGGCCTAAGATGTGGGAGATTTGTCATGGGAAAAAATGGATGGGGAGTTATGGTCATTCAAAGTGGAATGAGGTGGATTGGGTAAAAAGACCTGAGAAAAAGGGAGAAGGGGAAGTAATCTCCTCCTTCATCCTAAGGGACTTAACACAGAAAACATGGCCCAGGTGTACAGCTCCTAGAACAACACTTTCGGGGAGTCTGTGGTTAAAGCTCATAGTCAGAGGTTAGCTGCCTCCTTTTACATGAATAAACAACATGTTTAAAAGGCCTCATGGCCCCCTCCCTCAGAAAAAAAGCCTCTGTCCCTGTGACAGGGTAGCAATCACATACATCTCCAAAAAAATGTGTGTGAACGACCCACAACTGTTCCTTAAGCCTTCTTCTCTGCTTGTGATAAAGGAGGAGGTGATATGGTTCTGTGGTTTTTACCTCGTCCAGCATTCAGAATGATTCACTGAGTGAACATGGAAGATTTTAAAAGGTAGGATAAAGGTTCCTTTACTTGGTGGCATGCCCTGCATGAAAATGCCAAAGTTTCCTCTCAGCTGATTGGACAGGGGAGATGATAACACAGGTCCCCCTGGGAAGTCCCTATAGGCTCACATGACTGATCTGGAGAGATAGAAGACAAATTAGGGGTTTTTTTTGAAAAACACCTTAAGAAAAATGCACACACTCTGTTTAGCACTAATTGCATTTTTAAGGCCCATGTCTCCATTTATTTTGCTTTTTCCTTTATCACACCAAGAGTCCATGTTCTCCTGAGTGTATCCGTGCAAAGGAAGAAGTGGAATAAAGGGAATGGAGTTCATAAGCTTTAATGTCGTTCACCACTTCTTATGAGAATTGTGGGGTTTAGTTAAGAAAGCCACAAAGTGTAAATCTACTCTTTGTTTACAAAAGTGCTCAGGTAACCTGGCAGTGGCAACAATGCAATGAGTCCTGCATCCTGCTTTAGGATTGGTTTGGCAAAGTGGGGCTGCACTGGAGGTGTAGGCGCTGCCTAGGGGGCAGGTCTGCCAGACCTCCCTGTGCAGCAAATTACACCAAAGTGCTACTGGACCTGCCCCTGTTGCAGAAGGTGCACATCAAGGGGCAGATCCTACCACATCTGGTTGAGAAATGTCTGCTCCCCACCACAGGCATGAAATCAGGTCAGAGAGTGACAGCCCCAGCTGAGACAGTCCCTGCTCTGCAGTGGCAGGCTGGAAAACCAAGAGTTTCAGTGGAAAACTGGGAGCAGCTCCTTCTTGCATGAAATGTGTAATGTCTCTTTTTAGCTGCACGCGCTCAAGCCTGAGGTGCTTGTTCCAAACACTCCCATCTCCCACTGACTTCATTCCTCTGCGTTACTCCCACACTCTCCTCAGTAGGTGTGCAGTGCCGTGCCATTTATATGTTGCGCACAATGTGTCTGAGAGAGTAAGTTTAGCTTTTCTGATTAGGCACTGTGCTATTTTAAAAACCTTTTTTCCATAGCAAGTTGAAGGTGTAAGTGCAAACTTGACACACATTTGTCAAAGGAAATAATAATAATAATAATAAAATCCTCACAAAGCAATTAATAGCTTTTATTAACTGATGTATCTATGTAACAGCAAAGCATAGGTTTCAGATGAGCCTGGAAAATGACCCTTGGTAAAAACCTTGCTAAAAGGAATACCTTGGAGCTGTCCATCAGTTGCACAGACGCACACAAATCCTGAGCAGTGAGGCAATGTACTCTCCATCTTCATGCATAATACATACAAAATAGGTGAAGTGGTATGTAAAGTGAATTTTAATTGGTTATAATTGTCATTTCATTTAGTAAAGTATTGTCTGGAGACCAGGATATCAATTAGCACTCTATGGACTCTGTTACTTATGAAAATATGCATATATAGAGAGGATATGCTCTAGCAGCAAATATACTTTAATTAAGAAAGTGGTACAGTAAATTAAAGACCTTTAAAGTATTAATTAATTGGTGTATAGATCAGTTCTGAGTTTCAACTTGCTAAAGTTAGAATCACTGTACCTGATTTAAATGAGATGAGAAATAAATGTGCATTTCATGTTGTTACTAGCTTTTTAAAGGTGCTCATTGCCAGAACCATGTTAGCTTAAAGATGAAATAAATGCATCTCTTCTCTATACAGCTCTTAAGTTTTATCTTAAGTTTGAGCTACTTAAGGTTATCATTTTTTCATACTAAAATATCAACCAGAAGTGTTTTGTCAGGAGTCTTTATCCTGCTCTTTGTGTATATGTCCTTCATATCCCTTGTTATTAATAAACATCTTGGCATTATTAAGCTATAGAGAAGTGACTGATGTTTTCCACATTATTATTAAGTTGTTCATAACTCAGGAGGTATGTTAGTTTGGTTTTTTTACCTTCTTCTTCTCCTTTTCCATGGGAGATGAAGAGGGACCTGTCCCTTTTTAACCACTTGCTCTGAATGACTTTTATACCCAATATAAGTGAGAAAAGAGAATGAATGTCACCTCTCTTCTCTTTCTCCTCCTGTCGATGCATACCCCTTCTTTTGATTGACAGCTACTAATAACCTTCCTGCCCTAAGTGCCATGGAGACACTTTATTAGGACAAACAGCCAAGGAAATCTAGGAATGAAGCCAAGCCTGCAGTGAGTTATTATCGGGCTTGTATTTATCTCAGCTTTGTAATTTTTTTCATGTGATATGCAAATCCTGAAATAGATCTTCCTCTGTTGAAGGACAGGTCCCTCTGTTAATTGATCCACTGAGATTCAGCCTAACCTCTTTTAGCTATCAGCCAGGGAAACAGGCTACATAAAAGAGACTCAGTGCTGTATACAGTTCACATAAATTCACTGTGCATTCTACGAGGAAAACTTCCTCACAGAAAGTGCATTTTTAGTTCCTGAACATATATCAGTGTTATCTGCATAACAGATCAAACTGATTTGTTTATTTGTTTATTAGATATGTATGAGGGTACACTCTTATAATCAAATGTGATTTTAGATGGAGCTTACTTTTTTCTGGAATGATACACCACAAACATGTATCGTAAAAACACATTAAATGAAATTCAGACATAATGAAAATGCATTTGTTCAAAACCGCCATTAAAAAAAAAGACACATTACAGAAACATTTTATTACTGAGCAATTTGACTGTTTGGGAATTAGCAACACAGGTGCATCTCCCACATGCCTTGAGATTCTGCAAACATTTCTTGTCTCTTTGTGGAGATTTGCAGCAAACACGTAACATTGATTCAAATAGGTTTTTAATAGCATATTAATAACAGTAGCAGGATGGATTTACTTCTGCTTTGTCATTCTATAGATATAGGTCCATTTAGTAAGCAATTTATTTGACAGCAGAACTGGTAACAAAGGAAAATGTTTATGGAAGCACTAATAACAATAATAATAACAATCATAGTAATATCAAAGAGTTCAGAATGAAAAGGGATCAGGATTAAAAATGGTATTAGTTTTAGATTTCCATAGCATATCTCAGCCATAAGAATCCCGAAGATCTTCATCAACCCCTCATATAATGACACCAATACAAGTATAGCTATCATTGAGACAGGGAAGATGTCCCCAAGAAGGGGCAAATTTGGAGCTGGGTTCAAACTCTGCTGAGTGAACTGGCATCAATCATGCTCACACAGTGTGGACCAGCTTTCATTCTGACATCTCATCTGAACCACCACAACATGAAATACAGGGCAAATCTGTTACCGAAACCTTCCCAGTTTCTCAACCTGAGAGACAGAGCGATGTGCAGTAACGAGGTGTGAGGCATGAAAGCCTGTGCTCTAAACCCAGTTCTGCCCGCCAAATTATGTCATGGCCTTGAGCAAGTCATTTCACCTCTACTACTTTAAAATGAGGATGATAAACCTTACAAGGCTCAGTCTATGATTCTAATTCAGTACATGTTTGCAAAATGTTTTCAACATGTGAAACACTTATGCAGGTATGAAAAATTTTTGTGAGTACGACCATAGTACCTGGAATGGGAAGCTCCTGAAGGGGAAGGGTTATTAGTGTTTGCAGGGATGCAAGGGAATCTGCACTTCAACTTACTTAGAACCCAGACCTTTCCTAACACTGAATATTATAATTTCCACAGCCAGATTTCATACCTTGTTCCTTTGTCTCCAGTGACGTAATGAGAGAACCTAGACAGGAATACTTTTACGTGTTAGGAAGCTGAGATCTAGAATCCACGTGCAACAACAGCACTTTTGGACATGTTTGATTCTTGCTAAATTTAATCGCGTTATGACTCATGCTTATAGCTCATATGTTTAGAGCTGACAATGGTGGAGAACACCAAAACTTAGCTTCTAAATTACTGGGTTATTTTGTAGTTTCAGAAGTGTCTTTGAAGTTTAACGTGTTGTTGAAAGTCTAGCTTTTCTGAATGAGGTGATTTAGAGACGGATTTTACAAGTTGAGCTAACTTCTACTCAACTCCTTTATTCTTTTCATCTGTCCTCAAAGAGTATTCCATCAATTATGGTGTAGAAATCAATTCACCACACAAAGCTTTGGTTTGCAAAGCTCAGTTGCCTGTAAGTCATATATCTGTGATGTCTTGGCAGTTCTAGATAAAATTTCTGTGTTAAATAATAAATATTGAACATTAAATATGGCACTACAGCTTGAACAATGTTAAATAATAATGGATTTTGCAGATGATTACTAAATTGATATTGCAGAAGTTTACTCCTTTGTATTTTCTGGCTAAGGTCATTGTGAGTAATGAAGATGTAATATAAAATTATCACTCAGTCCTCTTCAGATTTCTTCTTTTTTTTCTTCTCTGCCAATTTCTCTCTTCCATTTCCTCTTTGGTCATTTGCACAACGTTGTGTTAGCAGTTTGAAGGAAAAGTCTAGCAAATGACATCACTTCAGGGGCTAGGGCTCTGCAGGGGAGTAAATTCGTCAACATGGGGTTTTACAAGATTTTAGAGAAAGGGTGGAGGGGGGTATTTCAGTGAAAGTGTTTATGTGGCATTAATCACTAGGTAGTAAGATTTAGAAGATTTTCTCTAAAAAAAAAAAGAGTTTTGCTAGTAGATTTTCAATCTACTTGTTTTTGACATAAAAATTAACTGTAGAGAAGAGAGAGCACAGCAGTTCTCTGAAGAGGTGTGTTTTGAAAAGAAGTTTTTCTTTCTATGACTTCTGTTTTGTTTGAGTAAAATTTATCCAGCTATGATTTTGTGCCTAAAATCGGAAATTTCACAGAATTTTTTGGAAACAATTCTTTTTCAAGCATGAAATGACAGTAAAAGGCAAACATCTCACATTCTGAGGAATTTTTAATTTAACTGGGTTTTTTCGTACAGCTATATCAGGACAAGCAAATAAGATTTCAGCTAAAAGAAGGTATACAAGTAAAAAGCTGGGGTCTTAGTAGACAGAGACGTCATCTTGTATGTACTACAATAGCACTAAAAGGCTACTGTGGGAATGCATATTTTGGTATGTTAGATGCCACAAAACCAAGAAATTAATTAATAGAGTTTCCCAGGTTGATTCTCTGGGAAAGGTGATTTATATGTGCAACCACCGTGGAAGAGAGTGGGGCTTATTCCTGCAGTTTTCTTTTTAATATTTTATTTGTTGCAAACTAGCTCACATAATCTGTGATAGTTTTAGAGGACAGAGAGTGATTTTCTCTCCCTCCTTTCCTCTCTGTTATGTATATAAAATGACCTTCTGCATATACATGCATATGCACACATGTATATGTATGTATTTATATATAAATACACTTATATTTGTGCAGACTATATTTACTAGCTTAATGTCAATATTAAATTGGAAACTTATATTCAATCTTAAGAACATGGTGGGGTGTTTTTGAAAACAGTTGGCAAGGCTCTCCTTACTTCTCTAGTATCACAATTAAGACAGTGTTAAATGCTTTGGGAACATCTTCCTAAGTAGTGAATAAAGGAAAGAATATTATGACAAAACAGTGCTGTCTTTGGAAACCTACTAATAAATAGGATGTGCTAGTTTTGATTAATCAGGTTAGTTAGAGGCTATAAGTACATAACAACTTCTAGGAGAGATTAACTTTTGAAAAATCACTTTTTCTGAAAATTATAAACCTCACTAATTTTACATTTGTTTTAGTTGATAGGTAGAGAGCTGAGCAGGGATGCATCATAACACCATCTGAGCTGGCCTGAGAGGGTAGTTTTATTGGTATTGGCTTCAAACCTAAGGCAATGCCAAGGTAAAAGGTAGCACAATTTAATCTGACCAAAGCAAAACATAGTGTATTTTTTTATTGATACAACCTTTTATTTTATATCTACTCACAATAACCTGAGAACAAAGAAACTGCAGGAAAAAAAAGGCTCTTTTAAAATCCAGGACATCACAATAAAATTAGTAAGCTTTCCTTAGTGGACAAAGTGAAAGCAAAATGTTCTAATCCTTAAAGTAAGAGGAAGCAAAGGTTTCTCAAAGTCAGGGCAACACAGCAGGTGACAGAAAGCACATAGCCTACAGGCACGTCTATAGGCCATTCCCGGTTTCCTCACACATGCTGTTAAAAGGATGTATTATCCTGAGGCAAAGTTACACTGAAAGAGTCAAAAACCACTTTAGAACATCAAATGTCATGTCACAGTGCTTCAGAAACACTGCTGAAGTGTTGCAATTCCTATAAAGCTTTTTCTTCACTTTGTTTATTTTACCTAAGAAATCACGTCTAAGCCTGATCCAAAACCTGACTCAGTCCTCAGCACTTCTCCCTATTGTTTTTTTAAAATATTATTTTCTTTTAGCACTTTCATCAACAAGCTGTAGACTAAGCCAAATTGAAAAACATTAAAAATATGAAAATGATCTCCTAGATTAGGAATAATTTGGCCAGTTATCTAGCAGTTGAAGATGGGCATAAGTCCATGATTCATGGCTAGGCTTCGTGAACAAAGATTAAGGAAGGCTCTATCCACATTTAAAGGAAGAAAAACCAAATATAAAAAATAAGTATATAAACCAAAATGAAAATGACCAGCATTTTCACAAAATCTACCATATACAAAAAGACATACAGAGTCTCTTGATTTGAAACAAAAAGGAAATTACAAACATTAATCTAACATTTCAACTGCTATAACTGACAACGGTGTTAAAATAGGAAAATGAACAAAAAATCTTGTTTATGTCAGGATATTATGACCCAAGACCTTTCTCTGCCCTTTGAGAGCATCTCTGTATAAGCAGCTAGTCAAGAGTCTAGCTGAAAGAGCTGTGAGGAAACAGGCTAGTGTTATAGACTATCTCTCACAAATAGGCAGGAACAAGTTTTGGATCTAAAATACAATAGAATCTGTCAGAGGGGAAACTAAGAAAAAAAAACATTTAGTCTCTGCACATGCATTTTACAATCTTATGCAAGCTGGCAAGAAAAAAAGCAATGTTCTAGCTGTCTGAGCTTTGGAGCAGTTGCTCTTACAAGAACAAGGCAAAGCTGAGTTCTGTCACTATTCACCTTCCAAGAACAGAGGAAACCAGGTTGCTAGTCCAGGAGGACAGGCTACAGAGGAATGGCTACCTGGAGCAACTGTTGTTGCTTAGACCTGACCCCTGAACAGAGGAGAGACCTCATCGCAGTCTACAACTTCCTTGTAAGGGGAAGAAGAGGGACAAGCACTGATTTCTTCTCTGTGGTGACCAGTGACAGGACCAGATGTGTCAGGGGAGGTTTAGGTTGGATATTAGAAAAAGGTTCTTCCCCCAGAGGGTGGTTGGACATTCAAACAGGCTCCCCAGAGAAGTGGTCACAGCACCAAGGCTGACAGAGTTCAAGAAGTGTCTGAACGATACTCTCAGGCACATGATGTGACTCTTGGGGATGGTGCTGTGCAGAGCTAAGGGTTGGACTCTACGATCCCTGTGGTCCCTTCCAATGCAGCATATTCTGTGATTCTTTCCAGGCTAACTGACTAACTCCTGACCCTAGTGATTTGTACTGATGTAGTGCAGAGCTCACAGTTATGTACAGAACGCACTGTCACACCCACTTAGCCAAATCGTGATGGTCACACCAGGTCCTTTGCCCAGAAGAATTTATCTGTTTGTTACCTTCTGGCTTTTGCCAGCCAGAGCTTTCAGCCCGGAAAGGAGCAGGGAGGAACATCCACCTGGGGCTATATGGCCTTTGGTATCATAGAATCATTTAGGGTAGAAAGACCTTTAAGACCATTGAGCCCAACTGTAAACCTAAGAATGAATGGAAATTGCATTCACCAGAGGTCAGTTAATATTTCCTGTTTATACCTTGTGGACAGGTCCTCTAGTTGCTTATATACAGACAGAAAATGAGAATAAGGCTCTTTGAAAATGTCCTCACACACAAGCCTGACTATTTGAAGGTGGTCTAACTTGGACAAATAGTGTCTTTGCTGACATCACCAACACAGTTAATGTCAACTCTAAAAGCCTTATTTAATGTGAACATCTGGACCATTATGCAGATGTTAACTGGAGTGAAACCATCATGCACATTCTGTATAAATAGCCTACTGTGTCACAGAGTAACAGCATTTGATTTTTAACAGTTTGAATGCTTTCAGATTGACCCTTTCCTCAGAACTTTTTCCCAAATATTAACAATCCATTGTACAGTTCCCAAGAGTATCTCTTCTATATAATATATAATTTGTTTAGTTTAAGTTTTTTCACTCCACATACCAACCTTAAATTGCATTTTCATCTACTGCTGCATCCATCTTGTTCATCTCAGTAGCCATCAACAGCAGAACCTGAAATACAAGCATGTTTCTACAGCAAGGTAGGAATCCCTCTGGCTTATCTGACATGTTCCATGTTGGCTCATCCTAACTATCATATACTGGAACTGTCAGAAATCACAGTAAGGCCCAAATATATAGTTTCTCCTATGGTGGACCCCCTATCAAGCCATGATTACTGTCATGACTTGGATGAGTTATAAAAGAGAGGAAGGATTGTTGGGTTTCGTTACAAATAACGTATCTGTCAGTGAAGTGAAAGGCATGCCACATACAAAAAGGTAATGTATGACATGCTTTTCACTTCACTAGGAGGGACAGAGGAACAAATAAACTGCATTTCAGATGTCTCATCTTCCACTCACAATTTATCTAAGCAATTTCCTTGCTATTGTTTTCCATGAGGTGCTCCAATCAACAAGGAAGTTGTATTTTAATGTATTTATAAAATACAATGTATTGTCTCTTGTAGTTCTCATCTTTGAAAAAATACAAGTGAGTAAAATCTAATATAAACAAATGCACCTCTTGTTGTTAATGGAGTCTAAAACGAGTCCCACCCTAAAGCTGAGCACTTCAGGACTGCATGAGGAACCTGGAGTTTTTGGAATATTGAAGCATGGTTGCATATTTCAGACACTCTTGGCACCATAAAAAATATCTCTTTCTTGTGGTAAGAAACATGTGTCATCTCAAGGGCTGTTACACCTGTGGACAGTTTATTCACAAACCCACTCACCATCTTCTCTTATTTTGCCTCTCCATTTTTATCCCTACTCTCCTCAGCACAGTTTGCATACTTTTTTTTTTAACTTCTATTATTCTCTGAAAAGCTATTTAGTTATCTTCATACCTTAGGTGTGTTACTAACTTTCCTCAATATTCTGTACAACTGTGTTCATAATTGAATAATCTAGATTTCACTTGAGAGGACTAGAGAGAGGTAGTTTGTTTTTAAACCCTTTCTGAAATACAAATGCTACTGTGGATAGAGAGCTATGATTTGGAAGCTGCAAGAACCCAGTTCTGATCCCTGCTTTGTGTGTTCTGTTTGGTAACTGTCTTGCTGATTGTAGCAGCAAATTAATTCTGAAAGTGATATACTACTGTCGAGTCAAAGGAAATTATAAAATGAGACGGAAATATAACAGCTCAATAATACCTCCATAATAAATGTTTCACACTGGATTCCATTATAAATGTCATATTCGGTCTTATGGTTTTGCACAGGAGCAAATTTCATGATTACTGCCAGGGTACAAAGAGAAAAGTTTCTGGCAAATATGCAGGCCGTTTGTCATAACAAACTCAAGGTATGGAGGATTACAAAACTATGCCAGAACGTTGGGCTGCTAATGACTAGAAAGGATTTTAAAAATGAACAAAGAAACAAACTGATTTAAAACAAACAAACAAACAAACAAACAAAAATAATTTTTTTGAAGTATCATTCTACAGGTAGCTTTTTCTAGACATGATCATGCATCAACACAGGTATGTTTATTTTTTGTGGGGGAATTAATTTAACTGAACACTATAGAAGTTCAACCTGGGATCTCTTTAAGCACGTTAAAAAAAAACTAGGAACACAAAATGTGCAAATCATCTAGTTCTAAGGTAGACATTGCAACATGTCAGATGACTCACCACAGTCATCTGTAGTCTGGGCAGCCAAATCAATTCAATGGGGATTTGTGCCCCAAATGAGCAATACGTGAGCCTACCTTCTGTGCTGGGGCTGAGTTTGGTATACAAGGGCACCGAGAACTGCCATGCCCATGGAGTCTTTTCTCACCACAGTGCAATTCAGCCTACAATATAGGTCATAATCTCTACATTTTTCTCTCTTTATCACCCTACAATATCTGTGCACCTGCACTTCAAATATCTAATGACCATTTATAGTCAAACATCCTCAGTGCAACAGGTATCAGGAGAACCTTGTACATGGCTGGGAACTTCCAACAGGCAGCTAAAAAGAGAAAGGCCCACATATGAGGTTCAAGGAGTCTGTTACCTTGGGAGCAATCAGTACTAGAAAGTTTGAAGTTACCAGAGCTGTCTTTCACCATCTTTCCACACTCACAGGCTAGGAAATAACTAGTAGTGTTGGCAACAGTTCTGGAAACTGCTGGCTGACTATAGATGATTTCAGTGTTTTAAACATCAGTTTCTGCTTAATGAGCATCCAATTTCTGTATTTATACCTGGTAACTATTTGACAATGCCTCTATTCAACCAGAGCAAATTAAAACTCCCTGCTTTAGACAAATACACCTTAGGCATTTCAGGTAGGATTCATATGTCCATCTGTAGCCATCTAGAGTGTACTCAGCCTCAGTGAGTAGCAACTTTATACTCCTCCATCTATAACTGGAGGGAGAAAGAGATTTTTTAGTGCTTGATTTGTTATCCTAGAAAACCACCTTCACATGGGATAAATTGCCTTCATGTCGTTGATGGTAAAAGGGACTTGGATACTCACTTCAGCTGATGCCTGCAGCTGGCTACAAATCAGAGGCTGGTGTCAGAGAGGATGAATCCCACCCCAGAAATGCTGATGACCTCTCAAAAACCTTAGGAAGACAAAGGATTCCCATAGAAAATTATATTGTTCTCTGGAGCTGTTGAAAATGAAACACCATGTGCTGACCAAATTTATTTTTTTACCTTTTTTTGCCCAAACATGTTCATTTCCATGAAAATATAACCTGGAGCAAGATTATTATTAACCTGTGTAACCTCTGTTAGTGATGGTCAAAAAGTTAATCTAACTTAATCACCTCAAGTTTCAGAAAGATCCATTGGTCATCGCAATTTTCATAATTTTCAGTTTTTATGCTTTCCTCATTTGTTCCATTTTCACATTTTATTTTGTCATTTACAGTCCTTTCCTCATGTGTGTTTTCTCCCTTCCATGCAACAGAGAAGTTTCTCATTTACAAGCTGACATCTGTGGTTTTGAACAGCACCTTTTAATATAAGTTATACAAATGAGATGTGCTTCATGATTTTTCAGTGTACCTTACAGAAATCTACCTCATAGATTATCAGTTATTCATGGCCCCTTGCCTTAAAAGGTATCCTAAAGAACCAGTCACAATTTAAAAGCACATTATTCTGCCTTAAACACATCTATTCACTGTACCTTTCACAGGCTATTGGCCATTTTCTTTCCCAGAATTAAGTACTACTGAAGCTTGTGCAACGAGAACTTTGTTCTTCATAAGTCATCATCTTACTTGCTTATGCAATGAAACATTATAAGGTGTAGCTAGTTGCTTCAGAGGACTTATGACTTCACTAGCTGTACAAAGAGGAGGACAAAGACAAGTCAAGAGGAAAGAAAACATTTACAACATAATGAGAAGGTAAATCAATTTACATTTGCTGCAAACAGAGTGATAGAAAATATCACTAATGTTCCCTTCTAGCTGTGAAGATGAGGTGCTTCTACCAATCTTTTTAAAATTATAATGCAGTACTTTATGTAATCTTTTCTTTGGGGTTGAAAAGCCTAGACTTTGCATATCTATTTTCTGAGCTTTAGACAGATATTAGATGTTGAAAAAAAAGCCAGGGTAGAAAATGGACATAATGAGACTTTCTCCTAGAGCTGCTGCCAAACCACTAGAAACTTAGTTTAGAGGTTGAAAAACTGTTCAGACCCTATGTTAATGTAACTGAAGTTAGGCACATCACTGGTTTGATCCTACTTTCCTAAGGCAAGAGAGAAGAAGAAGTACCAACATTCTATGGCAGTATCCAGGATGTCCAATGAGTTGTGAAGCGATAGATTACACTCTGGAAATTATTTTTATCCAGTCAAAAATAGTGTTACTTTTGTCATCAGAACATTTCTGAGATCTCCCAGCTAACAAAGGCGTAAGAAATCATAGTGCACATTGATATGTTCTAGAGTTAACACTCAGTGTGCTTATTAATGTCATCCCCCTTACTCCCTTGTGTTTGTGAGTTTTTCCATCCTGATTTTTAGCAGACTGTTTGAGATCTGTGAAATGAAAGCAGGAAGAGCTGCTAATTACTATTGTTACTGATGGAAAATTACAATAAGCTTTAGCAGTTTTTGGATCAAAGCTTGAATTACTGAGTAAAGTTTTTTTCACTCTCGCTCAGTTTAAAAGTATATACATGCATACATAAACAACACCACAAAGACAAAGGTATAAACTGAAGCCTGAGCAAAACTAGCAACTTCTCTTTTTATGTATGTCTTAAATCTTTGGCTTTTTTTTTGTTTTGGTTTTTGTTTGTTTGTTTGTTTGTTTTGTTTAAATGAACCTTGTGTGGTAGGATAAGAAAGAATAATATATGATTAATTTCTATTCTGAAGCCTTGTTTGAAAGGTGCTTTATTTGCATTAGCATTCATAATTACTTAATGACAAATCAGATATGGTTCATTGCTAGTAAGTGTAGAAACATGTTGTCTGAAGGATGTAGTTTAATTAGTATACTCCTAAAAACATGTCCCTCATGACCATTGGATGCAATCATTATTTTATGTATTTAACTGTGAAATTTATGTTTACTCAGCAGGCTAGAAATCATGCTTTTTTTTTTCCAAAGCTATTTAATGCAGTACATTTAGACTTTAAAGAAACCCACAAAATTTCCCCAACAGCAGGTACTAAATAAACAAAAAAAAATTAAAACAACTATTATTGCAATGAAGCTGATATATTTTTTAAAAAAATATAACCGACATAATATTGCACCCATAAAACATAGCAGGAGGAATAAATATACAGGGAAGCTCATTTTAACTCCTCAGTTAATAACTTAGATGGAGGAGATGCATACTCTCCTAGATCAATGAAACAATTTGGGCATTCTTTTATTGTTGATTAGTGAATGTGAAAATGACCTCATTTCAAGGGCATCGAGCGATTTCTCCTTCTCTGCACTGGTATAACACAAGTGAATACTGTGAATACTTTTTCTACCCAAGCTGCTACAGAAGCTGAGGATGCCCTTTCCTTGGTGACGCAGAGGACAGTGACAGCAATCAAAAATCATTAGGACTTTGCAAAGAGGTCTCTAAAAGTCACATAGGCTCTTTAACAGTAATCTCATTTTTCCTTAAATCTCACCCTGGGAAAGGGAGACCTTATTCACTGAGAATTTCCAGTGGGCTGCAGGAAACCAATTATGGAGTTAGATGTTACTCAAGCTGCAATCAGCCTCACTTTCACCTGCAAAGAGGCTACAGTTAAAAGAGAGGAAATTTTTCCTCCACTCTTCTGAAATGCATATTTCTAGAATATTCATATTTTTAGGATACATACTATAATGTAAGGATTTTAGCGTACAACTCTTCATATTTTAAGAAACTTACTACCTAATATACTTTCTGCTTTATTATTTCTACTCCTGATTCTTCATTGACTTCAGGCTAGGACTGGTGACTTATAGATAAGTGCCTTTTGCCCCTCTAAGTACCAAACCATCAGGTTTTAAAGTATTTTACATTTATCAGGGTTTGCCTGTATTACTAGGCACAGGCATCCTAGAGGGGTTATGGGTGTCTCTGTGCTTTTGCTACCCCTCCTTCCCAACTACTGCACTCACAATTTCTGTCTGTGCAGTGCAGTGCGTCCAGTGATCTTCACCTTGTTATTAAAACTTGCCTAGAGAAAACCTGGGTTCCAGGCAGGGGTGAGAGGTATGTGGTTTGTGCCTGAACATCTCCCACAGTTCGTATAACTGTATGTCCCTTAACAAGTTATGTGATATGAAAAGAGAAGAAATGTGGCTCCTCTCTTTTGCAGATTGTCACTGAGTCAGCGGCTCTCTTGGTATTATGAAAAGCAGCTCATGACATTACATTAAAAAACAAGTAATAAATGTGCCCATTAATCTTGGGTGATAATGAAGAACACAGTAAACTTTTGACGCAATAGTGTTGTAAACAACAAAGGACGTTTTAGTACTTACTTGATCCACGATGACGTGATTTTGTAGGGTTTGCTGGTGGATGCTGAATGCTTTTCTTCCCCACTCTTCATATGTAGGCCCTGCACCCTCCTGTTTTCTCCCAGAGGACATAGATGTTCTCCCACACTACATTGGTAGTTGGGACCAAGGAAAAACTATATGTGTTTTCTAATGCCAGCAAATGTGATAAATGAAATGTAAATGAAAACTAATGTACGGGTTCCTTCAAAATCACAGTAACTGAAAAATGTAAAGCACAGTCATAAACCAAAATAAAAGATGGTTTGTTGGTTTTTTTCTTTGTGTTGTGCAAGAAACGTGTCCTTTTCCTTTGCCTTTTACAATATATACCTCAGGTATCACATAGCAAAATAGGGCATCTTATGCAAATCTCCACAAAGAGAACTCTGTGGGGCACTATCTGAAGGACACTTCATTTTCTGATGAAAATAGAATTTAAAATGCAAGAAGGTGCATTTCCCTAACTGAAAAACAGATTGAATAGTTGAAGCAGGGGTGTGTGGATGAAGACTGTAACTAGGAATGTACAGAGAGCCTGTTGAAGGGGTGGAGGGCAGGTGGTACAGATTGGCAGGATTGTTGGATGTGGGCTGTCAGAAATCTGTATGGAGAGTAGTCATGAAGGAGACAAGAAGTGTTGCTCATATCAGAAAAAACTTTTTGAGGGACAGGATGAATATCATGAAGATTCAGATAACTATTTTGCCATAAACCTTTGTGCTTGTGTCTCAGTACTGAGGACATTTTCATATTCATTCATTCCTTTTTTTTTAGGCTTACTAAAATAAACACAAAAATGTAAACTTTAACTGGTTCTTTTTATTTTTTTTTCTTAAAAAACTAGAAATAAAAATAGAAATGTACTGGAAGACACTTAACCTTGTGTCTTTCTTTGTGTTCCTACATGCTTGGGTTTGTTGCTTTTTTTTTAGTTCTGAAGTGGAGGAGTAGGGCTCATCCCACACAACAGGAAATGTACATTGAAATTTAAATGAGTCTACATGTCATACGAGTTCAACAAGTCCAAATCCTTAATGACAAAGCATCAGCTGCCTTGCCATGGAAAATTTCCTGTTGTTAGAACTGCAGGTTGTAGGTGTTATTTAAAGAAAAAAACATTTTGTTTTCTAACTTCTTATTTGTCACCAACAATAAGGGAAATATTTTAAAGACAAAACCAAAATCAAACTAACACAATAACACAGCTTTATGCCAATCATGCATTCATAGCAAAGAACAATAAGACATATTTATAACAAATAAAAATTCAAAACTCACTATTAATACTGTCTTACCTGTTCAGAATGATATGATTTTATTGAAGAAAAAAAAACGTTCAGGATCAAGAACTGTACTTACTACTGTATTGAATATGAAATGGAAAACTTCTAAGACAATTATCAGACAATGAAGGCATTACGTAAGTTAAAAAGTGTTCATCAGTATTGATGGATACTGAGTACCCTATCAAACTAGCCCAAAGCTGTCATGTGACTCATTACATTTGCGAAAGAAATTGATGTAATTATAGTCAGTACATCTTTTATTCAGTGAAAACATGAAATCCTCTATAATTTATCAATAGGATAGTCTGCTTTGCTTCATCAGAGGTGACTTTTCTAAAATGGTCTCCCTGAAACTGAAAATCACCCATACACTTCACAGATTTTGTACTCTGTCAACATTGAAGGATAACTGATAGCAAGGACATCTCTTGTACAACGCAGATGTGGCTCTTGGTTGCCAGCAATGGTACTGCCACTGGCATTTAATGACGTGAACCTCAGGAACATGAAAGCATTGTAATTTTTTTCTATTATTGCTGAAAGAAATCCTCTCACACCAATGCAAAATCAATGCAAAAGCAGAGAGTTAGGGTTGTCAGTCACATGGAAAGTCTGCCTAGTCCTGCCTTGGACAGTGGCAAATAGCAGATCCAACAGGGAAATTTTCAAATTATACTTTTGCTCCTAAATTTCCCTACATGCACCAACTTTTGTTATGGGCACCTCCTAACTGCGAGATTGTATTTGCAACCTGTATTTAATGGTCTTTTCCACCATAAATTAAATTCCATTTCTTTCCCTATGATGTTAATACCTATTACACAACTAGTATGAGACACTACATATTCTTTGTTCTGGCCACCTCAGGCAGCTCAGTGCTGTGATCTGGGTGACAAGGTAGAGATTGGTCAAAGGTTAGACTTGATCTGGGAAGTCTTTTCCAACCTTAATGACTCTGTGATCACTGTGAACTTGCCCACTTATTCGTGTTGTTTCCTGTCCAGTAATAAATCCAAAAAGGTAAAGAGTTATAGTTTTATGGGACCCAGTATCTTTTAGGGTTGTTTTTTCAGATCAGAGCTTTACATGGAAGAGATGATGGGAAGGCCTTGTATAGTTGTACAGTTCCTGGCACAATGATAGTAAGTAGCATGAACAACCTCTGGTCATGATTACACTGTGCTTTGGTTTGCAAGAACTCATATCCCTTACCAATTTGTTCTACCTCGTTCCACTGCAGATGCTATTTTCATTAACATAATTGCTTTATCTTTCTTGAAACTTTCCAAGCAACCCTCAATCACTCTTCAATAATAACATACAGTGGTCAGTTCAACAGGCTAATTATATGATGCAATGCCATAAAAAGTATTTCATTTTATCACTTCTACATTTGTTGCCTTTTCCTTTCACTGAATGCCCTCTGTATCTTACTGTAGAAAAGAATAGGGAGGACTACCCACTGCTTTTCTCTCTACCACTCATTATTATATATATCATCTCCTATTCTTTTTGCTTCACACTGAATAACCTTTTCAATTTCTTTTCATATGAACACTCCCTATCTAGGCCTTTCTTCTTCTACTGCGTTGTTCTGAAATGTGTCTGAAACCTGGTAGAGTATTCAACATGAGGATGTAACCTCCATTTATAGAATAACATTATAATAATTCCTGTATTAGTCTCCATCCCCATCTTAATATAGCCTAGCATCTGAGAACCTTATCAAAAAGTGAAATGTGAAGCAATTAAATCTACGATATGTTAATCTGAACCTGACAGGCCTATAAGAAAGATATCCTTTATATACAAAAAATAAAACTCACTCTGAATTAAGGGAACAAACAAAAGATGATGCACGGGGAGTGATAAAGAGGATTAATAACAAGAAATGGCTATAAGACCTTCATCGCAAAAATCCATGAGCTAAATTCTGCTCCCCATTACAACCTCAATGGATACTATGAACATTAGTAACCTGCAATTATGTTGTATAAAGGCTGCTGAGTTGCATTGTAATTAACATCCTTTAGGGTGACCACAGTAATTTTAAATGTTATCGTTGAATATACAAATGAATGTGGAAGGTGTTGAATATTCTATAGCAAAGTTGAAGTGGATGTCAGTTTTATATATTTTTTTTCATATCACATTGTGAGAAGCAGGCTCCCACAGAAGGATTTCTTGCTCGCAGAAGTGCAGTGAACTGTAACTTGAATATTGTCCAAATTTTTTTCCAGTCTTGTCCAGATTTACTAAATATTACCAACTACAGATTTTGAAATTAACATGGCAATGTTAAATACCACTATAATTACAGAAATAACCCCTGCTTACACCACTGAAGTGGGACACTGCTTTGCCTTCAGTAAAACTAAGAAGCCTCGAGGCTGATATAAAACTACATCTTGTAGTGCTGCTGCTGACAGGAGTTACCAGAAGACCCATCACAGTGTATTTAGAGAAGAGAGACAGTAGTCCACCTATACCACCTTTCCTCTCTACAGGGATTCATGATTCTGGACAAAATTCCTGTTGATGGTTTGGAAACAAGAGGTTCCCTTTGCAGTCATCAAATATTTAAGGCAAAACCCATGAAAGCACATTTGTGAGAATAAGAAGTGCATTGCCAGTGAGTCACCTGGTTGAAGTTCCAAGTTCTCACTAATGGTTTCAGTGTCTGAAAATAAGAAAGACAAGTACCAGAAGCTAAATATTGCAGTAAATTAGGAATTTTAATACATGTATGAGGTTTAGCTAATCCTTTGCACTTTACCAAGTAATATTTAAAGTCCTAAGAAGGGCCCAGTTTTCCATGAATATCTGAATTTTGGTGCTGTTATGAATAGTGTTTAAAGAGCCAGTGATGATCGTTGGAACTTATATAAGGCTTTTCTGGTCACTTATGAGCTCTGTAGTGTTCCTACAAACATACCAGTGACAGAAATATAACAAAACACCATAAAAGAAAAAGAGATCCATGTCTATTAGACTAATGCTGCCTAAAAGACAAAAATCTTCACAATTTTCCCTATGGTAATCTGAGAAGCTGTGGATTAATTTTCACTCATCTTTTTTACATTGTTAACTGGTGTTTTTATTTCTCTTCTTTTTATTTGTACTTTTCTTTTCTTGGTTTTCTCAGAACTTACGGCCGTGGATCTGTGTTTGGTTGTTTTTGGAGGCCATCGTTGTGCTGTGGTGAATAATCCATTCATCAACTGGGTGCTCTGCAGTACTGAGGGCTTCTGCAGCTCCATGAATGGATTGAACCTCAGCCCTTACACCTCAGTGAAGTTTGTAAAGGCAATGTGAATTTTGGTGTAAATATTCCTTGACTTCTTGTTAACTCTTGATTTCATCTTTTTATGTGTACATGGAAAAGAAAAAAAATTCTTTAATATAGAAACATAGGAGTTAGTTAACTGCTTGACAGAGCAAAGCAGTGCTGCTGAACCAAAGAAGAAATGAATATTTTATCTAATTGAAACACGACAGTGAATTCTTCTGGTGGACAAAGTATAGTTTTCCAAGAGAGATTTTGGTGTTGGTACTGTCTAAAATTTCCAAACTTGTGAGAAGTTCCACAGGACCTATAAGGTCTTCTAGCTGTGATAAAGGTCTCTTTTCTACGACTTTTCCAAATATGAGAGCTACTTGACCAGACTAAAGATTAAATTTATTTCCCAGGTGGAGATGAAATAAAACTTTTATCCAAGTAAAGTCCTTAAACATGCACTCAGCTTAAACGTGTGAGTAGGTCATTTGAAGTAGGATGTTTCACACTTAACTATAGTGAAAAATTGGAGTTCTGGACTCTAGATAACTCTGCTTCCTCCTTTTTCAGGTAAAGAGAAATAAATCTTATACATGCCATATCATTTTGTGCCATCCAAAAAAAAAAAAAAAGGAAAGAATTCCTAAGTAAAAATACAGAACAGTTTGTATTTTATTTGCTTGGAAATGATTCCTTCAGATTCAAATGAAGGAATATGCCTTACATATAGCCTTTGAGTAAAACTGCTGACATTTTGGACTGATAACTCTTTAAATTAATGATGCATTTAAATAAATACCTAAATTGCAATGGAATTCCATGTTACATCTACATTAATAATACCAAATGAATTAGTCATGATTAATGTTATAAAGAATATCAAATGAATTAGTAATGATTGGCCCCTTATTACAAAATGGGCAACACTTTATAATAAGTGGCAAATCATTCTTACTTCCTTTGGTATTTCTTGCAATAATTGTAATCATGATGAATTCTTTTGGTATTCAGACACATCTAATACAAGATTCCATAGGAAGTCCATTGTAATTTAACATAATCTTACCGAAATTATTCATTTTTAATCCTGCCAGGATATTTGGGGCCAGATCCAGGCTGAACTTAGGCACCTTGGGCCTTATCAGTCTGGCACAATGTAGGTTCCATGGGATGTCCCTCAGAGTTATGGGTGCTGATGCAAAAGTGGGTAGGTGAGTAAATCAAAATGGGTGCATGAGTGACTAAGCAGGCCTGTTCATGATAAATATCTTTTACCAAATCTAGCTTCTGATTAATAATCACCTTGTTATGGTACCTTTAAGGGCATTTGGTTTTTAAAATATATTGTAAATTAATAATTATTACTGATAATTTATTCCGCTACTAAGGTAATATCTAATATGTCTTGACAATCTTGTAATATGAATTCTCATATTAGGGAACTGTTTCCTGGGATCCCCCATGTTGCCATAGAAATATTCTCAATGCTATGAGTTGCTTTTTGCAAATGTGTGGTCTGTGGTCCTGATCCTATGGTAAGCAGGCAAAGCACAAGGCCAGCAAAACCAAGCTTGAGTATACTGAAAGGGGAGGAAGACTTAGTAAGTTTAAAGAATGTTTTATTTTCAGTAACAGAAGGGAAAAGAAGAAAGCGTGAATAAAACTAGAGCTGACTATATGCTGGATATGCCTAAGCCTGCATGTATGCACAAATACACCTACAAACATTACATTTTGTAGAGAGAAAAATTTAGTAGAGATCTTTGTGTGGTTTCCAAAAACATAAATATAGCAAGCAAACCATCAGATCAACATGTACATGCAGCTGTTGTGTAGGAGAAGTAAAGAATATTCGATGTTTGTTTTCTTGGTGGACACAGTTTTGAGGCTGTAGGCAGCCATACACAGGAAATGTCTGGTGCTGGGAGTCTTTCACTGGCCTGCAAGTCCTAGTATCACAGAATCACAGAATCACAGAATATGCTAAGTTGGAAGGGACCCACAAGGATCCTTGAGTCCAACACCTGGCCCTGCACAGGACCATCCTCAAGAATCATACCATGTGCCTGAGAGTATCAACCAAACACTTAATGAATTCTGTCAGGCTTGGTGCTGTGACCACTTCCCTGGGGAGCCTGTTCCAGTGCCCGACCACCCTCTGGGTGAAGAACTTATTTCTAATATCCAACCTAAACCTCCCCTGACGCAGCTTTAGACCATTCCCTCAGGTTCTATCCTTTCCATAGAGAAGAGATCAGTGCCTACCCCTCCTCTTCCCCTCACGGGGAAGTTGTAGATGGCAATGAGGTCTCCCCTCTGTCTCCTTTTCTCTGGGTTGAACAGACCAAGTGGCCTCAGCCGCTCTTCATACGGCTTCCCCTCAAGGCACTTTCCCATCTTCGTTGCCCTCCTTTAGACACTCTCTAATAGCTTTATGTCTTTCTTATACTGTGGTGTGGAAAATTGCATACAGTATTTAAGCTGAGGCCACACATGTAGTGGCACTTGTAGTAATTGCTCTAGAAGTCAAACATTGTAAATAATGAATGCCCCCTTTTTGGCTCCTTTCCTTCTCTTTTTTATGTGACCTGATGTCATATGGTATGGAATATCCCTTTGGTTATCTTGCGTCAGCTGGTCTACTTGTGTCCCCTCCCAGGATCTTACCCACTCCCAGCCCCTTGATGGTGGTAGGAATGTTGAAGAGACAATGTTAATGCTTTGCCAGCATTGCTCAGTGGTAGCCAGAACACTGGTGTGTTATCAACACTTTTTCAGCAAGGTGCAAAGCACAGCACTGTGAGGGCTGCTATGGGAAAACGAACTCCATCTCAGCCAGACCCGATACACCATCACAGTTTCTATCTTTCTCAATGGCATCTTAGAATGTATTTATTGAGCAGCTCTGCAACTTCTTGCTGCTGGACTGCTTTTCTACCATTTTGGCTTTGCACAGACAGTGAAAATTGCATGAAGATCAGAATTCTTAGTGGACTGATTTCAGACATCCTGTATGTCTCAGAAGGCCACATTGCTGGCTTTGTTTTTCTTCCATTTACTTTGGTCAGTTGGATGAAACCACAAATAACTTTGGTCTTTATTTTGCTACTCAAGGGCTTCATCCAAACATCTGCATTTTTTCTGGATGTAACAATGGAATTCATTAGAGATGAATGCTGAGCCTAAAGTGGATCCCTCAAATGTAACAGCAGATGAGATGGAGCCTTTAGAGATTTTCTTAACCACAAAACTTATAATTTCCTTAGAGGAATTTTGATCTCTGATTTTCCCAAGGGACAAATTGCCTACAAACTCTGTCATAACATCTTTGAGTTGAAGGTTTAATAGATTTTTCAGGTAAGCCAATAGTTTGTTCTTAAAATCCTTATGAAGCAAAAGGCAGGGGAGGGGAAGGAAGTGGAGGCAAGGCAAAGCAAGGCAAAGTAAGACAAGGGACTCCCAATAGAAACAATTATTATTTTTCACATTGATACTATAATCAGGTTTGCATTTGTTGTGGGAGATTTTATTACTAAGATTCAAGAACTAACTCCTCAGAAAATTCTATTTTCCTCCCCAAAAATTTGTGATCAACTATGCAAGATGTGCCTTGATACCACCAAATTCAGTCATTAGATATATATTTCCCAGCATGTATACCAGAAATAGATATAAATGCTCCCAAAATCTGTGTTACCTCTATGAAGGTAATAAAATGCAAGTACTGCTTTATTGTTTAGGCTTTTGGTTTTTCATCCATGAGGCTAAAAATCAGAGGTAAGTACAGATCAACAGCAAGGTATATGAGTTTTTATCCACATTTTATGTATCCAATAGTTATCACTTAATAGAAACTAGGTTAGTTTTTATACAAATGACATTTCCTAAAGACTATTTTTAAACAGATACCTAAATAAAAATGTGTGCATCTGCCAGCATAAAAGGCTACTGGAAGCTATCAGCATATAAAGCACCACCTACAAACAGACTCTGTTTAAAACAAGACAGCATTCAGATAAATTCCAAAGGATAAGCATTTAACACCTGTAATGTATTTAATTTTGTATTTTCACTGTTTTCTGTTAGTAGCATGTAGCTTGTTTCTTTAATTAACTATTTCCACGCTATTTATATAGACCACCACTAAATACTCATTGTACATATTTGCTTAGGTTGATCTGGTTTATCAGGGAAAAGATCAGTCAAACCAATTATTCGATTCTGAAGTAAACTATTTCTATTTGAAAAAGAAATCTAGGAAACTATGAGATACAGACAGCCACAAAAGTTTGTCTGGTGTTTCTAAATCAGATTAAACTCTCTCATTCTTATAACTAAGTTATTTCTAACTTTTCTTGACACTGATGAAGTTTGACACTGATTACCATACATTATTGTATCTGCTTGTCCAGTTCTCAGGGAATTGTCTTTATAGCCAGTGACAAGATAGAAGTATTTGTGTAAAATGCATTTAACACATTTCATATTTTTACTTTAAGATTAAAGAAATTACTCAGGCCACTACATAACCATTTTAAGGAACTCTTTGTTTTCTCAGTCAAAACACAATAGCAAGATATAATACAAACCTCTGTAGTTGCATGTTCTTGTTCTTCCTTAATAGATATCATGGCTTTTTTCAGGAATTTTGAGAGGTTAATTTTTTTAACACTTCAGAAGAGAGCTCAACATTTTTCAGACCAAGAGTCTCTTAATACTTAAACTAGTATTGCATCTGTTTCTTTAATATATAGGCTAAGAAATTTTAAACTTTCTCAAGAAGACCACAGTCTATCAGGAAGTTTTAAAATAGAGATTTTTTTTTCTGCAGTTGTGTAGTGCTTATTTTGATGTATTTTTTCTTCTTTGATTGTTACATTCAGTATGAAAAGTTTTTCTTTTGGCTTGGTTTGTTGTGGTTTTTTGTTTGTTTGTTTGTTTTTAAGTTAAACATTACAGAAAATTTCTTCCACCCCCAATTTTTTACAATCTGACTGAAGGCTGAAAACTGATTTGTTTCTCTGCATAACTTAAGCAAAAATGTGTCCTGCTTCAATGGAATATAGGTGATCTGGTGTGGCAGCAGAATATTTTACCATGCAGATTTCAGAAGGGAAATTCTTAAAGGGAATATACTCAGAAACTCTAAGAATGTTAATAAAAAGTTCTTCACTCTAAACCACTGGTGACATTTGAGGGCAAAACCTTTCGCATTTTGATCTGCCAAGGTCAGGAAATACAGGCTTACTCCCGCATATTTCTCCCATTTCTGGAAAGAGAGTCTAAGAAATTATAATGCTCTTACGGATATATCCTTTTTTCATTCTTATTGCAGTTCTTATGAGAAAAAAAGAATCTTTACTAATAATTCACTTTGTCTGGGTCTGTGAAACCAACTAGTAATATCTTGTTATTGTTCTGTAGTCTGAAAAACTTTTATATTTATTGTTCGGCTGTGATTGGGGCCATTCATTAAGAGAAGTATCTCTATTACTTTGACAAAAAGGTGATAAACTTGCCTTATTCTGACCCAACTATTTATTAATGACACCATTTTCCAGTTCTATGCACCGCGGTATTTTAATTTGATGATACAAATTGGATAATACAAATGTCCTCTAACCATGTTTACAACTCCCAGTGATAGCGATGACCATGCCCACCATGCTTTGTTAGATTGTTCTTGGTGACTGCTCCAGCCAGCATTCTTCATCTGGTGACACTTTTGCAGGCCTTGCAGAGCCTTTGGCCTCCTTCAGTCAAGCTGAATTTCTTGCTGGAGGGGATGCATTGTCACACAGCCTCTAAAACCTTTCTGATACCTTCCCTGCACATGATTTGTCTGAGGAGATTCATTCCTGACTCCAATGTAGAGCCTATGTAAGTGGCCCAGCTTGGTACAACCTGGTAACATCCCAGAAAATCTGTTCCAAACTTAGACAATATCATCTGCAACAAACTGAGTTCAAACAAAGTGCGATGAGAAATTAGGAGCTACAGGATGCTTCAGTTAAAGGAATAAAAAGCTGTCCCTAAGAGGTCAATGCAAGGGTCTTTTCCACAATGCTGGTGGAATCACGCCTCAAGGACTGTGATTGTTCCACATCTCCATTGGTGCCAACACCAGCTGTGTCTTTTCCACTGCCTTATGTATAAAGAGCAAGGCCTGGTTATGGGTGTCAGCATGGGATTGGCATTTATTTTTGCCCTTTGTTTAAATTATTAAAGTTCTCTTGTTGACTACCACTAGCTTTTAGAAACTCCAGGTCTCCTTATCTGAAGATATTTGTCTTATAGCTTGTCTGAATGGTTCACAAAAATAGAGTAACAACAAAATCTGAATTACAAATATAAGAATTTTTTGAGTCATTAATGAAGATTAGGAAATGAAAGAAAATAATGTAAGAAAAAGTGCAAGATCTGGGGAGGCCAGTAAGTCTAGTTTCAAAGGTCATTAGTGTAACTGCTAAGACACTACATACATTCTTCTAAAGATGCCATTCAGTCACAGAGCTTAAGATGGGAATTCATGCATATCTTGCCTAACTTTGTGTTAAAATTATTCTTTGCTGCACCTTTTCTTTTCCACTCTGAAAGATAAAATTTCCCAAATGCTTGTTGAGATGGGAATCTTGAATCTGTTAAAAATGTTGATGCTGCTTTTCTCCTCAAGATTTTTTTCTTTCAAAACATTTGGTGCTATGTTAAGAACACAGACAGTATACAGAGTTAGTTTTCCCTAGCTGGAAGAAACCTGTATCTGGACTTAGTTATTATTTGCTCTTCAGTCATACTTCATATATATATTTTTGAAGACAGACCAGCACTTTGGGTCAGAGAACTCTGTCACTGAAGTCAGACTTTTTGCCTTAGAAAAACCTTCATGATATTAAAACTTAACTGTTGCATTAAAGGATTGGGGGAGTCAAAAAGAGACTCATCAGGCAATCACTAGGTATCATAACAAGAACGAGTATAAATTGTAAAAACAAAATCAAAATGAAAGAAAATTGAAGATTGTCAGACCTGAAGAAGATGCAAACTGTCCTTTGTCTGTGTACCTTGAGGCAGGAATCACTTGCCCATTCCACTGTCATATCCTTACTGATGCCATATAAAATTACTGAGGTATTTTTGAAAATTAAAAAAATTTAAAACATTCCCTCAATAAGATTGTATTTTTAAATTCTTGTTTACTGTGATACTGTCAAGGGAAAAAAACCCAATATATGCTTTCTTTTCAATATAGGCTAATTCTGCTTTTTCTTTTTTTTTTTATTCCATTTCTTAAATTAAAGAAAGATTTAAAAATGCTAGAGAATATGTTGATGAGAATCTTACTGCCCACAATGCATCAAGGTGTTAATGGCTTCTTACAAAAAAGGAACAGAATAGGCCAATTAGATTTGATAATAAAGACTGGCACCTTTTGTAAAGCTTCCTTATATACTGTACCTATGTCCCTGTTCAAGAGTTTACTCAGATTAACATAATCTGTTTAATCTAGAAAGCTGGCAAGAAGTTTGAAAGTTCTTGATTCTCATTGCATGACAACTATCATAAATAAAAGCAGTGAATTTATGTCCCTGTGGGATGACATCAATCAATAATAGCTAGTTCTTGGAATGTACCGTTACAGAATGTACAATGATAGTACAGGAAAAAATACAGTAAATAATTATTATTTTATGAATACATAATCTGAAGCTTTCTATAGTGGATTTCCACTCCATTTTCAGACAGGAAAATGTATTGCCTAAATGTAGTTTTCACATTAAGCCTAGATGTGTAAGATCCAGTTACAGTCACTGGAAATATGTAGTTTGACTTAGCTATCCACACAGACATCCAGTAACATTGAGTTTTCCTTGCACACCCTGTCTGTGAGTAGAAATAGACTTTTTCCAATTTGACAAATAGTTCTAAAATTATATTTATCTGGTGTCTCTTTGAAGTCAGGTCTATTTTAAGGATATGCATGCTTTTCATGTGGATATTTTTCTAGTTTTGTTTCTGTATTAACAGAAAAGCCTCACTATGAAGAAAAGGATATTTATTTGCTGAATATTTTATCTACCTTAAGGTAAACTAAAAATTTTAAATTACATTGTTCATACTGCAGAAGTGAAAAAAAGGCACATGTAAAAGCATAGAGTTCTTTATTGGAAGAAGTAGTCAATCAATCTCTCTTGGTCAAATTTTGAAAGTTAAAACAGATATCTTTAAACATCTGTAACCTAGGTAGAAGCAATGATGTCACATCTCTCCCTATTCTATGACAAAAATACTGTCTTTTGATAGCCTGTTGACGTCAGTGGAGATATCAGAATTGTATGAGCTCTACTACAAAAAACCCCAACCTCAAGACATTTATTTTCTGTCCCACTGGTACACTTGCACATGAACTCTGTTGCACTTATATTTATTTATCTTTTTGGGCCAACGAAATTGAATACTGAATACCCAAGTCAGGTCTCTTTGTGCATCAGGAAGGTTGGACAACTTGATTACACCAGCTGTAATCAAAGACCATTCATTTTTTTTCAAGTCTGCTCACTATTTCTGCAAGAACTGAACTTTGCCAGAAAGAGCAGGATGGATGAACTAATCTTTGGAAAAGCGTAGTGCAGCACTGGGTATGTGCAGTATTTGAGGAAAAAAATAATCTCTAGTAGTAAAAAAAAAATAAATAAAAAAAATTGAAAATATTAAACTGTGTGTGGATATGTTTATTAACTACAAAATAAATGACTTTTTACCCTATGCAGAAACAAAGTGAGAAAGCTAGTGCAGAAGCAGGTCATCATGTGTGAGAAAAACTTAAAGCTTATATCAAGCAAAGCTGAGCTTTCTTGTCAGTTTTCATTCAACTGAACTCATCTATAAAAGAGCTATTAAAAATATCCATTAACTGTTAATTTAGAATACTTCAGACAGTGATCCCTAAACCTTCATTGATATCTTTCCAACAACCTCCTAATCTCTGAAAATTGTTGGCAAGAGCTACACTGAATCAGCCAATCATCAATCCTGGCTTTCATTATTTGAGTTAACACAGATGCATGACCTACAAACACTTAGAAGAAATACATATCTTCCTTTTTCTTGAAAACCATACTTACAAGCAGAATTTGATTTCATGAATGAAACTGCTTCTCTTATCTACATCATCTCAAATTAATGTCACAAAACCAGCACGTAACAACAGTAAAGCCAGAAATCATCTCTGTACACTTCAGTAAAGTCAGGAATTATTTCTAAAATGTTGTTAAAATTTTTGCTTTTCCTATACTGTGGATATTGCTACTCACAAAAGCAATCAAACTAAAAAACCAAAAACCAAAATCAAAACAAAAACCCTCTCTGACGAACTAAGCAAAATTTTGTTGTATCGTGACATTAATTACCATTTTTCCAGTTCAGAAAAATGCTGTATCCTACATGGATATAGTTCAGTACAAACTTTAAACTGGTCCTTTTTTTTTTTCTTTTTTTTGCCCCTATGGGTTATACAGCATTTGCAACAAAAAGCTGTGCTATGGTACGATTAAAAAAACTGACAAAGGCATGATGTGATATTTCACTTTCTCTAAGATAATGTAAAATATGCTGCAATGACAAATCAGTATCTAGTGTGTTACTGATAATGTAAATAAGCTTGGGATGGAGCTTATTGGAGATATTTGACTTTCTTTTTGATTTTAGAAATATTGTAACTGGATCATTCCATTAATTGAAAGATAGAGAAATCGACTACCAGCATACTTTGTGATTTTTTTTCCAGCTACTTTCTCAGTTTTATGTGATTTTTGTAATATGCATTGGTCACTATTGGTGAAAGAGGGGATTGGAAAATGTTTTACCACCAATTAGAGGGACATTAGTGAGGGAGACGTTTTAAGGAGAATAATTATTAATGGAGTGTCATTTAATTACTTTCAGTTTCAAATATAAAATTTTCCCCCTTTTTAAAGGATAATCCTATCTTTATACACCCTGGAAACTGAAATTTCTTGCAGCTTTTGCTTCTGGGGGCTAGACTCAGTAGCACTATTTATAAATTGCTCTTAGTACAAACTGCAATGTGTTCTGAATGATGTCATTTTGACCTACTGTCATGCCTGTTCCTCTCAGGCTATTTTTCTATACATTAGGTTACTAATCTGCAAATGAATTATCTGTACTTCCTCCACTTCATTCACTTCACAGATAACGTAGAGGTGGCTTTCTAAGCTAGACTAATTTAGGAGGATTTGTTCATAGTCATTCCCTAGACAGACCAACATCTTTCCATTGGTTGAAAAGGGAATACAGACATTAGCTTTAAATTATGTTGTCCATTGACAGGGGCATAATATTTCAAATTGGATAGTAAGATTGACGGGGAGATAGACAACAGGTTAGCAAAGCCATATAGTGCTTTCAGAAAGCTTCATAAAAGAGTTTGGCGAAACAAACACCTGAAGAAAAGTACAAAGATCTGTGTTTACAGAGCCATAGTGCTGTCTACTCTCTTATATGGATCTGAATCATGGGTCATCTACTGCCACCACCTGCATCTCCTAGAACGCTTCCATCAGTGCTGTCTCCATTCAATCCTAAACATCCACTGGTCAGATTATGTGACCAATACATCTGTTCTAGAACAAGCAGCAGTCACAAGTATTGAGGCCGTGTTGCTGAGAACACAGCTGCACTGGGCAGAGCACGTCTCCAGGATGAAGGACCACCGCCTCCCTAAGATCTTGCTTTATGGTGAACTTGCCACCCGCTGCCGCAGGAGAGGAGCCCCAAAGAAAAGATACAAGGACTCCCTGAAACAACATCTCAGCCTTGGCCATATTGATCACCATAACTGGTCTACTCTGGCCTCCAATCGGGAGGCCTGGAGACACACCATCTATAACGCAGCTGTCTCCTTTGAGAACACACGCAGGATCACCCTTGAGGAGAAAAGGCAACGCAGAAAGAACCGTGTCTTGCAGAATACACCTTCTAAGGAGTCTTTCTGCTGTGCCTTTTGCAATCGGATATGTCTGTCACGTATTGGCCTCATAAGCCACCAGCGTGCCTGTAGCAAATGTGGATAGAGCCTTCCCAAATCTTCGTTCACGAAGCCTAGCCATGAATGAATGAATGAAT